>NC_064248.1:48872500-51372500 GCF_003254725.2 Canis lupus dingo
ATACTATTCAGCAAAGACAAAGAATGACACTGAGGGGGGCACTTGATGGGATAAACACTGGGTGTTATGCTATATGTTGGCAAATTGAACTCCAAAAAAAGAGATTAAAAAAAAAAAAAGACAAAGAGTGAACTATGTATCATCCAACAACATGAATGAATGTCACAGAAATAAAGGTGAGCCAAAGAAACCAGACATGAAAGAGGACATAATACATGATTCCATTCATAAGAACAGACAAAGTAATTTATGTACTACAGGTCAACTAATGGTTACCTTGGTAGGGAAAGGCATTTCCTGGGGTACAAAGGCCTTCTAGGATGCTGGAAATGTTTCATAATTTGAACTGGGTGATGTGTACATGGCTGTATGTAAGAGCTGTATGAATTCATCCAATTGTACACTTACGATTTTGAGGACTTTGCTGGAGGCAAGGTATATCCTATCTTCATAGCACTCTTTTGCTCAACCTTCTTTCTCTGAGATTCATCCATGTTGTTTTGTGTTAAGAGTAGTACATTCTATAAATAATAGTGAAAGGGAATAGAAGGGAAGGGAGAAGAAATGGGTAGGAAATATCAGAAAGGAAGACAGAACATGAAGACTCCTAACTCTGGGAAACGAACTAGGGGTGGTGGAAGGGGAGGAGGGTGGGGGGTGGGGGTGAATGGATGACGGGCACTGAGGGGGGCACTTGACGGGATGAGCACTGGGTGTTATTCTGTATGTTGACAAATTGAACACCAATAAAAAATAAATTTATTATTAAAAAAAAAGAGTAGTACATTCTTTCTCTTTACTGCATAGTATTGTATAAATGTACCACAACTACTCTTTTTATTGTTGTTTGGCATTTACAAAGTTTTACAAAAAAGAATAAATTTAATTTTTAGATCCCAAATGAACATCTTCTCTGTTCACTACATTTCATTTACTAAAATATTATTTGCATATTAGCCATCTTATACTTAAGTATTAACAAATTGCTAGGCAACACTTATTTGGTGCTAACCAAGTCTACAGTGCTGAACGCTGTGACAGAATGATAAAAGCAAAGACAGGTTTTCTCATAAAGGGCACCTCAGAGTATAACAATGTTTGCTTAAAATGACCTCTGGCAATCAATAAAGTATGATATCTAATCTAATGGATTGGTCTTAAAACTAATGAACTAATTTCACACTACTGTGAAGGAGGAAAAAGAGTAAGAACCAATCTAGATGGGATAGAGATGGTGGAGAAGGCTAGTACTCATAATCTGATAGACTCTGCAGATAAGGATAAAATTAATTTCAAACTCTATTATTGGTCAATGTTTACGGAGTCTTTACCAATTGCCAGGCACTATGCTAAAACCTTTATTATGTATTCTTTCATGTATCCTCACAACAATCCTATGAGAGGTGGTACTATTATCTCTATTTCACAGATGAAACAACTTGAGATTTAGAAAAGCAATCAGGAAACTCCTGGACTTAAGCCAAGGTCTCAATGACACTAAAATCTTAATTCTTTTTTTTTTTTCCTTAGAGGGAGAGAGGGGGAGAGAATCTCAAGCAGACTCCCCATTGAGCATGGAGCCCGATGGGCTTGATCATAACCCTGAGATCATGACCAGAGTCGAAATCAAGAATCAGACCCTTAATTGACTGAGCCATCCAGGAACCCCCTATAATCCCAATTCTTAACCATTAGGCAAACTTTCCATAGTTATTCCTTTATAAATAAAAGAATTTATTTGTAATTTATATATAATTTATATATATAACTAATTTACATATGTGGACGTGCATTCATTCATGTATCTACTGAGCATATGCCAAACCAAATGGACCAAAAAAAAAAAATTCCTGCCTTTGTGGTGTTTATATTTTAGTAGAAGGATATTGACAATAAAAATGGACACAATAAATAAGTAAATCACACAGTGATGTTAGAAGGTGCTATGAGGGGAAAGAGCAGATAAAATAATTGGAAGTATACAGTTGTTTGTTTTTCCTCCCCAGCAAAACCCAGCTCTGGAAGTGTACCATTTTATAGTTTTTGCAGCAGGAGGTGAGTTCAGAGAAGCAGGGCAGTAGTATATTGAGTAGTAAAACCTGGTAAGTCGTTTTTAAAAATTTTGGCTTTTGAGTGAAGGAGTAACCTTTCTCCTTCTCCCACCAAGTCTTGGCTAATTATATGGCTCCCTGAATATATCTTAAAAGGGCACTGTGTAGTTTTTTAAACACAGGAAGAGTGAAACTACTGTATCCCTGATTCTACCCTTTTAGCAATAGACTTTGGAGGAAGGAATACCAAATATAACTTCTAAAGCAATGCTATCTTTATTTTTTTATTTTATTTAAATTCAATTAATTAACATATAATGTATTATTGGTTTCAGAGATACAGGTCAGTGATTCACCAGTCTTATATAATAACCAGGGCTCATTATATCACATGCTCACCTTAATGTTTATCACTCAGTTACCAGCAATGCTTTAATTATCACTTATTTGTGAATTGATAGAAAATGACTATCAGTTAATCTGGGATTGCTAAACTCTACAAATATTAATCAAGATTTACTCTAACAATGAGGCAATCTCTGGGAACATATAGGTTAATATTCTTTATTCACAACGAGGTCAGATGGAGTTTACCCAGTAGCTCTGAGGTCTCCTTTTCAATAGACAAACAATGAACTCAAATAGGAAAATTGAAGGATGGCTTCTTTTAGATGTAAGTTAATTACAATTTGTACATAATGTAACGCAGTGTCTCAACTGTTATAACTCTAAAATTTAACTACTATGATGTGTTTATGACAATGGAATGGAAAAGCCATCATTATTAACTTCTTATGACTATCTATATCTTTCACATTTTAGGACTACTGCCTGAAGGTCACAGATTAGATATAAGGAAGAATTTCTGACAGTGTGGGTACTAAAAATGAGTTACTGACAAAGGTTATGAAAACAGCTTAAAGCTCTTTCAGGAAAAGCATAAATGTTCACCCTCAGGGATGATTTGGTACTCTCCTACTTCCTAGCAGGAATATAAAGAAGAAAATGCTCTAGGCCTCATTTATCCTTGTTATTCTTTAAACTAAAAAGGCTTTCACTTCATCCTCTTTTTTTTTTTTTTTTTTTGGCTCTAGAATTGCAGTTCTTTAAAACCATCCCCCTCTTTTCTACTAGATGGGAGATCCAAATTTACTGTATTACTATGGTATTATACTTTCATTATCATCAAAATAATGCTACCATATTGATTTAAAATTGTCTGAAATTGTTTTAAAGAGAAATTTTCAAAATCTCTGCCTAAATTAGGTGAAGAAATGAGATAATTTAATCAGCTATATGCTTAGCTATGTTTCATTAGTATGTTCTCTAGATGAGGGGTTTATCTTACATGCAAAATGCAATTAATATGTCTACTTATGTCTGCAACTCTCTTGGAAATGCATCAGAAAATAAGATGGGTTGATGGCCCAGTGAACGGATAAAAACATGTGATAAAGCAAATATAGCACAATGTTAACAACTATAGAACCTGAGGTGACTATATGGATGTTTACTCTAAAAACGCTTCAACTTTTCTACATATTTGAAAATCTTAATAATAAATGATGGGGCGTGGACACCTGGATGGCTCAGTCAGTTATCTGCCTTCGGCTCAGGTCATGATCCCAGGGTTCTGGGATGGAGCCCCAGGTCATCCGGCTCCCTGCTTAGTGGAGAGCCTGCTTCTTCCTCTACTCCTCCTCCCCTCCCCCTCCCCATCCTACGCACTTTATCTCAAATACATAAATAAAAACTAAAAAAAACAAAAAAAACACTGTGGAAAATTCAATCATATTTGAAATTGTTTTAAATGGTAAGGGAGAAATGTCCGAGTCAGAAAGAATAATTCTGCAGAAAAAGACTATGCAAGACTTTGCTGATTACATTTGTTGAGAGGAAAAAAGATTTCCACAACACCTTTATCTATGTTCAGAAAAGTCCCCCAAATTTACACTTCTATTGAGAAATGAAGGCAAGTAGAAAGGTAAGAACCTTATAGGGAAAGTAGTTAACCGAATTCTGAAGATTAAAAATTGAAATTGCTTCTGTATCTAAAAAAGAGTATTACCTTACCTACCCAGAATAACTTCATTTTCAATACAGATTTCCTGAAAGGACATAAACTACACCTTCCTTTCAGCACTGTCCTTTCACTGTAAATCCACTTAGAATTACTCAAAGCAAATCTGAAAACAAAAACACATTAAAAAAAATGACCGTACATTGGAAAATTTACCTACTCAAGAGGGTAATTATGAGGAGTATGTGAACTGTATCATAAACCTTTTAACACAAATAACTTTCTGAAGTGGCATGAATGACATGCTTTTGTTTGACATCCCATCAATGACTTTTGGTAGTCATCTAAAGCATACCACACCTTGCATTTCATAAAGATTGAAAAATATATCATAACTCAAAGAAATTACTGAGCTACTAGTGTATACATAATGCTCTATTTAACAAACATTTACTGAATATCTATTATGTGGCAGACACTGTGCTAAGCCTTAGGGATGAGAAGATACAGGACCTAACTTTATGAAATTGATGGTTTGATAAGGAAGATACACAAATGGACAATTATAAAACACTTAGGTTGACTTCTAAGTATATGCACAGAGTTTTATTATAATTAAAAGGATACCTAAACTAGTGCAGGGATCTCTGGAAAGGTTTCCTAAATTTAGTCTTTTTTTATGATTTTATTTATTTGAGAGAGAAAGAGAGAGAGCATGAATGGCAGGAAGGCTCAGGGGGAGGGCTGAGGGAGAGAAGCAGCCTCACCACTGGGTGCAGAGCCCAACTTGGGGCTCGATTCCAGGGAGATCGACCTGAGATCATGACCTGAGCTGAAATCAGACACTTAACCAACTGAGCCACCCAGGGGCCCCCAAAACTTAAAGAATGAGCAGCAGTGATCTAGATAGGAGAAAATGGGAGGAAAGTACTCCATGCTGAGGTGGTAGCCTGACTAAAGTCAAAGGAGGATGTTGTGGGCACAGAAGAGTACCACTAGAGAAGTAGCTCAAGGTATGGAGTGGAGAGACATGAGGCTAGCAAGGTAGGCAGTGGTCACTCTGGGGATGACCTTGTGGGATATGTTAAAGAGCCTCGACTTTCTCTTGACCTCAAAAGGGTTTTTTGAAGGGAATGTCATTTTCAGACTGCAACTTAGCTAGGTCTCTCTGGTCCCCCGAAAGAAGTATGAATGTGAGGGAGGCACGGTGAACAGGTGCAGGAGTGACATGAGGACCTAAAGAAAGACTGTGATAGTAGGTACGGTTTCTATTGAGAGGCAGATAAGTCAGATTGGATGTGAGGTAACTTCCAAGTGTCTGGCTTGCCTACGTCTATAGATGATAACGCCCTCCATCCAAAGTAGATAGTACAGAAGGAAAAGCCAAGTTGAAAAGATGATGGATTCAGTTTTGGATGTGTTGAATGTGATATGCCTCTGGGTTATCTAGGTGATTTCCAGCATAAAGTTAAATATAGGAAGCTGAAGGGGAGATGTGAATGGGAGGCTAAAGGTCTGAGTCAGCAAAATACCAGACACTCAAAATTATGAGTGAATAGGGCAGCCCAGGTGGCTCAGTGGTTTGGTGCCGCCTTCCACCCAGGGCGTGATCCTGGAGACCCGGGATCGAGTCCCACATCCGGCTCCCTGCATGGAGCCTGCTTCTTCCTCTGCCTGTGTCTCTGCCTCTCTGTGTCTCTCATGAATGGATAAATAAAATCTTTAAAAAATTATGAGTGTATATTCAGGGTTTTATTATTGCTTCCAATGTCAGCCATTCTACGGGGTATATACTGTTATCTCACTGTGGTTTTAGTCTTTATTTCCTTAATGTCTAATAATTAGCATCATTTCAAAGCTTCTTTGATATTAGTGTATCCTCTTTGGGGATTTATCTATCTTACTCTCTGCGAGACTCTTGTTCAAATTCTTGGCCTATTTAAAAAATTAAGTTGTATTCTTATTTTTGCCTTTTGAGAGTTATGTATTCTTGACATAAGTCTTTTAGCAAACATACGCTTTGCGAATATTTTCTCCCGTGTGTGGCTTCAACAATATCTTTTGAAGAGCATACATTTTATTTCAGTGAACTTCAATTTCTCAAAAAAAAATTTTTCCCTTACATCATGCTTTTGGTGTTGCACCTGACAAGTCTTTGCCTAAATAATAAGATCACACATATTTTCTGTCTAGGAAGTTTCATGGTTTTATGTTTTCCATTAAATTTATGATCCATTTTGAATTAATTTTTGCTTATGGTACAAGGAATGGATGGATGTTAATGACACCGGATAGAATCAGTCATGACGAGCGTACTGAATGAGAAGTGCAGAGGGCAGATGGAACCTTGGAGAAATCAGATGAAATTAAGGCTTGAGAAAAAAACGTCGGGCAAAAAAAGACTCAAGGCATTGTATGAAAAAGCAAGCAGGAAAAATCTGAATAATCAACACTGCCTACTAAGATAAACAATGGAAATTGTCTTTTTGACTTTGATGAGGTCACTAGTGACCTTACCAAGGGCATTTACAGTCAAAACAAACCATTCCCGATACCGGAACTACATCTAACCAACCACTTCGCAGGAATTCCCCCGGTGGAAGCGATTGAAACCTGAAATTCCTGGGCACTTAAAGGTCACCTCTCTAGGCGCGAGGGCACAGCGGCGGGGGGCAGGGGGCGGGCCTGGGCTTCCCGACGCTGAGGAGGGCTGGGGCGTAGCCCGGGCACGACCCGGGGGCACCCCGGAAGGAGGTCCCCAGGTGGGGGCAGAGCCGAGGCACCACCGCCCGCCGGGAAATCGGAGTCACACCGAGGGCCAAGTGGGCTAACCCGACACCTCCCAGGGAGGCAGCAGTGGGACGAGGGGATGCTGAGGCGAGGCCGGAAGTGCCGCGGCCGGCCACCACCCGGGCGACTCAGTCCCTCCCGCCCGTCAGCCGCGCCGGGGCCTGGAGGGGAGGCGGCCGTGCGGCCCGACCTCGGGGCCACAGCTCCCGCACTTACCCCGTCCTAGGGTGGGGTCCTTCCCCCGAGGCCGCGCCGGGAGGCTGTGCGCGGACCCCCGCCCCCCCTACCTCGGCCCGACCGACCCTCCGCGTCGCGGCCCAGCTGCCGGCCGCTCACTTCCGGCCCAGCCCTTGCCTCCGCGCCGCTCGCCGGGGAGCCGCTGACCCGCCCCTCCGGCCAGTCGTAAAGTGCGGTAAAGGCGGCGGCATTTTGCGGCACCGCCGGTGAGGCCGGCGGCGTGGGCCTTCCGTCCACGCGAGCTCGCCCTGCGGGTAGCTGCTTGTTCGGCGAGGCTGCCGGTTAGCCATTTTGGGGACTCAGCGACAGTCCTCGGAGGGTGACTGACCGCTTTTGATTTGGTGTAACGGGAGAGGCGGCTCGTCCCAGTCCGCGGTTGTAAGGGGCGGGACGCCAGGCGCTCGGACCTCGCTCGTGACTTGCGGTCCCTCGTGCACACTTGCTCTTGGTTTCCACGGTCGTCACTAGATTCTGGGAGCCCTCGGTGTAGCTGACACGTGTTTTTCTTGCTGCCTCCGTCTTGCAGTCCCCGCCCTCTTGGACTTTGAAATGCTTTACCTGATCGGCTTGGGCTTGGGCGATGCCAAGGACATCACAGTCAAGGGCCTGGAAATCGTAAGACGCTGCAGGCGAGTGTACCTGGAAGCCTACACCTCGATCCTGACTGTAGGGAAGGAAGTCCTGGTAGGTGCTTACGGCGCCCCAGCCCCTGGGAGGAAAGCTGTGATTTCCATGACCCACGCTGAACCCAGCTTTCGGGCCTGCTGGCTTAAAGCCTTTAAAACACATCCCCAGCCCGTTAAGGATCACAGGACTGGGAGTAACACAACCACCGAGTGAGCTGGAAAATGAAAGGGCGCTTTTTGTCCTGCTTTACAAGTCTGATTTTGTGGCTTTCTCCGGTAAATAGGAAAGTTATTTTACACTCCTGAGGATAGTTACCAAAATCCCTTATTTCATGAGATAGACATTTTTTTTTTTTTTGAGTTGAGTCCTAATGAGGTAGTGGCATCACCTTAATGAGTTGGTTGTACATTCAAGAAACTAAGCGGAAAGCTGCTCCCTTTGAAGTAGTATATCCGTAGGGAATGGTAATCGCCTTTCTGTCAGTATCCTGTCCAGAGAGGTCTCACCTTTAAAAAGTGCCAGGGAGGCTGATGCACACTCCCTTGTGTGTATTGCGTCAGCCTGGGACTTCCCAACCCTAGGATTTGTTTTTTGTTTTTTTTGTTTTGTTTTGTTTTTTTTCTAGGATTTGTTAATATGTCATACGTGTAGCTTGCTCTTGTTAAGGGCTCAGTACGTTTTGGAGGAGGGGCTAGGTGGTTCAGGTGCACTGTCAAAATCCAAATAGAATGCACTGAAGATGAAGGGAGCCATGGACATGCTGCTGTAAGAGGAGGGAGACGTAGAATTGAATGGCCTGTCAAGGCTTGCGAACAAAAAGGTGAAGGTCTTCCGTTCCCTCGGGTTCACAGCCCAGAGAACTCTAGTTTCAGAGTTACTTTAACATCTTAAGAAATTAAAGACTGTTACGTAAATTGGCCATGTCCTGATGTGTGTCTAATGACCAGCTTTGATTTGTTGGCTTTCATTTGTCTGGTTGGAACCAAAGTATCTAAGCTCATGATAAGAAATGTTCTTCTCTTACCAGTGATCAAGGAAAACTGGAATCAAATTCATCCAAGAGGATAAATTTATTTATTATTACTGGAGTTCGATTTGCCAACATACAGTATAACACCCAGTGCTCATCCCGCCAAGAGCCCCCCTCAGTGCCCATCACCCAGTCACCGCCCCCCCCTTCCCCATCCACCCCCCCCCCCAACCTCCCCTTCCACCACCCCTTGTTCGTTTTCCAGAGTTAGGAGTCTCTCCTCTTCCGTCACCCTCTAATTTTTCCCACTCATTTTTCCTCCTTTCCCTTATAATCATTTTCACTATTTTTCTTTTTTTTTTTTTTTAAGATTTTATTTATTTATTCATGAGAGTCACAGAGAGAGAGAGAGAGACAGGCAGAGGGAGAAGCAGGCTCCATGCAGGGAGCCCAACGTGGGACTCGATCCCGGATCTTGAGGATCATGCTCTGGGCTGAAGGCCGCTAAACCGCTGAGCCACTCTGACGTCACCCCTTTCACTATTTCTTATATTCCCCGTATGAATGAAACCATTTAATGTTTGTCCTTTTCCGATTGACTTACTTCACTCAGCATAATACTCTCTAGTTCCATCCACATCAAAGCAAATGGTGGGTATTCGTCCTTTCTAATGGCTAATATTCAATGATATTCATCTTTATCCATTCATCTGTCGAAGGACATTGAGGCCAAGAGGATAAATTTTTATAGGATAAAAAGTCAGGGCATGGCACAGAGGAAAGTTGGACTTGACTTTAAGCCTTCTCTGTTACATGTTACCATGTCACCTTGGACAAGTCGTTTAACTTTAGTTTTTTAGTTTGTAAAATGGGGCTAAAAATGCCTACATCAGGGCTCCTGGGTGGCTCAGTCAATTAAGCATCTGCCTTTGGCTCAGGTCATGATCCCAGCATCCTGGGATTGGGCCCAAATCTAGCACCTTGCTCAGCGGGGAGCCTGCTTCTCCCTCTCCCTCTCCCTCCATCTGCTGCTCCCTCTGCTTGTACTCTCTCCCTTTGTCAAACAAATGAATAAAATCTTAAAAAAAAAACCCTACCTCTTAACATACGTTCTTAACATAGTGCCTATTGCAAAAATGTTCAAAAATGCTAGTTGTTAATAGACACATTTCCAGATTTCTCTAAACCTTAGTAACTTCATTTGTGAAAATGGAGATAATAACTAGGTGGAGGGTTATGTATGTTTTTATTAAGATGATGTATTTGAAAGTGCTTTGTAAACTTTAAGTGTTAGTTAAATGGTAGTTTTGGTTGCTGTAATTTTTTCAAGTATATTTTTTCCAAGAATGTATTGTTGGGGCCTGGCCCAGCTTCACCTACAGGTAAATTATGTATACTTTGTTAAGGTGCTGGAATATCTGTTCCTCCATATAATAAGTGCTAATATTTATAGAATGTTTACTATGCACTATAATGAGTGTTTCACATGTAGAACAGGATTATTACTCTGTAATTACTGTTCACATTTTACAGGCACAGAGAAACTTGCCCAAGGTCCTACAGATGATAGAGCCAAAATATGAGCCAAGACAGTCCTGAGTTGAGAATCACCACTCTTCACATTTATACCATACAGTGTCTCTGTATACTCAGGGGTAGAAAATAGCTTCACAAAATAATGATTTCAGAGAATGTCTACAGAGAAGATAGGATTCAAGCAGAATGATCCAGCTTGAATCCTCCTATCACAAAGTTCCATTGGTCTGCTCTTCATGACCTCCTCCAGGTCCTTAGTTCATGTTTTTACCTGAGCAACTTGCTATGCAACCTCAACCACCTTTAATGACTTTTCTGCAATAAAGTAAGGTGTAAATAAATTCATGCCTTTTATTGCCTTCTAAGATCTCAGAACCACTTTCTCTTCAGTGACTTCCTTTCTGTTTCATTTCTGCCTCTTTCTTTCTTAAACAAATTGATTTTTAAAAATTGTTGATGTTCTCATACCTACGTATACAATCTGGTCTCAATAACTAAATTATTATATAGTGGGAAAAAAGATTGGAAAAATATTTTCCTTATTGAATGTATACTTTCTTTTATCAGTAATCACACAAAAAAGTATTTTATAAATGGCACACATGGATGTTGCTAAGTGTGAATTTGGGGCACCTGTATGCCTCAGTCAGTTAAGCATCCGACTCTTGGTTTCAGCTCAGGTCCTATGGTCTCCTGGGTCTTGAGATAGAGCTCCAGTTCTGATTCGCACTCTGTGGGGAGTCACCTTGAAGATTCTCTCCCTCTCTCTCTCAAATAAACAAGTAATTTAAAAAAAATCTGGAATTTGTCCATTCTTTTAAAAAAAAGATTTTATTTATTTATTCATGAGAGACACAGATTGAGAGGCAAAGACACAGGCACAGGGAGAAGCAGGCTCCATGCAAGAAACCCAATGTGGGACTCGATCCCAGGACTCCAGGATCACACCCTAAGCCAAAGATGATGCTCAACCACTGAGCCACCCAGGCGTCCCCCTGCCTTTTTTTTTTTTTTTTTAAAGATTTGGAATTTATCTATTATTACATTGAAAGCTATTGTTTTCAAATTACCAAACAGGGAGTAGTATTTATATGTTCTGTATTACTCAAAAGTAAATTAAACTAGAGACCGCGAATCCAGGAGTTTCATTTTGAATTTCTTTAGTCACTTTCTGTGAATAAATTAGATCTTTTATGCCAGTTTGGTGTAATACATCTGTAGTGCCTTATATATATAGGTATAAGCTATGGTCTTTGTTCTCAAGTGGTTCATGATTCAACTGTGTTATACTCAGGAAAACTGAATAATGGAAGATTTAAATAACAGTTCATGACAACAGTGGAAAGAAGAAACTGAAATTACATTGCTGGGAAGAACTTAGATGATCTTATTTAAGCCAGTGCTCTTGTTTTCATGAATTAAATAGTAGAAGCTGTCTCAAATATTAAATAATTACTAGTGATTAATTCCAGTTGAAATACATAGAAGATCACTTCAGGTCATTGTGGTCAGAGAACACTATGGAATAGATGGAATTTGAGCTATGTCTTAAAGTAATGCATCCCAATCTTTTTGTTTTGCTTCTTTTTTTTCATGGTCTAGATAAAAAATGGTAATATTTATACAGCTCTGTAGGATAAATAGAGGAAGTTGCTGTGGTTCAAAGGGGGCTGACTCTGGGGCTTTAGCTATCCTACAGAAAGCAGAGGAGACCACTAAGCTCTGCCTGTCTGTGCTTCATTTGTTTTTTTTTTTTTTAAGTAAGCTCCATGCCCCTGTGGGGCTTGAACTCACAAGCCCACGACCCTGAGATCAAGAGTTGCATGTTCTACCAATTGAGCCAGCCAGGCACCCCTATGCCTCATCTGTAATACATGTGAAGTTTTGCAGTCAACCAAGGTTCTGTAATGTTGGGCAATCACTTTGTGTTATTTTTCTTATCTCTAAAATGGATAAAAATAGGGACTATCTCATGGATTGTGATGAAAATTAAATGAATTTATGTGCATAAGTTCTTAGAACTGTGCCTGACCCCAGAGTGACCTAATGTAAATGTATTATAAATATTGTTATTGTAGATAAGACTTGATAAAGCAAAGAGAAAGAGACAGTTACTATAGATAAGATTTGGTAAAGGAAAGAGAAAGAGTATTACGAGTAAACACATGGAGGAGACAAGCACAATAATTTGCCATACTTGTTCTTAGGCATCACTAAAATAACTTGTTTTCTCCCAGTATATCTGTTTCCCTCTGTTTTCTCCCAGTATATCTTTCCCTCCCTTTTTCTTCCTAATCCACTTCATCAGTCTACTTCTTTGTCTTCCTATCCAACTCCTGAGGATTGGGATTGGAGGGACAGACTTCCCACTAAGAAAGATGAGGCAATCATCTGTGACCTTTATTAACTTTCCATTTGTCCTTCCCCTAAATCTGAATCTGTCTTCTCCCCAGTTTTAGAAAGTGACTTGTGAAATGAGAGTCTCAGCCTGTTGAAGACTAACTCTAATCTAGATGTGTTTTTTTCCAAATCTCTCTCCCCATTCCTCTGAAACCTTATTCCCATCAATTATTCTTTCTTCATTATGTTTGATCTGTATTAACATCCTTCTCCCCTCAACCTGAAACTACAGTCATATCTTGTGCATTCTGAAAACTCTTAAACATCTTAAACGCCCCTTTAAACATCTTTTCTCCATAGTTGTTTCTGTTTATCCAAAGTGTTTAGAAAAAGAATTGTACTTTTATTGTCCCCACTTCACTCATGGCTCAGACTCCTGCAAGCTCACTTCCATTCCTCTGAAATATTTGTTGAACAGTTGTTCAGTAACTAAGAATACCAGAGGATAGTTTTCAACTCTTACCTGTTTTACTTCTAACATAGTTGATCACTCCTTGAACCTGACTTTCATGACATGACTCTTGGTTTTATTTGTACTTTTCCATTCTTTTAAGTCCCTTTTGTAAGCCCTTGTTTCTCTGTTCCTTCTTTAAATGTTAGTGTGTTTTAGGGTTTGTTTTTTTTTGTTTTTTTTTTAGTTTTTTTTTTTTTTCTTGTTTATGTATCCTACTTCTAGCTTCCACTTTTCTATTTTTTACCAGGTAATACATTAAATGGCATAAAATTAAAGATATTAAATGGTATGTACATTGAAAGATTCCTATCCTGGCCCCCCTTCCTGAGGCAATTATTAGTAATTTCTTATGTGTCCTTCCAGAAGTATCCAAAAGTAACCAATTTTGAATCTTTACCCTATCTGCCTTACAAAACCTGCCAACTTAAAGCAGGAATGAATTTTGAGTTTTGCCTTCGTTTTCATGAATGGAGAAGATTAGGATTGATACTGTACAAAACCTGGCTTATCAGTCATTGGATAATATATAATATAAATGTAAAATTATTTTTTAAATAATACTGCTTTTTTTCCCCCTTCCATGACTTACTAGGTTCCATGCTCCTATAGCACTTATTAATGTGGTAGATAATTCCCCACTAAACATTATAAGTGACACGATAGGTGCCACATTTGTCTCTTTCATCATTGTTTCCCAACATCAAGCATAGCGTTTGGTGTGGAGGTTGTGCACAAGAAATATCCCTCGAGTGAGTAAATGAATAAATAATGAAGTGGGTAAATTAAGAATATTGTAATACCAGTTTTGCTCTTTCTTCCCTTTTTTTAAACTTTTTTTCTTTTTTTCCCAAGAGGATCAGCCGTTTGATTATACTGGAGTGTTTGGGTGTGTGCACAATGTGCATAGGTGGATACTTTTTTTTTTAAATAAACATTGTGTTTCGATTAGATAATGAAATGATTCTTAGGATAAATGATAAATAGTGTGGTACATGATAGAAGTCTTGAGGAGAGTGGAGTTTTGTGTTCATTTATAAAATATTGAATAGGATTTAGGAATACTGCTAGCATTAAGCTAGTAGCATGTGACTTTTTGATTGTAAGAAATGTTAGTTCAGAAAGAAATACCGTTTCCTTTAGTTTTCCATGATCATGTGTGTGTCTTCTTAGACACGTGAATTTTTTTTTTTTAATTTTTATTTATTTTTGATAGTCACACAGCGAGAGAGAGAGAAAGGCAGAGACACAGGCAGAGGGAGAAGCAGGCTCCCCGCACCGGGAGCCCGACGTGGGATTCGATCCCGGGTCTCCAGGATCATGCCCTAGGCCAAAGGCAGGCGCCAAACCGCTGCGCCACCCAGAGATCCCCTAGACACGTGAATATAAATGTTCTACCACTAATAAGTTTTCTGGGTTCATGAAATTAAAGTAAGTTACATACAAATCAATGATTAAGAAAAAAATACATGGTAAAAGTGAAAATAAAGAGAACATTTTTTGTCTGTAAAAACATGGTCATTGGGAACTTCTGGAGCATTTTCTTTGAGAAGATATAGAGAAAAGGGGAAGGGATCTTTTTTCACATTTTCAGATTCTAGTTAAGTATTAGGCAATAATTATGAGAGTTGAAACTAGAGCCTTTATCTTCAAATGTTTAATCATTTATTTACTCTTTTGCTTGAAAGATACTGAGTATAGCAATCCTTGTAATGTTTACATCTGATATAATCCTTATAACTCAAACTTCTCAGCATGTAAGAAATAGTATTTGTCTATGTGTTATTTTCATTATATTTGAATTACATATTACTCCACAGGAAATCAGTTAATAAGATTCATGACCTTGGATCCCTGGGTGGCACAGCGGTTTAGCGCCTGCCTTTGACCCAGGGCGCGATCCTGGAGACCCAGGATTGAATCCCACGTCGGGCTCCCGGTGCATGGAGCCTGCTTCTCCCTCTGCCTGTGTCTCTGCCTCTCTCTCTCTCTCTGTGTGACTATCATAAATAAATAAAAATTAAAAAAAAAGATTCATGACCTTGCATAATAGTTTGTAACCACTACCACATGACTATTAGCACTCTGGTTCACTCTGTACTTACCTGATGCCACTGCAGTTACGGTCAGCCTCCTGGATTTATTCTCTGGAGTTGAACTTCAGGGGGTTGGTTCACAAAGCAGTTTGTATGGAGACTTCCTATATAATTAGAATTTTTTTTCTTTCCTCTGCAACTCTGCCTTTTTAGCAGGAACTAGGAAATAAAGCTTTAAATTAATCTTTCCTGCAATTACAGGAATGTTTGCTGGTTCTGTAGATAAGTAAATCTTAATTTTCTATTATTTCTCATTGAAGTTACCTTTTATTTTAGCCAGATACCTGTATGTTTTCCTGTGGAAAATTTAATAAAACCCAAATTACCATATATGTTCATAATTATTATTTGAGATGTTCTGTATTACTGTTTCTGAAATAAATTTCATGCATGTTCTCTGTTCCACCATGCATGGCTCGCTAGACTCAAATTTAGAGGTAAATTTAAAATGCAGAAAGCGTCAGATGTTAGGAGGTCTACCTCCTCTTGGGATATTACGACAGCCTCAAAGACAGAGTTTAATTGCAACATGATAGAGAGTGCTAGCCCACTGAGGAGTCCTAGTCAGTGATCTGTGTTTGGATGATTGCCAAGATTTGCACCAGCCCCAAAGATTGGTGTGTGTGTGTGTGTGTGTGGTGCATGTGTTGAAATGGTCATCTGCTGTCTCATTTTGATATTGGACTTAAATCTGTAGGAAGAGTTTTATGGAAGAAAATTGATTCTTGCTGATAGAGAAGAAGTGGAACAAGAAGCAGATAATATTTTAAAGGATGCCGATATCAGTGATGTTGCATTCCTTGTGGTTGGTGATCCATTTGGGTAAGTCAAAGCAGGTATTTTGAGTTTTAATTTGCTTGCTTTTCAAAAACAAATCAGAATTATTCTGTTATATTTAAGACCTTTTACTTGCCTGGTCCTAAAAAAGTACTGTGTTTACCTAGGCTCTGAAATTTTATAAACTTTCATTATCTTTGAGATTATATGATCTGCTTGATAAGGATGTCATCATGTGTTAACTTACATTGGTTATCAAGCGTCAGTTCTAAAGTTTGTATCATTGCAGCTCCTGTTCTTTTAGAAGGTAACTTAGGATGTCAAATGACTTAACTAGTGTATCATTAAGTGTATTACATTATCAAGAGTCATACCTACCTTTTATTTTGCAGGTAAACCACAAGCATCTTCTGCTTCCTTTGTCCTTGTTTTTTTTTTTTTTTTTTTAACTTAATTTTTTTTTAAATCACCTTATATTTAGCAATATTGTCACTTTACTTGCCCTGAATTTAAAATCTGCCCAGCCTCAGGGCACCTGGGTGGCTCAGTCAGTTAACTATCTGCCTTTGGCTCAGGTCATGATCCCAGGATCTTGGGATCGAGTCCTGCATCAGGGTCCCAGCTCAGCAGAGTCTGCTTATCTTTCCCTTTCTGCCCCTCCTCCTACTCCTTCTGTCTTTTGCTCACTCTCTCAAATAAATAAAATCTTAAAAAAATATTTGTCCCGCCTCAAATTTTAATGTCTTGTATCCATTGGGAGCTCTATTCTTTGCCATTAACGAAAAGATGTGTTTCTGCTTGTCTAGTTAAGAATCATCAATCACAGGGCAGCCCTGGTGGCTCAGTGGTTTAGCTCCGCCTTCGCTTGGGGTGTGATTCTAGAGACCCAGAATCGAGTCCCAGGTCAGGCTCTCTGCATGGAGCCTGCTTCTCCCCCTGCCTGCGTCTCTGCCTCTCTCTCTCTCTCATGAATAAATAAATAAAATCTTAAAAAAAAAAATCATCAATCACTAATGTCAAGCCAAATAGAGGAGTTCTTTGTTTCCAACTTGTGACCTAAGATTTATGTCACAGATTAAGGAACATAAGGACAATTAAATCACTATGAACTCACCACCAAGAATGTTTTTCAAAAGAATGGAGTTATATGTGCATGTGTCTGTCAAAAAACAGTAATGTGGTGTGCCAGAGATTATGTTTCATTATTTATACCTGGTTGCAAATGATATTGTGTAATCACACATCTAAAAATATCCAAATTGTTTTAGCCTCTGACATTGTTTTTTGTAAAAGTACGTCTTCCTTCAAATTAGCAGTACCTATATATAGTTTTTAAGCCACAAAATAGTAAAATAAAGGGAATGAAAAATCCTATATCTAAAATGTCTTAGAACTCTTATAGGATTTTCTCATTGTACTGGGTTCCCGCCAAAATCCCATATTTTTTATAGTGACACCTTCTGAATTCACCAGATTTCCTTACCTGATGAAATCACAATTCTTAGAGTTACCTAGAAGAGTACTGTTAGAGTTACTTCTGACTCTCAGGCATCCAGTCACTGACAAAGTCCAATAAACCACTGCTACTCAACTGAGGTTTACAGGCTGGTGCCAGCCTACAAACTTACTAGTTCATGATGAGAACTACAGAAATTGAGAGTAAACATTTAGAAACTTGATAGCATTTTTTAAAAGTAATTTTGTCTCTCCTGAGTCTCATAATAAAAATTTGGAACTTATATTTTGTATTATGTTATATTTTATTTTTCTAAATCATTAATTTTGATTACAAAACTGTTGTTCCATGACAATTTAGAACTTAAAAGTATTGGCCTTTCACTAGTTTGAGAAGCACTGCTTTTGACTTTTTTTTTTAACCAAGTTTTTTAGGTTGTTTTATTCCCTAGTTTATTTAATATAAAGCCTTTATTATTTAATACCAAGCCTTTTGCTTGGTCCAGATACAGACTCTTAATTCATTACCTATGTTGTGGTCACATTTATATTTGTGAAACCACAACTTAGTGGCTCAGTCTAATGAGCTTCTGCCTTTGGCTCAGGTCATGATCCCAAGGTCCTGGGATCAAATCCTGCATCAGGCTCCTGGTGGCTCTGCCTCTTTGCCTCCGCCCCCGCCCCCCCCGCCGTCTCTCATGAATAAATAAAATCTTTAAAAAACAAACAAACTACAATTTGAAAACCTTATTTGAGCTCAAAATGAGAGCTACTAGCTCCATCCGTTGGCCAGATATGAAATATAATGTCCAACCTTCCCTTCTACCTATGTTCTGTCCTTTTACTAAAGCCCTCACTTCTGCCAACCAGTTTGTCCCTTCCCCCATCATCTTGCTTGCTCATTCTATACATCTGTTCAAACTCTTTCCTTCATCTATAATACCCTTCGCTATATATCTGATTGTCAGAGGTCCAGCTGTCTCTTGAAGCCTAACTCAAATACCACATTCTCAGTGATGCAGTCCTTTATTATTCTGATCAGAAGTTATATCTCTTCCTAACTACTGACTTGTCATTCACGTGTTCTTGTATATTACTATTGTTTTTGATAAATGTATACACCTACTCTTTAGGTTTGTAGGCTGCCCTTCATACATTTTATCTCCCTAGCCTCTTTTGCAAAGTAGTACATATCAAATAAATATTAATGGAAAGAATTTTTAATATTTTGCCTGGGGTCACAAGGTGAGACCAGGCATATCTTGGACTGATGTTTATCCATTCAACAAATATCTTTGGAACACCTGTCTTACAACAGGCACTCCTACATGCTGGATATATGTTACATGATAAGACCTGAGGTTTACAGTTTAGTAGGGGAGGTTAACATCAATCAAAGAGAAAAAAATAAATTTAAAGTTTTAATAGGCCTTATGTAAGGGGGAAACAAGACTAGCAGAAATAGGCTAATTTTTGTGGGTTCATAGGGAAAATCCTCTCTATTGAGGTAATATATAAGCAGGTATCTGAGAAATAAAAGGAACAGCAGAAGGGAAGAACATTGTAAGCAGAGGTGAGCTGCAAGAATGTATTCAAGGACCTGGAAGGGGATGCCTGGGTGGCTTAGTGGTTGAGCATCTGCCTTTGGTTCAGGTGTGATCCTGGGGACCTGGGATCGAGTCCCACATCGGGCTCCCCACAGGGAGCCTGCATCTCCTTCTGCCTATGTCTCTGCCTCTCTCTATATCTCTCATGAATAAATAAATTAAATATTAAAAAAAAAAAAAAAAAAAAACCTGGAAGGCCAGAGTGGAGCATAGTGAGTGGGCAGGGAGAGGGAGTAAGAAGGAGTTAAACAGGTGGGTGGGACCCAGATCATGTAAGGCCTTAGATAGGGTAGAGCTTTTGTTTGAAGTACTCTGGTAAGGGGTAGCCCAGGTGGCTCAGCGGTTTAGTGCCACCTATAACCCCGGGTGTGATCCTGGAGACCCGGATTGAGTCCCACGTCAGGCTTCCTGCATGGAGCCTGCTTCTCCCTCTGCCTGTGTCTCCGCCTCTCTCTCTCTGTGTTTTTCATGAATAAATAAATAAAATCTTAAAAAAAAAAAAAAAAAAGTACTCTGGTAAATATTTGAAGGATTTTAAGCAAGAATCACAATCTGACATTCTTAAATGATCACTCTTAAATGCTCACATAAGTGGATTTTTAGGGAAGCCAGGTGGCTTTGGTAGAGGAGAGAAAAAGACAAAGTGGGAAAAGTTCAGAAGGAAGAATGCCAACATATATGTAGTAGGTGAGGAAAAGGAAAGAAGCAAGTTTTCCAGAATTCCAGCTTTAGCAATTTATCAGTTTTCCATTCTTTTAAGTCCCTTTTGTAAGCCCTTGCCAGTTCTTGAAATGATGAAAACTCCTAGGGAAAATAATTGGGGAAGACAAGAATTGGTTCTGGAAATGTTTTAAATTTGAGATGTCATATAGGCAATGTGATATCTGAAGGGGTTATCCTCAATATGTGGCTTTTGAGGTCATGAGTATGTATGGGGAGAGAGGGAGAGACAAGGTGTTTAAAGCCAGAGAAATGGATGAAATCACTAGGAAGGAACAAGGGGAAGACAGGAAGATCAAGCCTTAGGGAACTTGAATTTTGTGGTCTGTCAACCCTTAGAGGAGGAGAAAAACCAAGAGAATGTGTTGTCACCGAAGCCAAGAAAAGAGAATAGAGAGGAAAGAGTGGTTAACTGATAGACTGCTGAAAGGTTGGGTCGAGGAGGAGGACAGAAGAGTGTAAATTTAAAGCCATAGAGTTTGGAGTTTTTCAGTGGTGGTGTTATGGAGGAGTTGGTGCTTGAGCTGGGTCTGGGTAGAATTCAGTACATGGAAATTGTGGAGGTGGTCTACAGGGGATGGAGGGGGAAGGGAGAATTGCACATAAATAAAAAATAAAAAAATTGAGGCCAACAAAAATGTACCTTGATGCTGTTACTACTCTGCTGAAAAACCTTAATGACTTCATGGCCTAAATCTTTTAACAGTTTATCTGTTTTCTCTGTCACCTACTCTTCTTTTTGACTGTGCCAGAGCCTAGTTGTACTCCTTTGCCAATTCATAAATGTTTTTGCAGTATTCGTCTTCCATGTCTTTGCTTAAAAGACTTTTCTTACCAGTTTGTTTCTTTTATTCCCAATTATATTGAGATTTAATTGACATACAGCAGTGTGTAATTTTTGATATACAGCAAGATGACTTATCTGTATTGTAAAATAATTACCTCAGTAAGTTAACATCTATCATACAAAAAAAAGAAAATATTTTTTTTCTTGTGATGAGCAATCTTAGGATCTACTTACTCTGAAATATACCATACAGCACTGCTGACTCTAGTCCTCCACAGTTTCTATTCAATAAAATAGATTCTTTAAGACCCAGCTACCTCTTCCATGAATATGAATATTCCATTATTTTATTCAGGAATGAGTGCCTGGCTTCCTCTCCTCCCCTCCCCTCCCCTCCCCTCCCCTCCCCTCCCCTCCCCTCTCCTCTCCTCTCCTCTCCTCTCCTCTCCTCTCCTCTCCCCTCCCCTCCCCCATCTCCTCTCCCCTCCCCTCCCCTCCCCTATTAATTTACTCTATATCATTAATTAATTGTGTATAATCCTAGATTCAGATTTGTGTAATAATTATTGTACTATAGTTATTTTTCATTTATTCACTGGATTACTATTGAAATATAATCAAGAGGGATCCCTGGGTGGCGCAGCGGTTTGGTGCCTGCCTTTGGCCCAGGGCGTGATCCTGGAGACCCTGGATCGAATCCCACATCGGGCTCCCGGTGCATGGAGCCTGCTTCTCCCTCTGCCTGTGTCTCTGCCTCTCTCTCTCTCTGTGACTATCATAAATTTAAAAAAAAAAAAAAAAAAACACAAAAATATTAAAAAAAAAGAAATATAATCAAGAGATACAGTAGTTGGAGACAAGAAAGATGGTAGTAGGGAATATGTACATTTTAATTGGGTCTTGAATTACGATTTGTATGCATTAAATGGATACACCTGGAAGGGAATATGGAATGCAGCAAAGTACTGAAATTCTTCCTTATATACAACAACCACCACAAGTTATTTTTTAATTTCAAGCCCCTTTCGACTTATTTGAAATAAAACTTGAAAAAGAAAATTACTTAAATTTTTTATTCTAGTATCTTTTAAATTATAGTAAAGTTTATTATAATATTTACCACTAGCCATTTTTAAGTGTGCAATTCAGTGGCATTAAGTAGTGTAATCATCATTATCATCCACTTTTAAATTCCTGAAGAAGGTAATTGAAATTAAGTCAGTTCATGTAGTTTTCATCTTTTCCCTTTTGTCCAGGTTATTGATAGGAATGTGGAAGTTAATCACATAAAGAATGTAAATGACCCTAAAAAAAATAGTACATCAATAGATCTGACCCAGTCATGTGAGAGATGACAGTAAGCTTTCTGTCCCCATAAAGAATAGTTGAACAGGGTCATCATTAAACCATTTTTTTTAAGATTTTATTTATTTATTCATGAGAGAGAGAGAAGCAGAGACACAGGCAGAGGGAGAAGCAGGCTCCATGCAGGGAGCCCAACGTGGGACTCGATCCTGGGACTCCAGGATCATGCCCTGAGCCAAAGACAGACAGACACTCAACCACTGAGCCACCCAGGCGGCCCTAAAATCAAGTTTAAAATAAACATATCAAGTCTTTTTTTCTTTCTTTTTTTTTTTAACATACCAAGTCTTATATATTCAAATTGGTCACCTTTATGTTCTTTATTGGCTCCATTGACTAAAACATTCTTGAATCTCTTGAAATTGCTTTCAGAGCAATTCCAAGAAGCAAGCATATTATTAAGCTAAATTTATTATTATTTCTGAGCACATGGCTCTATCGAAAACCATGTATACATACACACACATATATATGTGATTTTGAACAGAGCCACATGCCCTAAAATAGTAATAAATGTCTTTATACACATACTTTTCCAATCACCATAATTGAAGTGTTTTCATGACCCTGGACTAGAAGGAATGCCCAGTATAATGCTTTAAGCCTGTGTTTCAAACCAGTTTTTTTTCTTTTTCGTGAAGCAATATAATTTGGGTAATTGTGATGATAAAATACCAGTTTTTCATAGCAGAAATCTGAGGGGCTTATTTAATCACATTTATGGCAGCTTCACAAAATCAAATCACTTTGCCAGGTCATTAAACCTCCATAGTGCACCAACCACATCTGGTCATTTTAGATGAAGTTGTGATAGAGATATAATTTTAAAGTAGGTTTACTTTCTGCTCATCTATTCAAATAATTCACCAAGTAACTAATTCAGTTTTCCTTAATATTAGTGTTAAGTAGTAAAATTCTGTTAAAGATGATATTAAAAACATTCTTTATAACTGGCATTTATATTGTTTTTTAAAAGCTTACTCTAAATCAAATTAATGATTGTTTTTCATACTAGTTTTTATTTTATGTGTGATTAAAAACAGGCTTCCCTGGTGGGCATTTGTTAATCTGTTTCTGACTGCCTCATGGGGTGAAAGCCCTTGATCTTCCTACTTGGTATGCATTGACCAGTTGACAGGTTCTGCTGGTTTGTATGTACTTTCTCAAACATGCTAATGTTGCTTTCCCCAGCAGGGCCAGGAGTTTTCATCAAGGGGAAAAAAGGCCCTTAATAATGCAGTTCTAAATTGATGTGGGGTTACATTTCACAGTATCCATATTTATATTTACACATATTCTCTCTTCCCAGTCTGTCTAATTATAAGCATTAGATTTGTCTCAAAAAAGAAAAGGCAACAGGATATGCACGCACATACACGTGCTCACATACTAATTACATGTACAGTAACCAGACTGAAAACAGTTATAAATAAAATCACTGTTAGACAGATGTAAAATCCAACTACGGTTATATCAGATAGAACCCTAATATAAAGGCAAAGAATAACAGGCTACAAAAATGTTCTGTACCATCTGCCTTGTTGTATTTCAAAACACAAAAAAAGAAACCTTCAAAAGATAGCAGAAATTGGGATGCCTGTGTGGCTTAGCGGTTGAGGGTCTGCATTCATCTCAGGATGTGATCCCAGGATCCCGGGATCGAGTCCCACATCTGGCTCTTTGTGGGGAGCCTGCTTCTCTCTCTGCCTCTGTCTCTGCTCCTCTCTCTCTCTGTGCCTCTCATGAATAAATAAATAAAATCTTAAAAAAAAAAAAAAGCAGAAGTCAACAAGTAGATCTAATAGTTCCATAATTTAGAACTCAGAGCAGTCATTTTAAGAGTCTAAGAAGGCCCTGAGCCCAAAGTGATAATTGCCGCTCAAGAGTTCAGTTGCTAAGCTTACATTCCACAAATGTCTTTGCAGGTATTAACAGGACAAAAGAGCAAGTCAAACTTCCCTTTCTCTGTAGCTGCCAAGGCTGCTTAAGAGTGTAACAAGTGCAGTTCAGCATTATGAAGGGCATGTGTAGACTTAACACTTTTCTTGTCAGAATGCCCAGAAATTGAGGAAAAGCAGCCCCCGTAACCCTATGATTGACCTGAACTCATGAAATATTATACCTTTATTGTCTTAAAAAGTCAGTGTGGTTACTTTAATCCAACTTGATCTTTCTCACTACAGGGCTACCACACACAGTGATCTTATTTTGAGAGCAACAAAACTGGGAATTTCTTACCGAGTTATTCACAATGCTTCCATAATGAATGCAGTAGGCTGCTGTGGTTTACAGGTAATACTACTAAGAAAATATTTTTTTATGGTAGTTAGCAAAAATGTTTTGGAAAACTACAAATTGCAGGTAGATTTTGTTACATATTGTGAATTTTAAGATATTACTATTTTTAAAAAAGATATTACTATTTTATATAATACATTAGTGGGTATGAAATTTTTTAATATTGAATTTTTTATACTATTTTCCTATAACTTAGATCTTTTTTCTCCTCATTGGAATGGACCACTGAAATTTAGCTACAGAAAGACTTTAGTCTTAAATCCAACTCTGGCATACAAAAACAGGGAAGTTTAATCTAATTAAGTTGGTTAAGTTTTCCTAAAGCCTTCTCACATTCTTCCAGATAACTTACTCTGCATTGCTGAAGCATGTTTTCTATACAGTATTATTTTCTATGCCATCAAGAGCATCGTGATGCAGCATTTATTAAAAGAATCTGCAAAAGAACCAAAAGCCATTCATATTAGGCTTGTAAGCCACCTTTGTAATAATTATTGCTGTATAAAGTTGGTTAATTTTTAACCATCAGTCTTGATTCTGAGGGGTTAAAAGAGTGCTCCATAACTGTTTCCAGGGTTTTCTTCCAGGCTGCCTGATACTCATTTTCCAAGTCTGACATTTGTGTTCTGATGTTTGTATACATATATGATCTATGACAACTATGACTGCTCATAGCCAACAATGGTTTTAAGACCTAATTGCTTGTAAGGACCCCTTCCTATTTCAGATATATCATAATAGGGGGAAAAAATGTGCATATTAGGATCTATGAAATGAAGTATTCCCTAATATGTTATCTTGGAATGCATAATTTAAAATAGATATTTACAACAAGAAGATAGATCATCATTGGACACCAGTGCTGTATCTGTGGCTTTAGAGGTGTCTGTTTTTTCTGTATTAACTGGAAAGAGTATCTCAATTTAATTGATATCCTGATATCCTGGCCAGTCATCTCAGAAATATTGCCTCTGGTTCTGAAGAATCAGAGAAAAGGTATAAATGATTTACCTTTTAGCATTCATCACTCTCTTAGTTATTACATTTAAATTGGCAAAAAATTTTGTTCTTTGTCTTCTAATAAAGTGCATATTTTAAAAAAAAATCTTGCCAAGTAAGTCTGTTTCACACTTTAAACCCCTTCTGAACATTGCTGTGTTGAAGTAAGTAAATGGAGTTTCTTGGTTCTCAGTCCAGTATTCTCTTACATAGACAATGTGTTTTTTAAGAACTGATGGTTGCCAAGAGAAAGGAAAAAAAGAAAGGAATAAATTAATCTTGTGATAGACAGAGATGGGTAATAAATCTTAAGCTAATGGAGTATATATATTTTTATATTGGTTTTGTTTTTATTTCTGTTAGGAAAAGTTAACCTAGCCCCTTTCCATCATTTTTTGGTCTAACTTATCATAACTTATCATTTAAAAGTTTTTGTTTCTTTTTAAGGATAAAATTTTTTAAAAGATCCTTGTCTTCATCACATGTATATCTATCATTCAGACTGGCAAGAGCTAAACTAGGGTGACCCTGTCCTCCTTCTGATCCTCTAGATTGGTAGAGGGGTATAGTGTTATTGTTCTCATGTTTAAAATAGGTGAAGGTATTTGAGAGGAAATTTACTGTGAGAATTGGCAGTCTCCAAATAAGCCCTTAAAATCATATCCACATGGTACATAGATTATTTTTTTTTAATTTAGTTTTCTCTCTTCTATAGGATTTTTCTAGGCAGCCACAAAGCATTGTTTCCCCATCTTGGTTCTATTCTCTAATCTGGGTATGCAAATGACTTACTACTTGTGTGAAAAACAGGAAGTGCCTTTTTAGGTTCTGTCTTACGTGTTTGATGAAATCTCTATGAAAATATGCTTTTTGTACTGCCTAAGTTATTTATATTCCAGGAGAAAGAGGTTATTAGTGATAACTTTTATACAGTTTTCTAAGATAAAAAGCATTAAAAATACAGTCATTATATTCATGACACTTTTAAATTTTAAAACAAATGTATGGATATCCTGCAGAATACATAAACTGTGGCAAAGTCCCCTTCCTTATAATTTTCTCTGCGGTATTTCGATCAGCATTTATGGGAAAAACAATAACCTATACTGGTGGTTCTCAGACTTAGTATTCATCAGAATTACTTATAGGACTTAGAAAAGAGATGGCTGGCCTTCCCCTCAGATTTTCAGATATAGTAGATCCGGGGCAGCAGCCTAAGAATTTACACTGCTAGCAAATTCTCCAGTGATGCTGAAGCTGCTAGTATAGGTGTCCATTTTGAGAACCACCAACCTAACAGATAAAAAATTTCTTAGAAAGTTAAAGAACTCTACTGTCTTTCTTTTGGTTTGGCAGAATTGGAAAAGTAGATTTTAGTTCCCAGAAATACACTTGCTAAATGTAGAATGTGTTACCTTGCCATGCTCTCTTTCTCAATTATTTAAAAGGGAAGTGGGCACCACTTTCGAAAGACACTCTGTCATCTCTGAGAAAGGCTTTCCCATGAGTTACTGGGAAAACAGCCATCAAGTTATTGAACTGAAGTTCTGGTTTGGGTGCTATGACAGACCTGAACAGTACATGCTTTGCAAAGTTTTTTTTTTTTTTTTTTAAGATTTTTTTTTATTTATTTGAGACAGAGAGCAAGCGAGCATGGGCAGGGTTGGGAGGCGATGGGAGACGAAGAAGTTACCTCCTCACATAGCAGGGAACCCGACATGGATCTCGATCCCAGGACTCTGAGATCATGACCGTAGCCGAAGGCAGACACTTAACTGACTGAGACAGCCAGGTCCTTTACTCTTGTTTTCCAAAGCAGCACAGAGAGAGCTCAGAATTGACTGCTGAGTATTTTTCATTCACTTTGTGGTTTCTTAACTAGCAGAAGACTCTTGATTTTCAGTATTAATGAAGGTAAGTAGTTATATAGACTAATACTTCTAAACACACAAAACCAGTTGATATGCAGTCTATCATAAGCATGCCATAAAATAGGATTTTTTTATTCCAAACCCCATAGTTCCATGAAAATTTTCCTTGTTAGGTGGAATGTGTATTGAGACTGTCAAGTTAAGACAGGAATAATAATCTGTTTTTATTCAACAAATATTGTTTACCTACTTACTGTTTCTCTACTAAGTGCCTTTGGATACACTGATAAAGCTGTCCAAGAAGGTCCCTGCTCTCAGAGAGCTTATGCCCTAGTAGGAAGGAGAGGCAATAATAACAACAAATAAATATCAGATAGTGAGATGTATAAGAAGTTACAGTAGACTGGTATATGTTAGAGAGTTGACTTTACTGTTGGAGTTGGGCAGTCAAAGGAGGACTCTCTAAGGTGGTGTTATTTAAGATTAGATATGAATCAAGAAGGAAGTAGCATATTCCAGTCACAGGGAATAATTTATGCAAAGACCCTAAAATGGAAATGACTGTGGCTCTTCAAAGGAACCAAAGAAGGGTTTATTGGAGAGTAATAGGGAGGGGAGAAGCAATCTGAGGTCAGGTAAATAGATAGGGTTGGATCACTAGGCTTTCTAATCCAATTCCAGTTTTTGGATTTTATTCTTAGTGAATTGATTGTATAGAAGAGTATAATGTTTAATTTACTTCCAGACTCTGAAGTCTCTCCTTTTGTCTTATGAAAAATTAGTAGTTCTGGTATCGATATTAAGTATATGTATGTTAAGTGAAAGAAGGATGACACAGAAGATCATATATTGTAAGATTTTGTTTATATAAAATGTCCAAAGAGGGGTGCCTGGATGGCTCAGCGGTTGAGTGTCTGCCTTTGGCTCAGGGCGTGATCCCGCGGTCCTGGGATTAAGTCATTCATCAGGCTCCCTGCATGGAGCCTGCTTTTGCCTCTGCCTACGTCTCTGTGTTTCTCTCTGTGTCTCTCATGAATACATAAATAAAATCTTTAAAAAAAAATTGTCCAAAGAAAGCAATCTATGAAGACAGAAAGTAATTAGTGGTTAGGATTGAGAATAGCTATTACTTATAAATGGGCAGATGGGATCTGATTGGAGTGATAAAAATTTTCTAAAACTACATATGATAGTAGTTGCAACTTGTTTACTATAAATCATTGAATGTACACTTAAAATGGGTGAATGTTATGGTATGTAAGTTATATCTCAAAGTGGTTTAAAAAATGAATTACAAGAGGTTTGCTAGATGAACGATAAGGTAAATACATTCCCAAAAGGGAGAAATGTTCAGTTAAAGATGAGAGTCATAGAAGCACTTTGAGGAATCTGCAAGATATTACAGAAACACACACACACACCACATATACATACATATGTATCACAAAACCTTGGTTACCTAGAGATTAGTTAAAACAGCAAATATATATGTTGGATAAGAACTGACTATATATTGGGTAGAACTGGCAAAGGAAAAGTAATTATGAAAAAAAGGTTTACAGTTTAACTGCAAATAAAAGGTCTTGATTTTACTTTTGCTCAGGGAGTAACTAAGGAGTGCTCTAACTTCTCTGGATCCGGATAGTCAGGTTTCCTAACTGTAAGGGGATGAAGTGGGGATAGGGAGGAATGCTGGACAAGATCAGTGGTTTTCAAAGTGTACCAAGATCTATGAAGATGCTTTAGCAGTTCTGCAGAAAATGAAGTACTTGAGACCAAACAGCAAAGAATAAATCCCTGAGGAGCCCAATCTTTATCTTTAACCCTATTGATATTCTGTAAGAATTTATTTGGAGGGGGCACCTGGGTGGCTTAGTGGTTGAACATCTGCCTTTGGCTCACATCATGATCCTGGAGTCCTGTGATCGAGTCCTGCATCAGGCCCCCCGCAGGGAGTCTGCTTCTCCCTCTGCCTATGTCTCTGCCTCTTTCTCTGTGTCTCATGAATAAATAAAAAAAAATTTTTTAAAAAGGATTTATTTGGAAAAAAAGATTTGGCATTAAAAAGTACGGAGAATACTAAACTAGGTAAACTCTAATGTCTTCTAGATTTGGAAGCCAAAAAGCTGGCCTATTTTCTAACTTTAGATAGAGGTTACCTTGACCAAAATTGATTAGATACTCAAATTTTCATTAAGTAAATCTTTGGATTTTTCACAATTTAAATAATGGTTATAAATACATATACTTAAAAATCATGTTCTTTGAAATTTCTAAGTAACAGATATCTCTAACACTTGTGTAATTTGTATTTTGAAGATATCTCTAGTCAAAGAAAAATCCATCTATTGTGAAGAGCCAGGCAAGTTAGTTATATTGCAGCATTCCCAATAACAAAAAATCGGGTGGTTTTTTTGTTTGTTTGTTTTTTGTTTTTTTTTGTTTTGTTTTGTTTTGTTTTGTTTTTTGTCAATACACAAAAGGCAAAAAGAAGTCTTTTTCTTGAATTTTTCAAGTTAAGCATTTAGTACCTTAATCATGCAGAATCAAAATTGCTTTCATTTACCATTGTTTCTGCTTAGGAAGAATTGTTTTTGCTTTTTGTGGGATTTTTTTGCTTTATTTTGTTTTAAGGATTTTATTTGTTTGAGAGAGAGAGAGAGTGTGTGTGTGTACCAGCAGTGGGGAGGGGCAGAGGGAGAGGAAGAAGCAGACTCCCTGCTGAATGTGGAGCCCGATGTGGGACTTAATTCTAGGACCCTGGGATCATGACCTGAGCAAAAGGCAGAAGCTTAACTGACAACTACCCAGGCACCATAGAAGAATTGTTTTTAAAAAATAACTCTATTTTCCTTGATGATAAGTGACATATACATATAAAATTGGTAAAATACAGTAAGTATAAAGAACATGCACACATCTGTAGTTTCACTACCCAGATATAACCATAATTAGCTGCCAGTTTGGTATATTTTCCTTTAGTCTTCAACTCTTATCTGTATATATTGACCCGAAGGTGACAAGCTGAATAAAGAAGAAATTACAAATTCTAGCATATTTTTTTTGTGTGGTATTTATCACTTCTTGTTACATTTGTGTAATAGAACAGATTCTTTTTTAAAAAAAAATTGGTGACTAAAATGGTTCTGAGACATTTTAAAGGACAGATAAATGAGACAGTTCAGTGAAACCAGATAGCAATGATTTCTGCATACAACTGCATTATCAGTTGCGGCTGACTTCAGGGAAAAGGTTGTATAATTTTTTCATCATTATGAAATGCTTCCACTTTCTCTGTTGCGTGAGTGACCCTAATTATTGCCATATGTTCTGTTTATATAATACATTTCTACTTTGGAAAAAAATGTATATTACTTTTAAAAAGTAACAACTCATTTCCTTCCTTTTTTTTCATAATACAACACTCATTGTAATAAACAGCATTGTTTTGACCTTATAGTAGTTCTTACTGGTAGTTTTCAAAAAGCATTGAATTGATTTCAGTGTTGTCCAGGAACTAATGTAGAAATGATAAAGTCTAACCTAGTACAGAGAACCCTAAACTAGGTAATAAGGAGATCTGTGCCCTCTATGTAAACTTAGAAGAACTCATCTAGGTAAACTCCCTATTGTTTTAGTCACTTTGGAATTATTTTGACCACCTGCTGAATCATGGGCACATTAAAAATGCTTTTTCTTTCCTTTCCATTTCCACTATAACTTTTTGTTTTGTTTTGTTTTGTTTTACAATTTTATTTATTTGAAAGAGAGAGCAGAGGGAGGGGCAGAGGGAGAGGGACAGCAGACTCCCTGCTGAGCTCCCCAGGGAGCCTGAGGCAAGGCTCAATCCCTGAGAGCTTGACCTGAGCCCAAGTCAGACACTTAATTTAACCACCCAGGAGACCCTCAACTGTAACTTTGTAGTCAATATTTTAATACCTTATCATCATTCTCTCCCACATAATAGTTTTCTTTATAAGTTGCAGATGCGATTGTACCATTTTTCTACTTCAACAATCCTGGTAAATCCTCATCCTGTGTAGAATATTCAGTTATTTGTATATGTTTATGTGTTGGGCATATTATAAACTTCTTGGTTTACTCATCTTCACATCTTCCATTGTACTTTGTCACAGTGCCATGCATATAATCAGTATACAACAAATATTTGCTGAGTTGAATTATTTACTTATCTTTCCCTCCCCACCCCAAGCTGATATATCTTTGGAATTATGAACTTTAATTTAAAACTCTTCCATTTAATTAGTATCTGAATTCATTCATACATGATCATATAAATTTTGTGGCTCTTTTGTCTTCAACTTTATCTATGTACCTAGTATGTGACCATGTGCATAATCTTTCTTAGTGTCAGCAAAATCAGTGTTTCATCAGTGTTAAGAAAAATGTTTGTGGGAATTAAAAAAAAAAATTCCAAGGCCAATATTCTGTATAGAAAATTGGTAACTCTTTAATATGTGGTTTTTGTGGTATGTTTGTTGACGACTCTGCTGGGTCAGCTTTCTTTTTTTACTTCACAGATTTAACTGATCTGACTTAGGATTTATATTTATATGTACCTTTGTGGAGCTTCACAAAGTTATTAGCAAGTTAAATTTTCTGATTTTCTATATGTAAAGAAATTTTTTTAAAAGATTTATTTTAGAAAGAGCACGAGCAGGAAGAGGGGTACAGGGAGAGGGTTAGAATCCTCAGGCTGACTCCCCACCAAGGGCAAAGCTGAGATCATGAGATCATGGCCTGAGCCAAAATCAAGAGTCTGACACTTAACCAACTGAGACACCCAGGTGCCCCAAGAAGATGTTTTTTAACTTAAAAATCACCAGCTGTTTTTCATCTGAATATAAAATGACAAAGCATTAAAACCTAATTAAAATGGATTTTATGAAACAGCTTCTGAAAAGAAGGAAATATTGGTGGCAGTGAGATGAATTAGAAGATAGTTAAGGTTCAGGCAAGTGGCATTGAGGACTCAAACTAAGGTAGTGGTGAAAGAAATGAGGTCAGTTCTAGATAAATTATAGAGCTGGCATTGACAGGAATTGTCACATGGTAAGCTGTCAGGAATTGGATACTTGTTAAAGGCCAGTCAGGCAAGATAATTGCTTAATGCCATGCTAAGGATTGCCCAAGGGTTCCCACCTCCCTTAGGTTGTTCATACCGTCTTGTAATTTCCCCATGATCAACTTCCCCCATCCTGTCTCCTCTTTAAGATCAAGTTTATTTTTTTTTTTTTTTTTTTTTTTTTAAATTTTTTTAATTTATTTATGATAGTCACAGAGAGAGAGAGAGGCAGAGACACAGGCAGAGGGAGAAGCAGGCTCCATGCACCGGGAGCCCGACGTGGGATTCGATCCCGGGTCTCCAGGATCATGCCCTGGGCCAAAGGCAGGCGCCAAACCGCTGCGCCACCCAGGGATCCCTAAGATCAAGTTTATATTCTGACTTCAGATGTCATCTTCTGGTGCTTTCCAAGTGGGGATAATGCTCAACTCTTTCAATACAGCCTGTATCTCTTTTTTTTTATAATTATTATTTGCTACCTAATATTTGTCTTTCTTGTGCATCTTCTTGCTTTAAATATTGCCTAATATATAATTAAGTGGTTCATTTTTGAGTTTTTATCTTCAATAGATGAAAACATAATCCAATATCAAGTTAGATAAATACTGCTTTCTTTATAACTTCAGGTCAAAACTAAAAAAGACCTGTATTTATATACTGTTCTTAAAAAAACAGCTCTTTTTGTGGTCTCTAAATTTAGATTTGCATTAATAACATTTTGGGGGAAAATGATCACAGCACAAAGGCTAACATTTATAAGACAGTGCTTAGACTTTTGCAGCCTCATTCTTGTGACAGTATGATTTTACTCCAATTTATTTTATGGTTTACTGGTAAGTCCTTGGATTGTGAAACACAAAGGACTGATCTTTCTGTTCTTTGAGGGACTGACATCTTAAATGGTGCAACTGTTTGCATAATGTACCAGAATTCGTTGAAGAAGTTTGCGGCACTGCCATGGGAATGGTTACAGTCTATAAATCAGGGTCCTAGAAAGCAGTGCTTATGTGAGGTTTTCTTTAATCCCCCAAATTAGACAAGTCCAAGAAGCTTTTCCACAGCATGCTGCAGCTAGTGTTTATATGTGACTAGCATCACAATTCTCTCTTAAATAATCTATCCCTTTCTTTCTGAATGAACATTATACCTTCATGAGTATATATATTTCCATAACTCTTAAAATATTGAAGACCTAAAGTGTATGTTTCTTTAACCTCGACAATTTTCTTTTTTACAGAGTAATACCAATATTTCAAAATCTGATCAAAGATGCCAAAAATCCTTTATAGAATGTAAACTGTTAAATTTATCTGAATTAAAGCATACAACAACAATAAACATCATCAACCTGTGTTATTTCAAATATTTGGCAATATTTTTGAGCTTACTCCAACAGGAAAAGCGGTTGGATTATAGCAAGACACAGCATTTTAGAACATTTTCAGATCATCATTATAAACATCGTTTTTATATCATCATGTTCCTAATATTTATTGTTTCTACTATCTGCAATGCACTAAGCACTCTACACACTTTATGTCATTTAATCCTTAAAAAAAAAAAAAGCACATTATTAGGTTTATAGTTATACACATCTTGCAGGGGAGTTTCTTTTTAAAGTCAGGAAAATTACTTGTCCATGATCACCCAGCTAGGAAGAACTAGAGCCATGGCTCCAGAGCTTTTGCCTGCTCTCTGAGGTATGAGCAAGACTACATTCTCCATGAAGGCCACAGCTCAGGTTTGATTCTCACTTTTATACCTATGCAGAACGTAACATCTGGCATATAGTGGATGATCTGTAATAAACATTTTTTAGATAATTTTGCCTCTCATAGAATAATAACAATAGCAGAACCTTCCAGCAGGGCTAGGCGTATTCCTTATAGCTTGGGTGAAAGTATTCCAGGAATCTTACATTGGAACGCATTGGAACTCATCAGGTAGATGAATTTTTCACAGAGAAACATTATATGTGGCAAGAAGATTGATGACTGAATTCTTGGAGTTAATGGGTCTTTCTACACCGATCTGAGAATTTGACTGCCACTGGATGGCAGGGCTTCCATAGACTTTTTAGACAGTTTCCAAGTGGACTTTGGGAATAAAGCTCATTGGTAGGTAAATTGGAAGTCGTGGCCATGTAAAGGACTTGAAAGGGCATCAGACACCGCTGCTGTGTGGACCAAAGAGAACATTTACTACTGTGGTGACAGATTTGATCCCCAACCCATCTCGGGTCTGGTTCTCACTTTTTGTTTTGTTTATTATCTTTAAAATAGTAAGTAGTGAATTGTTCCATTAGTAATTGATGTTTTTATTTTTTCTAGTTGTATAAGTTTGGAGAGACGATTTCTATTGTTTTTTGGACAGACACTTGGAGACCAGAAAGCTTCTTTGACAAAGTGAAGAAGAATAGACAAAACGGCATGCATACATTATGCTTACTAGGTAAGGATTTTGGAGTTTCCTTAAAGCACAATATGGAGTGGTCATATTGTTCTCATTTTGTTCTGTGGATGACTAGCTAGACGTAAGAAAGGACCCAGTCTAACCACTCTGCATGCTACACGCTTTCCCATACTCTGGGATGTATGCATTTTCCGTTCCAAACACCACATGGCTATTCCTGCCTGCATGCTACTCCCCTCCTACTCCCCGCCCTCTCATGGATCCTCTCCAGCATTCTATATCTTACCCATTATCCATCAAGACCCTGTCAATTAACTGCAGTTCAGCACACCTGTATCAAACGTTGATTCTTACCAAGTGCCCTTCTCTGTATGTTCTAGAGATGTTCTCTGAATACTACAGTATTGATGCTATCAGAATCACAGATTTGAAACAGACTCTGGAGATCATCTTATTTTACAGATGAACTGGAGGCCTGGAGATATTAAATCATTTTCCCACTGTGTTACCTACCTTAACTTGCTATATTTTATGCCCATTTTAGAGTTAGGTTTTTTTATGGAACACTAAGGAAATATTAGAAATACGTCCTGCCCTCAGGGTTTTGAAATCTAGTTGCTAAGTACAAAAGTTTAAAGAACAATTAAGTTCTATTGTATGGAGAGGCAGGAAAGACAAGCCAGAACTTTGGCTCTTGAATTCTCTTTCTAAGAGCTGCTCCTTTTCTTGGCTTTCCTGGGAAAAGACAAACAAGGCTAAACAATCTATCTTCCTTGCTCCATTAACAAAAGCAGGAACAAGGTGTGAAGTATAAGATATCATGATTCCAGATCCTCAAACCATAGATCTCATCATTTAATCATCTGGAATTCTCATCATTTAAATTAGTATATATTTATTGGATGCCAGCTGTGGTCCAGACCCTGTAGGGATTCGTGAGAATATACCATGTTAGAAAACTACAGAGAATTTAAAATGTACTCTGAAAGATAAGATATACATGATGTAAAAAAAAAAGATATACATGATGTAATTAGAGATTAACAAAATATAATAACTATATAGATATTTCAAAGAACAAAGAGCTTTTGAGGGGAAGTGAACACAGACTTCATGAAGGAGTTGGGACTTATGCTACTGAAGGAGTAGTTTAAGATGGGCTGGTGGATGGGTGGTAGTAGAGCCACGTGAGTGAATTTATTCAGTAGACATTTATGGAGCATCTGCTGGGTACTTTGCATTTCTAGGTGCTTACTAAGGTGAATAGAAGATGCTTACCTTCTAACAAGTAGAAGTAGAAAGGAATAATTGTGGCCTGTGTGAAAAAAAGGAAAGAATATTAAGACAGGTCTGGTGTGAGATCAAATATTCAATAATGCAGTCTTTTAATGCAGTTTGATCAAAAAGCATTTGCCTGTAAAAATCCTTCCCAACACTCCTCATTTTTAAAACCAGGTTCTATAAAACATACCATTTAAAAAGTTAAAATAGTAAACTAAAAGCTTTATTGTCACAACATTTCAGAACCTTAAGGTGAACAAACTAATAAGTGTGTTGAATTTTAAAAAAATTTTTTAAATCTTAACAGATGCCATGTAAAGGAAGTCTAAGTTGACATTTACTGTTAATGGTACTGCAGGCTATTTTCAATAACCAATACACATTTTTTCTTCTATGTGCTAAGCAAGTGGAAATTTTAAATAATTAATGATATTTTGAACCTGAAAAATACATTCACTGCTGCTTATAAGAACATTTACAAATACTTATAAAGGATTAACCTCTGCTGTATTTTCCTAGGAAACTGTTTAATCTCCTTTATAAGAACAACTTTAATAATCACTTACGAAAGCTATAGAAGTCTATCAAAAAGACCCTTTAGTTATGCTGTATTTATTTTTGCAAAACCAAACTTTGGCTGAACCATTTGTTTTTAGCATGTAGAACAGGAAGCAGCTGTTGCTCTTGCTGTTGTGTACTGAGTTCCTGTGAGGATGTAGAGTGCTTGTAATTTTTTACCTTTTACCAAATTGTTCAGCTGAGCATCAGTGATTAACAAGTGTAAGGAATGAATATTTGTGACACTTGCATTTCAAGCTTCAGGGAAGCAGAGATTATATGCCTTCTGGACCTGGTGGTAGCCCAATCCCTGGTAGTCAGTGCTTGGGAAAACGCTGTTGAGAGTATGAATATTTCTTATTAAAGTGCTTATTTATAAGTTATTAGTCATGTCTTACCCATTCACAAGAAAGCAAAGGTTTCTTTTCAAAATATGAGAATTTTCTTCTGTTAACGTTCCATGCATTAAAGCTTATATTCTTGTGCCTGAAAAATAAAGAACAGGAACACAGTAAGAGTTGGGTCTATGCAGTTACCAGCTAGTACAAATGAACACAAAGATTTTGATTAGCTGTTAGGTAGTGTATATGCCAATATTTATCTTACTCTTTCCTGTGTCTTCTTTTCCAAGAGGAAATTAGATCCTTTCAGATGATCTCAGGGCCAACCTCATGTTTGTGTTCTAACTAATGACCTTTACACACCACAAGCTTCCATTCTTCTCTGTATTTCAGTAAAACACTGGCTTGATACAAGTGTGAAGGAAGACTGTCATACGCTCTCAAATGAGCATTTGAGAGACTTGAGAAGAATGTTTCCCAAAAATTTAAGCGACTCAACTGAAATTTACACACAGGGTTTTGGATAAAGTAGTTAATTAAAAGAGAACTATTTTTTGCTTCTTACAGACATCAAAATAAAGGAGCAATCTTTGGAGAATCTAATCAAGTAAGTTCTTATCTGAGAATGTTTATGTCTATTTTTTTATGTCTGTTTTTTTTTAAAGATTTTATTTATTGATTTGAGAGAGGGCAAGAACGTGCACACAAGCAGGGGGAAGGGGCAGAGGGAGAAGCAGACTCCCTGCTGAGGAGGAAGCCCACTGTGGCTTGATCCAGGGACTCTGGGATCATGACCTGAGCTGAAGGCAGACACTTAACCAACTGAGCCACTCATGCACCCCTGTTTAAATCTATTTTTAATTTCTTGCACAATAAATTCTACGTGACATGAATTCTAAAGATTGTTGAAGATCAGCTTTCATTAACAGTTAAAAATTAAACACTTAATCTTATGAAAGAGGGATCCCTGGGTGGCGCAGCGGTTTGGCGCCTGCCTTTGGCCCGGGGCGCGATCCTGGAGACCCGGGATCGAATCCCGCATCGGGCTCCTGGTGCATGGAGCCTGCTTCTCCCTCTGCCTATGTCTCTGCCTCTTTCTCTCTCTCTCTCTCTGTGACTATCATAAATAAATAAAAATTAAAAAAAAATCTTATGAAAGAATGATAAGCAATGTGATAGGGCAGAAATATCAATAGGTCTTACAGATTCAATACTGAAACCGGTGGGTGGTTGGCACCTAATAGGCACCTGTAAATATTTGCAGAATGAATTAATGAATTGGAAGTCAGAAGACATGGATGTGAGTCCTGAGTCTGCCTCTGGTTATGTGCCCTTAGGCAAGTTACTTTGGTTTCTGAGTCTTATTTGACTAATGAGCACATGAAACATGGCTAATGTAACCGAGGAACTGAATTTATAATTTAATTTTAATTAATAAAAACAAGGTTTAATCCGATTAATAGTGAAATGAAATAGGCCAGGCAAAAGTTGGTCAAAACAGGCTTTTAATGGGATGCGCTCTCTCGAGGTTCCGCAGGCCACAGGGGAGGGAGAGAGCCGGGAAGTCACAGGCTGGGGAGGGCAAGTGGGCTTTAATGGGAGGGGAAAGGGGTTGTGTGTCTCTATGGGGTGATAGGTATTAGGGCATGTTACTGGTGGAATCTGCTTGGGGCGATAACTCCTCATGCCCTTATATGGGGTCTGGGTAAAGTACAGTTCAGGTTTCCTGCATAGGTCCTGTCTTCCCCTGATGAGGTGTCCTCGGTCGGTCTGCTGGTGGTGGGAAAGCTCTGAGGTGGGAGCCACAAGGTGGGGCATCTGCTGCCATTTTGTTGGTGCCTACCTATCCCCCTTGATCCCGCCAGCCCAACAAATAATACTCAACTTAGTTATTGGAAAAATATATTTAGAATAACTTCAATGTGTAAATCTACTTTTATAGCCATGAATTTTATGAAATTTAAATACAGATTAAATATTTCTAATGAAAATTTAACATTTGAATTTTGTGCTATAAGTATGAAATACCAGATGTCAAAAACTTGGTATAAAAACAGTCTCTTTTGGGACGCCTGGGTGGCTCAGCAGTTGCGCATCTGCCTTTGGCCCAGGGCGTGATCTTGGAGTCCTGGGATCGAGTCCCACGTCGAGCTTCCTGATGGAGCCTGCTTCTCCCTCTATGTCTCTGCCTCCCTCTCTCTGTGTCTCTCGTGAATAAATAAATAAAATCTTAAAAAAAAAAAAAACAGTCTCTTTAATAATTTTTATAGCTGTTGGGACACCTGAGTGGCTCAGTGGTTGAGCACCTGGCTTTGGCTCGGGGTGTGATCCCGTAGTCCCAGGATCGAGTCCCACATCGGGTTCCTTGCATGGAGCCTGCTTCTCCCTCTGCCTCTCTCTCTCTCTCTCATGAATAAATAAAATCTAAATAATAATAATAATACTTTTTATAGGTGTAAATGTTGAAATCTAGTATTTTGGATATATTGGGTAAAATAATATTAAAATTTTTCCCTTTTTTAATATGGCTGTGAGAAAATTTAAAATTATGTTGTGGTTTGCATTATATTTCTCTTGGACATTGCTGACTTAGAGAATTATTTTGAAAGTCAATAAAAGGGCAGCTCGGGTGGCTCAGCGGTTTAGCGCCGCCTTCAGCCCAGGGTGTGATCCTGGAGACCCAGGATCGGGTCCCATGTCGGGCTTCCTGCATGGAGCCTGCTTCTCCCTCTGCCTGTGTCTCTGCCTCTCTCTCAGTCTCTATGTCTCTCATGAATAAATAAATAAAATTTAAAAAAAAAGTCAATAAAATCTGTATGAACTGTTTTGTAAGCTACATAGTAGTATTTTTATCAGATTGTTGGGCAGACATGGTAGGCTTTAAGCCGTCAGAAGTAAACACATCTGATCCTCCAAGATTTTCAGATATTTACTGCTTTGGTTTCCTTTTCTTATAGGAAGAAGTGAAAAGAGGAATATATAGTTTAAACATGGTAATAAAAATGAACACTATAGAACCTGATTAAGCCAGGATCTAGAACAAATTGCCACTTAATTTGAACTATTTTTGCCTAGGGTATCACTTTAAGTAAAAGTAACTTTGATTTGAAGATTTATCATTAAGTTGTTGGATTTTTACTTATGCCAACATTTCAATGGGATCAGAGGACAGTTGAAGTAGAACAATGAAAAAAAGTTTAAACTTAAAAAATTATGGTATTCATGCTTTAGTATACCTAAAGTGGGTAACATATGAGTGCTTCAAACAGAATGTAGACTTATTACACTTGGGGAGATAATTACATTAAAAATGTATTATGTAATCTCATGGCTAAGAACAGTGGCATCTCGTTTTATATTTACAGAGGAAGGAAGATCTATGAACCTCCTCGGTATATGAGTATAAACCAAGCAGCCCAGCAACTTCTGGAGATTGTTCAGAATCAGCGAATGCGAGGAGAAGAACCAGGTACTCAAGGCCCTAAAAGGGCTTCTTATGTTTCCTACTGCTACATTGAGATGTGTACATGATATAACTTCACATATACCCCCACACACACATCACCACAACCAAAGTGAGAGTGTGTTTGCATTGTATTTTTTCTTGTCATTTTTTAAATCACTTTTAAATTTCACAGGCTGAAAGTTGTACCAAAGGAAAAATAATGAGAGTTCTTTCTAGGAAAATTAATACTATTCCAGAAAGTGAGGATTTTCACAAATTAACTGTAAATCAGGTTTTAGGCAGCCCGGGTGGCTCAGTGGTTTAGCACCGCCTTCGGCCCAGGGTGTGACTCTGGAGACCTGGGATCAAGTCCCGCATCAGGCTCCCTGCACGGAGCCTGCTTCTCCCTCTGCCTGTGTCTGCCTCTCTCTCTCTGTGTGTCTCTCATGAATACATAAATAAAAACTTACACTAATAAACTCATTACATTCTGTTACAAGGTCCTGTTTTTGAACACCTATATCTTAATGGAAAAAGATACATTAAGAGATTCTTGAATGTTGTTTATTTCTTTCTCATTAGTAGGCCTTGTTTAAAGTCATGAAACAAATAATTTGCAAGGGTGTTGCATATCCTAAATTTTGAACCTTAAGCCTAAACTTGTATGGATGCTTATCCTTGTGAATATCATTTGCCTCATTTTGATCATGTTCAGTTGGGACACACTTTCCCAACTAAACAAAACCATGAAAAGATCAGTACTTAAAAGCATAAATAATATCATAATGCTTGTTATTTGTTCAGGGCTCTGTAGTAGTGGTGGTGGTGGTTGTTTTAATTTTTTTTATTTATTTGAAAGAGAGCAAGAGCATGAGTAGGGGGAGAGGCAAAAGGAGAGGGAGAAGCAGACTCCCCTGCTGAGGAGGGAACCTGATGTGGGGCTCAATCCCAAGGCCTGGAGATCATGACCTGAGCCACCCAGATGCCCCACAGCTTTGTAGTTTACTAAATACTTTAATGTCTCTTATCTTATCCCTTAAAACTATCACTTAAGAAAGATAGTATTCTATTTTAAAAAGTGAAAAAAACTAAAGTTTGACATAGCTAATTAGGTGGCCAAGCGAAAAATCAAATCTGTGTATTTATCTCATAACCTGCTTATTTTTCTAGTATATCTTGGTCAATGTGAACATACTCAAGCAATTTATTAAAAATATAGGCAGGTAGTAAACATTGTTCACTCTTAAAGACAAATGCTATGCAGTCGTAAAGAGTATGGATATATCAAGTCCTGAAAATATAAACTAGTTAGGTAGTTAGTGCATGTAACTTGGAAAAGCCTTAGATAAACCGATATCTGTAATGAGTGACTAAAGAGATTGAAGATATTTGGGGCTTCTTTATTTTTTTTTTAATTTTTATTTATTTATGATAGTCACACAGAGATAGAGAGAGAGGTAGAGACATAGGCAGAGGGAGAAGCAGGCTCCATGCACCGGGAGCCCGACGTGGGATTCGATCCCGGGTCTCCAGGATCGCGCCCTGGGCCAAAGGCAGGCGCTAAACTGCTGCGCCACCCAGGGATCCCTTGGGGCTTCTTTAAATGTACTTTTGGTACTAATGTTAGTTTTAATGTTGGACAAGATAATGCATTTGCTGAATTGAATGGCAATTTTTTTTTTCTTCTCTTAATAGCAGTCACCGAGAAGACACTCTGTGTTGGCTTAGCCAGGGTTGGAGCTGAAGACCAGAAAATTGCAGCAGGCACTTTGCAGCAAATGAGTACTGTGGACTTGGGAGGACCGTTACACTCCTTAATTATCACAGGAGACAACATGCATCCACTGGAGATGGAGATGCTAAGTCTGTTTTCCATACCAGATAATAGTTCAGAATCCTGTTGATGAACTTCATGAACATTTTCTATTGTTAGATGTTCATTTGTTTCAGTCATATATGCACATACACACATTTGCATAATGTATAGTTCTTTTGGTTTACCTAATAATTATAAAGCAAGTGACCAAGAAGAAAGATGTTGATTTAACAGTACTTGGTTTCCTGTGGTAATGAGTTTTTTTTCCCTATGTCATTATCAGTTGTTGCAACTATTTTGGTGATTTTTCAGGATGCACACACATGGAGCAGACCAAGTCTAAAACTTGCAGGGGCATTCATAAACAGAGTTGTTTAAAAGCAGTTTTTACTTATGAAATAAGTTTATACAATGTGGAACTTTCTTCTTTCTTAAAAAGTCAGCTCTCCTGGCCACAAGATGGGTTGTCTTGACAGCAGATGGTATTAGTGCATATACGCAGAGTTGGGAAGAATAAGTCCTACTTACTTAAAGCTCAGCTGAACACATGCCACAAAATGACATCCTTTTGAATTGCCTTGTCTTGTTTAAGTGACATCCTAATTATGTGGTTCATATTCTGCTGTATTTTGGAGGTTATATAATTGTTGAATTATGAATGTTCAGCCAGCCATGTACAGTTGCTGTTTGGTTTTAAATAGCATCTTTCACATCCAAGTTGACAAATGGAAAACTTACCGACTACAAAATACAGTTTTAAAAAATTTAAGTTTGGAGGCAGTGGGTTAGTCAAGATTTTTCATATAACATAACTCAGTTGATATGTCACTGTATGTATGCAACTAGTCACATTCATTTTCCCAGTTGTAAATAGCACTCCGTTTATTATTTTTCATGACAGTAGAGTCTTATATATTTTGTTAGTTCATAACAGAAATGGCTTTGCTATATGCAAGTTTATTGGTCTAACTCTAAATATCTTCGTGGCTTTATCAACCATAGCTTAAATTTCATTAAATTCATTGAAAATTGAACATACACTTTCCTACTTCCTGGAAGCATTAATTAACAAGACATTATTTTGGGACACCTGGGTGGCTCAGCAGTTGAGTGTCTGCCTTAGGCTCAGGGTGTGATCCTGGAGTCCTGGGATCGAGTCCCGCATCAGGCTCCCTGCAGGAAGCCTGCTTCTCCCTCTGCCTATGTCTCTGTGTGTCTCATGAATAAATAAATAAAATCTTTTTAAAAAGTTATTTTGATTTCTTTCTTTCTTCTTTTTTTTAAAGTAGTCTCCATGCCCAGGATGGAGGCCAGCACTGGGCTTGAACTAACAATCCTGAGATCAAGAGCTGAGCTGAAATCAAGGATCTGATGCTCAGCCAACTGAGCCACCCAGGTGCCCCTGACTTACTGCATTTGAGATAAAATATATTTTACTATATATGAAATATTCCATTTTTAGTCTTTTACACGAAAGAGGAGAGAGCAAAAGACATTTAAATGCCAGTTCTGTGTTGCTTTCTTTTGAGCCATTAAAGCGAGCATTGAAGAATTATAAAAAGAAAGACTTCTAGTTTTGATAATGGTTGAATAGCTTGTAATGTACAGCCCTCCCAATTGTAAACTCTGGACAAAATATAACTGTCTAAAGACACTGGGAAATGACCAAAAGCAGGCTGAGGACTGTACTTCCCCTCAGTACATTCCCCAATCTGGTAAAGGATGGCTAGAATGCAAGAGAAGGTTACAATCTTACTGGCTTGAGGTGTCAAAGAAATTGGAGGCTGCTAGTGGGGCTGTAAATTGAGGAAATTCTAGAAATGAAGGTGGCACTGAAGGAGAAGCCAGCTTTCCAATCTGCATATAAATCTCTTAACTCTTTGGCTAACTCCTAAATTGCACTTGTACAGGGAAGTCTCCATGAACCTCGTGGAAAGCCAGAGATAGAAGTCTGGAAAAATCCAAGCAGAGCTTGTTGGTCTGTATTGCAAGAGAAAACAATTTCAAGCTTGAATTCTGACAAGTTAGAAGGCGTGGTAAGCACCTTAGGCTTTCTGTCAAATACCTAGAATGGCTGTGTGTTAGAAAAGACTGCCCAGGACTAAGGATTTGCCATTGAAATTAAGACCAAACCTTTTTTTTTTTTTTAAGATTTTATTTATTTGACAGTGAGACTGAGCGCATGAGAGTGAACTAGAGCACAAAAGTGGAACAAGAGCAGGGAGAGGGAGAAACAGACTCCCTGCTAAGCAGGAAGCCTGACCTGGGCTCCATGCGGGGCTGGATCCAGGGCGCTGCGATCAAGACCTGAGCTGAAGGCAGATGTCGAACTGACTGAGCCACCCAGGTGCCCCAAGACAAAACCTTTAATGTAAAGTCAATCCTCCACAAATCAAGATAGGTAGTCAATAATTTAACTGCCAGCTGGAACAAATCTTAACACTTCCATGGTATGATAACAAAATGAGTCTCTTTAGCATATCAATGGTGACAAGAATATGATACAATAATGCATTAAAAAAAACAGGAAAATGTGATTTATGGCCAAAAGAAAAAACACAGAAAGATCCTAATATAATCCAGAACTTGGAATTAGCAGATGGGAATTTTAAAGCAGCTAGTAGAACTATGCTCCAAGATGAAAAGGAAAAACGGTTGTAATGAATGTATATAGAGGGGTGCTCTCAGAGAAATGGAAATAGAAACCCAAATGGTTGGATTTAACAGCAGCATACAGATGGCAGATGGATAGAAATTATCCTATCTGAGGACTAAAGAATAAAAAAAGGTTGGGGGACAGCCCAGGTGGCTCAGCAGTTTAGTGCCTGCCTTCAGCCCAGGGCCTGATCCTAGGGACCCGGGATCGAATCCCACGTCAGGCTCCTTTCATGGAGCCTGCTTCTCCCTCTGCTTGTGTCTCTGCCTCTTTCTCTCTCTGTGTGTCTCTTGTGAATAAATAAAATCTTTAAAAAAAAAAGATTAGGGCGAATAAAAAAGAAAAAAAAAAAGCACAGAGTGTCAAAGCAATGCGGGGCAATATTCAGCAGTCAAATGCATACGTAATTGGATTTCCAGAAGGAGCAGAGAAAATAGAGGACAGAAAAAAAGATGAGTAAGTAAAGGTAAAATTTTCCCAAGTTTGGTGACACTTATCAATGCATAGATCCAGTAAGCTCAGTGAACTCTAAGCAGAATACAGAGAGAACACCTAATACATCGTAGTTAAAACTGATGAGAACCAAAGAGAAAATCTTAAAAGCTACCATGAGTGGAAGTAGGGAACTTACTATACACAGGGGAATAATAAATGTTGGCTGCTTTACCTCAGAAACAATGGAGGTTATGAGACTACACAAAGAGAACTGTAAAGTACTGAAATTAAAAAGCAAAACCAAACCAAGCCCAATCAATCCAGAGTTCTATATCCAGTAAAACCATCCTTCAAAAATGAAAGCAAAGCAATCTTCATGAAAACAGAATTTGTCACTAGCAGACCTACAAGGAAAGCTGAGGGAGGTTTTTTAGGCTGAAGGTAAATGACATCAGTTAGAAGGAAGGAAATCATATGTGAGTATAAAAGACTATCAATCTTTTCTTCACTTAATGTTTTTAAAAGATGACTGACAAGGGTGCCTGGGTGGTACAGTTGGTTAAGTATTTGCCTTTGGCTCGTCACGATCCCAGGGTCCTGGACTAAGCTTACAGTCAGGAAGCCTGCTTCTCCTCCCTCTGCCTGCCACTCCCCCTGCTTGTGCACGCTCTCTCTCTCTCTTTCTCTCTCTCTATCTCTCTGATAGATAGTAGGTATAACTAACTAACAATTTAGCATGGTACACTGGTGTATAGTTAGATATATTTCAACAATAATACAAGTTTCAGGGGTTAAAGGGAATTAAACAGTGGCAGTTCTTACATTTTCAAAAGTTGTGGAATACTAACTATAGACTGGTAAGGTTATTATGTATGTTATGTATTGAAATCCCTTGGCAACTGCTATAAAAAAAATAAGGCAGAAGTAAAAAAAAAATTAGAGGAATTAAAATTAAATACTGAAAAAAAGTTGAATTCTCAAAGACATGATTTATCAAAAATCAGGAAAGGAGGAATTATAGGTTAAAAATATATAAGACAAATACCAAAATGGCAGACCTAAATTCAGCCAAACTAGTAATTACTTAAATATAAATCCAACACTCCAGTCAAAAGAACTAGACTTCTTTAAAGGTCCAACCATATGTTGTCTATAAGAGTTAAACTTTATTTATCTTTTAAAGATTTTATGTGCTTATTCATGACAGACACAGAGAGAGAGAGGCAGAGGGAGAAGTAGCTTGCCTGCAGGGCGCCCGATGTGGGACTCCAACCCGGGACTCCAGGATCACGCCCTGGGCCAAAGGCAGATGCTCAGCTGCTGAGCCACCCAGGGATCCCAAGAGTTAAACTTTAAAGACACAAGATGAAAGTAAAAGAATGGGAGAAAAGTAGAACATACCGACAGTAAGCATAAGAAAACAAGTGGCTATATTCATATAAGACAAAATAGACCTTAAAAGAAGTAGCATACTGGAGAGAAACTTTTCATACAATCAGTTGAAGATTTTAATGAACCTCTTAGCTACTGATAAATGTCAACAAAAATATTGATTTGAACAAAAACCATTTGGACCAAACTGATGCTAGATGCCTCCACCCAATAGTAGTAGAATAGACATTTTCAACAAAGTAGACCATATGCTTGGCTATTAGCCACAACGGAGTTAAGTTAAAAATCACGAACAGAGGTGTCCCAAATATTTGGAAATAAAATAATGCAGTTATTTTTAACTGAATAAAAACAAAAACATAAAATGTGAAAATGTGTGGAATGCAGATAAAACAGTGCTTAGAAATTTATAGCTTTAGAAGCCTATGTTAGAAAAGAAGGAAGTTTAAAAATCAATGATCTGTTTCCATCTTAGCTAGAAAAAAAGAAAAGCATATAAAACTATAAGCAGAAGGAGGGAAATACCATCATAGCAGAAATCAGTGAAATAGAAAATGGGCAAACAATAAAATTAACAAAGCCAATGAAATGTCAAAAATTTTAAAGGCTAACAACAGTAAAAGTTGCAAGGATATGGAGTAACAAATTTGCCTGCTCTTGGTAGGAATATAAATTGACACAACTACTTTGGAAAGTAGTTTTCAGTTTTTTATAAATTAAATACCATGAACTAGCAAGATCGGTTCTAGGTATTCACCCAAAAGAAATGAAAACATTGGCAAAATAAATTGTACAAGAATGTTTATAACTTTATATGTTTATTCATTCATAGCTCCAAACTAGAACCAAGCTCTCTATCAATAAGAGAGCGGATTTTAAAAGTTTGCTATATTTTACAATGGAGTATTAGCAATCAAACAGAACAAACCATTGACTCCTGCAACATGAATTTTAAAAAGATGTTAAATGAAAGAAGCCAGACAGGAAAGAGACTGTGTAATTCCATTTATATGAAATTTAGCAATAGAGGGAACTAATCAAAAGAAAACCGGGTTTGCCTGTGGAGTGAATGAAGATTGGAAGGGGACAAAAGGGAACCTGAAAGTAGTAGAAATGTTTTGTATCTTGATTGGGTATTGGTTGTATGGCTATAAACATTTACGAAAATTTGTTCAAATATATGGATTCAGGAACTGCATTTTTTCTGTATAAAGATTGCCAGATAAAATAAGGCACCCAGTAAAATTGAATTATAGATAAATAATGAAAAAATGTACACATATATACATTTCTCATTCCATACTTGGGACACGTTTATACTAAGGAAATTGTAATTTGTTTGAACTGAAATTTAACAGGCTCCTTATTTTATTTTATTTTTTTTTTTTCAGGCTCCTTATTTTAATTTGCTAATTCTGTTGAGACTATTCCATATATAATTTAACCTCAATTTAAATGAAATTGTTGGGGCGCCTGAGTGGCTCAGTTGGTTGAACATCTAACTCTTGATTTTGGCCCAGGTCATGGTCTCAGAGTCCTGAGACCAAGCCCCACACTGCACTGAGCATGGCTCCTGCTCAAGATTCTCTCTCTCTCCCCTTCAACCCCTCCACCTACTCGTGCACTCCGTAACTAAATGAATGAATGAGTGAATGAATGGATGAAATTGTAAAATGAAAAATGTGCATTATTTATCAGAAAAAGGAACGATATTATCTTTGTTTTACTATCATGAAATCGCAGGGTTTGGTAGTTAAATTAGAAATACCTGAATACTACATTCATTTACTTAGCAGTTTCTAGCGCTTTAGTAGTAAATTCTCTGAAACCACTCCTATAATCTAAACACAAAACAGTTTCAACACCAAAAAACTCCTTCCCACTATCCCTTTATATTCATGCCTTTACCCATCCACTTTTTAGCAATTATATGGAGAGTTAACAAATTCACATTAAGGGTTTTTGTTTTTCAAGATTTTACTTATCTATTAGAGAGAGAGAGAGAGAGAGAGAGAGCATGAGCCGGGGGAGGAGCAGGCTCTGCACGGAGCAGGGAGGCAGATGCAGGACTCGATCCTGGACCCTGGGATCATGACCTGAGCTGAAGGTAGAAGCTTAATGAACTGAGCCTCCCGGGTGCCCTTCACATTCAGGTTTTTATGTGACATAGAGTCTATTTTTCTAGAGAAGACAGGAGTGGGATTCCTGGGTCATATCGTGAATGCATTTTTATAAGAAACCACTGAAATGATTTGCAGTGTCTCTATCATTTTGCATTCCCACCAGTACCGTGAAAGAATTCCTGTTGCTCTGTAGTTTTGTCAGCATTTCATATTGGCAGTATTTTTTATTTTAGTTATTTTGTAAGTGTGTTGTGGTATATGTCATCATAGTTTTAATTTGCTTTTGCCTAGTGACTAATGATGTTAAAATCTTTTCATATGCTTGTTATTTTTATATCCTATTTAATGAAGCATCCATTCATATCTTTTAATTTGGATTGTTTGTTTTCTTATGCTTAAGTTTTGAGCATTCTTTACATATTCTGGATACAAATTCTTTGTCAGATACGTGATTTGCAAGTCCATAGCTTATCCTTTTATTCCCTTAAGCATGTCTTTGGTAAAGCAAAACTTTCATTTTGATGAAATCCAGATTATCAGTTTTTTTCTGTGTGGATCATGTTTTTGTTCCTATGTCTAAGAACCCATCATCAAACTGAAAGACAGATTTTATTCAATGTTTTATTGTAAAATTTTTAGTTTTGCATTTAGATATAGTTTTAGAGTTTATTTTTCTATAATGTGTGGATTTTAATGTCAAGGTTTTTTTTTGGCATAAAGATGTCCAAGTGCTCCAACACCATTAGTTTTTATTTATTTATATTTATTGATTTTTCATCATTAGTTTTTTAAAAAAACTATCTCCATTGAATTGTTTTTTGCACCATTGTCAAAAATCAGTTGGCCATATTTGTGTGGATCTTTTTGCTTTTTGTTGATTTATTTTTCTTTCCCTTCTGTGATACCACACTATCTTGATTACTTTGGATTTATGGTAAATCTTAAAAATAGGTAGTGTGATTCCTCTAATTATGTTCATCTTTCTCAAAATTGTTTTATATATTTGAGTTCTCATGCTTTTCCATATAACTGGTTGATATCTGTAATAAAGCTCATGAGATTTTCATTGAAATTATTTGATTATGATGCATTTAGGTGTAGATATTTTGGGGTTTGTCCTTCTTGGAGTTGGCTAATAGCCTCTTAAATTTGTAGGTTTATTCACCAAGATTGGGAAGTTTTTGCCATCATTTCAAATGTTTTTCTAGCACTCTCTGATTTAGCACTGTATTCAGAGTATTTCAAAAATTTTTGCAGCACTGATTCAGCACTGTATTCAGAGTCCTTTCCAGGACTCTGATAACATAAATGTTACATATTTCTTGTCTCCCACAGGTCTCTGAGATTTTTTTTCCTGGTCTATTTTCTCTGCCATTCGGAGTGGATAGCTTTTATTGGTCTATCTTCCAGTTCATTGACTCTTTCCCCTGTTCCATTTGCTGTTGAACCCATTCTGTGTGGTTTGGTTTATTTTTGTTTTGTTCTGTTTTGTTTTTTTAGTAATTGATATAAAATTTCCATTTGGTTCTTTTTTCGGTCTTCTATTTTGTTTTAATATTTGTTGCAAGATTCTTTTTTTTTTGCAAGATTATTTCTGATGGCTTGTTCGAGTATTTTTATAATGGCTGCTTTAAAGTCTTTGACAGATAATTCTAATATTGATGTCATCTCAGTCTTATCTGTTGATTGTTTTTCTTCCATGAGTTGAAATTTGTGTGGAGTAATTTTTTATCGTAGTGTGGACATTGTATTATGTTATGAGATTCTGAGTCTTAGATTCTATGGAGAATGGCAATCTATTTGTTCTAATAGGTAGTCAACTTGGTTAGGTTCAGAATATAATTACCAAGCTGCCTTCTGTGGGCTATGGTTCCAATGTCAGTTCAGCTTTCAAAGACTGTAGTTTTGTTTGGATCTATTTCAGGTTTGCACTACTCAGTATGGGACCTAAACTCTCTGGGACCTAGTTGATTGGATAGTTTAGGTTGTTTTTTTTTTGTTTGTTTGTTTTTAAGATTATATTTATTCATGAGAGACAGAGAGAAAGAGGCAGAGACATAGGCGGAGAGAGAAGCAGGCTCCATGCAGGGAGCCTGATGTGGGACTCAATCTCAGGACCCCAGGATCACATCCTGGGCTGAAGGCAGGTGCTCAACCACTGAGCCACCCCGGCGTCCCAGATAGTTTAGTTCTAAAGGTGTTTTGGTATGCTGAATAGGATCACATCCAAGCATTAGTGACTTGACGGTATTCTTTGGAGTTCATAAACAACTTTATGAGTAACTTCTCATAAAGTTACTCAAGTTTTAGAGTAACTTCTTGTTACTCTACTGTGTGGCTCTGTCTCATATCTTCATGACTGAGCCTACATCCTGACCCATGTGGAGAGACAGAAAAAAGCAACAGGGTCTTGTTCTACTCTTTTGAAACCATAGCTCCACTAAACAGAAAAACCCCCTCCTCTTGTATTGTAGCTCTTGTGGGTTTCCATAGTTCTTGGCCACTACTGCAGAATTGCTTGGGAGAAGTCTTTGGAAGCCAATAGGAAGTCTTTGCTCCAACTACTAGAACTACAAATGTAGTAACTTTGTCTTGTTTTGAAGTTCTGTAGAAATCTATGATCTGTGTACAAATTATTGCTCAAGGGGAAGTAGTTATGATGCACATACAGGACAGATAACCCCTGTAAAGTTAAACAGCAGTTTGATATAACATTAATGCCTATGGTGGGAAAACAGTGATGGCTCATTAGACAGATATTATTTTACTTATCATTTTGGAAGTGGTATGATATTTCCAAAGTCCAAGCCAAATGGTAGGATTTTAATTGCTGTAAAACTGTACTATAACTGAATGTGAATCTGAATTTCGTGTTTATTTATACAGTGTCACCCTTTTAAAATACTATTTCTGCCTACATTCATGAAATATTCTTTTGAATGCTTTTGTTTTTGCATTGTTTTTAATCCTTTGGTTTTAGCAGTGGCTCTTACAAGAATTTTTTACATTAACCATTTTCCCAGGAGGAATTAAACTTATTAAATTCATCCATTTTTCCAGTAAATTTTGATTGCCTAAAGTGTGCCAGACTCAATGCATTTGAGTATGATCTTACTGTTACCATTGTTACTTCTCTTGGTTTTTAGGAATTTAGCAGATAAAGTTGAAATGTACACTTAAATGTTAACAGCATGTGCTAAGCCTGAACTTTATGGTAGACATTTTTTTTTAACCTAGAAATAGGGCTGAATGAACCAATAGATTGTTTGAATTAACTAGAATCCCATTGCAATACTGTTGTCTTAAATTTCCGTCCTTTTTACAGAATGAAAAATACTAAATTGCTCATTCTGTCTATATCTATTGGACCAGTTGGCCTCTCCCTGTCTGCTGTTTCTCTGGCCTAGAGTAATGATAAGTTTATTGTCATACTGTGGGTAATAAGACTGGGTAAGGAGGAAAGGAAAAGCATTATGAGTTTCTAAAGTTGTTCAGAGGAATTTGTATTTGATGAGCATTAGGGAACTGCTCCAGATTCCTGAGCTGGAGGATTGAAAGTGAAAACTGAGAAGCTCACTTAGTACAACACAGGGTGGCTTCTTGGGGAAGGAAACAAGTCTAGATAAAGATTAGGTGAAGTATTATAATAAGTAACTTGCTTAAATCAGAATGTAAACAGAGTAGGCTGCTCTGAGGCAGTGGTTAGGGTCACTGTAGAGTTTCCTTAGGCCAGAGGCTAATTCTAGAGAACACAGGAAAGGCAGGGAGTCCCTGGCAGGTGCTCTAGATCTAATAGGTCAAAGTCCAGTGTGCAGAAGGGCCAGCAGAAGGTAATCAGGAAGTCAGGCTAGAGGAAATGTTTTCAGAGTGCCTGGGCAAAGGTCTGATTCAGCAGAAATTCCTCCTATTTCCTGCCTTAAGGCCAGAATGTGTTTGTGCTGATGGCTGGGAGAGGGGTGCCATGGAGGTGGCTAAGCCAGGCCTGGGAAGCTATGTAGTTCCACATAGTGACCGCATGTCGTCAATGACACCCTGGAATAAGACAGTGGGGATGGAAAAGGGCAATTTAAAAGATTTCAAAGGAATGAAGGGAAGGACTTTGACACAGGGAATTTAGTAAAAGAAAGGGACAAAAGCAATATTTAGATTTCCAAGAATTATGTAAGGGATTCTGACAGAAATTGGTAGTTGAGAAGAGATTTGGGTGGAAAAAATTTATTTTCTTTGTTGATTTTGAGATGTTAGTAGTTCTGCCACAGATGTGACGAGAAGTAAGCCTCTGAGGGCCTTTGATTAACTTCTAAAAAATAAAGACCGAAGCCATGTTAGCAGGAGCTATGGAAATGGTGGAAAGAACACATTAGAAGCACAGTCAGACCACAGAAAGTATTCATCAGCAGACGCACCAAGTATAAAGTCCATATTGTGAGGCAGAGATTGATAGGCTGTTTTGCTAAAAGAATATGTCTGAGAAGGTGGGAGGAATGAGATCTAGGGTGGAGAAGCTATTTTTTTTTTTTTTTAATGCTTCAGATCAGAGGGAAAAATTTGGAAAGATAACAAAGGCTCATTTCTGGTTTTGGCCTTTGTTTCCTATAAATTGAGGTCATGCATAGAGGATGAGGTAAAAGAACAATTTGGGGTTAATGCAAATATCTAGAAATAAATACCATGAGATGTGTTTATAAGGTAAAATAATGGGTAGGAAACTGGGTGTTATACTATTTGTTGGCAAATTGAATTTAAATAAAATATTTTTAAAAAAATGGATAAGAGCCACAAGGGGACCTTCACATGTTAAGACCTTTCCAATCTCCTAGCACCTGCTCCCTCTGGTAGTTTTCCTGTTTCCTGGTCCTGAACACCATTCTTTCCCTTTCATTCCTTAAGTCCCCCAGTACTGATTCCAATCATTGTTAGGTTCACGATGTTCTTTTCAATTTATCAAACTGATATGACACAATTCAGGTGAAGATTTTGAAACAAATTTTATTGGAAGAATTTTGATACAATTGTTTATTCTTTTAAATACATCTGAAGTTAAAATATATACATGAATGTCTTCAAGTAGAAAAAAGTGGAATATACATGATGGATTTGTTGTATTATACTTAGGCAAATCGTAATTGCTCACTTTAAGCACATTCAAACCAAATTACAACACAGTCCTAGAAATCTGACATTCCAATCTAGCCTTGTACTCAGACGTTTGTTTAGAAATGTTTTGATGCCATAATCTTCACCAAAGGGAAACAAACCCAAGTTTAAACTTGGCCGTATAGTTAGAAACCATTAAAGACAGGGAGGTAAAGTGTTGTAGGGGTGTTTAGAATATACTGAGAAGGGATTTGGCAATTTTTAATTCACAGTATTTCTGATATAAAAGATCCATTCTCTTTGCTGACCAAACTCAAAAGTGCTGGGGCAAAATACCACTTGAGAAGAAATATCACTGAATTTTTGCCGTTGGAGGAAGCAATGGGATTACTTGGCAAACTCTTGACAGGTTACATCTAGTTCAAAACAGAATCTTCATTGAGGCTAACTGATGCATGATATGTGGTACATACACAAAATTCAAATACTAAGATTCAGAATAAAGCTTTTTTTTTTCACTAGTAAAGGGGACATTTTACCGTAGCAGCAGCAATTAAGAGAGATGAAAAAATAAGAAATATAGGGTGTACTAAAATTTAGCATTCAGAGGGGAAAAAGAGAAAAAAAAAGGATAAAAACTATTCTAGGAATATTTAAATCACTAAATGAATACATGTAGTGTTTGTTTTTATAGAAGCACCTTCATGATACACCACTCAAGGAGTTTTGGATAATAATAGATCCGGGAATGAATGAAACAAGGTATGTTCTATGCAGATCCTTAAAGTAATAATATAAATATGGCAGTTTTCCACAGAAACCAAGGAGGCAGTATGGTGTCTCATTTGGCAATACGTAATGTAAAAATTCAAGTGACTTCCACATTGAGCTTCCACAAGTCCTAGTTTTGCCAAATTTCTATCCAACAACATGGATCACATCTCTGTATGTCTACTGTTCCTGGATTAAAATTGAGAAGCAGCTCACAGGGCTCCTTGAAAAAAATGGCCAAAGTGGATACGAAGTCACTTATTTGTGCAAAAATGCCAAAGAAAAGCTGAGGCATCTTCTGTAATAAACAATAGATTACTGGTTCTATCTGGCCCCAGCCCTTACATTTATATCCGCTACTATCTACAGTATTTACTCACTAGTTAACCAGCACTTACTGCGCATGTGAGTTCATACTAAATTTGGGGATAATGCAATAGATGATGAGACAAAGACATTCTTTTTTACAACCTTTCCAACATCATCAGAATTGCAGATTCTAAATTTTCAAAGCCATGGGAAACGTTCAAAGTTCAATACTATCATTAAGCATAGATTACTACTGATTATGAAACAGATTTCTTCCTGGAAAAGGTGTCTATGAAATGCAATGTTGTACATTCTCAGGTCCCTCTCAAGCAGCAAAAATTATTTGTACTTCTTGAAAGCTAATTCCCTCATCAATTAAATTAACCTCTGTTAGCCAGGATGAATTCAGTTTCTCCTTACTTACACTGGCAAGGACTCTTCAGAGTCTGTCCCTTCTTTTAAGCAGCTTACTGTGAACATCAATAAAACTTTTTTTTTTAAAGGTTTTAAACATACTTAAAGGAGATCTGCTTACTCTTTTGAGTCCGCACAGTTTAAATTCAATGCAAAGGTAGGAAATATGGAAATAAGCAGGAGAGCATGAATGAAGGAATGAGTTTAAGCCATGTATATGGAACAACTGCTATCCCATAATCAATTTTGTCACGGTAATTGTTTGCTGATTTTATTGAAGAGTCTGTTCAAATGTGCTACAACTTCTTTGATCGCTAAACCTCTGTAGAAGACACACATAAAACAGAGTAGTCATCAGAAAAAGCACTGGATTTAAGGTCAGTGCATTACCACTGGCTATCCCTCAGGCAAGTCATTTAAATTCTCCTACAACAGCTTCCTCATCTGTAAAATGTGGTTATGAATTCCTTCCCCAGGGAAGGAATTTGAAAATGCTCTGTCAATCATAAAAGCAGGCAAGATTTCTTTCTTTACTGAAATGTGAGAATTTCAAATGTGACAACGACATGGCAAAGGCCACACAAAGACACAGGAATACTTAATGAAGGTGGACTCCCACCCTTTCCATATAATTTGTAGTCGGGAAATGGTTGGACACAAACCAAAGAGGCCCTTATCAAAAAGACTGACATCCATTTGGCCTTTAAATATAACTATACTTCTCTGCAGATACTTTTGATAGATAATTTTTCATTGTATGTAAGTCTATCTCTCGATGGTAGAGATCTGGATCACTAAGGCTTCTGGTGGGTCTTGTCTTGAAACAATATTCTTCCATTAATAAAACTTTTAATGAGTATTCTTCAAAAAATAAATTTTTCCCCCAAAGCTCTGTGAACTGGAAAATAATTTCTTTTTTGAAGATGGTGACAGAAAAAAGTTCAATTTTATCAAGGTAATGCTTTCGTGTTGAAAGTAAGCAATTTAACATTTGGCATTCTATTGAATTAAAAGACTTGTTTTGTTCTGTATTTCATTTAATGCCCAATTTTGTGTGGCTCTGAGAATGTTAAAAATCCAAAAGCCCCGGTAAGTGAAAACTAAAGTGTCAAGACTGAAATGGTTTGACCTGTGAGAATTAGCCTGGTTTCTGAAAAGTACCAGCTCACAGAATATATACAAAATAAAGAAAACTAAGCAATCCTTAAATTGGATTTAGCCTTGGGCAATTAACAGAAAAATTCACTCCCAAGTTAAAAGTATCCAAAGCACAGATGTCATCATATTTTAAAAATCAGGAATTGGTTTCATAAGAGTAAAAAAGTAAAGGAGTACAAAAATTATATCTTCCATAAAGAATATGCTAAACCTCGTAATGGAAATAATATTCTAAACCTCGTCATTACTTATGAAAAATAAGACAATAAAACTCCATTTATAAAGTGCCTTAATGTACCAAAAATGGAGGTCAGCTTTCCTTTATTTACAAATGCTTTTTCATCACATTTACAGAAAGGCAAATATTACACTGAGAGGCGGCACAGTAGAGTAGAAAGAACTCGACTTGGAGTCAGAAGACCTGGATTTTGGTCTTGGCTTTGCCACTAATTACCTCTGTGACCTTGAGTAAATGACAGCATTTCTGGGCTTCATTTTTCTCATCTGTAAAATGAGAGGTAGAACGAGACTGCTTTTAAGGACAGTCCCTCAGATGTAAAATTCTGTGTTAAGCAATCAAGTATTTTTGATCTTACGTGCCAGCGTTGTAGGAGGATGCCACCGTATTAATAATCTTTAGAAAACGGATTATTCCATAGTAGGTGAAAACGCTGTGGAACGCTGGGCACCCGCCTCGGAGTCGCCGACTGGGCTGCTCTGTGACGGTGCCCAGGCCCAGTATTTTGCTGGCTGGTGTGGGCGCGGCGGCTCGGAGATGCGATGCCGAGCTCCTGCTGCCTCGGGCCTCTGCAGAGCCAGCCTGGTTCCCAGGAGGGAGAGCAGGGGCAGCAAGGCGGCATCCTGCGCACCGCACCGCAAGGCCTGCGAGCGCGCAGCCTAGATTTTAAGACACAGAGATAACGTAGGTCTATTTCGGTTTGGGGATGTTTACTTAGCAAGGTGATTCCCCCGCAGCAAAACAAATTTGTTCTCCAGAGAATATTTGGATTTTTCAAATACTAGCAGAACTATGGAGAGTCAGGCCCCCGTGCCCACCGCCACCCCAAAAGTCAGCTCAACGGCACAGCATCTCAAATCTACTACATCGGGTAGCACCTGTCAGTGGAATTATCCACGTGAGCGGTAGGTCTGTGCCAAAACCACCTAGAAGACAGACTGTTTGTTAGAACGAGAACAAAACTGCTTTTTCGCACACTAATTTGTCACTGCCACGCACACGGGTTTCAGGACATTTAATTAAAGCATAAAAGTCGACGCAAACCTGCCAAATGACAGGAGCTGGAAACCTCTCGGAACAGGTGCAGAGCTGGAGTTCCACGGCAGGCTAAGAATCGGCGCGCTCGGCCGTATCAGAGGCAGAGGCACACGCTGTGCACTTGTGTCCCGCGAGCACAGTCAGGGGCTGCCTGCTGCCACGAGGACTTCGCGCGGACGGGAGGGCTCGATGAAAAGCAGAACTGCAGCTTCACTACGCACTGGGCGCGGTCACAGGCCAGGGCAAGCCCCGTCTCCACAGGTGAACAATCCGTACGATTACATATCAGCTTTTAAAGGCACACATCCAGGGCTGCCCGGGGGCTCAGCGGTTGAGGGCCTGCCTTCGGCCCAGGGCGCGATCCTGGAGCCCTGGGATCGAGTCCCACATCGGGCTCCCTGCATGGAGCCTGCTTCTCCCTCTGCCTGGGTCTCTGCCTCTCTCTCTCTCTCTCTCTGTGTCTCTCATGAATAAATGAGTAAAATCTTTGAAAGAAAAGAAAATAAAGGCACACATCCAAGCATTTTCCACAATATGCCGAAACCCACAGACTCTCCCAGGCCTCTATCAGGCTCTGCTCTGAAGCGGACGCACACTTCCAAATGACCACTTACACTTACAATGAAAAAGCAGCACACGGCCAGGACACTGCCTTGTATACTTTCCCTCCTAAAACGTCGCAACAACTGTCTTGGTTAAACACATTCTACTGCAGGAATTCTTAGCTTTAGAACTGGCTGGCAGTAAGTAAGGAGGCTTTGAGAATACTGCTTAATCCGCAAAAAGGAGGCTGTCAACAGCTCGTAGTAATCCACAGCAGTTCAGAGAAACATAAAGAAAGTTGTCTAGTTTTCCTAATACACTTTAGTTCATAAATTGTAGATCGGAAACTGGGAGAAAGAGACAAAATCAACAGTGATTTCTACCTCCTCGGTGAGAAAAGGATCATGGGTGTACGTTCTGAACAATTGTTTCCAGCCTACAGAGTTTTTTCTCCCAAAGAACTTTCAGTTTTTTAAAGTTAAAAGGGAACATACATTATGATAAAATGAAGAACAATGGGTAAATGTCTATCCAGATCAATATTTCTTCAAAAACAGAGAATATCTGACTGTTCAAGCACTTGTCATCTCAAATCACAATTTTATTTTTCAAATACACAAGAACCTAGAAATCAACTTATTTATTAACTTCTAAGACACCTGTTTTTCACAATTGATCTGTATCTTCAATAGTTCAAACTCAATAAAATGCTTTTAGGATTTCTTAAAGCAACTGTATTTGTACAATGCTTGCACCAGAAAATAAAACTTGGCATTTGAATGACTTGGCATTTGAAGAATGAAAAAACAAAGTAACGTCACAACCATTTCTGTTTTCACTCTACATTGCCTTTCATTAATAAAATCCATAGGGGTGCCTGGGTGGCTCAGTCGGTTAAGCATCTAACTCTTAATTTCAGCTCAGGTCATGAACTCAGGGTTGTGAGATCCAGCCCCCTGTGGGGCTCTGCACTGGGTGTGGAGCCTGCTTAAGATTCTCTCTCTCCCTCTGTCCCTATGCCCCTCTGCTCTCTCTCCTCTCTACCTAAAAAAAATAAAAATAAAATAAAACCCATAAAAACAACAAGGAGACGTATAGGGAAGTTTTCACAGACACAGTAGCTTTCAGAGAAATTTGGGACTTAGCAGATGCTTTAAGTAAGTCAAAATAATCGTGTATATAACAGATGCATTTGCAAAGTTTTGAAAACACAGTCCACAGAATAATTTAATGTGATAATTGATTTAGAAAGCCAAACACCTTGTGTTTTTGATGATATAGAGTAATAAGAGGAAACTTCATATAGTTAAACCTATGCTGGAAGTACACAATCTGTATACATCACTTACTAAGTCTTACTTTGTACAGATTATAGAACCATCCATAAAAAAAAAAAAACATATGCATGACCTTTGATGGTACATTTTTATGCTGGCAAATACATTTTCTGATACAAAGGCACTTTGAAAACCCAATATGGTTTGGTTCATAAGTTTGCAAGGTACAAACAATTTTACAAACATAAGATTATACCGAATAATGTCAACCATTGTGACATTATATATAAAACAATATCCATTTCTTTTTTTTTTAATAACACTAGTTTTGTGGAAATGAAAGCAGTGGTTTCCAGCAGCTTCAGTGAAGACATTTCCAGATGACGGGAAGCCCATCAGTTGAATTCTTACTGACTAGGATGACCACTACAAGTAAGGGCATTTTTGAAATGACCAAAAAAAAAAAAAAAAAAAAAAAGTAAACAAATAAAAAGTAACATCCTGGAACAAAACTGCAAACAAACCTCAGAAATCAAAATGATTTGGAGGGAAGAGCACAAAGACAAAACCAAAAGTCCAGGAGAGATCCTCTTAATTCTGATCCCTTAGCCGTGAGCTCCCGGCAGAGCACCAACTTCTGAGGCTACCTGGCCTACTTGGTGCTGGGAAATTAGAGTGATGATTTTTCTGTTTTAAAAAGCTAGGTACAAGGTTTTGGATTGTACAGTACCGGAAATATCAGGTCCCCCAAAAAGGATCATTTCTTTTCATTCATTACATGGCTGCAAAGTCAATCTGTACATAAAGCTGTCTCACTCCAGCCTGAAAAGTTAAAAAAAAAAAAAAAAAAATCAGGAAATCAGACAAACCAATAGCAGACTACACATTTCAGAAAAGTAATAGAAAACAATCTCATTTTTTTTTTTTTAAAGGAAAGCATTATTTTTCTTTTCTGCCTCTGGAAAATAATTCTCCATTTTTCATCAGAAAGGGCCAGTAATTTTATCTTAGAAATAAGTACATTCATAATTGCAAAAAGATCCTCCATTTACCTCTACAGAAGAAAGCCACGCTACTGATTACAAACTGTGTCCAAGTGAAATCTGGAACAATGAGGTTACGCAGCTTCTATCACTCTGTTAGAGAACACAAAAGTGCTTGCCTAATTGGCTACTAAAATCATAAATCGATCCAGTCTCAATTTTCCTGGGATGGATGCTTAGTAAATACTTAAGTATGACAATCTGTTGGTTATTTAATTACTTCACATTCTAACGCCTCTCTTCAGTTTTGGATATGAACCTGCTGTTCAAGGACTGCTCTCAGAATTGCTCCCAGCTCTCCGATATTATTTTTGTGTATTTGCTGCCTACAGTTCCTTTTCTCTCTTCTCCCTTGAACACATTTCAACTGAACTACTGCCACCCACCACTTTGCAAAGCTGTTTGTCAAGGTCACCTCCAAGTTGCTCAGATCAGTGCTCATCCGTCGGGCCTCTTAGCATTTACTCTGTGGGCAACAAGGACACAGGCGCTCACTCTCTCCAACTGACACGCTTTCTCTGGCCTGGCTTCTGGGGATCACTCGCTGGTGACCCTTTACCTCGATTATCAGTCTTCCTCAATCTCCTTTGCTGGTTCTTCCTTCTACCTTTGAGCACTAAGCACTGCAATACCCAAAGGCTCAGTACTCAGATTCCTTCTTTTTCTACATTTGCTCCCTATCTGATCTCATCTAGTATCCAGACCTCTGGCACCATCTGTATGCTCACACCTCCCCTATTTACACTCCTACACTGCAACCCACCTGCCATCTACCTGACAGTTCTACCTGGGTGTCTGACAAGGATTAAAACAGAGCCAAACAAAACTCTTTCCTCCCCTCAAGCCTGGTGATCTTGTATCTTCTACAGTTCCATCCTTTATGTTACAATTTAAAGACCTTTTTTTCTCTCACCACCCAACCTATTAGGAAAAACTTGCTTGCCTTACTTTCAAATAGCACAATCCCAGAATCTGACCACATTACATCACCTCCATTGCTGTGTTTACTGTGGCTCACAGTAAACATTATATAATGTTTACATTATATAATGTAATCTCTACAAAAAAAAAAAAAAAAAAGGATTTTGTCATTTTTTCATTGCTGACTCCTAGCACCTCAAATAGTGCCTGGCACATAATAAGTGATCAATAAATGTTGTTTATTAGATGAATAGAAATTCTACTAAATTCCTTCTTTCAAATAAAAATAACTTTTTAAAATTAAAAATTAAAGCATACAGTAGCTATAATAAGCATTTTCTTGTCAGTACCATAGAATGAAAGGTAAATTAGAATATTAATGGAAAGGAAAAAAAAAACAGAGTGGGGGATAAAAATCTATCAACACTACTTCTTAGCATGTTTTTTTTTATCCTAGCATAAATGGATAGGCTCTGCACAACACTAATGAATGTGTGAGAAGAACAGAGAATATTCAAATGGAATAAAAAGCTGGTTAGACCCTAGAAGGTCACTAACATAGAAAACATTTTAGCTTTCTTGCCTTATTAAAAAAAGAAGTAAATAAAATAAAATTTAAAAATCCTTGCTGTGGTCAAGTTAAAAGTTGTTATTCAAAATTGTTATTTGTTCTTCAAATTTATGGAAACTACACTTAATAGCAGCCTTTCCTTGAAGAGGCTTATGGCAGGAAAAAAAGAGCTTAATATCCGTATGATTTTTGAGCTAAGATTTAAAACCAAACCTTAGTTTTTCTCATTTTAAAAGCATTCAAAGATACCAAGTCTACTTATTTCACAAAACTGTTATATGTTTATCCGAAATTTGACAAGTATTTAATAAACCCATGTTACATCTCAGGTACCACTGTAAGGAATATATGTGAATATATGAGAAAGGATTTCATATGCTATAAAAGGCTATTAAAAATTATTATGATTCATCCTAAGTCTATTTGATTTTACTCAACCTAGATGGTCTCCAAAATAACTAAGGAACTCTTCTTTGAAATTCTTGTGTATCTAACCCTAAGGAAAAAAAAAACCAGCTACTGCCCAAGTAAATTGGCTTAATTCCTTTTCTCTCTTAACGAAATTGTTAATGAAAGTAAAATGGTCAAAATAAGTTGGGCTCCTGTTACTGTGCCTGCCCTTCCCTCACCCCCAGTCTCAATACAATGAAGATGATAATAAGAAATGAGGTTAGCCCAAGGCAATAAAAAAGAGGAAAAACAAAGAGGCTAGGTAAATTGTTCTTTGCATAATCATGAGTTAATTACTCAAGCTTATATCTTTCCCCTGAGGGGCTACAGCTTTACATAAAAGCTCAGTCTGACAGAAAAAGTCATTTTGCTTCAGCCAGCTGTCCTGAGGGGGATGGCTTCAAGTTTTCCAGCTTCCCATGTTCCTTTCTCAATGTCCTTCAAAGTAGAGAGAGAAGCAGAATTTCCAAAGAATCCTATAGTGAGTCACCTCCTCCCTGAATGCAAACTAGGTTTTCTATACAGTTTATCCAGACCATAAATACGAGACAAACACTTCAGCAGATCAGAACAGGTCTTGGTTGCGTCAAACTTGGTACCACTGGGTACCACTGGGCCGGCCCCAGGAGTCAGAGCCTAGCCTGGTCTTTAAAAGCCCTTTCTTTAAAAAGTAAAAACCATATCATATTTATTGTGTCTTACGCCAGGAGAGTAATATAAACCATAATTCAGTCAACACTTTTTAAAATCGTTAAGACTATAATTTTTTAAAGATTTTGTTTATTTGAGAGAGACAGAAAGAGAGCAAGCAGAGGCAGAGGGAGGAGGAGACGCAGGCTCCCTGCTCAGCTCAATGTGGGGCTGGATTCTAGGACCCCGAGGTCATGACCTGAGCTGAAGGCTGCCGCCTAACCCGCTGAGCCATCCAGGTGCCCCAAGCCTGTTCTTTTTAACGCCCGGGCTCCTAAGAAAATAAATACTAACTTGGTGCCCTAGGCTTATAACTATTCAATTCAATGCTGTGGAAAGAAAAAAAAAAAATCAGAAGCAAAAGAAAAAAAAAGAAAGGAAAAAGAAAAATACACAAGAATATGGCTGTAGAAAATTACTGGTTTATACTAACAATTCCACAGAAACGTTCTACTTTAGTTTCTGACGGAACACGTAACATTAATCTTTACGCTTTTAAAATGAGGCCTTGAAAATTGCCTTAGTCTTTCGTGTGAAACCTAAACCACCTCGGAATTAGTGAAACGGTGAGTGAATGTGACAAAATTACACGTCGCGAGCAGCAGCTTGGGCCCGGCTTCCTTCCGCAGCACCTGTCGTGGCCGAGGCGCGGGTGAGGCGCGGGGCAGCGGTCACAGCGCTGGGGGGGCTCCCCAAGGCCCAGCTGCCCCCCCGCCCCCCGCCTCTATCGACCTACCAGCCCGACCAGCGAGGGCTCAGCGAGGGCTCGAGGCTCGGATTAATACAAACCACAAGCCCAGGGCCTTGCTGGCCTCCCCCAGGCTGTTCGCGCCGCCTCGCCTCCTCGGGAGGTTGGGTTCTGGCGGACCCGGGATGAAGGGGATGGGGGAGGGGGAGGGGGAGGGAGAGGAGAAGGGGACGGGAGGGGGGGAGGGAAGGGAAGGGAACCGAAGGGGGAGGGAAGAGGGAGGGGGAGGGGAGGGGAGGAGGAGGGGGGAGGGGAAGGGAACGGGAGGGGAAGGGGGAGGGAAGGGGAAGGGGAGGGAACAGGAGGGGGAGGAGGGGGAGGGAAAACGGGAGGAGGAGGGGAGGGGGGAAAGCGGGAGGAGGAGGGAAGGGGGAGGAGGGGAGGGGGAGGGAGGGGGGAGGGAGGGGGGAGGGAGGGGGGAGGGGGGAGGGAGGGGGGAGGGAGGGGGGAGGGGGGAGGGAGGGGGGAGGGGAGGGCAGGCAGGCGGACGCTTACCCTGCCACTTAGGAAAGATGACGACCTTCCACAGCCCGGAAAGCCACGAGCACGGCGGCGGCTTCTCCCAGCCGCTGCCCAAGCTCCGGCGGCAGGAAGGGATCAGCAGCTTGGAGCACGGGGAGGTTCCCGAAACTTGGGGAACTCCTATTTGGGCATGTGAGGAGGCTTTCTGGTTCCTTCCTGGGTATCAGGGTGAATTCTATTTTGAGGCTAGTGGATAGGACACAAAAAGCTGCAGCAGGAAGCTGGGGGCTCAGGATTTATAATATGCAAAACAAATAGGCAGGAGAGGAGAAGAGATGAAAGAAACCAAGACCGAAGTCCTATCAGGGAGTAAATAGCATGACTTAGGCTGGATTGTCTTCTCTGCTTTGTGGAACTGAAGAGGGCAATGAAGCGGAAGTACATTCGAGATTTTTCTTCAAACAGTATTTCTAACAAAACAGTATATTAAAAAAAATTAACAGATGATATCAGCAAGTTTGAGAGACCCATAATAGGTTAAATTGCCATCTTAATCCAGTATCCTACTTTCTCTTCCTGTTCATAGACTAAATATAAGTTTTGTATTTCATCAATTCCCAACCAAGAACTCATTTTTAAAAAGTTAGTGAGGGGAGAATGGGAGAGAGAACTTTTTCTATGCCAAAAGAAAACCCTGTAGTTTAAAAATTGGATTATCCCTTACCTAATAATCCCGAAGAAATCTAAATTCACCAATTCACTTGTTTTACTCTATTCATGCACACACAGCCTTAGCTGGCCATTAAAGGCTGATACCATAGAAAATGAGAATAAAACAGTTCTAAAATAGTCCTGAAGCTTATAGTTTTATCAAGAATACAAACTTGAAATTCTTAAGCCGAGGTTAGTCTTTTCAGTTTAAACTTTTTTTCATATCTCTACTTTAACAAGAACAACTTTTTTTTTTTTAAACATTAGTTATTTATCCATGAGAGACAGAGAGAGAGAGGCAGAGACACAGGCAGAGGGAGAAGCAGGTTCCATGCAGGAAGCCCGATGTGGGACTCGATCCTGGGACCCCGGGATCACACCCTGAGCTAAAGGCAGATGCTCAACGCCTGAGCCACTCAAGCGTCCCAAGTACAACTTTTTAAACCAAAAACTATGACTTAAATTCTGATTTAAGCTCAGTTATAAGAAAGATACCTGAAAATGCCATAAAACCAAAAGGTAGAACTTGTTACTGAGTAAATCCTTCTTTGGGTCCTTCGAACTTCCGTCCTGCATAGGTCAGAACTGAAACCATGATCTCTGAGCAGCTTTAAAATCATTAACAAGGGTCGCCTAGTGGCTCAGTGTCTGCCTTCAGCTCAGGGCATGGTCCCAGAGACCCGGGATTCAGTCCTACGTTGGGCTCCACTGGAGCAGCCTGCTTCTCCCTCTATGTCTCTGTGTCTCTCTCTGTGTCTCTCATGAATAAACAAATAAAATCTTTTAAAAAAATCATTAATGGCACGGATTAAAAGTCATTAGGAGGATGATTCCCCCTCCCCTCTGGAAAAAAATGGTTAACCCATCTTCACTGCCAGGCCCTCTGCTCTACAAGGAATGAAACAGAGCGGGCTTGACCTTGGCTGATGAGAAGGCTGAAAATATTTTTCAGGGCTTAAAAATTTCAAAACCCAAATACAGTTTCCAAAACCAAAGAAGCAGCTGAATAAACTTTCAGATCAGGCCATTTTAAAAGCCACGATGTCTAATGTTACCAGAAGAGCCTCCCCTCCACCTACTTCAGTTACAACTTCAGCAGTTCCTGAGCACAGACACGGCTGCTTGTGCATTTCTAAACTTAGACATAATGGCATTAATTCTCAGAGGGAAAACCATGACTCAGGGCCCACGCCTCAGAAAGAGTGATGGTGGCATGGCCTGGAGGTCAACAGAAGCCCACACTGGGAGGATGGAAGGACTCTGATAACTAGGAGACAAAGGTCAAGGAGAGAATGATGATGTAGAAATGACAGTGAAAAGTAAGGTTATTTGCAGCCACATTTTCTTCTTGCCTCTAAAACAGGAAGGAGGTATGAGAAGGCCGGAGACACACTGTGAAGTTCTTGCATGTGTCCCGAAGACATGGAAGTCATGCAGACTTAGCATGTCTGTTCAAGAAGAGACCCAGTTCTTTTTTTTTATTTTATTTTATTTTATTGTATTTATTTATTCATGAGAGACACAGGGAGAGAGAGTCAGAGACACGGGCAAAGGGCGAAGCAGGCTCCATGCAGGGAGCCCGATGTGGGACTTCATCTTGAGTCTCCAGGATCATGCCCAGGGCTGAAGGTGGCGCTAAACTGCTGAGCCACCCAGGTGTCCCGAGACCCAGCTCTTAAAATTCTAGAGTAAGTGGTACCAGCATACTGCTTTGTAGCAGCTAGCCTTGCTGTTGTCTACACACAAAATTATTTCATTACTTATTCCCAAAGGAACGTAACCATACCTTTCTCATTATTAGAGAAGAGAGATCATTTAATTTATGCTAAGATCCTGAATTTAAACAGCATATTAGGGACGCCTGGGTGGCTCAGCGGTTTAGCGCCGCCTTCAGCCCAGGGCATGATCCCGGAGTCCCAGGATGGAGTCCCACATTGGGCTCCCTGCATGGAGCCTGCTTCTCCCTCTGCCTATGTCTCTGCTTCTCTGTGTGTCTTTCATAAATAAATAAAACCTTTAAAAAATTAATAAAGACATATTATGTTCTGTTGTCCGTGTCTGAAAATATGGTGTGTCCTGTTTCTCTCCCTCTCATCCTTTCCCTCTCCTTTCGTCTACGCGTCTGTCTCTGTCAATCTATTTCTGTGTATCATTACGATCTTTTCATGCTGTGGCTAAAAAGACGAATGGGAACCCAACCATATTTTTCCATACTTAGCAGTAAAGATGGTGTTGGTCAAATACAGTTTTAAGACTTTGTTTTTTCAACAAATTTACTATCCATGCACATTTTTCTAAGCATTGGGAATGCAAAATGATGATGTTTGGAAGAAACCTGCAGATAAATATGTATATCACAAGATAAAGTAATGTGGTTTAGAGAGGTCTCTAGGCCTCAGAGAGAGAAAAACTGACTTGGACCTCTATGTTAGAGTAAGATCTTTGTCCCACACAGAAAAATAAATAATCTGGAAGGGTATGAAGTATCTGGGAATGAATAGCAGGAGGCCTGAAGACTTACTTGGGTCATGCTAAAAAGTTTGGGTTTTATCCTGGTGGCAATGAGGAGCCTCCAAAGTTTTAATTTTTTTTTAACTTTTTTATTTTGAAAAAATAAAATCACCCATATTCACCAGTTGCTAATATTTTGCTACATTTCCTTTATTTCTCTCTAAGTGTATTTATTTGTAATCTTTTTACTTTGCTGAAATATTTGAAAATTAGACATCCTGGTCCTTTACCACTAAATCCTTCAGCATGGATCTGCTAAGAATGGGAACATTCTTCGATAACCACAATCCATTATCATACCTACACGATTATTATGAACTATTACATAGTCCATATTCAAATTTCCCAATTACCCAATAATTTCCTTTGTGCCTGTTTTTTGTTTTTTTTTCCAATCTAAGATTTGATCAAGGATAACACATTGCATTTAATTGTGAAGTCTTCTCTAATCTAGCATAATCCCCCACCGTTCCCCCCTGCCCCTTCATGACAATGATACTTGGTAAGAATCTAGGCTAACAGTCTTAGAGAAGTTTCTACAAGCTGGATTTGTCTGGTTGTTTGCTAGTGATTAGATTCACATTAACCATTTCTGGCAAAAGTACCACACACTTTCACTGCATCACATCAAGAGTCACACGCCAGTTTTTAAGCACAGATTTTTAAGGCATGGAAACAGTTCCTCTTTAGATCTATGTGTTAGATAATTTTGGCTAGATTTTTCGCCAAATATTTCTAGTAAACTAGAATGAAAAAAGAATTTGTATTCTCTCACTCTCCCCCTAGATGTTCTTGACATGATGTTCTTATTCTTCCAACAGATATAGGATAACATATATCCCTCTTAAATTGACTATCAGTCACATGACTATGTCAACTCATGACAGCATAAGCATCGAGTGAAAATAATTTGGCTGTAGGCATTCATTGAATAATTGATTCCAAATACAACAGCATATTAAAGCTTTTATTTATTTATTTATTTTTCCATATTAAGCTTTTAAATTACACAGAACTATGGCTTTGCTATCACACAAAAAACGTTAACATAGTCTATCTACTTTTAGCTAAAGCCACTGACAAGGCATCATTCTCATTCCAAAGGTTGTTTTAGTTCTTGGCTTTAAACAGTATTTAATATGTCTTATAAAGGATATACAGTAAAGGAGAATCTACTTTTTCTTAAAGGAATTCAAATCAGCATAATGAGAGAACAGGACTATCTTAAGAACTAAAATAAGAATTCCCAATTTTGACTGTATGGTTGAAAAAAGGTACTTTTATGCTTTCCTCACAGCATTGTGCGTACAGATATATATATGCATATATATATAAAATATTTATAAAAATATGTATTTATAAAAATTTAAATATATTTATATATTTAATATGTTTAGTAAATATTTGATAATATAAATATATTTATATATTTAATATGTTATGTAGTAAATATTTGATCAGATAAATTAAAAAATCCTTGAGAAGTTAGTGAAAAAGTCATACCTGAGTAAAAATATTATGTGTTTGGCTTAAAATCCACCTGGCATCAGCATCAGGGGCTACTACTAATTTCAAGGTCCCAACGTAAACATCGGAACATAAGGTCCAGAAGTGCTGCTCTTGTAAACTGTAAACTCCTTGCAACTGCTGCACCTGAAACAGAAAAGGCAGATATGAACATCGCAATCAAATACAAGGGCCCCCTCATTTTATTATGTACACTGTTTTTATTATTATTATTATTATTATTATTATTATTATTATTCCATAGTTCGGTAAATTGCTATTTAGATTATTAACTATAATACTATTAAATTATTATGTAATATATCAGAAAATACAGATTCTATTCCCTAGTTCAAAGGAGGGGTCAGAGATTGCTTTAATTAATTAACAAATACTTATTGAGTACTTATTATGTGCCATGGCAGGTGTTTGTGAATAATCACATACCAAAATTTGCAGGGTACAGCTGAAACAGCTCCTAGACGGAAATTTACACTTTCACGTACACTGATCAGAGAACATGTATAAACACAAAAGAGCTGAGAAATGAGAAGAATAACAACCCAGTAAACTCAGAGAAATAGGAAGGAAGGAAATAAAGAACAGAAATCAATGGTCCAGAGATTTAGAAACTATCAGAATTCACAGTATCAAAAACTTGTTCTTTGGAAGATCAAGGAAGTAGAGAAGTCAGTGCTTCTCAAATGGAACATATTTTGGACAGGACGGTTCTTCCTTGTGTCAGAAACTACAGGACCCTCTGCATCCCGAAGCCCCCAAGGAGCTAAATGCCAACATACACCCTTCTCTGAATCAAGCAACAACAAAAAGAAGAGGGACATCTCTCAGTGTTTCCAGTGGTTCCTTACAGTTTCCATAACCGAAGGCTGACAACCACTGGCAAGACAAATTAAAAAACAAAAACAGAAACCAGAATGAAAAAAGGAGAACGCCTACAAACAACGGATTTTAAAAACCATAAAAGGGAATATTATATGAATGTGTAGTAGCTTGTGAATATACAAAGTATCTCCACTAAGTGGAATCCAAACAAATTCTCACCGTCTCTACTGCTATCAGCCCAGCTGAAGGCAGCATTATCTTTCGTGTGGATTATTATAACAGAGCCAGTGTAATAATATTGTAGTGTAAACCCGGTGTGTCTCTGGCCTGGGACTTCTCCCATCTATTCTCCTCACAGTATCCCTGGTGCGATTCTGCTACTTTAGGTCAGATGCTGCCACTTGTCTGTTCAAAAATCCTCCAACGGCTTCCCACCTTACTCTGAACAAAAATCAAAGTGTGCACAACGACTTACATGGACCCGTCGTCACATGACTTGCTTGTTTTCTAATCACATGGTCTCCTGCGTCCCCTTGCTCCTTCTTCCTCAGCTAAACCAGCCTCCTCACCATTGGCTGAGAAGTCTGGCACACTCCTGCCTCGGAGTACTTGCCATTCCCTCTGCCTGAAGTGTCCTTCCTTCCAGATTTCTACTCAGTCCACTTTGTTTGGGTTTTTACTTGGATGTCATCTTCTCAGTCAGTTACTGTAACTCTCGTACTCTTGGTATTCTCTTACTTAAAATAATGTTTTCACTTTTATGTTTCTCTGCTTTGTTTTGCTTTATGGAGCATAATCTCACACACTGCATTATTCATTTATCATTTAGATTTTTTATTGCCTGCCTGCCTCTCCAGCAGAACTTAAGCTTGATAAGGGCAGGGATTTATTTTTATTCTTTTTATGTTTTGTATCCTTAGCATCTAAAACTGTGCCTAACCCAAGTAAGTGCTTGGTAAATTGTGTGTATAATATATATACAATATACAGTATATATGTAATACACACACGCACACACAAAACCCCACAATTTGAAAACCCAGACAAAATGGATAAGTTTCTGGAAATGTAGAAAATGCCATGACGAGAAAAAAATAGAAAATGTGAAAGACCATTAAAAATTGAAAAGGTAAAATACCCCTGAAAAGGTAGAGGTTAATATACAAAATATAAAAAGAACTCACACAACTCAATAGTAAAAAACCAAACTATTTGATTGAAAAATGGACAGAGGATCAGAATAGACATTTTTCCAGAGGAGATATACAGATGGCCAACAGTGAAAGGTGCTCAACTCACTAATCATCAGGGAAATGCAAGTCAAAAACCACAATGAAATACCACCTCACACCTGTTAGAATACCTATTAACAAAAAGACGAGATCTTTTCAATTCTGAGATTCTCTAATTTTTAAGCAGCCTATTTGGGATGTTTTTTTTGTTTGTTTTTTTGTTTTGTTTTTTGTTTTTTTTCCTATTTGGGATGTTAATTAAAAAGTTGAACTGAGATCTAACAAACATATTCATTTTTATCAGAATTTGATGAATGTAGTTCTATAAACTCCTAAGCAGTTGGTAGGAAATTTGAGACAACACCCACTGTGCCCTTTTTAAAATGCTTTTACTGGGAAAAGGTCAAGGTGGACTTCTTCTCTTTCAGGACTCTGATGACATAGTGGCTTGAACCTGCTATCACCCTACATTTTTCTGAATGGCATCCTCATGGGATGGTCTCCTGTGAATGAAACAACCAACTAAGTATAAATAGAGCTCTTCTACCTCTAAGAATGCAAGTCCTCTTGTAGTTAAGACTAAGCAATGTTCCTATACAAACTGGCTTTAACTCTCCTCAAGTTAAAAAATAGGGGAAAGCATAGTTATAGAAACTTTTCCTACTCTGACAATGGGTAAAATAGAAAGGGCATGAGCTTCCGAATCAGATGGACATGGATTGGAATCCTGGTTCAGCACTAGCATTTGTTTGCCTTTTTTTTTTTTTTTTTTTAAAGATTTTATTTATTCATTCATGAGAGACAGAGAGAGAGGCAGAGACACAGGCAGAGGGAGAAGCAGGCTTCATGCAGGTAGCCCAACGTGGGACTCGATCCTGGGACTCCAGGATCACGCCCCGGGGCCAAAGGCAGGCACTAAACCGCTGAGCCACTCGGGCTGCCCAGCCACTAGCATTTGTGACTTTGCATGAGTTACTTAAATTCTCTAAACCTCAATTTTACTATAGAAAGAAAAATAAAACTTAGCCTGTGTGGATGTAATGAAGACCAGAAATGATATACATAAAGCAATTAGTACAGGGAGCAGCTTATAGTAAGCATCCATAAACTGCCCCTTTCTCTTCCACAGTTAAGATGACTACCCTACCTTAAAATCATAACCACAAATGTCAAATGGGCAACAATTCGGTTTCCCTATCTCAAAAAAAACCCTTTTATACCTTCTCCTTTTTCCTCCGGCATTCTAATCTTTTTGATTACACTCCCTTATAAATGATAAAATAGAAGTACATAAAAAAAAATCCCTTATCCTGTACCACCAAATCCACCAGTTGATCCTCAAATATGTCAGCACTTTCTGCCTCTCTTCTAGGGATATGCCATCCCTGGCTCCCATCTACACTGAATTTCTCCACAGTGCTTTTGGTTCTATCTTTTTTTTTTTTTTTTTTTTTTAAGAGAGTGAGTGAGAGAGCATGTAAGTGGGGAGGGAAGGCATGAAGGAGGGGCAGAGAGGGAATCTGAAAGGCTCTGTACCTACTCGGGAGTTCAAACAGCCCACCACCCTGAGATCATGACCTGAGCTGAAATGAAGAGTTGGCTGCTTAACTAACTGAGCTATCCAGGTACCCATGGTTCAATCCTTTTTCATCTTCTCAAGAGCTTCATTCTTGCAACCTTTACTAACGTATCATCAATTTCTTTCTCTATGGGATCCCTGGGTGGCGCAGCGGTTTAGCGCCTGCCTTTGGCCCAGGGCGCGATCCTGGAGACCCGGGGTCGAATCCCACGTCGGGCTCCCGGTGAATGGGGCCTGCTTCTTCTCCCTGTGCCTGTGTCTCTGCCTCTCTCTCTCTCTCTCTCTCTCTCATAAACAAATAAATAAAAATTAAAAAAAATTTCTTTCTCTAGGATGGCCCTTTCCTAACAATAACAAACATGCTCTAGAACTGCACTGTGTAATATGGAAATCACCTGACACATATGGCTGTTTAAATACAGGAGAATTAAAATACATTAAAAAATCAGTTGTGCTAGCCTTACATCAGGTGCTCAACAGCCACATTTTACTTGTGATTTTCATACTGGGCAGTGTAGACTATACAGTATTTCTGTTATTGGGGAAAGTTCTATGGGATAGCACTACTCTAGAATCTCCTATTTTAAAAACAAACAGCCCCTGCTCTGATACTACGTCCATACTCAGGCTGCCAACTCACTTATTTGCTTCCTTTAACAACAACACTTCCTAAAAGAGTTGTCTGTAGTTACTATTCATTTTTTCCTTAAGCTACTCAAATCATGCTCTCCTCTCCAAACGCCTCTGAAACTGGTCTCATCAAGGTCATTAGCTGAGTTCACGAAGTCGGTTGATGATTACTCTCCATTCCTACCTTGCTTGCTCTACAGAAAGTGGACTACTGCTTCCTTCCTCAGCTCTGAGAGACTCTGCTCTTCTGGTTTTCCAGCTTCCTTCCTAGCCACTCCTTTTCCTGCCTTTCCACCACCTGTGCTGTAAACCTGGAGCTGAATGGAGAGCTAAAAAGAAGATAGCTTAATTCTCCCAAGGGAATCTCACATAATCCTCATATTTTAAAAATTATTCATTTATTAATGCTTCAAAACTCTTCCTAGTACTAATCTGTCTCTAAAACACCAGATTTGTATATCCCACTACGTCACTGACATTTCCCCTGGGAATATAGCGGCATTTCAATTTTAACATATCCAGAAGAGAACTCTTGATTTGGGGGGATTTTCCATCCTCAAACCTGCATCAACACAACCTTAACCCTAGCAAATGGTACCAGCATCTACCTAGTTGAGAGTCAACACTTTTTCTCCCCTCCATTAATATAATCCATCTCTAAAAATTTATCCCAGATGTGTCCTTACCTCCATATTCACTACTCCCTCTGTAGTCCTAACCACCATTTCTCCCCACTTAGATGACAAGAGCTTTATAACTGATTTTCTTTGCTTTCATTCTCTCTAGAATTTGTTCTCCAGTAGCAAGCAGAATAATCTTTTAAAAACATTAGTTTTATGACACTCTCCCTGCCTAAAAGCTTTCTAATACTTCCCACTGGATTAAAATTAAATCTAAACCTCCTAGTAAGACCACAAGCTCTGTACGATCTGGCCCCAACCATTCTTTCCAGCCACTCATCCCTTTATTGATAATCCTTTAGCCACAGTGGCTTTTTCTTCTGTTCTTCACAACTCTAAATGAGTTCCAGCTGTAGAACTTCTGCATTAGCATAAAGTGTTCCTTTGCCTGAAACACTCTTCTCCAGGATTTTCGTAAGGCTGGCTCCTTCTTGTCATCAAGGTTTCAGTTTTCTTTAATATGACTTCCTGAGTGAATCTAAGGTAATCATCCATGTCTACCATATGACTTTATTTCAGTTACAGTAACTATCATGGATATTTTCTTATTTATCAATTTATTGCTTAGTGCCTGTTTTTCCCCACTAGATCGTAAACACTGACGCAGACACACTGTCTGTCTTGCTTATCCTTCCTTATACCCTTAGTACCTTATTAGGATATCTGAGACAAAATAGGAACTCAAAAAAATATGTTGAATAAATACTTATATCATCTGGAATTTGTATCTATATTTTAAAAGAACTGTTCAAATTCTAAGTGAGGACAATTTCTACCACATTTTCTTTAGTAAAGCTCAATATTTTCCAATGATTTTATTCTGGTTTGTATAAATGGCACTCATGGTTAGTATTCAATCTTGGAAGAAATACTAAATTATACACATATGCTACCCATATTTGTAAAAGTTAAAAACCCTAACAGCTTGGAAACAACATAAAATCTAATGGTTTGGAAGCTCTGAAACTTACCCTCTGATAACACTGAGGCAGAGTATTTTCCAACAATGGAGGAGTTCTCTGCATTAATATTCCAACAGACTCTCTTAAAAGAGGAATAACACTAAAGAAAAGAAAGAAAAAATTTATTAAAGCTACATTCTGACAATCCTATTCTGCAAGAAAGTAATAATGTAGCTCTCTATATTAGAATATAACAAGATTGATCAGAATAGTATGAGGAAAAAGCAGATAGTCTTTCTAAATTTTTCATGTGATCACTAAGTTTTTTCTTAAATAAAAGAGCCAGATAAAATGCATCAATGTATAAAACACGAAACCGTATTACTGAATAGTATTGGAACATCTAAAAATCTAAACATAGCAGTTACTCAACTGCTATCTAAAATATGGCTTCAATTGGCCAGAATCTTCCACAGTAATCCATAAGGCATATCATGGCTGACTGGTCCTTAATGTTTATCAAATATTTACATGTATGTAACTGAATAGCATGTAAAAGAATACACAAAAAATTAATATGGTACATTAGTCCATTCATCTAATATTTTTACAACTCAATTATATATCAGTCTTTCTTTAATTAAAAAAATTTTTTTTAAAGATTTTGTTTATTCATTCATGAGAGACACAGAGAAAAAGAGGCCAGACACAGGCAGAGGGAGAAGCAGGCTCCCCGTTAGGAGCCCAATGTGGGACTTGATCCTGGATCCCAGGATCTTACCCTGAGCTGAAGGCAGAGCCACCCAGGTATCCCTTATTTTTCTTTAATTTTTAAAAATTTATATCAGTCTTCTTTCATTATTTAAAAAATACATGGGCAGCCCGGGTGGCTGCTGCTGAGCCACCCAGGTATCCCTTATTTTTCTTTAATTTTTAAAAATTTATATCAGTCTTCTTTCATTATTTAAAAAATACATGGGCAGCCCGGGTGGCTCGGCCTGATCCTGGAGACCCGGGATCTAGTCCCACGTCGTGCTCCCTGCATGGAGCCTGCTTCTCCCTCTGTCTGTGTCCCTGCCCTCCCCACCCTCCGTGTCTGTCATGAATAAATACAATATTTTAAAAAAATAAAAATAAAAAAATAAAAAATACAGAAGCCTGGATATAACCACAGATCCAAGTGTATCAACACCTTTAGTGATAGGGCCCAAATGTCTGTGTGTATTGATGCAGCTAGTCTTCCAGCAATATGTGGAAATTACTGCTTTAAGCTATTTGGATAAATGTACAGAAACAATTAACAGTATAATGATGAGAGTGACTCTAATGCAATAGTTCTCTTAGTATCTAGATATCAAATTCACCTTACTCTTATTTGTTTTTATTTCTGACATATTAGATCAGAATCTTTCAGAGAAGGTCAAGGCATCTGGTTTTAAAAAGCTCTCCACATGATTCCAGTGAGTCAGGGTGGCAAGGCACTGCTCTACCCAGACTGAGAGAAAGGTCAGACATAGCTTCCTTAACTTAATAGCTTAAGCTAGTGTTCTCTTTTACACTTGGAGAATCTCAAAATTTCCAAAGTAAAACCCCTCCTAGTTACAGCTGTAGGAGATGGAGATAAAAGGAACATACATACATTTCAAGAAAGGCAGAAGTTAAAATGTACCACACAAATTAGTGATATTTCTTTTTTAAGAAATTGTTATTTAAGTAACCACTACACCTAACATGGGGCTCGAACTCAGGACCCCTAGATCAAAGTCATATATTCCTTTGACTGAGCCAGCCAGGTGCTCCCAAACTTAGTGATATTTCTGACAGGTGGAAAGGAAAAGACATTAAAAGAACGAAGACAATGAGAACAGAGACAGTGCTTGTCTTGTTCACAATTATATTCCCAAGGAAGCCAAGTAAAGTTCTGGTCAGAAAGTGGGCCCACAATAAATACCTGTTGGTTAAATCAATGATAGGTATATAAATATTAGATGCTTGAGAAATCTAGACTGAAGATAGGCAATGGCTACAGGGAAGCAATTACAAGTCCACTCCCACACTTTCTGTGCACAGTAATAAGTACTTGGATAATGAGTAAGACAGGAACAGAAACAACTAGGAAAATCAAACAGATACTGAGAGAAATAACTGGTGTCTAACTGGATATAGTGAAGAAATAGTGAAGCACGCAGGGATGCCTGAGTGGTTCAGCGGTTGAGCATCTACCTTTGGCTGAGGGTGTGATCCCTGTCTGGGGATCGAGTCACACATTGGGCTCCCTGTAAAGAGCCTGCTTCTCCCTCTATCTCTCTCCCTCTCTCTCTGTCTGTCTCTCATCAACAAATAAATAAATAAAATCTTAAAAAAAAGAAAAGAAAATAGTGAAGCAATATCAAGAGACAAAATCCGAAAGACAAGAAGTGTGGAGGGAATGGCAGTAGTGAAGATGAAAAACTCAATGCAGATAGGAGGTTAAGTCACGTTCAAAATGAAAACATTCTTTAGTCAGATTAAGAGCTAAGAATCATTAGATGCCACCCTTCAATCCTCCTTCTCCCTTAAAACTCCCATGCTCTAAATCACCAAGTTCTCATGATGTAACATCCTAAATACTTCCTGACTCCATTCCCTCCCCTTCATTCTACTACACGTCTACAATAATCTCATCTTCACTTGGGTTATTATAATAGCCTCCCAAGTGGGCCATTTTTGCCTCTAGTCTTATTTCAAGTCCACTGTGATCGGCAGCTTCGAAGATGGATCCCAATGGCCCATGCCTCCCTAGTACTCATGTTCATGTGTAATCCCCTACTCTTGAGTGTGGACTGGACCTTGCACTTGCTGCTAATGAAAAAAGTACAAAAAAAAAAAAAAGAAAAAAGTACAGCGAAAGTGACATGATGACACTTCTAAAATCAGATTAAAAGACTCTGCCTTCCATCTTGTTCACTCTGCTCTAGTTTTCACTCTTGGCTATCATGCTCTGAGGTATTCTACAGAGAGGCCCAAGTGACAAGGCACTGCAGGATGCCTCTGGAGAGGAATGGAGAGCCTCAGTCCAATAGCACAAAAGGAACTCAATACTTTCAACAACCACTTCAGTGAGCTTAGAAGTGGATTCTCTCCCAGATGAACCTTGGAATGACTGTAGCCCTGGCTGTCACCTTATGAATGACCCTGAGCCAGAGAGCCTTGTTGGCTATGAGCAGGTTCCTGAGCCACGATAAACTATAAGATAAGGCCTATTATTTTGGCTACTGGGTTTTTGTATAATTTGTTATGTATCCTTAGGTAACGACTACAACCATTCTTTATAAAACTATTAGACTATCTAAAATCAGTATCTGATCCTATCCCTTCCCCATTAAAAAAATCCCATAAAAGCTCCTCAATACCTTGGGGATTAAATGTAAACTCTTTAAAATGGTATATTTTTAGATCTGCCTCGCCTAGCTAGCTGCCCTTCCTATCAATTCTCGCTTCTCATTTTAAGCCCCCCCCCCTTTTTTAAAGATTAAAAAAAGATTATTTGAGAGAGAGCCAGCAAGCAAGAGCACAAGCAGTGGGTAGGTTCAGAGGAAGAAGGAAAAGCAGACTCTCCACTGACCGGGGAACCTGATGTGGGGCTCAATCCCAGAATCCTGGGATCATGACCTGAGCTGAAGGCAGATGCTTTACCAATGAAGCTACCCAGGAGTCCCATATTTTAAGCCCTCTAAACAAACACATTTGCACTTTACTTTTGGCTGTTCCTTCTTTTTATGCTTTGTTCATGATGTCAGCTCTGCCTAGAATGTTCCTAAACTGCCCTACTCTGGTTTCTATTCTTTTTTTAAAGTCTCAAGTGTCACCCCTTCTAGGATATATTTCCTGATCCCAAACTGCTCTCCAAACTTTATGAAATGTCCTCTCTGTGCTCCTAAAAAAAAAAATTCTGATACCTATGGTAATGTTAGAGGGAAAAAAAATGAGGAAATGGATAGAAACTGGAAGTGGGATTAAGGATTTGACAGTAAAGGAATATCAGTAATTCCTTCATCTGACCTGAAGAGCTGCGTTTGTTCCTATCTATTGGTATTATACAGGTAAGGATGCCCTGGGTTTATAAAAAAGACAAAGAAAAACATGATGGTAGTTTCACAAGGTATAATTCAACCATTATGACATTTTTCTTTCCTCTCTCCATCATTTCTCAGGAAAAAGGAAGGATCAGTCATGGAATGTTTTTATATCTAACTTACAATTTTTATGTTTTCCTACCTTCCTTACTGTACTTTTTAGAAAGTGAAGCACCAAAATGGTCCTCCTAGAATAAGAAAAAAGTTTGAGAAAATAGAGGGGTTTTTATGACTGTCTAGGAGGCATATAGAAAAATTAAACTATTTTGATAATTTCCTTTTCAATCTTTATCCCAAGGAATTGCTAATGATGCCTGAAGATATCTGAGGTGGAAAATGCACTCAAATAGAAAACATGATACTTGGGTTCTAATTCTGCCATTAAATAACTGGACAAATTGCACAGCCTTCTAGAGCGTCAGTTTTCTCATCTGTAAAACAAGGAAGTGGATTAAATAGGCAATTTCTTCCATCTTCATTTTTCATTTGATAAGAAAAAAATGGTCAAACTACAAGGAATACTAGTGCAAGAATATATGTGGAAATGAAAGGTTACTTTTATATATCAAAAAAGGGTATCATAACTTTTGTAATACCTAATATTTTAGAATACCTAGGTACAGTCTAATTTTTCTAACTTTTGTGTGAGCTAAAACACAATAAAGAGATGACTGAGTCCAAGTTTTAATAATCCTTGAAGAGATCAACCTTCAAACCTTAAGGACATTCTCCTAATAGTCTCTTAAGTCATCCAGAACCATCTATAAATTTATTCAAACCTTTTTTTTCCCTAAGATTTTATTTATTCATTCATGAGAGACACAGAGAGAAAGAGAGAGGCACAGACACAGGCAGAGGGAGAAGCAGGCTCCATGTAGGGAGCCTGACGTGGGACTTGATCCCGGGTCTCCAGGATCACACCCTGGGCTGAAGGTGGCGCTAAACCGCTGGGCCACCCAGGCTGCCCTTATCCAAACCTTTGTTCAAATTTTTATGTCTATATTCTGTGTATGTTGCCTCCTAAAGCCAGATACTCCCTGACACCACATTTGTTTAAAATGGAAGGAAAGAAGGAAGGAAACAAGGAAGGAGGAAGGAAACAAGGAAGAAGGAAGGAAGGAAGCAAGCAAGCAAGCTATATTTTCCCTTTTCTCATAAAATTTATTTTCACATGTGAACCTTAGTTTGAAGATTCTAGAACTGGTGAAGTTCCATGATCACAGATAACAAACTATTAAAATTAATAGGGAATTTAGAGATCATTCATTTTAACACTGAGTTCAAGAATCATAATGCATAATCCTGGTTGGCTCAGTTGGTTAAAGTCTCCAACTCTTGATTTTGGCTCAGGTCATGATCTCAGGGTCATGAAATCAAGTCTGTCTGGGGCTCTACACTCAGCAAGTACAAGGAGTCTGCTTAAGATTTCTCCCTCTGCCCCCTCCCCCCTGCTCAAGCTTTTGTGTGCGCGCTCTCTCTCAAAAACAAAACGACAAAAAAGAATCATAATGCAAATAAACATTTTAATAAAGTTAATTTTAAAATAACTAAATAAAAGATATCATAACTGATATAAGGAAATAATTAGAATAGTGTATTTTTTTGGTAAGGGTCAATGAGGTATTTACTGATTTTGCTGTATTATAAAATTCAAAATGGTTGCCTGCTTCAGTAGAAAAAAAATTTTTTTTTAAGATTTTATTAATTCATTCACGAGAGACAGAGAGAGAGAGAGAGAGAGAGAGAGAGAGAGAGAGAGAGGCAGGGACACAGGCAGAGGGAAAAGCAGGCTCCATGCAGGGAGCCTGACGCGGGACTCGATCCCGGGTCTCCAGGATCAGGTCCTAGGCTGAAGGCAGCGCTAAACCGCTGGGCCACCAAGGCTGCCCCTTTTCTTCTTCTTTTTTTTTTTTTTAAAGAGTAGGATTTTAATAAAATGTTTACATTTAACAGCAGCAAGCATTTCATGAAAGCACACTGATGTGTCACACTAATTCTGTCTAACTTTGTCTTCTGAAATTATGCAAGGATTTCAGCTATAACGATACTGTGGTCATGAAACTGTGGTGGAAGGAGAAAGGTGCTTGCTAAGTCTCATGGTGATACGCAATTTAGAACCAAGGTCAATTTCTATAACAATTTCAAAGATCATAAAAATGTAAAAGAAACCTGCAGAAACTTTATTTTTGCCTTTTAAAATTGTGTTTAGCTCAGGAGTTTGTGTCCATATTTTTCTGATTAACTATCGTAATGGGAAATCATAAAACAGATTTTAGCATGGATCTATCTACCCATAATGAAAGGATATGGGGAAAAAGACAAGCTTAGCAAATTCCTGACTGAGCTAACACTTAGAGCTGCATCCAAACCCAAAAAGTAAGCATTTGGAAACAATTAGAGGTTCACTTCTGGTTGACTAACTCAATTCTAACGTTAACAATGAAACACCATTTTCCTAGCATATATAAAGACATGAGTCATTAGGTATATGAGTTTACCAGTAAAACAGGGTAATGGTTTTATTCTTCAAAAGCTGAAGGTAAATCAAATTTATAATCATACAGTCATAAACATAAACTTAATGTAGGCTTAAATGCTAACAGATTAAATAAGCAGTAGTTATTACTTTTTATTGCCAGTAACTTTGCAAATGAAACTATATTCAAATTTCACTTTAGAAGTAGTTTTTAGTGAAAGTCTCACCATTTCAACAGTAAATTATCTAGCAGTAATTATGAACAAGCCAAACAAAAGAAAAGGGCATACATATGAAAACTTTTGAAGAACACACTAGTGATAACTATAATGCTTAGCAATAAAAAATTTCAGAGAGCTGAAACTACTACTTATATCTGAGAATAAACATCTCTTATAATAATTAAAACATGATTACATTTTAACTTGGCTTATGGGCTCAGTCCTTCTCCATATTATTAGGGATTCTTGCAATCTATGAACCTAGAAAAAGATAGTTGTACTTCTTAAAGAACCCATAAATTCAAAGGTCTGATATATGTCATATACTTGAAAATGTTCAGTGGACAAAAAGCCAAAGAAAAGTGACCCAAAGTTGAAATATACATTTAGACACAGTAGTCCAATGGCAAGCTATAAATATGCAGTCATATTTGCACAAATACAATTATTTCATAGCGATGAACAATTACCTATATTAACCCAGAATTTCAAGAATTATAATGCAGGGGCAACTGGGTGGCTCAGTCAGTTAAGGTCCTGACTCTTGATTTCAGCTCAGGTCATGATCTCAGAGTTATGAGACCAAGCCCAGCGTGGGGCTAATATAGAAGAGAACTCCAAACCACAGGGATTGTGGTTTACCTTATATTTATACTGAGTTTCAAAACCTATGGTTTAAATCAATGCACATTTACAGAGTATCTACTTTTGCCAATAATGGTGATAATCAGATACCATAAAAATACCCCCAGAACTCAGAGCCAAAGTCATGAAAAGGTCCTCCTTTTCCTTAAACTTCTGGAACTTCGGTATAACATCTAATGCGTCTGGACTTTGGACCAAAAGCACTAGTAAATAATGTCAAATTAGTAAATAATTAGCAATGCCTTTGTTTAGGCAACACTTAATAGTTTTTAAAGTGCTTTATAAATTTTTTATTTGATCTTCACACCAGCCTTAAGGAACCTTAATGAAAACATCCCATTCTGAAATGACAGAATGTCAGATATAGGCAAGATTTTGAGATACTTAGGCCAACTCTCTTATTTGATGGAAGAGAAAACCATCTCTGAGAGATTAAGACAACTTGCTCTTTGTTACACACTGGCAAGAGGCAGAGCTGGATGTGCCAATTCCAACGCTAAAGATCTCTGCACTACGCTACAGTGTCTCATCATGATTAAGTCTTCTAGAGTCAGAGATCATGTCATGGTTCTTGTTATTCCCAGTGCCCAGCACAGGACTTGGACTTTAATAAGTAATTGGCATATGTCTGCTGAATGTATAATCTATTTTAAAATTTCAAACACAGTGGAAGATTTTAAGAATACAGAACAGCCTTTGTTTGATAGGACTTTCAACCATTCAAAGTAACAGCTAAATAACAAAACAATAAAGGTTCCCTCAATTTAGTCACTCCCCAAAAGAATTCCTAACAGATAGAAGCAATAGTATCTTATCCTCTGTTCAAGTACAAGTGAGAAAGAATTGCTTAGGAAGAAGCAATCATCATTCCCAATACTTGATTTGCGATTTATGTTATAAAGGCTCTTTTCTTCATTCTCATGAATAAGAAACTAAAACCACACCAGCAATGTAAGAAAGAATTGATTAAATGATCTATGATGCAGCCATAATGAACAAAGGTGCAGATAAAAAAATGAATGCAAATTTACACTGATGTCTTGTCAAGAGGTAAGAACTGGGAAGAGACAATGGAACCAATGAAGTAAGAGGGCAAAAAGAGCCACAAAATACCTAGTTTTGAGAAGACTGTGCAGGAATAAATTCACATTATTTGTGAATTAAATATGGTAACACTTGTATTAAAAAGATAATGAGACCTGGAAGATCCTCCTCACTATTTCTACAACCCATGTGAATGCAGTTGCAGAATGGACAAAAGCAGGAGATGAAGTTCTTTAAGGAAATTTGTATTTTGAAAACAGTACAGAGGTGAAGACACAGGATCTTGCTTAGAAAAACCAGATAAGATGGCAAGAAATATTTATCACAACTATCAAAATCAAATTAATTATCATTCAGATAGCTTCAATGATCAGAAGTTTTAACTCAGAACAAAAAGACATTGAGTTCAGTAAGAAAAATCCAAAAGGAATGGAACCAAAGTGCTGATTAATCTCTAGGTTCAACAAGGTTATTAGGAATCTGGGCTAAACTGTATCTGTCTAGTGTGAGTTAAAGAAGGATCTACGTGTAACTGATTCAATCTATGTGGTGTTGAAGCCATAATATTTCCTCACCATATAGTAATGGAGCTTTGCTTCTAGAGTGTGGTCCTCTGAAGAAATCCTGCATCCATGAAGGACACCAGAGACAAGTAGCAAAGGGGCGTCGTTAATATGCAGCAACTTCCCTGCCCTCTTAAATGAAGGAGGCAGTCCCCAACTATTTGTATTTTTTTATTCTTTCCCTCTTTTCTCTCTTTTTTCCCCACTTGATAATGAAGGAATGAAGGTCAGTTAACTGGGGGGAAAAAAGGGTATGTTAACCATCATAACAGAGAGACCATTTAAGTGAATGGTGGTACCTGCTTTCCAAAAGCATTCCTTTGGGAAGAAAGGTAGGCAAGCAATTAACACACAATGCTTCCCAATTTTTTTTTTTAAACCAATTTGTTCTAGACTTTATATATCTTAACCCATTTATTCCATACATGACAAATTATGAGGTAGGTACTACTATTAACCCCACTCTGAAGTTGAAAAATTGAGGCACAGAGAGGCTTAGGCGCCTTGCCCAAGGTCACACAGCTAAATGGTGAAACCAGGATTTGAACCCAGGCACTTGCTTTTAGCAAATGCTCTTAACCACTGCACAATATTTCTTCCAATGAAATCACCAACATGGCTTTGCTAGTACTCACAGAGCACATTTGCCTATACGAGAGGTTTGACTTTACAGGAAAAGCTGATCTTCAAAGTGCACAGGAAGCCTGGACCCCAAAAAGAAATTTAAAAGCCCAGGAAAAGAGGAGTAGTAATAAGGATATAAATGTTTTCCACCAGCTGAGAGCTGATTGGTACTGTCAAAACTTGAATAGAAGCAAATCCCTGACACCTAGTTACCATGAAGGGCCCATCCTCAATGATAACTTCCAAATTCACGTTTGTGAAAAGTAAACCAAACATGAGAAATACAAAGCTAAGGCAAAAGGACCCTCATTAAATTGTTTACCCAAATCAAACTTTTAAAATAGCACTGTGAGAAGAGACTTTTTATTGAGTATCTCAAGGTAGGTTTCTAAGTGCTACATTACGTTGGATACTGACTACATGAAAATACTTAGTTGGTGAGATAGGGGTAGAAATCATGTTTTTCTAAGGATTAATTAAACAAGAACACAGTAACTTAAGTGCAGGCTATAGCTAATGGAGGAGAGTTAGAAATTAATTACACACAAATTAGCAATGAACATTAAAATAGAAAAACCAAGAGGGACTATTCTTTTTTTCTTTTGGCAGCAAGTGAAAAAAAAGGAAAAAAAGTGTATGAATAAGTGTATCAGAGTTGAAACAACTTAATATGGTTTTGACCTTTAAAAACTTACAATAACAAAACAATAAAAATTGTATTTCAAAAAATTTTAATATTAATTCCAATCAATTAACATAGTGTTATAGTAGTTTCAGGTGTACAATATAGTGTTTCAACAATTCTACATATTACTCAGAGCTTATTGTGATTAGTGTACTCTTAATCCCCTTTATCTCACTTACCCCTCCCCCACCCTATTTTATTTTTTTAAAGGCTAAAAATGTCAATGATTCCAAAGTCAAAAGTATATTTAAAAAAAATATTCATAGTCTCACTTCTAATCCTTTCCCTCTGCCTAGAGGTAAACATATTATATTTGCTTTTGGTTTACCCTTCTAGTTTCTTTTGGAAATTTGTAAGAAAACATGCATGTTATATGTGTATCTCCTCTTCTGCTTATATTAAAGGTAGCAGAGCTACTTTTACACGTCTTAAGCTATACACCTGTATAGCATGCACGTGCTGCATTATCAAAGTGTTGCTTTTTTTTTTTAAAGTGGGCTCCATGCTGGGCCCAACACAGGACTTGAACTCATAACCCCAAGATCAAGGCCTGAGCTAAGAGTCGGATATTCAACTGACTCAGCCCCCCAGGCACTCCCTCAAAGTTTTTTTTTAGTAATATATCTTGAAAATCACATATTACTATATAGAGGTCTTCCCTATTCTTTTATTATTATGATAAAACACCTAAGTTTACCATCTTAAACATTTTTCAGTAATGGTAGCATTAATGTTGTGCAAAAGATCTCTACAACTTTTTCATGTTGTAACAGTGAACTTCTATACCCATTAAACACTGTCTCTGGCCCTTCCCAACCACCTTTCTACATTGATTCTATAATTCTGACTACTTTACATATTTCATCTGAATGGGCTCATATAGTACTTGCCCCTTTTGGATTGGCTTATTTTGCTTAGCATAATGTCAAGATTCACCTATGTTTAGCATGTAGCAGCATTTCCTTTTCCTTTTTTATTTTTTAAAGCCCAATGCAGATGCCTAACCACTGAGCCACCCAGGTGCCCCCATTTCCTTCTTTTTAAAGACTGCTTCATATTCCACTGTTATGTATATACATTTCCTTTATCCATTCATCTGTTGGACATCTGGGTTACTTCTACCTCTTATCTCTTGAAAGTAATGCTGCAATGAACTTGGGAATGTGAATATCTCTTTGATTTCCTGCTCTGAGTTCTTTTAGATGTATACCCAAAAGTGGGATTACTGGTAAGTCTACTCTTAGCTTTCTGAAGAACATTCATATTTTCCATAATGGATGTACCATTCCACTCCTACCAACACTGCACAAAAGTTCCAAATTCCCCATAACCTCATGAATACATATTATCTATTCTTTTGATAAAGGCTGTCTTGATGGATGAGGTGATATCTCATAATAATTTAATTTCCCTAATGATTAGTGCTGTTTGAGTATCTCTTCATATGCTTACTGGCTAGTTGTATACATTCTTTGGAGAAGTGTCTATTCAAATCTTCTGCCTATTTTTTAACTGGATTATTTGTTGTTATTTGCTTAAGTTGTAGATTTTCCTAATATATTCTTCATATTAATTCTCATCAGTTATATAATTTACAATTATTTGCTCCCATTCCGTAGGCTGCCTTTTTACTCTCTTGATTGTTTCTTATGACACAGCAATAGCTTTTAAGTTCGATGAAGTCCCATTTGTCTATTTTTTATTTTGTTGCCTGTCTTTCAGGGTCATAGCCAAGAAATCACTGCTAAACCCAACGTCCTGAAGCTTTCCCCTTATGTTTTCATCTAGGAGTTCAACAGTTTTAGATCATGTATTTAGGTCTTTAATCCATTTTGAGTTAATTTTTGCAAGTGGTGTAAGGTAAGGGCCCAGCTTTATTCTTTTGCCTGTGGATATCCAGTTTTCCTAAAACCATTTCTTGAAGAGAAGTGCCTGCCTTTTTCCCCACTGTGCCTTGGCAAAATAAATTTGTCAAAATAATTTGGCTATATATGGAAAGGTTTATTCCTGGGCTATTTGCTACATTGGTCTATATACCTATCTTTATGCCAGAACCACACCATCTTAATTACTGTTGGTTTGTAGTATGTTCTGATATCAGGAAGTATGAGGCCTTCTTTCTCAAGATTGTATTGGTATTCATCATCCTTTGAAATTCCATACAAATCTTAAGATTTTTTTTTTTTTTTTTTAAAGCAAAAGCCATCCATGGGATTTTTAAAGATTTCATTAAACCTGTAGATCACTTTGGGTAGTATACACATTTAAACAGTAAATTCTGATCCATAAGCAAGAGGATTCTTTCCCTTTACTCATATCTTCTTTGGTTTCCTTTAGCAATGTTTTGTAGTTTCCAGTGTACAAGTCTTTCACTTCCTTGATGAAGTTTATTCCTAAGTATTTTATTCTTTTCGATGCTACAGTAAATGGGATTATTTTCTAAATTTCATTCTTAGATCAGTCATTGTTAGTATATAGAAACACAACTGAGTTTTGAGTGTAGATTTTGGATTCTGCAACTTCACTAAATTCTTTTATTAGTCCTAACAGCTTTTTAATGGAGTCTTTAGGATTTCCTACATATAAGAACAAGTCATGTGTGAACAGGAAATTTTAATTCTGCTTTTTTCAGTTTATATGCCTTTTTTTTTTCTTGTCTGATTGCTCTAAAATTTTCAGTACTATAGTGAACAGTAGTTCAGTAGTTACAGTGAACAGTCTTTCTGAAATTGGACGTGCCCACAATGTACTTGATCTTAGAGGAAAAGTTTTCAGTCTTTCCCTACTGAGTATGATGTTAACTGGGTTTTTTATACATCGATTGATTTTCATATGTTGAATTATCTTTACATTCCAAGTGTAAATCCCACCTGGTCATGATGCAAGATCCTTTTAACGTGCTGTTGAATTAATTTTGCCTAATATTTTGTTTAGGACTTTTTTGCCAATATTCATGAGAAATAATCGGTCTAGTTTTCTTTTTCTTTCTCTCTCTTTTTTTTTTTTGGGGGGGGGGGGTCTAGTTTTCTTTTCCTGTCATGTTTTTGTCTGGTTTCAGTACTTGGGTCATTCTTGCCTCACAGACTGAGTTTGAGAGTCTCCTCTCCTCTTTAATTCCTTGGAAGAGTCTGAAAAAAGAATTGGTGTTAATTCTTCTCTAAATACTCAGAATTCACCAGTAAATTCATCCAGTTCTGTGTTTTGTTGTTGTTGAAAAGTTTTTGATTAGTGCTTCAATTCTTTAACTATTGGTTCCTCACTAGTTGTAGGTTCAGATTTTTTTTTCTTCATGATTCAGTCTTGGTAGGTTGGATGTTTCTGGAAATACATCCATTTCTTCTAAGTTTTCCAATTTGCTGGCATATAATTGTTCGTTATAGTTCCTTATATATATTTTATTTCTGTGATATCAGTTGTAGTGTCTCTTCTTTTGTTGCTAACTTTAGATATTTGAATCTTTTTTTTTCTTAGAGTTTGTCTACTGAAGGGTTTGTCAATTTTGTTGATCTTTTAAAAAAAAAAAACAACTCTGGGTTTTGTTGATGTTTTCTATTCTCTATTTCATTTATATCTGATCCAATCTTTATTTCCTTCCTTCTGCTAACATTCTAGTTTTTTAGTTTTATTTTTCCAATTCTTTAACATATAAAGTTAGGTTGTTGAGATTTTTTTTTCTTCACAAAACTAAAATGAGATAAAAGAAAGTCATGTGGATATGCTGAGATTTTTTTTTTAATGTGGGCAATGTGTCACTATGAACTTCCCTCTTACTACTCCTTTCACTGTATCCTGTAAGTTTTGATATGTTGTATTTTTGTTTTCATTTTGTCTCCAGATATTTTCTAAGTTCCTTTGTAATTTCTTCTTTGACGCACTGGTTGTTAAAGAATATATTATTTAATTTCCACATAATTTTGCATTTTCATATTTTCCTTCTGCTAGTGATTTCGTTTCTTTACATTTTGATCAGAGAAGATATTTTGTATGATTTTAATCTTCTAAAATGTTAGGACTATTTTTTTGTTACCTAACATGTAGTCTATCTGGGATATTGTTCCATGTTTCAAGAAAAATGTGTCTACTGTTATTGAGTGGAAAGATATATATATATCTTGTCTGATAGAAGTATGGCCACTCTGAACTCTCTTTAGGTTCCTGTTTGCACAGAATGTCTTTTTCCACCTTTTCACTGTTAGTCTGTGTAAATTTGGATCTAAAGTCCATCTTTTATGGCAGAACAAAACTGGATCATGTTTTGTTTTTGTTTTGTTTAGAGGGCAAGGAGCAGAGGGAGAGAGAGAATCTTAAGCAGGCTTCATACCCAGTACAGAGCTGGACATGGGGCTAAATCTCACAATTCTGAGATCATGACCTGAGCGGAAATTAAGAGTCAGACATTTGACAGATTGAGCCACCAGGCACCCCATGTTTTTTTTTATTATTATTATTAATACATTCGGCCAGCCTATGTCTTTTAATACATGTGTTTAATCTGTTAACATTTAAAGTAACTACTGGTATGAAAAGACTTACTATTACCATTTGTTCATTGTTTTCTTATAGCTTTTTGTTTGTTTCCTCTCTTGGTGTTTGAATTTTCTGTAGTGACATGTTCTGATTCACTTCTCATCTCCCTTTGTGTACGTTCTATAGACATTTTCTTTGTGGCTAGCATGGCATGTGACAAGTTGTTTTCTCCTTGCTGCTTTCAAGATTCTCACTCTACATGTGATATTTGACAGTTTAATTATGATGCATCTCAGTGTACACCTCTTTAGATTTATGCTAGTTCTTTAAGTTTCTTGATTTGTACACCCATTTCTCTTCTCAATTGTTAAATTTCTTCAACAGGTTCTTTAATCTTTCCCTTCCTCACTTTCTGAGACTCCCATATTTGTTCATTGTTCATCTTGTGCATAAATCCCTTGGGCTTTCTTCATTTTTCGTTTTTGACTCCTCTGCTTCAGTAATTTCTATAAGTTCTGTGTTCAAGTTCACTGGTCCTATCTTCTGTCTGGTCAAATTCACTGAGTCTTGCCAGTGGATTTTTCAATTTAGTACTATTATTTTTTAGTTCCAGAATTTCTTTTTAGCTCTTCTTCCTAGTTTTTATCTCTTTGTTCTTATTCTCATTTTGTTCCTTCATCATATTCCTAATTTTGTTTAGTTGTCTATCTATGCTTTCTTTTTAGTTAATTAAAAGTATCCTTATGATGGTAATTTTGAATTCTTTACCTGGGAATTTATATCCCCCGCCCTTTTTTTGATTTGGTTTCTGTAGATCTAATTTGTTTCTTTAAATGTATCACAGTTTGCTGTTTCTTTATATGTCTTATTTTTTGTTCCTGGTATTTGCACATCTGAAGAATCAATCAACTCCCCAACTTTGTAGTCTGATTTCATACAAGGATGACTTTTTTTACTCGGTCTGGCTAGAGATTCTGGAGAAAAGAAAAGTCTTTTCTGGGTATGTGTCCTCTGTGCTTTTTTGCAAGTCCTCTTGGAGATTTGTCCACGTCTACTCAGGAGCTCCCCCTTGTGCGTGTCTGTAATATTGCGACCATCTCCTCTATAGTAAATCCAGTCTTGGGGTTCCATCTAGTGTCGGTCTGTGGTACTGCAGACTCTAACGCAGGACGTTCTCAGGGATGCCCAAGCCAGCCGGTATCTTGTTTCCATCAGTACTTGGATACAAGAAAGAAAGACACTGTCTCTCTGACAGCAACCCCCAAAAGTCACTTGAAGTTATGTTCAACTCCTTTCCCTCTTCCAGGGAGAATGTGGGAGTTGGGGTTTTCCTCCCAAACACTCCACCCTGTGCAGGGGTGGGGGGTGGGGGTAGGAGTGGCTCTAATTAGAGAGAGAACAAAGTGTCATATTTCCTACCAAGACTCCACATGGTTGGTTTACCACTAGCCTGGGGTGCAGGACCCTTGGAACTGGTTTCAGGATTTCTACAGAAATATTTTGTTATTTTTCCTGTGTTAAATTTCTGTCCTCCATGAAGGAAAGATAATCTAGGGCTTCCTATTCTGCTGTCTTGCCAATGTCACCTCTCTTCCCCCAACTTACCCTGTTTTTTTAGGGCTGCACAAAACTTTGATAGACATTTGTGTTCTATCCAATTTTGGGCTATAATAAAGCCACAAAGAATGACCTTATAAATATATCCTTTCATATTTTTTCCAGTTCATCTTTAGGATACAAATATTTCTAGAAGTAGGCCTCCTTAATTAAAGATAAATGCACATTTATGTATGATAAATAATGTCAACATTCTTTCTGCAGGGACAGTACCATCCTCATTTCTGCAGCAATGTTCTGCCTATTTTACCTATAGCCTTGACAAAAAAATTACACACACTTTTGGGTATTTATCCACCTGGTAGATGAAAGCTGTTGTCTCAATGTAGTTTTAATTGGCATTTCTTTTTTATGAGTGAGGATAAACTACTTTTATATGAAAGTCACTTGTATTTGTTTTCCTATGAACTACATGAACTTAACACTTTTGCCCACTTGTTTATCAAGTTGTTAGTCTTTTACTTTTTTGGGGGGGGGGGAGCTCTCTCTATATTAGGGAGGTTAGCCTTTCACGTTCTAAGTGGCAAATACTTACCAGTTTATTATGCCTTCGACTTCCCTTTCAATTGTGTTTGTTTTTTAAAGTCAGAAAGCCAATGTTTTATTTCTAAAGCTCTGCCATATGCTTCTAGGGGATGGCAATGGTCACCTGCCACCTTCCCACAGGTTCTCTATATAGCTGGCAAACAGAGTCTGGCCATTAGCCGACCAGGCCAGAGAGGTATACTAGGGGAGGTGGGAGGCTCTTCCTTGCTGCCTGTACTGCTAACTTCCTATTTCAGTTCATCTATAATGATCTTGCCTTCCAAGTCCCAGATCTTGATGGTGGGGATCGTGGCAGCACAGAGCCAGTATAGGTTAGGACTAAAGCGCAGGGTAATGATGATGTCCCACCATCTAGCATATGAAGGTGCTTGCCTTCATTGAGGTCCTACAGCTTGGCTTGGCTATCCTTGCCTCCAGAAGCACAGAGGGATCCATCTGTAGAGGCAGTCACAGTGTTCAGGCAGCCAATGGGACTGGTCTTCAGCTTGCATTTTGCTAGGCTCCATACCTTGACCAGCTTGTCCCAGTCACAGGAGACAATGATGGAATTGTTGCTATTGGGTGAAAAGCAGACACAAGACACCCACTCTGAATGGCTCTCATCCTGGATGGTATATTTGCACACTGTCCAAGTATTCCACAACTTGATGGTTTTATCTCAGGAGCTAGAGACAATTTGCTGGTTGTCCAAGATGGCCATACTCAGCACATCCTTCGTATGGCCTACAAATCTGCATGCGGTGGTACCTGTGGTGAAGGGTTCCATCCCAGGAGCCTAGGAGGGCAAACTGGCCATCTGAGGAGCTGACCACATCACTAAAAAAGGGAGAATGACCCTAAAGGGCACTGTAGGATGCCATAGTTAGCCTCATTCCTGGTCAGCTTCCACATGATGATGGTCTTATCTCAAGAGGCAGACAGGATCACTGGGGAGTGGTAGGGACCTGGGTTACCCAAATGTTGTGGCACTTTGGGTGCCATGAAGTGTCATCTGCTCAGTTATGGCAGTGGTGAGTGCAGGTGTCACTATGGCTACAAGAGTGGAGTTGGAGAGCTCAGAGACCACCACCACAGCTGCTCTCACTGCAACCTTCCTGAGGAAAAAGAGCTGGACTTCCCTTTTGATGCTTCTTTTTTCTTACTGATTCTAGGTTTTGAGCCATAGTTATTCCTCTAATATTCTCATATTATAAAACAATTCAGACATGCTTTCTCCCAGTATTAGCAAGGTGTCATATTTTACTTTGAGAACTCTAATCAATTTGGAATTCACCCAAGTATATATAGTATGAGCTACAGTTCCAAATTTATCTTTCTCTAAATGGCTATCCAGTTATTAGAAAGCCCATCTTTTCCTCACTGATTTAAAATGCCACTTTTGTTCTTAAATTTGTATTTGCACATAAATCTACTTCTGACTTTCTAATCTGCTCCATTAGTTTACTTCTTCAAGCACTTCACTATTTTAATTATAAAGGCCTTACATTTTATATTTTCTTTTCCAAGGTTTTCCTGGGCATTCCTCCTGCTTGTTTGTTTTTCCTTATAAACTTTAAAATCAACTGTTGGGACCCCGGGGTAGCTCAGTGGTTGAGCACCTGCCTTCGGCTCAGGGCATGATCCTAGGGTCCTGGGACTGAATCCCACATTGGGCTCCCTGTGGGGAGCCTGCTTCTCCCTCTGCATGTGCCTCTGTCTCTCTCTCTGTGTGTCTCTCCTGAATGAATAAATAAAATCTTAATTTTATTATTTTTTTTTAATAAATAAAATCTTTAAAATAAAATAAAATAACCTTTCACTATAACCCTTCAGAAAAAACCTCTTGGTACTTTTATTTAAATAGTTTTAAGTTTATAAATAAATGTAAGAGTTAACATGTTTATGATGTTGATTCTTCAAAAACAAAAGAGGCTCAGTAAAGTCCATTTGTGTGTTTTAGAAATGTTTAAAAACTTCCTCACACAGGTTTTACACATTTTATACCATACACTGGATTTTGGTTATATATGAGTATTAATATTGTACACCAATTTTACATCTGTGACTGTACTAAATTACGCTTGTCATAATTTTTCCATTATTTTCATGAGTTTTACAGAAATAAAACCATAGATTTGATTAAAAGAATAATCTTTTTTCAAATTTTTAAGTCTCACTCTCTTGTCTAAAGTAGTCTCAAATATTCTCTTGTTCAAAATGCTAATGATCACTAACACATTACCATATTTGCTCTGTTCTTTCCAGTATTTTTTATTTTTTTTAAATTTTACTTATTTGAGAAAGAGAGCATGAGTTCTTTTAGGCTCATGGGCTAGGGGGGTTGGAGGGGGACAGAGGGAGAGGGAGAAGCAGACTCTTCACTGACAGGGAGCCCAACACAGAGTTCAATCCCAGAACCTGGGGATCATGACCTGAGCCAAAGGGAGATGCTTAACTGACTGAGTCACCCAGGCACCCTCTTTCCAATATTTCTAAGACCTTCTTGCCACCCTTTCTTAACTAGTATTCATGCTCTGAACTACCAAACACACAAAATAGTTTGAGTGACTACTTCTGAATGCCACCAAGGATGGTAACATAACCAGTACTTTTCTAATGCACAGGTGCGAGGTTAATACTTACAAACAAATGAATGCCTTAGGAATTCTCTCCCAGAATGCTGGGTGAGAAAGGCTATTAGACTAATTAGTATTTATAAATGCTTTCACTATGATAGTCTTATGTATGATTAAGAAATAGTTACTATACAATGATGTTCCCATTTGTTTTACAGTATAGACACATATACAAACAAGTTAAAATCTTAAGAAACTGCTTACTTTACCCAAGAAATATAGTTCATAAATTATAACCATTTGAAAGTGAAAGATGAGCCATAAAGGAAATTATTAGGGAAAACCTTTTTTTAAAAAAAAAACCTCCATAATCCTCATATATGACTATTTGAAGATATGGCAGCTTCTTATATGTTTAAAAAATGCTATTTTTTAGTTAATATATGTACAAGTAATTGTCTATTTAACCAGAGAATCAATGAGATTTATCGAAATCAGTATCTGTTCCAAAACCTATATTCACTAACAATATGATTTATATTTTCAAGTATATAAATTTTCTTTTAATTAGTGCATATTCTTTCCATTTCATATCTCTACTTACGACCATTACTACCATTTCTAAAGTCTGTACTTTAGTTTGCCTCTGTAAGTTGGGCTATTTTTTCCTTCAAAATGATAAGAAATAAATATATTACTTGAAAAACTTTCACACCTAACAAAACAATTTCTTCTGTTTAAAAGTTTTTCTTTGTATTTATAAATGATTATGGTAAAAAGGTACAAAGCACCACAAGGTGGTAACTGGTGAGTTGTAGAAAACTGATAAAAAAAAAAAAAAAAAAAATTCTAGCACAACTTCAAAAATACCACACCTGCAACAAAGCTTATTTCTGCATCCTGTTTATGTATTTTTTCCCATCATGCATAGGTTCCTCCTTTACATAAGTGAATCAAAAATCACACTACAGGATCTATGTAAAGGGCACCACTTTTAAATAAATCACAGTGTGATTCAAAGCTACAACTAATTACTCAGATTTCTGCATGCTGTTATGAATTCACTTTCCATTCCAACACAAATACTAAGGAAAAAAAAGAGCAAAACAACTCTGAAATCTCTTAAATGTATTTTCAGAAGACAAAAAAATTATACTCTTACTGTTATATTCGATCTCCTGCTTTTCATTGGGAAACAAAATCCACAGCACAACTCAGTTCTACTGAGCAATTTAAAGCATCCTTTGCCTATAGCAGAAAATGTGGAGAGAAAAATTTTTTCTAAGAACTCATTTTCACTGTGAAAATGAAAATGGAACATGGGGCAACCTACATGGAAGAGATGTCTATTTCCACGGCATGTTCTCAATTGAGGAACATTTAGGTCCAGAAAACATGTAGAGTCCTATTATTTCTTTTGCTCGTGGTGAACTGCAAATATATATAAAAATTAAAGGTAAAGACTTTATATACTCTATTTTGTTGAGTCTGTAAGAGTTTTTATCTATTTCCTAAAATCAGTTTTGGCTAACCGGGCAAACTTACTCAACTTAAAAAACCTCTGAGTGATCTGCTTACAAATACTTCATTATCATAGGAACATTTAAGTAAATTAAGTTTGATTTCTTAACATAAAAATAGACAACTGGAATGTCTTTGTTTTTGTACTTTGGAGCTACTTTTTTTATTGCTCGCCATTTAAAAAAATTATGTTTTTAAGACAAAGTCAGAAATGTTGGTTTCCCAAAAAAATAGACTCAAAATGGATGAAAGATCTAAATGCAAGACAGGAATCCATCAAAATCCTAAAGGAGAACACAGGCAGTAACCTCTTTAATCTTGACCACAGCAACTTCTTGCTAGACATGCTTCAAAGGCAAGGGAAACAAAGGCAAAAGTGAACCACTGAGACTTCATCAAGATAAAAAGCTTTTGCACAGCAAAGGAAACAGTCGACAAAACCAAAAGACAACCAACAGAATGGGAGAAGATATTTGCAAATGATATTTCAGATAAAGGGCTAGTATCTAAAATCCATAAAGAACTTATCAAACTCAACACCCAAAGAACAAATAATCCATTCAAGAAATGGGCAGAAGACATGAAGAGACATTTCTCCAAAGACAAACAAATGGCCAACAGACACATGAAGAAAAAATGCTTAACATCACTTGGCATCAGGGAAATACAAATCAAACCACAATGGGATACCACCTTACACCAGTCAGAATGGCTAAAATAAACAAAGTCAGGAAATGACATGGCGAGGATGCAAAGAAAGGGGAACCCTTGTACACAGTTGGTGGGAATGAAAGCTGGTGCAACTACTCTGGAAAACAGTATGGAGGTTCCTCAAAAAGCTTCTATGTAAAGGGCACCACTTTTAAATAAATCACAGTGTGATTCAAAGCTACAACTAATTACTCAGATTTCTGCATGCTGTTATGAATTCACTTTCCATTCCAACACAAATTCCACTACTGGGTATTTACCCCAAAGATACAGATGTAGTGATCCAAAGGGGTACCTGCACCCCAATGTTTATAGCAGCAATGTCCACAATAGCCAAACTATGGTAAGAGCCCAGATGTCCATCAACAAATGAACAGATAAAGAAGATGTGGTGTGTATATACAATGAACTACTATTCAGACATTAAAAAAAAAAAAAGAAAAGAAAGAAAAGAAAAAGAAATCCTGCCATTTGCAATGACATGGATGGAACTAGAGGAGATGATGTAAGTCAATCGGTGAAAGATAGTTATCATATGATCTCACTCATATGTGGAATTTAAAAAACAAAACAGAGGATCATAGGGGAAGAGAGGAAAAAAACAAAACAAGGTTAAATCAGAGAGGGAGACAAACCATAAGAGACTCTTAATCATAGGCAACAAACCGAGGGTTTCTGGAGGGGAAGAGGGTCGGGAGGACATGGTCAGTGGGTGATATAACATTAAGGAGAGCATGTAATATGAGTACTGGGTGTTATATAAGACTGATGAATCACTGAGCTCTAGCTCTGAAACCAATAATATATTATATGTCAATTAATTAAATTTAAGTAAAAATTTAAAAATAGGGCAGCCCCGGTGGCGCAGTGGCTTCACGTCGCCTGCATCCCAAGGCGTGATCCTGGAGACCGTGGATCGAGTCCCACGTCAGGCTTCTTGCATGGAGCCTGCTTCTCCCTCTGCCTGTGTCTCTGCCTCTCTCTCTCTTTCTGCATCTCTATGAATAAATAAAATCTTAATTTTTTTTTTAAATAATAAAATATGAGGACGTCTGGGCAGCTCAGTGGTTGAGAGTCTGCCTTTGGCTCAGGCCATGATCTCGGAGTTCCAGGATGGAGTCCCACATTAGGCCCCCTGCATGGAGCCTGCTTCTCCCTCTGCCTCTCTCTGGTATCTCAAGAATAAATAAATAAAATATTTAAAAAATAAAAAATAAATAAGTAAATAAATGTTGGTTTGCCAGCATTTGCCAAATAAATGTTGGTTTGCCTTAGAGATGTTAGGAAGGAAGCACAATTTTAAAACTATATCACCCCACCCCCCCCCAAAAAAAATACAATGGCACCACCCAGAAAGACCCAAATAATGTATGTATGTATACACACACACATATGCATGCATATATTATATATATATATATATATACACACACACACACACACTCTGATATTTTCCCCTGATACATGTAATGGGAAATATATACTTAAGACATAGACTCTGTAATAATGAATCATTGTATGTGTTGCCCTGTACCTTTTTTTTTTTTAACCTTTGTTTTATCTATCATTGAATGAAAGACTTGCTACTTAATAAATCATTCTGAAACTCTACTGACTTAAAGTACTTTTATTTTTCATTTAGAACCTTTGAATGCTCTAATCCTGACCAAGCTTAACAATCAGCATATATAGTAGAAACTGAATGTAAAAAACAAATAAATACATAAGAGTCTAGAAATGACTGTAAAGAAATGCTATTAACAGTGGTAATGTGACCTTTAGATTTGATCCAGACTGACTTTTCTTTACCTCTTTTTTCATCATTTTCCTAGTTTTCTGTAATGACTATATAGTATCAGGAAAAAAACTAAAACAATTTTCTTAACAGTGTAATTTTATATAATACTGCAAACGAAAATTGTGTGTGTGTGTCTTTAAAAGGGCTCATGAATAAAAGAAAAACACCAAAAGAAAACCCACAAAAATATTAACATAGTTCTCTTGGCTGGTGGAACTATGAGTAATTTTTCTCTTATCCTTTTTCTATACCAAGTTTCTTTGTCGATATAATTATTTCCACAATTTAAAAGATACTCTTAAGTGCATAATTTTCGTTAAATCCTCAGCTTCCTTGCTGAATAGCCATAACATGATCATGCTGTTCCTGAAAACTGGCTACTGCCTGAGGACACTGTTGTCTCTACAGCACTGCTTTCTCTCCCACACTCCACGTACTGCTAGAGCTTGTGGTCAGGTAAACGTCCTCACTACTATTTGTCTCTACTGATGTTTATCACTACTATTTCCAGATCTTTGCTCCTCTGACTTCCACCCCCAAAACATAGTTCCTTTAAAGCCTGGGCAGGCGGATTATTCCAAGCTCCCCCCATCCTGACTCCAGCGCGGACTCTAGCTAGCTCTGCTCCATCCCTAACGAGTGGGGCTGTGGGCTTATTCTCTTTCCACCTCCACCCTCTTCATTACTCTAGGTTTACACACCCATGTGGGCAGTCCATCCAGCACACCTGGCCTGTCTGAGGCGTTTACCCGGATCCACCCCTGCCGCCACACCTGAGACCAGCAGATGCCAAGTGCAGGCCCCTCCCAATCTGTGCACATCCCTACTCGTTCTACTCATCCTTCTGCCAGAACTCCGACCTGCTGCTAACTCTCACTTTTCTCCTTTTTCAGCATCTACTACCACCTTTAAATCTCCATTTTCCACAGCCATGACCCCTGCTGTGCTCCTTTCTCACTCTGTCAGTGCTCCTCTGAGGAAACCCCAAACCGGCTGAATCTCTCTGTCTCTGCCATACCTTTTATCAAGTAGCTGAGCAAGACCAGAGAAAAACCTACAACAGTGCTAGTGGTTTTCACTTTAAATTTATGACCGCAAGCCTCAAAGTGGGCTGTCAGCGCTGGCAGGCAATCACATTGCGCCCTTTAGAGCAAAGGCCTTAACAAGTTGACTACAGTTGCTACTACCCCCATTTCTTTCCTTCCCGTTCCCTCCTGCAGCTCCTCTGAACAGGCTTTCCTTTTCATTATCCTTCTGACCGTCTTGTCTAAGTTACAATTACCAGTCACAGCAGCATTTAACAGGATTGATCACTCCTTCCTGTTTGAAACACTTTCTGCACTGGGCTCCTACGACAATGTGCATTTGCGTCTCTCCTCTACCCACTGGCCACTCTCCTTGGATGGAGTTACTTCCTGTGCCTCACCTTTCAAGGTTCAGTCCTCAGACTGCTTCTCCTCTCTACGGGTTCTCATTCTCTGGGAAAACTCATCCAATCTCATGGCTTTAAGTACCATACATAAGCAGGTGACACCCAAGAGTTTATCTTCCACTCCAACCTTCTCCCCGAACTCTAGATACTCTACACTCTGCCCTGTATGGCACTTCAGCGACCCTGCCCTCCTCACTGCTCCTTACCCATGCCAGGCAGGTTCCCACCTTAGTGGGTTTATCTGAAGTTCCCTACCTTCTAATCTTCCTGTGAACAGTCTCCTGCCCCTCTCCTTCACTATTAAAGGCTCTGTTCAAATGTCACCTTATGCAGAGGACTTTCCAAGCCCTTCTAAAATAACACTCCCTTACCTGCTTCATAAAATTCACCACCACATTATATTATTTGTGTGTTCATCTGCTTTATTGACTATAACCTCTATTAGAATATAAGCTCCACAGGGGTTGGGTATTCGCCTATGTTGTTTACTGTCTAGCACAGAGTATGCACTAAAACATTTCTTGAATGATTTTAAGGTATGGTTAAAGTTTCCTGGTTTATCTCTAAGAGGTGAGATTATGAGAACATTTCAATAGATAAGTTGTACATTTCAGTAATGTTTTGAGTCTTTTACAGTCAAATGTATTACTTTTGCCATCAGAACAAAGGAAAACAAGACATAAAAAAGTCTAACAATAATGAGAAAGAATCAAATTATATGAATTAGAAACTATGTTTATGTAAACTAGTAAGAAAAACCTTTATAAACAGACCAGTAAGACTTAGATAAGGATGATACATAGATCTTATCTTTTTTTTTTTTTAGATTTTATTTATTTATTCATGAGAGACACAGAGGGAGAAGCAGGCTCCTTGCAAGGAGACCGATGCAGGACTCCATCCCAGGATCCCGGAATCACGACCTGAGCTGAAGGCAGACACTCAACCACTGAGCCCAGGGCATCCAGGTGTCCCCAACAGGTTTTATCTTGAAAGCCAACTGTAGTTGGTTGGTTGTGGCTGCTTAAAACACTATATTGAAAGGGACCCTGACCCTGGAGCTAAACTGGGTTCTACAGAAAAGAAGGATGTTTTCCAGGAAAATGGAAGGGGTGATTCATGCCAAATAAATGCCACTCCATGGCTTTAAATCTATGTGTATACCACTTCCAATTCTTCCTCTTCAGCTGAGTTCTCCCAAGAATTCCACATTTGTACATCCCTGCCTACATGAGATCTCTATACAAACGTCTAATGAGATCTCGAACTTAGTCATACCCAAAACAGACCTTTGATCTGCAGTGTCCTTCAAAAAGAAACATTTTTCTTCCCCTAGTCTTTCCTAAGGACACTTTCCTTTACTATATTGCTCATGTAAAAACTCTAGAAATTATCCTTGATTCCTCTCTTTCACTCAACCCTGACCTAAAAATTTATATCCATAAGCAAATATTTATTAGGTTTAAGCCCAAAGCATTTTCTAACTTTATCTGTATCTCTCCAGCTCCTAGATGACTACCTCAGACCAAGCCATCATGGCCTCTCATTCATCAACTCTAATAGCTTTCTAGCTGCTCTTTTTGTACTCTTGCCCCTTATAGTCCATTATCTACACATCAGCCAAAGTAATTTTTAAAAATACCAATTAAATAATGTCACTTCCTCATGGTTTCCACTGCAATTAAAATAAAACCCAAACTCCTAACCCTGGCTCATTTCCCCAGACCTGTCTCTCCGAGTTTATCTCACTCAATCCACTCTAATCTTACTCCTTCCACTTCCACCATATTGGCCAACATTGTTTTCCCTACAGGACTTTTATACTTGCTGTTCCTTACAGAATACTCTTCCTCTGACAGGCTCTCTTGTGACCTTCAAATCTCAGTTTAAATGCCCCCTCTTCAGAAGACTTCTCTTATCTCTCAATCTAAAGTAGCAACCTAATCACTATCATCCTAGCTTCATTCTCTGTACACTACAAATAACTACTTGATATTTGTGTAGTTTATTAATTTGTTTGCTGTCTCTCTCCTATTATAATGTAAGATTAAAGCAGTATTGTATCACTACTCTGATGAGAGGGCCTATTTAATAAATATTTGTTGAAAATGATTTGTGCAGTTTTTAAACATGTTCTATTTCAGTAAAAAAGTTGGTACATGTATTTTTTTTTGTTTATTCATATTTATGGACTAACTGAATGGGAATAGAACTAAGTAAGAATTCCCTATTTGGGAACAGAGAAAATAATTCTTCCAAGGTTGAAAAAAACATGAATTTATTTTGCTTCAAATCCAAAATATACAAACTTTTTGCCTGATGGAGTCTGGTGTTGACTTTACAACAATGAAAAAACAATTTACCCTCATGGAGCTTAAGAGAGAATAAACAAACTATTTTAATTTGGTAAGTAAATGCCATGAAAGGAATAGTAAAAAGTGCTATAGGTATATTTAACCCAGCCTGAGAGGTGGACAATCAGGAAATGCTTCCTGAAGGAAGTGCTGTTAAAACTGAAATCTGATCTGAAGGATGAGCAGTTACAATGGACATACTTGTGGAAGGAGAGAGACAGGCACTCAGGATGAGTATTTTGGGGAAAGGAAAAGTGATCAAAGCCCAGAGTCCTGGGCAGCCCTGGTGGCTCAGTGGTTTAGCTCCGCCTTCAGCCCGGGGCCTGATCCTGGAGACCCGGGATCAAATCCCACGTCAGGTTCCCTGCATGGAGCCTGCTTCTCCCTCTGCCTGTGTCTCTGCCTCTCTCTCTCTCTCTCTCTCTCTGTCTCTCATAAATAAATAAAATCTTAAAAAAAAAAAAAATCCCAGAGTCCTGACAGCTCATTACATATTTTCAGGAAACTGAAAGTAATTTAACATGGCTGGAGAGAATATAAATTGAGAAGGGCAAGAGAGAGACCGAGAAATAAATGGGTAACATCATAACACCCCATTGAGTTTAGACTTTTCCTGAGGGTAAGAAAGTGCCACTAAAGAACTTAAAGTAAGATAATGTTTCCTGTACCATAATCTTCATTTAAAAGATCACTGTGGCCACAGGGTGTAGAAGAGTCTAGAGAGAGACAGAGAAGCCAATCTCTTCCAAGCAACAATAGATAGAATTAGTATAGTAATTTTTAAAAAAACCATTAGGAAGATCCACCTCTAAGTATTAGAAGCAACTAAAACTATATTATAATACAAAATAAAATGAACATTAAATATGCAAATAGAGAGGTATAGAAGTTACCAAATCTATCAGGAGTTAAGCTTCATAAAATTATGTGACATGTAAACTGAACTTTCAAGGAAGCATAGTTAAAATTTCCAAAGATGGGGTTGCCTGAGTGAACAATGCACACTCCAATGTATGATACCAAGAGGGAACCCTAATGTGAACTATAGACAGGTGACAATGATGCACCAATGATGACTTACCCTATAAAAGAAGACCTGGAAGGGGCTCCTGGGTAACTTAGTTGGTTAAGCAACTGTCTTTGGCTTAGGTCATGACCCTGGGGTCCTGAGGTAGAGCCCCCCATCCAGCTCCCTGCTCAGTGGGGTGTCTGCTTCTTCCTCTCCCTCTGCCCCTCCCCCTGCTTGTGCTCTCTAATAAATAAATCTTAAAAAAAAAATTCTCCCTCTCTCCACCACTTGTATGTTCTCAAAAGAAAAAAAAAAAAAAAAGATTTCCAAAGATGAAGAAAGTTCCAAACTTTATAAAGGACTTTTACATAGCAGAGTTGCTTCCTAATACAAATAATTTGAAGAAACTTAAAAAATAATCTCCATGTTTAAAGTGTGTATCTTTTTAAGGGCAAGAACTTCAAAATCTATATTTATGACTAATTTATAAGATTATAATTCCATCAAATTAAGTGTATCCTATTCAAGCATAACCTAAAAAATCCTCATAGTCTGCCCTCTAGTTATTATTAGAAAGCAAATTTTATTGACTGTAAAATTATTATGGATAAATAAAACAAAAACAGTCAAATCAAGACATATGTATATATAATTTATATATTAAATAATTTGAGACTGTGAAAGACACACATTATTCCATTATTCTGATAAAAATTAAACCAATAATAAAATGTATCTCAGAGTGTGATAAACTTGAGATACTATGCCATCTAATTCAGCAAGTATTTATTGAGAATTTACACAAACACACACTTTATATACACATTAGCACAATAGAGATAAACTAAGAGATAACTCATTCATCAAAATTTTATAAACCTAGATTAGGGAGACAGATATTTATATACCTCAAAAAGCATTTTTATAAGACTTCTGCAATGATAATGTAACTTTCTAAATCAAATAGTTGTAGAAGAAACTTTAAAATTATTTTGCATTTGATAGTGTAAGATACAGAATAAGATTCTAACTATAGTTAATACATTTTTTATTATCAGTGTTCTAAAGATAGAATGTTGGATTCAAAAAAATCCTAATTTAAAAAAAAAATCCTAATTTGAGTTAGAAACTCAAAAGTTTAATTGCTAAATACCAAAAGGAACATCAAAACCTAGGCAAGAAATATATAGGAAGATGAAAAGAGAAATAATCTACATAGGAATTTGTTAAAGGCAAAAGGAAAGTCAATACAATCATAATTCGTACTGAAGATCTGTAATTTAAGTAGCACATTTCTCACCTTTCATTTTAATACCTGAAAGTAACATATAACCCTTACCTTACAACTATGAGCATGGCTATCAGGATTGAACAAATAGGATCTGCTATCATCAGACCAAAATTTTGCATCATGATGGCAGAGGCAATTACACCAATACTCCCAAGTGTATCTGCCAGAATGTGTAAAAATACACCTGGAAACAAAGCATAATCAGAATTAAAATAGTATCTTTTGATCAATGAAAAATATAACTATTTCTTAGAACCATATTCCTTTTTTTAAAAAAAAAAAAGATTATTTATTTATTCATGAGAGACACAGAGAGAAGGCAGAGACACAGGCAGAGGGAGAAGCAGGCTCCTCACAGGGAACCCGATGTGGAACTGGATCCCAGGACTCCAGGATCACGCCCTGAGCCGAAGGCAGATGCTCAACCGCTGAGCCACCCAGGCGTCTCATCTTAGAACTATATTCCTGATTTTATCCATAAAAAACTAAATACCAATCCAAAAATTGGGAAGAATGTAGATGCATTGTTTAGTGTTTAGTAATGAAATAATAGTACTTCTGGGAATTGAAATAATCTTTTTTTTTTTTTCAAAGATTTCATTTACTTATTCATGAGAGACACACAGAGAGAGGCAGAGACACAGGCAGAGGGAGAAGCAAGCTTCCTGCAGGAAGCCCAATGTGGGACTCAATCCCAGGACCCCGGGATCACAACCTTAGCCAAAGGCAGACACCTGACCACTGAGCCACCGGTGCCCTGAAATAATCTTTCCTTTTTCAAATCACCAGGGGTTAAAATATCTGATTCATAAATTACAGCTGTTCTTAATGATCCTTAATATTTTAATATAACATAAATGAGGAAGTACAAAAGTAAGTTGATTTTAAGCACATTCATCTCTGGTTAAGAGTCCATAAGTTAATTAATGATTTAGAAGTAAAACTGAATTAGGTTGAAAGAATTGTTCAAGAAACAGTTTATAACTACAAATACATGTACATACAGAGCCCTCTGCTGGTAATTAAAATTATTACTGCTTGAGACTAAATTTCCTATGGACCGTAACTCTATAAATCTTGATATACTTATTAATTATCCTGAAGGTTTTGTTACCTAAATTATACACTAAGCTTGAATCTGATATGGAAGAAAAGAGATCTGAATATTTTAAAGTAAATATAAATATTAAATTCGTAGGATACTGATACTCTGTCTTGAAACCTAGCTATACCATTGTGATATTATGATTTATAAAAAGAAATACGTATTTGGTCTTCACCCTTGTTTCTGGGAAATCTTTGGAACTTCCTAAGTAATAGGTGTCTCTTGTTAATGTTAATATACTTCTGGACCCATCTAAGGATGGGGGCTAGCTTCTAGGAGAACCAATCATCTGATTAGGAGGTTGGAAATTTCAGTCCCAGGCTCCTCTGACCTCCAGGTATCAGAGAATCGATTGCTGGTATGAAAGTACATTTTTCACCCCTCTGGAATTGGGCATAGAATCCTAGTTGTGGTCAGAAGTAGGATTAGAATCAGAACCCATTAAATATTAACTATTTAATAATTGACTGGAAAAACCATTAAAAAATATCAAGAAGTTTAAAATATATTATTTCTTAAAAAGACTTAACTAAGGCAATAAATTATTCAACATTTATATTTCTAATAGGTAAAATTTACTGTACAGCAAAACAATGTCTGTGAAACTTAAACCATGTTACTAAAAATAAGACACTCAAAAATAGCATTTACTCTATCTGAAAAGAAATGTGTAAAAAGCTTATGTCTACTTTATATTTATTCTACTTCTTCATTATTCTCTGGACAATTAAAGACAAACCATTTATTATTTAGGCATAAAACACAGATTTACTAAAACTTGAAAACACTTTCTAATAATTTAAAAACAGACTATTACTGGGTCCAATAAAATCTTAATGTGCTCTAGGAAAATATGCTTCACTTCATCTACTACTGTGTAATTTTATATCAAGTATTATTCCAAATATAATTCATCCCGCAGTACCTGATATACTTTTTCATTCATATAGATTATTGACCTTTATAACTATTCTTCAAAAAGCAAATGGCTCTGTTTCCTGTTAACAAAAATATTATGCCAAAGCATACTCAGAAAAAAACTCTTCTTCTATGGTATTTCAAATAGCAAAGAATTAAACAGACTAACAAGTGCTGAGACCACATTAAGTTTAAAAAATAAAACTGAAAAAAAAATAAAATGAAAAAAAAACTGAAAAGTTAAGAAAAAAATAAAACTGAAGAAAAATGCCCATCAAAGTGGATTGAAGGTACCTAAACTTCAAAACTCTTAAGTGACAAGTGATTTTAAGCCTATATACTCTTTAGTCACTGTTTTAGTAGAATCAGGCATGAAAACAGCTCTAAATACTGAAAGGAAAAAGAAAAAATTTTTTGTTCTTGATTCTTCTTTAACTGAAAAGTCCCTGACTACATCTTATATGCCCACCTGAAAGCTGGCTTTATTAGCAAGTATCAATAATTACCTAAGCCCTTCTTACTTTCTAGTAACTGTTTCAAGAAGAAAAGTCAGTAAAGACAGAGGTCTAAACTAATATGCTTAACTTACATACAAGTTGAAAGCCTTAGAAGACTGGGTAGGATACCGCCAAAAACATTCTAGCCAGAGGTCATACTGAAGATGCTGCAAATAACTGAAAAATTCAGTTAACTCAGTTTTCACGTATGAGTATCTGCGTGGAAACTTTAAATGCCAGACAGTTTTCCCATCCTTGAGCTATCTACTGAGCTGCAGCCACCATAAACTAATGGATACTCAGAAAATATAAAGTAATTTTCCTAACAGCTTGTATAAAAGATAATTAGGAAGGCAAATCTAACCACCCTTCCCTCAACTTGTAATGATTTCCAAAACTAAAAATAAACTCATATTATCAAGGCTAATTTATAGCATTGGATATAGACGCATTACATATGCATGATTACAAGCTATTTCAGCAAATGCTGTTCTGAACCATATCTATATATTTTGCAAACGGAAGACTAGTGACTGGAAGACATATTTAAGCCTCCGGAAATAAACTCCTCAGTATGGAGGAGCACATTCATAGTGGTGGGGGGTGGGTGGCGGTGGGGAAACAAGAGCTATATCAAGAAATAGTGGAAAAAAATAGGCAGAGTAGAGTTTGGATCACAAGCTATTGAGAAAGTCAGATTGAAGTCAAAAGTTAATAAAAGGAGGAAGGTGAGGTGCTGGGAATTAGGAAACTTTGAATGATGAAGTCTAAAGGGAAATTGAGAGCCAAAGATCGGTTCATATCCCAGAAAGAAACTATCATAGTTCACAGACAAAACTGATTTTTCTCTGTCTTGTAAAATTTTGTAATTATCATTTTACATGACATGTAAGCTCCTGTTTAGGCATCATCATCTGATGCCTATGGATAGAACAAAGGTCTCACTTTGCATTATGTATATTCTAATATTAATATAACAGAGTTAACTTTTCAGGGCAATTTTACATTCATAGCAAAACTGAGCAGAAGGTACAGAGATTTCCCATATACCCCTGTCCTGGGCATAACATTCCAAATTGCCAGAATCCACTAGCAAAGTAGTACATTTGTTACAAGTGATAAATTATACTGATATGTCATTATTATCCAAAGTCCAACTACATTAGAGTTCACTCCTGGTGATACATTCTAAGGGTCTGAACACATTATATACTTTCTCCTCTAAATTTTTCCACAATATAAATACATACTGAATATGGAACTTGGAAAAAATATTTAGTAATCCTATGGAGGCAAATATATTATTACGGTGTTACCATAGTCATTGGCATGGGTATTATTTATAGGTAAGTTGTATACTTTCTAATTATAATCTTATTATTAAATATAAGAAAATAGCCAAGTGACAGTTAAAAGAATGTATGCTAATATATCCAATAGTATATATTTACAAAGTCATAAGGAAAGATAATACTTTAAGACACAAATATTGTTATGTATTTTTCTTAAAGGAACATTTCAGATAGCTCAACACAATGAAACCTGTTTCGTAAAACTGAGAAATAGACAAACTGCTTGTCATACCTTGTAAAATCTGTCTGCTGGGTCCAGCTGTTTCTTTTAAGGAGGGACCATCTGTAGAGAGTTAAGTTAAATTATTTTAAAATATATCTTCAATTCCCAATTCAATTTTTGCAATTCAGAGAAATTTTCATTCAAATATATCATGAAGGATGCATGATTATACAGCCACATCAGACTTATAAAATTATTTTTTAAATTTAATAGAATAATTTAATGGAGACAGACATGGGCAATTTCAAAATGCATCAGTGGTACACAGTATTTAGGAAATTATTATATCAAGCAATCTGATAAAAAACAGTAAATTAAAAACATTGTGAAAGCCTTTTACTATTCCTAACATACCTTATACTACAGTTTGCTACACTACTTTTATAACTGGAAAACTCAGACAAAACAAATCTACTGTTGAAAGTTACAAGAAGTCCAAGAAATGATGCCAGGACAACATCCAGGATAACCGGACTGTGGCAAACAAGTATTTTCCCATAGTTTTTTTTTTTTTTTAATTAATTATTTTTTATAAAGATTTTATTTATTTATTCATGAGAGACACAGAGAGAGGCAGAGGGAGAAGCAGGCTCTATGCAGGGAGCCCGATGTGGGACTTGATCCTGGGACTCCAGGATCATGCCCTGGGCTGAAGGCAGGAGCTAAACCGCTGAGCCATCCATCCAGGGATCCCTTTCCCATAGTTTTTAGATGGATGTGGTAAGCTTTTCAAACAGAAGAGATAAAAATACTTTTAATTTTGCCTTTATGATGAAAAATTTAAAAATACTGCAATTTCTATACTTACTCTGAAGATACTTTAGCATCAAAGCAGAAAACATTGGTAAATAATATAAAAGACCAGTAATATTGAGATCATGAGGAAGACTGACAAGTTTTCTGAATATGTCTAGCAGAAAGCTTGCCTGACGTCATGGTTCTTGGCCCATGGTACCAAAGAGCTGACATATCCTTACTACAGCTTTGACACAGACTGTAACAATGCCAGAAGACACATAAAAGCCTAAGGCTACACAATTATTTCTGTCTGGATATGGCACTGCTATGGTGGGGAAAAATCATGCTGATTGTCAAAAGTGTTAACTGTTCTAAAAATCCAGCTCCTGATCAAGGCAAGACTTTGTCTGTAGGTAGTAGGTCCAGATAAAGACAATAATTTTTGACAGAATTATTTGGAAAGGTACATTCTGCTATAATAATGGATATGTAAAATAATATAACTCTCACCTATGTATAAAATCTGAAAGGTCCTTTCAGACATAAAATTTGTTATCTGTGGTAGAGACTGGCTAGGTGTTTATCCCCCATTTCTTCTTCTTCTTTGGGTAAAAACTAAACTACATTTCCCAGACTTCCTTGAGTTATATGTAACAGTATTAAGCAAAGAAATATCACAGGTAATCTACTTCTAGGCTAATAAGAATGTTCCACATGATCTTCTATGTACTCTATCTCAAGGCAGATGCAGGGAATTCAGTGGAGGATTCCAAAGCTCAAGAATCCCAGAGATAAAAGGAACCTGGATCCCTGAATTGAATGAGAAAGAGCAGCCACCCTCTTTTACCCCATCAACCCAAGAGCAATATATAAACTTTTACTGCTTGAGTCACTAAGATACGTGCAGTTAAACCAAGCAAACAAAAAAATCAGTTAGCTTTACTGACGGTGCAGCATCTCAACAAATAAGAAGCTCATCGTATTTCCTGGTGAGACTATGATGTCTCTTATGGGCAATATGGAATCATGGCCCTATTATTTTTGTACCTCAGATTGGCTAATATACACTGAAGGCAAAAATAATAGCAAAAGAGAAGATTTTGATGTCAGACTTCTCCTTTTTTAAAAAAATTTATTTACTTATTTTAGAGAGAAAGTGCAGGGAGGAAGGGTGGATAGAGGAAGAGAGAATCTCCAGCAGACTCCCCACTGAATGAAGAGTCCTACATGGAGCTCAATCCTATGACCCTGAGATCATGACCCAAGCTGAAATCGAGAGTGGGACACTCAATTGACAAAAAAAACCAAGAGGCAGATGCTTAACGGATTGAGCCATCAAGGCGCCCCCAGAGTCAGATTTGTGTTTGAAGCTTAGTGTTTCATTTTACTAGTTACTATGATCTCCATGTACCCTGATGTCACATAAATTCTTCTTTGCCCCTTATCCTTCTTTCCCTTGACCAAAAAAAGCTACCTTTCATTTATTTAGAATCTTACTATGATGCACTGCTCAAGGTCTAAAAAAAATTCTAGGGCAACAAACAAGGGGTCAATTACAAATATTGGTGGTAATGTTACAGAAATAATGACTCTATTGACTAGGTAACAAATCCTTTTGTAGGCAACACGGTTTCCAATTGTTTTTTAATACAATACAAAGATTAGCTAATGAAACTGTCAATTTATAGATCAAAAATAATTTTTTATAACATCACTATGTAATTTCTAGAATGTAATTCTGAAGGTGTTCGAAGAATTGACTGAAACTGCTATAAACAAAACTTCTTCTAGTTAAGATTTCTTAGTACTTACACATAAAGCTAGAAAATAGGAACAGAATTACTGACAAAACCTTTTTTATGCTGGTGTCATTTACCCATACACTAATTAAGAAAAAAATTTAAGAAACAAAACAAATGGGGGCACCTGGATGGCTCAAGTTGATTAAACATCCGACTCTTGATTTCAGCTCAGGTCATGATCTCAGGGTCATGAGGTTAAGACTCTCATCAGGCTCCATCAAGTGATGGAGCCTGCTTAAGATTCTCTCTCTGCCTCTCCCTGCCCACTTGCCCATGCTCACTTGCTCTTTCAAGAAAAAAAGAAACGAAACGAATGAACAAAGGGAAAAAAAGGAGACAAACCAAAAAATAGACTCTTAACTAGTAAATAAACTGATGGTACCAGAGGGGAGGTGGGTGGGAGGATAAATGAAACAGCAGAAGGGGATTAAAAGTCCACTTATCTTGATGAGCACTGAATAATGTATACAATTGTTGAATCACTATAGTATACAACTTAAACTAATTTAACATTATATGTTAACTATACTGGAGTTAAAGTAAAAACAAAAAGTAATAAATAAAACATATCAGTGTAACAGTTACAAAAATTAGTAAATTTTAGAGACTGATAAATTAGGGACTTAATATTCAATTTCCAAGACCCTTTGCAATTTTATTTTTTTTCCTTTTCAATTTTCAAACCAAAAGTTTGAGGATTCTACATGGCAGGTACAGACAATACTTAGACATATAATTTTTTAAAAGATAAATCAGACTGTGGTATGTAAGCAGCTTTTATTAAGCTATACATTGAAATTTCATGAATTATTTAAAATATCATTTTAAAATATTAAGTTGATAAATACCTTATGACGTAGTACTCAATGCTATATATAAGTAGCATACAAAGATTTTTTTTTTTTAGATTTTTATTTATTTGAGTGAGAGAGCATGAGCAAGCGGCAGGGAGAGACTGATGGAGAGGGAGAAGTGGGGCTTGATCTCAGGACCCTGGGATCATGACCTGAGCTGAAGGTAAACACTTAGCCACTGTCTGAGCCACTCAAGTGCCCCAGCATACAAAGATTTCTAAGGAAACAGAGAGGTATCAGATGATACTCACCAAAAATTACAATGAAAATGTGAAAAACTGAAAAACTGAAGACTGGATGCTACCCAATTCAATTGTATTTTTATAAGCCTATCAGTAGTACAAAAGGCCTACATACTTTAAAAATTATAATTTTCATTTGCTAAAATGCAATTCTCATTCACCGAAACTCATTTAAAATAGTGGTACATAGTACAATATACTCACTGAAAAAAAGCAATATCTATGGCATTATACGGAGTTATTTTCATTATATACTAAAAATGAACTAACCCTGGGAACCATTTAATCTGATTCATTAGAAAGGAAGTTGATTACAAAACCTTTTTGATTACAAAACCTTTTCAAGAGACTACTTCAACTAAAAAAGTAATCTATACAAAATTTCTGCATATGAAATGTGTCATTTGAAACTATTTCGGCTATACTCACCATGTGAATGAAAGTGTCCATGTCCATGAGCATGATCATGACTATGTGCAGCACCATGTTTTAATTCATGACTATGGCAATGATCTCCATGGCCATGGGCCTGATCCAGAACACCATTAAAAAGGGAATGACTGTGTCCATGGCCTAAAAAGTAGGTAGAAGTAAGAAGAAATATTTAAAAATATATCATATAAATGGTTACAATAATACTGATATCAGTGAAAAGAATTGGCTCCAAAAAGCAATTCAATTAAATAAAGATTTACTTATAAAAAGTGTTATAGATTCATTAAAACTGACTGAGTTCCTACCATGGAGTATGGGAAGGAAATGAAAGTATGGAGGGAAGTGGCAGACTTTACTGGAGATGAAAATAAGTGAGAAGTACAAAGAAATATTTAGAGATTAGATAATGTTATTCATTCACATTAGGAAATACTTATCTGGAACACATGTTCTAGGCACTGTTCTAGGCACTGCAGATAAAGCAGTGGAGAGCACGGACAAAAATCTTAGCAAAAGCTTTGCAAAGTACTATTACATATACTATCAAAGATAAAACAAAATGTATGCATATGGTCACTTTGAGGCAGACGCAGCAGACGCAGGGAAGCCTCTGTATTTGGTAAAAGAACAGTAGAATTACATTATAGCAGTAGAATCCTTAAAACAACAACAAAATAATGCAGAATCAATCCTCTGTCCCTATCAGACCTGACAACTACTAAACCATCAAAGAAACATACAAGCTATTCCAAAGCAAAGAAAAAGACTGGATGCTACCCAATTCAAAAACATCACTAATGTTCACAAAAATCCTAAATACCAGTAAACCAAATCCAGCATTGCATTATATGAAAAATAGTGAATAGGGGGAGATCAACTTCCAAAATGGTGGAGAGGTAATACTGGCAAATTAGCTCTCTCTCTAAAACAAGAAACTATAAGGGACACATTAAAAATCAACCAGTTCAGAACTCATAATTAACCAAACCAAAACCAGAAAACAAACTAAAAAGCACCCATCTAAGAAGTTACCAAACCTCTGTAAGACTAGAGGGTTTCTGCCGTTTTTTTTTTAAAGGTTTCATTTATTTATTTCTTCATGATAGATATATACGTATATAGAGAGAGGCAGAGACACAGGCAGAGGAAGAAGCAGGCTTCATGCCAGGAGTCTGACACGGAACTCGATCCCGGGACCCCAGGATCGCGCCCTGGGTCAAAGGCAGGCGCCCAACAGCTAAGCCACCCAGGGATCCCATTTCTGCCATTTTTATTTGGGGCTATTTCCATTTCACCTCCTGCCCAGCTCAGCTGAAAGTAGCTAAAAGCCAGCAGCACTGCAGAAAATGGAGAGACCTGACTTTGGAAGCTCTGTTAAAAAGAGCATCTCCAGAGCACAATTAGTATTTTGTCCAAACTTGCAGTTTCCTAGAAAAATCTCTATTCTCAATGTGGTGATTATCAGAGTCAGTCAGCTCTAAAAATTCAGTGGCCACACAATGCAGGAAAGCAATTAGTCCAAGACAGTCATGCAACAAGAAAAACAACAGTATCAGCAACAACAAACTTTGAAGGGAGAGAATAAGGTAATGATATCAGAGTCATTATAATATAAAATGTCCAGTTTTCAACAACAGAAATTATAAGACATGCAAAGAAAAAGAAAGTATGCCACAAACATGGGAAAAAAGCAACCAACAGAAAATGTTTCTGAAGGAAACCCAGATTTTGGCCTTAACAAAGACTTTATTTAAATCAGCCATTATACAATGCTCAAAGAAATAAAGAAATCCATATCTAAAGAATGAAAGTATAACAATGACTCACCAATATGGAATATCAATAAAGAGAAATCATAAAAAAAAACCAGAAAATTCTAGAGTTAAAGAAATATAATAACTGAAATAAAAGATTTACTAGAAGTGCTTAACAAAAGATCTCAGTTTCAATTATTTAAACTTGAAGATAGATCAGATCAACAGAGACTGTCCACTCTGAGGAGAAGAAAAGAAGAAAATTAAGAAAAATAAACATAGCCTTAGAGGCCTGTGGAAACACTAAGTATACCAAATTAAGCATTTTAAGAGTCCCCCAAAAAAGAAGAGACAGGAAGAAAAAAAACCTGAAGAAATAATGGTTAGAAATTCTCCAACTTTGATGAAAAATATTAATCTACACATTCAAGAAACTTAGGAAAATCCAAAAGAATAAACTCAAACAGAGCCATATAATAGAAACATGGTAGTCAAATTGATGAATGTCAAAGAGATGATGAAAGTTGTACACCAAGATAAGAATAACTTACCATGTATAACAGAACTTAAGATTAACTGGTGACTTCTCCACAAAAACCATGGAGGTCAAAAGCCAGTAGGAAAACAAAATCAAGATGTTTGAAAAAGTTGACTAAGAATTCTAAATTCAACTCTCTCCCTTAAAAATAAATGAGAAATAAGACATTACCCCATAAACAAAAACACTACCTGCAAATGAAGTGAAGGAACACTAAACAGTAACTACAACCCACACAGAGAAATAATGAGCACTGATAAAAGCAATTTTGACAGAGTATAAATGTATTTTTAAATTTGCGACTCATTTCTTCTATATACTTTAAGAGACAACTGCATTAAGTAATAACTATAAAACTGTATTGATGGAGATCATAAAAACATGTTTTGTATGACAATAATAGTATGAAGAAGGGAGGTGAACATGGAGGTGTATTTAAGCAAAGGTTTTGTGTATTACTAAATTATTATTCATCTGAACTAAATTATTTTAAATTAAGACACTATTAAAGATACTATTTAATAATCCTGAGGACAACAATTTTGAAAATATTAAAAAATATATAGTAAAAGAAACAAAAGAATTAAAAGGCACACTAGAAAGTATTTAAAAATAGGAATCAGGAACTAGAGTAACAAAAAGAACAGAAGATATAGAAAACAAATATTATAATGGCAGATGTAAATTCAACCTTAGTAGTAATAACATGAAATGTAAATTGTTTAAATATCCCGATCAAAAGACAGAAATTGTCAGTAAGGATTAAAAAAGATATAACCCAGTTATATTCTGTCTACAAGAGACACACTTTTATTATTTTTTTAAGAGATACACTTTAGAGTCAAAGACACAAAGAAGTTGAAAGTAAAAAGACAGAAAAAAATACAACATGCAAGCAGTTAAAAAAAAAAAAAAAAAGCTGGAATGGTTATCAAAGCACCAGACAAAACAAACTATAAGCCAAAAATCACTGCAAGAAAAGGAGAGCATCATATAATACTGTGTTCAATCTATCTGGAAGATATAATGATTATAACCATATTACACTGAACACCACAGCTCCAAAATACATGAAGTAGGGACACCTGGGTGGCCTGGTGGTTGAGCATCTGCCTTCGGCGCAGGGCATGATCCTCGGATCCTGGATCGAGTCCTGCAGTGGGCTCCCTGCTCAGTGGGGAGCCTGCTTCTCCCTCTGCCTGTGTCTCTGCCTCTCTGTGTCTCTCATGAATAAATAAATAAAATCTTTAAAAAAAAATACATGAAGCAAAACCTAAAATAACTGACTAAAAAAATATATAATTCAACAATAATAGTTGGAGACTTCAATACCTACTTTCAATAATAAATAGACAACTAGACAGATCAAAAAAACAAGACTGAAACACTATGAACAAATTAGACCTAACAGATACCTATAGAATACTTGACCATCTATAGAACACAGAATATATATTCTTCTCAAGTGCACCTATTGTCCATACAGACCAAATGCTAGGTCATAAAACAAGACTCAATAAATTGGGGCAGCCCTGGTGGCTCAGCGGTTTAGCACCGCCTTCAGCCCAGAGCCTGATCCTGGAGACCCAGGATCGAGTCCCGCATTGGGCTCCCTGCATGGGGCCTGCTTCTTCCTCTGCCTGTGTCTCTGCCTCTCTCTCTCTCTCATGAATAAATAAAATCTTAAAAAAAAAAAAAAGAGAGACTCAATAAATTGAGAAGAACCTAAAATCCTATAGTGTCATCTGATCACAATGGAATTAAATTAGATACCAACAACAGAAGAAAAATGAAAGACACACTCTTAAATAATTAATGGTACAAAGAAGAAATCACATGGGAAAATGAAAAATACTTTGAGGAAAATGAAGTGAAAACACATGACATATCAAACTTACATATTATATAATTCAGTAGTACTTAGAAGAAAAGACATTTAAAAATATTAAAGCAGAAATAAAATTAAAGAGAAGAGAAAAACAGGAAAAAAAATGATAAAACCAAAAGGGAATTCTTTGAAAAAATAAAATAAAATTGATAAACCTTTAACTAGACTATCCAAGAAAAAAATGACAGAAGGCATGAACTACTAAAACTGGGAAAAGAGAGGTCTTTACTGCTGACCTTATGGAAATAGAATGAATTTTTAAAAAGTCATTTATAAACAAGTAAACAAATAATGTAGATGGAATAGACAAATGGACAAACATTCCTAGAAATACAGAAATTATTGAAACAGAATCAAGAGGAAACAGAAATGTGAACAGACCTATCACAGGCAAACGAAGAACAAGAGAGAAAAAAAAAGAATATATTAAAAACTTCCAAAAAAGAAAAATCCATGCCCAGATGACTTCACTGCAGCAAACATTTAAAGAATACCAATACTTAAAAAAAAAAAAAAAAAAGAATAGCAATACTTCACACTTTTCTTCACCTACCCTCTTAAAAAAATAAATAAGAGAACACTTCCCAATTCAATACATAAGACCAGTATTACCCTGATACCAATGGTATCCAAAGACACCAAAAGAAAACTGCAGACCAGGGACACTTTGGTGGCGCAGTGGTTGAGCAACTGCCTTTGGCTTGGGGCGTGATCCCGGGGTCCAGGATAGAGTTCCGTATTGATCTCCTTACAGGGAGCCTGCTTTTCCCTCTGCCTCTCTCTCTCTCTCTCTTCTCTCTCTCTCTCTGTGTGTCTCATGAATAAACAAAATCTTTAAAAATGAAAGAAAGAAAGAAAGAAAGAAAGAAGAAAGAAAGAAAGAAAGAAAGAAAGAAAGACTGCAGACCAAAATTCCTTAATAACAAAGACACTAAGTTTCAACAAAATACTAGCAAACCAAGTAAAGCAACAGCAACCATGGCCAAATGGGATTTGTCCTAAGAATGAAAAGGAGGTTCAATACCCAAAAATCAAGCAATGTAATACACCATATTAATAGAATATAGGATAAAAACCAACTAATCATCTCAAAAAAAAAAAAAAAAGCTGTGACAAAACTCAATACCCTTTTGTAATAAAAACACCTAGTAAACTAGGAAGAAATGAACTTCCTCAACCTGATAAAGGGCATTTCTGAAAAACCCTGGCTAACACAGCTAACATATTTAATGAAGAAAGACTGAATGCTTTCATCCTAAAATCAAGAAAAAAAGAATGTCTTCTCTCATCACTTCTATTTAATATTGTACTGAAGAAGCAGGGCACCTGGGTGGCTCAGTTGGTTAAATGTAGGACTCTTGGTTTCCGCTCAGGTCATGATCTCCAGGTTACAGGATTGAGCCCTGCCTTGGGCTCTGAGTTCATTGGAGAGTCTGCTGTGTCAAAATAATCTTTTTAACAAATGGTACTGAGGCAACTGGAGATCTATTTATATATATATTGGCCCCCAAATCATTTTCTTGTATACAGTTGTCACACACCATTTAAAAAAATTGACTGAAAATGGACCATATACCTCAAAGCACATCTAAATGGATACATTTTAACCATAAAATTTAAGGATGGTTCCTTAAAAGAAATCTATCAATGTAATTACAAATTTTAAATTAAGGAGGAAAATATTGATTACTTCAATAGATGCAGGAAAAGTAATATCCTTAATTTGATAAAGTAGTTTCATCAAAAACAAACCATAAACATTAGACCAAATGGTAAAACTTTACTAGCATTCTTTATTTATTTAATGAAGAATGCATATTAAAGTCATCTGGAGAGCTTTAAAACATGCTGATATTTGGGTCTTCCTCCAGATGTTCTGATAAAAATGTTCTGGGATTAAACCTGGGCATCAGTGTTTTTTTTTAAGTTACTCAGGTGATCATCCAGGTTGATACAAGGATACAAACTAAGTATTTCCTTTTTTAAAAGATTTATTTATTTATTCATGAGAGACACAGACTGAGAGAGAGAGAGAGAGAGAGAGAGCAGAAACACAGGCAGAGGGAGAATCAGGCTCCCCGCAGGGTGCCTGACACATCAGGATCACGACCTGAGCCAAAGGCAGGCGCCCAACTGCTGAGCCACCCAGCCGTCCCCAAACCAAGTATTTCTAATCAACACTGTGCTAGAGGTCCTGTTTATGTAAAAAGACAAGCAGGAATAATAGTTTTTATTCTTTTTTTTTTTTTAAGATTTTATTTATTTATTTATTCATGAGAGACACACAGAGAGAGAGAGGCACAGACACAGGCAGAGGGAGAAGCAGGCTCCATGCAGGGAGCCCGACGTGGGACTCGATCCCGGGTCTCCAGGATCACACCCCGGGCTGCAGGCGGCGCTAAACCGCTGCGCCACCAGGGCTGCCCCAATAGTTTTTATTCTTAATAGTAATAAAAACATTCAACTACCTAAAAATGAACTGACCAAAAAATATAAAAATATTAAAAAGTAGCTAAGACAATTTAGTAAAAGACAAAAATTTTTTTAAACATTTCCAATCAAAATCCCAAAAAGATTTTTCATACAACTTGACAAGCTGATGAAAAAATCAATTAACAGGCCCAACTAACTTTGAAATGCAATTTAAAATAGGCTAAAAGTGTTCTTTTACCTCAATGGGGTAAAAGGCAGGTTAATAATTGGTGCTTGGAAAACTGTTTATTGACACTGAAAAAAAAAAGTTAAGTCGTAACTCACCCCAACACAAAAACAAATTACATACAAAGGAGCAAAATGGATGAGGAGAAACACCCTGATATTTTAACACTATTAAAGTACAAGAGTATATGTTTATGAGAATAGGAAACTTCTCAAATAAAATAGAAAACATATCAGAAAAAATGTAAGACAGAAAAACTAAGACTATATCTAAATTAAGAACCCCTACATAAAAGTTTAAAGATAAGCCATAGATTAGGAAAAGATGTTTGCAACACATAAAAAGATTAGTATACAAAATGTATAAATATATAAGATATATAAAAATTATTATAAATTAAGAAGACCATAGAAAAACAAGCAAAAATAGACAATTTTAGAAGAGGAAGAACTTGAATGGCCTAAAAACATAAAGATTTTCAACCTCATCACTAGTCAGAGAAATAATAAATAAAATGAGGTATCATTTTTATCAAAGTATTAGCAAAATAGTTTTAAACCCATAATAATAAGTTTTAATGTGAGTGGGAAAAATTAGCATTGGCATTCATTGCCAGGGTAAATGTGGATGGATGACAGTCATTTTGGAAGGGCAATTTGCTATTGTCTATTGAAACTAAAAACTGTACTTCCCGTGTTCCAGCAACTCTATATTCCAGCACAGTGCAATTCAAAGAACTTTCTGTGATGATGGACATGTTCTATATATGCTATCCAATATGACAGCCCTATGTGGCTACTGAGCACTTGAACTATCACTTGTGTAACTGAAGAAGTGCATTTTTAATTTTATTAAATTTAAGTAACTGTAATTTAAATTTAAAACAGTCACATGTGACTAATGGCTACCAAACTGGACAGGACAGCTTTGGAAAAACACTTGCATATGTTCACAAGGATATGCACATGGAAAGGACTTAAAAAGTCTATATACCGAGGACTAGTTAAATAAGCCACAGTATCCCACACCATGGAGTTTCATGTGTTAACAAGAGAAAGTGGACTGATGCATACCAAATAGCAGGATTTCAAAGACAGATGGTATAATAAATTTTATACCCACAAACACTATAGTTTTTACTAGCTAGATTTATTTTGTGATTTTTAAAGTTTATTTGTTGGTTTTATATAAGTGGTGTCATACTAAACAGATAACCTACACAGGTCTGGAGGGATCCACACCAAACTGATAGCGTGTAATCTTGAGATGATACTCAGATGGAGGAACATGGAGAAGTGGGAGTGATGGTTTTGGAAGACATAAATAAGAATCTATTAACATATTATTTCTGTTATTAAAGATCAGCATAGAATTTGAATTTATCAATTTTCAAAAGTGATAATTATGATGGAAAAGAGAAAATGAAGAAACAAAGGGTTCTAACCATCATACCAGAGCCATGAGAATGTCCATGACCTCCATGCTTGAAAACAAATATTCCTACTAGGTTTACCACAAACCCAAGAATTGAAACAAGAAGCAGTCTCTCATGGTGTACATCTGGAGGGGCTAATGCTCTCTAGAAAACACATAATACAAAAAAGGGAATTGAAATAATTTCTGATTGATCAACTGGTAAAAACAAAAAGCAATCTTTAAAATTTTTTAGTTATTTTCAAAATGAAAACCATTCTAAAAATATATGCCAAACAGTCTATAGAGGAAAAAAAAAACAGTGCTCACTTAATGCAGACAAGGTAATAGTTACTATTTTTAAATAAACACCAATATTTAAAAGCATGACTATTTGGTCTAAAACCCATCCCTCTTTGGTATCTTAAATAATACTGCCATTCATTTTAAGTTCATTGATTTTTCAATTTTCTCTCTCTCTTTTTTTAAATATACCAAATATAAAAGTTCACTGGCAAAACTCTCAGGTTCTATTTTAAGAACTCTTCCCAACAGACCTCACTACCCAGATTGTGCCTTTACTTTTCAGAGTTAATGCTTCATTCATACCATTTCATTGTTTTGAATTTCAAGTAGTTTCACATATATTTAATTTTTTCAACTACTTTGTAAGCTCTTCTTTCTTTTTGTAAGCTCCTCTTATACAATAATTTATCTAACCCAAGACTGTCCTCAGTAATACTGTGAAAATAGCCCACATATATCTTTAGTTCATAAACATTTTTGTTACAGAAATGTAATTTACTGACTCTAATCATTATTTACAATACCTCAACTCCTTCTGAGAAAATAAAAAAAGCAGTGAAGATCAAAAATAGGCCATTGACAAAGCCAGCCAGAACTTCCGCTCTAACATACCTAAGGAAGAGCAAAGTAAACAATTGAATTATCATTTCTTAAAAATCAAATCATAAATTTATATACAATCAGAGATTATAAACCACATTATATAAGCAGCCAGCAAAGTCCTAATATTTATAATATAGTGTTTTATTCTATATATATAGTAGAAATGAGGAAATGAATTATTACAAATTATGTATAATAGCACAATACCACAAAATACATTCACTTCTACAAGCCAATCAAAAGATCTTCTTAGAGTAAGTAGATTTAGAAAGACCTCTTCCACAGAAATGTAAATCTCAAGTCGCCCCTGGACTAGACAAATAGGCACAGAAGGAAAGATCAAGAGATAAAAAGTAGAAGAAAATGAAGGGTTTTTCGAACTTACTGCTTCTTTTCTAAGAACTTCTTATACTTTTTGTTTTGTACCTTTCAGCTTTCAAATCTCTGGAAAATGGAATTTTGATTTGAAGGAAAATAAAATTATTTCTGAGTCATCCTAGAGACAACTTTGAGATTTATACTTCTACAACTCTTTTCTAAGATTAATCTAACAAAAAATTTTCAATTACCTATTTTTAGAATCAATTCTAGCTTCATATGATACTACTTAAATTATTTTTAAAAGATCTGTCTTTTCCTCCATGGACTTCTGAAGCTTTCTGCTTCCCACCTGCATGAAGCATCGGGGAAAGATTTTATTTTTTCCATAAGGTATTATCTGGCTTAGTTAAAGTCATGAGAACCAACTTTAACCTGGCAGTTTTACATGTCCTAACATTATTCAAAGGGTGCTGACAGCAGTTAATTACTCTGGTCCATAAACAAAATAATAGGAGCATCAAAAATACCGCTTTTTCTAGCTTTCTATGTCAACTTCTAGATAATACAATTTTTACTATAAAAAATGTTTAAAGTAAAGAGAACAAACTCTTTAAAATGTACTCTATTCAGTTACATTGGGAGTTTGCTCTGTCAGTACACTCCAACATAGCATATATTTCTGCACTCAGAAATAATGCATACTTCTACCTTCTAACACATACAAATGAATTAAATTTACATAATATTTGTCAGAACATATGCCTTTTTATCTTTCATGAGAGAACATTCATTAAATTCAGCTTGCTTTCCATAGCAAACACTTAGGAACTTATCTAATATATCAGCAGGGTTACTAACCTAAAATGAAAAGCATTTTCTTTTAACCCACTCTTCTACTCCCATAGTTAATGCAAAAGCCTTTTGTCCTTGAGTTCCATTAGACTTCAAGATCAAAGGTAGAAATGTTTTTCAGGCATCTTTTTGTCTCTAATGTCTACCTCAGTAGGTACTCCATAAATTCTGACAAACTGTTGGTCTAAAGTGATTTAATTAGGCTTAAGATATTTGCTGAACTTGGTTACAGAATTCAAGTGAAAAACTTGTGAAAACTAGACATATTTGCCTTTACAAATGACTGTTTACTTGAACACAGTGAGTCTTGGAATTAAAACATACCACATTCATAAATTTGCCACTGCCTCATTAAGTATGAAGACATCTGAATTCTTTAGCCAGGGCAAAAAAAAAAAAAAAAAGATACAGTGTATGTACATATATATAAAGGTACGTACATATGCATGTAGCTATCAGACATATATTACTTTTATGCTGGCACTACTATTTCAAAAATAGGAGTGTGACCAGACACAAAGATGATTTTTCTATAAACAAATACAAAAAAGTCTTCTGCCTCTCAGATTTCTTTTATTATTATTATTTTTAAATGATTTTATTTATTTATGAGAGACACAGAGAGGCAGAAGGAAAGTAGGCTTCCTGTGGGGAGCGTGATGTGGGACTCGATCCCAGGACCCCGGGATCAGGCTCTGAGCCAAACACAGATAGATGCTCAACCACTGAGCCACTCAGGTGCCCCTCTGCTATTATTTTTCTATTGCAGTCAGTCGGCTACTGTGATCATACTGAACCAGGGGTGGGGGACGGGGCAGGTATTGGGGATTCATCCTTAGGCTTAGCCTATTCAGTGTCATTTTGATGTACTGGTACTTAACATTTTACTGGCACTGCTACTTAACTACTGTAGCAATGATTAATAGATTCAAATGTTGCATCAGATTTTACTCCCTAATTTTTCCCTTCTCAAAAGAAAAAAGCAACCAAGAAGACAAAACAAGAAACAAAAAGATGGCAAAAAAGGTGGCATATCACTCCTTTATATAAACTAGTTAACGCTGAATAGTAAAACCTGCTTTGGTACTGAAGGTCTTCAAAACTATTCCTAAAAACCATCTTACAGTGGGAGATTATGTATTCTAAATAGAAAATAATAGATACACTTAGATTTAAGGAACTGAGAATTTTTATAGTTACCTGTTTATCCTAAAAAATAATTTAAAAATTTTTTTCTCAAAAACTTGTTAAGATGTTCTAATCAGATTTTTGATATACAATATATATAAATTATTAATTTTCCAACACAAGATTAGAATCTTACACGCAATCTTTCTTTAATGATTCAAAATATACTAAGAATTTTTTTATTGCATAGTCATGGAAAATGTTCTCTTTTGAGCTGTTTGAATTTATAGATATACAGATCCTTCACTGTAGTCTACAAAAACAGTAGAATTAGTGGTTTTTGTCTGACTTTTTGTAATTTTACAAATAACCACATCACTTCAGTTAAACCCCAAATCAGTAAGTTCTGTCACAGAATTTTATATACCCTTGTTTCAGCACTTGTCACAACATAGTTACTATGTTTTTACAGCACTATTTCCCCATTAGAGCACAAGTTCCTCCAAGGCAGAAGCCATATCTTATTTGTCTTTATAAGCAACAAAAGATTAGACTCCTAGTGGGCTCTCAATAAATATCTGAAGAGAACAAGAGCATGTACAAGAGAAAGTGCATGCATGCTGGCTCAAGAACAAAAGCAAAGGTGAAGGGAAAGAGGAAGCCGAGAAGGAACAAGAGTAAAAGAGAGAACAAAAGGCAGTATGCCTAAGACAGTGGATGGACGCAGGCAGGAGAGAATGAGAGACACCTCAGGGGAGGATCAGTGAGAGAAGGAAAGAGAATAGGAAAGAACTAGGACTAAGGCATTCAGAGAGAGGGAGGGGGAACAAGAAAGAGCCTGAGAGATACAGTGGTTACAGGTAGAGGGAGAGATGTGCAGGAGAGAAAGAGGGAGGGGAGAGTGGAAGGCTGAGGACTCTGGAAAGACCATGAGCAGGGACACAAGGAACAGGGAAGAGAGAACAAGAAAGGGGAGAAGGGAATTCAGGAGAGATGACAGAGGATAAGTATGGGGATGAGAGTGAAAGAGAAAACAGGAGAGGAAAGAAAGGAGAGACTGTGAGAAAGCACACAAGGAAGGGGGACAGAGAGGAAAGGGTCAACAAATGAGAAGGGAGAATGGGGAGCCGGGAAGAGAAAGAGGGGGGAGACAGAGAAAGGATATTATCCTTGAGAGCTGTACACATAAATAATAATTGCACTGCAAAATATTGTATGACTTCAAAAAAGAAAAAGAAAACACTCAGGCAGAGTCAAACACTGGACACTCTACTGCTTCCCCCAATCAGAGATGGCAAAAGGCCAACTTGGCCTCTAAATACTACTAGGCTCAGAAGTGAGAGCAGATGTTCCAATATAGTCTCTCCAGCATAGAAACACTCTCCAAATATTTGATTAATTATCCAAATTGAGCAAGAGTATAAAAAGGAGTATTTTTCATAAAAGCAGAGCTGAAGAGGGTAAGTAATATAAAATCATATTAGGAAACAATTATTTTAAATAGATTAATAGCAAAATATCCCTTTACAAAAGAAAAAGAAACATGACTGTTTTCATATAGTGAAACTTTCTTCTTCTAAAAAAAAAAAATAGGTTAAGAGTTAAGAAAATCCCCCATCTAGCAAAAAAATCTGTCTTACCTCTAAGCAAAAGAACTTAGATACAAAAAAAAAAAAAAAAAAAGAGGTATATGTTGTACATTCCAATTAAAGACTATTCAAAAATAGGTAAAATGAATCTACTAAGTTAGGGAAGTGGTTGTTACCCTTGGGGTGCTACATGGGAAGAAACCAGGAGGAGGCATGAGAAGGGGGTTTAAGGGTTCAAGTTACACAAATGTGTTCAATTTGTGAACATTCATGTGCTCAAGATTTGTGTATTTTCTGTATTTCTTATACTTTAATAAAAAAGTTTTTTAAAAGTCTTACCCATAAGAGAAAGCATCATTATCTCTCCATTTTGAAATAACAGATGCTGCCAATCCAGCCAAAATGGCAGTGCTATCGAAAAACATGTGAAAAGAGTCGGAAATCAAGCCTAAGCTGTAAAAGAACAGACATATTGGCATATTATAACAGTAATCAAATAGTGAGCATTCTTCTCTAAATTCTTTAAATGTCCTGTGCTTACCGGGTAACTAATCTTCTAAATAGACAACCCTGAAATATGATACATAGAGAGATAGTAACAGTAAGTTTTAAATATCTGAGGACTCTGACGCCCGTTGCCCAAGAAAAAAACCGAGCTTCTGGTGAAAGAGGGGTAGAAACAAAGCTAGCTGCTACTGGATGAGGGGCAGGGATCTGCCCACCCTCTGGTCACTGGCAAAGGTCAGCTGTCACTGAAAGAGAGGGAGAAAAAAAACCAGCCACGTGCTGCTGGGGGCAGTCTGAAGCCAGGTTGGGCCCAAGATCTTACACTGATAAAAAGCAAAGGTTGCTGCTGTTTAAAGAGGGGTAAGACAGTTTTTCCTTCTCTTGATACCAAGCTGTCGGGAGAGGTGGGAGAAGGGGAAGGAACATTAATAATGCCCATTCTGGAACTCAGGTGTCAAGGGACTGCCTAAAACTAAGGCTCCAGGAGGAGAACCAAATTCTCTCTCCTCCGTAACCGAAGTCTTGACTAGAATATAAAACCAGAGCAATCTACCTCTGAGAGCTGAGCAAGAGCACAGAGATTCCCCTGTGGCAAGGTGTGTAGGACCTGCTGAAAACTGACAATGGAGCAAGAACACGGAGAAAAACCCTCCAGGGTCCCAAACCCTACACTAAACATAAGGTGGTAAAAGTCACTTTAAAAAAGCCACTAGGGATCCCTGGGTGGCGCAGCGGTTTAGCGCCTGCCTTTGACCCAGGGCGCGATCCTGGAGACCCGGGATCGAATCCCACGTCAGGCTCCCGGTGCATGGAGCCTGCTTCTCTCTCTGCCTGTGTCTCTGCCTCTCTCTCTCTGTGTCTATCATGAATAAATAAATAAAATCTTTAAAAAAATAAAAAATAAAAAAATAAAAAAATAAAAAAAAAATAAAAAAAAAAATAAAAAAGCCACTAAAAAATAAGTTAGTGACTTATTGAAATTAACTATCAAGAACAAAAATACAAAACCCAGCTAGTCAACTATTGATCAGACTCAAAACCTCACATTAATGGCCTGACAAAATAATAAGTGTGCACATTTCTGGGCATCAATACAATTAACCTTGGTCCCTACCTTCCCCTGCTCATGCTCTCTCAAATAAATAAATAAAGTCTTAAAAACAAAACAAAATAAAACAGAAAAAACCTTGGTCCCTTTATTTTTTTAAACATAATATCCAACACTCAATAAATATTTATAGACACATAAGATCAAAGGGCCAAAAAACCACCACCAACAAAAATCCCACTGTCAAGAGCTAAAGCAATCAACAGAATCAGAATCAGAAAAGGCCTAGAGATTGGACTATGATGGAGACTTTAAAACAAATATGACTAATATGTTAAAGGATGTTGTATAAAGTTGGAGAAAATTCATGAATCGGGGACTTTTCACAGAGATAAAAACTATAAAAGATTCAAATGGAAATGACAAAAACATTTTTAAAAAATCATAATATTGAAGATAAATAATAACCTACATGGGCTTCTGAGCAGAAGGAACACGAAAGAAAGAATCATGTCAAGAGAAATTATCCAAAGTAAAACAAAGAAGAAAAGGAGTGGGGAAAAAAAACAAACAAACAAAAAACAAAGCAGTAAAAGTCTTTAACAGTATTAAGGAGACTAAAATACAAATATTTGAACTCTCAGTACTGGAGAAGAAAGAATAGAGAAAGTATTTAAAGAGGAAATGCTTGAGAATTTTTAAAAACAAACCACATATTCAAGACATTTAAAATATCCCAAGCTGGGACGCCTGGGTGGCTCAGCGGTTTGGTGCCTGCCTTCAGCCCAGGGGGTGATCCTTGGAGACCTAGGATCGAGTCCCGTGTCAGGCTCCCTCCATGGAGCCTGCTTCTCTCTTTCTGTGTCTCTGCCTCTCTCTCTGTATCTCTCATTAATAAAAAATAAATGAAACCTTTTTAAAAATAAAATAAAATATCCCAAGCTGAGGAAAATCTCTCCACACTTCACAAACTGCTTAATACCAAAGAGAAAGAGAAAATCTTGACAACAGCCAGAAAAAAGAAAAACAAAGATAAAATTAACAGTATATTTTTCATCACAAACTACTCAAGACAGAATAATGGAGTGATGTCCTTAAAGCATTTAAAAAAAAATGTCAACCTTAAATTCTGTATCTAGCAAAATATCTTTCAAAAATGAACACAAAGATTTTTCCAGATAACCAAAGCAGAGAGAACTCATTGCCAGCAGATCTGAGTTAAAAGAATTAAAGTTCTCCAAGCAGAAATATGTTACGATGGAAACTTAGATTTGTGTAAAGAAACAAAGATCACTGAAAATTAGTGGGTATATACAAAAGATCTTTTTTTCTTATTTTTAGTAACTTTAAAAGATCATTGGAAAAAAAGAGGGAAAAAAACAAAAACTTTGATAATATCAACAAAATTCACAACCTTTAAGTAGACTGACCATGAAAAAAGAGAAAAGACTAAAATTACTAAAATGAGGAATGAAAAAAATACACTACTGACTTTACATAAATAAAAAGAATCATAAGAAAATACTACAGTTACAAGCCAGCAAATTATGTAACATAGATGAAAAAGACACATTCCTGGAAACAATCTTGCAAAAGTGACTCAAGAAAGTTTTTTGAATAGCCTTATAACAAGCTAACAGATTGAATGAACAATTGTAAAACTTCCAACAAAGAAAAGGCCATGCCCAGACAGCTTCACTGGTAAATTCTGCCAAACATTTAAAGAACAATAAATATCAATCCCTTACAAAGACTCAAAAAAAAAAAAAAAAAAAAAGATGTCAAAAGAATGCTTCCCAACTCATTGTTTAAGAGCAGTATTATTACCCTTATACCAAAATGAGACAACAGACACCACAAGAAATGAAACAGACTAATCTTTCACAAATACACATACAAAAATCTTCAACAAATACTAGCCAATGGAATCTAAGAATATATATTTTAAAAAATACACACTATGACCAAGTGGGATTAATCCCAACATGCAAGGTTGGTTCAATATGTGAAAATCAATTGATCTAATCCATTGTATCAATAGGATTAAAACCAAAAGCCACATGAACACTTCAACAGGTGCAAAGAGTTTGACAAAATTTAACACTTCTCTTTGTAATAAAAACACTCAACAAACTTGGAATAGAGAGAATTTGCTCAATTCTTAAATGGCATCTACAAAAAACCCACAGCACCATTAATGGCCAAGGATTAAATGCTTTCCCCTAAGATCAGATACAAGATGAAGATGTCCCCTCTCACCACTTCTATTTAACATTGTACTGGAGGATCTAACAAGGGAAGTTGGCAGGAAATAAAAGACACCTAGATAGGAAGTGAAGGAGTAAAACTATCACTATTTGCAGATGACAGGATATCATGCATAAAAATCTTAAGACTCTACTAAAAACCTATTAGAATAATTGAGTTTGACAAGATTGCAGGATACAATATCAACATACAAAAATGAACTGTATCTTTGGGGTAAATCCCCAGCAGTGCAATTGCTGGGTCGTAGGGCAGGTCTATTTTTAACTCCTTGAGGAACCTCCACACAGTTTTCCAGAGTGGCTGCACCAGTTCACATTCCCACCAACAGTATAAGAGGGTTCCCTTTTCTCCACATCCTCTCCAACATTTGCGGTTTCCTGCCTTGTTAATTTTACCCCAAAGATACAGATGCAATGAAACGCCAGGACACCTGCACCCCGATGTTTATAGCAGCAATGGCCACAATAGCCAAACTGGAAGGAGCCTCGGTGTCCATCGAAAGATGAATGGATAAAGAAGATGTGGTTTATGTATACACTGGAATACTACTCAGCCATTAGAAATGACAAATGCCCACCATTTGCTTCAACGTGGATGGAACTGGAGGGTATTATGCTGAGTGAAATAAGTCAATCAGAGAAGGACAAACATTATATGTTCTCATTCATTTGGGGAATATAAATAATAGTGAAAGGGAATAGAAGGGAAGGGAGAAGAAATGGGTAGGAAATATCAGAAAGGGAGACAGAACATGAAGACTCCTAACTCTGGGAAACGAACTAGGAGTGGTGGAAGGGGAGGAAGCGGGGGGTGGGGGTAAATGGGTGATGGGCACTGAGGGGGGCATTTGACGGGATGAGCACTGGGTGTTATTCTGTATGTTGGCAAATTGAACACCAATAAAAAAATAAATTTATTATTTAAAAAAACAAAAATGAACTGTATTCCTATGTAGTAGTGATATAAAAAATAATAAAAAACATTTTCCTTTACTTTTTTTTTTCATTTTCCTTTACAATAGCATCAAAAAATACATTTAACGAAAAAGTGTAAAACTTCTAAAACTATAGAATATTGTTGAAAATTTTTAAAAAGACCTAAATAAATGGAAAAAAAAAAAAAAACCATGTTTACAAATCAGAAGACAATACTGTTAGGATGTCAATACTTCCTCAATTGATCTATAGATTCAACTCAATCCTATCAAATTCCCAGACTTCTTTGAAGAAACTGGTCTTAAAATTCATACAGAAAAAAGGGGACCTAGAATAGACAAAATATTGAAAATGAAAAGCAAAGTTGGAGGACTCACACTTCCCAATTTCAAAGTTTACTATAGAGTTACAGTAATCAAATAGTGTGGTGCTGGCACAAAAGTAAACCTATAGAGCAATGGAATAGAATTTAGAATCTAGAAATAAACCTTCACATTTATGGTCAACTAACTTCTGACAAGAATGACAAGATGGAAAGAATACTTTTAACAAATGTGTTGATACAATTGGATACGTACAATGAAAAAATGATTTTTGCTCTTATGTCACACAATACATAAAAAATAACCCAAAATGGATCAAAAACCTAATAAACATGAAAACTAAAACATTCACCACCTTGGATTAGGCAATAGTTTCTTATATCAATAAGACATCAAAAGCACAAGTAACAAAAGAAAAAACAGAAAACACAGACTGGACATCACTGGAATTTTAAAGCTTTTGTTCTTCAAAGAATACTATTAAAAAAGTGAAAAAGGGCAGCCCCGGTGGCCCAGCAGTTTAGTGCTGCCTTCAGCCCGGGGTGTGATTCTGGAGACCCGGGATCGAGTCCATGTCAGAATCCCTGCATGGAGCCTGCTTCTCCCTCTGCCTGTGTCTCTGCCTCTGTGTGTGTGTGTGTGTGTGTGTGTGTGTGTGTGTGTGTGTGTGTCTGTCATGAATAAATAAATACAATCTTTAAAAAAAAGATTTTATTTATTCATGACAGATACAGAGACACAGGCAGAGGGAGAAGCAGGCTCCACACATGGAGCCCGACGTGGGACTCGATCCCTGGGTCTCCAGGATCACACCCGCAGGCTAAAGGTGGTGCTAAACCACTAAGCCACCAGGACTGCCCCATAAAATTTTTTTTAAAAAAGTGAAAAAATACACACATGGGAGAAAATATTTGCCAATTATATATCTGACAAGGGTCATTATATTCAGAATATACAAAGAACTCTATTTTGGGTTTTTGAAGATTTTATTTTTAAGTAATCTCTACACCCAACATGGGGCTCGAACTCACAACCCTGAGATCAAGAGTCGCATGCTCCGCTGACCGAGCCAGCCAGGCACTCCCTATATGAAGAATTCTTAAAAGTCTTCAAAAAGATAAATAATCCAATATTTTTAAAAGATACATTTATTTATTTGAAAAAGAGAGAGAGAGCATACAGGAGGGAGAGTCTTAAGTAGACTTTGTGCTGAGCATGGAGTTGGATGCAGTGTCTGATCTCATAATGCTGGGATCACGACCTGAGCTGAAACTAAGTGGTCATTTAATCAACTATGCCCAAGGACCCAACATAATCCAATTTTTTAAATGATCAGAGAACCTGAATAAAGACACACAAATGGCTAATAGGCACATAAAAGATACTCAACATCATTAACTACCTTTCACGGAAATTCAAATCAAAACAATGAGAAACAGCTTCATACCCACTCTACCATAGCAAAATCAAAGATCACTGGTATATTAAGTTCCCCAGCTGTAGGGAGGCACCAGTTTTGGACAAGTGCCACTGCAACACCGAAGGCTCAGAGAACCTGAACTTTTAACTCTGGAGATCTGAAGTGTACTGCTGGCCACTGCCAGGTCTGTCTGGTATTTCAAAGGATTATTGGGTGCTGCAAATAGGAACTGAAGGGGTAAACTTATTAAACCCATTGACCCTGTGATTGGTTGGTGTTTTCCTGTCATTTTAAAGAGACTAAATATGTCGGGGGGATGGGGTTAGGGGCAGATGTCAAAACACTTGTCCGATTTTAAGATGTTACAATTAAATATGAGCTGATTCTCCCCCCCCCCCGCCAAAAAAAAAAAAGATCAATAACAAGTGTTGGTGAGGATGTGGAGAAAGCAGAATTCTCACACGCTGCTGGAATATTACTTGGCAATAAAAATAAATCAATGCTAATACATGTAGAATACAGATGACCCTTGAAAACATTATGCTAAGTGTAACAAACCAGTCACAAAGGATCATACACTACGTGACACCATTTATATAAAAAGGTCAGAGTCGGCAAATACGTAGAGACAGAAAGTAGATTAGTGGTTACTTAGAATTAGGGTAAATCGGGACAGGAATTAGAGGGTGATGGCTCCAAGTGCAAGGCTTCCTTTCAGGGTAATAAAACTTGCCTAAAATTGATTGTTGGGATGATTTTACAGCTCTGTGAGTATACTAATAGCCAATCAACTAAAAGCCATTACCTTAAATGGGTAAATTGTATGGTATATGAATTACATTTCAATAAAGCTAGTTTCTTAAAATGATAACTATCTAAAGCAGGGATCAGCAAGCTATGACCCAGACCACCATCTATCTTCGTAAACAGAATTTTACTAGAGCACAGTTACACTCATCTGTTTAAATACTGTCTATCGTTGCTTCTGTCCTCTAACAGAATACAGAAATCATGAGAGAGACGTTATGGCCCTTGAAGCTTAAAATATTCACCATCTGCTGTTTAGACAAAGTTCACTAACCGCTGGTATAAAGCAAACATAGGTGTACCATATTGTGGAGCTTAAAATATATAAAAGTGAAATAAATGACAATAAAAGCACACAGAATAGATGAAAATAGGAGTATATTATTGTAAGATAAACACATTATTTCTGTTAAAAATTCATATTATGCATGCTAGAATAGTCACCAAAAAAAGTCACTAAAGGAGGAACACAGAATTCTGTATCAATACAAAGCAGATGTTCTACTACTACTGGGAAAAGAGCAGGAAACTCACTCTCACCCAAGACTATCCACATGTACACAGCAGAGTTTTGCTTTCACAGGACGGGCAAAAATGTTGAGGAAAAAAAAAAAAAAAACCATACTCTCAAGGCCCAGGCTCACAGGGCCTGCCTAAGACTGAGGCTGGATTAAGTTAATGAATGCCCCTAGTCATTCACCACAAACCTAACCCTGAGTGACAAGAAACAGCAGTCTACAGCTTGGGGGGAGTCGGGGTGGGGGTGGGAATGCCATGAATATGGAGAGCTTCTGTGACACATGCAAAAACTTAACCCAGTTATGGCCTGACAGAGGACTATTTCTAGTTATAAATACTATAACCCCAATAATCACAGCTCTTTATTCCTAATATCCAGTCTTTGGTCAAAAGTTTCAAGATACACAAAAAAAGAGCAAGAGAAAGAACTCACTGTGAAGAGATAAAGCAACCAACAGAACCAGACCAAGATTCTGGCTCAGATACTGGAACTATCACAATAGTAATTAATATGTTAAAGAATCTATGGAAAAAGGTGAACAAAACATACGACTTACAAAAAAAAAAAAAAGCATATGACTTACTAGAGAATTTCAGCATAAAAATATGAAATTTTAAAAAATATTTATTTGAGAGAAAGAAAAGAGTGAGCATGAATGGGATGGGCAGGGGGGTGGGAATCCTAAGCAGATGCCGAGCTGAGTGAGGAGCTTGATCAACATGGGGCTCTCTCCCATGACAATGAGATCACAACCTGAGCCAAAACCAAAGAGACCCATGCTCAATGACTATGCCACCCAGGAGCGCCTGAAATGTTTTTTAAAAAATTAAATGGAAGGGGCACCAGTTGTTTGAGCATCCAACTCCTGGTTTCTGCTCAGGTCATTATCTCATGGTAGTTAGATCAGGCCCCATGAGGGACTCCACGTTCAGTGAGGAGTCCGCTAGGGTTTCTCTCTTTCCCTCTCCCTCCTCCTCTGCCCTTCCTCTGCTCCCATACACGCACTCTCTCTCAAATAAATAAAACCTTTATTACAAAAATTTTTTAAAAATTAAAATTAAATGGAAAAGGAAGAAACAAAAAACAAGTTTATCAGTGCTGAAGAATTCTTCCAATTGGTTTATGAGAGGACTGGACACAGTTGAGGAAAAGAAATCGGTGAACTTGAAGACAGCCCAATAGAAATGTCTGAAAGCAAGCATATCAACAGCTCAATATTTAAAACCAAGGAGTATTAGGGTGGTTAGGAGTACTACTTCTGAAGTCAGAGTACCTGGGTTCAAATCCCAGCTTCACTATTTACTAGTTTTGTGAATCCAAAGTTGCTTAACTACTTGGTACCTCAATTCAGCCATCACTTAAGGTAATAATAAAAAGTGTCATAAATGTTAAAAGGATTAATATATGTGAAACATATTATCACAGTGCTTGCCACATTAAAGCTATATCAATATTCCTATTACCATTACTATCAATAAATCACTATATTAAATATTAATTAACTCATAATATCTAGTGTTCCCAGCATGACCTATAGCTCTTAATAATCTGGTTAGTCTTCCTTAATTATAAGTGCTACAAACTAAAAGTGAAAAACATTCCTCACCTAAGTAGAAAAGGCAGTTTTAAAATGTTCTCATAATTTGGAATAATTATAAAATTAGAAACTGAAGTAAAATACAACAAAAAATACAATAACTTTTTAAAAAGACTTTATTCTAGAGAGAGAGAGAGAGAGAGAGAACAAGCCCACAAAGGAGGCGAAGCAGAGGGGCAGTGACAAGCAGTGCAGAGCCCACCAAAGGGCCTGAGACCCTGAGATCATGACCTCAGCAGAAACCAAGAGTCACTTAACCGCCTGAACACCCAGGTGCTCCCCCAAAGATAATTTATAAATCTCTCTCAAGTCATCACAAAATATTTTGGAAAATGTCTTAAATTTTATCATGAACTTTGTACATCTTATTCAAATATAGATGCAAAATACGGTTTAAGCACTGTCTGTACCCATGTAATACCCAACTCAAAGCAGAATGAGAAGGAATAAATAAAAAGACTAAATGGGAAAACTGATGCCTGTGGAGGACACAGTAAAGGTCTTATTTTTCATGCAATTCTCTGAGATCTGTTATTTAAAATTTTTCCTTGAATAACTGGATCTTCACAACACTACACACTTGAACCTTAATAGTCACGTAACACTGAAAAGATAACTTTATTGTATTTTGAAATATGAAAGACCCATTTGAAGAACAGCTCTAGTATTATAAAACCACCAATAAAGACATTATGATTTTATTTTCGATGCTATGATAAAGGACTAATATGGTAAGTTACTTTTAAAATTTGGTTTCAGGACAGCCCCGGTGGCTCAGCGGTTTAGCTCCACCTTCGGCCTGGGGTGTGATCCTGGAGACCCGGGATCGAGTCCCACATCCGGCTCCCTGCATGGAGCCTGCTTCTTCCTCCGCCCGTGTCTTTGCCTCTGTCTCTCTCTCTCTCTCTCTGTCTCTCATGAATAAATAAATAAAATGTTAAAAAAATAAAATAAAATAAAATTTGGTTTCAGGGGACGCCTGTGTGGCTCAGCAGTTAAGCATCTGCCATCGGCCCAGGGCGTGATCCTGGAGTCCTGAGATCAAGACCCACATCGGGCTCCCTGGATGGAGCCTGCTCCTCCCTCTGCCTATGTCTCTGCATCTCTCTCTGTGTCTCTCATGAATAAATAAAATCTTTAAAAATAAAATTTGAGTTTCAGAAAATTACCTCTCTTTACTGATAAAAACAATGTAGTTGTATTAGAGTAAAACCTGACAATGAGAATTATTACCCATCCTGCCTTAACTTTATGAAATTTTATAACTAAATTTAAAAGTCAATTTCAGTAATTATATTAATTTACATACTTAGTATGCTTATTTTTTCCACTTTATCCATGGGTCTTGACATTTTTACTTCAAGGATTTAATTTAAGGATTTTATTATATATGAGACTTTTCTTTTAGGTGGCCATAAATTAGCTGTAGAAGAAGGCAGGGCATTCATTCTAAGTAAATATAAATTTAAAAATGTTTACTGATACACTGATGTACATATATATTTAGTAAAACCTGCTATGGGTTGAATTGTGTCCTCTTCCAAATTCTTAATTTGAAGTCCTACATCTCCACTACCTCAGAGTGTGAGCTAATTTGGAAACACGGTCGCTGCAGACAGAATTCATTAAAATAAGGTCAGTAAGGTGGACCCCAATCCAACATGACTGTTGTCCTTATAACATGGGGAAACGTGGAGATAGATGTGCAAAGAGAGTAAAGATATCAGATGAGACTTCTACAAGCCAAGGAATGTGAAAAACTGCCAGAGAAGCAAATGGAGCTAAGAGAAAGCATGAACAGCTTCTTCCTTGCAGACCTCAGAAGTAACTAACATGGCCAATACCTTGATCTTAGAATTTTAGTCTCCAGATCTACAAGACAGTAACTTTCTACTGTGGCTCTTTGTTACAGCAGCCCTAGCAAATTAATACACACTATCTTTTTTATGACAAATTCATTTTAAATATATTTACTAGACACCAAATGTTGCCCTAATGGGGGAAAAATGATAAACCTTTTCTGTATAAACTAGCAATTACGTTCCCTTTCCAAAAGGCATAGATATAGCTTGGGAATTTTAATACTCATCAAAAGGAGATATCAATTTTATTTAAATTTTAAGTGGATTTAATTTTCATTAAAATGTTAACATTTTCAGTATATTATAAAAATACGATTCTACCTGAAAAACCACCCCCTCTTTTAAATGGAAGAACATCATGTTCTCTTAAAGCATTGAAATATAATCGATTTATTTATTTGTTTGGTTCTTGTTTTAAAGATTTTATTTATTCATTCATGAGAGAAACAGAGAGAGAGGCAGAGACACAGGTAGAGGGAGAAGCAAGGTCCATGCAGGGAGCCCGACGTGGGACTCGATCCCGGGTCTCCAGGATCACAACCTAGGCTGAAGGCAGCGCTAAACCGCTAAGCCACACGGGCTGCCCTTTAAAACTGTTATCTTGACTTGAAAATTGCTCAACTGCAACCATGTAGGCAAACTAATAAGAAAAAGTCTACTTAGTTCTCTGTCCAGCTATCATGTATCAAAGGCTACTCATGAGGAATGTCAATTTTTTTTTTTTTTTTTTTAGGAATGTCAATTTTATTGCTCATCTTCAGTATCAGCAAATGTTTCTTATTTTGAATTATCATTTAAATTACATGGCATAAATTTCCTTATAAATATAAACAGCATAGAGAATATTTCAGGCTTTCTGATTTACATACCAAATGTAACCTGATGAAGAAAAATGCGTTGCTAAAAGCAGCATTCTTGTTTTAGGCTCTGATCTATAAACACTATCAGTTTCTTGTTTCTCTAAGATTAATTTTTAAACTCTTTTAAAACTGACTATTTTCTAAAGATATTTTAACAATGAAAACTTCTTAGGATATAAAAGAGAAATCTGATCATTGAAGCAAAATATAATAAACATGAATAGAACATTTAGCAAAAGAAGCTTTCGGAAAAGGTCTACTGGAGGCAAAAACAAAGAAAGGAAGAAAGAGAGCCCATAAATTGACACTTAACAGACATACCCATCTAATACTATAGATCTTGTTTGGACTGGATCTTGTCTGGATTATTTATAAAACCAACTGTAAAAAGAAATTATGAGACAATAAGAGTTATCTGAACACTCACTAACTAGACATTTGATATTAATAAATTCCTAATTTTTAAAGATGAGAATTGCATTGGATAGTGTATAAAAAGGGGAGGGGGGCTCTTATTTTTTAGAGACTCATACTGAAGTAGTTTTGAAAGAAATTATACTTGGTATCTGTGTTAAAATAACCCAGTGGTGGGACAGATAAGAGCATGAGGAAGGTAAAAGCAAGAGGAAATGAAATAGGCTACATTTCATAAATGTTAAATCTGGTGATAGGGACATGAGGTTTATTAACCTCTCTACTTTTACCTATGTTTAAAATTTTCCATAATAAAATCTATTTTTAAAAGATATATTTATTCATTAGAGACACAGACTGAAAAAGAGAGGCAGAGACATAGGCAGAGGGAGAAGCAGGCTCCTCACAAGGAGCCCAATGCAGGACTCGATCCCGTACCCCGGGATCACGACTTGAGCCAAAAGCAGGTGCGCAACTGCTGAGCCACCCAGGCGTCCCCATAGTAAAAAAAATTTTTAAAGTCTATTGGTAACTAAGCTAACAGTATATTTATAATGGTTGCTAAAGATTAATTCAAAACTGAAGATAAGGAATAATCAAGATTGGATCCCAAGAGTTGGGAAGGTGGAAAAAACTATTAACTACCAATTTATTAGCAAGAAATTAGAATCCTGACATTTCCATAAGTTGCTAAACTAAGGAGAGTTATGATGAAAAACCCTCAACTCCACTACATCCCATTATATAATCCCTTACTTAAAAAAATTCTCAGCAAAATGGAACATTTATCTGCATTTTTAAGGTGAAAAATAAAACCTTGGGATGCCTAGGTGGCTCAATGGTTGAGCGTCTGTCTTTGGCTCAGGGCATGATCCCGGGGTCCTGGGATTGAGTCCTGAGTCCTATAAGGGGCTCTCTGCGGGGAGCCTGCCTCTCCCTCTGCCTGTGTTTCCGCCTCTCTCTCCATGTCTCTCATGAATAATAAAATATGAAAAGAAAGAAAAGAAAAGAAAAGAAAAGAAAAGAAAAGAAAAGAAAAGAAAAGAAAAGAAAAGAAAAAGAAAACCTGAAGAAAGCAAAAGTCATCACCAGGAACTGGTAATTAATGTTGTCTTTTGAGAGGGGAAAACTGACAAAAGACTAAGATGAAAAAAAAAAAAAAGACTAAGATATATCTGTTTTAATTCTATAGAAAAATGTGATTAATAGAATCATTTTCTTTACCAAGGAGTTACACTGCAAACATATGCTATGATATACTATACAGAAGTAGGAACAAATCAATGTCCGGTATAGCCTAAAACATTTCCTGAACAAATATTTACTTTGTTAATACAAAGACATTTACCTTTAGAATTATCTGAATTCGCTCTATGCCTAAGGGGAAAATGACTGCAACACCTTTAGTAAGAAATATTACTGAAATTAAATTTTCTAACAGACAATGAAGTACATAGAACAAAAGAGCATAAGAACAAAGGAAACAATACTGAGATACTAGAAAAGAATCATGGTTAGCAGGGGAAAAAAAAGAAAAAAAGAAAACCTCCAGGATGACAGGTGCTTCTAGGCTCTGCTGCTACTCTGGAAAAAAACCCTGGGCCTCAGTTTTTTATCTATAGGAGACTAGCTTATCTCTTTCTAGTCCCACTTCCTGAGCCTACAGTATCCAGATACTCCCTTTCTTTCTTAGTAAAGAATCCTTGACTTTCAGCAGAATACCTGTTTGACTGGAACAATGATGACATCTGCAACTAGGCATGACCAAAATGATTAAAGGTTTAGCCACTAAAATATAAGTCAAAGTCCTCTAAGTCTATCCAGATAAATCTCCTTAAAAGATACTATGTATACTTTTTACCTCTTTTTCTCTCCATTCTGGATAATCCGATGCTAAGGATGGCTGGAACTCAAACAGCCATCCTGGAAATAAAGTTCTGTCTTATTTAAGAAAACATTATTTGGAGATTTTTCTGTAGCTTGAAAAAGAACTTAATCCTAGATGGTACAAAATCACATACTTATACTATATTAACTTGAGATTAACTAGTTACTCAACAATAAATAGCAATCAAAATGAAATGCTAAAAGGAAAAAGAACCCTAGAAGGAAAGATCACATATGGTATTCCTACCTTTCCTACTAACTTCAAAAAATAAGAGAAAAGTTTAATGGTTTTCTTCCTTTCTAACAGGGGTAGTTAGTAAATTTAGTATAGGTAGACTAACTCCATACATTCTTTATTCCCTCATTCTTCATTCAGCACATATGTATTAAGCACACTATGTGCCATGTATTGAGGTGCCTGAGTAAGATAGAAAAGATCCCTACTTTAATAAAGTTTACATTCTAGTGGAAAAGTAAAAAGCATTGGGTATCTAATGGGGGAAAACACACAAAGAGTTTAGCTATGCTTCCACTGATGACACATTCTCACCATCAAAAATGTAAACCAACTATAACTAAGTTCTTCCTCTATTTTTTAAAAGATTTTATTTACTTATATGAGAGAGAGAGAGAGAGAGAACATACACACACAGAGGAGAGATAGAAGCCGACTCCTCGCTGAGCATGAAGCCTGACATCAGGTTTGAGATTAGGACCTGAGCCAAAGGTAGACACCTAACCAACTGAGCGACCCAGGCATCCCTAAGTTCTTTCTTTAAATAATGAAGGCCCTAAACAAGAAGCAGAACTATTTAACATTTTTTTGCAACTAGACCAACTGTTCCTATAAAGCTTTACTTGTGAAGAAAGAGCATGTTTTATCCATCTTTTAATTCTGTAATGGAAAAAATTATTGACATTTCATGTTCATAACATCTTGAAACTTAATTCTTATAGAATGAAAATGAACACAGAAATGACTATGACAAACAAACTGAATTTTGGTGACGCATTTATTCAAGGAACTTAAAATCTAATTGAAACTTTAGGAACAGATAATCCAGTCATATAAAGAAATTGTTGATCAGTCAACAAAAGGGACTAAAAACTGTGATATCTAAGTAAGACACAGAAATCCAGATTATGAAAAGGCCCAAGCAATTTTTAAATCTGCCAAGGCTTCAAGAACAATGTGGCTGTATTCCCAATCCACTGATAAAAATTAATATTGGGGAATAAGTGGATATGGAGGTTAACATAATGATGAAAACCTACTGAATGGTTTAGGTATGACAGACACTAGGTCAGAGATAGATTTCAAATGTGGAAGATACAAATATCACAGTCGAAAAGAGTAAACTGGAGGAAAAACAGATCGTAGGATCAGAGGAAAAAGCCACCAAAGGGCAGAAGAAAAAATCATGTACCACTGACGTTTTCCTTATGTACTGATGCATACTGACGCGTGGCTTAGAAGACAATGGCTTTAGTACAGCTGACCCTTGAACAATACAAGCTTGAACTGCGCGAGTCCACTTATAAGCAGATATTTTTCAATACACTACAGCACCATAAATGTATTTTCTCTTCCTTATGATTTTCTTAATAACATTTCCTTTTCTTTAGCCTACTTTATTGTAAGGATACAGTACATCATACACATAATATACAAACACGGGTTAGTCAACTATGCTATCGCTAAGGCTTATGGCTGACAGTCGGCTATTTGAAGTTAAGTTTTTGGGGAGTCAAACGCTTATACATAGATTTTCGACTGCACAGTGTTCATGCCCCTAAACCCCATGTTGTTCAAACGCCAACTGTAATTTCCTCAATAGATCCCTACAGATCAAAAAATTTACTTTATACCTAACTTTCCATGGAAGAAGTGGTTTAGGTAGTTCAAATATAATTCCCTTGAACAAGGCATTTCACATAGTAATTTACGTAATGGAAGGCCATACTGAAAGATAATGTATTGTAATATAAAGCAACTGTAGCCGAAGTGTACATATGCAACCAAGTTACAGTCTTGATACAGCCAGTATATATGCCACAATATGGCTTAATTTAAGAAGAGCAAAATATATTGTACTACGTATTTATAATAAAGCACGATCATTACAATACAACACAGTGCTTTGAATATGCACCTTACGTTGAAGGATATTCATATTATGGAATACACATATCTGCTTCCCAGAGGTTTCAAAACGGTTATTACATATACCAAGATTTTCTTATGTTTCAATTTTAAAGTGGTGAGTAAATCAATAACCTTCAATAATGTGCTGGGTAATTTTTATAAAACTGAGTTGACATCTGAAAAGAAGTCCACTTTTTCACATAAAAATATAAATGCAACAAAATGGCTGATCTTATTTAATATCATTGTTCAATCTCAATAAAGATCAAGGACGGCAATTCTCTCTGAAAAAGGACTATATGGAGACTAACTCCAATTAATAGAAAATAAAGCATAAATGGCATAGGCTCTTAAGCTAGGGTTCATGGTCGATTTCAAGGAACCCAGTATCACCCTGAGTTTTATATAAAATTCTGAGAGTTGGTTTTTATCAGATTCTCAAATGAGTGTGAGATTTAAAGCGCTATCAGCACACTTAGAAGTGTAATGATCTTACTGTTCACTGAACAGTTTTACAAGACCCTAAGTTACTCAACAGCAAACGCCCGGGTAATAGTACTTCATTTCCAGAGTCCCTGAATTTGCCTCTTCCCAACGCAGTCTCAAAAACAAACGAACCCACCCAAAGATGGCACAGAAACCCATGAACTCAAGAGATGTAAGTTTGTGGGAAACTATATGGGATCTTCTTCTGCAGGAAGCCCGGAGGAAAATCACGAGACAGTCGTAACATAAAACTAAGGAGAAGAGAATGACACACATTTCCCCGGAAATCCCCTTTACGGAGCTCCTTCCCATTCCAAGGCCTGATGAATCAGGTTGAACATGTCAGGTCTTACTCCCTGTCGGAACCTTAAGGGTGAAATCCGAATGCCACTCCCCCGCAAGGGAAGCAAGGAACACTCCCACCCCAAAGAGGCAGGACAGAGTTTTCTCCCAATTCCAAGAAAGTGAGCAAAGCTACGGTTTGTAGTCAGGGATGACTCTCTACCGGCCAAAATGAAGGGAGACTTGTCACTCTTGTTTGACGGGAGGCCTGGGAGGGCGGAACCCAGATCGTAATGCTGCTGCACGTGACGGGCCCCGGATCGCCAACGTAGCCTTGCCAGATTGGTGCGGATGCGAGAGCAGCTCGGCGGCGGGGCGGCCGGCAGAGCGAGCGAGACCTGGACCTCCCGGCGAGGAGCTACGTGGCAAACACTGCTCGCCCCCCCCGCCCCCCCCGCTTCCGCCCTGCCTTTCCCCTTCGGTTACCAGTTGCTCCAGATGCCGTACAGTAGTTCAACAAAAGCGAAAGAGAGGTTCAGGCACAGGAAGAAAAACAGGTTCCGGGACGTCTTGTCCGACAGGATAGACCTGGCAGAGGTAAAAGTGGAGAAGAGGCGGGAGAGTCAAGGGAGCGCCAGGACCCGGGCCCGGGGCCCCTTTCCAGACCCCCCGCCCCGCTCCAAACGCTCCCGTCCCCGCGGGGAAGGAAGGTGTCCCCGGCGCCCCCGCCCGGACCTCGGGCCTTCTCCCCTTCGGCCGATACCCCCTTCCCGCAAAATCAGCAGCCCGCACCTAAACCAGCCCGAAATCTTGCGGAACAGATTGAACTTGGGTGGTTTGTATTCATCGTCCTTGATGGACAGGGGCAACATCTTCTCTGCCCGGCGAGGGGCCGGGGCCACTCCGCTCTGCAGGCGGCTCCGTGGGCGGCGGCGGTGCAGCGGCGACGCCTCCGACGGGGTTCCCCGGCGTCTGTCCCGGGCCGCGCGCCGCTTCCAGACACAGACAGACGGAGGCACACACCCGGGAACTCGCCGACTTCCGGCCCGGGCCGCGCAACGCGTCCTGGGACGCGGAGGGGGGCGGGGCCGGGGGCGGGGCCTGCGCGGCGGGGGCGGGGGGGCGGGGGGGGGCGGCGCGGGAGCCCCGAGCCCCCGGGGGGCTGTCGGGGGCAGAAAAAAGGTGGCAACTACTAGCTGGTTGGTGCGCAGGCCTGGGATGCAGTCACCAGGCGGTGGCGGCCCGCGGCCCGGGGTGGCTGGGGGCTGGAGGGCCCGCTGTCGCCCGCCTCGCCCGCCTCCCACTGATGTGCCCGGATGCGCTGGCGTCCAGCGCCTGCCCTCTCGCCATTTCCCCCTCGTAGCATGAATCCCGGCGCTTCGATGGCCCTGCTTTAGGATCCAGGCGGCAGCGCGCTCTGCAGCCGCCCAGCCCGTAGGACGGCAAGTGATGGTGCCGCGGGGCGAGCTCAGTGGGCTCCCAAATCCTAGTACGCCCAGTCCCAGCGCCCGGCCTTCCGTAGTGCCAGGTAAGGGGGCAAATCAGTACACGTCTTTCGAAAGAAGGTTAAGTGAATCCAGGAGAAGCCCTTGAAAGGAGCCCCCTGCGGGATCGTGTTGGAATTGAGGTTTGCTTCCCGGACAGTCTCGACCCGCGAACCCCCCCGCGCCCCAAAACTCTCGAGTTCGTGCAGGGCGCCTTCACTTCCAGGTCATCTCGGGGCGCTGGGATCTCTGTGGAAGCTCGGACCGGTCTGGGGGGGCGCGGAGGACGCTCCCGGCCCGGGCCCCGCCCCCGCCCCCGCCACGCCCCCGCACTGGCCACGCCCCCGCACCGGCCCCGCCCCGTGGTCGGGACGCCCGCGGCGCCCTTCCGGAAAATTGTTGGGGCCAGGTCAGGTGGTCCGTCACGTGAAGGATTAAAAGTTGTTACCTTGGGGAAGAAGGCCGGGGGGGGGGGAGCAGGGCTGGCTTTTGGACGTGGGCTGGAAACTACAAAACCGAGCTTCTCGGGAGCTGCCTCTCGGCCTAACAGGAAGTGGAGCGTCACCGGGAGGGCGGGGCGGCCGCCGGGGACCGTCCGCTGCTCCAGGCGCTCGCGGTGCGGGCGGTGTTTTTCCCGGGTTATCACTCCGCGAATGAGGCAGGATGGGTGCACGCTTCTGGGATTAGGGGAAGAAAAAAAAAAACACGCAAAACCAAAAAAAAACCCCACACACCATAAACACAAAAAATGAGCAAGCGAGACGCCCCTTCCGTTTTGTGAGATCCAAGCTGCAAGAATAAGCCGGCGGGCCCCGCTGCAATCTTCTGCACTCGAGGTAAGGAGGGAGCAAACGCTCTCGTGTTAAAAAATGTTTTTTTTTGCATGGGGATGTATGCATGCTTTGCTCTCGTTCCTGGAACTTTGTGCGTGACTGGCGTAGTGATTCGTTGGCTTTATTTTTGAAAATGTGATTTTTTTCCCGATGCTCGTGTCAATTAAAACTGCTGTGCAAAACAGCTAGATCCCAGAAATTAAGTTCTCTAAAGAATATTTTCTCTTTGCCTTTCTTGTCCTGTGTTTCATTATTTTAATTTAAAACAGAAATATTTTAAATGAGTAGAATTTACTTACATTTTTTTAGGAAGCCTGTATCTTAGCCACAGACTTTGATTTTTACTTTACTGCACTGCTGGGGAAATATTAAGCGGGTGCCAACTAGATTAAAGGTAAATACTGCCACGGTGATTGGGTTTTTCTCCAAAACGGCTTTATTTCAACATGATGTAACTGGGGAGGGCGGTAGAGGTATAACCAAATTTCAGTAACTGATTTCTAGCATTCTCTTTTAATTCATCAAGGTCAGCTGCAATTTGAGCCTGTATTTTTGCATTCCGCCTTTGAAAATGAATTCTGCATTTTATCCTATATTGCTACGAACCAGAAATTGCCTCAGCTGGTTTGTGGTTTGTGGAGCCGCATTACCCCTTTCAAATACTTTTGACATACGTCGGAGAAATTGAAGTTTAATTTCAGTTATATTGGTTTCCTGGGACTCCCTAATTGCCTCACTCCTTACCTCAGAGATAAAGATATTCCCGTGAGGGCTTTCTCCTTTCAAAAAGTGGCAATGCCACTTCACATCTTTCACTCTTAGACGGCATAATTACTAACTTCAATACTAAAGGCATTTTATTGGAAATACAAATTGGACACTAGTTAAAGCAGGAAAAGTTCTAGGAGTTGAAAATGTTTGCATCTCACTTCTTTTGTCATTCTGAAATAATATTTCTTCCATACATATTGACCAACATATATTGTCATATCAAAGTTAAAGTTCGTTTCTTTCATTCAGCAGTCATTCAGTGAGTGTCTACTATCTGCTAGGCTCTGTGCTGGGTACAGGGTGGGAGGAGGAAAAATAATTATAAAGCCAATTAAGTCAAAGTTCTTTGCCTGGAAGAATTTTATGGGCAGAACAAGCTGATGTGAGGAGAGAGGGTAACAGGCAAATCAGTCTAGGATTTTAGAATCGTGATGTTTTATATGTGCACAAGGTAAGCCCTTAGTGTATCAAAGGGAGACAACTGTCACTCGGTGAGTCTTTTGATATATATGAAGTCTTTTGTCCCAGGCATCTGGTTGCCCCTTCAGTAACTTGTTTCATGAAAGAACATTATTTTGGAAAATCAAAAATGATTCTTCAGCTCAGTTCAGGATTTTAAAAGATTCCAATCAAAATTTGAAAGATTCCAATCATAATTCTTAATTCCTTCGTGTCTTAAAAAACTAAATGGGGGTTTCATGGTTATAAGATAGATGTAGTCATGAACATTTTTAAATTAATAAATGGATTTCCATCCTCAACTTGTAAGTATTTATTTAGATCATCTTCTACTAATTAATTGTATTAGATTAATTAGGCAAACTGTACGATGGGAAAAAAAAACCAGCTTCCCAGACATGTGATTGAGGACCATGAGAAATGAACTCAGGGAGAATGAAGAGGCAGACGCTTATCTCCAGTCGGAGTTCCAGCTCCTTTGAGGCAGTAGTTAGTAAGGAATAGGAAGGATGCCATCTGTCATTCCTCAGTAATCAACCCTGGCATTTAGCTGCAGCCCTATTTTAAACCCTACGCTTTTTTAGATACTCAAATCGAATGCCCCGTGAACCTCGACTGAATTAAGAAGCTGTGATGGTGGATAAAACCACAGATTCTTAAAAATCTAGAAATCGAATATAAGTGTAAATTGCTAGGACATTCCAAGGTTTTGCTCCATGGCACATATATATGGCATAGAGATTTCAGATGTGTAAACACATTGATAGGCGGGATGATAGGTTTTTTTTTCCTGCTTCTGCATACTTCCCAAAAGTGAAAACAAAAATGTAGCAGGGTTAGCTCCAACCTCACAGGAAGATGTTCCCTATCTCACTGCCTAAATGTAATTTTTAGAACACAGAACAGCTCATTTTAATTTCTAAAAATAATTTGAAGCCTATAGGCAATGGCAATAAAAGCATTTTTAAAAATTTCCCATTGACTGACAAAAGCATCACAGAAAAATCTTTGATTTCCCCTAATAGCACCAAGAGATCCTGTTCCTATCAATTACAGAAGCCATAAAGAAAATTTTTAAAAAGTTAAAACTTTACCATAATGAGGTAAGTACCAGTATGGTTTTTTATTTGTTTGTTTTTTAAAAAATTGTAGTAAAATACACATAATATTTGCTATCTAAACCACTTTTAAATGTATAGTAGTATTAAGAATATTTACATTGTTGAGCAACCATTCTCCAGAACTTTTTCATTTTACAGAACTGAAATGCTATACTTATTCACCAACTCCCCATTTCCCCTTTCTCCCAGCCCCTGGCAACCACCATTCTACTTTTTATCTCTATGAATTTGACTAATCTCGATACCTTATTTTTTTTTATCTCGATACCTTATTAAGTATTTGTCTTTTTATGAGTGGTTTATTTCACTTATCATGATATCCTCAAGGTTCATCCATGATGCAGCATGTGATAGAATTTCCTTCCTTTTGAAGGCTAAATAATATTTCATTGTTTTGCTTAAAGGCTAAATAATTATCTCATATTTTGTTTACCCATTCCTCTGTTAATGGATTTTGGGTTGCTTCTACTCTTTTTTTTTTTTTTTTTTTAAGATTTTATTTATTTATTTGAGAGAGCGAGAGAGTGCGTGTGCACAAGCAGGTGGAAGGGCCAGAGGGAGAAGCAGACTCCTCGCTGAGCAGGGAGCCTGAGGGGGCTCAATCCCAGGACCCGGGGATCATGACCTGAGCTGAAGGCAGATGCTTAACTGACTGAGCTCTCCAGGTGCCCCCCACCTTTTGACTCTTGTGAACAATGCTGCTGTGAACATGAATGTAGTATCAATATTTTTATCTGAGAAGAGTTATTTCCTCTAGAGGTACTTATGTCCTTGGAAATAAAAATTCCTACTTGAGCCAAGGGCCTGTTAGAAAACACTGTAAGGCCAACACCTTTAGTTTTACTCATGAAAATAGCTCAGCTTATGGAATAAAGCCAATACCCCTAAAATTGAAATATTCCTATAGATTAGAACAAAGCTGAGGATAAGAAATGTGAGAGTCAGGAGTTTGGTGTCACCTACCACTCTTTCTGTGGCTCAGGGAAAATGATTTCATATTCTCAATCTCAGCTATTCCATCCATAAAATGGGATGGATAGATTTTAGTTTCCTTGTCTCAGAAGATTTGAAACATTACTGTTTTGAGAAATTATATATCATACAAGTGGCTGAGGTCTGACAGTTTTCATTACTAGTGCTGAGCTCCGAGGGACAGGGGGTGGCAGGAGCTGGGCGCTCTTTGCATTAGCATCCCTAGTGCCTGACAGAGCTGGGCACAGGATAAGTACCTGTAAATGTTTGTTGCCTGATGGATATTCACCATGGGTATTTTGACCTGCCTCAAAAAAAGTTAGAAAGCTTGTATGAATCAGGATTGCTTTGATGTTAGGTCTGATATTTGAGACTATTCATAAATTATAATTCATATGTATGAAGAAGTCTGTTTCTCTTAGCAATTTTGGAATATGAGTTTATTGCTGAAAACCACTATTTTGTAAAAGAAGGTTACATAGAATATTCCAGAGATCTGTTGCCTAACAATCTTACCTTCTCTCCATTTTCCTATGACTGAAACAGAAGTCCAAATGAAAAGCTCTATCATGCTAGAATGGTAAAAGTAATATATTTGCAGATGTACTTGGTTTCTTTTTGACCCATTTCTGGAACTAATTTTGCATGGCACTGTACTGAGCTAAAAATGCTTTTCTATTTCTAGGCTTTCTTGGGATGCTTTGACTCCTTGGAGCCTTACAAGTCATGGATGTTACTCTTAGAAATAAGACCATTCTTACTCCTGCTCTAATACATGTCCAAGGAATTGGTCATCTCCAGACATCATTATCATCATTATCTTCATCATAGCTACAATTAATTGGCATTTCCGGGAGAAAGATGCAAAGCTAAAGTGAACTTTTATCTAGGATAGTTTTATCTAGCATAACCCATGCCCTTTGAGGGTAGACAGGACCTCGCTGTCTTGCTGTCTGCTTCAGTAGCAAATGGCTGGATTAAAAAAGGCAGTACTTAAAAAAAAAACTTTCCATATGATATTTATACATTATTTCCTCTTAAATTTGTGATAATGAAGCAAATCTAGTTAATTGATAATAGCTGTCTGAGGAAATATAGAAAAGGATCTGATGCTTTGTATAGACTTAGGAAGAAAAAAAATGCCAGGACTATTGGGCAGCTTTTGCTATAAATAAAGGGGTGGGATTGGGGAGGGAATTGGAAATGTGGGTACTTACAGTCTGTTATCCTTGCTTTAAAATGCTGCCCTTGGTGTTCATCAAACCTGATTTCCCTACAAAGGAAAGGCTCGCTCTGCCTGGCTGCCATCAGGAAGACTTGATCTTTAATGTGCCCAGTACAGAAATTCTTTCCTTACAGTCTATAGTGAGAAATGAACTGTCACAGTATCTATCTATTCAAATGGGATATTGCATAAATGTAGCTATTAATCAGTCTGCTTTAGCAGTACTGTTTCAGAACTACAGTTTCAAAGTGCAATGAGGGCCAAAACCAAACCTTCTGAACGAAAGACTTTAAATTGGCTATCAGTGATCTTATATATGTAGTCAGGTATAGTTGACTAGAAAAGACTAATGGTATTCATCCTAATGTGATCCAGATTGTGGTCATCGAAATGACCCATTCAGAACACTACAATTGATCGTAAGTACAGGAGGATCACAAGAGGAGTCCCAACAGCATGGACACTTTTATTATTTATTATTACTATTAAGTCTGTTCTCCTGTTCTTCCTAGTCCTAAATAATTTCCTATTATTAATACGAATAATAAAGAATATTTTTTGGTAACAAAATGATTTAACTTATTTTGATGTATTTAGACCTGTGAAGAAAGTAATGGGAGTTAGGAAGAGCCTTATAAGAACAGATGGGTTCTTCAGGAGGAAAGATGAGGGAAAATCATTTAGGAAGCAGAAGATAGCAGTTGGTAAAGGATGAGAAAAGTGGTATGGCACTTCTAAAATAACAGTGAAAAGAATGAATTTCTTGAATATGTGGAAAATACTAAAGGGAGAACTCTTCCCAGAATACTGTGTAGCACCTAGAAAAGACTTGTAAAGAAAAATGACCTTTCATGTGCTATTTCTGGCATTCTGTGTTTTGCTGTGAAGTAAATTCTAGTGTATGCGGCTTCAAATTTTAATGGAAGAGGCTTACTATGGGCAATAGTGAATGACACTTGGTGGCAGTGTTCTCACTTCATTTTCTTTTTCTGCCAATCATCCTCAAGTCTAAGGGGTTTTTTGGGTCAGTTTCTGGACCCATTTCTCAACTAGATTTTATTTTCTGTTGGTTTAAAATCATGTATGCTGCCTGCCAGATGAAGTCATCTAGCTTCTAATTTTTGTTAGCTTCTAAAAGTTTGGGGAAATTCACAAGGGCGATATTATCTAAGTGATGATTTCCCCCTCAAGGCAAATCAGCTCATTCTCTAAGAGCTTCCATAGAAACAAGGATGTGCAAAGGTATTTTAATGCAGAATATCTCTGAAAAGATTAAAAAAAGAAAAGAAAAAAGGAGAGAGTCTTGGGATCTCTTTTATTTATCAAAGTAGCTTGGCCACAGAACTGAAGGTGGAGAAGTGGCTTGTGCCTGAGATCACATTTCATGACTGGTTGTGCTGGTCACCAGATGGGGGATACTATCCTCAGGTCTTTTACATAGGGACTGGCTTCTTGGGGCTAGTCTTAACTGGGCCTTCATTCACATTTAATTTAAGTTTGTTCTGTTAGTTTCAAACATTTCTTATCCATTGTAGAGTTGAAGACTATTTGAACAGGGATGCCCTTACCCCATTTAACCACAAAGAGTTGGGAGCAGTTGCTCAGAAAATGGGCCTGGGACTGTTCTGGGTTACAAAGACTGATGGGAACTGCCTTCCAGATGCAATCAGACTCAAAAAGGAGCATAGTCAATGGTTGTAATACCTGGAAACAAAGCCTAGTAGCCCTATGTTCTAGTTCTCAGGCATACTGAGGATGGAGAGTGCGAGGAGTGTTTGCAGGGGAGGGGATGTTTGAGAGAGACTTGGGAGTCACCCTGGGGATAGGAATTTGTCAGCTGGTGACAGGAATGGGCCTTGTAGGTGGGGCAAATAGCGTGTACTAACACTTGGAGTCCTAGGCCAGCACCCTGGCTGTTGGTACCATGAGAGGAAAGTCCTTCTGGAATTTGGCACCACGTGTCACTTTGCCTGGGATTGAGCAGTGAGTGTGTCATCTGCATGCCATGAACCTGGTCAGAAACTACTCACCAGTTGCATAGCTGTCTCTTCCAGGTCTTACATGTTCACGGAAGGAAAGCCCAGGTTCTGAATTGGCCTCTGCGTTCCACTTTGAAGATGAGTTTATGTCTTGGCAGCTGAGGGCCCTTTTCTGAGCATCTATATTCTATGATCATCAGTTTTTAGGCAAGTACATATTTTGCAGGATGAACCAGAGGAGAAAACAATCTGTATGATATGAGACAAATCTAGTAGTGAAATGGCAGGAGAGTTATCATTCCTCCGCCATCTGTGGCATCAAAATGAAAATGACAGCTTCTCAATGCACGACGTCAGGCTGCTCCCTACTTCCCTACTTTATGAGTCAGAGGACATAACTAATCTTTGTTCATACTATGGCATATTTGTTTTCAGCTTCAGTCTGGATAATTGTTGCTTTTTCAGTCTGAAGGAACTAGCCGTGAAAAAAGGATTTTTCATTCAACAGCATTCCTTCCAGGGAATGTTGATAGATGATATAAGTAAATAACTGCATAGTGGGTCTTTGAAAATTCAAATTGCCTGGTCTATTTAGAGACACCCATTAGAGAATTTGCAACTGTTGCTTTATAGACTATGTGTGCATTGTTTACTTTCTTACTCTTATACCCACATTTAAGAAAAATTTTTTCACATTTCAAATAATGCTCTTCCAAAAGCTCTTCAATTCTCAGATGTTAAAAGATTTCTGACATAGTGACCCTACAGTTCTGCTCCTAAGTATATGCCCAGGAGAAATGAGTACATATGTCATATAAAAACTTGTCCATGAATGTTCATAGCAGCAATATTCATAATAGCAAAATGTGGAAACACCCCAAATGTCCAGCAACTGATAAACAAAATGTGTTATATCTATGTGGGAATGGAATATTATCTGGCAATAAAAAAATGAGTGAGGTACTGATGTATGTTTTGTGACATGGATGAACCTTGAAGATATTCTGCTAAGGGAAAAAAGCCTTACACAAAGGACACAAATTGTTTGATTCCATTTATATGCAATGTCCAGAACAGACAAATCTGTGGAGACAGAAAGTAGATTAGTGATTTCCTGGTCAGGGAGGGAGGCTGGAGGAGATGAAAATGGGGAGTATCTGCTAATGAATGGGTCTGGGGGTTTCTTTTTGGTGTGTTGAAAATGTTATAAAATTCATTTGTGGTGCTGGTTGCACAATTCTGTGAATATACTGAAAGCCACTAAAGTGTTTAGTTGACCCTTAAACAACATGGGTTTGAACTGCACAGATCCCATTACATGCAGATATTTTTCAATAAATACAGTACAGTGCTATAGATGGATTTTTAAAATAACATTTCCTTTTCTCTGGCTTACTTTGCTGTAAGAATGCAGTATATAATATGTATAGCATATTAAATATGCGTTAATCCACTGTTTATGTTACGCTAAGGCTTCTGGTCAATAGTGGCTACTAGAATTTAAGTCTTGGGGGAGTTAAAAATTATACATGGGGTTTTGACTATGTGGGGTGGAGTGGTTGGTACCCCTACTACCTATATTGTTCAAGAGTCCATTGTGTTTTAAATGGGTGAAATTTAAGGTATAGGAAACAAATCTTGATGAAGTTGTAAAAAATACCCCAGCATACCAAGTATGAATATTATCTTACAGATAGTGACAGTCTTATGTACTGATTTTTTTATACATCCTTGCAGAATTGACTATAGTACAGTGGAAAGAGTCATGGGCTCTTTCGTGCCATCAGGAGATCTCGATTCTTGTCCTGGCTCTGCTGCTGGTGTGCTATATGCAGCTACATGAGCCTAGGCAAGTTCCTTATGCCTGGACCTTCTGTTCTTTATGAAATAAGGAAGTTGACTTAGAGCTCTCTTTCATTTTATGTGTTTGTACAGCAAAGCATATAAATATTGGGGCAGTTTGGATCCATAGCTTTATCCCTTATTTGAGTAGAACCAAAGCAGTGGAGTTTTCAGAGGCCATCTGGCTAGCAGTCCTTCCCCCAATCATGTCCAGGTATGTCTTGTTAGGTAAAGTATATGTGAAGCAGGGTCTCTCAACCTCAGCATTATTGGCATGTTAAGCCGGATAATGCTTCCCTGTGGAGGGATGTCCTGTCCATTGCAGGATTTTAGCAGCAACTCTGACGTCTGCCCACTCGAGAGCATCTCTTTCCCAGTTCTGACAATCAAAAATGTCTCCAGTTTTTGCCACATATCACCCGGAGAACAAAGTCATCCCCGTTGAAAACCCCTGGTTTAGAAGATGCTAGAAGAACAATATGAAAATAATTACAAGGATGTGCTCTCTCTATGAAGAACTAATACGTTAACATATGTGCATAAAATGTCATTTGGGAGTCTTTGTTTTTTCAGATGATCAGAAGAGGGAGACGTTTTGTTTTGGTGACATTTACCATATTTATTAAAGTTACATTTAATCTATGGTGAGTCATGGACTGGAGAAAGGCAGAGAAGCAATAGTCTAAGAGCTAACAGATCCTTTTTAGAATGAGACAAGGTGTCAGTAAATAGATAGACATTAAAAAGAAATAAGAAAATCAAATCTAAGAAGAAGGTGCAGGAATTGAGAGCAAGAGAACTGAGAGGTGCCTGCATTTACTTCTTTGTTCTTTCTACGTATTATGTAGACTGCCCCAGGTATGTACTTACTCATATCTCGTGTTCAAAGCTCAAAACTATGAATTAGGTAAGTTCTTTCTCTAGAGAAAGAACAGAAGAAAACTATAAAATGAAATCCAGATGGCCAGTGAAGTCATTGTTCTTCTCCAAACTGATCTGAAACTGTTTTTAGTGGGCCTACAGTGGAGTTCCAGACTTACCTGTTCTCAAAGTACTGATGTGCCACTTGTACCACAATCTCTGTTCTTGCTCTTCTTGCCTTTCTATACAGATTAAAAATTGTACATAATTTTATTGGGTTGCATTATTTAATAAATATCACATGAAATATTTACACTGTGTTTCTAAAGATAAATTATTCATATCTCCCAACACATTTTTGATACAGGTAAAATAGAGGATTAGAAGTTACCTGAAAGAGGAAATTTCTCTGAAGAGCATGGGGATAAATCCTACTTAAAAGTATAGGTAAAAGTGAAATACTCATGAGTTTCTTTGACAATGTATGTTTATAATAGGCCATATAATTATTATATATTGTATACATAAATATATAATTATTATATAATTGTATTTACAGTAGGCCATAGTAATTAATCTTCATTACTTTTTCTACACTAAAATTGCCAGGTAGTTACCTGTATCTGCTTTAGAAACTAGAAGTACTTCTGTGTAAGTTTTACAATTTGGTATTCCTACTCAGCTGTGGAAAATGAACACATAGATTTTAATCAGGGTGTATTTTAATGCAATTGTCAGATGATTCTTCGCTCTTAAGTGCTTATAGCTACCCATTTTTATGCTTTTATGCAGAACTGAAATATGTTTTATGAGACCTGATTTTGATTCAGTAGATTAGAAGGATTTTCAAGGCCTTTGAACCAAGATTATTAATTCATAGTGGTTTGTCTTTGGTTGCCTATATTAACAGTATGTGTTTAGTAAGGGGGTGCGTGCAATGAAAACATTGTATTCTAGAGTCTTAAATTACTGTCCTTGAAAAATAATCACAGTAAGCTGAGGTTACTTCAAAAATAATTCATTTTATTCATATCTAACGTGAGGCCATGATAAAAGGAGAAACACAAAATTGCTTTTCTCAACAGAACAGGCTACAGAGAAAGTCCAGGAGGGAATATCTTTGAAAACTCTCTAAAAAAAAGTTACTGCAAGGTAACATTGCTTTCCAAATCTGGACTATTGAAAAGTGTGAGTTGTTGAATGACAATGACCATCCCCTTGATCTTATGAATAAGCTCTTCTTTGCTTGCACATGCCTCCGCACACTATCCAATCATAGAGTATATGCCCCTAGCCCTGTTAGAATTCCATTCCCCATTCTCATAAGCTTCAAAGGGAGATGTTAAAGGCATGGTCTAGATGGTCTATGTCCTTGCTGAACTATGTATAGAGAAACTGTTTCTACAGTAACAAAACATGCCTTACCGCATGAAATAAGATCACAGGCATGGGATTGTCACTTGAATTCCACCACTGCTAAATCTCTTCAGTGAAAAACAAAAGGTTGACTGCACATCATTTGGAAATTGAAGTGTGACTTCATTGAGAATCTAATCTGTGAGATGGGAAGATTTAGACTACAGTCTTAGGATTGCCCATGGAATGGCAGTCTGGCTGCACATGCCCAGTTAGCCACAGGGTGTGAACTCAAGAGCTTAGGTATCCATACACAGCACATTTTTCTAAGGAGATGAAGACAACCAAAAATAAACTATACAGAGGCAATGATACACAGAGAAGAACAGCGACAGTGGCTCAGTGTGATTAGCATACTGCAGCTGTGAGGGAGCAGTCTCCTCTAGCTTTATCATGTTTGTCTTATTGTGGAATAGATGAGAGTATTTTTCTCATGAGATGAGAGTATAGCCTGAGAAGAGAAATTGTATGAAAAATAATGAGAGGGTAGATGATAGATCCATTAAAGGCATAAAGAATAAGATCTCAAAAAAGAAAAGAAATAATATCTCATTCTTTCTGGTTTTAAGATCTATTTTTTCCTTAAAGGTATTTTCTAAATGTTTAGAAACTTCTGGTTGATTTTTGTTTTCAGTCTTTTCTAGGTAGGGATCTTTGAATATTTTTTCCTCATTTCTTGCTTTCATACTTGAACAGAACAGTTGAATAGTTCTAGGGTATACATGGTAAGATGTATATGAAGGCTCAGCTGCCAAAATATAAAATAAGGACTTACCTAAAAAAGCTTATGGGAGCTTGTGGCAGAGTAAATAAAGTCTGGAATCAGAAGCAGAACTAGAAGAATGGAAAAAAATGGCAGCAATTGAAAGTCAACAGTGCTCCAGGAGGAAGCAGCAGGGGTGATGGTGAACTGTATGAGAGGGTAGGAAATCAGAGCTCTGGGTCTCTACAATACTGCCTGTGAGATTCAGTCTTTCTTACATATATGACTGAGAGGTCTGATCAGCCAGTAATGTTTGACCAATGAATGTCCAGGCCACATTCATGAGATGTGTGTTCACCTAGTAGTCATCTTAGGCAGATCCTTTAGGTATAGTGAGGGGTAAGAGAGTATAGAGCTGATTACAGTACCTTCTGATACTCTTGTGCTGTGAGAGAGGGTGATCTAGAAGCTCCAGAGCCCTACCTCAATTCAACCAGAATTTAAATCTAGCAGTACATACCTCCCTTAGCCCATAATGATGAACAACCTGGCTCTGGCATCGGATTTTCTTGGGTGTAGATTCCAGGTCCAATCTTGAGAAAGATATTTAACTTCTGTAAGTTTCCAGACTATAGTAGAAGAAACTAGATCCTGTCACTGTCCTGATCAAACCTTTCTAATGGCTTCCCATCTCAACTAGAATAAAATCCATACTCCTTACTCAGCTGACAAAATCCCTGGTAATCTGGCCCTTGCTTATGTCACTCTGATGTATTCTCTTCATTAGCATTATCCTAAATTATCTTTGGGGGATCCCTGGGTGGCGCAGCGGTTTGGCGCCTGCCTTTGGCCCAGGGCGCGATCCTGGAGACCCGGGATCGAATCCCGCGTCGGGCTCCCGGTGCATGGAGCCTGCTTCTCCCTCTGCCTGTGTCTCTGCCTCTCTCTCTCTCTCTCTCTCTCTCTGTGACTATCATAAATAAATAAAAATTAAAAAAAAAAAAGATTTTCTAAATTATCTTTGGCTTTACTTTTTGTCTGCCTCTGTCTACTATTTTCTCTGTGTCTAACAGGAGAGACTTTGTCTATCTTATTCTTTGCTGTATCTACAGATCCTAGAACAGTGCCTGGTACGATGAGCGCTCGTAGCTATTTGTTTTATTGAGTGAATAAGTACATACTATGACATGCAAAGCACTTAGTACAGGGCCTGATAAGTTGTAAACTCAGCATAATTGTTTGTTGCTGCTGTTGCTACCATTATTATGTTTCTTGTATTAGGGTTATCTGCATATGGTTTTTTTTGGGACAAAAGTTTGCTACCAAGAAGTATGTTTTAATTTAGTACTCTGGAATATAAATGACCCTTGAACAATGCGAGGGTTAGGAGCGCCAACACACCACACAGTCAAAAATCCACATATAACTTTTGACTCGCCCAAAACTTAACTAATAGCCTACTGTTGACCAGAAGCCTTCCTATAACATACATGTTTCAATGAACACATATTTTGTATATGTATTATATACTGTATTCTTACAATAAACTAAGCCAGAAAAGTGGAAATGTTGTTAAGAAAATCCTAAGGAAGAAAAAAGCCATGGACAGTCCTAGGCTGTATTTATTGAAAAAAATCCACATATTAAGTGGGCTCATGCAGTTCAGCCCTGTGCTGTACAAAGGTCAGCTGTCTACATGTATAGGAACATCAAGTTGTACACTTTAAAGATATACAATTTTTATGTCGATAATATCTCAGTAAAGCTGTTTAAAGAATGAGTACACTCCTAAGAGAAATGTAATATCATTTGAAAAAATAGCTCCAGTTCCAAATTCTTCATATTAAAATGAGGGCAGATTTTTAAAATACACTCCTTAACTCTTCTGGCTTGTGTGTAAGTGAGCTTCTGTCCACAACTGTGAAGCAAGCAGGCCCAAGGGGAGGTTGATTCACTGCACTTTCCACTTTTCCCTGAGGCCAAATTGCCTTATCAAAGAGGCAGGGAGAACTGAATTTAAATCAACTAAACTAAGATTTACCTCCATCCTCCTTAAAAAAGCAAAACCAAAAGCACAGTAACTAGTAAGAATGCTAACACTCTGTATTTTATTTCCATTTCTATTCCAGGTATTGCCACATCTGCAAACTTCCCGGACGAGTGATGGGCATTCGAGTCCTTCGTTTCTCTCTGGTGGTCATCCTCGTGCTGCTGCTCGTAGCCGGGGCTTTGACCACTTTACTTCCAAATATCAAGGAAGACAAGATGCTCACTTTGCGTAGGGAAATAAAATCCCAGGGCAAGTCCACCCTGGATTCCTTTACTCTAATAATGCAGACATACAACAGAACAGATCTCTTACTGAGACTCTTAAATCATTATCAGGCTGTGCCATATCTGCATAAAGTGATTGTAGTGTGGAACAATGTTGGGGAGAAGGGACCAGACGAGTTATGGAATTCTCTAGGGCCGCATCCCGTCCCTGTGATCTTCAAACTACAGACGACAAACAGGATGAGAAATCGACTCCAGGTCTTTCCTGAACTAGAAACCAATGGTGAGTTGCTGCTGGGCTCCTAGCTGGCTAGGGCTGCAGCTAACCAGAGCCAGGGGCGGATGTGTAGTTTTCGGGCCTTCTACATGTCCTATTATGTGGAGAAAGCAGGGGGAGTGAATCAAAAGAAAGCACTTTGAAAAACATAAGGGGCAGTTTTCAAGCTGTCAAGAAGCAGTTTTGCGGGGAAGAAATCCCATAGGTCTTGCAACAGTGGCAAAGAAGTTAATGTGAAAGATCTGCTATAATTACATATTGTTGTATCACAGAAAGTAGTAAAATGCCATTCAGCTTATGCTTAATGTATTTTTTTGCCACCTTTTCCTCCCGGTCAGAGCAGTTTCATGAGTGTTGTAATTTGCTTGAAAGACCCTCAGTTTTATTTATAGATTCATTCGTTTCTAGGATAATGGATGAGAGCTGCATGATAATTTTCCCCTCAGGCAATTATAAATATCAATTACATTTCAAATAAGTACTTTTTCTAAGAATACATTTCTTATTTACTAATTTTGTTTAGAAAATTATTCATTAGAACGCTCTATCTAGACACCATTGTATATTACTAGCTTTGTTTTCATTTCCAACTGTTGGGTATAATTATTTTTTTCCTTTTTTGTTGCAGCAGTGTTAATGGTAGATGATGACACGCTAATTAGTGCCCAAGACCTTGTCTTTGCTTTCTCAGTTTGGCAGGTAATGTTGCTTTTCCTCTATGAATTCATCAGTATAAAGTTTTACCTAGGGTTTAGTTGGCCAGTGTGGTTTAACGTGAGTCATCTTAAACAGCATAGACACTATTTATCTAAGAGGCAGATACAGTTGTTGCATGGCAGTCAACGTGGCTCGTGTTCAGTTAAGCCAACCTGCAAAATCTGGTATCTTTTATCTGTATTTGATTTATATTTGATATACTGGAGAAAAGAGCTAGAACTACCTTCCAGAGAACAAGGAGGAAATGATCTGGTATAGCAAAGACTAGAATCTAGAGATAGTTTTCTACAAGGCCACAGATATGTGTCTCACATGAGACGTGTATTTCTATATTAATATTGTATATAAGTTTCTTTAGAAGAAAGTGTTTATTACTCCTGCAAAATTTAATCCTAATGCTGGGACCACTTTTTAGGAATTAGTAGCAGTACTAATTCCACTTGCATCTTTGTGGTGGCAGTTTTATTTATTTATGTATGCATTTTTAAAATTTATTTTGGGTTTTTTTTCCCCTAAATCCTAGTTGGAATAAACAGGCATAAATTGTTTGCTATTCTATAAAAACAATTCTTTGCTATTGAATCTGTTAATTAATAGTAACTGGCTTTTACAAGTGGCAGTACAATTACCTGAAACCAGGACTGCACACCAGTATTCTGAAGCTGTGTCAAATAATTAAACACTGTGCTACCGAATAAATGGTCTAATTTGCACTATAGTAACTCTCCTTAATTAGCTACATGGGATATGAGAACATTAGATATTAATGGTAAGTGGTTGCAGTACTCTGCAAGCTGTCAGTACTCTCAAAACGTAAGTTTCTAATTTTATGCCAAGTATACCGATCAACAAGTTTTTTCCCCTATAGCAGTTTTTCCAGCCCTGTAAATAAAAGCTTCTTAGGCAAAAAAAATCTAATGTAATACTCCAGCTGTGAAATTTCTCTTTCAGGTAAAAAATCAATTTCCCTAAACTGTCAGGGTAGGGGGAAAATAGAATCGTGGTTAATTAGAACAATCCAAGTAAACCATCATTAAAGATGGATAAATATGATTTTTAGGTTTTACTCATAGAAGAATAAACAAGAATAGTTTCAATCCATTGCCCAAGGTAACCTGACTCCTAAAGTTCAGCCCCATCAGTGCCTGGTGTAGTCTAACGATTTGGGGTACAGAGGCAGGCAAGGCTGGAGTGGGCATCTAGCGTGCCTTTGCACTCCCCCGTTACCGCTAATTAGGATGTGACTTTTCCTCCTCTAGCTATCTGTGGAACTTTATTCATTCTCCTAGATGATGTAAATGGCATATCCTTTCCAAAGCCTCCCAGGCTTTATCCTCCACCCACTGACTTTCCCCTTTGCCTCCCAGCAACACAGCTGTCATCCTGTCCTCGGTACTTCGGAACACTTACCCAACTGCTCATACAACCATCTCATAGCGTGGGAATTCCGTGTTCCCGTATCTGGATCCTACCCCTCCCAGATGATGAATTTTTTGAAATGGGGTTTAACCTAGCCTGATTTGTGTGTGTGTGTGTGTGTCCCTAGTTTAATGTCTTTTTAGTAAATGAGTAAAGCACGAATCACTTATGAGATTGAACTAAACCTTTTAACTATGTAAATTTTTACTTCTTTTCCATGCTTCACTGGTTTTCTTTTGTTGGCTGATTGTTTCATTTTTAGTTACTCTCATTTTAGTATTATGATTTTACTACTATCCTTTCTTCAAAGATCCTGACAATATCTCATTATATATTTTTTACTCATATTTTTAAAAAGGAAATGCCCAAGCTGAAAAGGGAGAGAAATATAGCATTGTTTAAATTCAACAGTGGCTTTCAAGAATATTGAAATCAACATGGGGAAACAGTAAAATCATACATGTAGATCCATAGTTTTATGTACTCTTAAGAGATTGAAACGTTTTCAAAATAATTATACTATATCTTCTTATTTCCCATAATAAATAGCATTCATACTATCAGCTTTGAAGAACCAGACTCTTTGGTGACTAGAATTTATTAATATCAGATAACATTTGAATTAAGATAGCATTTGTAAGGTTAGAAAATTTGTCAACAGTTTGGGTTGTGATGGAATTTTGACCTACAAATGTATCAGGACATAGATTTCTGAAGTTGCCTGGAATTAGATGAAATTGAGAGGTAGAAGCCAGGAATAAAAGAAAGTTGATAAATCAGTTTAGTTCTCTCTGTAATAAATCATTGCCTTTTTCACCATGTCTGCTCTAATGAAATGCCACCTTTAATTGTTCTTTTTCCATCTTTTCAGCAATTTCCTGATCAAATTGTAGGATTTGTTCCTAGAAAGCATGTCTCTACTTCATCAGGCATCTACAGTTATGGAGGTTTTGAACTGCAAACCCCAGGGTTTGGGAATGGTGACCAGTACTCTATGGTGCTGATTGGAGCCTCGTTCTTCAATAGCAAATACCTTGACCTGTTTCAGAGGCAGCCTGCCGCTGTCCATGCTTTGATAGATGAAATCCAAAACTGTGATGATATTGCCATGAATTTTATCATTGCCAAGCACACCGGGAAGACTTCAGGGGTATTTGTGAAACCTGTAAACATGGGGAATTTAGAAAAAGAATCCAATGGTGGCTATCCTGGAATGTGGCATCGAGCTGAGCACTTTTTGCAGAGGTCTTACTGTATAAATAAGCTTGTTAATATCTACAATAGCATGCCCTTAAAATACTCCAATATTATGATTTCTCAGTTTGGTTTTCCCTATGCCAACCACAAAAGCAAAATATGAAACAAAAACCAAAACAAACCTCAGAACTGCTTAGTATTTGAGTAGCTTCTCTTTGCTAGGGTTGGTGTTTTGTTTTGTTTTGTTTGGGTTTTTTTAAGCAACATCATGAACTTTTATCCACTACGGAAGTCTCTACAAAGGAAACAATGTACAGTGCTTCTAGGACATAAAATTCACACGAACTTCAAAAACCAAGAAGCTGGTACTCTCTAGATAGGTGTTTTTGGAGGAGTTTTCATCCATGGATAGAACTCCTTGGTCAGTGATTTTATTGTTTACATTCCGAGACTGTTCTACAATTTCTTTGACTCCTGGCATTTGCCTTAAGGACCTATATAGCAAGTTGTCTCCAGGATCAGAAACTCCAGAAAAGCATTTCTGAGATTTTCATTAAAGGATGATTGTTTTCATTTGAAGCCTGAAATGCCTCGTTTGCAAAAGCCTGTGGTGTAGAGAAAAGCCATGTGAAAGGAGAATAATCTTCAATCCCTTATAAAAACAAGTGGACAACTCATGACTCTCAGTGCTTTCATTGTGGTCTTTCCAGCCAGCCCTTTCCAGCACTAACTCAGCCCGGCATGGTTTTGACGCAGCCATCAGTGCTTTTATTTTCGTTGATGAGTCTGTTGTGACTGAGAGAGTTCATTTTAGTAGCTGAAGGATGTCTAGTTGTTTGCTTGATTTTTGTGAACATTTACTGCATGGATCACAAAAAAGTGCAGCCTGTGTTTCTTACGTGCAGCTTATATGCAGCAAGGAGCAAATGTGTTCCTAGATTCAGGCAATGCATTATGTCCCTGAATCTGACCTTGAGAGCTTATGTTAATTCTTATATTTTATATGAACTATGTGTTGTTTAAGAAACTTAAAAAATAATCTTCTGAAAGAATGATTCATTAGGAACTGATGGAAGTTAAAACCCTTGTATTGAAAAATTCTTATTGTTAGGGCATAGGTTATCTTGTGGATACTAAAGAGTTATACGTATTATATATACACAGAGTTGATCTCTTGTATTCAGAGCTGCTGCTGCTTTCTCTCTCTTTTTTTTTTTTTCAAAAAAGACTCAAGGCATTATTCATCATGATAATATTTTGATTACATAGAGGAAAAAAAATAAGAGAACTGAATCATAGCAGAGGAATTTTATAGGGAGTCTGCATCGATAAATTGTTAAATTGCTTACTCTGTTATGTGAATTAGTATCTGTGTTCCACACAGTGTCTGTTCCTTGTTCATACTAGCAGCAAGGAATACTTAATTAAGCCCGCGTCTGCCACCTTCCCCTTCCTTTTCCTCCTCCTCCTCCCATGATGTCATTATATCCGCACCTTTGCAGAGCTGCAAAAATACAATAATAGTCATGGTTAATGTTCCAACAATGAGGTCTCTGTGCAGTTAGTTCAGTAAATGTTCTTTCTTTACATTGGCATGTGTACGTGTCTTAATGCAGTCAGGTAAAACCATTAGAACCCAGAACCTCACTCAAAATCTATGATGTTCATTATCTGCTTTGGCCAACCTTGATAGTGATTTTTTTTGCCTCTTGGAATTCCACTGGCAGATAAATAAAATAAACTTCTACCTTGCAGATGTTTTGTTAATTAAACAGAATCAATGTTTTTGTGGTCTGTATTTTTATGAATTTCTAATTATTCTAATATATTGCTCAGGTAAAACAGAGGCATTAGCTGCATTCCCCAGGAGGAAATTCTCCAGTGGGAAAATACTCCCAGATTTTATTTCTCATTTTGTGTTCTCAAACTTGTCTTAAGCACTACATAAGTTAATCATATCATGGTTTTCAGACATTATAGAGCAAATAGGATCACAAAGTGAAGCTCAGTCTGTGATACAGAGACCTTTGCCTTGTGGCTGTGATTCTACTAAAACTGCTTTCCTCTGTACCCCTCTTGTTCTTGCTCCAAATGATCAGGAGAAGAGATGATGTTCAGCTTTAAAACTACATGAAGAAAGTAATGTAGCTTAGAGGCTAAATGTGCCAGGAGAATATTTGGACTGAAGTCCTTAGATCTCACATTTAACTTCCTGGAGCATCATCTTCCTCATCTGCAAAAATGAGAGTCCTATCTACCAAGGGGTTTGCTTTAAGAAATAAAACAGATAGCTTATATAAATATAGCACAATGCCTTGCCCATTTTCATGGCCAATAAATGAGAACTGTTGGGGTGTGTTATTGCTAATAAGTGCAGTTAATTCTGTAACTCGCCACCTAAGTATTAGAAAACCCCTGGGCCCACCATGTGGATATTCAATGAATTATTCCTATATAACAATGGACAGAGAACTATGGCAATTTTCTTTTTTTTTTTTTTTTTTTTTTAAATTTTTATTTATTTATGATAGTCACAGAGAGAGAGAGAGGCAGAGACACAGGCAGAGGGAGAAGCAGGCTCCATGCACCGGGAGCCCGACATGGGATTCGATCCCGGGTCTCCAGGATCGTGCCCCGGGCCAAAGGCAGGCGCCAAACCGCTGCGAACTATGGCAATTTTCATGTCATTTTTTAAAATTTCAAATGCCAGGGGATCCCTGGGTAGCTCAGTGGTTTAGCACCTGCCTTCAGCCCAGGGTGTGATCCTGGAGTCCTGGGATCGAGTTTCACGTCCGGCTCCCTGCATGGAGACTGCTTCTCCCTCTGCCTGTCCCTCTTCCCACCCCCCTCTGTCTCTCAATAAATAAATAAAATCTTAAAAAAAATAAAATTTCAAATGCCCTTTATTCTTAAAACCCTACATACTCATTCTAGCAATTTTGGATTATTCAGAATGGCATAAAGAAGAAATGAAAAGCACACCGCCACATTAACAATGGCTAAGCATATTTGTGTCTATTTCTTCTGACTTTCCTAGTCATATATTTTAATAGCACGATTAATTTGGTATTTCATTGGATAGATAAACTATATAATCAATCATATTACCATTTTGTTTGATTTCTTACTATTAGGACAACATTTGAGTAAGTGCCCTTGCCTTTGAGCACATCTATAATGATTCCTTTATAATAAGGCCAAGAATTTCAATACCTGGACCTATCTAGTAGTATGTGTGTTTTGGGGGTTTTTGATACATATTGCTATATGCGTCTAGAAACATTGCCATAGCTGCACTATTCATATCACATCTGAAGACACTTATTTTCCATCGGACTTCCCAACTTTGCATATTCTTTAAAGGTTTTCTTTCTTTTTTCCCTGTGCAAAATACTCGAAGGTCGCAGGATTTGGAAGGATTTGGTTATGTTAACTCTGTTAAGAAGGCTGAAAAACAGGCAGCCCAACTGTCAAAACATTCAAAGGCAGTGTAAGTTTTAGGAAGCTTCTGAAGTGCTTCTAGAAACTCTTTGTTCCCAGGCTTGAAGTGTAGGCAATGAGTTGCTGACCCTTTGCTTGATCCAGCAAAAAAAAAAAAAAAAAAAATGGGGGAGGCACTTGGGTGGCTGTCAGTTAAGCATCCAACTCTTGGTTTCTGCTCAGGTCATGATCTTATGGGTTATGGGATTGAGCCCCACGTGGGGCTCCATGCTCAGCACAGTATGCTTGGGATTCTCTCCCTCTGCCCCTCCTCCCCTCAAATAAATAAATCTTTAAAAAAAAAAAAAAAACCCTCATATTTGTTCCTCTTGGAAGGACCCAAGGCTTTGACCCAAAGGTGTGTATGCAAGCTGTGCTCTCAAATGCAGGGAAGGGCAGGACGTAGAGGGAATGGGCAGGGGAGGATGGAGTGGAGGATCATGATATGGAGGAGGGTTGGGGAGGTGCCAAATTTCACTGGCTGCTAGTGCTTCAATGGTGAGAAGTCATTCCTTACCCCACGGCTATTTCATAAACCAGTGATTGTTGCTCTGTTAGGGTTCTCCCAACTTCGCTCTCTCTACTCCTTTTCTCCTGACTTCCATCACTCCTTTTCTTCTTTCATGAAGGCTCTCTCAATACCTAAAAATATAAAAGAAATAAAAAAGAACATTTGATACATTGGAAACATGCACTGAGTCATGGCTCTACTTAATTTCCTTATCTGGAGAATGGGGATGAAAATACCTGCCCTAAAATTTCCCTGATTGCTTTTGGTTCAAAGGGCATAAAGTGTAGAGAAAACTTTGTAGCATTAGAAAAGCACACAAATTTTTCCAAAGCTGTTACAGATAAAGAAAGAGCAGCTTGGCCAAGAGTTAAAGAAACTTGGTCGTGAGTTAGTAGCTGTGTCAAAATTATACCTTGGAGCATAAAAAGAAGCAAGAATGAATATGCAAGTACTGAAAACAATTTAAGGAACTCACTTTATTAACTCTGGCTCAGAATGGAATATTCAAATGAAGTATTTATCTAAACTAGAAATGACTCGAGGCTTCTCTTTTTATATGACAATACTTTATTTTAAAAAAAGAATCTTGGGATGCCTGGGTGGCTCAGCGGTTGAGCATCTGCCTTTGGCCCAGGGCATGATCCTGGAGTCCCAGGATCGAGTCCCAAATCAGGCTTCCTGCTTGGAGCCTGCTTCTCCTATGTCTCTGCCTCTCTGTGTGTGTGTGTCTCATGAAGGAATAAATAAATAAATAAATAAATAAATAAATAAATCTTTAAAAAAATCAAATTCTTGATCAGAATATTTTACGTAGTTAAAAAACAAAATAAACCTGAGGGAAGGAGCTTTAATTTATAGCAGTGGTCCTTAAGTTGGGCTGATTTTTATCACCCTCCCCCCAGGGGTCACACAGCAATGTCTGGAGACATTTTGGCTGTTATAATTGGGGGTATGCGGGATACCTGGGTTGCTCAGTGGTTAAGTGCGTCTGCTTTTGGCTCAGGGCATGATCCTGGAGACCCGGGATCGAATCCCACATTGAGCTCCCTGCATGGAGCCTGCTTCTCCCTCTGCCTGTGTCTCTGCCTCTGACTTTCTGTGTCTCTCATAAATAAATAAAAATCTTTAAAAAAAAAAAAGGGGGGCATGCTACTGACTTGATGCAGCAGCCCCACAACACAAAGAATTAAGCATCTCAAAATGTCAGTAGTGCTGAAGTTGAGGAAAAATGTGCTTGACATTATATTATAGTTTATTTAATTGGTAATTTATCTATAGAGTGCATACTTTATCACAATGCAAGTTGCATTTTCAAGTTTTATCCCATATAACAGTGCCTATTGGGACAGAAAACTAGGGGGGCAGGAAATGTGCATATATTACTGATAAGACATCTGGTGCATAATTGTTACCCCAAATCTGATCAAAGAGCCAGAAATTTTTCTGGCCCTGATTAGGATTTATTCCTGCCTTCCCCCCAACCCACCCCGATCCGCATGTCTTTATTTTCACATCTGAAGAAATGGATCTTCAGGTTCTGGGGAGGACCTATGGATAGACACCTATTTCTGAATCATTACTGAGCAATATTACATAATACAGTGTATATTTTAATAACACATCTCTAGTTAGAGAAAGTCAGGATGATTGAGTTAATGTAAGCTAAATATAAATTCTCAAATGATCATATTTGAGTGTTCAAGTATTTTTGGTTTAAGTAATAAACAGCTAGTGAAGACAATTTATATAGGAAAGAATACTGCAGTGGGAGAATTAGGAAACATTTTTCTCATATAAGCTAAGTAATGATTTAGGTTATGTAAATTTATCTGGGTCTTAGTTTTCACATCTACAAAAGAGGAATGAACTAAATGATCCGTAAATTTCTCTCCTGCTGTAAAATTTGTTGATGCAACATCACTGTCGAATTGGTAGGTTTTAAAAGAACCAGGTTAGGAGCACCTGGGTGGCTCAGTCATTTGAGCATCTGACTCTTGGTTTCCACTCAGGTCATGGTCTCAGGGTTGTGCGATCAAGCCTCACATTGGACTCCATGCTAAGTGGGAAGTCTACTTAAGATCCCTCTGCTCCTGCCCAGTTTCACATGCTCTCTCTCTTTCTCTTTCTCTCTCTCTCTCTCAAATAAATCAATCTTAAATATAAATAAAGGAACCAGGTTATACTTCCTAACAAGAAAAAAATAATTCCTTAGAGTCTAGGTCTGTTGGACCTTACTATCTTCCCTACACCCTCAGCCTATCTCCCCAGAAGTCCTTTACTCAAAGTGCATATGAATTTAATATGAATTCAATTAATACACATCACTACTGTCATATTGTTTTTGAACCAGAAGACATAATGACTATGATGTGACAATGATGAAGACAAAGAAGACTATGCCATCAGTCAGTGGTAAACACTGACTGGAAGAGATTGCGATTTATTGAAAAGGTATGTTACTTCTCCACCAAGCTTCTTGTGCCCTGGCCTTTATGAAGATCCCAGAGTTATGCAACAGGGTAACAAGCCACTTGAATCAAATAGAACTCTGAATCAGATATGATCGGGTACAGGCCCCAATTTGATAAACCCAAATGCAGATACAAGTTTTGAAAACTCAACCTTTAAAAAAAAAAAAAAAGAAAAAGAAAAAAAAAAGAAAACTCAACCTTTAAAAAATCAAATAAGGGGCACCTGAGTGGCTCAGTGGTTGAGCGTCTACCTTGGGCTCAGGGCATGATCCTGGGGTCCAGGGATCTCCTTCTGCCTATGTCTCTACTTGTCTCTATCTGTCTCATGAATAAATAAATAAAATCTTTTAAAAAATCAAATAAAAAAATTAAGTCTAAATGAAATGATTAGATTCTATTGACATTTATGAAACACTATTTTTATGGAATTTACTGTGTGACCAGCAGATGTCAGTGCAACCTAATTAACATTTTTAGCAACTCAAATACCTGCCAGTATACTAAATGAAAAGTGTCTTAAAATAGCAAAGTTAGAAACCGACAGTCAATGTGTTTGATTGAGAGTATCTTCTTCAGTGGAGCTCTAGAATACTATCTGACCCTCAGAAGTTACTAAGCTAAGTGGGCCCTGGCCTAGGTAAATCATATTACATAAGTTGTAACAAATTGGTATTCTCATCATAATTTATGTGACAATAGCATTTCTCAGTGACCTATAAAAAACATGATTGTAATTTAGTACAAAATGCTAATCTGTGGTAAAGCATAAGAACAGTAGTTTTTAAACTCACACATCGTAGACGCTAGAGCCAAACGAGACTCATTTGTCTCTGTGTGACATATTTACAACCCCTGAAGAAACACATTAATTCCTAATGAATCCTAAAATATCTAGAGTGTGATACCATTTGTTTTGTAGAATGTAGACTTGAGCTTTTAGCAAAAGTTGTTAATCTAATGGCAGTAACAGCAGCACCTATCATGTGAGGAGCACTCACTTCCATTATCCCATGTAGTTTTTGTGACAATCCTACAGTGTAGACACCTGCCTCACCCGCATTTGAGGGTTTAGTAACTGACATTCAGGGAGGGTAGGTAATTTGCCTAATAAATAAAGGTTGCACAGCAAATCAAAGTGACAGACTGCAGCTAATTCCAAGGTTTTACTCTTCTCTTAAAGCAATACTCTTATCTCTAAAAATACTATTTCACAAGCCTCTTTAATACAGGCTCCTCTTTAATACAGGCTCCTCTTTAATACAGGCTCTAAATACACTGCTAAAAATACTGTTTCATGAGCTTGTATTGTTTCATGAGCTTGTATTAAAAAGACTCATGAAATAGCCTTTCATTGTTGCTTTCTCGTCATACTTGGAGTTAAAGCTATATTTTGCACAAAAGGGTTCTACAACAATGATATGGGACACAATTACAATTAGTCTAAAATAGGGATAGAATAAAGAAATATGTGTAAGCTTCTTTTACAAAAGCCAAAGCCAGTTTCTTATAAAGTTAAATATGCACTTACCATGTAAGCTAACAATTCCATGCCTGGGTATTTACCCAAGAGATATGAAAATTTATATCCACACAAAGGCCTGTAGACAAATGTGTACTGCAACTTTATTCATAACCATCAAAGGCAAAAAACAATTTAAATTTCCAACAACTAGTGAAAGAATAAACATAATTTGGTTTATCCATACATTAGAATGCTTTTCAGCAATAAAAAGGAACAGACTTCTGATACATGCAGCAACAAGACTGAATCTCAAAAAAAATAAAAATAAAAATAAAAAAAATAAAAAAATAAAAAAAGACTGAATCTCAAATCAGTTAAACCAAGTAAAAGAAGAGAGACACAAAAGATTCCATGTATATGACATTCTGGAAAAGGCAAAACCGTAGAAAAAAATTGACCAGTGCTTACTGAGGCCTGGGGGTAGGAGGGGGGATTTGACTGTACAAATGGCATGAAGGAAATTTGGGGCCTGATAGGAACATTCTAGATCTTGTGTGTGGTGGTGGTGGTGATGTGACTAAATATATCAAAATTCATTAAATCATACCCTTAAAATTGGTGAGTTTTATTTCATGTAAAGTTTGCCTCAATAAACCAGGCTTTTTTTTTTTTTTTCAAAAAAAGTAAACATTTGACAAAATTGAACATCCATTTATGATAAAAACTCTCAACAAAGTGCATATGTAGGGAGTGTACCTCAGCATGAAAAAGGACATAAATGACAAGGCCACAGCTAACATCATACTCATTGGTGAAAGGTTTATTATTAATTAATTAATTAATTAATTAATTTATTTATTTATTTATTTATTTATGTGAAAGGTTTAAAGCTTTTTCTCCAAGATCAGGAATAAGAAAAGGATGCCCACTCTCCTCACTTTTATTCAACGTAGTATTGGGAAGTCCTAATCACAGCAATTAGCCAAGAAGAAGAAATAAAAGACTCATACAAAATATTAGTAATGTCATTGGCAGTAAAACTTATGAAAAACGGAGTCCAATAATGAGAGATAGAAGAGAAGTTAACCTAAACCCTTGCCCTGGAATATCTTGACTATTCTGGGAATGGAGAACAGAAACAAGGGCTCTAGTATCAAATGGCCAATCCACTAGCATGTGACCTTGAGTGAGGCCTGACTTCTCTCCAAATCTTAGTTAACTCACTGTTAAAGAATTGCATTAAATATTTAAATTCTTTGAACTTCTTGATCTTTTTAAGCTAGATAAACAAAACAAGGACCACATTTACCATTCAGAAAAACCTCCCCCTTGCTGATCATTAAAGGAAAGCCTGAGTCTAATATGTAATTCCTTTGGTAGAGAAACAGAGTTAATTAAAATTAATTAGCTTTCTTACTCACCATTCCTTTGGAGAGAAAAATTATATAATTTGGCCAGCAGGTGTCATGCACTCATCTAGGAAAAACTGACAATTCTTCATATCAAAATGCTTTTCAAGTTAATGTTTCCCTAATATTTTCATCTGTGGTGATTATGAATATTATTTCTCTGTACAAATGCATAGAGGGAAGAAAATATCCTAAATATTCACTTCTTTCCTCAATTTTTGTTCTCAGCGCCGATCAAATATGGTTATCAAATCTATACACCAAGATGCAAATGTCTTTTACTCCATTATGTTTAATGGTCCAAGATTTTTAGAAAACTGAGTTAATGGCTCATGAACATTACTTATCCAGTCTCAGCAAATTCAGCCCTTTAATGGCATTTTCTTTACTTTCAATGTCACCTCCTGCATGAAGTCTTCCCCTGGCAACTCATGTACCATAAACCTCTATATATCCTAATGAAGCAACTTCCACATTGTCTAGTAACTCTTTGTACCTCAGTCTGCCTCTCCTCTTTTTTGACCACTCCCCAAACTATAAATTCCTATAAATTCCTATAAATACCTCTTGGAGGTACCTGCTGCACCCTCAAGTGGTAGCATAGTACCTTGTGCTCAGTAATGTTTGTCAATGGCAAGTGAACAAGTGAACACATACTTGAGCCAATTTTTTTTTAAAAGGTTTTATTAATGAGAGACACACACATAGAGAGGCAGAGACACAGGCAGAGAGAGAAGCAGCCTCCATGCAGGGAGCCCAACGTGGGACTCGATCCCAGGTCTCCAGGATCAGGCCCTGGGCTAAAGGCAGCACTAAACTGCTGAGCCACCCTGGCCGCCCGAACTAATTTTACCTTCTCCAAAACAAGAGGTTTTTTGATGACCAGGTGAAAAGACAAAAGACTGGCAGGTGATCAGATCTACAGAAAAGTGCAGAGAGACACATGGCTATCTTGCCTGGGGGAACATTTGGGATAATTGTAACGTATCAAACAAAATAAGAGCAGCACCACATAGAAACCAAAAGTTGGTGATGACGGAGTCAGTACATGACTACATAATGGACTAGCAGGAAGTCTTAACCTTTTTGTGCCAAAGACCCTTTTAACATCTAGGGAAGCCTAAGGACACCTTCTCAGAATCATGTTTATAAAAAACAAAGTAAAATACGTAAGATTACAAAGAAAACTAATTACATTTAAATACAGTTTTCAAAATATGTTTAAATGGTTTGTTAATGAGATCTAGCAGTAGATTTGATAACTACCATAATTTCATAAAAGTGATGAGTGTAAGTGATATTTTGAGAAATCTGTGACACCCGTAATATGATATGAAAATATGTTTTTGACAGTCACAGGTAGTGCTAATCTTTTGTAGTTTTTGCCTACATTCATAACTGATGAAAATGCTAAATTTCAGGCTAGCGAAATCAAAGTTGTACTTTTTCCTCCTATCTAAATACAGAGACCTCTTAAATTCTATTCATAAACCACCTGAAGCAGCCTATGGACCCAAGGCTAGGAACCCCTGGGTCAAAGGAAGTTAAAATGGCGGAAATTTCAGTTATGAAGTCTGAAGGAGTAAAAAGGTTTTCCTTTGACAGGTAGTCTTCTCTCTTTTCCTTCATGAAGTTCACAGTATTCACTTTTTCAGCTCTCATTTACTCTGCCCCATTACAGTAGGGTTGTACCCCTATTGCTCCATGAAACCATCCTTTCCCAAGTCCTGCCTGATGTCTAGACATTACCCACTCCTTAGGGTATGTCTTGATCCTTACCTCGCTTGATTTCTCTTTGGCTTTTGTACTGTTGACTGCAGGGACATTTCTGTTGACTGCTGTCTTTTCAAACTTCTTTTCTCTTTTGGCTTATCTCTATTTTTCTCATTTCCCTGGCTTTATTTCCAACCTCCAACCCTATCTCCTCTCCTGCCTGGGCTATGTCCTGGGTTCTACCTACCTTCTGCTCCTCTTCTCACTCTGCATACTTAGTCTGGATAGTCTCATTGATCTAGTCTACGTCTTTAGGCCACACCTCTTTCCTGAACCTAAGATCCTATATCCAACTATCTATGACACAACTCTTCTTAAATATACCAGGGATCCCTTGAACACTATGTATCCAAAATTAAAATTCATCCTCATTTCCTCCCTGCTTCATCTCCCTATGTTCCCTATTTGGGTGAATTGACATGGAAATACAAAGCCTCCCCAGTCAAAAGTCTGGAAACTCTTTTCGATTTCATCTTTTCCCTTACTCCCAGACATAAAATTAATTGCCAAAATTTCCAGATTATCTTATCTATCTTAAGATCTCTCAAACTTGTCCATTTTTTTCCAGGTCTACTATAACTGCCTTAGACATTTTAATAGCTACCAACCATTGCTTACCATGTATCAGGTACTATGCCAATTGTTTTACATATGCTGTTTTATTTAATCCTCAAATCACCCCATGGGGTAAAAATTATTATGCCTAAATTAACAAATGGGGAAGTAGAAGCTAAAGAGGGCAAGAACTAGCCCAAGGTCATCGGGCTTTTTTTTTTTTAAGATTTTTAAAAATTTATTTATGATAGAGAGAGAGAGAGAGAGAGGCAGAGACATAGGCAGAGGGAGCAGCAGGCTCCATGCTGGGAGCCCAACTCGGGACTCGATCCCAGGACTCCAGGACCGCGCCCTGGGCCAAAGGCAGGTGCTAAACTGCTGAGACACACAGGGATCCCCTCATTGGGCTTTTAAATAGCAGAGTCAGGATCAAAGCATTGGTCTGTTTGACTCCAAAGCTGTAGGCCTCTTTGTTTCCTTCAGGGTCTCTGGGATTGCCTTCCTGAAACCTATTCATGCTGGTGCCACTGAAGTTCTTTCTCTCACAGGCAAATCTGATCACCTTAGCCTCCCGCCTGTAGTTTTGCAACGTTCCTGAGACCCTTCACCACAGTGCTAAAACTCCTCTATAGGCTTCATGAGTTCACCCTTGCTTATCTCTCCAGCTTCTTCTCTTGCCACCACCCACCTTAGCACTCTACACTCAGCTGCCTTTCATTCCTTCAGCACACTTCCCTCTCCTACCCCACTGTGCTAGTCTGCTCAGGCTGCCTTAACAAACTACCATACACTGGGTGGCTTCAACAACAGAAACTTATTTTCTCACAGTTCCAGAAGCTAGAAGTCTGAGATTCAAGGTGTCAACAGGGTTGCTTCTTCTGAGGCTTCTCTCCTCAGCTTGCAGATGTCCGCCTCCTCTGTGCATCCCTCACATGGTCTCTCCGTGTGTCTAAACTTCTTCCCTATAACACTAGTCAGAGTGGATTCAGGCCACCCTAAAGGCCTCATTTTAACTTAATCACCTCTTCAAAGGCCCTATCTCCAAAATGAGTCACATTCTGAGGTACTGGGGGGTAGGACTTTACCACATGAATTGGGGAGGGGACACAATTCAGCCCCTAACACCTACTCACTCAGCTAACTCCAGCTTACCCCTCTTGACTCACTCATTCATGCCACGCTTACTAGGAAGTGTCTGGCTGCCCCAGGTCTGAGTTAGGGGCCTCTGCCCTCAATACTGTTACAGCCCCCAGGCTTCTCCATTATAGTGCTTACCATTTTGTATTGTTATTACGTTTTCCCTTCTCTGAAGCCTCGACTGGACCAAGCTCCTTGAGGGCAGAAGCCACATCTCATTATTCACGTTTCTAGCTGCAGCTCCAAAACCGGTAGGAAGATCACATACTCAGCCAATTAGCCAACCATTGTGAGTTAATAATTTCCAAAAGCTTATTCTGGACTTTTCAATAATTTGTTGAAAAGGATACAGTTGTGAACGAGACATAAATCCTCTCCTCTCGTGGAGTTGGCATTTTAGCAGGCAGACAATAAGTAAGTAAAAACCAAACAAAAAAATAAAAATAGAGTTTTAGTGCTGAAAAAGAAGATAGAGTAATTGATGGAGAGCAGCTTTAGGGGACTTCTTTGGCTGGGGGTTCAGGGAAAGCTGGAGGGAGACATTTGAGGTGCTGCTTGAATGATGAAATGTAACTTTGCATGATCTGTGGAAAGAGAAGAATTTCAAACAGAGGGAAACATTTGAAGCACAGACCCTGAAATGGGAAGAAGCCTGGCAAGTCTGAGACAGCAAGAATGCCAGAGTGAGTGTAAGGCAGTGACAGATGATGAGAGTAGAAGGAAAGAATGTCAGAAGCTTGAACTGTGCTCTAAGAGCAAAGGACGCCACTGAAATGTTTAAGCTGGGGCTGGAGATGTTATGATTTATGTCCTTAATAAGATCAATCTGGGGTGCAGATTTTAGAAGGGCGATGGTGAAGTGAGGAGACCAATGCAGAGATTGCTGGCAATGATCTAGACCAGTGGTTCTCAGTCGAGAGTGTTTTTGCACCCCTGGCTTCCCCAGGGGACACTTGTCACAGTTGGAAGAGATTTTTGGTTGTTACAACTATGGAGTGGGGCATGTAGTGGCTAGAGGTCAGAGATGCTATTAAAAGACCTACCGTGCACAGCCCCTCATGACAAAGAATTATCTGATCAAAGTGTCACCAGTGCCAAGGTTGAGAAACCCTGATCAAGAGAGAAATGATGGTGGTTTGATCACATGGTAGCAATGGAGGTTGCGAAAAGGTAACTAGCCTTAAGATGCATTTGGAGATTGCCAGTGAGCTGGACAGGGCTTGCGGACAGATTGGATGTGGGCTTCTGGGTTTGGGACCTGAGCAATAACATGGATATTGGCAATATGTACTGTGATGAGTCATTAAAGAACAGGTGATATTTAAAGGTCTGGGGCTGGGAGAAATCATTCAGGGGGATAATGTAACTAGAGAAGGACGGAGGGCCTGCCAGAGCCACGGGTCACAGCAGGATTGGAATCCTGTGAGAGAAGACATAGCCAACATACAAGACAAGAGTGAGGTCCTTGGGAAGACTAGAGAGAATGTGCGCCAAGCTTAGGGGATGGGGAGCCTGAGGAGCAGGGACATTTCTTCTACTGAAAAAGGAAGGAAGGCAAAGTCCATGAACAGGGATGTAGGCAAGTGAGTGGATTTCGTAGTGGGAAGGAGAGCAGTCCTCATCAATTGCCCTGTTGTCTCTATGATCTAAGGTCTGAGTATGAGTACCAGCTGGGTGTGAGTGTGTGTGTGTGTGTGTGTGTGTGAGAGAGAGAGAGAGAGAGAGAGACTAGAGATTTGAGAAGAGAGGATGTTATGAAATAGCTAACTTGGAAGGGGGTAGTGAATTTAGCATTAATTATGAGTTGGAAATGAGTTGGAATGGTCTGATAGTGTTTTAAACCATTTGAGATTTGTGGTCACAAATTTAGAGTACAATCAGTACAACTTCTGGATTAAAAATTAATAACCTCTAATTGAGTGAATAAAATGTCATAGTAACAATAATATTAGCATCTCCCATTTCTTGACCATTTACAATATAGCATGCATCACCTTCTACAGAACATTCTTTATATGTATCTTAATACTCTCAAACAACCCTACAAAATAGGCATTATTATCCTTAATTAACTGATAACGAAGCTAGGAACTCAGATTAAGAAATTTCTTCACACAGTAAAGGGACAACATTCAACGCTGGGTCAGTTGACTCCAAAGCTCATATTCTTAACTAGTGTTTCCTATCCTACTCAGATTCTGGTTAATGAAAAACATCGCCCTGCGTAGGGCTCTGTAATTTCCCTACTCTTTGCAGAAGGCCAAAGATGCCAGTAATTCCCAGAGGAGTCGTGGAAGTAAATGGAGGTAATGCTGGGGAAAAAAATCACCTGAGGTTCATTAAAATGCATATAATTGATTGCTATAATTTGCTCCATTGTAATTTTGCTCTTTCAAGATTCTCCTTGAGGCTTACTTAAACCCATTTAAAAAAAAAAAAAAAGATTTTCTTTTATTTATTTGAGAGAGAGGCAGAGATAGCAAGAGAGAGCCGGAACAGGGAGCAGTGGGAGGAGCAGGCTCCTCGCTGAGCAAGAAGCCTGATGCAGGACTTGATCCCATGACGACGACCTGAGCCAAAGGCAGACGCTTAACCGACTGAGCCACCCAGGTGCCCAAACCCAGTTTTACCTGTGTATCCAGGTGGGTTAGGGAGGACACGTGGAGAGGGACCAAGGTACTGCAAGGGGGGCATTGTACAGCTTGTGATTTGCCCTCAGCCTCCAACCCCCAGTGGGACAGTCTGGAGTTCTGAAAAGGGACGAAATGACTTCTAACAAGGAAACCTTCTACTTCTCCCCCACCCCACCCCACCCCACCCCGCTCTGGTTGCAATGGCGATGCGAGGGTTGAGAAAGAGGTTATTGGAGACGGCAAGACATTATCTGGAGAGAATGCAGATTTTTCTTTGTAATTTGACTCTGACTGTACATTCAGCTCACTACCATTCTGGCAGCAGTGTGGCTCACAACAGGACCGATTTACGGATTAAATGCTCCATTGAGTGTCCTTCATTTATTTTTTTTTAATTTTTATTTATTATTTATTTATTTATTTATTTATTTATTTATGATAGTCACACAGAGAGAGAGAGAGAGAGAGAGAGAGAGAGAGAGAGAGGCAGAGACACAGGCAGAGGGAGAAGCAGGCTCCATGCACCGGGAGCCCGACGTGGGATTCGATCCCGGGTTTCCAGGATCGCGCCCTGGGCCAAAGGCAGGCGCCAAACCGCTGCGCCACCCAGGGATCCCGAGTGTCCTTCATTTAAAATAGCTGTCAGCCATACTCTGGACTCCCCTCTCTCCAACAATTAAAAAAATTTTAGGGCCTGTCGATTTTCTTTCCCCTCCTCCTCTTCTCCTTCTTCTCCTTCTCTTTCTTCTTCCTCTCCTTCTCCTCCTCCTCCTTCTCCTTCTCCTCCTCTTCCTCCTCCTCTCCTCCTCTTCTCCTCCTCCTTCTCCTCCTCCTTCCCCTTCTCCTCCTCCTTCCCCTTCTCCTCCTCCTTCTCCTTCTTCTCCTCCTCCTCCTCTCCTCTTCTCCGCCTCTCCTCCTCCTCCTCCTCCTCCTCCTCCTCCTCCTCCTCCTCCCTCCTTCTTTTTTGCAGGGATACTAGATAGAAGGGAACAAGCACTGGACAATTGCTAGATCTGATAAATATCCATATAGCATTGCATATAACCATATATCATGTGGAAATTGGGGTTTGTTCCGGATCTGTTGCAGTAATATTTAACTACCACTTGCCATGAATCACCCTAATGCCACCCTATTATTAAAAAGCTATTTAAAAAAATAACTTCTAACTTTCTTGATACCTTTGTTTAAATACATATGAAAGACTGAGGCACCTGGGAGGCTCAGTCAGGTAAGATTCTGACTCTTGATTTTTGGCTCTCTCAGGGTCGTGAGATCAAGCCCCATGTAGGACTTTGCACTCAGTGGGGAGTGTGCCTGAAGAAGTTCTCCCTCTGCCCTTTCCCCCACTCACTTGGGATTTCTCTCTCTCTCTAATATAAATAAATAAATCTTTAAAATATACTCATGAAATACCAGTAAATATCAGCATTTTAGAGCCATTTATTTTTTTTCTCTGAGCCTTGTAATGAGTAACTGTATATTTTCACGTCATATTTTCTGTTTCTCAGTCATTATAAAATATGTTGACTAGGACAGACACACTCCACTGGACACTGGGTGAGTTAGGATCTCTCTTTTACATGCAGTAGGTTAAGCCCCTATGTATTTTGCTCTTCTTCCCTAGCAAAGTCTTTGAGCAATCATTTGGCATTCCACAAACATTAGGCCCCTTCTGTCTAGCACTGTGTTAGATGCTCAGGATACAAAAGGGGATAAGAAATGTCCACTGTTCTTAAGGGATGGAAAAAGACAAGAATATCAAGTGTGACAGAGTTCAGAGAGCTCTACCTGAGGGGTAGAATGGAACAAAAAGAAAAAACATACAATCCTTCAGGTGTTCCTAGAAGTCCCTAAATGATCTGGTCTTGCCCTCATTCCCTGACCTCATACTCTACCACTCTCTGCCTCAGTAACCCTGCTTCAGCCACACGGGATCTGGGACCTGTGCTGTTCTTTGAACCCACCAAGCAGACTGCTATCTCCTCCTCCCAGGAAGGCTCTTCTTCCCTTAGATATGAGCATGGCTGACATCCTCCAGGTGCTCAGGGCTCTGCTCACATGATTCCTTACCAGTGAGGCCATCCTCGTCCTGCTGTTCCCTTATTTTGCTTCACGTTTCTGCAAAGGACTCTCTTATCTAATATACCCTATATTTTACCTGTCTCTTTGTCTAGCTCTTGTCTTCCTTCACTAGAAGGTAAGGTAACTTTTGTAACTATTGATTTGCTGGATATACCTGCTTAGATATCTATCAACGATCATTTACAAAAACTAACTACCATCTAGGCCTTGAAGCAAAGGTTGACAAATTTCAAACTGTTTTCAAAATATGTTTACTAGATATAACTTAACTAAATTAAAAGTCAACAATAAATGACCAGCAAAAAAAAATCCTTATATATATACTTGGAAAGGAGAAATTAAGATGTGTATTATAAGTATTTATAACTATAAATAATAAAAATATTCCACATCAAAACATAAAAGACCAATAAAAGTATTTTTTAGAGAAAAAAAATATAGCTTTTAAATGTTCGCATTAAGAAATAACAAATAAAGCCTAAAAAGTTAGAAGAGGAACAGAAGAAAAACAAATATTTTAAGAAAGAATAAAGTCAGGAAAAGAATTAGTGGTTTAGAAAACACAAGATATAATGAATAGGATCTGCGAAGTCAAAAGTTGGATCGTTGAAAAGACTTAAAATAGACAAACCTCTAGAAAGGTTGATAAAGGAAACTAAAGTTGGCACAAATAAATAATGTCAACAATGGAAAAAGAAGACAACTTCATATCCAAGAAAATTTTTAAAAGATAAGAAAATGATACTTCAGTTGATTTATACTAATAAGTTTGAAAATTTAGAAAAATATGTGAACCTTAAGAAATAGTTCAATAACTATTTTTTTTTTTTTTTAGATAGTCACAGAGAGAGAGAGAGGCAGAGACACAGGCAGAGGGAGAAGCAGGCTCCATGCACCGGGAGCCCGACGTGGGATTCGATCCAGGGTCTACCAGGATTGCGCCCTGGGCCAAAGGCAGGCGCCAAACCGCTGCGCCACCCAGGGATCCCTTCAATAACTATTAAAAACACTAACAAAGTAATTGTATGTCTCCCTCAAGAAAACATCAATCTCAGATTATTTTACTGGAATATCATACCAAATTTTCAAGGCAAAGATTATTCTATCTTTTGCAAACTCTTTGAGAAAATAAAAAAAGAAGGAACATTCCATTCCCTACTGTATTGTGAGTTCAATATAACCTTGATAACAACCAGACAAGGATTGTATGAGAAAGGAAAATTACAGGTCAATTTAACTTATGAATGTAGATTTAAGAATTCTATGCAAAATCAGCGAACGAAAACTGGCAATGTACAATGTAAAAAATGATCATGATACATCATGTTCGAGTTAGATTATCTCAAGGATGCAAGGCTGATATAACCTTAGAAAAATTCTAGACTGTAATTCATCAGAAGAATTTATTAAGGTAGGTATATCCTATAAACTCTTTCTTGGAAATTTGAAATAATCCCAAGGAATATTTTGGGGGAAAAATGAATGGTTTGAATTTAAACCCGTGGTTTGCCGGGCTCTGGCTAAATGTTTCTTTATGACCTGGCAAAATGAAGCAGTTAAAAATTAAAGCAAATTAGGTTTTTCATATCCAAATTTTGTCCTTAAAACATCATATTTCTTTTTTTAAAAGATTTTATTTATTTATTCATGAGAGACACACACACACACAGAGAGAGAGAGAGAGAGGCAGAGACATATAGGCAGAGGGAGAAGCAGGCTCCATGCAGGGAGCCCGCCGCGGGACTGGATCCGGGGTCTCCAGGATCAGGTCCTGGGCCAAAGGCAGCGCTAAACCGATGAGCCACCCGGGCTGCCCAAAACATCATATTTTATATCATAAGCCTGCCACTGGATACAGCTTTCTTTTCTTTTATTGTGAGCTTTTTTATTCAAATTCATGCAAACTTTACAAGAAAACCTTTTGAGAGGCATTATTTTTTTTTAAATTTTTTTTTAATTTTTATTTATTTATGATAGTCACAGAGAGAGAGAGAGAGAGGCAGAGACACAGGCAGAGGGAGAAGCAGGCTCCATGCACCGGGAGCCTGACGTGGGATTCGATCCCGGGTCTCCAGGATCGCGCCCTGGGCCAAAGGCAGGCGCTAAACCACTGCGCCACCCAGGGATCCCAGGCATTATTTTTTAAGATTTTTTACATTCATTCATTCATTCATTCATTCACAAGAGACACACAGAGAGAGGCAGAGACATAGGCAGAGGGAGAAGAAGGCTCCTTGCAGAGAGTGTGATGAACGACCAGACCCTGGGATCACGACTTGAGCCAAAGGCAGACGCTCAACCAGCCAGGTGTCCTGAGAGGCATTATTTTATTACTATGTTTGGTAATCAACATCTACTCCATTCTTTTATTTTGCAATTTGTAATTTTAAAGTTTAAAAAGAAATTGTTAATTGTGTAACATGACCTGTGTTTTTAAAAATCACTAGTCTATAATCAAGTTTCTTTTGCTAGCTTAATGTAGGAATTTAGTAAAATATTTATTGAACCTAACATAGGACAGGCATTGGGTAAAGTGCTCTACAAACTGAATTGTACACTCTTAGAAGATTACTCCTGCTTGGAGAATTAAAGAAACTGGCCCACGGTCACTGTTGCCAAAATATCTGACTTTAAAGATTAGCCTTTTTCTGCTAGATCTGGAAAAAGAAGTAGCTCACTGAGACATTTATCTTGATAGTTAAAGAAATTCTCTGCTTCTTTTTGTACACAGAGTTTTGCTTTTCTCAGGTATTTTTGTTAGGGGACCTTAGCCAGACGACTTCTTCAATTTCACTGGACACTCTAATGATATACCAAAGTTTTCATTGAATTTGATGTAAATAAATTCTCATTTTGATAAGCTCACTTAGCATTCTTTACAAATTATAGTAATTTGTGGTAGGCATTTGGTTGGTATCAAGAAGCATTGGTGGTTTTTTTTTTGTGTAAGAGGGAATTTATATGACCTCTATGTTTCAACTGCGGAAAGGATGAAAGGGAAGAGAATTTGTGTTTGATTTCACAGAAACTTCCAGGTCTTTAAGACTACCCCTATTGTATTCTATTACCTCTTGACCTTTTATACTCAGCCTGGATTTTATTGTTAATTGTGTAAATAGTATTATCCTAATAGCTTATGCAACTCTTCTGCCTCTTTGCCAGGGACCCACCCTACCTGAGAAAGCCCCGACGCTGGAAACCCTAAAAAATACTTTTGCTGCTATTCTATCCAGACAGCTAAATTGTAAAGGAAAAAAATTTCCCAATCATACAATTGTCTCCTCTGTAATTTTATTATTTTTTTTAGTTTGCTGGGCCCTCAACACTGTTTACCAAACTATTCCTTATTGGAGCTAAGGTTAGCTATATTTCTCTTAACTTCTTTAGAAACTGTCCAGTAGCTTCATTTTTTTTTTTTCTGCTCAAGCCATTAGTTTATGTCTTCTCTACTCACTAACAGAAAAGAATTTCTCTTTCTCCCTTGTGGAAAATATTGAAGCCATGAGACCATCATTAGAGCAGGGCTTTAAAAGATTTACGCTCTGGGTCACCTGGGTGGCTCAGTCAGTTAGCCATCTGCCTTCAGCTCAGGTCATGATCCTGGGGTCCTGGGATCAAGTCCTGTATGGAGCTGGGCTCCCTGCTCTGTGGGGAGTTTGTTCTCCCTCTTCCATTGCCCCCCTATATCTCTTTCAAATCAATAAATCAATCTTTAAGAACATGAAATAAAAGATGTACTTTCTTATGTTGTTCGTTTCCTTTCTCAGTTAGCTGCTTATATTTGTTGTTTTAAATGACATATCCCAAATACTATATCATCCATAGAAGAAAAGCAGTTACCAAAGATGTTTTCTTTCTTTTTTTAGGAAGCTATACTACTGTTTTTAGTCACCTGGATTATCCTCAGTTCCCAGTGAATCTTCAAAACTCATGTTAAATAGATTAGAAAATATGTACACAAGTCTTGTGCTGGGACCTACACTGGTCTTATTTCATGAACACCATTCAGATGGCCTTAGATAATCACAAAAATGGAATTTGGGGAGGGGATCAGAATAATTACACACACACACACATTTCAAATGTAGACTAAACCAGATAGTTTAATGTATAAGCTGGGGCAGAGAATACATCTTGTGCTTTTCTCTGTGCCTCAGAGAGCATAATGCAGACAAATGGATACGGTAGACACACTGTTCTTGGATGAATGACCAAGAGGGATTGTGGGCATCAGTAATGCACCTTGGACTCTGAAACCAGTTGCTTGAGGTGATAGCCTGGCTCCATTACTTCCTAGCTATGTGATTTGAGCAAATGATGCAAACTTCTGAGCCCCAGGTTCTTGGTCATTAACTGTGCATTGAGAGGCATTATATAGAGGCCTATAATAATTATATCCCCCTCATGGGATTTTTATGAGCATTAAATGAATTCATACATAGAAGTATTCAAAATAGTACCTAACACATAATATGCATTCAATTAGTCTTAGCTCTTATTATTCAGAATAGATATGCTAAAGCCAAGCACTTCCTTCTTAATACTTTGCATATACATATTTCCTAAAACTATTATTGCAGAATGATCTGCACAGAATGGCTGGTCAATGAGATCCTGCCTGCTGTGAGGGTTAGATGAATATTATGACTCTAGTTCAGTTCCGGACCCATAGTAGACATCAATAAATACCAGCTTGCTTTCTCTCTTTTCTCCCCTATCTCTTATGTCCTTTGCTTCATGGTTCTTTCTGATAGCTTCTCTTAGTATTATCATATTGTGAATAACTTTTCGGCATTGATAATGTGGCAACTTTGATCTCAGGATGTGTATTATTCTTTGGATCTTTCATCTTTATTTACAAGAAAACCTTGGCTCCGTAATCAGATAAGCATGAATTTAAATCTTGGCTCTGCCACTGAGTCTCAGTCTTTTTTTTTTTTTTTTGTTCATCTGCAACAAGAGGATAATTTAATCTATTTTACAGGGTTGTTGAGAGGGTTAGGGTGATTACATGTTGTGTTCCTGTTACGAAGCCTGGCATATAGTGGGTGATCAAAATCTAAAATCTAAATCTAAATTCCTTCCCTCCATGAACTGATTTCCCTTATTTTGTATTTTTCTGCATTCATTTATTTCTCTAAAGGAGGAAGATAAAATTCTTAATTGACTTTGACCCATCTTTTTCACAAGCATTTCAAATTTTCATTTTGCAAAAACAACCTTGAGTTTTGGAATAGTTTTGACTCCTCTATCCTCTTTTAAGGAGTGTGCAAGGCCCAAATGAAATACAGAACTTTGTAAAACATCACTTCTTCCTTCAAAATAAACCTGTAATTTATTGGTAGCTGTAATTTTCACTTAAATTATTATTTGGGTGCATTAAGCATCAAATTCCTCCTACATATTGAGTACTGAGTGTGAAGTTTTCAGATCACAAATCTGAGAATTTAAGAAAATAATTTTATTTTCCTGTAACAACTTAGTTTCTATTGCAAAAATCCCCTCAGTAGGACCATCTTAGGCTGCAACTGTCTTCCTCCATTTATACAACCGCCCCTGCTAGATAGCCTGCCAAGAATTTGATGTCTTTATTTTCTGGTTGTGCTGCAACTCCTTCCCCTTGCCTTCTTCCTCGCTCTTCTTTTTGGGGGCAGTGGAACACTCCAATCTAGCAGCCTGGATAGAGGAGATGCAGGGTAAAGGTAATATGAGGGAAAACAATTAATACTCCACAATATGATCCCACTGCATAAGGATTTTATCTAAAGTTTTAAATATTTCAGTCTCCATTGGATTTAGGTTTTCTGCAAACCCAAAACATGTCTGAGACTGCAGTTTACATTGTTGTATTAAAAGATCTTCTACAAGGCTTTGTTTTCTGACAATAAACTTACCTACAACATTTTTGTGTTCAGATAGTGCATACTGGGCAAGTATCCTCAGGGAAGTAACTTAAGCCTCTTCTGTCTTCCACAATCTGATTAAAGTGTAACATCTGATGTTTCTGATTATATGTTGTTTACTCCTAAAGCCTTCTTTAACCCATCAAGAGGGAACGTTGTACTCCCAGAGTTCCAAGTATTACTTCTATGGTGGCATTCTATTTGCCATATCCCTTATTAGAGTATACACTGAAGCCCTGATCAGTGTCTGTTTCACTGTTGCATCCCTAGGGCCTAGCCCAGTGCCTGGCTCATGGGAAGAGTGCAGAAAATGGTTAGATGAATAAATGAACAAATTCACTGGTATTATTTAAACCTTTTCTCACCTACCCTCAATATGCGAGAGGAAGGGAATAAGTATAAAAAGTGTTGTAGAGGTCTTTTAGCTCAATCATCGACTCAAAGTAAAAATCCTATATATAGAATCTCTACAGAGAGTCAGGCTTTTGCTAAAATATTTCCAGAAGAGGGAATATAATTAGCTTTTTCCATTTATGGGTAGTTCACATTTTTAGAAAGTGCTTTTTTTTTTTTTATTGAATCAAAATCTGCCTCTGATTCTATCTGCCCTTTGGAGTTTTGTAGATTTGCAATTCTATAGTTTAATTCTCTAAATTTGTTCAAAAGACACATTATCAAAAAGATTCAAAAGGTGATAAAGACAGCTCATCTTCGATAGAAATCACCATCAGCTGGAAAATCTGCTTTTTTCCTCCGATAGAATATACAGGTCTTGCTTTTGAACTATTTAAAGAAATATCAGAAATGGAAAAGGACAGAAATATTGGTGCACAACTATCTTATTCAGGGAGGGGAAATTACTTTGAATTTTAGCCTTGTCTCACGATGTGAGAGAAGCATTGCTCAGGTGCTTTGTGATAGGTTATATAACGCAAGCTGTGGATTCCTCTCTGGTTGTTGTGTTATCTTAAACTAGAAAATGCTTACAAAAATCTCTCTACATGTCTGTCTTTGATCTGTCTCCAGATTGCTACTGCCTAGCTGTCATTCTCACTGCAAATTCTATGTTAGAAAGCCTAAAATTTCCTTCTCTTTTAACCAGCTACTTCCACCAACTACCACTGGCACCGTCATTTCCCTGGCCTTGTAAGATAGGACTTTAAGTTATCCTGCGTGTCCCCTCATCCTGTCAGCTGCCCAGGGGGCACGTTCCTCCCCTGCAGTGTTTCCCACATCTCCTTCCACCTCTCCAGCGAGACTGACAGGTGGCCCTCATCTTGGGAGTGATTCAACTTCCGCTTCCCTTCCTTACCCCAGCTTCTATCCCATTTTAATCCAAAAACCAGGGCGCAGCCATACTAAATGTTTCTTAAATTCTTTCTTCATCAGTCACCTCATTTAAACTCCACAACGTTTAGAGGTCTACTGCACAGAGGCTAACCTCCTCTGCCTCCATCTCCAAGTTCTCTCCTGTAGCCTTCTAACCCCCGACTCTCCCACTGCACAGCTTTATTTTAGTCACTGCATCTCCCAACCACCCCCGCCCCAGACTCCAGGTCCTCTCTGGTAGGTTCCCTCCCTCTCTGCAACCTACATGCACCCCACCCCCCCATGACCATGCTACACTTGCATTTGTATGATCTGCTCTCTCCTGTGGGCCAGTTCTAAAGCACACCCGAAGTCCTATTCTTCCACAGATTTTTGTCCCAGTGACCCCAGGCTCTATTCATCTCCTTCTCCTTCTCTCCTTTATCATTTTTATTGTGAATTATGAGCAAAAGTAAATAAAACTTATATGTACAGTTTAATAAATGATTGTAAAGAGAACACCCAGGTGACCACCACTGGGATGGGAACTAGACTATTACTGGAGCACTGAGAGCCTGCCCCCTGCTCCCACGTGTCTTTTCTCACCTAAATCGACAGTACTAATAATCTGTACCTCATAATTTAGCACTCATAGTAATTAAGTAGCATCTTGCTTTGCCTTGTGGCTTAAGTGTATTGGTTTAATTCCTCCCACTCAGTTTTAGGCTCTTGATGGGCAGGGCTTATATTGACTATTCTTTAGAATACCCAACCGTGTCTCAAGCAGTGCTAAGCAAATATGAGTATTCAAGAGACACTTGCTCATTGATTATAGACTAAGAAAAAGCAACAGTGAGAACAAACAATATGTATATTTATGTCCAAGAGCTAATATTGTTATATCTTTCAAACTCATGTGAACCTTTAGAAAATGTTCTAAAGTTCTACTTTGCTAGGTTCTTTTCCCTCATGTTATGCTCCCTGGTTTCAATTTGTTTTTTGTTTTTTTCTTGTTTTTTTTTTTTTTTTTTTCTCCTTTAGATAGCATTCAGCTTTCCTGGAGATTCCTCAGGGAATTTCCAGCTTTGTGAAGCCCAGTGTACCAGAATACCTTGCCAATGAATAGAAGTCCATGACAACACTATAAAACACCAGAGATTCTTCTCCTTATTTCAGTAAAAAGCAGAAACAAAAACAAAAATAATCCCTTCTCTAATCACAAAACAGCTTTTCTCCTACACTGCACAATTCTCTCATGAAACAACTTTGCATGGTATCCAAATGTCTTTAAAGTTAAATGCCTTAGCAAATGTTGGTAACATTCCATATGTGGAAGGTTTTATCACACAGGACTTCCAGCAAAGCTTCATGCCAGTAAAAAGAAGAAAAGATAAATGTATAATAAACAAATAAAGAAAATACATATTAACCAAAAAATCTCTGAAGATCTCTCTGTGTAAGCAAAAATGTGACTCTAGGAAATTATGCAGTATAAATTACATAAAAGATGCATAAAGTATGCCAATGATGGCACATCAGAAAATAGTATATATGTATTACAAGACCCTAATAATTCTAAAATTTGGTCACATCTCTGAACCACTGAGCTGTTGGGTTAAATAAGTCTTCTTTCATAAGAGAATCTGAGATTTAGCAGCAGAAGGGAGGAAATCCACATTGTTGTCTTATCCTGGAAACTTCAGTGACTATGGCAAAATTCATTGTACTGAAGAATTATTTCTGGCTTGGGCTAATTATAATGAAACAGCAGAGATAAGCAGGAAGAAAAATCACACTAATAGAAGTAGGTTTATTTACAACAACTTATTTCACACACAGGCCACTGAAACATCTATATTAGGGAGGATAGTAAGCTACTAAAAAGAGCATCTGACAATCGGCATCCAATCAGTTAAACAACTAAACTTAACTGTCAAACTTCAGATAGGAAGAGAAGAATAGAAATGATTCAGAAGAGTCAGATTTTCCTTTGTTCAGCTAACAAATATTTGTTGAATTCCTACCATTTGCCAGGCCCTGTTGTGTCCACTTGTGATATATCAGTGAACAAAACAGATGAATGTCCTTGTTCTCACAGAGCCTACATTCTAGTGAGGCCATGGTGATAGCAATTAGTACAGTGCGATACGTCACTTTTATGAACTTCAAAAACAAAAAATTTTGTGTGAGTGTGTGTGTGTGAACCAAAGAAAGACTACAAGTAAACCCAAGCCTCAAGACAGTAGCTAACTCTATCTAGACAAGAAAGAGACAAGGCAATAGGATCAGGAAAGAAAAAAAGTATCTTCAATGATATTGGTAATATCAAAATCCTGAGGGTGGATAACAGATTAACAGCTGTTTATTTTACTTTATTATTTTTAAAAAATTTTTATTTATTTATTCACGAGAGACAAAGAGAGAGAGAGGCAGAGATACAGACAGAGGGAGAAGCAGGCTCCATGCAGGGATCCCGATGTGGAACTCAATCCCAGGACCACAGGATCACATTCTGAGCCAAAGGCAGATGTTCAACCACTGAGCCACCCAGGCATCCCAATAGTTATTTATATTATTATTTTGCTTTACAATTTAAATACATGTTACGTAGTTTATTTTGTACACGCAAAATATTACATCATAAGTTTTTTTTTAATAAAAGGGTATTTTTTTTTTTTTAAAAGAGCAAGAGGACAGGGTAGGGGACAAGAGGTTAACCCATGTTATTATAAAATGGCTAAGAAAGACTTCTTTGTTACTTTAAATTGATATTTTATGACATATAAGGTATAATTACTTTTTCTACTATTTTTAATAGTTTATTCTACTTAGAAGAGCCAAGATTTATGATATCAAGTGGGTATATCCTAGATAGTGCTGTCTGAAAACAGACCTATATTAGTCATCTCGGGCTGCCATACCGAAATACCATAGACTCGGTGGCCTAAACAACAGAAATTTATTTTCTCACAGTTCTGGAGGCTGGAGATTTGGGATTAGGGTGACAGCACAATTGGGTTCTGGTGAGAGCTTTCTTCCTGGCTTGCAGATGGCTGCCTTCCCACTATGTCTTTTCATAGGGAAAGAGAAGGAAAGAGAGAGAGAGAGAGAGCACCCTTTCTGGTGTCTCACCTTATAAGGACACTAATCCCAGCATGAGGATTCCTCCTTCATGACTGCATCTAGATCTAATTACCTCCCAAAGACCCAATCTCCAGATACCATCACATTGGGGTTAAGCCTTCAACATACGAATTTTGGAAAAACACAAACATTCAGTCCATAACAGATGCTTTTTTGGGTTTTGGGAGGGGTGTTCTTAGGAGATATACTTACAAGTCAGAGAAAAAAATCAAGACTCGGCAGAAGGAAAAATTAACTAGGAATGTGGTTGAGCTGAGGCCTCAGTCAATCTTATGAGGAGCTGTGGAGCTGGGTAGCCCTTCAGAGATGGAGTGGATTAAGGCAAGGAGGTAGTCATTGGTCCTTGGCCACTCCCCGAGGGGAAGAACCCTGGGCGAGACAGTACCCAGAGAAAGAGGCAATTATGAGTGATCAGTAGCTGATTGCTCTAGCAGCTGGAGGATGAGTGTGTAAACCCTGAAGAAATGATCTGGAAAATCATCACCATGTCTCCTAAATTTTTAGAAGCTAGAACATCATGATGGTTAAAATAGACTGCAGTTAATATCTGAGGTCTGGGTGGCCTTAAGAAAGTTAGTTGAAATCTATTAAAAAATTTCTCATCTGTAAAAAAGTGGCTGTAATGATACTAAAACAAGATTAATATTTTTTTTGTGGTTTTCTTTTTTTTTTAACTTTTTATTGGTGTTCAATTTACTAACATCCAGAATAACCCCCAGTGCCCGTCACCCATTCACTCCCACCCCCCACCCTCCTCCCCTTCTACCACCCCTAGTTCTAAAACAAGATTATTATAAAGATTATATAAATTTTAAAATATGTAAAGAAACTTATATAGTGCCTGATCCATAATTTTGATAAATGGGAGCTTTTATTACTACTATATTAATATTTTACATTTTTTCAATGAGATTGGGCATATGCAAATAAAAATCAGTTATCTCTGATATCACATAATTTGAGAAGTTTTTAGTACCTATTGACGCCAGTGCCTAAGAAATATTCTGAGTTGTAGTCACAATTATAAGACAAGTGTCTGAGATAGCAAATGGATTTTATTTAAAGATTTTATTTATTTATTTATTTATGAGAGGCACTCAGAGAGACACAAAAACATACCAGAGGGAGAAGCAGGCTCCTTGTGGGGAGCCTGATGCAGGGACTCAATCCCAGGACCCCCAGATCACTACCTGAGCCAAAGGCAGATGCTCAACCACTGAGCCACCCAGATGCCCCCAATGGCAAATGGATTTAATTTCAAGTTCCAACTAAGAGACTTGGTAGTGCCTGCTGATGAGTGTGGTGTTAGGAAACTTTCTGAGGAGACATTCACTTGCAGTTAGGATGCAACTGGATGTGAAAGAATAAGTTAATAGAAATGATTTAAACCAAGGAAGACAGACAAAAGGGATTTTAGAAAATGAACAAAATATTAGGAATTGTGGTGTAATAGAGATGGTCTAACATACATGCAATTGGAGACCCAGAAGGGGAGAAGAAAGAAAAGGGGACGCACACAAACATGTTTGAACCAAAAGTGGTCTAAGGGGGGGCACCTTGGTGGCTCAGTCGGTCAAGTGCCTGCCTTTGGCTCAGGTCACGATCTCCAAGTCCTGGGATGGAACCCCACATCGGGGTTCCTGCTCAGTGGAGAGTCTACTTCTCACTCTCTCTCTCTCTCTCTGCTCTCCACCTCCTACTCATTCTCTATCTCCCAAATAAATAAATAACATCTTTAAAAAAAAAAAAGAGTGGTCTAAGATTTTTCAAAAACAATGAATTAGGGATCCCTGGGTGGCGCAGGGGTTTAGCTCCTGCCTTTGGCCCAGGGCGCGATCCTGGAGACCCGGGATCGAATCCCATATCGGGCTCCTGGTGCATGGAGCCTGCTTCTCCCTCTGCTTATGTCTCCGCCTCTCTCTCTCTCTCTCTCTGTGTGACTATCATAAATAAATAAAAATTTAAAAAAAAAGTTTAAAAAAAAAAACAATGAATTAATGCATGTTTGTTTTTGGTGTTTGTTATATCAATCTATATTTTTGCTTAATTTTTGAACTTTCAATATTGACAAGATGAATGTTTAAGAGAACAGGTTTTGAAAACAGACTACTTGTGTTTGAGTCTCTGTTCCATAATTATTATTATATTATATTATATTATAATTATATTATTATATTATATAATTATTATTATCTCACCTTAAGTAGGTTTCTGCAGCTGTCTAAGCTTTGCCTCCTCATCTGTAAACTGGATATAAATAATCACATAGATGCCTTGTAGAGAACATCACAGAATAATAAATGTCACATTTTTAGCATAGTTTCTGATGCCTAAAAAGAGCACAATGAATATAAAATTTCTCCTCTTTCTCCTCAACTCCCTCCTCATCTTCCTCCTCAACCTCCTCCTTTCTCTTCCTTCTCTTTCACCATCTAGAAAATTCTCAGCAGTGACCATACCTATGCCCAAAAACCAAATTTATATTTGATACAGAAAACTATTCTTGAGCCACCATAAATCAATGAAAATATGCTTCAAATACATTATAAATTAGGTACCATATAGGCACCATCATCAAGAGAGGGTGAGCCAGCATGTACATGGGAGACTGGAATAATCAGATCTGACCACATCTGAGGATATATCCTCTGGTCAAGCATAAGTCTCTGGTTCTACATACCTGCTGAATGTACCACAAGGTACCAGAATAATGCCAAACAGACCACGACTCCATGACTAAGCTTTTGTTCCAAAGAGAAAGCAAAACAATTCAAGTAGCTTACCAACAACATTACGGTTTCCAACTTCCTTCCTAAGTTTAGCATTGGGTTTGCCTTTCTCATAGAACAGTATGCTAGAATAATACATTGTTCACTGAATCTATACCAACTTTTGTTCCCTCTTTAATGGCCAGTGAACCTTTATGTTTGCAATGTTTTTCTCTGTTGTACTATCTGGCATTTGTCCATATGGAAAAATCGTGCTGATTTTCTTGCATATGCAGCATTAAAACTTTCATATTATTCATTTCCATTGGTTTTCAATTTCTGAGGAAGAGTTACATGTCTTCTGAGAATCCAGAAAATTGCTCTCTGTTCTCTGTTTCCAGATTGCTTCTAAAAATGTTAAGGAGGAACAGTTCCAGTTTTCCCTTGGAGAACCTCTGTATATAGTTGACCCTTGAATAACATGGGTTTGAACTTATACATGAATTTTTTTTACAATACAGTTCTATAAATGTATTTTCTCTTCCTTATTATTTTCTTCATAACTATTTTCTCTAGTTTACTTTCTTGTAAGAATACATTATATAATACATAAAACAGAAAATATGTTAATCAGCTGTCTATGTTATCAGGAAGGCTCTGGTCAAAAGTTGGCTATTAGTAGTTAAGTTTTGGGACAATCAAAAGTTTTGCATGGATTTTTGACTCGACCAGATCAGCATCCCTAACCCCTGCATTGTTCAGGGGTTGACTATATACCCTTTTTAAATTAGGGCATATTTCTGCCTCAAGTTGTGATCTTCAGACCAGTTTATCAATTCACACATTTTAAAGCATTTAGTTAACAAGTATTTATTTATCAGGCAGCTTTCTCAGTGGTGAAGATGCATTAATGAATATATCAAAAACATGGTGAAGATCTTGCCTTTGTTGAACTTACAGATTAATGAGGAAGAAAGACACAGTAAAATATTACCCCTGATAGGAGAATAACAGCCTTACAGCATCCATACGGTCAATTCCTTGTATAAGGTCAAATCCTTATAACAAATGGAAATGTCTATAAAACTTCCTGATGGTTCTCCTCTGATTGAACCCTGACTGATAGAAGAATTGAGCAGGTTTCCATAGGTGTTCCTACCTGAAGTTGGCAGAGAAACAAGGCAGGTAGTGAGAGGCACACAGGGAGAAAGTTTGCTCCTGCGCCGAACTGGCTGAAGCAGACCTTGGACAGGTGGCCATAGAGGTGGCTGGAATGAGAGGTGAGGCTGGAGGATCTGAAATAGTGCACAAAAGATGTCTGATACAGCATTCCATAAATAAGAGTGTTTATTGGATGCTCAGGAAATGCCAATGCAGTTAGGGGAGGAGAAAACAAGGGGGAAAATTTATGATTCTCTATCCCTACAGAACACTGTCCCCAAATAAATGGCATCACTCTTGCTATGGTAATTGTAACATTCCCTTTTTCTCATTAAAGCTTGTTTCTTACCTTGGTCTAGGATGATTTCAGCTTTCAATTGAATATCCACATTTGGTAAGGAGGCTGATGCTTCTGCTGCTGTAAAAAGTGCAACTTGCAGCCATAAAGTCAGAAAGAATTGTGAATGTTCTTCATTGGGTGGTGTGAAGCACTGAAGCCATAAAGTCAACATCATGTGTCCTTTGGGAGTCTCTAAAAATAGGACAGCATCTTCATGTTTGAACAGCTTCCTAGCACTTCTGTCCTAAATGCAAGTCTTGACATTGTTCTTATCTTACAACTTTTACCTCTTTCCCTTTCGTAACTCATCTTTATCAAGAGGAAGAAATTATTGCCACTGTAACAACAATGTGACAAAAAAAAAAAAAAGGTGGCCTAGGCTTAGTACATATTCACACCATATGTGCAATGTTTGCAAATTTCCTGCTACGTGTTGCCTGAATATAAATGTTTACAACATAAATCTATGCCTATTTTAAACAACTATTTTTTGTACTAATTAATAGAAACTAGGCAATTAGGGTTTTCATCAACTAACTTTGTGTCTTTGGATAAATAATGTAAACTCTCTGGGCTTCAGCTTCTTTTTTTTTTTTTTTACACATAAGGCATTCTGGTTAAATAAATTTTCTTCTCTTTAAAAAAGTTCATTCTTTAGGCTTTCATTTTGCAATGAAACTTCCAATCAAGAAAGTAGTTCAAAAAGTGTCAGGAAAAGTAACATTATATCACTATTATTATTACTCAGTTTCAAATTCCATTGATATTAACAGTTTAATTGAATGGCAGTTTGTGAATGGAGTTGTTTATTCTCTTAAAACAGGAAAAAGTAACACCCAAATCCTTATTATACTGGAACAAATTGCTTTTAGATTTTTATCACTTAAAAGTGGCAGAAAAAATTCCCCTTTGGATTGTCTAAATGAAATGAAACAATTCACCTTAATAGTAATAAGTCAACGAAGTGAAGCTTCCACACATCAAATTCCTTAAAGGGTATGTTGAAAGAAAGATCAAAATCTTTTTAAAATCCTTGTAGCCTCAAAAGCTCCCATTTTTCTTGGGAAGTTCCCCTGATTCATGGAATTCAAAAAAATCTAAAGATTCAGATATGATGAAAACTGAAAGAAAACGCCCTGATCTTGTGTTTATCAACATTTTAAAAGAACAAAGTTTAAAATCTTAGTGAGTGAGTTGGTCCGGATATGAGACATTCTGAGACCATCTTCTTTGACCTGATTCTTATCAGATATAAAAATAAATCCAACCTAGCAGCCAGGAAGAGCTACATTTTTCTGCAGAAAAATAAAATGAATCAAACTCCCTGACAATAATGAAACAAAAGAATGAGAAGTAAGGAAGGTAAGGAGGAGGAAAATGAGCTTCTAAATCTTGGAAATAAGAAAAAGAAATTTACTACCCAAGCTATATTACCTGTGACTGTCCGCACCACTGCCACATGGCCATTTCTTGTACGTCAATTCCTGGTGTTCCGATGGCTATTTTACACACATAACACTCTATGTGCGTGAGTGGATAGCTCAGCTTGAAACTAAGAGCATCCACTTATGTAGTGCAGCTGTTCTGAATAGATTCAGGCAAATCTATTTTCATGAAGGTGCTGAAGATCCTCCTGGAAAACAACTTATCCTAAGGAAAGACAGAGCCAGATGTTATGTGCTGAACCCAACACCAGGCTTGGTTATCAAAAACAGGAGAGGGGAGAGATTCTGAGTTTACTCACACCTCAAAAGACTTCTGTGTCACTTAGATTTCTGTCTTGCCCGTGGACCCTTTCTGGGTCAGGGGAGAGAGCCAGGTGAGAGTACAGTAGAGTATGCACAGAAAGAGCATTTCCACTAAAGCTCAGCAAAATGTTGGTAGTCCTCTGTACAGGGTAATGTGAATTGGGAAAAGAGGCATGCCCCTACTTAGCATAATCCAACGAATAGTTTTAGCACATCGAGGGAGAAATGCACAGCAAGTGACAATAGCCCTCTGGTGACATGTAGTAGATGCTTTAGAAGTAGCAGAGGGATCTGTTGGATGTCCCATGATAACTGACTGGATATGTTCATTAGCACTCTTAGAAATTCACTATTACTTCCAGAAAGTTTGTAGGCAAAAAGATGAGAGTATTAGGAGAAGTTAGGTGGTCATACCAAACATGTCATTTCTGCTCACAAGCCAATGGTCAGAGGAAGTTTGATATCCTTGCCTAGATGCAAGTGAACCAGGGAAGATAGAGGAGCAGATGGCACCCCTGCCACCATAAAGAACAGAGGCTGTAAAGAGCAAGCAGGTGGGGGCAAGAGCTAGTGAAATACACTCCTAATTTGACCTCATTCATTCCTACATACCAATGAGACCAAAGAAAGTGGTCTATACACATACTTTTACAAAATTCTCATGATAACCAAAGGAAAATTCAGAGAAGGTAAGTAACATACCAGAAATTACACAGCTGTTCAGTTCTCTTCGACTCTAAATATGTTCTTTTATTATTATTCTCTGTTTGCCACAAAGTGATATGCTTTAAATAACTCTAAACATTTACTGAGTTCTTATTCCATTTATTATCTCATTCAGTTTTTTTTCTCACAACAAACCAGTGAAGTAAGATTGATGTCATTCTCCACGGGCACAGAAAGTCTAAGCAACTTGATCTAAGTCACAAAGCCTGTACGTAGGAGGAAGAGATATGGCTGAGCCGCAACTCTGCCTTCAACTCTAGAGCTATTTCTAGTCACCATTTCAAACAGTTGTGCCCAGAAAGGTTAAGAATTTGCCCAAGGTCACACTAAGAAGCAGCAGACTGGAATTCCAAATCCAACTGCACAACTCCCAGTCTGGTGCTCTTCGCATTACAATGTTTCTCCTAGGGTGCCTGAGTAGCTCAGAGGGTTAGGCATCTGCCTTCTGCTCAAGCCATGATCTCGGGGTCCTGGGATGGAGTCCACATCAGGCTCTCTGCTCAGCAGGGAGTCTACTTCTCTCTCTCTCTCCCTCTCCCTCTGTGTTCTTCCTCTATCTCAAATACATAGATAAAATCTTTAAAACGAACAAACAAAATAAAACAATGTCTCTCCTAAATTGGTGACACACATACTTCAATTATACCCATTATCAATGTCATCAATTGCAAGCTGTATGCTTGGTTCCCTGCAAACCATTGGTTCATACGGTGACTGCTACTCTGGAGAATAATGGCTTCTCTCTAATTTACAACTTTATTTTTCACTTGAACAACTCTTTGAACATCTCTAAAGCATAGACTCCTTTGACCTTCACAAACTGAACACAAATAAGTTTTCAATGAATTGTTTTAGACATGAAGTATGTAGAACAGATGCTTAACTGTAATCCATAAGATGTTTTTAAGATGGAATCTATAAAGAAAAACACAAAAATGTCAATTGACAGAAGCTGAGAAAGAAGGCAGGTGAAAAACCTATCAGGAAAAAAGAGTTTAGGGAAAGTAAATATTGAATAATGGATAAAGATTGAACACAATAATTTTTTCTAATATAAAGGAAAATGTATGTCATGAAAAATGATAGGAAACAGAGCCTATGGTGAGAATTTATTAGGTATTGATAGAATCAAAGCAGGGAAGAGAAAACTAAGAAAGCCCAGAGTCATTTGAATATCAACTAATGTCCAGGTTACTTTTCATAGGCAAAATCTAGCCCATTTGCATATACGGTTTGAGACTTGTTGCAAAAAGATTAAACTTTGCTTATCTGCAAATAGACCGAGTTTCACAGACAGGCTCTATTTTAAAATAACCTTTATAACAGGACATGCTGGTAAGATGGGCCACAGTCTACATCTTCAAATTATTATGAAGAGAAGGCTGTCAGATTGAATTTTTACCATTTCCCCCAAAGGGCAAATGACTGGCTCCAATCACAGAGACCATCAAAATGACTGCCTTTAAATCCGAAGTCGATGCAGGGAGTCTACAGCATCATCTCAGACTCCTCATTAAACTCTGCCTTATGGGCCCACCCACAGTGATTCCAGCTAATTGGAGTAGAGGGATCCAAGCAATGATATTTTTAAAAATTCTTCCCATGTAATATGACATCTGTGGTATAGCTTTCCACGGTCACTCCTGTTCATGTGTACATTTCTTTGAATAATAGGCCAGCCCACTCAAGCAACCCAACAAACATCCTAACTCTTGGGAGATTAGCCTGTCAGGCTTTGGCCAGATGGAGCTATCAGTGTTATTTTTTTGTTTACTTTAGTTATTTAGTGTATTCTTAGCAAATGTGTATCACGAGTGGCTCTGCATCACATTTTTAATATGAGAAACAACGTAAGAAGTTCGTGAAAAGCTTTTGACTTTAATGAACATGGTAAAAGCCTTTCCCACAACTTATTGTTAAATTTAAAACTTTATCCTTAGCAATTCTCTCTGTTCACTTCTGTACCCTTCCTTGCATGTGGTGTGATGCTCAGCGTGTCTTCTGTCTTTGTTCTTATAGTCATCTATTCCTTTGTAATGTGGTAATTAGTTTTAAGTTGAAGCCAATCCCAACTGTGAGAGCTGAGCTATTATTACTGCTGGCTAATGTACCACTAGAAGATGAGGCACAGTAAGAAAAAAAGTTATTCTTATGTGCTTTCATTGGCTTGTTATTACCAATAATTAGGGAAATATTGTGCAAAATTTATCACTTAAGCATAAATGAGAATAGAGCTGGAAAAAAAGCAAAGATAATTAAAATGAGAAACAGTGAGTTTTCAGGGAGTAATCACTAAACCTAAGTCATTTTATGTCCCAGAAGAGCAGAAGTTCATTATCTAAACCCTGATCCACTGGTAGAAGGAGAGTCTCTGGAATTCTGGTTGTCCTCGAAATGACAAGCAAAATTGTGTGCGTGCATGTGTGTGTGTGTGTGTGTAGTTTTCTGGAGACAGATATATATCACTTTTACCAAAGGTTTATGAATGAGGTATCTACAAATTGGTTTGAAGGAGTATTACCTCCTCAAATCTTCTCTTTCTTAGCAGAACCAATACTGATTCTTCTGACTACAGTTGGCCTTTGAACAATACTGGTTTGAACTGTGCAGATCCCATTAAATGCAGATTTTTTTATCTGTTCCTTATGACTTTCTTTAGTAACAGTTTCTTTCTTCTAGCTTATTTTATTGTAAGAATAATAACATACAAAACATGTGTTAATCAACTATGTTATTGATAAGGCTTCTGGTCAACACAGGCTATTAGTAGTTAAGTTTTTGAGGATTCAAAAGCTATATTGATTGATACACAGAGCTTTGACTATGTGGGAGTCAGTGTTCTTAACTCCTACGTGGTTCAAGGGTCAACTAATAGTCTTCTTTTAGGATCTTTGCTGGTACAGGCCATAAGCACTTGATACATTTCTTCAGTGTATCCTTCCAAGGACTCCTAATTAACAGATGTTGGGATCAGGCTGGCTTCTTATGTACGAAGGCCACGAGGGTCGGGATCTTAATTTCCTAAACAATAATAGCCGCAACTTCTCTTCCTTTTCTGCTGATATTGCCTCTGATAATACCTTTTGCATCTTTTTTTCTCTTACTTTGACTTCCATGGCACCATCATCTTCTGATCTCTTCCTTTTCTTTTTTTTTATAAAGATTTTATTTATTTATTCATGAGAGACAGAGACAGAGAGAGAGAGAGAGAGAGGCAGAGACACAGGCAGAGGGAGAAGCAGACTCCTTGCAGGGAGCCCGACATGGGACTGGACCCAAGGTCTCCAGGATCAGGCCCTGGGCTGAAGGTGGCACTCAACCACTGAGCCACCTGGGCTGTCCCCTCTTCCTTTTCTGTTTACACATTTTCATCTTTTTTTTTTTTTATAACTCCTTATCTTCCAAATATCACTAAAATGTTGATCTTTCCTCCACATTTTATGCTGGGTCTCATCTCTCACTACTCCACAGGTAAGGCACACCACAGGTGAGGTAAGGCACCTTGGCTGCCTTACCTCATGTATCACTCCTCTTCCATTCTCTCTTTCTCTGATTATGATGTCTTCTGAGCTCTAGCATTTTGTGATTTTTTGGCATTTCTATTGTAAGTAGCTCGTAAATGCCTTAGACTTGTATTTCTGGAAACATGTTCTTCCTTTGTTTTCTCCACTTTGGTCAATGATACTCTTCTGCACATTTGTGTCTAACTTAGGTATATGAAATTCATTGCTGATTTCATTTTTCTGGCAGTTTCTATGGACGTTTTGTCTTTTCAAAAACAATCATCTTGTTTCCCCTATTTCCATTTGTCCCTCTGCAATAATACTGTAACTTCTTGGTTTGGGTCTTTTTTCCTCCTAAGTAGGCTTTTATCCGGTTACTCTGTCTTTGGCTTTCTCTCCAATCCATCCTTTACATTTCCTTCAGAAATATGTATCTGACCTTATTGTTCTACTGCTTAAAATTCTAGTGTTCTCTAAATGTATAGCATTCCCTTGCTGAACAGTTCTTTGAAGATTCTGTAGAAATGCAAGATGCCTTTTCCAATGTCAAAGTCTAAGGAAAAGGCTGGAACTGAGAAATATGGAAACATTCTTGGTTATTTGGCAAATTACTAAAAGATATCTCTTAAGCTTCATTATGTGCCCACCTATATCCATTTTATCTTAGGATCTGATATAAAAATTACCAAATGTCTCCTTACTTTTTTTTTAAAAAAAGTAATCTCTACACCCAGTGTGGGGCTTGAACTTAGGACCCTGAGGTCAAGAATCGCATGCTCACCTGACTGAGCCAGCCAGGTGCCTCTCCTTACTCTTTTATCCATAAACTATGTCTCCCATCTACCACCAGATTGCAAGCTTGATCTGTCATCAGTCATGATGAGCTACCAGGTGCTAACTTTTCCACTACTATTAATATTGTAATAATAACTCACTAATTTGAACATTCAATAATTTTTAAGTTTGCTTCTTTTTTCAGTGTGTGCCAGCCGCTATAGAAGATAGGAGGTAAAGACCTCATAGTTTTTCTTTCGCAAGTGAATGGCAAATTTTTTTGCCCTTGGAATATTTTCCAGAGACACCTGATAACCTAGTAAAATTCATTTCAGGAACTATGCTATTACTGACCAAAATAAAACATTTAGTTACCCAACATGCTTTACAATATCTAGAAAATCCTTATCTCTATTATCACTAATTGATAGAAAAGAGAAAAATGACTTTGAAGTCTAAGTGATATGAAAAGGTCATAAAGTAGTCTCTCAAGAAATCAAGGGGTTTGCCTTTCATATGAGTGACCTCGCTGATACATTAGTGCCCAACACCATTTCTTTGCTTGAAAAAAATCATGTTTTCTTCAAATATACAAATCCTATACATCTTTTTATGCTCTGTCCCATGCATAGGGAAATTAGAACAGAATCTCAGAGTCTTTGTAAAATAAGAAACTTCTTTTTATGTTGTGATTTTTAAGCTTTTCTATGTTCCTACTTTACTAGAAGAATCTTTTTTTTTTTTTTTTTTTTTTTTTTTTTAAGCTTACAATTCCTCTTCTCATTTCATCCTGTTAGAATCTTCCAGGAGCACTTAGGGATATCCTGACTATCCCACACAAACAGGGAGCCATCAGTACTGAATCGCTGGAATTCCATCAAATCGTACAAAACAACTCAGAAATTATCAGCCTAGAATAGAGCAATGGGTGCTCAGCCTTTTAGTGACAGACTGATTACTGCCTTCACATTTCAGGAATAGATTCACAGCCTATATTCCTACAAATACCCAACAATTTAAATAATTAAGCCTATGAGGGGTTTTTTGGTGAAAGTTTGCCCCATAAGGCCTTTTCATAAGCATCAGCAATCTGTTAAAAATCTATGATTTCTGCTCTTTGCTTTGTTGTTATAGCAACCATCAAACTAGACATATACCAAAAGAAAAAAGACCACCACCTAACCAGTAACATCAAATTGAAATGACAATTTCTATGTTAAATATAAAATGACAAATCAATTTCTAACTGCTGAAGCATAAATTCAAGATAAAACCAGACTTTTTAAATTTCTTTTAGCAAATTTGGTAATGCTGGTATTGGTGGTGGTGTTGGTAGGTGAAGAGATTGGAAAGGGGAGATTAGAAGAGAGAAAACAACATTAGACACTTATGAAACTGAGTTTAATTGTGCAAATATTAAAATTCAATGGTAAACCGACACTGTCCAAACATTGAAATATTGTTAATTGTAAAGTGGCTACATGCAAGTATAAAAGATCTTTGTTTTACTCATGAGCAGGGGAAATTGTATACCGTTCAGAAAAGAGCTCCAAGCATGTAACCAGGCATATTGAAGACAGAAGATCTGACCATGAGGTAATAGTAACAATGGGTCAGAGCTGCTCATCATAGGTTGCATTTTGTCAAACACATTAATTCATAAGATCAAGTGGGCCCAGCAACAATGCACTGTACAATAGAATATCTGGAAGCAGCCATGAAAATGGGCCAGAGGGCACAAATAAGTACATGACTAAGTGTCTCACACCCATATGTCACTAAACACTGTTGCATGGGTCTTAACCTTACCTTTTATCCACAGCCACAGTGGATAGAGAGATAAGATGCTGCCTTAATGGATACTTTGTCTCCAAGTGTGGACATGAGCTAAAAAAGGACTGCTCTAGCCCTACAGTCCTGTTGAGAGGGGGTCCCTAACATTTAGCAGCCAGGGGAAACCCTCCCACTGGGCAGACCTTTGTGGAGTGCACACCTTTCTTTGTGTAGAAGTGGCCCCAAATAAGAACACATATAGATGCGTGGATAATAATGACTAGCTTAGCTGAATACCTAAGGGCCTGGAAAAAGAAATACTTGAAAATGAGGAATAAGAAAGTCTAAAGGAGAGGCATGTGGATGACCTAAGGGAGTGAATATGAAATTTGAAGATCTTTTTATTACATATTAACACCTAACAGAGATCACCTGTCATAGAAGAGGCAGTAAACAACCAAAGAGACAGACCCAGCCAGTGGACATCATCTAGCCCCTGTCAACAGCCACTCCTGGGCTAGCACAGTGGAGTAGACATGTTGAACGGGGAGAAGGCTTATATGTAGGGTTTAGGTGGCTCCCATTCAATAGCTGATCTAGTTAACTGCTGCTGGCAAATATGCAACCTGCCATAGTCAGCCCCGTGCCTTGAAGAGACCAATCAGCCACTTGGAATCAACTTGGAAGCAAAGGCTCAATTGGAAGATCATAAAGTCTCCTTTAGAAACTCATCATAAGATCAAGCTATTACACTGGGTTTATACTTGGAAGTTTTGATTTCCACTTGATAAGCAGATGTTGGAGACATTTATTTTAATCTTCCCTATTAAAAATTAATATTTAGTCTGATAGTCTTCACCAAATAAAATGTTGCTGAGTCCCACTCACTAAAATGGAAACTGTCCAAATTGAAATCAGTCATCAATCAGTCCTCAGCATGACTAACCCATTTTGGTTAGATCTAGGTATTAATGAGACCAAAGTTGGAAGTCATTAACCTTTTTAAAAATTTTATTTTAAGAAGGCATATTTTATTCTTAGAATATCTATGCAGCAGAAGCTATCTGGTACAGGCCATCCATCTGCTGCTTGCCATTCAGTCAAATTGATATAGTAGGTAAAATGCTGTTGTACTTCCCCCTTCTAGTCCTAGGTTTGGTGATCCATATTTCTAATATGACTTCAAACTAGGTCAGTGGCTACTACTCTTAAAAAGGTTAGTTAATGTAATATGACCATGCTATGATAGAGCCATACCTTAGACACATCAAGCATTGAAAAGGTTTTGTTGAATAAATTAATATGAATGAATACTTTTATAAAACATAATTCTTCATTTTATAGGAGCCTCAGAAAATATTTTTATATCATTCATATCCCCTGTCTTCCGCACCCAATCAATTATTCTTTTTTGAGATCCTCTAGTCTCATCCTGTGTCCATCTCTCCAGCAATGGTGTTTCTAGAGTTCTATTATGAACAGTGACCTGGAAAGTGAGGCCAGATGACTTTTCTAGAAGATGAGATAAAGCAGCAGACACATTGCCTTTTCTATCTGTTTAAGGTAGCTTGGGGAGCTAATGGCAACCCTCAGGATGCCATTGTTTTCCAGCTTCACTTCTTCCCATTCCTCCTTGTTCTGAATTCCTTTTTGGCTGGCTTTCGTTAATTCCTTAGAAAGTCTCAAGCCTGTTCCAAATAAAAGGGGCCTTTTTATTTGTTGCTTTTCCTACCTAGAGACATATTGTTCTAAATGCTACTCATCATTTAGTTCTCAGCTTGAATGTCATTTTTTCAGGGAAAACTTCCTTGGACTAGAACAGTTCACTTACCCCCACCATTCCCCATCATAGGCTCTATTCTTCAAACATGGAGTCCAGTTCCTCCCATTAGACCATAAGCTTTGGGGATGCAGGAACAATGTTTGTCTTGTTCACTGAACTATTCCTAGTGCCCAGCTCAGGGCCTGATTCACTCCACCCATGCTTTTTTTTTTTAATATTAAATATCCAATATGTAAACATTACACATTACTGCACAAGCAACAGGACAAATAAACAATCAAAAGGCAAATTAAATATGTCTCAAAACAAGAAAATACAATATTCTAAAATGTAGGGGTTGTAGCAAAAGCAGATGTTAGAGTAAGATATATGCTATAAATGCTTATGTTAAGAAAAAAATTATACCTCCAAGAACTAGAAAAAGGAGAAACTTAGCTGAAATTTAGTAAGAAGGAATTAACAAAGAAAAAAATCAGAAATAAATAAAATCAAGACCGAATAAACAACATAACATTGAAAGTAATGACTAGTTTTTACAAAACAAAAACAAAAACAAAAACAAACCCACAAAAAAAAAAACAAAATTGGCAATGCTTTAACTACATTAACTAAGAAAATAAAAGAGAAGGGGCACCTAGGTGACTCAGTCAGTTAGGCATACAACTCGATTTCAGCTCAGGTCATGACCTTAGGGTCATGAGAGGAAGCCTTGAGTTAGGCTCCATACTTGGTGTGGAGCATGTTTGGGATTCTCTCTCAACCTCTGCCCCTCCCTCCACCACTTGTGCACTCTCTCTCTAAAAAAAAAATATAAGGAAAAAGGAAAAAAAAAAAAAACAAAGATAAAACTCAAAACCAAAATGGGAAATGGAAAACAATACAACAGATAACCATAGAAATACGTACTGTGATAATAGATTACTATAAACAATTGTATGCTAACAAATCAGATAACTTAGAAAAAAAAAAACCCAATAATTCCTAAAAAGCACAAGTTACTATGATTGAGTCACGAATCTTGATTCCAAAAAAATGGAAATCTTTTTAGACCAATAGCAAGAATGAAAGGTGAGTTGGGAATCACAAATCTCCCAACACAGAAAAACCCAAGACCACATGGTTTCATTGGTGAATTCTATCAAACATTCAAAAAAAAAAAATAATGACAATCTTTTTCAAAATCTTACAATGAAATAGAGGAAACACATTCAAAATCATTCCATGAAGTTAGTACTGCTCTGATACCAAAGCAGGATAAAAACAATACAAAAAAGCCTAGTTTGTCTGACATAAGGATTGGTACTCCAACTTTCTTTTGGCAACCATTTGCATGATAAATGTTTCTCCATCTCCTCACTTTCAATCTGCAGATGTCTTTAGGTCTAAAATGGATCATATAGATGGTCTTGTTCTTTTTATCCATTCTGACACCCTATGTCTTTTGATTAGAGTGTTTAGTCCATTTACATTCAAAGTAATGATTGATTGATATGTATTTATTGCCATTTTATTACTTATTTTGTTGTTTCTGGAGATTTTCTCTGATCCTTTCTTTTTGTCACTTTTGGTCTCCCCTCTGCATTCAAAGAATCCTCTTTAATATTTCCTGCAGGGCTGGTTTTGTGGTCACAAACTCCTCTAGTTTTTGTTTTTCTGGGAAATTCTTTATCTTTTCTTCAATCCTGAATGAGTAAAATATTCTTGGCTGCAGATTTTTCCTATTCAGCACTTTGAATCTATCATGCCACTCTGTTCTGGCTTGCCAAATTTCTGTTGAGAAATCTCCAGCTACCCTTATGGGTTTTCCCTTATAAGCTAAGGATTTTTTTTTCTTGCTCCTTTTAAGATTTTTCCTTTATGACTGTATTTTGCAAATTTAATTACAATATGTCTTAGAATTAGCCTGTTTTTGTTGATCTTGATGACAAGATCTCTATGCCTCTGGATTTGGATGCCTTTCCTTCCTCAGATTAAGGAACTTTTCCACTGTTATTTCTTGAAATACATTCTCAGCCCCCTTTTCTTTCTCTTCTTCTTCAGGGCCTCCTGTAATATGAATGTTATTACTTTGGATGGAGTCACTGAGTTGCCTGAGTCTATTCTCATGTTGCATAATTCTTTATTTCTTTTGTTCAGTTTCAATATTTTCCATTATTTTGTTTTCTGGATCACAAATTCATTCCTTTGCTTCTTCCAGCCTGCTCTTCAATGTATCAAGCCTATTTCTAATCTTGTTTATTGTATTCTTCTTCTCTGATTCTTTTTTTTTTATATTTTATTTACTTATTCATGAGAGACACAGAAAGAGAGGCAGAGACAGAGGCAGAGGGAGAAGCAGGCTCCATGCAGGGAGCCTGATGTGGGGCTCGATCCCAGGACCACGGAATCACACCCTGAGCCACAGGCAGATGCTCAACTGCTGAGCCACCCAGGCGTCCCACTCTGATTCTTTCTTAACTCTTATCTCTGTGGTGAAGGTCTCACTGATATCTTCTATTCTTTCCTCAAGCCCAGTGAATAATCTTATGATTGTTACTTCAAATTCTCCATCAGACGTATTACTTAACTTCTGTTTCACTTAGATCTCTGGCTGCAGGCAGGCGTATCTTGTTCCTACATGTGGGATAAATTCCTGTGTGTCTTGGCATTTTATCTGTCTCTGTGCCTTCTTCTGTGTATTAGAAAAGCCAGCTATGTCTCCTGCTCCTGAAAGTAATGGCCTAATAAAGCAGATGTCCTGTAGTGAACTGTGTTGGTCCCTGGCCAGAATGTGGCAAGTTTTAACTCCACAAATAAAGGAGAAAAGAAGCAACATTGAAGAAGGTAAGAAATATGGTGATATGGCTTGGGGGAGAAACCGATCACAGGTGCTGCAAAAAGGAGGGAGCCCTGGTAATGGAGAAAGGCAAGAGAAAGAAAAGCACACAGGGGAACACACAAGGAGAGTGTTTCCCCAAAACAAGAGGGACTGAGTTTCACGAGTTCTCACAGCTAAGGATGCTTAAAGCCTGGAGTTTCATAGGTCAGCGGGCTTGGTTGGGAAAGAGCCAGAGGGCACTGCACTGCTCCTGGAGAGAAGGCAGCCAACAACCTAGGAGGCAGATGGTATGGAAACAGTCACCTGAAAAATGCCTGGGACACACAGGGCAGAGATTATTTGCTGTACTAGGAGTGCTTCCCTGAGAGGCAGTGTTCAGGGAGATACCTCTTCCAGAATAAAGGAGCTGGCAGGCACCATTTCCCAGCCACACTTATTGAATGAATGAGTTGCATTGCAGTTGGAAGAGACTTTATCAATCATGAAATTGCATCACAGGATGATTGCTTGTATTGCTCGTGGTCTTGTAACTAATTAACAGCAATATCAGAACTGGAACACTATAAAGAACACTGATTCTGGACCTAGGGCCCTTTCCAACCACTTCTTCATCAATGGGTCAGGCCAAAGTTGTTATTTCAAGGCCTCAAGCAATTTTTGAAGTTTCATCTTTGTTTTCACTTCCTGCCAGTCTTGGGGTTGTTAATTGTTTTTCTGCTGGTCTGAGGATAGTACTGTCTCCCTCCTTTTCAGAATGACTATTCATTTGGATTTTCTGGTTGACTCCAGAATCTGGATGTGCCCCGCACATGTCCTTTAATGTCTTTTATCATACATTCTGACTCTTGAAATAGTCTGCCTCACTCCTCAGCCCATGCCTAGTTCCAGGTCCTTGCACAGATTCTGCTCCATGTCCTATCATGTAGTGATGTCTTAGTCTTGCTCACTGAATCCTGGTTACATGAGTCTACATTTGAACAATTCTATCCTAGTGCACAGACTTACCGTAGTATTAAAATCCCTAACATCCCACATCCCTAAGTTGGGATGTAACAATGAGTATATACAGGGGTCTTGCTTCCTATGTGCTGAGAATTGTTTTATAGATTTACACATATTAATTCATTTAATCCCCCTATAGCTATATGAAATAGGTGCCACTAGGTAACTTGCCTGAAGTCACTCAGTGCTAAGTGTGGAGTCAGGGCTTGAACCCATGAGTTTTGGCTCCGGAGTTCGTACTCTCAACCACTATGCTATACTGCCTTTAAGTGGAAATGAGCATTCAAATACACTAGTAGAAATTGAGAAAACAGACAAAAAGTGGCCTCTTCATAGGCAGAGAGAAAAGAAGTAGATAAAACAAGAAAGGTTAAGGATAGTGGTAAGAATTCAGGTGCAAACGATGCTGAATAGATTTTTTTAAAGCTACATGCATCTCTTGTGAAGTGGCCTGTGTTCAAATGTGTCCTGTTAATTTAGTAAGTACCACCTCTGCCCCACGGGTAAGGATGGGTACATATCGTGGCTGAGGAAGTTGAGGTATAGTGGTATTTCAGACGTGACAAGGACGTGTTTTGTGAGAGCTGCTGACGTTGAATGGTAGAAAACATTTGTGTTTCAGAGGAAAAGGGCAAGAAGGAAAGAGTGAGGAGAATAGGACAAAAGAACAGAAATAAGAAAGTGAGTGCTGAGGAGAGGTGAGGAGAGACAGGAATGAAGAACAGAATGCTGGGATAAGGCAGCTTTTGTGGAATGGGGTTCGATGCTTGCTCAAAGGAACTTGCTCATAGGTTTTATTAATTTACAATGTGGATACTAGGATTAATGGGTTTTGTCTTCATTAATATTTCTATTGCTGTTTCTAAATACACCACTTTCTAAAAACAGTAGTGACATATTTATATCATCATTGTCACTCTGTCTCCTTTAAATATATTGGTGAAAGTATAATATTTATGAAACTTTTTTTAATATTTATGAAAGGATTAGCTCCTTTTCTCTTAAAGACCCTGCAAGCCTCCTTCTGCTCTATGTTTATGTTGCCCCAACCTGAGGCCTCTTGGGTATCTAGGCCTTTGATACTCTGTGATTGCATAAAGGGTAGGGCTGGGATCATCAAATGATCTCATTACCACTTCTAGAAAACCCAATACTTAGCCCATTATAGACTTTATTTTTGCTTACTGAGGCAGCATGTGCTTATAAAAATGAACACTTATTCGTGATTTTGAGTATAAACTATGAAATGATTAGATTTCTCGATAACTCAATTTGAATAGACTCACACCAGAGAGGGGTGAGATTCTGATTCTAATAGAGAGAATGTAATGTGGCATCCACTAAGAAGTGAGAGAAGAAAGTAATGCTCATGATTAGAGAGTTGGTCCTTGTGTCATATGTAAATTGGGAGTTGTGATGTCTTCTCCTAAATCTCTTCTGCTAATATAGATGCCATGTGCAGTACAGCTGGTGTACTTCACAGAAGAATATTGTAATCCTGTAAAAACATGTTGAGACTGTAGGATGTGAGTCATGACAAAAATCTCAAGGATTATTATCTTTTTACTTCTACCCAGGAGGGTTCAGTTTTTGCATCTCTTCTATAGAAATATATTTTATGAAGAAATAATAAGATGACATAAAACTAAATATTGAAATTTAAAATTATGCATAGACCATAAAATGCTAATTTCTTCATTTAAATTATATTGTTCATTTTTAATAGAATGGGTAAAAGATATAAACTCTTGAAATCAACTTGGCAGCCTCAAAATTTGAATACTTTCTTCTTGGATTCTAAATTTCCTTCATAATGAACTGCATATTTGAAATCTATTTGGTCTATTTTGCCAGTTTATTTTGTATTGTCTTGATTTACTTAGTAGATCATTATTTTTTTGTTTATTTAACTAGTTTTCAATGTTACAAGGCAGGATATCCCCCAAAACAGATTTTGCTACAAATATGGCTTTTGCTTCTGTTTTATACAGAGGCCAGGTTTTTACCAAATTTATTCAATCCATTCATTTAAAAAGTTCATCTAATAAATACCAGTTATTGACATTCTAAACTTATTTATATGTGTAAAAATAGCCTACTCCTATTTTTAGTATGTATTAGTAAGCTTCTATGAGTTGTTTTCTTCATGCCAATTATATGTGGCTTCAATCTTACATATAAGGGTCAAAATTTCTTATTTTTCTATTTAGCTTCTTATTTTTTATTTCTTATTTTCTATTTTTCTGTTTTCTATTTTCCATCACGTAACAATGGTAATTCCTTTCTTAGGCATATTTCCTTCCTTCTGTTTCTTTTCCCTCATTTTATCTTCCTGTGTGGTCTATTTTTAATTGTTTTCTCCTGTTCATTTGAACTTTACAGACCTTGAACTTGGTTATATTTACCTCTCATATATATACTTTCAATTTGGAAAAGGAGTCTAGTTTCTAAAGATTGCATATGTTGGCATCTTTGTTTTCAAGCCTGCTATAAGCATGAGATGATTTTAAACACAAATTAGCTGATTATCACAAGTAACATAATTCTCACTAGTAACTACTTGGTCTTTATGATACTCAGGGGCTAATGTGCTTGTTCAGGAAAAAAAATTAAATCCATAAATAAAAATATGTTTAGATAAAAATACAATCAGACAAAGTAATTCACAAGAAGTGTGTTGTACTAGTTCCTGCATGAGGATCTGTGTCACACAATTATAATGTGAAGGACCAACAAATAGTGAAACTCCATAGCCATTCTGGCTCTGCAGTTTCTTTTGCATCTCCAGCAATTCAGTGGTTATTCAAATCTTCATTAGTTGAAAGGTGGGAGATGGTACAACATCCTTTTCATCTTCAGGAGTTGACCCCAAGATTTGTGCACCTGTCCTGCTATGGCGTCAAGTATGTAAGGATGACCTAGCTTCAAAATCCAGTTCATTTCAGTGCTGTTGATTTGACAACCATATCTTCTAAATTTCAGAACTTCTGCTTCTCTGCCCCATCTGATCATTCTCAATGTGTGTGTGTTAATATTAATTACTTTGTTAGTCCTGACCTTCTTTTTTTTTTTTAAGATTTTATTTATTCATGACAGACACACACAGAGAAAGAGGCAGAGACACAGGTAGAGGGAGAAGCAGGCAGAGGGAGAAGCAGGCTCCATTCAGGGAGCCTGACATGGGACTTGATCCTGGGTCTCCGGGATCAGGCCCTGGGCTGAAGGCAGTGCTAAACCGCTAAGCCACCCAGGCTGCCCTAGTCCTGACCTTCTTAACAATCATTTCCTTTAGTTCTTCCCTTGGGCAACTCATCATCTGAATATTCTGATAACTGTACATTCTCAACTTGCTTGATTCTTTAGGACCTTAAAAATCTGACTTCTATTTCTGAAAAAGCCATGGCTCCGGTTTGATATATTTTTTTTAAACAAATCATGCAGATAGTGTAAGTCATTTGGGAGGGAGAGGTAAAACTGTGCTTTGCTACACATGCCCTTCTTCTGCATCCATCTACCCCCCACATCCCTACTATGACTGGCTTTGCATTGCATCTCTCCTCTGGTCTCCCAGTTGCCAGAGCTAGTTGACCACTTTGAGGCAAAAGAGCTGAGTTTTCGTATTTCTGCACTGAGCAGTTATTGGCTACGGGCTGCTGGGAACTTTTTGTTTTCAGGGGAGCTGGACAAGGGATCCCAGTAGCCTAAGTGTAGCTCTCTGGAGAAGGGTTCATATGCCAGCTTTTAAGAGTAGAGCATGTGGAAACTGGGGGATGGATACCCAAAATTCATACAAGGGATCTGAAGGCATCTGAGTCAAGTAACAGTCACCATTATGCTGTCACAGTAGTTATGCCTGACTTGTCCCTATGTGTTATCTTTTGCATGAAAGAATCTACTCTCCCCTAGAAAACGAAGAAAAAAGTAACTGGCATTTCCTTATGCATTTGAACTTGTTCATTCTTTTTTTTTTTTTTTTTAAGATTTATTTACTTATTTTTACAGAGAGAGAACATGAGCACACAGTGGAGAAGGGCAGAGGGAGAGAGAAGGAGAGACTCTCAAGCAGGCTCCCCATTGAATGAGGAGCCCCACTTAGGGCAGATCTCACAACCCTGAGATGATAACCCAAGCCAAAACCAAGAGTCAGATGCTCAACCACCTGAGCCATCCAGGCACCCTAAATTTGTTCATTCTTTAAAGAGATATTTATGTTGCCTACTATGTGGTATTTATGAAATTTGTTTTCCTTTGAAATTGCCACTCATACATTTGCAGACATGTACTAATTCAGAATATTTAAATTATTTATTCAATAAAATAAGGAAATATTTACTGAAAAAAATTACTCTGTATATTGTAGAAAAGCCAAACTAATGTATATGATTGTCGAATGGTATGGTTGTTAATGATTGCCTGGGGCTGTTGGCCAATTTTGCATCAGTTTAACACCTTCATTTCAGCATTGTTGATTGCTTGTGTATGTGTCCACTCTGAATTCTTCAAACCATGTAACATCTCACTGGTTCTCTCACAAATCAATACAGGTGAATAAAATCTCTAATTTTTCTACAACTTCCCTTATTAATAAAGCAAAGTATATAAAAGAATAAGTTTCCCAAATGGCCCAAATGATTAAAAGTACAAATTTATTCTAATTCTAACCTGAAAAAGAAAACAAATGGCAGGTAAATGTTTGGGCCATAGAAACTTTAATCACGCAACAGTAGCAGCTGAACCACATTTGACTAATTCTTTGGTCTCTGTTATTGGAACAAAACATGCTAACTGCAGCTGATTAGGCTTCATCATAATACATAGTTTGAGGTCAGAACACATATTAAAAATAACCGTAAAATAAGAGGAATGTTTTAAAGTTATATAACAGAATCAAGGCAGACTTTTTTAAAAAGTCCTGAATATCTGATACTTAAATAATATATAATATATTTAAAATCATTATATATAACTTAGTAGCACATTTTGGTGAATTCTCTCTGTGTATGTGGTGACATACTCTTCACTCCCTCCCAACTCATCTGCTTTGCCCCCACCAAATCATGTGCTGTGTTGGTATAAAAAAATAAACAGTAGTGTCTAAGCACAGACATGGGTTTTTTAAAAAATTCACAAACACCACGATGAAAACATTGAACTTTGTCCCCTTTCAAAGGACAAAGGAGTTGCAAAGCATTCCATTCACAAATATTGCAGTTTGATATCACACACACACACACACACACACTCAAGAGTCTATACTGGATTAAGTCACTTTCCTAAATCATTAAAATAATAAAAATAATGAAAATATTATCATAATTCTTTTAAAGCAGTAAAGGTCAGAGGCACTCAGAAAAAGATGTTCATGTGCAAGTATAATATGTTAGTGACACCAAATTATCTTACAAGAAAGTCACCAATACTCAGTAACAAGGGACACTCTCCTGACATTGACTTTGGTTTGGTATGTCTTCACTGGCCCACTTACATTTGAACTGAACTACTGACAAGAGCATAGATATGGGGCAGTTCAGTTGGGCCATCCTCCACCTCCATCCTACACTGAGAATGTTCCTAAGGCCACCAACTCTCTCTACAAATGGCTGTTTCAGAAAATTTTGACAAAACTCTCGAGACTACAGCTAATAGGCATCCCAATGGCAAATATTCTGTTTCTAGTCTGCACTAAGAGAAGAATGGGGAAATATAACCCAATTTCATTGTCTTTACAAAGCTGAGCTGCAAGCACAGAGTTCCCAATTTTGGCATTTCTTCACTTTCTAGTACTTTTTCTAAACACAGTCTTCCTCTTCCTAGTGGAATACCAGCTTGCCTCTATGGTGCTGCCCATTCTCTCATATTTCTGGTACCAATGTGTGTTTTGTTTTACCGCTCAGTTGTTTGGTAGTTCTAAGAGGACCTACTTAAAGAATCTTGATGTTCACAGATTAAGTATTTAGGAATATGAAAAGTGGTGGAAACTATTGATAAGTCAGTGTAGGTGGCAATGGAAGTATTTTGAATTATCAAAGAGGTGGGGGTTTTTAATTTTATTTATTTATTTATTTTAGTGCATCATATTCAGTGAATGCACAGCAGACAGTATTTTATTTCCAGGCTTGTTATCTGAAGAATTGTTCCTCAGGGAGCTATTGGCAATTCTCTGAAACATATCACCTTTAATGGAGCATTAGCAGAGCGTGGCCAAATAGTCCCTGCTCTGCTCATCTAGGTGGCCCTCATTTCCCTCTGACTTACATTCAAAGTCTTTTGGAAATCTGTTCACTTAATCAATGTAAGGAATATATGGAACCATGCAAAGTAGTTTAAGAAACAGATTCTCAGAAGTGGCCAAACTCAGTTGTTCATTATTCCAAGGAAATTGATTCCATTTCAGGTTCAATGATAGTGACAGTCATCAATACTATTTACCAAATATTTCTGCTTTGGCCCCATTCTAAACGCATAGTAAGCTTACACTTCTATATTCTTTTATTAGCAGGTATGAAATCATGTGACCACTTTTACCCAGTGAATTATGACTAAAATGATATGTGTCATTATTAGAACACTTAGTTTCGGGAAGAGGAGGGGCAAGATGGCAGAAGAGTAGGGTCCTCAAATCACCTGTCCCCACCAAATTACCTAGAAAACCTTCAAATTATCCTGAAAATCTATGAATTCGGCCTGAGAATTAAAGAGAGAACACCTGGAATGCTACAGTGAGAAGAGTTTGCGCTTCTACCAAGGTAGGAAGACGGGGAAAAAGAAATAAAGAAACAAAGATCTCCAAGGGGGAGGGGCCCCGCGAGGAGCCGGGCTGAGGCCGGGGCGAGGGTCCCCAGGACAGGAGAGCCCCGTCCCGGAGACGCAGGAGCTGCACCGACCTTCCCGGCGGAAAGGGGCTCCAGGGAGGTGGAGCAGGACCCAGGAGGGCGGGGATGCCCTCGGGCTCCCGGGGACAGTAACAGACACCTGCGCCGCGGGAGATGCGCCGAGCTGCCTAAGGGCTGCAGCGCGCACGGCGGGACCCGGAGCAGCTCGGGGGGGCTCGGGCAGAGGAAGAGGCTCCGCGGAGGGGGCTGCGGGGCGGGAGCAGCTCGGGGGGCTCGGGGGGGGGCTCCGCGGAGGGGGCTGCGGGGCGGGAGCAGCTCGGAGGGGCTCCGGCAGAGGAAGAGGCTCCGTGCGGAGGGGGCTGCGCGGCCGGGAGCAGTTTGGAGGGGCTCGGGCGGCGGCTCCGCCGAGGGGGCTGCGGGGTGGGAGCGCGAATTCAACAGCGCAAGCGCCGGAGCACAGGGCGCCGGGACACAGCCCAGGATCCCGCCTCCCCCGGGACAGGCAGAGGCCGGGAGGGCCCAGGACAGCGAGGACGCTCCTGCCCCAGCTGAGCACATCAGCGGCCCCGCCCCGGAGCCTCCAGGCCCTGCAGACGGAGAGCTCCGGAGTTCCTGTGGGGGCTGACTCCAGGTTTCCAGAGCTGGCCCCGCCACTGGGGCTGTTCCTCCTGGGGCCTCACGGGGTAAACAACCCCCACTGAGCCCTGCACCAGGCGGGGGCAGAGCAGCTCCCCCAACTGCTAACACCTGAAAATCAGCACCACAGGCCCCTCCCCCAGAAGACCAGCTAGACGGACAAGTTCCAGGGGAAGTCAAGGGACTTAAAGTACACAGAATCAGAAGATACTCCCCCGTGGTTCTTTTTTTCTTTCTTTTTCTTTTTTTTTTTTTTTTGTTATTGTTTTGTTTTGCTTTTTGATTTGTTTCCTTCCCCCACCCCCTTTTTTTCCTTTCTTTCTTTTTCTTTCTCTTTTTCTTCTTTTTTTTCGTTTTTTTCTTCCTTTTTTTTTCCTCTTTCTCTTTTCTTTCCTTCTTTCTCTCCTCTCTTTTTCTCCTCTTCCCAATACAACTTGCTTTTGGCCACTCTGCACTGAGCAAAATGACTAGAAGGAAAACCTCACCTCAAAAGAAAGAATCAGAAACAGTCCTCTCTCCCACAGAGTTACAAAATCTGGATTACAATTCAACGTCAGAAAGCCAATTCAGAAGCACTATTATACAGCTACTGGTGGCTCTAGAAAAAAGCATAAAGGACTCAAGAGACTTCATGACTGCAGAATTTAGAGCTAATCAGGCAGAAATTAAAAATCAATTGAATGAGATGCAATCCAAACTAGAAGTGCTAACGACGAGGGTTAACGAGGTGGAAGAACGAGTGAGTGACATAGAAGACAAGTTGATAGCAAAGAGGGAAACTGAGGAAAAAAGAGACAAACAATTAAAAGACCATGAAGATAGATTAAGGGAAATAAACGACAGCCTGAGGAAGAAAAACCAAGTTTAATTGGTGTTCCCGAGGGCGCCGAAAGGGCCAGAGGGCCAGAATATGTATTTGAACAAATTCTAGCTGAAAACTTTCCTAATCTGGGAAGGGAAACAGGCATTCAGATCCAGGAAATAGAGAGATCCCCCCCTAAAATCAATAAAAACCGGTGTTGAACGGTTGCAAATTCCAAAGATAAAGAGAAGATCCTTAAAGCAGCAAGAGACAAGAAATCCCTGACTTTTATGGGGAGGAGTATTAGGGTAACAGCAGACCTCTCCACAGAGACCTGGCAGGCCAGAAAGGGCTGGCAGGATATACTCAGGGTCCTAAATGAGAAGAACATGCAACCAAGAATACTTTATCCAGCAAGGCTCTCATTCAAAATGGAAGGAGAGATAAAGAGCTTCCAAGACAGGCAGCAACTGAAAGAATATGTGACCTCCAAACCAGCTCTGCAAGAAATTTTAAGGGGGACTCTTAAAATTCCCCTTTAAGAAGAAGTTCAGTGGAACAGTCCACAAAAACAAGGACTGAATAGATATCATGATGACACTAAACTCATATCTCTCAATAGTAACTCTGAACATGAACGGGCTTAATGACCCCATCAAAAGGCGCAGGGTTTCAGACTGGATAAAAAAGCAGGACCCATCTATCGGCTGTCTACAAGAGACTCATTTTAGACAGAAGGACACCTCCAGCCTGAAAATAAAAGGTTGGAGAACCATTTACCATTCAAATGGTCCTCAAAAGAAAGCGGGATAGCCATCCTTATATCAGATAAGCTAAAATTTACCCCGAAGACTATAGTGAGAGATGAAGAGGGACACTATATCATACTTAAAGGATCTATCCAACAAGAGGACTTAACAATCCTCAATATATATGCTTCGAATGTGGGAGCTGCCAAATATATAAATCAATTAATAACCAAAGTGAAGAAATACTTAGATAATAATACACTTATACTTGGTGACTTCAATCTAGCTCTTTCTATACTCGATAGGTCTTCTAAACACAACATCTCCAAAGAAACGAGAGCTTTAAATGATACACTGGACCAGATGGATTTCACAGATATCTACAGAACTTTACATCCAAACTCTACTGAATACACATTCTTCTCAAGTTACATGGAACTTTCTCCAGAATAGACCACATACTGGGTCACAAATCGGGTCTGAACCGATACCAAAAGATTGGGATCGTCCCCTGCATATTCTCAGACCATAATGCCTTGAAATTAGAACTAAATCACAAAAAGAAGTTTGGAAGGACCTCAAACACGTGGAGGTTAAGGACCATCCTGCTAAAAGATGAAAGGGTCAACCAGGAAATTAAGGAAGAATTAAAAAGATTCATGGAAACTAATGAGAATGAAGATACAACCATTCAAAATCTTTGGGATGCAGCAAAAGCAGTCCTAAGGGGGAAATACATCGCAATACAAGCATCCATTCAAAAACTGGAAAGAACTCAAATACAAAAGCTAACCTTACACATAAAGGAGCTAGAGAAAAAACAGCAAATAGATCCTACACCCAGGAGAAGAAGAGAGTTAATAAAGATTCGAGCAGAACTCAACGAAATCGAGACCAGAAGAACTGTGGAACAGATCAACAGAACCAGGAGTTGGTTCTTTGAAAGAATTAATAAGATACATAAACCATTAGTGAACCTTATTAAAAAGTAGAGAGAGAAGACTCAAATTAATAAAATCATGAATGAGAAAGGAGAGATCACTACCAACACCAAGGAAATACAAACAATTTTAAAAAAATATTATGAACAGCCATACGCCAATAAATTAGGCAATCTAGAAGAAATGGACGCATTCCTGGAAAGCCACAAAATGCCAAAACTGGAACAGGAAGAAATAGAAAACTTGAACAGGCCAATAACCAGGGAGGAAATTGAAGCAGTCATCAAAAACTTCCCAAGACACAAGAGTCCAGGGCCAGATGGCTTCCCAGGGGAATTCTATCAAAAGTTTAAAGAAGAGACCATACCTATTCTCCTAAAGCTGTTTGGAAAGATAGAAAGAGATGGAGTACTTCCAAATTCGTTCTATGAGGCCAGCATCACCTTAATTCCAAAACCAGACAAAGACCCAACCAAAAAGGAGAATTACAGACCAATATCCCTGATGAACATGGATGCAAAAATTCTCAACAAGGTACTGGCCAATAGAATCCAACAGTACATTAAGAAAATTATTCACCATGACCAAGTAGGATTTATCCCCGGGACACAAGGCTGGTTCAACACCCGTAAAACAATCAATGTGATTCATCATATCAGCAAGAGAAAAACCAAGAACCATATGATCCTCTCATTAGATGCAGAGAAAGCATTTGACAAAATACAGCATGCATTCCTGATCAAAACTCTTCAGAGTGTAGGGATAGAGGGAACATTCCTCAACATCTTAAAAGCCATCTACGAAAAGCCCACAGCAAATATCATTCTCAGTGGGGAAGCACTGGGAGCCTTTCCCCTAAGATCAGGAACAAGACAGGGATGTCCACTCTCACCACTGCTATTCAACATAGTACTGGAAGTCCTAGCCTCAGCAATCAGACAACAAAAAGACATTAAAGGCATTCAAATTGGCAAAGAAGAAGTCAAACTCTCCCTCTTCGCCGATGACATGATACTCTACATAGAAAACCCAAAAGTCTCCACCCCAAGATTGCTAGAACTCATACAGCAATTTGGTAGCGTGGCAGGATACAAAATCAATGCCCAGAAATCAGTGGCATTTCTATACACTAACAATGAGACTGAAGAAAGAGAAATTAAGGAGTCAATCCCATTTACAATTGCACCCAAAAGCATAAGATACCTAGGAATAAACCTAACCAAAGAGGTAAAGGATCTATACCCTCAAAACTATAGAACACTTCTGAAAGAAATTGAGGAAGACACAAAGAGATGGAAAAATATTCCATGCTCATGGATTGGCAGAATTAATATTGTGAAAATGTCAATGTTATCCAGGGCAATATACACATTTAATGCAATCCCTATCAAAATACCATGGACTTTCTTCAGAGAGTTAAAACAAATTATTTTAAGATTTGTGTGGAATCAGAAAAGACCCCGAATAGCCAGGGGAATTTTAAAAAAGAAAACCATATCTGGGGGCATCACAATGCCAGATTTCAGGATGTACTACAAAGCTGTGGTCATCAAGACAGTGTGGTACTGGCACAAAAACAGACACATAGATCAGTGGAACAGAATAGAGAATCCAGAAGTGGACCCTGAACTTTATGGTCAACTAATATTTGATAAAGGAGGAAAGACTATCCATTGGAAGAAAGACAGTCTCTTCAATAAATGGTGCTGGGAAAATTGGGCATCCACATGCAGAAGAATGAAACTAGACCACTCTCTTCACCATACACAAAGATAAACTCAAAATGGATGAAAGATCTAAATGTGAGACAAGATTCCATCAAAATCCTAGAGGAGAACACAGGCAACACCCTTTTTGAACTTGGCCACAGTAACTTCTTGCAAGATACATCCACGAAGGCAAAAGAAACAAAAGCAAAAATGAACTATTGGGACTTCATCAAGATAAGAAGCTTTTGCACAGCAAAGGATACAGTCAACAAAACTAAAAGAAAACCTACAGAATGGGAGAAGATATTTGCAAATGATGTATCAGATAAAGGGCTAGTTTCCAAGATCTATAAAGAACTTATTAAACTCAACACCAAAAAAAAAAAAAAAAAAAAAAAAAAACTCAACACCAAAGAAACAAACAATCCAATCATGAAATGGGCAAAAGACATGAACAGAAATCTCACAGAGGAAGACATAGACATGGCCAACATGCACATGAGAAAATGCTCTGAATCACTTGCCATCAGGGAAATACAAATCAAAATCACAATGAGATCCCACCTCACACCAATGAGAATGGGGAAAATTAACAAGGCAGGAAACCACAAATGTTGGAGAGGATGCGGAGAAAAGGGAACCCTCTTACACTGTTGGTGGGAATGTGAACTGGTGCAGCCACTCTGGAAAACTGTGTGGAGGTTCCTCAAAGAGTTAAAAATAGACCTGCCCTACGACCCAGCAATTGCACTGTTGGGGATTTACCCCAAAGATACAGATGCAATGAAACGCAGGGACACCTGCACCCCGATGTTTCTAGCAGCAATGGCCACGATAGCCAAACTGTGGAAGGAGCCTCGGTGTCCATCGAAAGATGAGTGGATAAAGAAGATGTGGTTTATGTATACAGTGGAATATTACTCAGCCATTAGAAATGACAAATACCCACCATTTGCTTCAACGTGGAAGGAACTGGAGGGTATTATGCTGAGTGAAGTAAGTCAGTCGGAGAAGGACAAACATTATATGTTCTCATTCATTTGGGGAATATAAATAATAGTGAAAGGGAATATAAGGGAAGGGAGAAGAAATGTGTGGGAAATAACAGAAAGGGAGACAGAACATAAAGACTGCTAACTCTGGGAAACGAACTAGGGGTTGTGGAAGGGGAGGAGGGCGGGGGGTGGGAGTGAATGGGTGACAGGCACTGGGGGTTATTCTGTATGTAGGTAAATTGAACACCAATAAAAAATAAATTAAAAATAAATAAAAAAATAAAATAAATGTAAAATGTTTATGAACCAAAAAAAAAAAAAAAAAAAACACTTAGTTTCCATAAGAAGACCCTCAGATCTTTCTTTCCCTGTGCATGACGATGAGTAATTCTAAGATAAAGATAATGGCTGTTCCATCAACCTAAGTCCCCAAATGACTAGGATGAACTGAATCCCGTCACCCTGATCCCACTGTCCCCAGATGGATATGAAACACAAACTAGGAATAAATCTTTGTTATTTTAAGCCACTGAGCTTTTGGGGTTGATTGTTAATCCAAGTCATTCTAATCTACCTTCCCTGATGTCTATACTCACAAAGAAGTAGAGTTATAAATTACTAGTTGGATGTAACAAGAGAAAGAAAACACCTTGGGATGGAGGGCATATCTGACCACAGAGATTGCTGGAGTTCTCTTTCATAATCTTTACTTGGCTTAGACTGGCATTAAGATTCCTTTAATAGTGGCATACCTCAGCACTAAGTGCCACTAATAATGTGCTTTTCAGATAGCTTCCCACTAGGGCTCTATGCAAAAGATAACATAGTAAGGCCCCAAAATAGTGTGGTTAAAATATGTTGATGCCTTGAAGTGAACTCTCTGAAATTCTAAATTTAATTCAGCTCAACACACTCAGCACAGTGGTGGAGAAAAACATCATGTAAGACGTGTCTTTAAATTCAGGAGTTCAAACTTGTAAGTAAAAAACAAAATGCACTTAATTTTTAAGTATACTGTGCTGTAGACTTAAATACCCTTCTCAATGAATCTTTAAAACCTTTTGGGAAAGGCATTGTGATCTTGAACTCATAATGTTGACAATTTACTGTGCTTGTGTGCTTTATATATAATGACTTATTCGTTTACTGCAGCAAGTCCACGAAGAGGAGGCCGAGACTCAGGGGGTTTAAGGAGAATTTCCAAATACACACACTAGTAAGTGGCAGATATGGGATTCATATCTAGGTCTAATTTCAAAGTCTGCAATTGCTCAGCATCGAGGTGGGTGCTATGGAGGGGTTAGCATTAGGAATTTGGCATCTGTGGGGAAGATGACTAACATTTTTTAGTATGAAACTGAGAAAAGCTCCCAGCAAAGCCAAGCACATGTAGCCAGTAAGTTCTTTCTGTGAGAAATTATTCCTCTGAGATTTTCCCCATTGACTTTTTATTCCAACCATAGCATCGATTCAGTGGTCCCTCATGATTGTTGGGGATCTGTGTGATTTGGAACCTGGCTGGAATGTCTTCTCTTTGACTTTTCTATCTAGAAAACTTGTACTTACACTCCAAACTCAGTTCAAATATCAGCTCTCCGGAAAACCCTTTCCTAGCTACCCCAGGTAAGTTCATCAGTCTCTTCATGGGACCAGCAAAGCACGTTGCTCCGACTGATAGCATCAGCTTCGTTGTGTTATAACTTAGCTGTTCTCAGGTTTCTCTTTTCTACTAAACTGGGAGTGGACGCAAAATGTCTTCAGCCTGGTTCCTGGGACTTGCATAGTGCTTGGCACATGGCAAATGCTCCAAGATGTTTGCTGAGTAAAAGGAGAAAGTTTTGCTCCCTTTCACGCATAGATACTGCCGGTCGAAAACGATAACTCAATCATGAGACCCAGGCACAGCAGGCCCATCAGAATGACTTGTGCCTTTGATAACTGAATTTTAGCAAGTGTTCCACAGAAACAAAACAGGCAGTCCTCCAGCAGGATTTTGACACAAATACCTAGGTAAGCAGCGCTTCTATTTTGAGCATCCTGTCATCTCCCACTTGTCTCCAGAGCGATGTAGAATGAGCTCCGTGCTGGCACTGAGGATGATTTAGGAATTTCAGCTCTGGGAGGAACCACTGCTCTTTGCCTCTCTGTCCCTGCGCCCTCAGAGCAGGTCCTCCACACTGTCAGAAGCGTCCTGATTCAGAGCAAATCGAGACAGATGGCAGAGTCCTCATGCCAGATTTTGATAAATAAGCTTCATAGCTCTGGGGTAGCAGGACACTTTTCTCCATTGGTGTATAAATATTCATGAAGAACTCTCTCTCTCTCACGCACACATACACACACACACACAGAGTCTCTGCTCAGAAAAAGAAATATACAGCAAGAATAAGAAAAACACACGCACACATCTACAGTCATTTGCTTTGGACACATTCCTAGAAAATTTTGCTTCCATTTACTACCCTTTTCCCATCCAGAAAGGCCTGATTTATTTATTTGTTTGTTTATTTATTAAGCGTTTATTTATTTATTCATGAGAGACACAGAAAGAGGTGCAGAGACACAGGCAGGGGGAGAACCAGACTCCCTGCGGGGAGCCCCATGTGGGACTTGATCCCAGGACCCTGGGATCACGCCCTGAGCTGAAGGCAGATGCTCAACCACTGAGCCACCCAGGTGCCCCCAGAAAGGCCCAATGCAAAATCTGTCTAGTCCAGAGACCTTCCACTGCTCAACCACAGTTGCAGTATGAGGTAGACTCTGAGTCGCTCTTTCCAGGGGTTCCGTACTTAGCGTTGTCAATATTTTCCCCTGTGATTGCCAATTATGATAACATGACACTGCCAAAACTCATTTATCAGTCATCTGTGAGTTTTCCCCCTTGTAGACAAATCTGTTTATATATGCTCATATTCCAGGAACAGAGAACATATGGATTGTCTCATTCTGCTGTAGCAGTTCAGAATCAACAGTTTGCCTAAACTTAGCTAATTAAACCTTAAAATTAGATAGCTGATTATATTCTCTGAACACATGGCCAGAATATTTGGGAACAAAGTATTATCTCGATCCTAACAGCTATTATGGTTTATTTTTTGTTTATGGTTCTTCATTCCTACACTCGCAGCTTTGGATAGCAAGCATGATTTGGAGGTTATTTACCCAATTCAGCATTAAAAATGTGCCCCCAAACTGTGCTGACTTATCAGCATTTTAATGTTATGACACATATGTACATATTACCACAGCTCAAGTTCCCTCCTAATCCAAATTAGGAGAAGATGATATTTTGCACTTTTGACGAGTTGAGGTTTATATATTTGCAAATATATTTATGTGTTATATTTGTATACATAATGAAAAAGATGAAAGACATGGTTAGTGTCTTGTTGTCTACTAAAAACTCATACTAGATCTTACTATATAGTTTGGATTATCAAAGCTGCATTGCTGAAACAACTTTTATATTAAAAATAAGACAGCAGCAGACTAGGTGTGAATATATATTACGGGTCCAGGGGAATTCGACTGTGAGATTTTGGAAACTTTACCTTTCCAGAATTCTGTCTTCATAGCTTTAAGATGAGAGGATCGAACTCAAAATGCTACTTAAATAACTTCTCTTTTTCCTTCCTCTGCCCTCTTCTTCATTTTGCAGCTGAACCCTGTGAGAGACAGTAAAACTGTACACATCCACATGTAACTGGAGGAACAGAATTCTTCCCAATTCATTTCTGGGGGCATTGCATGTACAGAGCTCCTAAATGCATATTCCTTCAACTCACAGCATGTGAATATGCCTAGATATGTTATTTGGCCCAAAGTGGTAAAATCTGTTAACTGCAGTTCCTGCCAGGTCCTTGATAGGTGGATGGATTTGAAACAGGAGCTCATTTCTTTTTCAGATTCATCCCTGGACACAGCTTGGAAACCAGATGATGGCTAAAATGATGAGCAAATGGGTGTAGCTAACACCTTTGCTCATATGGTAAGGAGTATCCCATTCGTAGGCAGGGGTCTGCATGGATTCTGTTGCATGTAGGGGAAATATTTCTTTTTTAATGTATGGAACTAGTTTACCCTGTTTCCAAGAATAAATACATGTCTTTGGGAAGTTTTTTGCCCCCATACATGTATTTGATTCATTGACTTGGACTGGATGACCAGTGTGGCTTGTTCTTTTCTGGATCTCACACTATGGGGAGATTTCAAAGTGGTTCACACTCTTAGAGCCAAAGCCCCTCTACACCATCTTGTTAAAGCTCCAACAATGGGTTGAGCTACACTGAATAAATTAGTGTTCAGAAATGGCATTGCAGGGGATCTTATATCCCACAAATTGTCTCATAGGGAAAGGAGATGATGAGTTCCAGTACGACTAAATTTCTGTCTCCGAATCTCCATATATTTCTAGTGGCAGACAACTTGATTTTAGTTATTTCTGTATGTCTTCCTTTTCAAATCCCATAATCTCAGTTTTGTGCAGTGCTATCATGCCCACAGAGTATATGGGGGGAGGAGCCTCTGTGGTGTCTGCTTCTTTGTCCTCTCAAGTGATCACTGAGAACCCACCATCCTTTACTGTGTGGTCCCCTCAGATCTAACCTGATTCCGTGTCTCGGTTCCAGGAAATAAAATATTTTGATGAACTGCCACCACTTCCATTTCCTTCAGTGGGATTTGCCACCTTCCCACTGCTCTCTTCTCAGTGCTCTGAGAAACCAGGCCTTAGGTCATCCTGCCCCGGGACACCTAAAGTTCCCTCACTTGGGGTTTCTCTTGCTCCCCTTTTCTCTTTTTCTTTTGCTTGCCTCTCTTTCTCTTCTCTTCTCCCCTTTCTCACTCATCCAGGGGAGTCCGCTGGGATTGAACCGACTAGAACACACTTGATAGCTTCACACAGGAATTTAACAGACATCTCAAACTTCAAACATACAAATCAAGGCTTCTGAGTTCAGTTCCTCAAACTGCTACTTCTTCAATGTTCCCCATCTCAGACAATGACACTTGCTCACATTCAGAAGTAAGAAACTTGGAATCCTCCATGATTCCTTGCTTGTCCTAATTCTCCTCACACCAAGTCTTCACCTGTTTACTCTTAAATCCAATCCTTACCTATCCATTGCTTTGTCTTGTATCATGGATGGACTGACTCCAGAAGGCCGCACTTCCCAGGGTCCCCTAGCAGCCAGCTGTCAGCTGGACTTACCTGAGAGGCATTGTAGTAGATCATAGAACAGGAACAAGGAGAGAAGCCAGGGTCTCTCTCCATTCCCGCTGAGTGCGCTTCAGTAATGGCTGCTCCAGTCTCCCAGTGGAAAGACCCTCTACATTCCAGTCTCTGCTAGATGGCCGTGGCTTCTGGACTATGATAATACTTCATCCTTCCAGCAGAGAGACAATAGTGGCCTTCTGCTATACTAACCTATGGGATGCCTCATCACCCTATATTGGCTTCTTGGCTCTTCCATCCACTTGTGTAAATAACTTTCCTTAAATTTCCTCCCTTGCATCTTACTGGCCAGAGTTTATATCAAACACCCATTGCTTAAACATATTACTGGATAGGGGGATGGAATGGAACAATCTGCTTACATTAGTCCACTTTCATCTTCTGGCACCAGGAAAGCCATGAAACTCTTAGTAATTTCTCAATTTTGCTTATTTATTCCCAGCAGCTCTTTCTACTATTCCTTAATCAAGAGAGGAAAAAGATAAAGATATCCAACTCTATTTATTTCTCTAAATATTTGGAGGTATTAGTAAGTATTCTGAGATTAGAAACAGCTCTGCTTTTGTATTTGCTGAAGAATTTTATCTTCCCTTGGTTGTCATTTCCTGAAATACATTACATTAGGCTATGCCCTTATTTGTTGTGGGTGGAGGAAAAAAGCTATTTTTAAAACTACTTTCCTCATTTTGTTTTTTAAAAAAGATTTTATTTATTTATTTATTTATTTATTTATTTATTTATTTATTTAGAGACAGAGGGAGTAGGGAGAGGGGTAGAGGGGAAGGGAGAGAATTTCAAGCAGACTTCACACTGAGCACACGGAGTCCGATGTGGGGTCAATCTCACCGCCCTGAGATCATGATCTGAGATGAAATCAAGAGTTGGATGCTCAACTGACTGAACCTTTCAGGTACCCTAACTTTTCTCATTTTGTATAGGAAGAAGAAATACCTATGAGGAAATTTCTTTAAAAAAAATTTTTTTTAAAAGATTTTATTTTTTTAAAGTAATCTCTACATACAATGTCAGACTTGAACTCATAACGTGGAGATCAAGAGTTACATGCTCTACCAATTGAGCCAGATCAGCACCCCTCTGTGAAGAAGATTTTATTGACTTAATTCACAAGTGAAGTTATTTTATATAAAATTTAATGAGACACCATTAAACTACATTGCATAGGTAATTGCTTAGAGGTAAAACCATGAGGAAAATCAAGGAGATGGGGGCGCCTGGGTGGTTCAGTAGGTTAAGAATCTGCCTTTGGCTAAGGTCATGATCTCAGGTCTTGAGATCAAGCCCTACATCAGGCTCCCTGCTCAGCGAGGAGTCTGCTTCTCCATTTCCCTCTGCCACTCTCCTTGCTTGTTTTCTCCCTCACTCTCTCTCCCAAATAAATACAGAAACAAAATCAACAATAGCTGCAAACTGTAGAGCCTTGTTACTTAAAAGAAAATCAGATTACACTACTAACATGTTTAATAATCTCCCAATATTTCCAGAAGCAATTAGATTCTGATCCAAATGCCCCACTGTGGATGTCAAGGCTTTACAAAATCTGATGTTCACTCGCCTCTACAACTGCTCCCTTATCGCCCCTTCTTGTCTAAGCCCCACCCACACTAGCCTGAAATTCCTTGAATATGTCAAACACACACCCACCTTAAGGTTTTTGTACTTGCTGTTTTCTCTGCTTAGACTATTCCTTGCCAAGCTCTTCACAAAGCTGGTGCTACCTGAAAGGTCATATTCAGCTCCCGGTTTATCATCGCTCAGATGCCTTCCCTCAATGCCTGACCTACATTAGTACCCCTGCCCTATCATCCACCCCATCCTCTTCCATCACTGCACTCCTTTCCATCACCTTGCTTTGTTTCTTTCAAATATTTGTCACTACATGAAATTATGAAATATATCATCTCCTATACTTTTACTTCTTGAAATTATTTTGTTAATGAGTCTACTTGCCTCTCACCATCACCTACTAGAATAGAAATTCCATAAAAGCAGGAAACATTTCTATCGTGTTCATTGTTTTTAATCTTCACATGAAAAATTGTTCGGCACATATGTGCTTACTTATTGAATATTTGCTGAATACATGATGTTTCACCATAACCATCTCTACCTCTGAATAAAAATGATCTTTTCTTAAGTTGTCTCTCTTCTAGAGTATCACCTTAAAGGATTTAAACCAGGAGGCAAGCAATGCTGATGGGGGCAAGACATACTGACATAAGAGAGAGAAGGACAGTGGGAAGAGCTCTGCAGAAATGGAAAGTATGGGACTTATGTAAGACTATAGCTCTACGAGGTTCTAAGTGATTGTGGCCACATGAAAATAGTAGCCCAGTGTGGCTAGATCATCCAATTTTCAAGAGAAGTCAGAAATTCATATTTCTATGTGAAATATGTCTAGTTATTGAGGCACCTGGGTGGCTCAATGGTTGAGCATCTGCCTTTGGCTTAGGTCATGATCCCGAGGTCCTGGGTTTGAGTCCAACATGAGGCTCCCGGCGAGGAGCCCATTTCTCCCTCCATCTATGTCTCTGCCTCTCTCTGTGTGTCTCTCATGAATAAATAAATAAGATCTTTAAAAAAAAGAAATATGTCTAGTTATTACATGTTACCCCAGGTTTTAAAAAGTCCTATATGAACTCAATAAAATATATCTGTGAACCAAATTTAATTTTGGGGTTTCTGGTTTGAAATTTGGCTTAGGAAGTAAGAAAGAAATTCCCAGTCAAAAACCTCCTCTGGGGCAAAGAATGGAATCTGTTATCAGATTGAACAAAGGTGAAAAAAAAATGAACAAAGGCAAAGAAAAGGGAAAAATAAAGGTTAAAAAAGTCAGATTGGTATCTCAGTATTATCCTGCCACAGGGTTTCTCTGAGTGATAGTCTGTGTGAACCCTTGGCTACATCAAGGTGCTAAGATTGGTTTTAAAAGGAGCTACAATAGGGCAGTTTTGCTTAGGTTTAATGGATAAAATTTTTAAAAAAGGCAACTATGTTTTGAGGAAGAGAGGATAGATGGAAATAGAGGGACTCCTTCCTTATAAAACTCATCATGCTATATTTAAGGTAAAAGGAGCACCATGTGACGAGGAGCAAAAATCCATTAGAGACAATCTATCAAAGCTCTTAAAGCAGATAAGGCAAAGAAGGTAAGAATTGGGTTGACTTGGATGTGTATGCAAACATAGACTAGAGTAGCTATTATGGGAAAATCAGTCAAATAATGAAATCATTAAAGAACAAACTAGTTTTTTCAAACAAATGACTGTTTTGATTACTTAGGGAAGTCATGATGTATACCTTTAGGCACAAACTATGTCTATTTGATAATATCAAATATGATTCTACTTTTGTGTGTCATCAAACAGAACGAAACTAATCATCTGCTGGGGCTGTTGGTTCCCACGGGATGACCAGGCCTATTTCTCAGAACCAGAAGTTTCATAATTCTAAATAATCATCAGATCTTTCAGATGGTGAATGAAGGAAATTCAGCTCTGCCTATGGGACTGGCTCCTCAAATCGCTTTCCAGTTAATAGGAAAATGGTGAAAAATGCCTGCATCACCAAACCTACAATCCAACACAAACCTATGAGATTTGATTTTCGTGAGAGTTCAATCATATAAACACTGACAATAGAATTTGAATATTAGAGGAGGGAATTTATATGAAAAAGAGTGAGGATGATGGTGATGGGGACTTGATGGGTAAGAACCAGAATAAAAACAAGGCATGGAGAGAAAATCAGACAGAGAAGAATGACTTTGGGATAGAGGGCTAGAGAAAGAAGAAAAAGGAAGTTCCAATTTAAAAAACAAAACAAAGAAAAGTAGAGAGGAAGCTGTGGGAAGGGAAGGTAAAAGGCAAGAGAAGCAGGATACGAAGGGTTATAACAGTAACAGGAAAATGTTTGACCTCTGATCTGGGAAGTCTCATAAATTTTGCAATGAGGCATATGGTTGGAGAAACTGGAGGTCACTCTGCAGAATGTATAGTTGGCACAAGATTGTTTTTCTTATGTTCTAATGCTGACTTTCTGAGTTCTGTTTCCTCCTTTACTTTGATTTCTGCACTAGATAATAAACAGGTTGAGTTGGCAGGGGGCTTAGAAGCAATTAGACTTGGGTACCTTAATCCCAATTTCTTAAGTGTAGCTTGGGCAAAGGAGAAGACTTCTGCCAAGGAGGGTCTCCGTCTGTATGGCAAAGGACTCTCTGAGGTGCCTTTGAAACAATTGAAACCTTTCATTTCGGGAACACGGGCTCCCACAGTACTCTGGGGCCCTAAGGTCAACGGGAGCACCACCAACACGCATTAGTTACAATCACAAATGTCCATTTCTTGAAATCTTTTTCATTTTATCCTCTTTCCTAAAGAGCTTTTGAATACATTGCTTGACAGACCCCAGATGGTATTTTACTGCATTTTTTACCTTGCACCGGGCAGAAAGCAGCCCACATAAACGTAGATATACACTAACAATCTGATCAGTGGATAGGGAAAGCTTAAATACAAGGCAAGACATTGCAAAGAAAAATTTAAATACTGCATAAAAATCTTCTGTAAATAAAAAACAAGTTTAAAAAGACGACAAGAAGCTGGGGGAATACATTATTAAATTTACTATATACTTCTGAATTGACAAAGTAATAAATGCGTATTGTTGAAAAACATATTTGTATATATACATATATACAATGTATATATGTGCATATATATATATATATATATACACACACACACACACACAAGCAATGCAGAGATATCTATGGAAAAGTGAGAGTGACTTTCTCTTTGCCACCATGACCCACTTCTGTTAGTTTGCTAACAGTCCTGTGCACATGTAGAGGCTTTCTCTATCTGTATATGAACACACATGCCCCAAGTATCTCCACCAGCCCGCACTGCTCTCCCATCACTAAAAGTGACTTCTCACCAGCGTATGTAGGGAAAAGGGAGATATTCATCTTTTAAAAGATTTTATTTATTTATTTGTGTGTGAGGAAGAGCATAGAGGCAGAGGGAGGGGGAGAAGCAGACTCCCCACTGAGCAGAGGGCCCAATGCAAAGCTCCGTCCCAGGACTCTGGGATCATGACCTGAGCTGAGGCAGATGCTCAACCGACTGAGCCACCCAGGTGCCCCGAAGAGCTACTCATTAGTAAAGCTTTTTCTAGAGAAATATCTAGACAGCAAAATGTCTTAACGCCTGTGCTTCTCCTTGAGTCACATTCACGTTGCCACAGATCACTCTCTGACGCCCTTAAATAACCTTCAGCAGGATGCTACTTGCTTTTATAGGAGCAACAAAAGGACTAACCTGGAGTCTTGGAATCATGAAGTCAGCTGTATTTCCCTTTGCTGCCGCATCTCTTTGTCCTCCAAGGCACCCCCAGGGGGGGTATAGATTTTACTAAAGTGGTTAAGTTAAAAGGAAAGCCGGTGGCTGTGTGCTAAATATAGCTCATCCCAGGTTTAGGGAAAACACACACAAGGAGTTGAAACCTTCAGAGAGACTCTATCCATGGGCAAGACTCAGTGTCCCTTAGCTTCATAGTTTAGATCTCTTGAAAATACCTTCTAACTTCCCAATGGGATTTTTTTTTTGCGGGGGTGGGGGGACATAAACTGATATCCTTATGATTGTTTTATAATTGAGTTCTCCTAGGAGGCCCCAGCAGGACAGTCAGTGATAGGAGTTGACACACAAAGTCCTACACAACAAGCCAGGTAGACACCCTGAATTGAGCCCCTTCAAAATTTTCCCTCCCAATATGTTTATTTTCATGAATGTATACTAAATATCTATTTGGGAAAAATAGAAATATAGCCTTAACTGACTCAAAATTTGTGAGGTAGGGACACCTGGGTGGCTCAGTGGTTGAGCATCTGCCTTTGGCTCAGGGCATGATCCTGGAGTCCCAGGATCGAGTCCCGCATCGGGCTCCCTGCATGGGGCTTGCTTCTTCCCCCGTCTGTCTGTCTGTCTCTCTCTCTCTCTCTCTCTCATGAATAAGTAAATAAAATCTTTAAAAAAAGTTCAGTATTTAAAAAAAAATTGTGAGGTATGTATTTCTCTTTGAAGTTAGTATTTCACATTATTTTGCAGAATAGAGTTAAATTGCTTCTTTTCATTCTTAAGTCTCCCTCATCCTCAAACTCTTTCAAATTGGGCATCTTTGTATCTGTGTGGGAAAAGAAAGAGTTTCATTGAACAACAATGTCCCTGTTAATGGCTATACCCTTAGCTAACCAATTTAAAAATTAATCTGGCTTCTAATAACTCAGTTAAATTCTTTTCTTTCCTTCCTTCCTTTCTTCTTTCCTTCCTTCCTTTTTTTTTTTTTTTCAGAGAGAGAGAGAATGAGAGAAAGAGGAGAGACAGAGGAAGAGAGAGAATTCCAAGCAGGCTCCAAGCCCAGTGTGGAGCTTGAACCTGAGACCTTGACCTAAGCCAAAATCATGAGTCAGATGCTTAACTGACTGAGCCCTAAGGGACCTCTGTAGTTAAATTCTTTTTTTTTTTTTAATTTTTATTTATTTGTGATAGTCACAGAGAGAGAGGCAGAGACATAGGCAGAGGGAGAAGCAGGCTCCATGCACCGGGAGCCCGACGTGGGATTCGATCCCGGCTCTTCAGGATCGCGCCCTCGGCCAAAGGCAGGCGCTAAACCGCTGCGCCACCCAGGGATCCCTGTAGTTAAATTCTTAACTAAGAATTTTGCATATGGGTTGCTCAGGCAGTTAAGCATCTGCTCTGGCTTAGGTCCATGGTCTTAGGAAGGGAGCCCCACTTCTGGCTCCCTGCTCAGAGGAGAGTCTGCTTCTCCCTCTCCTCTGCTCCTCCCAGCCCCTCCCTCACTTGTGCTCTCTCTCTCTCAAATAAATAAATAAAATCTTTCAAAAAGAAGAATTTTGCATTTGAGAAGTATAAAGACTAACTTTATTTTTCGAATAACAACTACACTAATACATAGCGTTCTATTTTACTAAAGGGAGTGATATTGACACAGCCTAAAATTTATTGGGAAATACTTTGTAGAAAAAAAATGTAAAAGTGTTAATATCCTTAATAAAAAGAATTCTTGGGCAGCCTGGGTGGCTCCACGGTTTAGTGCCACATTTGGCCCAGGGCCTGATCCTGGACACCCGGGATGGAGTCCCATGTTGGGTTCCCTGTGTGGAGCCTGCTTCTCCCTCTGCCTGTGTCTCTGCCTCTCTCTCTGTGTGTGTCTCTCATGAATAAATAAATAAAAACTTAAAAAAAGATAAAAATAAAAATAAATAAAAAGAACTCTTATAAAATCCATAAGAAAAAAGTTTGTCATAACTAAATGGGCAAAAAACCAATACCATTTATAAATAATAAGAGTGTTTCTCTCTGTAAATATATAAATCAAAATATAGTTGCAATAAGACATTATTGCTGTCCATAACATTTACCAAAAAAGTATATTGAATGATAGTCTTGATGACAATGTGATGAGATGAGTTCACTCATCTAATCTTTATAAAATTACAATTTAGTAGAGCTTATCTGAAAAACAGTTTGGCAATAAGTATCAAGACATTTTCTCCTAGTACTTCTAATTTATTCATCTCTTTTATTTTTTTTTATTTTTTTTTTAATTTATGATAGTCGCACAGAGAGAGAGAGGTAGAGACACAGGCAGAGGGAGAAGCAGGCACCATGCATCGGGAGCCCGACGTGGGATTCGATCCCGGGTCTCCAGGATCGCGCCCTGGGCCAAAGGCAGGCGCTCAATCACTGCGCCACCCAGGGATCCCTATTAATCTCTTTTAAATAAGTAGGAACTTTTGATGAAAAATTTTATGCATAAATATTTCTTCTGATGTTAAAGTATTTATAATTTAGAAACAACCTAAGTGTCAAACATTAGGGGACAGTACAAGTATATTATGGTACACATATGCCACAGAATATTATATAACCTTTAAAAATGTTTACACAAAATGGGTGAAGAGGAGTGGGAGATACAGACTTCCAGTTATGGAATGAATAAATCACAAGAATAAAAGATACGCACAGGAAATATAGTCAATGATCAGTGATATTGTAATAGTGTTGTATGGTGACAGATAGGAGCTCTACTTGGGGTAAATATAGCATCATGTATAAACTTGTCAAATCACTAAGTCATACACCTGAAACCAATGTAACATCGTGTGTCAACTACACTCAAAAAACCCTTTTTTTTATGTGTATAGAACTTGTTTTTACCAGCAGAGGAAAAGACATATGATATAATGTTTAATGAAAACTCAGGTTGTAAAATTATTTTAACATCAATATGATGCTATATGGATTGATGATTGAATAAATAGTGGCTAATTTTAGTTATTTGGGGGTTGACAATTTAATACATTCTTCATCCTTTGTTATTTTTCCCAATATTTTCCATAATGACTCTTATTAAAAAAAATAACACTTTGTATCTAAAAATCATGAACAGTTAACATGGTAGCTATAGACAACATATCAATGACAGAAAAAAAGGTGGAAGTAGGATCTGACCCAAAGGCTTTCTGACTCAAGCCAGATAGTTTTCAAGACACACTCACATAAGCTTCAAAAGCTGCTGATCCATTGAAATATCCACCCATATTACTTTATAGTTTACTTAGAAAAGAGTATCATTTCCCCCAAATTTACAGTGGATTAGGCACTTATATTTAGAACGATATAACACTCCTACTACAAAAAACAAACAAACAAACAAAAAAACAAAAAACTCTAGTGCTTACCTTTATAATGTTCATTAACACTGACAAAAAGTAACTCACATCTTAGGAAATGTTTAAATTAAATATAAAACTATGTCAATGAAGTAAAATATATCTTTCTGGAAAGAGCCATATAATTATTTAGATTTAGATAAATTGATTACAGGTTACTTTGGGAAATTTTCACATGGAGTGAACTAGATAGCCCTATTTGATAAAATCTAGAAGTCTTGTAATAAATCCCCTGCTTAGGCAGTTAATCTACTAATGCTCAGTGAGCAGACTTCTGGATGAATTCAGCATTTCTGAAAACAGGAAGTCCAGTGTGAACTGAGGAAGCAAAAAATCCCTATATCCTTTCATTTGAAGGGCAAAAAGCCAAATAAGAAGTTCATGGAAGTTCTACTTGACATTAGCATTCTCTACAGTAACAAAAAGTTATTCACATAGTCATTCCTCAGCCTAAATGGGTTGCTTCTTCCAGATGTTTCCCAGTACTGTTTAGCAGTTGAAAATGTAAAATGTAACAAAACCCCATTTGGCAAAAGTGAAGAGAATTGAAAGTTCTTTTATTTTCTCATCTTAATTGTTCACTAGATATTTAAACCAAAAATGAAAGAACTATATTTAATATAGTCACATAATCAACAAATCTTTATTGAGCACTTGTTTTAGGGCCTGGAGATACAGCTGTAACACAAGACTGCACTCCTGTCCTCAAGGAGTGGACGATCTAGTGGCGAACATGTAAGTAAATACACACTGTAATTTCAGGGAGTAGTAAGTGCTGTGAAGAAAAGATAAAACAGGATAAAAGGTAAGAGTCATAGTACATGGTTTTGTGAAGACCCCCTGTGTATAGAGAGCATTGGAAAGGCCTCTTGGAGGGGGTCCAATTTAAGCAGAGTTCAGAAGGAAGTGAGAAAACAAACCACAACATGATCCAAAGGAAGGGTATTCCAGGTAGTGGGAAGAAGTGCAAAGATCCAAGGTGGAAACAAGCTTGACATACTTTAAGATGAGTAAGAATGGGTGAAATAGAGTGATCAGGGCAGGAAGAGATGGGTAAGCCCATATATCTCCCTGACTTCAAATACCATTTTGTGCAAATGACTTGCAGCTTATATTTTGAGCTCTGGTTTCTTTCCTAACTCTGCTCTATATATTCAATTGGGTATTGGATATCTTTATTTACATAATCCCTGTAATTAAATCCTGTTTAATTCCTATTTTAATGACTTGTCCCAATCTTTCCTTTGTCAAGCCCAAATCTGAGAACCTTGAATTTTCCTTTATTTTAACTTTTCTCTCATTTTTCACATTGAATCTATCACTATCTTCTATCAAATCTTCTTTCTAACGTTTCTTATATCCATCCTTCTGGCCCTGATAGGACACTGTACTAACTTCTGAATTTTATACCAAAATAACTTTTTAACTAGAATATCTGCTTTCAATCTTTTCTAAGATTCATCTTACTGATTCACTTATAATACCCTGAATGTGCCATTGAAATAGACATAAATGGAGATCCCTGCTCACGATTCCTTCAGAGACCAGAGACATTTCTCCCGGGAGTTGTGTATTGAATGAAAAGATTCTGCCTCTCTGTTTTAGGAGAGTAGTAAGGGAGGGCTGAATCTGGATTGATTAGGTTCCTTCCTAGGAATTTTCAAACTAACAGTAAAGGAAGACAGTGGGGGATTACTTGGTGGCTCAGAGGTTGGGCATCTGCCTTGGGCACAGGGTGTGATCTTGGAGACCCGGGATCGAGTCCCACGTCGGGCTCCCTGCATGGAGCCTGCTTCTCTCACTGCCTGTGTCTCTGCCTCTCTCTGTGTCTCTCATGAATAAATAAATAAAATCTTAAAAAAAAAAAAAAGGAAGAGAGTGCCTCTCCTCTCGAATCAGAAGACAATAAGCCACTGAGTCCAGAGCTTCCATCAACCAGGCTTCGTATTTTATGGAGAATCTTATCTGAGAGCAGACATTTGGCCCATAAAGAGAAGCAGAGATGAAAGGTGGGGAAAAGAGTCCTGAGCTGGTGGTTCCAATGATTTAGCCCTAACCTTTCCATCCATTTCTTTTAACTTCAACTCCTTCTTGAGGGGCTCCTCCTAGCCTCTTTCATTTGGTAACATTCAGCCATCTTTTAAGACCCAACCTATATCTCACCATCTCTGGGACACTTTCTCTAGAGTCTCTGGTATGCTTTGAGTGACTTAAGAAAAAAGACTCTTTTATTCCTTAACATCACACACAATATGTTTAATACAAGAGGAAATGAATGAATGAGTCTCACACTGCATTTACTTACTTATTATTCACTTTATACTCATCCAAATACTCTCCAAAATCCTTCTGCCGTTAAGTCCATGGATATCTACTCAGATGTGTATCTTCTTGACCAACTTTCCTTCCCTGTTAAGGGAGTGTCTTTTACAGTGCATAAAAATATCCTTCCTTTACTTCCTTTATTATATTCTAATCTTGGATTCCATCTGTCTAAATCTCAATAATGATTTTAGGACTTTATTTACCACCGTGGGTTAAAATGTTCACCTTATTTCCCATGATTTTAATATTAACAGATTAATTCATAGGCCCTGTGCCTTGATTTTAAATAATTGGCCATTTTTCAGTCCTTTATATTACCACTCTATAGCACCTGAAACTGGATCACTCTTGAAAAAATCGCTCTTTCTTTAGCTTCTGTAGGAACTTCTTTTTTTTTCCCTTACCTCTATTGTGGTTGGAACTTGATTGGCTCAGATTCAAGCAGAATTTTTAATTTAACTTTCTCTTTTATTTATTTTTTAATTTATTTATTTATGATAGAGAGAGAGAGGCAGAGACACAGGCAGAGGGAGAAGCAGGCTCCATGCACCGGGAGCCCAACGTGGGATTCGATCCCGGGTCTCCAGGATCGCGCCCTGGGCCAAAGGCAGGCACCAAACCGCTGAGCCACCCAGGGATCCCCTAACTTTCTCTTTTAATACATTTGAATGAAGAAAGAAGCCATGGAAAGAACCAAAGCTTGTGTTTCAGGTGCTCGAGATTTCAGTCGTTAAAGAGTCTCCCTTGGCTCAAGATCAGCTGGAGTGAGTAGTATTCTGGGGTTGATTATTCTCAATCTGCTTTGTCATATCCAAAATAAGGGTAACTATGTCATTATATATCTTTTTATTGATCATGTTGACCCCATACACAGCCAGCTCTGTGATTCAATGAGGCAGTGTGCTTTTAGATTTCCATCTTAAGCTGTTTCTTATATACCCTATTTCCAAACCACCACTTTGTAGTTAAGGCCATCATTACTCCTTTTTTTATTTGTTTTGGAAAAGGCTTAACTAATGTCTCTGCCTCCTTTCTTATAAAACCCTTCTACTCTTTGTAATGTTGAGCAAGAAATAGTCCTAAAGCACTTGCCAGTTCAAATAACTTTGTGTTTCTTTTTGCCTGTAGAATAACATGCATATTCCTTAGGGTGACCTTCCATGGTCAGGTCCTAATTTAGCCTGTCTCCATCATTTTGAATATCTGATTCCAACTCAACTGATCAGGACAAAGTGTCATATGATAACATCTCATGTTTGTTGAGTGTTTACTCTGTGCCAAACACAAGTCATCCTTGTCATGGTGATCACAAGATTTGACCTGAGGTCATCATAGTCCTAACCTGACTCTTGCTCTGTCACTCTATCACCCCACCCAACCACCACCTCCATTATTTTACTTTCCTTCTTCTTCAGTCCTTGTGATTATGACATCCTGATTTTTTGGCTTCTCTAGTTGCCACTTGCCACTTTTTTTTTTTTCCAGTTTTGTCTTCTCATCATCATCATATTTGCCCAGTCTTCCTGTTTGTTAACTAACCCTTTGGCTTGTCCTCTGGATGCCCTCATTAGAATTACCACTACAGGAAACCCTGCTGGCACTGACCCCAGCAATTTAGGCTCTACTCTATTCTTTGGCTTTGATATCAGAGGGGTGGGCCCAGGGTGTTCCGAACCTAGCCCTCCTAATTTATTATAAAATCTTACCTTAGATTTCCTAGAATCTAGGAGGTTTAAAGGAATTCTAAAGTCTTTAAGAGTATGACCCCTATCTGAGTTAAAAAGCCCTATATTCTTTCTATTATTTTGCCACTCTTTATAATAGGATTTCAAATCATTGATAGCAGATTTCATATCCCTAAATTTTTCTAATCTAAACATCTCAGTTCCTTTAGTCACTGTCTCCAGCCTGATTGATTTCCTTTTAATTAGCTGCATTTAGTTACTGCCTTTTTAAAATAAAGGATGATGGACAAAATTTTAAAACAATGTCCTAATTATGTTCTGACCAATTTGGACTAGAACCATGTTTTATATTATTTACAATCAGCTTTTACCTAGCCTTTTCCATGATGCAGATTGTGAATCAATGTACTAGCTACTTCCTGCTTCAATCACCCTGATCTCAGATCTGAGTCATGAACTTGGGATCAGAGTGTTATGCCTCTTACCCTGAGGGCAGCAGCTTTAACTAGTCTCTCTGCCCCAATGTACAGATATACAGCAGATTGTTGGGGGTACATCCAGACATGTTCTTGAGGTTCAAGGGTTCAAGGATTATGCACACTGCTCTCCTGCTAATTTTAATGTTCATTCCTCTCCTGTCTGAGTGCCCATGAATGAGAGAGATTATTCGAGGGGAAACCTCAAATCCATATCAATTTACTTTTCAATCTAGTAGCAAATTCCTTTTCACACATACTGATTAAGATACCCCAGTGTGTCCATCACAGATCAGATTCCCCCAGATATGAAACTTTCTGTAGGTAACTGAACCATTCACCCAGTACATGTTTTCTATAGTCATTCAATCAGTTTTCTCTAACTGTTCCACATCTGCCCCCAAATTTAAAAAAACAAAAACAAAAACAAAAAACTGTCAAACCCTTGCCAAAATTCTGATTTCCTCATATCTATTGCATCCTTATTTAGAAGCTTCATGAAAAATGAAAACTAATTTAGTTTGGCATAGCTTTCTTTCCCCTTTCAAATTCTAATTATTATTGGTCCATTTTTATTTTTAAAGCTTTAGGATCTTACCAACGTCCATGTCAAGCTCCCCATTCAATACTGTTTGACAATCTGCCTCCATTCACTAGAATTAGTCAAGAATTAGTGGCAATTAGTGATTTCGTTCTTTCTGTCTTTTTTTAGTAATTGGGATATGATTCTTTGCTCTATTTATCTTTGCTAACATTCCCCATCCCCAGAGCACATCCTGCCTTTTTTGCACAGCTCCCCGCCACTGCCTTTGCTTATGGGATCCTCTGTCTGAAATATTCTGTTTGGTGCTCTTGTGTAACTTATATGTCTATACGCCTTGGCGCTTCAGCTACAACCAGAGTTCTCTGATGGTGGAGGCCCTTTATTAAACTTCGTAGTGTCTAGTGCAGAAAAGAGTATGTAGCAGAACTTCAGTAAAGACACACTTTCTGAATGGATGAATGAGAATGTGCACAGGCATGTATATATATTGCTTTTTCCACCATGAATACAGTTGCAACAAATATCCAAACACATATGCCCTCATGGACCGATGCTTTTATTTTTGTGATAGCCCCAGAATGAAGTTAAATATTCTACTAAACATATCCTCTGTACTTATGAGTTTCTGTATTTGTATCTATTTCAACAAAATTATTTAATTCCTCTATGATTTTGTTCATTTTTTGTCTATTACAGATGACCAGTTCTGAGAGTGGTATATTCATGTCTTCCACTGTAATTGTATTTTTATCATATTCTCTTTGAATTTCTAATTTCTTCTTTTTAATTATTATATCATATCCCCTCTTGATGTTTTATAATTTTTCATCCCAGTTGATGGTCATTCAGTTTATTTTCAGTGTTTTGTTGCTATGAACACTGCTGCAATAAAAGATCTTTATTCACATGACTATGTATCCAGAGACTTTTATTTCTGTGGAATAGATTCCCAAGAATGGAATTGTTTAATTGAAGAACACATGTTTTTAAAATTTTAATAGATATTTCTAGTTCTCCATCTGAAGAGTTGTATAATATTTTGATCAGCAAAGGAAGAGTGTTTGTGTTGCTCCAACATCCTTTCCAACAATACCTTTATAGCGATTTTCAACCATTACCATCCAGTAGAAATGTTTGCTATCTCACTGTTATTTAATTAGTATTTCTCTGACTACCAGAGTCGGAGCATCTTTTCAAAAATGTTTGTCATCTTGCTTTGCTCTTCTGTAAACTGCCCTTCACATCCCTACCCACTCACCTCTTTGTTTTCTACCTCTTTACATCTCTGTTTTAAATTTGTTTTCTATAAATGGTATATTGCTACATATAGTTCATTTGGCTTAAGCAGTCTGGAACAGGTTAGAGTGATGAAAGATATAACTTTAACCCTTCCCTCTTATTTATGTTTATTTATTTTACAGAGCAATTTTTCATTCATTTTTTTTAATTTTTCCCCTTTTAACCTGGAATTCTATTGCATTTCACTCTTTCGTTAATGTTACATTTCTTTCCCTTATTCCCATTATCAGGCATGTGTTAATTCACAATTTATATGAAAAAAAGATTTCAATTTTTCTACCAAACAAGGATCCTTCTACCAGAGCACTATTTTCTATGTTACCACACTTTCTCCTTACCCATTAGGATGTTGGGATGACCAAGAAAGAGGAAAGCATTGCAGGCAGAGGTCAGAGTGTGAGCAGGCATGGAGGCAGAGTTAGTGGTGTCATAATGGGAAAGAGGGAGGGATAGAAGGTCTTGAGATGCCACTGTGAAGAGCTGGGGCCTTTTATCTATAGATAACATGGATCCAACCAAGTTGGGAAAAAGAACTTTATAAATGTTAGTCTGCTGATAGGTGTGGAGCACACTCCAATTACCCTAGAGGCAGTACGGGCAAGAATCAAGAAAACATTATCTGCAGTCCTTTGAGTATGAGGGATGGGGGTCAGCAGGGCTAGATGGTAAGGAGTAGTGCTCAGAAAGTGAGCAAGGGTGAGTGAGCTTTGGTGGTGGACTAGACAGGAGAGGTGATGCAGATGACTAAGGAGTTTGTAATCTTTTTCCCATTTTCCATTTCCTAAGAATTCTTTGAGTCATATACAGTAATTTCCTACTGGTACTGTACCAAATTATTATAAACTACATGGCTGAAAACTACAGACATTTGTTATTTTGTAGATCTGGAGGTGAGAAGTAGAAAACAGGTTTTACAGGCCTAAAATCAAGGCATCTGCTTGCTTCCAGGAGCTCCAGGGGCGGGGGGAAGTCATGTTCTTACCTTTTACAGCTTCTACAAGCCACCTGCATTCCTCAACTTGTGGCTCTTCCTTCCATGGCCCTCCCGTCTCCCTCTTATAAGGATCCTTATGACTGCATTGGATCCACTTCAGTAATCCAAAGTAATCTCCCTATCTCAAGATCCCTAATTTTATCAGAAAAATGCCTTTTACCACATAAGGTAACATAGTCACAGGTCCCAGGGATTAAGACATGGACATTTTTTGGGAGTGGAGGTGCCATTCTTTAGCCTACCACACAAAAAATTTGAGTCAAGCATCTTCTCCAAAATGATGTCTCAGCTAAACACAGTTTTAACTAAATATTTTTACTATCTGTACCTTACTGCATTTTTTGTCTATTTGGTGCCATATCACCAATTTGGTATCAGGCTGGGTCTCTTTGGGCAGCTTTAATTCTTTCTCTCTTACTCTTACTAGTATAGAACACCATGAAGCTCTCATTTTGCTTTTTTAAAAAACATTATTTTTGCTTTTTCATTTTCTTTCCTGCTACCTTTTTACCTCCTTATTTAAAAGTTTCCAAATTCAAAAAGTACAAATAGACATAAAGATCAAACATGTGCTGTACTTTAGGTCCAAAGCAATTTCCTCAAGAATTTGCTTATGATGGCAGATGGCCGTTTAAACATAGTAACCCATATGTTTCTTTTAAATTCAACAGAAAGAAAGTAACTGTCCAGTGAACAAAGCTGGATATTTAGCATAAGTAATCCAGGATTCTTATGCTCTTCAGACTAACACGCAGTAAAAATTTATCTGGACAATATTATCAGCCCTTCTTCCTTCCCATAACAAAAAAACCAAGGACCTAAGATAAATTTCTCTTTTTGGATTGCTTGCCATGTGTCCTTCAAAGATGTCTAAGCCTATGGAAGTCTATTTTATGTCCATGAATTAAAGGTAGCACAGCACAGAGAGTAACAGCGCAGGTTCTAGAATCAAACTGCAGTCAACCATAGCTTCATCTATTACTGACCTTGGGAAAATTACTTAAATTTTCTAGTTTGGTTCACCTGTTGGTCAGATAACAGTACTTAGCTGGACTATTGTATTAAATAAAATAATTCATGGAAAATACTTAATTCAGGACAGGCATGTAGCAAATTCCCAACAAATATTATCCATCAGTTCTTTTTATAAGTTCCCATTAAAAAATGTCCCATAGACATCAACCAGATTTGTTCTCCTGCTTTGTTCAGCCTGAAAAAGCAGATGTGCCCTGGAGCAATGTAGTGGGATCATTGACCAGGGTCCTTATTCCCTAATGCATTTCAGTAATGTTGGCCTCAACTTCATTTATTGACTAAGAAGAAACAAGTTGGTTTATGCTACCATTATCCTTAGATCCTGAGGATATAGTTCTTTAAAAGGAAACAGTGAAAAAAAACAAAACAAAAAACAAAAACCTAGTCCTTCAGATTTTCTGTTACTATTATTCATGCTTCTTTTTTTCTCTTCCCAGTAAAGCTATAAAAGTGCTTTTTTTTTTTTTTTTTTTTTTTTTTTTTTTAAGACTCCTAAAGTTTCTCTACCTTGTTTGGAAAGCCTGAAAAATTAGAACTACATTTATTCAGATAAATCCTGGGGGAGTTTATGCTCCTTTGCATGCTAGAAAGAAGGGCCAAAAAGCAGACTGTGGTAGCAAGGGTGAACCCAGAAGAGACAAAGGATAATTTTCTTATGTCAGATATATAGATAAAATTCCAGAGCTATTTGGCTGGAAACTTCTAAGCAAATCAACTGAATTAATGACCTAATTGCTCAAACACAGTAATTTAAAATAATGACATGACAGTTTTCCTCTTTTCTCCGGATTTCTGTAAGTCCTTCTTTTTCTGCTTATGCAAACTATCAGATGTCCACAGTAGTAAACTGGGCAAGACTGGGAAGAGCATGAACCAATGATTCTTGAGACAGAGAGGCAACATTTTCAGGAGGCCCCAGTGCTGGGTTGCAGAGCAAATCGTCCCCATACCTGGAGGTTTAAACCTCAATATTTCACTTCAGTATGGCATTTTACCACACAGTCAAGGCCCGGTTCTTCCTGACTCCAGCCCCATGATAGTGTGGAGTGATGGTGTACAGGCTCTTCATGTCATTCTCCCTTCACCCAAGGTCTCAGGGCCTTATTTAGAAATTCCAGAGGCGCTTAGTGGTGAAAGGCTGCTCAAGTACTTTCCTCTCCTTTTATTCTCTTCAGAACAAATATTCACATGCTCAGAAGGCCAAAGCAGCTGCCTCACCCCATGTCTGGATTTCAAAGGCCTGAATATTTATAGGTCTTTAGGAATTCCAAGTCTCAAGTTCAGGTAGAAGGCTATTTTTACTTGGTTGCTGTTTGGAGACTTAATTGCTATGGTTAACACACTAGACAATAACTACTCTGACGATTACTGTGATACCTTCTAATTTGGAAAATGGAGAATGGTACAAACAAGAAAATAAGAACAGCCATCATGCCACTATCCATGCTAGAACTTTCATTTCCTTTCCTCTCTATATGCATATGTGCATAGGAACACATAACGTTCAGGTTTTTATGATGCATCTGAATTTTATATACAATTTTTATTCTGATTTTATTAATCGGTCATTTTATTATTTTGTAATGAACATGATCTTTTATCCTCATGCTGATAAATATTTTTAGAAAATGTCATTTTACTAGCTAAATGATCTTTTTTGAAAATTTTATTTTAATAGCTAAATAATAGTGCGTTGCATGCATGCGTGGCATAAGAAAGGGGGCTCTTCTATTTCTCACTAATGCGGCAGGCCTGGAACTAAATCAGAAAGGAAATTACTACTACAGGCAGGAAGTTGGGAAGATAGTCTCCGGGAATAGTCAGGAGATAAAGGCATAGAGAGAAAATACCAGACAAACATGAGGTGCCAGCTTCCTGATCCCGTTAGTCCCTTTCATCGGCTCCTATCCTTGAACAAAGCTCAAACTCCCAAGTTTAGCATTCAAGGCCTTTCATGATTTATTACACCTCACTTCCCCAACCTTAGTGCTCACTGTACTCTTTTTCCCTCCTCCATACTTCTGCAAAATGGACCAATTTACTCTTCTCTACATGGAAGTCTCAGGCTTTTGCTTTCTCCATACCTATGCTCATTCTTTCTCCTTGAACATCTGCTTCTCCTCATAGCAACTTGTCTACATCTTGTGCAATGATTCATGGCACGGCTCAAATAGCACCATGGGGCCATGCCTGAATCCTTCAGTTTCTCCTGGCCAGAGCTAGTGTTCTCTTCCTCTCAGTTCTCATCTCTACCTATGCATTAAATTAATTTGAATTATGACTATGTGAATATACATATTATCACTCATCTTAGGTGATGGGTCAAAGTTTTTGGAGATTATTGTGTCACAGAATCCTTTTGAGCATCATAATTTCTCTGGGCACACACTAAGGAGTTAATAGTATCCACAGTTATACTATTCACTGTCACATTGCGTGTCCTTGTTAGAATAAAATTTCCCAGACTCATCTCACTCATTTTCCTCATAGAAATGTGGTTTTCTTGCAATAACTAGTCTCCAAAAAGATGGTCCGCAATATTTCCGCTTCACTCTATAGATACATATTCCCACACACATCACAAAATGGATCTCATCTCCAATCTCAGTAGCTGGGCTGGCTGGGCTCGCCCTGTGAATTGGTTTTGACAAATAGAATGCAGTGGAAATAATAGTCTGGGGCTTCCAAGTCCAGGTCATGTTGTGGAAAACCCATACTACAAAGGGAAGACCCAAAGTTCTGTGTTTGACAGTTACAGCTGAGCTTCCAGCTGACAGCGGCACTAACCACTAGCCATGTGGTGAATTAGTTTGAATATTCACATCTAGCTGAGCCCTTAGAAGACTGACCTGCTAGCAGAGGTGTCTCAAGCAGAAAAATCCAAATCCGTGAAACTTACCCAATCAGTCCAAGAATCAGAAGACATAACAAAACCATTATTGTTAAACCATAGAATTTTGCAGTATATTACCTAAAATATACTGAAATATATTCAGGTAATATATTACCTGAAATACTGAAATAAACCTAATAGCAATGTACAAGTTAAACCATATAAATTGCTCATATTGGACAGTTTTTGACTGACAAATTCATATAGTTCAACCTAATACAAATAATGCCTTGATATTACTCTATCCATCTTAGCTCTTACTCTGTGCAAGTTATAAACTTTCCTGTCTCAGGATCCACTCAGCAAAGAATGGTTGGAAGGCATCACCATAATAGTAAGTAATAATAAAAGTAAATAAAAATAAATAAATAAATAGAATATCTATTTATTTGATCAATAAATATTGATCAAAATCTAGTGGTCCAACAGAGAAGTGTGTGTTGTATATATTAGTGTTCCATATATAGTACTAAGGAAAATCATCCCCAAATTCAGTTTTTCCAAGCTAGTTCTTCACATACCATCTGCATGTCTTGTATGAAGATTACATCTTCATATTCAATGTATGATTATCATATTCATTTTAATAAAACATCATATCCCTCTCATAAGTGAAAAGCCACTATGCCTCCCCAAAGTAGAAGGTGAAAATAAGTCATGAACTATTTAAGCTTTTTAGAAATATTTTTTGTGTACCACATCCTGACTACAGACTTTAGAGAACCTAACTCAAGTTTTTAATTTTCTGAGTCCAGATTAGTGTCTGATTCAAGCTTTAATTCCCTATAGCACCTTAAATACAGCAGAATTACATATACAGATTATTAGAACTGATGAGATACTAGCTATTATCAGCAAGAACATATATTCAGGACTCTAACTCAGCACTGTGCACTTTCATCCACTCCACACCTTGTCATTTGCTAGCTATGTGATCTTGAGCAAGTTACTCAACTTATCTGTAAAATGAGAATAATAGTACTTATATAACAGTGTTCTGCTAATTAAATGAAGAAAATGCCTAAAACAGTGCTCAATAAGTGTTAGTTACTATTATTGTAAGGTATTGCTTTATTTTATTCATAGTATTAGCATTGCTAATGAGAAGTCTGAGGTCAGTCTACTGTCCATCTGATTTTTCTTCCCTTTTATAGATAACCTATGTTTTATCTGTGGCAACTCTGAGGATTTTCCCACTCTTGTAATGTCCTAATATTTTATTATAATCCATATAGATTTTTGGTTTTACACTTTTATCCTTATTGGCCTTGGTGTTTCCTTTCACCTTCTACAGCATAATTATAAGCACCCTAAATTATAGATCTTTCTCATAGATTTTTCTTTCAGAGGCCTCCCAAAATTTCCAATCTGCTAATCATTAACCTTCCTGTTTTTGATTGAGACTATGCATACATCTTCAAAAATATCCAGCTGTATGGGTACGGAAAATGTGGTATACACTGCAATATTACTCATATTAAAAATGAAGGAAATCCTTCAATAGGTGATGACATGGATGAGCCTTGACAACATTATACTAAGTGAAATAAGCCAATCACAGGAAAACATACTACATGGCTCCATTTATATGAGATATCTAAAATAGACTCATAGAAGCAGAGAACAGAACAGTTATTCTCGGGGGCAGGAGCAAGGGAAAAATGCTGAGTTGATAACCCATGGGTATAAAATGTGAATAATGAAAAATAAATAAGTTCTAGAGATCTGCTATACAACACTCTGCCTATAGTTAACAATATTGTATTGCGTACTTTACAGTCTGTTAAGAAGGCAGATTTGATGTTAAGAGTTCTTACTACAATAAAATTAAACTTAAAAAAACAGACAAGACACATCAAAAACAAAAGATAGAATGTTGGATTTAAAAGCATATCACTACACATATCACTAACAATAATACAAAGAGTCTCAACATTCCAATTAGAAGGAGATTGCCATGCTGGCAATAAAAGCAGAGCCAACCATATGCAATAAATGGACTCTAAATATAAATACACAAATAGGTTGACAGTAAATGGATAAAAAAATTGATAGAAAAAGTATAACATGCTAATTAATACTAGTTAAAACACACATGGAATAGCTAGGTTCATAGAGACAATTAGATTTCAGAGCAAAAAACTATTACAAGGGGAGAGAGCTTATACATAATAATTAAAAGATCAAGTCACCAAAAGGACATACTAATTCTAAACAATTTTACACCTAATGAGAGAGCTTAAAAGTATATGAAGCAAAATGGGTAGAACTGAGAAAATAAATAGACAAATCCAAAATCATAGTTGGAAATTTCAATACCCCTCTCCCAATAATAGAATAGGAAGACAGAAATATAAAGAACTATAAATGAAGGTGCTCCTGAGATATCACTGAAGATGCCCAATGGACCTCAGGAAACTCATTGTCTTGGAATGTATACTTGAAATCATGACCATATAAACCACAAAAAGGTTGAGGTCACTGGGGGAAAGTATCTAAAATGAGAAGGAAGTCACTATGGAATCCCTAGTACAACAACATGCAAAGGCCATGAGAGAGAAGATTGTGTAGGAAAAAATGCAAAGGGAGAGCCAGAGAAATAGGAGGAAAAGCAATACAATGTGCTGTAATGGAATCCAAAAGGGAGAGAGGCTTAAGAATTTAAAAAATGGTTAACTATCAATGCTGAAAAGAGATTGAATTGTTCTTTGCACTTAGTACTATAAAAAAGCTGAGATTTTCATACTATAATTCCTATGTACAAAAAAAGTTAACTTTATTATCTAATATTGATTTACTTTTGCCCTTGAGTCACCATTTCTGCTGATATCAGAAAAAAAATGTTTAATAATTGAAAGCATTCCCATTTCATTTAAATAGTTTCATATTTACTCAGTCTTATATACTGCTCTTTGTTCTCTTCTCAGAAGTCATATGAAGACAGTAGGAGTCTTGTGGTGCCCAAGCTGTTGGCTGTTGGCTGGTTCTTTCTGGCCAGAGGTCTGCTGGATGCCCTTGTCCTGCTCAGTGTAGTTGGTGTAGCTTGTCCTGTCTGTCTTTTTTAGGCATCATGTTATTAACTACTGAGACCTGTAGATCTGCTGTTGTGTCTGGTCCTAATGACCCCACACCTTATGTTTCCCCCATTCCAGTTCTAGGCCACTTCTGGTTCACTGATCTCCTCAGCCCTCTCTTCCAATGCTAGTCCTCTGCTCACATACCTCATGAGAGATTGCTGAACCCAAGTCTTCTCTGAGAAGCTTCAACCTCTAGGAAAGGGAGCTCATAGCCCTTATGCTTTCCTGGTTCCCCCAACCTATTTGAGTGATTCTGCAGTAGTGACCCTCCTATAATATCTGATCCCAAAGCAGAGAATGGCAAGGACATTCGTGTCTAATATCTCACCATTCCTTTATCTTTCTTGGCTTCTCCTCTCAATTCTATGACAGCTTTCTCCACAACTATATGTCTGGGACTTACCTTACATCCTCTGTCTTCTCCACACTATAACCTCTTGCTGTGTTAGGGGAATTTTTGGAATCCAGGGAAGGGCTTTACTTTCTCTACTTAATCTTCCTTCTAAAACCATGGTCTTCCTTTGGCTTCAGATGCACCTGGCTTGAAATTTGAAACTGAACCATGATTCTTTCTTTCTCACCTAGGTTCTCTCTGCCTTCACAGATAATGAATGAATGAGTGAGGAAGCCTTGAGACAATTAGGAATTAGAGATCATCAGAAATGAAAACATGCTGGTTTTATTTTTCAAAATTATGCCCATTTATATCAGTTAAGAGACTAGTACTGACTTTGATAGGGGCCTATTCAGAAGCTAGATAGGAGTTTGTTGCACAGGGACTGAGAAGCCATAAGCTCTATGATTATCCCTTCTAGAATTCTGCTGTGAAAGGAAAGATGAAATAAGGCTGTAACTACCAGGAAGTGCAGGAATTAAGAAAAAATTTTTGTTAGTTTTTTGGGTTTTGTTTGTTTGTTTGTTTTTTGTTTTTTGTTTTTTTAAGGTAGAAGAGAGTAGACTCTTATAAGAGCTAGTAAAGATAGGAGGCTGAAGACAGGAAAAGTATTTGAATAATAGAAGTTTCCAGAAAAGGTGAGAAGAGATGGTTTCAGACAACAGAAACCCTTCCAAAATTCAAGGCTCAGTCAATGCTTTCTGAGGATGAAAATCTACTGAATAGCTAAATAGTTTTATTGGGAAAATGTTTCCCAAATGCAGACCTAAGAATCACCACGGATATTTATTGAAATTTTAAATTTTTTCAATGAGAGATTCCTAACTATAGGAAACAAACTGAGGGTGGCCGAAGGAGAGGTGGGTGGAGGGATGGGGTAATTGGATGATGGACATTAAGGAGGGCACTTGATGTAATGAGCACTGGGTGTTGTATGCAATTAATGAATCACTAAATTCTAACTCTGAAACTAATAATACAGTATATATTAACTAAATTGAATTTAAATACATTTTTTTTAAATTGGATTTTTCGAGTCCCACCTTAGAGATTTTAGTTCAGTGGGCCTGGGCTAGAGTCCACAACTTTGTATTTTAAGAGTCCTTATGAAATTCCCATGATGAAGAGAGTTTGAGAAATGTGGCCAGGACACTGCCATGGGAAATCCAAGTGTGTAACATTAAGCGTTGACTCTAAGATAGCTAGACCACTTAAATAAGAGGAACTCAAACCAACAAGGAGAAGCAGGCCTTTATGAGATTGTCACAAGGGAAAATGAACTTGTTGGTTCAGTTTTTTGCCTGGGAAAATAATGTGATTTTCATGGCAATGTAGAAAATGTCCATAAACCTTGGCAAAGCACTGACAAAAGCTCCCATAAAAAGCCACTCCTTGAGTCTGCTGCTTTTTAAGTGGGTTTCATGTGACTATTCCTAAATTTCTAAGTAATAAATGTGAATTCCAGCAAATAATATTCATTTTTATTTCTTTTTTTAAATTTAAATTCAATTTGCCAACATGTAGTATAGCACCCAGTGCTCATCCCATCCAGGGGTTCGTTTTTCTAAGTTCTGTATTTAATACTACTTCTTTTGGGTTTTCAGCCTGATAGTATTCAACATCCTGGTAATTGAATAAATTTTAATTGCATGCAAGTTGGACTAAAGAAAGTAATGACATTCTTTTTTTTTTTTTTTAAGATTTTATTTATTCATGAGAGACACAGAGAAAGACATAGAGACCCAGGCAGAGGGAGAAGCAGGCGCCCTGTGATGAGCCTGATGCGGGACTCGATCCCAGGACCCCGGGATCAAGACCCGAGCGGAAGGTAGATGCTCAACCACTGAGCAACCCAGGCGTCCCAGTAATAACATTCTTAATTGCAAACTGATTTTAAACCTCCTTTTCGCAGACTGAAACTTTCATTTAAGAAAGTTGAAATTCTTCACAACGCAACTCAACGTAGGAGTGATTCACCTCCACCTTTTGCCCCCACAAAGTCAGCGTCTTCTGCTCATTCGTTTTCAGTACTGAACCATTGCTTTTTCAATCGCTGAATCAACTCTTTCTTTTCTTCACAAAACCCCCAAGAGTCCCTGCCAAATGACGAAAGAACCAAAAACAATTAACATACTATCTCCAGATAGCATTGTCCTTCACTAAAAACCCAGACATTTGATTCCATTCAATTCATTGTACTTTTCTCAAGTGAGTCTTACAGAGCAATCTTTTGAGAGAAACCATATTCCTCAATTGCAACAAAGCTTGAAAAGCCACTGCATACATTTTTTTTCCAGAAGTGAAATTTTCATCACCATTATGGCTAAAATAAAAGACATTTCAAAAGACATTGTAAATGCCCCTTTCCTCTGCAGGGAAGAGTGGCTATTATGAAATCTTTGCAGAAACTGCTCCCTGATGTTGGCATTAATTTAAACGTTTGATTTTTTGGTCTCCTGTTCTGTTAAAGTTGAGTAAGCAAAAGATAGAAAATCCCTAGGTCTTTGTTTGGCTTAACACAAAAAGCTTCTCTAAAATAAGTGACAAAAATTTATCTATTGCACATGTGTAAATTTTCAAAGAATATTGTGCTTGAGAGCTAAAAAGGACCTCAGAGTTTACCGGTAGAAACTCTTCATTTGTGTGCAAGGAAACTAAAACTCTTTAGTTGCATAAGGTGATTGACCTAACTATTACCTTCCCCAGAAATTCTCACAGTCCCTTTGTAATTTCCCAATACCATTCACCCGGAGTGGGAAAGATGTTGGTATGGTTATAAGATGTGAGACTGTCCAGACTTTTTTTCAACCTGTCAATTAGTCTTGGTTTGACTATCACAGTATCAGAGAGAGATGGCAAACTTACCAGTCTCAGAAATTCAAAAAATGTTCTGATAGCTGAGAACCAATACTACCAAAGATCTGAACCTATTTCTAAGACAATTAGACTACGAAACATTATGAGGGAAATGAAAGTTCACTAACACCCTGCACGTGCTTATGTACCTCCCCAAATCAACTTTTTGCTTCCTTCCCACTGGAATATTAGGCAAATGAGTCAGTTAATTTCATGTTCAGATTTATAGACAATATGAAGGATATCTACTTGAGCGGGGAAAGCCCTGGTAGGTGCCTTCTATGCTTCACCAGTCAGCCAGAAAAAAAGTTGGCAGTGTAGTGTCTAATACAAATCACACTCACTTCAGAGACTAGGAGTCAGGTAAAAATTTCTCTTCTTCCCAAAGATCTGGCACCTACTGTCAAGGTAGAAGACTCTTTCTTAACCTGTCTTCAATCTCATTTCTGTTACTTCCCTTTAAAAGTGCTTAAACAACATCAGGAAGACGAGGTGGGGACCTCTCTGCTTTCTAGGGGAGAATGAATCACTATTTTTCCTCACATCATTATTGAACTGCTGGAGTAAAGAATTCAACGCTTGCTAAAGGAATTTTATAAGTGGCCTGGGCTACTTTGATGAGGTGAGGGCTAAGGCTCAGTGAGGTCGCAGGTCATGGACAGGCATCCTTCTGGAAAATGAAAAAGGTTTACGGACAGCTGTCTATTAATTAGAGGGCCCTTTCTTGGCAGTGATGCAAACAGCTGACTTGACTTCTCTGCAAAGGTGATGAGATGAGTTCTGGTGGGAACAATAATGCTCTGTCTCCAAGTCCTACTGGGTATGTACATAGGTGTTTATTTGTTGCCCTCTGACATGTGCACATTCACCTGCATTCACTCTTTTTTGTGTATTCTATTTTTTTAATTTAATCGCAAAAAATTTAATTGCAGATTCCAAGGACACAAAACAAGATATCTAAATTCAATAGATTAGTATGGCCTAAAAAGTCTGAATTTTTATCAAGTTCTCAGGGTGATTCTGATAAAAGTACTCTGAGGATCGCACTTCAGGTATCTACTTGTTATTTCTATGGGTTTGACCTCTTTACTTTTGGAACTTGGAGTTTCAAACGCTGTGATGAAAGGAGGCAGTTTAAAATAAATAAACACACAATTCTTCTAATTCTGGATATTATCACTTTACTATACAAAAAGAACCCCTAAACATTTACAAAAGAAAATCAAAAGCAGTTGCATTTTAGACCACATTGGAAAAGTTACACAAAAGTCTGATAAACAACATCATAAAACATCTTCGTACCATGTAAGTACCATCCAGAGAAATCCAGTCAACCATTATACCATGGGTTGAAGTATTTAGTACCTGAAGGTGAACCTAGTGCCTTGTTGGTTTATCATTTACCCATAAAAAGATAAACCTTGGTATCTTCATAAAACATGAAATTATTGTCAATGAAATAAATTTTACCAAAATAAAATTTTGTTAAAGAAAACAAAATATTAAGAAGATGACATAGGTTAGCTGCCAGTCAATATTCATGTTAAATTTTCTTAAGATGCATTCCGTTACGACCAACCGAGGCAACACTGTTTAAATATTTTGAAGATCTAACTATAGAGTGCTGTTATTCCAAGTGATCCTCCTATGGCATAAATTTATTTTACATATGTACAGATCATGTTATTGTATATACACATCAAGGAGCTACTCCAGTCAATACATTTCAGTGGCAGTGCCTATTTTTCAGGCAGAAAGTTTTCTTTTAGCCTCTTGCTCACAGCATGGGGCACAGGAAGCCATTTCTTTCCAAGAATTCACTACATTCAGGGAAGTCTGGACTCTTAGTTTGTTTCCCTCATGGAATGATGAGCAGTATTAAGAATTTGGACTGATAAATAGTGTCTCTAGTTGACCATTGCAAACATTAGCTACACTTTTGATTTCTGTGCTTCTACAAGACTGTATGACCCCTTCATGTTGGCTCTTCTGGCAAAGTAAATGATCATCCCAATGGCTGGTATTATCAAGGAAGATGCACAATAAAGCACGAGTAGTTCTGGAGAAAAATAGTCCTTGTTATTTTCTCTTCCTGGAAAACAACAAAATGGATGCAGTCAACATCTATTACCAAAAAAATTTTTTGTAGTAATAGTTACATGTTTTATTTTAATAGTACAACTAGAGTTTCTAAGATTGGAATGAATCAAAGCCGTGATAAGGGCCAGCAGGACCTTAAATGTGTATTTCTCTGAATTATCCAAGTAATCAATTGGCAGTTGCTATGGTCATGATGAGTCTAAAGATGACAGCTGTTGACTTACGCAAAGTTGGATCCAAATGGAATTAGGTTCAATTGTAGAATGGAAGCAAGGGCACAACTTTCTAGAGCTCATTTAAAAAGTGAGAATTAAAGAAGAGTGTTTGCTTTGGAATATATAAAAATCCACTACAGAACTAGGACTCTGATAACTGTGAATTGAAATGACTAATTTATTTTCCAAGAACATCCTTGTGAAGTATAACCATTATGGTCAAATGCCATATATGATAGATATAGGATAATAAGAAAAAGAATTCTTGCTGACAGCTTTTTCAGAGGTACATCGAAAACTTTACATTTTGTATCTCTGAAGTAGGGTTTCTTCCTATGTTATTCCTCTTCAGCATTTATATCATCTCTTGATAAGCTGAAGTTCTTTGGATAGTATCATATTTTATTTAGAATGTTCCTTACTCAAAGGCATTTTCTGACCCACATTTTCCCCAGCTTAAATTAGGAACCCTCATATATTTTCATAACTCACTATACTTTTTCTCGTAGATTTTTCACCACTTGTAATTAAACATTTGTTTGTATGTTTATCTATTAACCTTGGTCTCCTTTTCCAGACTATAAATTACATTAGGCCACCTATCAATTTTCTTTTTGGTTCACCACTGAATAGCCAGTACTTGACTCATTGCTTAGACTAGTTGACACCCAATAAATTTTTTTTTACTACATTCCCTCTAGAATTTTCTAATCACTGGAGATCAACCAAATAGAAAAGGATCATGATGGTCAGATGATGGGAAGTCAATTTTTTCAAATTATTGAAATCAAAAAGCACTTAACCCTAAACATAATAACTGTCTCATTTTTCTACTTCCCCTTGCTAGAGTAGAACTACTCAAAGTATAAACATTATATTTTAATGATATATCCATTGTCATAACTATGGTTAGGCATCAATATTGACAACAAGCTGGACAATGATATTTCTACTCCTATTGTTTTCTTTTCAATTTAATAAATAATAAATCTTTTGCCTTCAGTTTTTCCTTCAGGCATCTGCAGTCAAACACAAATTTGCTGCTGAGTCAGTTACCAGGGCAACCTTCAAATACTATTTTCTATTAGCTGTATAAACAATGAAAATCCAAAAGACTCTCAACCATTCCTATCATTGGAATACATTCAAGCCAAAACAAAGCAAAACAAAATTAGTTTTAAAACTCAGCTAAATAGAAAGGTAAGCTAGTTCAAAATACCAAGGAAAAATGTTAAATTTTTGTCTCCATTCATTCGCAGTTACTTTACACCATAGTTTGGGAGCCTGAATTTCTTAGCTGAGTGTCTAAAATGCTTTGATAGTTCATGTAAGTAATGAGTGAAAAATAGCAAATATGTGTGTTACTTATTTAATAAAGCTATTAGAAGAGACAGTGTGCAAGAGAGAATTTAAAAAGTAAGTAGAGAAGCTTCGATATGTCTTTAAAAGAGAATCATTAACTACAAACTTCTAACTACAGAAATGTTAGAAGTCCAATTTCCTGGGCCTACGCTGAATTAAAAGTGGATTAGAAGCATCAAAGATTAAAAGAAATAGGAATAAATTAATTTCAACCTAGTCATAACTGAGATCTCCATCCAAACAGAATTACCCCCAACTTCATTAGAAGCACTAATTGCACACCCCCTAGTGTCCTTTTGAGTGGCATGATAAAAGGTAAGTGTTCCATTCTTTGGACACAGTAATTTCATTGGCCAGATCAACTCTTTTCAGGAAAATCAGTGCAGGTGGATGACTAAAAGTTTTACATGTAATCATGATACTTTCCCCCTTCTTTTATATTTCTAGGTAGATGTATTGATAATGCCATGTTTCAAGAAGATACTGTGAAGACACAACATATGGTAAGGCTTGCAATGTTGAGAAATTTGGCCAGATGAGTAAAACTTTTACTGGTTTTCTGACCTAAGTTCAAATTTTCTTTACCTGACAGGTGGTTGCAAATTCCAGTGGCCAAGGGCCACAGGTTCCAAGAGTTACATTTGTTTGCAGTCCTGTTTACTCCAAGTGTGACTTCCAACACACAGTGAGAGCTCATTAGCACCCAAGACATGGAGACTGGTTAGCAAAGGCTAACATATTCTGCTTACACCAATAAGATCAACAGATCCTACCGTATATTCACAAGAGGGGTCAGGAAGTTAAAGGGCCCCTGAATTTCTTTGCTGAGGCCACTGCTCACCCCACTCCCTACTCAGAATAGAGTAGGATGGACAAGGGGTTTGGATTTTTAAGAAGGCAATTTTGTAGTCTTATAGATCCTTTTATGTTGGTTGGCATCAAGATTGCCACTCCTAATTATTATCCTGAGAGGAATCAATCCAGAAAATAGGCAGTTATTCCATGTTTAGAGAATAGCATTCTCTTGTGATAGAAGGATAGAACCTTTCTTCTTCCATGTACCAATCCTACTTCTTTTTTTTTTTAATATTTTATTTATTTATTCATGAGAGACACAGAGAGAGACAGAGACACAGGCAGAGGGAGAAGCAGGCTCCACACAGGGAGCCTGATGTGGGACTTGATCCGGGGACTCTAGGATCACACCCTGGGCCAAAGGCAGTGCTAAACCGCTGAGCCATCTGGGCTGCCTGGCCAATCCTACTTCTTTAGTTTCCTTATAACCTCCAGGGAAAGGTTTTGAAAGTATGTTTAAATGCTTAGGAAATGCAAGACTTCAGAGACCAATGATGAATTGTCAATGTTGAAAAAAGCACATGGGAATCCTGAACTCACCAATGATTAATGTCAACTTCCTGGCTAACCTCCATAGGATAGGGCAGCTGTGCACAATTATTTTAGGAAACTTTGAGAAATAACCACAGTCAACGTGGAATTGAGCTCCATGTTGCCAACTTATTCACCTAATTCTAGAAACTCTTTACAATCCACCAAACCTCTGGCTATTGTAAAAATAATCAAAAACAAAACCAGAAAACTAACTAACCTTTAACATCGAGGGTTAAACTTCTTAATTGCAAGCCAGCCTCATTTTTAGATTCACATTCGTACACTCCCGCATCCTCTAACTGGACCTTGTGGATGGTATATGCACCATCTCTGGACTTTAGCACTGTGTCTCCCGTCTCTGCTTTTTTCTTCAGGATTATCCAAGTTTTTGGAACATTTCCACATGTACAGGAGATAATGACAGTGTCTCCTTCCTTGACACTCTCAGAAGGAAAAGCTATAAGCTGTATGTCTTTCGGAGCAACTGTAAAGAGAATTTAAAAGGCACCTCTGATTGGGTGAAATATAAACCAATTCCATATTAATTTAATGACAGCAACAGTCAGCTGTCAGGGAGCTATTTGTGCTTACTGTTTGCATCAAATTTTTACAGGGTTAAATACTGAAATCAAGGTTTGTTGTAAACGATCATGTTTTTAATGAGAGAAGACATGTCTATACTTCTCTCATGTCCCTTAATCTAAGTCTTTATCCAGACTAGCCCCCCAAAATGGTTTTTGACAAACAGCAATAGAATTCAAACATGGAAAAGAAAACATTTCTTTTTGTCGCAATGTTGTGCACAGTGTTTCTTTGAGGTACAAAGTTCTTTGTAGGCTTCTGAGTTTTGAGTTGGATTCCTGGATCAAGTGATGCATAGATGGTTTTCTTACTATTCTTAACAACCACAACTGCCATTGACTAAGTGGCAGGCACTGGGCTAAGTATTTAATGTGCAACATTTCTATTAATGCATAACCCATGAAAAAAAGTATCGTATTGCCATCATTCGTAAGTGAGATTCCCACTAAGTTCATCTATTTTTGTGACTCCATTTGAGATTCTTTCCCCAAACAGAGCTATAGAACCAGGACATCCATCCTAAAGGCTTTCTTTAAAGTCAAGCATTGCCCTTCTGAGGTTGTTTCTATGAAATACAAATTATCACTGAACTGGGGTAACAAGAAAGTCACTAATACCTTAGTGGAAATAATACCAAGGAGGTAAGAGAGGAAATGACAGCTCCAGTGGGAAAAAAAGGAACTTGAACCACCCCCAAAGGGAAGGAGTGGGGAGAAATCCCGACTGATTACTGCAAGCTTTCGCCCAAAACAGTCTGTGAATTCAACCTGTCAACTAGGAATTATTTTGTTCTTGGTCTTGGCTCTCCATCCTGGAGAGAGGGGGTCTGGATCTGATAACCAAAGCCATTTAGTGGTTCTATGGCATCAAGTTGATGACCCAGAGGCATGGTCACTTCTACTTTTAGCCTCAAAATTTACAAAAGGTGAAAGTGTCTTCTTAGGCTTCTAAGCAAATGCTAGCATGTGCCTTGTGAGAGTACCCCTCAGAGCCGGTTCAGCTGGATTAGGGGACTTTAATCCTAACTAATTTCCAGGTACATATATTTCACTTCCTATCCTTATTTCAATACCATAATCTTTGCCTCATAAGTACAACTGGAACTCTGGCACCATTCCTGCAGCTAGCATTCCACTCAAGGCTAAAGGAATTTTAGGATAAGAGACATGGAATGGTTTGTGAGGAAGTACCATTCCAGGAGCTTGCCAAGCATAGGAAATATCATGAGCTCTTCAAAACCCTCAATCGATGTTTTTGGCAAAAATTTTGGTTTCAGAGAGGATTTTGTTCAAAACCAGTAGCGACCAAAATAATACTAACAAATTATAACTCATTAATCACATTTTACTTACCTTGGATAATTAATTCTACTTCTTTTCTGCTTATTCCAGCCTGGTTAATCCCTTCACACACATAAATACCAGAATCTTCCATTTTTGCAGAAGTTAAGGTGAGAATTGGATCCTCAGAAAGAGACTGCAGGCGCCCATTACTTAGCCGCCTGCTCCACAGGATGTTCGGAGCTGGAAGGCCATCGCTAGAGCAGGTCATGTTCACAGGACTACCTTCCTCCACGATGGAGGAGGGGCTGACCACGACGGTTGTATCCCTGGGGGCAACTAAATAGGTAAGGACACTTGTTAGCTTGACCCTTTGTACCCTGAGTTCCAAAAAGTTTTAATAATGTTGCAAAATGGAGCTATGGATTCAATGGATCAGAATAGTTTACTAATGTTGATAACTTTACCAAAGGAAGGGCTTTTGTCCCCATTTACTTTAAGAGCAGATACAGAATGATAGAGAGTAGAGTAGGAATGCATCAAGGATGTTTTCTAATAGGAATAAGCTCCTATTAGCGAAGCATGGATGATTGTTGACCATGCCTATCAGCATTTATGGTATATTAGCTAGCACCAAAAAAGATTTGAATCCCCTATGAGAAGGTGGAGTTTATTTTTCTACCCCTCTCATCTTCGCTGGTCTGGTGACTTGCTTTGACCAGTATAACATGAAAGGAGTAATACTGTGGGACTCCCAAGCTTGAGCCTGCTTTCATTACCACCCCTTCGAAATGCCACACTCCAGTGCTCACTTCGGCAGCAAATACTTGAAGAGCTCCACTCTGGTGACTAAACCTATTCCACTTTCCTTCAAATCATAGCATGTGGAGAAAGAGAGCCTCAGACACTCCAGAGCTCCAGAGAAGGCTCTAGACATATGACTGAGCCCATCTGTGACAGCCATCCCCTACCTACCTGCCAATTGACTGAAAATGCATGAGTGAGTTCATTTGATACCACAGGCAGCAGAGAACTGCCCACCTGACCCCTTCTAGACTTGCCAACTCATACGATCATAACCTAATAAGTGATTATTGTTTCCTGTGTTGGGAGTGGGCTGTTATAATAATTACTTTAAAATTTCTTTCCCAGTTACTTTTTTTCCACAGAGGTTTTCTCTATTAACCCTGTGTTAACTATTGCCTGATAAACGTGAGAAGAAATCCATATTAAATTGTGGCTACATCACACGCGTACTTACCATTAACATAAAGTGTCTGTGTACTCTGCCTTTGTTTGGGTTCAAATTCCATTTCATCAATATGTAACTTAGCCAGACAAACAAGAACTTTTCCAGTATCTTCTGTGGTGGGGATGAAGGTCATTTCCAAACTCTTAGTTTCTAGAGATTTCTTGTCCATGTCCTCCAGAAAGCTTTTACTTTCTATGATAGTCTCCCCCTTAAATAATTCAATCTCCAGTCGGTCAGAAGGATACACATTAGGAACCTCGCAGCTCACAGTGACTGGGTTTCCATCCACTAGTAGACCACTCATCTCAACCTCTGGATCTCTAGGGAATGCTGCAAATATTATGTAAAAATGATGTTTATATGTGAACATCCAAAAGAAAAATGGAACTAATCTCTATTAAATACAAGGGTCTCAAAATGACAATTTTAACTCATTTGGGATAGAATCATCACCAACATATAAATCATGACATTAAGTATACATATTTATGATATTAAGTATAAATATGTATAAGTATAAATAATGTTATAAACAAAAAATACTTAATACATGAATCAATTAAGAAATAAATATACTTCCTACTTTTCTCTTCTTAGTGATGCAATCTTTCTGACAGCCATGGACTGGTCTTTTGAAAGGAACATGAGTTTCCACCATCTTATTTAGTAATTATATATTTTAAATGTTTTAAATATTTCCCCTGATGTATTGAATATTAACTGTCTGTTGGTCTCTTAGTATTCATTATCTCAGTCTTCAAAACAGTCTGATAAAATGGGTATCATTTAACCTAATTTACAAGTAGGAAAACTTATAAAGAACTTACAGTTAGGAAAACTTATAAACCTCATAGAAGCTCAGAGACTCTCCTTAGACATTGTATCTATTAAGCCACTGAGTTGAGATCAGAACCCATATTTCTCTGAGCTCAGAACTCAGGTCTGGTTTTACAGAGCTGTGAAGCCTTTAGGTATCAAAGAAGATCCACAGGGCAGTTCTCAATTTAGACATTTTAATTTCCAGGGGCCGGGTTTAGACAGTAAACTTTAAATATTTCTCAAACAATGCTTGTAGTTGACAAAAAAAAAAACTGTAGGATTTAGATTCTAAATAATTATAGGGTCTTAGGCAAACCAATAAAAATAAGACTAAAATAGATATCAAGAGTAAGAGTAATGCTAAAATTCTTTTTCCTTAGGCAAAATGTTGTTAAAGTGATACATTTTCAAATATTTCCATGTTGCAGTAAGAGTGTACCACTGGTTCTCATTTTTGTTGGGAATGTGCCTCCATCAGCAGATCCTGGACTCTGGGTAATATGATACCACAGTAAAATTTACCCTTATTTTGAGAGATTCAAATCCCTTTACAGACATACTCTAACTCATGCTGAACAAAATCCTGATGGGTAACACAAGTTTGGGCAGGTTTTCTGGTAGAAAATGTTCTATTTTTCTCTTGAGTTCTACTGAACAAAATAAGGCAGAGTAACCCTCTTAAAGGAATCCATTTTCAGGTCACTTTGCATATTTTGTCCTTCATTCATTTTAAACAGGAATTCCACCAATATCAAATTCATAGAGATTCCTAATGATTTTTATTAAGGTGACAGGAACAGCAAGAAAAAAGTGCAGTGGATGTATGCTGTGTATAATCAATTTAAGATCTAGTGCTAATTCCCGGTTCTGCTTTTCACCTGGGCAGCTCCCACTGGCCATCCCCGAGGGCCAATATAACTAGCTGTTTTCAGTTTTGGCTTTCTCCTGCTCCCCACTGCCTCGTTTTTTCCCATTCTGCCAACCAGCTTTCCAAATGTGCCTTCAAAACCATAGGCTCCAGCCTCCCCCGCTGTTCAAATACCTGAGCAGTAGTAACCCCTATCCAGTCACCTGAATGGGCATTGACCCCCACTCCTTTTTCATGACCACTTCTGAGCACCCTCTATGCACAGGGAGGGGATGGGAAGCAGTAAACATGTAATGCGTTCAAGTGCATGATGACAGAAGGATTAATGATCTACAAACCAAGGTCTGTGGACGCTGTGTGCATATGCAATATATACTTCAGACTTGGGCCAATTAAGTTTCATTAAAAATTCTGGTTCAGAGACTTAGGAACAGTTCACAGTGCTAAATTCCCTTTCTAAACACATGGATCTCATTGCATATCAGACCTGCATTCTGTTTCTTTCAATAAAATTGAGGGCACTAAAACAGCAAACAATTCTGAAAACCACTTACAGTAGAGGTCCACCTTAATTCCCTTTTCCAATTTCTTATGTCCACAGGTCACGGTGCACAGATAAGAATGTTCATTCTCCAAATTCACAGGGCTTAGGGTCAGCGTAGACTTGGCCCCTTCAACCTTCACCGTCCCACTCAGAGGACTATCTATCTGGGTTCTCCAAGAGAAAGATGGGGACTCGCAGTCTGTGACACCACATGTTAACACAACTGAATCACCGATCTGAGCGATAATCTGGGGTCCTGGGGAGATCTCAACAGTGAATGGTTTCTCTGGAGGAAAAAGAACAAGACAAAAAGAAGATAAGATTCTTTTCTTCCTTCCACATTCCAAACTGTGGTCTTTTTAGCTAACATTTGTGCCAAGAATAAATAATTCCTTTCCATCTTGGGACCATCCTGAAAGACATTTTTAAAGAATGAACGCACAAGAGTTCATTGTCTCATTCATTTAACAGAATGAACACGGATAAAAACTTGTCATGATAGAAGTTGGCATCTTTTTGTGACAATAAATCAGTCTCTCCTCAGCTGTAGTTTATCAAATCCCTGGTAATAGTGGACAACAGCTCAAATAATGTTAGAGGTTCCAGTGTAGAAGCATTGTGTAAAACACTTTGCATGTATTAATTATCTCATTTAATCCTCATGACTGAATTCTTCTCTTTTACTTTCTCCTGCTTCTTCTCTTTATCTTCCTCTTCCTCTTCCTTCTTCTCCCATCACCCTCCTTGTCCTATTTCTCCTTATGGAAATTTAGGCTCAGGAATACTAAATTAACTTTATCTAGTTTACAAGTAGTAAAATTAGGACTTGAAGCCAGGCAGATCTGATTCGAGATCCCAGCTTTTCAGTTGCTTGAAAAACTAAACCAAGTCATCTTCATGTGGAGATAAAGCAAGATCTAAGAGAGGTTGTGAAAAAAGCTACAAAACTATGTCTTCTGGTTAGATGCAATACCCATAGTGGACCTGCACTTAGAGTTTCTGTGCCAACAATATAAACTTATACCATTGAGAGCACACAGAATCAAATTGAAAGCAAAGTCAAAATCTAAACATGAAAATGATATGCAAGGCACCTTTAAAATTTGTTTGATGTAATACAAACATACTTTCAATTAATTTAAAGGTTGAAAACTGAGATAGGAGGGTAAACTGCTAAGTCTCAATATCCAGAGAAGCTTTTTGGCTGCCAGTGCTATGCCTGCTGGACACACAGGCTGCTTTGGGATGATTCCTGTCTTGAGGAAAAAGGGTATTTCAAATATCCATTCCTCATCCCCTGAAGAAACTGCCAGTGGTTGGGCAGCCCTGAAAGGGACAGATGAGACTCCAGAGAAAATCACTACAACTGTCCCCATAGATAGCATACTGAACAGAGGAAAGAAACCTCAACACCTAAGTAATCCAATTACACCACATTTTGCGGGTTTCTTCTCTGTGCCAGGAGAGGTTATTTTTCTTTTTGGTTTGTCTCGCTGTGACATTGTAGTATCTTCCAGAGAGGGCTTTCCTCAAATTACCTCAATGATCTGATACGCTATTAGACTTTGAAAAAGAGAGAGCATTCAGAACAATAACCAGAGTTTCCCAGTTCCTTATATGCTAGTGTGAGAATGGGGAACTTGAAAACAGACCCACTTCCTGCCTGGGAAGAGCTCTCAGATAATTTTTTCCAGTGGTTGCATATGTTACCAGGCAAATTTTGTGGCCCCTGTGGAGTAATTCTCAGGTAACTGGAGAGTTCTTTCAAGGTTCAATTCTCTCTTTAATACTTAAGGTTGTTAGTGTCCTATGATGCAAAATTCAAAACAGCCCTGCCTAAGCCCAGAGTGCATTTCCTTTTCACACTGAAATAGGATCTAGTCTATTATGGGGTAGACTTATTCCAGGATGGGTGATTAGTTTCCATGATTTTATTAGTCAAATAGTTTCCTGGTCTCTTGAGAATGGTAACCTAACACCCAACAGAGTTAATCTACTAATGCTGAGTTTCAATTTTATTGTTTTAACCAACCAAATTAAAACCGTATGTATTCATATTCTAAAATTTTGCGTTGCTCGTGTTTACAATTTATGCAATCAATAATTACTGGGCACCTATTTTGGGGTAGCACCCAAATATTAAAACACACGCACAATTCCTAACTTTAAGGAGCTTGCAGTTTAATGAAAAGACATATTTAAATAGATATATATATATATATTTTTTGGCTCTTACTAAAGTATATTTAAATTATTTACTTTCATGCTTGTCTTTTCTCCCTATAGGATAAGTTCTTCAAGGGTGGTTGCTAGCCATAGCTTTTTCGTGTCTGCCCCCTAGCACCAGGCACAATTCCTGGATTCTTGGACAAAAGCTCTTAATTAATATGTGTTGAAATAAACAGAAGTACATAAACTTTGGTAAGAAGTGTTGAGTGTAGACAAAGGGAGGAATGACCAGGTTTGCCTAACAACAAGCTGAAATTGGAAGGCTAATATGAGCTTTGTCTTGAAGGATGGCTAAGACTTTGCCTGGTAAAGGAAGGGCACTCCAGGCAGAAGGAACAACAAGGACAGAGGCACAGGGACACCAATGAAGCTACAAAAGTAGTTTCTGACCAGATTATGAAGAGTTTTATTTTAAGAAATGTGAATTTTAATTTACATGCAGTTAGGGTTTGGTTGAAGTAATATATAATGAGCCCCTTTTTTGTTTTAGGTATATACTCTGTTAGCATTACATAGGATTGACTATCTTGGGGACAGAATGATAGCAGGATGGCCATTTGGAGACAATTAGCTATTTATTTGAAAAGTCACAGAGTTTTAGATTAAAATGTGCCTGTGTTAAAGTAATAGTAAGTACCCTGGTGAGCAATTTGACTCAAAGCAAATTATGAACTGTGCTGAACTTGTGTTCTTATTCACTTCATAAGGTAGTGGTAAAGACTAACAAGACAACATATATAAAGTGGAAAGTAGAATTCCCAGCAAATATTAGGTATATTATCAATAGAAGCATTATTAATTTCCATGAGACAATATGCTGTCTTCTGTAAAATGAGTAAAAAATACTCTTATTAGTTTTTTCTTGAAGATTACAGCTAACATATATAAAGTGCCTGACATATAGCTGGTGTTCAGTGAATGCTGTTATCTAAAAACATCTTGCAAGAGTGCAAGTCAGAGATGATAAACTAAGGCAATGGCAAGAGAGATGAAAAACTGAGGACAAATTCTGAGGATCATTGTGAGGAAGAAATGACAGGTTTTGGTGATATGGAATGGGAACATGAATTTGAGAGTAAACAGCATATAGTGACCCAAATACTGGGAGTCCAGAGTGAGCAGAGATGAGAACAGATGTGATAACTTGAGAATGTGAATATTCAGGGGGTGGAAGGAAAAGAGAAGGTCGAAGCATGAGGCGGGGAAGAAATGGTAAGAGATGGCGAAGAGCCATGTGAGCTCTGGGAGGAAAGACTGCTGAGAAGTAGGAGTTAGTTGAATACTCAATTTGCTAAAGGACATGACATCAGATGGGTCATCAATAAAACTCAAGGAAGCCATGTTGGCATTGAAGTTGTTGTGCTATTGGGCAAACCCCACTTATAACACCTTTATCATTCCTTTCTCACAGTCTACTTACCTTGAACGATTAATTCCACCTCTTTTCCATCCTTCCCGACTTCATTGACACCTTCACAGACATATGTTCCAGAATCTTCCAGCCTCATAGCAATTAAAGTGAGAGTTGCATTCCCAGAGAGGAGCTGTAGATTCCCATTATCTAATTTTTTGCTCCAGAAAATCTGTGGAGGTGGTAGGCCTTCACTGGCACATGTCATTGTCACAGAACCGCCTTCTTGCAGCCTCATAGAGGGAGTCACAGAGATAAATGTGTTCCTGGGTGAGACTAAAAAGGCAGGAGAGCACAAGATTAGTAACTACTAGGCATCACCTTGATCCAACAAGGATAACGTAGTTCTCTCACAGGCTATATTCATATGTTTTCACAAATGTGACAAACTTACTCTGTCCAGTTAGGATCAAATCAGCATTGTGGGGTCATAAAACTCAGTCAATCCAATTTCTGACTAATCTGAGTGAGTTACTTTTTTGATGGTTGGTGTTTTCAGATGGCCACAGATACTCCGAAATTAAGAAAGACCCTTAGAATAATGTGGTTCAGTCTCCCAGATAAAGTAGAAGTCTTCTTGGTATCTTTGCCAAGTGCTCATTTAAGTTGGCTTCAACACTTCCGTTGAAGGAATTGCCGCTTTACAAAATAGTCCATTTGATTTGGGGACAGCTCTAATTATTAGAACGATTGAACTGAAACCTTCCTCTTTGTAAATAAATTTCACTCAATGGCCATAGTTCATCCTCTGCTGTTACAGAATAAATCAAATCCCTATTCCACATGCCTGTCTTTCAAATAGTAATGATAGCTCTCTCTTCCAAGTTTTATATTCTCTAGGAAAAATACCCCCTATCTTGACTGTGCTTTTCAAAATATTGATAAAAGCTTTTCCATCTCATTCTCTTTCAGCTAAACACACTATAGTTGGCAATACTCCTTTTAAATGTAGTGTCCAAACCAAAACACAGCGTTTCAGTCTAGAATGGAGTACAGTGAATCTACTCCTACATGATTCTGGGACTACAAGCCTGCCTCAAATCCCTGCCCTTCTCAGGAAATGTGGAGGCAATCAAACATCACCTCCACTTTCCCACCCAATGCACATGTGTACGTGTGAGCACATTCACATGTGTGCACATGCACGCATGCACACACAGAACAAATGCTCACCTTGTAAAATCTCTATAACTTGATATTTCAGGGCACAAGAGTTTGCAAAACACGATTAAAAACATTTTCTAATTTGAGCCTACTTCCTACTACCAAGTCAGTTTGGTATTAGCACTCCCCTCTGATAGGTCGGGAAATAGGGAAATTAAGTGACCAGAGTTCACACGGTTAATGGAGCCAGTAGTCCTCTCAATCCGAATCCAGTACTCTTTTCACTGAATAATGCTGTTGACAAATATTATGTTCTTGAATAAAAACGGAGTAAAAACGATAAACAAGTGCCTTCCTGACTTTAGTTGCTAAGTTTACTGCCGTATTCGTCCAAGACTCGATTACCACAAAGACTAGACTACACCACACAGGTACTTACTGTAGACTTGTAGCTCTTTGGTAGTCTCCCTTTCTTTGGGCTCAAAGTCAATTTCATCCATGTGTAATTGTGCTCGGCAAACAAGACCTTTCCCAATATCCTCATTGGTAGGAGTGAAGGTTACCTCCAAACTCTTGGTCTCCAGGGACTTCTTCTCCATAGGCTCTAGAAAGTCCTTACTCTGTAGGAGATCATTGCCATTCAGCAAATTCATCTCCAGCCTGTCAAATGGGTAAACATCACGGACCAAACACGTGACTGTGACTGGCTTCCCAACTTCTAGGGGGCCACTCAGTTGGATCTCTGGGTCCTTAGGGAAAGCTGCAAAGGTCAAGCAAATACATGTGAGTGGGCTTTCTGTTCATGTAATATAATTCAGTGCAATGCAATGTTTCTGTTATTACAGTCGTAATTCATTATTTGAATAGCCTTTTTGGGATGCCTGAGTTGAGTGTCCGCCTTTGGCTCAAGCTGGCTCCCATGTGGAGCCTACTTCTCCCTCTGCCTATGTCTCTGCCTCTCTCTGTGTGTCCCTCATGAATAAATAAATAAAATCTTTTTAAAAATAAAATAAAAAAGATACATAAATAAATAAATAGCCTTTTATGGGTTTGGGTGGGTTCACAAACCGGAATCAATCACCTTTTAGAGAGTTCTTCAGCACTGATCCCAGATGTACTAAGGGTTGCATATTATTCAAGTAAAGGAAAGGAGAAGAAATGAATGTTTATTGAAAACTTACACGTGCCCACTACTGTGCTATTCATTTAACATTAATAATTTTATTTTAATTCTAAGACATGGAAAACACATTTCACAGATATGAAAACATAGCACATTTACATAACTGGCCAAAGCTCACACAACTAGTAAATGGCAAGTCTGGGATTTCACTCAGGATTTCTATTATTCTGTACTGCTATTGAAGATTTACATTACATCACATTCCCTTATCTTAGGACAGAGATATGACCACTTTACAAATAAGGAAACTGAGGCTCGGAATGTCATTGCAAAGAACAGCTACTGTGCACCATATGCTAAGAAATGAAGAGAGCGATATTAAATAATTGGTTCTGGAAAATGATGCCCCTGATAGGAATTCATCCACCAGGAAGGTACGCCTGTGCAATCTTCAAATTCTAGAAGGGAGATTTGCCTCCTGCAATGCCCAACTCAGCATCCTAACCAGCACTCCACTTGAACCTTCCAGTGCCAAGGTGACAGGGAACATGCTATTTCAATCGCTTCCTTTGCAAGGGCTACCTTTTCATTACAAACTGTCATGAAGGTAACAATTGGCTGGATTCAGGACTCCGTGTAATAAGAACACAAAAGTCCCAGCTCTAAAGAATATTACAATCAAATGTGGAACGGAGACAGGATTGTTAAACATAATGAGAGACAGATATTCTTAAGCAAAAACTTCAGGAAAGACAATTAAAGCCAGAAGTGTCTTTATTCCTCTTTTTTAAATCTTCAACTATTTGATACTTGAGAGCAAAGGCAAGGGAACTGGAAATGCTTTACTCTGTGAAAAAACAGTATTTTTCATTTTTATAGCAATAATTTCTCGCTCTCATATTCTGTAAGAAATGTGCCCATAGTCCACATAGTTTGCTGTCAAGTAATATAAGAACTTGCTACTTTTCCCTGTATTTACATAAGGGGGCCTTTCAAGGCACTCAGGAGGCTGCGCAGACAAACTATGCATGGACAACGGGTATAATTGAAAGCAGCCGGCCAGGCACGGTTTCTTGGTACGCATTAGCAACACATGAGGCTTATTGAAGAATCAATTACAGATGCTGGGCAAAGCAGAGCTCCACCATAGCAGAAGGAAACCAAAATAATTATAATCAAATGAGGTCTTCGTGAAGAGATGGCCATAAAGAATTCCGGGGTTTTTTTTTTTTCAAATTTTAAAATTTAATTTTATTTTGTTTTTCTAAAAAGAAGTCATCAGTAAGCAAAGGCAAGATTTTTATTACAGGTTGGTTCTTTATTCCTCTTGCTAACTTTGTAAGCTTGGATCAAGATGGATTGGCATGCATTTTAGTAGAATGGCAAACTAGGGATGTTTATTAACATTCGTGAGGCAAATCTAATTCATTGGACCAATAACCTTGAGGTTGAGCATTAAGGCTTAATGACACCAAAAACAAAAACAACCTTCCTAAATGTATCTGTGCCGAAGTCAAACGAATGAAATGTTTGCAGATACTTTCCTTATGTCTAAGGAAAAACTCTTGTACAGAGCCCTATTACTAAATTATAGATCCCCTACTTAGGCTGATTTTAAGCACAAAATTGCGTAAGAATAAGTAAGTGGAAAATCCCTGAAGAATGGAATTCATAAATCATTTAGGCGTAGATGACCAAGTAAACATGTAAGGATAGAATCAAATAGAAATGTTTGAAAAAGAAGATTTAAAACTTCAGAAATCTTCATTTTACAGCTAAGGAAAGAAAAGCCCAGAGACATTGAGTCTTACCCTTGGTCACTATGTTTATGGCAGAGTCAGAAGTAAAAGCCAAGGTTTAGATTCCTTTTCTAGTGCTAGACTCAGCGGTCTTAACTTTCTGGGGGCAGTATGTCCTCTAACCAAGAATCTGGACATGAATATCCTTTAATTTTTTTTCCTTTAAAAATACGTTTTCTAAAAAAAACTTATTTTAATGCAAAACTGAAAAACAAATCAAAGAGCCTCTCCAGTACTCACAATAAATCTCCACTTGAATGCCTTTTTCCAGTTTCTTCGATCCACAAGTCGCTGTACACAAGTAAGCATGTTCATTGTTGAAGCTAACAGGGTCCATGGTCAACGTGGAATTGTTCCCCTCATTCTTCACTTTCCCATTCAGTGGACTGTCTATCTGGGTTCTCCAAGAGAAAGATGGGGTCTCACAGCCCGTCGTACTGCAAGTCAGAGAAATGACATCACCAATCTGAGCAGCGACTCTGGGTTCAAGGAAGATCTCCATTTTCGAAGCTTGAGCTGGAGAGGCAAAAAGAAGAGAGAACTTTGTTTAGCATTCCACTCCCTCTGCTCTATTCTAGTGTAATGTCCAAAATACAATCTGGATGATATTTCTTTCCTAAATTTTGAACTAACTGCAAGGCAGCCAAAAAGCACTGGAGTCACTGCCAGAGGTGTGGAATCATGGAGAACTCTGTCCTGACCCTCACGCCCCTTTATGAAAGTTGTTTCAGTATTTGCTCCATTTAAGCTCATTATCAAGTATAAGAAACTGAGGAGATAGACCTCCCTAGAGATAGAATCCAATTCTCTATTTGACACTGAAAAAAGATACCCAAAAAACATCAATTTGCAGCTCCAACTATGACAGCACAATGGTACATAGCAATACTCAATAGCCCATTACATGTTACTTTAAGTTTTCCCACGGCTTAAAAATCCAAGTGCCTGTCTTCACTACCATAGCACAACTGACTGCAGCCAAAATCAGCTGAAATGGAATGTGAGCATTTGGAACAGATCAAAGAGAACTTACAAACAGCAAACACCATCCAAAGTATATTTGAGGCTCCAAAGATCACGACCATCTTCCTAGGCATTTTTAGTTGCTGCCGTGATGAGAACATAGTGGTCCCCAAAACCCTTGTCCCACCTGAAAGTGCCCTGGAACAGGCTTTCGCCTGTAAAGCCAGTGAGGCTCGATGAGGAGTGAAATGGAAAGTCTGCTCTTTATAAAGGGTCTTGTTGCAGAGGCACAGGGCGGAGGGAAATCCCTTCAAGGGGAAACCCGGAGCAGAGCCAGAAAAAAAGCTTAACTGACACCCAGCCAAGTCCAGGATTAACCCCTTCATTTGCTCTCAGGACTCAAACTACTCTCTCTGCCCTGGAAAATGAAACACTTCTAAGGGATAAAAAGTTTTTCCTGATTTTAACTCCAAAAGGATATCTTTGCAAGAAAAAGTACAAGGTAATTCTCCTTTCAGAATAATGTTTATTTCAGGATAAATGAAAAGCGAGAGAGAGGGGAGAAAGAGACAAAGATAGAAAGGGGAAAGAGAGAGAGTGTGTGTGAGAGAATAATAAATTACACTCTGGATTTTGAAATGGCTAAATAGCCACTATGTAATATGAACTGGTTTTTCTCCATTAAGGCATATTTGCGAATTCTAAAATGGGGTCAAATTATTCACTTACAAAAAAAGAAAAGTTTTTATCTCTTGATGAGTTATTTTTTAAAAGGGAGATCATATAACTTCTTAGTTTTATTTTCTCTATTCATAAAGATACTAATAAAAATAACTCTTTTGACAACAAACATCAACTTGCTGAAATGATTTCTGGAGTGGAAAGTAAAAGGGTGTTAGTAAAACAAGAGAAATAATTTTTCCCTTTTGTTTCAGAAAAGTTACCAATCTTTTGGTTCAATTGCTTGGTAACTGAAAGTCTTTCGCAAACTTAAATATAAATGTATGGAATTCATCTGAAATGGTAAATCTCTTGGACTGGACCATAGACACAGCTGAAATATGAAAAATACTTTGGTATTGTTATATGAGAGGTGATGATAACCAATTTGATGCTGTTCCCACCCACCCTGCCAAGTGAAAGTATTTTTTTAAAGCTGTTTTAAAAATGACTGGTGTAGCCTTGCACACACAGAACTCAAGTCTTTGTAAAATGCTTGCTAATCAGAAAGAAACCAAATAGCCACTTCCTTGTATTATACACGTGCTGATCTACTTCCTTCATTGGATCATCAGGTTTTTTTTTTTTTTAACGACTGGACCAGTTCTTGTACATCATTGTATCTACCTCTGCCTTCCCAGTACCTAATGTATGGTTTTACACTTAGCAGATACAATAAAGGTACAGTCATAAATCCTGTAAATTAAAATTTAGAAAAGAGACTTTCAAAATGCTAGCAGTCATATGTAAATACTGCATGAGAAAAAGTTGGATTCTACAAGAAAATACCCAAGCTCATTGACTTGGGGGGATGTGTATAATAATAGCCAGTGCTGTGTAGCAAAGGCAGAACTAAGGTTTAGAAACTGCACCTGTCCTTACATGGCTGGAGAGATTTCCGGACATCCTCCTGGATACTGATGAAGATGGACTCATTAATGAACAAGGAAAGAAAAAGAAGTGCGAGAAGTGGGAGAAGTTATTCTCAGGCTCTGATATTGTGATTTCACCTACCAAATATGTAGAGATGAGAAAAGTGGCTTCAGGCAAAATTAGCTGGTAGGCCAGTAACCTAGTGGTCCTTACAAAGTTGGCATCATAGAAGATGATCTGAACCATTTATGTTGACTACTTAACTTCAGAAGAAATCTAAAGGGGATTAAGGAATTTTAATGCATTTTTCTAAAGTACAAAAACAAGTGACTAATAGGATCTAAAATGGGATCCCAAAGACCAAGTCATGGTAAATAAATTCAGTTCTCAGTTTGGATATGATTCCAAGTTTTGAACATTGAAGAAATACTTCATCTATTGAATTAGTTCATAGTGCTTCCAACAAAATATTCAATAAAGTCCCTCATTATATCGTCGAGTTGCACACCGTTTGAGGTCCCACCCACTTCTTTCAGGTTGAATTGATTGCTCTCTTCTATGGCCTCTCTACACTAATGTACACTGGTAGCAGAGCACTTGTCATGTTACATTTTTCTGTTAACATGCCTATCTTTCCCAACTTACAAACTGAAACAGTTTTTTTTTGTTTTTCATCTTTAGGCATTCATTAAATTTTGTGGAATGAATGAATAGAGTTGCAAGCGTAAGCATAACAGATTGGGACTAATCTGCCTGGATAGTGTTACTGTGTTTTGTCTTTGAAACTGTTCAGTTCAACATTTTTATCAGTAACACAGAAGACATGATTATCTAATTTATTCATGATAGAAGATTGGAAAAGATAGTTAACCTTAGAAAAGACAGAATTAAGATACAAGAAGACCTGAAAGGATGGTGAAACGAACTTTAATAGGAATACATAAAATCTAGTATTTAAATTAAGACATCAAATACTTGAGTACAGGATGGAGGAAAGTTGACTTGACCATAACCTGGAGGAAAAACTGGTGATTTCAATGATCCATAAAGTGAACACAAGCCAACGTTGCGACAAGAAACCAAAATAGATACAATAAGCTCATAGCATTCAACCTTCTTATCACCTGAGGCCATCCAGGACCATACTGAGAGCTGAAGTGTCTGATTCAGGACGCCATTTCTTACACGAGAAACAAAAGTAGAGACTATCCAGAGTAAAGTGATGAGGATGGTAGACAGCTCCAAAATCCTTGATCTGGTAGGAAGCCATTGAAGGAATAGTATGTTTTGTTTGGATAAGAGACACCTATGAAGTTAGGTGATGACTAAATGACTGATATGCAAAGGAACCGAATATACTTGTTACTTTATATCAGGGGCTAAAAGTGGCACACATTGGTATGTGGTTACTAGATTATTAACTGTAGGAAGGCCAGGAATATGTGTGTACTTCCATCACGAGAGCTTCAGCACTTAACAGTGACCAGTAGATAGTAGGGGCTAAGTAAATCAATATTGAATGGATAATTACAATTTGAAAGAGAATTTGACTCACAGCCCAATGGTCCTGAGCTCAAATCCAGCTACTCTGCTCAGGAATTGTTAAACCTTACGCAAGTATAGATAGCCTCTCTGCACTTGCTTACACATGCTCAAATAGGAGTAATGGTACCATCTGAAGTGATTCATATGATATTTATGACTATCAAACCAAAAGGGATCATGTGAAAACTCTTTAAATAAATACATAAAGTACTTTAAATAAATACATATATATATGGCGTGTAATAACATTAAAATACAGCTCCATTGAGCTCACTGGAAAAAAAGGACTTTCCAGTTATCAAATCTTTTCAACAATGAAATGGGTCACCACACGAATTCACCAACTCCTAGTCATTGGAAGTAGTCAAGCAAGGTTGGATGATGTCTCCTAACAATGTGGTAGAGGTCAAGTTTTGCCTTATGTAAGATATTCAATCAGATGGCCACAAAGGTGCCCCCACTGTTAGGATTTTTTAATTGTGGGCAGAGCTATCCATCCTTTCTAGCCTAATTTCATCAATCCCTTCATTGTCCATATGAAAATTGTAAGCATCTTCTGATGCTTCTCTTGTTGGACTCTGTGATGCTTCAGGCATACTTCTTTCAGCCTATTTTAATAATTACTGAGTTTGTAGAAACTCCAACTCTTCACGACTTTCAAATAAGTAATTTATTATGGGCCTCCCTGGAGCAGTTTCTTAACTTCTTTTCTTAGGTGACTTAACACATCTAAGGGAAGTGATGTTCCCAGTAGTAACAGTGGCTCATTGTGACAGCAGCTCTCACCCAGGTGAGAGAAAGAGCAATTCACTTTCAGGAAGGCATATCAGAATGGGATTGGGAAAGTGACAAACCACTTCAGTACATCCTATCATGTCAACTTCTCCCCACATTAAGAATCAAAGTATCTATGTTTAAGATTTCGTTAGGTTCTATGTAACAGAAATCTTTGACAGTGGCAAAACTCATGTGAGGTTCAAGGCAAAGCAGTTCAAGTCCAAATCAGCTACTTGAAAATATCAAAGACCAAGATTGATTCTAGTTGGTTCTGATTATCGGCATGTGGATAATTGTCATGAGCCTAAGATGGCTGCTCCCTCTCCAAACATTACATCTCTATTTCAAGCAGGAAAATAAGAAAAAAATGAAGGCAAGAGGACAAAGTCAGTGGAGTTTATCCCCTTTTAAAGGGCTTTCAGTAAGTTCCAGGCGGTGACCTCTTACAGCTCAATGAAAAGGTGAGAGATTGAATATTTTAACTGAATACATTGTTGCCCCCAAATAAATCAGGATGCTGTTCATAAGAAACAGGGAAGAATGGATGATGAGTAGGTGATTATCAGTGCCTGTCACAATTTCCTACTTCAATTTACAAAAGTTTATTGAGGAACTACTGCACAGACACTGTGCTAACACTGGGAACATATAAATGAAGCCACAGACTCAGTTCCTACATGAAAATGAAGAACTACACAGTATCTGTAAAGAACTTTCACATAGTTCAACTAGTGACACAAAAGAGGGGCCGTTTATTTACCTCTTCTCTGTAATTAGGAAATAAATTGTATTTTAGCAAGCTAATGGAAGTTTGAAATTTTCTGGAAAGCAAAGTATAGGAAGAATCACTGGTTAAAAGCCTACTTCACCACGGATTTATTGTGGCTTTCTGGAATTTTGAGAAAAATACTACTCATCATTAGGAGTAAAAAATGTCTATTTAATAATACATATGTACCTGATAGAGCGACTTAACTGAATGTTCAACCTACCACTGAATTATTACATAAAATAATAGAAAAAAGTCTGCCACTATAGGAATTATTATTCTTCCCCTTTTGTAAATTTATTTAGTAGAATTCAGAATTTTAACCATTTATCTTTGAGTGTCACATGTTTTCAAGTTCAGCACTTCATATGGACAAGGGTACCTTCGTATCTTCCAGTTCTCCTGTTTGGCATGACCTCCCCTACGCTGCTAATCCCCGTTTCTGGCCTTCTTAAACACCTGGCCTTGAAATTGTTCCCTTACTTATGATTTCCAGCATCAGCTTTGTTTTCTAAGCAAATTTTAACACTTTGGATGTCGAAGTCTTGCCTATTTTTACATATTACCTGGTCTGATCCTTTGGCTGCCCCAAGTGCCTATAACGAGATAAGAATAAATAAGAAGCACATGCTTTCTGGGCTGCTGGGTATTATCGTTTCCACAGATAATTAATTACCGAGGCAATAATTCAGGGCATTTCATTCCGATATATAATAGTACTTCCCATTCATGTAACTCTTTCCCTGAATAGTTTCCCTAAGTGTTTTGAGATTATTGTCTGTGAGCCTCCCAGCAACCCTATGAGAGGAGTGAGGTGGCTCTTTTGTCTTCACAGTGTTGATCAGAAAGCTGAGGCTCAGAGTTTAGTGACCAAGATCACATAGACAGTGGGCTGAGTCTTAAACCCGGCTCTCCTCACCCTCAGTGCTCTACTCGCTGCACCACACCAAGGCACCTCAGTCTTGCTGTTGGTTGAAAGACATACCTTCCCCTTGACATTGTCACTTAGAGGACCCAGAAGCTCCTGAGTTTAACTGCAGTTTGACACAATGAATATGACAGGTGATCCAGGAGACTGTGCCCACTTCTTCCCAAGCTGATGAGTATAAGCTTCTCAATACTACTTTCAGAGCCATTTTTGAAGTTTAAACACACCTTCTGCTGCAAGTGTACAAGAAGGAGGGGAATGAGTAGACATTCAGGACATACAGGAACACTTTATCCAGATTCTCTCCTAGAGGCCCAAGATCTAATGTTAAAAGAGGAATTCTCTTTGATGCTTGTCAGAACTTAGAAAAAAAATTAGGGGCACCTGGGTAGCTCAGTCGTTTTAGCTTCTGCCTTCAGCTCAGGTCATAATCCCAGGATTCTGGGATGGAACTCTACATTGGTTTCCCTGCTCAATGGGGAGCCTGCTTATCCCTCTCTCTCTGCCCCTCCCCCCACACATGTGCGTGCTCAGTCCCTCAAATCAATAAATAAAACCTTTAAAAAAATTAATGGAGCCCCTGAGCATCAAAACACAGTTCCCACCCATGTTCGTATGACTGCTTCCAGTCAGCCCTAAAGGGGATTTCCTTGGCAGCCAGCCTGTGAGACCAGCCCACCACATCTCCTGGCCCCAAATGAATCCAACTCCATTCTTCACTTGCAACATGGCCAACACTAAGGAATGAGGAGATGAAAATATTCAGGGTTCCTCTCATTCTGGAATGATTGCAAAACATCTGTTTACATTGTGAGAGGAGGCTTGGAGAGGACATTTTATGAGATTGTGGTAAATAGGGACAAATAAACACATGGGAAAGATAAAAGAGACAAATATAAGAGAGAAATAACTCTAAAATGTGTTAGATCTATTAACTATTTAATTTGGGGATGATCTCTTAACTTCCAATGATCAGAGTTTTGTATGGAAAACAAATAAAATTTTTTCTGCCATTTAACTAGAACATGAATACCTTTCCCCCAAAGCATAATACCTTTGGAAATCTCCCTTTGAAATATTTTAAATTTCTGTGCTAAATTAAAGTTCCAATATTCATAAATAACACATAAAATTTTCTTTTGGAACCCAGTGCCATTTCAAAAACTGTAGCCCAGCACTGCACTGTTGAACTGTTTGAAAGACATTTGGACATTTACAGAGTACTGTGAAGAAAAAAGTAGTCAGGAGGAGAGACAACTGGATTCTTGCTTCTCTTCTGTAAATAAAAAGGTAATCTAGGACCACAGTCTTAACTTTTAAGGTCCAAGTTTTTTCACCTGCAAAGAAGAATGGGGCAGGACAGGTAGTCTCAAAGTCCTTCCCTTTCATCATTATGATTTCTCAGCTAAGAATAACTAACTAAGGAACCACCGATAAATTGGCCAAATATCTGGTGGCCAAATATTGGTCAGGCTCTAGGCAGAATGACTCACAGCAAACCAACACTGGTCATCTTGCAAAGCACATATTCCTTTGCAGAAACTTCATAGAAATGTTACTTCATGGTTTTAGGTCATTGCTATTGCTTTTTTATGCTTTGGATAGACTTTCTGCTTTCGGCTGAGGCTCCAGGCTCTAGGATTTACTCATTTCCCTATGTTTGTATTTGTATCCCTGAACATGGGCATGTCTATTTCCCCTCCACAGCTAAGGTTGGTGACAAAATGAATATTTTTTCTTTTTCTACAAAATGAATATTTATTGAGTGTCTTATGTGCCAAGCACGGTTCTAGGTGCCAGGAATACAGTGGTGATGAAGCCAATGATATCCCTACTTTCATGGAGTTTCCATTCTAGAGTAAGGAGACAAAGAAACAATCAGCAGGGAAGGAAAGCAAACACCAAGTAGAAGTACAAACCATTTGAATAACAGTGAATTTCTTTCAGAAGTTTCTCTTCTTCTTTCCCCTTTCTTCAGTATACATATACACATATTTTTAAATATTGTTAGTAGCCTTAAATGTGGAAAATAGTGTGAAATAAATATCTTAAGAAGTCACACACCTAAATAAATATCTTAAGAAGTCACTGCTTTTGCCCCAGCCAGCTAAGCTAGAGCAGTGCAGGTTCTACAAAAGTATAATGCTGGTTAAACCAGTTGGGAGTTTGCCAGACGAGGACAATGGTGCAAAAGAGGGGCACAGGAGGTGAGGGTGAGTCTGGAACATCCTACGTAGGAACAATAAGACAGAGTCATATTGAGAGTTAAAGAACTGTTAAGCAAGTGGGAAAGGGGAACAGAGGGAGAAGCAGACTCTCTGCTGAGCAGGGAGCCTGACATGGGGCTCGATCCTAGGATCCCAAGATCATGACCTGAGCCAAAGGCAGCCACCTAACCGACTGAGCCACACAGGCAACCCCTATAATTTCTAAAATTCAATATACTTTGTCCCATGTGAGCCTCCTGACAATTCTAAACATGCAGGACAACTATTTTTTTTTCTCATTAGACGTAAAAGAAAACTGAGGGTCAGAGAAGTTAGCTGATCTGCTTGAAGGCACACAGCTAGGTAATAGGAAAACCAGGGCTGGCACTTAAGCTTCCTGATTTTATGTTTGGTGTTATTTTTACTCTAGCACAGTGCCTACTTTCAAAAGTTTCAATTCAACTCAACCCCAGCCCTTTTTTGGTCTTCCTGTACCAGTAGCTGTCCAGGGCAGCCTTGTAAATAACTTTGGCATCACCTTTTCCTGAGATTGGTATTGTCAGACGCACACTATTTTTACCACTTTTTCCTCTGATTTCATAAAACTTTCCATTTCCAAATCACACTGAAAATTCACAGCCCTGTTAAACAAATGTATCTGCAAAAAAGTAATGTGAAGTAAATCAGCTGAATTCAAAAATTCCCTGCTTTCAATTTCTCTATTTTTTTTGGCTCAGAACGTAAGCTGTGGAAATTCCAAGACTCCCATATAAAAAAATTAGAAAAGCTTGCTTGTGATTTGCCACATTATAGTTAAAATGGGACTTAAGGAGAATATCCTGTTTTTGAAGACTTTGTGCCAGGATAAATAGGGTAAATACTAAGTGATTAGAATGTTTAAAAGGGAAATTGTAACACAAATATTGCATTGTCCTTATGGAGATTAAAATGTTTTCTAAAAATTCCCTAGGCAGTCTTTAAGGAATCCCAAAGGGAAAATAAATGAATCCCAAAGCGCATAAATAAATAAGTGAGGAGAAACGCTGAATATAAAAGTAAAAGCAGACAGGTTGGACCTAAAAGATTTCCCATTGGGAGATTTGGGCACCTAAGGTCAGTGGGCTCCATTATTTCCTCTATTCCAGGGCTGAGGCCATGCGTCAGATGACAGGAATCTTCAGAAGCCAGCAGGCACCAGTCAACCTGACATTTTCCATGACTTTCAGGATTCTGCAGGAGAAGTGATTCAGGCAGCAATTTTATTTTCCTCTCAGGGCTGTCTTTTCAAGGAACTGCTACAACACCTTTTTTTTTCTTTCAGCAAACTGGACACAACTTAGAAGTAATTGTGCCATGTAACTCATCTTCAAAGCAGTGAATCCGGAAAGACCACTGTGAAGGTCTATTGGATAAAAGTTCCAAGACTATAAATGACATGTTTGTTTTGGAAGAGGTCTGAAAATCATCTAATCCCATGGTTCTCAACCAAAGAGATAGTGATCAGGTGTGAATTCTATCACCAATAATTGATCATTAATAATAATGTGTTGCCATGTGGAAATGATTTATTCTTTAAAAAATAGATTAGATTTCAGGTAATACATCATGCTTGCATTCCGACGTGCTTTCCTGATTAGGAGTAAAGAGGTGTGATTACCGTCAGCTTGCCTTAGATTGCTCATAACTTTTGGTCTATCTTATCTATGACAGGGTGAGTAAGATAACCAACATGGGCTAATTATTCTAGTTGTTGCAATTAGAAAACGAGTGTCTGCAACCGCGTTTGGTTTGCATCCTTGTGAAGCATTAACAGGTTTCACTCAAACCTGGGTCTGTGAATGTGAAAATCCACCATCCTACACTATGGTGAGCAAAACTCGAGTCCCTCTGATCAAACCCAACCCCATCAGACGTAAATGCAGGATTCAAAGACTGTCAGAATCACGGTGAGTAGCAGCAGAGCCCGGGCTGGAACTCAAATCCTAAGAGAGTTCTCTTTACGCCAATTGCTGATGGCACCAAAACATCTGCCTTTAAGGTCACACATGAGAAATAAAATAATTTTTGAGTAGTTTCTTTGAATGTCAGCAAGAGAAAGGGAATGCATGACCATTTTTAAAAAGATTTCATTTATTTATTTATTTATTTATTTATTTATTTATTTATTTATTAGAAATCTTGTGTGCGAGTTGGAGGAAGGGCCAAGGGAAAGAATCTCCAAGCCAACTCCTGCTGAGCAGGAACTCTATGCTAGCTCAATCCCACCACCCATGACATAGATCATGACCCAAGCAGAAATCAAGAGTCGGACACCTCACCCATGATGCCACCCAAGTGCCCCAAAATGCATGACCATTTTGAAGGAAAGGGCATAAAACTAATTCTTTAAGGACCAGACATGCCAAAAGAGTAAAACAGATAATAATAAACTTACTCAACATAGCATTTGATTTGTGTGGAAAAAGAAAGTAACATCTAAAATATTTCAAAAGTTAATATTTGGTAACCACATCCTTTCTCTGTTGCACTTAGTAAGTCTATTATGTTATTCATCTCCCCATTACCCCTGGGAGATAGGCCCATTTTACAGGACGTAAACAGCAAAGAATGTGTGTCATGGTTTTCCAGGATTCTACAGTTGGAGGCAGTAGAGTACAGCACACTAATTCCACCGCTTCTTTTTTGAGCAACCTCGGGTGAATCACTTTGCTTCTCCAAATGGTAGCTTCCCCATCTATAAAATGGAGATAAAAATATCACCTACCCAGTGGGATTATCTCAAGGGTTACATGAGCTATTACAGGAGAGTGAATAACAAATTTCATGGTAATCAGAAAATATCAGCTAAATAAATATATAAAATAAAATAAAATAAATATAAAATAATAATAATAAATAATAAAATAAATAAAATAAATAATAAAATAAATATAAAATAATAAAATAAATATCAGCTACTCCAGAGAGAAAGGGAAATCATATCTGAACTCTGGTGCTCTTTCTCTATTGGATTCTGCTGAAAAGTGATGGTGTATCATTCAAAATATATCAATCTTTTTATTATTTTAGACCAATTATGGGAACCAGACTGTCTACAGTTTGGGTCATGAAGTGAAGAAGAGAGAAATTGAGTGACCATATGTGTTTGCCCTGTTCTCCATTTTCTGTCTTGCTGGAGTGCGTGTGTGTGTGTCTGTGTGTGTGTGTGTGTGTGTGTGTGTGTGTGGTGATTATTGTTGGAAAACAGAATCTTCTAGAATCCAAAACAGAAGGTTGAGGCATCATCTCAACCCATAAAGGGTGAGGCTGACATGGAGAGATTCAGATCACTGCCTCAACACTGGACAAATGATGTTCTATAACAGTGGTTCTTCAAAGGTGGTCCCTGACCGGCAACGTCAGCTTCACCTTGGCGAGCTCTTGTTGGAAATGCATATTTTCAGACTCCATCCCAGATTTACTGAATCAGCAACTCTACAGGATGGAGGGAATAGCAATCTGTATAATTCTGATCTCTAATGCATGAAAACCGTTATTCTCCAAAGAGTCTTTCTCAAGGAGATTCCCTTTTCTGCTTAGGCTATCCAACAACAGGGCCAGAAGTACATATCCGTGCCTAGCCTGCTTCTTAGTGTAGAGCTTCCATATGTGTTAATAGTTTTGTTCTGGAGAAGATTAACCAGAAGAAAAATGTGTTAAGATGAAAGGAAACAGTACTTTCTGTTCTTGATTCAAAAAATTAGAAAATTAAGGCAAAAAGAGTCATACTATTCTAAATTCCCATTGTAGTTTGCTTTTTCTGTAGGTTTAGTAGTTCAATAATTTATGAACTGGACAAGATCTTGCCATTTCTCTAGTCCAACTAAAGCCTCAAAGAGTGATCATATTACTAATAAGACTGTATACACCACAGAGCACAGTTAAAACCCAGGCCTCTGGCCTAAAATTAGTTCAGTTTTTCCAGTGGACTATGCTATGGTCCAATATATTTTGCTACTTTTTGAAAAACAAAAATGTAATGGCAATAGAGGGAACCTCAGAGAATTTTTCTTCAAAAATTCTAATATGGCTTATCACTTAATCCAGTGTCCTAATGCCTGTCTTACAGGCAAAGGGCATTTGCTCAAGTGAACGATAACACTGTTACTGTCTATAAGGGGCTGATTGTCCAAAAAGTCATGGAGGAAATTGCCCTGAATGTTATGGGGTCATGTGGTAATTGTATGGATCAAAAATGGTGGGAGAGGGGATGAGAATCTCCCAGGTAAAGGCTTACAGTGTTCAAATCTTCCCACTTCCCAAACATGCACCTGCCTCCCAGCAGACTGTAAGAGGGATCTCCCTCTCCCTCACCCCAAGTTGAGATTCAATCACTGCTCTTGGTGGAGTAAATTTCCACTGTGAATTATAGAATACATTCTCTCTTCTAAGAGGACACTGATTTAGCATCAAAGTTCAAAGCCCCTGTAAAAGACAGAAATGTCTGTGTAAGAATGTCTGGAATGACTGTATCAGGCTTTCTTGGTGACTGAGAACTTCGCATTGATAGGAGAGGTATTGCAATGTGGTCACTGGGGCTGCCACGTGACAGTAACAGAAGAATTTGTGGGCATTGGGTGAAACAACATTAAAAACAAACAAAATGATATACGTATAATTGAGTGAGTTGCAAAATACCATTGTGTTAACACTCAGATTGTTTATCATTAAGTATTTATAAAATATTCTTGAGAAAGCAATTGCAAGGTAGTTTTGCAATATTTTCTTTTCCCAGCAGACTTAAACCCAGTTTCTCTTTCCACAAACCCATGGTATCAAGCTTTCCATGTTTCACATACAAGGGGCACTAATTCAAAGCTTCTCCATCCTTTCCTTAACAGATCTTCAAAAGTCTGTCATCTTAGAAATTCACCTCTAAGACCTCTGCCAGCAAGTTGCATGCATTTGATTGTCCCTGATTTTAACACAGAGGCACTATTTCTAGTACACCAGAAAACAGTTAAAGAAGATCACTAGCATTGCCATTAGCCAACAGGGAATTTGTTTTTTTGTTTGGTTTTGTTTAAGATTTGTATTTATTTATTCATGAGAAACACAGAGAGGCAGAGACATAGGCAGAGGGAGAAGCAGGCTCCCTGTGGGACTCGATTCCAGATCTGAAATCACATCCTGAGCTGAAGGCAGATGCTCAACCGCTGAGTCACCCAGGCGTCCCCAACAGGGAACTTGTATATCCCATAGCACCACCCTAGCTCTGTGGCTAGGTTGCCCACAGGAAATCTAACCCACTCTCTAGTGTCAAGATAGGACAACTTTGTGGATGGAATGAGATGTGGTGCAAAGAATAGAGAAAATCCCTGAGATCAGAAGAGAAAGGTTTACTTCTTATTAGTGACCTTGGGCATCTCCTTTAATGTTTGATCACCCCATTTATTCAACCTCACATGCAAGAAAAAGTTGTACCCCCCCCAAAAAAACAGGAGTGTTTCAAATATATTCTAACTTTAACACCAGCAATTCTACTGCTGGAATAGAATTATAGAATCTGAAAAGATTCTCACACAGGTCCTGTAGGGTCGTGACTTCAGTATCTCTGGGGTGACGTAACCAGAGGAAATCTGGTGCACATACCTGGGAGAGTGCATAGGGAAAATTATATATCATGAAGTAAATTTATCATAGGGAAAATGTACACATTGTGTGGTGGTTAGAATCTAGGCACTAATTTTTACAAAATGACATGGGTGAACCTTAAATATACAGCGCTGCATATAAAAAATAGAAATATAAAACATGATGTTATTTATTAACATACATTATTAAATGTACACAAAGCCATATCCATTTTGCAAGAACATATGGGGAAAAATACACACTCAATACACTAGAATGGTTACTGCGGGGAAGTGGAATGGGAATGAGGAATAGAAATAAAATGGAAAATTTTTTAAATAGAAGAGGCTTTTATTGCTTTAGCCAGTGATGATAATATGTTGTGAATTGAGGAAATCATCAACCCAATCTTCTGCATCCGATATCCAGAAAATGAAAAACAATGATTACACAAACAATATTTGTTAAGATAATTGCTGCCCTCCCGCTCCAAACTCATCTCTTTCTTTCAACTCTTCATTGAGGAATTTCCTTTCCTCCGATCCTCATTCATCAACAATAGCAGTTCTGCTCTTAGAAAACTGATATGAATAACTTTCGTACTATTTTTTTGTATTCCATTGTCTTATTCACCTTAGTACAATTATTTATCACTAGATAGAAATAATGCTTGAATAAAAGGCCTGTCCCTTTATGGTGGATTTAAGGACAGGCAAATGGGTGAACTATGTGGGAACATAGAGAATACTCCACTGTTGCCGGGTCACAGACATCAAAGGTCCTCAGAGATCTGTGACTGCAGACTGAAATTTTCAATCAGACCTCATGTGATTAAAAAAAAGAATATCGGGATCCCTGGGTGGCGCAGCGGTTTGGCGCCTGCCTTTGGCCCAGGGCGCGATCCTGGAGACCCGGGATCGAATCCCACGTCGGGCTCCCGGTGCATGGAGCCTGCTTCTCCCTCTGCCTGTGTCTCTGCCTCTCTCTCTCTCTGTGTGACTATCATAAATAAATAAAAATTAAAAAAAAAAAAAGAATATCACAAGTGACTGATTATTCTCTTCTCTCTTCAAATGTTAGTTCAGAGTAGTTTTCAGGTCCCCCATCATCCTTCCCCAACACATACATGGATCATTCAGTGAACATGTCTACTTTAATCCACTAATGCCTTTGAGACTTTGTGAGTAGAGCAATAAAGTTATCCCCAGGATTTGGGGATAACAAATAAAATACAGATTGCTGGATGCAAGGCCCAGACAGCTGCCCCCATAAGATCTTTCCCACCAGGTATGTCACGCTGCCTAGGCATCTGGATTCCCCCTACCAAGGAAGTGAAGGGGTTACAGCGAGAGGCTCTCTTTTATGTATTAACAAAAGGGCAGGTGTTTGTAGGTGTACTGCGGAGGAGTCTTCTGACGTTTCTTATTCTGTGGATTATGTTTAACTTGTCATCTTGTCATCTTTCTTTCGTGTTTCTTATATTCCCCCTTTAACATTTTCACCTTGTTTTACTGACTCCTTTGTTCCACAAGATGTTAAGGGTCATCAAGCTTTCATAGCCATTGTCAAGACACTGTCATTTTGTCAGGAAGATCAGTCACTGCATTTGTCCTCTCCTACCTGGCAACTTCTTGGTGAAGTTTAAGGTATTAAGATAGTTTTCTTGTTCTTTTCTCAATCTTGATTATTCAGTCTTCCAGGTGTCATAAGAGAATGAAGGAGCATAGTATCTGGCCTGCCCTCAATAGGTTTATCTTCCAAAAATAGTTCATAATAAGAGCATTTACAAATAAGAGTATTGACATCTCCTCTTCTCTCTCTCCTTTCTCTCTCTCTTTCTCCCCCTCTCGTTTTACTTGATTTAGGAGAATTTCTGTAATAATTATTTGACCAACATGCTCTGTGATTTCTGAGAAAGATCCAGATACTGAGTTGTCAGCTGCTCAAAAATTAAAAAAAAAAATTTAAGACACCATTAATCTTGGTATTCTGTGTTAAATAGTAGAATTTAATTTTGGTCATTTGTGGGAGTTTAAATTCTATTATGTCCAAATAAGAATAAAATTTCATCCATATTGTTTGTCTAAACTTCATGTGGCTTAGTAGTTCAGTGCACTGGAAAATCCATCTCAAAGACACACAGAAATGTGTTGGCCATACCAGATGCTGCCAGTTATTCTAACCAGTCATAAGACCAGATTAGAAACTAAAGATACAGGAAGGATTTATTTTTCTTTTGGCTTCTAAGGAAATACTGCTGCAATTTATGGACCCAAAGGGAACAACTGGATAGATGAATAATATTCCAGAATAATAAGAGCAGATGTTGGCCATGGTATAGCCTTCCCTTATTATCGTGAGGAGCAATTGAGACAAACACCTTTCCTTAAATACATTTCTACTCTGGAACCTGGGCCATAAATACACAGCTCTTTAAAAACCCTAATAATTCAAAGCAAGATCTCATTTGCCTCTTTCTCTTCAGAAAGATTTGTCAGAAAAGAATTATGACAAACAAATCTCCAGTAAAACTAAGCAATATGACCAACAAAGTCGATGATTTCTTTTATCATTTCTTTATATTACTTCAATAATTTTTGTAAGGAACTTCAAAATCTACATTTCATATGTAATTCTAGCTGATATAGCAAATACATGGGTTGCTAGCTTTTCCCCCACCAGCCTTGATGTCACCACACATGTGACAATGAGGATGGAGCCAAACACTAGTGTGAGAACTGGGCAAAGGCCCAGCTGGGAGGCAATTGTGTTGCAGGTAACGAAGATGATGAAGGTGGAGAGGGGCATGGAGGGGAGGGTAGAAAAGCATTATTCAAGGCTTGAAGAGAGCTGGAAAACATGGCTAAGAATAGAGCTGAGGACACAAATTGGAGTTGTCTTCTTTTCTCCCTTCCCTTGTTGCATTAGAAGGGCTACTTCAGTTTGCTGTATTGCCACTGCAGAGCAAAAAAATCAGCCAAATCATTGCATTACTGGCCAGAAACAATAGGGCAGTGCCAGAGCCCAGCTAGAGAAGAAGTGAGTAACAACAGATGCAGACAGAACAGAGACTCCTGAGAGTTCCCTCTACACTTTCCGTTCCTCCCTTTCCGTATGCTGAGGTTGTGGTGACTTTGCAATGTGTCAGCTTGGCTAGAATGAACCACATCTCCAAGAACTAATTTTCCCACATTTCCAATTAGACCTCCTGGGATAATGTTCCCACCCAACCCCTATTCCTAAAACTTACCACAAAGATCAAAGTTAACCTAGAATTTAGCCTTTCTATGAAAACTAATTAATACTCCCAGGAGAATATGAGCTCATGGGTACACTTGTAGGACATCTAATACCCACATTAAGAAACAAATTGAGCCCTTTCACGAAGATGGCGCCAAAGGCGAAGAAGGAAGCCCCTGCCCCTCCCAAAGCTGAAGCCAAAGCAAAGGCTCTGAAAGCTAAGAAAGTGGTGCTGAAAGGCGTGCACAGTCACAAAAGAAAGAAGATCCCTACGTCACCTACATTCCCACGACCCCAAGACCATACGTCTCCAAAGGCAGCCCAAATATCCTTGAAAGAATGCCCCCAGGAGAAACGAGCTTGATCACTATGCCATCATCAAGTTCCCCCTGACTACTGAGTCAGCCATGAAGAAATAGAAGACAACAACACACTCATGTTCATTGTGGATGTCAAGGCCAATAAGCACCAGATCAAACAGGCTGTGAAGAAGCTCTATGACATTGATATGGCCAAGGTCAACACCTTGATCAGGCCTGATGGAGAGAAGAAAGCATATGTTCGACTGGCTCCTGATTATGATGCTTTGGATGTTGCCAACAAAATTGGGATCACCTAAACTGAGTCCAACCCGCTATACATCTAAATATACATTTTTTGACCTTAAAAAAAAAGAAACAAATTGGAAGGTCTGTGTTTTGAAAATATAAGACCTGGGGCACCTGGGTGGCTCAGCGGTTTAGCACCACCTTCAGCCCAGGGCCTGATCCTGGAGTCCCGGGATCAAGTCCCACATCAGGCTCCCTGCATGGAGCCTGCTTCTCCCCTCTGCCTGTGTCTCTGCCTCTGTGTGTGTGTGTGTGTGTGTGTGTGTGTGTGTGTCTCATGAATAAATAAATAAAATCTTTTAAATAAATAAATAAATAAATAACCTAAATAGAGATAAAAGATTTAAGGAAAGTATTAGAATAATCTTCAAAACGATGAGAGAGATATTAATAACACAAAGAACAAGCAGTTATATGTTATAGCCACATGGAAATAGTGTAGTAGAAACATAAAATTTTAAATACTATAATAGAGATATAAGGTTCGAAATAAAGGCCTCAATACATGGTAAAATAAAGAACAAGTTAGTGAGCTGGAAGATGAGAAGAAATCTATGAGAGCACTGAGAAGAAGTAAAGTTGTGGAAAATAATTTTTAAAAATTTAGTAAGAGACATGATAGAATTAGAAGAATCAACATTTACATGAGAGTCACAGAGTAAGAGAGAAAGACAACAAAAAGTAAAACATTTGAGGGAATAAAGACAAGAATTCCTCAGAATTAGAGAAAGGCCTGAAATCTTGAAATGAAAGGGCTCAAAAAGTATAAAATGATATAAATAAGAAAAAGCCTGTACTTACATCCTATGTGAAAAATGTGAAAAAAAAAAGTGAAAAAATGAAAGAACAAAAAAATTCTCCAATATTGCTGACACAAACTACAGGTCACCCATAAAGAAATAGGTATAAAATTAATGTCAGATTTTACAACAGTAACCTGGGTGCAAGAAAACAATAGATCCTTTTAAGAAGAAAAAGAATTTTAGGTTTATACTTTCACAACCAACCAAGATATTATTTATTTATTTATTTTCTTTCTTTTTTTTTTTAAAGATTTATTTATTTATTCATGATAGACACATAGAGAGAGAAGTGGAGACACAGGCAGAGGGAGAAGCAGGCTCCATGCAAGGAGCCCGACGTGGGACTCGATCCCGCGACTCCAGGATCGCGCCCTGGGCGGAAGGCAGGCGCCAAACTTCTGAGCCACCGAGGAATCCCTATTTATTTATTTTCAAAGATTTTATTTATTTACTTGAGAAAGAGAGAGAGGAAGAGCACGAGAAAGAGGAGGAGCAGAGGGAGAAGCAGATTTCCCCCTGAGCAGGAAGCCAGATGCGGTCCTGGGATCATGAGCTGAGCCCAAGGCAGTTGCTTAACCAACTGAGCCACCTAGGCACCCCTCAGGGTGTTATTTAAAAGACAGAAAACCAAATATCCTTTCTGGAATATAAGACCTCAGAAATTTACTACACAAGAACCTCTTTAAACATCTTTCGGAAAAGCACACTATCCAGAAGAGCAAGAAGGATGCTATAAACAGTGATTTAGTTAACCAGCCTTACACAATAAATATCCCAAAATTCAGTGGTTTAAAATAACAACAGCATTTCTTGGTCCACTAATTTGCAAATTAGCCAGGGCTATGGGCACAACTCTACCTGCCTCATTTAGCTGTATGTCTCAAAGGCTGGTATACAGAATGATCTGAAGCCCTAGTTGCTCATGTGACTGGTACCTAGGCTAAGAAGACTCAGTGAGCTGGAGATTGGAACAGCTGGAGCCCCTTCAGGAACTCAAATGTAATGTAGACACTCCAGGTGATCTTTCCAGCTGAGTGGCTTCAAGGTAGCCAAACACAGAACATATTGACTTAGGACTCCCAAGGCATTTGCCTCAAGGGAGAAAGCAAGACAGAAGTTGGATTGCTTTTTAACCTAGCCTGTTCTATCTTATCTGTCAAGAGCTGTGAAGGGTAGGAGACTCTACATTGCTTGCAAGCTAATAAGTTGGCCTGCTACAGTTCCATGGATGCTAACAGAGGCACCAAAATCCTGGGTCAGAGACAAAAGACAGTTCATTACTTGTAGCAACAGCAGTAGACAGAGAAAAAGCATTTTTCTTTCACTGATTCCTTGAATTCCAATTCCCACAGGTGTTGCAAAGAAGGCCAGTGGCAACTTTTTACACACTAGGTTGTATTTCAGAAGAGCACTGAGCTTAGAAAACCCCAAATAGATTTTACTGGACAGGAAGCATGCTCGTCGTTTGTTCTGGAGAGAGACGCTATCGCGCTATCTCTATTTTCCAAGACCTTAAGCATACCTGCCCTTTCCTTCAGAAGGAGATACTCTTCTATCTTCTAAGACAGTTCATTATTCAAATATCCTTCAAAAGTTCATCTGGGGGGTGCCTGAGTGGCACAGTCAGTTCAGCGTCCTTCTTTTGATTTTGGCTCGGGTCCTGATTTCAGGGTCATGGGATTGAGCCTAACATTGGGTTCCATGCTCAGCATGGTGTTGACTTGAGATTCTCTCTCTCTCCTTTTCCCTCTTCCCCTCCCCTCCATAATCTCTCTATCTAAATTTCAAAAAAAAGTTAATCTAGGACAAATGTGGTCAGTGCTTCTGCTTAGAAGAAATAATGAAATGCAAGAGTCCCATGGAAAATTGTCTCTCAGGAAGTTCATTTCTACTGCATTCTATTTGTCTGAAGGATCAATATTTACTATGGAAGATTGAGTCACAGGGACTTGTGGTGCTTCCAACAAAGATGGAGTAACAAGGAACAGATTTACTCTCCTATTTAAAATAAACAAATTGGATAAAATGTAAGAAATAATGGTTTTCAAGACACTGGAATAAGATAGTGAATGATAGTAATCTTTGAGAAATGGCAAACAAAAGAGGACAAAGGAGAATTTTTTTAAAAGGTAGTGTGTGTGAAAATGTATTAAGATGCATGTCTGATTGCATGGGGAGGAAATATAAAGGTCAGTAAATTGATAGGAAAAAATATCTGCTTTGCCAAACTCACCAGGTTGGTAAAATAATAAATAAATAAATAATAAAAAAATAAAATATACAATGGAATATTACTCGGCCATCAAAAATAATGAACTCTTGCCATTTGCAATGATGTGGATGGAACTAGAGGGTCTTATGCTAAGTGAAATAAGTCAGAGAAAAGCAAAAACCATATGATATCACTCATATGTGGAATTTAATAAATAAAACAGCTGAACATAGGGGAAGGGAAAGAAAAATGAAATAAGATAAAAACAGAAAGGGAGGCAAACCATAAGAGACTCTTAACTCTAGGAAACAAACTGAAGGTTGCTGGAGGTGAGGGGGGTGGGATGGTAACTGAGTGATGGACATTAAGGAGGGCACGTGATGTGATGAGCACTGGTATTATATGCAACTGATGAATCACTAAGTTCTACTCCAGAAACTAATAATAACTAAATTGAATTTTTAAAAATTTTCTAAGAAAATAATTTAATTTAATTTAAAAAGTATGTAAAGTGGCAAAATGTAATGTTCCATACCTTATTATTGTTGTCTTTCTTATCCTTAGGGCAGCCATTTACTCACCATTTAGCTGTAGCATTTTAAAAATTAGAACATTCAGTGAAATAATACTGTCATGTATGTACACTAAGTACACATAGGTTCCCATTATTTTTCACCACCCAAAGAGTTAGGTATTGATGCTTCCATTGTAGAGACAATGGCACTCTAAGTCAGAGAGGCCATGAACTGGATGAGGGTCGTCCAGTTAAGAAATTACAGAAGCTACAGTTGAACTCGTATCTTCTGGACACCAACGTTAAGAAACAACACTACATTCACCCAACACCACCTAACCTAGAAAACCATTCACTATTCTAACCAAATAATGAATAACTCTGAAGTGAGTTAAAACTAGGAAAGGAAATGGTTCCTTAATCCTTGAAAAGGTGTGGAGGGCATAAGGAAGTAATTAGAGAAGCAGTCAGCTTTCATTGCACCTCAGGGCCTGAGAGAAACTGCAGTGGCCTAAAAGCAATGAGGCGTCCAGCTCCCTGAGTCCTTAGCCAATGGCAGCCAAGAATGGCCCAGAAAGCCGGCATGCTGTCAACCATTCCACACAATGCTCTATTTCAGAAGAAATGTATGGGATATTTTCCTGTCTTGGCTATGGAGTTTCCTCAGAAAGCAGAAAATGAACCTGCTGCTCAAAGGAATGGCCTTTCTGAGCAAAGGGTGGAACCAGCTGAATCACCCAGGCTCTGTTCTTTCCTGGTTTATCAAGAGCCTTCAGGAATCTGCTCCCTTTCTAGGCAGGAAAGAACAATCTGTATGCGATGGGGACAAGAAGATAACAAGAGGCTCAGTGTTGGAGTTGCTTGGAAGATACCCAAGGCATCTCCCTGCCAAGCGTCTTTTCTCGGCGTTAGTGAAAGACAAAACTGAGTGAACATAGTGAGGGAGCCGCAGAAGTTCTACCCCCACCCCGCCCTCCAGCCCCATCCCATCCGTATTCAGAATCTTCTTGCTGGGAAATCCCCATTTCCCCTTCTCCTCACTGGCCCACTTTCTCCTCATTGCTCTGCCTCCTGACTTCTTTTACACCTCAGAGTAAAAACAAAAGCTTTTATTCTGGGATCACTGGCTTCTCAAGCTTCATCTCTGATTATTTTTTTTTCTTTTCTTTTTTTTTTTTTTTATCTCTGATTGTTGACTGAGAAGCTCATCACCCTCATCAAAGCAACTGTAGTCAGATTTGGGCAGGAAGAGTGAAGGGCCCTCCCAGGCCTCTGAAATCTCAGAGCAGAGGCTCGCTGACTTCTACTTCCAGAACTGCAGGGCAAAAGACTGGACAAGTCCCTCTTCACTTGCCAGTTGTGCGCTCCAACTCACAACATTTACCAACTGAGGATTTTGAGGAAGGAAATTTTGTGGCTGCCTGTCAGTGTAAGTGTCAAGGGAAAAAAATCCCATGCGGGGCAGGTGGCCTATTTTACCAGCCACAAAGAGGAAATTTAAATCTTTTCCTACTGAAGCATGCAGCCCTACTATTTTTTTTTTTTTTAAGACCAGGAGTAATTAAACCAGAATTGGGAGAAAAACAAACACAAATTATGAGACTTTATAATTTAACACATTTCAATCTCAGACCTTTCAGCAGAGAGGGTTAAGACTTGAGAATATTAAAAAAGGGGTCTTAGCTTTTTTACCTTTCACCATAAAAGTAAAAGTTATCCACATTATATGGATTTCTCAAAAACAGGAAGTATGGGATGCCTGGGTGGCCCAGTGACTGAGCATCTGCCTTTGGCTCAAGTCGTGATCCCGGGGTCCTGGGATCAAGTCCCACATCGGGCTTCCCTCAGGGAGCCTGCTTCTGTCTCTGCCTCTCTTTCTGTATCTCTCATGAATAAACAAATAAAATCTTTAAAAACAACAACAACAACAAAATGCAGTAGAGGTAGGATGGAGGTAAGGGGCTATTAAATTTATTTTATCCACCACAGTGTAGTGACCTCGAATGAGAAGATTATGTGCTCTTCTCCTTTGTATATTCAGTGACTGGCATGTAGCCAGGAGCATGGATAGCACAAGGGTCTTAATTTGTTTCTTAAAAAATAAACAAGGGTTTTACTAGTTTTACTACTAGTCTACTGGTAGTTCCTGGGCTTTGTGTTGAGGATTCAGGGCTCAGAGAAAAAGAGTGCTATGATCCACTCAGCCATTTTTCAAGGGTATGAGTTAGGGGGAAGAGTCCAGATACCCTGGTGTATTTCCCATTCCCGTGGTAAAAATGTTCAGTATGTTGGTGAATTAACTTGCTGATGGTAGGAAAAGAGGTGAAGGAGATTTTGCAAATATAAGATTTTTCCTGCGAGGTCCCAAGGACTTCTCTGTAGAAATAAAGAACCATTTGGGAGGAGTTCCAGTTTCCAGTTCTGCATATAAGGAGCTTGAAAGTTGCCATTGTAACCTAACGACAAGTTAAAAGCTGAACAGACTGAAAAAAAAAAATCAACAAGTCTTCTTGGATCCATAAAAGAGGGGAGAACACAGGGCAAGCTATGGCCCTCACATTTGGAAGGACAGACCAGCAAACACAGGGGGTCCTGGCTTACCAGATCAAACTCACCAGTGCCAGGGTTGGAAAACCGGGCTGGTAAGTGACAAAGTGCTGAAGGCTCAGTGCAGACAGTGCCCGGAGTGATAAATGCCAGAGGGTCCTAATCATGCCCCACCGCCACCACTACTGCCCTGCAATATTGTAAGATTTAGCTCTAGCAGCTCCATCACCTTCCAAGACTAAAGATCCCCTTCTGCTTCAGGCAGGGATGTGAGAAAAGGAACAATTTTGAAATATGCCACAGCACTCGGTTCTTCTTAACAAGGCCTACACCCAGGCGAAACTAATTAACCAGAGCCTAACCTGCTGGGGTATTATCAGAACCTACCTGGCCTGAAGAAAGGGACATATCTAACTCCAGCTGGCTCTAGCCTTCCATGTGGTTGAAGGAAGATACCCAACCCCAGCCCACTCTACCCATCCTGTCCCACCTAAGGGGGGAGAGAAAATACTGAGGATCACTTGTGAAGTTCACAGTCCAGAGGCATAAGGTCACTGAAAAACTGAGGCCTGATCACAGGACGATAGGCTTCCCCTCGTCTTGCACTTCACCACCACATTACTAAAAACCCATTTATAGCAGCTCCTTTTCCCTGATACATCATGTCTGGCAATCGTGAAAAACTACAAGGCATACTAAAAGGCAAAACCAAAATTTAAAGAGACAGCTTCTGAGCCAGATTCAGATATGCGGGGAGGCTGGAATTTAAAAACAACTATGAGTATAATACAACTATGAGTATAATATGCTAAGGGTCTCACAGATAAAGTAGACAGAATGCAAAAACAGATGGGTAATGTAAGTAGAGAGATGGAAACCCTAAGAACCTTCCTTCCAATTTTACCGTAAACCGAAAACTGCTATTAAAAGAAGAAAGTTGTTTCTTGTTTTTTGTTTTTTTAAAGAAGAATCATTTGGCCATGCTATCTGTACTGACCACTTCCACCAAAAACCTCCCAAAAAGCAAACAAATCAGAAACCCTCAACTCAAGCAAGAGAGTAAACATCTTTTTTCAGTAGTGGGCCACAGGACCAGATCTGCATGCAAGCTGCACAGTTGTTTGTTTAATAAGAAAGGAGTATGGCTAGAGGGCAAAGGTAGTGGTGGAACCCAAAGTAAGCAGAGACCATGCACAGGCGTTATTCTAGCTATCTTCTTTGGTGAGAAATCCTCAAAAAAGCCACAATTTTAGAAGGACTGTTTAGTGGAATTAAACTCAGGCAACTCAAAATGATGCTAATAGTTGCATTCACCTTCCATCTCCAGAGCTCCTAGATCCAGGCCTGCTGGCCTGACACTTATTAAACATTAGCAAAGGCAGCAGATGGTGGGGGCTCTTCAAGTGTTCTGGCCCAAACTATCTTTTAAGTAACCATTTTGGCTACAAACTTCAGACCAACCACTTTCAGATCAGATAAGTCATTGGGTCACATTTTTAATGGCAAAGAGATTTCCTGTACAAGAATGATCTTCCTCTATTTTGCTCCAATTGCAAGGTAAACTCACTGTAAGACATTTAATTTATTTTTCCTTACCAAAGGATGATTGATAGCACCCCAATGAAGAAGGGGATTCAGGAAGAGGAAAAGATAAATGGGCATTCCTCTGCCCAAAGGAGACATTCAAACTCTTGTGTTTAGCCCACCAGACAGGCCTGTTGCCCATCCTCCACACCCCAGGGTCTCAGGGTCCAGGGGCAGCAATTATGAACAATGTCTCTGCTGCGTAAGGCGTGGAGCACCGTGCAGCTGCCAAGCACCCTCAGTGTCCAGAACATATGGCTTCCTTTAAAATGCCGCTGTTACAGTAACTATTCTCACGCTGTCATGGGACCCTGGTTAAAGAGGGAGAAACTTCTACCTCCCAACTACTGCCTGAATTTGGAGAGGGAGAGAAGACAGGAAGGAACAGATAGTGCGGGTTGAGGGGCTTGTCAGGAAAGATTTCATAGAAAAGATAACCCTCGAGCTGAGACTAGCAAGATGAGTGCATATTCTTCTGGAATTCTGGAAGAAGGGACAGTCTGAGCAAAAAAAGACACAGAGATGAGCTACAGCTAGGCATATCCGATTCAGGTCTTCCACGATAGCCTCGTTCTCTGTTGTGAGCTCATGATTTGGAATGGTGACATCACCGCCTGCAATGAATGGTTAAGTGATTTTTCTCTCCTGCTCTCTTCTTGGTGGCTGGGGGGCCAGCTCCATTGTGAAAACATCTACCCTCGGCAATGAGCAGCCTCAGAGCTTTACAGCAAAGATAACATGACCAGAGTCGTGCTTCAGAAAGATCACTCCAGCAGCAGTGAGGAGGATAAATGGCAGAAGGAACATTTGGAATCAAATGTAATAGTCCAGAAATAGCAAGAAAAGTTGGTGGCCTGAACTCAGAGCCAGACTCAGACATGTGGGAAATCTGAGTAGGATAATTATTTCCCTCTCCTACAAACTGATATTTTCTCATATTTGCTCAACATTTGCTTAGAGAAGAGGCTCAGTGCTAATCGCCACTCGGCAAATGCAAGGCCCTGTATTACCCAGAGCCCACCTGCTTCCTAAGGCAGTTTAGTGACCGTCTGCTGTCAAGGTCTCAGCCCTCATTCCAAAGGCTTTTCAACGTACTCCTTTCAACCCATGCCGAATTCTCCTGAGAATGGACTTTAAGCACTGCTGATAGATTAGCATCCTAGGCTCTCAACTGGCTTAACCTACCCCTCGGTCTGTCTTTGCTCAAACTAAATCATAACAGAGTATTTAGGAAGGAAAGTGTTGATAGAGACACCGTTCAAGAAGCAGAGTACATGTGACTCAGGACCTGAAAAGCAGGGGCAAAGGCAGAGGAAATAATCAGCAACGGATAGTGAGAAAGAAGAATTGGAAAGGGGGGAGAATCTTGAGTGAGATGGGACTTAGAATCTCTATTAGATGGGGTGGACAAACAGCCCCTAAATCTCAGTGGATTAAATATAAAACTCTCACTCATGCAAAATCCAGTGTAATTCCTAGTAGGGAGACCCTCCTGAAAGGGGAGACTCTGGGACCCAGGCTATTTCCACTGTGTGGCTCAGCCACCCATACATAGTTTCAAAGTTGCCCTGGTGCCAGGCTGCCAGCAGGTATTTAGAAGATCATGCCCCTCAGTTCAGAAATGATGAGCCACATTTTCTCCTATATTGTTGGCAATACCTAAGTCAGTGAGCCCACCCGGACATAAAGGGGATGGGGAAGTTGAGTTCCTGTCTTGGCGCTGTGGTCCAGCAACTCTGTACCACGGGAAGGGGCCCCCAAACAGTCATCACCGGCCAGGTCTGCCACAGATGCCGAAGGAAGAAAAAGTTCAAACATGAGTAATTGCTAAACTTAATTTTTTTATTCAGCAAATGAATGGATAAAATAAAATGCAGCCTACACATGATACGGAATATCATTCAGCCTTTAAAAAGGGAAATTCTGACATATACCAAGAATACCAAGACGCTGATGAACCTTGAAAACATTATGCTAAATGAAACATGCCAGTCCCATAAGGACCAATGCATGATTTCCCTTATACCTAGAGTAGTCAAATCATGAGAAAAAAAAGTAGACTGGGGGTTGCCAGGGCCGTGGAGAGAGAGAATGGGGAGTTGCTTTTTCTTGTACAGAGTTTGGGGGAAGATGAAAAGGTTCTAAAGATGGATAGTGTTGATGTTTGTACAACAGTGTAAATATGCTTAATGCTACAGATTGTACACTTAAAATGGTTAATAAATTCTGTTTTATATATATTGTTACATATATAACATATAAATATATTCATAATAAAAATACTTAAAATATTTCATGAAGATGCTTAATGATATGGATAATAATATTGAGTATCTAATATTTAACAAGCATAAACCTTTCCAAGATAAAGTTGCATATAAATAAAAAACACCAAACTTTTAAGTTTTTTAATATATGTCCTATTTATTTTAATTAAATGACTAGCCAATAGAATAATTTGTCTCGGTGGAAACTGAATCCCACAGGTTTTTAGGTCTAGATAAACACCAACTGGGTATCTTTAAGGCTTTGTCTTGTTCCCTGCAGGCCTGGAAATGTACCCCAAATTCTTGGCAACTTAATCTAGAACCAAAAAAAAGTGGACCAGATTGTCAGTGGAAGAAAAGCATGATAGCAAACCATATGCACACAATATGACACTTCTTTTTCACATAAATATGACATATATATATGACTTTAAAAATTAACGGTTATCCACTCTAAACAGTGTGATCCTAAGAACAGGTAACTTTCTTCTGGATATTTCTTTTTTTTCCAAGATCTATTTAATAAGCATGAATTACCTTCGAAATCTACTAGTCTAAAGAGGCAGATAATTCTTAGGCTTCAAAACCCGAGACACTCAGTTTCATTGAGAAAAAAACATCCAAAGCGTACGCCTTAGTGGATCTGTGAGATCGATTTCTTCCTTCTCCTTAGTTCAAGAGGAACATTTGACACCTTCTAATCTGAGTAGGCTTAAATGTCAGCTGCAATTTAACACTTTTCAGAGGACCACAATATGAATCTCTTGCCCAAGGAACATGCCACATAAACAGCTTCTTCAGTGATTCTAACCTTCCTCACAAATGCTTCTGTGGCAAAGGGCACAGAGGAAGTGACAGGATGTCCAAGTAAAACATGTAACAATGGCAAGAAATACATTGGTGAAACTGCCCCCAAAGATCTGAAAACATAATATTTGTATTCTTTTTTCCCTTTTTTGCCCTCCATTTTTCATATCCTTTTGTTTTGATTTTCTTATTTGCTTTGTTCTTTGTCAGTAGTCCCTGCAGCTTCCTTTAGGACAGTGACTGGGCAAAAGGGAACAGGAACCCAATGTTCATCTTATAAGAAAAAAGTGTCAACTGGTACAAAGTAAGCAGTTAACCTCTCCTTCTTCTCCTTCTTCTCCTCTCCTTCTCTTTCCCCTTCTTCTTCTTCCTCTTTTTTTTTTCATGGAGCCAAGATGGAAGACTGCAAAGGCAACCATTACACTTGCAAAGCAGGGTTTAGGTAGTGCTTCAATATGGTCCTGCTTTCAGTGAGGCTTCATGGGATCAAATTTGTAAACCCTTAGGAAGGAGCCGATAGAGCGATTCATTCTTATTGTCCTGAGAGTAAGAGAAAAATATTAAGTTCCACAGCACTTTTTGCTTTACACACTTTTACAGACATTAAGGTGCATATAATTTGAATGTAAAACTTCCTGTGCCTCTTCTAAGATTTAGCCACACCTTTTTCTTTAAAATGTTTTTTATATATGAGTATAGCTTATATCCTCCCAAGTGACCCAGGTTCTTCGGATGTCAGAATCATGTTTTATGACTTCTCTTAAAGAGCTAAACACTTTGCCAGACCCGTGGTAGTTGCTTAAGTCAAAGCAATAGAGGTACTTCCCAAACAACAATGATACAAATATTCTAAATGTATAAAATACTTTGACAGAAGCAGCAACAATATAGTTCCCTGTACAAACGCCCTATCTCCCACCCTACCTTGACTTAGGTGACTACTTTGAATTCCTACAGCCATTTCTACTGGTACTTTTTCCATATTATTTTCTGATATGTATAGTAACTTCTTTATTTATCAAGGTTATATCTTCCTTTTTGACATTTTGCATTGAAAGAGGATTTAACACCCTTACACCACCAAAGCCCACACACTCAGTTCTCCTCTCTTCTTGCTTCAATAAAGCCACATGACAATTTGTGGTAGAAGAAATAGTTAATGGCCATATTACAATGATGATGTAAATATTATTCACTACTGAGTCAAGGAGTACACAGAATTATATTTTCCTTTATCAACAACTTTCTATTTCACTTTCTTTTTTCATTTGCAAAGTTTTCTATGTGACTAATTGCTCCATCAAATCTGTCAAATGTTTGTCTATTTATTATTCAAGAGCTCTTTTTTTCTGTCTTTCCCCTAGAGCTCTCCCTTCTGGATTTCTGCATCCCTCAGCACAGAGTCATTGAAGGATTTCCTTTCTTGGCAGTTATTCCTTAGCTAGCTGTTTCCAAAGTCTTGTCTTCCTCTTTTTTTGTTTTACTCAACCCCAATAACTTTCTATGACAGGATGCATGGATTACATCTTTTGAGACCTTGTATGTATAAAAAGTGTCTTTCCACACTGATACCTGTGAATGAGCCAATAAAAGGGGACAGAAATAGCATGTGCAAAGGCCCAGAGGCAAGAAAGCATAGCACACTTATGGAGCTATTAAAGAGAAGAGTTCCAGGGTTGCACCAACAAGGTGAACAGTAAGAAGCCGGATTACAGCATTATTTTCCTAAGAAGGTAATTTCACATGAGAGCAAAAGAAATAACTTCAGCTGACTGTGGATTCACTGATTTATGAAAGTCAAGAATCATCCAGAAAAGCAACAGAAGAGCCTTATCTATACAAACAGAATTAGAGATAATACCATCGATGATTTCATATTCTCAACCAAAATTCTAACAGCAGCAAGATGTTATGAGGAAAGATGATTCAAAGAAACATTTGTCTTTTGCCTTTTAACAATATCTCCCACTTCCATGTGAGATCACTACTGCTGTTTATACATAGGGTGGTTCCCACACTTGACCATGTATGAGAATTATCAAGGAGAGCTTTTAAAAAAATCTAGTTCCAGTTCTCTCACTTTAGACCCACTGAATGAGAAACCCACTTGGCTAGAGTTTGAGAATAAGAACATGAGGTAAGGAGAAGAGAAACTGAGATTACTGTGGGATAGACAGTTAATGGAAACCCCCTTCTCTCCCCCCCCCCTCCTTCTCTTCTATGCTCACAGAGTGTCCAATTTCCCTTCTACTCAGGGAGCAAAGGCTATGCCTTGTATCTCACTATATCCCAATGTCTAGAACTCTCTCTGGCTAAAGACACACACTCAATAAACTTACATTGGATGATAGTCATCACCTTAAACTATACAGATATATATGGGAAAAAAAAGGCAAAAGGAAAAATAGCTTTCAGGGTTTGTTCAGCAGAAAGTCCTCCTAGAGGCTGCATTCACTCCTGGTAGCAAGAGTGGCGCCATCAAGTTCTCCAGGAACTACACTCAACATCTCAGCATCCAGCCACCAGAGCTTTGAAAGACGTCAGTGAGCATTTGTGCTTTTTCTCAATATTCTTCGTTTGATCATTAACAACATGTGACCTAAAGTATCAGAAAAGCCCAAGAGAGGTTATTTTGGAGTGTGAGAAGGCTCAACATTTTCTCCATAAAGTTAATGGCAATTGCTTCTTCACCTCTTGGCTTCAAAAACATTTGATGGGAACACTACTTTCAGATGGTGAAGGAAATCTTTAAATACTGATAATATATCTACCCCACAAGCCCCACGAAGCCTAACTAGATACTTGAGGGCCTGATATCCATTATATCAGCACATCTAAATAAAATCCCCAAACTGTAAACACATCAAACCATAGATATAACAAGAAGGAAGTTATTAAAATATAGAAGAAATATCATATATAAATTAAGTATCAATTTTAACTGGTTGTTTTCATTCTGATATCAAAGGTATAAGCCAAGCCATGTTATATTTTGTTGCTGATATATAAAGAATATGTAAACAAAATTATAATTTCAAGATTAGAGATGAGGCCATAGTGGCAGGGAGGAAAAGAAAAAGCCAAAGTCCTCTGGGAGATGCAGTTCCATTCTCAGACAGTATTGAATTGGACATAGGAGTACTACTGAAAAGAAATCTTGCGATGTTCTTATTACATAACTTAATTTGCAGGATAGAGTCTCTGTTGGATTTTTGGATAAATAAATATTTACATGATGCTAACTGTATCCGACTATTATTTGGAAGAGATAATAAAAAGCTGACTAACACTGTCTTCAGCGAGGACATTGAAAACTTCCTTATCCAGGAAGACAATGCTTAACAGGGTAAGTTTAACCAATGAGGTGCCAGTGTTTTTCAAAAGGGTCGAATAATAAGAATAACAAACTCCAAAACAGTGTGCCCCAAAATTTAAAATTCAAAGATCAAGACTTTTATGTCATCTAAATCTACCAAATCTTAAAATATTTTATCTTGTGCACCATGCCACACAAATACATAAAAGACCCCCATACATAATTTTTGCTGTGTAAGTCTCCTACAAGGACAAACTTCATGGTAAGCAAATTTCCTTCTCTTCCTTTGGGAAGAAATAGAAATTCTGTCAGAATATCCTGTGGTCATTTTTTTTTTCCTTTTGCTTTTAAATCTTTTTCTGGTTATTAAAATTACACACATTTTCTTTGTAAAGTACATGCAAGTGTAAAGGAACAGGAATAAAATCACCAATTAACATCTTAAGATATTTTATTATAACCATTTTTTCCTGAATTCTGACAATAGTAAGAATTTATAGTCTGTAAATTTAGAATCTTGACTTTTTTCCACTTATTATCCTTCATGAAAACATTTTTGCCTCTTTCTGATTACTGTCTTGTAAAACATGCCTAGAAGAATAAATAGGGTATGACCACTTTAAGAATTTTAATATATTCAGCCAAAATGCTTTTCAGAAATTTGTACCAATTTATCCATCAGCATTTGATGTGGGTACCCATTCTATCTCACTCAAAATAGATCTGGATTTTTAAGAATTTATTCTGTGCTAATCTGAAAGACAGAAATGTAGTTTCCATTGGCATTTATTTGAGTTCTGGTAAGGTTGTTTATATGTACTGGTTAGTAACATTTTTCTTAGGTGGATGGAAGATTCATGTCCTTTGCCCATTTATCTCTCAAGATTTTACTGTTTTTGTTATGTTATAATTTTTTATGAGTTCTTAATATGTTAAGATTATAAACCTGTCTGTCATGTTTCTTATAAATACCACATTTCCTTGATTCTAAGTTGCCATTGATGGGAAGACACACCATTATTTTAATAGCAGCTTTTAAGAAAAAAAAAATAGCTATACTTATCAGATGTTGCTTATAAAGACATCTTGATTTCAGAGATGTTAAAATGTAGGGAATGTTAAAATATTAAGATGTGGAGAATGTTAAAATGTAGAATTAGCTCTGAATCAATACAGTATGAACTTATTGTGGATTGTTAGAAATCGATCTTATCAACTGATGAGTAATGCTACTAGATAGAGTGATATGTCCCAATATCTAACAGTGTAATCAGTTTGAAGAAATAGATGTATTTTTTTTGAAAGAGAGAGAGAGAGAGCACAAGTGAGGGGAGGGGCAGAAGAGAGGGAGAGAGAGAATCTTAAGCAAGTTCCACGCTCAGCATGGAACCCAATGAGGGGCTCAATCTCACGACCCCAAGATCATGACTTGAGACAAAACCAAGAGTCAATCCCTTAACTAACTGGGTCACTCAGGTGCTCTGAAGAAATGCGTGGATTTCAATATATGTCATTAAAATATTGAATCAGTGGCAGTTGCCTGAATTTGAGTCATAAATTACTCAAAGCCATTTAGCTGATAAGGGCTTCTTGATGATGTAGAAATTGATGGGCAAGAACTCTGCTGTGAATGCTAATGTCATGTGTTGAGTCATAAGACTCAGGAAACTTATACACATTTATAGTTATACCTTTATTTCTGTATTTACATGCATATCTATCTACCTATCCTGTATATGTATATATGTGTGCTTGTGTGTGCAAAATGATCCACTAATGTTGAGTATTTAATATTTACAAAAGCTGCCCTGGGACCTGTTTCCAGAACTCTTTTCATGTCCATTGTCTATCAAGAATCATAGAAAGTCCTAGAAAATGTGTGGCTTTGAAATATGAGAGTTTATTGAAGTGGAGTTATTATACATGCAAAACTTGTTATAATGGCATAATCTAAACTGGGCTTCTTTTATTGTAGGAGAAGCTTGAATGTGGTACTGTCATTATCCTTCCCTTTGGGGGCAATTTGTAACCCCGCAATAACAATAATTACGGTTGTCATGTATTAAGTGTATGTTCTGTGCTAATCACCGTGATAGAATTTCTTGAAGACAAAGGAGTCCAGGCAGAACCAATAGATTGGCTCTAATGTATTCTTTCCAGCATTTATTGAGCACCTGCTGTGTGCCAGGCACTTTTCTCTGTGTGAAAGTACTGGGACAAACAAGAAAGACAAGGTCCCTGGTCTCCTCGTACAGCTCCTCCTCGACCTATAATGGGGTTATGGCCCAATAAACTCACTGCAAGTTGAGAATATCATAAGGTGCAAATGCATTTCATACTCCTAACCTACTGAGCAGCATAGCTTAGCCTAATGTACCTCAAACAAGCTCAGAACACTTACATTAGCCTCCAGTTGGACAAAATCACCCCACACAGAGCCTATTGTTTAATAAACTGTTGACTGTCTCATGTAATTCGCTAAATACTGTCCTGAAAATGAAAAACAGAACGGTTACATGGGTACAGAACGGTTTTAAGTGTGTTGGCTATTTACCCTCAGGATCAGGGGGCTGACCGGGAGCTGTGGTCGCCCCTACCCGGCATCGTGCGAGAGTATTACACCACATATCACTAGCCAAGGAAAAAATCAACAGTTAAAATTCCGAGTATAGTTTCTGCTGAGGGCACACCACTTAAGCACTATTATAACGTCAAAAACTCATTAAGTCCAACCCTAGTAAATCAGGGTCCATCTGTATTCACACGTGCTGGGTCTGCTGTGAGAACAGACGTAAAGGAGTTAACAACTAAGTAAGGAAATGTCAGAGTGTGAGAAGCAACATGAAGAAAATGAAATACAGTCACGTGGCCGTGGCTGGTGAGAGCACCTGTCTGGAGCAGCATACCCTCTCTTGAGGCCCACGCCCGCCGGCATATGCCACTTTACAACCAAGTTCTCTCTAGACCAGCAGACTGTGCTTCAAATGAATGGAAGTCTTTTGGTCCTGCATTAAAAGCCATTTGAGGCAACAGATCTGTAGTTTAAGAGTTTACATTTGGGTATAACTATTACCCGAAATGTAAGCTAATGATTGGTTCTTAGCAATATAATTTCAAATGGTTACTGAGTGATTTGTACATTGTCAGCCTCGTTGCTTTCCATGAAAAGAGTGACTACCTCACTTAGAGCCCTACACAAAAGGCTCTTTAGGGCTATTTTTTCAGGGCAGCCACCAACGGAGGCCAAGTAGAAGAGCTGTTGCTCCCAGTCTGAAGGGGCAAACCCAATTCCTTAGGATCTCAGAACTGCAGAAGCTGAGCTCACTGCAGTCTATAACCTTATGTTCTATCTCCATCTCTTGCCTGGACTGATGAGAAAATGCAATGTTGGCCTGACCCCCACCCCCTCACCCCCAGCTAACTGCTCTAGGGACCCTCTTTTTCCTTTACTATGAGTCTAGGCACAATGCATCCTTCTGTTTTGCTCACACCTATGAATCTACATTTTCTGAGTAAAAGTCACTTTACCTTTAGTTGGATTTTCATCTTCAGTTAGCCTGTGTGACTCAGCTCAATCCCCTCACCCTCATCCCAGCTCCGTTGGATTCTGTCTTAACTTAAAATTTTGATACTTTATCATGCATTTTTGCATTAATTTTTTTAAATATTGCATTAAAATATTATTTACAGTGATTTCCACATTTTTTTGCACACCCTTAAATTTTGCACCTGAGGCAAGTGCCCTCTTCACCTCACTCTAGTCCTGATCCTGCCTTGGATGGCTGTGTGGAGCAGAGCCTGCCCACTGACCACACTGCACCGAGAGGAATAAATGTTTGTTGTGCTAAGCCATTGAGATGTGGGAGCATTCGTTGTAACAGCTGAAGTCATCTATCATAACTAATACACTTCTTAATTGCTCCTGAATTAATTGCATCCTGTATCCTAGTAGACGTTTCTTAAGTTGATCCTTTATTTAGCAAAGACTTCTATTTCTCTATTATCCAAAATATCTCTTGTGACTAACTCAAGAGACATGCTGGAGATTAGCTTATTTTATCATTTTGGAATCCATTAAAAAATCTTACATCAGTGATTCTGCTCAAAACTGTCTCCCAGTTCTGATTGCATCCCACCTGGCTCTTAAGTGGGTATAGTATAGCGGTTATGTGCACAGACTATGGAGTCAGATATTCTAGATCTGAGCACCAATTTGGTACAAGGTGTAATCCTAGACTAGATACTAATTTCTCTGGGCCTCAATTTCTTCATTTATAAAATGGGGCATATAACAATATTGTGTGAGGAATTAAGACTTAGCATATGGTGAGCATATAATAACTCTTGGTAGTTATAATTCTACTTTTCTTTTGAGGTCACTTCTTACCTCTCCCATTCTGATATTTGATGTAAATCTAAATTGAGAAGATATTTCTCAACCAGTAGTACCTGATTCCACTTAGCAGAATGATTAATGTTAAACAGAAACTTGAACTGTACTACAAAGAAGTTCTGTGGCCGTCCTATTGCTGGGAAGGCAGTGGTACCTACAATGGTCCTGGTGCAGGCAGGGTCACAGGAGCCTTTGGGGCTGCCACATGCCAGAAGCTCAGGCACCAAGAGTGGCTCTAGAAAGTCTGGTTCCCACCCATAAGGGGAGCTGTCAGCACAAGAGTTATAAATAAGAATGGAATCTCCTCCGCCATTGGATTAAATTCAAAATATGCAATGGCAGTTAGAATCAAGATATCTTTGCCAAAAAGAATCCAGAAAAACAATGGACATTGGAATTTTCTTTTGAAGACAATTTCCCACAATGACTTCCTCCCCCCCATTCCTGTTACCTGTAAATGTCTCAATTCACAGAAAAGATTAGCCACAGAAAAAAAGAATATCAAAATATTTTCCAGTGTTTCAATGGCTATTTAAGAAGAGAAGATACTGAGTCACCTAAGAGAATTCACTTTCTGTTTCAATTTACTGAAAATATTTGCTTCCTAATTTATAGAATCCTAGAGCTTAAAGCCAAAGAGTGCCCTTGAAAGCACTCACCCAATTTCTTTTCCTACAAATGAAAAAACTAAGGCCTGGAAAGGAAATAGAAGCTAAGTTCTCTGTCTCCTGGTCTACTGCTTATACATTATGATCCTTCACCTGACTTAGGTTAGTGAGCCTTTCTTAAGAGTTCTGCGATCATACAAAAGCCCTGCAATGATTCATACTGTCCAAAGACTTCATAGCAGGACACAGATATCATGACAACATGTGTAAATTCCAAATTCTTCTTTTTTATCAAATTCTTATATTTAAAATATTTAAAATGGAAAGGGTCAAGCAATGATTTCAAAATTAATATCAATATCTATTTCTAAGGGACCAGCCATACATGTTAGCTACTTAAAGCTGAGACCCCAGACACACATCGGCTCTTGTTATTTAAAGCCTTGGGCCCTCTCAGTTAAGATTTGTGTTTTGGAAGAATACAGAGAGGTTGAGAATCAGCGATAGAGGGGCTGATGGCCACGGAAGTTATCTTTGAAGTCACTTATGACACCCTAAGTGGCATAACACTCAGAGAAATTATGCTGTCATCATTCATTAATCATGCATTAATTCAGTGAATAAATGGGCCACACACTGTGTAGGAACCAGAGAATCAAACGCTCCGCCTACAGGAGGGCAGACTGGGAAGACTCTGTAATGCCATCTGATAAGCACGGTAACCAGCTTGGATCTGAGGGGTCAGGCGGGGCTACTGGTGATGGGTACTGGTGACCCGAGTTCTGCAGGATGAGTAAGCATAGGTGGACAAGATAGGAAGGGTGTTCCTGGCAGAGGAAACACTTGATTGCAAGTGTTTTCCTCAGACGTGGTGACTTGTGGTTAAATTTTGAAGGATGATGAGTAAGAAGAGGTAGACGAGACAGGAAAGAGCAATCCTGGCAGAGAGAACAGAATAAATCCTGAAAGTTTACTTCCAGATTTAAGAGGCTTCTGAAGGTCAGAAGCCATGTGCTGCTCCACTTTACAACCCAAACTCTGGCACAGAGCCTGGTGGGATCGAGAATGTAGGATGAATGACGGTTGAGCAGATGAATGGATGCACGCAGAGAGCAGGTTGTCCTCACTGTTAGTCCTCAGAATTCAGCGCTCTATCTGTCCCAAAGGGGGCCTGGGAATCTACGTACTTTCGAAGATCCCCTAAACCTCTGTCATGAGACATGCATCAGACGGCTATGACCATGGGTCACATCTGGCAGCAGCTCTCTGGTAACCCAAGACACACCAATTTGAAGAGGAAGGCCCTGTTTTCTTAGCTCTGGGCTCTGCTGGGAAATGAAGTAAATCTTAATACAGAGATAAAAATCAGCTGCAGGAGAAATCAAGCTGTTCTTTAATATAAACATGGACTGGAGCTACGGGTGGAGGAGAGCAAACATATTAAATTCCCCCTTACAGAGCAGTCTTTGATGTTGCTTTTTAAATTGTGGATTGTCTTATAGCATCCAGATAAAGTTATCCATCCCTCTAGCTACACAGCTGAAAGAATTTAGGAGCAGACTGGCTAATGTTCCTTAGCCCAGGAAGCCTTCTCCTGGTTCAGGACTAAAGTTTGGACTAACAAGCCCGTGGTTGTGAGGGCACTGGGGCAAATCACTTTCATTATGTTAATTTTTTTAATGTAAAAATAATACATGCTAGTGGTAACTTTTTTTAAAATAGAACAAAGGGATAGCATAATCAAGTAACACTGCTAATTGTTGAACCTAGATGATCGGTAGATGGTGGGGGGGAGATCCACTGTACCATTTTTTACTTGTATATGTTTGAAATTTTCCATAACAAAATATATTTTGTCTTTTTAAAATATTCTATTTATTTATTCATGAGAGACAGAGAGAGAGAGGCAGAGACACAGGCAGAGGGAGAAGCAGGCTCCCTGCGGGGCCCCCGATGTGGGACTCGATCCCAGGAGCGGGATCACGACCTGAGCCGAAGGCAGAGGCTCAATCACTAAGCCACCGAGGTGCCCCTCTTGTTTCTTTTTAGCACCATCTTAGAGGAAGAACTTCAGGCTTAGGGCACTTCTGTAAACATCACGAGGCTAGAAGGTGCCTTGTACACACATGTATCACGATGCCTGGCACTTAGTGGGTGCTCAACACAAGTAGATACTGAATAAATTCATTCTAAACCACTAAATGGCTTGCCAAATTCTACATTACAACATTCAGAGCATTTTGTCCCAATGTCATGTTAATGTTCATAAACGCTCTGGAAGCTCACAACTATTGCTGACTGAAACATTTACCCACTAATCTTCACAACTAGCTGGTGCAAGGCGCCTTTCTTAGGAAGCAGTGAACAAGAGTGCACTTAAATTGTTGTGACACAGACCTCAGCCCCACATTCCTCCTGGGTCGCCATCCACCCGTCAAGCCTCAGGCTGGGACTTCTCCCCTAAAAGCACTGGCTTCCTGAATTTCCACAAGATGTTTTTTTTCAGTCTTGTTTTTGAGTTGTGATTTTTCCATGACCACCGCTGAGATTCATTTGACCTTTTGTCATAGTTTCAAAACAGCAGCCAAGAAACTTGGTTTTGAAATTGAATCAGAGACAAGGGTTATGAACCTGAGTACTCTCCCAGCCATTTGGTTGCACTGTGGACTGTTAGAGAACAGCTGTCAATAAAGTTTTATCCAGCAAAACTAGTGCCCCAAAGAAACGATATTCATTTGAGAATGAAAGTGTTCCCAACTGATTTTACTTCTTGGATTTTTTCAGCAATCAGACTAATGTCTAGGGCATCTTAGTGGGGCCTGCCTAGCAATGGCTTCCTCGGCGCTTTCTGTTGTTCCACTATGTATTGATTCCTTAAATGAGTTCAAAACTCCTAAATGGAAGAGAGCTTCTCCTCCTAGAAATGGAACCATGTGCTTCCTGTAGACATAAAAACAGTTAATTTGAACATCAGGAAAAATTAACCAAAGTAATGTAAAGGACTTGGAAAAGTCCATTGATTGTAAATTTGTTCTTTTTTTTTTTAATTATGTCTAATACTAAGTCTTGATTACCCCTGAAGATTAACTAGAATCAGAGGAGCAATTCTAACAGATAGAATGCACCATAAAATTGTGCACCACAAATGTGTTCGCAAAGAATTATTGGATACAGCCATCATTGCATCAACAGTGAGGAGCGAGTGTGTTAAGGATAAGCATAAATTTTGGATCTCTAAATATAAACTTTTGAAAAGGGCCGTTTTTTCTTTATTTTTTAAATGTTTTAAATGGGGGTATAATATACATATAGTAAAGTGTTTAAATCTTAAGTACAGCTCAATTACTTTTTACATGTGTGTGCATCCCTTGTGCATCCCTGGAAGTACCACACAAACAGGGTGCCTGGGTGGCTCCTGGTTGAGTGTCTGCCTTGGGCCCAGGGCATGATCCTGGAGTCCCGGGATCGAGTCCCATTTTGGGCTCCCTGCATGGAGCCTGCTTCTCCCTCTGCCTGTGTCTCTGCCTCTCTCACTCTAGGTGTTTCTCATGAATAAATAAATAAATGATCAAAAAAAAAAAAAAGAGGAAGTATCACACAAACAAGACATAAAACATTCCTGGCCTTCGAGTCTTTCTGGTGTCCACTCCAAAGATAACCACTATTCTTCTATTCTTCTATTACCATAAGTTAGTTTTATTTGTCCTTGAACTGTATATAAATGGAATCATAATTGTTTTCTTTTGTGCCTAGCTTCTTTCACACAACATTATGTCTGTGAGATTCATCCATGTTGTTGCTTATAATAATAGCTTGTTCTTTTTCATTATTTTATACTATTCTGCTATTGATGGACATTTGGATTTGAGTCTTTGGTTATTATGAATACGGTAACTATGAACATTCTTGTATATCTTTGAGGTAGACATATTTCTCTTGGGTATATACCTAGGTGGAAATTCTAGAATATAGAAGAGACTATGGAAGCTTTGTCTTTAATAATTTTTTTTAAAAAGTGGCAGTAAGGGGGGAAATTACCTTCTATTGGTATCTATTGTGTTAGCTGACATTCTTAGAGAATATTTTACAGCTGTAGTTGATCAAATTGAACATATGTACTTCTGGTTAAAACCTCATAGAGTGAGTGGGTAAAGCCAGAAGACACTTGAACTACCCCACTAGTACATTGTAGATGGGCCAATGAGAATTATTTACGCGACTTATTTGATCCTTTGGGAAATGCCAAAGTTTGAAATATTTGGTCATTAAAAATTTTTGGAAGTATGAGAGTGCTCCAATTAGACTCAGCGATAAGATCTTTGATATAACGCAAAGCTGTCTATGGACCCCAAGCAATCACAGAAGGAGATTTATTCACAAAGAAATAAACAATGCTCTCATTTACCTTTTCTATTGGCTACTGTGGGAGTTGGAACTTCCACTTGGAAGTCATCAGTGTGAATAAAAATATTTTCCTTCTTAATTCAACCACAGCACCCAACTTCAAATAAAATGTCTCCACTCTCTTAGGGTTTTTCCTAGGTTTGAGTTAAAGTCTTTGTGTGGGGAATAAATCTGGTGCCAAGTACAAGTTAATAATTAAATTATACTTATCCTCTGGGGAAGCCGAAGTCTGATCAACTTCCTCCACATTGTAGAACTGTTTCTTCTTCCCCTTAAAAGCGTCCCTGCCCTCCCCAGCTCTCCTCGCAACTCTTACACAAATAATTTGTGTTTATCTTTTACATCCTAGTCTGCTTTTGCGAATCACTTTATTTTCTGTAAAACCTCTTTGTTACAGTAGATCTCTTAACTACCTTCCTATACCCCATTGGCATTAGATTAATTGTAGAAAATTTATCTTGGGGTTTTGTCTGGACTTAAAAAAAAAAAAAAAAAGGAAAGAAAAAAGGCATCCCGGGAATAGTTCCAGGGTTTTTGATTAACTGGGCAGTTCTGGAAATTAAGTCTGCTTTTGCCATTCTTCATTTGAATTACGGTATTTGTCACTGGCCTTTATATCTGGGTGTGCTGGTAAGAACTTCTGCTAATACAGGATGTAACAGCTTGGATTCTCATGAAAGTGTTCATTCTAAAGTCACTTCACCTCCGTATATAAATCTTTATTTATATTTCTTAATAAAAGAGGGGGTCAATATTAGACCTTTTCTTTAAAAAATGCTACCAAGTCCTTATCATAGAGATTGGTGTGGCCTTCAAATCTTTTCCTTTGGATGGCATTAACATCTGTTGGTCCAATTTAACTTTGTTTCAAAAGAACTTGGATCAGCATGGATTATATTATTCACGATAGGCAACCACTCTTCAAGATTGTCAAATTTGTTCCTCTGTTGGAACCTATATGCACAATTCAGAAAACTATGATGACTATAATTTTATTCCAATTGATCAGTAGCATGTAGCTGCCTGAAAGACACCATTAAACTGAGAATAGTCAACATGTTGATTACAAAGCCAGATCATCTCTGGGGCTCCTGGATGGCTCAGTTGGTTGAGAGTTGGATTCTTGATTCCAGCTCAGGTCCTGATCTCAGGGTTGTGGGACTGAGCCCCAGGTCAGTCTGCTTAAGATTCTCTCTCCTTCTCCCTCTCCTCCACCCCACTAATGTGCTCTCTCTCAAAACAAACAAACAAACAAAAAATAAAGCCAGATTAGTTTCTCTAAAAATGGAGAATTTCTTTTTTTTTTTTTTTAAGATTTTATTTATTCATGAGAGACACAGAGACAGAGAGAGGCAGAGGGAGAAGCAGGCTCCATGCAGGGAGCCTGACGTAGGACTCAGTCCCGGGTATCCAGGATCCCTCCCCGGGCTGAAGACGGTGCTGAACCGCCGAGCCACCCCGGCTGCCCAAAATGGAGAAGTTCTTAACCATAGATCTTACAGATTTTATGGATTCTTGTCTAATCTGAAAGTTTCTTTGCAGATGAGTGGAAGGAGTTGAGCAGCTGAGCCTAAAGACTTTCCTGTCTTGAAAATTTATTGGTTCAACTCATTAATGTATTTTCTCAATTGTACATCTAGCCATACCCTGTCTCTCTTACTAGGTTTTTAAAGCAACTGTTAATAATTTACTTATCTGCTTCTATATTGCTGTTTACCTACTACCCTGGGAATGGACTTTCTCCTGGATTGCTGCTCAGTTCTTATGTTGGCTCTTGTCCTGCTTGGGCTGCTTGCTCTTCTCACTTTTCCAGAAACTCCTGGCACTGCTCCTGGTTGGCTCCCGGTGCTATACCTGCCAACTCTTGCTGATTCCTCCCACTTATCATTTCATGTCCCAATCTGTTCTGGACTTGTTCCACCTCAAACTGGTGCCACCTCATTTGTTTTCCTTTTCTCTGTAGCTCGATTCTAGATCTGTTGCATAGGACAGGACTGACCAAGGCACACACAATTTACCTACAATACCTCCTCACTGTTAAATTGAATGGATCACATTGACCAAAAGTTATGACCAGGATGATTCTGGAAATTATTCTTTGCACTGGTCTGTAAATCTAGTCTTACAGGTACAATTAAGGAGTACTCAAATGATTGATCTTGAAAACCTAACAGGGTTGCAGGAGATTCCAAATCTACTTATCCATTTTTTAAAGATTTTATTTATTTATTCATGAGAGACCCAGAGAGAGAGAGAGGCAGAGACATAGGCAGAGGGAGAAGCAGGCTCCCCACAAGGAGCCTGATGTGGGACTCAATCCCAGGATCCCGGGATCATGACCTGACCCAAAGCCAGATGCTCAACCACTGAGCCACCCAGGTGTCCCTGCTTGTCTTTTTTTTTTTTGAAGAGTAGCATCTAATGATTTGATAATATCTCTAAAGTCAGGAACTTTATGTGAGAATGATTTTCTGATGTTGGATAAATTTTATAAGATAGAAAATAATTGAAAATCTCTGATTTTCTTTCTTTCTTTCTTCTTTCTTTCTTTCTTTCTTTCTTTCTCTTAGATTTTATTTATTTATTGAGAGAGAGAGCAGGGGGAGGAGCAGAGAGAGAGAATCCCAAGCAGACTCCATGCCCAGCATGGAGCCCAACGTGAGGCTTCTCCTGACCATGAAAGCATGACTCAAGCTGAAATCAAGAGTCAGGTATTTAACCTACGGAGCTATCCAAGTACCCCTGGAAACCTCTAATTTTCTAACTATAGAATGGACTTAATATAGTACTAGTTACCAGATATTTCGTTTAGATTTATTTCCTGATCTACTTTTTTAAATAGTCTTTTATAAAAGGCTTGATAATTCCTCTGTGAGAGGAGAATGGTTACAAGCTGATTAAATGCTGAATAAATGTAGTTCGGCTCTTAAATTGATGTCATCAGTTCTTTCTCTCCTATGTGAATGCCACATCTCTATCTGAAAATGGAGTCTATTCCTCTGCCACCAGGAATCTGGGCTGACCTCTGAGAGCTTCAACCAATAGAATATGGTGGAAATAGCAAGGTGTCCATTTTGGGCGTGATCTTTGTGAGAGCCAAAAGCTTCTACTTTCTGCCTCTTAGAGCTCCGAGCTTCCATAACAGAAATCCAAGTTACTTTGCTAGAAAGAAAGACTACTCTAAGGATCACAGAAATAAATGCTATTCATGTAAATAAGAAGCAATCCTGGATACTTCCCCCAGTTGAGCCTTCACATGGCTCCAGTGTCAGCAACTGTATGACTGCAACTGTGTGAGAGATCCCAAGGGAAGTCTGCCCAGATGAACTCATTCAACTAACAAAACTAGAAGAGATAATAATAAGCTGTTGTTTAAGCCACTAAGCTTTGGTGTGGTTGATTATATAGCAGTAGATAACTGAGATAAATGAGTCCCAAGTTTCAGGATAAAGCAAGAATCCAAACCAAGTACTTTCCATCAAAAAATCCTCTCTGGATTTCTCTCTCCACATTCAATCTAGTTGGCTTTTCTCCAGTTGTTTTATCCATAATGTTAGTAATGAATGTGAATGATTACTGTTAAGCCTAAGCCTTCTATGTGTGGGTATGTATATATAAATCTTAAAGTTTGTTTGCAAATTTGTTATATAAATACAATTCACAAAAGCTATTGGCACATCACAAAATCGGGCATGTATAATTAATGGTGGGGAATCCCAATGGAGATCACCAAATTTTACATATCAGTGACTTATTGGGCAACAAGAATATACCATCTGATATGTGCTCTTATTCTTTTTTCCATAAGTGGGTACTAATAGAAGCCATTCTCTGGTCACTAAAAATATTCAACCTGATAATTTTCTCTCTGGCTTCCTAGAGAAAATATCCTGCATGATAATTTGTTATCTGGCTTCCAGAGGAAATTAATCCTCTCCCATTACCAAGAGGCAATTCCAGCCCCTAGAATCTAGAAATATAAAACTTCTAGAGCCACAGCTTGGCTTCTGAATAGCAAATCAGTCTCCTGCTTAAACTCTCTGACTCTATATCCTGATTTCAGCAACTGGACCTTTGATTTGCTCTTTGTGTCCAAAAATAGAGAGGAGATGGTAACTACGAAAAAGAAGAGCCAAAAATATATTTCACATTTACAACATATGAGGCATTTTTCTATGTGCTTCTAGGTTATCTTCTAATCCAGTGATACAGAGACTTCTCCTCTCCCTGGTTCTCTACATTTCAGCAAATGTTCCCCATCCCGTGTATACACAGTCACTTAATCCCCAATCCAAGACATGTCCTTGATGTCTCTCTTCATTTCATACTTTGAATCAACTCCATTATTACACTTTGGATACAAGTAAATGAAATTTTATGGTATGTGAATTAAATTTCAATAAAGCTATAATTGAAAAAATTAAAAATATATCTAGAATCTTTCCTCTCCTCATCACCACCACTATCATCTTTGTTCAAATCTGCACATTTTCCTGCCTGGTTTTCTGGTCACCTTGCTTCAAATCTTCCCCACTTATGGTCTATTTCCACATTGCACTCAGAATGATCCTCCAAAACCCAAATCCCTGACATGTTACTTTCTTGATCAAACCTCTTCAGTGATTTCCCATCACCCTGAGAATAAAAAAGGTTCATCAAGGTCCCCCATGATCTGGCCTTTCTTTTAAACATCAACTCTATTACTCTCCACTTGCTCCTTTCCTCCACCATACTGGCCTTCTTGCTCTACCTGAAATGTGCTAAGTTCACTCCCGTCTAAGAATGAATAGTCTTAGCATTGGTATTCTCTCCATCTGGGACATGCTTCCTTCAGATCTTACAGATCTCTGTTTAGTTCTTCTTATCAGAGACCTTCCAACGCCCTTCCCTATGATATCCTTTCCAAACCTCCCCATTATTAGCTCCTTAAACTGCTTTACCTTTTCTTTATAGCACTCATCATTATGACATCATATAACATTGCCATTGGTTCATAGCAATGTAGTCTCATGAATAGAGAGGCCTTATCTGTCTCCAGCGCTCAAAATAGTATCTGGCACATAGCAAGTGCTCAGTAAATACTGTGGAATGTTGAATGAATGTGATTGGCGAATTAAGAATGAAGGTATAAATATTACTAAACATCTATCTTTGCCTGGTTTACCACTTTTTCTGTTCAAGGACACTCTCTTCTTATCACAAACAGCAACTTTGCATAACATAATTGTGCTCTGGTTGGGTCTTACTCCCACCCACTCCCCAGAGCTTTGAGGGTTGCAAATATCCTAGCCACTTTGAAGAGATACTGGCAATCTCAAATGGTAGGAAGAAAAGATCTCTAATACACCCCCACAAAAGGCCTCCAGTGCTCTCCTCCCACCAGAAGGACTAGGGACCCATGAGCTCCATCAAAATCAGGAAAACATTTTCCTAAAATTATCAGTACTGAAGCCCAATTATATATTCTCCAATAACTGTTTATTATATGTGAATTTATGATAGGTCCTGGGCTGGACACTGAATATTTGAAACTAAGTACAGTAGAGTCACTTAGAAGGTCCCTTCAGTTTCCCTTGACGAAAACACATTGTTTAAAGAAGACACTAACCTAATTTTTCAATAACACATCATTGCTTTTTCAGTCCAAAGCACGAACATATTTCTTATTTTCTACGCTGGTAAGAGCGAGCTTAATATCACTCCTTCCCACGGACAATGTCTCTCTTAGTCCCCTTCCTTCTGCTCTCCTCTCACAGAATATGTCCATCTTCTCTTTAGATGTTAGCCCACTCACCATACTCTTGATTTCACCACTTCCAACTACCCCACCATCGTTCCATCTCTGTAATTTTTATCACCAAATATGTCAAAAGAACATCTTCATCCTATACTGAAGTTGTTTAGTATCACCAACGATCTCCTCTGAGCTCAGTGCACTTTCCACACTCTCTTCCTCCTGCCACTCTCTAAAGTGTTTGACCCTGTTGACCTTTCCCTCCTCCTCAGACTGTCCTCTGCCTCATTTGAGTTGATCCTACACTATTCTGTTCTTCCCTCCTCTCCTTCTATCAGTGATCCTCGGTCTCCCCCACAGGCTTATCTTCTTCCCGTACTCTGCAAATGTAGAGTCCCCAAGGCTCTGTCTTTCAGTCACTCTTCCCCTATGAGATTTGCATCTGCATTCATTACTTCAGCTGTCACCTCTTTAAGGGGCCCCACAGTCTACATCTTCAATTACATCCACAAGCCTAAATTCTATTCCCATGGATCCATATGTTTAATAACATTTCCATCTGAAATTCCTCAAATTCAGCGTAACTAAAATAAAACATCATATTCCCATTCTAAAAGTCAATTCTCTTTCTCATTTTTCTAATTTCATTTGAATAATACCAATATCATGGTATGATACCACCACTGTCTAATCATCTTCAGCTTCTCGCTCTGTGTGTCCCCTCTGTTCTCCAAACAGATGAGCTTTCCAGTTTTGTTGATGTCCTTTGCAGATTGCCTATTCATTTTCTGTCATGTTCATCACTGCTCTGGTTCTCCCTTTAGTATCTCCTCCCTGGACTCTTCAAGTAGCCCCATAAATGTCTTTAGCTTCTCTTCAATCCTTTCCTCAATTAGCTTCCAAAACCTCCTATGGTTTATCATTTCCTGCTAAACAGACTCTAAATTCCTTAGTCTGGAATTGAAGACACTATTATTTCTCTGTGTTGCACCTTACCCTTTACGAGAAGTGGACTTTTCACTTTTTTCCTGAGTACATCTTTTTTAATACTCTTATGTGCACCCAGATCACTTTCTCCCCATTTCCTTCTCATAAAATCTTACTTTATTTATGCCCAAACCAAAGGATACATCCTCTGTTAAGTTTTTTATGACTAAACCCAGTCAGAAGAAATCTCTCTATTTTAAACTTCCTGAGACCCAGTAATTACACTACTAGGTATTTACCCCAAAGATACAGATGTAGTGATCCAAAGGGGCACCTCACCCCAATGTTCATAGCAGCAATGTCCACTATAGCCAAGCTGTGGAAAGAGCCAGATGTCTATTGACAGATAAATGGATAAAGAAGATGTGGTTTATATATACAATGGACTACTACTCAGCCATCAGAAAGGATGAATAACCACCGCTTACATCGACATGGGTAGAACTAGAGGGTATTATGCTGAGCAAAATAAGTCAGTCAGAGAAAGACAATTACCATATGGTTTCACTTATATGTGGAATATAAGAAAGAGTGCAGAGGATCTGAGGGAAGGGAAGGAAAACGGAATAGGAAGTCATCAGAGAGAGAAACACCATAAGACTTAAAAAAAAAAAAAGACTTTACTTATTTATTTGAGAGAGAGAGAGAGGAAGCACACAAGCAGAGGGAGAACCAGGGGCAGACTCTCCTGCTGATCGAGCCCAACACAAGGCTTGATCCCAGGACCCAGGGATCAAGCCTGAGCAGAAGGCAGACGCTTAACCAACTGAGCTACTCAGGCGCCCAGCCATGAGAGACTCTTTACTATAGGAAACAAACAGAGGGTTGCTGGAAGGGAGATGGCGGGGGCGGGAAGATGGGGGTGGGGGAGTGGGGTAAGTGGGCAATGGGCATTAAAGAAGGCATGTGATGTGATGAGCACTGGATGTTATATGCAACTGATAAATTATTGAACTCTATATCTGAAATTAATGATGTACTGTATGTTGGCTAATTGAATTTAAATTTTTTAAAAACAGGAATCTCTCCTCTATCTTTACAACATACTGATTGCACCTCATTTAAAAAAATTATAGATATTTGTGTGTAGCTTCCTTTGGAACTGTATTTTAAACACCTTAAAAATAAGGATTTCTCTGGTAGATTATATTATTATTCCCAAGTATTCATTGCCTTCCTGGGGGAAGAATTATATGTGTCTGCCCTTCGTGGGAGGTTTCCCTGCATGACTAGCTTTGGCCAATTAAATTTGAGCACTTTAAATATGCTAATTCTGGTCCCTGGCATGTTTCTGCCATTTCTCTTGTCCCCCTGCACAAGATAGGCTTATCCCAATTAGTGGCTGCTCCTCCTGCCCGGATCCCAGAATGAAAAAGATGGGAAACTGAGCTATAACTAACTCATGGTGAACTTTAACATAGATGAGAAATAATCTATTGTGTTGTAAATTACTGAATTCTGGGGGTTGTTTTTTAAGGCAGCATAACTTAACCTAAACTGCATCAAACTCCTACCCAATTCAACAAATATTTAGTCATTCATTCCACAACACTGCGAATATATTCTACTCCAAGACTTCTTTAAGCGCCAAGGAACATACAAAAAATTTGTAGAGCATTGTCAGTCTTCCATTGCCTTAGTTCTGAATAGTAAGATAACATGTTCTCAAGTTGCTATAATACAATGCAAAATGTCATAAATCTATTTGGAGACTTGCAAACAAAGAGCTACTAGGTTTCGGAAAAGAAGAAAGTAACACTACACTGTAGGAATCAGAAAGAGTTGCATGAAAAAAACATTATTTGTCTCTTGCAGGACACCTGGCACACAGTAGGTTTTAAAGATGTGTTGAATTGAGAAATAAATGGACAGTTGTCATCAATAAAAGATGATATTTCTGTGTTAATGAAACCCCATCGGGGCAAATGAAATGTTCCAGGGTAAAAGATAATGGCACTTAAGAACTTGTGAGTGGGTGAATTTGCTTTAACTAGATCCTCTGATGAAAGAAATCTTACTCATCGACGCTGGCATCTTTTAAGCTCCAATTATTTCTAGTTAGTCATGTGGCTTTTCATATGATCTGCTGCTTTTGGCAGGCTGCTTAAGCAAGATTATCTCACAGTCAGCAACCAAAGGCTTCCTATTTTCAGTTTTATCCTTGATGGGAACCATCAAGCAGACCCTTCAGGGCTGGTACTTCTGAGTTCATCACAGCTGGGAGAATTCAGGGCAGGATCAGCAAGGCATGTACAGTATCCAAGGTAAACAAGGATGCTTACCTTAAATAGTCTAGAGTGGAGCTTCTGGAAGAAATCTTTCCCTCTCTAAGTCTCACACATGTTTCTAAAATGATTCAAATGATAAATGCCCTTTTCCTGGATTAATAAATTAAAAATTCAGGAATTGGCTAAATAGCTTAATCATGCACCCAGTGCCACAGACAAGAAAATGTTGCATGCAGGAGGACAGAGGGCGGGGTAGGGGGTGGGGGGATAAATGAACTCTTGTCCTATCTTTCCCCTTGCCCGACTGAGCTATAGGCAAAATCCCTAAATTCTTTTCAGCTCTGAAATTCTGTGAGTCTATGAGGCTCCATATTTGCCTCTGAGAAGTGGGTAGCCTACTCTCACTGAACATTTTTCCAAATGATATGGAATGAGGATCCTTACCCCCAACTCCCATGGTTTTCCTAACTGGGCAGATTTTGTGGAATGCCAGCTCCAGCCACATTTACCCCCGGGACGACAATGAAAACTTCACACATCTACACCTGAAGGCAAGTGCCCCATAATATCTTTGGATAATACTAACACCATGTCAGATATATGAAAGTGGACTCTCCCCTTTCCATGTAGAAATCATTCTGGAAAGATAAAATGATATAGCAAGGTGCTCAGTCTATGACAAAGTTTTTGAGAGAAAAATAACTCCATACCCTCCACAGTTGGTTACTCTCTCCGTGCCTCAGTTTTCAGATCTACACAACGGCGACCTTGTATGGCTACAGTGAGGTTATTTTGTAGATATGGAAGTCACCAGGGCCCAGCAGACATTCATATGAATGCAATGAGTATTAATGTTCTTCCTCTCAGGACTACCCCTTAGCCCATTTCAGTTTCCACATTGAATATTTTATTGATTTTCCTTTTCTTTAACTTTTAGTTAAATATTCTTTTCACTTCTGTTTAATGTGTTTTGCAATAAGCTGAGAAACCACATACACACAAAAATGTAGACAATCCAGGATGAAAAAAATGTGGCGAATCATCCAGTGTAGAATCATGACCTACTTTTAGGCTTACCAACAAAATTTAGTTTTAAAGTTCCTAATTCTAGGGGCACCCAGGTGCCTCAGTTGGTTGAGCATCTACTTTGGCTCAGATCATGATCTCAGAGTTCTGGGATTGAGCCTCATGTCTGGCTCCCCGCTTAGCACAGGGCCTGCTTGTTTCTCTCTTTCTCTCTTTCTCTCCATCCCTCTCCCCTCAAAAAATAAGTAAATCTTTTAAAAAATAAAAATAAAATAAAATTTTCTAAAATCTAGAGCAGAGTATCTCTCTGGTCTCATCAATAAACTGTTCTTCCCACTGCTGACTCCTAACTCCCAAGAGTGACACCCACCATCCTTTTTACACCTAAATGGAAAGGAGTTTCATACCCTTCCTTTTTTGGCTTTGTCTCTTTATTTCAGTATTTCCAGGCATCATAATAGCTGTGTACTTTGCAACTTAACCAACCTTCAGTTTACAGAGGAGGAAATTAAGGACAGGAAGATGAATGATTTACTCAATGCCAAGAAGTTACCAGCAAAGGTCAGTGTTAGAACTGAGCTCCCCGCCTTTTCTTGATCTCATCCTTTCAGTGTCCCTGGTGCAGGAAAAGCTCTTCACAGATTATTTTTATTATTGAGTAAGTGCTACATGAATGAATATTCAGCGTCCTCCACTGTAGATTGAGAGTGACACTAACTTTTTCCTGAATAGGTACAACCTATTGTTACCTTCAGCATAAAGTGTTAGACTACTTCTTAGGAGTCCAGATGTCTGTGTTGAGTTCTACTGTTTCAGCTTGTTGCCAGTTGATTGTGCACACACGATACATACACACAGTGACAGAACCTCCAGCTATTTCATAAGCAAAGATAGGAAACACACAAAATAGAAAGTTTGTTAGAGCCTCACTTAACAAGAAAACAGAGGAAGGAAAATGATTACATCATGGATCTCTGCAGTAGGATTATAATTTATTATGTGCTTTTATAAAATAGTTCGTTTAAGCCTTACGTCAACCTTATGGGAATGGTAGGGGAGATATCATCTCTGGCCTTTCAAACATTGAAGATTCAAAGAATTTATGGGAATTTTCCCAGGTTACAAACTTAGTAAGAAAACTAATAGCCAAAGCTAGAGTTCAAGTCTTCTTTTTCTGGGTAGAATTAGTTAGTCATTCTTGGGCTATCAGATATTAAACCCTAGATGTCTAGTATAGCTTTTGTTAAGTGAGTGTATTCCGTCTTCCTGCTTAACGCTCTCAAAGTCAAGGCTAACTCATATTCATATTTGATTCCCTATATCTAAGCGCAGTTTCCTTCACAAAGTAGAACCTCAAAGATATTTAATAACAATATTATTCTGATCGCTGAAAAATAACATTTTTAAGAAACAGGAGCTACTTTTAGCAAGTCTGCTTTTCCAGGATATTGACTGATTCTCTGTTGCATGACCCCAAGCAAAATGAAAAGTTTATTTCTTAATATATGTCCCGTGAACTTGGTCTGAGCAAAAATTTTTATGAAGGACATTTGTTCACTTTGAGAGAAACTGTTGTAAATCTTTCTGAATGTGCCTCCCTCTGGCATCTCTGAAAGATCTGTGATTTGTTTGCCAAATGATGAAGAATGAATTTTCTCCTAAACTCTAAGATTAGAAACATTGTTCTTTCCTCTTGTATGTTTTTTTTTCCTTATGTCCGTTTCCCTGTTATCATTCAAGAATTGGTTTTAACCAAAAAGCTGCTTCTCATGTTTAGAATGCAGGGCATATTTAAATAAGAATCTTCATCATTGATACAGATAATATCTATGGAGTGTTCAATGTGTGCCATGCTTCTTAGGCGTTGTCTCATTAACTCTCAAATGATTTGACTCCTTGAAAATCTCATTAACTCATGGGATTATCCCTCTTATCACATAAGGAATACTATTATCCTGATTATGTAGGTAAGGAGACTGAATCTTAGAGTTCACACAGCTAATAAGCAGCAGAGGTGAGATTTGATCCTAGGTCTCCCTTAATTTGGAATTTAGCACTATATTGTACAGTTTCTGCCACTATTGATGGTAGCAGATGGACCTCATATTAGTGGACGACAGTCTCAACTTTTTTAAAGATTCTATTTATTTATTTATTTGAGAAAGAGAGGGAGAGAAAACGAGAACAAGTAGCAGGCGGGGTAGAAGAAGAGGGAAACTCCCCACCTAGCAGGAAGCCCGATAGGTGGAGGGGAGGGGGAGCTCCACACCAGGACCCTGGGATCATGACCTAAGCTGAAGGCAGATACCTAACCAACTGAGCCACCCAGGTGCCCCTCAATTTCTTTTTGAATATCTGATAGACCACGATTTTGACCTTGGTAATAAAAAGGCTAAATCCTCCACACACTTAATATGAGATTATGTAAATAAAGGCATTTCACTTCAATATTCTTTGTAAGAGCACACAAAACTACAATGAGATTCCACCCTCCAGCCATCAGGATGACTATTGTAAAACACAGAACAAAATACAGCACAAGTGTTGGTGAGGACGCAGAGTAATTGGAAACCTTGTGCCCTATTGGTGGGAATGTAAATGGTACAGACACTGTGGAAAACAGTGTGGTGGTTCCTCAAAAAATTATAAATAGGATTACCGTATGGTCCAGTAATTCTACTTCTGAATTCATACCCAAGAGAATTGAAAGCAGCATCTCAAAGTACTATTTTTACACAATGTTTACAGCAGCATTATTCACAGTAGCTAAAATGTGGAAGCAACCCAAATGTCTATTGACAGATAAACAAAATATACATAAAACTGAATACTATTCAGCCTTAAAAAGGATGGAAATTCTCCACAGTTAAGAATTTCTTTTACTCCTGAAACCAATATTATACTGTATATTAACTAAAATGTAAACAAAATTTTATAAAAAAAAAGAGTGTTTCTTGGTTTGTCTGTCTCTCTCTTTTCTTTGTTTTGTTTCTTAAATTCCACATATGGCTGAAATGATATGGTATTTTTCTTTCTCTGGCTTATCTCACTTAGTATAATACTCTCTATGTCCATCCACGTTGTTGCAAATGACAAATTTCATTCTTTTTAATGGCTGAATATTATTCCATTGTCCATATATACTGGAATTAAAGTTAAAAACTTAATTTAAAAAGGAAAGAAAGAAGAAAGAAAGAAAGAAAGAAAGAAGAAAGAAAGAAAGAAAGAAAGAAAGAAGAAAGAAAGAAAGAAAGAAAGAAGAAAGAAAGAAAGAAAAAAGAAAGAAAGAAAGAAAGAAAGAAAGAAAGAAAGAAAGAAAGAAAGAAAGAAAGAAAGAAAAAAAATGCTTTTTAGTGCCTAAATGCTAAGGTTAATTTTTTTTGTAGAAATATCATTTTTCTCTTCTATTGATGTACTTGCTATTAAATCTGTGTTCTCACAGCTTGAATAAAAAAGAGGGAAATTCTGACACAGGCTTCAACATAGATGAATCTTGAGGATATTATGCTAAATGAAATAAGCCAGTCACAAAAAGATAGAAACTGTCTGATCCCACTTATATGAAATACTCAGAGTAGTCAAAATCCTAGAGACAGAAAGTAGAATGGTAGTTGCCAGGGACTAGGGGGACAGGAAAACACAGTGATTGTTAATGGGTATACAGTTTCAGTTTTACAAAACGAGAGTGTTCGGAAGACGGTGATGATTGCACAATATTATAAATGCATTTAATACCATTGAACTGTACACTTAAAAACAGTTAAGACAGTAACTTTTATATCATGCATCTTTTACTACAATAAAAACATTTGACAAAAATTACACCCAAGTTGAGTAATTGCCAACTTATGGTCAATTTGAACAACCAGTTCAAACGTGTTAGGTTAAAAAGGAGAGTCTTTTTCACACCATAAAAAATAATTGAGAACCACAAGAGAGTCATATTCACAGAGGGGTGGCTTGTTTCTTATTTACCTGCAACAAACAATATGGTTTGTAATTAAAAGGTAATCCAGAAGCATGGGGCCTCTGAGAAAACAATTGCTGTGTGGTGAGGCAGGGGGAGGTCTGAGAGTCCGGATGGCTCATTCATCACCTTACGGAAGGCACCTCTCAGGAACATGTAAACGAGGTGAAGAGCTCTCTGGGAAGGTTACAGCAAACGTGTGCCAACCTTCTGAGTTCTCTGCCTGGGGTCATTTCACTTAAAATGATTCGTCTTAATCTTTTAAGATTCAGATTAAGTGTAAGATACAGCAGGCAGTACCACGTCTCTAAGCGGCCAGTCTTTATTACAGAGCAGAAATCCTTTCTGGATGACCACACTCGAAGGTAGAAAACATGCAGTCCAGAGCTCTGCATGGATTGCTTACTCAAAAAATTCCTAATAATTTACAAGTCTTTAATTTATAAATCCACAAGAATTGTATAAATAATAAAATCCCAGAGCAAAAACTGGATTTAGGAAGCTAAATTCAAAACTTATTTTGGTGACCTTCAGAAAGGACATTTCGGCACAAAAATTTATCATAAATATTGCCCTGCTTTGCCCTTTGAAATGAAATTCATTTACTTCAAATTGAACATCGCTGGTTATTTTATCCACTTCTGCTGCATTTCTGGAATATATTCCCTATCCTTTCCACAGATTTTGGTCTTTCTTTCTTTTTTCCAGTGGGAAAGGAATTTGTCGGGTCATATGTTTCTAGAATTCTTTCCGTAGTTTGTTCTAAGTCATTCATATCCTCTCTCCTAGTCTGTCACTCACTTCTGAACCATTTGCCCACCATAATGGATGAACACGGCTAATCGAGATGCAGCTCACTTTAGGGCAGAGAGCTCCAGATGCAAAGCCAGGGATCAAGCCTATGATTTTCCTATCAGTAGCACCAAACCCTTCGGACTGCGACAAGCACTAAGTCTTACAAGTGAGGCATTTAATAAACACTGTATCTATGGAACAACTTTATAAGCCCATAGAAGTGAAAATCCATAAAATACCTAGAAAGTCATTGCACAAAGCAATTGAACAACAGATGATTTTACTCCGATGCTGCTTTTGCCATTCATTTATTCATTCATACATTCATGCATTCAGCAACTGTTTATTGAGGGGCTACTATTTGTAGCCACTAGAAATATGATGGTGAACAAGACAGATATGGTTCCAACAATCACGGAACTTACATTCTAGTGGGAGGAGGTATGGAGTGAAGTTGAGAGGAAACCACAAGTCCTTGTAATAAATGCTACTACGATGGGAGAACTGTAGTGTGCTATTGGGACCACAGAGGAGGGGCAACTAGCACAACTGTGTATGTGTATGTGCATGTGTTTATGTGTATAGAGGCTGATCACTAAGGGCCCCCATGATTAAATCCCAGTTGATATTTAAAATATGAATTTAGGGACTCCTGGGTGGCTCAGCGGTTGAGCATCCGCCTTCGGCTCAGGGTGTGATCCCAGGATCCGGGATCAAGTCCCACTTCGGGCTCCCTGCGTGGAGTCCTGCTTCTCCCTCTGCCTGTGTCTCTGCCTGTGTGTGTGTGTGTGTGTGTGTGTGTGTGTGTGTGTGTCATGAATAAATAAATAAAATCTTAAAAAATAAATAAATAAAATATGAGTTTAAGGGGCACCGGGGTGGCTCAGTTAGTGAAGTGTCTGACTTCAGCTCAGGTCATGATCTCCAGGTCCCAGGGTTGAGCCTCAAGCCGGGATCCCGACTGAGCGGGGAATCTTCTCCCTCTCCCTCTCCCTCTGCCCTTCCTCCCACTCATCCTTTCTCTTTCTCTCTCAAATAAAGTCTTTTTTAAATAAATAAAATAAGTTTAAGTTAGATAAACAGAAGAGTGGGGTGGGGAGATAAGGAAGAACCAGTATGTACAAAGGCCCAGAGGCTAAAAAGAAGATACCATTAATGCCATAATGTTTCGACAATCATCCCACATCCTCCTTCTCTTCTCTGTGACAAAAGGCAGTGTCATAGCCAAATACTTGGGCAAGACGGTGTCTGGAGTTGCAAGCTGTTGCCCATAAAAGTTATTTTCTCTGTTTATAATGGTTAAGCTGTTTGAATATGCCATTTATGGCATTCCCACTTAAAATATGACCAGCTTACAGACAGGGAGCGTAGCTCAGTGTATTTCCCAGAACCCAGCGCAGTATTCTGTAGACAACGGAGGCTTAAGAAATGCTAGGGCTAAACAAATAGATAAACAGCAGAGTGAGGTCAGCAACCAAGCTGGAACTTCCAGAATTTTCAAGGGAGCGGCAATGTTTATCCAACCAGATCTTTAAGCCAGCATTACTTGCTTAAGTTCCAACTGCAGGAGCTTAGCCACAAAGATCCCCACTACATAGCATCACGGCAACCCAAATAGTCACTGGCCCTCTGACGGGAGTTGGTCGACTCAGTTGATAACTGGAGGCCAAAATCAGGAGTTGTGAGTCCTAGGAGAGGATAATTAGCTTCAGGGAAGGAAAGAGGACGGGCTCCGGATCCCCACACCTCGCCACACGCTGCTCAGGCCAGGCTGAGGGAAAGAGCGTCTCGTTCAGCCTGCGGCCTGCAGTGAGCCAGGCCCTGTACCAGGTGCTGCAGACATACACGTAGAGAAGTAATTTCTACCAGTGAGGTACACCCGGCACACTCACTAAGCGCTCGAAAAATGTTTGCTGAGAGACAGAGTGAACACAGCCCCACGTATTTCAACAAAACACATCACAAAATATGTTACAGTTTTGTTTTGATAGTGGGACTTTCTCCTAGGCTGTGGAAATTCTTCTATCCCATGGACTCTTTGTAGTCCCTACAAAGGGACCTCCCCTGCGGTTCTGAAGGAACCCCTGCCATTGCTTTTGAAGATGGTAAGAGCTGCAGCTGCTGAGGGGGGCCCTGGTCCCCCCTTCATGGACACTGCAGCATGCCTCTGCTCCGGGGTCACCCTACCCCATGTGCAGCTGTTGGGCCTAAAGAGCTGCTCTGAGAGTCACAGCATGAGCAGCAGCCCTAAGTGCACTGGAGTCATCCTGAGGGAATGTTCTACAAAGAACGCACCGGGGACACCTGGGTGGCTCAGCGGGTGAGCGTCTGCCTTTGGCTCAGGGTGTGATCCCAGGGTCCTGGGATCAAGTCCCACATCAGGCTCCCTGTGAAGAGCCCCTCCCTCTGCCTGTGTCTCTACCTCTGTGTCTCTCATGAATGAATGAATGAATAAATAAATAAATAAATAAATAAATAAATAAATAAATAAATAAAATATTTTATTTTTTTAATAAAATATTTTAAAAAAAGAATGCACCATTTATAAGTAAGCAGCATTCCACTCTGCTCTGGGATCCCCTGACACCAGGGCTCCTGGCCACCAAGACCAGAGGGTCCTGACAGAAGGAATCAGTAACTTTATTTCCTGATGCAGAGGACAAACATACTCCTTTCCTCGAAGAGCTGGAAGATCATATTCATCAGTGTCATATTTATTCATAAACCTCCTCAAAATGAGGATGCTGTCTGCTAAGGTAAGGACAGTCTTAAATCTCGGAGTCAAGTTGTTCCCTTTTCCAGCCCCAGTAATCCTAGGCAGAAGCTCTGGGGTTTGAGTTCCTTGAGCCATATGAACAAGTCACTTCGCTTCCAGGGCACGTTCCTCAGGCTTCTTTGGCACAAATTGCCACTGGTCTTAGCTATTTCCTGGGTGAAGAAAGCTGCATGGTGTCCCATACTTTGGGATTAATGAGGATCATTGGGCATGCTGAGAAAATGAAGCAGGCCCTGTGACCCCTCGGTGAGGGTTGCCCTTTCCAGTGATGGGGCGGGCAGGCAAGATTAGCCAAATGGCCCAGGATGCAATTTTCATTAGTGTCTGTATAACTCGCACTGATTTGGGGAGGAAGGAAAATAATAATGAGCTGCGATATCTCACAATGGAGCCTCACGGACACAAAAACGTTCTTCATCAAACCCCAACCTCTTTCATTTGTTTCTTTCCCTAATTCTCATCTCCCCAAGCTAGCTGGGAATATTCTCTGCCCTGGTTTCTGTCATTGGGTCCTTTGATCATCCATCACTCACTCAGCAAGTCTGCGTTAAGTCCCTGTCGTGTATCAGGCACTGGGAGTAAGTTCCAGAGCTCCTGTCTAGTAATTAAGCATCTGAGGTATAGAGTGGTAAGTATGATAAAAAGGCATCTACAAGGCATGGGGCCTCCTCGTAAGAGTTTCTGAGCAGATCGGTGCAGGAGGAGGAGCAGGTGGCCAGAGACAGAATTCCAGGGAAGGAAGGAATACTAGCCCCCGCCAAAGCTTACTGATGTGTGAGTCACTGGTGTGTTTACAGCGTGCCAGGCACTGTTCTATGTTCTTTACAGGCATTAACCTTTTCAATCCTCACAAAACCTGCATGGGATAATCTCCACTAGTAGTGGGCGCCTGGGTGGCTCAGTGGTTGAGCATCTGCCTTTGGCTCAGGTTGTGATCCCAGGGTCCTGGGATCAAGTCCTGCATCGAGCTCCCCACAGGGAGCCTGCTTCTCCCTCTGCCTGTGTCTCTGCCTCTCTCTGTGTGTCTCTCATGAATAGATAAATAAAATCTTGAAGAAAAAAAGAATCTCCACTAGTAGTTCTGCTGTGGCAACTGCTATACAGAAAGACAAGTAAGTTGGCCAAAAGTCACACAACTAGAGAGTGATGAGTCTACAATAAGAATCAGAGCCTGAGCTCTTCACCAGAAGGATAGTGTACAGAAAGATACATGCACAGTTCCAGAAATTAGAAAACACGGCCAGTCAGGGGAAATGGGAGTCAATGTGAGGGGACTCAGTGGTCACAAGGGAGCATCAGAAGCAAATGAGAGTGAAGAGATAATGGTCAGGTTAGAGAAGGTCTGTGTAGCCTGCTGAAGTTTGTATTTAATCCTCAGAGCAACTGGCACCATGGAAGTTTCTGTGCCCAAGGTCACATCTACATTTCAGGAAGATGACTGACAACAGAATAGAGAGTGGATTGCAGAGGATCCCGGGAGCAGGGGCCAGTTGAGACAGTAATGTCACTGTACAGGTGATAACGGGTAAGGGGCCCGGGCAATGGGGAGGGGAAGGGAGAGCCACAGGGGCTATTTCAATGCTAGAGTTTCTAGAAGTAGGAGGCAAGCTGTTTGGAGTGGAAGTTGATCCAGAAGGAAAGGAGAGAAGGATGATTTCTAGGTTCAGGCTTGTGTAGAAGCAATACCATTAACCAGAACAGGGAATGCAAGAGAAGTACTTGGTTCAAGAGAGAGACACTTTGTTCCGTTTGGGAATACTGCATCTAAGATGCCTGTTCCAGTCATTATTGCTATGTCACCAACCGTCTTAACACTTAATAGTTTAAAATAATAATTTATGATTGTTGCTCATGGTTCTATGAGTCAAGTGGGTTCAGCTGGGTAATTCTTGCTTGGAATCTCTCAGATAATTACTGTCAGATGTTGGCTGGGCTGCAACTTTCTGAAGGCTCAGTTGGGCTGGTTGTCCAAAATGGCTCACTTGCATGGGTGGCAGCTGATGAGGGCTTTTGGATAGGAGTTCAGCTGGGCTTTTCCACCTACACATGGCCTCTCTGTGTGACTTGAGCTTCTCACAGCAGGATCGCTGGGTTACAAGAGATAGAGTCCAAAGAGAAAGCATTTGTAGATGCTTAGGCAGAAGCTGTAAGACTTCTAATAACCTAGCCTTGGAAATCATTTAGTAGTTAGGGGTGGATCACAGGGTCAGACCAGATTCAGAGAGGGAACTTCCTCGGGCTTGAAGACTGAGAAACGTATCTAATTGGGGCCCATCTTTGGAGACTAACACAGAGCCTTTGGGACATGCAATTAGAGAAGTTTAATAGGCAATTAAGTTATGGGTCTCCAGTTCAGAAAGAAATCTGGGCTGGGGAATCTCGCTGAGAAGATAATCAGTATGTAGGCAGTGATGGAAGCCGTGGATGTAGATGAGGTCGCCCAGAAGCATACGCAGAGCACAACAAAAATAACTCCAGAGGAAGAACTTTGAAATGCCAAGATCTAAACAGTAAGCAATGGAACAACGAGCTCTTAACAGAGACCAAGAGCTACAGAAGAGAAAACCATGCAAGAATATGCTTATACAAGCCAAACGTAACATGTCAAGAGTGTCAGATGCTGCAGAGAGGCAAAGTCAGGTGGGACCTGCAAACTATTCTTACCAGCTTTGACAATTAGGTGTTCATGGGTGACTTTAGTAGGAAGAGTTTCAGGGAATGGGAAAAGCAAAGAGAAAAATAAAACAGACTGAAGTGAAACAGACGATGACTGGTAGCTAAGAGAACAGGCAAGAAGCTATCACAAGACATAATTGAAGGCGGGCTTGTATTTTAAGATGGTTAGCGCAAGGGCTCTGGGGTCGGGTTGCCTATTTGCATAGATTTGCATATTGGCTCTGCAGGCTGTGTGATATTGATTGCTCTCCTAACTTAACCTTTCCAACCGTCACTTTTCTCCAAGGAAAGTGACATTTAAGCTGGCACTTGAAGGATGAACAAGAATCAGCCAGGCAATGGGTTAGGAGAATAAAGTTTTTGGCTGGGGTAACAGCAAGGATGTGAATTTGGAGCACACTTGGCTTATGCAAGAAAAAGACTGGAGTGGGACAGGCTGGCAGGAGAGACAGGTGGATGATATGGTTCCTGGAGTAGCAGGAGACTGGGGGAGGAAGGAGACAGGAATCTGATCTTTCTGGTTGTTATAGATGGGGGGAGAGGGGCATGGATTTTATTTTATTTTTTTTCTAAGTGCAATGGGAAGTCACTGGGAAATTATAAACAAATAAATGACATGATTTGACACATTTTAAAAAGATCACTCTGAGGCACCTGGGTGGCTCAGTCAGTTAAGCATCTGACTTCAACTCTAGTCATGATCCCAGGGTCCTAGGATCAAGCCCCAAATCGGGCTTCCTGCTTAGCAGGAGAGCCTGCTTCTTCCGGCTTGGGCACTCTCTCTTTCACTCTCTTCTCAAATAAATAAATCGCTGTTTTTAAACATATTTTAAAAATAAACATACACCTACCCAGCAATTCTACTTCTAGGTATTCACTCAAAACAAAGGAAAACGTGTTCACAAAAAGACTCATGCAAGATTACTCATAGCCATTTCATTCATAGTAGCCAAAAACTGGAAAAAGTCCACATATCCATCAATTTGAAAATTATAAAGACACTGCAATATATTCACAAATGGACTATTACTCAACAATAAAACAATGAATTACTGACACAGCTAATGCATGTTACATGATTCCATTCCCATGACACTACAACAGGCAAAGCCCATCTATCATGGAAAAAACTTAGAACAGTGGTTTCTTCTGGGGTGGGAATGGGGGCAAGGATTGCCTGCGAAAGGTATTAGGGGACTTTCTGAAGGCATAGTTAGTGTTCTGTACTTGGTAAGAGTTAGGTTTAACAGTTGCCATAACTCAGCAAATGTAATTTAGGAGTTAAATTTTACATTAAAACAAGCACAAAACCATCCAGTTGTTGAACTCTCATTAGTTGTATTTATGCTGAAGGGTTTTTACAGGGAAGGGTACTAATATCCGCCATTTCTTTGAAATATACCCAAATTAAGGTGGATTCATGATGAATAGGGGGATAGATGGATGGACAGAAAGGTAGTAAGTATACGTGTTATGGGCTGAAGTGTGTCATCTCAAAATTCGTATGTTGAAGTACTAAGCCCCAGTACTTGGGATGGAATGCTATTTGGTGATAGGAGCTTTAAGAGGTGATTAAGGGAATATAAGGTCATTTGGGTGGGTCCTAATCCAGTGAGTGGTGTCCTCACAGGAAAAAGAGGTGAGGATACAGATAACACAGACTGAGGAACAACCATGTGAGGACCCACAGAGAAAATGACCACCTGCAAGACAAGGACAGAGGTATCAGAAGAAACCAAACTGGGTGACATCTTGGTCTTCAGTCTCCAAAACTGTGAGAAAATAAATTTTTGTTATTTGAGCCAGCCACTCTGTGGTATTTTGTTATGGCAGCCCTAGCATACTAATACGTATGAGTAAAATGTTAATGGTAGAAATTAGGTAACAGGTATGAATATTCATTCACTACCAGATTATTTCAACTTTGCTGTATATTTCAAAGTTTTCATAGTAAAACACTGGGGAGGGAATCGCCTGATCTCTATGTTTAATGGATTTAAGGAACAACTGTGAAAATTGGGAGGAGGGGATCACAGTGACCAAAGTGAAGAGTGGCGGGAGCTCGTTCTAGGATGGTGAGAGTGGGTTTGGAGAGAAATGGGCAGATTCTACATTTATGTTAGAGATAGAAGTAACAGGACTGCCTGAGAGATTGGATACAGAATACAAGTGAAATGACAAAAATCAAAGATGACTGCTAATGTATTTCCACAACTGGGTGGCCAGTGGTATTTACTAAGATGGAAAATATAAGAGTCACTGGAGCAAATCCTAAGTCTTGTTTGGTCCTGCTAAGTTTGAAATGCCCTCGGGATATCCAACTGGCATCGTCAAGGAGTAAGTTAAATATAAAACGCAGAGCTTAGATGATGCAAAACATTCGAACAGCTTAGCACCATGCCTGATACATAGTAAACATCATAAATGTGTAGTATTACTTCAAATTATTTTCATAATTATAGGAGACGTGAATAAAGGTAGATCTATTAACACTGAATATCGGCTTATTGGTAAATCCTGCCTGAGAAAGGAGATAAGATGAAAAATACATAGTTAAATCTGAGAGCCTATTTGAAACGGCTAATAAAAAGCATTTGAACGTGAACCTGCACCGAATGACATCGGGCTGAGTGAGCTCAGGCTGGCCTGCTATCCACCCCTCAGGCTCAGGCAACGTCACTTCCAAATCAGAGAAACGAGAATTTATTCTCCATTAAATAACTCATCCTAATGTTTAATAACTACTACAGTCACTTGTGATTTTTTTGCAATTTGAATTTGTCTAAATATAGCGAGAGCTCAAATTATTGGCCCCAGAATGCTGCTTCTTAAAGTCCTAATATATGATATGATTTTGTTTCTGTTTATCTGCTAGGTCAGAGTCCCTGGATGGATTTGCAATGCAATATCCTTGCATGCAAAAATTTAATACGTTTTAGACATCTTTGTTAGAATCTTACATTCTTCATCAGATACGGCGCACAGATAGCACCCCTAGATTAACCATGTAGGCAGGAAAATTGGGGGGGAAATGAAAACCTGTCATCCATGTCATTATTTCGGCATTAAGCCTTTAGGGAGTAGGAGAAGTGTCACTCAGAGCATCTCTGCAATTGCCTGAGCTGCATCAGTGTCACCAGCTGCCTGACACAATCATGTCGAGCTTGCTGAAACTCTCCTGTTTTCTCCCCCACCTATGCATCCCCACCCTCTTCTCAGTGGAAACAGGACCAGTATTTGTTCATACTGAATGGAAAATAGTAGCACACACAGCCTTGATGTGGCTTCTCTTTTTAAAAGAACAGCCACCAGCTCACTTGAGTGCTTGACAACCTGCTAGGCACAGTGCTCATTTCATTCACCCTTCGTAGCAAAGGTCCTACGAGGTGGTGTCTATTGTTACCGCGTTTCACAGATGAGGGAGCTTATGCTCCAGGAGGTTAAGCAATCTCCCCAACTCGCAAGTAAGAGAATCGGAGTTCAAAATGAAGTCAGGCAATCAACAGAGAAAGATCTCCTACCTGCTGTATCCTCAGCATCACTGATGAGCATGACATCAGGAGGCCAGGGGCTTAGGGTTGGTTCATCCCCTGACTCTTCTGCAGCCATGAAGCTGCCAGCTTTCTGCTCTGCCTCTGCGGGAACAGCTGAATGTGCAGCTCCTACTCTGTATGAAGGTGAAGCTTCCCTGGCAGGCCATCCACCCCCCCCCCCACCCTACACAGGCCCCCAGGCCCTCTTATCTCCTACCCCATGCCTATAGTGTTTTTTCCAGGGCATAAACCTTCACATTTCCCAATGAAGATGAAGCCAAATGCAAATATCCCTTCGGAAAGTAGAGGTGGCTTAAACTCCCACTACACGAGACGTGACCTGTGTTCAGATCCATCTGGATTGAGGTTTAGCTACTAAAGATTGGGCGGAAAAGGAGAAAGGGCAGCTAGCTATAAAAGGACATAGAAAGACCAGGAAACTATTCAGAAACAAGTAGGTAGGCTCAAACTTCACCTACCAGGCTGCTGATTGCCAATCAGCGCATCCCAAAAAGAATTCAAGGGTAACGTCCACTTGCCCCCATCTACTCTTTCCACTTCGGAGCCCATACAGCCAGTGTACAGGACTTCACAGGGACCACAACCAAGCTCCCACCCTGCCTCTTGTCCCTCTTGCTGCAGTGTGTAGGCATTTATATTTAAAAAGCTGGTTATAAAAATAAATAAATAAATAAATAAATAAATAAATAAATAAATAAAATAAAAAGCTGGTTATTTGGAGAAATGAGTTCCTTTCTCTACACAAATCTGCAGCTGGTATAAATCAGTGCTTCATAGGGCTTTCGCCCCCTGCTGCTCTGCTGTGCGCTAGAGAATGGTGATCACAGGTGGGCTACTCTGCACCACTAGCCTCATCCAGGCCGTGTCTAAGGGGTCTCACCAGGGCATAAGCTGTTTATTCCCCCAGAGGCTTCAGGGATGGTCTGGGAGAAAAATGGTAAAGAGATTTGCCCGGAGTGCTGGCGGTAATTCTATTATTTAAGTCACAAAGCCAAGTTAATTCCAATGAAATATTTATGAGGTTTATTTACTATCTATCTTGCACATTAGACTAGGGCTGGATTAAGAAGCAACCCAGCGAAAGGAGAGAAAATGAGTGGGAAATATCAGAGAGGGAGACAGAACATGAGAGACTCCTAACTCTGGGAAACGAGCAAGGGGTGGTGGAAAGGGAGGTGAGCGGGGGGTTGGGGTAACTGGGTGACGGGCACTGAGGGGGGCACTTGATGGGATGAGCACTGGGTGTTATGTTGTATGTTGGCAAATTGAACACCAATAAAAAGAAATTAAAAACAAAACAAAACAAAACCAAAAGAAAAAAGAAGCAACCCAGCCAGCCAACTGTCCCAAACACCAATCTGAAAGGGGAGCCAAAACCACTTACTAGCCAGGATGTAATAGGGAGGAAGTATGTATTGGCCTCATCAGTCTCAGAGCACTAAATAGGAAGGGAAGAAACACTAAGTGCCTCCCTGCAAGAAGGAAAATATCAAAGGGACAAGTTAAACTTCCTTGTAAGGAGCTGGAAGGAATTAGCCTCGGGGCTTTGTCTTTGCTGCATGAGATTTACAAATTTGGGGACAGCTAAATGGCTCAGGACTAGAGAAAAGAGGCAGACCGCTCCCACTAAAAGGCACTCCAGTCCCTCTCCCTCAGTCCAAGGGATGCAAAATGATTCCCCTGCCCAGTCTTTCTCTAGGTGGGGCAGCCACTGTATACAGCCTCCCAGGTGGTGCACAACTGTTTGGGCTGCACCCAGAGAGCCCAAGATGTGTAGGTTGGCCTACTGAATGAGTAAGTAACATACGGTTGGAGAAAGATTTACTTTTTTTCCCCCACATCCATGTCATTGCCTTTAGTCTCCTGCTGTCCTAAGTTGTCTTGAGCAGGGCAGGAGGGCTCTTTCTTCTGCTTCTAACCTTCCAGTCCTAATTCATTCTCCTTCTTTGGCATGAGTCAGCCTCTAGAACAAGACCAGATCATGCCACTTCCATTCTTAAAAGCCTCCCATGGCCTCGCACTGCCATTATAAAGGACAAACTTCTTAGCGTGGAAATAAGACCCTCCGTGATTAGCCCCAAACTGACTTGTCCAGAATCATCTCTCACTACTCCCCATGTTTTTGCTCTGTGCTCCAGCCCTGCCCAGTGTCAAATTTACCACAGGCTTTCTCACTTGAGGCCACTGCCCATTCTATATCCTCTACCAGGGATAACCTTTTTTCCCTTTTTCAATAGTGTCATGGGTTTTCTACATTGAATATATCTTTAAAAACAAATATTTTGTCAAATCTTGTATTTTTTAAAAGATTTTATACATTTATTTGAGAGAGGGAGGGGGACAAACAGGGAGAGAGAGGGAGAGAATCTCAATCAGACTCCATACTGAGCATGGAGACCCACCAGGGGCTTGATCCCACGACCCTGAGATCATCACCTGAGCTGAAACCAAGAGTCGGAGCTCAACCAAATAAGCCACCCAGGCACCCCTGTCAAATTATATTTTTTAATAATTTTTTAATTTTAGAATAGTTCTAGATTTATAGAAAGGCTGCAAAGATAGTACAGAGAGCTCCCATAGATCACACACCTAGTTTCTCCTATTGTTAACATCTCGAATCAGCAATGATGCATTTGCCATAACTAATCAACCAATATTGATACCTTATTATTAACTGAAGTCCACACTTAACTCAGCGTATGAGCTAGAGTTCATACTTTATTTCCTTAGTTCTTATTTGATTTTTCTGTGGCAGGATCCTATCAGGATATCACTTTACATTTAATTTTGATGTCTCCTGAGGCTTCTCTTGATTATGGCAGTTTCATAAACTTCCCTTGCTTTTTGATGGCTCTATTTTGAGGTCTACTGGCCAGATATTTTGTAGGATGCCCACCTACTAGAATTCTGGTGGTTTTTTTCATGATTACACTGGGGTTATAGGCTCTGGGGAGGAAGACCACAAAGTGCCATTCTCATCACATGATATCAAGGATAAATGCTATCAACATGTCTTATCGCTATTAATGTCAACACTGCTCACCTGGCTGGGGTACTGTTTCCCAGGTGCCTTCTTCCCAGGTGTGGGTTACTCCCCACACCCTCTTTCTTCAGAAGGAAGTCACTGATGCAGCTCATACTTCAGAACTGGGAAGTCATGCTCCATTTCCCTGAGGAGGGAGCATCTACACAAATTATCAAACCAGATTTCTAAAAACATTTTGTTCTCTTGAATGTCTATTTTTACCCACAAGCTTCTAGTAACCAGTGTGGCTTATTCTGAATGGATTGTTTTGACTTTGGGTAGGCACAGAATTAGGGTAAAAGGTAGATATGTGGCTCAGTTTTCTAATTTCCTTTTAAGGCCTAGCTGCTAAACCAAAATTACTTGTTACGTCTTAAATGTATAATTTATAGTCTTTATTTAAACTTTACAAATAATAGAGAATGCCATTTATTCTTTGGGAAGAGGATAAATAGAAGACTTGAAATGTTAATAATTCAGATTAGCAGAAAGTGAAAATTATTAAGCCGCTAGACAGCTATTGTTTTATATATACCTGCCTAGAAAGAAATGGCAGAGGAATTCTGATCTGTAAAGGAAAAAAGAAATCATTTATTCTTAAAGTTGCACAAGTGCTTTCTGACCATCTGAGGACAATTCAGTGACCTTCAAGAGTCTGTCCTTACGCTCTTCCAGGCTCCACACCACTGTGTTAGTACTCGAGTGCCGTGATGCAGAACACAGGGAGGTGACTTTCCTTCATGGTTCCAGCACCATACGTTCTCCGGTTAATATACTTCCCCAAAATAAAGAATCCGCCACTTCCTATTATCAGATTCAGACCGATTGTCTTCTTTTTGAAATGGCAAGTAAATATCTCTTGGTAAAGCATACTGTGTTTGTAAAGCTTTTCTGTTTAAAAGGCAGAAAAACCCACCACCAAAAAAGAAATATCTTATTTTAGCTCTCCATAAAAATCAGCTTGAAAAAAGGCAGCATAGTGCTCCCTGCTAGCAACTAGCTCATCAATACCTGTTTCACTGAATTCCAATTATCTTTTTTCCCAAGCCAATTTATGTGTGGATAAAACCTAGATCTAGATCCTTTAAGATTTACGGTAAAGTTCTTATCCTTAAGTATTCCCAATAAGTAAACAGTTAAGACATGGTCCAAATGGCCTGAATTTGATCCCTGGAATCCCCCTAAAAGTGTTTTCCCTGGGGCAGAATTTCCCTGAGGAAAAAAAAAAAAAAGAACAAAAGAAATCAGACTTTATTTTGGAATATCTGCTTTGGTAAGGGAAGGGAGCTATTAATCACAGAAATGTGTCTTAAAGTTGAACTTTCTAAAGCAACATTGCATAGTACTTAGTAAAGGTAAAAATTTTAGTAAAGGTAAAATTTATTGAAATTAATAAGAAAGCAAGCAAGCCATGGGCAAAAGAATGAGTGATTCAGGACTTCCACATTAGTCATTTTATCTGAAGTGATCAACTATATGAGGCCTATCATGTCCACCCAATTTTTTCCCTGTATTCTGAATAGGTGACACTGGAGAATGTCTCAGGAGACACAACATGGAAGCCAACATTAGACTTAGGCAAGTGACTCTTCCAGCTGGAAAGCTACACACATCCATATATATGTTGCTATGAAGTGAGATCCACTACGTTTACCAACCACTACACTTACCAAAGAGTGTACAAAGTAATGGACACCTGGGTGGCTCAGTGGTTGAGCATCTGCCCTGGGCTCAGGGTGTGATCCCGGGATTGAGTTCCCCATCGGGCTCCCTGTGAGGAGCCTGCTTCTCTCTCTGCCTCTCCCTCTGTGTCTCTCATGAATAAATAAATAAAATCTTTTCTTTAAAAAAAAAGAGTGTACAAAGTAGGATCTAATTTTTGGCAAAATACAGATCTCTAATATGAATGTCCATATATGCAAAAAGGAAGTCTAAAAAGATATATGTACTAAAATGCTAACAGTGCTGAGTCATGAGAATATGAGTGATCTTTATTTTTCTCTTGTACTTCGTTATACTTTCTGATTGTTTCTAATAGTACTTTCTAGAAATTTAAATATATATATACATAAATATACTTTATCTCTTTCCTGCCAGAACTTTCTTTCTTTTCCTCAGTCAGATTTCTCTTAACACTCTGCAAGTGCAAAACTTACACTCATACCCTTCACTATTTGCAACTAACTGGGAGGAATTCAGACTTTCTGAAAAAAAAAAATGTATTGACAGTATGGTATTTGATGATGACTTGGATCAATTGAAGGCTACATAGAAAAAAACTAAAATTCCATATTTTTTCCTAGAAGAATTTTTAAAGCCTTTTAAAGGCTCATAAACAATCTGACAACATATATCCAATTTTTGTATGTACAGCATCTGTTATCCTTGGTAGTCATAAACATAACTTGACTTTTTTCCAAGAGGAAGAGAAGTATGCAGTTTCTCTGGCTAATTCACATACCTAAAAGCCTCAAAATCTCCCAGAACTGATAAAGTCTTTCAGAGTCCCTTTGGTAGGAATGAGGTTAAGTTTATGCATTAAACAGGACCAAGTTTTCATAGTCAAATGAATTTCCAATAGTTTGTGTGCAGTTTTTTAAAGTGCAAAATAGGAAGGTTTCTGGAAGCAAAACTCACGTACATTCGCTTTGATAGTGCATGAGCCTCAAGAAGGATACTGCAGCCACAACAGAGGAATATACTTTTCATGTGTCCTTGACCACTTCTTCTCTAGGCAAGGGCGCTTCTCTGGGGAAGGCGCCCAGCTGCAGGAGGGATGGGCGTACACAGAGCTGTGGGGGAGGAATGAGACAAGCACATAACCAACCAGAGTTAATTGAGCAATGTTCCAGACACTCTGAAACATTCACTGAATGCAGAAAATCATAATATAGGGATTGAAAATTCAGGTCCTAGGATAGTGTTTAAACTTTTAAGGCATACCAGAATCACCTGAAGAGATTGTCAAAATAGGTTCTTGGGCCTCACATCTAAAGGTTCAGGTTCATTCGGTCTGGAGTATGCCCAAAAACTTGCATTTTTTACAAGTTCCCAGATATTGTTGATACCACTGGTCTACAGATCACATTTTGAGGATAAATAGACTCTATCTGGCCTTAGATGCTCACCACTCACTGGCTACATGATGTTAAAAAAGTGAATGACCCCATCCCTCCCTAGCTCAGTCAACCCCTCTGTAAAATGAGGTAATAATAGCTCCTGCCTCCTAGTGCTATCGTGAGGATTACATGAAAGGAGCCATATAAGGCTTTTGGAAAACACTCAATAAATGTCAGCTATTATTATTAATATTGATATCATTTTGATATTGTATTGACTCTTCCTGATTTTGGTAGAGGAAAGTGAAGCCCCAGAGACTGAGTGACTGTCACATGGTCCCAAAGCTAATGAGCATGTGAACCTTGGCCTTCTAGACAGTCTCAAGACACCAGACAGAGAGTGCACCCTGGGACATCTCGTGGAGACGGAACATTGTCAGCTGGTCTCAAACCCATGGTCTTTATATAGGAGATAAATACTGAAACAAGCCTCCAAAGGATGCAAGCATCTAACAAAGCTGACAGACAACAGCCATGTGCTGCTTCTGCCAAATTGAAAGAGAACATACTATCCTGGGTTAACAATGGGAAACCAAGGTCATGCTGAAGAAGGAAGCTAATAAGTGAGATGTCAATATTCCTCCTCTTTCTGGAGAAAACGAGGCAGCTGGTTGACCTGAAACATATCCCTTGGGGACACCTGGGTGGGTCAGTCATTGAGCATCTACCTTTGGCTCAGATTGTGATCCTGAGGTAGCTGGAATCAGGTCCCGTATCAGGCTCCCCACCGGGACCCTGCTTCTCCCTCTGCCTGTGTCTCTGCCTCTCTTTCTCTCTGTGTCTCTCATGAATAAATAAATAAATAAAATCTTAAAAAAAAAATACAACCCTTGACCCCAGGAACATCAGGGCAATGATTCACAGTCACAATCTAAACTTCCAACAGGACACTTGGTATAACAGAAAGTTACCCCCAGACAGTTGCTTACCTTTGGCCTGCTGAAAAGGAATTCTTTAACTATGACTTTAATAAAATGCACAATGATGCATTTTTTAGAAGAACAGAACACACATACACACACACACACACACGCAAAGAACAGAACAAACATCCTTTCCCAGCCAATACAATGTAATGTGCTTTTCAATAAAGCTGCTGAGAAAAGCAGTAAATCCCAACCTTGCCATATTAATATGTCTGACCTAGAAATCAAGAAATAAGATGCTCTTCTCAAATCTCTGATCAGCTTTCTGCTTTGGGAAATTGGAACAGTAAGGAGAAACAGAGATCCCTGGAACATTATCTTCAAAGAAGAACTGAAAGGAATACTTCAGATTAAGAATAACTTCACAATATTTCAGAAGATTCCAGCAATCCTTACATGATATCTGAAAACGGCTTTGAATTTTCTTTTTAAAGATATTTTATTTATTTATTCATGAGAGACAGAGAGAGAAGCAGAGACACAGGCAGAGGGAGAAGCAGGCTCCATGCAGGGAGCCTGACATGGGACTCGATCCTGGGACTCCAGGATCATGCCCTGGACCAAAAGCAGGCACTAAACCGCTGAGCCACCCAGGGATCCCCCAGCTTTGAATTCTTTTTTTAAACTTTCATTATTTATTTACGATAGTCACAGAGAGAGAGAGAGAGAGAGAGAGAGAGAGAGAGAGAGATTGAGAGGCAGAGACATAGGCAGAGGGAGAAGCAGGCTCCATGCACCAGGAGCCCGACGTGGGACTCGATCCCAGGTCTCCAAGATCGCACCCTGAGCCAAAGGCAGGCGCCAAACCCCTGCGCCACCCAGGGATCCCCCAGCTTTGAATTTTTAATGAATCATCGCTTCTCAGCCTTTTGGCTAAGATCAAGTGTGAATTTTTAATGAATTGATAATTTACTTAACACAACAATGATGATGACTAATTTGATTAATGTATGTAAAGAGCCTAATAGGACCCTAGCACAGAGTAAATGCTCTGCAAGTGTCTGCTACTACGATGATGAGCTATGATGATGGGGGGCTGAGGTAGAGCCACAGTGTTTACAGGCTGGGTCGGATCTCTGTGACTTTCATGATTACATGAAGTAGATATTTGCTCCCTCAGTAGGATTCAATAGAGTGTAACTGAGGGAAAGAGAAATATTTTAACAATAAAAGCTAGTAAAATGAGGAAACAAGTCATTTTACAAACAGCTGAATTTGAGTTTGGTTCGTTTTTTAAAAATCAAATTGGTTTACATACTCTGTGAAGAAATATTTAGGACTTTGCAAAACCACAACTAGTCAATTTTAACCTAAATTAAACAGAGTATGCACACAGACACATGATGGGGAACATGCTGTGTCTTTTATTCTGACTTTCCAGTCACAGTCGGGTTCTTAAAAACCTGGTATCTCAATTTTTCTCCTTTCCCCTTTATTCTCTTTCACTATTTTTTATATTCCCCAAATGAATGAGACCATATAATGTTTGTCCTTCTCCGATTGAGTGGGAAATATCAGAAAGGGAGACAGAACATGAGAGACTCCTAACTCTGGAAAATGAACAAGGGATGGTAGAAGGGGAGGTGGGCAGGGGGTGGGGGTGACTGGGTGGCGGGCACTGAGGGGGGCACTTGATGGGATGAGCACTGGGTGTTATTCTATATGTTGGCAAATTGAACACCAATAAAATATAAAAATAAATAAATAAATAAAAAATAAAACTACACCTGGATGAACACATTAAAAAAAAACAAAAAAACCCTGGTATCTCACAGGATATTTGCCTACCATGTTTATTTCACTAACTGTAATTTTTTAATTTAAATTCAATTACCCAACATATAGTACATCAGTAGTTTCAGATGGACTTTTCAATAATTCATCAGTTGTGTGTAACACCCAGTGCTTATCCCATCACATGCCCCCTTAATGCCCGTCACCCAGTTACCCCTCCCCTCACCCACTTCCCCTCCAGCAACCCTCAGTTTGTTTCCCAGAGTTAAGAGTTTCTCATAGTTTGTCTCTGATTTTTCCCATTCAGTTTTCCCTCCCTTCCCTAATGGTGCTCCGCACTATTTCTTATATTCCACATATGAGTGAAACCATGTAATGATTGTCTTTCTCCAATTGACTTATTACACTAACTGTAATTCCTTTTAAAGATTTTATTTATTTATTCATGAGAGACACAGAGAGAGAGGCAGAGACATAGGCCGAGGGAGAAGCAGGCTCCCTGCGGGGAACCAGATGCGGGACTCAAGCTCAGAGCCTGGGGATTATGACCGGAGCCAAAGGCAGACGCTCAACCACTGAACCACCCAAGCGCCCCCTATCTTTAATTTTTTAGTGGTTTCTGACATTCCACTGAGTTCTGAATGGCCCTTTTTATCATTATTTTTGAACAGGACAGTCCCACCTACTCCTAGTACTAGGGCCCAAATGCATGTGTTTTAATACAACTTTGGAAATACAACCTATGCAATTATTTATGAGGGTGGTAAAACTATGATTCAGGGCAAGTCAAAAAGTATGCTGATTGCAATCATTTTTTTCACCTCCTTTAAGAAGAGAGTTTTGGTTCATTAACAGGGATTTAATTCCAGCTGTGTAAAAAAATACACCAGTATGTGACCAGCAAGGCAAAGAAAACAGAACATGGTTTTCCCAGTCAATCCTGTACCTTTCAGAGTCTCTACCCCTCACAGGCTCTCCTCTCTTGTCCTGTCTGGTTCCTACCTCAGTCCATGAGCACCCCCAGACTCTGGGCTCTATCTGTTACAAACCTATCCTGCCCTGTGAACTAGGATGGCATCCCATCTCCTGAGCTCCCCCACTTTCTGCTGCACTTCAAATCTTAGCTGAAAGTTAGTTGAATGCCCAGCCTCTCCACGTTGTATGGTCTTGGGGAGTTCCTATCTCACCCCAGCTTGCTCCTACTGACCCCAAACAAACTCCTCTGTGGCCAATAGTCCATGCGGTGCCTTGAGTTTCTGCAAGAGGTGACTCTAAAATCGATGCGTTCGGAAGGAATATGCTTAAATGTTCTGTTCAAACTTACTAACTTAGGCAACATGCATAATTTCATACAATAATAAGTGGAAGTCAAGTGAAAAATGGGGACGGGGGTCAAAGTCCTTGCAAAGGAAGTTCACTTTAGATAAACTTGCTTTATGTTCTGCACTGTATCCTTTGATAGCACATTTGTGTCCTAGACCAATGTGTTCTATTCGTGGAGGATGTCTAGACACCTTTCTAGTTTCACTCCGCCGCAAAGGCAAGCACCTTATTTTTTGCAGCCGGCTGACTGGCTACATCATCTATAAAGGGTTATTAAATTAATCTAGCTCATAGTGCTCCTTTCTCCAGAAAGGAAAACTTTGAGGAAATTAAAGCAGCAGCAGGTTATGCAGGCAAACACTCATTTAGCTGTCATTAGCCCTCGGTGAGGGATTCTAATTCGGCCATTAATGGCAAAAGAAGGCAGCTTTATTCCTCATCTTCGTCCGTTGAATTCTAAGGAACAAACAGGACATTTGTTTTCTCTTTAAAGCTTAGAAAGAGATAGTGGTATCTAGCTTTGATCACTTCCATGCTTTACTTGCAGGATATAATAAAGAATTTCTCAAATAGCAAAATACAGTGTGAGCTCCATCTGCAAAAAGAATTATGTCCCGCAGAGCAGAATTCAGGCATATCAGCTAGCTAATTCTGAGCCAAATAACAGTGATTCGTTACATAAAAAAAAAAAAAATTAACAAAAGAACAATTTTTCTTTCTCTATAAGGCTTCCAGGCCATCTATCTCAAAGCTCCACTAAATAGTTTTGCGTTCATCAGAACTTATTTAAAACTAAGGGTGCCCTCGGCTCTGAGAGATCAGTGGCTGGGCAGTAATCTAGTGCCACCTAGCTTCCCTCCTGGGGGATATTTGTCCATCACTGGACGTTGTCAAATGAAGAAATTAGGCTGGGTTCAACAATGGGCAAAGGCTTGATGAAACAGAAGCAAACAAAGAGAAAATGCCTCCGTTCATTTTCATGCAGACAACTGAACACGAGAGGTGGAATCTGGAGCTCCTGGGCAATCGCGGCCCACCACCCTAGCCAGCCTTTCCCCACCTCATCGCCTGCGACTCTGCAGGAAGAGAACGCGGTTTGTAACACTCGGGTGCTTGTGGTGGGGTCTACCCACATCGTGCATTTCTCCTGATGGCCTCAACACAGCCTCCAGTATTCCCATCTCGGTCACAGATGCTCTTCCCAGCCTAAAGACTCCCTCCACCCCCATGTTCCCCCACTCAGATCCTTCCAAATTCCAGCCCCACTTCCCATGGCAGCCTTCCCTGACCACACCAAACTCCACCAAGGGCCTCATCTCTGAGTTACATTGTGTTCGCAGTTCTTCATGGTGGTTTTCCTTACTCTGCATGTGCCCGCCTGCCTGCTCCATCCAGTCCTGGGCCTGGGGGCTCCTACTGGTCCTTCCATCCTTCCATCCTTCCAGGCTCAGCAGATCCCCACCCACACTCCCTCCTCCTATAAGACAAAAGGATGCATTGCCTCCTAGTGTGGATACCTCTAGGAGACAACTCATTCTTTCTCACCATATTAGACTCTAAGCAGGGGCTGTGTTTTTAGCCTTCCACTTTGCTCATCAGTAAGTTGTTGTTGAGTAAATGGTTGAAAGAATGAAACAAAAAAAAAAAAAAGAAAGAATGAAACATAGCCTTTGAATTATTTAACATTTCTTAGTGTTTCTCCAGCTAGTCTGTTTCTTGCAAACAGATTGTATCTTTTAATCCTCCCATTGCCGTAATCTTAAACACAGGGACTGATCCCAGCTTAATTCCTTCTGAACTTATTTTAAAAAACAAAAACAAGGACACCTGGGCAGCTCAGTGGTTGAGCATCTGCCTTTGGCTCAGGGCGTGACCCTGGAGTCCTGGGATCGAGTCCCACATTGGGCTCCCTGCAGGGAGCCTGCTTCTCCCTCTGCCTGTGTCTCTGCCTCTCCCTCTTTCTTTCTGTGTCTCTCATGAATAAATAAATAAAATCTTAAAAATAAATAAATAAATAAATAAATAATAAAAGACAAAGCAAATAAAACAAAAGCCCTACATTTCCCTAGAGGATTTACTCTCCACTCTAAAATAAGCAGTCTCATTTCTCCTCCCCTTCACACTCTCACTCTCATTTCCAACTGAAGGCTTTGCTTCTTATTTCACTGAAAAATAGATAGAATCTGGGTCCTGGCTGTTAAGTTGACCAGAAACTGAGATCTTCCTTCCACATCAAGTTGAAAAATGCTTAATAAAATATTTTTTAAAAAACGTTGGCAAATAGTGGGATGAAATGGCAAGAAAATTAGGAAAACGAGATGGCATCCAAAATGAGACCAGGAGACAAGGGAAGCACTGAAGCCTCCCACACACGCTGCTGACACATCCACCTTTGGCTTCATTGTTCAGAAGGGACTGGAGATAAAGCCTATGCTGGGTCCCGGCCCTGGAGCCAGGTAGGGGTCGGCCCACATCCAATACACACACTGTTCTCAACACATCATCCAGAGTGATCATTTTCGAATGTGTCTCAACTGCTCCCAATCGCCCAGTAACTCCTTATTTCCACAAATGAATCTCCCAGGCCTTTCAAGGCTCTCCATGATCAGAGGCTCCTTCCCACCTACTTGAACTCCTTCTTGCCTCTCTCCCACTCATTCACTCCACTCCCGCCATACTGGCCTCCTCGCTCTTCCTCATGTTGTTGCAATCCCTGATAGAGGCAGCCACACTACTTCCCACATCAGGTCCTTCACTTCCCATTCTCCTTTCTAGAATCCTCAACTTCATGTGGCTTATCCCACATCCCACCCAGCTCAGGACTCAGTATAACATCCTCAAAAGGCCTTCCCTGATTACATCATAAAATGGACCCCTCCCCTTCATTCTTCATTCCCTCCCCCAGATTCATCTTGCTTCACAGCACTATCACGGCCTGAAATTACACTTCAAGTTTTTGTTAAATATTTATTATCTGTCTTCCCAACTTGAATGTGAACTTTATGATAGGAGAAATTGTCTCTTTCCTATTTAGATCAATAAACCAAACCTAGCCTGGGCCTGAAGATAGGTGCTTTATTCACACTTAACTTTTTCCAAATGGTAGGGTCTTTGGAGAAAAGGGGGCATAAAAGGAGGTATATTATTTGCTGTGGGATAATGGCAATAACAACCCACAAGCTTTAGGGACTTCACAAAATAAAGGTTTCTTCCTTGCTCAGACTGGAGTCTTCACGGGTTTTCCTAGTCAGATGGTCTGACTGGTGAAAGGCTTGCTCAATCTCGTGGCTCCACTATCCCCAAGGACCTTGGATTCCTCCACTGAATCTTTTGCATCTCTCTGGAGATTAGAGACTCGTGAGACAATAGGGTATTATCCAGGAGATTTTAGGGGTCCAATTTCATCAGAACACAGTCATGATGCCATACCTAACTTTGGGGGAACCTGGGAAAGCATTTTAACCAATTCCAGAGGGAAAAGGAAGTAAGGTGTGGTGAGTCCACAGCATAGTAGGATCTGTCATGAGAGGTAACCAGCAGGCAGCTGGAAAAGTGTTTTAGGGGAAGGGAATAGCATATGCAAAGGCCAAGAAGTATAAAAAATAACAACATTATTTTAGGAACTTCAGGTTACAGATGTGGCTATATCTTTGTGAATGTATAGTGTGAAACAAAAGGCATAAGGTCGGAGAAACAGGCAGATTCCAGATGATGAAGGATGCTGTATGCCATGGCAAAGGGTTCAGACTTATTCTGAAGGTAATGGGGTGCTTTTGAAGGATATTAAGGGCATAGGCTGGAGAATAACATAATCAAATGTGTGTTAGTAAAAGATCACTCCAATGATCTGTATGGAAGACGAATTTGGAATAGAGGGAATGGAGGTAAGATAATTAGATAGGAAGCTATTGAAGAAGTATAACAAAAAATGTTGGGGGGGGCACCTGGGTGGCTCAGTGGTTGAGCATTTGCCTTTGGCTCAGGTCATGATCCCGGGGTCCTGGGATGGAGTCCAATATCAGGTTCCTTGCATGGAGCCTGCTTCTCCCTTTGCCTGTGTCTCTGCCTCTCTCTGTGTCTCTCATGAATAAATAAATAAAATCTTTTAAAAAAATAAAAAAGAAAAAAACGTTGAAGGATTGAAGTCAAACTAAGACAGTAGTTTATAGTAATTGTTAAATTATTTTTTCTTCTGGAAAGTCTTATGAGCATACTTATTGTCTTTGATGAGCTGAAGAGTCTAATATTATTCCTGAGGTTTAGAAATTCATCTCATAGAGGTTAGTAAAGTCACATTTTAATTAAATATCTAATTAGGTTTTGAATGTCTATCATTTAAAACTAAAGGTCAGTCTAAGTGGATAGTTATTTTTCAGTCAATGCTAAGGAGTTTTGGAGAGAAAAAGGCAAGGCGTAGAGTTATGGATATGAGTAAACTCTCACGTTGATAGTGTATATGGGGGGGAATTGATAAATATCTCCCCCAATATCCATTGTGACAAGGTATTCTAATCAGAAAACAAATAGAAAGGATAGATTGTTCATCATAACACTATTTATCTCCACCAGATAAATTAACATCATACTTCAATTAAGTTAAACTCTTAAGTGTTCCATAACCACCACTACCAACATGCTTACACTTTTCTCCATATAATGACAAACCTTTCCATTCATAACAATTCTCTTTTTTATCATCTTTTTATTTTTAAGCTTTTACAGCTTTACTGAAGTATAATTGACAAATAAAAATTATGTATGTAAGGTGTACTGTGTATTGTGTATTCATTGTAAAATGATTACCACAGTAAATTAACACATTCATAGCTACCATCTTTATTTATTTATTTTGACTTGGTGAAAGCACTTAAGATCTACCCTCAGCAAATTTCAAGTACACATAATAATATTTTTATCTATCTATCTATTTATTTTTGCGGGGGGGGAGAGAGAGAGAGCCCATACATACACAGTGAGGCAGGGAGGAGCAGAGGGAGACCGAGAGAGAGAATCCCAAGCGGGCTCCATGCCCAGCACAGACTGACGGGGGCTCAATCTCATGACACTGAGATCATGACCTGAGCCACAACCAAGAGTTCTATGCTTAACTGACTGTTCCCCTACATTACAATATTTTTAACAAGAGTCACCATGCTGTATTTTAGATCCTCAGAATTTATTCCTCTTATAATTAAAAGTTTGTGCCTTTTTTTTTTTTTACATATTTAGGGTAATTTTATTTTTTTAATGTTTCAAGTTTTATTTAAATTCTAGCTAGTTTACATACAGTATGATATTGGTTTCAGGAGTAGAATTTAGTAGAATTTAAATTTAGAATTTAGTTATATATAACACCCAGTGCTCATCACAAGCGCTCTCCTTAATACCCATCACCCAGTTAGTCCATCCCCCCACATACTGCCCCTCCAGGAACCCTCAGTTTGTTCTATATGGTTAACTATCTCTTTTATGGTTTGCCTCCCTCTTTTTTTCCCCCACTTCCCCCATGTTCATCTGTTTTGTTTCTTAAATTCCACATATGAGTGAAATCATATGGTATTTGTCTTTCTCTGACTTATTTCACTTAGCATAGTACAATTTAGCTCCAACTAATTCATTGCAAATGGCAAGATTTCATTCCTTTTGATGGCTGAGTAACATCTCATTGCATATATATGTACTACATCTTCTTTATCCATTCATCAGTTGATGGACTTTTGAGCTCTTGCCATAATTTGGCTATTGTTGATAATGCTGCTATAAGCCTTGGGTGTATGTGCCCTTTCAAATCAGTATTTTCATATCCTTTGGTTAAATACCTAGTATTGAAAAATCACTGAGTCACAGGGTAGTTCTACTTTTAACTTTTTGAGGAATCTCTATACAGTTTTCCAGAGTGGATGCACCAGTTTGCATTCCCACCAACAGTGCAAGAGGGTTGCCCTTTCTTCTACATCTTCACTAACATCTGTTGTTTATTGTGTTAATTTTAGCCATCCTGACAGGTGTGAGGTGGTATCTCATTGTAGTTTTGATTTGTATTTCCCTGATGATGAATAATATTGAATATCTTTTCATGGCTGACAGTAGCCATCTGTACATCTTTTTTGGAAAAATGTCTATTCATGTCTTCTCCCCATTTCTTAACTGGATTATTTGGTTTTTGGGTGAAAGTGTGTACCCTTTGACCAATGTGTACCAGTTTCTCCATCTGCTAGCCTCTGGTAACCACTATTCTACTCTCTAGTTCCATGACTTTCACATTTTTACATTCCACAGGTAAGTGAGATCATACAATTTTTTTCTTTCTCTGACTTATTACATTTAACATAATGTCTTTGAGTTTATCCACATTGTCACAAATGATAGGGTTTCCATCTTTTTGTGGTTGAATATTCCATTGAGTAAACATATACTACATTTTCTTCTTTGTTCATGAGCAGACACGTAGGTTGTAGGTTGTTTCCATACCTTGGCCATTGTATATAATACTGAAATGAACATGAAAGTGCAAGTATCTCTTTGAGATATACATGCACTTTCAATTGTTTGGATACATACACAGTAGTGGGATTGCTGGATTGTATAGCAGTTCCACTTTTAATTTTTTTAAGAATCTCCATACTGTTTTCCATAATGGCTGTATCAATTTACATTCCCACCAATAGTGTAGAAGGGTTCCTTTTTCTCCACCTCCTCACCGACATTTGCTATTCTCTTGTCCTTTTGATAATAGTCATCCTAACAGGTGTGAGGTGATATCTCATTGTGGTTTTGACTTCCATTTCTCTGATGATTAGTGATTTCAAACATCTTTTCATATATATGTTTGGAAAAATCTCTATATTCTTTGCCCATCTTTTAATGAAGTTATTTGGTTTTGATTATTGAGAAAGATGCATACACTAAAAACTGTAAGACATGAATGAAGAGTGCCTGAATGGCTTAGTCAGTTAAGTGTCTAACTCTTGATTTCAGCTCAAGTCATGATCTTAGGGTCATGGGATCAAGCCCCATATCAGGCTCTGTGTTCAGCAGGAAGTCTGCTTCTATCTCTCTCCCTCTACCCCTACCCCATGCACCCACATGCTCTCTCACTCTCTCTCAAATAAATGAATGAATCTTTAAGAAAAAAGAGACACGAATGAAAGAAATTGAAGTAGACACAAAGAAATGGAATGATACCTCAAACGGGTGAATTGGAAGAATTAATATTGTTAAAATGTCTATACTACTGAAACTGGTCTACAGATTTAATGTGATCCTTATCAAAATTCTGATAGCATTTTTCACAAAAACAGGACAAAAATACTAAAATTTGCATGAAATCACAAAATACCTCCATAGCCAAAGCAATCTGTAGAAAGAAGAAAGCATCACACTTCCTAATTTCAAACTATATTATAAAGTTATAGTAATCAAAACAATGCAGTATTGGCATAAAACTAGACTCATAGATCAGTGGAACAGATTGAGCCCAGAAATAAACCCGCACATATATAGTCAACCAATTCATGACAAGGGAACCAAGAATACATAATGGGTAAAGGATATTCTTTTCTATAAATTTTGTTGGGAAATTGGATATCCACACGCAAAAGAATGCAGTTGCACTTTTATCTTACATCATACACGAAAGAATCAACTTAAAATGGATTAAAGATTTAAACATAAGGCTTGAAACCATAAAATTCCTAGAAGAAGACATAAGGGGAAACCTCCTTGACATTATCTTGGCAATGGCTTTTTGGAGTTGACTCTAAAAGCTCAAGCAACAACAAAAAAAAAACAAATGGGACTATTTCAAACTAAAAAGCTTCTGCACAGCAAAGAAAACGATCAACAAATCAAAAGGCAACTTATAGGATGGGAAAAAATATTTGCAAACCATGTATTTGATAAAGGGTTGATATAAAATAATTCTTATTTAGAATGTTTAGATCTACAATCTAGATATTTTTAAGTTATTGCAAGAAGTGGGAAAAAACTGTTTTTTTCAAACTCAGTAGAAGGGTTCTAAAAAAGGGCAAATTAAAGCATCAGCAATACTTTTTAAAGCAACCTTTACAAATCTAAAATCATTTTGTGTGATAATACCTATTATATTGAAATAGTAGAATTATGGGTGAGTGACTTATTTTGCTCTATCAAATTCTCTGTGTAAGTACATTACTTGTATAACAGAAAATGAATAAAGACAGACTCATTTTGACAAGTTAATTTGCTCACAAAATTATCAGGGATTCCTGAGTTCAAATCCCACCACTTATGTGACATTGAGCAAATTGATATTATTATCATTATTATTATTATTAATATTATTATTACTATTAATATTATTAAGTAACATTCAGCATGTATTATGTGCCAGCCTTCTGTTAGGCACTTTATATACATTATCTCATGTTAGGAAATCTTTCAAAATACACTTCCTCAGCTTTTAAAAACATTGATAATAACACCTACTTTGTTATAAAGATTAGATGAGATTATAAATGAAAAGCATGTTGCAAACTGTATAATATGTGTTGATTTCAATCTCTCTAAATTTTAATTATAAAGAATATTCAGGTAACAAATCTAAATTCACAAATACTTTGTTTTTTAAAAAACAATGGTAAAATTGTCCTACTCATGAACTTCAAGGAATTAGCTTCTTTTAACTGGGACTAGTTTCTGAGAAGCAGAGATGATGTTAAGAACTGAAGCAAAAATCCAGTTATGGAATGAATAAGTCATGGGAACAAAAGGCATAGCATAGAGAACATAGTCAGTGATACTGTCATAGTGTTGTATGGTGAGAGATGGGAGCTACACTTGTGAGCACAGCCTGATGTATGGAGATGTTGAATCACTATGTTGTATGTTGCCTGATCACAGGGTCCTGGGCTCGAGTCCCGCGTTGGGCTCCCCCGCAGAGAGGCTGCTTCTCCCTTTGCCTATGTCTCTGCCTCTCTCTGTGTGTCTCTCATGAATAAATAAATAAAATATTTTTTAAAAATTAATGAAGAAGTAAAAAACAAAACAAAAAGATGCAGGAAGCACTTATTTCCAGAAAGTGCTAGGGAGGAGAGTGGGGGAAGGGAGAAAATTCTCAAAGTCCTTGAAATACAGACTAATGGGAATCATGTTTGAACTCTCCCCATTATCAGTCACTGTTGTTTCTGATGCTTCATTTTTATGCTCTTTACAGACTTACTAGAACAACTGTATTCACAGTGAGACAATCTTCTTTCCCTTTTCTTTGCTAGTTTAATCTACAAATATGCAAATTCTTTTTCAGACTGCAATAGACGAAGATTAGAAGAAAAGTTGCCTATGTCCAGCAACGGCTTTACCATGTGGTGCTGGAAGGATTGGCTTAGCAGAATATTAGACTATATTTGTGACTCAAATTTTGAGCTGTGTTCTATGTCGTATTCCATCCAAACAAGAACCTTTTGGTCATCAAATTGCTCAAGTCCAAAACTAAGAACTATGCCTCAGCCTTCCTCTTCTTGATCTTCCATATCGAACCTGCCAGCAAACCCCATGCTTCAAGCCCAAAGGCCTCCTGGGTCCTCCTCAGTACCTCCATTTCCATTGTTGCCTCACTGCTGAAGTCTCATCTTCTCTCACCTGAACTTCTACCATCACCTCTAACTCACCCTATCTCTTCTTCATTCCTAAGAGAATATGTATATCCCTTTTGGAGCATAACTTTTCTCTCATACTTCTTTTACTGTGTTCAGAGATAATGCTTTCAATTCAGCCTCCTGGATCTATTATTGTCCAATATGGTAACCACTAGTCACAAGTGGCTACCGAACACTTGAGATGTGGCTGGTCTGGATTGAGATGTGCTGTAAGTACAAAAGACACACCCGGTATTCAAACAATTAGAGGGAAAATGAAAGTTCTCTTACAGTAATCTGTAATTATTTCATTAATACCTCACAAATAATAAATATGTAAATATCTCATTAATGACTGTTTTCATTGATTACATGTGAATATGGTAATATTTTTAATGTATTGGGCTAAATAAAATATAATGTTATGTAATTATGTAAATTAATTCCCATTTGTTTCATTTTACTTTTGTGGATACCAGAAAATCAAATTATATACATAGCTTGAATGCCATTTCTTATTCTATCTTTTCTTTAAGTAAGCTCTATGATCAACATGGAGCTTGAACTCACAACCCCAAGAGCAAAAGTCACATCCCCTACCAACTGAGCCTGCTGGGCACCCCTTGCATGATATTTCTATTGGATAGACCTGTTTTCCATTGCTAATTCAGTTGTCAGCTGTTCCATTCAATCTTTTTACTGAGGGGAATGCTTTGGAAATCAAGTTTTAAATTTCCTAAAGCTCTTTATTGTTCTCTAATTGCTTCCTTTGCAACTACTCTAACTTTATGAGTTTAAAATCTTCTCAAATCTTTCTGGAGACACATAAATTGAATTTTATTAAATTCCTATTTCCTGTACTAATTTGAATTCCTCGGGATTTAGTTTCTCCATTTTTGTTTCTATTTTGGAGCCTCTCTTTTGTGCTGCTGGTTTCTCCTCCAATGGTTTTGATTCTTGGCTACCCATATCTAAAATGGGTATCTGGGCAGATCTGTTATTGGTGACTAAATTCTGTTTCCTCAGCCCAAGTGAATCCTTTAACAATGAATAAGGATATTAATTGATATAGTCCCAGATGTGAAGAGTGTGCAAAAATATGTGGCCTGGCTGGCTTCTTTATGGCACATGAAGAGCTTGTCTTTTTGGTACAGAGATGCTTGATAATACCTGGGCACTGCTCTAATTATCTCTCTAGGCCCAGTATTTACTTTGGAGCTCCTCAAAATACATCATCTGTCCTATTTAAAATGTTCACCCTCTCACAAGAAATCATTTTAACATAAGAAATGGAAACTTTATAGAACCATGTGGTAGCATAGTCAATAGAAGAAAAGAGAAAAGCGGAAAAGATAAAATATCATTATGGAAATAGCTTTCAGACTACTCAGGTAGTTAGAACCAGTTGCCTTCTTCATACCAACCCAAACCTTGCAAGAAGGCAAGATGAAGTAGAGATAAGGGGCATCAACTATTCAGACATCTGATGACCAACATCTAAATGAACTTATACAAAATTGAGCTTTCTTGGAGTTCTCACTGGAAAAACTTTGCACTCAGTAAAGAGAAGAAGAAATTAAAGTGTCTAAAAGGTTTAAAACTAATGATCTTTAAGGTTTAGTCTAGGGAATGTATCAAGAAGAAAATTCTGGGATGTATCATAAATAACATTGAACTGTTTTGTCATAAAGTTGCACTGTGAGTAACTGGCTGTATAACTCAGGAAATATTTTGCTGGACAAGAAGAAAAGGGTATAAAGCTTCAGGTTAAAGACATATGTGTACATAAGCGTGTGTGTGCACATATATTCTATAGAAACAACAACAAAAAAAAAAAGGACAGGAAAAAAGTTTTGCTTTCTGACAAGGTACAGTGAGCCTGACTCCAGGGAGCATGCGGTAGTCAACAAATAATAGTTGAATGGATGAATTCCCATCTATTTAAAATATTCTCAAAGAGACTCTGTGAAGCACCTGTTGATGATTCTTAGATTCTCCGAAAGCACAAGCATGTGATTTATCTCTTCCACAAAAAAATGAAATGGTATATTGATTTTATCTTCTCTGCATAGAAAATGTGGCAATCAAAACAGAATGTTTGTGCTTGAAGGAAAATAAAGGGTTTTTTATTCCAGTTACTCTCATTCTCCGATAGGATAGTGTGTTTTGAGATGTTCAGAGCCTGTTCAAGGTCACAGAGCTGCCTATCATCAGATCCTGGACCAAACCAGGGCTTCTAGTTCTGTGCCTAGGACCCTTTCTCCTTCACTAGCTGACAATTCTCCACTGTATTGCTAATTTCACTGAATGACAAAGCTGGTCAAGTTGCTAGTACCTGTTGGCATATTATCCAATCTATCCTGCAGAACTTGAATTCTGGCTTACACTTGAGTTCTACTGAAAGTCAAGGTTGGCTTAACAGTTGTTCATTTCATTTATTCAGTAAACGGGGAACACTTCCTATACGCCAGGTATTATTTTAAGCACTATTAATCCAACAATGAATATAACAGTCATGGTCCTGCCTTCACAGGGTTTCCATTTTGGTAGGGGTGGCAGGAAACAACAACAAATAAAATTACTAAATATTGTGCTAAGTGATACAAAGGAAGCAAACAAGATACCTGTGGCAGAGAATAAAAAGGGACTACTTTAAATAGGGTGGCCAGAAGAGATTGCTCAAAAGCGTGTCATTTAGGCTGAGTCTGAAGTACATAAAGGAGGCAAGCATTGCAAGAGCTTCTAGGCAGAGGGAACAGCAAATGAAAGTTTCTTGAGGCAACAAGGAGCTTGGCACGCCTGAGAACCTGAGATAAGACCTGTGCATCTGGATCACAGTGAGGGAAGGAGAGAGTAAACTAAAGTGAGGTCAGAATAGAAGATTGGGCCAGGCTACACTGGACATAGAGGCCCTGGTTTGGAGCTTGGATTTTATGTCAAGTACATAGGAAACCATTGAAGGATTGCAAGCATGGAGTGACATGATTTTATTACATACTAATAAGATCTCTCAAAAAAAAAAAAAAGATCTCTCTATGGTAGACACTGTTTTACTCACTTCAAGAAGAAAAAAAACTCATTTAATTATCATAGCCCTATAAGATAGGTGCTATTACAATTTATAAACTGAAGCAATTGCAACAAGGAAAGCTGAAATAAATTGCCTAAATTCATATTGTGAGTAAGTGGCAGAGTCACAACTCAAATCCAGGTCATATCACTCTAAAGTATGCATTCTTTTTTTTTTTTTTTTTTTTTTTTTGAGAAAGAGAGATGGGGGAGGGAGAGAGCACGAGCTAGGGGGAGAGGCAGAAGGAAAGGGAGAAGCAGACTCCCAACGGAGCAAGGAGCTGACAATGGGGAGGGGGCGCTTCATCCAAGAACCCTGTGATTATGACCTGAGCCAAAGGCAGACACTTAACTGACTGAGCCACCCAGGTGCCCCAGAGTGTGAACTCTTAACCACTACACTTGTGCTTTTAGATTAAGAATTTGGTGAAAGGGGACAAGGGAGGAGACAAAGGTCTGAGTTAGAGAGCTATCGCAGGGCTTAGAGAAGAGAGAATGGTGGCTTAAGTTAGAATGGTGGCCATGAAGATAGATAGGAGCTAGTGGACTTCAGATATATCCAGGTAGTAGAATTGACAGGATTTCATGATGCAATGGTTATGGGAGAAGAGAAAAAGAGAGAAATTACAGATGGCTCTTAGGTCTCAGGCATAAGCAATAAACCAGGCATCTGGTGGTGCCGTTTACTGAGATAAGAAAGACTGGTAGAGAAGCAAAACAAGTTTTAGAGAGAAAAGGCAAGCGTTTTGAGTTAGCTATCTTAAATTGGACATGTTCACTAGATATTTGAATGAATCTAGAACTCAGGGAGCTGGATATTAAAATGTACAGGTCATCCGCACAAAAGCCATGAGAATGGACAAGGTAACTTGGAGGGAGAGTTTAGAGAAAGAATGAAGGTCTGAGACTGACCTCTGCCAGGAGGCTGATTAAAGATGGATCCAGCAAAGGAATCTGAAATGCTTTGGATGGTGAATTGGGGGAGCCATAAAGTATGATAACAGAAAATCCAAGGTGGGAGAGAGTTTTATAAAAAGGGGAGTTGTCAATATGTCAGATGCTGCTGAGAAGTCAAACAACAAGGGTGAGTCAGCTGACCTATGCTACTTGATTTCAGGGATTCAAGGAAGCTCTCATCCCTTGTAGACCCTCCCACTCAATTCTCAGATGCATGAAAATCTGCATTTAAGTCTTTATTCTTTTTTTCCTTCTTTTTAGTACATTCCAGTCCCATGAGTGAAAAGTCAAATTGAGTCATTTCTACCCCCTGGAGGGAGTAGGTTTGGGGTCATTTCTGGATATTGGATATTTGACATAAAAGAGGAGAGAAAGAGAGATGAGTACAGGGTGGTGTGGGAAGAGAGGGTAAAGTGGGGGAGAGAGAAAAACAGAAATGATGGAAGACACCAGATAGCACCTTCAGCTACTTCACACTTCTGCCTGGGGCCTGTTCACTGCACTGAGTCACTTCTACTTCAAAATGGCATTCTGGCTGACATTTGATTTGATAAATGAATATAAAATCTCCCTTTCATCCCTCCAGGGTATAAGCAAATGCTCTCTTTATATATGATGCACCATAGATAATGAAGCTCTTCACCTACTCTCTTAAGAGTCTCTTTAACAACACCTTCCCTGAGGATGTATTAGGGACAGAATTAAGGAAAAAATCTCTTAACATACAAACAGTACATGATGCTACTCTTCGAATAATGAAGATGTGGAGAATGAGAAAGTCACACCCACATTAGACCCTTGCATCTTCAGACCAACGCACACCCAAACTAGACCCACCCACAACCCTCAGGAGTGTGAATTTGCCAGGAAGAGGGCTCCCTTCTTAATTGGGTGCTGGGTGGACTTGGCACACTTGAGCCTGAAACTGTTAGTTGTCTGCTTTATGCTCTCTTCATTCTTCTTTGATCTTTCACAGATCCTGAGGGAGGAGCAAAACTGGAAAACCGACCAGTTCAGACTTAGTGGTAAATGTTTCCAGTTAAATGGGTCCCAACTACCTTATAAGGGAGGGGGAGCAGAGAGTAAAAATATCATTCATCAAAGTACTTAATTCTTTAAAAACCCTGCTTCCACATGTCTTTAGAGGAAAAAAACAAAGGAAGTCAGCATCCTCTCCATGACTTGTGGTTAGAAAAACAATGATGTTATGTAACAGATGTTTCTTAATAATATAAAAATCTACTCGAATGAATGAATGAACGAACAAATGAATGAATGAATGAAAGAAAAAGGCACACCATATGCTGATTCTTGATAGATTATTCCAGGCATACTTCCAATGGCTTTGATTACCTTCCAGACACAGAACAGGGCATGAGATTGAGACAGATAGAATAAGAATGCAGGAAAAGCTACCAGGGGTAAAAACAAAAAGACCTTGGCCCCTGTAATGGAGGTGACTGTGTTCTGGACATTTGTCCTCGTGGAGTCTCTTAGGTAATCACAGCCAACTATTCTCAAATCCCTTATCTGAGGATGAAATTTCCCTGACTGAGCAAAAATGAGGCAGCTGATAGCCTCTCAACAGAGGTTTTTCTGAAAAGCAAGCATTTCCCCTCTTCAGAGCAACCCCCTTCGGAGAAGGTTAGCATTCCTGGAGTGACTCCAAACTGTCCAGGGAGACTTTCTGTTCCTGGAGTCTAAATAGGAACAATAAGGAGGAGAAAAGTCAATGAGATTCCTTAAAAAACAAAACATAACAAAACAAACAAACAAAAACTACTTTCATTTGGAGCCTAAAAGATTGCAAAGAAGTGGTGGCTGAGGCAGATGAGAACGAAAGTGGTTTCTGGGGCCATGGAGCCCCGGTAAGTCCATGTCAGAGCCAGATTGTGATTTGGCTCTCAGGTGACTACGGCAAGCAGAAGAGCTCTCATTTCTCTTTGTTGTTGTTGTTGTTGTTGTTGTTTTTTATTAACTAGTGGCATTTCCTATAAAAGCCCTAGGTTGTTTCTAGATTGTCCAAACATCCAGTTTGTTGATGGGGCTGCCTCATGGAGAGGGGAACTTGACAGGATTCCCTGACCAGAAGTGAGAATACATTGTCCTGTCCACAACTTTCTCCTTGCTCTTCTGTCACCTGCAAGAAAGGGAACCCTCTACTTTTCCACCAATGAAACATGGGCACTTTGTCTGGAATTATCATTTGTCCCTAATGCCTTAAAACAGAGTAGGGTATAGAAAAGAGCGAAAGTGCTAGGGTTTTATGCGGTGGGGTTTATACTTTCGGATTTTTTTTATTTCTCACACCAAACCTTTTTTAGACCCAATTAACAGAAAGGAAACTGATTCAGAAAGGTAAATAATTGCCCAGAGTTTCACAGATTATAATGGCATTCTAATCACCTAAATGAAACATCACTTCACAGTTAAAAGTGACTGAGAAAGAGATATGAGGTTGGGTTCTCTGCACTATGAGATAGTGTCTCTCTGCAGACACTCTCTGCAGTGACAATAAAAACTGAGAATCTGCAACAAATTGGTCAACTTATAAAAATTATCCATTTCTTTCCTAAAAAAAATTTTTTTAACTGAAAAAGCAACTCCTTGGCACCCACAAGCCTTCCCCATTTGCTAAGTTCAAAATCCCAGGGTTACCTTTTGTCTCATTCCAATATGCAAGGCCCTGCGCCCAGCCCAGAGATCCTTGTCCAGAGAGATGTTATTTTAAAGGCTGAGCTTTGCAGTCTCAGCAGTCTAACCCTAGAATTGGGAACAGTCTGTTCAGCAGAAGTCCCTGGAGCTTCATCATCCAAACAAACATGGGGCTCGGGATCACCTCCCCCATCTCAGAGGAATGGGTCCAGAGAACGACAGAAACACAGCAGTCTTCCTACTGTCTTTCTTTAACACAGGATTTCCTTCCAATGTTTCTGCACTTCACGTCTCTGATTCACTTAAAGGGAAACCTTACTTGGGCCCCATTTGTCTTTAGCATCTTGTCCACCCTGCTGGACAAGGGCGAACCTAGGTTCCATGAGACATGAGGCAGCAGTGGTAGCCAGAGCCCAGGAAGGGGTGGAGGTGAGGATGCAGGGGTGAGGTGAGAAGAGTGAAATATCAGGGAGTGAACATCTGAGATCATTGTGAAACACAGATCTAAAAGCCACAAACTGAGGTTCTCGGGTTACAAAGTCATGCTGTGTAGAAAACTTACACAGAGCTCAAGCCCTGTGCTTGATGGCAGAGCCACCCAGATTTCAGAATATTTACTTTCCATGATCTTCCATTCTCTCCTATGACCTGGACTTGTGGCCTGGTCCCCAGCTCTTCATATCCCTATAATCTTGGCCTATCTTCTGGGGACCCCCAGACCTCTCTCTCCTCTTCTCTTTCCCTTTCCCTTTTGGTGACTTTATTCAACACCATCCTTTTTTGGGAGAGAGAGAGAGAAAGCATGGGAGCAGGGGGTGGGGGATGATAGGTTGAGGCAGGGCAGACGGAGAGACTCTTAAGCAGGACTCAGCACCCAGCACAGAGTTTGACACAAGCCTTGATCTCATGACCCCAAGATCATGACCTGAGCCAAAATCAAGAGCTGGACACTTAACCAATTGAGCCATCCAGGCACCCCTATTCAACACCATCCTTATGTTTCTACCTCATGCCCCCTTTATTTGAGGTCCCTATTATACTATACCACTTGATCCTACCTGTGAGCCACATAAAAGTCACCCTACATCATTATACTCTCACTTTTGTATACATATTTGAATTTCAAACAAATACGTGATTTTACAAACTCAGCATTTCACACCTTGTCATTTCCCAGACCAGGAAAATCTGCCTAAAACATCAACTAAGTTTTTAAGGAGATGGTCCATATTTCTACAGATCACCTCTAAATTTGACCTCTGGGTCAATTAGCTGGTTTTCTAGATTAGAAAGTCTTCCATGAGAAAGTCTAACATGGAAAGATGATCCTAGCTTGGTATACTCAGGGAAGTAAAAGCCTAAGACTAGGGCAGGCCACCACCCTTTCATCTGTATTGTTGAGATGAGTTTTATAAGTGTACAATGGAAGCCACGCAGTAATTAGGTTCGGAAAGAGTGCAAATTAATTAACAAATAATAAATCCATAAAAGGGTATTCAATGAGACTCAGGGACATCAAGAATCATTGTTCAATGGCCAAGGGCAATTTCTGTGAACTGATGCCAAATATCCCTTGATGCTATTAGAAAAGACCTGTTCTTATAAAAGGATAAAAGGCTAAAGGGATAAGTGTGGTATCTCTCATTTCATATGAGATGAGAGGGTCCAAGGAAGGGGCAGATCAACTTGTCCCCACAGGAGTGACCAGGGTCACTAGAAAATGTTAGGGCTTCTTGCAAGAAACAGCAAAGAGGACCCATTTTTAAACACTTTTGTTTTCTCTGTTTGTAAAAGATGAGTGGTATTTTTCACTAATGCTTAGGTCCAGGAATTAAAACCATGGAACAAACTTGAAAGAGAGTTGGGTTGGAGACACAACCTCCACCTTTTAAGGGTGAGATGCCAAGAGCTTCCCGGAGCATAGTTGATTTTCAGAAGAGACAGGGCCTCTTAGGAACGGCCTTGGCTAAAGTCACATAGACACTCTGCTCCTGTCCTGGGAAAATTTGTGCAGGGTTAAAAAACAAACAAACAAACATAAAAAGACAGGAGCCCAGTAGCTTCAAGAAGCCCAAAACAGTGTGATACCGGTGCGGGAAGGATTTTCTCCAGACTTCTGGAGAGAAACTTCCTCACTAGGGATCACTGGTTGATTACGGTGGCCACGAGGGGTTGCAAGAGCAGCTTCCCAGGCCCAGGTGGTAGCACATGGCCAGTCAAGGCCATGAGGTAGGAGGAGCCGCAGTCAGAGCCGGTTAACCTCTAGGTGAAGCAAACTGCGTTAGGTCCAAATCATCTGCTTTTGTCCTCCCACAACCCCTGATTCCAGTTTTTAATAGATGTTATTTTTTAGTGAAGTTTTAGGTTTACAGAAAAATTGATTAGAGTGCACACAGAGTTCTCATATACCACGTCAATGCCCACCTCTAACTACACACTCACACACACACACACACACACGAAGTGTTCCCTATTATTAGCCTCTTGCCTGAGTACTGAGTATGGTAAATGTATTCCAACTGAACCAATATTAAGACATTATTATCAACTGAAGTCCATAATTCACAGTAGGGTTGACAGCTCTATAGTGTTTTGACAAGTGCATAATGACACGTGTCCATCATGACTATACCCTGCAAGATAGTTTCAGTGCCCTAAAATGTGCACTACTCCACCCACTCATTCCTTCCTTCCTTCTACAAACCCCTGGCAAACACTGCTCTTTTTATTGCCTCCATAGTTTTGCCTTTTCCGGCCTGCCTTAGAGTTTAAATCACAAGGTATGTAGCCTTTTCAGATGGACCTGTTTCACTTAGCAAAATGTATGTAAGATGCCTCCGGGTCTTTGCAGGGTTCGACAGCTCATTTCTATTTAGTGCTGAATAATGTTCCACTGTATGGACGTACCACCCTTTCTTTCTCCATCGAAGGACATGTTGGTTGCTTCCAGGTTTTGGCAATTATGAACAAGGCTGCTATATATATTCATATGCAAGTTTCTTAATGGATATAATATTCCATGTTATTTGAGTAAATACCAAGGAGCACAACTGCTGGACCGTCTGGTAAGAATATGTTTAGTTTTGTAAGAAATAGCCCAATTATCTTCCAAAGCGGCTGTACCACTTTGTATTCTCACCAGCAAGAAATCAGAGTTCCATTTGCTCCACATCCTCACCAGCATTTGGTATTATCAGTGTTTCAGATTATGGACATGCAATTAGGTATGTAGTGGTATTTCATTATTTTAATTTGTAATTTCTGAATGACATATGCTATTGAGCAGCTTTTCAGATGCTTATTTGTCATCTGCATATCTTCTGGTGAGGCATCTATTTGTATCTGTTTGTTTTTAAACTGGGTTGTTTGTTATGTTTTCATTGAGTTTTAAGGGTTCTTCATATATTTGGGACGCAAGTTCTTTGTCAGATATCTATTTTGCAAATATTGTCTCCCAGTCTGTGGCTTGTCTTCTCATTTTCTTCACAGTGTCTTTTGCAAAACAGTTTTTTCATTTTAATGAAGTCCCACTCAACAATTTTTTTTTCTTTCATGGCTTGTGATGTTCGTATTTATCTAAAAACTCATTGCCAAACCTAGGGCCACATAGAGTTTCTTCTATGTGATCTTCTGGAAGTTTTATAGTTTTATGCTTTACATTTAGGTGTATGATCCATTTTGAGTTAATTTTTGTGAAAGGAATAAGTCTTCTAATTTTTTTTGCATATAGATGTCCAGTTATTTCAGCACAATTTGTTGAAAATGCTATCCTATCAAAAAAAAAAAAAGAAGAAAAGAAAAGAAAAGAAAATGCTATCCTATCTCCATTGAATTGCCTTTGCTATTTTGTCAAGATCAGTTGACTATATTTGTATGGATCTATTCCTAGACTCTCTTTTCTGTTCTATTGATGTGTTTGTCTATTCTTTCACCAACATGAATTTTATCATAATTCTATAGCTTTATAGAAAGACTTGCATAGCGTCAGTCCTCCAACTTTGTTCTTCAATGCATTAGCTGTTCTTGGTCTTTCACCTTCCCATCTGAACTTCACAACCAGTTTGCCAATGTTCACAAAATAAATTGCTGGGATTTGGGGGTGTAGGGAGGTTGTACTGAATCTATAGAGCAAGCTGGAAAGAACTGACATCTTGACAATGGTGAGTCTTCCTACCCATGTATACGGAATATTTCTTTAGTTATTTAGATCTTTGATTTCCTTCAGTTTTGTTAGATTTATACCTAAGAATCTCATTTTTTAGTGCTAATATATATGGTCCTATGTTTTAATTTCAAATTTCAATGGTTTATTTTTACTTTATAGGAGAGCAGTTGGGTTTTTTTTTTTAAAGCTTTTATTTACTTATTCATTTGAGAGAGACAGAGAGAGAGAGCAGGGGAAGGGACAGTAGAAGTGGGAGAGAAAGAATCTCAAGCAGACCCCACACTCAGCATGGAGCCTAATACAGGGCTCAATCTCACAAGCCTGAGATCATGACCTGAGCCAGAACCAAGAGTTGGATGCTTAACTGACTGAGGCCCTGACATTTTGTATTTTAACCTTGTATCCTGTAACCTTGCTATAACCACTTGCTAGTTCCAGGAGTTTCTGGTTTTTGTTTTGTCAATTCTTTGGAAATTTGTTCAGATTTCTTGATACTTTTTGCTATTAGCTTTATGTAATATTTATTGAGCATCTTGACAAATATTTATTTTGTAAGTCTAAAAGTTATTCTTTGAAAGTTTAAAGAAACTTGACCAGAAGACAATACAAAAATACTGGTGCTTGAATGTCAAATATTACCATATGCATAAAATTACATATTTCAGGGTAGTATGAGTTTTCAATGTTAAGTCATACTAAACTCTTTGGTCAAAATAAGCACACCTGGCATTAGCAGTGTAGCCATAGCTTTCTGATGTCAATAAAAACAAAATTGGCAATTTGGGAGTAAATCATGACAAGGTTTTGATGCCTTCATTTTAAAATATTAATGAAACACTTCAAAACATTGAAGTGTCCAGATTCTCAGATATTTGATGCATTTGTGTTTTGTGTGAGTTTTGTTTAATTGTGTGTGGGTTTTTTCAATGAATGTTTGGTGGCATATTGCAATCCTCGAAAACATGGTCATCTTTATTGTATTGGTGATTTGTACATTTAGCACTAGCATTAGAACAAGTTCTATCAGCAAGCAATATTTTCAATTAGTAAATAAGATTTCAAAAATCATGTAAGAATGGGTTGAAGCTTGCTGAATATAAAAATTGAAATTCAAGTCACTGTAGTTCTTTTTGTGTGAGCCTAGATGCTAGCATTTTATTAAATGATTTTATTAATCAAATAAATGATTTTATTAAAATGTTAAATTGCAAAACAAATCATGTCATCTGCAAATAAAGATAGTTTTTTCTTTCCCAATCTGTATATATTTTATTTCCTTTTCTTGTCTTATTGCATATCATATTCATGCATGTTCATTTCCTTCTGAACATCTTTTTACTAGTCATAATCCTTTTTCTTTTAATGGCCACATCTTTATTATTATTTATTAGTTACTGTGAACAATTTGACTTAATTCAATATAATTTGATTTAATGTGTTTCATTTGTTTTAAGGTGTTTATAAAGCTACACTTACACTTCAATCACTGAGTTCCAGCAATTGTAGCAAACCAGCATCTCTGGGGTGAGTGATCCATCAGGGAAATGACAAACTGAAATGCTCATATTACTGTGGGATCTAATTGGTCTAAACAATGGCTGGGGAGGCACATTTGCAAGAGGGGTCCAGTTCTATAAGAAACATTTCAGGGATCCCTGGGTGGCGCAGCGGTTTAGCACCTGCCTTTGGCCCAGGGCGCGATCCTGGAGACCTGGGATCGAATCCCACGTCAGGGTCCCGGTGCATGGAGCCTGCTTCTCCCTCTGCCTGTGTCTCTGCCTCCCTCTCTCTGTGTGTGTGACTATCGTAGATTAAAAAAAAAAGAAACATTTCATATTCTATCAAGATAAATAATTACTTATTTATTCTAAATGGATATCTGATAATATTCACCTCCACTGATCTTGCAGACGAAAATCCCAAAACACAATGTTTCTGCTTTAAGAACAATTGGAAAAAAAACTTTCACTTATATGATAAATTTTGCCTAAATTGTATTCATTTGAATAAAATGTTACATGTCCACAGGAAACAATCAAAAGTCAGTATTTTTATAGTAGAGGAAGTGAGTGTTCTTGAGGTCTAACAAGGTATAGTATAGGCAATTTCTTAATTTGCTTTAACCTAGGACTGCCTCTGTGTGTGTGTGGGTGTGGGTGTGGGTGTGGGTGTGGCCATTTTATAACCTTCCCTATGAGGCTCTATCTTTACACAGAGAACTTGACTTTCTGCATCCTTCAACACTATAAGTTAATGCTTATTTTTATACACTAGTAAAATGCACAAACTCTCTTTTTCTGAAGTGTAATACTAATGAAGTTACTTTGCTGCTTAAGGTGATACACAAGACAGAACTTGTGATAAACAACACAGTTGGAAAAAATACATATAATTGTTAAGGAGAGTGTAGCTACTCTTGAATTCAGGAAAAGGGAAGTAAATTATGTTTCTTTCTCAAGGGGACAGATCTGGAAAGTCCTACTACCATCTCAAATAATCTGCTTGCAAATTTCAAAACAAAAGACAGGAGGAAATTACAGGCTGTCACTTTTATTTACAACTTTCTTCCAACCAGAGCCTGCTTTTACAGTGCTACATCTGAAACTAATCTGTGTGGGAAGGTCTCAGAGGGATGGCCAGCCAACTGGCACATTGTTGCCAGAGCTGCGGATGCCATAGCCACTATCAGGTATGGACTCCAATCAAGTAACCCAAAGCATCTACCTTAAAAAAAATCATTGTGCAGAAGACAAGCAGCAATGAGTGGAAGAGGGGGTGGGAGAAGGAGGAAATTATGAAAATACATTTTTACAATCCAAAATGCAATTGAAATTCCAGTCTTAATCAAAAACAGTAACAGGCTCTGCTAAATACCCACAAAAGCCTGCTAAAAATATGTGAAGTTCATCCAGAGTTCAAATCTCAAAATTATTTTTATTTCCCAGCTTAAGCCTATCAAAACTGCCATGAAGCCTTTAGTTGTTTTAGTGAGAAGATTGTGCAAATGGACTAATATATTATATCACAAAATGAAGCCAGAAGCTAAAGAAACTTGACAAACCTTTCCTTGCCATTCTACTGAAGGTCCAGAGCACTGAGTTTGGAGTCACCAATCACTAATTTAAGCTTACTGGCTTCCTGACAACTTCACAGAACTTTCCTTTCTGAACCTTTAAAATGAATTGTGCTCAGGCCACCACACTGCCTTGAATAGAATAAACGGAATAATTGCTTTCTTCTCACTGTTTTATGGCTGGTCTGGATCCTGCATAAGCCCTCTCCGTGGTCAGACTTACACTTTTTGTATTTACCCTAAGGAGATGGAAATGTATGTCCACAAAAACCTGCACACAGGTGTTTATAAGCAGTTTGACTCATAATTGCCAAAACCTGGAAGCAGCTAAGATGTCCTTCAGTGGTGAATGGATAAACTGAATAAACAACAGAATATTATTCAGCACTAAAAAGAAACGAGCTATTGAACTATAAAAACACCCAGAGGGGTCTTAAATGCATATTGCTAAGTGACAAACACCAATCTGAAAAGACTAAATGTTGCATGATTCCAATCATATGACGTTCTGGAAAAGGCAAAACAATGAAGACAGTAACAAAATCAGTGGTTGCCAGGGATTTGGGGATGGATTAGAGGGTTAAATAGGACTAGTACAGAGGATTTTTAGATATTTGTCCAAACTCGTAGAACACTCAACACCACAGTGAACTACATGTAATGTAGGGTATACGGGAAATCTCTGTACTTTCCCCTCAATTTTGCTGGGAACAAATGGAAGTACTAGTTTCAATTCTTTCAGACAATACTTATGGCTAAATTTGGCTAACCTGAAACTGAGAGGAATTGTCAAGCCTGAGGCTGGGATCCATTGTTGAATTATCCTTGAACGTGCATGCCATTTCATTTTGATATAGTAAATGTCTCATGATATTGTTACTAAGTATCTATCTTTCTAGTTTATAATAGCTACCCTTTATTTAGTGCTTATTATATGTCAGGTATTGGGCAAAATTATTATTCAGACACTACAAAAATCCTATGAATTACTGTTTTTATGCATTAGACAATGAAGCTCTGACATGTTATCTAACTTGCCCAAGGTCACACAGCTAATAAGTGGTGAAGCCAGTGACTATTGGACTTATAAGCCAGTGCTTTTAACCACTGTCCCACCTGTCTTTTTTTTATTTTTATTTTTTCAGGTATCAACTCATAGAAGAAAGAATAATGGCTTTCTCAAATCGTGTTTTAGTTTGCCTGCAATATGAAAACCAGTCTGTTAATTAGCTTCATTGTCAGAAATGTTATCTTTACGTGCTGAGGTAGTTTGTGCTAATTTGCTTCAAAGGGAATAAATAATAGCACCTTTACTCAATGAAATATTATTCTCTGGTCACCGGTGTTCAGAAGAACCCCTAGAGATTAGCAACCAAACACATGTACAGGAGTCATAAAGCTTCAGAAGAATTAGTAGACAAAAGAGATTATGTTTGAAATTTAACCCACTGTCTCAGGTTTGGAAAGTATATAAGACATTAACTCCACATTAATTCAAACTACAAATAAAGCACACCAAATCAGAATTTTGAATTCAATAATAGATATGAATGATAAATAAATGGGAGTAACTATAACTAAAGAAAGCCCTCCCATTTGGACTCCACTATGTAGTACTTGCTTATAATAGCCAGATGCCTCCAATCATCCTCATATTTAATTTTTAAGAAAAATTTATGCTGTACCATAAATAAGTGACTGTAATGTTTGCTTACTGAAGTGTGACCGGCTTGCTTACTCTCTTGGCACTCATTTTCCTGCTTCTCGGTCATTATTTTGCAGAGATGTTCTGGGAAAGGTGCAGAAAGTCAAGTATGGTCTCTGAGGATCATAGTCTACAGTGCCAAACACTGACCACGGACCAATGAAGATAAAGACAGTCAAGAGTCTATTTGATTAAAAAAAAAAAAGAGTCTATTTGATTATGTGTCAAGGAGGCCATTGGAAACTTTGACAAAGGGAATTCACAGAAATAGCGGAGGCCAGATTGGAAAGTGTTGGGAGTGGGGGAGGACTGAGAAAGCAGATTCAGGGAGTACAGACTACTCATTTAATAATTTTGGCTGTTAGGACAAAGATTTGAGCGTGTTAAAATTCTGTGGAACAGAAGCCAGTGAAGAAGAATCAAAGGTAAAGGAGGAAGAGAAAAAGAGCTGACAGTTCCTGGTGTCCAAGGTGATAGGAAGGACTGTTGCTTTTGGGGCTCTGGTAAAAAACCATTGCAGCTGGGGAAGATTATAGGAAAAACTCTCTACTCCAGGGCAGAGGGCAGGAAACCTGATGGAGCTAGAACTACAACTGGGAAAGAGGTAGGAGCACTGGAAAGGTGACATCCCCAAGACCCAGCAACAGAGTACCTGCTGAAAACTGAAGCTTCATCAGAACAGAAAACCCGCCTTACCTCCCACTCAAGATTAGCAAACACTGAGTAAAAAAACAGTGGAATACCATTGGGAGATTTGCAAGAGCATGGAGACAGGCCCACTGTGGGTTCAGTGCAAAAGGAGGACCTAAAGCTGAGGATGGAGCAAATATTGTGGATACCCACTGACAAAGCAGCACCCCCCCCTTGCCCCGCAGAAACACGAGGTAGCACCGCAGAGGCATTTGAGGCCTGCGGGTGCAGAGGGCAACTATAGGAACAGTAAGCCTCAACCTTACTTATTTAGTTAGGTCCTAACTAAATTAATTCAAATCCCCATACCAAAGGCCTAGCAGAAGGAAAGAGATGCCCCTTTCCAAGTATAAAACAATCTGCTTCAGAATCTCCTGTCTTATAGCTTTTAACAAAATATTAGGAAGCAGGGATGAGCTCAGTGGTTGAGCATCTGCCTTTGGCTCAGGGTGTGATCCCAGGGTTCTGGGGTCGAGTCCTGCATCGGGCTCCCCACAGGGAGCCTGCTTCTCCCTCTGCCTCTGTCTCTGCCTCTCTCTCTCTGTGTGTCTCTCATGAATAAATACAAATCTTAAAAAATATATTACAAAGCATAGGAAAACCACACACTGCCAAGAGACAAAGCAATGCTGAAACTGAAAGCTCAGTGGTTAAACTCTCTACTAGAAAAGATGGACAACATGCAAGAGCAGATGGATGATTTCACTGGAGATGGAAACCACAGGAAAGAAAAGAGATGATTCTGGGGTGAAAATACACAAATCTTGGGGATTGTTGGTGAGAAGGGGAGAAAGGACAGAGAATGAGGAGTTAAATAACTGCAATGCAATTTACCAAAGTAGAAAATGCACAAAATATAGTTTGGGAAGGAATTTTCATTATTTCAGATTTAGACAATTTGAATTTAAAGGTTGGTGGAACACCTAAGTGTATATATTCAATACCAGTGGTAAACAGAGGTTTTAAATTCCGGAGAGACATCTGGGCTAAGACCAGCAGGATATGGATGGTTGCTTGAATCACTGGTAGGGATAATATCGCTCAAAGACATAGAGGGCACTGAGAATATAAAAGTGCCAAGACTGAAAACACTGAGAGAACCAGCATTTAAGGGGTGGGTAGGTGAAGCGAAGTCACCAAGGAGACAAAAGAGGAGCAGAAAGAATGACAACAGGGTAAAATGCTTCCAAGAATTTAAGTGAGATAAGTGATCGCTATATTTGGCAACAAAGATGTCACTGGTAAGCAAGAGTCTGGTGAATCGAGAAAGTGGGTTGGGTGAACAAAAGAAAATTTTCTCTTCTTAGAGAAAATACCTCTTTCAGGAAGCTTGGCTACCAAGGTAAAAAGAGAAATAAAGCAGGAGCTAAATGGAGATACCTTACCAAGAAAGAATTTGTTTGCTGTAGAATCAGCTTGAACATATTGAAGTGCTGGTGTGAAGGATCCAGGCTGAAGACACAGGAGAGGGGGGGGGACTGACAAGATGGCTTCAGTGAAGAGATCAGTGTCCCAGTATCAACTGACTCTTTCATGCTTCCAGCATTTATCTAGTGTCTAGTATGTAGTAGGTGATGAGTCATTGGACAAGGCATTGCCCTTGCCTTCAAGGAATTTATGGCCTATAGCAGCATATGGAATGGTAAACAACGAAAAATAATGCTAAGTAGCAAGATAAAAGCTATAGCTTAATCCCAGGGAGCTAGGAGAGCATTTAGGGAGGGTGTCTGATTCAGTTTAAGGACGTCAGAAACAATTTCCTGAAGCCAGAAAATGTAGAGAAAGAGGAGCAATTGCCTGATTTCTAAATGAATGCTATAATTTGTGATGTTCAAGAGGCTAAGAAAAGCATCGATCATCCTAGGAATGAGTTCCATGGGACTGAGCCATGGTGAATAAGACGTGCGTTGAGGGGTGAGAAGATGATGTTGGAGAAAGGACCAGATCATGAAGAGCTATGTAAGCCATGCCAAGGTCAAGTAGCTAGTCATCAAAGTGTTTTGCCTGAGAAATGCAATGATCAGTGTTAAGTTTAGAAAACTCACTCTAGCTGCACAAGGAGAATTTGACAGAGAGCAAGAGTCCCCTTAAGATGACTTAGAATGAACAGGGAGGTGATGAGGTGGGAGCTCTGAAATAAGGCTGACACTGGAAAAATAAATTCCAAATCAGTTTGATAGTTGACTCAAACCTGAAGATGGTAGATTCACAATAGCATTCATCCTTGTGATTGTGTGATTCCCTTCATGAACATTTGTCAGCCTACATACAGGAAAGCCAACATTTGGATGGCATGACTGGGTTCAAGCCAGTGAGCACAAAGGAATACAATGGGTCAAGCTGAGATGAGGGCTTGTCAAGGGGGTTTGAAGTGACAGACCAGGTTGTCTAAGCCAGATCAGAAAGAAAGTGAAGGCAGAAGAGAGGGCTCTTGGGAAAATATGGAGAGTTTCAGGAATGGAGGAAAGTTTTCATAAAATCAAAGAACGTGTATAGACATAGTATTCAAGGAGAGATCTGGAAAGACATAAGATTGTGGCCAAAGACAAGCTTCTTTGAATGTTAAGATTTTGTTGCAGGTGATAACAAGTTTCAGGACACGGCCATTGGGCTGAGTGTAGTGTAGTATTGCAGGGTGAGCAATCACACCAGAGACTGGCCTGAAAATAAAAACAAAAAAAATATTTTAAATGTGACATGTTTATTGTAATAGAACACTTGATTTGAAACCTTAGCTCTGTACTTCTCCTCTCTTCAATTTTTTTTTTTGTTTGTTTATTTATGATAGTCACAGAGAGAGAGAGAGGCAGAGACACAGGCAGAGGGAGAAGCAGGCTCCATGCACCGGGAGCCCGATGTGGGATTCGATCCCGGGTCTCCAGGATCGCGCCCTGGGCCAAAGGCAGGCGCCAAGCTGCTGCGCCACCCAGGGATCCCTCATCTCTTCAAAGTGAAAACTATTCTTTGAAAAAATGGTGATGATGTAAGCAATCTTTTTAATGGTAATGTGTCTTTCTTTCTTTCTTTCTTTCTTTCTTTCTTTCTTTCTTTCTTTCTTTCTTTCTTTTTTCTTTCTTTCAAGATTTATTTAGTTATTGAAAGAGAGAGAGAGTGGGAAGGGGTAGAGGGAGAGACTATCCAAGCAGACTTCTGCTGAACATGGAGCCTAACATGGGGCTGGATCTCAGGAGCCATGAGATCAGGACCTGAGCCAAATCCAAGTTTCCAACACTCAACTGACTGAGCCATTCAGGTGCCCCTTGATGTAACCAATTTCACAGAGTGGCACAAGGGGTTGCTTGCTGCTTCTCCCAGGAAGCTTTCTGTGGAGGCAAGTGTGTTTTCACCTAGAACGACTCTTTGGAAGCTTCTGGGCCTCCCGTTTCCACGTCAAGGATAGAAGTAAAGTGAAAAGTGGAAATATGGCCATCAGCTCGGAGTTTGCAGACTGCTGCCTGGATGGCACCTGGAGTTCACTTCTCTCTCCTCCAGCTCCCCGCCCAGCATCGCTCGATTAACTTCTACTTATTATGCAGGACTTTTAAATGTCACTTTCTTAGGCCTTTACTGACACCCAAACCAATTTAGTTCTTCCATTAATGAATGTTCATGGCACTTCCCATTTTGTTTCTTGGCCCTTTTCCCAACTGTAACGAGAGAATGTGTAGTTATTTATCTCGTGTTTCTCTTCCCTTCCTGGACCTAAGTCCCCTGGAGGTAGGGACTGTGGCTGTATAGTTTGCATAGGTATACGTCGTCTCACAATAAATTACTGGAACCAAAAATGGAATAATTATGCCTCCCCTTATGTCTGTGGGGAGAGTCTAAAGAAGAAATCACTACAATGTGTTCCACTTGGAAGCAAAGCACATTAAAACCAACTGAAACTGATTCTTGACTGCTGGCTCTGACATCATCTCTTTGCAGATGAAGCCTGGACAGCCCTGCTAACAACCCACGTGACATAAATGCATCAAGGTGGGGTCTATTTTTAGCTACAGCAAATTACCATTCCTTTATGCTTTCAGGTTTTCATCTTTGCAAATGAGTTCTCTTGTTCTTAACATTTTTCAGAGTAAAGTAAGCCTGATTGCTTTTACGAAGAAAGAAAACAGTCTTTAAGGCAGAGAGCATTTCTCCTTTAATCTCCGCCCCAGCTCAGAGGTTCAAAGAGCCTTTACTGGGCTGCTTGATGCTATTCCTGAGAATAGGGATGGTCTTTCAGACTTTTTGTAAAGACACTGCAAACTCACACTCACAGGGGAAACTCGGCCCAAAGAGAACAAAACAAAAATTTGGCTCTGAGTCTGGGACATGATGTTCCACAATGACACAATTGATTAATAAGAAATTGGCATCATAGAACTATGGATTTTTAAACCATATTTGTAAATATGCTTGTATCATATAAAAATGAGCTATAGGCTCCCACCAAAGATGCGGTTTACCTAACGTCTTGAAAATGAGGGTGTGCTTTGTACAAGTCAGGTCACTTCCTGCTTTAACAAGTGATGTAGACAAGGTCAAAGTTACTGGCTACAACATGGCATCAGCACAAATGAGCTGTCGCACAGAGAGAATCCTATTTCCTGGTGTTGGGGAGTAGAAAGACAACGGAGGGCCTGTAGATCAAGTAGAGCGATGCAGGGAGGGCATGTGTAGCTTTTTAAGCATATTGAAACATTTGAAGTATAATTCTCTATTTTTAAAAATATCATTTTCTAACACACACACTAAAAATTGAAACCTGGTATACAGTTTTTGGTTTACAAGGATATGAAGAAAAAGTTTCAGAATCACTAAGGAGGCCCAAAATATTTATGTTCAGTCAAGGAAGGCATAGGCCTAAAAAGGCCAGTCATAAAGTTGGCCCAAAAGTAGGATAGGTAGAAGGAGTATGATCAGCTCAGTTCAATTTCACCTTTTACCTCTTTCTCCCTATTTTAGCTTTACTCTTTTCAATCAAACACACCGTGTACAGTCCTGTTTCCATGTATTTGGTGGGCAGAACTCCCCCCAAAGATGCCGCGTCCTAATTCCTGGAATACGTGAATATGTTCATTAACAAGACAAAGGTTACTCTGTATTAAGATTAAAGTTAAAGAATTTGAGGTGAGATTATCCTGGATTACCTGGGTGGGCCCAATCTAATCTCATGAGTCCTGAAAAAAGTGCCATGAAGGCAGAAAGATGGGTCAGAGATAGACAAAAGGATGAAACTCACCATCAATGGCTCTGAAGATGGAGGAAGGAGACCAGGAGCCAGGGAAAATGACAGCCTCTGGGAGCTGAAAATGGTCCTCAGTTTACAGCCAGCAACAAAACACAGACCTCATTCCTACAACTGCAAGGAGCTATATTCTGCCAACAACACAAATGAGCAGGAAATGGATTCTCCCTACAGTCTCCAGGAAGGAACGCAGCGTGCCAACACTTTGATTGTAAGTAACCTGGTGAGGCCGTACTGAACTTCTGAACTGCAGAACTGTAAAATAAGAAGCTTGAGTTATTGCAAGCCACAAAGCTTCTGGTAATTCTTATAGCAACAATAGAACACCAATACAATGCCTTTGCCACCTTTCTCCGTGTTTGCGATACCATTCCCTCACCCGCATTCTTCTAAATCCCACATTGTCAGTGAAGGAATCCTGACCTCGTGAATCGCTCCCTGCTCTGTTCTACTTTGTTGGCACATATTCTTAATGGAGCTAGTTATTTGTTCATACCTATGTTCTAGCTCCATAGGGAAATTTTTGAGACCCTTAAGAACAGGATGATGTATTAACTGTGGTCCATTGCAATAAAGGCCACAAATCCTTTCCCTGCTAGTATCTACACTCTTGCAATGTGGCTTGGAAGATAGTCCCACCAAAAGATGGATTATATTCCTCTACCCCTTGCATCTGAGTTGGTCCTATAACTTGCTTGGTCAGTGTACATTAGCAAATATAGCAGTAGCAGTCACATGACTCTGAGATTACCATCAGGTGAACAAGCTTGGGCTAGCCCAGCCAACGGTTAGCTAGTCGAATGTCAGACAGGTGTGTGGACCATGGACCACCAGCTGATGGCAGACTCAAGAGTGGGTTGAGCTGACCAGAAGAAGAACCAGTCGAATGACCCCATCCAGTTTTCTAACCCACAGAATCATGAGCCAATGAGTCACTGTTGTTTTAAGTCACTGGGGGTAGTCTGTTAAACAGAAAAAGCTAATTTATAGGTAATTCAATGTTCTGCATTGAGCTGTTGGTAAATAATTTTGCATGGTGCTCATGATGATGAGGATAGTGACAGCCATGACGACAATGACAATAACAATGACAAAGATAATAAAGAAAGCCATATTGGCTCCAAGTAAAACAGGAAGGTAAGTTGCATCATTTCCATATTCTCATACCAGGAAATGCCAGTGCTTATAAATTGAGAAGTTTCAAATTTTTTGTTCAAATAAGTTGGAAAGCACAGTGTCTAAAGATTTTAGGTTATATACACTACAGTCTATTATTAGTTTCCAACAATTCCAAAATAGCTCTGTACTAAGCTTTTGTATTGGCAACTTTTAGTATTTCAGTCTTTCTCTCTCATTGTGTCAAAACATTAAAAGGAGCCAGATTGTCAGTCTGCTGTGCCAGTTCTAAACATACAAGTAGACTTTGGTTAAAGTCTCTTGGGACTTTGTCACATGAGAAACTCAGCCAGGAATTTTCATCAAAGGTAGCTCTTTTTTATTAAGATTTTATTTATTTATTCATGAGAGACACACAGAGAGAGAAATGGGCAGAGGGAGAAGCAGGCTTCCTACAGGGAGCCCGATGCAGGACTTAATCCCAGGACCCTGGGATCACAACCTGACCCAAAGGCAGACATTCAACCACTGAGCCACACCGGTGCCCAGTAAAGGTACCTTTTACACAGGAGCCAATAGTAGTTCATCTCTCATCCAAATAATCTCTATCGTTCAACTCACAAAAACAGTCTTCGAGTGTCATACATAGTCGTAAGTGAACTGAGTAGCACATAAAGCCCTGATATGTAGCTTGAGTAGTTTCCAGTACAATGTACTTCTTCAGCCTACAGCCCATCAAAATGTTTGAGAACGAAGTAGGAACAAAGAGGAGACCAACAGAGAACAACAGGGCACAGTCACCCAAAATGTGGCATAGTCACATTCCAGTGCCCAAGGAGGGACATCCCTGGTCACCTAACCTTGCTTCTCTAGGGCTGTTGTGGGTAAAGTTTTTGCCAAACACATTCTTTCTGATTATCATTCGAAATATTGTAAGCCCAGGGCAACAAAGGTTTTGTCACCTCCAAGCAGAAGAAATATTATGTAATCCTAGAAAGTCTATTTGAAAGGCATCTCAGATTTGATCTGATAGAACTTCCCACATAATACAGACATCCTTTCCAGAGTTAGTCCTCCACACCCTACTTGAATTCCTCAAGTGTTAGGAAAATCACAATTTCCTGAGACAGCCCATACTATTTTGAGCACCTATAATTGAGATGAAGTTTTTTTTCTCATATTAAACTGAAATCTATCTCCCACCCACTGAGCCAAATTTTACTTCTCGAACTGCACACCATACCACCATACATGTTTTCTCCCTCCCCTGCCACCGGGTGCTGTGTTTACAAGCCCAGGCTTTGGAGTCAGCCGCCAGATTGGTGGTCAATCGTCAGCTCTTTCCCTCACCAGCTGGGCCAACCTGAGCCAGTCTTCCTCTCAAACAATCGGCATTTTCAACTATAAAACTGGAGTCGTAATACCCGCTTTGTAGGATTATTGTGAAAATCAGATAAGGTAACACATATAAAGTACATAGCACAGTTATCAGTATGGTATCAGTAAGTGGAAGCCGGCATGATTACTCTGAGAACCTTCCACATATTTAAAAAGAAACTTATTTTTCCATAATGTCTTCTCTTCTCCAAACTGAGCATCTCCTTCTTCAAGTATACTTTGGAACATGGCAAAAAATATTCTTTCCCTGATCTAGATACTGCACTTGTTTACAGCTTAGGTTCGCATTTAGTGTCCAACTTAAATGATACCTGGTTAACACTCCCTGCTGCAACTGGCCGTTTACCTATTGCCAGAAACCAGGGTGGATTTCCTCTAGTTGATAAAACTGGACAGAAAGCAGGTCCATGGTGCATCTGGGCAACTCCACCGTAAGTCTGCTTGTCCCTCCTGACGGCAGCCTGTTTCCATATCGTAAGGTATATGCTTTTGGAGGAGAATGCCTTCTTGTCGTTGTCTGGTCTCCAAGAGAAAACAGTTTTGCTGGTCCTGCTGCATCTCCTAGTCCACCTCTTGGGGGTAAAGTGAAGTAACTGATGAATAGGCAATAGCCACTAGCCAGGTTTCTCAATGGGGAGGAGCTAATTTAACATCATGAGCCCAAGAAATGTGATCTGCTTGGCCTTCCCTCTCCACAGGGACCAGTGAGAGCTAGTTAGCCTGCTTATTCCAAAGACTAGGTGGGCAAGGAGGAAGTCAGCGAGCTCATTGTGGCACTCACACGAACTTGCATTCTCCTACCTGGCCTTTATATTATAGGGATGACGTTGCCCTTCATCATTTGTACATTTCATGTTCTTATTTATTTCATGGTCAGTGAGTGAAGAGGGGTGCTATTTGCTGGCCACCTGCAGGCCCCAGTATGTTCTGACCATAATCTGGAACAATCCCACTGAATGAATGCTGACGGCTGAGGAGGTCGGGAGGTGGAGGGGGCTGCGCTAGCCTCCTGGCCTGCTCCTCCCCAGCAGCAGTTCTCTTTTCTACAGTCAGAAAACCACCACGAGAGGGATAGAAACAGAAAGAGGCCTGGGAGATTGCAGTTTTTAACATGCTCCATCTGTTCACTGTCTAAAAGCTAAGTAATAAGGGTCACAGAAGATCCTATTTCAGCCCAACAGACTTAAAATAAATGACTTCTAGACACTGGAAGTTGTTACTGATTTTAACCCGCAGTCAGCCAGAAGTTCTGAAAAAGAGGTAAGATCCACCAAGTGGGTAGAGAGCAGCATAAATGGCAAACCGTCAATCACGTACGTCAACGAGCACTGGATAGACTTCTCCTGATGAATTTTTTTTAATGCCAGATATTCACAGCTCAGCTTCCTTTAGGGGTGCCCATGTGACTACTTCTAGCCTCTTGAGGGAGAAGTCCCTTGTGGGAGCTTCTTGGAGTTTCCTTTCTAAAGAAAAAGAGAGACAAGCAAGAAGAGTCTTTTTCCCTCTCTTCTGTGCTATTATGTGATTACAACAGCCATGTTGGAGCCATAAAGCAACAAAGACTGAGGTCGACGGAGTAGAAGGATGCAGAGAACCCAGGCCCTTGAAGACTTCAGGTTGCTACTTAACAAATTATGGAGTTACCTACCTGTAGACGTCTCATTTATGATGATGAGATGCAATCATTGTTTAAGCCATTTTTAGCTAAGTAGTCTGTTACTTGTAGTGAAGATATTTTCTCCCCCCATCTTTTCTTTGGAGAGAGAGAGACCCTGGAGGCCGGGGGGAGAGACAGAGGGAGAGGGAGAGATAGAATGTCAACCAGAATCTCAAGCAGACTCCAGCCCCAGTGTGGAGCCCAATATGGGGCTTGATCTCATGACCCTGAGGTCATGACCTGAGCTGAATCTAAGAGTCATATGCTTAACCAACTGAGCCATCCAGGCACCCCATAGTGAAGATATTCTAATTGCTACAGGCATGAGTGGCAAATGTTATCTATCACTAGGCCCCTCTTTAAAACATCTTTCTCCTGCTTACACTTTTTAAATATAGTATATATACCACACACATAGATATATGTCAGTATGTATTTCTGGCTGTAATTATGCACAATTAAGTGTGCATAGGAAAAGAAATTTTAAAAAGAGTAGATAAGCACAATAAAATGTTAGGGTGGTAATCTTTGGTAAGTGAAACTTTGGAGAATATAATCTCTTCTATGTTTCTATATCTTACAAATTTTCTATGAATATAGACCTTTATCTTCATACAGAAAAAACTTATTTTCATAAAGTAAAACTTTCATAAGGGCAAATTTTTTAATTCAATCATGTTGGTTTTTCATAGAACTTTCATGTGGCTAAAAGAAGAATATCTGTACAAAGGAGGCGATGTAGTTTCCTACTACCTGAGAAGAGAAAAAGGAGAAATGGGTCTAATTTATACAAGAAAAGATAAAAAATTAAACACTTGCTGTTTAATAAAAATAGCACAGAGCTAGACTGGATAATCTCCAGGTCTACCATCCAGTGAACTGACAAAGAAAAGTAAAAACATTCCCACAGTTATTTCTCCAGGGATTCTAGCAAAATAGCATAGTCACTGATTAGCAATGTCTAAGGATTTTAGAAATCAAAAATACATAGTTTTTCTATGCAAGGCCCTGCAAAATAATTGTATGTATAATTACTGAGTATTTGTTCAGAATACCAAAAGAACTTGGATAACAAGAGTGTAAATCTCCCCCGAATGACAGCACTGACAGCTTGTGATTTATGCACATGGTTCACCCCTACATTGCTACTCTGGGATATCCTTTTGCAAGGGTATGTAATTTATTCTTGGGTCTGTTTCATTAAGAGAAAAATACACGTGCGAGGGAAAGAACCAGATCTTTTTTTTCTTTCAAAATTACTCTTTTTAACTATAAACATATATTAATTTTCTAACATATTTCAGGTAACTGCTTAGTAATAGATAAAAGGCAGTATATGTTCTAACAAAAAATCAAAGGAATGAAAAATAAACCAAAACCTAGTTTTTTGGGGGGGTGGTTAAAGATTTTATTTATTTATTCATGAGAGAGGCAGAGACACAGGCAAAAGGAGAAGCAGGCTCCATGCAGGGAGCCCGACGTGGGACTCAATCTCGGGTCTCCAAGATCGCGCCCTGAGCTGAAGGAGGCACTAAACCGCTGAGCCACCCGAGCTGCCCTAAAACCTAGTTTTGAAGACGACACACATCTTAAAACGAAGAGAAGAGACAGAGAATAAAGCAGCCCAGGAATTCTGTGGAGGCAGAGCTTATGGCTGGGGAATGGGGGTGGGCAGGGCTTTCATGAGGACCTAGAAACTAAGTGAACCTCTGGGAAGGAAGGATGAGGATTGGGTAAGTGAGGAGACTCCAAGACATTCCAGGAAGCGCTCTGAATGAACAAGGCTCAGACACAGACCATGGGGCACTTTTGACGTCAATGTATGGACCAACCAGGCTATGGCGAAGGATGCCAGGAGGAGCGAAAGTAATCGGGGAGATTAGGGAATAGTCACACCGTGGAGGGAATTGCACACCCCAATGAAAACTCCTGATTTCATCCTATAGCACAGTGCTGACTTCCCACGCTCTGGAGTCAGACAAAAGGTTTAAGCTCCAGCTTTTCTGTTTAATTGCTACATGACCTTAGGCACATTAGCTACTTTTCTTTCCTTACTTTTTCATTTCCTTCCTTCTTTTCAGCTTGCTTTCTTTTTTTCAGAATTTGGCTTTACTTTTTTCAACTTTCACTGCGAAAGTTTGCAAATATGCACACGAGTCACGACACCCGTGTAACACGCCCCATGTATGCATCATTGTTTCACCTCCACAGTTTCCACTCCCTCCTCAGCATCCCCCCCCCCCCAGGCCTGATAGGATTCCTGGGATAGGTCCCTGGGAGCACCTGGTTAAGGAATTCCTGCAGGTGGGAGAAGCCAGGAAAGGCTACCTGAGGAGGACCCCCGTGAAAGCAGTATCCACCTTCGACTTGAGACACGTGGGTCCCAACCTGGGTTTCACGCTTTAAAGGGCCTGTTCCCACCCACCTCTGGTCATTCTCCTTTCCGGAGGGAAAGAAATCCCAAGGAAAGGTCCTTGCCTGCAGCCTGTGCCTCCTCAACAAGTCCTGGTATGGTACCTGGAACCCTGGAATTTCCTGTCTAAATGTCTTGGGGCCATCTCTAGGACATGCTCTAGCAGGTGGCTGGTTGACAGGTGGATGCAGGCAGAGCTTAGACCTGTGGGGCTGAGGCTGCTCACATAGGTGTGAGGCCCCTAAGGTACCAAAGGAGAGAGTAGAGGAAGAGAGAAAGGGTCCCCCCACCCCCACCTTTGTTCCTACAGACCAAGAACTCCCATCTGGAGCTCCATTCTTGCCCCACAACCCACAAACGCCTCTGAAAGTAAGTGCCATCTACAATTGTTCTCAAACTTATGCAACTGATGTCTTTTGTCAAGTCAGCTCCCAGGACCGCCAAAGAGCCAGATGAGCATCGTCTGAGTGCCTGGAGGAATGGAATAAAGTTGACGCGTGAAAGAGCGAAGTTGATCGATATGGTTGTCATCAGAAGGACAGGGATGCATTGGACCAGGAGGCCCAAGCAGACCAACATTCTCTTGGTGAGCAGATCTTTTCCAGGGCTTTCTCTATCAGAAAGTTAGAGCCTTATAGTGTTTAAAACAAAAACCACCTGTGGATGCCTTTGTGTGACAGAGTTAATGTTTATGAACGTACTTCATTTTGGAGGGAAGAAGTGCTAGGAGTAACTAACACCTGTTACATCCTAGAATTTAACCATTAAAGTGCAAGGGGGAGGGAAGGGGGGGGTTAGACTGCGGGTGCTATATGTATTAACAGGCATATACCTAAAGCAGAAAAGTAGAAAAGGCAAAGTAGAGCAGCCCACAACAGCAATTAGGATATTTTATTCCTGAGTGGATAATATGTGGTTTCATTTAAATAAGAACACAATCTCCATTAACTTAATTCGTAAAAGCAATAACTCCAACACTCCAGCTATTGCCCTGGTAAGGCATTTTTAGACACATCATTGCTACTTCGAAATTAAAAGTGAATCAGTCCTGTGGAGTTAATTACCAGTAAATATAACCTAAAGGAGGTCTCCCAAATGGCACCGAGCCAGCCTAAGGTGGTTCTCAGTGTTCACCAGAAACGCTGGAAGATACCGGGTATTTGAAAAGCTAAGTTCATATGTGTCGCAAGTGCTTTGGGGAACAGCAGGAGCAATCATTTGCCGCATCCACAGTGAGAAACAAAAATAAAGGGCTGATTAAAAGAAGACCACTTCAATAGAGATTTAGAAAAAGTGTCCCCCCCCACCCCGCCCCACCGCCCCAAAGCAAGCTCTCTGTTGCTGTTGCAACCTATTCCCTAATTCAGTTATGTTTACAGAAAGCAAATCATATCCATTTCCTTTTAATGCTGGCATCCGACCCTATTTGATTATATAAGGTAGAAATAATTTGAGAAACTAGAAATAAAATTAAGCCAGAACGAAGAAGTTACCCTCATCACTACTGCTGTGGAATACAGTGTCCTCTGCTACAGTGTTCTCGAGGAGATATGCAAGAAGACCAGAGACAGAAGAAAAACACTCAGAGAGATAGTTGTCTGAACTTTAATTAAATATTTGAATCATAATTAAATCTTTGAATCAAGGAAAATGGGAATAGATGAAACCTTAGTGAGAGAGAAACGGTACATGCACAAAGGGGATAGATTAATAAAATGACTGCTGACCTGTTATTGGTAATGAACATAATCTGTTTCGTTTTACTACAAACATGTCTAAGTTTCCTGCACCTCCCATAATTATTCAAATGCCCTAGTAAGTGCAATTATTCAAATGCACGCATGTTCCCGCTGTCCTAACTTACACAATGTTCAAGAGTGCAACAGAGCAAGCTGTTCTTTGTTCTGAATCACACAGGCAGGTAATTGAGGTTGCTCGGCCCCAGATTTGATGTAGTTAGCAGTCATGATGCTAATAGATGATTATCTTAAATTACTTTTTTCCCCACCTTAATTTTATGAAGTGACTTCACATGATTTTGCATCTCAGCTATTTCTAAATAAATTTGGTAAACCAAAGACCAGCCTCGAACCATACATTTTAAGACAGATTCCCACTGGAACTGTTTGCTATATATAACGGAGTCTATTACACCTCTTTCAACAGACACAATATTAACGTCGAGTGTCGTGGTCATATGTATACGAACTACATAGAAAACAGTGTTGCTTTCTAATGTGTGGCTTGTCTAAACCCTAAAAGAGCACAGACCGCTTTACAGAGCCAAAACCATGATTATTGATCCATCTTGACTGTGGTTCCACTTGCAAGATAAAGTCCCAACTGGGAGTTTCTCATAAATTGGGTCAAGACAAGAAAGGTAGGTAGCCAGGGTGTCTCTGTGTCTCTTTTCCAAGAATTGAAGGCCACTTCTCCTGGTGTCTGGAAGAAGTAAAATGTCCTTGTCTAATGGGTATTGCTTTAGTAAACCACATGCCCAGTAAGTTCTAGCATCTAGGAGCATGCAATAGCAGCTAACGTTAGCTCTGCAGTCATGGCATTATTAGTGTTTAATTATAGCATGTGCATTGAGATATTTTAAATGTTAAAGAGAAAACAGAAGGATTCATTCTCCTTAGCAACCATTATAGTACAGAATGTTCAAAGCTGCGATCACACTCATAAGGCAAGTAAACTGATTACAAATGAAGGTAGCCACACGTGTGCATGCTATAGGAAACATGAAACTGGCACCTAAAACACCCCTTCTGTGTCTTCACAATTCCATGGCTGGCTCAGACCGTCAATGGGCACAATGGGAAATCCCCGCTTTAACCCGCTGTGCCCGTGTGGAGTCTTAGACGTGCGAACACGGGGCTCAAGTAATCGATCTGTTTTCTCTTTTCTCACTGGCTAACGGCCCGACTTTATAAAAACCCTTTTAAGAATAAAGGGCTTGAGGTCTTAGCGGCGGCTCCTGCTGGCGGGCACATCTGCGGCTTCGCTCCCCAGGGTAGTGCGGGCTGCGGAGGACGGAGGCTTCGTCCACGACCAGCTACTTCCCCAGCGGCTCCCGGAAGGCCGCTCGCTGCGGCGGTACCGGCCGCTCTGGCCCGCGCGCTGGTGCTGGTGCGGGAGGCGAGGGGCGCAATCCAGGCCTCGGAGGGGCGCAATCCAGGCCTCGCAGGGGGCGCAATCCAGGCCTCGCAGGGGGCGCAATCCAGGCCTCGCAGGGGGCGCAATCCAGGCCTCGGAGGGGGCGCAATCCAGGCCTCGGAGGGGCGCAATCCAGGCCTCGCAGGGGGCGCAATCCAGGCCTCGCAGGGGGCGCAATCCAGGCCTCGGAGGGGGCGCAATCCAGGCCTCGCAGGGGGCGCAATCCAGGCCTCGCAGGGGGCGGCAATCCAGGCCTTATCGCGGCGGGGGGGACCCCGCAATCTAGGCCTCGGAGGGGGCGCAATCCAGGCCTTATCGCGGCGGCGGGGCCCCGCAGTCCAGGCCTTATCACAGCTCCCTTCGCAGGACAGCGCGGAGATAAATGAACCTGTCCTTTTTTAAAAAATGTCAGTGTAGCAAGTCCTTGAAGTTTCCGGTGTTTCGACTTCAGGGTTTCTCTAAAACACAGAAACAGAGGCTAAAACTCGGGTGTCTGCGCACAGGGGCCTCGGGGAGCCCCTCGGGGGAGGCCTGGGGTCCCGGGCGCCGCCGTCGCCGCGGCTCAGGGCGGGGCCTGCCGGGGTCCTGGCGGGGTCCTGGCGGGGTCCTGGCGGGCGGGGGCGGGGGGCGCCCTCCGGGGCCCGGCCGGGTCACCAGTGCTGGCCGGCGGCGCGGGTGCCCAGCTGCGCCTGGGACACCGCGGGCACCGCCGTGGCGGCGGCGGCGGCGGCGGCCGCGTCCCCGACGCCGGGCAGGACGGAGCGCACGGAGCGGCGGAACTCCTCGTTCCTCCAGGTGTAGAGCAGCGGGTTGAGCGCCGACAGGGCGCAGCACAGCAGCCAGCTGGCCGCCTGCACGCCCCAGGGCACGGGCAGCGAGAAGCCGCTGGCCAGGCTCACCCAGGCCAGCGGCTGCGTGGCCAGCAGGAAGACGCAGCAGAGCAGCAGCACCGACAGGCCGCTGAGACGCCGCTGCGCCCGGCGGGGCTGCAGCGCGGGCGGCAGGGGCTGGGCCTGCGCCGGGTGCGCCGTGCCGCCGGGGCCCGGGGCGTGCGGGGCGCCCGGGAAGGCGGCGGCGGCGGCGGCGCAGCCGGGCAGCTGGTGCAGCAGGTGGAAGTTGAGGACGCTGACCCGCTTGACGCTGACGCGCACGCGGCGCACGATGCCCAGGTAGCAGTGCAGCAGCAGCGCCGTCTGCGCCAGCAGGGCGGCGGCCGCCAGCAGCGCGGGGTAGTGCAGGCGCGGGGGCGCGGCGCCGGGCCGCGGGGCCCAGGGCGGCAGCAGCAGCACGAGCGCCAGCGCCAGCGCCCAGGACAGCGCCAGCATGCCCGCCGTGTGGCGCCGCTGGTACAGCGCCTGGTAGGTGGCGGGCGCCCGGGTGATGAGCAGGTAGCGGTTCAGGGCCACCAGGCAGTGGGACAGGAGGGACACGGTGAGCCCCAGGCCCAGCAGCCCGCCCCGCAGCAGGCGGTAGCTGCCGCCCGCGCCGTCCCAGCCCGCGGGGGGCTCCGCCGCGCCGGCGGGCAGCAGCCCGAGCACCGCCTCCTGCGGCATCCAGAGGGCGCACACGCTCAGGTCGGCGGCGCAGCCGTTCACGATGAAGGCGTTGCTGGTGGTCTGCAGCTTTCGGAAGGACGACACGAGGTAGATGACCATGCCGTTGGCCAGCGTGCCCCCGATGGCCAGCCCCGAGTACAGGAGGGACACGGGGATGCGCCGGCCCGCCCACGACTCCTCTTCCTCGCAGAGCAGCAGCAGCGAGCCCCCGGTGGTGGAGGACGTGGACGCGGAGGAGGAGTTGGTCATGCTGGCCGGCTCTTCGCACCTCGCCGCCAGCCTCAGCTCCGCCCGGCGCGGCCCATCCCGACAGCCGCCCGCACGGAGGGCGCGCACGGCCCCCGGGCCCTGCGCCGGCGACGCGGGGGGCGGACTAGCGGCCTGCGGGAGCGGGGGCGGGGGGCGGGGGCCGCGTGGCCGAGGACGGGTGCCCCCTCGGGAGTGGCTCCGGCGCGCGGGGACAGGCCCCCCCGGGCGGGGCGGGCGGCGGGGGGCCCCGGGACGGGGCGCCGGCAGCAGGCTCCTGTCGTCCCCGAAGCACGCGCACACGCACGGAGTGGCGGCCGGACGGCGCCCGCGGTGTCCAGAAGGCAGACGCCGCCCAGCCGGGGGCAGCGCCGGGGCGCGGGGGGCGGGGGTACCTGACTCTGGGGCTGGTCCTCGGCGGGCGGTGGCGGAGGCAGGGGCGCCCGGAGACACCTCCTCACGGCCGCGTCCGTGGTCCCCGCATCGGCAGGAGACGCTGCGCCGGCGTCAGGGCCGGGAGCCGGGGCCCGCGCCTCCCCGGCGGCGGCCGCACGCTCGGCCCCGGGCAGAGGGCAGCAGCCCGCGGGCGCGGGGAGGCCTCCGGGCGGGCGGCGCGGCAGGAGCGCGGGCGGGCGCCGGGCTCGGGCGCGGCGGGAGCGGAGCTGCGGGGAGCGCCGGCGGCGCGCGGAGCCAGGGTGCTGGCCGCGGTGCTGAACCCACACGGAGCGCTCTGGTGCTCAGCTCTGCATCACCCAGGGAAAAAGGCAGCCTTGCCACGCTTGGCATGAATTATTCAATAGCTTCTATCTTGTGAAAGGGAAAAAAAAATACCTTGTTCAGAAAGTGCTGTAATTAACAAGTTTCTCTGCCTTGTCTTTTCTCTCTCTCGCCCAATCACCTTATTTTTCACCCTGCTTCATTTTTCTTCCCTTCATCCTCTTCCTCTCATCAGTGTTGGAATAAAACGTAATACGCTCCTGATCTATTTCGTCCTAGTCTCATGCGTTCCGTGGGCAAGATTTTTCTGAGGGATGACTATACTCCCATTCCCAGGACTGATCTCTTCCATCCCACACTTGCAGAGAGAATTACTTTATATTCCAAATGAAATTCTTTTTTTTTCCCCTCCCTTTGGTAAGGTGGGACATGGGTAATTATCCACAGAAAATCCCCGAGCCTCCACTTAAATCATAACTTTGATTTTATTCTCATCACCAAACTCCTTTTCAGAGTTTGGCTTGTGTTCAGGAATGAAATGGTTAGAGGGTAAAAATGAAATGGTCAGGTGAAAAGTAGGTGTCAGGGAGAAAAAAGAAAACCTGAATAATCCAGTGTCGATGACACAATGACTCTTTACTTGAGAACTTTTTTATTTTATGGCCTTAGATGGAGATTTGCAGTCAGATGTTGGAAACTTCTTTGATGCAACCACTTACTTAACCATTCCGCATGGGAAATTTTCCATAAAAGCCACCCTTCCCTCCCCTTGCCCCCCAGTAAATCCATTTTTGCTGTGAAAATCGTTTATTTGAAAACTTAAGTCAGTATGGAATATGGTAAGAGCGCATAATGGAAAAAATGAGCCGTGGAGTTTCGGGACACCTGAGTTCTAAGCTGAGCCTCCACCAACTGGCCTTGTGATGGATCGTTTTGTCATCTTGTCAAATAAGTTTTCACTCAGTGACTTCCAAGGCCCTTCCTTTTCAGACTTTCTGTGAATCCTCACACATAAATTTAACATTTCTCCTCCCTAGGTCTGACACTAGAAACGTTCCTCTCTATCTAACATGTGCCATAGCCCTGGATCCTATGGTAGGAGTCCTCTCCCGGCTGTCTGTAAGGTGACATTTCAGAATGGAGAGCAAGACGCACTTCCTCTGCTGTCCTCTCTCCCTTTCCATGAAATGGTATTAGTTAGTGACTGTTAACAACTCTAATGGGGTTAGAGCTAAGCATGACTTGATGGGTTAGTCCTTTTAGGCAGTAATTAAGTGGAATTAGTTGAGTTGGAGGATTAAAGAGATGAACCAGGGATTTGCTTTTCGAAGGACTGAAGGTTCAGATGTCAAGTTCATTGATGTTGAAGAGAATTTGCTATTGTCCTTCGCCTGGAGTCATTTGTCTTTCTTGTGTCTCTGAGTACATCAAGCACAGCACGCCTGCAAGAGATTCCTCTAATTATTTATAGTTAAAATCTGTGCTTGAAATAAAAATTTCCTCTCACATCAGGGGGGTATCTGATTTCCAGGTCCCTGGCCCCCTGCTGCTGCCTTACCTGTTGCCTGTGGGAACAAGCAAAATCCCTGCTGAGAGGCTCTGGTGCCTTTTAATCACTCACATTTCTGTCAAGTCTATGCCTTTCTTCTTTAGCCCATGCCTGGCAGGGGGCAAGTTTTTGTTTGTATTTGGTGTGGGTTTTGTTTTAATCTATAGAACAATAGTACAATCCATAGTACAATAGGGTGAAGGGTTTTTTCCTCTCATTCCCAAAACCAGGGCAATGCGTGGCATGTGGAAGGTTCTCAATAAATAAATAATCAGTGAGTGGATGGCTGTATAAATGATTTCTTTTTTCTTTTTCCTTTTTATTCCATGGTGAAACGGTGAGTGATTTTCACAACCCCCTCTTTCCTCCTACCCCTGGCAGGAACTTGGCAAGGGTCAACCACCCTTCTTATGTGCGTCCAGTCTCTCTCTACCCACCACTGGTGGCTTTCCTTTGGCTTCAAAAGTGCCAGCTTCACCACAACCTAATAAACACTTCCCCTGCGCTTCATCTCCTCAAGCTGCCTACACGAGCTCACTCCCTCTCCTGGCAGACACGCTCTGCTTTGACCTCCTTTTCTCCCACCGAATGCCCAGCCCACACCACTTGTGCTCTCACCCTGAGACACTTTCCACCTGGCTGAAGTTCTACTCATACACAAAATTGCCTACCGGACACTGCTACTTGGGTGCTCTGTGGGCATCTCAAAACCTCAAATGTCCAAAACAGGTCCCTTCATCTTCTTTCCAAACCAATCCCTACTTTTCCCGTATTCCAGTCCCTGTGCCCAGCATCACCATTATCCTGATGCCTAAGTCAGAATCCTAGCTATCATTTTTTATTACTTCTTTCCTCTCTTCCTCCCTATATCCATCAATCACCCAAGTGTCCTCATTCTACCATATTCATGTTTTGTAATCTGTTCACTGATCTCTATTCACTCTGCCACTACCTAATATCAGACAACCACAACTACCATCTCTTCTCTAGAATATCCCAACAAGCTCCTAACTGATGTCTACCTACCATCTTACCTCCCTCCAGGCAAAGTGATCTTTCTAAGACTAAAAGACACCGCTTCTCAAGTGTTAAATTTTTTTGTGTGTCCCTACCTTCCACTCCAATGTACATTCTTTGAAAATAGAGCTTTGCATTGATTACTAGTGTTATTGGATGCTCCCAGAACAATGCCAGACACATAGGATACTCTTAATCAATATTTGTTGGAAGAAATAGTGAGAAAGTGTCACTTTTGTGCTTAAGTTCTTTCACTAAGACCCTATTATCCTCAGAAGAATCATGAGCATCATCATTGCTAATGTTACTGAATACACACCACATGCACCAGGCATTCCTTTGGGGATTTTTCATCTATGGTTTCATTTGGCCCTCATGTCAGGCCTACAAGGCTTACCTCTAAACTTACAGGCTGGGGCAAGAGTCCTGGTCCAGGGCAGCCCGGGTGGCTCAGCGGTTTAGCACCGCCTTCAGCCCAGGGTGTGATCCTGAGACCTGGGATCAAGTTCCACGTCGGGCTCCCTGCGTGGAGCCTGCTTCTCCCTCTGCTGTGTCTCTGTCTCTGTCTCTCTCTCTCTGTCTCTCAAGAATAGATAGATATATGATAGATAGATAGATAGATAGATAGATAGATAGATAGATAGATAGATAGTTAGTCCTGGTCCACAGGCTATATATCTAAATATTTTAAATTCATGAATCAAGCCATCAAATTGTCAAATAATATTGTGTTCTCCTACCTTGACAAACTTACTTTCATGACAACTGAAAGCTGGGCTCAAATTTAGATCCTCAGATTCATAGATTATTGCATGCTACTGGAATGTGACAACTTGGCCACCTTACCTCTGTCCCACAGTCCATCCCCTTCTCTCCCTGTCCTCAGCTCTGTCATTGCCTGCCTGTTACATATAGGATGCTCCAACCTGCTCATCCAAGTCCCATCCGTACTCCTGTCACACAGCTCTCCCTTAGCACCATTTCAGACCTGTAATGATGCCTGGAAGGCAGAGTCAGCCAGCAGAAGGACAAAGTCAGAGCAGAGGTCCACACAGATCATGAAGGTGTGTTCATGGCCACTGGGCAAGGAATTCTGGGGTCCTTGCCAACGAACGTGGTCTCGAAAGGGCATGTGAGCTTTACATGAACTTGTTCCCCTTGGATCCACTTAATAGATGAGAAAGCTGAGTCACAAAAATAATTTGGTAAGTGAATTTCGTTAAGTAGGTAAATTAAACAACTTGCCCAAGATCACACAGTTAGAAAGTAGAATAACTGGGATTCAAACCCGTTGCTCCATACTTAACCCCCATCACACCATACTGCCGCCTTTGGTAAAGTTTAAATTCTTTAACATGGGTTAGCTGCTGTAAATAAAGCTGACACAACAAGGAGACCCAAAATTATGGAGGTTCAAAAAAGAAATAATTCATTTATCTCTCACAAAGGTGAATGAACAGTCCAGGTGGAAGGCAGATCAACTACACCAGGTCATCCAGAAACCCAGGGATCTCCTTATGGCTCCCCCACCCCTTAGGACAGGAGTATTCAAAGTGTGGTCCCTGACCAGAGACATCAACATCCCCTGGAAACATGTTAGAAATGACTGAGACCCACTGGATCAGATTTTCTGGTGATGGTGTCCAGCGATCTGTTTTAACGAGCCCTCCAAGTGACTCTGATGCTTGCTAAAGATCGACCACCACTGCCTCAGGATGCTATCCTTGTCTACTTGGATGACATCATTTCACCACTGTCACATCCACATGCCAGCTGGCAGAGATGAGGAAAGAAGAGAGAGGGGCAGCCAGCTTCCTTTTCAAGGATGTGAACTGAAAAGTTCACATATCACTTCTGCAAATACATACCCCAAACAGTGAAAACTTTAGTCACATGGCTGCTGCTTGCTGCAAGAGAAGCTGGGGCCACGCTAGCTGAGCGTTCACAGGCCCTGCGCAACTCCGGGAGGGTGGAGAAAGGAGAGGGCAGACAGTGGGCAGTAGAGGGAAGCCGGTTACCAGGTTTACCCAGGTTTAAACCTGCAAGTTTAGAATCAGGCCATTATCAGTTGGGCCCTTTAAGCATGGTGCCTTGGGCATACCAGCTTTTCAAGATCCTTTGACAATACTTAATATCTGAAAAAAAAAAAAAAGAATTCCTGGCTCTGAAATATAAAAAAGAAAAGTTTGAAACAGAAATTAATATGCGGGGTGCCTGGGTGGCTCAGTCAGTTGAGTATCTGCCCTTGGCTCAGGTCATGATACTGGGGTCCTGGCATCGAGCCCTGCATTGGGCTCCCTGATCACTGGGGAATCTGCTTCTCCTGCCCCTCCGGCCCTCTCCTGCCTCTCTCCCTGCTTGTGTGCTCTCTCTCTCTCTCTCTCTCTCTCACTCAAATAAATAAAATCTTTTTTTTTAATAAAATCTTAAAAAAAGAAATTAATATGCTATTAGTCAACTGCACATTATCAACAATAGCCAAACCATGGAGCGAGCCAAGTGGATAAAGAAGAGGTGGTACATACACACAATGGAACATTACCCAGCCATCAAAAAGAATGAAATCTTGCCATTTGCAATGACATGGATGGAGCTAGAGGGTATTATGCCAAGCAAAATAAGTCAGTCAGAGAAAGACAAATACCATATGATTTTACTCATATGTGGAATTTAAGAAACAAAACGGATGAACATAATAGGAAAGGGGGGGGAAGGAAAGAGGGAAACAAACCATAAGAGACTCTTTTTTTAAGGTTTTTTATTTATTTATGAGAAAGAGAGTGGAGGGAGAAGCAAAGAGAAGCAAAGAAAGAAGGAAAAGCAGACCCCTTGCAGAGCCCGATGCCCACCCTATCCCAGGACCCTGAGCTCATGACCTGAGCCAAAACCAAGCGTCAGACCCTAAACCAACTGTGCCACCCAGGCACCTCCATAACAACTCTTAACAATAGAGATCAAACTGAAGGTTGATGGAGGGAGGTGGGTAGGGGTGGGCTACATGGGTGATGGGGATTAGGTACTTGTTATGATGAGCACTGGGTGTTGTATGCAAGTGATGAATCACTTAATTCTACTCTGGAAACCAATATTGTAGTGTATGTTAACTAAAATTTAAATAAAAATTGTGAAAAAATAGTCAACTGCAAATCAATTCATTATTTATAAACTATTTTAGGTGGAAATCGGGATACATTGTCATATGTTTGATATGATGTGTGATGGGGCCTCCACAAGTGCTGAGGTCTGCACAGGTCTTAAAACTGCCCAGCGTAAGTCCCTCCTACAACCTCTTCCATCCTCACCTCTGCACCCCTTCTCTCCCCACCCCAGCCCTGCTCCAGCCAGACTGTGGACCTGCCTTCCTTGAGTGTGCCTCAGTTTCTCCTCTTGCTTCCAGCTAGCCATGTCTGTGTGTTCAGGGCATGCCATTCTCCTGGCTGCCTCTTTGCAATCCACTCCCATTTTGCCGTGCTAAGTCCTACTTATCTTCCAGGCCTGAGCTCAGACTTCCCCCTCCTGCAAGGAGTCTTTCTTGACCTCCACGATAGCTTGTCCAGCCTGTGTGCCCCCAAAGCACACGTGTGTGTTGCTGCCACAGCCGGGCTCCCCAAGGATTGGCTACTCCCTCTCCACCTGATAAACTACTCAAGGCCAAGGCTCTCTTTTTGGTCAGAGTGCCTGACACGCTGTAAATACTTAAACATTTGGTGACTGAATAGGTCCCTGGGGAACCTCTAGTAGGCAAGGTCAAGATTTCTAGCTCAGTTACTTTCTCAAGAGGTCAACTGGCAGTCAGAGTCACGCAGCAAGGCGTTGCTGTTACTGATCTTCCCAAACTGCTTTATAAGCTTCATGTAACCACATCCTCATGCTCGATGCCACCAAATTATTTTTAAATAGAGCTTTTGTTGATAACAAGGACCCGCTCATACCACTGCATAGCCACCCCTGACAGGGCCCAGGGTGTACTTTGCCCAGTACTCGATTTCAAAATCCACCAAAGCACATCTAGCACCTGGCTCCCCATGCTTTGGAAAGATCTGAGAAATTGCTCGTTTCCTGGGCCTTCCCTGGCTGCCAGGGGCCAGGCCACAGAGCAACCCCACCAAGCACAATGCCAAGACTGTGTAAAATCCTATTTCAAACCCCAGCTGCATTTCTTCAGATCTGGATCTTCTCAGAATGAACACAACTGAGAACCATGTTGGGATGAGCTTCTTCGGACCAGAAGAGAGGTTTTGCAAAGGAAGGGCAGCTCCATGCTGCTTTACAGAAGCCCAGCGTAGGAGTGATTCAACTGCAGGAGCCCATTTACCATTAGGAGAAAGCAAAACCCCCGTAGAGTTTTTAGAAATCACGCATTTGCAGAACCATGGGGCTGGAAATGACCCGCGGTCTGCTCCTTGCCGAGCTCTCACCTGGGGTGCCTGAGACCTTCCGCGCTGGCCTCCCACTTGCCTTCTGCTCTGTCAGACCCCAGAGCACCAACCCGAGCAACCGCAGCTCATGCAGGGGCAGACTCCCATCAGGCAAGTACCCCAGAGCCCGGCTCACAGTGGGGGGCCATTTGGCAAAGTCTGGGAGTACTTTTGGTTGTCACACATGGGGGCAGAGGGTGTCACTCTATCTAATGGGTAGAAAGCAGGGACACTAACCATTTCACAGGAGTCCCACAACGAAGAAGGATTATCCAGCTCAAAACGTCAGCAATGCCCACACTGAGAAACCCTGCCAAGGAGGTTAGGAGCTCAGGGTGGAAGCCAGAGCCTGTTTGTAGTTGCTGGCAAATTATTTCACCTTTACTGATCTCAGTTTTCTCCTTTGTAAAATGCAAATAATGTCACTTCCCTGTAAGGTGGGGAGGGTCTAAGATGATTAAATGTTTGCAAACAGCTTCAGGAAGTGGCCAGTGAGTGTGACAATGGTGATTCCCAACTAGGGAGTGGAGGGTGTAAAGGGACACATCTTCCCAAAGAAAAAACCTGGAGGAAATGTGGGATGGCTTATGAAACATAGATTTAGATAAACCAATTTTCAGCTCTGAGTCACTGCCCCAGGAAGTCCCTGTAAGCATTTTAAGAAAACTGTGATCCTCTCCATGTTTGTGTGCAAACATGGATGTGTGTATCTATGTGTTTTTCTGGAGATTAAATAATTATTTCAGCTTCTCAAAGGGGTCTGTAGTCTTAAAGGGTTAGGAATCATTGATGTCATTCAATCTCCTCACTTTACAAAAAACTCAACCCAAAACAGTATGTATGACTTACCCAAATCACACACATGGTGACGGGTCTACACCTCAAACCAGGTTGTCCCTGTGACACTCGTACAGGTGTCCCCACAGAAGTAGGCTATGAAATCAAGGCAATCTATAAACACACAACAAGATAACATAATAAACACAAACACAACTCCTCATTCTAGCACAATATACAAAGCTCTAAATTTGTCTTTTCAGAGTTAATTGAACTGTGATCCTCAAATCTCCAGTACCAAAATCACCTGGGTCTGGATCAGAGCCTCGGCCCAGGCCCAGGAATCTGATTTTAACAAGCTCCCCAGGCAACTGTCTTCTACATTAGTATTTGAGAATCACCGAAGCAGAGGATATGTAAACTGATCATGTTAGTTTTTGAGTGTTGATTTGTAAAGTTGCCAAAGCATTTCTTTTCTGAACTACATTTTCAGCTTTTTCCAGGAAAACCAATTTAAACTAAAATTGCTTTGGCTTGGTATTTGTCCAGAAGTGGCTTTTTTTCCAGTAAGGGTTTAATATAGTTTATTTTTTTAAATGTGCTTAAAAAATATTTCTGTCTAGTAGAGATAGGAACTGGATCGAGACCATTCAGTTTCATATTTTCAAGTATTTAAGAATTATTTTAGGTAATTGAAGTGAGAAGATCAAATTACTCTTAAGGAACACTGTGTGTGTGTGTGTGTGTGTGTGTGTGTGTGTGTGTGTGTGTGTGTGTGTGTTTTCTCCCATTATCACTGATGGGGGAAAAAATCACATACTTTTCGGTACTTGGCCACAATTATTATCATCCCTAATTGGAGTTAAGCAGGATTGACAGATAACAAATGAAATAAGCAGCGACACCAGGTGGTTCAGTGGTTGAGCATCTGCCTTCGGCCCAGGACATGATCCCAGGGTCCTGGGATCGAGTCCCACGTTGGCCTCCCTCTGCCTGGGCCTCTGCCACTCTCTCTGTGTCTCGTGAATAAATAAAGTCTTTAAAACAAAAACAAACCAAACAAACGAAATAAGCAAAATCTGAGAAACTGTTCGTGTAATTTTAAAGTCTAAATCAGATTGATCAGGAAACAGGACAACCAGGAGCTACTATGCTGTTTCTACTTGAGACAATCACTGGTTAGAAATACTAATATATACTATTTTCTTCATCTCAGAAATAAGGAGCCTGCTCCTAGCACTATCACTATCCAGCAGCTTTTTTTCAGCATATTTCTTTATTCTATAATCCTTTTGAAAAACTTCCCTGGATAGAGACAGCCTTTGGAGCCTCTGTGAAAGCACCTGCCAAATATGTGTTTGAAGCCTCTCTGTCATGGAATTTAAGAGTTAAGGATATCACAACATTTGGGGACTGCAGAGCCACACATCCACTTGGATGTCCTTCAAACACCATAGATAAAGCCCAAACTCTCCATGCTTGCCTCACATTGGGGTATGGGTAGGGGGTGACTGTGTGCTAAGCACCCAGTGAGCACTGCCTCATTTCTTCCTAACCACCCAACCCTGGGTGGGAACCACCCAACAACTGGTGGGAAAACTAAATGGGTGCACAGCCCCAGTCTGCAAACAGGCTGCTCCAAAGGTCCAGCTTTCTTCGAGTGGATACAGCAATACTCTCCACTGTCTTTTGGTTATTGTTGCTGGACCACATTGCTCTCCAGTGCTATCCTATAGCGTCTTTGTCTTGCTATAAAAGTGTAGTGGACATTTGTTTTGTGTTTATTTATTTAGAGAGAGAATGCAAGCAGGGGAGGAGCAGAGGGAGAGGGAAAGAGAGAATCTTAAACAGGCTCCATGCTGAGCTTGGAGCCCAAGATGGGGCTCTCAAGATCTCATGACCCTGAAATCATGACCTGAGCCAAAATCAAGAGTTAGACACGTAACTGATGTAGCTACCCAGATGCCCATAAAATTTTATTTTTTTTTTAAGATTTTATTTATTTATTCATGAGAGACACAGAGAGAGAGGCAGAAACATAGGCAGAAGGAGAAGCAGGCTCCCTGTGGGGATCACGACCTGGGATCACGACCTGAGCCAAAGGCAGATGCTCAACCACTGAGCCACCCTGGTGTCCCTAAAATCTTATTTTATTTTATTTTTTTTTTTAATTTTTATTTATTTATGATAGTCACACAGAGAGAGAGAGAGAGAGAGAGAGGCAGAGACACAGGCAGAGGGAGAAGCAGGCTCCATGCACCAGGAGCCTGACGTGGGATTCGATCCCGGGTCTCCAGGATCGCGCCCTGGGCCAAAGGCAGGCGCCAAACCGCTGCGCCACCCAGGGTTCCCTAAAATCTTATTTTAAAAAGGCAAGGTAAATGACTGGAAAGCTTGGCTTTCTTCTCCCAATTTCCTGACCCTGGTGTATACAAGGAATTACTGGAGAAGCTTTTAAAAAGGAAGGGAGGAGGGAAAGAAGGAAGGAAGGAAGGAAGGAAGGAAGGAAGGAAGGAAGGAAGGAAGGAAGGAAGGAAGGAAGGAAAGAAGGAAGGAAGGAAAGGAAGGAAGGGAGGGAGGGAAGAAGGAAGGGAGGGAGGAAGGAAGGAAGGAAGGAAGGAAGGAAGGAAGGAAGGAAGGAAGGAAGGAAGAAAGGGAGGGAAGGAAGGGAAGGAGGGAGGGAGGGAGGGAGGAAGGAAGGAAGGAAGGAAGGAAGGAAGGAAGGAAGGAAGGAAGGAAGGAAGGAAGAAGAAAGGGAGGGAAGGAAGGGAAGGAGGGAGGGAGGGAGGGAAGGAAGGAAGGAAGGAAGGAAGGAAGGAAGGAAGGAAGGAAGGAAGGAAGGAAGGAAGGAAGGAAGGAAGAACCACCAGCTGAACCACCGAGCTGGTCTGGGGTAGGGCCTTGGTGCCACTATTTTTAATATGCTCCCTAAGTGATTTTAATGCAGTCAGAATTAAGAATCATAGTTCCATAAGAAACTCACTTTACAACCGTTTTAGTGTTAAATTTATATACATCCTTTAAACACAACCAGTTGAGGAAATTGACAGTCTGGGAAGTTACACTCCAATAAAGTTAAAAGTTTTTCATCTCTTGATCAATGTGGTCAGTTTGTGGCAAAGCAGCATGGGTTCAGGAGGTAGTTCATTTTATCCTACAAACCATCTCTTCTCTTCGCACCACCTCAAAGTTTAGATGGCACAGACCATGCCAGGGTGGAGAGCTGGTGGGAGCCGCAACACCAGATGGCCCCACTGGTCTGGAGATTCCTGTTTCTTCTAATTCTTTGCCAGATGAACACATTCAGGTTTTTAATTAGAAAAAAAGATGCCAATATTTACTCCTACACCTCCTGCTGCCTTCAAAACCATCTCAACACATGCTCCTCCTCTCTAAAGTCTCCTCTGACCACACTTTCTTTTCAAGTTTTGTCCACACTCCCTCTCCTCCCTCAAGAACATCAGCATTTCCCAGGGAAAGGGTGTCATCAAAATGGATGGCCACCGTTCGGGTGTCTGTGTTCCTCAGAAGAACTGTGAATTGAGCCCAGCGGTTTTGACTTTGTATCTGTAGCTCCTCGGTAGCTGCTCAATAGATTTGGTTGGATGAGTGAATGAATAAAATCGCACAGTCAACGCTCCGATCTCTCTGGGTCAGTGTGACTCCTGTTCTTTGATTCCTCTCTCACTGTCTCAATTCTTTCTAGACCATCAAAGACACCAGAGGCAGCAGCCCATTAAACTTGCCCAAATCCTTTTTGATAAAGCCCCTTCAAAGGGTCGCACCTTATGGGAAGCTGTCTCAAGCAAGGCTTCACTCAAGATTTCTGCATCTAATGGCTTAGAGTCTACCCAAGAAAATGAGATCTACGTAGCGCTTATTTCTGAAGCCCTCAGAGAAAATATGAAAAAGGTACAAGTGAAATAAAAGGGTTCAATCTAAACCTATTATGAGTCAGGTACCTGGGATAGAGCAACAGAGGACAGATGTTAGTAGGGGAGGGGGATCACACTTCACCAAACACAACACATGACAAGGCTTCTTTCTGAAGGAGGAGGAAAGTAAGCCGACCTCTTAAAGGACTGACACTATGGGGCGAGGGAAATATGTAAGAAGAAGCCCAAAAAATGTAATTTGCAAGAGAGGACAGCGCCTATTTTTGTCCAGCACATCATTTGGAGCACTGGGCAAGTTTGTGTAGGAACAAGAAAACATCCCAGGTATTCAGACAGAGTCATTATTTGAGTACATAACATGCTTTCGGAAAAAAAAATCTGGAAATACAATCTGTTATCGTCATTCAGGTTAGCCAATTTGAGGGAGTGGAGGATTTAAATCTTTTACTCTTCTTAATCTCTGATTTAAAAAAAAAAGATTATTTATTTATTTATTCATGAGACACAGAGGGAGAGAGAGACACAGGTAGAGGGAGAAGCAGGCTCCATGCAGGGAGCCTGACATGGGACTTGATCCCGGGACTCCAGGGTCACGCCCTGGGCCGAAGGCGGCGCTAAACTGCTGAGCCACCCGGGCTGCCCAATTTCTGATTTTTTTTACAAGAATCATATTACATCTTAAAATAAAAGTAATATATCGAGTAAAACCGGAATACATGCTTTCAATAAAATGTTATAAAATAGAAATTCAATTATAATATAGTCGGGTATATCAGTGCATAGTGTTTAATAAACACCTATTTAACACCTATTAAAACCAAAAGAATGATACAACTTGGAAAAGAATTGCCCAGGGTTTATCATCATTAGGACAATGTTAAAAGTCATCTTAAGAATCCCTTAATGTCTTCAACCTGTTTATCAGATGTTGCTCATTGTTGTGTGAGCGCAGAAAGCAGCTTTCTGTTGTGTGAGCATTTCAAAAAGGTGCACAGGCAGGTTGCTGTGGAAACCTCACACCTGAACTTTCTGCCCTTTGGCCAACTAATCCTTTCCATTCTACCTTAAAACAACTTTTTTTTTTTTTTTACAATTTTAAGAATTTCATTTTCTTACATTAGGTCCCAGTGTTTGAATTCTTGTACTTTTTTAGACTCTTCAGGCTAGCTGAGAATCAGCAAGAGATTATTACTTTATATTTTCAAAGCCATAGCACGTTCTAACCAAACTCTCCCTGGGCCTCACCATGTGTACACCAGCCTGAAGCCTTAACATGCTGAGAACTGTCTTGCTGGAGATGTTTCTGCTTATTTTGTTTTGATGTGCCCTCTCAACACCAGTCAGACTGGCTACATGTAACACAGCAAAAAGGCCAGCAGTGAGGCTCTGCTCTTGAGGCCGAGCTTAAATCCGGGCTGGCCCACTTGCTGGCCATAGGTCCTAGGGCAAGTCATTCACTTCTTTACATCCCCTTCCTCCACCTGAAGCCTCTTGGTGCTGCTGTCTAGCAACGTAACTTATGGATTGACTTACAGACCTATGGCAGCTAGTGCATTGTCTGGCTTACATTAATCACTCCAAAAAATAACCGGTTACCGTTTCCCCCGGGCCTCCCTGCTTCTGCAGGGCTGCAGGTGCCAGGCTGGAAACGTAACTGGAATCATTGGAGCCGACAAAATATTTGCATCATAGGTCTTTTCCTAAGAATATTCTTGGGAATTTTGACTCGTACAAGGCCCGTCCAGGTGGTTCAACCTGGGGGTCAGGAGACATGGGAAGCCTGTGGGCACCTGTAACTTCCTCTGCACAGGCAGCCTGCTGCTTTACTGAAAGGGGTTTAAACCTCTTTGTGATTGCGGTTTTCTCTATTTTGAAAAATCCAGGCCTTTTTTATTTATTCTTACTTTATTTTAGATTATTCTAGCTCATCCTTTTAAATTTTCAATTCCTAAGTGTTTTATTTTTCAGTCTCCTTCTTTAGATTTGCCGTTTACCTCATTTTAAGCAGTTTCTCAATTTATATCACTATTTTATCATTTTAATTTCTATTTTTACTGTTTAAAGTGTACCTTTCTTAGAGCTTCAGTATTGTCTATTTTTTTTGTGGTCACTATTTTTTAGCTTTAACCTTTTTCAATTATTCTTTTACTCCAATATTTTTGAAATTGTCATATTGTTAAAGCTGTCTTCACCTATATTTTTTATTTTCTTTCACTTATTAAATAACAGGTAAATACTAGAAGCAAAATCTTGAGACTAGTTTACTTCTTAAAACAAAGATGATTTAGGGCATTTTTCCTACTCTAGTTTATCCCAAAATAAAACCACTTCTGAATGTATCCGTTTAAAAGCAAAACAGAGGAGAGCCTGGGTGGCTCAGCTGGTTAAGCACTGGATTCTTGATTTCTGCTCAGGTCATGATCTCAGGGTTGTGAGGTGGAGCCCAAGAGGCAGGCCCCACACTCAGCCAGGAGCTTGCTTAAAATTCTCTCCCTCTCCCTCCCCCCCCCCACTCTCTTTCTCTCTCTCTCAAAACAAAAACAAAAACAAAAACAAAAACAAAAACCAGAAAAGAGAACTGTGGCCCATATGGAGCACTAGAGACCCAAAAGGGTAGCATTCCTTTCTACTAGACCACAACTCTCCCCTCCACAAAGAAGTCTCCGGAAATAGGGACTGTGGGGCAACCTCATAAAGTAAAATTACATATCCATTTCAATGGGCTTTGGTTACTACAAAATTAGCTAAAAAAAAATAGGGTGCAAAATACATTTCCAGGGCACCTGGGTGGCTCTGTCAGTTGGGCATCTGCTTTCAGCCCCGGTCATGACCTCAGGGTCCTACTCAGCAGGGAGTCTGCTTCTCCCTCTCTCTGCCTCTCTCTCTCAAATAAATGAATAAAATCTAAAACAAGATAAAACAAAAATATGTTTACATAGCAAAAATGAGACTGATGTCTTTTCAAGGTTGGCTTTGGCTTCTATCTGGAAACAGCTTCCTGCACGGACATCAGACTTCCCCTAATGATAATGGTGGTTCGCTTTGCCCAGATCGTGCAAACGCTAAGGTTTATGCGCAACACCTGCTATCCTTCTAGAAGTCTGGAATTTTGGTTCATGCTAATCAGAGGGTACTTACATGACCAGTTCCCAATAAAAACCTTTGGTGCTTGGTCTCTAATGAGCTTCCCTGGTAGACAACACTTCACTTGTGCAGTCACCACTGGTTGCTGAAGAATGAAGCACATCCTATGTGGTCTCACTGGGAGGGGACCCTTGGACGCTTGCACCTGGTGTCCTCCAGACCTTACTCCACGCGTGTCTTCCCTCTGCCAATTTTGCTATTTCCTTTCACTGTAGTAAGTCTTAGCTGTGAGTACAACCATATGCTGAGTCATGTGAGTCCTTCAACAAATCATAGAACCCGAGGGGTGACCTGGGGGGTGCCGACAAACAGGGCTTCTCCTAGCTCCAGAATGGCTGCTAATTAGTTTCTGACTTAGTCATTGATGGTTAGCTCTCTTCCAGACCAAATGAGTGAACTTTTCCTCTTTTGGATTACCCTAGAAATTAACAGCCCCAACCACTTGTCTCTTCATTAGGAATCCTTAATGAAGGATCATTTCCCCCAACAGATTGAACTTTAAAATAGATCAAACCATTGTAAAGTCTCAGTTTGCTTGGTGGAGTGTCAGGGTCTCTCTTGGCATTCTCACCTCTTGTCACACAGGACAGCCATCTCGGTACCAGGTCCCCTCACTCAGCCTTTGGTGCAGTGTCTGAGGAGAACCCCAAGGCTGGTGCTCCGTGCTGATGGGACTGGAGATTCTCTGAGGCAAGGGTCTCTGCTCTGTTTTGTGTTTCTTGCATTGACATGGCCTCTGGCCATTACTCCATTATCCTTGAAGGCACGTGATCTAAGTGATAAAGTAAGGTACTAACTCGGCCTCAAGCAGCAGGAAAATCTCAGGCTACCTGGTGTACTTGTGAAGGAAATTGGTGTAAAGAATGGCCAAGGGAGAGAAGTGAATAGTATATCTTCTTAAATCAGGAAAAACTTGCCCTATCCATCCCCGCTGGTCACAGTCAACAGATGTCATGTTATTTACAACCCAAGCTATAGGAGAAGCTAATTGATTACATCTTTCTAGAATTGACAAAACTGCCTGGACCTTGCCTCCTAGGACATGGTATCTCTCTCAGAATGTGTAGTGTGAAGTCTCTCTGCTGGCAAGAAACCTAGATTTTTAAAAATGATGTCATTTCCTCCAGTCTTACTTTTTTTTTTTTTTTTTTAGACAAAAAAATGGATTGGTTTCTTTAATCAATCTCAAATCTTTCGGACCCCCATATCTTCCAAGGTTTTCTCAGTACAAAAAGGCATATATTTCACAGTTTCATCTCCATTAGCTCTCTGCAAAGGCCAGATGTACACTAGATAAATGATAGGTAGGTAGATAGATAGATAGATAGATAGATAGATAGATAGATAGATAAATGGATAGATGATAGATACTTATATAGACTATCATTACACTATTCTGATCTCTGATTTCAATTTGTTTTTTCAATTTTCTATTCTATGTACCTGACAATCATTTTTGGAGATCTGGGTGTCAAGATTGACAATCTCACTTGGAGAAAATCTCTTCTTTAAAAACATTTTAAACCACTTTATTGGGGCATGATTGACATCCAAAAAGCTGTGCATATTTAATGTATATAACCTGATGGGTTTGGAGGTAAGCACACATACATGAAACCACTACCATGATCTATGCCATTATCCATCACCTCCAAAAGTTTCCTCTCATCCTCTTATAATAATTGTCATTATTATTATTTTGTGGCAAAAGCACTTAAGCTAAGATCTACCCTCTTAGCAAATTAGAGTTCAAAGTCTCAGTTATGTAAGATGAAAAAGTCCTAGAGATCTACTGTACAGCATAGAGCTTATAGTTAATAGTCACGCATTATACTATTCTTAAAATTTTGAGGGAAATAAATCCCAATAAGAAGTCCTGGAGCTGACTGAAGGTGAGCATTTAGCATAAATTTGCCCAGCCTAGGAAGAGAGGACAATATCCTGTAACATCTGAGAGGGCTATTCATCTCAGCTTCAGCCCAGCATCAGTTGCCTCAAAATTTAGTGTCAGAAGAAGCCCCTTCTTGCTCCTTTGTGGTACACTTGGTCCATTCTTTGAAGCCAGCTTAAATCCTTTTGTTAGAGAGTCATAATGTAAAAAAACAAAATACATTTGATAGATCAGTACCCTTGAAACTGAAGTTTCATGTCAATGTAAACATTTGCAGATGGAGTCATTTCTACAGTTACTACCTTGACTCCTAATTTTCACTTGCAGACCAACCTCTCAAAACAGCTTTGGTCAACTTGATTTGAACCAAAGGAGAAAAAGCAAGTGGTGATGTGAATCACGTCTATTTCGGTGATATGCCAGCTAAAGGAAGGTGTGGTGACTGCAAAGGTCAGTTAACTTATGTTTGTCCATTTAAAACCATTTCCAAATAACCGTATGTTGCATCAGAAGTAGTCTTCCAATAGAAGTTTCTACTTGCACTCACTCAAAAAGTTTAAAATTCCCTAGAAAAGCTGTTTTTCTCTTTCTTGATATGATTATCATAATTCAATCCATAGAGAAGGAACTGGGTGGGAATATATTAACATTTCAATCCAGCTCAAAATAACTTAATACAATTATTTTCTACTTTCCATTCCAGGGGTGCCACTACTGTGCAACCTATGTGTAAATAAAAGCGTTTTATCTTAGGATATAAATTACGTCTTGTTGTAATTGGAAATTTCCCTAATTAATCTTCAGAGGAGACTGAATTCTTGCTTTGCTGTGTGTTATAGAGAGGACTGCAAGGCTTTTGCAGAACCATGAACTCTGCCTTACAAGGGCACTTGGGGAAAGATCACAGGCTTTGTAGAGAACCTGAAACACCAGAGTGCTGTTCAGCTTGCATTCTAACAATTGGTTTAAACAGAAACTTTTAACATATTGATGGCTTAACAAATGTCACAAAGGAGAGCTTACAAAAGTGCGAACGATTTTGAAAATACATTTCTGTGAAAAAAAAAAATACATTTCTGTGGCTCAGTGTTGGTAAACTCACGTTCCTGCCTTAGGTGCACCCCAGCTGAATATATATATATTGGGTAGCCTCTCAGGTGTGTCTTGAGATTTATAAATTATTTGGCATCCACAGATGTTCACAAAACCATGTGAACTCAACGACGGCTAGGTGAGATATTTGTGGGACTAATTAACTAATTAGTTTTACTATTTTTTTCATAAGAACTGAATCCGAAGAAAAAGATTTTCTGTCCTTCTACACAGGTTCATGAATTCGTAAGAACTCTCCTTCTCTAAGATGTGGTCCCATGACAACCTCCGTATCCCAACTGTCTCATGCAGTGTTGTGAGAACTGCTAATTGGCAGATTCTCAACTCAAGAAGTGAAACCTTCCCACTCACACCCTTTCCTCTGTGTTCTGAAAAAAAAAAAAAAAAACACTTTAAAGACAAAAGAGAAGGGCACAACCTCAGAAACATCACAACCCGGAGAGATCCAGTTTAATGCAAAGGACATCTTCAACAAATAGTGCAGTTCTTCCTCTCGAGCTGGCTCTTCTGGACATAGATCCAAGTGGGAGGTTTGTTCCATCTGATTTATTTCTGTAATTTCTCCTTTAAGAAAAATGGCCATTCTTCTCCAAAGCCACCGATCACCAGTCTATCATCCAGTAGTCGTAAATAACCAAGCAGGACCCAAAACTCTGATCACAATCAGTGTTTTATTAACAGAAAGGAAAATTATATAGAAAAAGACAGCAAGAGCCTGACATCATCTGCCTTTTGTGAAAAGCGAAGTATAAGATTTCTTTGTGCTCACTGTCATATACTTCAAAAAATGGCCACAACCTGGAGAGTTAATAAAAGATAAACTAAAAATCCAGAAGGAAGAGCCTGTGAAACTTGAAAGGCACCAACCAGATTGGATCAAGTATAAAATTATAAAGAGACTTCAGTACATTGATAACTCAAAATCCAAATTATAAAAGTCAGGGAAAACAGATTGCATAAAACTTTTATTATTTATTAGCAGTGCATTCTTCTACACTTTAAGATAGAACAAAATATCTTTTGGAAGGTAAACTATTTGTAACAAAATACATGTCAGCAATTTTTATTTCTGGAGTAGAATTACTTTGCTATATACTTTCTATATTATATACATATACTTCTTGGTTTGTCTAAGTATCTCCATGTGTACAAATAACTTTAAGACATACACATGTAGATACATGACTAATATACCACACATAATTATGGAAAATTTATAGTAGTCAATTTTACAATCATTTTAATAGCTGCACACAAGTTAGTGTTCACAGAACAAAAACTGTCAATATGATTCCCTTTTCCCCCACTTCAAGCATCATCTGAATTACTTTTCACTGATAATTTTTAAAAAATACTATCATCTTTCTATACAACTAACCAATCCATTTTTTACAGGAACTCATAATAAAATATTTTACTATTTCAGCTTTAGAAAAGGTAGACAATTTAATTCCACTTCCTTTAATTTTTGACTCCTAAGACCTACAATTCATTTTTTTCCGTCAGCTTAGTGCAATTACTTGGTACTGCAGTTACTGAAGTTTAAGTAATGAACCTGAGCCAAACAGTCATTCAAATGCCTTTTTGAAATGTAAAACACGAACAAGATGTTTTGTTGAAGCATGTATAACAGCCTCAAGGTACCCTCTCCTAATAAATAGATTATAAATAACTCAGTGGTTGAGAGTGAAGCACTTCATACGGATCCATTGACTGTGTGAGTAGTCCACTCTGACAATCAGGCACTGAAGCCTCCAGGCTTCTCAGGGCTACACTAAGATTACACTTCTCGCAAAAGGGCTGTGAGTACCTGCAAGGAGTCCCTTCGTTTTCACTGTCAGGTTTCTGATATGCTGGCTTGTGTGTTAGGTATTTATAATCTGTTTCAAACACATCTCCTTTGATCCAGAGAACTACTTAGCAGCATCTTTTTTCGGTTTTCTCTCTTCATTGATTTAAAAAACTGGTGCCAGACCATATGTGGTTACAGACAACAACCTCGTACCAAAAGCAGAATGTCCTAACTGTGTTAAGGGCTCTTGTGAGAGGAGGAAAGAAATAAAAGCATGTGGAATGTTGAGTCATTGCATAGAGCAAAACCGTGTTTTCAGCGCATCAGGAGAAAGATTCAATGAATTCGGATCTCCAACTGGATGTTAAATTTCGTGAAAGCCCCACAAGGATGCAAAACTAAATGGCTCAGTGACAAAAACAAAGGGAAAGGAAATGGTCTAACAAAGCCATATCAAATGATCGATCGTCCTCCTCTTGCCACAGATCAGCTTGGAAAAACTCATTATATTAGATTGACTTCTCAAAGGAATGAACTGATCTGCCATATTTATAGTGGGAACATAAAAATCACTTTCCAAAAACTTTCTCCCTTACTTTCTGTTAATAAAGAGGAATTATATATTCATTGTAGACAAAGCCATACTAAACAAATTCAAAATACAAATTTTTGGTAGCAAACAACAAGAAATCTAAGTCAAAATATAGTCTAGTTTTTACATAATTTTATATATTTATAAATTTATCAAAATAGTCTTTTAAAGTTCACCATACATACATAATAATGTAACACTGTACATGTAAGTGTAATAACAAATGTATTACCGAAATACATTAAAAATAGTCTTTCAAAATACCAAATTCAACATTACAACTGTCTTAAAAAGTGTGGACATCGCCATACACATAGTTTCAGTGCATTTGTAGTAGTCATTAGCCAGAGTTTTCTGGTTTCAAGTCTCTTGAAGGTCTTATGTTAGCGCTCTCCTGAATTTAAGGTGAGAAGGCAGAAAGACTCCTCCGACAAGCAGCTGCTTTCTCTCTACATTGCTCGTCCAGGTGAAGACACTGTGTGTAAGAGAGGGACGGCTTTCACCGGAGTGGCGGGGCCTTAGTAATGAACATATTCAGACTGAAGGGACTGTGTGGGGAGAGACATAAACCCGGGTTAAAGTCCATCACATACAAAACTGGTAACATATCCTGCTGCTTCCTCCTTCCACACACAAGGCAGTTTGGGTCTATTATATAAAAGATAAATGAAATAAACTAAGAAGACAATAGAAAGGGATGAAGACAATAGAAAGGGATGAAAAGAAGCATTTGCTAAAAATAAGATACTCAATTATGTGACATGATTGCAAGAAAACTGTATTTTAAAAGGCTGACGGTTTATTCAAAGCAGTTAAAAATTAAGTATTATTTGCAAATTGGTAGGTGGCACCAAACTCACTTCTAAGCTTTATGCAATAATCTTGAGTTTGATTTCAAAAATATGAAATGACATTTGTAACTAAATTGAAGTTTATTAGAATATGCTTTAAAATTATACACTTTTTAATTGAATCCAATGCATATCAAATGTTAATGTTTCTAATGCAGTAGAATTAGCAGTCAGTTAAATAAATTCCTTATGAAGGCTTGAACTTAATAAATGGCTTACAAATTCTTTCCATTTAGGGGGAGAGCATTACTAGCTTTGCAATTGAAGCTTAAGACCCAAAAGCATTTGTGCAGAAGAATCTTGCAGTCATAACATAAGAAATAGTGGACAGCTTTCAAGAAAAGTAAACACTGCAAATCCCTCCCACGTCATATTAAATATCACATGTAAAAGGAACATGATTGGGATATGTAATCAAGAATGCATTAATAATAGATATTAACCAAGAAAAGATAAAGAAAGGTCAAAAAATTCCCAAATACTTCTTTTTGAGCAAACAGCAGTAAAAAGAAGAAACACAAATTAGTCTGAACATTACCAAATTCTTTTGCACAATTCTTCTAATCAAATACCTTCCAACAACAGTTACTCTATTTGCTGCTACATGTCCTTTTCTCCTCCCCCAATATTTCTTTTTCAAATTGACCTGCAGCATGGTATTAATAGGTCTTCTCGATTCTGAGACTAGTCCTTTTTGTTGATGGTAGACATTTCAGTAAAAACAATCTCTCTGTTGTGCAAATAATCTACAAAAGGATTCAAACTATCTTTGTTCAGCTTCCAATCCCAATCCCAGTGAATTTTATATCCTACGGACAGCCATTTTCTAAGTATCTATCAACATTGTGAGTCAAAAAGTTACCAGCTTGCCCTCAAAGGGTAAAAGCCCACGCTGTCATACAAACATAAAATGAAAAGACAAAGGTGTCAGCATTCAATAATGTGCATAGGGTGAGAGTAGCACTGTAGAGAAGCAAAGCATGAGGCAAAGAGTGGGAAGGGAAGGCTTGGGGAGGGGAGTGGTTCCTGATGATGCAAGTTTCAAGGAAGAATAAAAATCTTAAGAAGGAGAATAGTATTAGGAGGAATGAGAAAAGTTGTCAAGTTGACTTTGTCACTACAGAATGTGGTTTATGCCACAGCTTCAGAACAGGGGAGATGATCAAGAAGGAACGCACTAGAATACAAGCATACCGGAGCTCACAGAGAGCCTAAGGGGTAAGACTGAGAAAGTCCAGCAAAACTGGTCTAATGCCTCGAAGCCCACATACATATAATGTGTAGGACCATCAGTTGCCATCCTAACGACAGAACTTAGAAGTGGCCTATCATTTTTCCAGCTGCTTTTTCCCAGTTTCTAAGTCTAGCAAGTAGACAGAGAGTGCAGGGTCATTATGATCTCCTCCGCTGAAAGACTGCCAAGCCTGTATGCTACACATTGGCCAATGCTTTCCTAGGAATATTTAAATGTTGCTTTTGTTCCAATTAGAAAAGTTATCTGTGTTACCACTAACAGAAATTATGTAGTTCCTCAGACTGCCGTAAATTTAGGACAAAGTTGCTTTTGCAAGCATCCCTAAAGTTCCATTCAACTCTCAATAGACAGATATAGCAAAAGAAAAGATACTAGGCAAGTGACTTTTGTTAAACTAACCTTCTCCCAGGATATTTTACATATGCAGCAATATATAGGGGGTAAATATGTATGTACCTATCTTTATTTATTTTATAGAATTACAATGTCCACTGAACTGGAAAACAGAAATAGTCTAGAATGATTTTAAGGATTTTTATCATTCATATGAAGTATATACTCATATTTGCCCTCTGGCAGAAGCCTTTCCCTACTCACAGCAGAGGTCATAAACTCTGGCTGCTGTATAATCCAACCTACAGATATAGTTTAGCACGATCCCCACTGTTTCCCACCCAGTGTGCTCACTTAATGTTGCCTAACTGGCTCTGAGTCCTCCACAAACAAATAGACATGATTTGGCTGAGGAATGGACCTTCTGTCATGCTGATTAATTCATTCAACAAGTAATTATTAAACATCAATAACGCATCTGGCAGTAGGGGATGATTAAAAATAAGATACCAAAGCCCTTCCATGGTTTCTTTAATGTGGTGTAAAGAAAGTGAAAAGAAATAATAGATCAGTAAAAAAGGGCTTAACAAATTATTCTGACATTAGCATTTCGTAGCAAATTAACTTCTTTTCAATTTCAATCTAAAACAAAAATCTTAATGGAAGTGGAGTTAGGGAAGAAAGAATTGTTAAAGTCTAGGAGACATGTTCACTTGAAAAAAACCATAACTAGTATTGCAAGGCCTTTTCACCTGAGAAGCAATCATGCGGGAGGACAGTAACATTTAGATTTCACATGCTTCCATGATGCAGTTGTACAAGGGCCTCTGGCTCATCTGTTACCTGTATCCTACAGTTACTAACAAATACCCCAGAAAACACAATAAACAGTTATTAGCACTGCTAATTTTTATAGCAAAGATGCAAATGTATTTTGTACTCCATAAACAGTATCATTACTGCTACTGATTTCATTATTCAGAAAATAGGTTAAGGTACAACTGTCTGAATTCTTAACAAACCGGATAGATTACTGAAGAGGTCGATTATTCTGGGAAGATACTTCTTGAGTATGTCCTATATCCAGGCACAGTTCTAAACTTTTTGTATGTATTAATTCATTAAACACTCCAGACAATGCATTTTACAGATGAGGACAGGGAGGCCCAGAGTGGTGAAGTACTCTGCCCACGGTCACACAAGGAGCAGTAGAGCTTGAATCTGAGCCCCCACAGCCCAGTCTAGTTTAAAGCCCGAACACGTAGCTGCCACAGCGTAACACCACAAGACACTTCTAGCTTTTGTCCTGTGATCATGTGCATAGTCAAGTGGACATTCTCTACCTCCCTAACACGGACAAGTAATGACCAGAAGCAGGGTATGATCCTAAGTGAGGAAAGAAATATGAAATTACAAAAAGAGAAAGCAAGCAATATTCATGATACTGTAAAGGAGATATAGGCATTTTAAAATGAAAAATCCTTTAAGGACCAAATCCAAAGTAAATTTCAGGAATATTCTAAAAATAAGTTTTCTTTATAAAAACACCCATGCTTAAGTATTCAGTTTAAAGTTTTAATTCTACTTGACCAATGCTTATTTATCATTGTCATCAGAATTAATACCTAATACCTAATGCATCTTAAATTTAAAAAATTTTAAAATTCAGGAATGACAATGGATATGGTTATGAAGGAAGTGGCACCTGAGGTGTAAATATTATTTTACAAGGTAGTGCTTATTTATATAATTCAGAGATTTTAATTTCTCAAGAAGAATATCCAAGTTCCTGAGCCAGTAAGTTTAACGGGTTATAGTGAGTTAAGACCAGATGAAGTTCATCATGAATATATGGTGTTTTTATAGTGTGAATACCATAAAACTAATAATACAGCAATATTCAGCCTGCAAAATAAGGATAAAATTACCTTACACTTGCAGCCCCCAAAATTTTTATGTCAAAATATAAGCTTCCATCAAGAAGTCTTGTTCCCTGAAAGCAGTTAGATTTGACATAAAACAAAGTGTTAGGTAAGGAGATCAAGACAATTTGTTCTGTTCTGGAAATTTGCTACTAATCTGTTTTGGCAGATGTAGGTAGTGACTTTAAAAATTTAGCTATTCTGGAGGTGTTTCTTTTTTAAACAGCCCAGTTACCTAATCATGGTAGAAAAATGTCTAATAATTATAGATATAAATACTGTGAGATGATTAATAAATACAACTATTGGACTATCCAAAACAGGAAACGGTAAAGAATAATGAAAAATTTAGGTCTTTGCCCAGCAAATGAATGAAATGACGTCTTAATGTTCAAATAACTTAGACCAAAGGCCCCATGACCTGGAATGTTAGTTTCCTACTAGGTCAAAATCCTGATTCACAATCGCCATGCGCTTTTAATTTTTCTCTCCTGCATTTCTCCATCTTGCCTAGTCCCTTAAGGAAGAAAAAGTAGTTTATGTAACTACCATGGGTTTGAGTCATAACTACAGAAGCAAAAAGCACCTTAAAAAGTGGTTTGTTTTCATGGCAAAGATAATTAAAAGAAAAAATATATTTGGTAATGTGGTATCTTATTTTATATATAACTCCAGTGTTGAATTTTAATGAACAAATGGGGAAAAATAAACACTGAGGAATAATAAGTTGATCTATAACTGCCTCTGTACTCTGGGGTCTTTTATGTCTTTGCAATGAAGAGTTTCCAGTTTTTGTATTGCTCGTAAGTTACCAACACACAATGTGTGTGCATCAGTACCCATTTCCACAAATGTGGTTTCAAAATACTGAAAGTTTTTGTCTTTGCTAACAAAATAATACTTTTCAAATAACACTAGTAGAGAAACATAGCTAGATAAGGTTTCACTGGCATCATATTAAGACAAAAAGGCTAAAGTTTTTTATAAAGTCAGCTCTGAAAGAGGTGCAAACGTTTTTCTATAGCGTTCTCTAAGCATTTCAGGGACTCCCAAGATTTAACAAGCCAATTTTGGTTAATTAAAATGCTACATAAAATACTCTTTCACCTTCTTACCTAACTTTTAATAGATTCTTTTCTTTTTTTTGAGTGAACTTAATCTCTGCTTTTCAACAATCATTTAAAAAGCTCAATTGTTGGATGACAGATTGTTGTTGACACTCTACTTGACTCAGCCAACCATTCTTGAGTTTTTTCAGTTCATTTGAACATCAAAATTATATCAATGCAAGCCCAGTTAAAAATGCATTGTCTCTTATTTTAGTAAAGCCACATTGCTAGAAGAAAAAAAAAACACCTCTCAGATGACTCTATATTAAAGCTAAATCTGAAAATCTGCTTTCTGTTTTGTTACTGCTTCCTGTGCTAACGGTAATAAGGGGCTCCTAAGCACCCTAGCTCTTTGCTTCCCATTCATAGTCCTAGATATAGGATCCAATTTTTAGTTCAAATAAATAGTTATTAGGCACTCACTACACTTTGGAACCTGAGACAACAAAGATGCCTCCAAGAAGCTTAAAAACCAGCAGAGGGAAGAGAGAATTACATACAGCTTAACTAGAATATGAGAGCAACAAGAAGGTGGGGGCAGGAGGGGGCAGTGAACAAAGTCCCACAGGAGTCAAGAAGGATGGGTCAAAAGTGCTTTATCCAAAAGATAACTGTGGAGCCAGGCCAAGAATTATAAAACCAAGCAGAGATAAGGAAAAGCAGAGTGAACCACGTGTGCTAGGGTTTGGGTACGAGGCAGGATGTGGCGCTCTTGCACAGTGCCAGTCAGTATGCCGGACAGAGAGACAGCTGGAGCTATATACAGCTGGAAAGAGATACAGCTGGAGAGACATGGGTGGGGAGGCACACGGTCAGAGAAGGGCCCCGAGCGGCAAGCCAAGGGATCCTGACTGGACCCCACGGGCAAAGTAGAGCCAACAATTCAGAACACAGCAATGGTTTAATCGGCTATGTCTTAGAAATCTAGCACTGGTAGCAGTACAGAGAAAATATTAAAGATGAGAGATACTTAAGGCAAGAAGAAAATTTAACGGGCTATTCCAATAGTCCACAAAGACCTCAATTAGGGCAACAGTGATGAGAACAGAAGAACAAACAACAACAACAACAAAAAATCAGATATCTCTGAGGGATGGCTAATAGGACTAAGTGGCTGGATGTGCAGAGGGAAAAGTAGTGGCAGTGTCACAGAAGATTCCAGATTTGTAGCTTGAATGATAATTACTAAGCCAGGAAACAAAAGGAAGAATAGGCAATTGAAGGAATGTGTTTTCTGTCCCAGGTAATGTCCATAGGAAGTCAGAAATGTAGATCCGACACCAAGGAGGTGATTACCCAGAGAAGTAGGCCAAGGTCAGAGCCTTGGGAAAAATCACAGAGGGGTGGGCAGAAGAAGACAAACAGGTAATGATTTAAGGGGAAGGGAGGAAAAGAAATGGGAAAATAGCATTCTAAAACTCAAAAGAGATGAAAAATAATAGACAAAAAAGGTGGTTGACGTTGTCAAGTACTACAGAAAGACTAAGAAGGAGGAGACCATCTGACCTGGCCTTACAGAAGTCAAAGGCAGCCTCTGGGAGAGACTCTAACCAGAATGGGAGGCCACCTCGCTTGCCCCAAGTTTGGCCACAAAGGAAACATTGTGAGAGGTGACAGGATGGAGGGAAGTGATTGGCGAGACCACTCTGACCAATTCGGATGCACCTGTTTGCAGGTGAGCAGTCAAATGGACGGTAAGAGACTGAAGACATAAAGGAGGAAGGACGTGGATGGAGCAACTCTCTAGAACAGTCCAGAAAGAATAGTACAGGTGGGTAGTGTTGTCATGGGAAAATAGTAAAGATTCTTGTCACCTAAAAGAGAAGGAATAAAGCAGATACACTTTGTGGTAGAGAAGAGGACAGTTAAGGGAAATCACTCCTGATAAATTCTATGTTCTTGGTAGGACTCAAGGCAAAGTCAACAAAGGGTGGCTGTGTTGACAGAGAATGTTAAGAAGTTTTGGAATAGCCGGTGTGAGGAAGAGCAAGGGAGCCAAAATGAGATAATTAATTAAAGTACTATGATGAACACTGAAGGGCCAGGCAAATGAGAAATTCATTTGAAATGGAGTTAACTGGCAGCAAGGTAATGGCATTTTCGCCAAAAGTGCTTAGAAAGAGAGAGACTTGAAACAGACATGAAATGGTTGGATTGATCTTATTTTAGAGGCTGGCAGTGAAGTGGCTACAGAAAGAAGACCCAAGTGTAATGGAGAATGTCAGAAAGAGAAAGCAGAAAGGACTATGTGGGTCAGAGAGGACTGGGGAAGCAGGCAGGGAGCATGGGGAACGGTTAGTATGTGGAGTAAATGTCTAAGAGGAACCTTACCAGATTAAGGATACCAGAAGCAATGCTCTGAGCAATAAAAAGGTCAATGAGATGGATTTCCAAATAAAGAAAAATAAAGATCACTGGAGGAGTTAAGGAAGTTTAAAAGAGTAGCTGTGAGACTTTGACCAAGTCACTGCCTCTCTGAATCTTGATATTTTCATCTGTAAATTGTGGACTAAATAAATAAGGTAATGTATATATGAAGCACCTAGTCCAATGCCCAGCACATTGGAGCTGCTCACTAAGTCACTGATGATGAATGATGACAATAACGATTAGAAAAGTAGCACAGTCATTGAGAATGTTGGCAATAGCCTGGTAGCTACAAAGGAAAGCCAAAGCCCTCAAGGAATGAAGATGAGTAAATGGTAGTGATGAGGACACCAAAGGAGTAGCAGATCACTGGGTGGGGTTTTCAAAGGAAAGGAGAGTCTAAAAACTGTCTAAGTCATCAGAACACAGCATTTTTTTACCTCTTACCCATAAAGATTTGGGAGTCACCAGAGAGAAAGCAATTTGCACTTAAGTGGTGAATAAGGGGAATTAGGTTGGAATAGGTCAACCTTATTTTGCTCACTTTCGGACGGACATGTTTTAATTTTCTCTTTTAGTTTAGTTTACTGCTTGCAGTGGTCTTAATGTCTGTGTTCCCCACTACCTCCAAATTCATGTGTTGAAATTCTAACCTTCAGTATGATGATATTAGGAGGGAGCCTTTGGGAAGCAATGAGGTCATAAGAGTGGGGACTCTACAAATAGGATTAGTTTTCCTATAAATGTGGTCCAGAGAGCTCTCTCATCCTCACAGAGCCATGCAAGGATTAAATGTCCATATATAGGTATATTATGGTGGAATTGTAGAACTTCGAGGAAAGAGAGACAAAGCTTATAGTGATTGGTTTTGCTCTTCAACCACAGAAGCTTCTTAAGCAAAGGATGACATCAGGAAACTAGTATCTTAAGATGATTCTGGCAGCAGCACAAAGACAGAGGGAAGGGACCAGAAAAATTAGGGCAGGTAGGTGATCAATTAAGCTGGAAGATGCCCTCATGGAGCTTTCAGTCTAGTGGGAGACAATGGCCTACCTTCTTCCACTAAAACAATACTGTGCTCATAGTAAATGCTCATATACATATTAGATCATTTTTTTAATTGGACAAATCTTTACACATATATAAAAAGCTCTCTCTTTTGCTCCTGGCCAAATAAATAAATAAAGCAAGATTACAATAAGACTGTTTTCTATTGACTTAGCAGTATTATTGGTATCATGTGAAAAAGAAGGTATCAAACTAAGTTGAACAACCAAGGTAATTAGTAACTCTGATGTCATTGAGATTAAGGCAAGTTCTGTATTTGAAAGAGTCCTTTCAAATGGAGAGTCAAATACAGCTGATAGGCTTGTACAGTAAATTAATGTAAACCACTATTTAACCCTGGAAACTGAAATTACCGTTAGCTCTATCTGCAAACACTGTGCGTACCTAACAGCTGACACGTAAATTTAAAGGCACCATCCAAACCACGCTGACCTCAAAACAATCTGATGCTTTGTCAAGAAACATTCTCTAGTCCCCTTGGAAAGGAGACAAAATACCAATGCTGAATAAATATCAAAGACGCGGTTCAAAGACGGAGCTCACGTTCTTGATATTATTAACATCTCTTAGCTGAAAATTCCATCAAATTTAAAGGAGTGCAACAACAAAGAGAGGAGAGGGGGGAAACCACAGCAACTTAAACATACAGGGTTACACAGATAGTACTAATCCTTGGTATTAAATAGAATACTTGATTAATCTTTGTGATTCAATATATTTAAAATCAGGACAGGATGACAGTTTTTAAAATGGAGAACAGGCAGAGGGGAAAGATATCAAGTTTAAATCAAGAAAAGCTATTAACATCCCATTGGAAATGGAAGCATTTTATTGGGAATGGATGTTCAAACAATCAATAAGTAGATCATCACTGTCACACAAACATTACTCCAAGGTAAAAATGTAGCAAGTTTAATGCACATGCCAATGACTCAGATTTTCACCTCACTAGGGATTTTACCAAGCTGGATCTAATATTTTGATCTTATTCCAAATCATACTTTAAGAATCAGTAATTCCATAAATAGATAAATACACACACACAGAGACATATATATATATATATATATATATATATATATATATATATATATATATTTTTTTTTTTTTTTTTTTTTCCCCTAATGCCAGAACACAGAACTTAACTTATTCATTAGGCTACCAAGGTTGTTCTGGCTGGCACTGGTCAAATTTGAGATAAAGAAAGAGAACAAACTGGTGTTTGCCAGAGTACATGGAGTGGGGGGTGGGCAAAATGGGTAAAGCTGAGTGGGAGATACAGGCTTCCAGTTACAGAATGAGTAAGTCACAGGGATGAAAAGGACAGCATAGAAGGCACCCGGGTGCCTCAGTGGTTGAGCATCTGCCTTCGGCTCAGGGTGATTCCGGGGTCCTGGGATCAAGTCCTGCATTGGGCTCCCCTCGGAAGTCTTGCCTCTCCCTATGCCTGCGTCTCTGCCTCTCTCTGTGTCTCTCATGAATAAATAAATAAAATCTTTTTTTTTTTTTAAAGCACAGCATAGGAATAGAGTTGATGGTGCTGTAATAGCATCGTATGGTGACAGATGGTAGCTACACTTGTGGCGAACACAGAAGAACACAGTAGAACGTATAGAGATGTTGAATCACTGTTGTATAACTGAAACTAATATAACATTGTATGTCAACTACACTTCGGTAAAGAAGAACTAGAGCCAACAATAATGTAAGTGTAAAGGGACAGAAATAATATTGGAGACAAAAATAAAACTGCCTTATGATTACCAAAAAAATAAATAAATTTACAATGAAGAACTCATCTACAGTCTTCACAACCAAAGAGCACACTAACCAGCTGAGTGTAAACACGGCTGCACCCCATCACACAGGGAACTGCATTCAAGGCAGTTTCAACTGTGGCATAAGAACGCTAGGGTAAAACAGCACATATACACACTACTTCATTTCAATTTTCCTCTCAACTGTAAACCAAAGGAACATTTTAAATTCCTTTCTGTCAGGCAGCCCCGGTGACTCAGTGGTTTAGCGCCGCCTTCAGCCCAGGGTGTGATCCCGGAGTCCCCATATCGAGTCCCACATCGGGCTCCCTGCACGGAGCCTGCTTCTCCCTCTGCCTGTGTCTCTCCCTTTCTCTCCCTCTCTGTGTCTGTCATGAATGAATGAATGAATGAATGAATGAATGAATGAATGAATAAATAAATAAATAAATAAATAAATAAATAAATAAATAAATAAAATTCCTTTCTGTCTAGTACTATGTTAGAAACCATAAAATAGGGCAGCCTGGGTGGCTCAGTGGTTGAGCATCTGCCTTTGGCCCAGGGCATGATCCTGCGGTCCTGGGATTGAGTCCCACATGGGGCTCCCTGCATGGAGCCTGCTTCTCCCTCTGCCTGTGTCTCTGCCTCTCCCTCTCTGTGTCTCTCATGAATAAATAAATACAATGTTAAAAAAAAAATAGAAAGAAACCTAGAACTCTATGAAACTTTGTAGGCTGACACACAAAGAAAGTTTAAAAGTTGGAGACCAGTCTCATATATATAGACAACATGTAAGTAACAAATACAGATGCTCAGGTATATAATAGTAACAGTACATAAAGTGCTAACTATGCATCATGCCTAGGAATAGAGGTTAAAAAGGAAAACATTCCATGGGTTCAATTTCTTGAGGAAAGCTTCAGAGAGTAGATGGAAGGTAGCATATCTCTTTTAAAATGAGATATTGGTGAAGAGGGCAGGGGGCTTTCAAGAAAGGGCTTTCCAGGGGTGCCTGGGTGGCTCAGTCGATTTCTGCCTTTGGCTCAAGTCATGATCCCACAGTCCTGGGATCGAGTCCCACATTGGACTCCCCTGCTCAAGGGAGTCTGTTTCTCCCTTTCCAAAGGCCAAGAGGTGGGCTGTAATGAGAACAATCTGGGGAAAGAGGACAAGGGAATGGAAGTCCAGGAGCAAGCAAGGTCAATGAGGTACAAAGATACAATAAGGGGACCGCTGATAGACAGCTGAAAGCTCAACAGAGGCATTCAGGATTAACATTCTAGCACTAGGGGATCCTGGTCACTTTTGAACAGGTGAGTAACATGCTGAGATTGGTATATCTTAGCTGGCCAGGCTTTTTTTTTTTTTTTTTTTTTTTGCTGGCCAGGCTTTAAAGTGGACTTAGCAAACCACAGCCCAGGGGTCAAATCCAGCCCACCACCTGCTTCTGTCAATAAAGTTTCACTGAAACACAACCACACCATTTGTTTATGTATCGAGTTGAAGAATTCGGACTACAAAGCCAAAAGATTAACTATGAGGCCCTTTACAGATAGACCTTGTGCCCCTACTTACAGTATGAATTAATTAAGAGACTGAGTTATAGGAAGATCAATGAGGCTACAACAATAACAAATATGAGAAAGCAGCAGAATAGAGGGAAATGGGAAAATTCTAAGAGACAATGAATGGCCTCACCAACATAACCGGCAACATCACCGTGAGAATATCTCTGGAAATGTCTGGAGACCAATACGTAAGAGTGAGTAACAAAGCTTAACAGAAGTTACTGCTTAGTAGCATAGTAATAAAATCACCAAAAAGATTTTAATAGGTGATGCCCAAAGCAGCTTTCAGAAGAACCTCATTATAGAGCAGCTTATTTATTTGTATATACCCTACAGATCAATACAACAAAAGCTTATTCTAAAAGGCTACTCCATATAGCAAAGATTAATGTGACCTGTGACACTGAAGTGACAAAAAATTATTTGTAACCAATCTGACTCTATATATACATATATAATATATATGTATATATATTTTATATATATATATTATATATATTAATATATTTATTTTATGGCAAAGCACATTATTTTTACAACTCCTCAAAAAGCTCAATTGTTGTAAAAAAAGATGTTTACTAAGGACTATAATTTTTCTTTGGGTAGTTAAGTTTCCATTTGCAAAAATAAATACATCATTTAAAAATTAATAATAGGGCGCCTGGGTGGCTCAGTGGTCGAGCATCTGCCTTTGGCTCGGGTAGTGATCCTAGAGTCCCAGGACTGAATCACACATCAGGCTCCCCTCAGGGAGCCTGCTTCTAGAACCCTCTAAGGAGCCTGCTTCTAGAACCCTCTAACTCTCTCTGTTGTGTCTCTCATGAATAAGTAAATAAAATTTTTAAAAATAAAAATTAATAAATATATAGTGGATCTGTTGGTCATTCATGATTACTTAATAGCATCAATACTACTATGGGTAGTAAAACATGAAATAATTGATAAAATAAGCATAGCGTTTAACCAAGGACACCTGCTGAGAGGTAGAGACGGAGGACGCAGATAGGGCTCAGACTAGTCTCCATGCCTTCAGGGTTTTTACCAAGAGCTGTCATGCACAGACTGCTAGGATTATCTTCATCAAAACAGATCTGATCAAGTCACTCTGCTGACAAGATTCCGAGTTTGGAATCTGAACTGCACCTCCCAGTTTGGCTTCAGCTTAACTTTATAGCCTCATCTACAGTAACCTCCCCTGTCTTTAGCTACACTGGAACACTCACTGCTCTTAAAAACAATAATAGCTAACAATTATTCAGCACCATCTGTATGCAACTGTGTAAACTACTTCATCTGATCTCAGTTAATCATCACAACCACCCTATTACAAAGATATTGGGATCATTACCACATAAGCTCCAAGGCCCCAGAGTAACACTAACTCCTTTCAAAGTACACAGCTCTATATCAAATTTATATAAAATGTAATATTTTGCATTATTTATCTCTCATGGGCCCCATCAAATTGTATTAAGCTGCAGAGTGCACATAACCTAGATCTGCCCCCTAATTATTATTATTATTCTCATTTTACTGAGGTTCAGAGAGATTAAATAATTTTCCAAAGTAGTCACTACAAGGAATTAGATAAAATTTGAACCTAGGTCTATCTGTCTTCAGTACATAAAAGTTTGCCTATAGCACAAGGCTGCGCTTCTGTTCTTATGGTTCCCATTGCCTGCAATGACTATTTCTCCACTTCCTACTATTTTCATCACTAGACTCCCAGCAGGCTCCCATTCACCCTCCAAAGCCCGACTAAAGTGTTACCCCTTCCTCACATCCTTCCTTGACCCCTTCTGCAAAGATGAGATATACCTTAGCTATCCTGGTATTTTAAACACCTACCACAATATATGAATGACATAATATAATCAAAAGCGTATGTTTTTTTGGAGTCAAATGGACGCAGGTGCAAATTATGCCTCTGCTACTTATTTGTGGTACAATCTAGGCCTAGGCCAAAATATTTAACCACTCAAACCCTTAAGTTCTTCATCTTTAAAATAGGGGCAATAGCTCTTATCCCATCCAGTCATTTAAACACCCAACCATTCATGTACCCATTCAAGAGATACTTAATGAGTGCCTACTGTATGCTAGTCACAGAGTATATGACTGTGGCGCAGAAAACAGGTATAGTCCCTACCTTTAGGGAGCTGACAATCTGGTGAGGGATACAGGTAAGTGAACAGATGATTAAAGTGCAGAGTGAGAAGACTACTGATTAAGACCACGGCAGGGCATAGAAGAGTTTATGGGAAAGGCATCACGACCAACCCCAGACTTCAGAGGTCAGGTAAGGACAGTGGAGATGAATAGCAATTCAATGGTAAGTCTCTTAAAAATAAAACAGAGCAAATATTCAAGACAGATACCTCAGGTAATTTGAACTTAATAAAATACTTCCACCCCACCCACACCATAATCACACGTCCCTCATTTCTTAAGCATTTGAAAACTCCTCTAGAATGTCAGGGAGGGAAAACTGACTTTTTTTTCTAACAATAAGTGGGTTAATAAAAATGAAACCCTATGCGCTGGCCTGGGCAATAGAAACCCCGAGACTCACAGAAGTGGCCATATAAATAAAAATAAAATCTGATTCTTTCTCCGCATTCTGTCACAACCCTAAGAACTCCTTAACATTTGCTCTTGTTTTCTGTGTTAAAGCGTTTAATGACAGAACAAGGAAATCATTTTTACATTTTTCTGGGGGCTGAACTGCTGCATAAAGTGAGAGAGCAATTGCAGCTTTCAAAAGAGATGCTAATTGCAGCTTCTAAAATATTAGACTCCCTCTAAACACACGTCACCCTCAGTCCCTAGGAGTTTCTGGGTCTTTCTTAAAGGTGCTGGGAGGATATTGCCACACAGACTTCATTTCCTACCCAAGGATTTGAAACCATTTCTGTTGAGCGATTTATTCCTAGTTCTTGAGGGGCCTTCCCCCTCACATCTTAGGAAGCTCTGGAAAGACCACCACCATTATTTAGACCAGAGACCCACAGTTAGAAAAGCTGTATTGGACCCACCAAGGAAAACAATTCCCCACCTCCTGCTTTCTTCCACATAAAATGGGAATCTCCATCTTAATTTAGACTTTCTACCAGCAAGCTAGCAGGGGCAGGACTTGGGAGCCATCCTTCCCACAGAGGTTTTCTAGGTAAAGACAAAGGAGCGAGAGTCAGCTCTAAGAGACCTGCTACTTCTTACTTCCCGGGAGGGTGAGAAGGAGGAAAATGTTGTCGTGCTGGCAATTCTATTTATAAATGCTCCTCTTTACAATAAGATGACAAATTTAAGAGACAAAGAGGGGAACAGCAGCAGCTGCCCACATAGACTATTACTTTAAATTTAATTATTGGAAAATCACTCCATTCAGGCCAGGAGAGGGATGAGGAGAAGGAGGAGATTTGAAGACAAATAACAAAATATGGAATGACACCAAAAACTAAGTTATATAAATATGGGGAGATCAACAATCACCTAACGAATACCCCCATATTTGAACCAGCCAAGAGGAAAACTGAGATCCAGAAAAAGTAGAATGTTATTCTCTATTAAGTTCCTAACACCTCTGGTACTCAGCTGCAAGTGTAGATTATACTAACTCTTTAGCCATGAAATCAGCGAGATATTTATATAATTATCTATATACCTATATGTGTAACACTTTTTTTGAAAACGAACAGATTTCATACTCTGGTCTAAAAATGGGCTGACCCACGATGTGACAATTCAACTCCTGGTAGGAAGCACAGGACTTTAAACCTTGTTATGAAAAGGTAAATTCTATTATTTTCCATCTAACCCCCTGGTTACTGAGATTTAAGTTTACTGATACACCTATACCCATAATATAGTGGGATCAGAGGCACTAAGGGGTGGAGTTCACTGGCCATTGCTTGGGGCCCTGATCTATACAGGAATCTAAAATAATGTTGAAAAACATCAAGGGCAATAAAATCTTATGGGGAAAATTATACAAGTGAGCCTTGAACAATGCATGGGTTGGGGGTGCCCATAAGATTTAACTGCGTGGGGCCACGCAGTTAAAAATCTGCATATAACTTTTGACTCCCCCCAAAACTTAACTACTAATAGCCCACTGGTGGCCTTAGCAAGGACATCAACAGTCAATTAACATGTTATACGTATTATATACTGTATTCTTACAATAAAGTAAAGTAGAAAAAATGAAATATTATTTGGAAAATCATTTGGAAGAGGAAACACACTGTACTGCATTTATTGAAAGAAATCAGTGTATAAGTGGACTCATGCGGTTCAAATCTGCGTTGCTCAAGGGCCAACTACATGTGCCAGAAAGGACACTGTGTGGATAGAAGAGCGGGGAAAAAAAACTTTGAAAAGAGTCTGGGGTAGGGATGGGTATGGTGATGAGTCCTAGCAACACACACACAGGGGCATGCGCACACACAGGCACTGCATCCTCCCATTAGAAGAGGTGGTCCCTAACTACCATCTAAGGAAAGTGGGTCTCCTTAACTATTCCCATGGGGCTATTGTTCCCCAAGAAAGGCACACTGCCACCAGCAGTTCTCCTCCCCTTTCTCCCCTGCAGAAATCAGACTCTTCCTGGACATCAGCTGAGATGTTTGAAGAGTATCAGGCATGAAGAAGTCCCAGGTCCCAGCCTTCCCAGGACACTGGAGCTGGCTTGCACCCTGACTGGAATCACTCCAATTCACGTTTCTTTGACCTATGAGATTGATTTCTCCTTCCTATTTTGTCCCTGTTCTCTCACATCAAGACTCACATTCTCAGAGATCTCAGTTCCCTTTGAGGCAATCAAAATATGTGATTAAAGTGATTCATAGCAGGGGGTGAACCAACAGATTTTACCTAACAGGGATTTCTGTTTAAAAGTGGGGCTTGGCAACACTAAATACTGAGCTCAAGGGTAAAATGTGTTTTGCGCTCTTTCATCCTGTCTCTAGAAGAGTGATGGCTAATTCTAAACATCTTCCTGATACTCTGCCTTCCTCTGCCCCTCCAGCCCAGACCCCGCCCTAGAAGCCTTCCTTATCAACACCTTCGGTTTGCCATTTTGTTAATTCTGGGGCAGTTCCCTGCAGGGGTGACGTACCCAGGGGCCTAATGGTTACTTCTAAGAAGATCCTGTTCATTCAGCACCTTCCACATTTAAATACTCCAAATTTTGTTCAATCCTGTATGAAGTGGAAGAGCGGTGGTTCCTCACACCACAACAACCAAGCATAGACTGTCTCTCGTATGAATCAGCTCCTGGCTTTGCACCAGATATTCAAAGGGATTTGAAAACTTAACTGAAAAGTAACTGGAGTCAACAGTGTCCATGATGAAGGGAATGAAAGCTGTTTCCCTTCGAAGAGAAATCACCTAAAAAGGAGTGGGAGGAGGAGGAGAAAAGAAGGAAGGAAGAAACCCCCAAGTTGAAACTTGGCATTTACTTGAAGAGGAGCCCGCAGAATGTACGTGCATAGACAGTTTCACAGCACAGAGGGAAGGCATCGCTCAGAAGGCTTCCTTGGCGCTATTAAATTTCTTTGGTGGCAGCCTTGGCTGGGAAGGCAAGGCACAGAAGTTGCGTTCAGGGTTCTGAGGACCAAGAGGTGGTGTCTGCGAACTTACGGGGATTGAACGGCTCAGGAATCTCGCTGAGGAAGAAGAGAGGCCGGTGTAGGAGGGTCGGAGGATGGTGGGGTGCTCCTCCGTCTTGATGCTCTGGGGGTTCGGCTGGCTGCTCAGGGAGCTCCCACTGCTGCTGTTGCTTCTGCTGTACTGGTTGTTGTTGAGCTCAGGGTAATTTCTGGCAGGTGTTTGGGAGCTGCCGTTCAAGAGGTTGGTGAACGGGCTGGCTATGAAACCCGTCTTAGAGGACGAGGAGGCCTTTTTGTTCTCTGGCTCCTCTGTTGCAGCGTTCAAGTTCCCTAGAGAACTGGCTAGCCGGGAGTTTATGGAAAAGCTGAATGGAAAACACAGGTTGGGGGGAGGGGGACATAGACAACAATGTATACTCATGCAGAGTTCATGTTTCGAAAACACATAATTAGGACATGAGGGGAATGGGATGCAGACAATCTGATCAATGCAAATGGCGACAGAATGGTTTCTTTATCGCTCTTGGTGATATAATATGTGGCCTTGAGTTACACATGTTAACCTCCCTTCTAAGCAGTTAATTAAGACCCAAGAAGCTAGCTTAACCACTCTGACCAGAGATGCTGAGATAGAACATCTGGGGGCTCTATGTGCCCTGAGGTAGAGAGTAAATGAAAATGGGAGAGTAAAAAGTAGACCTGTGTGTAAGATTTAACTTACACATACTCATTCAAACATCCTTACCCATCTTAGTTCTGCCCATACGCATCCAAGGAGAAATGATAATACCACCTGTCATCAGCGTGTGCCATGGAACTCCAATTTCTTGATCACGTTAGGCAAGCTGGACCTTTGCTATAGAAAGGGATGCCATACAGCATTCCCTCCACGACCTTGCCCCCCACAATGTGAGACAGTAACAAAAGCTCCAGAGGGTCACAGAGCCCTCTGTGATTTCTCCTCCTCTCCCTAACCCCCTCCTCTGACAAACTTCAGCCAAACTCATCGTCTGCTCCAGATGCCCTTTACACCCCCTGCCCCAGTATCTGAGAAGTAGGGTAAAAATTACCTTCTGACACTGGCACCTGAGGACAAAGAGCTTCTGTTTATCCTCTTGGCCGTTGCTGAAGGAGACAAAGCCACTTTTGAGGTCTTCAAAGTAGATACAGATCCTTGAGGGGACGAAGTCACTCTTTGTGGAGAAAAAGGAGCAAAATGTCACACGAAAGCTCTGTCATCTTAACATTCAGCAGTCTGCTAACACGGTGAACTAAGTAAAGAGATCATAGCAGGTCATGATAACAGTGATGGTAGCAGCGGTCAACAGTGACAGAGCACTTGCTCGGTACCAGACGCTCTTCTAAGAACCTCATCGATGGTCATTCAGCTCATCCTCACAGCAACCCTATGAGGTAGCTAGGACTGCAATCCCCACTTTGCAAGTAATGAAATGAAGCCACGAGGGGGAAACTCCCCATCCAAAGTCACTCAGGGAGCTGGTGACAGAGCTGGGATTCAAATCCAGGCTCCAGAGTCCTGTCTTAACCATGATCTTGCCATGCTCGGTCACTTCCCTTCTTGATGGCATCATTCATTCTTTGCAAGACCTAAGATTCCACTTCTTTATATTTTAAATCTGTCCTCTTCTTCCCACTCTGAAACTGCCCTGGGTGAGGCCATCACTACTCCCTACTCTTGATTACTAGCAACATCTTTTCATCTTATTCCTTAATATTCAAATTCTGAATAGTCTCTGCTGGAATCTAAAATATTTAATTATGTCGCTCCACTGTTTAATCCATTTAATCTTTCCTCAGTGCCCAGAAAGCCTAAGTTCCTTGGCTTTATTTATGAAACTCTCCAAAGTCTGGCATTCGCCTTTGTGAGCAGGTCCTTTCTATCCATGCCTTCCCACTAGACACCTCTACATGAAATGTTCTGAATTCCTTGAATGGACTGCGTTCACACCTATGTCCAGCTTGCATATGCCGTTTTTCCTGCCAGGGCATCTTCTCTCTCTACTTCTCTTCCACCTCCATCTGCCTCATTCCTATTGTTTATCCTTTGATGATCCAACCAGCTGGTCCCCTATACAGCAAGCCTTTACTGAATTCCCAGGCAGGGTAAGCATCCTGTTCTATCACACATTCTCATAGTCCTTACGCATCATATTTCATTGTCTGGTATTTGTCTATTTCCCTTGATATAAGCTCCACTGGGGGCAAAGAACTATCTCTCATTTCAATTCCTGATGGTTAGTCCAGTGCCAGACTCAGACAGGATGTTCAATAAATGTCTGCTGAGTGGACAGAGAAAACTGACTCAAATCTGGACAGCCAGGGCCCAGGCATGCTTTTAATATCAAACCTATTTTAACTTGAACAAACCATTTAATGTACTAGGACCTTGTTTTCTTTCTTTTCCCCCTTTTTAAAAAAAGATTTTATTTATTTGAGAGATAAAGAAAGAGAGAAAGCATGAGTGGGGGAAGGGGCATAGGGAGAGGGAGAAGAAGACTCCCTGCTGAGTAGGGAACCCGATGCAGGACTTGATCCCGGGACCCCCAGATCATGACCTGAGCTGAAGGCAGCTGCTTAACCGACTGAACCACCCAGGTGCATGGACCTTGTTTTCCTATCTGCTCTAGAAAAGCTTATTTACCTGTAGACTTTTTCCTTCACCTTCCTCCCCTCAAACAACATCTTAAATACATGGTTTACCTCTAAAACAAGAATGGGAAAAATAGTACAAGGAAACAGCAAGTTTCTGGAGTTCTGTCAAAACCACCCACACCAAACAACCCTAGATTCTTGGGCTGAATGAGAACCAGAGGTGAGGGGTGAATCAGCTTTTCACCTTTATCTCATCAACAGTCTTTTTATTTTTAAAGATTTTTTTGAAATTTATTTATTCATGATAGACACACAAAGAGAGAGAGAGAGGCAGAGACACAGGCAGAGGAAGAAGCAGGCTCCACGCAGGGAGCCCGACATGGGATTCGATCCGAGGTGTCCAGGATCAGGCCCTGGGTTGAAGGCAGTGCTAAACCACTGAACCACCCGGGCTGCCTCCCTCTCATCAACAGTCTTGGCAAACATGTCCAAGGCTCTCACCAAGCCCTACAATGCACTCTGGTACCACTGGTACCTTGAAACCACCCTGGGACTATGTGGGGGACATTTTTCCTCTTCAAATGTTTCCTCTTCAAATGGAGGATGTGGGGGGGGGAAGGAAATAAAACTCAAAAGTAAAGAAGAAGTACATGTAAACCTAGGGGAAAAGAGGACTAACAGAAATGTTAAAAACTCAAAGCAAAATCTGTCACTGGATTGAAAGACATGTTGCAGGGCAAGTTGCTTAGAGACCCTGCACCATGCTGAAAGCACAGACTACATTGACATCCCTACTGCAGCCAAATCTATGGGTGCCTCAAGAACACAAAAATCCCCTTCATGGTGAGCATTAAAAATACAGTGTTTTGGATGAGCACTGGGTATTATACTATATGGTGGCAAACTGAATTTAAATTTAAAAAAATACAGTGCATTGTAACAAGCAGACAGACAGACAAAAACAAGCAGACAAAAAACAAGCAGACAAACAGAAAGGAAGGGACTTTTTAAAAGGGAAAAGTTATGTGCAATTTGTCTTCACTAGTAAAGGTTGGGAAATATATCTAAAGGGTAGCATTTATTTACTAGCTACTGGAAATTCACCACATTAACAGTACCTGAAAGGCTGGGACACTGCTCTTGGGTGCCCTTTCATATCATCCAACCTAAGGAAATCAAAGACAAATGCTCAGGCATCACCAGGTTCACACATTTAAGCAAAGACCAAAAGTGGCTCTTACGGAATCAGTAAAAATATTAAATTGGCAAAAGAGAGAACCCTCCCAAATGCGTATTAGTACTCATTTAGTTTCTAAAATAAATCCTAGAACCAACAAGAAACCCATGTTAGTCATTTTGTTTCATCTTGAATTTCATTTACAGCAAATTGCTTTAAATCAGAAGGTGGTGCTACATCCACTCAGGGTCAAAAAATGTTTGATGATGATACCATGATGCCATTAGGGGAAACTGAATTCCAAAATATGAGAATATTTCTAAGCATTAAAAAAAAACCCACAAAAATCATATTGGAATAGCCTTCTAAAATGTGTAATGGAGATTCTCTCACTTTTTTTGCCTATTTATGTGCAAAATATATGCCAACTTATTCCTCCTGCCCCTTATGATTTCTTAAGAATCATATATAAATCTGTTTGAAATTAATTTTAAGCAATATAAAGCCATTTCTTAAGAGTTTCAAGGGAAACAATAGTGAATAAAAGATTAGAAATCTTGAAGAATCTTCCACTGAGTTATTAGAGGATATCCACAGTAAGCAGAGCACAGACTGAATAGCACTGGTTGTATCAGCTCTGTTCTAACTCATCCCCCTGGGGAGAGATTTAACCTCTCTAACCTCAAGCAACCAACCCAAACATGGGTAAAGATGCACACTTTTTGTGTTAATTCCATTAATCATCATATCCAAACTAAGCACCTAACAAGGCTCCTGACCATAGTAGCTGCTCAGTGAATGATATGCCTCTTCAATTTTGGTAGTTGGTGGTTACTACCAAGCACCAGACCTGCTATCCCATCTTCTCATGTTACTACCACTGTGAATTGGAGCTACATAAACCTTCATTCCTCAGGCCAGGGACCCATACTCAAAGCATAGGTAACGATGTGCTCAGACCTAATCTGACTTGTGTTATAATCCCCCTAAATAACACATGAAAACTAAACTCTCTGTGAATCTGTTTGACATGTATCATGCTGGCAAAACACCCCTCTTACTGTGCATGTCTCTCACTTAAAAGGCAAAGAAAAGTAGCCATTTCCCATTATAATCATTTGTGAACTTGTCATCCCATACATCACAGTAAAGAATCTGGAAAATATTCACAGATTGTTGCACCTACGTTGATCCTGAAGACTTTCTAACTCATCTGAACCATTAGCAGGTTCTAAATGTTGTGATCACAAGTTAGGTTCCATCAATTGATTCTGATTAGTAATTTTAGACTTCAAGCTTGGGATGGTTATAACTTTACAGACACAGGTAAGAATTGTTTATTCAATTCTCAAATATAGAACATAAATCTAAGGAGTTAGGATATACTCAAGCTTGGCATTCAATACTTTTCTGCACACTCTAGATTCAAAACAAAAGCCTTAGCACACATGTGAGGATTTGCCACAAGATAGGACACCCACTCATGGGGGAAGAATACAATTCCAAAAGGAATTTTGAGCACAGTCCCAGAGATACCTAACCGCATAGCAGTTTAAGGTGGCATTCAGAGACTGAGATTATAGGAGATGCTTTCTGTAAGCTTCTAGAATTTAGCTGCTCCCTATAGTGACAAAATAATAAACAACACAAAATAGTAATAAACCAAAAAATAAGAGGTAAACATGGCACTTGTAGAGTGATATTCAAGAGAAATTAAATATTCTATCCACAAATGGAGGCACGATGTAAATTTAAAAGTTTAAAAAGGATCTACCTAAATGCACAGGATGGTGAGGAGCGTGGCGGCTGTCTCTGACTTTTTAAGGCACGTAGTTTGTCTCCTTGGGTTATACTATTTTTCATTTCCACATCTTCATCCTCTTCTAAGTTATTCTGGAAAAAAATGCATGTTTCATAGAAAAGTTATTATGAAGAATTTTGCTTTCTATAGATTTAATAGACTGTAAACTATATATTTCATATAGATTGACTTAACATAGATCACCTTAAGTAGCTTTAATGCACTACGAATTCTAAATACTAAATACATAATTCTATACACTAAAGAACGTTCAACTGTTCATCAGTTAAATATATGGGTCAAATTCCACGTCAGAGAAGCACGGGAATGGATGTAGTAAAGGGTAAAAGGAGCACTTTGTTACAATGGACCCCAACCAAAAAGTCTCTTATGCAAACAAAAATCATGCTTTGGAATATAGCTCAGATACAGACCGTCTCAATAGATACATTACAAATATGTTTCCAGGGACTACTAGGATCCATCACTACAAATTTTCTGTCTGTTTACAAAAATGAAAGATAAAACAATTTAGGATATCTACACGATAACTTACTAAGGTCAATTAACACTAGTAAAAGCACTCAAGACCTTTCCAGGAGTTAAAGCTTACTAATTGGGAAAGTGTATTTCCTTCTGAAATAAGTCTTATTTCAGAAGTAACACACAAGGTCTTTTCACATGCCAGTTCACATTTAATTCTTATAACTCAGGGCAGGGAGGACACTGTTGTCCATAAAGATGGAAAAAAAGAAGTGCTCATAGAAGTTAAGAATATTGCCCAAGCTCCCCTAAGCTCTTTCTGATAGCTATGATTCTGAAAGCAGATTTCTTGACCCCACATACAACATTCTTTCTAAAATATATGCCACAGCACACTAACACTGCACCAGCAAAGATTTTATTTTGCCATTTCCTCCCCTGAATATTTCTTATGCCTTGAATTTGCTAAGATTCTTTGCAGCCATAAAAGTCTCCTCCCCTCTTTAAAGACAGAACTCTTATTTGATGAAGGATGTATGATAATATACTTCCCTCAGTCACAGTCTAGTCATATCTGATAGCCATTCTTGGCTCAAAACACTTCTTTGCTCCCTGCCACCTAGGTTGGGTTGCATCGATATACCTGGGATCAGTAGGCACATCCTGGGTAAAAAGACCATACCTTATTACTATAACTCCGAGTGTAAAAAAGAAAATAGAAATACAAAGCACAAAAAAAAAAAAAAAAAAAAAAAAAAAAAAAAAAAAGAAATACAAAGCACATAGCCAGTGGGAAAGAGGAAATGCAGATGAAAGCTTCCTAGAGGAAGCTTTAATCCTTTAACTGAGTCTTAAAGAATGAGTATAGAGTGAAATGGTCCTAGATCACAGGAAGGGTCATCCTGGCAAAGAATACCATCAGTTCAACAGTTACAGGATCATGGAACCTTAAAGTCAGACTTTCTCTTAAAGTCTTAAGTTGCCCATCTATAAAGTCTCCAGGAATCAGTTATATCATTCATCTCTGTCCATACAACCCCAGTTGCAGGAATCCATTACCACCCAAGGAAGCCTACAGAAATAGAAATAAGGCAGGCCTGAAGCGTAGGTTTGTGTGTGGGATGGTACACCTGAGGAGGTGGGCTTAGCTTCACCCAGTAATCAACATGGGTGTTGTGACCAGTTACTTGTACCTAACAGAAGGACGAGCACACAGCCAGTCTCTAGAATATGAGTGGGGTCCAGAAATATATTAAACCTTCATTGGACTGGCTTCTGGAAGGACCTGACAGGATCTTCACCTTCATCAGTCGGGTTCATTGTCTATTGGGCACCTTTGTGGGAAAGCCAAGAAAGCTTGTCTGTCCTTCCAACCAGGAGGATCAGAGTTATGTTCCCAAGTCTGAAACACCTTCAAAATTCTAAGGAAAAGCGAGTCTTCACCTGGCATTCCAAAATTCAACCTATCACTCTAATGTTAAAGATAGAACAAATTTACAAAATTTCACCTTCCACACAATCTTTCTGAGAAAACTTACAGGATGTATGTACATCAGGGAATAGTTAAGACAACAGGAAATCCAGGAAAATTAGGAATCCAATTGAAAAGTATGAAAAGAAGGCCTCAGGTCACAAGTGTATAGTACAGCTAGAGAAAACTAGTCCAGGGTAGGAAGGAGAAGTGTCTTCGGAAAAAGAATGAACTTGGTAAAACTTTTTTGCTGTGTTAAGACTGAAAAAAATGTGGGTGCCTAGGTAGCTCAGTTGGTTAAGTGTCTGCCTTCAGCTCAGGTCATGATCCCGGGTCCTGGGATCGGGTTTCTGTAGGGAGCCCACTTCTCCCTCTGCCTCTGCTTCTCTGTCTCTCATGAATGAATAAATAAAATCATAAATTAAATTCATTCATGAGAGACACAGAGAGAGAGAGTTGAGAGAGAGAGAGAGAGAGAGAGAGAGAGACTCAGAGACACAGGCAGAAGGAGAAGCAGGCTCCACGCAGGGAGCCCAACGTGGGACTCAATCCTGGGTCTCCAGGATCACACCCTGAGCCGAAGACAGCACTAAACCGCTGAGCCACCCAGGCTGCCCAATAAAAAGATTTTTACAAAATTTTAAATTAGCTTGGCACAATTTTGGCAGGGGGAGGGAGTAGCCTTGTTTTTTCCCAAGTACACAGAAACTATGCAAATAAAAAGACAATTAACTTACATCTGAACTCATGTAACATCGTGTCAACTGTACTTCAATAAAAAAAAATAAATAGGAAGCACTAAAAAAAAATAGGTAACTAACTCTGGGAAAAACAAAGAAAGGTTCAACAAAGAAAACAGAGTATTCTACTGATACAGGAGAGCTTGGTTCTTGTCTCATGGAGTCAGAAGGATGAATCTCGTGGACACAGGAGAGTGAGTAAAGGGATAGAAATTTATTAAGTAAAGATACAGAGAAAGCACTCAGGAGTGAGAGGGGTCCCGGCAGGGTTGCCACTGAGGGCTTGTCCAGTTGGTCTTTTATTGAGAACCTAATCAAGGAACCTAAATCCTTTTAACATTATTTACTGATATCACCATTGAGTAAGGACTAGTGATAACATCTTTAATGGCTTACTTCTTCTTTGGGGTCTGGTTATTCTTTGGTGGTCACAGATGATGGTCATAAAAAAGACACCCTCCCACCCACACCTAGGGCAGGGTGGTCTGGCTTGTCCTTTATCTCTGGTTTCCTTACACCTCAGCATTTTTGGGATTTTTGTGAGCCTGCTTCCGTGGCCCTCTACCTCGTCCTCCCTAGCCCTGTTTGTCCCTAACTCACTACACCAAGCTCAGGAGTGAACAATCCTTACATGGTAATAATTTACATATTATAGTGGTTTTTTAAAGATTTTATTTATTCACTCATGAAAGGCATAGAGAAAGAAAGAGGCAAAGACACAGGCAGAGGGAGAAGCAGGCTCCATGCCGGGAGCCCGATATGGGACTCGATCCTGACACTCTGGGATTATGCCCTGAGCTGAAGGCAGATGCTCAACCGCTGAGCCACCCAGGCATCCCCATATTATTGGGTTCAACCAAAAATGATGATATAGCCATATTGGGAAGAACAGTGGAGTGGGAATAATACTGTTCTAAAATTCTGTCTACCACAACCAGGAGGCAATCAAAAAGTGTCCAAAACTCAAATTATTTTAAATAGCATTATAAGCAAGACATATGTGTTTAGAATATGGTAGTGAAAATGCTGATGTAATTTGCTTAGAGGATCGCTGTTTTGGGAGTTGGTGTAGGAGTGGGGGTAGGAGTACAGAAAGGTGAGAGAGGGAACGGATATTTTTTATTAGAATTCAGTACTTTTTAACACCTAAAAGTGAGGTCACATATTACTTGAAAAAATAAACACTAATTTAAAAAGATGCACAGTTAACCAAAAAAAATTAAGTGTTTTACATTATAGTTATGTCACATGTGTTTTCTCTCCCACTTTATTATGTATCTTAAAGGTGAAATCTTTTTTTAAATAATTTCAAATGTAGAAAACAACAAAAACACTGCAACAGACAGCCATGCACCTAACGAGCCAGATTCAATATATTTTCTACTTTAGCTCCTTTTCTTAAGGAGTTTACTTAAATACCCTAGCTCTCAAAGAAAAAGAAACCATTGCATATAAACTCCCAGCTCTCAATCTCTGGAGAAGGAAATCATGTCTCTTCTAAAGAAAAATATATATAATATTATTTTACCCTATGATATGTGTTTATGATAAAATACAGATGAGAGTGAAAAAAATATTAAAGTCACCTACATATTTACCATCAGAAGCAAAACACATTAGCACTCTGGCATATAGTCTTCCAGATTTTTCCCTGTGCTATACATACCATCTCCCAACATACTTCCTCCTACAAAAAGAGGTTGAGTTACATATATGCTGCTCTGTAATTTACTTTTTCGCCTAAAAGATAAACTGCCAGAAGTATTTCAGGATAAATTTTAAAGAGCAAAACCAAAAAAAAAACCTCTGCCATATTATTCTATAAATAAAATTCCATAAAATTCCGTCATCTAAGATATACCAAATTTTATTGATTTCACCCTGGTTCAGGCAGTTTTCTATCTTTCATCACTATAAACAGCTCCAACAAACACCCTCCTTTATACATACGGCTTTTAAACACTGTTCTTTTATTGCCTTAAGATAGATTCATAGAAGTGGAATTGCTAAATACATTGTAAAGTCTTTTGCCATGTATCATCAAATTGCCCTCCATTTGACACTCCAACTGGCAATCTTTAGGGGTTTTTATTCTCCAAATCCTTGCTAATACTGCATACATTCTTTAATCTCACACAATTTGAGAGGCAGAAATAGCATCTTGTCATTTAAATTTGTGTTTCTTTCATTTCTAGGGAAGTAAAATGTTTTTAATGTTTACCAGCCATGAGGATTCCCATTTTGTTTTACTTGTGTATGTGGCATTTCACACTGATTTTTAAGAGTTCTTTACATTAAAAAAAAAAAAAAAAACCCTAATTTGAATATGTTGCAAACATTTCCTCCTAGAGGATGACTGTGAGGAGAATGAACTGAAGAAGGTGAAGTCTGCAGGGGGGCGGGAAGGAGGGGGATGGAGGTAAGTGGCTCCTGCAGGGTTCTGGTGAGAGGTGACAGACTGGATTAGGGCATGAGAAAAACGTGTGTGTTGTTCCCCCCACCCCCACCCCGACCTGGGGACGGGGGAAGCAAGAGGGAGGGGAAGAGACCCAGACATGCAGTACAGGTCTGAAGAACTCTGCTGAAATACAAATCATATTACTTTTTATCTCACCGTATCATCCCTATTTTATTTCTGTGGCTACTGTACAAAGCTTCAGGCATTTTTAGGACTAAGGAGTTGCAAAGCATATAAGCCATAAAATTCTCAGCAAGTGTTTAAAAGCCTTCAAACTCTTAACAAAAAGTTAATGTTGTTCAAAACACATTTAAATTAAATTACAGAATTAAGAAACTAGAAAGCTGTAAGAAAGAGGACTCTGGCTTTCTAGAATCCTGAGTAGGCCACAAGGACATGAACATAACTAAGCTCTGTATCTATCAGAGCACCTAGAACACAAACACCTGTGAGGGGAAAATATACTAGAAAACACAGTTCCTTTTATCATGAGGCATAAATCAATCCCAAGAATTGGTGGACCTGGGGCAATCTGAAGGTTTTTCTCAGCAGATGCTGGTAAGTCTCATTCTTTCTACCAAATTCATTCCTTATAATAACTATGAATAGTCACAACTGATGAATGCAGAGAACCTAACCTGAGCCTCAGTTGTGCTCTTGGGCTCCAGACCCTCTCCCCATAGAGCCCTAGTGCAGACTCTCCCTGGCCCTGAGCTACTTAGATCCCCTAGACTCTGCTGAAAAGAAACAAAGTCACATGGTTGCTGCTGACCAAAGTGAGGAAGCCTAGTCCAGGGAAGACCCTCATATTGTTGCTCAAGGAGAAGGGTCACTCCCCATTGACTCTGGAGGGTCTGAGCACCAGCTCTTTCTTTTGGATACCAGTCTGCCCTATATAAAGGCAGGAAAATGAGAGTAAACTAAAATACATAAAGAAGGATCATTTTGAAAAATATACTTATTTACAGATGATGATCTAGCTAAAGAACAAATAATAGTGCAAAGTATAAAGATTTATTTTATGCCATCAGTTGTTCTCTAAATATAGACAAGATGAAAATGAAAATAAAACACATTCATAGGTTTCAGTTGGATAAAGTAATCACTGACCAACACATTAATTAAATGGTGACAGAGTAAGCTACCGGGGAGGCCGTGGTGTGTGCCATTAAGGAAAAAAAATCTATTAGATAAAATATAGCACACTAGGGAAAAAAGACGGAAGAGTTAAAACAGAAAAATGACATAAAAAGAGAGTTTGAAATAGAAATGAGTAAAAATAGAAGTGAAAGGACTGGAAGAGAAAGAGGATAATGGATTTTTAGCAGGTTTAAGTGATTTGCCTAGGAAAGGTGGCTGGGTCATCTCCAAAATTCTTTCAGCTCTCAGATGTTGAAATTGTTAAGATGTAAAAGCTGGGGAAATGCAAAGATGTCATCTTCATAAGTTGCTTCTGATTATAAAAAGTTTGGGTTTATCAGAGCCCCCTAATCTGTCTTCTCACCTTCCTCGCTGCCACTGGTTGAGACCTTTATCATCTGGGACCACTCCCCTATCACCCGGCCTTTCATCCCTAGCCACACACAGACCCCAACACCCCTTCCACCTCACAGCCAGAGCAGTCTCCCCGTGGCTCTGTGGTGTACTGTCACTCTCCTGTCCAAGAGCTTCTCCTGGATCCCTGTGGCATTCAGACTGGAACTGAAATGCCATAGTGGTCCTAAGAGTGGAAAGAACAGTGCTTTGAAAGTAAGGTCTTAATTTTTCACTTAATGGATTTTTTTCTAAGATGTACCCTGTAATGAGCGTTTGATGTAAAAGAGCAAAGGATTTTATAAATCACAGTATCTCAATAATGTAATTAAAACACTACATTCTTGGGGCACCTAGCTGGCTCAGTTGGTGGAGTGTGTGACTCTTGATCTCTGGGTTGTGGGTTCAAACCCCACGTTGGGTGTGGAGATTGCTTAAAAATAAAGTCTTTAAAAATAAATAAAACACTACATTCTTATTTACCAGATGTCAATTATGTGAACTTGGCTGAACAAGAGCAGCACCTGCACCTAATTAACATCTCCAAGTCAAGAGCATCTGATTGATTAGTGTGCTAATTTTGGATTATGACCTCGGAGCAGGAAAAGTTAAGAACAATCACAATGCCAGGAGAAATTATTAGGACAGGCTGGCTACGGTTATGTTCAAAATTACTGATGTAATATGCTAAAGCCACACTCAGGACCTCATGGAGAGAGGCCTCAAGGTGAGTGGCTGAGTACAGCCTCAGCCAGAGTGTCTGTGTTTAAATGTTAGCTCCACTGCATACTTTGTGATCTTGGGCAGACAGTTCAACTTTCTCTACCTCAGTTAATGTCATCTGTTCAAAAGGACCTAGTTACAGTGCCTATTTCACACAACTATTATAGGAATTAAGAGTTCATCCATGTAAAGTGCCTAGAACAGAGCCTGGCACATAGTAAGTGCTATTTAGGTGGTTGTTACATTCTAAGCTCCTCACTTCACTCCTTACTGATCTGCCCCTTAAAGTGTTTTCAATTCCATCTTCTTAAAATTCTTTATGACCTCAGTGCACGATGGACCCTTAGGCTCTGGCATGTCTAAATGAGCACGTACTGCTGGTACTACTTTGTATGTGAGCACAGATTACCCTTGGATGGCTTGGATTATTACCAATTTCATGTACTCTTGTTTGTTTTCTAAGAAACTGTAAGCCTTCTTCATTCTTTCAAGCAATATTTACCAAGGCCCTTGGGCTGGGAACAGGCTCACAAAGAGGGCAGACGGAAGCCTCAATCTCCACAGTGTCTATTGCCAGGCAGGGAAGAAAAAAGGAAGAAAAGTACAGTGCAAGGCAGAAGCACCAAGCCGGGAACCTTTGCCAGACCCACAGGATGGGCCATGTGTATTTCATAATCCCTAGCCCTACACTGAGGACCAGGTTCAGTCAAGGTAAAGCCTCTATTTTTAAAAGATTTCTCATAACTCGAAGTAGGCGAAGAGAATTCATCACAGCTGCAGCCTAGTCCCCTTACTGTGGCCTGAATCATTCTGGTTGATCTTTTTGCCTATTCACCTGCCTCTTGAGCACTGAAAAACTGTATATTCAAACCTTCCCAATCAGGTAATCACAGAGCTCCCTAATAATAACCAACCACAGAAAAAATCCCTGTAGGCCTAGAAATCAGAAAAATAATTTAGTATCTCATTTTCAATCTGACATTACTTTTAAAAAGGAAAAAAAGAAGCAACTTCTAGAAGAATAGTGCCTTTTTGTACTTTGTTTATGTACAAACTAAATAAATCCAGAATTTCCATGGGTTTCTATCTCGAACATTGGTATGGAACTTGAAACTTAAAATCCTTGCAGCATTCTCAACTTATTTTCCCACTTGGAATTCACAAGAACGACAAAGATATCACCAACTCTATAACATTCACTTCTGAGTAAACTAACTCCTCATATTCATGCAATGTTCTGGAGCCAGGACCATAAGCATGGCAAGGAAAGCACTTTAAAGTGTTATTTACACAAGACATCACCTAACTGCAAAGTGATTCAAAACGTATATGCATATCACTGTCTGAAATCTTAACCACACCATCATTCTGTGGCATTTCTGAATTATTTTCATTTCTGTGCTCTGACTTCAAAAATAATACCACTTCTGAATGGCTAGAGCTAAAATAATTAATTTAGAGGTACAGGGAATAAGAAACAGAGAAATAGCCCAATACCTGAATACACACTCATATATAAAACTTATTTTAAATTTCATATTTCATTCTTCACCCTTTCAGTGATAAATAAATGTTAATTATTCTTAAGTTCAACAAACTGAGATCTAAAAAAGTATGAGAACAAAATGCTCCACCAGATGTTAGTTTAATATGGATTATGATATAGAAAACATTATATTCCTACAAGATAAATTATGTTTCCCAGATAGATGGATAAATTGTATGTGTCTCTTTTCAGAGGTCATCATGCAAAGCTCTATTTACTTTAACAAAACCTGAGAAGGAAATGCTGACCAGAGCAAGAAAAGTATTCTTGCTTAGCTATATTATAACATTAAAATGCCAGTTCAGATCCTTTTGTTTGCTTTGAATAGGACAGACTACAACACAGAGACAAGAAAATATCAACAAAGGCTCTGAACATCAACATGACCTTGGCTAACATTTACATTTTGTCAGGACAGATGATTCATACAAGTAAACATAGCCACTTCATCAGTGGCTTCCTGGAGACCACAGGGTTGAAAAATTGGTTCTCCTGGCAGTCTCCATCCTGTGTTGTTGAAGGAAGCCCATTCTTCTGATTGCCAAGCACTCTGGTTATGTTCCTTGGTGAACATAACTGGTTCTATATGACATTTGTTGACTTAAAATAGCTATGATGCATTCCTTCCACTTGGGGTTCCCTGAGGGCCAAACTTGAACCACAGCATTTTGCATAAGACCCTCATCCAGGTCCAACGGGTCACTGGCTAGTAGAATGTAAATCCACACTTGCTGCCTAAATATATTTTTTTAAGATTTATTATTTATTTGAGGGGGAGAGGGTAAAGGGAGAGGAAGAGAATCTTAAGCAAACTCCCCACTGAGCAAGGAGCATGACATGGGGCTTGATCCCATGACCCCTAGATCATGATGAGCCAAAACCAGGAGTTGGACACTTAACCAACTGAGCTACCCAGGCGCTCCACTGTTTAAATATTTTTAACAGCTTTTTTTTTTTTTGCTCCTTCAGAGCTATAAAAATATAACTACAATCAAGTGCTTAGCTTCACCTCAGGCATACTGTGGTAGAAAGAACTAAACCAGGAGGAAGACTCTCAGTCTCAAGGCAGTCCCACCACTAAACACCATGACCCTCAAGTCATGGGATTTGGTGGGACCTCAGCTTCTGATCTGCACAAGAGGGTAAGTAGAACAAATGATTTCCAGGTTGCTTCTAACTCCAAAAATGCCCATGATCCTACCTGTTTTAAGTCATTTCCATTTTTAGGTAGCAGGGTATAACACAAACACACAGATTCAGAATCAGATAGATGTGGATGGGAATCACTAAGGTTAGAACTTCTCTGACATTCCATTTCCTAACTGTAGAGATAATACTGCTGATATTACCTATCACCAGCTAGTTGTAAAGATTAAATGAGTCCACCGATGTCAACTGTTGAAAAATGGTTTGTTTATAACAGAGCCTCAATTAAAGAAAAAAGTTATCTCTAATTGTGTTTTCAACTCTGCATTTTAGAAATCAATATGAATTTGAGACTTTCACAAAAAACCACTTGTGGCATATACTGTTTTTTCAATTGTCACATTAATTCTTTCTTCTTTATATCCACTTCCATACAAATAGAAAGTTTCCTTTTTATTCCCTTTTTGTGCATAGTCTCTACCCCAGAGTAGCCTCCTTTATAATTGTGCTCCTTAAATTACAGCTTTTTTTTTTTAATTTATTTATTTATTCATGAGAGACAGAGAGAGAGAGAGAGGCAGAGACACAGGCAGAGGGAGAAGCAGGCTCCATTCAGGGAGCTGGATGTGGGACTCAGTCCCCGGTCTCCAGGATCACACCCTGGGCGGAAGGTGGCGCTAAACCACTGAGCCACCCGGGCTGCCCAAATTACAGCTTTTTCATTTCTCAGGATAATTGCTGTCTTTGCTTTGATTCTTGTTTTACAAGTAGATGATTCTACATTCTACATCTAAGAAATATTGGTACTTTCAGCACCTCAGAAAAGAGATATTGCTATGTTATATATGTTCAGCTGGAAAACAAAGAAATGCAGAACGTTAGTCTTAAGGAGACACGAAAACCTTCCTAAGGAACACTCACCTCTCCAAATCTTTCCACATTTTGTATTTTAGATAAGTTTCCACCAATAGACATATCATCCAAGCCAGAAAGAATTTTATTAATACTTCCTTCACTGGACGGTCTATTTTTCAGTTTGGATCGGAAAATGTCTCCTTGGACCCATAACGATGCCTGTTTTCTGTAAAAAGGAGAGAAAACGGAATAATTTATCTGTAAAATAAGTTACTATCATCTCCTCAGAAGTATAATGTCTTACAGATAAAAAGATTAGCAGATAAACCCTTATAATTCAAACTAGAAAGATTATGAAATCTTAGAAATTTTTAAGTCATTTTCTGAAAGTCAGAATTGTTATATGAAATAAATTAATTATATTGAAGTTCCATATGAGACACAAATACCTATCTTCCAATATATGTCTACATAACCATACATGAGTTGCCCTATTAAGGTTCTCAGATGCTTACAACAACAACAAAGACTATAAAGCCCATTTGCCTTTTACATATAAATTTGAAATCTGTATGACATTTCTCAAATAGCAATTTGATATGTCTATTAAAACAGCTGGAGTGAACTGGACTCAAAAATACAGGTGAAGAAACTTGAATCAAACAGATAGTACTAAAAGACTACTAAATCCCTAATTGTATGTGGCACCCTGAAAAGCCCTGAACACACAACTTTAGAAACCCACTCTTACTACCTAAAAGCAAGGTAGTAGAGTATCAATTAGATCATCCTTTAAGAAAATATAATTCATCTGTAAGGTTTTTTTATTCAATAAGGCACAATTGTAACTGTTCTCCAGGTTACAAGAAAAAAAAAAACTTAAAACATGTAAACAAAATGACACTCTGGGTTTTAAATTTTTATTGATAGAGTCACCTTTCTGCATTTCTTTTAAAATAAATTATCCATCAGATAGCTTTCATTCTACTCTATGTCATACTCTACAGAATAGAATTAAACTGAAATTGTGGTTCATTACAAGGAATATTAACATCCAGGGAAATAACAGCATTATCAAGGAGATGCTACCCATAAGAACATAGATTTATTTTTTGAGGCAACAGAAAAGACCAAGCAGTACTTTCTCCCAAAGATTCCAAATAAAATTCAGGTTAAAACATGAGGAGAAAAACAATGACAAAAAAATCCTCCCTGAGGATTTGGAATCCACCTTTCCTTTTTAAAAGAGTTTACTTTCGGGGTGCCTGGGTGGTTCAGTGGGTTAAGCGTCTGCCTTAGGCTCTAGTCATGGCCCCAGGGTCCTGAAATCGAGGCCCACGGTTGGCTCCCTGTTCAGCAGGGAGTCTGCTTCTCCCTCTCTGCCTCTCCCCCTTACTCCTACTCTCTCTCACATACAAATAAATAAAATCTTTAAAAAATAAAGAGTTTACTCTCAAATCAGAACTTTTGTTTATGATTAAATACTGTTGAAAGTCTTGAAGAAAAGATTAACTTTTAAATTATACAGCAAAATTTTACATGAGTAATGCCTCCAACCCAACATATCCACATGCAGGTATCACCCTACAGAGATACATACTTGTATACAAGATGTGAAAATGCTTAGCGCAGCATTATTGTAACTTAAAAAAATACTGGAGCTATCTAATGGACAACCAGCTTATTAACAGTAGATCCATTCTGGAAATAGTATACAGCCAGTAAAAAGCCTGGGATGGACCTCCATGTAGTAATGAAGAAGAGCAGCTATGAAATAAAATGTTAGTGAATGAAAAATGTGACAGAGTAGAAAGTGTGATCTCATTTTTTGTATTAAAAAAAGTTATAATTTAACCAAAAGTTCAGTTATCTAGAAGAACATATAGCTACATATTGACTAGTAACTCTCAAAAACAAAATAAAACTTTCACTTTCTATTGCATGCCTACTGTTTGACTTTTTTAAAACAATGTGCCTCATGTTCTTTTGTAAAAAAATAAGTGATAAGCAGAACAAAGCTAGAGTTAGAATGGAAAGGAATCTTCAAAGCTACTATCATAAAAGCAGACAGCACATCACTACATTGTGTCCAAAGGTTAACAGCATGGGATAGGACTGGATAATTGGGAAGCTTTATTTTTTTTAAGTATAACATCTTACTCCACTTTCAAATAAAAAGGTGTTTTTTTTCTTTTAATTTTTGCTCACTTTTCAGCATTTTCCAAATAAAGCAAAGGAAAAAGGAACACCTTTAGATTCTATTTTTGAGACAGGCACTATAGAGGCTCTAGATATAAAATACGTTATCCACATACAAGACTAACAACATTTCTAGCATTGTTCTAAAATTGGAATTCATTTAATTATCTTAAGAAATTCCCAGCACGTTTTTAAACAGATTAAATTTTAAAACAAAACCCTAGTGAAGTTTTAAGTATATGAATAAAATAAAAACTCCAGAAATCTACACACAACAGTTTACTAGGGAGTTTGGCAGTGTCTGCCTTCTATTATGGCAGAAGGCAGCTTTTGGAAGCAAACTACTGAGGAATACTTTCTGAGCTTAAAATATATAAATTGATGGGGTTACCCTAATGACTGAGTCACATTCAATTTTTTCTATACCGACTGTAAAAATATGTATATTAAAAAAAAAACCTTAAAGTTTGCTTCCTTTGTGAAAATCATCATAAAACCATGGTATAGCCTCCTTTCTAATTTGCACTTTAAGAAATCCTTGCTTTTAATTTTTTATGCCTCCAGATTTTTTCCACTTAATGCTATATCTAGTATAACTCTTTATCTGATGGTTGACTCTTATATCTTTCCAAAATAGTAGTAAACAAACAGCATAGTACCTGAAACAGTATGAACAATTCAAAAGATAACTGTTAAATTCATAAATGAGTACCTTGAGTCTCTGGTCAAAACTCTCAAGATTAAAGAACTACTATTTCAAAGAGAGAGAAGATTCAGCTCTGCCACAGATAGTGAGAAATTCAGATAAATGAAACATACAGAGAGGTTAGGAATATACAAAGAAGAGACAGAATTCCTGTCTCTCAAATGCTTCCAGTTAAGTATAAGAAAAACAACTGAAATTCAGTATTAAAGCCCTATGACCAAGATTTGCCCTTAACTCAGTCTGAAAGAATCAGAGAGAAGATCCCTGAGAATTCAGAAGTATCTAGAGAGATTAGCAGAACTTAACCAACAAAGAGGTTTCCCAAAGCAAAGAAACAATATGGCTTTGAAGAAATAGTGATATTAAATAACCCAGCACATTTGGTAAACTGGGCTGTTTGATTTGGCTGAAGTAGAGGTTACGACGGAAGTAAGCAGCAACCAGTCCATGATGGACCCTGCACGCCACTCTAAGGAATTTAGGTTAGAAAATTGAAAAAATTCCAATTCCAAAATGTTACAAAATGAAAACTCTGATGCTGCTGCCAACCTAAAGATGGAAATTATAAAGTGACACCTTTCACTTGCTTGGTTTCAAAGATTTTATCTGTCCCATCACTGGAAAGACTTGATTTGAACCTGAATATTAAAGATGAATAAGGTGTCAAAGCTGATTTGCGTGTTGCTAAGTGATGCTCTACGCAAGTGCTTCTTATGAAAAAGCAGCACTTCGCGCAAATCCCTTTTTTATTGACAAGAGGAACCGTGCTGGCTTTTATTGTGGTGTCTATTACTCCTTAAAAGCCTCATCTCAAACAGAAGAAGTAAAACGTGTATTTTTAAGTATTTAGCATTTAAAAATCAAATCCTATGAAGCTAACACATCAGCTTAAAGTAAATCCTCCAGCAACGTAATGGATTTTGTAAGACAGCATGAGATTACTACCCCTTCTGCAAAAAGAACATGTGCTTTGAAATAACAGGAAGAGAGCTGTCATGATTTAAACAGAGCCTTTTGAGAGAGGTAGCCAGTGCTGGGGGTCAAGTGCTTTTGGCCAAGTCCTGGACCTGGGTTAGTCAGTCCTGAGACATAAGAAAATAATTAATTTGGCTTCATTACAAGCTAAGTCATGCCTTCACAAGTCTTTTTAAAAATCTGCTTTTAGGGGCACCTGGGTGGCTAAGCACCCAACTCTTGATTTGGGCTCAGGTCACAGTTTCAGGATTGGGAGATGGAGCCCTGGTATGGGCTCCGTGCTCAGCAGGGAGTCAACTTGAGATTCTCTCTCCCTCTCCCTCTGCTCCTCCCCCTGCTCAGTTGCATCTTTACAGGTGTTTCTGGGTTTGGAATCAGAACACAATGATAGTCATGTGCAGCTTCTTCTGTTTGTAGCCAACCTCTTCTCCCTCACACCCTTGAGTCCAAACTATGCTGATCTCCCCACCATCTTAACTCTTCATTTCTTCCATCGTGGACACATATTTGTCCAGTACCCTGACCTCAGAGTCCATCCAAAGCCACCATTTGGCGATTCTATATAGAAACCCAGCTCATGTTCTAACTCAAGTTAGGCCTAATCTAGCTGTATCTGAGGCACCAGTCTGCTGTACATGCCTCCTACTCCACTGGCCCAGGGCTATTATAGTAACAGAGGTAGTTCCTGCTTTAAAGAACTGGACTAACAAAATGGATCAAACTTGACATTAAAGGAAGACAGACCAGAAAGCAATACCCAAGACTCAGAAGGTGGGAAGGAGACAGGTATTCAAGTTCTACTCATACTTCAGTATAAACAGATTTACTAGCAAGATGTTTAGACAGAGAATCTGAGGGTAGAGGGAAAGGTTCTTGAGTCTGAAACACACAAGAAAATGTAGCTGAAAGAGAAAAATATTAATTAGAGAACTCCCAAAGCTAATTCTAATTTAGGTAGAGACCCCCACAGTCAAAAGCTGGTTCAGTGGTATCATGCCAAAATACAAAGTTTACAACTAAACTTAATGCATTATAGCTTACAAGACCTTCTTTTTCCACCTCTCTTTTCATGCAAGAAACAAAACAAAAACCATTCAATCTCCTATCTTTAGTAATTGACATGAGTATTTCAGAACAAATTTCTGATGTCGCCATTGCCCACAATTCTTATATATATCTTATCCTTAATACTGGAATCCACATTAGGATTTCATTTTTACTTAGCCAATAGATCCGATATAATTGATGGTTAATAAATGAATAAAATGATGCAATACTAAATACTGAAGAGCAATTCAGAGGTTTATAAATGGGTGTTACTGCAAAACTGTGACTGTCAAATAGTGCAAACCCAAACCTATACAATGTGCTTGTAATCCTTAAAAGTAAACCATGATATTGTCCATGGTTATTTTAAATTCTGGCTTATAATAATTCAGGTTTTAAGTTTATATTTCAGGAAAAATAAATTATTAAATCTTTAAAATAGTTTATAAAAAATGTTAATATGTATTCCCTGAACTACTACATGTATCTAAAAAAATTTCAAAAAGAAATAGTAGGAACCAATTATAATTAAAAATCCGCATAAGATACCTAGGAATAAACCTAACCAAAGAGGTAAAGGATCTATACCCTAAAAACTATAGAACACTTCTGAAAGAAATTGAGGAAGACACAAAGAGATGGAAAAATATTCCATGCTCATGGATTGGCAGAATTAATATTGTGAAAATGTCAATGTTACCCAGGGTGATTTACACGTTTAATGAAATCCCTATCAAAATACCATGGACTTTCTTCAGGGAGTTAGAACAAATTATTTTAAGATTTGTGTGGAATCAGAAAAGACCCCGAATAGCCAGGGGAATTTTGAAAAAGAAAACCATATCTGGGGGCATCACAATGCCAGATTTCAGGTTGTACTACAAAGCAGTGGTCATCAAGACAGTATGGTACTGGCACAAAAACAGACACATAGATCAATGGAACAGAATAGAGAACCCAGAAGTGGACCCTGAACTTTATGGTCAACTAACATTCGATAAAGGAGGAAAGACTATCCACTGGAAGAAAGACAGTCTCTTCAATAAATGGTGCTGGGAAAATTGGACCTCCACATGCAGAAGAATGAAACTAGACCACTCTCACCATACACAAAGATAAACTCAAAATGGATGAAAGATCTAAATGTGAGACAAGATTCCATCAAAATCCTAGAGGAGAACACAGGCAACACCCTTTTTGAACTCAGCCACAGTAACTTCTTGCAAGATACATCCATGAAGGCAAAAGAAACAAAAGCAAAAATGAACTATTGGGACTTCATCAAGATAAGAAGCTTTTGCACAGCAAAGGATACAGTCAACAAAACTAAAAGACAACCTACAGAATGGGAGAAGATATTTGCAAATGACGTATCAGATAAAGGGCTAGTTTCCAAGATCTATAAAGAACTTATTAAACTCAACACCAAAGAAACAAACAATCCAATCATGAAATGGGCAAAAGACATGAACAGAAATCTCACAGAGGAAGACATAGACATGGCCAACATGCACATGAGAAAATGCTCTGCATCACTTGCCATCAGGGAAATACAAATCAAAACCACAATGAGATACCACCTCACACCATGAGAATGGGGAAAATTAACAAGGCAGGAAGCCACAAATGTTGGAGAGGATGCAGAGAAAAGGGAACCCTCTTACACTGTTGGTGGGAATGTGAACTGGTGCAGCCACTCTGGAAAACTGTGTGGAGGTTCCTCAGAGAGTTAAAAATAGACCTGCCCTACGACCCAGCAATTGCTCTGTTGGGGATTTACCCCAAAGATTCAGATGCAATGAAACGCCGAGACACCTGCACCCCGATGTTTATAGCAGCAATGGCCACAATAGCCAAACTGTGGAAGGAGCCTCGGTGTCCATCAAAAGATGAATGGATAAAGAAGATGTGGTTTATGTATACAATGGAATATTACTCAGCCATTAGAAATGACAAATACCCACCATTTGCTTCAACGTGGAAGGAACTGGAGGGTATTATGCTGAGTGAAGTCAGTCAATCGGAGAAGGACAAACATTGTATGTTCTCATTCATTTGGGGAATATAAATAATAGTGAAAGGGAATATAAGGGAAGGGAGAAGAAATGTGTGGGAAATATCAGAAAGGGAGACAGAACATAAAGACTCCTAACTCTGGGATACGAACTAGGGGTGTTGGAAGGGGAGGAGGGCGGGGGGTGGGGGTGAATGGGTGACGGCACTGAGGGGGGCACTTGACGGGATGAGCACTGGGTGTTATTCTGTATGTTGGCAAATTGAACACCAATAAAAAATAAATTTATTATAAAAAAATTATAATTAAAAATCCAAGCCATTATTGTTAGACATTTTCAAGAATTCTTCCATTTCCTTGAACAAGTTTTATCCTACTTTTGTAATTTCCTAAAATAAAAAGTGATGGTTTAACTACTAATTTTTTTTAATAGTATTTATTTATTTATTCATGAGAGACACAGAGAGAGAGGAAGAGTCATGGGCAGAGGGAGAAGGAGGCTCCCTGCAAGGAGTCAGATGCAGAATTCGATCCCAGGACTCTGGGACCATAACCTGAACCAAAAGCCAACACTCAACCACCGAGCCATCCAGGTGCCCCTAACTACTAATTTCTGATGTTGCTCATTCTAGTTGTGAAACTTACCAAATACTATAAGCACCAAATTGAACGTAGCATAAGTGACATTTAGAGAGTAAGAAACACCTAACGACCCTTGTTATACAATGTGGTTAGGGGACCAACAACATTATATCACCTGGGAGCTTATGAGAAATGTAGAATCTCAAGTCCCACCCCAGACCTAGTAAACCAGAAACTGCATTTAATAAGACCCCCAAGTGATTCTTACACATTTTAGTATTTAAGAAGCACTACAGACAACTGGAAGAGTTACAACTAAATTAAAATGTTGACAGATATCCAACTGACTGGAAGTTGATGAAAATATCTATGATAATAAAGCAGAAAGGGGGAGCTTCTGATTTATGGATTTAGAAATAGAGAGAATCCAACCACAAAATTGTTGCTCCCTTAAAGATAACTTTATTCAAAACGGAAGCTCTACTTTGCAAAGACAAAACTTGCTGTCGGGTCCAGATGTAGACTTTATGTGAATTATCTCTGTGTTAGGAGGAAACTTAAAAGTAAAAAACTTCCATGTTCCTGAATTGGAAGAATTACTATTGTAATATCAATATGACCCAAAGCAATCTACAAATTCAGGGCAATCCCCATCAAGATTCCAATGACATCTTTCACAGAAATAAAACAAACAATACTAACATTTGCATAGAACCCACAAAAGAGGGCAGCCCTGGTGGCCCAGCAATTTAGTGCCACCTTCAGCCCAGGGTGTGATCCTGGAGACCCAGGATTGAGTCCCACGTCAGGCTCCCTGCATGGAGCCTGTTTCTCCCTCTGCCTGGGTCTCTGCCTCTGTGTGTGTGTGTGTCTGTCATGAATAAATAAATATTTTTTTTTAAAAAAAGGAACCCACAAAAGACCCCAAATAGCCAGAGCAATTCTGAGAAAGAACAAATCTGGAAGTATCACACTTTCTGATATCAAACTATATCATAAAGCTAAAATAATCATGACAGTATAGTAAGGGCATAAAAACAGACATAGATCAGTGAAACAAAATAGCCCAGAAATAAACCCACATATATAAGACAAATTAATTTATGACAAAGGAGCCAAGAATACACAATGGGGAAAGGACAGTATCTTCAATAAATGGTATTAGGAACACTGGGCAGCCATATGCAAAAGAATAAAACTGGACCACTATCTTACACCATACACACAAAAGTCAACTCAAAATGAATTAAGGAATTAAACATAAAACCTACAACCATAAACACTTAGAAGAAAACATAGGCAATAAGCTCCTTGACCTGAGCTTGGCAGTGAGTTTTTGGATCTGATGTCCAAACCAAAGGCAACAAAAAAGTAAACAGGTGGAACTTTATCAAACTTAAAAAGCTTCCGCATTGGGACTCCTGGGTGGCTCAGTGGTTGAGCGTCTGCCTTTGGCTGAGGTTGTGATCCCAGAGTTCTGGGATCAAGTTCCACATGGGGCTCCCCACAGGGAGTCTGCTTCTCCCTCTGCCTATGTCTCTGCTTCTCTCTCTGTGTCTCTCATGAATAAATAAAATCTTTAAAAAAAATTTTTTTAAACCCTTCAGCATAGCAAAGTAAGCTTTCCACAAAATGAAAAGGTAGCCTACCAAATGGGAGAAAATATTTGCAAATCATAGGTCTGAAAGAGGTTAATATCCATAATATATAAAGAATTCACACAACTCAATAGCAAAAAAACAATCAGTTTAAAAAATAGGCAGAGGATCTGAATAGACATTTTCCCAAAGACATACAGATGGCCAACAAGTACATGAAAAGGTGCTCACCATCACTAATTATCAGGGAAATAAATGTAAATCAAAACCACAATAAGATATGACTTCACACCTGTCAGAACAGCTATTCTCAAAACAAACAAATAAACAAGAAATAACACATGTTGGAGAGATTGCAGAGAAAAGGAAACATTCAACCTGGAGGTAGGAATGTAAATTGGTGCAGCCATTATGGAAAACAGTACTGAAGTTTCTCAAAGAATTTTATTTTATTTTATTTTTTTATTTTTAAAGATTTTATTTATTCATTCATGAGAGACAGAGACACAGACAGAGAGAGAAGCAGCCCGATGCAGGACACAATCCCGGGACTCCAGGATTATGCCCCAGGCCGAAAGCAGGCTCTCAACCACTGAGCCACCCAGGTGTCCCACTCAAAGAATTTTATTTTTTTTTTATTTTTATTTTTTTATTTTTTTTCCACTCAAAGAATTTTAAAAAGGATTACCATATGATCTAGCAATTCCACTTCTGCATGGAATGAAAACACTAATTTGAAAAGATATATACACTGCTGTATTCACTGCAGCATTATTCACAGCAGCAGACATGTTAGCAACCCAAGTGTCCATTAATAGATGAAGAAATGTGAAGACATAAAGACTTACATAGACACATTCTGATATCAGAATATTACTCAGCCATAAAAGAAAAAAGAAGGAAATCTTGCCATTAGCAACAACACGGATAGACCTTGAGGACACTGTGCTAAGTGAAGTAAGCCAGAAAGAGAAAGACAAACACCATGGGATCTCACTTATATGTGAATTCTAAAGAAAAAGAATTTGTAGATGCAGAGGACAGATTGGTGGTTAACAGAAATGAGGGATAAGAGGCAGGCAAAGTGGTGAAGGGGATCAAAAGGTAAAAACTTCCAATTATAAGTAAGTCCTAGGGATGTAATGTATAGCATGGTGACAGACTATAGTTAATAATACCATACTGTATAACTAGAAGTTGTTAAGAGAATAAATCTTATAAGTTCTCATCATAAGAAAAAGAAATTCATAACTACATTGTGATGGATATTAACTAGACTCATGGTGGTGATTATTATTTCAACGTAATATCAAATATTACGTTGTATACCTGAAACTAATATAATGTAATATGTCAGCTACATCTCAATAAAAAATTTTAAATTAAGGGCAGCCCAGGTGGCTCAGCGGTTTAGCACTTGCCTTCAGCCCAGGGCATGATCCTGGAGTCCCGGGATCGAGTCCCACATCAGGCTCCATGCAGGGAGCCTGCTTCTATTTCTGCCTGTGTCTCTGCGCCTCTCTCTCTCTCTCTCTCTCTCTCTCTGTGTGTGTGTCTCATGAATAGATAAATAAAATCTTTAAAAAAATTTTTAATTAAAAATAAATACATAAGATAAAACAACATCATTATATCACACTTCATTGTAAAGAATCTCCTAGGGCTGAAGTTCCCCTTGGGAACCCAATACTGGCCCCTAAAGGCTTCCCTTCTAATGAATGAAAGTTTTAACAGATCATGATCCAAAGGTTAGCATAGTGCCACAAACTGAACATTCAATAAACGGAGTCAAACAAGCCATAAAAGCAGCCTGATCCCACTTCTGTACTTCCTTCTACACGCCGTCCCTGAGAAGAATGAGTTGGCTCAAAAATAAAAGAGACATGTTTGTGCCTCATTTTAAAAACTTAAAAGATGTTTGGTAGAACACATATTATGGGTTCAGAATGGAATTTTTAGTTTAAGAACAACAGTTTTAAGTAGAAGAAAAACACCTGATGGTTGTTTTGCGAACAATTTTATTCGTAGCCTAGAAAAAAATTTAAACATAATATTTCAGACCATAACAAAGAAGTCTTGATCTGCCCATACATAAATTCATCAACTCACAAGGATGCTAGTAAACATCCCTCTTACTGCTGGTGAGACAAGAGGAAGTGTTCTTCAAGATGCAGAACTCAGACACCTGGACATATTTCAGGCTTCAAGGACTAGCAGGATGTGCTTCCCTAAAGTCACAGTTAGAATTAATATTACCTAAAAGGCAATGATTGGATTTTTCACCTCTGAAAGAATACAACCCCTCTAATTTGTGCAGTCATTTTTGACAGATGAAAACCTGTCAGAAAACTTTTTAATCCTCTCACCTCCCTCCTAATGAATGTGTTACTTATTCATGCTTTTGCGTCATTGATGGTGTCATTCTCTTCATCCCTCATACCATTACTCAGGCTTCAAAGCCTGAGACCGACTTCCCTGAGATGTCCCTGGTACCCATCTGTCTCTAACTCCTCAATCTAACTTCTGGCCTCTTCAACAAGAGCCATCCCCTTTAGATGACAATAGGCTCTCTTCAATCTCCCTCCACTTTGTTGCAAACCAGTATTCCTTAAATAACATGTGCATCTCAGGACTCTCCTACTTAAACCAGCCTAAAGTAGACATTTAAGGAATAAGAGAAGTTCAGAATGCCCATGTTCATAGGGGATCTGTGTATCTGACTGTACCTAGTTACTGACTATCCACACCAGGCTACACTATCTACGCAGATATATGAGTTTCCTATCTACACAAAGCTGCTATAACAAATTACCACACACCTAGTGGCTCAGGAGAATACATATTTACTCCCCCCGATTCTGGAAGTCAGAAGGCCAACATCAGTTTCACTGAGCTAAAGTCAAGATGTTGGCAGGGTTGCTTCTTTCTGGAGGCTCTACAGGGAGAATCTGTTTTCTTGCTTTCTTAGCTGCCAGTGGCTGCCCATATTTCTGGGTTTACAGCCCCTTCCTCAGCTTCAAAGTGCACCAATTCAATCTGTTTCTATCATCACATTTCTTCTAAATAACCCCTCCTGTGTCCCTGGGATTAGATTGAACCTACCAGAATAATCCAGGACAATCATTCCACTTCAAGATCCTTAACTTGACCACATTTGCAAGATCCCCATTTATAATATATTGAGTGGAGTTTATTTCTGGGATGCAAGGCTTATTCAATATGTTTTTTCTTAAATCAATGAAATCCACCATATTAACAAGCTAATGAAGAAAATGGCATGATCCTATCAATCAATGCAGAAAAAGCATGACAAAATTCCATACTCATTCATCATAAACCTCTCTGGAAAAGAGAGAGGAATTTCTTCCACTTGATAAAGTATATCTACAGCAAACCTCTAATTGACATTATACTTAATGGTGAATGCTTCCCCCTAACCCCAAGATTAGGAACAAATGAAGAATATCTGCTCTCACCACTCTTACTCATCAATGTGCTAGAAGTTCAGACTAGGCACCAAGGGAAGAAAAGAAAAGACATGTAGGTTGGAAAGGAAATAAAACTATCTCTATTTGTAGATGACACAATTATCTTTGCAGAAATCCCCAGGAATTTATGTGAGTACGTGCACACACACCCCTAAGTTTCAGGATATAAAATAAACATACATAGAAAGACAACTGCAGGGATGCCTAGATGGCTCGGTGGTTGAGCATCTGCCTTTGGTTCAGGTCGTGATCCCAGGGTCCTAGGATCAAGTCCCGCATCAGGCTCCCCACAGGGAGCCTGCTTCTCCCTTTGCCTGTGTCTCTTATGAATAAATAAATAAAATCTTTAAAAAAATCAATTGTATTCCTACATACTAGTGATGAACATATAGACTCGGAAATTTAAAATACAATACTATTTATAATCATTCAGAAAAAGTAAAATGCTTAGGTGTAAATCTAACAAAACAGGACTTATCAGCTAAAAGCTGATACTGATGAAAGAAGTCAAAGGAGATCTAAATAAATGAAGAGACATTGAAGACAGTACCAAAGATGTCAATTCACCCCAAATCAATATAGAGGTTTAACACATCCTACCAAAATGGCAGCATGATTTTTTGTAGATATGGACAAGATTACCCTAAAATTCACATAGAAAAGAAAAGGATCTGGCATTGATAAGACAATTTTGCTAAAGAAGGAGAAAGTAGGAGGAACCACTCTTCCAACGTTAAGGCTCATAATACAGGTAGAGTATCAAGACAGTATGGTATTAGAAGAAGGACATACACATCAATGGAACAAACAGAATAAAGAACAAAGAAGCAGATCCATACATATGCCCATCTAATTTTTAACAAAGCTGTCAAAGCAATTCAATGGAGAAAAGATAACCTTTTTCTACAAATACTGCTAAAGCAAGTGGACATCGATGGGCCCAAAAGGAAAAAAAAAAAGAATCTTAACTAAGTCTCACGCCTCATCTAAAAATCAACTCAAAATGAATCACTGACTTAAATGAAAACACATAACTATAAACCTTTTAGAAAAAAACATGAGAAATTATGGAGGTCTAGAGCTAAGCAGAGAGATCTTAGATCTGATACTAAAGGATGATCTAAAAAAGGGGGAAAATGATAAATGGGACTTCATCAAAATTTAAAATTTTTCCTCTGTGAAAGATCCTATTAAGAGAATGAAAGACAAGTAAAAGACTCAGAGAAAATATTTATCAGACAAAAAACTAGTACCTAGAACATATAAAGAACTCTCAAGGGGCGCCTGGGTGGCTCAGTTGTTTAGGTGTCTGCCTTCAGCTCAGTCATGATCTCAGGGTCTTGGGATCGAGCCCCACATCAGGCCTCCTGCTCAGCGGGGAGCCTGCTTCTCCCTCTCCCTTTGCCTCTCCCCACCACTCATGCTCTCTCTCTCACTCTGCTCTCTGTCTCTCAAATAAATAAACAAAATCCTTAAAAAAAAGAACTACCAAAACTCAGTAATAAGAAAACAAACAGCTCAATAAAGAATAGCCAAAAGATTTAAACAGACACTTTACCAAAAAGATACATGGATGGCAAATAAGTACATAAGAAGCTGCTTATTGTTACTTACTAGGGAAGTAAAATTAAAGCCATAATGATATATCATTACACTCCTATCAGAGTGGCTAAAACAAAAACAGTAACACCACCAAATGCTGACAAATATAAAGAAAAATTCAATCATTCATGCTTTGCTAGTGAGAATGTAAAATGAAACAGCCACTCTAGAAAACAGTTGACAGTTTCTTAAAAAACTAAACATGTACCATACAACTCACCAACTGCAGTCTTGGGCATTTATCCCAGAGAAATGAAAATTTATGTTCACACAAAAACCTATATACAAACATTTATAGCATCTTTATTCATAATAGCCAAAAACTGTAAACAGCCCAGCTATCCTTCATGGTTAAAAAACAATATGCTGAACATGCACACCCTGGAATATTACTCAGCCATAAAAAGGAACAAGTGAGGGGTGCCTGGGTAACTCAATCGGTTGAGTGCCTAATTCTTGATTTCAGCTCAGGTCATGATCTCAGTGTTGTGAGATCGAGTCCAATGCCGGCTCCATGCTCAGTGTGAAGTCTGGGATTCTCTCTCTCTCTCTTTCTCTCTCTCTCTCTCTGCCCCTCCTCCCACTCATGGGTACGCTCTCTCTCTCAAATCAATCAACCAATCTTTAAAGAAAAAAAGAACAAGTTACTGCCATGTGCAACAGCCTGGATGAATCTCCAGAGAATTACACTGAATGAAAAATTCCAAGCCTAAAAGGTTGCTGCATAATCTATGATTCCATATGTAACATTCTCAAAATGACAAAATATATAAATGGAAAATGGATCAGCAGTTGTCAGAAGGTAACAAGGGGATAAGGGTAGGAAAAATGAGTGCGGCTATACAAAGGCAATGTGAGAAACTCTTTGCAATGACAGAGAGATACTTGTATCTTAACTCTATCAATGTCAATATCTTGATTGTGATATTATATATATATAATATATATTATATTTTGCAAGATGTTAGCATTCGGGGAAAGCGGGTAAATACAAAGGAGTCCTCTCTATTATTTCTTACAAATGTATATTAACCTAATTACCTCAAAATACAAATTTTAATCAACAGTGTATGTGTTTGAGTGTGTGTGTGAGTGTGTGTGTGTTTGTGTATGTAGATAGATAGGCAGATAGATAGTAGCTTAGGAGAAGGGTTGAGGTTTAGAATGGTTAGAGAAAGGCATGTAAAATGTGAAATAAACTTTCCAGACAGGATGCTTAAAAATAGTCAGGGGGCACCTGGGTGGCTCAGTTGGTTAAGCCTCTGACTCTTGGTTTCCGCTCTGGTCATGATCTCACAGAGTCATGGGACCGAGCCCTGAGATGGGCCCCATGCTCAGCACAGAGTCTGTTTGATATTCTCTCTCTCTCCCTCTCCCCTCCCCCTACTTGTTCACATTCACTCTAAATAAATAAATATATATATATATTTTAAAAAGTCAAGGAAGGAAGTGAACAAAAGTGTGTAAGCACCATGACACCTCAGGCTCCCTATGACACAGCACCTGCCCCCAGTGAGCCATAGTGCCACCCTGCAGTGTAGCAGAGATGATGTGGGTACCCCACACTCCCCTTGTAGACAACTAAGTAAGCGGTCCCAGTGGGGATCTTCACTCATCCCCACCCCCTTGGCCACCATATCCCTAGGAACTGTTAAATAGAAAGTTATCTAATGCTCCATACCTTATGGCCTGTACTAATGACCCATGGGTTTCTCAAAGACTTTCAAAACCAAACCTATCATGGCACATGCCCTGGTTTACCCGTCATATAACAAGACCAACCCTTCCAGATCATCTAACATCAACTAGATCCTTATCTCCAAATGATACTTGCATCTCCTAATTTCCCATCCCACCCCTCAAATCCAATACTATCTTAAAATATTCTTTTCTGAAAATAAAGATGGAAATGCTTCACAACTCATGAAGTCCACATAACCCTGATACTGACACTTAGAAGTATTACAAGAAAAGAAAATCACACATCATTACCTTTCACGAACATGGACACAAAAATCCCTAAGAAAATATTAGCATATCAAATCCAGTCATATGAAAACATAAAAGCACATCATGACCATTATGGCTCCACATTCAAAAAGCAATATAATTCACATTACCAGAATAAAGGAGAAAATATTATATGATTATCTTGATAGATGTAGAAAAAACTGACAAAATTCAATACCTATTATTAATAGAAACTCTCAATAAACTAGAAACGGAAGGAAATTTCCTCATTCATATAAAGGTCATCTGTGAAAACCCCACAGCTAACATCACATTTAGTGGTGAAAGGCTGAATGCTGCCCTTTAATATCAAGAGCAAGACGAGGATGTGCACTTTTACCACCTCTAACTAACATTGTACTGGAAATCTCAGCAATAAGAAAAAAAAAGAAACTATCAAAATTAATAAGTGAAATTTCTATGGTTGCAAGATATCTGGTTAATTTTCAAAAATCAGCTTCAGCAAAACTTTAAATTCTGTTCATTAGAAGACATACAGCACAATTATATCTGACAAATGACTTGTATCTAAAATATATATACAAATATCAAATCATTATTTTGTAAACCTGAAATTAATATAATGTTATATGACAATTACATCTCAATTAAGAAAAAAATCTCACTGGGCACCTAGATGGCTCAATTGGTTAAGCATCTGCCTTTAGCTCAGGTCATGATCTCAGGACCCTGGGACAGAGTGCCAAGTCCAGCTCCCTGTTCATTGGGTAGTCTGCTTCTCCCTCTCTCTCTACTCCTAAACCCCACCCCCTGTCCCCTGCTCTCTTCTCTCTCTCTCCAATAAATAAATACAATAGTTTTTTTTTAAATCTCACTGAAAAGCAGAAATGCCTGTTGTAAAGCTGCAACACACAACTTTAACTGCTCTTCCTAATGTTAAATCATCCGTAGAAAACCAATATATTTTCCATCAACTCTGTATATAGTACTGTGAAAAATAATGGTTTAATAGGATCTTCAACACATATTTTTAAAATAAAATAATATCTTGGAAATTCTGCAAAAAATATATAGGAAAGAAAATATATTTTGAAAATAAAAATAAAATAGTAACAAAAAATATATAAAGAACTATTACAATCAACAAAAAGAAAAAATTTAAATAGGCAAAGACCTGGCCAAACATCTCTCAAAAGATATATATATGAAAAAATGTTCAACATCATTAGTCATCAGGAAATTGAGACACTATTTCACACCAAACAAAATGACTCCACTCCTGCCCAAAAAACAAGTTTACAAAACAAAATGTTAGCAAAGATGTGAAGTAATTAGAACTCATATTCATACAAGTAGTATATAAAATGATTTAACCACCTTGGAAAATCTTTCCTCATAAAGTTAAAATATATCTAATCCTATGACCCAGTGACCTTCATTCCTGGGTATTTAAATAAAGGAAATGAAGAAAGATGTCCACAAAAAGACTTGTAGAGAAATATTCACAGCAGTTTCATTCATAACAACCAAAAACTAAACATCCATCATCAGTTGTATGGGTCAATACATCATGATATATTCATTCAACGGAATACTAAGTAATAAAAAGAAACAAACTACTGACATACTTAACATGAATGTATCTCAAAAACAACATTCTGAGAAGAAAATAAAGACCAAGAACACTCCCAGCTATAAGACTCATTTTAAAACTACAGAAATTGTGATACTAGTGTCAAGACAGACAAACATAGAATGGAATATAAGGTCAAGAAACAAACTCACACATGTACAGACCCTTGGTTTATAATAAAGGTGACACTTTAGAGCAATGTGACCAGGGTCATCTTTTTGATAAATTACGCCAGGTTAATTAGGTATCCATTTGGGAGGGAGGGGAAGAGCCTTGGCTCCTATCTCATTTTTTTAAAAGCAATTCCTGATCAATTGTCAATCTAAATATGGTAGAGAAATCAACAGAACTTGTAGGAAACAACATAAAAGAATATGCTATGCTCTATATTGACAAAAACGTCTTAAAAGGAATATAAAAAGCATTACCTATAAAGAAAATGATTAATGACACTGGACTGCACTGAAATTAAAACATTCCATTCAAAAGACACTATGGTATAAAAAAGCAAACCCCAAGAGAAGCAGAACATATCTTTATATTACATAGAAGGGACAGTGTGCATGCAGCCAGAATATTGAGACTTCTACAAATCGACAAGAAAAAGACAATCTGATAGAAAGACGGGTAAGAGACATGAATATACATTTCATAAAAGGGAATATACAAATGGCCGACAGATACATGAAACGTTCAACCACATTTGTTATCAGTGAACAGCAAATTCAAACTACAAAGCAAATTATCACTACAAGCAGAGTATAATGACTTAAAAGACTGACAATATCAGGGCACCTGGGTGGCTCAGTGGTTGAGCATCTGCCTTTGGCTCAGGTTGTGATCCCAGGGTCCAAGGATCGAGTCCAGTATCAGACTCCCTACAGGGAGCCTGCTTCTCCCTCTGCCTGTGTCTCTGCCTGTATATCTGTGTCTCGAATGAATGAATGAATGAATGAATGAAAGAAAGAAAGAAAGAAAGAAAGAAAGAAAGAAAGAAAGAAAGAAAGAAAAGAAAAGAAAAGAAAAGAAAAGAAAAGAAAGAAAGACTGGTAATATTCAGTATTAATAAGTATGTGAAGAGTGGAACTCCCACCCACTATTGATAGGAATATAAGGTGGCATATCTACTTTGGAAAAGTCTTTAGTGATACCTGCTAGGACTGAATGTTCCAATCATAGGTATTCATCCAACAGACAAATGTACCAAAGATATTAATGAAATAACCCCAATCTGGATACAACTTAAATATCCACTAACAGAACAGCTAAAATATGATATATTCAAACAATGGAATTTCATCCAGCAATGAAAATGAACACACTATTTTTACACATAATAAAAAAAAATGCTGACTGAAAGAAGCCAGACATACATACTGATTCCATCTGTATAAGGTTAAAATCAGGTAAAACTCATCTACGGTGTTAGAAGTAAGCAAACGGTTGCACAGGTAGTGAATGGAAGGAGCACAAGGTGGGCTTCCAGATGCTGGTAATTGTTCTGTTTCCTGATCTAAGAGTGGTTACGTGAGTATGTTCACTTTGTGAAAATTTACTGAGCCAACCTCTCAAACTGCCCACTCCTAGCTCCTTGCATTCTACCCACACTAGCCTTCTTTCAAAAATGGTACACTTGTTCCCCTCTCAGGACATCTGCATGCCTGCTGCCCAGGACAAATTCAGGAGCACTGGCTCCTTCTCACCCTCCAGGTTCTGGCTCTTTCAAGAAGCCTTCCTTGACCAAAGGCCTCAGCCGTCCCCTATAATCACTCCCCTCCCCTACTGCTAGTCTCAACTGTCATACTGCTGTCAGAAATTAATCTCGTATATAAACTTACACACCTGTTTATTATATGCTCCTTCCCCTAGAGATTTTTGCACCTGGGAGTTACACACCTTGTCTGTTATGTTCAGTGCTGCAACCCCAGGCCTGAGAGCACTGCCTGACGGACAGTGCACATCTAACAACTATCTGTTGGGTGAGTGAACGTCATGAATGCACTAAGCAATATTTTCTGCTGTGGGATACCTCAAGACACAGGCTTGGAAAGGAAAAAAATGAGAGGGGAAGAGAACAAGAAAAATATACAGATTCAAGCAAAGCATAATACTACCTCTGGTGCCACTCAAAGCATAAAGCAGATTAGACTCCTACCTTGATGGAGGTGATCTAATAAAGCCTGGGAAAGCCTGGGAGCGATCCAGGCATTTCCCCATGCCAGTTCTATAAGAAACACTGCAAAACATGGAAGGTCTAGTGCCTCAAACAAAGAACCTGCCTTCAGGAAGGTACTGACCTAAGCATTAATGACTTATTTTAGGACTGATTTTAATTTAATGACTTCAATTAATGACTGATTTTTTTAAAAAAGATTGTATTTATTTATTCATGAGAGACAAAGAGAGAGAGAGGCAGAGACACAGGCAGAGGGAGAAGCAGGCTCCATGCAGGAGCTAATGCGGAACTCAATCCGGGGACTGCAGGATCACAGCCCTGGGCCGAAGGCAGACACTTAACCACTGAGCCACCCAGGTGTCCCAATTAATGACTGATTTTAATGCTTCAGTTATATAAGGAAGTCATTCTTACACCTCAGTTCTTACAGAAAAATACTTTAAAAATTATAATATGGACTCATATTCAAAGAAATATCCTGAATTTTCTAGCTTAAGTATCTATAAATGAAAAAAAAAAAAGAGGCACTTTTCTTCAATCTAGAGTACCTTTGCCTCATAACCTAATTTCTTCTGTTATTTTGAGATGTGGCAGAGAGAGGAGGCATAGTAGAGAAGGAGGAGGGAGGAGTGTGCAGGCATGTTGTGGGAGGGCTGTGGTAACTGACCCCCTTGGAAAATGAGGTGCAATTCTCAGCTACTTCTCCTCACCTTGTGAGCTGCACCTAGCAGAGTGCCCAGTGCAAGGTGAGTATTCAATAGGTACCTAATAGATGAACATTCTTCCCAATAACGGTTTTAAGAGATTGATGGAACATATTAAAGAACTAGGCTTAGTAGTGTCTTGGTTACTGTTTCCTAATCCTTAAGGCCATTTATTTAACTTTAGTGAGCAATTAGTACAAGTGGCTGGCATATACACTGCACCAAGCTCCATGCTATAGGCACACATAAAGCAAAACAGAAGAAACCACTGACTGAGAATCTGACAAAGAATAAATCTCTAAAGGAACAGAATTACTTTATTTGTATCTCATAGGCCAACCCTAGGAACCTCTGTCTTCTTAATGATCCTGTTCTTGGGTATTTTTTTCCTGTGAATTCATTATACTTGTGTTTCAGTCTTTGAAGTGAAGGTATAAATTCACATTTCCAGCACTGTTTTCTTATTTCCTCCCCCACCAAAGTTCCCCCCAGGCCGGGAACTAAAGTAATTCCTCAGCAGGATTCCTCAAATCCTTTTAACCATTTCAGATGCTTACGGCTTACTTAAAGTTCCTTTCTGTGGAAGTCACAATCATTTGTTTCTCACCAACAGAAAATTATTTCAATGGGAAAAGAATTATATATAAAAGAATGCTATTCAAAATACAGCCATTGCAGGCAGCCCGGGTGGCTCAGCGGTTTAGCGCCGCCTTCAGCCCAGGGCGTGATCCTGGAGACTCGGGATCGAGTCCCACGTCGGGCTCCCTGCATGGAGCCTGCTTCTCCCTCTGCCTGTGTCTCTGCCTCTCTCTCTCTGTCTCATGAATAAATCATGAATAAATAATAAAAATATTAAAACAAAACAAAAAAAATACTGCCATTGCAGCATAAAAGGAAAAGAAAGAAAATTTCTGAGTAAGATATAATTGATAACATTTTAGAGCTGGACCTAAATCAGCTAGTGTTAATTTCGTCTCCTCATTTTATTAATGGATAAACCAATTGTAATTTCTAAAATTTTATAGGGAAATCAGAAAGGTTTGTTCTTTTATGATTTTAATCTCCACCTTATGGGCTTGGAAGGAAGGAAGGAAGGAAGGAAGGAAGGAAGGAAGGAAGGAAGGAAGGAAGGAATTAATTTATAAGTAGTCTTCCAAATAAAGGTCATAAAGCCATTCAGTGGCATGGCCAGGACTAAAACCCAGTTCTTTTTTTCTTCCTTGGTAACTCATAAGCTGCAGCTACTTGAGCAGTTTAGTTAGTTGTCAGGAAAGCAGCAATGTCCCCAAAATCACTGACTGACCTTAGTTGTGGTTTCTTTTCATTCTGCTTTTAGACACGCAAACAAAAGAAAAGAATGAAAAGTGTCAAGTAGGATGACATAAGAAAATTGCACTGTAGCCAGATCACACATAGAAGATGACAGAAAAAAGGTAGGCAGAGATGGCTCTGTGATTTTCTTCTCTCACCTGATCTAAGAGATAAAAAAGGTACAAAGTTAGAATGCATTAGCTGTCAAATCAACAATATTCCATTAGAGGCACAGACTTCTCTCACAATGCAGCCATTTTATAACCACAGGCCTGACACAGTCCACAACCAGAGAACAAGAGGTAGAAATGATCAGAAGGCGGATGTAATACAGTAACGGAGACCATATACTTACTCTTCCAAGAAGTGCTGCTGGGGTCCTATAATGGAGCCTGGTCGGCATATTCTGATCCAAGCAATTATTTCAGCATGTGTAAACCTGTAGTGTTTCATGACATAACAGGCAATCAACGTCCCTGTTCTTCCAAGACCAGCTGCAAGAAAAGGAAATAGACCAAGAAATACAAAATATAGCAAATGCACCCACAAAAATAGTGAAATCCAACCCTGCCCAGAAACTGCAATGGTTTCAAGTATAATGCAAATGTTTTAAACCCAGAAAATAGGGACCCCTGGGGGGCTCAGCAGTTGAGCATCTGCTTTGGCTCAGGTCATGATCCCGGGGTCTTGGGATGGAGTTCCACATCAGGCTCCCCACAGGGAGCCTGCTTCTCCCTCTGCCTATGGCTCTGCCTCTCTCTCTCTCTGTGTGCTCATGAATAAATAAATATTTTGTAAAATAAACAAACAAACAAACAAACCCAGGCAATAATGCAATGCTTTTTACATAATGTGGGATTAAAAGATGATTCTAACTCAATAAATCTTCTAAAAACAGATCATAAAATTAAAATAAGACTATATAAGAAAATATAAAAATCACAGCAAGGGTCTTGAAAAATTACTAAGTTCAACCCGTGGGGGCCTTTGGGAATGCCTGTCATTATAAATGTTGTCAGGACAATGCGGGTTCCATGACAATCACTTACAAAATATCACCTGTCAGGTGTCTCCACCCTCTCCAACCTTGACCCCAGCCGAGGCTGAGATGAATCCACAGTTAACAGTTTGTCTGTGTGACCCCTAAGAAGTCAGCAGTATAACTGATTTTATTATATGGCCAATTTTTTAGTTTATTTAAATGGCTCAGGTTTTTTTCCTAACTTATTTTAGAATAAGGAATCATAGAATCAAAGTTTGAAGATGCCATAGATGTCATCAAGCCTCATCAACTACCTCAAGTGTGTCAATACTATCTGTGTCAGATGGTCATCCCAACCTCCATTTCACTCCCTCAGAGACCAGGATTTCAGGATTTCCTCAGTTAGGAGGTATTGATGGAGCACCTACGACCTGCCAGGTACTGTGCTAGGAGGTGGAGGCACAGTGACAAATAAAAGAAACATTGTCCCTGCCCTTGGGAGAGCACACAGTCCACTGAGAAAGAACAAAGCAAACAGAAGTGCTCAAATTTCATTTCTCTGGGCTCCTGCATTTTCTAATAACTTCTGTGTTAGCTTATTTTCCTTCTGTTGAATGCACTGTGTGTTGCATAAGATTAAGTAATACAATTAGAAATGACTTTCAAAACAAATGACTTTCAATGAAATACTGGTTATTATTGTGAACTCTGATTTCTTCAAAGTGCTTTTTACCAGTTGCTGTACTTTTTCCTCTCTCCAAAGAAATAAAAGTGATAGAACTTGATTTACATTTTAGCTAATCTTTTTTAAAAAATACATGCTGACTTCCTCCTTTTGCAAAAATATTCAAACACTTCATCAAGCTACAGGCTCTCAACAATAGTGGTTGTTCATACATCAGAACAACTGAGGCCCAAAGATACCAGCCAATTGACTCATATAACAAGAGAGTAGGGAATTCAGGACTAAAACTCCCCTATGATCTTGATTCTCATCCCAGAATTCTTTCCACTCTTGGCTCACATCCTGTCACTCATCTTATAGGTACCGACTTGTGTAGAAGGCACCATGAAAGATCTGGAAACAGAAACATGAAGACAAGCAGGATGCCTGCCCTCATGATATATATAAGACTGACTGAAACAATAGTGCTCATTTACAAGCATTTTCTAAGTCTTTCCATATCTAGCTTCTTGGAATTATATTCAATACTGTAAATTTTTATTTAAGTATCATCCATAACCAAGGCAGTATGCAGAGTTATTTTTCCACTACTAAAAATCTGTTTGTATCATATACACTTTTTCTAATAGAAGAATAAAGTGGCTCTGGGGATGCCTGGATGGCTCAGTCAGTTGAGTGTACAAGCTTTTGGTTTCAGCTCAGGTCGTGATCTCATGTGTCATGGGACTGAGCCCCATCTTAGGCTCTGTGCTCAGCAGGAGTCTGCTTGAAGATTCTCTCCCTCTGCCCCTCTGCCCACTCACACTCACTCTCTCTCAAGTAAATAAATAAATCTTAAAAAAAAAAAAAGAAATAAAAAGAAAGCTCTAATTGTTTTTAAACATTAAATTTAGGCAGTCAAATGTTTATTCAAGATGCCCAGGACAAGGTTCTGCTCATAGAATAAGGATATAAGCAAGTATAGGATATAATTTTTGACCAGGATGAGTATCAGAGTAGTTGCTGACTATCAAGCAAGAAACAATAAGAAAGAAATGAAGTTTGAACTGAAACTGGGTTTTCAGATAAAGGGGGAGGGGAGTACTCTGTGAGCTGCTAGTGTCTTCAAAGAATAGGTCATTGTTGACACAGACTTTAACAGACTCTAAAGAATAGGAAGGTCACAATATTTTCAGCATAGGGTGTGATGGGTAAAAGCCTGGCTGGAGAATGTATCAGTGTGTGTCAAGTGCCCTGTGTATATAATATGAATTACTATCTCCTATGTATATAATATGTATTATTACTCCTCAAATATTTGTAGATGATGCTTTGATGAACAAAATTCAACTCATGTTAAAAGTATTACAGAATTCAAGGGGCGCCTGGGTGGTTCAGGGCTTGAGCGTCTGCCTTCGGGTCAGGGCATGATCCCAGGGTCCTCTACCTGCCTGGTTCTCCCTCTGCCTATGTCTCTGCCTCTATGTCTCTCTTGAATAAATAAATAAATAAAATCTTTAAAAAAATAGTATTACAGAATTCATGATATTATCAACAGCTAATAAAAATACAACTGCTATCATGTAAAAAAAAAAATCTGTATTTTTGCCTTTAACCAATGGAAAGGACAAAATAAAGCTGCCATGTATTTGGGGGCAAGAAAGTGCAGTGATAAAAGCAGATGGATCTAGCAGCAGCACATGGACTATGCTGGAAAGCACAGAGGCAGGAGCTAGGAAGCTGCTGGGAGGCTGGGGCCAGAGGGTGAGGCGGGCTGGATGGATGGTGGTGATAAAAAGGAGGAGCTGAGTAAGAAAGACATTTGGACTGGGTCACAGAGAGAGTCAAAGATGACTGATATTTCTGGCCGGGAAAACTGGTACAAGGTCAATTTCATCTGTGAAAACATTTAGTTAGAAAAGGAAACGGGAAAGTTGACAGTACTGTTTTTAATATGTTTAAGAATCTTTCCCCCCCCCAAAAAAAAAGAATCTTTCCCCCAAAAGGCGGAGCCCCTTTGTCAACTTTCCCTGGTCAAATAATAAGGAGTATCTGCTCCAATCTCTCCAGTACTTTGAAATACAGTGCCTCAGCAAATCTAAGATACCATCAAGTCACCTAACGGTGTGAAATGCACCATTATTTAAGCTCCACCTAAGTAAGAAAAAATTAAACTATGACATTCTACCAATTTTCAGATCCACCCTAGATCCATAAATGTGAAAGTGTGAAAAAGCTGTCTCTAAATCAGTGTTTCTCAATCTTTTTTTCATTATTGCCTCCTCCAAGAGTCTAAGACATTTTTCCTGATCGTCTCCCATGTAATTTTACTGCCACAGTATACTGCATACCTCTACATACTGTATGTAAATCTGTGCTTTATACAGAAAAAGAATGGTTCCTCCTCCTCCTCCCTTCCAAAAAACAATTCTTCCTCCTTGGAGGCAATAATGCCAGATTGAAAATACATATCAAAAATGCAAGTGAGGGGCACCTGGCTGGCTCCATCAGAGGAATATGTGACTCTTGATGTCGGGATTATGAGTTCGAGCCCCACACTAGGTATACCTCTATAGATTAGTATAGAAGTATACCACTACCTCTATAGAGATTACTTAAAACCTTTGTTTAAAAAAAATGCAAATAAAATTACACACAAGCTCATGTTTACAGATGCTTTATATTCCCTTCCCATTGAGCCTTCTTTTTAAAAAATTATATTTACAATGTTTTATTAAATGAGGGGTATGTGTATGTGTGTATGTAGCCTGATTTCATCTGAAGTACCTTTTGTCCCAAACCAAACGTCAACATTCCCTAGAAAAGAGTAAATTTTAATTATGGTCTCAATGGGGCTCTTCCTTTAATATTAGAGTTTAAGAGTAATTAGCCTTTCTGTTACTGTCCAGAGCAGATATTCTCTGCCTCTGCAGAGTTGTTAACTCTCAGACATCTGACAAGACTACAGGTAATCATATGGATAAAACACAGCGGGAAAGCGGGAAATGGGAATCCTTCTAGGAACCAGGGCACGGTGAGTTTCCAAAGTCCCTCCAAGAAGTCACCAATGTGGGTGTCTGTCTGGAGAGGAGATAGTCTTTCTGGAGGCAACATTACCTATCACTGTTCCCTCCCTGTGCAAGGAAGGGGCTGTCCCATTCCCTCGGTTGGGCACCTACTCACACACACTCACAACCAAAAAAGGTGGTGCAGAAAATTTTCAAATTTCTCTGAAACTAAAGTTGCTTCCCCCTTTTATAAAGAGTCTATAATTTAGATCTATAAAAAGAACGTACTTAGCACTCAATAGTTAGGAGCTCTTACCACAATTCAACAGAATAAGAACATTTCACTAAGTTTCTATAAAAACTTTAACAAATTTCTTAAAGCATTCATAATTAAAGGGCTCCCTGACACAGCAAGACAAGATGTTGAAAAGTATTCTATTTATACCAAGTTAAATGCTGATTCCCTTATAGTTCGGGGCATTTTCTGAAATTCTATAGAATATCAACGGTCACATACCAGAACATCATAGTGCTCCCATTTTTTAAAAATTATTATTTGTGCTAGGAAATTTTCAAAAGCTCATAGCCATCCATTTTATCAACCAGAAGGTGGATATAGGTACTGGATCATTGGTAAGATTTCACACATTCCCAGTAAATCAATTTCTAGTTTGTCTCTCTATATAATAGCACTTTATGTGGAGGCATGACATATTCATTCCCTTTCTAGCAGCTACTGAAGTTCATGTGACATAGAATAAGATTCTCTCTCCCTCCTCCTTCTACTTCAGTTAAAATGCTCAGTGCTGCTTCAATACCCAGAAAACTAAACTGACTTAATTAGGGCAGATGTCAAAATAATTAACAGGCCTATAGTAGATAAGTATGCTATTAAAAGCAATACAGCTGTAATTAAACCAAAGGTGTAATCTTTAGAAAGGAGTCCTACATGTGTGTACAAGTGGAAGCAAATGAAATAACATTATCCAAAAGATGTCACCACATGTAAATGTGACCTTCCCATACAAGAACGCACCTCAGTGCTAAGAGTTCTGATTTTATTTTTTTTATTTTTTTTTTTTAAATTTTTTTTTTAATTTTTATTTATTTATGATAGTCACAGAGAGAGAGAGAGAGAGAGAGAGAGAGGCAGAGACACAGGCAGAGGGAGAAGCAGGCTCCATGCACCAGGAGCCCGATGTGGGATTCGATCCCGGATCTCCAGGATCGCGCCCTGGGCCAAAGGCAGGCGCCAAACCGCTGCGCCACCCAGGGATCCCGAGTTCTGATTTTAAATTAAAATATATAAACCTCTGCAGCATAAAATACACACACATACACAACACACACATATACACAACTTACACACCCATACTGTATTTTTTTAAATGTTAACATTCACAAATCTAGGATATAATACAGAGAATACCTGTAATAAGAATGTTGAACATCAAAGAGTTTCATTTTTATAATTTTAGATGAGAAATGTTATCAAGAGAGATGCTGATACCCAAAGGAAAATGAAAACACTAATTCAAAAAGATATATGCACTTCTGTTTCTTGTAGCATTATTTACAATAGCCAAGACATGGAAGCAGCCTAAACATCATCGATAGGTGAATGGATAAGGAAGATGTCTCTCTCTCTCTAGATATATATATATGATATATATATATGATATATATATATATATCATATATATACACATATATATCTACATATATACACACAGGCAATGTAATATTACTCAGCCATTAAAAAGAATGAGGTTTTGCCATTTGCAACAGTATGGATGGACCTGGAGAGTATTATGCTAAGTGAAATAAGTCAGATGGAAAGACAAATAACGTACAATTTCAATTATATGTGGAATCCAAATACAAAACAAACAAAAAAGCAGAAACAGATCTGCAAATGCAGAAGCAAAGGGGAATGAAGGGAGGGGCAAAGTGGGTGAAGGGGAGTGGGAGGCACAAGCTTCCAGTTATGGAATGAATAAGTCACAGGGATGAAAGGTCCAGCACATGGAATATAGTCAATGGTATTGTAATAGTGTTGTGTGGTAAGAGATGGTAGCTACACGTATGGTGAGCACAGCATAATGTATAAACTGTCCAATCACTATATTGTATGCCTGAAACTAATATAACACTGAATCAACTATACTTCAATTTAAAAAGTAGAGAAAGATACTGAGTTTTAAAGACAGTTTTGCATTTTTTCTTCCATGACTTTGTCAGTCCAAGACATGGCACACAGATAAAAAGCTCTATGACTTGGTAATCATAAAATTAATTGACTAGGAAATAAGGCCAAATTCATCTGAGGAAAAGTGCTAAATTTTATGACACAAAAATAAACTTTGAGAAAGAACACATAAATATCTCCTACTAAATGTTGGTAGCTGCTCTATTCCCATTAGCTCTCAAGTTCCACTGATATTTGAAACGTGTGAAATGCAGGCTTTTTCTCGGGCCTGGGCAATCTTTAACAGAATGAGCTGGAAAGGCAAAGTTAGAGTGCAAGTGGACCACATCCAGGGCGAGCGGGCTCTCCACTCCCCCACTGTGACCCGATTAGAACTGAAAGCACTCTGCCATGATGAGTGAACAAGACACCTTCCTAGCAGACCCCCCATCCCCACCCATCGGAGAGATGGGACGTCCTGCAGGTCAGCGCCCCATCCTGCTAAGAAGTGGGAAGAGGAGGGGCAGAGGCTCTGTGGATGTGGGTGAGAAGCCTGACTCAAGGAGCCCTCATCCAAAAGGGGGCCGCATGCACATTTCCATCTCTCCGGGTCTCTGGCAAAACACAGCTTCCCGTTGCTGCTCACATGTCAGCCAAGTACCTCCACCTACTCAAATCTTAAACATAGAAACAAAGGCCTACAAAATGGTATTTTAATTTCTGTCAGAACCAAAGCCATGCTTGTCTGAATAAGTCAGTTACAGCAGCACTAGGCACTTGAAAAGAACAGCACAATCCCCAACACCTACTAGACAATTAGCATAAACGCCACACAAACTGGTTCTCAGGCTCACAGTCGTGAGAGCAGCACCACCCAGCGGCCTTCTGAACCGCTGCATGTGAGGAACTAGACTCTATCCCAGGGTGGCCAAAGCGCTGTCCCCTGTCACTGGAATCAGAGACCCCGGTATAATACCTCCCACCACGCTGGAAAATCTAAAATGCAGTATGATCCTCCTCAAGTCTAACAACCAGGCTCCGAGAAAATGTTATTTCACATTTTCTGAGTAGCCAACACAAGGCTGCCGGATAAAATGCAGGATGTATGTTCTGTGACATCTCTAAAACGTACTCAGAAAGTATTCATCGTTTCTCAAAAATTCAAATTTAACTAGGCATCCTGTATTTTCGTTTGCTGAATCTGGCAACCTTAGTGCTCCTATAACCTGAAAGAACCTTGCCCCAGAAAGTACCCACCCCTAGAGAGCAGAGATTTATTTACATAACCAAATCTTTACATAACCAAGATCCCTCAAAAGAAGCAGTAACAGCATCTGCAGTGAGCTAGCTACTAGCCGATGACCCAAAGATGCTGCTGTCCACTGGCAATGGGCAGGGAAGACACTGGTTCATCATGCAAAAGACTAGGAAGGGGAAAGGGGGAGCAGAGAGCAAAATGGGACTCCAGACAGCTGGGTCGTATAATGGGAGCATCAAATATGAGAAGGGTGGAGGAGGGTAGAAAGGAGGTAGGCAATTCTAGAAGAAAAAGAAAGAAAAAACAATCAATCAAACACTAACAACCCTTGCCTCTTGTCAAGGGCACGTAGGCACTGTGACTTCCCTCACCGTGGGGCCTGCTGGTGGTGAGCAGGAGCGTGGTCACATAAGGCCAGGAAAACCATACCTCCACCAATTATCCATATCTAAGCAAACTTTTCCTTAGGAAAGGGGTTATTTAAATGGGTTTGTGTTCTGGTTTTCCCAAGCAAACAAAAACAAAAACAAAAACAAACAAACAAAAAAACACTAACTGGTTTTGTCTTGCATGCCTGACTGCTTGCAGCCCCCACCTCCCCTTGTGGAGGCGCAGGGGCCACCAGGCCAGACGCACCTTTGCAGTGGACAGCGATCGCCCCGTCCGTGTTCTCACAGATGTTCAGGAACCTGCGCACGATGTTGTCGCTGGGCGTGCTGCCGTCTATGAAGAAGAGGTCATAGTGCTCAAAGCCGGCATCTATGAAGCGCTTGGCCTCGTAAATCTTTTTGTTCAGTCTCACAACTGCAGTCACGTTATGCTTTTTGAAATAAGGAAAGTAGGCTTCAGGGGCGTGAAGAGGATAGCCTGTAGGGAAAACAGAGCTGTGAGCCAAAGGAACGCATTCCACCTTACACACCCAGAAACACGAAAACCTGTCACTCTGAAGTTTATGAATCTCAGCAGAGCTTAGGAGGAAAGTGCATCTGCTGAGAGAGTAAGAGGAGGAAGCACATTTCTAAAGCAGCGGTCTGTAGAACTGTGACACACACGCACACGCACACACACACCCCACAGGAGGGGTAAAAAAACCTTCTCCGAGTATTGGAAATTGCTAAGGAAAATTCGAAACCTTGGGGGCACCTGGGTGGCTCTGCAGTTGAGCATCTGCCTTTGGCTCAGGGCGTGATCGTGGAGTCCTGAGATCAAGTCCCACATCGGGCTCCCTGCAGGGAGGCTGCTTCTCCCTCTGCCTGTGTCTCTGCCTCTCTCTGTCTCTCATGAATAAATGAATGAATGAATGAATGAATGAATGAATGAATGAAAGAAAGAAAGAAAGAAAGAAAGAGAGAGGGAGGGAGGGAGGAAGAAAGAAAAGAAAGAAAAGAAAAGAAAAGAAAAGAAAAGAAAAGAAAAGAAAAGAAAAGAAAAGAAAAGGAAAAGAAAAAAAGAAAAGGAAAGAAAAGAAAAGGAAAGGAAAGGAAAGGAAGGAGAAAAGATAGAAAGGAAAAGAAAGAAAAAAAGAAGAAAGGGAAGGGAAGGGAAGGGAAGGGAAGGGAAGGGAAGGGAAGGGAAGGGAAGGGAAGGGAAAAGAAAGAGAGAGAGAGAAACTTCAACCCATAGGATTCAAATTCCGGAAGAAACTCCTCCCAAGCCAAAACAAAGGCACTCAGGAGGCACTCAAAAAGGTGCCCAGGAGGCCTGGCATGACTCTTTGTGCTTTTTCTTCCACTTGACAAATAACTTTTCAACTACAGTTAAAGCCTTTTTGCCAGGTGATTAGTTTCAATCTATAGTGCAATCCCCCATGAAACAGAGTAAGAATTTTTAAGCACCTACCATGTGAAGTCACCATTGTTTATCATTTAATTCCCAACACAGCCTGTGAAGGTAATAATAGCAAACCCCACCCATTTAACAGATCGAGAAACTAAAAAAAGTTGAATAATTTTTTAGACCTTTCTTTTTTGTGGGGGGCAGGGGTACAGGTGGTCAGCCCCTAAAAATCCCTTCTCTTTCAGGTGGATCCAGCACCCTGTGAGCATTCCCTGGATACCACAGGGTCAGCTGGGTTACAGACATGTGACCTGGACTTTGCCAATCAACAGAAGTGACCACCAGAGGCTTTGACCACTGTAGACCTTGTCCACAGCCCCGGGGATTAAGAGGGGACCCTGACTGCCACATCTGTACCTTGTGCAGGGTTCATGGACTCTGGCATCCCACATGAGACAATCTCATTCACAACTCTTTCGTGATGGTGGGTCCTATGCGTATGGGCGGTGGTGGCCAGCAAAGTAAACCAGCAAGTTCTGCACTGTGTCTTTGGCTGTATTTCCTGCTGCCTCAGACCCTGCACATGCGAGTCATTTCCTACTTTCTCTCTGCAGCAAGTCAACCCTCTCGTGCTGGGGCCAGGGTCTGCAGAGGACATTTGCAGCTGGTGCTCGCTGTCCGTTCAAAACATAGGAGGCACAGAACACAACCAGAGTGACCAGAGGAGGCCAGAGGAAGGAAAAGGGGCTTCTGTGTGGGGGCCAGCAAAGCTTCAGCAGCAGAAGACAGGAGCCGCCCAGCCGCCTGGTCTTGACTCCACAGCCCCCAAGTGCACACACCAGCTGGGCAGCATTCCCTTCAGATCCAATACCAGCCTGGCTCCCTGTGTTCCAGGCCCCAGATTCTGATAACCTCACTTTCTACCTTTCCTAAAGGCAGGCGCTTGTTTCCTCCATAATATTCTGGTTTCTTCAGTGTTGCTGTCTTCCTTTTTGGCCATCTCTGTAACAAATCCCTTGTATTGAATTCCCTCTGTTGGAAGTGGTGTGGCTGCATTTCACTGCCTGGACTCTGCCAAGATATCATCTCCTCTGGATCCTGTTCATTTTTTAGGCCTCCTTCTCCAGACTTCTCTAGGAGGCTGAGATTCCCAGCATAATTCCAATCAATGCCTTTTTGGTTTAATCTCCCTGAGCTGGTTCTGCTGCCTGCAACCAAGAGCCCTAACTGGTATACTGGGCCACGGCCACACAATGAATGGAAGAAGAAGTGGACGGCAGATCAAAATGCCCCACAGCCCAGACAAGATCTTCACGGACCATGCTGCTTCCAGGCAAACAGGTAACACAGAGCCTATTTTCAATCTTCTGTGGAGACACAGTAACTTATACACACAGACACACACACACAGACATACACACGCATTTAGAGAAAATGGATGCTTTTCTACTTGGAAAAAACAAATGTGTTTTCCCTTTTAGCTCATATTATTTTCCAGCAACAGATTTACAATCTAAAGGAGAAAAGAGTTATGGTTGGTGATATGGGGAACAATGGAAGAAAGAAATGTAGGTAAAATCAAGTTTATTTATAACCTGAAGCCCATAGACTCAGATACCTGAGACCGACAGAGTAAGACAGTCCTCCAGGAACTCCCAACTGTCTCAGTACTTTGCTAGAGGGAAAAACAACCTGAGCTCCACAATAACTAGGCCTCTAGCATCCTATAAGTCTTTAGCATATAAAAAATCCTCTTGGAAACTTCCTTTAGAGAAAAAATGAGTGGGAAATATCAGAAAGGGAGAGAGAACATGAAAGACTCCTAACTCTGGGAAATGAACAAGGGGTGGTGGAAGGGGAGGTGGGCGGGGGGGTGGCGGTGACTGGGTGACAGGCACTGAGATGGGCACTTGACGGGATGAGCACTGGGTGTTATTCTATATGTTGGCAAATTGAACACCGATAAAAAATAAATTTATTTTAAAAAAAGAGAGACTTCCTTTATCTTTATATCTCCCAATTCCAAAGTATCTAATCAATCAATCATTCCTCAGGGGGTGGGGAGGGGGGTGGAGGGGGTGGGCAGATCTTTCTGCCCAGGGGTCCTGTCCTCATGCTATAATAAAAACACTTTTTGCACTGAAAATGTCTCAAGAATTCCTTCTTGACTGGTGGCTTATGGACTCTGCTCCAAACCACATCAGTTGGCATAAGGAAACAGAGTTTTTCTATCATGTAAGAATGGGAAAGAGAGGACTCCTAAATACATGGGAAGTCTTCCCCTGGTGTGGCAGGCTGATGAGCACCTTCTGACCCTGGGTTCCTAGCATACCTGGCACCTCTGTGATGGCTCCTGTTTTCAGATGTGCTAATGGTTGGTGTGGCATCTATCCCTCCCACCCCCTCTCTACCAAGAAGAGGAGGAGGAAGAAACTTTCTTCTTATATATTAATTTCTATCAGGACTAAATGGCATTATAGATAATATACCTAATTTAACTATTAAAAGAAACTATGTGTATATCTAGATTTTAAAAACCAATAACAACACTGGACAGTTATCCAAATATGACAATAGGACACCGAAATAATAACAAGAATAATAATGATCCTGGCTAACATTGACTAAGCACTTACCATGTGCCAAGGCACTAAACTAAATGCTTCATATGGATCATCTCGTTAAACCTTGCAATTACCCAGTTATTGCTGTCTAGAAAAGTAAACTAGCCCAGGCGTACACAGCTAGTGAGAGATGGAGGCAGCATGTGAACCCTAGTAATCAGATTCCAGAGCCTGTGCTGGGGTGGATTTCAGTAAGATCCAGCTTGACTCCATCTGTTAGGTCTCCAAATAAAGGAACATTATGTGAACATTATGGGCTACACTTCCAAGAGATAGTGAGAATTCTTTAAAATCCTCAAAACTGTCTCAAGTGAGTTATAACCAACGAGAATAACAATATCCTATGACCTCTGAATAACTGGATGTTATCAATGCATTTGGGACTGGTTTTAGCAACGTACAGAGCTTAGCATTCATCAGCCCCTTCCTCCATTTGGCCACTAGAATGCGCCCTAGCATCAGTAATCCCGGGCGAAGCCCAAGACCTGACCTAACCAGAGACAGAATTTCAGAGCCCAGAGATTTAAAATTCCTCTCTTCCCAACCCCTCATTTAAAGTTAGGACACTGAAAAAAAATAATAACAATGTTATTATTTAGGACACTGAAAAACACCAGTGAAATGACTAGTCACCCAGTCATTATTAAGAGTAAAAACTTGGGGCGCCTGGGTGGCTCCCTCGGTTAAGCATCTGCCTTCAGCTCAGCTCACCGTCCCAGAGTCCTAGGAGAGAGCCCCAAGTTGGCATCCCTACTCAGTGGGGAGTCCGCTTCTGCCCTTCCCGCCTCATTCCTGCTAGCTCCAGCTGGCTGGCTCGCTCTCTCTCTCTCTCAAATAAATAAACACAATCTTTCTAAAAAGAAAAGTAAAAACTTCAAAATGGGCAGGTAAATGTAGGAAGCAAGAAAATATATTTAGGCTCATTAATGAGAAAAATGTTATCAGGTTATCTGCTATCTAAGAAGCACCTATTATTATGTGCCTGACACTGTGCAAGACACTTCATAGCATCTCTAATCTTCACTAGATGCCTGCATTGTACATCCTACTTCCCCAGCTCCCATCCCTGTTGACATACAAAGAAACTCATGCTCAGAGAAGTTGTGGAGCCCTAGGAAGTTCACACGACCAATAAGGGGCGGAGTCAGGTTCCACTGCCCAAGCTCAGCACACCAGCTTCTCTTAACAGGCTTCAAACTGTTGCCATTCCTTATCTCCAGCCATCTTTTTGGTGTTTTCTTTCTCTCTTTCTTTCTTATTTTTTTTTTAAAGAGAGAAGGACATTGCCATCTCTGAGTTTGTGGGATTTTTTGGAAAACTGGAAATCCAAAATATGTTTCATTCTACTATTTTATTATTTATGTATCAATTCAAACTTATTTAACCAAAAAAAAGTGGGGTTCTTCTCTTCTCCACCATCAAAACAATGTGAACCAAGATAATTGTAACAAGCAACTTGCTCGGTGTTGATATATCACACACCTAAGACTCTTAAAATGCATTCTGCCTAAGATTTCCCGACTTCTTTTGCTACATCCTTGCAACAGCTTTTTGAGTGTTAATTTCTGTAAAATCTACCTTTTCTATTAACAAACCCCTAACACAATTTTCGGCCTCCTCAGAAAACAGTTTCTCAATTTAAAAAAAAAAAAAAGCGCCTAGATTTCACTGTAATTGGATCAAGTTTATTAATTCCATCACACAATTATTTTCTTAAGCTCAAAAAAGATGTACAAAGTTAAAGCCCTTTTACAAAAAATATGATGAAGCTTCTAGTGACTATCAGATCTTAAAACAGGGAGTCCAATAAAAGATCAATATTTACTAATGACAGCCTTAAGTGAGATTGTTCTAGACATCATAAAAACCAACAAATACTAGGTAAGTTGCCCTTTCAGACTTTTTTTTCCCTCAATGTAAGAAGGCACAATAGATGCATAGGGACCAAAAAAAAAAAAGATGCATTTGGAGCAGTATCTTAAGTGTTCATTTCTAGATTATGTAATTATAGGGTGGCTTTTTCTCTATATTGCTTAAGTTTTCTATAGTGAACATGTACTTCCTCTGTATTAAGATGAAAAGTAATACAGAATTTGGAATCAGAGAGACCTGTGTTTGAATCCATGTACTGCCATTTTCTAGCCGTGTAAATCTGGGCAAGTGAGGTAATTCCTCTGAACCTCTTACCTTGTCTTCCATAAAATAACTATCACCTCCCCTAGAGAGTGGTTCTGATTCTTAAAGAAATGATATGTGCACAAAAGGCTTATTATTATTAGCCCCATTCCTGGCATATAGGCAAATGTAGCTATAGTTATTTCCCAATATTGTAATTTTTAAAGATTTTTGACAATTAAGAAGTTACAATCTTCCCACTATAAAATAAACAAGACACTGATATGTAATTATACAATATAGGGAATAAGTCAATAATATTGAAATAACTACACATGACAGATGGTAACTAGATTGAATGTGGTGACCATGTTCTAATGTACAGAAATATCCAATCACTATGTTGTACACCTAAAATTAATACAATATTAAAGGCAACTGTTCTTCAATTAAAAAAAAAGAATTGTCACACAAAATATTCGAGCCTTTTATCCAATGATTCTACTACTTAAGAATTTAGAGAAGAAAGGAGAACTACAAAAAAATGTGAACATTTGCCAACCATGAAAAATGAAAAACTGTAAACAATGTAGATCTCATTCAGAAAGTAACAGCATTATAGCACATCACAGAATAATATATAATGCAGTCATGGAAAAATATAATGAAAACCTACATTTACTACCATGGAAAGAAGTCTGTGACATGTTAGGTGAAAAAAGCTGATATAAGACAGTAATCATGGGGTGCCTGGTGGCTCAGTCAATTAAGCGGTCAACTCTTGATTTGGGGTCAGGTCATGATCTCAGGGACCTGGGAGCAAGCCTCACATCAGGATCTGTGCTCAGCAGAGAGTCTGCATGAGATTCTCTCCCTCCCTCTCCTTCTGTCCCTCTCCTTGCTCGCCCTCTCTCTCTCTCTCTCTAAAATAACAGTAAATAAATCTTTTTAAAATAAAAAGATAGGGCAGCCCCGGTGGCACAGCGGTTTAGCGCCACCTGCAGCCCAGGGCGTGATCCTGGAGACCCTGGATCGAGTCACACGTCAGGCTCTCTGCATGGAGCCTGTTTCTCCCTCTGCCTGTGTCTCTGCCTTTCTCTCTCTCTGCATCTCTATGAATAAATAAATAAAAAATCTTTAAAAAAATAAAATAAAATAAAATAAAATAAAATAAAATAAAATAAAATAAAATAAAATAATAAAATAGATAGTAATCATGATGCTATGCTTATAAAAAAAGAAAGGTTTGTATGTGTGTGTATGTGTGTGTGTGTTCACTGGAAAAGGAAAAAAAAAAAAACGTGTACACACAAATACAAAGAAGCGGATGGAAAGAAAATTAAATCCCCCTATAATCCCACCACCAACCACTACCTAGAAAACTTGGGTAGAATTATAGGTAATTTTTATGTGCTTTGTATTAATTCATCTGTATTTTTAATATAATCATGTATTACCTCTCTAAAAATACTTTAAATGATTCTTTAAATTACACCTCTCATCTTCTCTTTAAGAAAATGTCATAAAACACAGGAACCCTAAATGGCAAAATTCTTTCAACTTCATCAAATGAACACCCACCAACAAAGCCACTACTGAAACTACACACCCACTGAGATTTCCTAGGTCTGAGTCAGATCACTTTGCATAGAAGGCCAAAGGTAAATTTAATCAATCCTGTCTTGAAAGACCAACTGCCAGAAAGCAGTTTCCTTGGGCACTTAACATGGTACTCCTGACAACCCAACATGGGAGAGGTTAATCAATGGAGCAAAAGAGATTCATTAACAATTTCATGAATGAGAAGATGTAATTCTGGCTTCAGTACAGAGGACTCCTATTTGGTAGCTTAACTCTCTAGACTTGCATTACCCATTACAGGGAAACCATGCTTGAAGCAGAGTTCCCTAGAACATATGCTGTACGCATGAACTGACACACACATTTGTGGAAGCTCAAACAAATCAGTAAATCTGAATGTATGATTAACAATATACAATGAAACTAGATTTTCAAACTAATACTTAGGATGATGATGGTGATAAAAGGAGAATAACCCTAAACTCTGGGTTTCAGATGTTTCCTCAAAAGACTGATGTTCCAGTTCTATGACTAGATAAAGAGCAATAAAAAGAAACTATTATATTCATAGGTAAAATTTTTTAATTTTATGTGCTGCTCCCATAAATTATACTTAAATCTTGGTGCCTATCATTACTTGTCTTCTAGGAATGTTGGCAGGTGAAAATAAATAAATAGAGAAAATAAATATTACTGTGAAAACTCACATAGCTGAATATGTTTCATTCAAGAGGCTTTTTTTGTTTTGTTTTGCTTTTTTTTTTTTTTTTTTTTTTTTTTTTTTGTCTTCCTGAGTACGTATGCCCCTGGCTATACACATACTGCAAATGAGTAATTTAATCACTGTCAGCTAGAAAGGTATTCTAGTCATAATGGAACTAAATAGGTCAGTATGGTAGCAAAGTGTAGGAGCTCAGGTCTGGGATGGAGTACCAGTTCCCCCTATTACTCTGGGTAAATTTCCTACTCATAAAAGCCTCAGTTTCTTCTTCTGCAAAATGGAGATAACTATATCTAAATCTCATAGAGGTGCATATTAAATGAGATACTGTAGTGCTTAGGTAGTAACTATGTCATCACCATCATTATTGTTATTGTTCCACATGATGTTCCCCAAAGAATACTCTGATACAGCACTTTGCCACCAAATAAATCTCAGAACCACTGACAGAATTCAACAATCTGCTTATGAGGTTGACCAGTTGCTTCTCAGATTCTTCTTTGATAACTGGGTCAGGTAAAGTGCCTATTTATGCATTTTAAAATTTAAATTTTTTCTAGTTTTAAAACAGGATTATAACTTCACCTACTAAACTATATTTAACACTCTAATTACTACTGTTCAATTTTTTAATTAATAAATATTCTCTGGAGACTATTACCAAAAGAAAGGATTATCTGAGGAAATTAAGAAATTAAAGAAGATGAACTGAAATAAATTTTTGGATGGTAAAGTAAAGAAAAACCTACCATTTTCAATTTTGCTTTTTGGATGTGGTCCACTAAATGCTAAAAATTTTCCTGGAACAATCCAGTTGAAGTCACCATTTTCAACTCGCTGGTAGAATTTTGTGAGAAAAGAGAAGAAAAATATTTTATAATTCTTATACAATTTCGGAAACCCTTACAAATAAAACTGCTTTTCACTCTGTTAGTACTATTGAATGTATGTGACGACAAAGTAATATAGCTTAAAATAAAAACATGCATCTGATTCTCAAACTGATATTTCAATCTGTTTCAGAAAATGTTTTATTATCTACGAAAAGTTTAGAAAACTTTATTTAAAGTAGAGGTACTTTGCTTAAAATAATTTTGTCTCCTGGCTACTCTGCAATGCAATGAAATGAAAACAAATATTACTTGTCTCTGCAATAAATAAAGGGAGAGAAGATAAAAGAAAATATAAGCACTTTTCATGAACATGGTAAACATATTTTAAAGGATGAAAAAAATCTATAAATGTCAGGGTCTTAATGAACACACTTCCATTTTTTTTTTCCTGTTTGTATAGGTTACTACTATTGGCAGTGTTGATTTTAGACTGGGTATGAAGGAGGAAGGAGTGAGGAACAAAGTTATCAAACCCTCGAGGTACCCCACAAACTTGAGTCAGCCAAAGTCTCCCACAGGGGTTGCAAACCCAAACAGCTACACTAGTCAGAAGAGAGACATAAACGCAGGCAGGTGACTCTTCAGCTCTGGTTAGAGTCACCCTGCAGGAAAGGATAACTGAATGTGGCTGACCTTCTGAATTGGTTTTCACATGAATCTCTCTATATTTGATGTTGACTAGTTTTTAAATAAGATGAAACCAAATAAAACACACCAGTTGTCAGCCTCTGGTCTACAGTCCCTAAAGGATCCTCAGAAAACCTCTGAAGACCAGGGAAGGGGCCTAGCATCCTCCTACTGCTCCATTATCCTCTTCCTTGCTTTCCTTCCTTATGTGCCTCTAAACCCATGGAACACTGGGGCAGGGCTGAAGGTACCCAAGATTTGCAGAGAGTTGGAACACATCTGTGCAATGCATCATAAAATATGTGTCACTTCTTCACATAAGCATTCTTTAGCCCACTCACAACCCACCCCTATCCTACCATGAGGCCCAGCTTCTAGACTCTATTTCTACCCTCAAGGCTCTCTAGCACTGTACAGATACCTCCTCAAGCTGGGAAGAAAGGCAGTTCTCTACTGGATCAAGAATATCCATTAAAAAGGCTTTCTTCTCCACCACTACATGGCACAGACCCCAAAGGTAGGAATATGTATCAAATACAGATTGCATCCTACTGTTAAGAGCACTAAAGTAGTTGTTAAATTAATTGGAGTAACGCCATCAAGGAAATTAGAGCCTTTAATTACTTATACTACAATTATCATTTCTAATTTTCATGAAAATCAAAACTTAGCTGTACAATTTCTATGTTTAAAATGAGATGTTTCTTTCCACTTATAATAAGTTATAAGTGAAACCTTACATGACACATTATAAATGCCTGAATTGCATTAATCTAACTATAATAAATATAATATCCCCATAATGCCAGAAATAAAATCTTAGAGCTACTGAATGTTATGATTACACATGCCAAATTATATCTCAGGCATAACTATTCATAACAATCTGATTAAAGAATGTAATATATAACTCTTTGTGACACTTAAGCTTTTTCTTGTTGAAAGAAAGCAGTCTCTAATGGTCCAATGTCCCTCTTAAGTAATTAATAAGCTTAAAACATCATTTAAAAATTCAAAAATAAAGGTATCCTCTCATCAGCAAAAGGCTAAAGGCAATTCTTTCTGAACAATAAAAGAAAGCAGGTTTCTATGTTCACTCTTTCTGTATCCTTGACCACTAAGTAAGCCTAGATAAATTTATCGTACTATGTCTGTTTATTTGGATTACTGACATCCATTTGGTTAAATAGTAACCTTTTATAATCAATCATATGGAGAAAGGCAGTGAATTCACTAAGATACATTCACTCACAAAACCAAAAAGAATATGTTTGCAAATCTGTCTACACAAAAAGATAAACAGCAGATCACACTGGACTATATTCAGTAGCTTAGATAAGCTTGATGGAGTAAACAATGACATTTGGGTCTTAAATCTAAACCTGAAAAAAATTAGTAAGAAAGCTATAGCTTTCAACTGACTAATATAACATAAGCTTATTTCAGTTAAGTTTCCCAAATTAATGTGTGCCTTCTTTCACAGTGAATTAAACAAACGTCAATATTTATCAATAATAAAATATTTAAGATGATACAAATTGGTTTTCTAATTAAATACACAAACACACTTCACAGAAATCTAGATAGGACAGAAACCAAAGGTACTCCCCAACCCTACCACACTTTACAAACAAATGTCTCAGCAAACATGAGGCAAGAAGATGGTTTTACCCCTTACATTCCAAAGCCTACTGTACTGCCTATCAAATGCTACGTAGGAAAACTGTACATGTTCTTCACTGTAAGAAAAAAATAATAAAACCTGAATCCTTGGGTGCCTAGATGGCTCAGCTAGTTAAGCATCTGCCTTCAGCTCAGGTCATGGTCCCAGGGTCCTGGGATCAAGCCCAGTGTCAGGCTCTCACTCAGCAGGGAGTCTGCTTCTCCCTCTCCACCATTTGTGTTCCCTCTCCCTATCTCTGTCACTCTCTCTCTCAGATAAATAAGCTTTAAAAATCTTTAAAACTTTTTTGAATTCCTGAAACGAATATATTTAAGTGTTAATACTCACTTTACTATAGAATTCTTCAGTCTAGAGAGACTCCTAACTCTGGGAAACAAACAACGGGCTGCGGAAGGGGAGGAGATTAGGGGGATTGGGGAACTGAGTGATGGGCACTAAGGAGGGCACGGGAAGGGATGAGCACTGGATGTTATACTACATGTTGGCAAATTGAATTTAAATACAATATTTTTTAAAAAAAGAATTCTTTAGTCTACAAAAGATTCACCAGATTTCTTTGAAATAGCTAAAGAAATCAAAGTTGCTTACAAAGTAAATAACAGTATTAAAACTGAAAAAAAAAGTAAACACAATCTGACTTGAAAACAAATTTTTACAACTTCTAAGAGAAACATCTATGCCAATGAAGTATGCTTGTGTTGTAATGGTCACAAATGGTCACAAATGCCTGTGATGTAATGGGACTGTAATGGTTTTTCAGTTCCAATATTGAAAAACATTTGGCTTTTTTACCATTGTAATAAACAGACAGTAACACAGAAAAGACAGACCTTGAGGTTAACAATTACAGGACTGATTCCCTTTATCAAGAGATACGTTTTCTAAGACAATACAGACAGTGTTTAAATACAATTCGACATTCCTTAAAACATTTGCTGAGCCTTTATTATAAATCAAGGACTATAACTTAGGTGTCACACAAAAAATAATTAAAAATATTTTCTCTGTGCTCTTAAGGAATATGAAAGCAAGTTGGAGTGATGACTAACAGTAATAATAATAGATGCAAATACATATAGAACACTGACTCTATGCGAGGCACTACTCTGTTACACGCAACTCATTTCATGCTTATGGCAACCCTATGAGGTGGGTCCTATTAGCTCCATTTTATACCCATTGCTATAGACAGAATTTGTGTCCTCTCAAAATTCATATGTCAAAACCTAATCCCCAGTATGATCATATTTGGAGGTCGCCTTTGGGAGGCGACAAGGTCATAAGGATGGAACCCTCATAAAGGGATAGTATCCTTAAAAAAAGACCCCCAGAGCTCCTTGCCCTTCTACAATATGAAGACAAGGGAAGTATACGGCTATGGAACAGGGCTACCAACGACCAAATCTGCTGGTTCCTTGACCTTGGATTTCTCAGTCTCCAGAACTATGAGAAATAAATGTTTGTTGTTTAAGCCACACAGTCTCTGGTATTGTTACAGCAGCCCAAACTAAGATATCCATTTAAAGAAAAAAAAAAAAGTTGCATTACACTTTGAAAAGGGCTATAATAGGGCAGCCCTGGTGGCTCAGCGGTTTAGCGCCACCTTTAGTCCAGGTCCTGATCCTGGAGATGGGGGATCAAGTCCCACATCAGGCTCCCTGCATAGAGCCTGCTTCTCCCTCTGCCTGTGTCCCTGCCTCTCTCTCTCTCTCTGTGTCTCTCATGAGTAAATAAATAAAATCTTTAAAAAAAGAAAGAAAGAGAAAGAAAGAAAGAAAGAAAGAAAGAAAGAAAGAAAGAAAGAAAGAACGAACGAACGAACTACAATAGAAGTATATAAGAGGTTTAACTATTTGAGAAATCAAAATGAATCACAAAATCTTTTTATTCATTAAAAAGTATCTTCCCTTTATTTCCCTCATTTCTAAAACAATAAAATAGTGTTGATGGTATAGTTGTATTATATAAATGCAAATATGCTGCAGTGATTGGCACTTTGTGTATTTAAAGCAGAGTAAATATTTGAGTTACTTGGCTTAAATTAAAATGCCATGCCATCTGGCTTTAAATAATCAAACTCTAGATTATTAATTCAGATTTGCTTTTGAGAGCAAGTGTGGTGGAGGGAGAAAGGAGGTCCCCATGTGGATGATTGGTTTACCTCTGCTAGCTCCAGCTGGGGTGGGGATATTTGGGTGGTAGAAAACACTTAGGAGACTGCTCCAGCAGCTCAGAGCAGCGCAGCCTCTGCTAATGCAACTCCAGAGACCCAGGGTATGTTTGCAGGTGCCACTGCTCAAGATATGACAATTTGAGACCACAAACACATGTATAATTGTTGAAACTTGGAAGCAGATGCCCTCACTCATGGAGAGAGCCCTAGAGAAGAGCGGGCTTCAGGTGCACAAAAGAGAGAAAATGCTCGCAAAGGAGACTGAGAAAGAAGGCCAGAGAGCAAGGAAGAGAAAAGCATGAGATAGAACCTTAGGAATTAGGGAAAGAAAGCAAGCATCCAGAACTAGAGTGGCCACAGAACAAATCAAGTAAGAAGAGGGTCAAACACAACCATGTGGTTTGCTGGCTCTTCTGTAAGCACAGAGAGTTTCATAAAACTTATAGAGGTAAAGGCCAGCCCAGAACCAACTGACTGTAACAGAGTCTAGACTGCTCTCTTAAGAAGCTTGGAGGTAGGGTATCTGGGTGGCTCAGAGGTTGAGTGTCTGCCTTTTGTTCAGGTCGTGATCCCAGAGTCCTGGGATCAAGTCCCACATCAGTCTCCCCACAGGGAGCCTGCTTCTCCCTCTGCCTGTGACTCTGCCTCTCTCTTTGTGTGTCTTTCATGAATAAAATCTTTAAAAAAAAAAAGCTTCAAGGTAAAAGAGAACACAGAAAGCAAACTAAAGAGGAAGAAAAAACCATGGGAAATTTCTTAGGACAAGGTAGACCTCAAAACATTTTATAGGGGATCCCATTTTATAGGGGATCCCTCAGCGGTTTGGCACCTGCCTTTGGCCCAGGGCACGATCCTGGAGTCCTGGGATCAAGTCCCGTGTCGGGATCCCGGCATGGAGCCTGCTTCTCCCTCTGCCTGTGTCTCTGCCTCTCTATCTCTCTCTCTCTCTCTCTCTCTCTCTCTCGAATAAATAAATAAAAATCTTTAAAAAAAAAAAAAAACATTTTATAGATTTAAGCAACATGACCTTTGAACCAGCAATGGGTATAGTGGATTAGCAGATATGGCAATGCTGGGTCATTCCACCTTATTAGTCACAGTGTCCAGGAAGGAATTTTGCTTCCTTAAACTTGTAGCTTTTAAGTGGTATACTCAGGACTATAGGAGAGCTCCAGGGAAATGCTTCTAATAGTTAGTTCTTTGAGTAGTCAAATCCCTGTGGGAGGCATACCTCCATAGTTCCTCCAGGTGGTAAGGGTGTGCTCACCTACCTGCATTCTGGAGCTTGCTTGACTCTAGTCTTACAGCAAGAATTCACATTTTTCTAGTTCCATAATCCATGAACAAGAGGGCAGAGCAAGCAAGCAGCACCCAGATTACTTACATTCTAGTTTGGTATACAAACTGTAATCCAAAGCAAAGCCCTGAAACATCATACCTTGGGTGTTCAATAGCAATAACTCCTGCTGTTGACCTAAGGTAGTATATTGAGCAATAGGAGACCTAACAAACACTATTCATTCTCAAGGTACATACATATGGGCACCCTCAGGAATGCACACTACCTAGTCAGGTGACAATTTACTTATTATCTGCAATGAAGGATGAGATAGTCAACCTGGACACTATCTCTGCTCATATATTAAGCTAAATTGAGGTTACATGGACAGCCTGGTTGAAGAAGACACCTCGCAATTTGTGTTGGACATAACTGGTTTTAAAAAAAAACTCACAGAGCACCGGAGTGGCTCAGTCAGTTAAGCATCTGCTTTTGGCTCAGGTCATGCTCCTGGGGTCCTAGGATCAAGTCATGCATCAGGCTCTCCGCTCAGCACAGAGTCAGCTTCTCCCTTTCCCTTTGCCTCTCCACCCCACTTGTGCTCACTCTCTCTCAAATAAATAAATAAATAAAATCTTTTTTAAAAACTCACTTCTGAAACATAGATTGGTTGGTAATGAAAGAAAGAAACATCATTTAAAGATGTTGACTACCACAGTCAATATATTTTGCCCCTGGAGAATCAGAAAATCAGAATTCTTAATTAATAAGTCCTGGTCACTTTCCAAGGTGCTACATCCCTGATTTTAGTATTCAATCATTTATTTATTCTTTCATCTGACCAATATGTAATGAGTGCCCACTATGAGTATACTATCCTGCTGGGTTACTTACTCATACAAAGATGAAAAAGGCACGGTTCCTGACCTCGAGCAGCCAGAGTGCAGGGATGTGTACAGAGTACCATGCAGCACCACGTGAGAAGAGCTCCCACGGAGCTGAGAATGACTTAGACATACTGACGTACATGTGATGGGCAGGAAAGAAGAGATCACAGGAAGAGGGGGAACAAGAGTGTGTTGCAAGGCACAAAAACATCAAGAAGCACTGCCGTCCAGGAAGCTATGTGGATTTGGGTCTGAGAGGGAAGAGGAAGAGACAAGAGTGGAGAGGAAGGAAAACCCATGTCAAGAGGGCCTTTTGTGCCACAGTAAGGAGTCCGTATTTCCTCCATACTTTTAGTCAGTGTGGAGCCATGAAGGACTTAATGCAGAAGACTGGTATAATCAGACTCAATTTCTAAAACACACACTCTGATAGGAATATGGAAAAGGCCTAAGAGTCAAGACATCCAAAATTGAGCAACACTCTTGCAAACAGTTCCCACATAGGCTAGCTACACTGTAATGTGGCTAAGATCATGTGCAATCGCATTCTACGACGACAGCAGTGCTCTTTTCCCAAATGAATACCCTGTAAGTGAAGATAGTAATAATAATGACTTACACAATGCTAGAACATCTCAGGAGCAAAATTTTCCACATTCAGCCTGTCATGGATGAAGGCAAAATTCTGTGTAAACAATTAATCTAATAAGCTTGAAGATGGGGTTTGTGACAAAGGTTGGACATGATAACTTCTGCAAGAATATAAGGATTCTATGGTAGCAGATGATAAGAATAAAGGCTCTAACCCCACACATGGAGAGGAAATTGCAGGCAGCCTCTTCAGGGAAAAAAAAAAAAAGTACCAGACCTAGCAAATATACTGAGAAAACAGGAGGTACTTAAATAAACATCTGTTCAATAAACGAACTGAAAAGTTATCAGCTCAAGGCCATAAAGAGTGTAATGCAGCTTCTTGACTCTCACAGAACCAGGGTTTATCTGTACACCATTATTTCTGTTGAACAAAGCTTCCTAATCAGTGAAACAGAATGGAGTTGCCTTGGCAGGGACCAGGCCAGACAGAGTGCCCAGGTCAGTTGCCAACAGCTATGAGCTATAATCACAGGGTACTGAGCAAATATTATCCTTTTCCACATGTGCCTTGATGAGAGAAGCAAAAGAAGGCCCTATGCAGTGACTCCACACTCAAGTGGGCAGTAACCAGTCAGTCACCAGGCCTGCAGGAGCCAGGTGCGACTCTAACCACGCCCATCAAGTAACCTCTGGTAAAGTGGCCCTGGTTTGGCAGCATGTAAAAGCAAAGGGTCACCGTCAGTAATTCTGGGAAATATCCTCACACTGACCATGTTACTTCACCCACCAAAAGCACGTTGTTGTTGTTGTTTTCCTCAAAAAAAGGAATGATTTATGGGAGGGAAAAAAAGATAGTGGAAGATATAAAATAACTCAAAGAATGAAGACAAATTAATTTCTTAGTTTTTGAAGTAGGCTTTATGTAAACTTTAAGCTCCATTTAATCCCAAAAGAAGTATTTAAGGAAACTCCTAGCAATTGCATAGGCCAAATTCTGGATGGGGTAATAAACACAAGCCACGCCAATGAGGCATCTCCACAAGCTTCCCCAGGGTTTGTTTCTTTGCCCTTCTCTTCTCCTCCCCTCTCCTGGGGAAATGATGCTGCTCTGAGAGTTTATCTGTGTATGGCCAACACAGAGACATCATCAAAAATGGCAAGCCTTCTGGTAAACAGTAGAAAGCCCCTTGGAGACAACCAAATGACAAACAAAAGACACAACTTCAAGTTCTCTTTGATGAATAATGACTTAAGATAATGCCTAAAAGCACCACCATCAATTTTAGGCGGGGCCCTATTTAGTAAGGATGGTTCCCCAAAGAAGAACTTTTAAAAGGCTGACTGAAGGCAGACTCTATGTATGGGTGCTCCTTCAGGGTCTCACAAGCAGAATACTATCCTACGTGAGCAGTAACCATACAGAGGTATGTGAGGGTACAGCTCCTCACATACCCAAAGGAACATAATTTGAATACTCAAAGCTCTTTCATCTTCACTACTATTCCCGAGGGGAAAAGGTCTCTTTTCATTTTTCAAGTGAAACCATGAATGGCTACGTTTCAAAGGAGTGGCTGCTCTCTTAGTTCTTTGAAAATACCTTAAGAAACCTGATGGAAAAGTATGAACATTTGGATACTGATTCTTAGGAGAAGTTTTGGGACCATTTTCTTGCAGTTACTTTCTGGGATCTTCATGGCATAGCTGCCAGGATTATACCTGTATGATCAGTGCAAAAGTGAAGAATGCATGGTTCAACAGCTTGGTAAAGGACCTGAGAGATCACATTCTGGAAGATACTTTTGTTCACCAATAATTAATGGGCCATTTTGGAAGTCACATGGAAATAAAGCAAGAGCCTGAGATACCTTATCCCAAGCCTTTTAAATGTGACAGGGCTTAACTCTTATGTGAATAATTAGATCACCTGAAGCAAGGCAGCATAACCTGTTCTGCTAATCTCAGGCTTCACATCATTCCAAGGGACCTCAACAGTTCATGGCCAAGCCTGACCCTGCAGAATCTGCCCTCTACCTACATGCATCTATGGAGCACTTGAAATGTGACCAGTCCAGGGGCACCTGGGGGCTCAGTCGGTTAAAGCATCTAACTCTGATTTCAAGTCAGGTCTTCATTTCAGCGTCAAGAGTTCAAGCCCCACACTGGGCTCCATGCTGGATATGAAGCCTACTTAAAAAAAAAAAAAAAAAAAGTGACTAGTCCAAACTGAGATGTGCCATAGAGCAAACTACATGCTGAGATTTGAAGACTTAGTTCAAAAATAGGAATGTAAAATACTTCAATAATAATTTTTGTATTTTTTTAATATTTATTTATTTTTTATTTATGATAGACATAGAGAGAGAGAGAGAGAGGCAGAGACACAGGCAGAGGGAGAAGCAGGCTCCATGCCAGGAGCCCGATGCAGGACTCGATCCCAGGACTCCAGGATCGCGCCCTGGGCCAATGGCAGGCACCAAACCGCTGAGCCACCTAGGGATCCCCAATAATTTTTGTATTGATTACATGATGAAATGATAGTTTGGGTATATTGGATTAGGTAAAATATATTAAAATTAATCTCATCATTTCATTTTACTTTTTCTAAATGTGGCTACTAGAATGTTTAAAATATATATAATTCTCATTATTAAATATATTATAAATTATTAAATATATTATATATATTTCTATGGACAGCAACGCTCTAGACCCATGAATTACAGAAGGAAAATAGGTATAACCTTTTTCAGAATGAGCAAAAGTTTATCTGAAGATTTTGTAAAATGAGTATTTTCCATGTTCTGCTGGCCTTGTCACTAACAACATTTATAAGTGGCATTCTATCATAAAATTGCCCTTCAATCTCACACAGAGATGCGATCTCATTAATTTAGGCTTTTTCTTGATCAAATTATGTATTAAATGTAGTTCACTCAAGAAGTTCCTTTGAGGGGCAGCCCAGGTGGCTCAGTTTAGCACCCCCAGGGCGTGATCCTGGAGACCCGGAATGGAGTCCCACGTCGGGCTCCCTGCATGGAGCCTGCTTCTCCCTCTGCCTGCATCTGTGCCCCTCTTTCTGTGTCTCTCATGAGTAAATAAATAAAATCTTTAAAAAAAAAAAAAAAAGAAGTGCCTTTGAAAAGCTTCATCCTGAATATCCCCCACTAATCTAAGACTTACATTCTCCTAATTTGCTATCAATGATAAAATCTTACTAGGAAAACCACATCTTCACTGGAATGCCTACTTTGTTGGAACACACTAAATATGTGTATCTAGCTATCCTACGAGATCATCCAATGTCCAAACTCACTAAAGCAGGTGAGAGAATGAAAAGTGAGAGAAATTATGGCAAGAAAGGATCAGGTCCACAGAGTGTCGGGAGGAGAGTTCCTTCATATATTCATTGAGCAGCTGCATTTATGAAACGCTCACTCCTTGAAAAGCGTCCTTTGTGATTTTCTTTTCCTGGGCTTTATGACAGAATGTGTGTGTGTGTTTGTGTGTGTGTGTGTGTGTGTGTGTGTGTGTGTATCACTCCCAGAAAGGAAGTAATTTGACAGAAAACTTTTAAAACGTTCACCAACTGCCTCCTGCCTCCCATTATTATCTGTGTTGTTATTGTTATTGTTGTTGTTGTTTATTCAGGTGACGGTATGACCACATTCTTAACAGACTTTTTTGTTTGGCTGGCTGGCTGGTTGGTTTGCAAGAACGATACTGTACTGTCTATTTCAGGTTTTGCAACAGCTTTTCCAACTACCTCTCAACATAAACATTAAAGTTTTCAAAAAAATATGAAGGAATGAGTAAAATGTCAAATAGTTTTTTTCTAGTTATTGTGGTATTTGTTCCTTCCTCTTCCTGAGTCCCCACACCATCTCCTTTAATGGAAATGGCATTAGCATTTTGACATATAATTTTCTCCATGCTAATACACATGGAGTGTGAAGCTTATTTGATTTGGAAGCCCACTTGAAGAAAAGAATACAGGGGCACCTGCATGGCTCAGTGGTTAAGCATCTGCCTTTGGTCATGATCCCAAGGTCCTAGAATCGAATCCCATATGGGGCTCGCCAGAGGGAGCCTGCTTCTCCCTCTGCCTATGCTTCTGCCTCTCTCTCTCGTCTCTCATGAATAAACAAATAAAATCTTTAAAAAAAAATACAGAATTATAAATATACAATTAGGTATATAGGACCTTAAAGGGTACCCATGGAAGTGGAGGTCTCTAAATTTTAAGCTTTATTAGCTCCACAGGAAATCAGCTCTGCTCTTCTAATACAGATATACATATATAGGTGAAATGGGATCTCATTATTGTTTATTAAAGGAGGGGATTACATTATGAGCGCTTATCTGTATCTTTTCTTCCAAAGAATATGTTAGAGAAATCATTCGAAGACACGCAATATAGCTCAAATTCCCTTTTTCACATCACTACAACCATTCCATGGTGTCTGTGTGTACTACAAGGATTCAATCTTCCCTTCTTATAAGTGGACAGTCCCTTTGTTTCTAGTTGGGGGACGGGGTTTGCGGGGATGAATTTTTTTTTTTTTTTGCCACTAATAAAAATGCCATGAGAACAATGCTTTTTTGGCAAGAAAGAAAGCAAGCTAGCTCAAGATTTTTAATAAATTACACTAAATTTATTAATTTGAGGAGAAATAGCAGTTTTATGATGCGAAATCCTTCTATCCAAGAACTAGATATAAATTTTTCCATTTAGCCATGTCCTACCTCACAAGGAATTTGTGATCCAATAAGAAAAATAAAGCTGTACACAATCAGCCATGATAGAGAAATGGAAAGTGCAAATTGTAACATATGAAACTGAAGGGAGAAAGTACCCAAGAGAGTAATGATCTGTGTAGATCTGACACACACGAAATGGAGGAGGGGAAATGTTAAAGAGGGTGGGCACGGGGCAGAAAGGAAGGCTGAGCAGTTTGGGGTCAAGAATGATGAGAGCTCTGTTTTACGATCACTCAGTCACGTGGATGAAAGACCAACAAGAGAAGAAGGGCCAGGGCTCATTAGAGAGTGCTTATAATAGTCCACAAGGAAAGGCATGGCACCTGAGCCAAAGGGAAGAAAGGGAGAACAGAAAGGACAGGAAAGATGAAACACATCCCCAGAGTTCAAATGCTGCTTAGATTAGGGAGGGAAAGAGAAGCGCTTCTGTTCTTGACCTGGGAACTGCAGGATGGTGGTGCCATTGATACAAAGGAATGAGGCTTCAGAAGACCATGTTTGAGTGACAAGATGGCCAGTTTCTTTTCAGACATGTTAAGTTTAACATGTAAGCAGGATTTCCAAACAGAAATCCTGAACTAGAGCCCAAAGTGGGAGGGCTGCCCTCTGTTGCTAAGGATAGTGATACATTTCACAGGTCCTCTGGAGAACCCCAACAGATGAGCTCACTTGCATAGAATGTTGGGGTTTCTCATCTTCCAGAAAAGCTAACTGCTTCTAGACTCCTCCTCCTCCTATTCAGAAAGTGCTCTTCTTCACTGCCTCCTTAAACCACAACCTGGCTGGGACAGCCCTTGCCTAAACTGCATCGTTGAGCAGGCAAGATATTATTCGAAAGCCTCATGATGACAAGGGGAAAAAAACTCAGCCAACTCGTAGAACTAGGCAAATTCAGCCACATTTCAAAATAAAATTTATCCAGTCAAAAATATTATAAAATGCAAGTCTAGTTTTGTTTTAAACAGAAACTGAATTTTAAATTAATAGTAACTCAGAATCACTAGCAAACTATACTTTGAAATTATTTTTTCTTATAAACTAAACATGTAAAACAACTGTCAACAGAGGTTTGGTGGAAGAACATTATAGATATGATGTTTTTCCCAAACTAAAATTTTGGTGATTCCTGGTTCAAAGGCAATAAGCAAGCTGAAAGGACAAAACTGACAACTACAGAAAACTCCAGGATGCTTTTATTTTAGCAGCCATTCAATTTGCAATACCTGAGTGTTGGAGGGTGAGGAAGAGTGAGGAGGTAGGGGATTTTAATTAACATGAAATTATATCTTGCAAAATATTAAAATGTACAAACCTCATAATGTTCATATTCATCCACATCAAATGTCTCAAAGTCAAAAAATCCATGTTGTAATCCCTAGAAGCAGAATTTGAGTTAGTTTTTTCACGAAAAATTGGTAAGTCCTCTAGTCATTCCTAGAATTCCTGTTCACAGATGATCCTCATTAACCTGAAGGAAAAGCTTGAAATCTTTCATTTATAATGCATATCTAGAAATCACCTTCCAACATTAGTAATTTTGCACTGAAACTTTCTCACAAGTGGGACTTAACACTTAGAAAAGCTTGAAAATATGTCCCACAAAATGTATCTAGAGTCCTAATTTACATTAGTTTTGTATAAAAATCAATTATGTATATAAAATGGAATATGCTAGCAAAAGTAGAGTTAAAACCTGTTGGGGGGGGATCCCTGGGTGGCGCAGAGGTTTAGCGCCTGCGTTTGGCCCAGGGCGCGATCCTGGAGACCCGGGATCGAATCCCACATCGGGCTCCCGGTGCATGGAGCCTGCTTCTCCCTCTGCCTGTGTCTCTGCCTCTCTCTCCCTCTCTCTGTGTGTGACTATCATAAATAAATAAAAATTAAAAAAAAAAAAAAAACCTGTTGGGGGGATGTCTGGGTGGCTCAGTGGTTGAGGTCTGCCTTGGGCTCAGGACCTGATTCTGGAGTTCCAGGATCGAGTCCCACATCGGGCTCTCAGGAAGCCTGCTTCTCCCTCTGCCTGTGTCTCTGCCTCTTTCTCGGTGTCTCAAATAAATAAATAAATAAATAAATAAATAAATAAATAAATAAATAAAATCTTAAAAAAAAAACCTATTGGGAACTATGCAATTAATTCACATCTAACAGTGATTAACTTTTCAGATAGGAGAAGAAAAATCAATTATTCCTGAGGTTTTGTTTCTCTTTTATCACTAATGAGCCACTTAGCAAAAGGGGCATTTTTACTTAATAGGCCCTTAATTGTTCCTAAAACTCTTTGAGATAATTTGTTTTATGGTAATAGCTACTGACAGAGTAAAAGCGTACTTGACTGCTCTTACAATTTAGAGGAAGAGCTGATATTTTTAACAGCACAAAGAAAACATTCATTACTCCTTTTTATAACTAATGACTTAGAACTTTGAAAACTATCCAGCTTGCTAAGATACAAAATTTTGAAGAGGACAGTCTTTTATAAGTCATGAAGCTATTCAGATTATAATAGAATACAAAACCACTGTTACTTTTAAAAGTTACATATTCAAGTCTTTAAAAATAGAAGAAACTATTAAGTCAAGTTCTCGTACATCTATCTTTGAAAATACTTTAGAGACCAATGTTTTCCAAAATGCAGAACACGGATCACCTACAACAGAAGCACTTTAAAATACAAATTCCTAAACCCCATCCCAGAACTATTAAATGTGATTCTTTGGGGGTAGGATCAGCATTTTAACATGCCTTCTAGGTGTTTCTTATAAATGATAAATTCTGACAACACTGGTTTAGTCAACACTTGTTTTACAAGCAAAACAAATTTTTTAAATCCTTTCACCTTTAAACAAAGCAATTTAGTGGATCCAGATGCACCAATCCAGTGAAAGCAGAAAAATATACTGAGGACCTACAACCTTCCTTCCTTTCTCTTCATTCAAAGTGTGTGTTTGTACATGTTTCTGTGTGTAGTTCACACACATGTGAACTATGCTTATGATAATGCCAATACAACAAAATCAGAAAGCTATGCTTCCTAAAAAGGCAAAAATGCAGCCACACTCTGTCTACATTCTTAGGAGTATGATACTCTTTGTCACAGCAATTGCCCAGAACACAGTGGCTTATTATGTAAGAGAGAGTATGGGGAAGGGTAATGTGTCTCAAAGACATGTTGAACACTGCCAAATCTTCTAAAATCTCATCTACATTTGGGTAAAATAAACCCCAGCACTTGATGGAACAAGAAATTCACAGAAGACTTTATCCATGAACAAAGTCACACCTTTCCTCTATAGCAGGAAGGATGTCATAAATTTCTATATCAAGTTACCAAGTTACCACAACAGGCGGGGATATTCCAGTGTGAACTCTTTCTGAACTTCATAAATTTATAAAGAAACAGCCTGTACCAGACGTTAGAACAGGCAAAACAATAACAACAATAACGATAAGTAAGTTACTTTTTTCCCCTCGGGCATACTTTTTAAATGCTATCACAGTGAATTACATATTGAATAATATCTCCATAAGGGTTCTTAACTTGTGTTACTAGAAGTCTGGGTTTGTGACATTATTTGCGGGATGTTCTAGAGCATTTTGACAGTTTTTAAGTGAAAAGAAAAATATTTGAAACTATTTTAAACTTTTACAGAGCTTAAATTCATTTATAAACGATATATTAAAGTCAAAAATAAACCCACAAGACTAGTATACATAACCAATTTTCTCAACTCAAAATGTAACAAAATCAGTTTTGTATTACATCAGAGAAAAACTGGAACAAGAGTCACTGCTGATAGTGTGTGTATAATCCGTAATGACCCTTGCCAATGGGTTATGCAATATGTACATTCCTGACTGATGATAAATCATGGCTATACATTCAAGATGGAATCATGTACTCTGAACCTTCATTAGAATTCACAGTATAGCATGCACTGTGCATGACTTCCCAGTAGATCGATGTTTCTAGAACAACCTTTGATTTATAAGACACCCTGATATATTAGAAAGCTCCAAATTGATAAGGAAATGTGAGTTAGAATTAGCCCTCCTAATAACTCCCTATGGCCCTAAGAATAACTTACCTTCTCTAGGATTGTTTCCTCATCTATAAAAATGAAATAATAATATCTGGCCTACTTACTCCTTCATAGGCATGTAATAATATCCAGATAGGAAACCAACATGGAAATATTCTCCCCCACAGTAAAAGAGGTGTGCAGTGGCTTCCTATCTCTCCCACACTAAACTCTAGCTTGATAAGGAAGCCGCATCAGTGACAAAGCAATGTCACAGGCAGAGCAGCAGATAGAAATGATACATCTGCCCCAGAACAGGATTAATTTAAATAAGAAAGAGAAAGCCCTTCTACTGCAATAAGGAGTTAGAGTTACTCCCAGACACTCCTCAATTTGCCCGACAGTCTATATTTTACAGATCATTCCATCAAGAAGTGAAAGCCTTCTGCTCACTGCCTGTCCTTTCTTCTCTGCAATGACAAACAAGGATGTTGACATTATTCTTTTTTCATATTTTGAAACTTCTATGTCAACTACAGCAAGGAGAATTATTATTACCTTTCTGATTCCCTGCAAACAGTCGAGGATGGTGAGATTATAAGTGCAATTTCCAAAGGAAGCATCCCTATAAATACAAAAAACAAAACAAAACACTAAAAACGCACATTCAGAACATTCAAATAATAAAATACCAAAGTCAACTGACGATATGCTTGTTTGGCTTCACAGCTATCAACACGATAAATTAATGTAACCCATCAGATCCTATTAGTTAACTACTATTAGAGCTTTACTGAATCATTTCTGAAACTGCTTTAATGAAATAGGCAGAATTAACCAGAAAAGCAGATCTAAGAGCCTGAGTTCTGAAGTCAGACTGCCTTCATTCAAATTCCAGCTCTGCCACATATGGCTGGGACCATGAGCAAGTTATTTTACCTCTATAAGTCTTGGTTTCCCATCTCTGAAATGATGTTACTGATAGTATCTGCCATGCACAGGATTGTTGTCAGATTACATCTAATAAATATAAAGTCCTTCATATAAGACCCTAGGATATAGGAAGCACCTAATAAATACTATGACTATTCTTTATATTATTAACAGTGAACTAGACTGTTTCATTAAGTAAAAGATTCATAATCACTAAAGGTATTCTGACAGAGGAACAACCACCCGTCAGGAATATGATAAATACAAGCATAAAAATGTAAGGAGGACAATGTAGGCAAGTCATCAGAAGCTAGCTGTTATTATCATGGATTAAATGCGGCCCCATCCATCTACCCACCCTCCTCAGCGCCACCAAAAAAAAAAAAAAGAAAGAAAGAAAAACTATGGAAGAGGCAGTCACACTTCCGAATAATCTCCTGTCGGATCCATGAGAGCTTCTAATGCACCATGAAGTGTTGTTATCAAAAGGAGTGGGAATCTACTGCACCGAAAATTGAGTACTTCATACTTTATTTAAATTTTTAGAGTAACTTAGCAGACTTGCTTCAGGCAACATAAAACTGAAGTATCAAGTTCAGGTGAAGCAAGAACTGGCACTAGAGTTTTAACACTAGCAGTGTTCCAAGGTGTCCAAGGCAAGAAACTTGACCTCAAAGTTCTCAGTCTCTCTCCCTAGGCCCCACAGCTGACCCAAAGGAACAGAGCTGTCCGGCACCTGCCAATAACAAAAGTCAAATGCAGCACAGAAAGTCAGTCCAAGGGCAGCAGTGGGGAAGGTGCCAGATGATGCTCCATGGGGAGAAAATTACCTGTAAGGGCTTTAACATATAATTAACATATCACAACCATCCAAGGCAACTTGAACCTATGGCTGCCACGCCATAAGTTAAAATGGAACTTTAACGTCACTGGGTTTCAGCACCCTGATAACCTAATATAAAAACAGTAAGTCAGGGCAGCCCGGGTGGCTAAGTGGTTGAGCGCCGCCTTCAGCCCAGGGTGTGATCCTGGGGACCCGGGATCGAATCCCACGTCAGGCTCCCTGCATGGAGCCTGCTTCTCCCTCTGCCTGTGTCTCTGCCTCTCAATCTCTCTCTGTGTCTCTCATGAATAAACAAATAAAATCTTAAAAAAAAAAAAAAAAAACCAGTAAGTTAGCCAAGCAACTTAACAGAAATGTTTAAGTCCTAAAACTTCAAAGTTAACCTATGTAAATAGGAAGGGATATTCTAGATATGTAAGTCTGATTTCAAGACTTCTTTTTTAGTGCCATCTGAATTCATGGGTCAGTGAAAACCAAAATAGCTCCTCTTCCAAATATCTTGTAAAGACATAGGCCATACATTAAAAAACATATTTTAATGGATTAAGCCAGAGAAAGGTGTAGCTGGGGATCCAAGATAAAATAGTGGTTTATATCACATATTCTTTTGTAGGCACTTGTCTCTTTGGGACAAGAATTCAGAATTTATTGTGTGTCATGGACCTCTTAGCAATCTGATGAAACTTGTGAACTCCTTTTCTCGGTTCAGAATCTCTTGTGTGTCATGAACCTCTCAGCAATCAGATGAAGCTTGTGAACGCCTTTTCTCAGAATGCTTTTAAATGTATAAAATATAAATGAATAACAAAAGAATAATTCAAATTTATCAAAATACAAAAAACTTACAATACCATAATATTTACCAAACTTACTGTTTATTAGTATGTGACAAGATCTAGTAGGTTTAACAATAACTATAATTTTGAAGAAGGAATGAACATAAATAATAAGATATATGAAATATATAAGATGCATGCCAAAACTATAATGGGATACAAAAATGTCTGTAATTTCTATTGTGACATTCATATTGCTAATACTACTAGAGTTTATTTCCAACATTTATAATTGAAGGTAATCTTATCAGTTACCTGATTAGTGAAAACAAAGACATTTTTCTTGTCATTCAGATTCAACAACTCTTGAACTATCTCCACAGACCCTAGATTAAAAATTACTGATTAAGTGAAGAAAAGGGAAAAAGAAAACTTTATTTATTTTTTTTTAATTTTTTTTTTATTTTTATTTATTTATGATAGTCACAGAGAGAGAGAGAGGCGCAGAGACACAGGCAGAGGGAGAAGCAGGCTCCATGCACCGGGAGCCCGATGTGGGATTCGATCCCGGGTCTCCAGGATCGCGCCCTGGGCCAAAGGCAGGCGCCAAACCGCTGCGCCACCCAGGGATCCCAGAAAACTTTATTTAAAAGAGTAAAATAATTTTAAGAAATTGGAAGTACTCCTTATTCTCTGAAGTATGTCTTCCCATGGCTAGAGTCACCTAAACAAATTCACACAGGTAAGTCATCAGAAAAGCTCCAGACCCCATCTTTCTGGCTGTCTGCAAAGTTTGATGAGACGATCATGTTATCTCTTGTCCTATCATAGCCACAGGTTTTCCTGGTGCCTGAAAGAGCGCTCTGGTGACCTGATGATCAAATCTGCAGACCTGAGAGAGGAGGGCGAGTTAACATGCTATGGGACAGAATTAGGATACAAAGCAGTCACAGCAGGCTAGAAAGACAAGAAGTTTACAGCTAGAAAAATAATAAGGGATGCAATAAAATTAGGTCCCATCCTCAGAACTGGGGAAAGGAGATGACATACCCACCAAGGAGACTATACCCATCACTCTGGGGGTAATTAATCCTCATGACAGCTGCACAGAGACGATAGGTTCCCAAAACCTGCCCCCATACCAACTGAGAAAAATGGCTTAATAGTGGAACCCGGCTCCTACTTTGTCAAAGAGAATAACCATAAAAGTGAAGGGATACAAAAATGTATTACATATTCTCTCACGGGAAAAAGAGAGAAAGAAAAGGAAGAGGTGGCAGATTGGACACACAGTCTGCCAAAACCACACTAAAAAGAGAATTTTGAAAGGCTTTTTAAAAATGGATTCCAACAACTTCAGGGAGAATAAGAGAGCAGAAAATAGCAATAAAATCCCGAAAGCTGGAAATCAGACAGATGAGGGGTAGTAAATTACAAAACCAAGAAAACTGAACATTAATTAAGATGCCAGTGAGAAAGTTAGAGAATCGGGCGCCTGGTTGGCTCAGTGGTTGTGGGTCTGCCTTTGGCTGAGGTCATGATCCTGGAGTCCTGGGATCAAGCTCCATATCAGGCTTCCTGAAGGGAGCCAGCTTCTCCCTCTGCCTTTGTCTCTGCCTCTCTGTGTGTCTCTCATGAATATGTAAATAAAATCTTAAAAAAAAAAAAAAAGAATCAACCCAACTAATACTAGAAATTTCCCCAAAGGTTCAGGATTTGGCAGCACTGGGCCCTTTGGGAAGTGAGAATGAAGGAAATGACTGAAATAAGATTGAAAGTCCATTCAAGAAGCAGAGAGATTTTATTCTATAAAAGAAATATTATTTCCCATATTATAAATCAGTCTTCCCTGATGATTTCCCTCAACCCCTCAGGGCAGTCAGAACCATCTGAAAATAGAATGGTTGGCCCTGGAAGACATCAAGATACCTGCCCCATGAAACATTCAAGATTGAATCAGAGGATTGCTTCAGGATGATTTTTCACCTACTTTGTTGTAAAAAATGGAGATCCAGGTTAGGAAAACACAGTTAACCATGGAAGTCCCTTCAACTCTGAAACTGTATCATTATTCAACACAACTGATGATCACTTTCTTCTCCAGATCTCTACCTGGGGTCCTTCCCAACAGAATTTAAACATTTTCAGGTCTCTACCATCTTCAAAAGAAGAAAAACCATTCCAAACTTTCTTGACTGAGTATCTCCCCTCAACCACCACCCCTCTCCTTACAGCCTCCCCTTTAAAAGGAATCACAAGACTTCTCTGAAGAATTGTGAATTTAGCCTTTTTGAAGTGGATAGTTCAGTGATTTATTTTAGCATAATCACAATGCCGTGGCTTTTGGTATATCACAACTCATATCACCACTAATTCCAAAACAGTTGTGCGCCCCCCAAAAAAGAAACTCTTCACCCATTTACAGTAAACTGCTCACTCTCCCTCCCCACCCTTGGCAATCAATAACCTACTTTGTATTTCTCTGTATCTACTTCTTCTATGCCCAGGGAATATTTCCCAAGTACCATTTTATTGAATTTGTCAGCAAAAGCATCGCACTCCTTTGAATACTCTCTTCACTAGCTTCCTGGATTTTTCTTCTACCTCTCCAAATATCACTCCTGCCCAATCTTCTTGGCAAAGCCATCCTTTGCCTCCCAATCCTTAACAATTAGAGATTCTCAAGGTTCAATACCAGACTCAAATTCTTGTCATTTACTGCTCTCTCCCTAGCCTAGGACTAGTTGGGAAAACATCTGCATCACCTGGATGGTTCCTTAAATACAAAATGCTGGGCCCCACCCAAGGTCCTAATCTAATAGGTCTGGGGCAGAGCCTGAGAATCTGCATTTCTAACAGGTTTCCAGGGGGTATTAATGCACTGGTAGAAAGGAGCACATTTTGAAAACTGCCCTACACTATTTCATCCATATAAATTGCTCTAACACAAACTCCTTAAGACTGCACAAGAGTATAGCCAACCATATACCATTTGGGTGACTTAAGGCTTCTCACATTCACTGCGTAAGAAGACCTTCTTGCAGCTGCCCCACCCCAAAACAACAATAATAATCCAGTCCTCTAGCACTGCCTATCTCCTAAAAGACTTGGCTTCCACAATCATTCGTTAGAACTCAGATGTCCCTCCAGCTTTCATTCCCCTCATCCTGTCGACCACCATGTCCCATTGCTTTTTCTGTCTTAACTGCCCCTGGGCTACATGGACTTCTCTCCAACTCCCCCACTACCTCTCAGATGGACTCTTGCAACAGCCTTCCCACACCCATGCCTCACCTTCCTGATCAGTCTTCTCACAGCAGCCAGAATGATATTTTTTTTAAAGGTAATCCAATCTAGTCACTCTTTGACTAACACGACTAACACCCTTCACTGAATTCTGTTGCTTTCACGGGAAATTTCAAATCAACGAACATAAGGCCTGGTGGTATCTGACTCTGCCTGCCTAGGCCTCCTCATATCATGCTCCCTTATGATCTGCCCATCACAAGGCCTTGCCTAAGCCCGTTGGATAGGGCCCTCTGCTCTCACCACAGGATCTTTGCTCCTGCTGGTCACATTTTCTCCCACTCCCTTTTGACTAGGTTACCCTTCGGATCACAGCTCATAGGTCAAAGTCACCAGGGAAAAAAGCCTCAAGGCCACCCTGGCTGTAGTGGGTCCCCAACTTTTTTTTATTGGACTTAACTGTAGTTTGACATGATATTGTGGCATGCTTATTTGGCTCGGCCTCTCTCTCTATAACAGTCTCAAAGAAGGTAGGATCTATATATTTTTTACTCACCCTTCTCTCCGTAGTACCTAATATACTACCTGGCACAAAATAGATATTGAATAAACATTTAAATTAAGTAAAGGAATTTGTCAAGTGGTATTAAACACACACTTTTATTTTCACCCACATACTTTAGAAAGACTATACAGAGCTTTTAGAACTTAAGTTGCAATACTAATATGATAGAAAGTTTTAAAAGTCCCACAGTTTTTTATTGCAATTACAATTCCCAATTGTTTACTTAATTCCTGGTTTGCTTTTTCACTCATATTTATCCATGTATTCATTACTCACTCACTCATACTTACTGAGACAGATATTTTCTAGATTAAATAAGAGGACATGTTGTATTGCTACCTCCCCCATAAAGGACAAATGAAATCCACAGACTTCAGCTGCAGGAGAAAGTACGCACACTCCATGCTGCCTGGGGAAACCAAAGCAGTTACCTTTATCTGTCATGATAGTTTTGCCATGCATTGATTTAACTCTCTTAAACAGATAAATGTAAGGCTACTCTTCATTCAGAGATAAGTTAATACCCCAAACACCCAGGGTTTCTAATCATTCACCTCTGCTGAAGAATAAATCATACATCTCTAGCCCCAATATAGAAGACTAACGTTACAGCCAACAGCTGTCTACACATATCCAGATACAAATTTAACCCAACCTCATGCCTGACCATCTAAACTCCATCTATCCTGACAACTCATTTTATATGTGACATCTAGCATAATAGTCACCTGAACCATAAAGCTATTATAAAGTGATTATAAAAATCTAGTAACCATGACCTTGGGAGCAGCTGGCAATCAATATGAATTTGTTGAATGAAAAACTAAATGAATGAATATTTGAAAAGATGAAGCAATTGGGATTTTTTTTATGTTTTTGCATTTATTTTGCAAAGAAACAATAGAAGAAAAAAATCTTTTAAGGTTTTATTTATTTGAGATAGAGCATGAGCGTGGAGGAGAGAGGGAGAGAGATGGGGAGAAGCAGCCTCTCCACTGAGCAGGGAGCTCAATACAAGGTTCGATCCCAGGACCCTGAGATCATGACCTGAGCCAAAAGCAGACACTTAACAGACTGAGCACCCACATACCCAGAGAATAATTGAAGAAAATAAGAACTACCATGCACAATTAGATTCAAAGAGAAAGGGCTTAATCCACTTTTGTCAGAGAACTGTTTCCTAGAAGCTCCCAAGGAGTGATTATTGAATATTCAGGAAATTTGAGAAGCCAAATCAGCATTAGTGGGTGTATTTATATCACATAAATCAACAAAGGTTTTTTACTTACAGAGCCAGTTTACCAACAGACGACTGCTTGTAACTTAAGAATCTAGACATCACTCAGAAAGAAGCAACCTTGTAAATGTTAACAATGAGAAGACGAAACCGGAGATGAAAGAATATATTCACACAAAGCAATACGAAGACATTTCTGGTAATGTAGTTATTTGAAATGAAAGAATCAAGAACAGAGGCACAGCGTTTAAAATATACAGACTACAATGAAGAATAAAATAGAGCTGACAGTAAATGGATGAAGAAATACTGGGGGACAGCTCTGCTCTACGTATGTTTTGATCTCATGATTCTCTGTAAGTTCTCTGTATAACAAGTAGTTAGGAGGTATGCAGATATCTGCAGAGCAATGGGTTGGAAAAGATCTCAAAGGTCACATAAACATCCTCCTAAGCACTGACCTGAATCCCATCTACACAACTGCCACAAGATCATTAGCTCCTTAAGGACCGAGAATGTGTTCTTTATGTCTGCATGCCCAGAGTCCAGCACAGGGCTACATACATTAATATGTTGCAGATGTTGAATGAATGGATAAATGATCATTACCAGGAGATCACTCAACCGAGATCAACCGAACAACTCAAGTGGTGGGGAACTACTGACCTTTCAAAGCAAAAACTATATAAAACAATCTTTAATGAACGTAATTATAAAGACGATACTTTATTCTTTGTATACTAAATCTTTAAAATCCAATATATATCTTTAACTTACAGTCTATCTCAGTTTGGACTAAACAAATTTCAAGTGCTCAAAAGTACACGTAGCTAGTAGTTACTATACTGGATAGTTCAGTTCTACACTATATTGTAAGGATACCTGGCAAGTAGACAATGACCCAAAATATTTCACATAATTATCCAAATTATACTTGACTTCCAATCTCTGGACAAATCCATGACACATATATTTCAGGTCCAGGGAAAAAAAAGAGCTGATTTTCATCTAGGCCTACAAGATGAAAAGGTATTTGATGAGAACTTGTCGAAAGAACAAAGGCATCTCCCATTCAAAAAGCAAAAGCAAATGGCTTCACAGGGCGTGCCCAAAAGCTGAGCATGACTAGTAACTAACAAAAACAGAACACAGAATCTCCCACTTTTCAGATTTAACATAAGGCTGGCTACACATCACTTTGTTCATCCAAATATACAGATATGTAAAAACTCATCTCTAAATCATGGCTTAAAAGGTCACATAAGTCAACAGAAATGAATTGGTCAAGAATTAGCAATAACAGGCACCAAAAAAAAAAACAGACTAAAAACTATGTTATGAGCCTTTCAGCAAGAAGTGAGTGCCATTCATTTAACTATGCTAATTTTGCTTTACAGATAAAAATAATAGTAAATTGGGGATGTCTGGATGGCTCAGTCATTTAAGAAGCTGTCTCTTGATTTTGGCTCAGGTCATGACTTCAGGGTTCTGGGATCAAGCCCTGCATCAGGCTCTGCACGCAGAGGGGAATCTGCTTGAGGATTCTTTTTCTCTTCCTCTCCCTCTACCCTTCCCCATGTTCATGCTCTTTCTCATATAAATAAATAAACCTTTTTAAAAAATAATAAATAATAGTAAATAGTCTTTAGTTTGAGTATTGAAAAGATATTCAACAAGACATTCAACAAAATAACTATATTCATCAATGGAAATGATTGCAATCTTTTTCTAAACTATACTTATCAACTAAGACTGGCCATCAGAAGCATACTATAAATAGGACAAAAAGTTTCACACTAAAAAAAAAAAGTTTCACACTGACTTCTGTAGAAACTTGGTAACAGAGATCCCTGGGTGGCGCAGCAGTTTGGCGCCTGCCTTTGGCCCAGGGCACGATCCTGGAGACCCGGAATCGAATCCCACGTCGGGCTCCCGGTGCATGGAGCCTGCTTCTCCCTCTGCCTATGTCTCTGCCTCTCTCTCTCTCTCTCTCTCTCTGTATGACTATCACAAATAAATAAAAAATAAAATAAAAAATAAAAAAAAAGAAACTTGGTAACACAGATACCTGACCATCAAATAGAAATAACAAAAAAAAGTAATCTGAACCAACTTTCACAACTCAAACCACCGAAGTATCGCACCATGTTTCAAAAAAATAGAATAGATGTAATTTACCTCCTTACACGTATTTAGTGAGTCATAGAGACCCTGACAGTTGTTTCTGTTCTCTGATGCTGTCTATGGCACTTATTTACTAAATTAACAAGAAAAATCTGATAAAGAGTCTGCTTTTCATGGTAGCCAAAGTTACTCAAAGTTACTGTTGAGAATGGACTGAACAGTTTGTAATGCATAAGCCATCTACCCCCATCTATTTTCAACACTCAGGAAACTAGCACATCCTCACTATTCAAAACTAATGCAGATCTTTCTCATTATGCCAAGCATTGAAAGCAAAGGTTTATTAAAGATCTAAGGGGTTATTAAAGATCTAAAGAAAGAACCCCAAAGATCAACACTGAGAAGCAAAAGGGTAGCCATCATAAGGATACATTGAAAATGAAAGTAAAGCATAAAATAAATTTTGTTTCTACATTTTTGGTACTTAAAAGAAAACCATAATAAGGAAAACTTTCCTTTGTAATACAAAGCTAATTGCTAAATAAACTTTGACAAAAATCACAGTATCATCACATTTAAGCTAACAAATATCTGGTTCAACATTTTCTTTTTTTTTTTTTTTTTTTTAAATTTTTTTTTTCATTTATTTATGATAGTCACACAGAGAGAGAGAGAGGCAGAGACATAGGCAGAGGGAGAAGCAGGCTCCATGCACCGGGAGCCTGACGTGGGATTCGATCCCGGGTCTCCAGGATCGTGCCCTGGGCCAAAGGCAGGCGCTAAACCGCTGCGCCACCCAGGGATCCCTGGTTCAACATTTTCTGTGAAGAGATAAATTTTATAAATACATCTAACATATACAAGCACATGTTCACTTTGCTTTAGAAGAAGGCAGTCTAACGCCAAGTTCTAAGTGGCTGACCCCTTTGAGCCTTTGTTAAGAGACCTACAAGTTCCAGCATGCCCAGATGATCTAGAGTAATTGCTTCAGAGATTTCCCACTAAGACTCAGCTACATTAATACATAGCTCAGCAACAGGGATATCACTAGGGGTCATCCCCAAAACACAACAAACCTCTCCCTTAATACAAACAGTACGGATTCATTTTAATGAAAAATGTCTTTAAAGGGTTGCCAGTGCGAAGTTTGTGGGTCCTCTGGTAAGGAAGTTTTCTGGCCTCACAACAGTTCTAAGAGAAAAGTCCTGTGTTCTTGCTCATATTAGATAAAATACCATTATTTGATAAGCCATCTATTTTCAAGACTCTCAGGAAATAGTACAAAAACAGTTCCATAAATGGTAGCATATTATTCTAATCTCAAGAGATTTTGTTCCACACAGGTGTGGATCAGGAAATGTGTCCTAAGTGGTTCAGAACACTGGTGCTGCCAGATATTAAGAGAAACTGGGGGCAGTGGAAACAGATTCAGGATGAAGTACTTTGGAAAAGTCTGAGTTAAATGAAGTTAAATAGGTTTCTTTATTACTCAGAAGCATTCAGAATCTTTAAAATGAGAATATGTTTTTAAATCTGCAAGATGGAGAATTCTAAACTTAATTGTTTTTTTAATCTTTTTACCTGTTTATTTTGATTTTGCCATGGTAGATCATACTTGCCAGCATACTGGAAGTTTTTGAAAATCCCAATACCTAAACCCAATACTCCAAAACAATTATGTCAACATTTCCAGGAGTAGAACCCAGGCACCAGTATTTTTTGAAGCCTCTCAGACTTTTAAAAACCAAATATGAGAACCAACATAACTTTGGGAAATACTACCTATAAGTTCTGGCCTCTTCTCCAACCTAAGATAAAATAGCCACACAAAAATGCATTCCTGGACCTATCCAGAAAGAGATCTGCAAAAAAACAAAACCAAAAAGAAAAACAAAACTAACAGCTGGAGACAGAACATTTAACATCCATCCAGCTTTATTTCACTGGTGTCAGCACAGCACCCTACCTCAATCTCTCCTCTGCACCTAGTCAATGTTTCTCATATCATGCTTTCTATATTTGTCTTCAAAACTGGGAGCCTAGGGGCGCCTGCGTGGCTCAGGTGGCTGGGTGTCTGCCTTCGGCTCAGGTCATTATCTCAGGGTCCTAGGATGGAGCCCTGCATCCAGCTCCCTGCTCAGTGGGGACTCTGCTTCTTCCTCTCCCCCTGACCCTTCCCACTGCTTATGCTTTCTCTCATTCTCCCTCTCTCTGAGAGAGAAAGATAGTACAAGTCTCTCTCTCCCTCTCTCTCTCTCTCTCAAGTAAATAAAATCTTGAAAAAAAAAAAAAACTGGGATCCTGGATGTTATGGTCTGTATAGTTTTATTCTCCCTTTCATATTATGTCATAAAAAAGCTGACTTCAGCAGATTTATGAATCATCAATACCAAAAAAACTTAACAAGTTGACATATATGGGCCAATAAACAAAGAAGTTTCATAAAATGAACTTAAAAGCACAAAAGAAATCAAAAAGAAGAGTGCAATTTTCCATATTTTACGAGGCTGAGAGTTTCTACAAACGCTGTTTTATGAACATCAGAGAATGTAGATCTGAACACCATGGCCACTGACCTGCCAAGAAAACAATCTAAGAATTCCACTAAGAGTTGGTAGTCTCATGAGACCTTAGACAAATACAAGTAATATGAGTTCACAGAACGGCTGGTCAATAGTACAGACTATAAATTTTGTAATACACTGAAAGGAAAAATACCTAAAAAGATTCACGTCAGGCTTGCCAATTCAAACTCTGCTGACTCTGACCCCCGAACTGAAAGCCCCTTGTTCCCTTGAAGGCCAACTGCCAAGACAACATTAAAGATGGAAGGACTCCATCAATTGAATTAGGTGAAAAATACCTTTTTCCTCTAGTTTTCAGCTAACATCACTGTTGACAAACACATTGGCTATCCTTAATACAAGCAAAAGTACATTTTTAGACACAGCTCTTTTACAAGTAAATGGGACTTAATTCCATTAACTTAATGGAACTAATACTGACTTGCAAACAGTAGTGTCACAACAAACACTCCTTGAGGGTCACATCAAGCCAGAAGCTGAACTATCTCTAAAGTCTAATATAATTAATGTAATCAATAACATGCAATACATTGGGGGATTGGGTGAAAGCAGTCAAAAGGTTCAAACCTTCAGTTGTAAAATAAGTCCTGAAGATGTAATGCACAACATGATGACTAGAGTTAACACTGCTGTATGGCAGATTTGAAAATTGCTAAGAGAACAGATCCTAAAAGTTGTCATCAAAAGGGAAAAAAAAAAATTTTGTAACTATACGAGGTGATAAATGTTAACTAAATTTGTCATGATAATCACTTCACAATATATGTATGCCAAGCACTAGGCTGTACACATTAAATTTATAAAGTGTGGATGTCAATTACATCTCAATAAAGTTGGAAGAAAAAAAGAATAAGGAGTAAAGTTATCCAACTCTTTATTTCCTTCATTTTTAGAGAATTTTTACCTAGGTTAATATAAATCTCTAAATTTTTTAGGATAAAATCCAAATAAAAAACTCAGCCCTTTCAGTTATGATAATGTACCTACACTGAAAACATCATACTGTACAGTATCCTACCTTAACCTTAGAAAAGACAACCTATGCCATCCGAATGAAAAAATCAGCACCTGGATTATTATTTTCCAGCTTCATCCTAGCATGAAAGGCAATCATGAGGCCTATCCCTAATACCCCCTCCAATCCCCAGTTCCAGGGTTAAACCTCCTCCATCAGTATCACTATAGCACCCATCTCCTGACTCTAATAAAGCACAACAATTGTTTTACAGACCTACACATTTACAAATTATGCACTGAGTTCCCTAGAACAAGTACCTAGCTGTCCTAATCATCCTACAATCCACAAGACTATCTCAGTGACTAGTACAGAAAAAGCAGTAAATAAATTAATGTACGTATTCCCTGGCAAGCAAGTAAGAGCCCCAAAAAAAGAGTCAGCCATATTTGGTAGAGAGTCAGCCATGCAAGTAAATAAACACAAGACATTTGCTTTAATCATGTATGTGGCAAATGTAAGGGGGCGTGAACAAAATGCCATACACAAAACATGATAGAGAATTACCGGCAAAGGATCTGCCAAGCCTCTCTAGGAAAATGAGGAAGGGCTCTACAGAAGAGACTATTCAAACCTCCATTAAGTGAACAAATCTGGAAGAACAATGTTATTTACACTCACAGTAGCCTTAAAACTCCTTTATCAGAAAGACGTTAAAAATCTAGAGAACAGGAAACAGGCACTTTGGTGAAGAGGCCACATAAAGACAACGAACCACACTTTGACAAGCCTTCAAACTGATCTTCGTTCTTAAAAAATGTTCAACAATAAAATAATTACATTTTAAATGGAAGTCCCTTTAAGGCTTCTTGTTTTTTAAACAAAAGTATTAATGCAAAAGCATAATGAAAAAAAAAATACAGGGGGCCTGGGTGGTTCATTCGGTCAAGTGTCTGCCTTCAGCTGGGTCATGATCTCAAGGTCCTGGGATCGAGCCCCACATCAGGCTCTGTGCTCAGCAGAGAGTCTGCTTCCCCCTCTCCCTCTGCTTCTACCCCTGCTTGTACTTTCTCTCCCTCTCTCTCTCAAATAAATAAATAAAATCTTGAAAAAAAAAATCCAGACAATGTAGATAAACGTATAACTTAAATGGTGTCAAAAACCTAGTGGATGACACAATCCAGATTACAAATAAAAGCCAAGGCAAGGATGGCTGACCAGAATTGTCAGATGATTCTTGTTACTATTATATTAGCCTTAGCTGGTCTGGGCTGGAGACTAAAATCAACTCATACCTTAGCATTAGGAAAAAAGCTTCTTTAGTCAAATTCCAGGAAACCAGGAATATTCTTTCAACTAAATTTTTTTTACTAAATTATAAATGCACTACTTTCTGGTATTTTCTGCTTCAAATGTATGGTTTATGAAGAGTCTGGATTCAGAAATGCAGCTTAATGTAAACATAACTCTCGATGTCTTGGGTTATCAGAAAGACAAACTTAGAACTACATTAAAGTTACATTCAAACTTCTAGTAGGACATAGGGGCCTAAACCAAGGAACAAATGCCTCATCTTTGCATTATACATTCTTTTTTTTTTTTTTCACATTAATGAGTCCCTTTATGCAAACAGATTACTAAAATCCTTGTCTGTCTAACCATACCATTATAACTGTCTCCATAGTACTATCTCAGTTTCTTTCTTCTAAAATACATTTCAGACTACATGAGTTGAAAAGCTACAGCTGAAATGATTGGAAGCAAACTAAATGTCTAAGGTCAGACTGGTTACATGCATTCTTGTACATTACACAGAAATAATACAGAATAGAGAAGGAAGTTCTCTGTGCGTTGATATGAAAAGATATCCAAAGCAAGTTAGGTGAAAAAAAAAAATCAAGGTATAGAATAGTATATGCAATGTGCTATATTTTGTGATAAAAATGAAAAATAAGAATATATATCTAAACTATTAAAAAAGAATGCAATCTTGCCTTTTGCAACAAACGGATGCATATGGAGGGTATAATGCTAAGTGAAGTAAAGTCAGTCAGGGAAAAACAAGTATCACATGATTTCACTCGTGGAATTTAGGAAACAAAGAATTGAGAGACAAAAAAGCATACTTTAGGGAACAAACTGATGATTACCAGAGGGGAGGTAGGTGAGAGGATGAGTGAAAGAGATGAAAGGGGTTAAGAGTACATGTAGGGTGATGAGCACTGAGTAATGTACAGAATTGTTAATCACTATATTGTACACCTGAAACTAATATAACACCATATGTTAATTATACCAGAATTTTTTTAAATATACATGTATCTTTATTTGCTTACATATGCATAAAGAAATAGGATATTAAATAAATACCAGAAGTTATCCAGAAAAAAACTAGAGACATAAGATCAAGAATGGGAGAGAGTCTTCACTATAATATTCTTACAAACTTTTTAAATTTCTGAACCCTATTAATGTATTTCTATTTTCAAATATTTAAAAACAATTTGGAAAAATAGCTACAATTGTAATAATTAATACTTTATTTTATGTCAAGGAGTAATAATTTTTTTCCTATCCTTTCTTCCATTCTGATCTTAATTAGTCAAAAATTCTAGTTCTCGGGAAACAAATTAATTACCTAGCACATGTAAGCTAAACATATAATTATGCTTCAAAGAAGACTTTATTCTTTCCTCCTCACCCATCTAAATTGACAATTAAGGATAGCAAGGGTCATCCAGCTAGTAAAACAAATACATTACCCTTGACTTCTGATGGATAATATCATCAGCATAAATGTTAATTTCCATTTTCCACTTAAATTTTTATTTTTATTTTATTTTTTTAAAGGAAACTCAGGGGCACTTTCCCAAGCCTCCTGGGCCACAGGCAGGATGGGGTGTGTGGTCTCCAGCTAGACTTGCCTGGTTTTGCCCATTTCTTTATTTTAAGATTTTATTTATTTATTCATGAGAGACACAGAAAGAGAGAGGCAGAGACATAGACAAAAGGAGAAGCAAGCTCCCTTCGGGGAGCCTGATGCAGGAGTCAATCCCAGATCCCAGGATCATGCCCTGAGCCGAAGGCAGACACTCAACTGCTGAGCTACCCAAACGTCCCTCCACTTAAAAATTTTAAATTGCTACATTGTCCAGCAGGCCTACTGACTGGCATTACAATTTTACAAATATTACAGCATTATAATTTCCAAATGTGTGAATTATTTTTTTAAGCCTTTATTTATTTGACAGAGAGAGAGAGCGTGCACACAGGCAGGGGGAGTGGCAGGCAGAGGGAGAAAGAGAAACAAGCTCTCCGCAGAGCAGGGAGCCCGATGCAGGACTCAATCCCAGGATCCTGGGATTATGACCGGAACCGTAGGCAGACACTTAACCTACTGAATCACCCAGATGGCTGAGTTATTTTTCAAAATAACAACCAAAAAATTACAAACATTTTTCTGATTTAGCAAACAAACTGAATGGGCCCTCACTGTCCCCAAGAAAAGAACCTCAGTAATCTCTGCACAGACCTGGCCCCTCACCAAAGACACTGTGTTCTTCCCACAGAGAACTTCTGAGGTCAACTCAGAAACCCATCTCTAGGGTTTTTCCACAGGGTACATTTGTGCCTAATTTGGCCCCTTCCACTCTCCAAACCCTTATCGATGTTTAAAAGCTCAGCTTAGAGGTGCCTGGGTGGCTCAGTCCGTTATGCATCTGCCTTTGGCTCTGGTCACAATCTCAGGGTCCTGGGATCGAACCCTGCGTTGGGTTCCCTGCTTAGTGGAGCACCTGCTTCTCCCTCTGTCCCTGCTCATGCTCATTCTCTCAAATAAATAAAATCTTTAAAATAGAAAATAATAAGTAAAAGCTCAGCTTAAATGGTCTGATACTTTCCCAAATCTCTGTCAGAATTAATCTTATTGTGAGGCCTGGGTGGCTCAGCAGTTGAGCATCTGCCTTCGATTCACAGTGTGATCCCAAGGTCTAGGATCAAGTCCTGTATCAGGCTCCTTGCCGGAGCCTGCTTCTCCCTCTGCCTATGTATGTGTCTCTCATGAATCAATAAAAAAAATCTTTTTAAAAAAATCTTATCTTCTATTTTTATACAACCTAACTATTTTACAGTTAATTATGTGTCTAGACATCTCCCCGTCCCAACGAGAAGGTGGAATCATTAGAAGAAATAGTTCCTATTCATATTTATATCCTTATGGAAATCTTTATTTCTTATTAATAACAGTAACAGTACTAACAACAAGGAGAAAATCAAAAGCCAGGTATTGTGCCAGGCATAATGACAAACGCATTACTTCATTTAATTCCCATGATAGCCCTGAAGCCATTTTACAGAAAAGGAAACTGAGGCTCAGAGAGGAGAAGTAACTTGCTCAAGTTGCTTATACCCAGTACAGGTAGTAAAAAGCAGAATGAGCCTTCAAGCCCACTGTCTCTGCCTCCAAGGCATTTATTCTTAACCACTATGCTTAGAACTTAGTAGACTGATTAATATTATCATCATTACTACAATGGACTGAGTGTTGGTGTCCCCTCCAAAAGCACATGTTGAAATTTGAACCCCTAAGGTGATGGCATTAGGAGGTAAGACCTTTGGGAGGTGATTAGGTCATGAGGGTGAGGCCCTCATGAATGGGATTAGTGCCCTTTTAAAGGCACCCAAGAGAGCTTTCTTGCCTTCATTCTATCATGTGAGGATACAAGTTAGCAGTCTGCATCCCTGAAGAGACCCCCTCACCAGAACTGACCTCCCTGATCTGGTCTCCAGAACTGAGAAATACATTTCTGTTGTTTATAAGCCACCCAGTCTATGGTACTTTGTTACAGTGCCCCAAACTGACTAAAATAATTACCCTTTTCCAAAACTTAGAATTGCATTTTACAAAGGGCTTTCATATCACAGAAGCCGTTAGAAGGAAAAAACAAGCTTTGTCTCCATGTTAAAACACTCCTATACCTAATCTGTCATTTTTATCTGCCCTTCAACAACTGATTTGTTCATACCTTAGACTGCTGGATGGTATTTTCATCTCACTACTTTCCTCTGACTTCACTGAGACTATCAAGATGATCAAGCATAGTAGGCATATTTGCCCCATTCCTCCTCCCCACCTTAACACCCACCCTGTGCCTGAGTAACACCCCCTTCCACGGCCTGAGAAACAGAAATGGGAACCCCTTGGATCTGAAGGAATTTAGTCTCGATTTATTCATTCAAATATTTACTAAAAGCACTTTACGTGTCAGGCACCAGGACCTGCCTCTATGAGTTTACAGGAGGGTAGGGAAGGCAGACAAAGAGGCCTCCTCAATCTTTGCTCTTCCTTTCTTTCATTATTGTCAGTGATTATGAGATCAGCAACAACAAAAAGAAATACATATGCTGGGACACTTGGCTGGCTCAGTCAGGTAAGTTTCTGCCTTCAGCTCAAGTCATGATCTCAGAGTCCTGAGACAGAGCCCCACATTGGACTCGCTGCTCAGCGGGAGCCTACTACTCCCTTTCCCTCTGCCCCTCCCCACTCTTGTGCTCTCTCTCACTCACTCTCTCTCTTAATAAATAAAATCTTTAAAAAAAATACATATGCTTGTAGATCTGGACATACAAATAAGCAAAAAGGTAAAACTGTCAGAATCATTCACAATTCCACCAGAAATGACAAATGTAGGAGTTTGGCTATATGTTCCCTTCCATTTTTTCCAAGTTTACCTGAAATTTTCAAAAGATCTTCTTCAGCTGATACTTAAAAAATATTTTCCAAAACTGTAATGGGAGACAGCCTCCCTCATGATATAAGCTAGATTACTGTGGTAAACAGGTAATTTTGGGTCCCCACTGAACATGTGGCTTCTGGGAAGGTACTTTGAGGGTCTTACTCTCCATCCCCAGGCCCTGACATTCAGTTGGAGCTCACTCATGCTCATGAAACAAAAGACTAAATGGATGAATCAATGATGTAGAGTACTGAAATGTAACAAATCAAATCTTGACATAGTTAAGTTCGTAAATCAGGCACTCTTTGTGCTGAACGGTCCAGATACAGAAAGAATTCAAGGAGAAAATTAATCCCTAAAAGGAAAAAATATATTTTATTCTTACTAGATAGGGGAAAAAGAACTCTACAAAAATAGAATAATAAAAACTACCATCTCATTTCATTCTGTATGACATCATGGTTACAGTCTTAAAACAATTAAAAACACAATAATCCAGTTTTATGGTGGCAGCTGTATAGCCCCGTGCTATCCACCCAAGTCTCACAAGTTATACCTGAACGGAAGATAGGGGGGGTTTGAGCCAGATAGGAGTGCTCTGTAGGCTTCTTCTGGTGTCTTCTTTAAATAGATTACCTAAGACAGATAAATAGCAACATTTAGAACACCACCAAAGAATGACACAAAACTAACTTAATTACCCACCAAATTTGCATTTCCCGTTTTCCACTCTGACAACTGTCAGTATCGGTGATAACGCTAACCTTTAAGAGACAGCAACCGAGCTGCCAAAATTTCCTTTCAGCTTGAAGCTGGGCTGCAGCCTTTGGCTTAGAAATGGGTAAGAGCTTAGAGACAGAGGGCAGATCCACAAAGAGGCCATCCAAGGCTGTTTACAAGGCACACTGAACAGATACAATGGCAGAATTTTCCCTTTGGAGAGAACAATTCTACTTCCATTATTATACTGTCCACTCGTAATACAATAAAGCACAATAAAATCACAATGAAATGGGTGAAAATGAATGCAGGTAAGAGCACTAGAGGGGCACCTGAATGGCTCAGTTGGTTAAGCATTTGACTCTTGGTTTCAGCTGGGGTCGTGGTCTTGGGGTCATGAGATCGAGCCCCACATCAAGGCTCCATTCTCAATGTGGAGTCTGCTTGGGTTTCTCCTCTCTCTCTCAAATAAATAAATAAAAATATTCAAAAATAATTTTTTTTTAAAAATAAAGGGCACTAGAAAACACACTGGCTTGACTGTTGATATCAAGGATACTTAAATGCCTCTGGCCCAGCAATGATAAACTAATCTTAAAGAAACATAAAGGCAAAAAAGAAAAAAGAAAAAAAGAAACATAAAGGAGCTCTTAAAATCAGCAAACACTTTAATCAACGTATTGACTATATCATATGTGCCAGGCACTGTATCAGGTACTAATACCTCTCTTAAGAGAATTTACATTCTTATGGGGTAAAGACAATAGTTAACAAAAATAAACACAGTCTGAGATAGGTGCTAAAAAGAAAGTAAACAGATTCTGGAAAGAGAACAAAAAGAGGCTGCTTGAGGAAAGGCACAGAGAGGGCTCCCTGGGAGACATGTAGGGTAAAATCTGCAGGGTACAAGCCACGGGAAAACTAGGGAAAGGAGAAAGGGCTTCCCAGGCAGTAGGAATAACACAGGCACCATCCTTGCCAAAGGAAAGAGCTTGGTGATTGGAAAGAGAGATCACTGGTATGGCTGGAACATGGGAAGGAGAACCAAGCAGTGGTTCAGAGCAATACAAACCACAGGCAGATTCTAATTTTATTATTCTAAGTATAATTTAATATCTTAATTTTGAGCTGAGGATATTGGTCCTTTCCCTCTATAGTTTGAATCAAATCTTATTCCTAAAAATCCTCTCTACCTAGAATTAATGGCATTATTTCAAAATCCTGTGCATTTCAGCAAGAGTGGCAGAGTCTCAGTTCCTAAAAAGCAGGGCTTTCCTCTTTACTTACAAATTTCCTTTGAGTTTTAAGCTATCCCACTGGCAATACATTACATGTATTTAATTATTAATATTTTCAGCACTAGAAGACACCTTAATTCTGTCTTCTCTAAAGAAAAGAAAACTGAAATAAATAAATAAAAGATACTTCCAGCTTTTAAAAGAAAGCTCTATACTCATTTGACAAGTAAACCTGAAGGTCTGTAGGGCACACACCAACCAAACCAAGTTGAACATGAAACAAAAACAACACAGAAAATGAAACCACCGTAAAAGAATGTTCCAGACATGAGTCACTGATTCTAAAGGGAGAATCACAACTCCAGTTGCAGCTCAAATAATTATAAAAATCCACTTAAACCAACCCTAGCTTTAAAGGCTGTTTTCAGTAACCAACATTAAAAAACAGGATTTTGCTGTTGCCTAATGGGTAGGTTATACCCTATAAACAGAGTCGATTATTATGCAGTGATTTCACAAGCCTAAAGATGCAGCAGTCCTGGAAAGTTGACTACCTCTGCTAAAAGGGAAAGCTGCTGCAAAGGGCTTCTGTGTTCTGATTACATAATTAAAGCTCATACAACAACCTCTGAAAAGCAAAAATGTATTTCCCTCCTCAGGAACAATTACGTTAATTCCCTTTAATTTTGAGGCAGCCATCCTGCAGGCGAGGCATCAGCGCACATGAAATACTTCTTTAGACTGGATACCCCCACAGGATTTGCTACTCATCTCACCTGCATGACTTAGCACACATGACCCATGTTCTCACACTGTAAGATGAGAGTCTGTTTTTATTTTTATCCCAGTGCTAAATTATTAATAAGTGTAAAGTGAAACCCAGCAGAGGCCATCTAAATTCCAGGAAGAGTCTAGGGGCAGGTAAATACAATGACCTTTTACAACCTAATGATAGGTAAAATGTAACAAATGAGTCCTTTACTGAATGCATGCATGCTAGGGTCATCAAAATACCCAATTTATTTTTAAAAAGACTATGTCATGGATTCTTAATGCCAGATCTTCTGAGATAGGTCTCCTATTAAAAGAGAAAAACAGAGAGACAAACGAGGCCTGATTAAAGCCTGGAATAAAGGCAACATTAATTAAGCCTTCTGCTGAAAAATCTGACGCACACAAAGGCAAGGAACTTTCCAAACTCTCACTGCTGCTCTGCGACAGAGTTAGAACACAGATACAACTCCAAAGCCCACAGTAATTCCATACACTTCATCTACTTGAAAATATACACACAAGCAATAGCACCACAAATTGGGGAAAAAAGATTCCTACTCTTCCAAATTCCTAAATGCCGTAACACTTGACTTCTTAAAGCTGGGTGACTTCAAACTGGTAAACAGTAGTTGTGCCTGAGGAACAGAGCAGGGAGCTGGACTAGAAGGAGAAAGGAATACTTTCTACTTGACATTTTCTGCTATCTCCACATCTTATATTTTGTACAGACATGGACTGATTCATTTTTCAAATGTAGAGTAACTAAATCAGTTAAATAATAAACATCTACTCTTTTTAAAATAAAACCAGAGGCGCCTGGGTGGCTCAGCTGGTTAAGCATCTGTCTTTGGCTCAGGTCATGATCCCAGGGTCCTAGGGATCAAGTCCTGCATCGGGTTCCCTCCTCAGCAGGGAACCTGCTTCTCCTTCTCCCTCTGCTGCTCCCCCAATGCTCATGCTCTCTGGCTCATGTGGTCTCTCTCTCAAATGAGTAAATTTAAAGACCCTTAAAAATAAAATAAAAATAAAACCAAATTTAATACCAAGAATTGGTTGCAAGATATTCTAATATTTCTTAAGATATTTTCTGAAAAAATTAATCTCAAAGCATCTTCTAAATGTTTTTATTTTCCTTTTCTGCTTCCCAGGGATAAATATAATAGGCTATCTATTCTCCTCAAAAGATATTAGCATATATAAACACAAACTGACAGGATCTTCCCAAACTTTTGATTGATAAAACTTAACAAAAGCCCTCTGCATAGTGCTTGGCACACCATGCTAAGTTACCCTTGGAAGAGCGAGGACATACATTACTTTTATCAAAGTGGACTGCTCTTGCCAGGAAGTCCTAGAAGCCTCTCAATAGAATAACACTGGACATACGCTTTCTTATTTTTGACTTACTAAAAGTCAACCAATTAAAGTGATTATGTTTTTGCTTAATAACTTTGATACCAGGTGTCAAGGGCCCAAATAACTCTCTCGATTTCTTTACTAAGAGATTCTTAAAGAGCAGGATCCTTAAATAAATAAATAAATAAATAAATAATAAATAAATAAATAAATAACCAGCTGTGAGGTTTTTATTTAACACCATCACTAAAATTATGGTATTATAAGACAGCATAATTTTATATGGTTTACCAATAAGCCAATGTTTCCCACACTTTAATCATGCAACAACTTCCCCAATTTCTGCCACCACACATAGCACCACGTATTACTATCTCTCTAAACAGACACACTTTTTTAAATCCATTTACTTGAAAGTGTTTTATATCACTGTTTTAATGAAAAAAACAGTATCATTGGCCATAGAGAGTCTAGACGTAAATGAATATTAAAATACATAACAAAATTTTTAAAGGTTTGTGCGCACCACACGTTGAGAAACAATGCTTCAAAATACCAAGTTTAGGGGATCCCTGGGTGGCTCAGCAGTTTAGCACCTGCCTTCAGCCCAGGGCGTGATCCTGGAGTCCTGGGATCGAGTCCCACATCAGGCTCCCTGCATGGAGCCTGCCTCTCCCTCTACCTGTATCTCTGCCTCTCTCCCTCTCTCTCTCTCTCTCTCTGTGTCTCTCATGAGTAAATAAATAAAATCTTTAAAAAAAAATACCGCCCTCAGTCAGAAAAAAAAAGAAAAAAACATACCAAGTTTGGGCTAATTTTATAGAACAGCAAACCAACCTGGGATATTAAATAAAATCCTCTTTAAATTAATCCAAAAATACTTCTAACTCATTTCTCTTTATTAAATCCTATGATCATTAAATCTTTAAAGCTTGTTAAAAATAATATACATGAATTTCAGAGGCATTTTGGAATTTACAATGATATTTCTCTACTCGGATCATTTCATCTCTCTGATACGTAAAGTGATTCTTCAAACAACAAATGGCTTAATATAGAAGAGCTAAACCAGAATTTAATCACAAATTGGCTGGTGGTCTTTCTCTAGGGACACTTACCTCGGTTCTTACTATGTTTTTAGCTTTAAGTGCTATTATTTCCCCCAAAAAGACTTACTATAAACTGCAACACACACATATATCCCTTATATATTTTTAAATGATACGATTTAATAAAGAGAAATGAGTTAGAAGTATTTTGGGATTAAAGAGGATTTTCTTTAATATCCCAGGTTGGTCTGCTGTTCTATAAATTATACTTATATTCTGTGATCTGTAAAGTGGAAATACTCTTGAGGATTTGATTTGGCCATCTGAGAGAGTATTCTTTAATTCTGGCATTTGATTTCCTGTTATTAGTTTAATATTCTACTTGTTTATAAAAGAGGAAACAAATACTGAGAACAGCCTTACCAGTTAGGTACTGCCACCAGAACACTGACAGGATAGCTGTGAAATTAGCATTCTGACCATTTCTGAGTCAATTAAATTTCTTCAATTGAGAAGTTTCCAGAAAACAGATGTGTGTGACAACTTGAACAGTCTAGAAGTCCTAAAATTTACCAAATATGAAAGCCCTAAACCAAAGTAGAAATTCTCTTTAAATGTTTCAGACAACCAGGTTTAGCCTATACAGAGTGCTAAATGAGGACATGTCCCTATGTAGGATATGTGTTTTGCGTTCTAGTCCACTAATTAAGTCATGCTTGGGCCCCTTCCCAATCCCCATATAACTTAAAATTATCACACTTGCAAGACAACAACTGAGGAGGGGGATGGTCAGAGTTAAAAAGACAACGTCTCTGTCCTTTGTGAAGCTAACGAGGGCTCGTTCTTGTGAAGCAGGTAGAGCACCTGCTTGGTTTGAAAGCACTGCTCCCTCACTGGCTTCTCCCATCTCCCTGTGTCTGTCATCTGGGGTTCCTCCCTGTCAGCCAAACTCAACCTCAAAAGTCACCTTTGACTCTGGCCTCTCCTTCATGGTATCCACCACCCTCATCCAATCAATACCCAAACTGATTCTTTCTCTATAGCCTCTACAGCTGGGGGCACTGAAATTTGGGGAGAGACAGAAAAGTATACAAATGTTGTTTAAAAAAAAAAAATGTTGTTTCAAATTTTATAAAACCACCAGTAGGGTCCCCCCAACAACCTCGAGAGAGAGGCCCAAGCATGTTAAGGATCCTGAATCTTAAACCTCATTAGTTTTCCAGTGAATCTGCATTTGACCTTTCTTCCATAACTATTCATCACCACACTCTATCTAGGGCTAACATAGTTTCTCTCTGCCTCCACTCCTGCTGACTCTAGCAATTCTGGAACAGGACTCTGAGAGTCTCAAAACTGCTCAGAAACCCTGACCAAACTGCCCACCCTACACCAAGATAAAGTACTAACTGATCTTTCCAGGTGAACTTCTCATTGTTGCTTAAATGAACCGCATCTGCTAGTCTGGATCCTCATCATTCGCTAAGCATACTTGACACTTTCATCTGAGGTTTCTTCTGGAAGACTCTCCATGCCATCTCTGCCTATTAAAATTCTATTTTGGGGTGCCTGGGTGGCTCAGTCGATTAAGTGTCTGCCTTCAGCTCAGGTCATGATCCCAGGGTCCTATATCAGGCTCCCTGCTCAGTGGAGAGTCTGCTTTTCCCTCTCTTCCTTGCTTGTGCTCTATCTCTCTCACTCTCAAATAAGTAAATAAAATTCTTCCTATTTCCTTGGACTTAACTTGAATACCACCTCCACCATGCATTTTTTTTTCTTAAGCTCAGAAACCCTTCCTCTACTCCTTAGACTCAACTATAAGAATGATAATGACCATGATAATAATAATAAAAACAAAAAAGCTAAAGGGTGCATACTATGTGCTAGGTGCTATTCTAAGCACTTTATATAATTTCGCTCATTAATCCTCATAATCACCCTGAGGTAGGTTCCATTATTAACTCATTTGCACTTATACACGAAACACTGAACATCAGTTGCTCAAGGTCACCCAGCAAGGGTGTGGTGGAGTCAGGCAGTCTGGCTCCCCATAGCACTCCTAACCACTTCCTGATGGGCTCCTGACAGCTGTGTTGTAATTATTTTCCTTTATACTTAAGTATAAAGCTCCTTAAATGCAGTAAACATGTTTTTATACCTTTATAAGCCTTACAATGCCTCTTATCAGATAGATGCTCTGTAAATATATGTTTAATGGATAACTGATTTCAACTTGTAAGGTACTACAAGTGCATTCACCCTAGAGAGTTAATTTAGCTTAAATAATAATTAAGTGAATAAGACTTTCTAAATGTGTCAGTACAATTTTAGTGATAATGCTCAGGGGAGCTAGTGAAATTAACTTTCAGAGCCCAGTTATTTGAAAGCATCAAACATGGTGTAGTCAATTCTTCAGTGATGTGCTAAAAGAAAAAGTAAGATAGAGACTGATTTTACAAATGACAGCTCTAGCTCAGATGACTTCTATTATTAGCTTATATAGAGTAGTTCAAGAGTCAAGGCATATTACCTGACCCAGACATTGACTGTCCCACTTCCTCTGTGTCTGTTCAGAACCTAGACTCTGCATTCCCAACACCTGATAAAAGGCAGGAAAAGCAGGAGGTGACAAGAACACAAGTCACCAAAGATCAATGTGTATGTATTTAACACAGTTTTTGTGTGGGAACCTGCATACACACCAGGACACAGGGAAAGTCCACAACCTCGTTAAGGAGCATAACTTGGCAACAATAAGTGCTCTAAAGAGGGCTGGGGAGCAGACCATGAAGGAACCAGACCCAACTCAAGTCTTCCTTGCATCATGGTCCCGTTTAGATGGCTACCTCCTCCCTTCCTGGGACCACAACTCTAAACCACTTTGGTAGGGCAGCCTTCTTAGCAACTTGATGAGATCAGGCCCTTTCCTATGTTCTCAAAGCTCCCTCCCTGGCTAGATTGTAAGTCTGAGCAGGATTTTTGCCTCTTTTCTATCTGCAGGACTCCACACTTCCTGGCACATGGCACATACTCAAAAAATGCTTGATGGGTACAAACACTGGATCTGCAGCCAAGCTGCCTGGATTCAAATCCAGGCTCTTTCATTTATGAGCCGTATTACCTTAACTCTTTGTGCTTCCATTTCCTTACCTGGGGAATAGGGATAAGAACTGTAACTGCCTCAGGTAGCCCAGGTGGCTCATCGGTTGAGCACTGCCTTCGGCCCAGGGCGTGGTCCTGGAGACCCGAGATCCAGTCCGGCATCAGGCTCCCTGCATGGAGCCTGCTTCTCCCTCTCCCTCTCCCTCTCCCTCTGAGGCTTTTCTCTCTCTCTCTCTCATAAATAAAATCTTTAAAAAAAAAAAAAAAAAAACTGTAACTGCCTCATAAGACTGTTGGGAAGATTTAATGATTGAATATTGTATGTAAAGTGCTCAGATTTCTATCAAGCACACAGCTCTTCTATAGCAAGGGACCACAGAAAGGAGATAAACTTTGGTCCCCAAATATTTTTCTCCTTTTTTACCACCTGTATCCCTGTGAATCAAGAGCCACAATGGTTATTTCTGACACCTGAGTCCTAAAGCCAGTCTGTGTATAGACATCAACACATGAGATTGTAAACCCTCGCGACTGCTATATACCAAAACTGTAACATACTATCATTTAATTCAACCCTCTCACTGGCAAGTACAGATGTTGATCCTACCCATTTCTGCATCTTCAAATGGCCTCCTGAGTCTCCTGGTGCCTTAGAATCAACAACCATAAAATAAATGCTGTGGCCGGTTTTATCAAATTCATTGTCAAAACAGCAGAAGATCCGTGAAGTGGCCCATATCTTTCCCCAACAAAGTACATGTAACCAAGAGAAAATTGATGCTGTACTCACTTTTCCTTACATGAACTTCTCATGAACAAAAGAATAAGAATACCAGGCTAGGTTTGTTTTTAGGAAAGTAATTACCAGTTACCAGCAAAGAATGAGCCACCAAAGTCCATGGAATGATAATCTACAAAAACACACTAAGAAGTGAGAAACTCTGCAACAAGTTGAAGGATAAAATTTTTAAAGTCTCTTCCTTGGCTCCCAAGACTTTGGTTCTCAGACTTCTTAAGTGTCCAGGCACTTAATTTATAAACTGCTTCTTCCTGAAGACAGCATTGAGTCTTAATTGTCATATGTAAGCACAAACAAATGTTTAATTTTACTCTTCATAGCAACACTTCTTATTCATTTCCTTTTATTATAACCAGTGACTGAGAAAACAATATCTACATTCAACGTTAAAACTAAAAAAAAAAAAAAAAAGGAAAAAAAGGCAAACATGTCTCAAATCCACACTGATTCTACTTTTCTTTTATAGAAATATTCAGTGTTGAACAATCACTTACAAATTAGATAGTTAAGTCTGACTGCAAACCAGAAATACAACTGAATATTTAAAACAGTTGTATTTTATTCAATCTATTTTAAATCTGTTGTACTGAATAGTCTAATTAAAAGAATGAATGCACCTTGTCTTTAACACATCACAAAGTAAGTCGTTCTCCCTGTTTTTCCAGTTCTGAGTCTATTATAAACCACAGATTATGAGGCCTGCAAAGACAATGCATCTGAACAAATACGGAGGCCAAACTAAGTGGAGAAGTAAGATAGAACCTGATGCCAGGCTCTATCCTCATAGCTTACTTCCATCCTAACAATACTTGACACTCATCTGGTATCCTTCTGAGAACAAGGTCTAGGAATGACTGTGCTCCCGGCTGTGGTGATGTTTGCTCTGAAATACTCTCAAGTGACATCTCTTTACATTTTAATTTGAATTTGAGATTTGATACACAGTGGATTTATTTATGTGAGAACTCATTTAGAATAGAAATACTATCTCTGCCTCTCATGGGCGTGAAGAGAATAAAACCAGGGGCAGCTCTCCGAGGGGCAGTTAAGGAAAACTGCAGACACATTAGCCCTGTGTGTCTTCCCGTCTTAATTTGACGGGAACCAGAATTTTAGCAGCCTGAAAAGATAGTTCTTCTAGAACTGACAGCTATAGCCGGAACGAATACACATCTCTTGGTAGCTGCATCTCAGTAACACTTCAGGCTTTTCGTGCCTGAAGAGAGCTCATGTTCCAACACAGACACTGCTGAGCTGCTTGTATCTCACTGAACTAGCACAGCCCCCTATGAAAGCAAACCAAGGAAACACTAAGCCAATGTTCTCAGCACACAGAAGTCTAAAGAGACCCTTTTAAGGAGGAAAAAGAAAAACTATTTGGTCCCAAGAAAACCTGAGTCCCTAGTCTCACATAAGCTGAGTACAAGGCTATTATGCTACGGCACACAGGTAAACACAACTCTGTACCTCAACCATCATTCAATGTCAGAAGGCAATCTATATGAAATATAAAAACAGACTCCAGAACATTACTTGAATAATTCATACTCTCAAATGGAATGGTTTCATGTCAAAAATTCACTGCTTACTTATGAGTTTCACTGCTTACTTATGGATATAGTATGAATTTTATTTTATAAAACCTTCAAATTAAAAAAAAAAGTTTAAAAAAGTGGAGTATGCTCTTTAAATCAAGGACTGAATTTGACCAAGCTTAGAAGGCAAAGAACCATAACTTCATTTATGATAAAGATGCAGATTACAGACCCACAACACACCAAGCATCAGTGTTTGAATTCTCTTAACACCTATAACCAATTACAGAATGTCTTTAACTTGCAGATAAATTCTATTCTAAAAGCATATTTGTAAAGGCTAATATTTAGATCTCTGGAAATAATTACCCAAAGATAAAAATCTTATGGTTGTCAGTCTCTTAGGCTAGTCCAAAAATGATTCATATAGTCCATGTTATCATTAAAATCATATTTCTAAAATAAAATGTGGTGGAAAACATTTCAAAAACATAAAACTAAAACAAAATAATTAGGTTAAAGAGGCACGTTTGCTTTTTAAATTCTCTTCCCTCAGTGCTAATACTTGAGGAAAGTCTAGATTAGAAAAATAAAACATGAGGAAACCAATACCCATGTTTAGAATGACTTTAAAAGTGAACTTTGAATTATTTCAAATGGTGGGATTGGTACTTTAATATATCTAGCTCTACTTCAAAATGCAAAGCTTTCCTCAATATTTGGCATTGTGATTAAGACTGCTTCCGGGATGCCTGGGTGGCTCAGCAGTTGAGCATCTGCCTTTGGCTCAGGTCGTGGTCCCGGGGTTCAGGATCGAGTCCCGCATCAGGCTCTCTACAAGGAGCCTGCTTCTCCCTCTGCCTGTGTCTCTGCCTCTCTCTGTGTCTCTCATGAATAAATAAATAAAATCTTGAAAAAAAAAAAAAGACTGCTACCAAATCTGAGGCAACAGGAGGTGTAGCAAATAAATACGAGAGGAGAAAGATTTTCCTGCTGTAAACAGAGGCAGATAATTGGGAAGAAAAGTGGACAAGAAAGGTAAAAAAATTGCTGGACAAACACAGGGGGATGACTGCCAAACTCACCAGGAATAGAACACAAATGGGGTGGAAAAGCAATAGGACCAAAGTATGGCTTACTTCCTCTGAACTTATGGCAATTTACAGCAGCGTAAGCAGAGGGAAGGAGGTTGACCAGACAAACAAATGTATTCATTTTCTTAACTAGAGCGAGCACCTGAAGGACAAAAAAAAAAAGCAGCTTTCTCAAATATAGTCACTTATCCTTTTCCAAATTGAAGAAGTTTGCAGGTGAGATGTTATCCAAACTTCTAAGACAGAATCCACATAGGATGTGAACTAAATCTCAGTTCTAGAATCTCATAGTAACTTGTAAGCTACTGTTCTTTGAATTGACTCAAGAATAGAAAATCAACAATGAACACAAACAAGGAACTGGTTGTTCTCCTCCAGTATTTACAAAGATTTGTTGCTTAGAGAAAGCAGGAGAAACAAGAGCTTTGCCCATCAGGCAGGTGTTTGCAGAAAGGATTCCAGAGCCATTTTATTGTGTATTAGCCCAAACTGCTCAAATATATGCCACATGACAGAACTGTCTTTCAAGAAAATAACAGAATTTATCATTCTGAAATGTGTGTAGACTTTTTAAAGAAGTAACCATGTTCCCTACAAGTTTATTAATTCCACAAACAGTAAAACTGAAACAAGTGAAGACAATTCCAAATTAAATAAAAGTAACTTAAATCCAACCAATAGATCTACTTCCAAATTAAATGAAAGTAACTTAAATCCAACCAACAGATCTACTGCATGCATAGCCAGTATATACAAGATACAGGAAGTCCGTCCATCCTTCCTGGAGCTACTGCAAATTTCCTTCCCGCTCCAGCTCACCTCACTACTTCCAGAAAGCACTCCCCCTTCACCCTGGTCAGCGTTTTCTCATCCTGTCTTTTGATCAGCAGCAAGACTCGAGGACAGATTTACTCATAGTAAGAAAAATAAGGAAAGAGAAGAAAGAAAGAGAATTTGCCACAGTTTTACACACAGGTGATTCATTTCTTCAGTAAAGAATTACTGGTACCAGGCACCAGTAATAGATAACACCAAGAATGAGGCAAATGCGTTCCTAACCTCAATGAGCATCCCTTGTATGTTACTTCAAACCTTCCAATAAAAGCCAGGGGATCCCCAACTTCGAACATGCCTCAGAAAAACCTTCAAAGCCATTTTAAGATCTAGATATTCTGATTTCTACCCCCTGAGATTCTGATTCACCAGATATGAGAGGTCTGGCCAGTGAATATTTCTGAAACAAAGTTATAGTTGAGAACCCTTGTTATAATAAGCATTACAGGGGCACCCAGGTGGCTCAGTGTTTGAACATCTGCCTTTGGCTCAGGGTGTGATCTCAGGATCCTGGGATCGAATCCTGCATCAGGCTCCCCACAGGAAGCCTGCTTCTCTCTCTGCCTGTGTCTCTGCATCTCTCATAATAAATAAAATCTTTAAAAATAATAACAATCATTACAGAAGTCAGAAGGCTAAACACCTGAATTATATCACAGAACTACAAATATGTATTATTTCATTAGCTTTAAGTAATAATGATAAGGGGGCCATGGAAGTCCATAAAATTCCAAGGGCACAACAAAAGGCTTTGTCTGTGTCCTTGACAACCCATCGGTCAAATCTACCTCTTCATGTGTCTAGTAGGGACTGAGTTATATCTTAGGGATACAAAAATGAAGACGGTAGGGAAAGCAGACAAATAATCAGACCATATTGCATGGTAGCATCAGAGAAATCTGAAACACAGGGATAATGGCACCATGGAGAGCTTTAAGTAGATACCTAAAAGTAGAGTTCTTTTTCAGGGCAAAACAGATCATTTCAACTTTATAACAACTTCCTACATCATGGAGAATAAAATCCAGACTCTTCTAGATACGAACCCTGGCGGAGACCTGAGACCTCATCACCTGCATCAGCCCCTTCACCCTCTGTGTTCTGGCCACATCAGCTTTCTCATAGATCCTCAATCATATCAAGTTCATTCCCACCTTGAAAGGCTTTCTACATTCTATTCCCTCTGCCTAAAATGTTCTTCCTCATTATCAGCTTAACGGTCATCACCTCAGAGAAGGTTTCTGTCAACTTCTAATCTGAAGCAGCCAGCCAGTCACTATCGTATTACCACACAGTCATTGTCACTGACCTTTGGTTTGTGCCCCACAGCAGAATACAAGCTCTATGAGGACAGGGAGTTTATCCCTCTTGACCACTGCTATCTCCTTCAGAGCCTAGAAGAACATCTGGCACAGCTGCTCAATAATTACTTGTTCAAACAACAGAAAGAAAGAAAGGAGCCAGACAGAAGAGGAGAGGGAAAGACCTTCCCATTAGATGAATAAAGAATTTTTATTAAACAATGAAGACTACAAGGAGCCCTGTACTTTCCTCTTTTGACTAAGTTACCAGGAAATTCATAAAAATTCAAGTTTTAAGCTTGAGCAAGTTGGAGTCTGTGACATGTGACCAAAAAACTCAAAAAACAATATTGCTATTCTACATAGGAGCCAATTAAGAAAGGAGCAGGGAAAGAAAGAAAACAAAGCAACAGGAGAGAAGTGATCAGGAACGGAGGGAAAAGAAAGAGGTGGGAGTAGCAGGGAAAGAACAAAGATGAAGGAGAGCCACAGAGAGATAACAAGGAGTGGTAGGTGACTAACAGCCATAAATGAAAGCCAAGGGCAAAGTATGAGAAAACGGGTGAAAACAGGTAACTGGTTATTTCACACAGTGGCGTTAACTGAGCCTCTGGTACCTAAATAAGCTGGGGGCTGCTAACCAACAGGGGAAGGACTAGAATGCCAAAAGTAGAGGGTTTCTTGTCCCTCCCTGCTCTGCCTCTTGGGCCAAGTTCCTTAATTTCTCTGGGTTTCCTAGCGCAGTAAGGAGGAGGAGGAGTGAAGGGTCCTCAAGGCAGGGCAAAGAGAGGACCTCTTTCTAGAATCTGTCTGTTTCTGCAACTTAGGGAAGAATCACTCTCCCGGATCAATTCTTCAGAGGAGAAATTATTCTCTGAATTGCTATAGTAGGTAAAGTAAAAGCCAGAATCCTGGAGTCTTTGTATTTAACTTCAGATCTAGGTCAACCAATATGCCTTTAAAAAAGTAAAATAGGGTTTATAGAAAGAGTCTAGTGGCCCACATTCTGGGTAAAACCCAAAATTCTTTATTGTAATAAGAGGATTTTAATCAACAACTTAAATCTGACTTCCTCTTCCATGAATTCAGAAGTAAAATATTGTCATCAGTGAGTACACATGTATAAAATGTAATATCTAACATATTTTTTTTAACTCTGTGCTAATAATGGCATAGCCCAATGCCAGGATATCCTAAAAATGGCCCTGGTTGTTTTTTAATTCATTATCCTAACTTGGAAACAAGAAAACAAAATGATTTTAGAAACTGTTTTAAAATGTTAATCCTGTTTTGTCACTCTTTCCATTATTTCACAGATGTGTTTCCAGAAAAAGAGTAAAACTTAAAATGTGGCTCCAGGTAAAAGATGTAGGTTGCTGCCAAAAGTTCTACCCAAATGCAGACAACTGAGAATTTTCTCAAAATTTCAGACACTTCTGAAGGGAACATAAATATTTTATCACACAACAAGTAGGATTTAAAGTGTCCCAATTCCAAGACAGACAATACCCTGCGATGCTGTTAGAAGAGTTACAGCATACCCAACAATTCTTTGTAGAGAATGGATCCATTCCCATAGCTTTTAACAAGCAGTTGATTTCAAATTAAAACATTGCAGCCGAGGGACATCTGAGTGGCTCAGTGGTTGAGCATCTGCCTTTGGCTCAGGTCATAATCCTGGTGCCTGGTCTCTGCCTCTCTCTGTGTCTCTCAAGAATAAATAAATTAAATCTTAAAAAAAAAAAAAAAAAAGCATTGCAGCCAAGACCCTGGTGACAGAAATCAAGGCCAGGACCTGGGGGTAGGAGTGGCGTGATGTAGACCTCACCTATGGAGTTCATCTGCATCATTTCATACAAGCTATTAACATGAGATCAGTCATCTTGGAAATTTGAAGCCCCTCCAGGGCTGTCTCATACCTCATTCATTCCTCTATTCCTTAAAACAAGAGGTAGGCTCTATGCTAGACACTGGAGATACAAACATGAGGAAGGGTCATCCTTTCCCTCAAGGAACTCACCCTAGGGGCACCTGGGTGGCTCAGTCGGTTAAGCGTTGCCTTCAGCTTGGGTCATGATCTCAGGGTCCTGGGATCGAGTGCCAGGAAGCCTGCTTCTCCCTCTCCCTCTGCCTACCACTCCTCCTGCTTGTTCTTTCTCTCTCTCTCTCTCCCTCTCTCTCTGTCAAATAAACAAAATCTTAAAAAAGGAGCTCACTCTAGTAGGAGAGAGATGGCAAAGCAAGTGATTGCAAGGAGCTTACTCTAGTAGCTGCTATTGCACATAATCAATTATAAGACAAGGTAAGGAGAGCTATAATTAAGCCATGGTCTGGGTCAGATAATAAGAAATGACAAAATAAACAAATGGGGGGTAGGGGAAGAGTAGGCAAACAAATTATGGAGAAAACATCAGGCAAGGTTTCCCTGAGAAGGGAATTATGGCTTTATTACTTAGAAATTTCTCAAAGCAAGCCCCACTAAATGACTCACACACCACCTTTCAACAAAGTGTAAAGTCTGATTCACCCACAGTATCTTCACATGGAAAAGCTTGTCTGTCTACTCATTAATTTGAAACTATGAACCACAAATGTTAACTCCCCTACTCAGTAATTCTCTAAAGTACTACGGCAGCTCCAAATAGTTCTTTCAGGCTGAGGTAACGCTTTCCTAGTCCCACTATTCACCCCGATTAACTGTGAATTTGCTAACTACACCCCTGGCTTTGGGTCCTCATCATAAAAGCTTGGTTTCCCATAATAAAAACTCAGGAACCCTATAAGCATTTGTCATGGGGTGGGGGCGGTGAGAGGAGGTGGGTACAGGGGACCCAGGGCTGAGGCAGAGAAGCAATAAAGAGAACAAAGAAAGACACACGGGTCAGGATGGCGCTGACATAGGAACCTAATAGCTGACATGTGCGCGGCTAAATTTACCCATGCGGTCGCCAGGATTTGGGCCTTAGAATCACTCCACACACCGCAACCCCAACAGGAGCTCCTCCTTTATTTAAAACTTCAGAAAATACATGTGGAGAGGGCTTTTTAATTTCATTTCACTGTCCATTATGGGGGAAAGGCTACTGTTTTACTCACTAGGTCAAGTAGAAGAGATTTCTTGAAATGAAACTTACATAGATTAAAATTATGCATTCCAAAACTCTTATAAACCTAAGGTTTAGATTAGATATCACCAAGTGCCTAAGGCATCACATACCATCAACACAAATATAGAAACTATGCGGGATGAGACACTTCATAACAGGCCCGGAGACCGGCTAGGCGCTGGCTCCTTGGGACCCCCAGGGCTGACCCAAATTCAGGCTTCTCTCACTCAAGGTTGTCACAAGTGAATAAACACACATTTTGGCTGCCAGGAAGAAAGGGATGCGTAGGAGCTTGAGGGAAACATAGTGATTCAAATGAAAGTGAGATAAGAAAAGACAGATTGCATTATTCGAGGTCTTAAAACAAACTCCGCTCTTCCCAACCATCAAGTATCAACTGAATCAGCAGCATGTGAAAGCCAGCTGGACATCTTGATATTTAGACAGTGGAGGCTTCTGAGAAGTTCAGAACACTTTCCATTTTCCCGAGGCTGTTCATGCTTAATCGTGGGCTAACCCACACAGTCACCTGTGTACTCAGTGCCAAAAACTAATATTCTAAAAAACATGCAAATACATTTCAGATCTCAGCCTAGTAAGCAGATTCTGCAATGGCTGTGTTTTGCAAACTGCAGGTAACAGCAACATCAATTTAATGGGGTAAAGATTTTTTTTAAGATTTTTTTTTTTAAATAAAACAGGACAGAATATAAAATGTCAGTATAACTCACTCATTGTAAAGGAAGAATTGCTTCCTGAACATTTTGTCACAGTTATACATGTGAATGGTGTGTGTATACTAAGAAGCAGTATAAAATATGATTCTTACTCTGGTTTATAGTGAAAAAAGCTTTGGAAAGCCCTGTCCTGAGATCCAGTCTCAACTACTTCATGTCACTCCTTGGTTCTCCTATTCTCCTGTCACTCCTGACATTCAGACGTAACCTAAGCTACCCATGGGCATCACCAAAAAAAGTGGGTGAAGAACTGCCACTGAATCTGGCTGGTACCCAAAGGTATTTGGGGTGTTAGCCCCATTAGCCAGAATAAAGCTCAGATGCCACCTGGAAGAGAAACTGCATGGCCGAAGGCTTTGTAACTGGAAATTTCTGCCCTTCCATACCACATGCTATTCTGAATCTTCTGCAGAGTATTATGGTTTTGACGTAGCATTATTCTCAGACTAGCCCTGCTCAATTACATGCTGTGGATCAATAAAACTCCAACTAGAAACTTGAGGATCTGGGTTCCAGTCTCTCACTTACTAGATTTGACCTTGGGCAGATACTGGATCACTCTGGGCTCAGATTCTCCAAATGAAACCTGAGAAAGCACGACTGGAGCAGAGAGACTTACCTCTAAGGTTCTGCAAAAGTGAGTATACTTTTCCAGATTCACATACATTTACTTTAAACTCGAGAAAACCATAAACACAATCAAATGGATTCAGTATCTACGGTGGTTGTTTAGTAGCCAGCTAACGTCATCTGGTATAGAATTTGGAAGCACAATCTCCGGTTTCTATATGCATGTTCCAGTAAATGTTTCATTGCGTAGGAAGCCTACGGCGCCGCGCCTCACCGGGGACACGGTCCATGAGCTCACCGCCCTGCGCAGGGTGGGGGCTCAATGTCCCCCGAGCAGCTGCGGAGGCGGTGCTCGCGGCTCCAGCGCCGGCACAAGGTCAAGAAGGAGGCGCCCAGAAGGAGCGGGGCCCCCAACAGAGCGCACCTGGATGGAGCGCCCCCCCCGACGGAGCGCACCTGGACAGAGCAGGTCCCCCCCCACCCTCCGACGGAGCGCACCTGGAGCGCACCTGGACAGAGCAGGTCCCCCCGATGGAGCGGGCCCCGGACGTAGCGGGCCCCCCAGACGGAGGGCACCTGGACAGAGCAGGTCCCCCCCCCCATGGAGTGGGCCCCGGACGGAGCGGGCCCCCCAGACGGAAGACACCTGGATGGAGCGGGTCCCCCCGGACGGAGCGCACCTGGACAGAGCAGGTCCCCCCGATGGAGCGGGCCCCCCAGACGGAGGGCACCTGGATGAAGCGGGTCCCCCCCGACGGAGCAGGCCCCCCGATGGAGTGGGTTCCAGACGGAGCAGGCCCCCGGACCGAGCACACCCGTGGACAGAGCGGCCCGAGGCGGTGAAGACGCACCTGCGGGGAATCATCCTGCCCGACAGGTTGGAAAACGGCAAGACCTTCACCCAGGTGGAAATCAAGCCCGAGATGATGGGCCACGACCTGGCGACCTCTCCATCACGTGCGAGCCCGTGAGGCTCGGCAGCCCCGGCGTCCCGGCCACGCGCTCCTCCCACTTCGCCCCCTCAAGTAGCCGGTCCGGCCAATAAAGGCACCGACTCGTGCAAAAAAAAAAAAAAAAAAGTAAGTGACTCTGTTCTGTCCAGATGTTTGTATAAAATTGAACGGCGATGGCTCCGACTCCTGTGACTGCCAGGTGAGGCCCAGGCAGACATGCATAGGACACGCGGATAGTAGACGCCCGGGAGGGGCCCATCACGGCCCTCGCATCACACAGCGCAGACACATTTCACGTGACACTCTGATAAGTCTCTTCGAGGCTTCAGGTACCTCTTTTCAAAATTTTTCCATAAAAAATACATACAGTTGAAATTTTTAAAGATTCAACTCTTGGGGCAGCCCAAGTGGCTCAGCAGTTTAGCGCTGCCTTCGGCCCAGGGCCTGATCGTGGGGTCCTGGGATCGAGTCCCACGTCGGGCTCCCTGCATGGGGCCTGCTTCTCCCTCTGCCTGTGTCTCTGCCTCTCTCTCTCTCTCTCTCTCGGTCTCTCTGTCTCTCATTAATAAATAAATAAAATCTTAAAAAAAAAAAAAGGATTTTCCTCTATGGGAAAAAACTAAAACTCTGAGGCTAAAATTAAGACTCTCATTCATGATACTAATTTCAAATGGTTGTACATGTGAACAAAGCCCATTTCAGTTCTAAAATTCGAGAAAGTTATATAAAACATTTTGCCTTACTCAGTAACTTTAAAAGTATAAATTAATACCTGAAGACACTATGATTCTTGCTATTATTTTTATAATTAATCCTGAGTTCATAATTTAAGTACTACAGCTTTTAAATTACTCCATATTAAACTTTGAAGAATTGTGGAAGATTAACTTTCATTTATCAATGTTTTTATCAACATTATACATTCAGCCATTCACGCCACAAGTTTTTACTGAGCGCTTTTTATATGTCCTACACTGTTTTAGATGCTGAGGCTGTTGTGAGGAACAAAACACAATCCCTTCCCTTTAAAGGAAAAATAATAAACAAGTAAACACACAATTCCAAGCAGTGAAAAAGTACATCCCCTTAATTCAGTATATAAATGAAACAGACATAAGCTTTGGCATAGAGAACGTGTATACATGTCTTTTCAAGTTTCCTAAAATTCAAAAATTTGTGGATAAACTGCAAGCATAGTGTATCAGCACTTAAATACAGTGTGTGCATGTGTGTGTATGCATGTTGTGTACATACATATGTAGGTGTATATAAATTTGTGAGCTTATTTACAGCATAGGAGAAGTTTGTTATCAGGATGCCAAAAGGAGAATAGAAAAAAAAACTGAAAAGATTTATTCAGTTAAACTTGAGAAACATACCTTTCACAAATGAAAAGCAAACAGCTGATTTTCCTAACCCACAGCTAAACATCACATGCAAGGAGGGTCAAATAAAAAATAGTATTGTTCCTCCTTTATGCTGAGGACTAACAGAATTTCCAAATTCAAAGAGTTTAAAATTGAAAGTGCTCTATTATCTTAGGAAGCCTCACCTGCTTTTGAAACCACCAAAAATATAAGCCTACGAGGATAAAAGCCTGTCTGGCCCATTTACAGGCAATATCACAAAAGTGTTCTTGCCTATCAAGCTATAAAAGGAAGGAACTTGAAAACAGGAAATTGCCCTGCCTCAGCCTGATGCCACACCTCCCTTCCTCTCCACAATTTCCATAAGCAGAAGAAGCAAATGCTATCTGTGAGATGTAATGAGAAGCCACAGAGGTTGACAGTACACTAGTAGCTAACATCAACTTTATTACTGTTTTAATAAATATTTAAGGTAAACGCTTTTATTATTTTGAACCAATATTTTTCTTGATGATTTCACCTATGTTTTTTAGATAACATGTGCTTAACCTATAGCTTTTTTTTTTAAGATTTTATTTATTTACTCATAAGAGACACAAGAGAGAGAGGCAGAAACATAGGCAGAGGGAAAAGCAGGCTCCATGCAGGGAGCCCGATGTGGAACTAGATCCCAGGACCCCAGGATCACAACCTGAGCCGAAAGCAGGCACTCAGCCACTGAGCCACCCAGGTGCCCCTAACCTATAGATTTCCCCCCCACACCCTTCTCAGGGATCTCCCAGGAGGACTCAGCTCTCCCCTAACCTATAGATTTTTAATGATAAACATTTCTGAAATTGCAATTTACAGATGAACTGTGAATTAGAGATTAAGGAAACTAACATACTTGTCCCAACCAATAAAAACAAAAACAAATTCAGAGTTAGTTTGCCTAGATTACCATTTTTCAATGGTTTAAGAGCATATTCATGAACCATTTTTAAATAATACTATCCTGAATATATTTTTTTATATATTCGGTAGACCACTAGGTGTTGAATAATCATTAGATCCGTTATCAGCACTTCCTACGTATTCAGACATATGTTAGTACTTACTAACGTAGTACTTTGAAAAGTAACAGAATTTAAGGTATATGGACTTCCTAATTTCTCACAGAAACTTGGACTGATGGGTGTGATTTCTAGGGGTCTACATCTATTGATACAAATTGATTCACGGAAAGGACTTCTTTTTTATTTTTAAAGATGTATTTATTTAAGAGAGAGCGTACATGGGATAGGAGGGGCAGTGAGAGAGGGAAGGAATCTCAAGCAGACTCCCTGCTGAGCACAAAGGCCAACCCAGGGTTGGATCTCACTACCCTGAGATCATGACCTGAGCCAAAATCAAGGGTTAGATGCTTAACTGACTGAGTCACTCAGGAGCCCCAAAATGACTTCTTCTCTTAAAGAAAAGAAGAGACTGATACTTTTCAACTTTTAATGGCCCAAAAACAAGAAACAGGTTTTCAAAACACCAACTATTCAAAAGTTAATAAACCTACAAATAAATACAGTAAAAATAAATCTCATTAGTCAAAAAATGATTAGTAAAACAATGAGGTATCATTTTCACCAATTAGATTTCTATATCTTTAATGTCTATACCCAATATGCAAAGACACTGGAGACATCGTATAGTGCCAAATTTAGTACAGACTTACTTTAATATGGTAATATGCTCCAAGAACCTAAAAAATGGTTAGGGGCACCTGGGAGGCTCAATGGGCTCAATCCACAAAAAGAAACACTCATAATACCAAACGATATTCGTCACATTATAAGAAAATACTGCAAAGGAATCTAAAATGTTAAAAAAAAATTAAAAAAAACAATGGTATGCCCTCTAAATGGAATATTATTTGGTCATCTAAGTAGCAAAAAAGGCAAAACATATGCAGGCCAAATGAAAAAAGGTTCACAAAACTACACTGCAATTTATACTTAAGTGAATATTCAGGTTTAGAATGATGTTATTGCAGGAGAATTTTTCTACTTCTACAATGTGGTTATGCCACTTTTTAAATTAAAAAAAAAAACTAGTTTCAAATAAATTCACCGAATTACCCCCTTTTCAAACTAGATATTTAAAATATATTAATCATTTCCCAACCTCTCCACCCCCCCCCCCCAAGAAAACATCTTCTCCTCCATGCACCTCCACTTACCCTCTCAATATCCCTTCACCAAATTAGCCTACTGGGGTTGGCCATCACTGATCCCTCCCTCTCCTCAGGTTTGACCCTGGTCCCCAAACACCCTCCCCAGAAGAATAACAAGAGTTATTCACCTTAGCATCCTCAACTCCCAGAACAAGGCCTCATGTATAAGGGCTAGAAAAACACTTGTTGATTTATATATTTATCCAATTTGGCTCCTATTGCACATTTTTCTCAATTATTTATTACTCATCTGTCCCCCATTTTAAGCCAGGCATTCATTCTTTTCTCTATGTTTCATTTTTTTTGTATTCCCCAGAGCCCACTACAGTGCTGGGTCAAGCTCATCTGAGCTAAATAAATATTTACTGAACTAAAGAATGCCTGAATACACAACTCAAAAATGAGAAATTTGCTTAGTTCAGACAGTTTCTACCTTTAAAATGCAAATAACATCCTAAAAGAAAATCTCACACCACACCTTCCAGTGATTTAAGCAATCAAAAGATTAACAACCATCTGAGTATCACTGAGCCAAGGAAGGATGTAAATGTAAAATAGGGTGGAAAGAAAGGCACAGGCTTCAGCTCTTGGGGAAGTCAGACAATAGCTCAGAAAACTTTCTGGAAGGACACACAACTTTTCTGCCTAGACCCACCAGCCATTCCTAAATGCTTAAAATGCCAAGGCACTGCCCCGGGACACCTTCATGATCATGACCTCCCCTTCAGTCCTCACCACAACTATGTTAGGTGGGGTGTTATTATCTCTATTTTAAAAATGGAAAAAACAGGAATTTGTATGAGTTAAATAGCTTGCTCAAGACATAAAACTAACAAGTGAATTCGAGGGTGAACCCGTGGCTCTGCTCAAGCCGCTGCTCTCAACCACTGTGCCAGGTGGAGAATGGCTTCTTTGCAATTAGTAGTAGACTTAGAGATAGAATATAACTACTAAGGCGTTAAGTGTAGTCTACAGAATAAATAGCAGACACAGACATGATTACAAAGTCTACAAACCCTCGCCTTGTCATCTCTAATTCAGACATGACATCTGGCTCAGCCCAGTTCCAGTTAATCCATAATTAGACCCCTTATTAGCAATGTGAGGACTTAACAAGTGGGTTAAAGAAAACACATTGCAGTTACAGCCTCTGCTTAAGCACCCTCTGCATATCTGGGGGCGGGGGGAGAAATCTTAATTCTTTAACTCTGAACTTCATTTTCTAAGCTAAACCATCATACGTATTGTAACATCTCACACATATTATTTTTCCAATCCTCCAGTCATCATGGGCCTGATACAAATCCTCCTTGACCTCTTTATCATAGTTCTGTGAACTGAAAGCAAGATAGTAACTTGTGAGGATTTGGTCTTTAAGCATGTAGCAAGAAGCTAATTAATTCATGCTTATAATATCTTAGGGCCTATTTTCTTCAAACTCACGTGAGAGTACTGTAGTTGCCACTAAGATCCCAGCATCCTGACCCCTAACGCCAACAATGCACTGAGTATTATCCTAGAAGGGAAACACCTTCCCAACAAAGTTAATCACTTCTTAAAATCTGTGCCCTTCATCTCAAGAAGTATAATGTCACAGCTTAGGTATAAAGTGATACTTCATCAGTAGGGACTTCCCTGAAATGGTGCCTGTCATCTATCTGTTCAGTGTCACGGTGATCTCCAGTGGCTACATCATTCTAGCAACCCCAGCTTTAGAATCACCCACAGAGAAGGGTTTGTGGATTTCCTACTGAACATGATGTTCTATATTTTATCACCTTCTTAATACTCATGACAGTTCAATGAGATAAAATGTATAAAGGCTCTTCCCTACTTAGAGATAAGAAAATAGAAACACAAGCTTGTGTGACATACTTAAAGTCCTGATCTAATGGAGAAAACACAGGCAAAGCCCTGACTCTGTAAGTGCATGTTTGGCACAAGATGTCAAACTCAAAAGCAAAATATGATAGCTGCAGAATAATATGAATGTACCTAATACTACTGAGCTGTACACTTAAAAAAGTTAAGACTCATCCCAAGAAAAAAAAATGTTTTTGCCACTATGTACGGTGACAAATGTTAACTGAACTTATCATGGTGATCATTTTTCAATACATACACATATTAAATCATTACATTGTACACCTGAAAATAATATCAGTTAAACTTCAATTTAAAAAATAATTAAAAAGAAAGAAGTGGCTAAGACAGTAAATTTTATATGCGTGTATTTTACCACAATTTTTTTAATTGGGAGGGAAAAAGGTTTATCCAAAAAAAAAAAAAAAAGGCAAAGTAATGATGTGACTTTGGGTAGCAGGTACCGCCCTTGGACTCTGATCCCTGCTTTAATTCTGCATCTTTAAAGGCCATAGTTGGCTTGGTCAAAATTACAACATTCTGGTAATGAGGAAGAAACCATGTTACAGTTTATGTCCAATTTGATCACTTTCAGTTTCCCTCTAAAGTTACCTAAAGGAAGTCACCTTCCTTCCTTCTGCATTCATTGCGTAGATACTTATGGAGCACCTACTATGTGCAGGGCATGGTTCAAAGCTGATGTTCAGCATCCAAAAACCAAAATAGTTGCATTATCAGTTGCTAAGTAGCTGTGGCCTGCAGCATCCCATGCCCCTCCACGCTGGCCACCTCATCTCTTCCCTGGGACACCCCCGTCCCTGGACTTCCCCATGACTCAGCATAACAGGAAGGCTCCATGGTGGCGAGCTTCCAATTCAACTGGTGAATGCCTGGGCCTAACCCCTTGTTAAGGGTTTTATCACCTCCCAGACACAGCAACGAACAGAATAGACAGGGTTCCTACCCTCTAGTCTAGAAAAGAGATAATAAACAACTAAATACATAAACGAATCAGATCATTTCAAAGAGTAGAGTGCTGTAAAGAAAACAAAATGACAATGGACTAGAGGGTGACTGGGCTGAGGGGAGCAGAGCAAAACTTGAGAGGAAGTCTCTCTGAGGAAGTGACATTACAAAGAATCAGGAATGCAAAGGTCTCAGGTAAAAACACTCCAGGGAGAACAGAAATGTCAAGGCCTTCTGGTGGGAATAAGCTTGAGATTCTCATGGTTAGAAGGCCAGTGTGATAGGGGCATCTTGAGCAAGGAGAATACAGAGGTAGACAGGGCCAGATCAGGGAGGATCTTACTGGCATTGGTAAGGAGGTTGAATTCAATGCCAAGAACAGTGAGCAAGCACTAGACAAATTTGAAACAGGGCCATGAATGATCTAATTTATATTTTTAAAAGATCACTCTGACAATTGTGTGGCAACTCTGATTAAACAAAAGCAAGAGTGAAAAAGGAAACAAGTGTACGATGCTCCGGTGGTAACCCAGGTGGACAGCCACAGTGGCTGGAGCTATTGGACAACAAGAGATGGAAAGAAGTATTCTGACTCAATATATGTTTTAGAGGCAGAGCTGACCACACCTACTGACAAGTCTAATGTGGGATGGCGAAACAGGAAGAATGAAAATGACTGCTATCCTTGTTTGTTTCAGCAAGCCACTGATGGTGGTCCACTTACTAAACAGGCAATGACTGTGGCAATAAACAGGTTCAAGGAGAGAAGGAATAAAAGCCTGTATTGTCACAATAAGCATGAGATATCATTTAGATTATATAATGTGGAGATACAAACATGTAGTTGGATATTTGACCTTAATAACAGGAAGTTTCCCCCAGAAAATTATGGCTTATCCAAACAGCAACATTTAATACATGTATAACTTCAAATGCAAATGACTGACTCTCTTCTTACAAAACTTGTGCCGACAATTAAGTGCATATACACAACACGAAGTAAGACACACAATTCTCTTTAAGGAAAGAATACAATTCTTGGCTTTCATTTTTATTAAGTATTATGTCAAAAAGCCTCCTGGGGAATGCATTTCCAAAATTGGGAAAAAAATCAATTTGGAAATGAATAATACAAGAATAATTACTTTACATCGCTTCTCTGGACTGTAATGAGCGTGTAAGGCAAGCTCGTGCTGCCCTCAGCACTTCTTCAACCCTGCTGAGACTGCTTTCCCGTCATTTGGTTGCATTAAAGTGGTGGAAACTTCTGTACTAGATGTATTTTATCCCAAGCTCAATGCGTCTATTGTGACCTAACTTCGTTTTAAAACTCTAGAGGTGTCATGATGAAATTAAGGATGAAACCAGAAACGGAAAGAACAAGCATTAAGAAGGAAAGAAGAGAGGGGAGGCAAGAGGGCAGGGAAGGAGGGAAGGAGAGGCGAGAGCAGCAGATGACCTCTTCCTGACGGCAATGCCTCATGACCGAGGACTCCCGGAGACGATGCTCATGCAACATCACAAAACCCCTCAGGAAAGACACGCCTGGTAAATGGCTGGAATCCAGAGGTTATTACCAGCTCTCCATATTCTAAATAGTGTCAATTATCAGTTTCAAATGAGTAATAATTAGTGCAAAGTGAAAACTAAGCACTTCAGCTTACCAGCGCTTCACCGAACCTTCCTGCCAACAGCCAGCTTTTCGTGGATGCTTTTCAAATACAAGCAACAGTCTGGCTGGCACTACAAATAATCCTCGTGTCCTCCGGATTGGAAGGAAACTTAGAGGTCATTATATCCAACCCTATCGTTTTACAGATAAGGAAACTAAATAAAGCAAAGAGAGATAAAGTGGCTTACCCATCATCCCAGAGCCACTTCGGGATGAAAAAATGTTTTTCTGATTCTTAGTCAGGATCCTTGATCATGATCATACCATGCTGCTTACAGAGTGAGAAAGACAAGTGCCACCAGGGATGGCCCCAGGCTTTACCAGAGCTACATCAGAGGGGGAAAAGACGGGCAGAGCTGGACATTTCAGCCCTGGAAACAAGGCCCCAGCCTGCAGGGAGGCTGTCCACCACCTGCCACCATGCTCAGCCTACACCCTACAACAGCTGACAGTCTTTCCAATGCCACCCCTGGGCTTTTTCTCCCAGAGCTATTGGTTTTATGTGGCAGACTGGGATGTACAGTCAAGATCTTCAGAGGAAGGCCCTTGAAAGGTCACACAGCAGTGTGCTGCCAAGCCTCAGAGCAGCATAGACCCTCCCCAAGGACGACGAGAAAGGACACCTCTCTCCCCTGCCTTCAGACCGGCATATTCCTAAGTAGATCCCACACGTCCCTAAAAAGCTATTAGAGGTTACAAATGAGTTTGAGTCCTGATGGCTTCTGCCTTCCAAGTTTTTGCCCAATCCCAGTATATATAGAAAATTCTAAAAATAGTCACACCAAAACTCTGTACCACATTCACATGGAACTCACACTTACATCTTAGTACTTACAGAGAACAAAAGTTCCAATCAAGATTATTTTAGGAAAGTCTTGTCCATCATTAGGAAGTTGTAATATATGCAGCATTTATATTTGGTTTGCCTACTGCAAACACATGTATACATTAATAAATGGGTTGATAAAAAAATAATAATAACCCTCCCTCCATGCAATCTATGATTTCCTCTTTTGCAAAAAAGAAACACCTTAACAGTCTTTAAAAGTCTTACACTAGGGGCACCTGGGTGGCTCAATGGTTGAGCATCTGCCTTTGGCTCAGGGTATGATCCTGGGGTCCTGGGATGGAATCCCGCATCAGGCTCCCCACAGGGAGCCTACTACTCCCTCTGCTTATGTCTCTGCCTTTCTCTCTGTCTCTCTCATAAATAAATAAATATAAACTTAAAAAAATTTTTTTCCACTCTACTGGGGCACCTGGGTGGTTCAGTGGGTTAAGTATCCATCTCTTGATTTTGGCTCAGGTCATGATCATAGGGTTGTGGGGCTGGGCCTAGCATGGAACCTGCTTAAGATTCTCTCTCTCCTCATCCCTCTGCCCTCCTTTCACCCCTCTCTCTTGAAAAAAAAATGAATCTTCCCCTATAGAGGTGACCTGGTGGCTCAGTCCATTATGTGTCCAACTCTTGATCTCAGCTTAAGTCTTGATCTCAGGGTTGTAAATTCAAGCTCCATGCTGGGCATGGAGCCTACTTAACAACTAAATAAATAAAAATAAAAATATTCCACTATGTATCTTTTCTCTAGAAATATTCTTTCTGGATAGTCTCTTTTAAAAAAACATCTATACAGGGATGCCTGGGTGGCTCAGCAGTTAAGCATCTACCTTCAGCTCAGGTCATGATCCCAAAGTCCCAGGATTGAGTCCCACAATGGGCTCCCTGCATGGAACCTGCTTCTCCCTCTGCCTATGCCTCTGCCTCTGTGTGTGTGTGTGTCTCTCATGAATAAATGAGTAAAATCTTTTTAAAATATTAATTAATTAATTAATTAATTAATTAATTAATTAATTAAACACCCATACAACTGTGGAATCCAAGCTACCCATTGCAGTTCTAAGATTCTCTCATAACCTGGGGGTTAAACAGCCCATGGATAGTAGTTCACACTTTCGGTCCCACATCCATTCCCAGGGTGCTAGGAATTTTCCCAGTCTCTCAAATCCCCTAAAAGAGTGGCCTGGATTTTATTTGACAGTGTTAGTACTCCATTGGCCTGATTATAGAAAATAATCATGAAAAAGTACTTACGGCATAAGCACCTATCAAAAATGCTGCATTTGCCCTTTTCCGTTGATCAAAACAGGTGTAGTGCACTATTTTCTTTCTTGATAAACTGTATGACTAAAAAGAGGGAATAAAAAGAGTGTAACCATAGAGACAATGCTAAAACATGCAGAAGATAAACATCATCAACTTCCAAGATGTGTCACAATCAGTGGAATCTACCAAATTTCATTTCTACAGCATTTGTTCATGAGCTTGTAAAGGGTGGAGGGTTCCTTTTCACAGCCCAATCATGATGCAGATTTGACAATAGAACAAATATTTCTCTCCAAGAAGGGAGACATACAATGGGAAATAGTTAAATTATTGCCATCTTTATTAGTGGGAACATTTTTGAAGATTTACTCTAAATCTTTTATGTAAAGTCTATTCATCTTTTTTCTTTTTAATTTTTATTATAAAGTATAGTTGACATACGATGTTTTATTAGTTTCAGGTGTACAACATAGTATTCCACAATACTATAGATTAGTCATTGTTCACCATGGTAAGTATAGTCACCATACAACATTATTACAACTTCATTGATTATGTTTCCTATGCTATACTTTTCATCTCCGTGACTTATTTTATAACTGAAAGTCTGCACCTCTTTATCCACTTCATCTATTTCACTCATCCTCCCACATCCCTCCTCCCTGGCAGTCACCAGTTTATTCTCTGTATTTGTAAGTCTGAGGGCTTTTTGTTATTTGTTTGTTCATTTGTTTTGTTTTTTAGATTCCACATGTAAGTGAAATCATATGGTATTTGTCTTTCTCTAACTTATTTTACTTAGCACAATACTCTCTAAGTTTATCCATGTTGACACAAATGGCAAGTCCTTTTTTAAAGACTGAGTAATAATTTATCCTTGCTCTTTTCCTATGCTATATCCACTCCCAGAATAGTCATCTGTACTTTTGATATTTTAGTTTATTTTTAAGTGTGTCAATCAATCTATTGATCATATTATACTAATATTAACAGAGCATCAATACTTAATATTTTCTTTCTAGAATGTTCTATTAAAAAAATCCCTTTCACTTATCTGAAAATAAATAGTTAATGGGAAAAGATGAATCATCAAAAGGCCAGAAACAGCAAACATCTTAATACAATAACCATATATTACATTCATGGATTCAAACAGTTATTAAGCACCTGCTATATGCCATGCAATATGCTGCATGCTCAAGTATTAACTAAATCGAAAAATTAGCAACTTGGTATGCTGTATACATGCTGAACATGAAAAAAAAATACATAAGTAAAAAGATCTAAGATGAAATCAAAGTATCAATCAAACTCAAATATACATAAAACAATGAGAACACTGATGCAACTATATGAAATCTGCTCAACTTCCTCATATTTCAAAAGTTACAGCATTTTGACAAATGTTTTTCAAAATACAGAAACATAGCTACCTTTTAACATTTGTCTATAAATTCAAACAGACTGTAAAAGTAGTTTTTATGCCTTACACATTGAGACCACAACCCACAGGACACCTGCTTTTATAGCACATTTACAAATGTAAGAAACCTCAACTACCTACCCTTCTTCATTAACTCTATTTTCTACAAGGAAAAGAAACTCTTTCAACTCTGATGGCTATTCTACATGAAACTGCAACACTCTGGCTTTAATGTAACCACAGAAAAGTAGCTATAGGTATTCCAGCAATGAACCTGGAAACTCTCACCATCCCTTTAGGCATTTCTTTCCTAAGCAAGAATCACATATTCTGGAGTGCCTGGGTAGCTCAGTTGGTTAAGCATCTGCCTTCAGCTTGGTCATGATCCCAAGGTCCTGGGATAGAGCCCCAATATCAGGCTCCTTGCTCAGCAGGGAGTCTGCTTCTTCTTCTCCCTCTCCTTCTGCCCCTCTCCCCACCCCCACTCCTGCTCTCTTTTTCTCTCTCAAATAGATCTTTATTTTTCTTCAAGATTTATTTATTTATTTATACATGAGAGACACAGAGAGAGAGGCAGAGAGACAGGGAGAGGGAGAAACAGGCTCTCACAGGGAGCCCGATATGGGATTCGATTCCGGATCCTGAGATCACACCCTGAGTCAAAGGCAGACGCTCAACCGCTGAGCCACCCAGACATCCCTAAATAAAATATTAATTTTAAAAAAAATCACGTGTTCTGAAAATGGCATTGCTCTCTTAAACTGAATTTTATTTGTTTTTTAAAGATTTTATTTATTCATGAGAGACACAGAGGCAGAGACCCAGGCAGAGGGAGAAGCAGGCTCCATGCAGGGAGCCCGATATGGGACTCGATCTGGGGTCCCCAGGATCACACCCTGGGCTGAAGGCGGTGCTAAACCGTTGGGCCACCGGGGCTGCCCTAAACTGAACTTAAAGAGTTTGCCTCAAAGTGGGTCTCATTACCAAAGTCCTTATTTCCAGACTGGCTTATGAAAATATCCCTATGAAATAAAGCTTTAAAAATACATTTTATTCTGGAAAGCTCCTGGGTAGCTCAGCGGTTGAGCTGCTGCCTTCGGTTTAGGGCATGGTCCAAGTCCTGGAATCAAGTCCCACATCAAAAATAAAGAGCCTGATTCTCCCTCTGCCTATGTCTCTGCCTCTCTCTGTGAAGGATAAATAAATAAAATCTTTTAAAAAAAATACATTTTATTCAATTCAGTTCAGTCAATGCACTAAAGTTATCTAAAGACTTCAGGATCACTATCAATGGTACTGTCAACTGTCTCCTTTTTTTCTCAATTTGTTGTTTGTTTTTTTAAGATTGATTGATTGATTGATTGATTTTTGAGAGAAAGAGCACACAAGCACAGGTGGGAGGGAGAAAAGAAGAGAGGCAGACTCCCCATTGAGCATGGAGCCCCCTGTGGGGCTCCACCTCATGACCCTGAGATGCTCAGTGGAGAATTGGCTTGAGATTCTCTTCCTCTGCCCCTCCCCTGCTCATTCCCTTTCTCTAATAAATAAATAAATAAGTCTTAAAAAAAAAAAAATAGAGTCGGATGTAAAACTGACTGAGCCACCCAGATGCCCCGGCTTCTTCAATTTGAAACCATTGTCTCCTAGACATTTCCTTTTGTTATTTTATTATTTGTTTGTTGGTCTGTTAGTTTATTTTTGTCACTTATTGTTCTCCATCAATAAGTTAGGCTTGATTTACTGAAAGGAGAGTCAAGGCCTTTAAAGCCTAAGCATATTTTGTGGTATAAGACTGCCTTACACAGGCCAGCCCCCACAAACATGAGTCATGCTGAGCATAAGGACCCAGCTCTTCTGGCTCCCAGCCTCTCAATAATTACATTTCCCTGCTCCCTAAAACACCTATGGAGAAGAAAATATCCACAACTGATTCAGAAGTTTGGATTGTCTGTTTTGATGCCCTTTTCCACTAAGAATTTAGATTTCACAACAAACTGTTGCTATCATTTAATGATGTGGAATTAAACTTATTTTATAAATCCACTGGGACAAACTCATAATGCTGTGCTTTTGTCACCAAGAGTCTTTTGGGTTGTTTTCAAACATTTTGCATTTGCTTGGTTTTTGTTTTTCTTACTCTTATTCTAAAGTATATGGAGGGGATCCCTGGGTGGCTCAGTGGTTTGGCACCTGCCTTTGGCCCAGGGCGTGATCCTGGAGCCCCCGGATCGAGTCCCGCATCGGACTTCCTGCGTGGAGCCTGCTTCTCCCTTTGCCTGTGTCTGTGCCTCTCTCTCTCTCTCTCTCTCTCTCTCTCTCTGTCTATCATGAATAAATAAAATCTTTAAAAAATATATTTAAAAAAATAAAGTATATGGAATATTCTTTAGTATATGTTGCAGAGACCATCCTGCAACAGAAACTGTGAAGCTACAGGATGAAATTCTAAAGGAAACTTTCTTTTCACTATAAATCTACAAATTTGGGGGGATCCCAGGGTGGCTCAGCGGTTGGTTTAACACCGCCTTCAGCCCAGGGCCTGATCCTGGAGACCCAGGATCGAGTCCCATGTCAAGCTCCCTATGTGGAGCCTGCTTCTCTCTCTGCCTGTGTCTCTGCCTCTCTCTCTCTGTCTCTCATGAATAAATAAAACCTTTTAAAAATAAATAAATTTTAAGTAAATATAGTACAAATTAAACTTTTAAGGACTTTAGAAGAATTTTTAAACCTTACAAGCTTTCAGAATGACATCAGATAAAGAATATTCTCACAAAATACACCTACAAATCTTAACTATTTTAGAATATCTATTAGAAGCTGCCTATAGGATAGAAACCATTTTTTTTAACATTCATCACCATGTATAATTATAAAATCTTTTTCTTGTGACGAGAACCTTTAAGCAACTTTCTCTTAGCAACTTTCAGATATACAATGTAGTATTATTAACTATGACCATAATGCTGTACATTATAATAACTGGCTTTTTAACTACAGCTTTCTGATTTTTAGGAAATTTTTAAGCTCCTAGTATTTACCTCACTTAGATGTTTTGGGACTTCAATTGTTTTTCTCAATTACATCTCAAAAACATTACAGTAAAGCAACGATCTGCTTAGTGAAGCTTGGCCAATATCTCCCAGGTCAGAACACATAGGTTAAGTTATCACTCAAGTAATCAACACTAATTCACAATAAACGATCATAGAGAAAAATCTTATGTCTCACTGGCCTTTGTCCTAATTTCCTTCCTGGCCACAGCCAAGCTTCCCTCTTATAGATCATCTTGCCCCAGTCTTATACCAGCAATGCTTTTGGAACATAGCAGATATTCTGATACTGGAATGAAAACTTTCAAGAAGGGGCACTTGGGTGGCTCAGTGGTTGAGCAGCTGCCTTTGGCTCAAGTAGTGATCCCAGGGTCCTGGGATCAAGTCCCGCATCAGACTCCCTGCAGGGTGCCTGCTTTTCCCTCTGCTTATGTCTCTGCCTCTCTCTGTGTGTCTCTCATCAATAAATAAATAAAATCTCAAAAAAAAAAAAAAAATCCCAAGGATGGGGTGTGTGGCTGCCTCAGTCGGTAAAGCATGAAACTCTCGATCTCAGGATTGTGAGTTTAAACCCCACGTTGGGTGTAGAGATTACTTACAAATAAAAAAAATGTTTTAAAAAATGACCTACTACATATTAAAGCACTCCAAGAGAAACAATACTATCCATTGGCTAGTATTGTTGACTCAAGTACCTTTAGAGAAACATCCTTGAAGAAAGATCTTCAAGATCTTTCCCGGAGGAACTTCCACAGAGGAAGAGAAAAGCACAGTTGTCTACAGACAAGAGGACTCTATTTTATGAAGAAGCCCAGTAGATATTTTCTCAGATTTGCCCTAACACCAAGAGCCTCCAAACTGAACTGCATCTTCCTTACTTTGGCCCAATTCCTCTGTGGTTGGGTGTGCTGACTAGACCCTTCAAGGAGACCACTTGCAGAGGCACCTGGGTGGCTAAGTCAGTGAAGTGTCAGCCTTCACTCCAGTCATGATCTCAGGGTTCTCAGGGTTCTGGGATTGAGCCCTGAATCCAGCTCCTTGCTGATACAGGCCTTGCCTCTGCCTCTCTCCCTGCTTGTTCTCTCTCTCTCTAATAAATAAATAAAATTGTTTAAATTTAAAAAAAAAAAAGGAGAGCAAAAAAAAAGGAGAGCACTTGCAAAGTTAGACCATCAACTCTGGCTTCAGTGAGCTATCTGCTCTATTCCAGATACTTTTTGCTATACATGAGAAGTTCAGAGATTACAAAAACACTGTGTACAATAGCAAAGTAAAGTTAGAAACTGGTAAAACAAATTAACATAGACTTAAATATAAAGCGGAGGATATCACAGAAGGAATACTAAGACCTCTGGACTACTTGCATGCTCTGCAGCACGCTTGCATATGACCAATTACAAATGATAACCTGTAGCCCCTATCCACATATATTTTAGATTTCTATCTAGAAACTAGTCCTAGCCTTCAGAACCTTCTAAGCCTAAGTGGACATAGCCAGCCCTCTATAATAACCACAGCTAACATTTATTACTACATTCCATCATTTCCTAAAGCATAGAAACATACCAGAGGGGTCCAATTTGACCTGACACAGTGTGACTCCCAAACCAGAAGTCCTGGGCAAGGCTTAAGTACCATGAGAATTCTGTGTCTCTCTTTTACCAACAGAACAAGAGCCAGGACCCAGAGAGGGCCTGGCTTATCACATTAGGCCAATATTTCCTATATCAGATCACAGAGTTGAGTTCTTTCAGCAAGTATGGTAGATGGAAGAAATCCAGAACTCTCTCACTGAGTTTGATAGTTTGTGTAAATCGCAATTATAAGGACACAAGTTTCATGGTTCAAAATTTAAATAATTCTCAGGCCAATACGGGTGCCTGGCTGGCTCAGTCAGTGGAGCATGTGACTCTTGGTATCGGGGTTGTGGGTTTATGCCCTGTGGTGGGTATAAAGATTACTTAAAAATAGAAATCTTCCTTAAAAAAAAAAGAAAGAAATGAACATGAATTTTAAAAAATAATTGGCCGAATTAGTTAATACTACTAAAACTTTTCAGAAATAAAAAACAATTATCAATCTAAATTATATTGTTATTCTATTTCATCCTGTTAATAGAGTGGTTGAGCGTAACCTAGAGGGCTTATTAAAATACAGATTGCTGGGCCTGAGATTTTTATTTCTAACAAGTTCCTCAATGATGTTCATGTTGCTGGTCCAGGGACAGAACACTGTTACCTGCTATGCCACTGCACAAAAATGTAACTGGGTCACCCCTGGAAATGTTTTATATGGCTCCTAAAACACGTCCATTTGGTTAGGTAGCCCCCAAAGACATATTTAAATTATCTTAGGAACTCCAAATCATGCCATATGCCTTTTAAAAGCATGTTATAAAAAACACATTTCCCCAGATTCCTCAGAAAACTGTTATCACAATTTGGAAATACTTGCATTCCACCTTAGGAAAAGTTCCTTTAATGATTCAGTAACTAAACTCCCTTAAATGGCATTATTCCAGAGGTTCCAAGTTCAGATGCCTTCAGGGGCCAAGAATTTGAAGTGGGTCAGTTGGTAAACTAGAGAAGCATGCTGCATGCCGCATCTCAAGCAGATTTAGCTCCAACCTCCTACTCCCATGTAGGAATCTGGGCCCATAAACAGGTATTTTAATATTTAAGATAAGTCAAAAATCCAGAATTAAACGAAAATTTTCATGAATTACAGATGCAAACCGTAAACTCAAAATCTTTGAACAGCATTTATCCCTAAGAAAACAATACTGAACTAAATCCAACCCACAGGCAACCAGTTTGCCGGAATACTGTGGCTGAAGAAACTTCTATTGGTTCTATCGGCATGAATTGAGCAGCTGCTGTGTGTCAAACACAGTGCTGAACAATGTAGTAACAAGGGGAGCAGAAACTCAGTCTCTAGCCTCATAAACATTCACAGTCTAATGAATATTTGATGCTAACCAAGGGAGAAATATTGGCCAAGGCTTATTACAAACAAAAGAGAACAGCTACCTAGGGATGCATTCATAACAGAGCAAGGACCAATGGAATGATCTTAATTACAGGTACAGTAATTATTTCCTTTAACAAGGTAAAAAATAGTAGATAAAAGGTAAAATGTATTAAATATCTACCAATTAATATAATCAAATCTATAGAAATTTCCAAATCTGGACTGCTTACCTGATAGTCAGAGTTTTACCACTGTTATGTAAATCATGACAAGTGTGCAATCTAGCATATAAACGTTTAACGGTACTTGTAATAAACCAAAGTACGACGACCACTATGAGAGAGCAATACAAATTAAGATGAGGGTATTGACCCCAGTGAGACATTTCCTATCTCATAAAAGAAAGCTATGTGAAAGGTTGCATTCTGGAGGGCTCACTCCTGGAGAAAAACAAGCCACGGCAACTCAGAGAAAATGTTGACATGCTACACGAATCACAAATAGCCCAGGCTATCCTTGAATGGTGGTGACATATACAAATCATGCACTTCTTCAGCTTAGGACAGGAGACCACCAACTACTCAACCATTCAAAAACAAAAGGTGGTGCAAGGTGGTGTAATTAAGCTCAAAGACAACACATACACACACAAAAGAGTTAAGCATAATTTAGAAAAATGGGTTTTTAAGCAGCCTTTTGGTAAAGTTGTTTGCCATGCTTAAGAGTAAAATCTTCAAGTCATTTGGCTAGAACACCATGTTTAGTTAACCTGTGTGAACCAGCCTGATAGAGCTAAGGAAGACATTAGTGCAGCCCAGACAATATGCTCTTTAATAAAATATAGAGCCCATGCACTGCCCTAAACAAGCAAGCTCTGCCAGTGATGGCACTCAGATTAAGTAGATTATAGCATGGGGGCCATGGTGACCAAGGCATCATTCTCTTACAGGTGACTAGGCTAGCCCAGTAAGGGCCGCAGCAATCAGCGTCTCCAAAGCAATCAGTTGTCATCTCATTGCAAAAGCGATAAAATGAACAGGTCTTCCTGTCAGCAGCCATGACCTCTACATGTTTTACCTCCAACTTTCCCAGGAAAGGGATATTCTTGAAAATTTTCTTTGGCTGTACAAAACAAAATATGGTTTTTATTTTATTTATTTTTTTTTTAGCTAAAACAAAATAGGCTGAGCAGTTTTTTAAAAAAGAAAAAGGTATCTCTGTACGGTCTGTACAAACCCCATATGTTTCATTAATGAAATGGCACACTTGATCAGAGTAGAAGTCAAATTATCAAAGAAAAGTTGCTCATAAAGATTATTTGACCACGATGATAATTTAGTGGATGGCATTCGGGGATTCTCCATTAAACGAGGTCTTCTTGCCTGTGGATTTCTGAATGGGCATCGAGAAAGACTCCATGCTTGGCAAACTCTAAGTATGCTCACTCTCATGTGGATTAACAGTCTTAGAACCCCTGATGCCTCTTTAAACTACCTGAACTGTCTCCAGAATGTAACTTGCTTTTCTTCCCCCAAAAGCCCATGAACCTGAAACAGAAGATAACTTCATGAAGAAATCTCAACAGGTTTTTATAGTTAGAATTAGAGGGTGGTCCGATCATTATATCAAAAGAGTTCTTGTGTACAACCACCTGATACCATGGCAGGTGCCTGGTTAGCAGATAGGATTACTGCACTGATTCATTCAGCAACAAGGACATTCCCTGAGCCCCCACCATCTGCCAGGTACTTTCAGCACTTTAGTACAATCGTCCATTTCACCAGGCCCATGGCCCCCCCTTCTCCTTTTACCCTGAAAGGGTTGTATGGGATGTTTTGTACATTTAAAATTACACTTCTGTCAATATTCTTTTAAACCTTTTAAAAGCAGTCCTCAAGATTACTGTAATTGTCCTGTTGATTCGAAAGAGCAGTATTAAAAAAAAAAAAAATCACTGCCCTAGAAAATGCCCCTTTTTTCCAGTGATGCTCTTAGATTTTTTTTTCATGGACTGAGGTTTTAGTTTTCTCAGAGGAAAAATGAAATCAACAGTTAAAACTGTATTGACCATTTTAGGAAAAGCTAGCTCAATCATATGTTTATAAAACCTTCCTATTATTGTTTCAGTCACTGAAAGATTTGCTTATATGACTAAGTTTGAAGGCATTATTTTTTAAAATATCACTATGTTGCTAGAACGGTCTTCCCTTTTAGAAGCCTGTATATTCTAGCCGAGTGTTGCTACCATTGTCTGTGCAAAGAATCCCTTTAAGAACTCGTTAAAAAATTATGAATCTTCTTAGAGGAAAATGTAAATACATAAAATTTTATATATAATTTCATGGGTTAATGGACCTCTTAAAATACCAAATTAATAAGTTCTGGTCTAGCCTATCAATCACTGATGGTATTTTACATCAAATAATACATACAGTTTTATCAATTGTTCTCACTTCAATAAATCTTCCTTCTTTGGATTGCTTCCCTCATTATAGTAACTATTGACCAGAAATTGCAAACTACAACCTACCACTGTACAACTCTTAGTGTTTACACTTCTTTTTTAAAATTTTATTTATTTGAGAAAGCATGAAAGAGAGGAAGCACAAGCAGAGGGGAGGGGTAGAGGGTGAGGGAGAAGCAGACCCCTGCTGAACAGGGAGCCCTTGATCCCAAGACCCCAGGATCATGATCTGAGCTGAAGGCAGATGCTTAACATACTGAGCCACACAGGTGCCTCATACACTTTTTAAAATATAGTTTAAAACTTAAAAAACAGGGCTTTTTTTGTTGATGGTAGTGATGTCTGCTTTTGGTTTTTGAATCTCAGTAGATATTTGATGGGTAATTTTCCATTCTATTCAACATAATTAAAATGAAAGTCACTAGGAATAGAACCCATACCGACACACACACAAAAAAAGCAATAAATCATCACTTCAAATCATCAACTTGAAAAAATACCTTTTGATAATATAAAAATTAAAAATATAGGTTTGGAATAAAATGCATTGCAAAATATTACCTATCTATATAGGTTATCAAATAAAGGAGAAAAAAATTAGAGCTTTGTTGGAAGAAATAAAAATTGTCCAAGTAGCTAATAAGACATGCATAAAAGAGCTAGGAAACCACACAGGAGAAATATTCTAAGAAGTTGTAATCAGTTAAAATAGTGCCAAAATATTCAGAGAAGTAGAGTTTGAGGACCAAGTAAACATCATTGTATCTGGTGTTTAAGATGTCACCAGAGCAGGGCGCTTGGGTGGCTCAGTCAGTTAAGCATCTACCTCGGCTCAGGTTGTGGTCTTGGGGTCTTGGGACCGAGCCCCATGGGCTCCCTGATCAGTGGGGGGTCTGCTTCTCCCTCTCCCTCTGTCCTTCCCCCTGCCTCATGCACTCTCCCTCTCTCAAATAAATAATATATTTTAAAAAAAATGTCACCAGAGCAGTTTTACCAGGGTGAGGAAGGCAAGTGAGACAGCAAAGGATGATTTCTTAATCGGTGGATAGTGAAGATGTAAACAGTGAGGGCACAATATTCTGAAACCTCCGGAGGCAAAAAGATAAAAGAGGACCTGTAAGTCAAGGGGATCGTGATAACATTGACAGAAGTTTCTTTGTGTCTGGTGACCCTGTGCGAGGCACTGTAGACACAGAATTATATGTCATGTCTCCATCTCCTAGGTGCATATAGTCTAGTGAGAGCAAGCAATGCTAACAGGTAATTATAACTCTTTAGTAATAGAGATCTGCACAGAGAATTCTGGGAAAACAGGAGGCACCTCCAACCTTGTTGAGAAGGACATGGAGATGCCTCCTAGAAGCCGTGGTGCCTGAACAAGGTCATAAAGAACAAAGAGCGATTCAACTAAGGAAAAGGGTCATTCAACTAAGAGAGGACTACACAAGCCATTGAGTGGAGCGAATGGTGTGGTTTGGGGTAAAGTGCACAGCTGGGAGTGGCGGGGGTACCGCATTCTTCAGTAAATCAGTAAGTTAGTGCAGGAAATCATCCACTGGGAAAGATGCCAAGGGTGGGAGCTGCCAAGGCAAGCAAGACAAAAGGCATGGAAGCAAGGTGCCCCGAGGTCTTAGCAAAATGAGCAAACAAGGGGCTGCAGGTGAGAAACACCGACAGGGAGCGATAGACTGAGAAAACAGGGAGCCCGAGGGCCTGGAGATTACATGAAGGTGAGAGAGACAGAATGTGAGAGGTACCTACTGAGCAGGGCACATTCAAAGCAGGAAAGCCTGGAGTCTGGGTTTCTGGAAGAAAGGCAGCTGGGGTGGCAGTCAGTCGGTGGAGCAAAGGGGGCAGAAGAGCCTTGAGACCACTACGGGACAACAAGGTGAAGTCAGCTGCGGCAGCGCTGTGAGCCAGCACAGAGAGATCACAAACCACAGAGGCTCGGCCACCAAGGAAGGTGGCGAGGAGCACGAGTAAGTCGTGAGCCTTGAGATCGAGCTCCCACTTTACTTTGCAGCCTTGGGCAAGTCACCTGCCTCTCCTGTGCCTCCCTTCCTGCACCTACAAAATTAATTGGCTGGACTAAATGGTTATTTCAGTTCCTAAAATTATATCGGACATGATGGAAATGATAGCTAGGGGGCTGAGGGAGTGTTATTGTTATATCTTACCCAAAGTCATAAATGTTCCATTAGTAACTTTCTTAAGCATGAGGCATCAAAATGTGCAAAGCCTTTTTACATATATTCCTAATATAATCCTAACCTAACCCCTCTGTGGGAGATCCATAATCCCTATCTTATAGCCAAAGAAACAGATTCTATAAGGCTGAAGCGACTGTAGTGTTGGATTGGTAAAGTCAGTCTTTTTCTTCTAATATAGAGATTCTACATGGATGCTTCAGGATAACTCGGGACTTATTAACATTTGGGTTTTGAAAACTCATCCCTTCAGCAAGTAACAGGGTGCCCACTAGCTGCACTAAAGCTAAAAATGTCCTCATAGGCATTCATCAGATTACCTGATTGCTGAAATGAACCAAGGGACTGTTGAACTCTATTAAACTTTCATGTAATGGTGAAAGAAAAGAAAGCTTTGTAAATGAAAACAAATCGAAACAAGTCCATGTATACACTTACCTATACTATTTGGTATCAAACATGGTAGAAAAATTGCCTTATTCAAGCCATCTACTCTTAAGTAGAACACTGAGTCAGACCAAAAAATTTTATTTTCAAAACAATGATTCTTTCTCTTCAATCTTTCAAATAATATCAGATCCCAAACCTTTCATTATAATACCCAGTTCATACCAACTACATACTAACAGGACTAATCAAGAACGCCAAAAAATTCCTAGGTCCTCAAAAGGAAGAATTAAGCTTCAATTATTTATGAACTATCCTTTCCTTGTTAATTCACCCACTAACAGTCCATTTTATATTTTTATATCCAATCCTTTTTAGGATATTTGCTTCCTTGGTGAATACAAAAGTTTTGACTTTATTTTCTAAACTACTGGCAGTAACTTCTTTTCTGAAAAATGTAGATCAGTTTAGTCAAAGGAATTTACATACATCTTTTCAAGTCAGATAATACTTTACAAGTTAATTCTTTAAACAGTCGATTGCAACAGATCTTATGTTATACGATGATTGACAAAAAAAATTTCTCTCTGGTATTCATTCCACCACCATTTAGCTTTTTCAGATCAATGGCAAAAATCTGCGAATTCATAAATACACATTTTACAGTAAATTATTCACCAGAGACTGACTTTTATATGTAAGTTCAATAAAAATCAATTAAATCAAAAGATGATCACCAAGCAGCTAATATGTATAAGGCACTGTACTATGTCATACCAGTAACATTCTAACCAACAGAAATAAACGACCTGAGCATTATAATTTAGCAGTCATCTTTAACAGCATGCTGTACAGTAGCTGACTTTTCAAATGGAAACATTACATTTAAGAACCTCATTTAGAAAACTGGAAGAAAAAGATAAATATTTCATTCTATGTGATGAAATAAATTTACCAAAACCAGGAGTATACATATCACTTTTCATTATTATATATGTGTAGAGTTTAAGAGAAAAAAAAAAAACATGTAAAATCAAAAATACAGATGAATGCTAAATGTATGACCCACATTCTACTCTAACAGGTAAAGTCCTTGCTGTATCACAACTAATTCATCAATCTCACTTGGTGGTTAACTCCACAAAGATGACCCTCAAGACATTATGTCAAAATTGCAATGCTGACCAGACAAAAAAAGCTCCAGAGCTCCTGCCATGCACTGATGAGCCCCTTCATTGCCTGGTTTCAGAAAAATCATCCTGGGAAGGAATTTGATAGACTCATTAAACAATGACCTGAAAGGATTTTTGCTTTCTTTCTTAGGTCCCTATTCCAATGACTTCATTCAGCTCACATTTCAATTCATCCTGAAAAATGAAAGAGGTTAACATGTCCTTTATGGAAGACTCAGGTGGATCAATTTCAATTTCTGGGTGAACCACACATATAAATATCCAAAGATCAAGATTACCTAACTAAGTGGTGTGTGCACAGCAATCCCAGTCAGTGGTCAGATTTCAAAGTTCCAATTTTTAATACCACAATATAAACATCACCATAATACTCACTTTCAGTTTCTTGTTTAGTTTACAGCAGTATCTGTACACCATTGCCAAGTTCAGAGGTCCAAAATCTGCATAAAAACTGAGATTAAAAAAAACAAGTAGTATTTAGTAGAAATATAATTTTCAGTAACATCAATCCTCATTTTTTATTTTCATTAAAATGGCAATCAAATTTCAGTTATTATCGGGAGTAAGGATAAATATGTAATTGATTCATATCAACCAAATGAGAGAATCCCTGGGTGGCTTGGCAATTTAGCACCTGCCTTTGGCCCAAGGCATGATCCTGGAGTCCCAGGATCAAGTCCCACATCAGGCTCCCTACATGGAGCCTGCTTCTCCCTTTGCCTGTGTCTCTGCCTCTCTCTCTCTCTCCTCTGTGTCTTTCATAAATAAATAAATAAAATCTTAAAAAAATATATATCATCCAAATGACTAATGGTTTTACTCTACTGTTGATCACCAATTATTGTAAGCAGTCTTTTAACAGGGAACTATTTGGACAGTTTTGAGTACTACCCCCTTTTATCTCCCTGCCAGGACATTCAGTAAAAGGACAGAAGAGCAGGCGACAAAAGAAGCAACATGAACGTGACATGTATGTTTACTTCTTAGTTTTATTTACCACCTATTCAGTCACCAATTTTAACCATTCCACTCAAACACTGCTCTCAATTCTCAAGTATCTTCAATCTAGTGGTCTTTTTTCGGTTTTCTGCTCCTTGAACTTTCTGCCTTATATGACACACTGGCCATCTATTTCCCTTTCCCCACCTCAGACATCTCCAGGCTCCAATCTTCAGTCCACAGCTCTCTCGCACTCACTATCATGAATTTCTGATGATCCTAAGAAAGAGAGATAGATGGCTTCTACACTTGAGACCCAGCATCAGTCTTTTCATCTTCAACTACCTCTGAACCTCTTATCTACAGGCTCTTCCATCACCCGGAACTCAGAACATCTCAAACTCAACCCACCCTTCCTTCAAATCAGCTCACCAGACTCAAACATCTGCTTCTCCTAGTTACTCAGGCATGAAACCTTTCAATCGCAACAAGGCAACAAATAAATATCAATTTAAGTGTCATATGACACTTATGATACCAGAATGATACCAGAAAAGCTACTACTCTTAAGGCATCCCTTGCTTTTCCATTCCTTTTTTTTTTATTTAAATTCAATTTGCCAAGTGCTTTTCCATTCCTATGTTAGCAACAAAAGGGCAGAGCCTCTTCATCTTACATCCTTACTGTTTAAATTTTCCTTCTCCTATGCCCAGTCATCCTGTATTCCATTCCAAAAATTAATCTTCATAATATCTCACTTCTCACATATCTTCCGACCATTCAAAAATGTTTAACAGCCCCTTACTTCCTTCAGCATAATTCCTTGGCCCAGCAACCAAAGCCCTACACATTGCGCCCCTAGCTTCCAGAATGACCTTATCCCCTAAAGGTCCCTTATGGAATCTGCATTCCTACAATGTCCATTCCTTATTCCCAAATATTCCATGCATATTCTTAATCTAAGCCTCAGCTCACACTGGTCTCCTTGGCTGGAATGCCCTCCTTTTTCTATTTCTACTCCTCTTTAGCTTCCTCAAAATCCAGTTCAAATCCTACCCTACCAGTCACCCTTAGGAAACACTACCTGTATTCTCTCAAAGTTCCCAAAACTTACTATCGAGGCACTATCACATACGGTGAAGCATCTTCTTTTTAAGTATAGATCCTACTTGCCCAACTACAGAGTAAGCCTCTCACTCTGGAGCTGATCTTTTGTTTTGTTTTGTTTTTTAATATTTATTTATTCATGAGAGACCCACAGAGAGAGGCAGAGACATAGGCAGAGGAAGAAACAGGTTCCCTGCGGGGAGCTTGATGGCAGACTCAGACCCCAGGATCACGACCTGAGCCAAAAGCAGGCACTCAACCACTGAGCCACCCAGGCACGCCTCTAGGGGTGATCTTATACCTTATATGCTTAGAATAATATTCTACTCATAGGATAAAACTTCAACGAATGAAAAAAAAAAACACTTCAATGAATGAGTCCTCATTATGAATATTTTACTCATTAATGCTCAGATTCAATTTAGCGTAGAACATAAAATTACTAAATATCAGCAAGTTAAAAAAACCAAACCATCCCCAAAAGACCTTTATTTTAAGAGAGTCATTTACTTTTTTTCTGCTACCTAAATTACAGTATGATAGATATATCATTACACTACACCAAATCTTTCAGGAGCCACTTGCCCTACGTAGGAACACCAAACTTGTATATTTTATCTCCATTAAGCAAGTTGGTAATATGTTGGAATTAATATTCTAGGTAACACCAAAATTAGCTGTCTCTATATACAGGCTTCATGAAAGTAAAAACATAAAGTTGCCTAAAAGGAAACTTGCAACAATTTGAAATAAAAAGTTTGATGAAAAAGTTATTGATATATCTCTATAAAGCTCCCAGTGTGATGCTGTGTTGTAAATATAAACAAAATACCCATGAATCCAAAGTGAACTATGTTTACTATACCTAATTACTGGCTAGTCTTGGATGGTCAACAGGAATACAGTCAGAAGAATCAAAATGGAAAGAATATAAGAATAAGCACCTACCAGGATGATTAAGAGAATCCTGTTTGTCACAGAGATATCCTTGTCCTTGAGTTATTGGAAGTAACATTCTTAGCTAATATACCTTGTTTTTTCCTACTTGAACATGAATGCTGACCTCTGTAGAATGTTATAGTAAATCCAGAATTTTTAGTTACGGTTTTGTCAGCTTTTTAGATTCACTTTGAACAAATTTCAGGAAAGCACAAAGAATTCTAAGCATCTTATTCCAGTTTTGTACTAACCATCAGAAGCCAACTTCAGTTTCAAATTCAAAGCTGTGTAGTTTCTAACTCTACAGCCAGCTTAGCCATGTGTACTTTTGGAAGCAACATGGTTAACAAACACAGTTGTTTCACCAAACATCAGATAAGTAAATTGGTATACTCCAATAACACAGAACAAAGTAAATCAAATAGAGACCACATCATAAGGTTGATCTGTACTCTCCAACACAGTAGTTATTAGGCACCTGAGGCTATTAAATTTAAATTAATTGAAATTAAGTACCCTATTTCTATTGCAGCATTATTTACAATAGCTAAGACATGGGAGCCATCCCAGTGTACACACATAGGTGAATGACTAAAGAAGGCGTGGAGTATTTGTACATACACACACACACAGTGGATTACTCAGCCATAAGAAAGGATGAGATCAGGTCATTTGTGACAACATGGATGGACCTGGGGGGTATAACGGAAAGTAGAGTAAGTCAGCCTGAGAAAGACAAATACCATATGATTTCACTCATTTGTGGAATCTAAAATAACAAATGAATAAACAAATAAAAAGCAGAACCAGATCTATAAATACAAAAACCAAACTGCTGGTTGTCAGAGGGGAGACAAGTGAGGGAGAGACAAAATGGGTGAAGAAGAGTAGGAGATACAGGCTTCCAGTTATGGAATGAATAAGTCATGGGGATATAAGATACAGCATAGGGAATATGGTCACTAGTATTGTAAAAGTGTTGTTTGGTGACAGACAGTAGCAAGTTTGTGGTGAATGTAGCATCATAATGCATAGCGACACTTAATCACTATATTATACACCTAAAACTAATGTAACATTGTGTCAACTATATTCAAACTAAAAAAAAATTAATCAACTAATATTAAAGTTAAATAAATTAAAAATTCAGTTCTCCCATCATATTAATTAGCCCATTTCAAGCACTCAAAAGCTATATGTAGCTAATGGCTACTGATTTGGACAATGAAAATATAGAACATTTTCATCATTGAAGAAAATGTTCTGCACTGATAGAAAACACTGATCAAGATGAAAAGACAGGATGTGCAAAAATAACTATAAAACACTACAGAAATTGACCAGTAACCTGAGTGAGGTACAGATTAAATGCTTGAGGGCAATTGATGTCCTTCCCCTTCAGAGGCCCACATAGTTCCCAATAGTGAAATTAGGCTTTGGGAATTCCTATCCACTTTTGTTCAAGAGGGTCGTATTTCCAAAAAAAGACAATTTGAAACCTAGAGCAGGGGAAGATAGAAAAATAGAAGAGGATCCTGTCTCCACTCTCCTCTACTGTCTCTCAAACAAACAGGTTGCTGTAAGAGCATTAGACAGCTACAATAAAGAAGGCATACCTCTATCTTGGCCACAGCACCAGCTTAAGGGTCAATAAAAAGCAACCTGAACCCAGAGTTTCCCACCTCACAAAATCTTGAAGCTCAATGCACCAGCTTTCATATTTCACAAAAGGAGGGATGAACTTTAAGTCATACTAAGAAATGAAATCAAAACCTTTGCACAGGGGCACCTGGGTGGCTCAGTGGTTGAGCGTCTGCCTTTGGCTCAGGTCATGATCCCCGGGTCCTGGGATTGAGTCTTGCATCAGTTTCCCCATGGGGAGGCTGCTTCTCCCTCTGCCTATGTCTCTGACTCTTTGTGTGAATAAATACCTCATGAATAAATAAAATCTTTAAAACAAACAAAGAAAGAAACAAATCTTTGCACAGCCAAGAGCAATTTAGAACGGGTCTTCAAAATCAGAATTGTCACAGGCAAATACAAAACCAACAAACTCTATCTTAAAGCCATTTTATATATTGTTTCCTCATAATGTTCACATTTCTAAGAACATATATGTATTTATAATAATGTAGTTTTATATTTTTATATTGTTTTCTAACTAGTTAAATCCATTCTGAAAATGTCAAGATTACTGGGCAAAAAATGGTCCTAGTTGCTCACAGTATTCTGGGTTATCTCCAACTCTGATATAATAATAAAATGCCACGAGTAAAGAAGACACCTACCAACAACAGGGTTTTTTTTCCTTAGGCTTTTATTTAAATTCCAGTTAGTTAACATACAGTGTAATATTAGTTTGAGGTATGCAATATAGTGATTCAACACTTCCATACAACACCCACAGCTCATCACAAGTGCCTTCCTTAATCCCCATCACCTATTTCACCCATGCCCCCTGGACCCTGACCTACCTCCCCTCTGGTAACCATCAGTTTGTTCTCTATAGTTAAGAGTCTGTTTCTTGTTTTGCCTTTCTCTCTTTTTTCCCTTTGCTCACTTGTTTTGTTTCTTAAATTCTACATATGAGTGAAATTATATGGTATTTGTCTTTCTCTGATTGACTCATTTCACTTAGCTTTATACTCTCTAGCTCCATCCATGCCATTGCAAATGGTATGATTTCATTCTTTTTTATTGCTGAGTAATATTCCACTTTTGTATTTTGGCAATAAATACTTAGCAACAATATGCTTCTTTATAAGAATCCACCCTCATCAGAGATGGAGGAAAATGGAAACACATTTATAAGCCAGACCATTACTAGAGAGAAATATTAAAATACAAAAATCACCTGGGTGGCTCAGTTGGTTAAGCACCTGCCTTCAGCTCAGGTCATGCTCTCAGGATCCTGAGATTGAGCCCTGCATCAGACTCCCTGCTCAGCTAGGAGTCTGCTTCTCCCTCTTCCTCGGCTCCTCCCCCCCTGCCTATGCACTCGCTCTCTCCCAAATAAATAAATAAAATCTTTTTAAAATATATTTTAAAAAAATATAAAAAACCAACTGGTATCAGTTGAAATAAGTCAAGTGTGCTAGAAAGTATAAAATATGTACTTGGGCAACTTGCAACCGAGGCAGGAGAATGAAAGAGTTGGACTCCGGTTAAAAGAGATAAAATGGAAGTCATCAACCCGGGGACAGTGAAAGAGGAGGAGAAATGGCAGAGATAAACCCTGCAGAGACACAAGAAAGAAACCTGAGGGCTGAGTGTGTTCCTAAGCCTGAAGTTAATGACACCAGATAAAGTCTTTTCCATTCTGGCAATTCCCAGGAAGAGCCCTCCAGAGTCACAGCCAAGCAACGGTCACCAACTTTTCTTGGTGGGGGGGGAGGGGTAATCTGGGCTCATTTGGGCATGGAAAACCATGGATATATTATTTGATATTTCAGAGTACCTTTAGCTTTCCCTCCAAATGAATAATGAATGAATGAACAAACAAATGTATCTCTCATCTCTTTGTAAACTCCCCCTTACAGGTTGGCAAATTATGGGTCACTAACCAGAATGAAATTCATGAATTATTCAGTAAAAATCAGTTAATCTGTCTTTTATTCAGGAAGTATAATTAATCAGCTAAAATCAAACTCTTTCTTGTTTTGAAAGGAAAGAAGTTAAAAGAAATGGAGTCTGCAAGTGGGGAGAGGAGAGAAAGGAGAGTCATCTCCTTCCAGGGAGGACAAAAAAATGGGAGCCCAAAGATCAGAGCAAACATTTACCAGGGTCATCCACTACCCACAGGGTCACCCACTACCCACAGGGTCACCTAATACCCACAGTGCTGGTCCGACAGATTTGAAGTGAAATATAAATTGGGCCTAGAAGCCTTTTTGTTATATCCAAGACGTCTAATTCTTCTCATAAGATTTATGAAGTTTATGACATATTATTTTATGTTTGGTTTTGAAACAAACTTTTTTTTTTAAACAAACTCTAATTTAAGTGAATTCATTCTCAGAGAAATCGTTGCCTAAAGCACTAGGGTACCTTATTCTACATATCAGAAGTTTCATCTAAAAATATTCAACTCCTCAGCAAAAAGAGAAGCTATATTCCAAGCAGTACTCATTCATTCAACAAAATTTATGACCACCTACTCGGGGCAAAGCACTGTAAGTTAGTATATTTAATCAGAGTGCTGACAATACAAAAAAAATTTTTTTATTTATTTGGGAGAAAGGCGAAAAGGGAAGAAGAGGGAGAGAATCTTGAGCAGACTCTGCACTATACACAGAGCCCGACACAGGGCTCGATCTCACAACCCTGAGATCATGACCTGAGCTGAAACCAAGAATGGGATGCTAACTGAGCCACCCAGTCACCTCTAAAAAAATATTTTTAACTGCTTTATAAATACGATGGAAAAATTCTGTAAGATTATCATAAGGCATACCAACTCTTCAATTTTTTACCAGCACCACTGACATTTTTTGTCTATTCATTCACTCACTCAAATATTTACGGAAAGGCTGCTGACTGCTCTTCCCTACTCAAAAGGAGCTTACCACCTAATGAGAAGACAAGTAAACATTATCACAATGTGATAATGCTGAGTAGCAAATACCCTCCAAAGCATAGTGAGATTATATATATGTGTGTGCAAACATAGAATTTTTATGAAATTAATCAGTGCAGCCCTCTGGGCTCCATACACCACTTAATATTTTCCCTATCACTGGAGTATTATCCACACCACTCCAGTCAGATGATAAAGTTCTTGTACGTGGCTGAAACTCATAATTATCAAATTTCAAAAAGGCTTCAATTGCTCAGGAAACACTAATCAAAGATCAAAGTACAGTATGAAGCCCCTACAGCTCAAGGCTTATGCTCCAGCCTTTGTGGCACAACAAACCACAGTCACATTGATGTTGACTTCCAGGAAAGAGAGATAACACATCAAAGAAGCATCCCAGCTCCATGTCAGTCACATACAGTCTGATGGAAAACTAAAGACCACTGGAAAGCAAGGGGTTCTAGTCCCAACTTGATCACTCTGTCCCTGGGCCAGCACCTTAACCTCTCTGGGCCTCCATATCCTCATCTATCAGATGAAGCTGCTGAATTAAGGTTCTAGAGTTCTTTCCTGATATTATATCAAATATCGCATTTCTAGCCATTATTTACACTTTAGACTGTTATATATAATATATACTATGCGTATACATACACATGTATACTTAATAGAGTCTAAAAAGTCTAGGACTCTAGTTATCTAGAAAAGTCTAGGACTCTAGTTATCTAGTTATCTAGAAAAGTCTAGGACTTTTTATCTAGTTATCTAGAAAAGTCTAGGACTCTAGTTATCTAGTTATGGACAAACCCATTCAATAGTTCCCATGTTTCCAAGGGCAACTGGCCCTGTTTGATGCATTCTGCTCTCTCAACGTTTCGAGTCTGGGTATGAAGGCATTTCCCTCAGATCTCCTCCAGGAAGGGAAAGAACCTCACACCATTCTCCCTGAATTCACTATGCTTTCTGCATAGCTGGAGAACAAACTCACAGACCAAAAAGTGGCTTCATAAGGCAGGAAGCTTGATCTCATTACCATCTACTTACCTGCATGAAGTCTGACGTTGGTTGAGATCACAAAGGAAGGAGAAAACCCCAATATCAACTTTGACTCCTGGTCTTTGGGACATTATTCTACGTTTTTAGGGAAGTCCAAGTACACAATACCAGAAGTATGAGGAAGCTTTCTCCACTTAGTATGTTTTTAACCTGGGGCAAATAGCAAGGTTCTGCTGCTGCTGTAAAATGGGTTAGTGTTGCCACTTTACCTTAAAGCAAAACAACAGACTAGATGATATCAAGGAACCTTTCAGCATCACAGTCTGACATTCTATGACTTCTCTCTTTGGAGCAAGTCAATTAATAAAAACCCCCTTTGAGACTCACAGTAATGAAAACAATAGGAGATTTCTTCAGGAATGCACTGGTAAGATTAAAATTCACTCCCACAGAAACATTCTCAAGCAGTATAAGTTAACCCCTTTATTCAATGGCAGATATTGAAAACAAGAGGACTATGCAGACAGTAGACTCATGGCTTTGATAGAAAACAGAATGATGACTGATGCCCTGTACATAAAAGACTAACCCTCCTCACATTTCCTTGGAAAGGAAAATAATGACTCTAAAACCCAGTGATGATCATATTACCTCTCTAAGCTCCTGGAATTAAAAGCAAAACCCTCATACTTGTGAGGGCCAGCTCCTACCCATATCTCTTTGGGGCTTCATTTCCCTGTTTTGTTTTGTTTTTTTTAAGATTTTATTTATTCATGAGAGACGGGGGGGGGGGGGGTACAGAAACACAGGCAGGGGGAGAAGCAGGCTCCATGCAGGGAACCTGACATGGGACTCGATCCCAGGTCTCCAGGATCAGGCCCTGGGCTGAAGGCGGCACTAAACCGCTGAGCCACCCGGGCTGCCCCATTTCCCTGTTTTTAATACTAGGAAGCTCCAGCCAAGCTATTCCTTTTAGTTCCTGCCTCAGTTCCTTAGTACATCACCCTCCCAGGCCTAGTTAACTCCTATCTACCCTTTAGATCTCAGCTGTAGTCACACTTCCTCAGGGACTTCTTCCCGGATCCCTCTCCAATGCTGGCCTCTGCCTTCACCCCACTTCACACATACCCCCCACACTCCCAACCCCACCCCTACAGGCCAGGCTCCATTATTATGTGTTTTTAGTAGATCTTTCCTTCTGAGTACTTACAAATAATCCTATGTTTGAATATTTGATTAATAACTTCCCTTCTGCCCACCAGACTATATAAGTTCCATGAACATAGGGTTGGGTTCAAATGTGCTCACTGTAATAGCCCTAGTACCTGGCACAGAGAAGACTGCGTAATGAGTGAAGATTAAGATATGGTTGGTTCATCCGGAAAAATATTGCCTGTTTCCATTTAATCCTTCTAAACTATATACCAGATTAATGTGGGAGAAATACCAGATATCACATTTTATTAGCTTTGGGCACATAATTAGACAAAATTCACAAAATGACCTAAGAAGTAAAGGCAGTAAAGGGGATAGAAAATAGCAGGATTAACCCACCTCTGTATTGCAAGGAAAGGTCTAGAGGGCAGCCTCATCAGCCACCCTTTAGCCTGACCGGTTTGCTCCCAGAAGTAACCCCTACTCTAAAAAGACTCATCCAGACTATACATCACCCCAAATCTTTTTGTCCTAGGAGCCCCTTCAGTTCTGAGAGTTTTGCCACATTAAAATCATCCTAAGCCTTTAATTTTGGGTTTTGTAGAGCTGCAGGCAATCTGTTGCAGGGCTTATAAAACAAAGCACAATGTCTGACCCTAGTGAGGGTCAATCAGAACAGGGGGTGCCTGGGTGGCTCAGTCTGTTAAGCGTCTGCCTTCAGCTCAAGTCCTGATCTCAGGGTCCTGGGATCAAGCCTCACATCAAGCCCCACATCGAGCCCCACATCCAGTTCCCTGCTCAGCGGGGAGTCTGCTTCTCCCTCTTCCTGCCACTCTCCCTGCTTATACTCTCTGGCTCGCTCTGTCAAATAAATAAAATCTTAAAAAAAAAGAAGAAAATAAAAGAAAAGAAAAGAAAGAAAAGAAAAGAAAAGAAAAGAAAAGAAAAGAAAAGAAAAGAAAAGAACTATTTTACAAGCCCACCACTCACAGCTTCCTAAAAAAGACCTTTTTATCTCACATTTAGAAAAAAAAAATGTTTTTTTAAGATTTCAGATTAATTCAGCTGCAGAGAATCAATAATTGATACTAGGACTAATGTAAATGCTGTATTAATACTGTACCCTCTTAAAAGAAAAATATGTATAAAATAAGAAATTAGTTATTTGGGGTGCCTGGGTGGCACTCAATTAAACAATTGAGCTCAATTAAACATCTGATTCTTGATTTTGGCTCAGGTCATGATCTCAGGATTGTGAGACCAAGCCCCATGCATAGAGCCTGCTTAAGATGCTCTCATTCCCTCTCCCTCTGCCCCTAACCCTCTCTCTCCCTCTGAAAGAAATAAGAGAATGAAAGAAAAGAAGGAAGTAGGAAGGAAGAAAAAAGAAAGAAAGAGCAGTTATTCAAGGATCCCCAATTCAGAAATCTCAATCTCAATCTCAATCTGGAATAAAAATAAGAATTACAAGTAAACCAAAAAACAAAGTCATAAGTTTCTTCTAAAGCCTGCTACAAACTCATGCCCTTTAGCTATGTTTGTGAGAGAGTCCCACTCTCTCAGGGCAGAGTCTATTTAGTCTTATTTTGTACCAAAGGCTAATAAGGTATGATGTCTGGTTTCTAAACCCATAGTATAAAAAATAATAATAATAAAATAATTAATAAATAAATAAATAAATAAATAAATAAATAAATAAAATAAACCCATAGTATGTTAGACCTATCAGACAGACTGTAGGGAGGAGGCAGCTATTAGGGGCTGCTTTACCAAAAGAAATGTAAAAAACTAACCCAACAGCAAGCAGCACCTAAAACATACTCAACTCCTAGTAGATAGCCACTGACAAAAACTGACTAAATCACCACCACTAAAAGTTGACAACAAGATGTTTAACTAACAGGAACCATCTGCTACATAAGCAGAGAGCCCCTCATTCCTTAGGAGCAGCTAAAACCATCCCTGAATTACAGTGAAACTGTACAACCAATGAACTTATAATAATAGAGTCTGAGTATTACAGAAAAAAAAAAAGCAAATCGTAAGCAGTAAACTCTTCAAGGAGGCAGAAATGTAGATTCCTCCTAGAAAGGTTCCACAAATTCTAAAACTGCTTTCATATTTCAAGATGTGACGTCCCAACTCTTTGTAAGAGCTGCCCCACTGGAATGCCACATTCCCAGTCACAACCAGATAAATGTATTACAAGAGTGTATCCATCAAGAACAAACGTAAAATAAACCATCTTTTCTGGTTCTCTAAAAGAAAATTCAATTTTATAGCAAAAGAACAAGTCCAAACTAGAAAATTCTTCAATTCATCAATAGGATGTAAACACCTTTAAGACCAAAATGTTAAATGTATAAATTAATAAGTGAAACATTTTATTCAGGGGTGACTGGGTGGCTCAGTTGGTTAAGCGTCTGCCTTCAGCTCAGGTCACGATCTCAGGGTCCTGGGATGGAGGCCCACATCCCTGCTGAGCAGGGAGTCTGCTTCTTCCTCTCCCTCTCCCTCTGCCCCTGCCCACTGCTCTTTGTCTCTCTCTCTCTCTCTCAAATAACTATAATCTTTAAGAAAAATTTATTCAAAAACCTATAGTTCACACAACTATTTCCTATTAAGGAATTCACTGTTGATTACAAATAAACTATAATCATTTACTCAATGTTTCCAAGTTGTGAGGACTGGGAATAATACATACTTTCTATAAATAAGGTGATTTTTTGATGGTTCTCATTCAACATCTGATTCTTTGGTAGTCCTGAAAGTATTTAGATGCTTAACAAAACCAAAGGATTTTTTTAGGTAAGTTAAAACTAAAGCTCAAAAAAAAAAGGTTTTTAAAGAAACAATGAATTTGACACTTAAGCTTAGAAAGTCCAGTTCAAATCAGGGAGTCAGAAAGGAACTTAAGATCAACACCCCAGCCACCTTCAAAGATTTAAACAAGTAAATATCTAAAAATCCTGGGCAGGGGCAGCCCCAGTGGCTCAGCAGTTTAGCGCTACCTTTGGTCCGGGGCAGATCCTGGAGATGGGGGGGATCGAGTCCCACGTCGGGCTCCCTGCATGGAGTCTGCTTCTCCCTCTGCCTGTGTGTGTCTCTGCCTCTCTCTCTCTCTCTCTCTCTGTCTGTCTCTCATGAATAAATAAATAAAATCTTTAAAAAATAAAAATAAATAAATAAATAAGTAAAAAATAAAAATCCTAGGCAGGCACTCTGTTTTCTCCTCAAAGATCACAAAAGACAAAGACTCCTCTTTTACTTTCATTATAAACCTCCCTTTTTACTTCCTTTCCCCATCCCCAAAATAAAACCAGGCAATAGAAAGGCAAGCCCTCCTGATTTACACACATTGCCCACTTTACATTGTCACTTTGTCCCAGTCACCCAGGCCGAAAACCTTGAATTTACCTTCAATTCCTCACCCCCCTCTCCCCAATCTGATCAATCCCAAATACAATCAATCCATCCCTTCTAGCTTCTCTGCCCCACCCCCACCCCATCTAGCCTTTCTGTTCCCACTGCTACAACCCTAGTCCAGTCCTGCACAGCCCAGACCCCCACCTCCCAGCCTAACCCAGAGCTCTGACCAGCCTCTATGCCCTTCTAAACCAGCTCAACCTGGGTCGAAACAACTTGCCACAATCCAGTGCCCAACTGTATATCCACACTCCCCTGGGACCTCTCTGCATTCAAATATTTTGCCTCACCTAACAGAATCCTGCCAAACCCAAACACTGAAATCTCTATTTTCTTTCCTTCCTCTTTCATTCACTCACTCAATTCATTCACTCAGCTAAAATTTCTTGAGCACCAGCTCTACGTCAGGTAGCACGCTGGGTTAGAGGGATACAATGGCAAGCAAAAACAGGTAGTACTTGTCCTCACAGAGATGATAAAATACACTTTGCTCTTCCACCACCTTTCAAAAGTTAGTTCAAACATCACTCTATGAAGTCTTTATCACCTTGGGCAGGAATAACCTCTGTGTTTCTTGGATTCCTAACACATACCTTTGCAACTTTTGTCACATATTGCCCTTCACTGTATTGTATCCACTGCCATCTTTATGTATCTGTGCACACCCCACCCCTACCCCCCCGGCAAGGCTTTAGCACAGAGCTGCACACCAAAATCTATCCCACCTAAATGGTAGTTTCTTCTCCAGCAATTTTCAACCACTTCTAAGGTTTAAGTTTTGCTCTTTTCACTTCCTATGAACATGTGTCAAGGGTCTTTTTTTTTTTTTTTTAAGTACAAAGGTGTATTAAGCTGTGGGTAAGCAAAAGTCATTTGCTTTGGCCTTTGGAATGTGTTTATGAACTTACAAATGAGAACATCTGATGTCTTAGGAATCTACTTCAAACAAAATAACGAAGCCGCCCCATGGTGACTTGGCACAGAAAGACTTGGACGGCAGACAGCTCCCCACTGGACACTCCTACAACCCATTTGGATCTGTCTGTCAGGCTGCCTGATTAAGACCAGCACAGTTAGTTTTAACTGAGTCCTTAGCACCTTGGTTAAATTTTATGTTTTTGTGAGGCTCATCTCAAGCAAACTGAAAGAACTGAATAATAATTTGTCCTTATGATGGTTAGAGACAGACTACCCACTATGAATGCCTAAATAGGTCAATATAGTTTTGTTTTGTTTTTTTAGATTTTATTTATTTATTCATGAGAGAAGACAGAGAGAGAGAGAGGCAGAGACACAGGCAGAAGGAGAAGCAGGCTCCATGCAGGGAGCCCAAAGTGGGACTCGATCCCGGGACTCCAGTATCACACCCTGGGCCAAAGGCAGGCGCTAAACCGCTGAGCCACCCAGGCGTCCCCAAAATAGTATTTTTTTAATGATTTATTTATTTATTCTAGAGAGAAAGAAAGCAATGAGGAGGAGCACAGGGAAAAAGACGACTCAAGCAGACTCCACATTGAGTATGGATCGCAACACAGGGCTCGATCCTACGACCCTGAGATCACAACCTGAGCTGAAACCAAAAGTCAGCCACCCAACTAACTATGCCACCGAGGTGCCTTAAAACAGCAAGGATTTAAATAAATCAATACCTAGAAAGTAAAATTTGACTCTAGTAGGTCACTGAATTTAGAATTGGCTGGTTAGTATATACACAGAAATCTGTATTTCCTCATCACATATAATATGCAGTACTGTTAGTTACATATACATACATATTTACACCTAAAACTCATGTATTCAAAACAGAGGATAAAAAAAAAAGTGGCCCTGAATAATGCTGGGTTATTTTTGCAAGGTTAGGATGGAAAAAAGAAAGGGAGAAGTGTAAACATATCATCTTTTAAAGCTAAAAAGGTTTCTGAGTTTTTAGAAGAATTCTATGCAGAAACTATCATATCTTAAGTTATACCAGTTAAGAAGCAAGAACATTTCCCTAGACAGCCTGCAAAAGTTTTCCCAAGCTGGGCTTCTTTTGTTTTCAACCATCCTATTAATATATAATGAGAATTAATTCAATATCTTTTCTTTTTCTTTCTTTTTTCAGTAGTCCACTGAAAAGATTAAAAAAAAAAAATTACACCCACAAAGTGGAAAAAAACATTTTCATTCCCATATAGGGCCTAGATATAAAGTTGGTGCACACACCATCAGAGGCACATTTCTTACCAAAGCCATCACCATCCAACTTAGAAGAGCCAAGCATGCCAGGGAGGGATGAAGCTGTTGTGCACCCTCCCCACCAGCCTCCAGCTCAAAACAATGGGAACTTGCTGGAAGCATAAAAGCATGAACTCTAGGACCAATACCCATGACTTGAATCCCAGCTCAACAACTTAACTCCTAGCTCAATGACCTTGGGTTCTGCTTTCCCTCTGAGCCTTAGCTTCCTCATCTGTAAAGTGGTAATGATAATGGCACCTAACTCCTAAGGTTGTTCTGAAGACTTGAGCTAATGTGTACAAAGCTATAAATGTACACTGTTTTTATGATTTGACTTTTATTCCCATGGGGAAGTTTTTCTCCAAATTCAACTATATCTCCTCTTATGTCATTATCATTGCAATTTATGGGAGCTGGAATACCAAATGATAGCCCTAAGACTCTCTAAGATCATATATTTGTCTATGTGTCCACGTCCATAAATGGCATTAGGCTTTCCATTAAATAAACCTACTTGCCAGATATTAAAAATTTTTGAGAGAGAGAGAGAGAGCAAGCTGGAGGGGCAGAGGAAGAGGAGAGAAACTCAAACTGAGTCCCTGCTGAGCCCGGAGCCTGATTCGGGGCTCCATCTCATGACCCTGAGATCACAACATGAGCTGAAATCAAGAGTCAGCCGCCCAACAGACTGTACCACCCAGGCGGCCCTACCAAATATTAACTTGAAAACAAAAAATTGAATAAAAAGGCTTTCTTCTCACTCAAATACTCCATTCCCACAAATATTTCCAGGCAAGGGAAGTTTTTTTCTGTATTTCTCTCAAAGATGTCCTAGGTTCACATTCTGACTCACATCTATCCTATAGACTATAAAGGAAATCATCCTTTTATATACTATTTTCCAAGAATTTCTGTTTGTATTGATGTCAGGGTGCTTTAATAAAGTTTAAGTGAAAATTGAACATTTGTTTAAATTATTTAAATCTTTAATTTAGCTAATTAGTCCTCATTAAGGCTGCTCCTTCTTTTATGCTAAAACATTTGGTGAAATGCTTTGAGTCACTTCAGAAACTGCTTAATATTCAGTCCCCAGAGTATGTCCGTGAAAAGTTCTCTCCTGCATTCTCAATACCTTCCCTTTGCAAACATAAGGAGAGGAGCGATGAATATGGACAAGGCTGAAAATGAAGACCCTCTACACTCTTCACAGCAAACTGCCTCTCCATGCATTAATGTCCAACCCTATTCCCATCATCATAGTCAAGAGGAGCACACAAAGGTTATAACAAATAACATATTTCATTTTGCTAACTTTTGAGCCAAAAAACTTGAGCCAAGTTATAAAAAAAAGTAAGCCTCTATTTGAATTACAGGGCCCAATTCCAAAACCAAAGAATTAGCCTTTCTGGAGAGTTGCGCGTAATTTGTAGCTTAATCAAATACAGATAAATCTTTGAAAGGCTCTCTTTCTATGGGGCTGTTTTTGTCCTACCAGTGTGTTAGCCTATACTCTGATTTTAATTCTGGTCTGTGAAATCATAACCCAAAGACAAATGTATGGCTTTCTTATCAACCACATTTTACTAAAACTGTTCAGCCCTTTATATTAATGTGACAAATTCTGTTTGAAAATCAAACAGAAAATTCAGACTTTCATTTCTAATAAATAGCCTCACCTCATGGGGCCATGTTGCTAAGTTTTCTCCACTGGCTTCTCAGAAGGTTGCCATTTCAATCATGGTACACGCTATCATCCTCTTAGAACTAACTAAACAACTGCACAAAACAGCTGCGTCCAGAGTACCCACAGCCTAATATTTAAAGAGTCTACTTCCTGATTCAAAAATAATAGTTGCATTTCCAAGGTGATAATTTAGCCAGACAGGCAGCATTTCATTTATATGTTTAGCGAGTAAGTACACAGTCACAAGGCTGTACAAGGCCTGTGTGATAATACATGTAAACATACTCCTTTCCTTAGAGATGTGTACATTATGATTTGACAGTCAAGATTTTTCTCGCCACAAGACACCCTTCAAAGGTTGAACACAGGGGCTTCCAGGGGCTCTGCAGAACCTCTCATCCTACACTGCCCAAAGAAGTAGGGCTGACAAGATGGATTCCTCCCCCTTTCTTCTCTCTCTCCACCCATTTGTCCACCTCTCTGTTTCTTCCTCCTTCTCTTGTTCCTCTCTTCCTAGCCCTGCCTGTGAAATACAGACCTTTATAGCTTCTCTTTCTTCCCCCAATCACATCATTCTCACAGCTTTCTCAACCCTTTGTTGAAAACCCTCCAAATTTAAGAACTTCAAGTCTAAGTGGTGTCCCTTAAATTCCCTAAACTCAACCTGACCAAAATAGAATGGCTGATGTCTCTACTAATGCCACTTCTTCCGCCCAACCTACTTCTTGTTCAATTAACGGGCCCAGCAGGCTCACTAGGACCCAGGCAGGCTGTCTTAAGGACTTCTTTGTGTCCTCTTTTTCCTCATCACCCCCCAACCCACCCACCTGATCTGCTGCCAATCACATGGATCCATATCTCTTCTTTCCACCACCATTGCCACCAAGCCTAATCTAGGTACCTATTTCTTCCCCTTGAATATTCCAGAATTTTTCTAAGTGGGAGGCTATTTCCACCATAACCCATCTTAAACAATGCTATCGTATTAACTTTTTAAGCGAAGGTGTACGTACTCCAGAACTAGCGGGCCCGGTTTCAAATTCCAGCTCTGCTATGTCTTCATTGTGTGACCTTGGGCAAGTTACCTAACCTCTCTGTACCCTAACTCTCATCATCTCTGTACACTAAGGATGGTAAGAGTACTGGCCTCATAGAATTGTTGCAAAAAATAAAATGAATTAATGATTAATAGTAGTGGGGCACCTAGAACAGAACCTAGCTTACATTTAAACACTCAACAGGGATCCCTGGGTGGCGCAGCGGTTTGGCGCCTGCCTTTGGCCTAGGGCGCGATCCTGGAGACCTAGGATCGATTCCCACGTCGGGCTCCCGGTGCATGGAGCCTGCTTCTCTCTGCCTGTGTCTCTGCCTCTCTTTCTCTCTCTGTGACTATCATAAATAAATAAAAATTTATTAAAAAATAAAAAATAAAAAATAAACACTCAACAAATGTTTCGCATTACTTCCAGTTAGCCCAAATTCAGCCATACCATGGACTGCCCCAAAACCCACAGAAGAGGGGATCCCTGGGTGGCTCAGCAGTTGAGCACCTGCCTTTGGCCCAGGGCATGATCCTGGAGACCCAGGATTGAGTCCCGCGTTGGGCTCCCTGCTTGGAGCCTGCTTCTCCCTATACCTGTGTCTCTGCCTCTCTTTGTCTCTCTGTGTGTGTCTCTCATGAATAAATAAATAAAATCTTTAAAAAAAAAAAAAACCCGCAGAAGAGTCCAACAGCAGACAATGAAACTGCGGATCCCCACCCTAGCATTCAATCTGCATCCCAACTGACATTTCAACTTCATATTGCACATCCCTCAGAGACCTGCAAACATACCAGGCAAACTGGGGGACGTACTATTATTCCCTGAAGCCACTCTGGAGCCTCCTTCCTCTTCCTTGCTGTTCTTGCTTCTGGGATTTCTCCTCTCATCTCTCTGCCTAAAAACGTTAACCATCCTTCAAACCAACTATAACTCCTCTATGAAGCCTTTTCTGAACACTTCAACCAAATGTGCTCCCAACTGCCTGGGACTCCTCTTAGCACAGGAGCTCTGTTAACCTGAAGACAGTTCTCCTTCTGTACCTCTCTGTGCCCTGCTGTCATTCTCCCTACAGGTTTGCAGCTTCTTGAAGGTATTACATGCATTCATTGTCATCGTATTCTCCAGCACCTAGCCATGTGGAATATGCTGGTGTCACAAAAAAGATGGAATGATGGCTAATCAGAAGCACAGCCACTGCTGTGGGATGGTAGCTGGGCAAGTCCTAACCAAAAGAAGCATATGTTCTGCCCAGACTGGAGTCCTCTCCATAGTTTCAAATGATGTCAAAACTCACAGTAGAAATGGGATGGTCTCTCCAGCAAGTCTCTCTTTATAAGACACCAGAAATACAGTAGAGTCAATATAAGAGGAATGTGATTTTTTTTTAATATTTTTTTCTTTATTTATTTATGATAGTCACAGAGAGAGAGAGAGAGAGGCAGAGACACAGGCAGAGAGAGAAGCAGGCTCCATGCACCGGGAGCCCGACATGGGATTCGATCCCGGGTCTCCAGGATCGCGCCCTGGGCCAAAGGCAGGCGCCAAACCGCTGCGCCACCCAGGGATCCCGAGGAATGTGATTTTTGTCACGTTTGGTCACCCTATCCTAAAACATCAACATTAAAATACACAGAAACTGTTGCTCACATATCAATACTACAATCAGAAAACCATTGAGCAACTGTATTTAGTGGCTAAATGTAATTTCCTGCTAGATCTACTATTTAGCCAACCCTGAAGAAGCAACTTAGACTTCAATGACGGAAGCTTGTTCCGTGACATATTAACAGCCTCTGGCATGTCCGTCACTGCCGAATGGGACATAATGACACGTACACAGTCCCTCCCCTCAGACTCACAAGAGGTCCCCAAGCCCTAACCTCACAAAAAGAGAGCCACAACAATGCCCATTGCCAACAAGAGAGTGAACACTCAATAAACACTGCTAGCAGTGACATCATCCAGGTACAGGGGGGTCAGGGAGCAGGCCTCCCATTCTTCCATTCGGTCTAGGGGCAGAGCTGTAATCTGACACCAGGGATTTAGACCTCAGTGCCACAGCAACTCTGGGCATTCATAAGCAGCAGCAAAGGGTTCTTTCATTCCCACTTTGACTTTAGCCATTCAAGAAGCATCCTGCCTCCAGTACCACTAAGAGAAACGTCCTGAAGACATCAGTTTCAAGAATCCCTATGATGAAGTGACAGTTAAAGATGATTTGCCCTCAAAAGATACACTTTTAAAAATCGAGAATACTCTCACTCTTTAAATGCCTTGGCGGTACCCACAAATCCTTAGGCAGATCGGCCAAAATCCCTTTTAATGGGACAAGTCCTAGGAAGCTTACTAGAGTCACTACGGTTCACTTTACTATGTTCATTTAATTGCATGTTTGGTTAAACAACAAGAAAGTCAAATTAAATGTTTGAGTTAAAATATACTGGACTACTCTGAAACACCAGGTCTTTTAACAAGAACACAATCAAGTCAATTCAGCCTTCTTATTCCTTATTATCTGCCCCTTTTATTGAGTAGATTTATCTCTCTTTAATTAAATTTTTATTGCCCTTAAAGTATTAAGATATCTTTTTCCTGTAAACTAATTGCCTTTCACAGAAAGCAGTTCCCTATTCTTGATTTGACACTCTCAAATCCTAATCCCACAGAGGTAAAGTAACCAAAGGCCATCAGCACTCCCATACCACTTCCTCCAAGACAAAGAAAGTAAGTCTCTAAAGCCTGGGGCACCCAAATGGAACAACTCAATTTCTCACACAGGTAAAACCTTACTCATACATATGACTTGGGTACAGCTACCTCCAGCTAAGCATGTCCCACTTTCCAAAAACGAGCTGCAGACACAAAAACATCCTGTGAGACAACAGAAGCCTTGTGAACTGTAAAGCTGAAGCACCTGTAACACGCACACTTCCCTGTACTCTGTGGGTGCTCCGTAAATACTCGCAGGCTGATTCACAGGCCAATTACAGAGTCTAGCAAGGAGTCTCCCTGGTCCTACTCTGGGGAGTGTTGGGTATCTAGGGTTGCATCTGGTGGTGGAGGCAGGAAGAGCTAATAGAGACAAAGGTCTAAAAGGACTGGGATGCTGACAGGTTCACATTATGTTGACTTCCCCCCAACCCTCCCCAGGTATCTAAATCTTCTAAAAAAAAAAGAGTAGCTGAAGGGGAGGGGGGGTGGTTAACTGGGTGACAGCCACTGAGGGGAGCACTTGATGGGATGAGCACGGGGTGTTATACTATATGTTGGCAAATCCAACTTCAATAAAAACAAATGGATAAAGGGCAGCCTGGGTGGCTCAGCGGTGTAGCGCCGCCTTGGGCCCAGGGCGTGACCCTGGAGACCCGGGATAGAGTCCCACGGCGGGCTCCTGATATGGAGCCTGCTTCTCCCTCAGCCTGTGTCTCTGTCTCTGCCTCTCTCTCTCTCTCTCTGTGTGTGTGTGTGTGTGTGTGTGTCTCAAATAAATAAATAAAATCTTAAAAACAAAAAAAAAGGTATTGTTACTTGCACCAATGGGGGGAAGTGAATAAAACTGCCATAAAGGTGCACAGAGTTCCCTCACCAGAGAGCCAACAAACTGAAAGGTCGAGAAAAAAAAAATAGAAACTTACTTTTCATAGACCAGCTCCTCATCGATGGAGAAATAGTGGGTATTTACTGTGCTTTTTGGTCTATTCCTTAAAGTAGCAAAATATAACCGATCTGAAAGAGAAGTTTAAAAGACGGGAGAAACATGAGACGCAGGGAAGCTGAACGGGGAGAGTGGTGAGAACACACGAAAGGTCAAAATAATGACTGCTTCCCCATTATTTAAAGCCCCCCATTAGCACGTGGAATTCCTGCGGAGACCTGGTCGCTCGCAGAGACCAGGGACCCAAGAGCAGGACAGGGGGGCAAGATCGGGACTAGGCGAGGCGCCCGGCGGGGCGGGGGCGGGGGCGGGGGCGAGGGGGGGGGCGCCGGGCTCCCACCTCTCCGGGCCCAGGCCAGCCGGACCCGCCGGAGCTGGGGGCACCCGGGGAACTGGGGGTGCAAGTCCGGCTCGGAAATCTCCAGACCTCAGCAGCTACAAAAGGGGAAGAGAGAGGGGAGCCTGCAGCTCCGAAGACCTCAAGAAGAGGAAGGGGCGGGGGGGGGGAGGGAGAGACAGGGCGGGGGACTGGGGGGGGAGGGCGCCCCGAAAGGCGAGGCGAGAGCTGGCCCAAGAAGACCGAAAAAGCGAGCGGGAGCAGGACCCCAGCGGCTGCGGGCGACTGAGCCCGGGACGGCGCCGTCCCACCCCCGGCGGGAGCCCCCTGCGGAGCCGCGGCGGGAGCCGGGCGCGCGGGCAGCGCGGCAGGGAGGCGGGGGTCCCGGGGCGGGACCGGGGCGGCGGGGCCGGGCGGCGCGGCGGGGCTCACCTTTCATGAACTCGCAAGCCCCGATTAGTTCCCCTGAGTCCGCTGCCATCTTAAGCGAGATGCGCGCGGCAGGGCTGGGTCGCGGCCGGCTGCGCTCCCCCGCCCCCGGGGGCTCCCCCGCTGCCCGGGCGCCGGGGGGCTCGCAGTGCCGAGCGCCGAGCCCGCCCGCCCGAGGCGGCGGAGGCGGCCGGGGGCTCAGCGCGCCGGGCGCCCCGGGGACATTCCGCGGGGAGCCCGCGCCCGCTCGGCTCCGGGCGCACAAGCCCCGGGCTGTGGCCGCTCCGCCGCGGCCCCGGCTGCTGAGGCTGCTCCGCCGCCGCCGCCGCGCCAGGGGAACGCAGACCGGCTCTTCCCCGCGCTGCCAGCGCGCTCATGGAGGAGGAGACGGCCGGCCCCGAGCGCGCCCGCGGCGACCCGTGCGGCAGCGGGCAGGACCCGGCGCCCGCGGGCCGGCAGCAGCGGCTCGGGCTCCTCCTCCTCCGCCGCCTCCGCGCGGCAGCGACTCTTCCTCCTCCTCCTCCTCCTCCTCCTGCCCCCCCAGGTCCGCCCTCAGACCTTCCTCCCCGCCCTCCCTCGGCCCCCTCCACTTTCACGGCTCCGCGGCCATCCCTTAAAGGGACAGCCCCGCTCGGTCCGCCAGCTGGCCCCGCGCCCCGGTTACCAGGCGCCCGGCGGGTCACCGGGAGCCGGTTGCTAAGGCTTTGTTGCCGTCCACCAATTGCCGTGCAGGAGACGGGGCCCTGGGCCCAGGGGGGCCGGGCGGGGCCTCCGGGCCAGAAACTTATGAATGAGCCCGCGGAGCTGGGAGTGGAGGTGCGCCGGCGCCCCCGCCTGGGCCGCGGTCCGCTCCCCCTGCCTCTCTTTGGGCCCCTCACCCGCCTTCTCCCAAACTCTTGCGCGTGCACCCGCGCACACCCGCGCACACGCGCGCACACTTGCAGACCGCCGACCCCCGGGCCCTGCCTCCCGCAGCAGATCTTTCAAGCACCCCCACCCCGCCACCGCCGGCACGTCCCCGGCTTTCTGAAAACGAAGAGTAAAGAAAGAAGCGCCACCTCCGAGCCCAAACGAACATGCACCGGTTTCCTCTACACGTACTGGACTTTGGTATAACTTGTGCTTTGTTCTCTTGGGGCGAAAGGTTCCCATCCGGCCCCTCGCGTCCTCTCGGGGGACCGCCACTCTGGGCGCAAAATCATCACAAATGGGCCGCCCGGGGGGGCCCGCGGCTGAGCGCCGCCTTCGGCCCAGGGCGCGATCGCGGAGCCCCGGGATCGAGTCCCGCATCGGGCTGCCCGCAGGGAGCAGGGAGCCTGCTTCCCCCTCTCTCTGCTCCTCTCTCTGGGTCTCTCTGGGTCTCAGGAATAAATAAAATCTTTTTTAAAAAACCATCACAAATGCCTGACCTTTATTTATATCGCTGGGCGCAGGAGGGGGGCGGGGGAGCGAGGCCCGGTGGGGAGGGGAGGGGAGGGGAGGGGAGGGGCAGGGACCCGGCGACACCGGGAAATCCCTCGGCGGAATCGCCCTGCGTGGTCTGAGCTCCAGCGCCGCAGGGAGCGGCTCGTCTCCAAAGAAAGGGCCCCGTCTCGTTTCGGTGAAGCCGCCCGCTCTGTTGGAACAACTTTAACGCCGGGCGCCCCGCGGCCGTGCCCAGCTGCAGGACAGTCCCTCCGATATGAAAATGGCGCTACGGCTCCAGCAGCCGAAGAGCATGCGCTGCGAGGGTGTCTCCAGACCCGGACGGGGATTGGCGCCCGCCCTGGGGAGGAAGGGGGCGCCGCGGAGGGCCGCGGGGGGGCGGGGGGGGGGCGGCCGCGGTCGGCGCGGCCCTGCCAGGGGCTCCCGGCAGCACACAACAAAGGCAAAGGTGCTTTGGGAAACCTGAGTGGCCGGGGCTGTTTAGGTCTCCCGTAAGAAAAAAAAATATATGTGTATTCTTTTAGGTACTCGGGGAAAAAAACAGTACATCTCCATTCTAATCAAACATGTTCCTGTTAAGAGTCAAAAGTAAAACCTAACATCCAAATCTTTAGGCCATATAAATTTAAAGCTGGAAGAATCATTAAGGAGCACTTCCTAGACCCTGTGCTCGCACAGCACCGTCTATATCTTCACATGAAACAAAAAAAAATCTGGAGATACGTAGATATAGGTATATAGATAAATATATCCAGAGTTTTTAAAACTGTAAAAGTCTTAAAGAATAAAAAAATAAAAATAAAACTGTAAAAGTCTTCAAAGATGAATGGTAACGAGTGTCCTGTGTTGAGATGCAGTCCATGTTTAACAGGCCACTGGCCATGGCTATGGAATTCTAAAGGAGGAAACATCTCAGATATGTTGTCCACATTCACACAACTTCTTGAATTTTGCCTGGTATTCCCCCGGTCTGGGGTCAACCGTCATGTTGGCCAAATCAAATTACTTTATTGAAAATTTCTAACAGATTTTACACGTGAAAGATGGAAAAGCAAAGTGAAAGAATGTCTCAACAAAGTTAACCCCTTTGTTTAGAAGCCTGCATTCATTGAGGGTAATGTTTCCAAATTTGCAGATTTAACATTCGTGTAGAATCTAAATTCATTTGCAAATTTCCTAACAACTTTCATCCCGGTACTGTATTAGAAAAATTGCGTGAAAAAAGAAGTCCTGGTTCTCATTCAACACTTAAACTTTTAATTTTACAAAGTAAATAATTAATGAAATTAACTCTAAATCTGCATTTTCAGAAAAAGCAGCTTTAATTGAACACCCTCTTGTTATTTTCTAAAACAGATTTACAAAAAGATTTCTTTCATATAATTCTCTGGCTTAGAAATTTTGATCATGAAGAGTGAACTGTGACCTGAACAAATAGAAATTCTTAAAAAAAAATTTTAAGATTTTATTTATTTATTCATGAGAGACACAGAGAAAGGCAGAGACATGGAGGAAGAAGCAGGCCCCCTGCAGGGAGCCCAATGCGGGGGGGGGGGGGGGGGGGGGGGGGGGGGGGGGGGGGGGGGGGGACGGGGGGGACGGGACTCATCCCTGGATCCCAGAATCACCACCCGAGTCTAAGGCAAATGCTCAACCACTGAGCCACTGAGGTGTCCCAAAATTCTTAGAATTAAGAACTCAAAATTTTTTTAAAAGTTTATTTTTCTTAACATATTTACAATATGGATATTATAATGAAATTTTAAAGACTCTAATTTTTTAATGTTGCATGAAAGAAAAATAAGTGATTATCAGTATGATCAAATCTAACCCAAAATCTGCACAATCTAAATGATATGGAAAATTCTACAAGAAAAATTGTAAACAAGCTAGTGCACACACAGCACATATCCATGTCAAGGTTCTAATGAGATCATAAAACACTTTATTCTCTCAATTATCATGAAGTCAGTGTTCCTATTGGCTGTAGTTTCATAATAAAGGCATGATTTCAGTCTATGGAGGAAGGTAACAGAAGATACTTCTTTCCAATCATCCAACTTAATAGAAGTGTTAGGAAATGACTTTTACTTTAAACAATTATAAGGAAAGATGTTTCACACATAAAGAAAATACAAAGAGAATGAAGGAAGGTAATATTATACATAGAAATTTAACAGTTACATGTAAAAGTGTCTTAACTAAAGCAGTAACTCCTTGAATACTACTTGAATCCTGTCTCTGATGCAGGAAGAGGCAGTCTGCAGACTGAGTGTGCACCTGCAGAGCCGGAAGCTCACTGCAGGAGGCAGCTCCAAAATGTGTCACCAAAATATATCTGGTTTTAATTCAGCCCCTGGAGGCTGCACTGGACACCCTTAGTCATTCTTGAACATGACACCTCTTCAAAACTGCAAAGGCAACTCCCCTGGACCACTTCTTCCTCTCAGTCTTCCCTAGGTCAAAATCCTCACTTCTTTCAACTTTTTCATAAACTACATGGCTTCAAGTCCAGTCACTTTCTTCTCCAATTTGTCTATAAAGTGTGTCCCAGAACTGAGTGCCTGATGACCTAGTATGACTAGTTCTGAGATTGGGAAACAGCACTGATAGAAGATTCAGATGAGAACAAAGGCGATGAAAAACATAAAAGAATTAAATTCTATCATTTAGCTGCAAAAAGAAGGAAAATAGTCTCTCCTGTTGGAGAAGGGCAAGGAAAAAGTTGCTTAGGCTAATCAAAGACCTTATAACTGTGATATTTATATATTCCATTCAAAGTTCCAGTTGTTAAAATATATGATTAGAACATGCTCTTTCAGTTGCTTGTTCAGTCATGATGATGTAAAATGGGCAAATAAAAAATATATATAATACATACTTTGAATTCTTTCTAAAAATTAATTTTCAGTTTAACTGTGAAACAAGGAGCCATAGAAACCTGTCCTTCTGAGTAATTTGAAATTTAAAGTAATTCGAATTGTATAAATATTTTGGTAATTCCTTGCCTGGTGCCAAAAATAATTTAAAGCAATATATATGAATATCAAAAATATGGAGATAATGTGACTCATGACATAGCTGCCCACAGATGCTAAAATCTTGGCCTAACCCAGCGATATTCTGCATCACAGTGATCACCAATGCCTGTTTAAGAACTCTAAACCAGAATGAAAGATGATAAGAACCAGGAAGGACCTGGGAGGTCAGCTAGTTCCAGTTTTCAAACAGGCTCCACAGAGCCTAAGGTAATAGAGGCCCCACCTGGGGGATGGAAGTGAAGAGTGATAGTTGAGGACGCAGGGCTCCTACAAAATATTTCACTTGTAAAAATGCTGTGGCAGATAGAGGGGGAAAAAAGAGAAGAAGAAACTGTGGTCCACAGTGACTTTCTGAAGTCACATAGCTGATTGGTGGTAGAAACAAAACCAGTATTCATTATTTGCTCTAACACCAATAATCTTTTCTCAATTTTCTCCTAACTTAGTTCATCTCACATTGTTCAGCTCATGGGTTCTTAAACTTTTAAGCTGATAAAATGTCAAGCAATGATAATGTATATGCCTAATATCTTTTCTTCAAATTTTTAGAGACAATATTGAAATAATTTAAGCTCAGAATGGGAAAATAAATGTTGCATTAGGAGACACCTGGGTGACTCAATGGTTGAGCATCTGCCTTTGGCTCAGGTCATGATCCCAGGATCCTGGGATCAGGTCCTGGGATTGAGTCGTGGAATCAGGTCCCGCATCAAGCTCCCTGCATGGAGACTACTTCTCCCTCTGCCTGTGTCTCTGCGCCTCTCTGTGTCTCTCATGAATAAATAAATAAAATCTTAAAAAGAGAGAGAGCTATTGCATTATCTGCCATTGCTCTTGTTATCTTATTGTCATATGGCTTCTATAAAAATCTGAATTATTTTTCCACTATTTATTAATAGTATAACCAATATTCTACAGAGCATAGTTTGAGAAATTTAGCGAACACTAAATATAAGAATTCAATAATAATCTTATCCTTGACTGATGCAGCCAGTAAAAACTGACATAGTTTTAGAAAGTGAAAGTTCCACGGCTAGGTCAATATACTTAACATGCTCAATTTATTGTCCAATTTGTTACATTTTTCAAATAGGCTAACAACTCAATACAGTTTTAAAACTTACTGTGCTTGGGGCATCTGGGTAGCACAGTTGGTTAAAGGCTTGACTCTTGGCTGGTTAAAGGTCTGACTCAGCTCAGGTCCTGATCTCAGAATCTTGATCTCAGGGTCTTAAGATCAAGCCCCATGTGGGGTTCTACACTCAGCACAGGGTCTGCTTGGACCCTGTCTTCATCTGAATTCCACACACACACACACACACACACACTCACTCACTCTCTCTCTCATAAGTAAATAAATCTCTTTTTATTTTATTTTTTATTTTTTTTTTTATGGGGCTCGATCCTGGACTCCAGGATCACACCTTTTTTTTTTTTTTAATTTTATTTATTTATTATAGTCACAGAGAGAGAGAGAGGCAGAGACACAGGCAGAGGGAGAAGCAGGCTCCATGCACCGGGAGCCCGATGTGGGATTTGATCCCGGGTCTCCAGGATCGCGCCCTGGGCCAAAGGCAGGCGCCAAACCGCTGCACCACCCAGGGATCCCCAATAAATCTCTTTTTAAAATGTACATAATTTATTCATCTCATTTATTTGTCATTTCTACTCTTTTTGGAGAGGAAATAAAGAAGTGAATGTTTTTTCTCCAAAAATATATAAAATAATATTCCATGTACCACTTCTCACCCCCCTCACCACCATCTCAACTAGTACCACCCTCATCACCATCACTTTAGTGACACGTTTTGAGCTCAAGTTTACAATATTCCCTCACATGTCCATTTAATATATGTCCCTACTATACTCCGTACATGTTTCTATCAGGAAAATAATAAAAGTTAATAGTTAAGTTTCATTGAAAAATGCTGCACAGCAATTTATACCTCAGTTCTCACATCAATTGCCTGTAAGATATTATCATTATTATTCCCATTTTATGGATGAGGAAACTGCCAAAAATAGATGCTCAACAAATCTGTGAAACATGAATAGATAAATGAATAATTAAAATGTTGGGAAATGAACTCACCTGAATCACTTGAAAATGTAAAGCAGTTCCTTTGCAGCCTGGAGTCATGGAAAAAATACTGAGTTTATAATCAGAAGCTGGGTTTCAGGCTTCACTCTGTCACCAACTGTGCGTATTATCTTAGACTGTTTCCTCTAGCATTAAAAAGGGATTATAATAATTTCTAACTCATAGGAATAATAGTAGAATTAAATAAGAGTGCCATGCTGTGATGCTATTGTATAAATATTTGTTATTAATGCTAAAGCTTATTTTAAATACAAAATTATTTCCCAAATTGGATATTCACAAGCCTCAAACTATTATATTTCTTTGGATCTACATATTTTTACTTAATTTACTCCTAGCTAATAACATAAGCAAAATAGACACTCACAGAGAAGTTCTTTTTATCAACTGAGGACATCCCTACAAGGTACAACTTAACTTTGTCTTTCATTTCTGACTGCCTGTAGACATGATATTATTTCTCGAATGTGATGGGGGCCGAGGACCCCATTCAGGCATCATCAGTGAATTCCTGAATTATCCTTGCTCTGGCTCACATTCTTTTAATCATTCTGTTCCAGAAGCCTGGAACACAAATGTTATTCCCTGCGGTTCCCATGGGGACTCTAGAGGCCCTTTTGGAACTCTAGGTTTCTAGTGCCCACTCCTGGGCAGAAACTCCAGGAGAAAATAATCATTTCAGGGATCCCTGGGTGGCTCAGCGCTTTGGCGCCTGCCTTTGGCCCAGGGCGCGATCCTGGAGACCCGGGATCGAATCCCACATCGGGCTCCCAGTGCATGGAGCCTGCTTCTCCCTCTGCCTGTGTCTCTGCGCCTCTCTCTCTCTCTCTGTGACTATCATAAATAAATAAAAATTAAAAAAAAGAAAATAATCATTTCAAAAAATGAACAGACGACCCTTGGTTTCCATTTTTCTAATCACAAAATGCTGTATAATTACTGAACTGATGGTTATTTTGCTGTTGTTGTTCACACCTATACTTGTATTGATTCCCATGAGGAAAAAAACACCCTATGTATCGTCTAGGGACCAAAACTTCTACATTAGGATCTACGTCAGAGTATAGCTGAAGTATAATTCCGATTTACAAATGTGGGATAATCACAATATAAGTAATCTGACACGCACACAAACAAAAATAATTTTTGCTTATCCTAAAATATATTAGCATATTTTTATTATATTTCTCTTCATAACTATGTTTTCTTTCTCATGGCATCAAAAACATTTTTATATTTATGCATCCATTAACTTAGCAAATATTAACTGTGTACCATGTGCCTGGCATTGTGTCAAGTGCTAGGATCGACTTCTTGTTCTTAAGGAAGCAACATTCTAGAGAGGGATATAGGTAAGCAAAGAGGCTCCATAAGCAGGATACATGACAGGTTGAAATATGTGCAGAGCACTAGGAAACCTTTGAAGAGGGTCCAAGCTGAGAAGCAAGGGAAGAGTTCCCTAAAGAATCCTAGACTTGGGATGCCTGGCTGGCTCAGTCAGTGGAGCATGCAATTCCTTTTTATTTTTTTTAAGATTTATTTATTTATCAGAGAGGGAGAGGAAGAGAGCAAGCAAGCAGGGGGAGAGGCAAAGGGGGAGAATCTTTAAGTAGACTCCCCATGAAGCCAGAAGGCCAGCACAGGGCTCTATCCCATGACCCATGAAATCATGACCTGATCCAAACCAAGAGTCTGATGCCCAACCAACTGAGCCACCCAGGCACCCCAAGTGTGCAACTCTTGACCTCAGGACTGGATGTTCAGCCTCCAAGGTCAGCATAAAGCTTACTTAAAAAAACAAACCACCTGAAAATCCTAGACTTGAAGGCTGAATAGGAGCTAGCCAGGTGGGAGAAGCCAGACTATAAAGGGGACAACTTGGCAGGGAGGTGGAAAGGAGAAAGACACAAGGAGAAAATCTCAGACTGAAGGAACTATATGTGCCAAGGCTGGGTTACAATAGAGAAAAGACTAGTTCAAAATTCCATTTGGCTCTAGCATAGAGAATGAAGTGAGAGGAAAGAGAAAAGAATCTTGGTAGAAAAGGTTAAAAATCTGTACTTTATCCAGAGGGTAATGAGGCCCCAAAATAATCCTATTAAGTAGGCTTTGCCTACTTAATAGGCAAAGCCTAGTCAGGTAGGGATTTTTAAAATGCCAGAAATAATTTGCAAAATATTTAAACTAATTGTAAATAGATTGGAGCTTATTCCATTAAACCCCAAAGAAACAAAATTATAACAAGAATATAGACTTAGGCTCAATTAATAGGATCTTCCATTGTTTCCTTCCTTCTTTTTTTTTTTTTCTCTCACTATTAAAAAGATAAACTAGAACTTGCCCATTGTTTTATAGAACATAAATAGGTACATAAAGGGAAGAGTTGTCTGAGATTCCTGAAATTTAATTTGCATATATTGGCTATAAATGTGGATAAGACAATATATATATTTTTTCTATACTGTGAGTATGGACGATCCTAAGCAAATGTAAAAAATAGAATATACAAGAATTACACTGGATCAAAATATTTTAATTTAATAAAAGTAACAGTAATAAAAGTAATCAATTTGTAAGAACTTGATTTCTAAAAAATTTTTTAAAAAAACTTCTAGAAATAAGAATTAACATAAATGATTTGATTACTTGACTTCTTAGATGGCATGTTAATTGTCCCTAACTACTTTGACTATAAAATAATGTGTACTTCGGATTCTAGGTTGAATAACCTTCTAAAGTGTTCCAAAAGGAAAATCTCATAAAAGCACTGAGTGTTATTATCTAATTAATAATTTCCTAGATTTTACATGATTAGAAACCACAGATACACAACGAATATGTCTGGTATGAAATCAGATCTTTGCTTTTATCCCTGTAGCAGGCAATGCTCATAGTGTGCAAATGCCTTCAAAATGCAGGAAACATACCCTTTAAAAAGAATTTAGATTTTGGTAGTTCTCTACTGTTTCTACCCACCATACTTCTCACACCAAATATGTGGTTGCTTTCCAAACCAACCAATTCTCCAATTCTCCACAGACACCAGCTAAATGTCCTACAATTCACTTCAGTTCTGACACTTCCTACCTGGAGTTGGCCCAGACCCCACAGGTGAAGGGCTCAGTTCCACAAGGCTGCCCTACTTCAGATGCCAATCACTAGTTCAAGACTATCACCTGCACTGACCAACTGGCTATGAGTCAGGGGTCCCCACGACCCATTCCTCAAGTTCAATAGTTTGCTAGAATAGCTGACAGGCCTTAGGAAAATATTCTACTTCCTATTACCAGTTTATTACAAATGATACAAATCAGGAACAGCCAAATGGTGCATAAGGGAAAGTATAGGGAGAGAGGATCAAAGCTTTCATGCCCTTTCTGGGCATGTCACCTTGCCAGCACCTCGATGTGTTCACCAATTCAGAAGCTCTGTGATTCCCACCTTTAATCATTGGCTGTTAGTGACCGAACTCCAGCCTCTATCCCCTCCCCTGATGTCTAGGGGAGAGACCTCCCCCTGGTTCCTCTGGTAACCAGTCCCATCCTGAAGCAATCTAGGAGCTCACCAGGAATCACCTCAGAGTATAAACCCAGGTATGACTTGTTAGGAATAACCAAAGATGCTCCTGTCATCCCCATCATTCAGGAAATTCCAAGGTCTTAGAAACTCTGTATCAGAAATGGAAAGAAGGGGGGCACCTGGATTGACCATCTGCCTTCGGCTGAGTTCGTGATCCCGGGGTCCTGGGATAGGGTCCCCGCAGGGAGCCTGCTTCTTTCTCTGCCTATGTCTTTGCCTCTCTCTCTCTGTGTCTCTCGTGAATAAATAAATAAAATCTTAAAAAAAAAAGAAAAGAAAAGAAAAAGAAATGGGAAGAAGACCAGAAGACCCTGGTGCCTCATTGGTTAAGTCTTGATCTTGATTTCACCTCAGGTCATGATCTCAGGGTTGTGAGATCGAGCCCTGGTACAGCTTCTGCGCTCTGCTCGGAGTCTGCTTGAGATTCTATCCATTTCCCTCTGTCCCTCCTCCAACTCACATGCGCTCTCTCTATCTCAATCAATCAATCAATCAATAAAATATTTAAAATAAAAAGAAATGGGAAGAAGACCAAACATATATTTCTTATTTTCACACGTAGAAAAAGAAAAGCCTATGGATTATTTGGGAAAGGAAGCTTCCTCGATCTTTCCATTTTATAATTGCCCAAAACTATTTAGTAAGAGAGGGCTTTTAACTGCAAATATGTGAACTATAAACAGAAAGTCAGTATTCATTGGGTAACACGGGTCCATTGAAGCTTTATTAAGTTTTAGATTATTTCTGACTATGCAGTGTCTTAGGTCTCCTAAGAAGCAGATTCTGAAACAAGATTCCAAGTGCAAGTCATCTATTTGGGAGGTGCAGAGAATACCAAATGAGGAGTGAGGAAATGGGGCAGGAAAGGAAGGCAATCAGTGGAAGGTGTGCCTTCAGGCCCAGCTGCCACTGCAGGCAACTGGAGCTGATTCCCCAGGGTGTACTGGGTCATGGTGTAAAACTACCTGCCTCCCAATTCACCCAAGGGCAAAGGAGCTCTGATATTTATCTACTACCTACCAGTTGAGCACTTCTCCTGGGGAGGTTATTTCTCTCATAGCCAGAGGAGGTGTGAGTACATAGTGTCAAAAACAACAGATACACAAAATTAGAAGTGACATGTCTTTGTATTTGCCTATTGGAGGTTATTTCACTGCTGCCTCTCATGGCAAAACTCCTCAAAATATTTCTGTCCTCTCTGTCTCCAATTCTCTCATTCTCTCCTGAGCACACTCCAGTCAGGCTTCTGTACCCACCATTCCACTAAAACTACTCTTTTCAAGGTCAACAGTGACCCACAGAATGTTAAATTCAACAGTCAATTCTAGCATCCTCCTTAACTTATTAGCAACACTGAACCCCATTGTTTGCTTCCTTCTCCTTGAATCACCTTCCTCACTTGGATCCCATGGCACCATATTCCTGGTGTCCCCGCTGTCGCATCCACTGCTGCTTCTTTAGACTCTCTTCCTCCTCATTTTCTCAAGCTCTTGAAACCAAAGGATCCCAAGTCTATTATACTTCTTGTCTCTATCTTAGCCTTTCCTGCTATGATTTCATCTCGTCGTGTGGCTTTAACTCTGATCTGGATGCTGACTTCACATTTTTATCTCCAACCCTGACCTCTCCACTGGTCTCCTGACTCGTATATATATATCCAACTGCGCACTAGACGTTTTCACTTGAATATTTAAAAGGAACCTCAAACGGTGTGCCCCCAAACAAACTCTTCATCTTTCCCCTAAATTTTGCTCCAAATACAAACTTTCTCATCTCAGGCAATTCTACCTTTCTCAGTGGCTCAGGTCAAAAACTTAGGATTTATCCTTGGTTCCTCTCTTTATTTCATATACCACATCTAATCTGTAGCACCTCTACTTTCAAAATATATTCAGAACTGGAATAGTTCTTCACTATCAAACCACATCCAAGCCATCGTCATCTAAGAATAACTGCAATGATCTCCTAACTAGCTTCCCTCATTCTGCCCTTGTCAACTATGGCCTAGTCTCAACAGAGCAGCCAAACGATCCTTTCAAAATGCTAAGTCAGGGACTCTTGGGTGGTTCAGTCAGTTAAGCATCCAACTCTTGATTTCAGTTCAGGTCATGATTTCAGGGTCTTGAGATCAAGCCCGTGTGGGGCTCCATGCTCTGCATGGAGCCTGCTTAAAATTCTCTCTCCCTCTCCTTTTGCCTCACCCCTTCCCCACCACACTCTCTCAATTAATGAATTAATGAATTAATGAATAATAAACAAACAAACAAATAAATAAATAAATAAAAATAGTAAGATACTAACTGAGCCAGCCAGGCACCCTCAATAAAAATAGTAAAATACTAAGTCAGATCCTATCACTTCTTGGCTCAAAATCTCTAATGTAGTCCCAAACCATTTAGAGTAAAAGCCAAACCCTTAAAACAAAATGAGAAAGTCTCTAAGGGACACAGCCCCTTATTACTCCTCCAACTGCACCTTCTATCATTTTGCCCCTTATTCCTATTCACTCCAGCCACACTGGTCCTTGCCATTTCTTGAACATCCCATACACATTCCCACTTCAGGGCTCTTGCCTTTGTTGTTCCCTCTGCAAGGGACTTACTCTCATCTCCCTTCGGTCTTTGCTCAAATATCATTTTCTCAGTGAATCCTTTCATAACCACTTTTAAAATCTGAACCTCTCATCTTCCACCAGCACTCCCTGTCTCCTTCCTTGATTGATTTGTCTCCACAGCACTTACTACTTTCTAACATACTGGATTTTTTTTTTAAGATTTTATTCATTTATTCATGAGAGACACACACAGAGAGCAGAGACACAGGCAGCAGGAGAAGGAGGCTCCATGCAGGGAGCCCAATGCAGGACTGCATCCTGGTACTCCAGGATCACACCCTGGGCTGAAGGCAGGCACCAAACCACTGAGCCACCCAGGGATCCCCTAACATACTGATATTTTACTTATTTTGTTCCATGTCTATGACCCCCACTCTAGATTATAAGTCTCATGTGGCAAGAATTTCTGCCAGTTGGGTTCACCACTGTGTCCTCAGAGTCTCAGAGTCTAGTAGAAAACCTGGCACATGGTGGTACCCCAACCAATATTTTAATTAATTCACTAAATGTGTAATTAATTTAATTGATTAATTAACTAACAACTGGTGAGAACAAAAGTTTAAGACTGAAGTGGTTTGAAAAGTGACTAAAAGATTCAGAGTATGAGACTGATCATTAAAGCAACACTTTTAAGAAGCTTAGGTCAGAAGGAAGATGAGAGATAAGGCAGGGATGTGAGAGCATTGAAGGACAAAGGGAATGTTTTGTTCTGTTTTATTGTTTTAAGGCTGGTATCTTTGAGCACACTGACAGATCGAGGGAAACAGGACAGTGAAGTTGGAAAGACCAAGGCCAGAGGGAAAGTCTAACTCATCTGAAGAAATGGAAGGGACAAGATTAAGAATGAGCAAGATTAGCCCTGATTGTGTGAGGATCACCCCCTCTTCCAGGACGGAACAGCTAACTTTTTAAAGGGCCAGGTAACAAGTATTTTAGGCTTTTTAGTCCTTTAGGTCTCTTACAAGTACTCAACTCTGCCTTTGGATTGCAAAGGGAGCCATAGACAATTCATAAAGAAATGAGCATAGCTGTCTTCCAATACAATTTTATTTACAAATCATATGGCAGGCCCCCAGACTGTAGGTTGCCAACCCCAACTCTAAGATTATAAGGAAGGCAGTATGAATGAGAGCAAATGTACTTACATTTATGAATTGGATGGGCAAGGGATGGAAATAGTATACTTGCCTCTTATGACCTCTATTTTCTTTATGAATTAGAAGCTGGGGAGAGGATTTTGACTAGGTTGGGGTTTTGTGGAGGATGGTGAGTATCTAAAATATTTGAAATACAGAAAGGAAGGGGGGGTGAATATTGCCAAACAGAGACTAGAAACCAATCCACACCATTCTGTGTGTGTGGTTTTTTTTAAAGATTGATTTACTTATTCATGGGAGACACAGACTGAGAGAGAGAGGGGCAGAGACACAGGCAGAGGGAGAAGCAGGCACCTCGCAGGGAGCCTGATGCGGGACTCCATCCTGGATCACGGGATCATGGCCTGAGCCAAAGGCAGGCGCCCAACCGCTGAGCTACCCAGGTGTCCCCCCACACCATTGTGTTTTATCAAAACCAGTCTTGGGAACAGTGAAGGTCAATTATCTGACAGAGAAAGACTTCATGAAGCTAGTCTTACGTTGGCTGCCTTCCTTCCCCTTCTTCCTCCAACAGCACTCTCATTTGCTTTTGAAACATTTACCCCTCAGTCTCTGCCAAATATATGGTTGTGGCAGCATTAACCTCAGACTTCCCCCTCAGCTCTAGACCTGGGTTGTGGCTACCTCCCATGGTGGTCACAATGACTATGTTGGGGATGAAGAAAGAACATAGTTTGGGCCTGTGTGAACCAGTCTAACACAATTTTGGACAAATCTGCCATGATGATCATTCTGTGACCTGAAGCCTTCTTGAGCATAGCACCCTCCACATTCTTTTTGTTTAACCACACCCTTAAGCATACCCTTGGGGCATAACATCCTTGATCTGCTCTTGAGATAAGACTATGATTCTCAAGCATTTGCTTCCAAGTGATCTCCTAGCACATAATACCCAGCCTCTAGGGGTATAAAAGCAGGTCTTTCAGAGTGGGGTGATAGAGACCTACTCATCTTGCAGCTAGCTACCCAAGACATGCTTCTGTCCCAAAGTCCCTTTAATAGGGCAGCTCGGGTGGCCCAGCGGTTTAGCGCTGCCTTCGGCCTGGGGCGTGATCCTAGAAATCCGGGATTGAGTCCCACGCCGGGCTCCCTGCATGGAGCCTGCTTCTCCCTCTGCCTCTCTCCCTCTGCCTGTGTCTCTGCCTCTCTCTCTCTCTCTCTCTCTCTCTCTCTCTCTGTCTCTCATGAATAAATAAATAAAATCTTTAAAAAAAAAAAGTCCCCTTAATAAACCATTTATCAAGCTGGACTTGTCAGCCCCCTTCTTCCTCCTTATGGCTCCTTAGGCCTTTGAAGGTTGTTTTGTATATATCTTCCTTTTGAAGAACAGGGCCAAAGAGAGAAAATGAATTCCAAATTCTGTCCAGAGAAACTTCCAAAAAGCTAAGTGATGAATGATGTGGGGAGAAAAGTTAACATCTAGAACGGTAGCCACCTTTTTGCCACCAAGTAGAATCCAAGAATAAAGGCAGCCCATGGAAGGCAGGCCAGAGAGAATAGAAACAGGACTTGATGACATCATTAGATTACCCATGACAGAAGAAACTACACATGATATTTTTTATTTTGGAGCCACTAAAATCTCCTTTTGAGTTTGAGTTTTATTGTCTGTGACTAGCTACATGAGAGTCTGAAATAACACAGACCTTACTTTTTAAACATGTGATTTGGGATTATTAGCATGGTTATAAATGGGGTTAAGTACAAGGAATCTGCATTTTTAAATAATTATTCCAGGTGATGCTTTGACACATGGCCTTAAAATAAAAGAAAAAGTTGAAAATAATAAAAGGTTAAAAAAAAGATAAAAGGTGAGCACTCTAAGAAGCTTCAGAGGCTGAAAACTCACATTTTAACTAATCTGTTAATTGAATAAATACATATTGAGCATCTTCTTTGTACTAGGCATTGTTCTTGATGCTGGAGATAGAACAGTGAACAGAAGACCAAAAAAATCCTCCTTTTAAAGAGGTTACATTTTAGGTGGGGGGGAGATAAGTAGAGGAGAGAAGAACAGTAAAAAAATAATATGTCACGGATGCCTAGGTGGCTCAGTGGTTGAGCATCTGCCTTTGGCTCAGGGCGCGATCCCAGGATTCTGGGATGGAGGAGCCTGTTTCTCCCTCTGCCTATGTCTCTGCCTCTCTCTGTGTGTCTCTCATGAATAAATAAATAAAATCTTTTAAAAAATATGTCAGATGGTGATGAGGATTATAAAAAAGAATAAAACTGGGTTCAGGGATACATGGTAAGGGGATGCTATTTTACATAGGTTGTGCAAAATGGAATAAAAGAAGCCTCATTTAAAATGGAGTTGGGAGGCGAGAAGGGGGACCTCTCACACACTACTGCTCATTGTCAATTGCAGACCCCAATGGGAAGAGATTTACTTACATTCCCAACAGAAAGAAGTCTACTTTACTACTCCAGCAGGAGGAAGAATTTCTTTTTGTGTGGCAACAAGCTCAGCCAATAAGAAAATACCACAACTTGGGGCACTTGGGTGGCTCAGTTGGATAAACATCCTGACTCTTGATTTCAGCTCAGGACATGATCTCAGGGTGGTGAGATGGAGCTCTGCATTGGGCTCCACACTCAGGGCAGAGTCTGCTTAAGATTCTCTCCCTCTCCCTCTGCCCCTCCTCCCCGCCCTGTGTGCACAAGCTCTCTTGATTCCTCACTCTCTCTGAAAGAGGAAGGAAGGAAGGAAGGAAGGAAGGAAGGAAGGAAGGAAGGAAGGAAGGAAGGAAGGGAGGGAGGGAGGGAGGAGGAAGGGAGGAAGGGAGGAGAGGAGGGGAGGAGGGAGGGGAAGAGAAGAGAAGAGAGCAAAATAAAACACAACTCAGCCAATGAGAAACTGTCACCACCCTGAACTCTTGCTTTCCTTCAATGGACTGTCATTCAAAGCAGCAACCTTCCAATGTTCTTTTCTCTATAAAATTTCTCTACTTTGATCTCCAGACATGACTATGCTTTGCCATAGCATGCAGGTCCTGAACTGCAATTCCTCTGCTATTCATGAATAAACCCATTTGGATGGTAAAATAATCATCTGTTTTACTTTTTTTATGATTATTTATTTTAGAGAGACTCAACATGTATGCATGAGCGAGGGAAGGGACAGAGGGGAAAGGAGAGAGAAAGAGAACCTGAAGGAGACTTCAGCCCCGAGTGTGGAGCCCCGCCTGGGGCTCTATCCTGTGACTGTGAGATCGCCACCTGAACCAACACCAAGAGTCTGAGCCACCCAGGCACCCCTGGCTGTTTTACTTTTTAAGGTCAACAGTAGTCAGAGGAATCTCTCTGATGAAGTGTTATTTGAGCAAAGACCTAAAAGAAAAAAAGAGGAGTGTGCTATGCAGATATTTAGGGAATAATTTTACCGCGTAGAGAAAACATCAAGTGCTAACCAGTGAGCCCTGGGCATTTTGGAAGCAGTCAAGGAAAATCGGGTTGATGGAGCTGAGTGAATGAAAGGGAGAGGGGTAGGGAATGAGAGCAGAAGGGAAGTAGGGAGGTTGGGTGCAGCACATCTGTAGATCTTGAGAAGCTCCTTGGATTTTTTTTAAGATTATTTATTTATTTATTCATTCATTCATTCATTCATTCATTCATTCATGAGAGAGAGAGAGAGAGAGAGGCAGGGACACAGGAAGAGGGAGAAGCAGGCTCCATACAGGGAGCCCGATGTGGGACTTGATCCCGGGACCCCAGGACCACACTCTGAGCTGAAGGTGGCACTAAACCACTGAGCCACCCCCACCCCCCAGCCCCGGGCTGCCCAGCTCCTTGGATTTTAATGATGTCTATGCCTATAGAACTAAATCCCCATTCATTATCAGGACCTTGAGGCCCTTGGCCGTCTGTCCCCCTGCACTTTGCAAGCTTGTCTTTAGCCATGTCTGATTTCATACTTGTCCTCTTCCAGGCCATGAAGGTGTCTCTTCCCTAGACGTGCCATGCCCCGTATAGTTGGTGCCCTCCATGATACCCTTTCTACCATCTCTGTCTGCCAAAAGCCTGTTGGCCAAAAACCAGCTCCAATGCTACTTAGAAGACTTAGAAGCGGAGGACTTAGACTTAGTTATTCCCTCTCCTGTGCTCCCACAGAAATATATCTGTACCTCTTTTGGGGATGCTTATCATTTGAAAATCTACAATAAAGGCATCTCACTGGATGACTACTATTCCCACCAGATTGTGGACTGTTTATTCTCCTTTAAATTTCCCCAAATTTAAGGGGTGCCTCGTATCTATTAAATCTTCAATAAATTTGTTACATAAAAAGGTGAAGTGTGTCTGGGTATGATTAGCGATCCAGTGTGACCAGAGCAAAGGGCCCATGAAAGAAAGTTCAGGGATATAAAACTAAGGAACTAATGGAGAGTCGGGTCCCGGCAGCAGCTGCAGCGGCTCTCCTCTCTTCTGACCCTTTTTGCTATCTCCCTTTCGCTTCTGGAAACATAGCCTCTGGAGTGGCGGTTTCTGACTGTGTCATCAAAATGTTCAATGACATGAAGGTGCGTAAATCCTCAACACCAGAGGAGGTGAAGAAGCGCAAGAAGTCAGTACTTCTCTGCCTGGGCGAGGACAAGAAGAACATCCTCGAGGAGGCCAAGGAGATCCTGGTAGGTGATGTGGGCCAGACTGTGCACGACCCACACGCCACCTTTGTCAAGATGCTACCAGACAAGGACTGCCGCTATGCCCTCTATGACACAACCTATGAGAGCAAGAAGGAGGACCTGGTGTTTACCTTCTGGGCACCTGAGTCTGCACCCCTTAAGAGCAAAATGATTTATGCCAGTTCCAAGGATGCCATCAAGAAGAAGCTGACCAGGATCAAGCATGAATTACAAGCAAACTGCTACAAGGAGGTCAAGAAATTGGGGGGCAGTGCCGTCATCTCTCTGGAGGGCAAGCCTTTATGAGCCCCCTCCAGCCCCCTGCCTGGAGCATCTGGCAGCTCCAGACCTGCCCTTGGGGGTTGCAGGCTGCCCCCTTCCAGCCAGACCGGAGGGGCTGGGGGGATCCCAACTGGGGGAGGGCAATCCCTTCACCTCAGTTGCCAAACAGCCCTCTCACCCCCTGGACATTCCTCCTCCCTGTATCCCTGATGGTTCTGGCTTTCCCAAACCGCTTTTGATCTTCTGATTCCTCTTGGGCTGAAGCAGACCAAGTTCCCCCCAGGCACCCCAGTTTGGGGGGGCCTGTATTTTTTAACGACACCCCAGTTTCCTCACCTGTTCCTCCCTTTTCCCATGCTGCCAACTTCTAACCACAATAGTGACTCTGTGCTTGTCTGTTTAGTTCTGTGTATCAATGGAATGTTGTGGAGATGACCCTTCCTTGTGCTGCCTGGTTACCCTCCCCCTTTTCCCCCTGGTCTTGGCACTCATGGAAAAAGGACCAGTAAGGGACCTTCAATTAATCACACACAAACACACACAACAATTTAAAAGAAAAAAAAAAAAAAGAACTAATGGAGACTTTCTAACACCAGGCTGAGCATTTGAACTGTTGCATCACACCTCTGCCTCTTGATTCCCCAATCTTCCATTTGCAGTAAAGAAGGCTGATGGTGTTTTGTTTTGTTTTGTTTTGTTTTAAGCTGTAAGTCTGTGTCAGGGTTAAAAAAGCATTCAGATTTTTAGCAGAGACTAAAGGAAAAAAATGCTGTCATACATTTCACCCTCATTAGTCTGAAGCCCAGACACTACTGAGACAAATTTGAACATACTTACTTTGGAGACTGACCCATGATAGAGTCTAAACTGTCATTGTGTGATTTGAGCTAGCTTCCAAATCTTTCTACGCATCCCTTTTATCATCTGTAAAGTGGGGATGGAACCTACATACTACGTTGTGAGGATGAATGACGTAATGCGATGTAAGCCACCTAGCCTTCACACAGGCCGAGATACTTGAGTGTTCAACAAACATTAGCTTGTATTATAAATTAAAGTAAATCACCAACTTATTGACCTACCAACTCTACAACCTCCTTTGTAGATAAATCAGGTAAAAACTCTGCAGGTTTAACAGCTGAGTCAAAAGCAGGTAAGAGTCAAGAAGTATGAGGAGAACATTCAAGAATCTACATTTCCTATTTCTTCCTAACATTTTATGGTCTATGTAAAGACCACAAAGCCTAAGTATCATGAAATGTCCTTCTAAAGGCATACAGAATTTTGCATAGAAATCATAACTCAATATATTACATACAACTCAATATATCTCTGATCAAATGACCACTTCACTAGGAGTAATTAAGCCTCTTAATTAAGAGTCTTCATTAAGTTTCTATTTGCCTCTTAGTGGGAAAAGGACAGGGTAGGAAATTCTATCTGAAGTAAATCTGAGAACTGTAACACTAGGAAAATGTTTTAAGTGTCTGCTTTTAAAAATGAAGTTCATGAGATGTCTGGGTGGCTCAGTGGTTGAGCATCTGCCTTCGGCTCAGGGAGTGATCCTGGAGTCCTGGGATTGAGTCCTGCACTGGGCTCCCCTCAAGGAGCCTGCTTCTGTCTCTGCCTCTCTCTGTGTGTCCCTCATGAATAAATAAATAAAATCTTTAAAAATAATGAGATCCACAAATACTGTATTATCTATCTGGAAAGTGACATCCATGTTCCTGGAGCAATTTGCCACTTTTAGAATTGTTGTGAAATATAGAAGCAGAACCTGGCTGAGAAAAATTAGAAACAAATTGATATCCAGTCAGTCTTCTGGAAGAAAGTTCCACTTCTTTACTGTGACTCTATTCTTTCACTTCTTATTCCATTGTCTCCATGTTCCACATTCCTTCAGCTAAGCTCCAAGCCTAAGAAGGGAGTCCAGTGTTGGAGAGGGGTTGGTTAATCAACATGAACCCTGCAGTCGGCCTGCGTTCAGATCACAGTCTAGTTGCTTTCTAATCAGCTATGTGACTTCATCCAACCTGGTATTACTTAATACAACTTCACTTTTCTCTTCTGTAAAAGAAGAATAAACAGGGGCACCTGGGTGGCTCAGTCGGTTAAGTGCCTGCGTTTGGCTCAGGTCATGATCCCTGGTTCCTGGAATCAAGCTCGGTATTGGGCTCCCTACTCAGTGGGGAGCCTGCTTCTCCCTCTCCCTCCCCCTCCCATTTGTGTTCTCTCTCTCTCAAATAAATAAATAAAATCTTTTATAAAAAAGGAGAATAAAGGGGATCCCTGGGCAGCTCAGGGGTTTGGTGCCTGCCTTTGGCCCAGGGCATGATCCTGGAGTCCTGGGCTCAAGTCCCACATCAGGCTCCTGCATGGAGCCTGCTTCTCCCTCTGCCTGTGTCTCTCTCTGCCTCTGTGTGTGTGTGTGTGTGTCTTTCATGAATAAATAAATAAAAATAAATAAAAATAAATAGGTAAGTAAATATATAAGTAAATAGATAGATAAATAAATGAATACATTCATACATACATACATACATACTTCGCCTGTCCTGCAGGTGAAGTGAAAAGGCACATGTAAGGCAGTCGGTACCAAGCCTGGTACACTACAGTCTATAAATGGTGGCCACTGGCATCACTATGTTATTGTTCAGTCTAACATATTTAACCTCTCTGTAACTTTTTTTTTAAAGATTTTATTTACTTATTCATGAGAGACAGAGAGAGGCAGAGACATAGGCAGAGGCAGAAGCAGGATCACACCCGGAGCCAAAGGCAGACGCTTGACCACTGAGCCACTCAGGTCCTCTCTATAATTTTTAAAGGACAAAAGAAAAATCAAAATGAACAAAAAAACACCAGGCAGCCACACCCCAGAAATTCAAAGGTGATCAGTGCAATTGGGTCTATTAGGTCTAATGCAATTAGGTCTAATAGAGACCTATTGAATTATATGGGACAAAGATAATACACCAGTCTTGATAACAAGCAAGGAAAAAGACCCCTCCCCACAAAAACTCTTCACCTGCCAACCTCCCTCTTACATAACAGTTCATACTACAGAGATAATAATAATAATAATAATAATAATAATAATAATAATAATAATAAAAGAAAATCCAACGTTCTTGACATATAATCCCCTACTGGCCCTGAGTACAAGGATGTTTTCACGGTCAGCTCACCAGAGACCAATTCTAGGGAAGTGACTCTTTCTAAAAACACCTAGGATGCGTTAAAGACACCCATGCCCATACACAGCTTCAGGACCTCAAGGTGAAACAGCCAGATCCATGGGTCCCCACATACACACTTCTCAGAGCAAGTTATTTCAGAAACCTACTGGGACCAAGACCACACTCACTCACACTGACCTGCAATTTGCGGGGCCCATCCTCCCTCTTCTTCATAAGGATATCCGCTTGGGCTATAAGGACCCCACATATTCCGAGTTACCTTTTCATTCTTCTGGGTGGCACAAGCCAGTTGTACTCAGGTGAGAAGACAGAAGAACCCTGCCCTATCACGTGGGCAGACACAGTGTTCGATTACATTCTATCAGTTAGATTCTAGGGTCGAGGAACTAGATCAGATTACAGTGTAGGAGTCATCCCGCCCTGTAATGCAAGTAAAGGTATGGGGGACGCTGCTTTGCCTTCGGAAAACACCGACTGACAAAAACAGTGTGATCTGATCCTAAAATTTTACTAAACACTGCCCAGAGGCTCTTGGTAAAGCAGAAGTGTAAAAATAATGAAAAGTAAAGCCAAAGTGTAAGATGATGAGAGCTGACGGCATCAAAGCCTGTTAGCTCCATTCTGCTATTTATAGCATTGTGGTTTATTCTGTGTCAACACAATCATAGTTGAATTTGATATTACTCACAGTCTTGGTTGATGCTCTTTAATTGGATCAGATTCATGTGCCAGCTGCACGCCCATGTGGGAGGACCATCAATCATAAACTAAATGTTGATGTTTAAAGGTAATGTTAAATTCTCTTTTCCAAATTGGTTGAATTATACGCTGTCATGTCAACTTCTCTTTTTCCTCTGGCTTCCAGTAGGAGCCTATAAACAACAGAGGGCTGAGCCAGCTCAGTCTGTCACTAAAGCAATTTCTAATGAGCTAGGAAACAGCTGAAGGGACGGCTTGACCTCTAAGTTAGGGACGCTAACTATTTGTGGTAGTGAAGAGTGAAGAGCCAGACTTCATGGGTTCACAGCTCCGTGCTCTGGCCCTTGTTAGCAATGCGATCTTGGGCAAGTTTCTTAGTTTCTTAGCCCCACTAAACCTGTCTCTCCATTTGTAAAATAGAGCTATTAATAATTAATAATTAAGAGTTTTTGATGATTAAATTAGATCATCCATTGAAAGCGTTTACCATAATGCCTGGCATATAGTAAGGGCTTAATAAATGTCAGCCGTTCGTAATGATAACAAATACCAGGCTAAATGAAGCTTTCCTAGTAGTTACTCTCTCAAAGACATTCCAATTGACACATACCCTAGCCAGGGATTCTCAATTTCAGGACTGTTGACAGTTTGGACTAGATAATTCTCTGTTATGGGTGACTGTCTGATATGCATTGTAGGATGTTTAGCAGCATTCCTGGCTTCTAACCACCAGGTAACACCATCCTAATAGTGACATCCGAAGGGGTCTCCACACGTCGCCAAAGGTCTCTGGGGCGTGGCGGGGGGAGCAGGGTGAGGCAAAATCAGCCCAGTCTGAAGACCACTGTGCTAGATCAATTTTTGTGCTAGTGAGATTATAAATTTTTATGAATTAACAGAAAATTTATGAAAGGTTTAGCTATAAACTAGCAACGATATTACTTGCTTTTCTTTTTTAAAGATTTTTTTTTTTTTAATTTGAGAGAGAGAGAGCAGGCAGGGAGCTAGCTTCTATTAAAGACACAGCATCTTTGTCAGATCACTCTCGACTAAATCAACTATGTCCACCAGGTAACTAAATAGTAAATAAACCACAACACGCAAAAAGCCTGCCTTGTCATGATCCCCAACCTTGCCATTCATTCAAGTCTGTGAAGACAGACAGCGGTGGTCATCCTTACCTCCGTGTTCTCAGTGCCCAGCACACAGTGGACGATGAACGAATGAACGGTGAATGAATGAATATACGTGTGCGCTTCGTGGCTGTGTTCAACGAGTCTGGGTGGCATTTAGGTTTCCTCATTCTTTAGCTCAGTCGGCACACAGAGGACACGACCCCGGATCGCACCCCACTCGCCCGCACACCGTGGGGAACCCGGCGGGCCCAGAGCCCAGGGAGGGAGCACCTTCCCCGCAGAGCCTCGGGGCCCGGGGCCCAGGGCTGGAGGCCGAACAGCGGATCATCTGCAGGAAAGAGCACCAGGGGCGAAGCTGGAGAAGTGGATCCAAACAGGTCAGTCAGCAAGCAGACCTGCAGCGGACTGCGGGGAGGACAGGGCCTGGGCGGCCGGCTGGAGGCAGAAGCTCCCAACAGGGAGTGCCGTAGAAGGATCCCCCGGGCAGGCAGAGATGCCTTTGGCTGGATTTGAATTTGTCTCAGACAACATGTGACATGGTCCAGGCCCAGGGCGGAGCGAGCCCTGGCCTGTGTCCTCCACGGTTTGAGTGCACCAGCTTGGTGCCCATGACCGTTTGGGTCAACACCGCTCTGTCTTCACCCAGATCCATGATACACACGCTGAGCGAAACTTTCCCTTAGAAACTGGGATTGTAAAAAAAAAAAAAGAAAGAAAGAAACTGGGATTGTTTCCCCAGTGGCCCATTAAATGAAGGCGTTTAATTATGCAGAGGACAACTTAAATATGCTATAAAATGACACATAAATCACAAAGTTCAGCAAGCAGGATTTTCAGGTGAACATCACTTCACCTATTTTCATGTGAACCCCCGCCCCCAAAATGATGCAACTGTAATGGGTGATTGCAGGATGTTTCCGAAGCACGCAAATGAGGATTCTTAAATCCCTGGTTATTTGCTACTGAGATGTAAATGGGTAAACAAATACACAGCTCTCTCAAGTCAGCTCAGCGACGTCTACTGTTTGCTGCATTGCCCAATGCACAAGTTAACCATGTGCACAATTTTAGTTGAGTTAAAATGTATTTTTTTCTTATCTTTTCACCCTTTATTATTATGCAGAGGTAGGAACTCAGAGGTGATCATGAAACCTTACAACCCTCATATGAGAAGTTTCTTCTTGGGTGGTGTGTTAGGAAAAGCTACATACTTCCTTTAAGGAAAAAGTGGGCTTTGGAAGAATGACAGAGGAAGGGAAAGCAAATAACTAACAAGCTATCATGCCTCCCTTTTTTCTTTTGCCAGGAATCCTAGACCAAGCCTGAAACTCAATTCTAGTGGTTCACTTGTGTTCTACTTTTATGCCTAGACGTGACTTTCTCTTCTAGTTTCTATTTCTCTGGGCCTGATTTTTAATTCCTTACTTGAAACTCACCATTTGGGGCACCTGGGTGGCTCAGCTGGTTGGGCGTCTGCCTTTGGCTCAGGCCATAATCCCAGGGTCCTGGGATGGAGCCCCACATCAGGCTCCCTGCTCAGCAGAGTCTGCCTCTCTCTCCATCTGCCACCCATCCCTGCTCATGCTTTCTCTCTCTCTTGCTCTCTCTTCTCTCTCTCTCAGGTAGATAAATATAACATTTTTAAAAACAAAACTCACCTTTTTATGGTATGAGCATATCATAAGTCACTTCAATATTTTGTGAAATGAGGTGAGGTATAAATAAAAATTAAACAAAACAATGATAAAAATGTTTGTTATGTAAATTACATTGTAAAGTGAGAGGTGAGATCAGCCTTAGTAATTAGTCAAGTAGTACAATGGAAAAGACATAAATGTTAGAAAACTCACAATAACATTTAGATTTTTTTTTAGTTTTGTGGGGTTTTTATGACAGGATTTTTGACCACACTTGGAGTATTAATTCCTTGGAGGGTTAATACCTTAAGGCTTTATCAGTCAGCAGGTTACTGAGGACTAGGTAACAGGCATGTAGGATTACATGTAGGAGGGGATCCTGATAGGAAAAACACAGAAAGGGCAGGGAAGATAACATCAAGGACCAGCCTAACAGCCTGTACTCCTAATCTTTAAATGGTGCCGTTGCAGCCACAAGGAATGCCTTGGGGGTACTATACAGTTTCTCTGTGATGCTAAACCAGACATGTCAATCATGGTGACTGCCCCACCCATAGCCCTGCTGAAGGGGCAACCCTGGCACCCAAGTTTTACCTCAGCAAGATTCAGCCCTTGGCCAGAGAGTGGTCAGCTCTCACTCCTATCCTGACCTAAGGTACATACAAAAGATTTGCTATTTACCCTAATTCCGCAGTGGGTCACAGAACACCGGTGGGGTTATTTCCATAATCATACTGCTACTACCGAACAAGCAATACATGAATGTGTTTTAGAATTCAAGAGAGACAGTTAAAGTACATTTCCCTCCCTCCCCACCTGGAACCATTCACTTTTCCAATGAAATTAAGATTGTTATTGGGGCGCCTGGGTGGCTCAGCAGTTGAGCGTCTACCTTTGACTCAGGTCGTGATCCTGGAGTCCCGGGATCAAGTCCTGCATTGGGCTTCCTGCATGGAGCCTGCTTCTCCCTCTGCCTGTGTCTCTGCCTCTCTCTCTGTGTCTCTCGTGAATAAATAAATAAATCTTAAAAAAAAAAAAAAAAAAAAGACCTGAAATGAGATTAAGAGTCAGACAGTTGAGGCATCTGGGTAGCTCAGTTGGTTAAGCATCTGCCTTCAGCTCAGGTCATGATCCCAGGGTCCTGGGATTGAGGATTGAGCCCCGCGTTGAGCTCCCTGCTCCCTCTCCTCCCCATTTGTGCTCTCTCTCGCTATCTCTGTCTCTCTCTCAAATAAATAAATAAAAGCTTTAAAAAAAAAAAAGTGAGACACTTAACTGACAGAGCCACCCAGGTGCCCCCTCCCATAAACATTCTTGTATATATACTCTGATGCACATGATATAAGAGTACATCAGTTATATATCTAAGAGAGAACTGTGGGTTGTAGGATGTGTGTATCTTCAAGTTTACTGAGTAATATCAACGTCTATTCCAAAGCAGTGAACTAATTATACTCCCACCAGCAGCAAATGAGAGATCTATTGTTACACATCCTTGCTAATACTTCAGATTTTAAAATTTTGCCAACTTCTCGAGTGTGCTATATGGTACCTCATTATTTTCACTTGCATTCCTATGAAGATAATGCAACCAAGCATTTTCTTGTCTCTTTCAACTAGTGCTCTGGGTGCCTCCTACAAGTGTTTACTTATACAATCTTTATTATTATTCAGTTATCAGTATTTTCTAATTATTGCTATGATTTCTCTTTAACTCATGGATTAATTTCCAAACACATATGATTTATAAGTTTTGTTACTGATTTCTGACTTAAATGCATTGATGTCCATGAATGTATTATATTTGATATTCGTTCTTTGCAAACTTTTAAGAATTTGTTCTATGGACAAGTACATGATCAATTTTCATATTTACTCATGTTTCCTTGAAAAAAAATGTGTATTCTCCAGTAATTGGGTGAAATCAGTTGAATAAACATATATCAGGGATATCTGAGTGGCTCAGTGTTTGAGCGTCTGCCTTTGGCTCAGGGCGTGATCACAGGGTCCTGGGGTCGAGTCCCACATCGGGCTCCCTATGAGGAACCTGCTTCTCCCTCTGCCTATGTCTCTGCCTCTCATGAATAAATAAATAAAATCTCTAAAATAAACAAAACAAACAAACAAACAAACAAACATATCTCAAGTTTCACCATCATGTAGGTCATTCCTAGAGTCAATCAGGCAGTTTGAACCTCAGAAACACAAAGATGAGGGTTGCTGCTAAACTTACCATTTTGACTGACATCTACCTTCAAGTAAAATCTCTGGGGAAAAGCATCAAAAGTCACTTCTGAAGAAAAAGTAAAGTGGGGTTAAGGAAAATTCAACATACAATAAGGGTGTTGAATGAGGAAATGAGGAAGAAAATTAACCTCTATTTCACAATTTTGTCTAGGGACAGCCTCTAGCCTTCCTGTTTTCTTATGCTTTCTAAGGTGGTGGCTAATTATTCTGAAAACTGATCAATGCCAGAGCGCCTTGGTAGCTCAGTCGGTTGGGTGTCTGCTTTCAGCTCAGGTCATGTATGATCTCAGGGAGTCCTGGGATCAAGCCCCATGTTGGGCTTCTTGCACAGCAGCCCAGAAGTCTGCTTCTCCCTCTTCCTCTTCCCACTGCTTGTGGTCTCTATATCTCAAATAAATAAATAAATAAAATCTCTAAAAAAAATTGATCGATGTCAAAATGACCAGTGATTATCTATGCTAATTGGCCAATATGACTCCCCTCCAAGGCAGTATTTGTATTTTAAGCAATCTTTCTGAAGACTCAATGCCAGAATCCAAATGTCGTGACTTTTTTTTCTTTTTTTGAGAGTGTAAGCACATAAGTGTGCATGTGCATGGGAGGGGGGACAGATGTTGTGCAGAGGGAAAGGGAGAGAGAGAAAGAATCTTAAGCAAACTCCATGTCCAATATGGTGCCCATCGCGGGGCTGACCTCACAACCCAGAGATCATGACCTGGGCTGAAATCAAGAGTGAGTCACTTAACCAACTGAACCACTCAAGTGCCCCTGTTGTCATTAATTTTTGTCCAGTGACCTCAATGTTTCCCTGTATCTCTAACTACCATTTATTTATTCCCACAAATTTGAGAGAAAGAAATATCCCTCCTTTATCCAAAGGCTTTGTTCCTTGATTCGATCATCTCCCTCTGCTAGTGTAAGACCTTGCATGCACTGAATCCAACATTCCAAGAAAGGTCTCCCTTGATGATTCTAATCCATGGGAGCTATCTCACAGAAACTCTCCAGTGATTCCAAAGTAAACCCCCACCCCCACCTCCTAACCTTCTAGTAGTGGGGGTGGGGGTAGAGGATATTTCTTCTCAGTTCCAAGGCATTTCTACTGTAACTTTTCTACTTAACTTTAATTTTCTACTTAACTTTTGACAGAGCCTCCTGACAATCCTCCACCAGCTTTTTGGTATTTCGTGGAATTGTGAAATAACAAAGAAGAATCGAAATCACTAGAATGTTAGAAATATACTTGATGACATCTCTGTTGTAAAGGCAAAAATTACTGAAATACTCTTTCTCACTAGAAGATCAGTTCTGATATATGAAAGGAATCAAGTGCTGAGAAGTCCCATGACCACCTTCCTACTGCTCCAGCTTGGCTCTTTCTTGAACCCAGAGCATTTCGCCATGCTTACCACGTTTATCCCTACACTGGACCCAGGCTGCAGACATTCTGTCTACTGTTTCTTGGGATCATATCACATGGCATAAAATTTGGAGTTAATTGTGGTCTCTCCACCTACCCCTATCTTCCTGCCCTCAAAGAAAAACATAAAAACTCTCTACTTATAAGGATTTTACTCTTAACAGTAAAGAAATGAAAGGAATGGGATGCCTAGGTGGCTCAGTGGTTGGGTGTTTGCCTTCGGCTCAGGGAGTGGTCCCAGGATCCGGGATCGAGTCCCACATCAGGCTCCCTGTGAAGAGCCTGCTTCTTCTCCCTCTGCCTGTGTCTCTGCTACTCTTTCTCTGTGTCTCTCGTACATGAATAAATAAATACTTAAAAAAAAAAAGAAAAATGCCAAAAAACAAAAACAAACCCCAAGAAATCCAAAAAGTCCTCAAACCCATGGTCCTCTCATATTACTTCTAGGATGGAAACTAGGACAGAACTTCGTGAGATAACCTGCTGTTTGTTCTTTTCTTTAGAGTTGAATCTATCAAACTTCTCGACTCCTTTGTGTTCCCACCTAAGGAGAAAGGTGTGCTGATCCTTACCACAAATTGCTCTTTTTCAAAATATTCTTGTCAAGGCAGAATAATAGGTGGCACTACCTTATACTGAGACTTCATACCATTCAAGAATAATTGTCAGGAGCACCTGGCTGGCTCAGTCGGTGGAGCATGGGACTCCTGATTTCAGGCTCATGAGTTCAAGCCCATGTTGGGTGTAAGAGCTTACATTTAAAATAAAAAGAATTGTCTGACACTAGTGTCCCATAGCCTGGCACTGATTTGGGAGCAAAGGTCATGGGTCTGCTAAACTTACCATTTTGACTGACATCTACCTTCAAGTAAAATCTCTGGGGAAAAGCATCAAAAGTCACTTCTGAAGAAAAAGTAAAGTGGGGTTAAGGAAAATTCAACATACAATAAGGGTGTTGAATGAGGAAATGAGAAGAGGAAGAAAATTAACTTCTATTTCACAATTTTGTCTAGGGACAGCCTCTAGCCTTCCTGTTTTCTTATGCTTTCTAAGGTAGTGGCTAATTATTCTGAAAACTGATCAATGCCAGAGCGCCTTGGTAGCTTGTCACTGACATTGTCGAAAGCTGTGTCCAAGACTATTTGGCAGTGGTGCTAGGTTAGATTGAGGAGAAGAAGGAGGGGAGCATCTAAGCAAAATCTCTTTTTACAACGTTGCCTAAGTCAGCCCCATAAGTCACTTCTGTTCAGTTTTTCCATGGGCTCTTGGCCAACTTCTTTCAACTCTATCCAAGGTAGTAGTTAGTCATGCAAAACAATAAAAAAGCTCTAAATGTACACCTGAGCATGAAAAGCTTAGGGAGCTTGAACTTGCTCCTGAAATCCTAGGGCTTCATTGACCAAGAACACTATGATTAATATATAGGCCATGCCTTGAGAGGATCAAAGAAATATGGGGAGGTGAATTGAATCTTAGCAGTATAGTGAAGTCTTCAAGAGCCTTGCCTATGGAGCCATATGGATCATGGCCTGTGGTATGGATCATGGCTACTTACTAGCTGTATGGCCTTGGACAAGTTAATTTGTTTCTTCATTTCTTACAATGGCTTGTTGTGTGAATTAAACAAGTTAATATATGTAAAACACTAAGAAAGTTTCCTGGCATACAGTAAGCACTATTTCAGTATTTATTTGTTCATTTGTTTGTTTATAAATAATCTCTACACCCAATGTGAGATTTGAATTCACAATTCCAAGATCGAGAGTCACATGCTCTACTGACCACGCCAGCCAGGCACTCCTAAGTGTTTTATAGTTTTTATTACTGACATTAGTATTAACTTTATCTTATAGCTACATTTTCTGAAAGCCATTTTTAATCACAAGAAGTTTGGCCCCAAATTGGGTATATTATATGTGATAAGAAGAAGAGAAACGTTTTCATTTAAAAGGTCCTCTGAGTTTTGTACTGAATATAGTGTTCATTATCAATTAGGGTAGATTTTCTTTACCTGCAAAAATACACTCATCACCATGTACAATGAGTAGAATCAAATGTGCAACTTCTGGCATTGGTTACCTAAAGCGTCAATAAATCTACATTAGGAATGACCACAACACTTAACAACTTTCCTCCTTATTTCACAGTAAAAATTCCTAGTACAGTTTACTACATGTGCATCTCTTTCTTGAGCTATCACTGTTCTTAAACACTTGTTTAATGGCTTTTGGTCCAATCATTATAAAGATATTTTACTTTGGGAAGTTACCAATCATTTCCTAGCTGCAAAATCCAATGGCTTCATCTCAATTGTCATTCTTCTTGGTAAATCTTCAGTATCATTTTCTAAGGGCATAGACAATATCACACCAAAAAGACAGAAAGTCCTGGGCTGGCCTTGATAAAGCTAAGTCACAAGGCTCTCAAGCGGGGGGCACCTGGGTGGCAGAGTGGTTAAGCATCTGTCTTCAGCTCAGGTGGTCCTGGTATCGAGTCATGCATCAGCCTCCCTTCATGAAGCCTGCTTTTCCCCTCTGCCTATGTCTCTGCCTCTCTCTCTTTATCTCTCATGAATAAATAAATAAAATCAGGAAGTCTGGGTGGCTCAGTGGTTGAGCGCCTGCCTTCGGCCTAGGGCGTAATCCTGGAGTTCTGGGATCGAGTCCCACATCAGGCTCCCTGCGTGGAGCCTGCTTCTCCCTCTGCCTGTGTCTCTGCCTCTCTCTCTGTGTGTGTCTCTCATGAATAAATAAATAAAATCTTTAAAAAAATTAAACATTAAAAAATAATAATAAATAAAATTTTTAACAACAACAAGGCTTTCAAGCAAGAGCTTGTCACTGACATTGTCGAAAGCTGTGTCCAAGACTAGTTGGCAGTGGTGCTAGGTTAGATTGAGGAGAAAACTCAGAAAGAGAGACACCATCATAAAAGTCATGTTGTTATCCAGGCCTAAGTGTCCAGGGCTCAGATCAGGCCATGAGTGAGAAATGGAGAAGGAGTTAATTAGTTGATTATATTTGGAATTTAAGGATAATTTCTGGTCCCACAGCATAATTACACTTCAGTGGATGGACTTGTAAGGTGTCTCCCCAGTCACCCTCCATGCCCTCACCAACTGGCTATAAATCCTGAGCCCAGAGAGGCTTCTCCTTAGCCTGTACCTAACATAGCATCTTAGCCACAGCATAGATACATAATACATGTCTTATTAAGTGAAAAAAATATTAAATGTAAAAAATAGGGAAAATAAACTTGAGACAATGACAGAGGTAGGGCAATGAGTTTGATTTTATTCAAATTGAATTAGAGGTAAAATAGTAAAATGAAAATAGAGAGTTAATGACTGAAAAGATAGGGTTGTTGTTTTGTTGTTTTTTTTTTTTTTTTTTTTAAGATTTTATTTATTCATGAGAGACACAGAGAGAGGCAGAGACACAGGCAGAGGGAGAAGCAGGCTCCATGCAGGAGCCCCATGTGGGACCTGATCCCGGGACCCAGGATCACGCCCTGGGCCAAAGGCAGACACTCAACCACTGAGCCACCCAGGCATCCCAAGATAGGGTTGTTCCTGTAGAAAGGAGGCAGAGTTGGATATGAGAATCATTAGTTGACATTATCACTCAATGACCTTACGTGCCTCCCATTTACAAGAAGTAAAGCTGACTTTTATTGTTCAAGTTTCTAGGAGAGACTCTTAACAAAGTCAGAACTAGCAAAATCACCTAGTTTTCCAGTGGTCATGAAGATTCTTATTGTCACCTGTTTTTCTTACAACAAACAAGAAAATAAGCAAAAATTATGCAGGGGAGGCTTCACTGTCTCTTTGAAGTTTGTTCTTTCCTTACTTCTCTTTCTCTTACATTCTTTTCCTCATTTATCAGATTCCTTGTTTTTTCTTTCCTTACTTGAAAAGCTGTGTCTTTGTCTCAGGTCTAGGACTTTCTTTCAGGGAAGAGTAAATCCGGAGCACAGACAAGGGCACAAAGTCTTCTTTCAAGGAGTGGCTGCATTTTCTCACAGCATCTTGGGGTGGGGCCTGGGAAGACTCCATGTCCACTGGAGAACAATACAGCCTTCATCCCTGCTACTCTGGTATCTTTTCTCATCTTGCTTGCCCTGAGGGAATTAGACTCTTCCGTGGCCTAGATGTCACATTGGTCTTGCTTGGTGAACTCTGCTTTTGTTCTGGATTTTTGGATTTGAATATAACATTTTTTTAAAAGATTTTATTTATTTATTCATGAGAGATACAGAAAGAGGCAGAGACACAGGCAGAGGGAGAAGCAGCCTTGCTGCAGGGATCCTGATGTGGGACTTGATCTTGGGACTCCGAGATCACGCCCTGAGCCAAAGGCAGCCGCTCAACCACTGAGCCACCCAGGCGCCCCTAATATAACATTTTTATTTGTTTATTTAATACAACATTTTTAAATAATGTATACTTACGTGAGAAAATGTTTAAGTTTATATAAATGGGGGAAGCTAGACACAACTTTTTTTTTTTTTTTAAAGATTCTATTTATTTATTCATGAGAGACACAGAAAGAGAGAGAGGCAGAGACACAGGCAGAGGGAGAGGCAGGCTTTCTGCAGGGAGCCTGATGAGGGACTCATCCTGGGACTCCAGGAACAAGCCCTTTGCCTCTCCCTCTGTCTCTCATGAATAAATAAATAAAATCTTAAAATAAATAGATTAATTAATTAAAAGTGTTTACTTTAATCCCTACTTTAATGCTCGTATAAAAATGTAAGTCACAGTGGTGGTTGGATGACTTTATTTTTGTATTTTTTTATACTTTGCTGTGTTCCCCAAGTTTAATGTTTTACAAAAAAGTAAGCATCCTCACTGTTTGCTTTCTCTCCATCTTTACCACAACTCAGAGTTGCTTTCCAGCTATGCTTCCCCGCTTCTCTTTACCTGCCTCTTCCTGGCTGATACAGGCAGCCCCTCAATTGGTACAGTCACAGCACTGGAGTCCTGCTTAATGGGGAGAAGATACCTTTATAAGTCAAAATATTCACTTAGCCTACGAAAGGCTAGAGGCTCAGGCTCTGCTTCAGCAGCCACCTGGGAATAAAGAAAACAGAAACATCAATAAACCATATCTTTAAGACTTTGGTCCCTATTTATAAAGACTTCTGGGGCATTGGAGTAGTTCAGTTGGTTAAGCATCTGACTCCTGATTTCAGCTCAGGTCATAATTGCAGAGTTGTGAGATGGAGCCTTGGCTGGACTCTGAGCTCAGTGTAGAGTCTGTTTGAGATTCTCTCACTTTCTCTCTCCGCCCCTGCCCCCAACCCATGTGCATGTGTGCACGTTCTCTCTCTCTCTCTCTCAAAATAAAAAAAAAATAAAAAATAAAAAATAAAAAATAAATAAATAAATATTAGGCTCTGCTTCTCTTTGATGGGGAATGTGTTTGTTATTCCTGCTGTTAGTTTGCCTTCACAACATCAAAGAGACTTTGCAGAGTCAGAACTTACAGTCTTGGAGAATCTTAATTATTAAAGAACCTCTTTGGCTACAAGTTCATGACCATTCATGATCTCCATCTTGGTAGATGTGAGCAATGAAAACAATTGTCTACATTGATGGAGTCTTATGACAGAAGTCTTGAATTCTTTATTATTCATATTATAGCCAGATTCCTTCATGCTAATCCTCTTTTTCAACAGATAATTGCTTAAAACATAATGGTAAGAAAGATTAGGAAGGAGAAACTTCCAAGACTTACAGACAATAGAAGACACTAAACAATCTACAGACACATTATCAGAACTAGTAATGGCATAGATCTGTATCACAAACAGGATGGAATAAATTCTCTCAGAGGAGGCAAGGTAAATTTTTCAGCCTTGCATTGGATCAACCTGTCTGGGAAAGTGTATGAACCGGGCCCCTCCTTCAATTAGAATTCTACAAGGTAACAAAAAGAAAACACTATATGGTGCTGTCTTCCTGCAGTGGACTTTGGCTCTGTTGCCAGGTCTTCTTGTCTGTGCCCTCTGTACTGAGTATCTTTGTATCTGCTGAGTGCTCTCCTGGTTTAACCCATAACTGCTCCATGACCCCTGACTCTCACAAACTTTTTCCCACCCTGTGACTTGAGCGTAGCTCTTCCATTTTCTACTGTGCTTCCTTCCTGGTCTTTTCTTGAACCTGGCTTTCTTAACTCCTCTCTGTTTCTCCTTAATTCAATGATTCGATCTCTGCTACCTCTCAGGGTGAGAAGTCCTCCCCTGACCGAAAGGCCCATAATATGGAAAAGGGGAAAGGGTCATCAGCATAACTATACTCTCAAGGGTGGGGTCCTTGTAGAGACCACTCCCGCTAAGTGGAATGCCAAAAGGACTATCTGTTTAATACTTTAAACCTGCAGGTCTGTTTGGGCAAGCATGCATAACTGGGAGATTTAGTAAGTATACAAAGCCAACTGAATGATATGAAGTGCACTTGAGAAAAAAATCTCAACTATGGAGTGTTTGTGCCTCAGAATCCCTACTATGCAATAAATATCAGCTGTCTACGTAAACCAAAACAATGTATGTTGGAGTGGACAGGGCAGGTGCCAGAAAAGTAAGGGAAAGTGGGAAAAGGCAGGATTCCAGGTCCCTGCTCTTGGATAGGAAAATCTTTCCCCTTTGTATTCTCTGGTGGTGACTGCAACAAGGGGAAATCTGAGACATATCAGGAGTGAGATGAGATGCCATGCCCTATTTTAGCTCAAAGGCTCCTTAGGAATTTAGCGTCACCTACTCTTCATACACCCCACTTCGGAGCCGTTCACTTCAGGGTCACTGTGACAGAACTCTAGTCTCTCATCACTGGACACTCTTTTTCCACGACAGAAAGTCCACTGAGGACACTCACAGGATTCATCTGATAGGCAGCCCTCAAGGGGCAGGCCCGAAATATTGCCTTCAGTGCAGGGAAACCCTGCGTCTTTACCATGAAGTCTCATTTCACCTGAAGTAATCATCGCCTTATCCATCATTATTCAATTAAGGAATACACCGGTTATTTTAAATTTTTCTGCCCAAGGAAACAATTATTTTCATGACTTTTATCTCAACATTGTGATTTTATGTTTTCTGCAAGTATTATCTAAATGTTTTCACTTAGTTTATAATAGAAACAGGATCCTAGTAAAATATACAAAGAATTTTATTTTATTTTATTTTTTATATATATATACAAAGAATTTTAAAGCTGAAGAGAATATTGGAGATTCTAGTCTTCTTTATTCTATTAAAATAACCTAGGTCTAGAATGATTACATATTTCAACTTAAGTCCTACTTCTGTAAAGGCTCAAAAATATTTCTCCCATGAAAAAGCCAAGGCTCTGAGGGCTTAGTCATTTCACCTAAAACGGACAACTAATAATGATGAAGCTAGTGCTCTAGCTCAGATCCATTTGTCTCCACAGGTTTTGGAGGGAGCTGTGATATGGTCGTGAAAGAGCAATTGATACCAGCACCCATTCTGTTGTGTAGCTTTTCTCATGCAGATAGAGACCTGTTCTGTATACCTAGATTGGTAATGTGAGTGCAGTGACGTGCTACATTTTGAATCAATCCTAAAGAAAGGCAAAAAGGATTTTGGGTTGTCTTTCTATTTGTGTTTCTGGAATCTGATCCTATTGACAACAGAATAACAACTTGCACCTGTGTTTCCCCTCAGTCTTACTTGAATTCTTCCTAGATTTTCCTCTGCCTTGGAGCCTCCCATAGAGGGGAAGGGAGAAGAAATGGGTAGGAAATATCAGAAAGGGAGATGACTGGGTGGCGGGCACTGAGGGGGGCACTTGACGGGATGAGCACTGGGTGTTATTCTGTATGTTGGCAAATTGAACACCAATAAAAAATAAATTTATTATTAAAAAAATTCAAAGCAGTGTTCTTTAAACCATGTCATGTGGACCACCTAAACAAGGATCACTCACTTGGGGGCGCTTTTAAAACTACAGTTAACGGGCTGCCCGGGGGACTCAGCAGTTTAGCACCACCTTTGGCCCAGGGTGTGATCCTGGAGACCCAGGATCGAGTTCCGCATCGGGCTCCCTGCATAGAGCCTGCTTGTGTCTCTGCCTCTCTCTCTCTCTCTCTCTCTCTCTCTCTCTCGAGTTCCGCATCGGGCTCCCTGCATAGAGCCTGCTTGTGTCTCTGCCTCTCTCTCTCTCTCTCTCTCTCTCTCTGTGTCTCTCGTGGATAAATAAATAAAATCTTTATAAAGAAAAAAAAAACTACAGTCAACTTTTGGGGCACCTGGATGGCACAGTTGGTTGAGTATCCGACTCTTGGATTAGGCTCAGGTCATGATCTTGCAGTCATGGAATCGAGCCCCAAGTCAGGGTAGAATCTGCTTCAGATTCTTTCTTTCCCTCTCCTTCCTGCTCATTCTTTCTCTCAAATAAATAAAATCTTTTTTTTTTTTTTTTTTTAAGTTAGCTTTTGAACTGTTAACATGGCGGGGGTGAGGTTACGGACACCGGCTCCCTGCTATGCAAAGATCCATATAGAACTTTGACTCCCCTCAAATTTTTTTTCAAGATTTTATTTATTTATTCATGAGAGACATAGAGAGAGGCAGAGACATAGGCAGAGGGAGAAGCAGGCTCCACACAGGGAGCCCAATGTGGGACTCGATCCCGGATCTCCAGGCTCACACCCTGGGCCAAAGGCAGATGCTCAACCGCTGAGCTCCCAGGCGTCCAAGACTCTCCCAAAATTTAACTAATAGCCTACTGTTGACTAGAAGCCTTACTGATAACAGAAACAATCAACAAATATTTTGTACGTTTTATGTATTATATATTTTATTCTTACAATAAAGCTAGAGAAAAGAAAATGGTATTAAGAAAGTAATAAGGAGGGACACCTGGGGGGCTCAGTGGTTGAGCGTCTGCCTTCGGCTCAGGGTCATGATCCCAGGGTTCTAGGATCAAGTCCCGCATCGGGCTCCCCTCGAGGAAGCTGCTTCTCCCTCTGCCTATGTCTCTGCCTTTCTCTGTGCGTCTCTCATGAATAAATAAAATCTTAAAAAAAAAAAGTAATAAGGAAAACAAAATACATTTACAGTACTGTATTTATTGAAAAATATCTGAGTATAAGTGGACCTGTGCAGTTCAAACCCAAATTGTTCAAGGGTCAACGTATACAGATTCCTAGGTCCCTCCCAGAATTACCCAGTCAGAATTTCCAGGGTGGAGGCATGGACTGGGAGTTTGCATTTTATGTCTCCCTGAAGATGCTTATGTTCACAAAAGTTTGAGAATCACTCAGATTATAGAGAAATATCATTGGCTGAGACTGCAGGAGTCTGTGCCTAAGTGGTTTGAAAATAGAAGAACTGAAATCATGATTAAAATAGAGTAGCCTCAGGGGGGATCCCTGGCTGGCTCAGCGGTTTAGTGCCTGCCTTTGGCCCAGGGCATGATGCTGGAGACCCGGGATCGAGTCCCACATCAGGCTCCTGCATGGAGCCTGCTTCTCCCTCTGCCTGTGTCTCTGCCCCTCTCTCTCTCCGTGTGTGTCTGTCATGATAAATAAATAAATAAAATAGAGTAGCCTCCAATCAATCCTCTTAGCAAACTACAATCTTTCAGGAATACAGTTTAAGAACTATCTTCAATGGCCTTTTTTATTTTTTTAAGATTTTATTTATTTATTCATGAGAGATTTTATTTATTTATTCATGAGTCTCCATGCAGGGAGCCCGACTTGGGATTCCATCCTGGGTCTCCATGATAACACCCTGGTCTGAAGGTGGCACTAAACCGCTGAGCCACCTGGGCTGCCCTTCAATGGCCTTTATGTTATATTTCAATATATTAGTCCAGATACATAACTTGGAAAATAAAAAGCTGAAACAAACTGCAATATATATACATATTCCCATTAGTGACTTATTACATTCTGACATATTACTTTCCTAGGTGTTTTTTTTTCTTCCTTCCTTCCTTCCTTCCTTCCTTCCTTCCTTCCTTCCTTCCTTCCTTCCATCCTTCCTTCTTTAAAGAAACTGCCAGGATGCCTGGGTGGCTCAGTGGTTGAGTATCTGCCTTCAGCTCAGGGTATGAGCCCGGGAACCCTGGGACACAGGAGCCTGCTTTTCTCTCTACCTATGTCTCTGCCTCACTCTCTCTGTGTCTGTCATGGATAAATAAAATCTTAAAAAAAAAAAAAAAGGAAAGAGAAAAGAAAAAGAAAGAAAGCTGCCTTTTCCTAACATAAGGATGACTTAGAAATGAGCTTCTTGATCAGAAGCAATATTGTATCAGACTTCCATTAGTATAAGGATAGTTATATTGGCAGAGCATTGTGGTCAGGGAAGGCAAATCCATACCCTTAAGTTCTTTCCGGTGAGAACAAATTGCTGCCTTCATTGTGATCAACCTGCCATGAGGTGGTTTTCTGGTCTTTCTTGGGGAAAGGTGCTGTATAGAGGGCTCAGTGTCAGTTGCTGCTACTGGCAAGTTAAGCTCTTAGCAGTGAGGACAGCCAGCCCACCCCTGACGCGGGAAGCTCATGATGTTGGGCCCACGTGTAACCTCAGCCCCACCATTGTGGCTGCTGGGCAAGCACTAAGTAACTGCAGAAAAAGGCTGTCATACACAGACCAGTTTATTCTGTCCACCTGGTTATTGAGTCTCCTCTCTGGATGCTCTCTTGCTTAGTATTCAGTTGGGGCACATATTTTCACACCTTAAGCTCATTGTGGAAGTTTCATCCACATGCCTCTTCTCCTCTGTTCTTTGTTACCAATTGTCAAATCTTTGTTTTCTGAGTTCCCAACATTTCAGCCAAACTGTCAATCACTGTCCACAAACGGCCAGAAGTTTATTTATACTTCTGGCCATCTCTCAATTCAGACAGAGTAGTCAATTGAATGTATTGCTCAGGGGGAATCCCTGGGTGGCTCAGCAGTTTAGCGCCTGCCTTTGGCCCAGGGTGTGATCCTGGAGTCCCGGGATCGAGTTCCACATCGGGCTCCCGGCACGGAGCCTGCTTCTCCCTCTGTCTCTGCCTCCTCTCTCTCTCTCTGTCTATCATGAATGAATAAATAAATAAAATCTTTAAAAAAATTTTTTTTTAAAAGAATGTATTGCTCATTTCTGTGCACAGGGAAGGTCTCCCATCATTACTGCCTCACTGGACCACTCCAGAATGGGGCTGCAATGCTGCTTCAAGTTGATGTCAACACATTGTCCAAAACTACCTGTAAACTAGGCCTTAGCTTTTTCTTCCTCAGTAAACTGTCATCCCCCATAAGGTCATAGGTTGGTAAAGAGGCAGCAATGTAGCAGGAATAGCTGGCTACCATGAGCCATCTCTTATGCAACATGCTTAGATCTTCAGGAGCTTACTTCACTCTGCATCTAATCTCATTTATACCATCTCCACTTGATGTTGGATTGCGGATGACTTTAACCAACCTTGTATCTTGGTGGGTCAGAAAACATCGAATTCAGCTCAGGTCATGATCTCAGGATCTTGGGATGGAGCCCCACATCAAGCTCTCTGCTCAGCAGGGAACTGGCTTCTCCTTCTTCCTGCTGCTCCCACTGCTTGTGCTTTCTATCAAATAAATAAAATCTTTATTTAAAAAAAAAGAAAGAAAGAAAACATCCAATTCATCTTGGGAAGCTCGGGTCATATGGTCTCCAAATGTCCCAGATCAGAAATTCGGTCTCTACCATGGCCTAGTAGCAAACCAAGAGTAGTTTCTGAAAAAATAGTTATCTATTCCAAAACGCTAAAGGCCTGTGTTCTACTAGTATGACTTTTGTCATGGCCATACCAAAATAGCATCCAATGATCCCTGTCTCCTTGAGTAATCCCATCCACTTCAGTAGAAGCTGGACTAGTGGGTTGCTTCTAATAGAATATGGCAGAAATGAACTATCACTTCTAAGACTATGTTATAAAGACTTTGGTTTCCATTTTGGGGGCTTTCTCCTGCTTTCTCTCCCTCACTTCCCCTCTCTCTCCACTCACATTGAGAAAACAAGCTGCCTTGTGAGAAGTCCTGTGGGAAGTCCTATGTGGCATGGCAAGGAACTGAAGCCCTGTTTATCTGCCTGGGAGGAACTGAAGCCTGCCCACAATCATGAGTGAGGTTGAAAGTGGATACTTAACTCCGTTCAAGTCTTGAGATGACTGTAGCTCCACCCAGTGGTTGGCGTGATTGCAAACTCAAGACACCAGGAGCCAGAACCACACACCTAAGCTGGTCCCATATTCCTGACTGACAAAAAATTATGAAATAATGTTTATTGTTTTAAGCTGCTAAGGTTTGAAGCAATCTGTTATGCAGCAACAGATAAATATAATGACTATCTGTGGACTTACGGATGTTTTACACAATATTCTCTTCTGATCAGGGAACTCATTTCTCAGCTAAAAAAGTATACCAATAAGGTCATTCCCATTGAGTGTGCTGGTCTTGCCATATGACATCCCTCAGAAGCAGCAGAGCTGAAAACAGCCTAGTGGAGATTCAGTTACAGTGCCAGTTGGGAAACAACACTCTGAAAGGTTAGAGCACTTAATCCTACAGGATGTGGGCTATTCTTGGGACCAGAGACTAATACAGGGCATCCTTTCTCCCATAGCAAGAATACATGGAGAAAAGGGTAGAAGTGAGAGTGGCTCTTCCACTACTACAGTTCGTTACAGTCTCCCAAATTTCATTTCCCATCCCCAAAACTCTGTTGCTGGCTTAGAGGTTTTAATTCCCAAAGGAGAAATACTTTCTGTCAGAGGTCATGACAATGGCTCCAAAGAACTGGAAGATGAGACTTCCACTGGCCATGGAGAGCTTCAAGTGTTATGGAAATAACAAAGGAGGGAGCACTGTTTTTGCTGGGGCGATTGCTCCCAACTAAGGGTAAACTGAGTGACTGCTCTAACACTGGAGACAGAGAAGGACTATGTCTGGAGCCCAAGACCTTCTCTGAGGCACCTCTGAGTACTGTCAAATCCGGTAGTGAAACTTATGGCAAAGCTATAGCAACATTTTAGACCACAAAGGTTTAGAGCTTTTGGGAATGGGGGGTTGGATTACCTCCAACAGGAAAAGAACCCCGACTGGCTGCAGTGCCTGATGAGGGTAAAGGGAACATAATGTGTATAGCAGATATGACCGTAGTAGTTATGAAAATGTTCTTCCGGGTACCCCTGGGTGGCTCAGCGGTTTGGCGCCTGCCTTCAGCCCGAGGCACGGTCCTGGAGACCCAGGATCGGGTCCCGCCTCAGGCTCCTGCATGGAGCCTGCTTCTCCCTCTGCCTGTGTCTCTGCCTTTCTCTCTACGTCTATCATGAATAAATAAATACAATCTTTTAAAAAAATGTTCATCCTTGCTTGTTGTGTATCTATTGACATATATTTACTTCCTTTTCTCTACCCCCTCATCATCCTGCTTCATTTTGAATGAGGACCATTATTGGTGATTAACTTTACGATTTACTCTGTATGTTATAGAATATCCAGATGGGATTCAATAAAAGAGACCCAGAGATGGCTATGGGGACTGGTGGGACTTTGGGCCTTTTTTTTGAGGAAGATGATAGAAATTTCATTGTAAAAGGGATGGTTATATCCTGCTAGGCAAAAGCAAAGAGACATTAGTGTTGTTGTAAGACACGTAAATGGATAATGAATGACCAAAATGATAGGTCCTGCTATTTAGGATCTCTCAGCTCCAACTGCACCTTTCAAAACTCTGTCCAACTGTTTCCATATGTAAATTATGATTTCCAGACTGCCATGCCCAGTGGCTTCTGGTTAGGTTCTGCAAAAGGAAAACCAGGTGGACTGTGGAAGACAGGACAAAGAAAAAAGACTCTCCTAATTCCCATCAGGATTGCTCCAGCAACAGCGGCAGCAAACCATGGCCTCAGGCCTCATTCCACTTGCCCTGCCACATGCTCTGTGGTGCTTTCTTGGCAATAGCAACATTAGCCCCACTGTACTCCCTCACCTGCGGCGCCAAGCCGTGTGCACCTGTCTGGATGCACCCCTCTCCCGAGAGTCTGAGTACCAGCTGCAATGCTCCTGCAGTCTCATCACCAGCTAAAATGTACCCCTTCTTGAGAGATCTGATCATCAGTCCCAAGAGAACACCTCCTTCAAATTCACAGGCTCTGGTGACTCCAGTTATAATTGTCAGGGTTCTCCAGAGAAACACATACATGAACAAAGGAGAGAACAAGAGACAGAGATTTATAGGGGCGCAGAAGTCCCACAATCTGCCATCTGCACGCTGGGGACCCAGGAAAGCCAGTGGCGTAGTGTTTTGGTTTTTTTTTTTTTTTTTTTTTTTTTAATATTTACTCATGAGAGACACAGAGAGAGAGGCAGAGACACAGGCAGAGGGAGAAGCAGGGAGCCCAATGCAGGACTCGATCCCAGGTCTCCAGGATCACGCCCTGGGCTGAAGGCCGGTGCTAAACCGCTGAGCCACCCGGGCTGCCCCAGTGGCGTTGTTTAAAGGCCTGAGAGCTGAAGAGCCAGAGGTGTAGATTCCAGTGAGAAGAGCTAAGAACTGAGAACACTCAGACTGATGCCTTGGGACCAACATTTAGGCACGGAGGGAATTCAACCTTCCTTTGCCTTGTTGTTCTACTCAGGTGTTCAGCAGATTGGACAAGGCCTACCACATTGGAAGGACCAGACTCAGTTCACAAATTCAGATGCTAATTTCTTCTGGAAATCCCCTCACAGATATACAGAGAAATGCTCTCTTACCAGTTATCTGGCATCAAAATTTTTCATCACAAGTTTCTTTTTAAAAAAAACAAAAGATTTTGCTTATTCACAAGAGACAGAGAGAAGAGAGAGAGGCAGACGCAGAGGGAGAAGTAGGCTCCCTGCAACCCAATATGGGATGGACTCTATCCCGGACCCTGGGATCACGACCTGAGCTAAAGGCAGATGCTCAACCGCTGAGCCACCCAGGTTCCTAAGTTTCAATTGTTAGAGCAAAGAATCTCATTTCATTTTATAAATATGGCCATTTTCAAATAAAAATATTCCACCACTCTCAAATTTGTCCACTGGACTCTAAATGCTATAACTATTTGATATCCACTATCTCCATGAAAAGAAATACATTCCACTTCCCTCATAATTTTATGTTTTTATGCTTAAAAGTCTACTTTGTCCTATTTTTCTGTAATGAAAATATACATATTAATTTGCATTGTTTTAAAACATTCAGGAAACACAAGACTCTTAAAAATGTTAAAAATTTCAGGACACCTGGACGGCTCAGTAGTTGAACGTCTGCCTTCATTTGGCTCAGGGCATGCTCCCGGAGTCTTGGGATCGAGTCCCACATCGGGTTCCCTGCAGGGAGCCTGCTTCTCCCTCTGCCTATGTCTCTGCCTCTCTGTCTCTCATGAATAAATAAAATCTTAAGAAAAAAATGTTTTAAATTTCTCTTGGCTTAATTACAATTAGTATTACTATAGAGTTGAGCATAACAAATACATGTTTTCATGAGAGACTCCTAACTCTGAGAAACGAACAAGGGGAGGTGGGGGGGGTATGGGGGGACTGGGTGACGGGCACTGAGGGGGGCACTTGACAGGATGAGCACTGGGTGTTATTGTATGCTGGAGAATTGAACTCCAATTAAAAATATTAAAAAAACAAAAAACAAATACATGTTTTGAAATATTAAATATAAAAGTAAAATCTTATGGATATAGATCTCTTAATGATAATGCTTTTTTTTTTAAGTTTTTTTTTTTTTTTTTTGAGACAAGAAAGAAAGAGAAAGAGAGGAGAGGGGGCAGAGGGAGAGAGAATCCCAAGCAGGTTTGACACTCAGCGCAGAGTCCAACTCAGGGATCGATCTCACAATGCTGAGATTATGACCTGAGCTGAAATCCAGAGTCAGATGCTCAATCAACTGAGTCACCCAAATGCCTCACATTGATGATCTGCTTTTAAAAATTAGATCATGGGAGCACCTGAGTGGCTCAGCAGTTAAGCGTCTGCCTTTGGCTCAGGTCTGATCCCAGGGTCCTGGGATCTATTCCCACATCAAGCTTTTCATGAGGAGACTCTTCTCCCTCTGCTTAGGTCTCTACCTCTCTGTAAATATATAAATAAAATCTTTAAAAATAAAAAGATAAAAAATTAGATCATGTATATCTATGGTACTGGGACGACTTAGAGCTCACTGGAAATCAATTGCAAAAAAAGGTTATCAAGCAAATATGAGGCTTAAAATATACATATTAATAATTATGTGCATATTTATAGAATATTAAAAATATATAGATGCTAAAACACACACCATATGGTAGGAATGAATAGAAAGTGAAGAATTCACAAATCCTAAGCAACAAACTCTCAAAGTTTAGAAAACAGATTTAAACTTTCTGTAGCCTTTGGCAAAGCTAATGAAAATATTTCTCCTAATAATCAGAAAAATGTTTAATTTAAAGATATAAGATTGACCTGTGGAAAGTAAACACTGATGTTTTCATTTCCTTACTTATAATCATGCAAATATATAAAATAAGATGCAAGTTTGTATCTTTTTAGAGACTAATATTTCAAGTTGTCCCTTTATATACTCTGGGGAAGGCACTGCTGTAAAAAATAGGATGGATAAAAAATACACTTTCCTTTTGTAAAGAGGAAGAACAGCAGTTGTGAGAAAGAAGCTAAAAAGGAGAACCTGCAAAGAACTACCTTGACAGCAGGCAACACAGTTTTAGGAGAAAGTACATATTTTAGCAGAGAAATTTAGAAACAAATTTCCAAAAAAAATGTATTTTTTTTTACAGTAAAAAAATTACAGTAAAAAACTACTGTAATGTGCAAACTTGGAATTCATGGAAAGGCTTTATGAAACTCAAGTGCTATGAATACCCATTTGAAGGCTACTGGTTTAAAGAATATTCTTAACAACTACTGTACATATAGCATCAAATCAACAGAATTATTTGTATTCAGAAGTCTTATACAGATGAACTTATAAAATGTATCTACTTAGAACATAAATAGCAAGCCAATACTATTATCACATCTTTAGAACAAATGGAACCCAACTGTCTGAGGCCACAAAAAAATCACTGATAACATAATGATGATCATGTACATGGGAGTTAATTTCATTCTATACAGACTAATTCAGCACTTTCTGAATGTATTATAATACCATCCCCTAGATCTAGATCTTAGATTATGTTTTAATCATCACTGGATAAAGTCCAAAACAAAACCAAGTTTCAAAAACTTCTTCACTGTATGTATATTACAGGACAGCATATTTAGCTGATACACCAAACCAGTTTCATTTGAGTCACAACCTCAGCTGCCTACAGGGACCAGGAAGTAATCTAAATGTGGAAGTAGACTAGGTATAAGATAATAGAGACTGATGAAAAGCACATTCTGTTCTAAAGGTGCTCAATTATTTTTTAATTAGATTTTTAATCTGTTCAATGTTTTGAAAGCCAAACAAAAACATACGGCTGAATTTAGACAAATATACTAGGGTGCAAATTTTGCAATCCTCATTGTTTGGATTTCAAAACATTCCACAGATTCAAAATCAATATTTACCAAGTCCCCACAAGAAAGAAGGTACATATAATTGGAATGAGAAAATGCTTATTAAGTGTTATTGTTCCAAGTACCTGTGCAAAAAGTTGTTTCATTATACTTTACATGAAGCTTCAGTAAAGTGATTAGAACCAGACACAAATTACAGACCAAATCTACATCCTTGACTTAATTTATTATATAAAAAAGAAAAACACACTTAGGGTGGAAAGAACACTCCATCTCAATACTTTAATATTGAAATCAGCCATCATACATACTCATCAACTCTTATATTTCATTGTCCTTATCTTAGGAGATAGTCAAAGTGAGATTAATTTGATGAAGCATTCTCCGCAAATCTACAACACTCTATATTTCATCTCCATATTTATGTCAGGTCCTTTAATAAGTTACTTCTTCTTCGTTGTTTTCTAGTATTTATGAAATGAATTAGTGCAATACATCATTGAAGTATTATTTAAAAGGCAAATATCCTATAGATAGGGATTTGTCATCCCAATTCCTTGGCACTCAATAATATAAGCATCTTTAGCTGCATCTTCTTCATCTTCTGATTTCTTCACAGAGAATTTAGCCTGAAACCAGAAAAGTACTTAGTACATAAACAATATGAGGAGAGATGGAGGGAGAGCCCATAAATCCAACTTAAAAAGGCAGATAATTAATATCAAACTCATTTTTTTTCTTTCTTTTTTTTTTTTAAAGATTTCATTTATTTATTCATGAGAGACACAGAGAGAGAGAGAGATGCAGAGACATAGGCAGAGGGAGAAGCAAGCTCCATGCAGGGAGCCTGACATGGGACTCAATCCCAGGTCTCCAGGATCAGGCCCAGGGTTGAAGGCAGCGCTAAACCGCTGAGCCACCCTGGCTGCCCAAACTCATTTTTCTGAAGCAGCTAGAGGCACAAAGATCAAATGATTCATGAGAAATTCAGTAGCCTGGATATAAAATATTTTCCTCCAGAACCAGGATTCTCGTTCAGAAATAATACGTACTTGTGCAGTTCTGTCAGAATATACAGCCTCAGCCCCACTCCATATCCACTGAATCAAAATCCCCAGGACATTTACAAGCTAGGCAATTATCATCTTTAAAATCTTAACTGTTGGGGACGCCTGGGTGGCTCAGCGGTTGAGGGCTTCCCTTCTGCCCAGGGCATGATCTTGGAGTACCGAGATCAACTCCCACGTCGGGCTCCCTGCATGGAGCCTGCCTCTCTCTCTCTGTGTCTCTCATGAATGAATGAATGAATGAATGAACAAATGAATAAATTAATTAATTAATTAATTAATTAATTAAAATAAAATCTTAACTGTTAACTGTAACATACCTTCACTACCTTCTTCCTAAATTTTTTTCTAAAACATGGCACTAAAGCGTTTATACTTCTACTTTGTCAAGTATCAAGTTTTTAATTTCCCTCAAATTTTTCTTGCCAATTGAATTCCCTAAATATGCTATTAAAAAAAAAATCTAGTTCAAATAGAAAGGTGAGGGGAGGCCCTTCATCTTTATTGGGCTTAACACTGTATTTTTTACTGGTTAACTAATTCAAGTTTGGCTTTGAAATATATGATCTCTGGGGATCCCTGGGTGCCTCAGCGGTTTAGAGCCTGCCTTTGGCCCAGGGAATGATCCTGGAGTCCCAGGATAGAGACCTGCATAGGGCTCCCTGCATGGAGCCTGCTTCTCTCTCTGCCTGTGTCTCTTCCTCTCTCTCTCTCTGTGTCCCTATATGATCTCTATCATTATATTCTGGAAACATGATTTGTCTTAAAAAGCTACTATGTTCATTCTAACAAAACAATTAAAATAAAAACAACTGAGTATGTTGAATTTGTAGCAAAGGGAATTCAAATATGCCTAAAACCTTAGGATTCTATGAAACACAGTTTGAAAACCATTGTTCTGGGGCCCTGTTGAATAGTAATATTCACAAATTACTCCAGTTTCAGTATTATGTGGCAGTGTACTGATATACACTAGACACTGAAAATTATCGTTGAATGAATAAACATTGAATCCTAAGCTATATATTCAAATTATTTATGTAATTATATATGTGCATATATATATATATTTCACATTGTAAGCATTACATAAATAGCCAAGGAAATCATTTCTAACCTATATATAAACATACTGTAAACTACAAAAATTTAAAGTTGGAAGGAGGGGATTCCTGGGTGGCGCAGCGGTTTGGCACCTGCCTTCGGCCCAGGGTGCGATCCTGGAGACCCAGGATCGAATCCCACGTCGGGCTCCCTGCATGGAGCCTGCTTCTCCCTCTGCCTGTGTCTCTGCCCTTCTCTCTCTCTCTCTCTCTCTCTCTCTCTCTCTGTGACTATCATAAATAAATAAAAATTAAAAAAAAAAGATTTTAAAGTTGGAAGGAGTTTTAAGGGACTATGTATCAGTCTCTGATTTTATAGATCAGTTATCTGCAGAGGCACAGAAAGATCAAGCAGCTTGCCCCAAGTCACTCAGTTAAAATACAACAAAGCTGAACAAGAAACCAGAACTATAAATGCCAATTCACAGCACTTTTCACTGTGTATTCATTTCAAATAACATGTGTCTACTATATGTGAAGTACTGTAAAAAGACTATATGAATACAACTTGGTCCCTACTATCGAGGAGATCATAGTCTACAAAGACAGACAACAGTTACAAATACAGCACTAATGGAAAAATAAAAAATACAGTCAACTATCTCTCGACATCAAATATAATTTGCCTTTAATTCCTATTAGCCTTTTCCTACAATTGAGCCAAAATTTACCTATGCTTTTTTTGTTTTAGACTTATTTATTTTATTTTAATTTTTTTAAAAGATTTTATTTACCCATTCATAGAGACAGAGAGAGGCAGAGACACAGGCAGGGGGAGAAACAGGCTCCATGCAGGGAGCCCGATATGGGACTCGATCCCAGGTCTCCAGGATCATGCCAAGGGCTGCAAGCGGCACTAAACTGCTGCGCCACCAGGGCTGCCCTTACTTATTTATTTTAGAAAGAGAGAGAGGAGAAGCAGGAGGGGGAGAAAAAGAGGGAAAGAGAATTTCAAGTAGACTCTGCAATAAGCTCAGAGCCTCATGTAGGACTTGATCTCATGACCATGAAATCATGACCTGAGCCAAAACCAAGAGTTGGACACCACAGTGCTTTCTAATAATATGAAAAAAGATACATATTCTTAAAAATCATACAAATAAACTGCTGGGAGTAAGGCAAAGTGACTTTGTGCTTAGTATACTTCTATAATTTTTTTTTTAATTTTAGAATTTTAGATTTTCTTTAATAGTATTACTTTTAGAATTTAAAAAATACTTAAGGTCAGCACCTTCATAAAATTCTGAGTTGTAAATTTTATATCACTTTATGAAATTACAAAGATTACAGCAAATTGGAAATATGCAGCGTTACTGAAAAAGGCAAGAAGTGAAGCTGTATGCATTCAGTAAAAAAAAAATTATAAAGAGAAACACTTTTAAGAGGATAATACCTAAATGTCAACAGTGCTTTTATTGGCAAAAGGGAATTATGACAAGTTTTTTCCCCTTGTTTTCCAAATTTTCTCTAAGGAAACTGTATTAGTTACAGATGAAATATACATATTAGTCATTTTTAAAAATTGAAATGCTATAGAAAGGGTACAAATATGAGCTTATACAATACTAAACCCTATTTCACTAAAAATTGTCAATCTACTCATAAAAGTTAAGAGGGCTGGTGTTAAAATTTCAGCAAATATTCCATTCTACCATAGAATCACAAGAAAATAAAACATTTAAATGTTATATTAATATTTAAGTTTATGGGCAACTACAAATTCCTTATGATTTAATTTCATAGTTCTCATCAAAACTTATCTTTATCTTTTTGTTTTTTTATATTTTTAAAGATTTTATTTATTTATTCATGAGAGACACAGAGAGAGAGAGAGCCAGAGACATAGGCAGAGGGAGAAGCAGGCTCCCTGAAGGGAGCAGACATGGAACTCAATCCCAGGTCTTCAGGATCAGGCCCTGGGCTGAAGGCGGCGCTAAACCGCTGAGCCACCCGAGCTGCCCAAAGCATCTTTATCCTGCAGGCAGTACCACACGTGAGCTCTGATGTATGCTTTCCTGAATTTGCTCAAAGTCCAACTCTGCCCCTAAGAAACTATATGGTCTTGAGTAATTAATTTAATTCCTCTACCTCATTTTATTCACATGCAAAATGAGAATAATAAAGAACTATCTAGGCAGCCCAGGTGGCTCATCAGTTTAGTGCCGCCTTCAGCCCAGGGGCCTGATCCTGGAGACCAGGGATGGAGTCTCACGTCAGGCTCCCTGCATGGAGCTTGCATCTCCTTCTGCCTATGTCACTGCCTCTCTCTCTGTGTCTCATGAATAAAAAACAATAAAAAAAAAAGGTTATGCAGAAGGGCACCTGGTGGCTCCATCAGTAAAGCATCTGATTCTTAGTTTTGGCTCAGGTTGTGATCTTGGGGTCATAGGACTGAGCTCCTTATTAGGCTCCATGCTCAGCAGGGAGTCTGTTTGAGTTCCTCCCTCTCCTTCTGCCCATCTCCTAGCTCTTGTGCTTTCTCTCAAATAAATGAATCTTTAAAAATAAATAAACAAATAATAAAATGGTAATGCAGAATAAGATGATGCAGGTAACTTGCTGAATTAGCTCAATGTCAGCCACACAGGAATTACTAGGCGAGGGATAGCAATTATGATTAAGTTTTTTGTTTATTACAATCTGACCCAAAATTGGCTACAATAAAAATCAATTACTCTTTCTAATGGAATACTCACCTTTGCTAATTGTTCAGCAAAATGTATAGCTGTTTGTGTATGGAGTGTAACTGGTCCTGTTTTTATTCTGGAAACTCCACAAGCTAATGCCATGAAAATGATCAACTATTAAAAAAAAAAGAACAAAGAAGAAAAATTTCATACATTTACTAACATTTGGAGTTAAACTCTACTGCTTACCACATGAAAATACCATTAGAAATCAAAACAGCTAAGAGAATTTCTACTTTAGGTTTCCAGAAGTCCTAAGATAATAGAAAATCTGTGTCAGCCAAAGTCTGTGGTGTGGTACAGAAATGCTTAGTAGCAGTTGTCAACATAGATTTTCTAAAATCGGGACGCCTGGGTGGCTTAGTGGTTGAGCATCTGCCTTCAGCTCAGGGCATGATCCCGGAGTCCCAGGATCAAGTCCTGCATTGGGTTCCCTGCAGGGAGCCTGCTTCTCCCTCTGCCTATATCTCTGCCTCTCTGTCTCTCTCATGAATAAATAAAATCTTTAAAAAAAAAATCAATGTTTAAGAAAAAAATATAGAGTTAAAAGTTAATATATTTAATCAGACTGCCTCAGCAAGCTGGAATATATGACAAACTTTTTCCAGTCTCTAAAATTACAACATTTTAACAGGTAAATAAATACACTAATACAGAATTACTTGGAGTATAGAGTACACCTAAGAAGGAAGAGACTAGAAATAAGGAACTAGTTAAGGGGTCGATGGGAGGAAGGGTGCCTAGTTAGCTCAGACAGAGGAGCACATAACTCTTTATCTTAGGGTTGTGAATTCAAGCCCCACATTGGGCTGTAGAGATTACTTAAAAATAAAATCTTAAAAAAAAAAGAAAAGAAAGAAACTGGTTAAGAAATCCTGGAGAGAGGGGATCCCTGAGTAGCTCAGCAGTTTAGCACCTGTCTTAGGCCCAGGGCGTGGTCCTGGAGTTCCGGGATCAAGTCCCACATCGGGCTCCCTGCGTGGAGCCTACTTCTCCCTCTGCCTATGTCTCTGCCTCTCTCTCTCTCTGTGTCTCTCATGAATAAATAAATAAAATCTTTAAAAAAAAATCCTGGAGAGAATATTTCTTAATGTAGATTGCTGGTCTGAGATTAAGGAGAGAAAAGTGTGGTAGAAAAAACAGGAAATCTATCAAGACAGTGGACCATAAGAAGATCTCACTTGGAAATATTCACTAGCATGTGGTAGATGTGTTAAGTTTGAGAGGTCTACGACATGTCCAAGTGGAAATGCTTACAGTCACGAGAGATATGAATATGGAGTTAAGGAGAAAGGCCTGAGCTAGTGATATAAATTTGAGTTGTTTGTACAACAATGCTTCTATTTTTACAGATGGTATGTAAGCTGTGAGACTGGACAAAACAACTGAGGGAGTGAACACAGATAAAGAGGCATGAGACTCAGCCTACGGATTCTCCAAAATTTAGAAGTTGATGAGTTGAAAACAATAGTAATATCAAACTAGCAAAGAGACTAGAATACACGCCCAAGGGAAAAGAAAGATAATAATGTTTCAGAAAGCAAGTGAGAGGGGTGCCTGGGTGGCTCAGTGGGTTAAGCATACAATTCTTGATTTCTGCTCATGTCATGATCTCAGGGTTATGACACTGAACCCCATATCAGGCTCCATCTTGGGCATATGGTCTGCTTAAGGTTCTCTCTCCTTTTCCCTCTGTATCCTCCCCACTCCACAAAATTTAAAAATTAAAAAAAGAAAGCAAGTGAGGAAAGTATTTCAAGAAAAAAGAGTGATCACGTGGGCCAAATGCTGTAGCCAGGTCAAGATGAACACTGAAATCTGAGAAATGTAATTCCAAAATATTTAAAAACTGGCTGAACTAAGCCAATCAATGATTAAAATTTATATTCGTTCATTCTCCTAGCTGGCTCAGCTGGAGAAGCATGTGACTCTGGATTGCAGGGTCTTGAGTTCAAGCCCCACATGGGGTAGAGAGATTACTTAAATAAATAAAAAAACTTAAGATAAAAAATTTATAGTCAATCTAATTACCAAATATTCAAATCTAATGTTCAAAGGTTTTTATACCAAAAGTGTCATTACCTGGTCTTGCAAATACTCATCAACAGCACCACCATGTCTAAGATTTGCTAATAGCATTTCAGCAGCTTCAATTCCAACCTTGTCTGCATTTACACCTATAACAGACATAATGCAAAAAAACTAAGTTAATTATGAAGAGACAAAAAGTTGAAATAATATGTCCCAGTTAGCACCAGTATAACATTTTTTAGGCCTCTGAACTCACCCAACAGAACAGAACTTTTAGATCTTAAAGTATATTCAATCTTCGAGAGCTTAGCACATACAAATAATTTATATCTTTAAATGAACCCAGTAGAGGAAAAAACAGGCTGCTTTGGCCCTGTTTTAAAAATACCAGTTATGAGGGGCACCTGGGTGGGTACAGTTGGTTAAGTGTCTGACTTTTAGTTTTGCTCAGGTCCTGGGATTGAGCCCTGCATGGGGCTCTGCACTCAGCATGGAGTCTGCTTGAGATTCTCATTCTCTCTCTCTCTCTCTCTCTCTCTCTCCCTCCGCCCTTTCTGCTTGTGTGCTCTCTCACTTTCAAAACAAATAAATCTTAAAAAAATAAAAGTACTAATTATGAAACCAATTTATAACTAAGTGATGACCCCATAATACTATGCCTCAACTTCAAAATTTTAAATTTGCAATTTATACATGTTATAATTAGTCTGTAGGTAATTCCATTAGAATTGATTTTTTTTTTTAAAGATTTATTTATTCATGACAGACAGAGAGGGAGAGAGAGAGACAGAGACACAGGCAGAGGGAGAAGCAGGCTCCATGCAGGGAACCTGACGTGAGACTCAATGCCGGGTCTCCAGGATCACGCCCGGGCTGAAGGTGGCACTAAACCGCTGGGCCACTGGGGCTGCCCTAAAGGATTTTTTTTTTAAGTTAAAGAATTAAGTTTCATCTAAGAGCAGATAAAATTCTCATATCAGGGGTGCCTGGGTGGCTCAGTGGTTGAGTGTCTGCCTTCGGCTCAGGTCATGATTCCTGAGTCCTGGGACTGAACCCCACATCAGGCTCCCTAAGCTTTTCCCTCTGCCTGCAGCTCCCCTTGTGTTCTCTGTCAAATAAATAATAAAAAAAAATCTAAAAAAAATCCTCACATCAAATATTATATATATTTTTTAATTCATTCATGACAGAGAGAGAGAGAGAGAGAAAGAGGCAGAGACACAGGCAGGCAGAGGGAGAAGCAGGCTCCATGCAGGGAGCCCGACGCAGGATTCGATCCCGGGTCTCCAGGATCACACCATGGGCGGAAGGCGGCGCCAAATCGCTGGGCCACTGGGGCTGCCCAAAATTTTATTTCTTTAGATTTAAACAGGCATTATCTTATTTTGAAAATAAGAATATTAATCCCCATGCCTACTCCTTGCCTCTCCACACATACACCCCAAATCTTCATATAATACTGATTACAAAAGAAGTCTGTCAAAAGTAGTGGAATGTCAAATGTTTGTTTTTTTTTTCCTTTTAAAGATTTTATTTATCTATTCATGAGAGACACAGAGAGAAAGAAAGGCAGAAACATAGGCAGAGGGAGAAGCAGGATCCATGCTGGGAGCCCGATGTGGGAATTGATCCCAGGACCCCAGGACCCCACCCTGGGCCGAAGGGAGATGCTAAACTGCTGAGCCATCCAAGGATCCCCCAAATGCTTCTATTTTTTAAAGATTTATTTATTTGTGAGAGGGTGAAGGAGGAGGGGCGGAGGGACAGGAGAGGGAGAGAGAATCCTCAAGCAGGCTCCCTACTAAGCACAGACCCTGACATGGGCTGGATCCCAGAACCCTGATATCATGACCTGACCTGAAATCAAGAGTCAGCCACTTAATCGACTGAGCCACCCAGGCGCCCCTCAAATGATTCTTTTGAATTATTTACTTTAAACTAAAAGAAGTTCCCTGGCTACAAATAAAAATGTCTTTTAAGGTATGAGACTGTGGTTAGTTTTTATTTCTATTTTATATGTGGAAATCCATTTGATTATATATATGCCTTGGTAAGATTTCCTAGAAAAGGGGGATTTTCAAAATTTTAATGGTTTTTCCTTACAGCAGTTATTATAATTATCTTTACAACATCAGTCAGTCAAGTACATGACTAAATGAGGCGGTTTGGAACATGTGGTATGAATCTCAACTACTCAGCCTCTTCTGTTTCCTCTTCCAAGTGGAGATGGAAATGGAGATAATACATAAGCTGCAAAGTTGTTAAAGAAATTAGAGATAATATTTATAAAACATATATTACCATGACTGGTTCATAATAAGCTAGTAATAATAGTTAATACTGTGTATCTAGTATGTGTGTCTCACACTAAGTAACAGGAACTGGTTCCTTGGGATGCCTGGGTGGCTCAGTGGTTGAGTGTCTGTCGTCGGCTCAGGTTGTGATCCCAGGGTCCTGGGATCGAATCCTGCATCAGGCACCCCATAGGGAGCCTGTTTCTCCCTCTGTCTATGTCTCTGCCTCTCTCTCTGTGTCTCTTCATGAATAAATAAATAAAATCTTAAAAAAAAAGGAACTGGTTTCTTTGCTAAGATGATATAAAGAAATACTCATAAAAAAAAAAAAAAAGAAATACTCATATATTGGAGAATCAAAGGATAAGCAGGTAAGCTCTATGGTATAAATTATATCACCAGTGAAAGTTCACAAAGAAAAACATTATAGGGATCCCTGGGTGGTGCAGCGGTTTAGCACCTGCTTTTGGCCCAGGGCGGGATCCTGGAGACCCGGGATCGAATCCCACATCGGGCTCCTGGTGCATGGAGCCTGCTTCTCCCTCTGCCTCTGTCTCTGCCTCTCTCTCTCTCTCTCTGTGCCTATCATAAATAAATAAAAATTTAAAAAAAAAAAAAAAAAAGGAAAAACATTATAGGTCCTAGAACAATGAAGGTCCCATGAACAAGAAGGTTTCATGGAGCATAAAGGACTCAAGTGAGTGCTAGAAAATGGCTAAAATTTGATGCAGTATGAGGTAGAAGGAAAGAATTCCTGGCTTGGCAGTATTAGAGAAGAGGAAATGTACTAAGGTTTCTCTGCCAAATGACAAAGTGTTTTCCAGAGCCACTCACATTCCCTCTGACCCAGTGGCCCTGATAGTGAATAATGGTATGAATGGATCTATATCATTACCAGTTATTAGTAAAGGTCTGTGGCAACTGAACAAAATGAAGTATATATGAGAAATCTGCTTATTGGTACTATGTTCTAAACAAAAGAGCAAAATCCTAACTTCCTCTGAAATTTTCATGCTTTTCTAACGGACAAATAATCTTCTGGTATTTTGGATATTTCTTAAAAAGATCTCAATACTGATGGTTTATAATCCAGCAAATTAAAATGAATATTCAATGATTTGGGTACCTTCTAGCTTATTGAAAGGACAATACTATAAAAAAGGTTATTAGATTAAGAAGAGAAGGCCAAAGGATTGACTCTAGGACATCAGAGAGATGCCATGAATTAGCGCATATATATATATATATATATATATGGTATATATGCATATACATATATGTATACACATACCATAGATGCTATATATGTAGCATATACCTACATATACCGAAGGAGGGAAGTAAAGTGCTTGTTCTAACCTAGGCAATTTCCACACACTGATAACAGGGACTGATTAATCAGAGTGTACCTTAGCTGACTGTTTTGCTACCACAGTAAAGAAACTAACTAACTGAGGGGCCTCTGGTGGGCTCAGTTGGTAGACAAGTCTTAATTTCAGTTCAGGTTATGATCTCAGAGTCTTGAGATAGGAGCCTCATGTTGGAGCCCAGCATGGAGCCTGCTTAAGATTCTCTCTCTCCCTCTCCCCCCATGCTTAAACAGTCTATTAAAAAAAAAAAAAAGTTAAAAAAATGTTTAAAGAACACAACTAACTGAAAGACAAGAGTGGGCAAAGAATACATAACAATGTAAAGACAAAATATATCCTGTCCATACTGCAATCATATAAAGTTGGAAGGGATCTTTATACACAGACAGTGGTCTGATCTCATGTATCAGAAAAGGAAAGCCCCCAGCTGCCATGCAGGATACTGGCAGACATGGGACTATACTGCCTCCATCTAAAGTCCCAGGACTCTCAAACAGAACAAAACCTCGCCTTTGTTACAAGATCAAAAAATGTTATAGCTGGAAGGACTTGAGAGATTCTCTAGGCTAATTCTCTTACTCAACAGATAAAGAAACTAAGATCAAAATGGTTTTAGTGACTGTAACAGTGACAAACATGACTAGTTCCAGGTTATTGCTTCCACCACAAATGACGGCATGAACAAACAGCTAATGTTGCTTCTTGTAGTAACTCTTAGACATTAGGATTCAGGGTCTGGTAATTTTCCAGTTAATTTCAATCAGAAATGAAAGGGGACCTCTTCCCCAGCAGAAATGAAGGGGGACAATGGAAGCTACAACATTCTCTCTGATATCCTTAATATATTCTAACTAGATGGAGAGATAAGACCCCATGCTGCCTTGACATTTGCTAATGACATCTCATTTGACATCTGTGCCAACAGGAAACAAGGGAGAGCACCAGCAGGAGCCACTCTGAGTAAGAATGTTGCCCTAGGGATCCCTGGGTAGCGCAGCGGTTTGGCGCCTGCCTTTGGCCTGGGGCGTGATCCTGGAGACCCGGGATCGAATCCCACGTCGGGCTCCCGGTGCATGGAGCCTGCTTCTCCCTCTGCCTGTGTCTCTGCCTCTCTCTCTCTCTCTGTGTGACTATCATAAAAAAAAAAAAAAAAAAAAAAAAGAATGTTGCCCTATCATCTATTCCCTCCTACTATACTAACTCTAAAGATAAGTTTTATGTACCCTGAAACCATGTTATCCAAAGGCAACTTCAAAGTAAAAATGGTCTCACATGACAAAGTAAGAAAAAAAGTGTTGATGGAATACTAGAAATTTTTTCAGAGCTGGCCAGCAACGTAAATCCTAGGTATTGCTAGCAGTAACAGAGTACTGGTTGCTTTATACAATCTCAATGCAACATATCTAAAACTATCATCTACTCTGGCAAATGAGTTCAACCTCCTATATCACAAGTTGTTAATGTTTCTAGTTACCAGAACTAGAAATCTAGGTCATTCTTCCCATTGCCATTCTAACTTTCTATATGCAACTGGTCACCACATACTTGCTCTCCCTCCTAATATCCTTGCTATTGGTACTCTCCACTCTAACTCGAGTCACTGCTTTCGTTTGTATAGGCCCTTACCACTTCTGACCTGAACAGCTACAAAAGTCTTGTCCTCCTGCCTCCAATACGGTTTTCCTCTAATCCTCCATTTATCTATCAGAATTACCTTTCGAAAGATCTGACATGATATTCCTCCTTAAAATCTTTATTTTCGTGATGAAACCCTTTACATGGCCTATGAAGTCTTTCAAAATCTCGCATCTGTCTACCTCTCTAACTTCATCTGCACTTTCCCACTCCAGATCCTACACACATCACAGAGTTGTAGCTGCCCAAAGAACACACTACTCTTTTTTTTTTTTTTTTTTAAGATTTTATTTATTTATTCATGACAGACACAGAGGGAGAGAGAGAGAGGCAGAGACACAGGCAGGGGGAGAAGCAGGCTCCATGTAGGGAGCCCGACATGGGACTCAATTCCAGATCTCCAGGATCACACCCTGGGCTGAAGGCAACGCTAAATCGCTGAGCCACCTGGGCTGCCCCACACTACTCTGTTATGTCAGCACTATCCTGTGTCCTTCCTCCTTAGCTCACTGTGACATCTGGCTAATTTCTACCTTTTTTTTTTTTTTTTTTTTTTAAGATTTTATTTATTCATGAGAGACACAGAGAGGAAGAGAAAGAAGCAGGCTCCCTTTAGGGAGCCTGATTCAGGACTCAATGCCAGGACCCTGGGATCATGACCTGAGCCAAAGGCAGATGCTCAACCGCTGAGCCACCCAGGTGTCCCTGGCTAATTTGTACTAATCTACAGAACCCACTGGAGGATTGCTGAATGGCAGAAGCCAGATTTGGGGTCAACTGGCCCCCAAAGGAGAATTAGTTGTTCTTCCCCTGTGTTCCTATGATACCCTGGGAATACCAAAATCATTGCCTCTTCTGTCTCCTCTGCCAGACTAAACCAGGAAACACAAGTGGCTCTCACATCTGTGACCCTAGTATATACTACCTGGCACATGGTGGTACCCAATAAACTCATTCTACTCAATGTCTGCATGTCTGCCCAGCACTCATTACTTACATGGGCTCCTGGTCTCTATTTTATATTTTGCATTACCTTTGCTTTCTCTAGACTGTTAGGCTCACTATCACTATCCACATTGATGCTTCACTAGACCTAACAAGTAATCAGTGTACTCTAAATGTTTATTTTTGGTCATTACTTCTTGAACTTCATTATACCTCACAAGTATCCAGTGAGCTTATTAAAACAGATCTTTGGGTCCACTTCCAGAGATTCTAATTTGGGAGGTATGAAATGAACCCCCAAACTTGTATTTAAAACAAACTCCCTGATGATGCTGATACGTTGGCTATCCAAACAAGAAGTCCAACTAGAAGTCACCTCAATGGCAAAAGTAACTTCAAATATTAACAATCAGATGTACACACATACCTCCTCTCCTAAATATATTAAATCTTAACTACATTTCCCTTTCATATCTGGGACACTTAGGTGGCTCAGCAGCTGAGTATCTGCCTTTGGCTCAAGCATGATCCCGGGATCCAGGATTGAGTCCCACATTGGGCTCCTTGCAGGGAGCCTGCTTCTCTTCTGCCTGTGTCTCTGCCTCTCTCTGTGTGTGTCTCTCATGAATAAATAAAACCTTTAAAAAAATTCAGTTTTCTGAAACCACCAATATAATGACTGATGCAGGGAAGAGTCACCAAGAGACGCTAAAACCATTGGATGAAAGTTGTATAGGAATAAGATAATCAGATGGTCTCAAAGTACTAACCCAGATGACTTATTACTTATACAAAAGGAAAGGATTTATAGGGGACAGACCTGGAGGACACTACTTTAACCAAGTGATCACAGTTAGCTTTACCAATAAAGGACAAACTGACATTATCATCAACCCTGCTGTGGTAAAATGGAATGTACACAGTCACCTATTCCTACTAAAAATGTTTCACCAGAAGATATCTAATCATGAGACAACCAGACAAATCCAAATTGTAGGAAATCCTATGAGAAAATGACTGGACTTTTCAAAATGTCAGTATCATGAGAGAAAAAGAATGGTGAAACTATTCTGTAGCAGGAAAGAAACTGAACAGACATGACCAACTTCTGTCAGTGCTCAAAAAACAACAACAACCCACAAACAAGCCCCACTGCTCTAAAAAATATTTTAGAGGGAATTGGTTATATCAGAATATAAGAGACAAATTCTTTGGGTGTAAAATGGTACTGTGATTACATAGGTATTGCTCTTTGGACATCCATGCTGCAGTATTCAGGGGTGAGATGTCCTATCTGCAACTTATATTGAAATAGTTCAGAAACACACAAACTTGTAGCTAAAAGTTCACTACTGGTAAACCTTAGAGAACAGTATATGGATGTTCATTGGTCATTCAACTTTTTCATAAGTTTGAGATTTTTTCAAAGTATAAAGTCAGGAGAAAGGCTGAAATTTTAACTGACTATATTTTTTTACTTTTAATTTTTTATTTATTTTTTAATTAATTCATTAACTGACTATAAAACAGAATCAGTTAATCATATTCTTTTACACTTGCTACACTCTACGCCTGACAGATAATTAAAAAATTTTACGTTACCACTAGAAATTGTGGACCCCCTTCATTTATCTGTACCTCGTTTACCAAGCGATGATCCAGCAAACAAACAGCCAGTGGATGTCTCAGCAATAATGCTATATAAGAAAAAAAGAAGTATTACTATCTATGCTATAAATATTCTAAAATTATATGCAAATGCAAGACAGTGGAATAGTGACTATTAAGTACATAGGATTAGATCTAGTATATTGCAAAAGTGAAATTCTTTATACAAAGAACAGCATGATTAGCATTCTCCAGCTTCATGAGGGCATTAGTATTCTTCAGCACTTCCAACAAGAAGTCACACTAGATTCTAATCCATTCACAGGTAAGGGAATGGCTCTTCTAGAAGTTTTGTCATCCACACTAAATGATACCATTTCTACTTTACCATAAATATTCTATGAGGGGCACTTGAATGGCTCAGCCGGTTGAGTATCCAACTCTTGATTTTGGCTCAGGTCATAATCTCAGGGTTGTGAGATAGAGCCCCGCATGGGGCTCTGCCCTCAGGTCAGAGTCTGCTTGGGATCTCTCTCTCCCTCCGCCCCTCCCTCCACTCACACTCTCTCTCCCTCTTCCTCTCTCTCTAAAATAAATAATTTTTAAAAATCTTTAATAAAAATTAAAAATATGAAGGGTTTTATAATTATCTAAAATGAAAAGATCTTTTTATGTGTTCAAACTTAAGTGACCAACTTAATATAGACTGCTATATACTTAGGATGTTATCCACAAACCTCAAGGAAACCACAAAACTAAAACTTTGACACACAGAAAATAAAACACCAAGAGAAAGAACATTACCAAAAGTCATCAATCACAAGGGGAGCAAAAAAAAAAAAAAAAAAAAAAAAATCACAAGGGGAGCAAGAGAAGAAGAAACAGAGGACTACAAAAACACCCAGAAAACAATTAACAAAATGGTACTAAGTACATATCTATCAATAATTGCAATAGCCAATAGCAACTCAAGTGTCCATAACAGATGAATGGGTAAAGATGTGGTACATATACACACAATAGAGTATTTCTCAGCCATAAAAAAGAATGAGGTTTTACCATTTGTGATAACATGGGTGGACCTAGAAAGCAACAGACTAAGTGCCAGACAGAGAAAGACAAATACCACACAATTCTACTTATACATGAAATCTAAAAAACAAAACAAACACACAAACAGACACACAGATATAGAACAAAATGATGGTTGCCAGAGGGGAAGGGATGGGAGATGGGCAAGATAAGTGAAGAGAATGGGAGATTCAGTTAAGAACACTTAACTGGAGATTCAGGCTTCCAGTTTTGTAGAGTAAGTCTACAAGGATGAAAGGTACAGATAGGGAATATAGTCAGTGGTATTGTAATGGCATTGTAAGGTGACAGATGGAAAATACACTTGTGATAAGCAAAACATAACATTGTCAATTCACTATACCACACACCTGAAATTAATCTAACAGTGTATGTCAACTATACTTCAATAAAAAAAGAAAAAAATCTTTCTACAGAAATGTTTGGTTTTGTTTTACAGTTTTTAGATAGTATTAGCAAATGAACATGCATTTAAACCCTTTAATAGAAACTCTGAAAACGAGGCTTTTTATCCATAAGAGATACTCTCATCCTTCAAAAGATCAATTGAAGCATTTTATATTTTTTTAGCTTTTTTTCTTTTTAATTTATTTATTTGAGAGAGAGAGAGCATGGGTGAAGAGCATGAGCAGGAGGAGAGGCAGAGGGAGAAAGAGAAGCAGACTCCCCATTGAGCATGGAGCTTGACATGGGATTCAATTTCAGGACCTCAAGATCAAGACCTGAGCTGAAGGCAGATGCTTAACTGATTGAGCCACCCAGGCACCCCAAGCATTTTTATATTTAAATCAGTAATTCCTAATTAAATTAATGTAATTCTTTTCTAAATAGACCTTTGCCTATCTAATATTTACATGTAAATGGACTTCACAGTTGAGGTATAGAAAAACAACTGGAAATATTTCTCTCAGGATCAGTTTCAAAGGCTAACTTCTGATTAGCTTAAGACTGAAAAGACTCTTACAATGTAAGAAAAAGCAAACCATCCTTAGGAAAAAAATTCAGAATAAAATAATCATTTTAATTCATCATACTGTTGTTTTTTAGGTAGGAATGTCCTTAAAAATATGCATTTTTAGAACTGTAATACTTAAAAAAACCACAAATCTTTAATTCAAACAGAATAATTATTTCAGAGCTCTCAATCAGTATCCAGGAAAAAGTGTATTGTCTCACATTATTCCATTCCCATTGCCAAAGGCTTGGTCTTTAGGTTCCTGAACAGGCTGGATGTTAACATACAGATCCCTAATCTCCTTTCTGATGCATCTTACAGCTGCCGCTGCCATATCTTTTGCTACCTATTTTGACAAGACAGAAAAATAAGAATAAAATAAGTTAATAATTATTTTGAAAAAAAAAAATAATAATTATTTTGACAATTGTTTTCAAGCCTTCAAAGAAACATAATTAGTAACTTTTACATGCATTATATAAAAACTAGATTTTCAAGAGTAAAGAGCATAAATGTTTACAAAAAAAATTTTTAATGAAAATATTAAAAATTTAAGTGCTTTAGGAGTACCTAGCTGGCTCAGTTGGTAGAGCATGCAACTCTTTTTTTTTCTTTTTAAGATTTTATTTATTTACTTGAGAGAGAAAGAACAGATGGAGAAGGAGAAGCAGATTTCCCTCTGAGCAGAGAACCTGATGCTACAGGGCTTAATCCCAAGATGCTGAGATCAAGACCTGAGCCAAAGGCAGATGTTTAACCAATTGAGTCACCCAGGCATCCCATGGAGTGGAGCATGCAACTCTTGATCTCGGGGTTTTAAGTTCTAGCTCCATATTGAGCACAGAGCAAACTTAAAAATAAGATCTTAAAAAAATTAAGTGCTTTTAATAATTTCAAAATTTTGATGACATAATACCAAGACCCACATAAACTTCTAGACAACTTACTTTAAATGGTAAAACACCAGCAACAAAAGCTCTTCCATATATCTTAGTCACAGAACCACGGTCAGTTAAATTGATTGGGTTCAACTGTTTAACTGGTGACATTCGGACAATCACTTCACCACCCCCTTTTGGGTAGTAGCCTCTATAAAAAGTATGACAAATACTCACATAAACTGATTGTAACAAAAATAAAGCTAAACATTTACAATAAAATAACCTGTGAATGATATCCAAACATATAATTCACGTTCCAAATTTCTAAGTAATAGTGTCCAATATAGTAATCACAAACTACATGTGACTATTTAAATTTAAATTTAATTTAAAACTCAGCTCCCCAGTCACACTGGCCACATTTCAAATGCTCAGTAGTCATGTGTGGCTAGTGACTACTATATTGGACAGACAGAGAGCATTTCCCTCAATGCAGAAAGTTCTTTTTGACAGTGCTGTTTTTGAATTTAAGCTCCTTGATAGCAGAACTTTGTCTATTTTGTTCCTGCTATTGCAGTGCCCTAAAACAATGTCTGGTAAGTAGGAGGTACTCAGTAAATATATGATGAATATTTAAGTAACTGGACACTAACAAAAAATTTTTTTTCTAACAAAATTTTAACTCCAATATTGTCATTTGTTTTATGGAAGATGCTGGGAACATAAAGATGAGAGTAACAGTGCTCCTATCCACAAGGAGCTCCCTATCCAATCAAGAGATGGCTCTATAAGTAACCTACTAGAAGACATCAGACTGTAAAAAGACTACAAGAGAGATGCAAATATGAATTTCAATTGAGATATACCCATGGACAATTCACACAAGAAATTATAAGTCACAAAAAAAATTTTTTTAATTAAAAAATAAATTTAAAATTTAATTAAAAAATAAAATAAAAATTAAAAATCTTTCTTAAAAAAAATTAAAAAATAAAATTACTAGTTACATTTTGAAAAAAATATAGGATTTCCAGTTTTTAAGAAAGCAGGGGAGGAAAAACATAAAGAAATGAAAGCCCAGAGGCACAAAGTACAGTTAAAGAGCAAGTAAACACGTTAGAATGCATGGGGGCAAGGGCAGGGACTGATGCTAGAAAGGTAAACTGGAACAGGATTGCAGCACACTTAAATGCCACACCAAGAAATCTGGCCTTGTTATCATGTGACAGAAGGGAAGGCTTGAAGAGAAATCATCTGAATGTCCAATGTGTTTCTTAGGAAAATAATTCTGCATGCACTGTAGAGGAGAATCCCTTTTATGACACTGTAGTGCCTAGTCCAGTTGTTTGCACAGAGAAAGTACTCCATCTGTGCTGAGCATGGATAACACTCGATATGAAGGTCCCCTCAGTGTAGCAATTCCCTTAAAAATATTTCTCCCTAAAAACAAGCAAATAGCATATCTATCTGCTTTTAAGATCCCATGCCCCTGCCACTTACTGTTTTTAAGCACAAAGCATAATTATTTCCTATAAATTGTATTTCCTACAATTATTTTCTAATTATTACAAGAAGTAGTAGGTTCCAGAATAATTCTCTAAGGTCTAATTCCCCACTATTTTAAGTACAAATAGTGGGCCAAAGGGTTAACAAATAAGTAACTTACCTCATCTTAATGTCACAATTAAATTGGAAACCAAATTTTTCCACAATTGGCTTGAAAACCTGAAACATCAGTTTATTGTTACTTTAACCATAAATATTCAGTGATTCAACAAGCATATTTATTAAACAAAAGTGCTCTGCACTGAGCTAGTACGTAAAAATGTGTAGGCTAGTTCTGTTTTTCAAATAAAATAACTGATATGTAAACTAAAAGTTTAACATTTAATTAATCAGGGCTGTCTAATAAAAAAAAATGTCAGAACTCAGGATACTTGATCTTAGTGGTTATTTTACTCCACACAATAATATATCCTAACCTTTCAGTAATATAACGCATAAGAAATTAGAGGATATTAGTGAACAGCATTCCATTCTGCCTTCTCAATTTTTTAAAGTTTTATTTACTTATTTGAGAGAGAGAAAAAGAGAGAGAGAGAGAGAGAGAGAGAGAGAACATCAGTAGGGAAAGGACAGAAGGAGAGGGAGAGAGAGAATCCCAAGCAGGCTCCATGCACAGCATGGAGCCTAACATGGGGCTCAATCCCATGATCCTGAAATCATGATCTGAGCCAAAATCAAGATTTAGACTTTCAACTAACTGAGCCAACTAGGCATCTCTGCCTTCTCAATTCTTTTATACATTGAACTCTCACTGCACATACAATGTTTACCCTCATTTTTTCCATCTAATGTTATAAACAGAAGCATTTTTCCTGACATCCTAAAAGTCTTTCTAAACTATATTTAAATAACTGCATGACATTCTAGCATAATAACTTATTCAACCATTCTCTAAGTTTTCATTTTTATGTAATTATATATTATGTAATGATTACTATATAAATGCTCTGCTCAAATACCTTTAACATTTATCTTTTGCTGCAGTCTGTAATATTTAATTAGGTTCATTTCCTGAAACTAAGTTTCATTACAAATCCTATCAAAGTAGATTTTAAAAGACTGTACCATCCAGGGGCGCCTGGGTGGCTCAGTTGTTTGAGCATCCAACTCTTGATTTTGGATCAGGTCACGTTCTCAAGGTTGTGAGATCAAGCCATCTGTTAAGCTCCATGCTGGGTGTGAGGTGTGAACATGCTTAAGATTCTCTCTCCCTCTCCTTCTGCCCCTCCCCACCCCCACCAAGCTCTCCCTCTAAAAAAAATTTTTTTTAAAGATTATACTATGTATTAAAATGGTAAAAAATTAAATATCAAGTGCTGGAGAGATGCAGAATAGCTAAAACTATATACAGTGCTAGTGAAAATGCAAAACAATGCAGCCACATTGGATACCAAAACAATCTGGCAGTATGCCATAATGTTAGATATATACTTACTATTACCAGCAATCCCTCTCCTTGAACTTATCCAAAAGAAATGAAAACTTATGTTCACGTAAAAAACCTGTAAATAAATGTTAATAGTGACATTTCCATATTGCCAAAAACTGGAAACAGCCCAAATGTCCTTCAAACAGATGAATGGCTTAACACACTGGGACATCCATATAATAGAATACTACTTAGCTTTTATTGCTAAAACAAGTCACAAAGATGAATCTCAAACATATTATGGTAAGTGGAAAAAAAAAAGACACAGAAAGCTGCATACAATATTATTCCTTTATGTGGCATTCAGAGAAAAAAGGCAAGAACTATTATACAAGACAGAGCAGTAGTTGCCGAGGGCCAGGGCATGGGACTGACTACACAGAGTACAAGGGGAATTTTTTTACAGTAATTCTGTATCTTGATGGTGGTGGCTGGCTTGCAACTATGTGTCAAAAATCATGGGACTGTACACTAAAAAGATGAATTTTGCTATAATTAAACCATAAAAAACTTGGGAGGAAAAAAAAAGACACCATTTTTCTCTCCTACTAACTGTATAAGCACACTTAATCATTTTCAAAATTTACAGTCAAAATATGGTACTTAAATTTTTTAAATTTTATCTCTGTTGAGAAAAGAACACTTGGGTAGCCCCAGTGGCGCAGCGGTTTAGCGCCGCCTACAGCCCCAGGGCGTGATCCTGGAGACCTGGGATCGAGTCCCACATCGGGCTCCCTGCATGGAGCCTGCTTCTCCCTCTGCCTGTGTCTTTGCCTCTCCCTCTCTCTCTGTGTTGCTCATGAATAAATAAATAAAATCTTTAAAAAAAAAAAAAAGAACACTTAACATGAGCTCTACCTTTTTAACAAAATTTTAAGTGCATAATATACTGTTGACTATATGTAAATGTTGTACAGACCTCTACAGCTTACTCATCTTGCCTAACTGAAATTTTATGCCTGTTGATTAATAACTCTTTATTCTCCCTTCCCTCTACCCCATCCTACTCTTTGAGTCTATGGATTTGATTACTTTAAATATCTCATAAAAGTGGAATTACACTAGTACTTGTCTTCATGTGACTGGTTATTTCACTTAGCATAATGTCCTCAAGGTTCATTCATATTGTCAAATATTCTAGAATGTCTTTTTTTTAAGTATGTATTTATGTATGTATGTATGATGTATGTATGTATTTATTTATGACATAGGCAGAGGGAGAAGCAGGACCCCAGGATCACGACCTGAGTCTAACGCAGACGCTTAATCAGAGACACTCTGGCACCCTACAATGTCTTTTTTAAGGCTGAATAGTATTCCACTGTATGTATATGCTCCATTTTCTTTATCCATTCATCAACAGACATTTAGATTGTTTTCCCACCTTGATTATTATGAATAGTACTGCAATGAACATGGGAATGCTAATATCTCTTCAAGACCCTGATTTCAATCCTTTTGGGTAAATACTCAAAAGAGGATTTCTGGATTATATGGTAGTTTTATTTTTAATTTTTTGAGGAATCTTCAGTCTTCCTTAGTGGCTGCACCATTTTGCATTTCTACTAACAGTATACAAGGGTTCCAATTTCTTAACATCCTCACCAACTCTTATCAAACACAGTGTTTAATTCTCTAATTTTTTCTTCCAAGTCATAATTCTGATATTTATAAATTACTGATTTATGGAAGTAATATAATTTCTGTAACAATTATACTTGAGGTTTTAAAATAATTCACTATAAACACTGTTCAAAATATAACACAAAATCTAAAAGTAAACACAATCCCTTACCCTCTCCCACAACAGAACTAGACACCAAAAAGAAATAAACAGGTATGTACACAAACAACTCAGGGTATATTAAATAAAGAATGGAGATTCAGAAGAATATATGAGGTCATCTTAGTTCATCAACAACAACAAAAGCCCTTACCATGGCTGTGTAATCAATTTGTGGTGCCATTTCAGCATTCGTTCCACCTTTTAAACGTAGTTCTGATGGAGAAGCAGCAAAGAGAACACAGGGCATTGAGACCTGCATCAAGAGGCACACACTCCTAAGGAGAAGGCAAAACAGGGTTAGCTGCATTTTCTTTTTAAAGTCTCAAGAACATGGTATTACTACACATCACCATCAGCTGAGGCATAGACAACTGGGAAAACAGGTATATATCCTAAAGTTTATATAACAGGTATATAAGTCTAAAGTTTAAAAACACCCCATTAAAAAGGGGGGCCACACCTGACTAGCTCTGTTAGTAGAGCATGCAACTCTTGATCTGGGGGTCATGAGGTTGAGCCCCACACTGGAAGAAGTGCTTACTTTAAGAAAAAAAAAAAACCCACCCCACCTAATTAAGAAAATCCAGAAACTTAAAGACAGAATTTCCATAATAGAAGGAACTAGCCTTAAATGATCAGCAAATCTAAGTTTGAATTCAATACATTAGTTCTGTGATCTTTAACTTACAAAGAAGTAAAAAAAAAGAATTTTTTAAAAATAAAATTATTCTTAAGTTTTTATAAAAGGATTTCTGAGAGTGCAATTTATGAAAATGTATTTAATACTGTCAAAGTCTAAAAATATAGCATAGGAAATAGAATCAATTAAACTGTATTAACTTTTTGTACAATAACAGATAGTTATACACACAGAAGTCAAAGTCTAGAAATACTTAAATAATTACATCTGAATCTTTACCAGGCACAGGCATTGTTCAAGGCATTGTATCAAGTTAAGATACAGTGCTTACTATCATGGAGTTTATGATCTGATAAAATAGTATTTTACAAAGACTGATAGCTGAATATTTTACTTGGAAATAATCTGTAACTTATCTCTGTTTGGTCATTAGAGTAAAATAATGTGAGAAACTATGAGAAATAATTCTAGAATATGAAGTATTTTATAAAATGAAACACTTGGTCAGATTTTCTAAGTAAGCTGTCGCATTCATATACAGATTGTAATACAGATTTGACATAGCCTATAATACCAAGACAGACCTTCACTTAACATTCTCATGGTAGCAATGTATATGTGTTGAAATAAACAGTCTATCACTGATAATGCATTTCATTAATTTACTAAACATTTACAGACTGCATAAAGTGTTAGGTAGTATAAGAGAAAACATACAATATAATCCCTGTTCTTAAGGAATCAAGCAAGTGAGGAGCAAGTGAAAAAACTCGGAAATGTTCAGTTTACAGTAAACCATAAAGTAAAAACTACTAAACTTCTCAGTGTTTATTTCCTCTGAGGAACCCAACATTTAAAGTGTTCTCCCACTGCCCCAAATAAAATCAGACTGTAAGAACAGTAAAAAAGACCTTAGGGGCACCTGGATGGTTCAACTGGTTAAGCATCTACCTTTGGCTCAGATCATGATCCCAGGGTCCTGGGATGGAGCCCTGAGTTGGGCTCCCTGCTCACTGGGGAGCCTGCCTCTCCCTCTCCCCCTGCCCCTCCCCACTGCTCACTTGTGTGCTCTCTCTGAATCTCTCATAAATTAAATAAATAAACAAACAAACAAACTTTAAAAAAAAAAAAAAAGAAAAGAGGGGTGCTTGGGTGGCTCAGTCAGTCTGTCTTCAGCTCAGGTCATGATCCCAGGGTTCTGGGATCGAGCCCCATGTTGTGCTCTGTGCTCAGAGGGGAGCCTGCCTCTCCCTCCCTCTGCCTGCCACTTCCCTGTTTGTGCTCTCTCTTTCTGTCAAATAAATTAAATCTTAAAAAAAAAAAAAAAAAGAAAATCTTAATTTTAGTAGAGTAAGAAATTGCAAAAACAAAGGTAGACATCTAAGAAAACACATGGTACTATAATCATAGTTAAGGATACAAATGTTAGAATGTGAATAAGTAAGGTATGTTCTCTTGCTGGGAAAAAGCTTGGCTTAGTCTCCTGAATAGAGCTGCATTCTTAATTTTAAATTCATTTCCCATACAGTCTAGTGGATTAGAAGCCATAAACCCTACATTCTAATCTAATTCTGTCCTTGACTCCATTATATTAGGCAAATCACTTGACCCAGGATGTTAGGTCTTTATTCTCTCATTCACAAAGTGGAGGAAGGATTGGAAATACATGGTTTCTATTTTCTCTCTTGCAACTTCAAAATTCTATTGTTTCAATTTTTAGATAGTTGGTTAATTATAACCTCCCCCCTTTTAGTACAGAAGAATACTCCAAATAATGTACTGACTACAAAGATACCTCAAAATTCTTTAATCCCCTCGAAAGTTCTCACTTGGCAAACCTCACTTTAGGCCTAGTAGCAAGCCCCTTTTCAGAGGTCTACTCACAGCATCACTCAAGTCTCAATTACCACTAAACATTACCTTTAAAAAAAAAAAAAAAAGATTTTATTTATTTGAGAGAGAGAGCAAGAGAGCAAGAGCAGGGGGGAGGGGCAGAGGGAGAAGGTGAATCAGACTCCCTGCTGAGCAGGCTGGATCCCAGGACCCCAGGACCATGACCTGAGGGAACGGCAGACACTTAACCAACTGAGACATCCAGCACCCCACTCAACATTTTCATAAACTAAAATAATCAAAATCTATTTAAAAAGTTTCTGAAACAAACTGGCACCAGATTTACATTACTAGGTTATTTTATCAAATTTCCTAGTAAATGGATAAGATTTTGGTAAAAACAATATGGTTTACAATAGCAATCAGCCAAATAACCCAGAAAACACAAAAAGTACTCACATGTGTTATCAACAAAAGGAAGAATTCTTGGAAAAGGATAAAGTTTCAATTTAATTGTTAAATATCCATTTTCCAAAGGGAGGAAAAGCCCCAAGATCATATCTAACCATTTCTAAACAGGATAGCATAATCATCTATTAAAAGACAACAAAATACCTAGACTAAAAGTAGAATATGGCCCACAATCAGCTGCAAGCTAAGAATTAAATATGCTACATACAATGCAAAAACTACCTACTCTTACTAGAGTGTAGATTTCATCATTTCCAATACTGTTTTCATATAATAAAAAGAAACAAATGCACTGTACTATACACAAAATTCTAGATAGCTATAATTGATAAGCAATTAGATCCCCAAAACTACATAATCTCTATCCCAGAAAGATTAGTGTTTCATTTCCATTTTAAAAGTGAGGAAACTAAAGCCCAAAGAGGTTAAGCAACTTGTCTAGTAATGACAGTACCAGTACCCGAACCCTTAGTCTAAAGCCCATACTTACATGGAACATAAGTGATACATACCCTGCTGTCTTGGTATCTGCTGTGTGGATTCCACCTTTAATCTTCTCTGGTGTAAATATTATTTCCGTTGAGCCGATTTCTGCCCCCTCCAGTTGCCCATCACACAAATCTCGAATCATTTCCAGTCCAGATAAATGTTGAGGCCTTCAGGTCATAATACTGCATCAAAACGTGTGCATTCAGACTGCCTATATCCCCATTACTTTATGACCCATTTATAAAACTGCAATGGCAAGAAAAGAGCAAGGTCCAACCACAACAAGTGCTATATCTTCAGTATCAGAGCTTCTTTTGGGTTTTTATGTACCTTGACTACCTGCTTAGAGGTACTACTTTGAGGGTTCTTTCCAAACCACTTACTTTAGCTAAAAACACCTACAATGATGCATTGTTGCAAATGAGAAGTATGCAAAGAGGAAAACTGAAAAAACTATCCCAATGCTACCAATCTCACTTACATGTCATTGAATGATGTATAGTACCTGTTATGGGCTGATTGCATTCCTCTAAAATTCTTATGTTGAAGCCCTAACCCCTAGTACCTCAGAATGTGACTGTATTTAGAGTTAGGGCTTTTAAAGAGGTGATTAAGTTAAAAAGAGACAGGGGACAGCTGGCTGCCTCTACCAGTAGAACTTGGGACTCATGATCTTGGGGTTGTAAATTCAATCCCCATGGTGGGTATAGATTCCTTAAAAATAGAATATTAAAAAAAAAAAAAGAGAGAGAGAGAGAGGCAGTTAGAGTAAGCCCTAATCCATTCTCTGTGGTGTCTTTACAAAAAGCGGAAATTCGGACATACAGAGACATCAGGGGTACACATGCACAGAAGGATGACCATGTGAAGTGGCAGCAAGAGAGAGGCCATCTCCAAGCCAAGGAGAAACCCGGAAAGAATTTTCCCGAATGGCACTAAGAGGAAACCAACCCTGCTAGCACCTTGATCTTGGACCTGCAGGCTTCAGAACAATGAGAAAATAAATTTGTTGCTTAGGCCACCCAGTCTATGGCATTTTGTTATGGCAGCTCTGGCAAACTACTGAAGTACCTAAAACAGCCTTAATGAACTGGATTTTCCTATTGGTGAAACTGCTGCAAAAAACTGCTGTGACTAAGGTAATTAATGTTCACAAACATCAATAATTGCCTTTTAATGACTCAAAAATGGGATGTGGATAAAATAAAAGATGAAGAGATTGCTGATCTATTACAATGTCCAAAGGAATCAGTTTGGCTTCAACCTGGGTCCCCTGATAACAGGCACAGATACCTGGACCTTAGCCAGTGACACACCTAGCTTCCCAGACAGAAGAAACAAGGTCAAGTGTCAACGTCTTTACCCGTCCACAACTGGTAATTCTGATTGTACTCCTAACATCTTAGAGGTCTGAATGAAAGCTAGAATAACACCTCTCAGGATCCCTTCTTTTTTTTTTTTTTTTTTTTTTTTTTTTTCAGGATCCCTCTTGAGCTATGATTCTAAAAGGCGCAGCGGCAGAGAATACACTGGTTAAAAAAGCGGCGTTTTGCCCGGATCCATCTCACTCGCTGCCGCAACCTCTCCAGGTACTTGGAATGCCCAATGACGTGAGAAAACATTTTAGGTAACAGCTCCTCAGGAAGCTAGAGAACTCTAAGAAACTCTAGAAAAAACGTGGGTCTTGGCAGCACAGGTAGCTCAGCGGTTTAGCGCCGCCTTTGGCCCAAGGCGTGATCCTGGAGACGCAGGATCGAGTCCCACGTCGGGCTCCCTGCATGGAGCCTGCTTCTCCCTCTGCCTGTGTCTCTGCCTCTCTCTGTGTGTCTCTCATGAATAAATAAATGAAATCTTAAAAAAAAAAAAAAAAAACACGTAGGTCTGTTTTCTCAACTTGCCCCTCGAGGCCTTCAAGGCCGCACAGCCCCGACTACCTCTAACGGCCAGGGCAGGAGCTTGGTCCCCCGGGGCCCTGGGCCCGGCTTCAGATCCCTCAACCTTGGGGCCGAGATCCTGCAAGCATCACCACCCCGGCTCTCAATGCCGCCGCCACACAGCGCGACCCCAACCGCAGGCCCCAAGCACGCAGCCGGTCCCCGCCTTCAGTGAGCCCCACCCCCGTCCCCCACCCCCAGCGCCCCGATTCACCTCAGGCCCGGCGTGCTGCGGCCGGCTCGGATCTTCTGCACCCTCAAGGGGAGGCCCAGGAGGCAGCTCAGGGCTGTAGACACCCTCAGGATCTGGCCGCCCTGCCAAGGGTGCGGGTGCGAGAAGAGGGAGAAGACAGCGTCAGACAGGGACGCACGCCTCCCTAGCAGAGTCCTGCAGCGCCACCGGGGCACTCACTCACCCCTTCCATGATCCCGCCGTCCACCTCCACCCGCTGCCCCGCCATCGGGGGCGCCCTGGGGCCCGGCCCGCAGCGACAAGGCCTCGGCCGGAGTGGAAGGAAGAGACGCTCGCCGCGGCCCCACAGCTCCGACGCGTCCGTCCCCGCTGGGGGCCGCCGGATGCGGCGGAAACTCAGAGGCCGCGCCGGCGCCCGGAAAACCGGAAGCAGCGGAAACCAACCCGGACGCTCAGCGCTGGGAACCGGGATCGCCTGGGCCGGCGGCAGTGCGCGTGCGCGGGCGGACCCAGCTGTGCTTAAAGACGCGGTGCCCGGAAAATTGCGTCCAATCCGACGCTCGCGGGAGATGGGGGGAGGCCTGGGGAAGGGGGCTCGCCGGGGCACGTAAGGGAACGTGTCGCTGGAAAACATGCGGCGTGGAGAAACCCTACGTTCCAACTCTAAGTGGACTCTCCAGCTGTCTCGCAGGCTTCTGCAAACGTGTGTTTCTGTTTTCTCAAGGATCCTGCCGTGTCCAGAGCTGCAGGTGCAAGAAAGGTCTGGATCCTGCAATAAACCGACCACCATCTCTCTGGTCGGGCTTGCTTTCTCTGCAGGCTGCCCCTCCGTACCCGTGAGCCTCTCATTGCTCACAAGGGTGTGTGTGTGTATAGTAATAGTAGCAGTAGAACTAATAGTATTCTTTTTCTCTTGTGAAACACAATTTATTTGGGGATGGGTGGGAAAGGGCAGATCAGAATCAGTAATATAATGTTCTAAAAAGCCAAAAACCGGGACATCTGGGGGATTCAGCGGTTGAGCGTCTGCCTTTGGCCCAGGGCTGATCCTGGAGTCCCGGGATCGAGTCCCACGTCGGACTACTTGCATGGAGCCTACTTCTCCCTCTGCCTGTGTCTCTGCCTCTCTCTGTGTGTCTCTGTCTAATGGATGAATAAATAAAATCTTTTTTAAAAAATCAAAGTTATTTTACCTTGTCCAAAGTGAGGGCGAGTTCATGATAATGCGACCACCATCTTTCACCTAAGACCATGGCAGGCTTCTGGATTCTGCTTGCGGCTCAATTGCTACCATAATGGAGTATCGCATAACATGCAAGCCTCTAGGTAAGCAAAGAAGAGTAAGGCAGCTTCTACCATGAACTTACTGAAGGGGTATTTGAGACACTGAGAAGTAATCAATTACAATGTTATCCTGAATAGCAATACAAACAATATTTAACATATACTAATCTAAGTCGAAGGGCACAGAAATAGCATATGATAAACCACAACAGTAACAGACCATATCTATTGAGCATCTACTTGGGTGCCATGCACTGCATGCATTCACAACCCGTTGAAGTGCTTAACAATTTTTACCTCCATTTACAGCTGCATATGTTAAACAATTTGCTACAAATCCACACAGTTAACTAGAAGACCAGGACATGAACCTGGATGATCTGATGTAAATACCATTGTTTCCTAATCCTAAGTGGTTGTTTTACCACAACTAATACTAAGAGACTGTTCTACCACTTTTGTGACAAGATACATTCTGGGAACACATACTCTATATATTTAACCAAATCTGGGACATTGCAATATGAAGGATGAGCTGCGAGATTAATTAATCAAGAAAGTGGTCATATTTGCATTTTAGGATGTTGGCTTTGACAATATGTGGAGGGTAAATAGGGCTAAGAGCCTGAAGAGAAAAATGGAAATGGTGCAATAATCTATGCTAGAGATAACCAAAAAAAATTTTTTTTAAGATTTGAGAGTGTGTGTGCTTGCATGCACATGAGCAGGGGAAGTGAGAGAATCCCAAGCAGACTCCCTGCTGAGTGCGAACCCTGTTATGGGGTCTCAACTGATAGATCACTCAACCCTGAGATCATGACCCGAGCCAAATCAAGGGTCGGACGCTTAACAACGGAGACACCTCAGCACCCCAAAAGATAATAAGAATTTGAAGGAAGGAAGCGGCAGTGGGGATGGAATAGTAAAGCTCTACTTCTGTTTTATATCTTAGTCCTATTGTAGAAACTTAACCTTCTCAGGAAACTTGGCTTTCATTTCTAAATTTGCTATGAAATCCTGCCTCTGATCAGTTCACCTCATTCTAACTACTTCCAGTGGGAGGGGGAAGTGAGCAAAATGGTAAGACCATGGAGAGATTAGCTATGCAAGAGTAAATAATAAGCACTTATATAATGCTTTCATAGACATTTTCTGTGTTAATGTTCACCACAAAGCTGTGAGGTCGGGGTTATTGTATCCATTTAACCAATGAGGAGGAATTGAGACCTAGGGAATCAAAGTGACATGCTAAGGTGACATAATAAGTGGTAGAGTTGGGTTAGATGCTAGGTCTTTGCAATTACCTACAAAGAAAAGACATTTAGGCTGACAACAAATTCTTCAACAGAACAATGGAAGTAAAAACAATGGATTGGGATGCCTGGCTTGCTCAATGGGTAGAGCATGGGACTCTTGATCTCAGGGTCATGAGTTCAAGCCCCATGTTGGGCATAGAACTTACATTTAAAAAAAAAGGACAACAGGGGCACCTGGGTGGCTCAGTGGTTGAGTGTCTGTCTGCCTTTGGCTCAGGGCCTGATCCCAGGGTCCTGACTCCCTCCCCACAGGGAGCCTGCTTCTCCCTCTGCCTAAGTCTCTACCTCTTTCTGTGTGTCTCTCATGAATAAAGAAGTAAAATCTTTTTCTTTTTTAAAAAGGGGGGTCCTGAGTGGCTCATTGGTTGAGGATGTGCCTTCCACCTAGCTGGTGATTGCAGAGTTCCAGGATGGAGTCATGCATCCAGCTCCCTGTTTGGTGGGAAGCCTGCTTCTCCCTCTCCCTCTGCCTGCCACTCCCCCTGCTTGTGCTCTCCTCTCTCTGCCAAATAAATAAATAAAATCTTAGAAAAAAAAAAAGATTCAAAGATTCAGAATGCTGACAGAAAATAACCATCAATACAGAATTAGGTCCCCAGCAAAGTTATCTTTAAAAAATGAGAATGAAATAAAGATACACAGAAACTGAGTTTAAGATACTTTGTAGAGGGGCAGTCCAGTGGCTCAGTGGTTTAGAGCCACCTTCAGCCCAGGGTGTGATCCTGGATGAATAAATATAAAAAATCTTTTTTTTTTTTTAAAGATACTTTGTAGAGGATGTACTTCAGAAAGAAAAATTACCTCAGAGGGAAAGTCTAATATGTAAGAAGAAAAAAGAAACAAATAAATTGTTAACATGTCAGTTTATCTAAAATAACATTCTGTAAAATAACACTAGACAACAAAAGAGTGTAAGTAAAGAGGTGGATGACTAAAGTTAAAGAATTCTCAGGTGTCCTTTGGGCATAGGGTTAAAACATAAATTGATTTAAGACTTTAAAATAAGTATGCAAGTGGGGTGCCTGGGTGCCTCAGTCAATTAAGCATCTTGCCTTAGGTTCAAGTCATGATTTCAGGGTCCTGGGACTGGCTCCCTGCCTGCTTGGTGAGGAGTTTGCTTGTCCCTCTCCCTCTGTCCTTCTCCCATTCTCCCCCTCGTGCACTCCAGTGCTCTCTCTCTCAAATAAATAAATAAAATCTTAAAAAAAAAAAAAAGATAAGCATGCAAGCTAAAATCTCAAGAGTAACCAATAAAGTAACAATTGTGTATAACTTCTAAACCAGCTTAAAGGGAAAATGAACTAAGGGGAAAATATACTTCAATTTTTAAAAAAGTGGGATCCCTGGGTCGCACAGTGGTTTAGCGCCTGCCTTTGGCCCAGGGCACGATCCTGGAGACTCGGGATCGAATCCCAAGTCGGGCTCCCGGGGCACAGCCTCCCTCTGCCTGTGTCTCTGCCTCTCTCTCTCTGTGTGACTATCATAAATAAATAAAAATTTTAAAAAAATTTTTAAAAAGAAAAATTGGGTTGGCATAAAAAAGCAGGATAAAGAACGCACTAAAGCAAGAAAGTAGAGATAAGCTCACAAATACAACTGATAAAAGTGAAACTATAAAGTAATTTTCTGGTTGAAAGCCAGAGATTGGTTCTTTTAAAGAATATTCTATTTACAAGAGCTGCACTTAGGGATCCCTGGGTGGCGCAGTGGTTTGGCACCTGCCTTTGGCCCAGGGCGCGATCCTGGAGATCCGGGATCGAATCCCACATCAGGCTCCCGGTGCATGGAGCCTGCTTCTCCCTCTGCCTGTGCCTCTGCCTCTCTCTCTCTCTCTCTCTGTGACTATCATAAATAAATAAAAATTAAAAAAAAAGCTGCACTTAAAATATGAAAGATCATGAGAAGCTGAAAATAAAAAGATGGAAAAGAGGCACCAATTAAACACCAACTTTCAAAAGAAAGCTGATATAGCTATCTCAACGATAAATTATACTTTAATACAAAAAGCATTATCGGGGAATCCCTGGGTGGCGCAGCGGTTTAGCGCCTGCCTTTGACCCAGGGCGCGATCCTGGAGACCCGGGATCGAGTCCCACGTCGGGCTCCCGGTGCATGGAGCCTGTTTCTCCCTCTGCCTGTGTCTCTGCCTCTCTCTCTCTCTCTCTGACTATCATAAATAAATAAATTAATTAAAAAACAAACAAACAAACAAAAAAAACAAAAAGCATTATCATTGTCAAAAACAGTCACTATAAAAAGTTGAATTCACCAGGAAAATCTAACTATTCAAAACTTTGTATGCCCTAGATTCAGCAGGAGAAAATTTAGTTAAGATAAGGATGATTTTTAAAAAATTGTACTTACTTATTTATTCATGAGAGAGAGAGAGAGAGGCAGAGACACAGGCAGAGGGATAAGCAGGCTCCACGCAGGGAGCCCCACATGGGATTCGATCCCGGGTCTCCAGGATCAGCCCTGGGCTGCAGGCAGGCACTAAACCACTGAGCCACCCATGCTGCCCAATAGGATGATTTGCACAAAACAACAAATAAGATTGATTTAATGGCAATGATATATTATGTACATATTATTTCCATATATAGATATTCTTCAACCAGTTGTTATAGATTACATATTTTCTTAAAGGACTCATGAAACATTTATAAAAAATGACTAAGTTATAAAGCAAATCTAAACAATGTCCAAAGAATATGTATCATACAGGTGGCATTCTCTAACCAAAATGGTTTGGGGGCAGCCCGGGTGGCTTAGCGGTTTAGCTCCGCCTTCAGCCCGGGGTGTGGTCCTGGGGACCTGGGATCGAGTCCCACATCGGGCTCCCTGCATGGAGCCTGCTTCTCCCTCTGCCTGTGTCTCTGCCTCTCTCTCTGTGTCTCTCATGAATAAATAAATAAAATCTTTTTAAAAAATGCAATTTTGTTAGAAATTCATTCCAAAAAGAGAAGCAAAACAAGCAGAAAACATATGTATTTGGAAATTTACAAACACCTGTAAATAAACCATAGGTAAAAGAAGAAATGCTAATAGAAAATTGTTTAAGTACCCAAAATGAAAGCTCTACTTATCAGAATCTAGGGAATGCAATGAAACCAGTACTTCAAAAGAAGTTGTTTTCATTGAATATCACTATTGGAGGCGGGCCGCCTGAGTGGCTAAGTCAGTTAAGAGCCCGCCTTGGCCTCGGGGGTCCTGGGACTGAGCTCCTGCACTGCACTCCCTGCTCCGGGGGGAGCCTGCTTTCCCCTCTCCCTCTGCCCTTTCCCCTGCTTGGGCTCACTCCCTCTCTGAAATAAATAAATAAAATCTTTAAATGAAAAAAATAATAATACTATTAAAAAAGAATAAAGGCTGATTTTTAAGAGTTATTTATTTATTCATGAGAGACACAGAGAGAGAGAGAGGCAGAGGGAGAAAGAAGCAGGCTCCATGCAGGGACCCTGATGTGGGACTCGATCCCGGGTCTCCAGGATCAGGCCCTAGGCCAAACGTGGGGCTAAACCCCTGAGCCACCCAGGGATCCCTAATTCTTTAGACATCTGTTCAGATTTTAATTCCCATGTAGAAGGCAAGAACCAGGCAAATGTCATCCTGGAAGTTTCTAGAAATTGGTGTCCTAGTTGCTCTGAGAAAGATTAACTATTAAAGCTCTGATCTTTTATTCCCCCTTATCAGCTTGACCTCAATTTGACGTTCTGCAACAGCCAAGTCAAGGTATACCAATCAAGGGTATAGATCTGTAACACATATTGTATGTGTGGGCAGCTGCATCTGACAACATTCTTTAAGAAGGAAGATAATGTTGGTATCCTTATTTCAGACATTAGGTAACCTTCTTTATCTTCTGTGAAAAAAATTTTTTTTGTAAAGGCAATTTTGGTCACCAAGAAACTCAATGGGAGTAAGAAATACCCGCCATTGGGTGGTATTCCAGCGCAGACTTTTTTTTTTTTTTAATTTATTCACGAGAGATACACAGAGACAGGCAGAGACACAGGCAGAGGGAGAAGCAGGCCTCATGCAGGGAGCCCGACGTGGGACTCGATCCAGGGTCTCCAGGGTCACGCCCTGGGCTGCAGGCGGCGCTAAACTCCAGCGCAGACTTGTAACTCACTTGGTGCTCAGCCTTGCTACAAAGCATAGAAATGTCGCGTTTTCTGTGACCAAGGCGGTTACCAGACCAGCAGAAAGGGGATATTTTCCCAGTCATCCCTCAGGTCTTCACCATCACTCTCCAGGTAGGGGCCCTTCCTTTGTGTTCCCTTAACAGTGTCCTTAACAGTGTCCGTTTCCACTTCCCGGAGGAGAACGAAGAGGCTTGGCTGTAAGCAAGTCCTGCCCGACCTCGTCCGCGATGTCACCTTGGAGCCGCCTCCGGCCCCGCCCCTCCGGCCCCGCCCCTCCGGCCCCGCCCCTCCGGCCCCGCCCCTCCAGCCCCGCCCCTCCAGCCCCAGCTCGCTCTTTCACCTCCGCGAGCGCGGCTCAGGCCCCGCCCCTCCCCCTGATTGGCTGTCGAGGGGGGAGGCTCGTTCCTGTCCTCGCCATTGGCCGCTCGGGGGGCGGCGCGTTCCCCGGCTCCCGGTTGGTGGTCCGCGCGCTTGTCATTTCCGGGTAAGATGGCCGCAGTGCGTGTGCTCGGGACGTGGAGCCGGAATGCTGGGCGGCTGGTGAGTGGTTGGGGGCTTACTTGAGGCTTGAGGTCGGGGGGGTGGGGGGGAGTGAGTAGTCGCCGGGGTTCCCGGGGAGGCGTGCGACGTTGTCTGCGAGTATCGGGCGGACGGGGCACGTGGAAGGATGCATGCTAGGCGAAGGGCGGCGAGGCTGGCGAGCCCTCCGTACCTGTCGCGACTCCGTCGTCTTCCAGCTCGACCTGCACCCAGGCCCGTCTATTTAGCCTTTCACCCGGTAGCCCTTTATCGGGCACCCTTGGGTGCTGGGCATTGTGATGGGCGCTCGGGATACGGAGATACACATTCATTCAGCATTTATTGAGCACCCACTGTGTGCCGAACACCGACAACACGACCCCTGTCTCGGGGAACTTAGTCTAGAGGAAGAGACCGGTAAAGCAAGGAAGAGCGCCACGGGCCCTTGCCCCCGAGGAGCAGAGAGACTCGCGCTTCGTCCTGAGGACCTGTACTCCTCTCCTGTGTCTGCGCCACGTATCCTTCCGACCCTTTTATCCCCAGAGCTACGACCTACCACCATCTCTGAAGTTCCTTCCTCTGAACCACCTTTTAAACATCCCAGTAATCTTAGTGTTTCATCCTATTTGTATAACGTTTTTCTTTCTGGGATCCCTCCTCCCTAAGCTATGACGGTGGTCGGCCCCTGATCTGCCAAGAGCCTGTGTGTACCAGGTACTGTGCGAGGCTAGGCATTGGGGATGCAAATATGAGCAAGACTCCTGCTGTCTCAAGTGAAGACACCACCTTGTGGTGGCGGGCAGGGGAGAAAGAGCTGGAGGAGTGCTATAATGGGACATTACAAAGGTACAGGAACACATAGGAGGAGTCTCGGGGGCCAGGGAGGAGTTCTCAGCAGACACTGTGTACTTGAGATGTGCACCCTTGTAGGTGTTGGCTTCTCTTTTGAAACTTCTCCTTCCTTAGCTTCTGTGACACCAGCTTCTCAATATTCTTCTTCCTACATCTTTGGCCACTCCATCCCAATCTCCTATTTTCCTGCCCTACTTTTAAATATATATTGGTGTTTATAAGGGCTCTGACTTTGGCCCTCCGCGCTCCCTGGACTACTCCACTTCTTTGAATTTAGTTTCATCTATATGCTGATGATTCCTAAAGTTCCCCAGTCTTCAAGCCAGTTCTACTCCAGACCCATATATATCCTACTGTCCTGGAAATCTCCAATTGCATGCATATTAGGTATTTTTCAGCTGCAGCTAATTAAAACCGAACCAATAAATGGGAAATTTATCTATGCATCCCAAAGCTAGATGGCAGCTGGTTAGGATTGTCATTTCAACAATTCATCTGGCCTTTGCCTCCTTGTTAGGAGAGGGCTGCTACAACCTCATATTCAAGGCAGTGAAGGAAGAAGAGGTGGGACCAGTCAGACTCATTGGCCAGAACTGTTACATGGCACAGCTAGCACAAGGGGTCTTGAAGGAGCTAGCATTTATCCATCATGTCTGCCCCCAATGCCCCCGAGGCACATCAGATTCTGGGTTCCACAACTAAACCTTCCGACTTGTTTCTCTTTTGATTCTAGTCTATAAATACCCCCAATTTTTTAAAAAGATTTTATTTATTTATTCATGAGAGACACAGGGAGAGAGAGAGAGATGCAGAGACACAGACAGAGGAAGAAGCAGGCTCCATGCAGGGAGCCCCATGTGGGACTCAGTCCCGGGTCTCCAGGATCTGAAGGGCTGAAGGCAGTGCTAAACCGCTGAGCCACCCCGGGATCCCCAAATCCCCCAAATTTAGTCATTATTCTCCACCTTGCCCCCCAACTGCCGCTATCCTGGTCCTTTCTAATTGGACTTTCTGCCTCCAGTCTGGTGCCTCTCCAACCCATTCTCTAACCAGCGTGCTCTTATAAAGTAAGACAAATTTGAGAATGTCATTCCTCGCTTAATACTGCCATAAGCAAAATGTCTAAAATTAAAAGAATTATGAAGCAACTTATGATTTGGACCTTTCCACATTCTCTCAGGCTTCATTTCTTGCTGAAACCTACCCACCCAACCCCCACTCTGACATGTCCCTCACTCTTACCCCACATTGATCTACAGTGAAAGTGTATTGAGCTTCAGTTAATTGAACACACTGCTCTCTTTGGATTCCAGGCTCCAGACCTTTGCACATGTATTTCCTCTGCTTTAAAGACTCTTGCCTTCTTTCCCTCTGGCCTCATCTGCAATATACCTTATCCTCTGGATTACTCCTACTCATCCCTTAGACCTTCCTTCCAAGTTTACTTTCTTGAAGTAGGTTGGTTCCCTCTTGTATGTTTGTTTATAATACTCTGTTTCTCCCATTACAACACTATGTAATCACCTCTTTAGTTGTCTTTCTTTGAAGGTATGGACTGTACATTGCATGAGAGAAGGAATTCATCTATTTTGTTCTCTAATTCCACGTGCCTGACTAAACATTTGCTGAACAACTCAGTAAAAAGTCTATTTTTTCCATCTGTTAGAAAGTCATAAACAACAACAGGTCTTAATACTTATAATAAATTATTAAAAGCCCTTACTGTGTTGTGTTTTATACTCTATTGCATCAAGCTTTTGACTCTGGATTAACTTACCATATTGAACTGACAGTGAATTTCTGTTTTGTCTGTCTTCCTGTAATGAAGTGTAAGCAACTTGATTTTAAGGACTATATTCTGTAGCTTCTTTAGCTTTGAATTCCCAAGCCCAGCACAATCCCTGTCTTCAGGAGCGCTCAACAACTGCCTGTTTAATTATTATTTATTTCCTTATTTGAATCTGCTAAACCTTTTTTTCTTTTTCTTTTTTTTTTTTTTTTTACCTTTGTTTCATCTCTCCTTTTTTTGGTATTCTGTTTCTAGAAAAAAATGTCTTTTTGAGCTTGACAGATTATTTTTCCTCATTCTCCCTTCTGTTGCTTTATCATCTTTCCATTCAGCAGTATCACTGTTTTTTAGCCTTCTCTTAATCCATTTAGTCACATAATGCCTGTTGTATTTAATGTTGCTTTCTCCTTTTCCACTGTAAATCACTTCAGGAACCTGTTGTTTCATGCCTTAAATACTATAAGTTTCTTAACATTTTCCTCTCTTACTTGGCTTTACCTGTTATAATCTAGTCAATAAACTGCAACTAGATTAATTTCTTAGTCCTTTTCTTCAATTATCTATAGTGTAGTCGTTCAAACTTTTTATCCTGACATTTATAGTCATCAATATAATTTGGTCCTTGAGTCACTTACGCTGCTTCCTTTTATAAATTTGATCAAGTCAAATTAAGCAACTCACTGCCTGAGGAGACATGTTCTGGCAGCAATTCTTTATGCTGTTCCCTCCACCTTAAAAGTGCATTTCTGTTCTTTAATTATTAATACTTTTTATGCAAGGCCCACCTCAATTCTTCCTCCTGGAAGCCTTTTCAGGTCAAGCCAACCTGAAAAAACAAAACACAAAAAACTCTACTTAAACTCCTTTAACACAATACTTTTTTTTTTCCTACTGCGTATACTTACTACAAGAAACTAGAGCGTACATTCCATGCATGAGTGTGTGTTTGTGAGTGTGTGTATATTTATTGTCTCAACTAGGTTATGTTGAAAGCAGGGATTATTTCTCCTACATATAACAATGTGATGTGAAAGAGCCTCAGGTTTACTTGGTTTCAGAGCTGAATTTTGCCATTTGTTTGCTTTGTGACCTTGGACAAAGCACTTCTCTGATCATTTGTTTCTCCTGTGTTAAAGAGTGCTAATGTGCCTATTATTCCGGAGGGTAATTGTGAGATAAAAAGATGATGCATTTCAAGACCTTTATAGTACCCAGAACATAGGGATTCAATAAATGTTTGGTAAGTTCATGCCTCTCTTGCCAGTTTAGTAGTTCTTTCATAAAAGCTGCTGTTAAAGATAAGACCTTATAGTAGTTTAATTTTCTTTCAAATGTTTTCTAAAAACTATTTTTTAAAAAGATTTTATTTATTTATTCATGAGACAGAGAGAGAGGCAGAGACACAGGCAGAGGGAGCCTGACCCAGGACTCCATCCTGGGTCTCCAGGATCATGGCCTGGACTGCAGGCGGTGCTAAACTGCTGAGCCACTCGGGCTCCCCAAAAACTAATTTTTTAAAATAAAAATGAATCCATATAATTCCACTTACTGCTCTCGAAATTAAAATTTATGAATGTCTGATAAAGTGGAGGTTGATTTATGCCTTTGATTCTATTGTTGACTAAGAACCAGGGCTGTGGGAGTTGAAGGAGAAAGAAAGGACACAGAAAATGGGAGTTTGAGAAAGAGCATTCTTTCACTATCTGTTAAATTTTAAGCTATCAACTTTAGTTAGGTTTTATGTTTCTTGAATATTAATAAGATATATATTGTAAAGATTAGTTACTTTAGAATTATCTCTTAAAGTAAAACTAAGATGCATAATTTAAAAATTTGTGTTTTAGGGAAGGGATATTTGGTTTTTCTTTGCCTTTATTTATTTTTATTTTATTTTATTTATTTATTTATGAGAGACAGAGACACAGGCAGAGGGAGAAGCAGGCTCCATGCCCGGAGCCTGATGTGGGACTCGATCCCTGGTCTCCAGAATCAGGCCCCAGGCTGAAGGCGGTGCTAAACCACTGAGCCACCAGGGCTGCCCAACTTTTAAATTTTAAGGGCTAATCACTAAATGATAATGTACATGATAATAAAATAACTTTTTAAATTAAAAGTAACTCTTACATTAATAAAAAAATTTTAAATACCACTATTCTCAAATACATTCAGGGAGCTAGAATTTTTTTTTTTTTTTTAGTTTTTTTTATTATTTATTTATTCATAGAGACACAGAGAGAGAGAGAGAGAGAGAGAGGCAGAGAGAGAAGCGGGCTCCATGCAGGGAGCCTGACGTGGGACTCGATCCCCGGTCTCCAGGATCATGCCCCAGGCTGCAGGTGGCGCTAAACCACTGCGCCACTGGGGCTGCCCTAGAATTTTTTATATGTTACATTTAAAAGGGTGATATAGGTAATCAGGTATTAATAACATTGAAATATTAATTTTAGGGACGCCTGTGTGGCTCAGTGGTTGAGCGCCTGCCTTTGGCTCAGAGCATGATCTCGTGATCCCGAGGTCCAGGGATTGAGTCCCACATCGGGCTACCTGCATGGAGGTTGCTTCTCCCTCTGCCTATGTCTCTGCCTCTTTCTCTTTCATGAAAAAAAAATAAAAGAATCTTTTTAAAAAATGTAATATTAATTTTCAAAATAAAATAGTCTACCTTTCAGACACATAGGTTTTAATATATCAAGTTGAATATATTTAGGCCTACTTATTTCTATTACATATTGTCTTGCATTACACTAAGATATTATACAAAACAGTTACATCTAAAGAGTCATCTGTAAATTATAGTAAGAAAACCTTTCCCTACAGCACTACATATATTTTTCAGTTTTTAGATGCCAACAGTCAGTTTTGAATTCTTTAGTAATAGTTTTGTCTTAGGAAGCCTTTAACGATTTGACTGCATCTGTAAAGTGTTGTGTTTGTACAGAATACATCGTTAAAATTTCTTCACTTTCGTAAGAAATTTTAGGCAAGACTCATAAGCATATAAACAAATCTGACTCCAAGGATATAGTTTTACTAAATAAAAGAACAAAATAATGTTTTCTGGATGCTAAGGTTTAAGTTCCTTTAATTTCTTTAACAGAAATACTTAAGAAATAACCAATCTTCATAAACTTGAGTGTCACTGATGCCAGGTTTTGACCAGTTCAGATTTTGACCTGGGTAATTTCATATTGTTTGTATGGTGATAATGACTGTTCTACTTTTAGAATAGACTTGAAATTCAATATGTACTTACAGAGATAAGCCATCAAGAATATTCACAAAAGCTTTTACTTTTTTGTTTTCTCATCTTTAGATTTGTGTTCGCTACTTTCAAACATGTAATAATGTTCATATTTTGAAGCCAAAGTATGTGTGTTTCTTTGGTTATCCTTCATTCAAATATAGTCATCCACATCAGTTGCTGCAAACAAGTGCTGGTAAGTATGATCTCAAAATAGCCTTTATAAAAAAAATATTTTGTATTGTATTCAGAACTTTTTAAAAAGTAATTGAAGAGTTATCAAAGTAAAAAAAGTTAACCGTTTCTTTCTAGCCCAGCCCTCCTTGCTCTCCTTGATCTATCCTTTTCTTATTTTGTTTTCTGTGCCTACTTCCCATCCCCCCCACCCCCATCCCTTTCACATCTTCCCATAAATGCTTGTGTCTTCTTAATGTTGGGAATGAGTTGTCTTGGGTCATGTGTTCTTTATCATCTGACTCATCTAAGTGCAATAGTTAGATAAATTATTGACTTAGATTGTATCCTTGTACTGTCACTGTATTGTTGGTTGGATGAAACACTTACCTCAGTCTATTGTGTTAAGATTGTGTGATGAAATCATCCAAAGGTGTTCCTAAACAGAAAGTTTTCTGACTTTACCATTTAATTACCTTTCTCCCATCTTTTTCTACCCTTAGTAAAGAACTTGAAGCCTCAAGTTAAGTGTTAGCTTTGGCAAGGGCACTAAATTATTTTTTTTCTGATGGTCCATTTAGAACTCTGATACAGAACCCTAGACTTTTGTTACATCACTAAGTTTTTGATAGTTATCTGGTGCCTTACTCTGTGCTAGCAAAGAAAAATGGGAGAATTCCAGGCAGATCCAACCCCTGACATCAGTCTTTCCCACCCCCCCTTTTTCCCCCTTTTTATATAGGCCATCTTCCACAACACCCCAAGATATGTAAACTCTACCTTCACCATTTTTAAGATTATTATTTTTAAAAGTGGATATTTTCCTTTTACTTCTCAGAAAAAATAGAGGCCATTCAAGCAGGAACTCCAACTTCCTGTTCTAGTCTCTAAACACTTACCTTGAGCTTTGGGTTCTTGGTCTATCAACTACTAGCTGTGTAACTTTAAGCAGGTTAATTAATTCCTTTCTATTTCATAATCTATAAAACAGGAGTAATGATAGAATCTAACTCATTGTATTGTTGTGAGAATTCATTTAGTACAAATATTTATTGATCACCTGCTATCTGCCAAGGCACTGTTCTAGGTGCTTGGGATCCATTCTCTTCCTATACTCTCTACCTCAGTGAATATGTAAGCTAGAAACCTTGGGGCTTCCTGATTCCTGTTTCACATCAAATTGGTTACTGAGATCTATTAATTTGACATCTTACATGATTCTTAAATCTGTCTTCTCTTTTTTCAGACAGCTTTGAAAATATATAAATATATTAAGTTCCATACTTCAGTTTTGTACCTGTAGTAGCCTCTTAACTGCTTTCTCTGTCATCTATTCCCCAACCCCATTCACCACATTCCTGCCAGGGAGATTTCTTTCTAAAATTATGGACCCAAAGTTACAGCTCTGAAATTGCAGATGGTACTCCCTACTGGTTAATTAATACTGAATAACAATCCTGCCCACAACTTAGTGGCATAAAACAACAATGATTTATTATTTCTCAGGATTCTGGGGGTTCCCTGGATCAGCAGTTCCCTCTGCTGGTTTCATTTGCATATGACTATTCAGCTAGAGGATCTTCTGGGCTGGAAGGTCAAAAACAGTCTCACACACATGTCTAATCATTGATGCTGGGTTTTGGGTGAGGCATCTCATTTCCCCTCCACCTGGTCTTTCATCTTACAGTAGACTAAATCAGCTTTTTAACTTGGGGATCTAAGGCAATATTCCAAGAGGGAGAAGATAGAAGAAGCTGCAAGGCCCTTTGAGGTCTGGGGTCCAGAATTTGTACAACTTCTCTTCTATTATATTCTCTTGTCCAAGCAAGTGATAGGCCACTATAGATTTAAGTAGTGGCAAATTAGACTCTATGTCTATGAGAGCAGCTGCAAAAAAAAAAAAATATGACCATATTTACTTACCACTGGCTCCTGATTACCTTCAGGATAAATTCCAAACACTTCACCTTGGCACAGGTGAAGCAGAATTGCTTTTGAGTCAAAGTTACAGACTTTTGGTTTAAGGCTTTTGATATTTAATACTAGATTATTTTTCAGAAATGTTCCAGTTTTACTATGAGCAGCAGGCTATAAGAAGACCCAACTTACTAGAGAGGAAATAAGAGGTGCCTATACCTCCATATCAAAAATGCAATTGTATTTTTTTTTAAGATTTTATTTATTTATTTGACAGAGAGAGTGAGCAAGCAAGCAGGGGCAGAGGTGGGCAGAGGGAGAGAGAAGCAGGCTCCCCCTGAACAGGGAGCCTGATGTGGGGCTCAATTCCAGGACCCTGGGATCATTGACCCGAGCCAAAGGAAGATGCTTAAGCAACTGAATTACCCAGGCGCCCCCCAAAAATGCAACTGTATTTCTTTTCTTTTCTTTTTTTTTTTTTAAGATTTTATTTATTCATAGAGACAGAGAGAGAGAGAGAGGTAGAGACACAGGCAGAGGGAGAAGCAGGCTCCATACAGGATGCCTGACATGGGACTCAATCCCGGGTCTCCAGGATCACACCCCAGGGTGCAGGCTGTGCTAAACCGCTGTACCGCCAGGGCTGCCCGCAATTGTATTTCTTAACCATTAACTTAACTCCTTGTATTTATTTAAAAAATCTTACAACCTAAATCCACTTGTTGTGTGTTTTGTAACCAATTTTGATGAACAGCAGTCTGAAGATAGAGGAGCACTCTTGAATCAGTTCAGAGTGGCTTGTTACCCTGGAAAAGAGAGGATCCATACCTACTTTCTGTTGACCAGAAGTACTTTCTCTTGGGAAAAATTACCATAAAGTATCACTTGCATCTAATTGTTATAAGAGTGGGGTAGAAATTCCAAAAGGGATGAAAACTGGAAAGAGGAAAGAGAGGGACTAAGATTTAATGGTAAGTCAACAGAACATGGTTTGGACAGATGAAAATTTTTCATCAGGTTTTCTAGATATGGACCTGTCCAATCATTAGCCACTAAGAATGAGAACAGTTACATGAAGTCAAAAGAGAACTAAGAGCAGGTCACTAATGGTTATTACAGAGTAATAACAGAAAACAAGGAGATCCAGCTAACTGGGCCTTCAGTACCCTTGTAAAGAACATTATTTGGAAGTTGGAAAATAGAAGTGCTGTGGCAGTATCAGTAGGTCCGTAACACTAAATGGTTTATTTAAATCTTTGATGTTTATGAATAATGGTTATGCTTTTAAAATTATAAAATACTTTTTTATCTGTAAAATAAATAGTTTCTGTCTCTGCTTGGGAATGTTTTCTAATTTTAGCTGTGAAAGCATCTATTAGGAATACATTACATAATTAATGAGATCATTTCTCATTTGTCTTTGAAGCTCTGCAGGGACAGATTGTTCAATTCAAACTATCAGACATCGGAGAAGGGATTAGAGAAGTAACTATTAAAGAATGGTAAGTTGGGGCACTTAGCTGGCTTAGTCAGTAGAGTATGTAATCTTGATCTTGGGATTGTAAGTTTGAGCCCCCATGCTGGGTGTTGAGATTACTTAAAAATAAAATCTTAAAAAAAAAAAGGCATGGTAAATTATTCTGAAAAAGATTTTAAGTCAGTGTAAAAATAATTTGTAAAAATAAGTTGAGAAACTTCTTTCTATAACAGTGCTTTTTTTAAAACAATAAAGTAGCTTGTGTTGCTGATGTGTTAATACAATTCATCATATATCATAACATTTTATTTGATGGAATTTATTAAGGATTATATTTTCTTAAAATTTTTTTTTCACTGCCCACCCCTCACTTCAGCTAAAAAAGAGAAATCAGCCTGTAAAAGTTAACTTGATATGACCATGTGTTTGATGGCATTTGTATATGAACTTACTGTTTATTTCCAAATTATATTAAAATCATGTTACAGTCTAAGCTTTCTTTACTGTACTGAAAATGACCTCAGGAGGAATACCAGTACATTTGACTCACCATTCCCTGACAGTTTGCCTATATTTTTAGGATGGGTTAAAATATAATACCAAAAGGTATTAATCAAAAAGAATTTTTGGAAAGGTTAAAAAAATATCTTAAAAATCTTGAAACAGAAATAAAAAACCTCATACTACCTTCATCATCCTTCTACCTCTTTTCCTTTTCCTTTTTGGAAAAAAAATACCTCTGGGTAGTGAATAAATTTTTAAAGGTGTCTAGAAGTAGCAGTGAAGATGAATAAATGGATTCTCTTTCACCATAGTTTTATGCTGTTGAAGATCCTTTTAAGAATCTGATTCAGGGGGACGCCTGGGTGGCTCTGCAGTTAAGTGTCTGCCTTCAGTTCAGGGCGTGATCCTGGAGTCCCAGGATCGAGTCCCACATTGGGCTCCCAGGATGGAGCCTGCTTCTTCTCCCTCTGCCTGTGTCTCTGCCTCTGTCTCTGTGTCTTTCATGAATAAATAGATAAAATCTTAAAAAAAAAGAAAAATATATATGCAATATTATATTGTGTGTGTATATATAGTGCATATGTGTATGTTTATATGCACTATATATACAGTAATGCAGTTGGTAAAATGTTAAAAAGCAGAATTATGTGCTACACACTGAGAATAGAAATATGTAAGGATACATGATTTAACAGAAGGTGATGTGTTTATGTAAGTGGCAGTAAAAACTTATTTATCCTTAGAATTAATAAGAGCAAATATATGTATAAAGAAGAAAAATACTTCAATTTCAAAAAACCTTTGACAGACTTCTAAAACAAAAGTTTGCATTATATATGTGCTTTTGTCTTAAAGTCAGCTTCATCTGATGTTAATATAGCCACTTCCGCTCTTTTTTGTTAATGTTTGCATGATTCTTTTGGTGTGTGTGTTGTATATGTGTTCTGTGTGTGTTATGAATATATGCTGTTATTGTGTGGTGTGTATGTGCTAAATGTGTGATTTTTATGTGACAATATGGTATATGTCTTGAGTTTGTGATACATGTGTTTTGTGAATGTTGTGTGTGGAATATATGTTAGTGTGTGTTTGGTATGTGTGATGTGTGTTTGGGTATATGCTGTTTCTTTTTTTTAATATTTAAAAATTTTAATCCAAGTTAACATTCAGTTTTTGTTTTTTTTTTAAGATTTATTTATTTATTTATTTATGATAGACATAGAGAGAGAGAGAAAGAGAGAGGCAGAGAAACAGGAGGGGGGAGAAGCAGGCTCCACACCAGGAGCCTGACGCGGGACTCAATCCTGGGACTCCAGGATTGCGCCCTGGGCCAAAGGCAGGCGCTAAACCCCTGAGCCACCCAGGGATCCCAACATTCAGTGTTATATTAGTTTCACATATACAAAATAGTGATTCAACAATTATATATATTACCTGGTGCTCAGTATTACAAGCGCACTCCTTATTCCCTATTCCCTATTTAACCCATCCTCCCACCTACCTCCCCTTTGGTATCTATCAGATTATTCTCTGTAATTAAGAGTCTCTCGGTTTTATATCTCTCTTTCTCCTCCCACCTTTGCTCATTTGCTTTGTTTCTTAAATTCCATATAGGAGTGAAATCATGTGGTATTTGACTTTCTCTGACTGACTGACTTCACTGAGCATCACATTCTGTAGCTCCATCCATGTTTCAAGTGGCAAGATTTCATTCTTTTTTATGGCTGAATAATATTTCATTGTATGTATATACCACCCATTTTCAGTGGACACTTGGGCTGCTTCTGTATCTTGATTATTGTAAATAACTGCTATAAACAGAAGGGTGTATGTATCCCTTTGAATTAGTGTTTTTGTATTCTTTGGGTAAGTACCTAGTAGTATGATTGCTGGATTATAGGGTAGGTCTATTTTTGACGTTTTGAGGCACCTCCATTCTGTTTTCCACATTGGCTGAACCAGTTTGCACTCCCACCAATAGTGCATGAAGGTTCCTTTTTCTCCAGATTTTCACCAAGGCATGTTTTTCTTACATTGTTGATTTTAGCCATTCTGACAGGTGTGGGGTGATATTGCATTATAGTTTTGATTTGTGTGTCCCTGATGGTAAGTGATGATAAGCCTCTTTTCATGAGTCTGGTGGCTGTCTAGATGTCTTTGGAGAAATGTCTGTTCATGTTTTCTGCCCATATTTTAATTGTATTATTTGTTTTTTGGATGTTGAGGTTTTTTTTTTTTTTAAGATTTTATTTATTAATTAGAGTGAGCCAGAGTGAGAGAGAGTATGAGCTGAAGGAGGGGCAAGAAAAGAGGGAGAAGCAGGTCCTTCGCTGAGCAGGAAGCCCTATACAGGGCTTGAACCTGGGACTCCAGGATCATGACGTGAGCTGAAGGCAGACGCTGAACCGACTGAGCCACCCAGGTGCCCCTGGGTGTTGAGTTTTTTTTATTTTTTTCTCAAAGATTTTATTTATTTATGAGAGACAGAGAGAGAGAGGCAGAGACACAGGCAGAGGGAGAAGCAGGCTCCATGCAGGGAGCCTGATGTGGGACTCGATCCTGGGACTCTAGGATCATGCCCTGGGCCGAAGGCAGGCGCTAAACTACTGAGCCACCCAGGGATCCCAACTTCTTTATGTATTTTGGTTACTAACCCTTTATCACATATGTCATTTGCAAATATCTTCTTTTTTAAAAAAAAAAAAAGATTTTATTTATTTATTCAGGAAAGACACAGAGGAGAGAGAGAGGCACAGACACAGGCAGAGGGAGAAGCAGGCTCCATGCAGAGAGCCCGATATGGGATTCGATCCTGGGATTCCAGGATCACACCCTGGGCCAAAGGCAGGCGCTAAACCGCTGAGCCACCCAGGGATTCCCTGCAAATATCTTCTATTCACAAGGTTGTCTTTTAGTATTGTTGGTTGTTTCCTTTCTGTACAGAGCTTTTTATTTTGATGTAATCCCAATAGTTTATTTTTGCTTTTATTTCCCTTGCCTCAGAAGACATCAGAAAGACATTGCTATGGCCTATGTTAAAGAAGTTACCGCCTGTATTCTCGTCCAGGATTTTTATGGTTTCAGGTCTCACATTTAGGTCTTTAATCCATTTTGAGTTTATTTTTGTGTATGGTGTAAGAAAGTGATTTAGGTTCCTTCTCTTGCATGTACCTGTCCAGTGTTCCCATCACCACTTGTTGAAGAAACTCTTTTTCCCATTGGATGTTCTTTCCTGCTTTGTTAGAGATTAATTAACCAATGAATTGTGAGTTCATTTCTGGGTTTTCTATTCTGTTCTCTTGATCTGTGTGTTTATTTTTGTGCCAATACCATACTTTTTTGATCATTACAGCTTTGTAATGTAACTTGAAGTCTGGAATTTTGATACCTCCAGCTTTACTTTTCTTTCTCAAGATTGCTTTTGCTATTTGGGGTCTTGTGGTTCCATACAAATTTTAGAATTGTTTGTTTTAGTTCTGTGAAAAATGCTGTTGGTATTTTGATAGATAATTGCATTAAGTGTGTAGATTAGGGGCACCTGGGTAGCTCAGGTCCTGAACATGGGGTCCTGGGATCGAGCCCCACATTGGACTCCCTGCCCATTAGGGAGTCTGATTCTCTTTCCCCTCTCCTCCTGCCCCTCTCCCTGCTTGTGCTCTCTCTCTCTCAAATAAATAAATAAATTCTTAAAAAAAAATAAATGTGTAGGTTGCTTTGAGTAGTATAGACATTTTAATCATATTTGTTCTTCCATTCCATGAGCATGGAATGTCTATTTCTTTGTATCATCTTCAATTTCTTTCATCAGTGTTTTATAGTTTTCTTTCTTTCTTTTTTTTTTTAATTCATGAGAGACACAGAGACAGAGAGAGAGAGGGAGGCAGAGACACAGAGACCCAGGCAGAGGGAGAAGCAGACTACATGCAGGGAGCCTGATGTGGGACTCGATCCCAGGCCCCCAGGATCATATCCTGGGCCCAAGACAGGCTCTAAACCGCTGAGCCATCCAGATGTCCCAAGTTTTATAGTTTTCAGAGTACAGGTCTTTCACCTGTTTGGTTCGATTTATTCCTAGATATCTTCTTATTTGTGGTGCAATTGCAAATGAGATTGTTTGCTTAATTTCTCTTTCTGCTTCTTCTTTAGTGGTGTATAGAAATGCAACAGGTTTCTGTACATTGATTTTGTATCCACAACTTAATTGAATTCGTTTATCAGTTTTAGTAGTTTTTGGTAGAGTCTTTCGGGTTTCCTGGATATACTATCATGTCATCTACAAATAGTGAAAATTTTATATATCCCTTACCAATTTGGATGCCTTTTATTTTAGTTGTTGTTTATTTGCTGTGGCTAGTACTTCTAGTATTATGTTGAATAAAAGTGAAGGAAGTGGACATCCATATCTTGTTCCTGACCTGAGGGGAGAGGCTCTCAGTTTTTCCCCATTCAGGATGATGTTAGTTGTGGGTTTTTCATATATGGCCTTTATTATGTTGCCTTAATGTTCTCTCTAAACCACTCTGTTGAGGGTTTTTTTTATCATGAATAGATTTGTATTTTGTAAAATGCCTTTTCTGTGTCTGTTGAAATGATCAGATAATTTGGATCCTTTCTCTTATTGATGTATCGCATTGATTGATTTGTGAATATTGAACCACCCTTGCAACCCAGAGATAAATCCTCTTGATCATAGTGAATGATTTTTCTTAATGTATTGTTGGATTTTGTTTGCTAGTATCTTGTTGAGGATTTTTGCATCTATATTCATCAGGGATATTGGCCTATACTTTTGCTTTTTAGTGATGTGTTTATCTGGTTTTGGTATCAGGGTAATAATACTGGCCTCCTAGAATGAATTTGGAAGTTTACGTTCCTTTCCATTTCTTGGAACAATTTAAGAAAGAGAGGCATAAACTCTTCTTTAAATGTTTGGGGATCCCTGGGTGGCGCAGCGGTTTGGTGCCTGCCTTTGGCCCAGGGCGCGATCCTGGAGACCCGGGATCGAATCCCACGTCGGGCTTCCAGTGCATGGAGCCTGCTTCTCCCTGTGTCTCTGCCCCTCTCTCTCTCTGTGTGACTATCATAAATAAATAAAAATTAAATGTTTGGTAGAATTGTGTGAAGCCATTTGATCCTGGACTTTTGTTTGTTGGGAGTTTTTTCACTACTGATTTAATTTCTTTGCTAGTTGTCTATTTCAAATTTTCTTTTTTTTCCTGATTCAATCTTGGTAGTTCACACGTTTCTAGGAATTTATCCATTACTTCCAGGTTGTCCAATTTGTTGGCAAATAGTTTTTTATAACATTCTCTTAAAATTGTTTGTATTTTTGTGATAGTGTTTTTTTTCCTCTTTCATTTGTGATTTTATCTATTTGAGTCCTTTCTCTTTTTTTCTTGTTAAGTCTGACTAGAGGTTTATCAATTTTATTGATATTTTCCAAAGAACCAGGTCCTTGTTTCATTGATTTTTTTTCTATTTTTAAAAATTTCTATATTTATTTTGCCCTAATCTTTTTTTTATTTCATTCCTGCTGGTTTTAGGTTTTGTTTGTTCTTATTGTTCTAGCTCCTTTGGATGTAAGATTAGGTGGTTTACTTGAGATTTTTCTTGCTTCTTGAGGTAGGCCTATATGGCTATAAACTTACCTCTTAGAACTGCTTTTGTTGCATCCCAAAGGCTTTGGACCTTGTATTTTCATTTTCCTTTGTTTCTATATACTTTTAAAATTTCTTCTTTGATTTCCTGTTTGATCTAGTCATTGCTTAGTAGCATGTTATTTAACCTCCATGTATTTGTGATCCTTCCAGATTTTTTCTTGTGGTTGACTTCTAGTTTAATAGTGTTGTGATTAGGAAAGATGAATTGTATGACTTAAGTCTTAAATTTGTCAAGGATTGTTTTGTGGCTGAATATGTGATCTATTCTGTAGATGCCTGGGTGGTTCAGTCAGTTAAGCATCTGCCTCCAGCTCAGGTCTTGATCCTGGAGTCCGGAGATTGAGCCCTGTGTCAGGCTCCCTGCTGAGCTTCTCCCTTTCCCTGTGCTCCTCCCTGCTTGTGTTCTCTCACTTGCTCACTCTTGCTTTCAAATAAATAAATACAAAATTTAAAACTATGTGATCTGTTCGGGAGGATGTTCCATATGTACCTGAAAAGAATGTGTATTCTCCTGTTTTAGGCTGGAATGTTCTGCATATAGCTGTTAAATTCATCTGATCCAGAGTGTTGTTCAAAGTCATTGTTTCCTTATTGATTTTCTCTAGATGAAATGTCTATTGATGTAAGTGGGGTGGTAAAGTCCCGTACTATTACTGTATTACTATTGATTAGTTCCTTTATTTTTGTTATTAACTGTTTTATGTATTTGGGTCCTCCCATGTTGGGTGCATAAATATTTACAATTACATCTTGTTGGATTGTCCCCTTATTATATAATATCTCTTATTATAGCCTTTGTTTTAAAGACTATCTCTTCTGATGGAAGTATTGCTACTCTGGGTTTTTCTTTTCTTTCTTTAAAGATTTTATTTATTTATTTATTTATTTATTTATTTATTTATTTATTTGAGAGAGAGAGAGAAAGTGTGAGCATAGGCAAAGGGAGGAATAGAGGTGGTGGGAGAAAGAATCTCAAACAGACTCTACACTGAGCATGGAGCCTGATGCAGGACTGAATCTCATGACCTTGAGATTATAACCCAAGCTGAAATCAAGAGTCAGATGCTCGGCAGACTGAACCACCCAGGAGCCCCATACTCCAGCTTTCTTTTGACATCTATTTGCGTGATAGATGTTTCTCCATCGCCAGTTTCAATCTGCAGGTGTCCTTAGGTCTAAAATGAGTCTCTTGTAGGCAGCATATAGATGGATCTTGTTTTGTTTTGTTATTTACCCATTCTGTCACCCTATGTCTTTTGATTGGCATGTTTAGTCCATTTATATTCCAAGTAATTATTGATAGATACATATTTTTCATCATTTTATTACTTGTTTTGTGGTTGTTTCTAAAGATATTTTTCTGAACTTGTCATTCTCTCTTTCATGGTTTACTGGTTTACCTTAGTGATATATTTGGGTTTCTTTCTCTTTATTTTTGGTGTATTTATTAGTGGTATTTATTAGTATATTTGTTGTTACCATTAGGTTTGTTTATAACATTCTGCACATAACAGTGTAGATTAAGTTGGTGGTCACTTAAGTTTAAAAACATTCTTCTTTCCTCTCCATGTTTTAGGTACATGGTGTCATATTTTACATCCTTCTATTTTGTGAGTTCCTTGACTGATTTTTTTACAGAAATATTCATTTTTTAAAAAAGATTTTATTTATTTATTCATGAGAGACACAGATTGAGAGAGGCAGAGACATAGGCAGAGGGAGAAGCAGGCTTCCCACAGGGAGCCTGATGCGGAACTCGATCCCAGAACTCAAGGATCACACCCTGAGCCGAAGGCAGATGCCCAACTGCTGAGCCATCCAGGCGTCCCAGAAATATTCATTTTTACTGCTTTTGTGTTTCTTACCTCTGTACTCTCACTCTCAGTCTCTCCTAGAAAGATTCAGAGTCTTTATTTTTTTATTTTTTATTTTTATTTTTTTAAGATTTTATTTATTTATTAGAGACAGAGAGAGAGAGAGGCAGAGACACAGGCAGAGGGAGAAGCAGGCTCCATGCAGGGACCCCGACGTGGGACTCAATCCCGGGTCTTCAGGATTCTGCCCTGGGCCAAAGGCAGTGCCAAACCGCTGAGCCACCCGGGCTGCCCCCAGAGTCTTTAATAGAAAAACTAATAAAAGAGACTCAGAGTCTCTTCTAATATTTCTTGCAAGGCTGGTTTAGTGGTCATGAACTCCTTTAGTTCCTGTTTGGGAAACTCCTAATCTCTCCTTCTAATCTGAATGATAGACTTGATGGCTAGGGTATTCTTGGCTGCAAATTTTTTTCATTCAGTACTTTGAATATATCATGCCAATCTCTTCTGACTTAGGAAGATTCTGCTGAAAAACCCCTGATATCCATATGTGGTTTCCCTTGTATGTCTTGTTTTGTCTTTCTGCTATGTCTTGTGTGGATCTGCTTTTGTCAATTTTGGTGGGGATTCTCTGTGGCTCCTGGATCTGGATATCTGTTTCCTTCTCTGGTTCAGAGAAGTTTTCGAGTATTCTTCAAATTTTCTGCCCCCTTTTTTCTCTTTCTTTTGGGACTCTTATAATATAAATGTTATTATGTTTGATGGAGTCACTGAGTTCCTTTAAGTCTATTCTCATTTTGCATAATTCTTTTTTTCTCTTTTGTTCAACTTGATTACTTTCCATTACTGTGTCTTCTAGGTCATTAATTTGTTCCACTACTTCTCCCAACTGCTGTTCATTGCATCAAGTGTGTTTCTAATCTTGTTTATTGTACTCCTCATCTCTGATTGGTTCTTTTTTATCTCTGTGTTAAGGGGCTTAGTGATGTCTTCCACTCTCTTCTCAAGTCCAAGGAGTATTTTTTTTAGTTTGTTTGTTTGTTTGTTTGTTTGTTTATTTATTTATTTATTTATGACAGACACAGAGAGAGAAAGAGGCAGAGACACAGGCAGAGAGAGAAGCAGGCTCCATGCAGGGAGTCTGACGTGGGACTCGATCCCGGATCTCCAAGATCACACCCTGGGCTGAAGGCGGCACTAAACCGCTGGGCCACCAGGGCTGGCCCCAAAGAGTTTTTTTTTTTTTTTTTAATTTTTATTTATTTATGATAGTCACAGAGAGAGAGAGAGAGGCAGAGACACAGGCAGAGGGAGAAGCAGGCTCCATGCACCGGGAGCCCGATGTGGGATTTGATCCCAGGTCTCCAGTATCGCGCCCTGGGCCAAAGGCAGGCGCCAAACCACTGCGCCACCCAGGGATCCCCCCAAAGAGTATTTTTATGATTATTGCTTGAAATACTCCACCAGGCATGTTACTGTTATCTCTTTTGCTTAGATCTCCAGTCATGGCCTTCTCCTGTTCTTTCATTTGGGTAAAATTTCTCTGTCTTCTCCTTTTATTTAAGTTCCATTTCTTTGTGTTAGGAAAGTCAGCTACCTGTCCTGTTCTTGAGGGTAATGACCTTATGAAGAAGAGGTCCTCTAGTGTTCTGCAGTGTAGTGTCCCCTGTTCTCCAGGGCCTGGTGCTTCTGAGACTGTCTCCAATGTGTGTTGCATGTGCTCTACTGTTTTATCTTGAACAGTTTATCCCTTAGGCCAGTTGTCTACAGAGGCTGCCTTTGCCTGTTGTGGGCAGTATTTGGTCCCTGGTCTGTGGTGCATTTTAATTGGATCTGCTCATGAAATGAGACCTGTTGCCACCACTGTCAGTACCAAGGCTCTGCAAAACTCCCAAAGGAGTTTGGGCCAGTGTTCTGGGGGAGGGAGCTCACCATGCTGGGACTGAGGCCAGTGTGACCAGGAAGGGTGGTTCTGGAGCATGAGTGGAGGGGGTAGTGGGACTTGGTGTAAACATGCTAAGTTTCGAGTGTCAGCATTGTGTTGACTCCCGCAGGTAGTCCTGTAGTTTTGCTGAGGGTTGGGGAGGAAAATGGAACCTGCCAGTTCCTTTGTTCCTGGAGATTTCTCTCTGTGAATGCTGGTTCTCTGGGATGTGCTCTGAGATGAGCAAATAGCCTCCCCACCTTATGATAGGTGTTCTTGAGGTCACTGTTTCCATGCTATACATGGAAGGCTGTTTGCTCTGCCTTCTCTCCCAAGAGCAGCCTCAATGCCTTCAGACTCTATCTGAGCTAAGCCCACTGACCTTTACAATTCCAGGCTTTAAGCCATGCTGGTTGCAAGAACTCCCAAAATTTGGCCCCTTGCTTTCCAAGGCAACTGCTATGGGAATTGGTTTTCCCCATGCACTCCCCTGTGTGCTACTCTGACTCTCACCCTTCTCTGCCACTGCAGCTACTTCCCAACTACAGCAGCCAATCTGTTTCTCTCCCAAACGAGATCTCTGTACATCCTACCTTCATTGATGTGGCCTCTTCTCTACCTTTAGTTGTGAAGTTTGTTCTGCCAGTCTTAAGATTGATTTCTGGAGTATGTAGGATGATTTTAGAGTTATCTAGTTGTATTTGTGGGATAAGGTGAGCCTCAGGTCCTCCTTCTCTGCCACCATGTTCCCTAGCTGCATGATACATATTTTTTGCATCCTTTTACTTTCAACCTATTTGTGTCTCTTGTAGATAGCATATAGTAGGATTGTTTTTTGAAGTCCCATTTTTGGAATCATTTTTTGAAGTCCATTTTTCCATTGTATGCCTTTTATCGGCCTGTTTAAGCCATTTACATTTAATGTAATTATGGATAAGGTAAGATTCATCTCTGCCATTTTGCTATTTGTTCTGTATATGCTTTATGTGGTTTTTGTTCATGTATTTCTCCATTAGTGCCTCCTCTTGTCTACTGTACTATTTTAATTTCCTTGTTTCTTTTACTCTCTATATATTTTTAGTTACTTTCTTAGTAGCTGCCATGTGGTTTAAAACACAATGTAAAAAAAAAAAAAAAAAACACACAATGTAGTTTAGATTAATACCAACTTAGTTTCAGTAGTATGTTAAAAATGTTGCTCCAATGGATCCCTGGGTGGCGCAGTGGTTTGGCGCCTGCCTTTGGCCCAGGGCACGATCCTGGAGACCCGGGATCGAATCCCACATCTGGCTCCCGGTGCATGGAGCCTGCTTCTCCCTCTGCCTGTGTCTCTGCCTCTCTCTCTCTCTCTGTGACTATCATAAATAAATAAAATAAAATAAAATAAATTAAAAAAAAATGTTGCTCCAAGGTAGGTCCTTCTCTTCTCCCTCTTTTTTTGCTATTAGTGTCATATGTATTGCATGTTTATTTTTTTTTAAGATTTTATTTATTTATTCATGAGAGACACAGAGAGAGAGAGGCAGAGACATAGGCAGAGGGAGAAGCAGGCTCCATGCAGGAAGCCTGATGTGAGACTCGATCCTGGGACTCCAGGATCACGCCTTGAGCCAAAGGCAGACGTTCAACCTCTGAGCTACCCAGGCGTCCCTGTATTACATGTTTAAACATTATAAGCCCATCAACAGTTTTAAAGTATTGCTTTATGCTTTTGTCTTATAAACCAGATAGAAGTAAAAAGGGGTACAAACAAAATATAGTGTTTTGTATATTTACTTATGTGGTTCTCTTTATTAGTATTCTTTATTTCTTCATGTGAATTTGGGTTGCTGTCTATTGTCTTTTTATTGCAGCCTGAAGGACTCCTTTTAGTATTTCTTATAAGGCAGATTGCTAGCAAAAATTGTTTTAATTTATTTAGGAATGTATTCATTTCTCCTTCATTTTTGAAGCGTAGTTTTGCTAGATATAAGATCTTTGACTTTTTTTCTTTCAGCACATTGAATGTATCATTCAATTGCCTTTTGGCTTCCTTACTTCCTGACAAAAACCATCTGTTAGTGTTATAAGGGTTCCTGAGCTTATCCTACTTGGACTTTGTTGAGCTTCTTATATATGTACATTAATGTTTGCATCAAGTTTAGAAAGTTTTTAGCCATTATTTTTTCAAAGATTCTATCTCTTTATTGGTATTCTTTATTTGGTGAGACATCATTTTCTCCTCTAATTGTTTAGATATGGTTTCCTTTAGTTCTTTGAATATTTAATTGTTGATTTAATTTAACTTTTATTAAAGTTAATTAACAACATTAATTATTAATTAACATCTGGGCATCCTCAGGGATTGTTTTTTTTTTCTTTTTTTTTCTTTTTTCAGGGATTGTTTCTATCGATTGCTTTTTTTCTCTGTACATGGGCCATACTTTTCTATTTCTTTACATGTCTTGTAATCTTTTGTTGAAAACTAGATATGTGGTAAGATGTATGAACGTCTCATTACCCAGATCTTCCTTTTAGGAACCTCTTGGTCGCCCTGACTTTTATCATTGCCTCAGGCAGCCATGATTTTAAACAATTCCAGAGTTTCTGTGGACTGTTTTCAGCAAACACCCTGAGGGAGCAAGTCAGGCGAAATATGAATAAACTCTGTGACTGGTATTTTTCCAGAGAATGGAACATGTCAAATAGTGACAGTTCTCTGGGAGTGTAGGTTTTTTGTGGAACTTCAAACTGGGGTCTGCCCTTACTTACTATGGCTGTAAGGCTGCCGATTTTCAAGACCAATACTGACCTGAGGAAAGGAGAATGAGAATAAAACAAGTTAAAATAATAAAACTAGCTGTTTTTAATGAGGTTCAGCCAGTTTTCCTGAATAAGTCTTTCATGATTGTTGCAAGCCTTATTGTAATTTCTAGAATTCTGTAAAAGTCCGTTTTTTGTTTTTTTTGTTTTTTTTAAAGATCACGGCATTTATTTTCTTTTTTTAAAAGTTTATTTATTTATTCATGAGAGACACAGAGAGAGAGGCAGAGACATAGGCAGAGGGAGAAGCAGGCTCCATGGAGGGAGTCCCATGTGGGGCTCGATCCCAGGTCTCCAGGATCATGCCCTGGGCCAAAGGCAGGCACTAAACCGCTGAGCCACTCAGGAATCCCCTAAAAGTCCGTTTTTAACAACTTTTGCCAGTATACTTGCATTTATAGAGGAGCAGAATTCCAGAGGTCCTTAGTCCACAATTCTAAAAGTGTAAGTCTTCTATCTGTGCTTTTAAATCTAGTTTCTATGTCATGGTGATGTTTTATTATACACTGAGAACTAATTAAGACATGAAGACAAGGAATAAGAATGACTGAACAAATATTTTGATGAAGAATTGGTGGTAATAAGAGATGTGCCAGATACATCAAGCATGGTGTTAGAATCAAAATTGTATGTTTTATTTCAGATTTCATCCTATTCCTCCTGTTCTGTTTGCTAAGAATATCTAGAAGAACCTTATAAAGCTTACCTATGATGATTAAGGAGAGAGAAACTCATATACAAGGATACATTAGAGGGCAGCCTGGGTGGCTTAGTGGTTTAAGTGCCTGCCTTCCACCCAGGGTGTGATCCTGGAGTCCCAGGATCGAGTCCCATGTCAGACTCCCTACATGGAGCCTGCTCCTCCCTCTGCTTGTGTCGCTGCCTCTCTCTCTCTCTCTTTCTGTGTCTATCATGAATAAATAAATAAAATAAAATAAAAAAAACCAAGGATACATTAGAATAATTCTAGAAGGAAAGACTGAGAGAATTCAATCAAAAATTCATAAAATTACAAAGAATATGCTTTAGGAATATTAACTTTTGGACTAATTATAGAATAATAGGCATCCCTTAAAGTTTGATGAAGCCTAATAAAAAACAATAAAGGGAAATAACATTTTAAAAACATATTTTTAGAATTTCTTCCAAGAAATGGAAGAGGCTTAACACCTGAAAGTGTAATTAAATTATTGGGTTATAGATCTATGAATGGTTTTTAAAGTTTTAGTATTTCTTGGGGATACATCAAAGAAACTTTGGAAGCCTTTATAATCTTTTCTGAAACATTCTTTGGTGCACCATCTGGAACTAAGTGATGTACTAGATGGATATTGATCTAATTCAGTGTAGCATGTGCATTGTTAGAATGATTACTATTATATACTTATTATTCATGTAAAGGTGTTTTGTGTCTTTTTCTTTTAGGTATGTAAAAGAAGGAGATACAGTGTCTCAGTTTGATAGCATCTGTGAAGTTCAAAGTGATAAAGCTTCTGTTACTATCACTAGTCGTTATGATGGAGTCATTAAAAAACTGTATTATAATCTAGACGATATTGCCTATGTGGGAAAGCCATTAGTAGACATAGAAACGGAAGCTTTAAAAGGTATTGTAAATGTGTTCATCTATTTTGCCAAATTGATTACTGCTGTCCTTTTGTTATTAGGTACTAATTAAAAGAGATATTTATTTTTAATAATATACAGGATTTAATTTGGTAATTATCTTTTGACCAGTTACCATGTTAGAAACATATATTAGCACTTAATTTATCTGGAGACCTGCCTTCTGGAAACCTTAGTGTTCAAAAAATCAACAGGCTTTCTCAGGAATTAAAGATTCAGGCCCTGAACCCTAGTCACTAATAACAAAAACTGAAGTATGTAAAAGATTAAATCTAACAGTGGGATCATTCTTTTTGCCACTGATTCAAAAACAAAAACAGTTCCTTGGGGTGCCTGGCTAAGTCAGTCAGTAGGGCATGTAACTCTTGATCTTGGGATCATGAGTTGGAGCCCCACATTGGGGGTAGAAATTACTTTTAAAAGTTTTTAAATTAAATATTTAAAAATCACACACTTTCATTGATAATAGTTATGAAAGCAAACTTCTTGAAGAGAACTGGAAGAGAAAAGAAGGAAAGTCATAATGAAAAGTGAAGAGAGTAGCATTCAGAAGAAGCAGCCACCATGCAACTTATAAGCAGTAGATGTCCTGACAAAAGTGAATCCCTTGTAAAAATGTTGCAGAGGAAAACTAAAACATTGGGCTCTCCCAGTGGCAGCAAACAGCTAACTGTCTACCTCAGAAGTTCCTTAATGCATTGTTATGATACACTAAAGTTATGCATGTAGGAAACAGCTTTGACATCAGGGATGGAGGGGTGTGTGTTTTAATAAGTTTTGTGATGCAACCCTAAGCCAGCAATCTCCCTGGGCTGAAATAGACATTTTAGTAGTGTAATTCAGAAGTCCAGAAGAAGTCTGCATTACAGTGGCTGGTTGACTCATAGTTCTGCAGACTATATCATTAATAACAATAATAACTAGTATCACAGTCACACTTCACAGTCGTAAAAAGTTTTGTATTATTTTATTTATCCTTACTTGTGAAATATTTCAGCTTAACAGATGAAGAAATTAAAACAACCTTTAAAGGTTGGGCGATTTGCCCCATGGTCAATGACAGAGCTAAATTTGGAACTCGATGGCCTGTGTTTGTCCAGAATATTTTACACTATGGCATGTTGCCTCCAAAAGTTGGAAGATGGCTTATTGAAGCCTTCTTACTATTTATTTAATTTCTACTATAAAAGCAGGATATGTGCATTGTAGCAAGTTATAAAATACAGAAAACCAAAATAAAATGAAAACATTCCTGCTACTCAGAAATCACTACTCTTAACACATTAGTATATATCATTCCAGACATTTTTCTAAGCGCACACATATGGATTAAGTAGCGTTTACCAAAGTAATATATTGTGCTTGCTGTATTCTAATCTGTTTGCTTAATTAAGTACATGTATTTGTGACAGTACATTTCCATTTTATCTGATAATCAGACTGTATTTAAATTTTCTCAGTTGCCCCAAAATGTCCTTGAAATTTCAATTTATTTGTTCAAACTAGAGTGAATATGGGACTATACATTGCCCATGGTCTCTTTTCATTTGACTCCTACTCTTTCACATTTTGTTTCATGACATTGATTTGTGGACAGGACTGTGCCATTTGTTTTGCAAAATGTCAACATCTTTGGGATTTATCTTGTTGCTCCTTCATAGTAGTGTTGGCTTGTTCCTACCATTCCTATGGTTCCTACAAACTGGAAGCAAGTTTTTTTATTTAAAGATTTTATTTATTTATTATTTTTTTAAAAGATTTTATTTATTTATTCATTCCTACCATTCCTATGGTTCCTACAAACTGGAAGCAAGTTTTTTTATTTAAAGATTTTATTTATTTATTATTTTTTTAAAAGATTTTATTTATTTATTCATGAGAGACAGAGAGAGAGAGAGAGAGGCAGAGACACAGGCAGAGGGAGAAGCAGGCTCCATGCAAGGAGCCCGACATGGGACTTGATCCCCGGACTCCAGGATCACGCCCTGGGCTAAAGGCATGCACTAAACCGCTGAGCCACCCAGGGATCCCCTATTTATTAATTATTTATTAATGAGAAACAGAGAGAGAGACAGAGACAGAGACAGAGAGAGGCAGAGACACAGGCAGAGGGAGAAGCAGGCTCCATGCAGGGAGCCTGATGTGGGATTCGATCCCGGGTGTCCAGGATCAGGCCCTGGGCTGAAGGCGGTGCTAAACCGCTGAGCCACCCGGGCCTACCCTGGAAGCAAGTTTTAAAGGCAGTTCAAGTCAAATATTTGGCTAGAATACATCATGGATAATATGGTGTACTTCAAATCTGCTTCACATCAAGACACACATGACATCTGGATGACCTGCTGTAGTGACACTAAGTTTAAACAGTGAATTAGGATGATAACCTTGCCCCTCCATTGTAGTTATGTTTTACGTTCTGTAACCTGAAAATTATCTATGTGGTGTTACTTTGGCACTATATAAATCATTTATAATCATTTGAGAATCCTTGCCTAAATCAATAAGGGTTGTGGAATGATGATTTTTTGATTCTGTCATTCCTTATACATTATTATTAACTGGCATCATTCTGTAAAGTGGAGCTTTGCTCTCATCAGTTGGGTCTCATACAGTTCATACTGGAAAGGGTAAATAAATGCTTACTTCTTTTCCCTTACCAAAGAGTTGCCTTTTTTTTTTTTTTCTCAAGGAGTTGCTTTTAATAGTGATATTAAATTTCCAACTTTCTCTTTGTGTGTATTCAGTTGACTTGCTGTTTTTAATCTATTATTATTGTTCTGTTGAATGCTGAAATTGTTAATAGGAGTGACCCTTTCAGGGTGGCTCCTGTGTTTTCTTTTAACGTGACCCTATTAATTTTCAAAAACTTCCTTGCTTTTGGCACAAGAACATGATTGGGACTCACCTTGTATATTCCAGCCCCAGGTCTGGAATTATCCATTTCTTTAGGGTTCTTGTTCCTTTTAATGTGGAATGGACAAGTGACCATAATCTAGATTTTAGGGGTGCTTCCTATTACCTTGATTCCAAATTTCTATTGAAAGGCATAATTTGAGATCCCTGGGTGGCTCAGCGGTTTAGCGCCTGCCTTTGGCCCAGGGTGTGATCCTGGAGTCCTAGGATCAAATCCCACATCAGGCTCCCTGCATGGAGCCTGCTTTTCTCTCTGCCTGTGTCTCTGCCTCTCTCTCTCTGTGTCTCTCGTGAATAAATAAATAAAATCTTAAAAAAAAAAAAAAAAGAAAGGCATAATTTAGGAATATTAAAAACAAAAAAAGAATTCACCTTTTATTTTTTTTAAGAATTCACCTTTTAAAATTACCTGAAACTTAAAATTATTTTGATATATCAATGTCCATTATTGTTATTATTATTATTATTATTATTATTATTATTATTATTATTCAATTAGGACCTAAAAGGGAAAAGAGGGTTATATTCTTGGCACAAACTGAGAGTGCTGAATCCTAATCACTGGACCACCAGGGAGCATCAGTCTGGGCACAAACTGAGACAGGCAAAGATGCTAAACACTATTATGGATGTCAGTAAATTAGAATATTTAGTCAGGTGCTGTAGACCAGATTAGATACTAATATAGGGCATCCAAAAAAAATGAATTATTTATATGAACAAGTAAACAATTGAGAATTATGGGATTTTTATTGTTTGATTTTATTTTAGAGTTTATTTTGGCATTTCCAATGAGAGTCAATAAGTCTTGATGTATAGCAAAATACGAAATCACAGAACTATTTCAGAATGGGGTGTTATTTCTGGAGAATTGTTTCACAAAAATGAATCTCTTATATAGCATGAATGAATCTCAAAAAATTATGCTGAGCGAAAGAAACCAGACAAGAAAGAGAACATTCTATATTATCTATGTATATAAAATTTTAGGGGATCCCTGGGTGGCGCAGCGGTTTAGCGCCTGCCTTTGGCCCAGGGCGCGATCCTGGAGACCTGGGATCGAATCCCACGTCGGGCTCCCGGTGCATGGAGCCTGCTTCTCCCTCTGCCTATGTCTCTGCCTCTCTCTCTCTCTCTCTGTGTGTGACTATCATAAATAAATAAAAATTAAAAAAAAAATTTAGGACATGCAAACTAATCTATAAAGACAGAAAACTGATTAGTGGTTGCCTGGGTACAAGAAATTGTTTGGGAGGGGTGGATATGTTCCTTATCTTGATTATGGTGATGGTTTATGGGTATATATATATATTTCAAGTTTATCAAATTTTATATTTTGTGCAGTTTACTGTATGTTAAAAAGTGAGATTGCATAGGTTATGTTCAGACAAAAAAAGAGTCTGATAATATTCCTCATTGAGAACTGATCATTCGCTAGCTATTCTGTTTTGTTTGCCAATCAGAATATAATCTCAACAGTTACTTTGCATTGTCATTCTATTTTGCATGTATACCTTTTTGCTTTTATATTGTTTTATTGTATTTTTTTCCTGTAAGAGTAAACTATGAATCCTAGTCTATATATAAGCAAACCTATAGAATAGTAGATTCAATTTAATGAGGCGTTTACAGATGCCTCTTTAATTTTAGAAATGGGAAGCGTTTCTAAATATTTTGTGTACCTTTTCTTAAGGAAGAATTTGTAATAATACTGAATTGTTTATGTTGCTTTTTGCTTTAATGCTAGTAAAACCAATTATACTGTAAATAGAAAATTACCAAACAAAAAGTCTTTTAGAACTATAAAATAGTCCTATTTCCATTTTACAGATGGAAAATAATTATAGTATAGAAGTATTATGGGTATAAGAGATCAAAACTAGACATCTTAATAGTAGTATTAGAAGTTAATCCTGTCTTCTAATGCTTGTTTAAAGGATATTCTATGGTATTGTCTTTTGTTATATGGTGGTGGTTGTTTTTCAAGGCCAGAGTGTCAGGATAATTTTGAGAAGGAAAACTCTATTTGTGATGTTCAAGTTCTATCTATGAGTGCTTTGACTGTCGGCAGACCTCTATTTGAAAAGAGCTTACTGGTCTCACTTATGCTACCTTGTATGTGTGACATTTAGAAGGCATATACTGTTGGCACTTGTTTGAGTGGCACATACACTGTTCAAAAATATGTATTACAAGTTGAAATCCAGTTAATTAATATTATCAAGATTATATCAAAGCTGTTCCATGTCTCAGTGCATTGTACACTGTAAACTCAGTTTTAAGTATATTGCCATGTGTTCTTTTTACAGCTAACCTGGCTTTCTATAGTTTCTATTTAACAAAGTAAGATGGCTCCTCACTTTTTTAAATAACTGAAGTTTTTGGTACCAAACTTCTCAAAATCATTTATTTGAGGGGAATTGTTAGTTTTATTTCTTTTAACTTTATATATTTTACTCCTTAAAGTGAGGGTATTGAATAGAGCCTAGAATCATTTTTTATTATGCAAAAATATGTTAATGAACATTTATTATTTTGGAAACTGTACAATTCTGCATCTGGCTATTGGATTTTCAGCCTACTTTTTAGCATTGTCATTGTCCCTGGCCATAATTCTCCTTCCTAACTTTCTGGGAACACCAATAACTAAGTTTAAGAAGTAGGTACTGAGAAGAGAAAATAAGATCTGGTTGAGAGTCTAAATTCCTTTTTTTCTGGAGCAAGGGCATGGTTTTATTTTTTTTATTTATTTACTTACTTATTTAAAAACGATTTTATTTATTTATTCATGAGACACACAGAGAGAGAGAGGCAGAGACACAGGCAGAGCAGAGGGAGAAGCAGGCTCCATGCAGGGAACCTGGGTGGGACTCGACCCTGGGTCTTCAGGATCACGCCCTGAAGGCGGTACTAAACCGCTGAGCCACCCACGCTGCCCAAGGGCATGGTTTTAATGCTGAGGCTGTGTGGCAGCTCTTTTAGGTATTCTGATACTAAAGCTATGTGCAGAATTAAGTTGCCAGAACGTCTGACCACCACCACTATCCCTAATTAATCCTAAATCAGGGGTCTTACCATGGTAGAGAAGTATTAAGGAAAGAGAGGGAGGAACATAAGCTATAGCAGATTTCTTTATAAAACTAATGTTATTCTTCTGTTATATTGTATTTATCTTTTAACATCACTGCCTGTCATTGAATGCTTTCTCTGTGCTAATGCTATATATACATTATTTCATATAATCACATAGATTAAATTATCTAGATTATTTTTTTTAAAGATTTATTTATTTATTTATTCAGAGAGAACGAAAGAGAGGCAGAGACACAGGCAGAGAGAGAAGCAGGCTCCATGCAGGGAGCCTGACGTGGGACTCTATCCCGGGTCTCCAGGATCACACCCCGGGCTGCAGGCAGCGCTAAACCGCTGCGCCACTGGGGCTGCCCAATTATCTAAATTATCATTTGCATTGGACACGTGCATCATTGAGACCCAGAGGTTTAATATCTTGCCTGTGGTCACATATCTAGTAACTAGTGGTACTGTGATTTGACCCCAGCTCTGTTTAATTCTAAAGCTTGTATTCCTAATCACTTTGCTACACTGAAAATTCTATTCAGAGTCTATGAGTATCAGCTCATTCTGTATCTAGAGCAGTGGGACTGAATTTCTAGCACTGTTCATATGCATATTTATGAAATTCTATAATGACAAATTAGGTGTCCCACAGAGTTTATAATATTTTTATTTTTATTTTTTAAAAATATTTTATTTATTCATGAGAGACACAGAGAGAGGCAGAGACATAGGCAGAGGGAGAAGCAGGATCCCCGTGAGGAGCCCGATGTGGGACTACTGGATCCTAGAACCCTAGGATCAAGACCTGAGCCAAAGGCAGATGTTCAACTGCTGAGTCACCCAGGTGCCCTATAATATTTATTTTTAAAGAATTACTTATTTAGCTAGAAAGAGCATGAGCAGGAAGGGCAAAGGAGAGAGAGAGAAAATCTGAAGTAGACTGTGTTGAGCCCAACATGGGGCTTGGTTTCACTCAGTTCATGACCTAAGTCAAAACCAAGAGTCAGACGTCTAACTAACTGGACCAAGTAGACACCACCCCCCAAAGAGTTTATAATAGTAAAATGTTTACTGGGGGATCCCTGGGTGGCGCAGCGGTTTGGCGCCTGCCTTTGGCCCAGGGCGCGATCCTGGAGATCCGGGATCGAATCCCACGTCGGGCTCCCAGTGCATGGAGCCTGCTTCTCCCTCTGCCTGTGTCTCTGCCTCTCTCTCTCTCTGTGTGTGACTATCATAAATAATAAATAGAAAAATTAAAAAAAAATGTTTACTGGGATTAATACAGTGTTCTGAGTTAAGAAAGCTCTTTGAGGGGTGCCTGAGTGGCTCAGTCAGTTGAGTGTCTGACTCATGATTTTGGCTCAGGTCATGATCTCAGGGTCGTGAGACTGAGCCCCACATAGGGCTCTGTGCTCAGCATGGAGTGTGCTTGTCCCTCTCCCTCTGCTCCCCCCACCCCTCTGCTCACACTCTCCCTCTCTCTCAAATAGATAAATAAAATCTTAAACTCCCAAAACTCTGACATAAAACCATTCCAAGAATATAGCATGTCATTTAATTAAATTATGCTCAATGACGTAAATTGCAGAATATAATGCTGGGGCATAATGAATGGTAGCTATAACTTAGTTTTGTTCAGCCAGTTATAGATTGGTTGAATGAGTTGTTTTCAATAATTTGATGTGAAAAAGAAAATGCAATGGGATCTCACTGGTTTGAGTATCATCAATTCTCAATTTATGATCATTTATATAGGAAATAAACTAAAGTTTACATTTGTTGTTCGAGGAAAGGTCTTTCTAAGCAGTTTTGCAGAGAGAAAAGTTTAAAACTTTTTATGAAAACATAGTTTCAAACACCCTTGAGTGCTTTAGTATTTCAAAGCAATTTCTTCTAAAAGAATTAACCCAATTAAGTGAATTAACTACTTAATGTAGTTTTTAGAAATAGTTCTTAAAATATCTAAGAATATTGCAATTTCAGTTTTAGTATTTTTACTTATTCGAATTACCTTTTTATTTAATCTGAAATAGTTCAGTTACAAATTTGCATCACATGAGGAATTCTGACAACACTCAATTGATATTCTTCATGACAAAAAGTGCTTATTTACCAGAGTTCTTTTGTTGTTCTTTTTAAAAATTTAAGTAAGGCTTTTAAAACTGTGTATTCTAAACCTGCTACTGAAAAAATAAAATCCCACATATTATAGTGCTAGAACCATGAAAATCACATCACTTGGGGGAGAGTTAGGACATTTTAGTTTAGGCTTAACTCTGTCGCCCCTGAGAGTCTTTTTCCACTTTGATAAAATTAAGAAATATGCCCTGTATTTCTGTAACAGTGTTGTGATCCTAAAAGGAGAAAATGTGTATAAAAAAGTTAGAAATAGATTTAAAGTCCTAGGTAGGAAGATGGTGCTGAAGAGAGCTTTCTTCCAACAACTACCTGACTACTACAAATATATATAATGTGATTGACTTCTCACCAATGAATTTGTTTTGTTACTCCTATTTATACCCAAATTATTCTAAAAGGTGGTACTACTTGGTCATATATCAGAATGTTTTCCAGAAAGGTGAGTAGCAATAAATTCAGTGACCCTTTGGAAGTATATAACTTTTATATATATATATCTGGGCATTTATACATTTCTCCTACTCTAGCAAATACACATTAATGCAGGTTATATTTGGAATTCCTACAATTGAATCTCCTTGGTTTCCCTTTGCCTCTTAATCCCTAATGCTCATTTCTTACTAGTTTCTCCAATAACTTTAACAGATATGGACAATACTACAGGATTTCTCAGATTGCAACACAACTATGTCGTTAGCAATAGGAGCTGTATTCTGGCTTCTTTGACCACACAGAAAATTTACTAGGGTCATGAACTAACGGAAAGAGTATAGGGTGAGGCCGTCCTAAGAATGAATCCCAGCCCTTCAGTTTCTTGGCTGTGTGAACTTAAGCCAGTTCCTTTGTCTTTCAAGTATCAATTTCTTTTTTCTCTCTAGAATGGGATAATAATCTGTTTTACACAGTTGAAGTGAAGATTAAATTATGATATTGCATATGTAGTGCAACATTTGACATATAAGAGGTGCTTGTCGAGGAGGAAAAAGTAATTCTCCCACTAACCTGAGTTCTTAGCTGAGGCTGCCTGTAATAAAAGAATACCAAGAGAAAAAAACAAGTATATTACCATTTATACCTCATCTATTTTCCCTGGAGACACCCAGGGAAAGATGAGTAACTCAAAGATGTGGCTTTAGAGTTTAGGCTTAAATGTCACTCTGATAGGGAAAGAGGAAGTGGAATGTTGGCCTCTTAGGGGAGAGTAAGTTTTTGGGAAGGTGAATGGGCCCTTAGAGAACAGATGAGAAGTGGGAGGTACAACAATTTGGGCCAAAGTTTGAGAGTGGTGCTGACTTCTAATCTCTCCTATGATGAGAGTCAATCTTCCCTGGTGGATGAAACTCCTGGGGTGGAGATTTATGACAGTTGAGTTCCTCCTGGAAGATCTGTCTTTAGGCACATGAGAGTTTAGGGAATGCCTTTTCCTGCATTTGCTGTGAAATGCTTTGCATTTCAAGTGCCACAGCGCAAAATAATCAGTATACAAAAGTGGTGTATTTGAGGTGGCATATTCCGCTATCCTTCATGCTCAATACAAGTTGTGTTTTGCCTTCCTTACCTTTAGGGGAACTTTGAGAGCTCCACTGGGCCAGTTCCTAGACCAGTGAGGAGGAATGAAGAGATTGTCTTTCCATAGGTACAGCAGTGGAGAATTATTTGCTTTGAATGGAATGTCAGAGCAAATTCAGTTGCCTGCTTTCCGAGGCCTAGTCTCTAATTCACTCATCCCCACAGAGACTTCTGCTATACAGCATTGATTTCAAGCTTCAGACTTTGACAATTAAATGCTCTCAAAAACTTGCTCATTTTTGGTTGCAGAAATATATGCTAATATCCTGGGGTAGTTTTTTATATGTCAGTACTCTAGATTTAGAGACTAGACCAACCAAATTAGCATCAGCCATGAAAATAAAATCTTCTGCAGAATTCCTTAAGCCATATTCAAAGCGGAGACAAATTTTAAATGCTTTGTTATTTTAGGAAAGATTTTATATATTTAAGATTTTATATGATTCTTTCATGTAATTTGCCTCACATTTTATTCTTATTTTATACTACTTGTAAATATAAATGAGAAATTTATGAAGAAAGTATTTAAAATAGAGAACATTTAAAAATTTATTGAAGAAGCTCTCATTTTTTAACTTATAGCTGCTGCATGATTCTAACAGAAATGAAGTAAACACCAGGTAATAACAAACATTAAACAGTACTAGGTGCCAGTACACCCTCCTCCCTCCCCCACTGTTTGTTTCCCATTGTGAAGTTGTGTTTTCCCACTCTGAAGTAGCCTGAATAGTATGCTTTTGATTATACATTTTAAGTTGAATTTATTTATATAAGTCACTAAGCTTGTTTTTGTTTTGTAGTATTTTCAACTAAAGAGCAAATTTTACCTTGTTACCAGATTCAGAAGAAGATGTTGTTGAAACTCCTGCTGTGTCCCATGATGAACACACACACCAAGAGATAAAGGGCCAGAAAACACTGGCAACTCCTGCAGTTCGCCGCCTAGCAATGGAAAACAATGTAAGTTTTCTTAATATTTAAATGTGAGATTACATAGAAAATAGACATTTGTATTGATGAGAGATTAGCCAACTATTCCACGAAGAGATAGGTCAAGTTGAGATTAAAGGAAAATGATAGCATGTATTACTGAAAAGTGATTGTTGCAGAAAAGCACCAGTGAGAAAGGAGAGATTGCAAGCTTATTTACTTATAATAATTGAGCTGAGTGGTTTTATTATTTTTCCTTAGAGTCTAATAATAAGTCTACCATCTATTGAACACTTGTAAATACTAGTGTCTTAGATCCCTAGAAGCCAGCTTGAGACAGGGATTTGGATGTGTGTGATGGATTGATTGAGGGAGGGAACACCTTTTCTGGGAATGAGGGAAGCAGATAGGGAAGGGAAGAGAAGAAAAATGGGTCACGCAAGGGTGTGGTCTTAAGGATCTGATCCAGTGGGGTTGAGGAAAACCATTGAATTATCCTGATTTGAGACAAAGAGCAGCGTTTTGTATTCCCTCTTATCAGCCAGTCATTGGTGCTTACCCCCAGGGCAAAGTGGCTTCCAGGTTTTGGAATCAGTCTGTATGCATCATCTCAAGTAATCTTTAAAATAACTCTGTTGGGGCAGCCCCGGTGGCAGTGGCTCAGCGGTTTAGTGCCGCCTTCGGCCCAGGGCTTGATCCTGGAGACCGGGCTCCCTGCATGGAGCCTGCTTCTGTCTCTGCCTGTGTCTCTCCCTCTCTCTCAATCTCTGTCTCTCATGAATAAATAAATAAAATTTTTAAAAAATAAATAAATAACACTGTTAAGATATGGGGGCTATTTAGAAACTTGGACAGGTAAAGTAAGGTCCAGGGTCACACAGCTAAAGCAGTGGTAAAGCCAGGATTCTGAAGGAGGTCTCTGTGACTCCAAATCCAGTACCCTTAATCATTATATACTGCCTCAACAATTATTGCCTCCATTATGTGAGCTCTTATGAGTCAGACACTGTGTGCACACATATTCTCTCCAATCCTCACAACCATCCTGCAGGGTAGTTTGGATTACCGGTTTTCAGCTGAGAAAGGGCAGAGAAGTTGTTTAAATTGCCTAAAATCAAGTAAGTAGCTGAACTGGAGATTTGAATGCATCTTCGTTTTCCAAACTTGGGTTCTTTGCACTATGCCCCATAATGCAGGGTTTTTATCTGTTTTTGAGAAAGGTAGTTAAGTTACAGTGAGAAAAAACAAAAGCTTATATTTTAGAAATATGTAGTATGTCATTAAAATGTTCATATCCTTTCAGACAATTATCCTATCATTGTGAGATTATCCCAAAGAAATAATCTAGGATACATTCTTCCAAGTGTTTTATATAACCAAAAGTGAGGGGATCCCTGGGTGGCTCAGTGGTTTAGGGCCTGCCTTTGGCCCAGGGCGTGATCTTGGAGTCCCGGGATCGAGTCCCACGTCGGGCTCCCTCCATGGAGCTTACTTCTCCCTCTGCCTGTGTCTCTGCCTCTCTCTCTCTCTGTGTCTCTCATGAATAAGTAAATAAAATCTTTAAAAAAAAAAAAAGTGAGAAGGCACATGTGTTCAAAATGAGGGATATGCTTGAGTAAATTATGTTATTTTTATGAATTGAGTTTGTTTTAAAATTAAAAACCAAAAAAAAATAAAATAAAATTGAAAACCAATGGCATTCAAAAAATAAAAACCAATGGCATTTACAGTTATTTGAAATTACCTAAAAATTATTTAAATTGGGCAGCCTGGGTGACTCAGAGGTTTAGCGCCGCCTTCCGCCTGGAGTGTGATCCTGGAGACCCGGTCGGGACCTCTGCGTGGAGCCTGCTTTTCCCTCTGCCTGTGTCTCTGCCTCTCTCTCTCTATGTGGGTCTCTCATGAATAAATAAATAAATCTTAAAAAAAAAATTTATTTAGATTCCCAGAATTCTTTGTTATTTTTAGTATATGTGCTGCCGGAGCAAGCACCCAGAATTCTTTGTTATAAACTAAATGTTTGACATGAGAAAGTCCTTTATTCTTCTGAAGTCATCCTTAGAGAAGCAATAATACAAATGATGCAGGACTTAAATTGAGAAATTAATTAATACACAGTAAGTATGAGGTTATCACCTAAGCTTATGTCTTTTTATATAACAGAATTAAATTTAACGAAGATATTTTATCTCTGTAACTAAACATAGAAGGGGATTAAACAAAGTCAGATCACAGTGTTTACAGAGAGAGCCCTTTTAAGGTTCCTGGACCCAATTCCAATATATATATTGGGGGTAGGGAAGGTTCCCACAAAAACAAGCAATTTTCTGGATAACCAACTGGGTATCCTACACTTCAGGTCCATTCTGACAGTGTCTGTTGATAGTGTCAGAGTTGACGGGTTAATGATTCCATCCTGCAAGACTGCCCACCCTACCCCCAACACTCCTGATGCCCTCAAGCCATGTTATCAGGTATGCTTCTGACCTATTGGCTATGCATGAGAGGTCCCCACAATCCCCTCTTTGGGTTTGATTAATTTGCTAGAGCAGCTCACAGAATTTAGGAAACACATTTACTCACTAGGTTATCGGTTTATTTTAAAAGAATACAACTCCAGAACTGCCAGATGGAGGGACACAAAGCAAGGTATGTTGAAAGAGGTGAAGAGTTTCCATGCCCTCTTGAGGGTGTGCCACTCTTTCCAAATCTCCATATGCTCAGCAACCTGGAGATTCTCTAAACCCAGTCCTTTTTTTTGGGTTTTCTTTGAAGGCTTCATTACATAGGCATCAGTTGTCCATTTGCAACTGATTCAGCCTCCTGCCCAGCTCTCTTCCCCTGACTTTGGAGTAGGGATAGTGAAAGTTTTAAACCTCTAATCACAGGATTGGTTCCCCGGGCAACCAGCCTCCATTTTTAGGTTCCCAAAGGGCTTTCCCAAAGTTCATTAATATAGCAAAAGACACCTCTTATCACAGGTCCTTTAATGTATTTTAACAGTTCTATGCCAGAAATGGGGAGGAAGACCAAAACCATACTTTTTTTTTTTAAAGATTGTATTTCTTTCTTTATTCATGAGAGAGAGAGAGAGAGGCAGACATAGGCAGGGGAGAAGCAGGTTCCCTGTGGGGACCCCGGGGATCACGCCCTAAGCTGAAGGCAGACTTTCAACCACTGGGCCACCCAGGCGTTCCAAACATACTTACTATAAATCACAGTCTCACAATGAGTGTCTAGGGGAAAATGGAATTATGTCATTTCTGTAAAAAGCAACAATAAAACATATTTGACACTTAACTTGAAACTCATACTCTAAATATGGCTCAGTAAAGTGAATTTCAGTGTTTTTACAACTATCAGAAAAAAAACTAAGAGAGCTTTTATATGATGATTATTTTAACTGTTACTAGTTTACCAATGGCCAAGTTGTCTGGAATATGCTATAAGGGCGACTTTCCAAAGTGTCAGCTTTATACAGTCATAACGCAAAGTTAACAATTCTAAAGCAGGTTCAAGATTCCAAACTCAATGACATTTTCACTAATTTAACTTGGCTTCATACATGTCACACAGCAAACAAGATAAAGGGTAAGAAGTTAACAAATCACACTCCAAGTCAGTCCCTGAGTGCACAGTTGAGGTGAAAGGTTCTCTCTGTCTGGTCTGGGTCAGCTCTTGGCACATGCTGGTTACTGTGTTCAGCCAGTGGAGGATCTCTCATGTTTAGAAATCAGTCGCGTGAACCTTCGGTGGCAGTTGCGGTTTTAATGCAGTCAGATGTGAAAGGGTCAGCATCTGGAGAGTCAGTTTGCCCTAGGGGTCTAACCTTTTTAAAGTTTAATTAGTCTTAGGTCTTGGCAGGCCTCTTCCGCTTCTAACGACTGTTAGTTCCTGGTTCTTCCAGGTTCACATGACCTTACTGATTATTCGTCCTTAGTATTTTGCTGTTTTTGGTGATGTCTGGTCTTAGCTGCAATGCCTTTGGCTGCTTATGTCACTGCTTGACATGAGCGAATCCATCTTGCTCTCTACAAAAGGTCAGAAACATTGCTCTACATTTGCAATAGTGTTTGACTCTTATATAGTCTCAAAAAAAACTAATAAGAACTATGCAAGAGGGCAGCCCAGGTGGCTCAGCGGTTTAGCACCACGTTCAGCCCAGGGCCTGATCCTGGGGTCCCAGGATCGAGTCCTGCGTCAGGCTCCCTGCATGGAGCCTGCTTCTCCCTCTGCTTGTGTCTCTACGCCTCTCTCTCTCTGTCTCTCATGAATAAATAAATAAAATCTTTAAAAAATACTATGCAAGAAGTTTAAAAGTAGTTGACTGTTTATAAAATGTAACAAATGATTACTTTTGGAGGGTAGCTGTATAGTTTACAGCATTCTGTTAAGATAAAATGTTATTTCCTTATACAAATTCATATCGGGCAGAGATTACTTTTACCTTCAATTGATTAAATTCCATTTAGAGACCTTAATGATAGATATGTTTCTAGATAGTTTTTGATGTAGGAAAGTGTTGGGGTTGGGAATAAACAGTCAAGAAAGAATTCTTGAGATGGCTTTGGTGCAAAAAGGTGGTTTTATTAGAGCATAGGGACAGGACCCATGGGCAGAAGGAGCTGCTTTGGGGTCACGAGGAGTGGCTCATTTATATATTTTCAAGTTCAGAGGTTAGGGATCAAGTAAATCTTTGAGGGATTTGGGAAGGAAGTTTTCCAGGACCTTGAGGGAGCTAGCTATTGTTGGGAAAAGGTGACTTATTACTTACTGCCTAATAAAACCCTAGTCATGGGACCCTTCAGATGTGTATCAGTGGGCCATATGCTTGGGGGATGATTGCCAAAATATATCTTGAGGGGTAGAAATAAAGGAAGTTTCCAAAGGAATTTTTATACATTAAAGAAGACTTACAGAATCTGGGGAGTCAGGATAGTGTGAAGTAATTTAGCCTTTTGCCCTTAGCAAAGTATTAACATTGAGGCAGCTGAGTTCTTAGAGGAAGGTCACTCTGCTTTCAAGGACTTGTCAATGGGCTGTAAGTAGTGAGGATATTTGCGAGGCCTGGGTGACTCTGGGGTTGGGCGTCTGCCTTTGGCTCAGGGCGTGATTTGTCCCACGTGGGGCTGGAGCCTGCTTCTCCCTCTGGAGCCTGCTTTTCCCCCCGCCTGTGTCTCTGCCTCTCTCTCTGTGTGTCTCATGAATAAATACATAAAATCTTTAAAAAGAAAAGTAGTAAAGACACTTAATTTTTCTTTTGCCGTCATTTCCTACATTGGTTTTATTTTTACCATTAAAATGTGCTCTCCCCACCCTTTTATTAGATTAAGCTGAGTGAAGTTGTCGGCTCAGGAAAAGACGGCCGAATACTCAAAGAAGACATCCTCAACTATTTGGAAAAGCAGACTGGAGCTATATTACCTCCTTCGCCCAAAGCTGAACTAGTGCCACCTCCACCAACACCGAAAGGCAAAGTTACTCCTATGCCAGCATCAAAACCTCCAGCATTCACAGGCAGAGACAGAACGGAGCCCATAAAAGGTAACGGCGGTAATAGAAGACCGTGCTGAAAGTTACTGGGGAAATTTGCATCAGTACATCTGGGCACCTGACATGTGTGTTCAGTTCTTGCTGAGTGGAAAATTCCAAGTCATCATACGTTTTTTTGTTGGTGACGTAATTTTCCCAGGAAGAGTTTCAGTCTCCACTGTTAGTTTCTGAAGAGTAATATGTTAGCGGGTTTCTTTCCTGGAATGTAAACTTGTAAGTTCTGATAATTGTTCTGAATTGTCCTGAAGACTCAGGATGTTTGTTGTAAACATAATTTTTAGTTAGCTTCAAAATGACTAGATCTGATTTGTCATTTATAAACTCGGGATGTGTGTTTGCAGGAAAGCCAGTAGGTAAATATATGGTTTGCATCCTTTTATTTTATTTTATTTTTTTGTTTGTTTGGTTGTTTGCATCCTTTTATTTATTTGTTTGTTTATTAAAGATTTTATTTATTCATGAAAGACCGAGAGAGGCAGGGACACAGACAGAGGGAGAAGCAGACTCCATGCAGGGAGTCTGACGTGGGACTTGATCCCCGGACTCCAGGATCAGGCCCTGGGCCAAAGGCAGGTGTTAAACCACTGAGCCACCCAGGGTTTCCCTGTTTGCATCCTTTTAGGAGATTTTTTTTATATACCACAGCCTTAAAGGCAGTTACTTCTTAATATTATTATACCTGACACTGGGTACTCTGCTACAGTCCGTAGCTTCAGTGTTGGAATGAGTGAGTGTCTTTCAATTACGTAATGAAGACGGTAGCCTCAAGAGGGAGAGTTTAGTTGAAAAAGTAAATGACATTAGAAAACCCTCAATTTTAGTAAAAAGGTTTAAAGGATTTAAGAATTTAAAAATAAAGGGACACCTGGGTGGCTCAGTCGGTTAAGCTTCTGACTCTTGGTTTCAGCTTAGGTCATGATCTCAGGGTCATGAGATTGAGAGCTCCTTGGGCTCTGTGCTCAGCACTGAGTCTGCTCAGAGTTTCTCCCTCCCTCCCTGACCATGCACACACTTGTGCTCTCTCTTTCTAAAATATTTAAATATATATTTATTATTATTGTGTATATTATTAAATATATATATGTGTATGTATTTTATGTTTTCTAGGCTTTCACAAAGCAATGGTCAAGACCATGTCTGCAGCTCTGAAGATACCTCATTTTGGATATTGTGATGAGGTTGACCTTACTGAATTGGTTAAGTTAAGAGAAGAATTAAAACCCATTGCTTTTGCTCGTGGAATTAAACTCTCCTTTATGCCCTTCTTCTTAAAGGTAAGATTTCATTAATTTCAAACAGGGTTTGAAGAGGACAATAAAATTTTGTTTTGCAAATATGCAGTATGTTAACTATCTATTCAGATAAAAATATTACTTCTCACCATATCATATAGTTTTTAAAATGTACAAGTGCACTATTTCTTTCTTAGGAATTTATAAAATTGAAATGTGTGTCATATTTTTATCAGCTCATCTCTTTGAGCTAGATAATAGATAGTCTTGCCAGTTAAGTAAAGCCTTTAATTCTGAAAGGATCACTCCAGCAAAATCCTGATTTGAACAAAAACAAGACTTGGTATTGATCTTGTTTATCACTGACACATACTCATTTTCATTTATTCAACAAACTTATATTGAGAGTCCTGGGAATCATTTCTAGTCCTAGGCCTTGGGACCAGCGTAAAACAAGACCATCAGCTGACTGTAAGCAGCTCAGTGTCTAGTTCATATTAACAACCATGTATGAAGCAGGTACTGTGTGGCAGGCTATATGAGCATACAATGTGCATTATCTCTTTTAATTCTCAGAATAACCGACATGCAGCTATTGCTAATTTCACTTTCCATTTAAGGAAATGAGGGCTTAGGGACACCTGTGTGGCTCAGTCGGTTAAGCGTCTGCCTTTGGCTTGGGTTGTGATCCTGGGGTCCTGGGATTGAGCCCCACATCGGGCTCCCTGCTGAGTAGGGAGCCTGCTTTTCCCTCCCCTCCCTACTTGTGAAATCTCTGTTGCTGTCTCTTTCTCTCAAATAAATAAAATATTAAAAAAAAAATAGGGCTTAGAGAAATTGAGAAATCTGTCAAGGATATTTAGCTAATAAGTGGAGAAGCTAAGTTTTAGCTTCTGGTCTACTTTACTCAAAATGCATATTTGTGTCTCTAACTCCAGTGTGTCTTCCCTCCATCCCTTTCTCCATACCACACCAAGACGAATCTTCTGTAAATAAAATTACCATATTATTCCCTGATTCTTTCCAGTGGTCTCTTTCACTGTCTTCAGGTTTGTTTCTAAACTCCTTAATTTGGGATATAAATATGATTACAAGTCTCTGCTTCCTATCTTTCCAGCTTTATCTCTCAGGCACTCCTTCTGGTCAGAGTAATAAGCCTGCATAGTTGGTGGAATATGTGACTTCACATGAAATGCCCCCTCTTCATTTGATCAAATACGTGCACATCTGAAAAGCCAAATTCTGTCCAGGAATAGCCTCCTCCAGAAGCCTTCTGTGGCTGTTCACAGTTTTGAGTTAAATACTTCTGTTCCCTGTTGCAGTTTATCTCAGTGCAATACAAGTGTTTGCTCAGTTTTCTCTTCACTGCGTGCTGAGCCTTGAGGAACAGAAACTGTTCTTTACCTTCATTATTTTAGCAGCTACCCAAACAACCAACTGAATGGTCTGCGAACATGAGATGTAATAGTTGTCTCTATAAATGAGTCCTATGGGCTATATGTTAGCTATAGAGTCATTTTTTAAGAGATATAGTAATTGAATCAGGTGGATGAAATCACCCAAATTGTGTGCAAATGAGAAAAGAAGGCTAAGGATTTTACAATAGTATTTAAGGGATAGATAGAAGTTGAGTTGAAAAAGAGAGTGAGTGAGGTCAGCAGTATGACAACTGAAAAACCAGGAAAGTGTCTCTTAGAAGCCAAAGCGTACACTCTTGCTGTATAACAGACCAGTCCTAAATTCACTGGTTTAAAACAACAGTCATTTATTATTTCTCATGAGTCCACAGGTAAGCAAGGCCAGTCTGCAGATGTTGGCAGAGCTTACTTCTGTGTCCACAAACAGCTAGTAGGTTGGCTAGGGGTGGGCTAGGGTAAGACAGCCTGGGTAGGGATGACTCGTTTCTCTCCTTTATGTTTTTCTTAAAAGATTTTTATTTATTTATTTGACAGAGAGAGAGAGAGAGCATAAGCACAGGGAGCCAGGGGGAGCAGCAGAGGGAGAGGGAGAAGCAGGCTCCCCGCTGAGTAGGAAGCCTGATGTGGGGCTCCATGCCAGGACTCTGGGATCATGACTTGAGCCAAAGGCAGCCGCTTAACCAACTGAGCCACCCAGGTGCCCCTCCCTTATGTTTTTCTCAGCTACCCAGCATGCTAGCCTGCATGTAGTCTTGTAGTACTGGCAGGGATGAAGGAGAAATGCTCAAGCACTTTTTCCAAGCTCTGCTGTATCAAGTTTGTTCTTATCTCATTGACCTAAGCAGCTCACATGACTGAGCTCGGTCTGGTGGAAAGCACCACCAAAGGGCTTGTATACAAGGAGGCATGAACCACTGGGGCCATTTATTCACCCTCTCACACCAAGAGAGAAGAAAAAAGTTGTGATGGGGGACACCTGGCTGGCTCAGTCAATTGAGCATGTGACTCTCTTGATCTCAGGGTACTGACTTTGAGCCCAATGTTGGGTGTGGAGATGACTTAAAAATGAATTACAAAGCCCTTTAAGAAAAGAGATAGGATGGGAACAGGCTTTTGGATTGCTAATTAAGAGGTCACAAGTGTTGGACAGCCCTGTGGCTCAGTGGTTTAGGGCTGCCTTCAGCCTAGAGCATGATCCTGGAGTCCCAGGATGGGTCCCAAATCGGGCTCCCTGCATGGAGCCTGATTCTCCCTCTGCCTGTGTCTCTGCCTCTCTTTCTCTCTCTGTGTGTCTCTCATGAATAAATAAATAAAATCTTAAAAAATAATAATAATAATAAAATATATCTGGTAGAAAGCAGATAGACCATAGGCACAGAAGGCAGGTATGGTGGTGGTTCTGGGTAGATTAAGGAAAGTTCCACCTGCCCTCCTCTCCTTCTGGGAAAACTGGAGCAGGTTTTTAGGCTGAGAGAAAGAGCTGGAAAATTGAGAATTAAAAATATGTGGGTGACAAGTGACAAAAACATGTGAGTGACACTGGTGATGTCTGTTTTGAAACAAGGAGAGACCAGCTTTTTAATATACTGAATTTATTTTATTATTGTTTGTCTTCATTCTTCCAGTCTAAGTGAAATACCTGATCTTTATTTTGAAAATAAAATTTAGTACGCTTCATTTTAAAATGACACTTTTTTCCTGCCTATATAAGTTTCAGAACTTTTGGAAAATACTACAATGTATTGTATAGGGGCAAAAATGACCTTTTATCTAGGAACATACACCTTATTTTTTCTTTTACAAAATTTGGATTGCACTCAAAATATTGTTTTTATGTGTAACACTTTAACCTTAATTATGGATTTTTATATAAAGAAGATTAAAGTTGCAGTTGTCAAATGCTTTGTAAAACTTGCCTTAACTCTCTAGTACAAGGAAAAAAATGTGTTTTTTTTTTTGACCACTGGCCAACAGACAAAAATAACACTTTAACACAGTGCATATAGAGAACTCTTAAGTGGACTAAATGAAGGCCAGGGTCAGGGGTAGATTTTAAGTACAATCTTAAGTATTTTTATTTACCTATTTTGTAAGTGTAATTAATCCAAGGCATGACAATCAAATGCAATGTGTAAACTTTGATTAGATCCTGCATGGGCAGGGATCCCTGGGTGGCTCAGCAGTTTAGTGCCTGCCTTCGGCCCAGGGCATAATCCTGAAGACCCGGGATCGAGTCCCACATCGGGCTCCCCATGGGGAGCCTGCTTCTCCCTCTGCCGGTGTCTCTGCCTCTCTCTTTGGGTCACTCATGAATGAATGAATAAAATCTTTAAAAAAAAAAAAAAGATCCTGGATGGGCAGAAAAACAGGTATAAAGAACATTCAGGGGACAGTAAGGAGACTCTGAATATGGACAGAAGAGGAATGGTACTAAGTAAGAAGGAAAAAAGACGAAGGGGGAAGAAAGCAGAGAAATGTCATGCCATCAATTCAGGGAGGTGGACAATAAGTAGAGATGTTCACACCAGCTCTGCCCTTCACTTGGCCAAGGTCACCAAGTGGAACACTAACCTCTAATGGTCAGTGCCCTTGGAAACCCTTATTGCTTGTTCTTTTCTACATAGGGAAACAGCTAACTACCTTTTTGTTTTAATTCAGTGTGTCTTTGAACTTCCAAGTTTGCCTCTCATGTAAGATTCTATGTGGAAAATTCTTCTCATGTAGAATTTACACATTTTGTTTGGTACTTTGGTCAGTCTCTACAGTTGCTTGGAAAAATCTCTTTGATGCTTACAAGCTGCCTGACAACTTTATCTTTTATTAATAAGTGATTAGGATGACCTAGTTCCACATTGTTTGAAGGTGACATTGGAAGTAATATGCCTAGGTACATAAAGACTAGAAATTAAGCTCAGTGTAAATAAGGTTCTCTCTCTCCCTCCTTCAACACCTGTTACTGCTTCCAATTCCCTTTCTGAATTAAGAGTGCTAATGTTGCGTTCTCTTTCTGTTAAACAGGCTGCATCCTTGGGACTGCTACAGTTTCCCATCCTTAATGCTTCTGTGGATGAAAACTGCCAGCACATAACTTATAAGGTTGGCTCTGTGTTGTAGAACAGTTCTTGTTATAAATAGAAAATGGTGCAATGTGCTTATAGGTTAGAAAAGCTTCTTTTCTCACTTGAATAGTGAGTTAAGACTAGAATTAAAGGTATGGGATAAAATAATAAACTATAATTTGTTACTGTTATTGGTTTTACTGGTTAGTAATGATACTGTTCAGATATATTGAGTACCATTTTTAAACCTCTTTGGTTTATTGCTTAAAATGGCTGTCAGGCAATGGATTATGGTTAATGGATATTAACCATCCTGCATATCCTCCCCTGAAAGATAACCTTTCCCAAAATGGAGTTCCTGCAGTTTTTAAAACAAGAATAATTTAAATGGAAATAGGAAAAGTAATGAAAGTACTTTGGATTTATCTCTTGAACACAAAGTTTTATAAATGTTGGTACATACTGATAAATATTGCCCAGAAAGTCTTATATATCCACTAATAGTGAATGGAAATAGCCTGTTGCCCAGTATGCTTACCAAAAAAAAATTATCTCTTTCCAAAAATTTTTTTAAAAATTATTTAAATCATCACCAGTCTGGTAGAAATAGTTTTTGGTGATTTTTTTATAAGACAGTGAGGATTGATCCTTTCTTTTCTGTTAACCTTTGAAAAGGCCTACTGTATAATCTTTTTTTTTAGGCTTCTCACAACATTGGGGTAGCAATGGATACTGAGCAGGGGCTAATTGTCCCTAATGTGAAAAATGTTCAGATCTGCTCCATATTTGAGATCGCCACTGAGTTGAACCGCCTTCAGAAATTGGGCTCTATAGGCCAGCTCAGTACCACTGATCTGGCCGGAGGAACATTTACTCTTTCCAACATTGGATCAGTGAGTAACAGAAATGTTCAAATTCATAAACCATAACTTAAAGTTTCTAATCACATGTTCAATTAAAAATATAATATGTCAAAAATATATATATAATATTTCATTTGCCATTTATTCCTCAAAAGCTTAATTTTTCTATTCTTCCTTTTTACTTTCATTTATTTTTTTTTTAGATTGGTGGTACCTATACCAAACCAGTGATACTGCCACCTGAAGTAGCAATTGGGGCTCTCGGATCAATTAAGGTGTGTTTATTAAATAATTGACAAAAGAGTTTTAGCTAATTGGGAGAGTAAACACAAAAGAGTGACCATTTCTGGGGATCCCTGGGTGGCTCAGCGGTTTGGCGCCTGCCTTTGGCCCAGGGCACGATCCTGGAGTCCCGGGATCGAGTCCCACCGGGCTCCCAGCATGGAGCCTGCTTCTCCCCTCTGTGTCTCTGCCTCTCTCTCTCTCTCTGTTTATCATAAATAAATAAATAAATCTTTAAAAAAGAAAAAAAGAGTGACCATTTCTGAGGTTTTGCCCTTGCTTTGTAGGTTTGACTGTAATATTTGGCTCTGTAAGCCAATTTTTTATTCCTAAAAGGTAGGCCTGCAATTCCAGTGACTGCCTTTACGTATAATAAATGATAGTGATCTGGATTGTTCTGTATGGATTTACTACTGTGGTTCATGCCAGGCACAGATGTGAGTCTTTATGGATAATCACAAATACAGCCAATCTGCTCCTATCAAAATATCTTTATTTCTGAATACCAAAGATAATGGTAAGCTAGTCCAAATTATTATTTGTAACAAAGGGAGACACCATTTAGAGCATTTTTCTCAAACTTCACTCTGTTCAAGACTCATTGGGAGTACTAGTTAAAAATGTAGTATTCTTGGGATGCCTGGATGGCTCAGTTGGTTAAGTGTTCAACTCTTAATTTTGGCTCAGGTCACGATCTCAGGGTTGTGAGATGGAGCCCTCTGCATTGGGCTCCATGCTGGGCATAGAGCCTCCTTAAGATTCTCCCTCTCCCTCTGTCCTTCTCCCCCTCTCTCTTTTTAAAAAAAAGAAAAGAAAAAAAACTGCATCCTTGCCCTTGGGGACAGAGCCCCCAGAACTTTTTTATTTTATTTTATTTTATTTTATTTTATTTTATTTTATTTTATTTTATTTTATTTTATTTTATTTTTATTTATTTATTTTATTTATTTATTTTATTTTTTATTATTTTTTTACAATTTTTAAAAAAGATTTTATTTATTTATTCATGAGAGAGAGAGAGAGGCAGAGGGAGAAGCAGGCTCCATGCAGGGAGCCCACCTGGGACTCTACCCCGAGTCTCCTGGATCACAACCCGGGCCAAAGGTGGTATTAAACCGCTGGGCCACAGGGGCTGCCCCAGAACTTATATTTTAAACAAGAACCCAGGACATCTGGATGGCTCAATGGTTGAACTCTGCTTTTGGCTCAGGGCATGATCCTGGAGTTCAGAGATTGAGTCCCACATCGGGTTTCCTGCATGGAGCCTGCTTCTCCCTCTGCCTATGTCTCTGCCTCTCTCTTTGTGTCTGTCATGAATAAATAAATAAAAATATTTTTTAAAAATTTTAAAAAATAAATAAACAAGAACCCAGGTGGTTCCAACATGAGTGATCTGTGGCCATGTTTTAGGAGACACTGACTTAGAATAGGGGTTGCAATGATTCTTAATCTTGGCTACACATTAGACTCATCCAGGGAGCTTGAAAAAAATGCCTGAGCTCACCCTATACCAACTGAGTCAGAACTGGGGGGTTGTGGATAGGGCTTGGACATCTCTATTAACTCAAGACTGAGAACCACCAGAATCAAAGAGATAAGCTCTTGAATTACATTTCAGTACTGCCATTATTAAATGTCATCACCATATTGACTTTGGTTTTGGTCTTCATGTTTTCAGAAGAATCTTTCTTTTTTGTATTTATGATGCTTCCACACTGAGCATCTGAGACTGTCTTTCATGAGCTTTTGCTTTTGTATTGGCATCCAAAACTTCCACAGATACCTTCATTCAGCCTTTTTTTTTTTTTTAAAGTATTTTATTTATTTATTCATGAGACACAGAGAGATGCAGAGACATAGGCAGAGGGAGAAGCAGACTCCATGCAGGGAGCCTGATGCGGGACTCAATTACAGGATCCCGAATTCAGGACCTGAGCCAAAGGCAGAAGCTCAACCACTGAGTCACCCAGGTGCCCCTCATTCAGCCTTTGATTTGCTTTCTTCCTGATAGTACTTTAACTGTTATGTTAGATGCTCCTTTGTAGCATCTACTTTCCCTTCTGGCACATAGAGGAGATAGGGATAAAAACCCAAAAACATATAGTGGGCTCTGTTCTTTGCAAATCAGGAGTTTCTCTGAATATAACTTCCCTGTCACCCATTTTCCACCCAGCAGGAATTCAGCGTTTGAATCTCAGAATTCTGACTTTCTGTAGATGCTAAGCTTTCATACCTATTTGACAATGTTTTGTTTTTTCTTTTCCTTAAAGAGATATATTTTCCTCTGGATTTTATATATATATAAGTGTGGTAAAATATACATAACATAAATTGCCATTTTAATATGTACAGTTCAGTAGCATTAACTACATTCACATGTTTATAACCATCACCACCATCCCCCACCGGAACTTTGTCACTGTCCCAACCTGAAACTCTGTGTGTATATACCACATTTTGTCTGTTCAGCTGGGTTTCCTTTCTTTGGTACTTGTGCATAGTGCTGCTATGAACAGTGGTATGCAGATATCTTCAATAAACGTGTTTTTACCAAATCATTTTACCCATGATTTCATCAAGCTATGAAGAATAGTTCTTGAAGTATAAATCTTCTCATATTTATTGGGTAGGAACAAATAGTGCATATTTAATTATTTTCTCTCATTTTATCATCTCTCCTTTGCTATTTTCTGCTTTCACTGTAAATTTTGAACTTGTTGATAAATGGTCTAAGTCACTAACATCTCCACACAACTCAGTTCTCAGTCCTTATCTTCCTTGACCTATTAGCTGCACTGGAGTCAGTTGACCAACACCACTTGCTTGGAAAACATTTCACCGTGACTTGCAGAATACCTTACTGTTATGGCTTCCTTCCTGTCTACCGCTTGTTCCCTCTGAGGCTCCTTTGCCCAGATCTCTTTATCTCCTAATCACTAAGTATTGGAGTACCCCAGGACTCAGTTCTGGCCCTTTTCTTTATTTGATCCCATCTTAGGATGGTAAGTGCCATTTTTATGCTGTTAACACCCAAGTTTGTATCTCCAGACCTGACCTCTGCTTTGATCTACAAATTCATATTATCCTGGTTGGATATCTAATGAGGCATCTTGAATTTTCCATTCCTTTCCTTACCACCACCACCCTCAAACTTGCTCTGTCTGGAGTTTTCCCCTTTTGGTAAATGGCTCAGAAACCTCCAGTAGCTTCTCATCTCACTCAGATTCAAAGCCAAAGTAGCTGCAGTGGCCTACATGGCCCTGCACTGGTGCTACTCATTGTAATTGGGGACCTATGTAGGCCATGACTGTTGTATCCAGACTGTGAGATCAGTACAGAAACGGGTCTTAGATACTTTCACAGCAATTTGACAGGTGACATAGGTCTATTGAATTTAATAGGAAGTTAGGGCTTGTGGTTTTATATCTTTTTAATTTTTTTTTTAAGATTTATTTATTTGAGAGAGGGAGAATGTGTGCAAGTGGGAGAGGAGCAGAGGGAGAGAATCTTCAAACAGACTCCTCTCTGAGCATGGAGTCCCATGCAGGGCTCAATCCCAGGATCCTGAAGTCATGACCTGAGCTGAAATCGAGAGTTGCTTAACCAACTGAGCCACCCATGCACCCCTTTAATAATTTACTTTTAATGTTATTTAAAAGTAGCCTGCAATGGAATAGAAATTTTTAAAAAATAACAATAGTTCCTTTACCAAAGACAGATTGAGAAGCATTGCTCTTGACAGTATGCCCTGCCTTCCCCCCTTGCTCTATGACCATGTCTCGTACCTCTGACCTCCCCTCCACTGCAGCCATCCTGTCTACCTTGCTGTTCCTCCAACTGTCCAGTCACGCTTCCCCTCTGTATCTCTCGGAGTATCCATCTGACTTTTTTCCTCACTGCCTTCAGTGAGGAAACCTTGGTGAGGCTTTCCCTGCCCACCCTATCAAACAAAAAATGCCACTTGTATTTAGCCCCTGCCTACTCTCTCTCCCCTTTCCACATTGGCTTTATTTTTTCCTTCGTACTTTTCACTACCTAACATGCTACGTATTTTATTTATTTATCTTGTCTCCCTCTACATTATAATGTTAGCTCCAAGAAGGCAAGGGTTGTTATTTGTTTTGTCACTGGTTTAGCCCTACAGATGAGACGAGTGAGTACCTGGTACATAGTAGGTGCTCAATAAATACATGTTAAATAATTGAAATCTGAGATGAGATTTACTGTATCTATGGTAATTGTACAGGGGACAGGAAGTACTTTGGAAAAACTGAAAGCTCGGGGCAAATATAAAAATGAGGAAAATTTTCAAGTCATTTGGGATGCCCATTTCTTCCCTGTTACAGGGAGGGGGGCGGTTATTTAATCTTTCACCATTGCTGTTGCTATAGCTTGCACTTCAAGCAAGTGAAGGCTGACTCTGTTCTTTGCCTTATTTCTAGGCCCTTCCCCGATTTAACCACAAAGGAGAAGTATATAAAGCACAGATAATGAATGTGAGCTGGTCAGCTGATCACAGAATTATTGATGGTGCTACAATGTCACGCTTCTCTAATTTGTGGAAATCCTACTTAGAAAACCCAGCTTTTATGCTACTAGATCTGAAATGAAGATTGATGGGACGTCAATGAACTTTCTGATCTTCCAAAGAATATGTAGCGCCTAACTGTGCAGCACATGTTCTTCATCACAATTTGTATTATAAATGATTTGTATTGTATGATTAAGGTTCCAAGGCACAATATTTACACTGTTCTGTTAGACTTTTTACTGAAAGTGAATAATGATGTAAGAGTTCTCCTAGGGCTGTCACATTGTATAGGTCATGGTGTGACTTCTTAATATGGTGCTGAGGTCTTTGTGTCCATGAATTGAAAACTAGCAAGAAAAACAAAATTAATGTTACTAAAAGACAGACTGCCATATCCAGTGTGGATATCTATTTTTTTCCTTTCATTTTTTATTTTAGACTGACCTTAATGAAACATGTCAGTTACACTTAGTTGGGAAAAGGAATTTACATACAGAAGTATCTTCCATTTCCCCACAATAACGCTAACTATTGTATAAAATAAGTGCAATTACTTAACCTTTTAAGATACCCACGATTATGTTGCTCTGTAGAAATTAACTGTAAATGTCTTGTTTATATGAATTAATATCTTTTAAAAGGGAAAATTATAAGCTGATCTTAAAAATGCCCAATTATAGGGATGCGTGGCTGGCCCAGTCTGAAGAGCATGTGACTCTTGATCTCAGGGTCATGAGTTCAAGCCCCATATTGGGTATAGAGCCTACTTAAAAAAAAAGGTAGGGGGGATGCCTGGGTGGCTCAGCGGTTTGGGCATCTGCCTTCGGTTCAGGCCGTGATCCCTGAATGCCTGGATCGAGTCCCACATCAGGCTTCCTGCATGGAGCCTGCTTCTCCCTCTGCCTATGTTTCTGCCTCTCTTTCTGTGTGTCTCTTAGAATAAATAAATAAAATCTTAAAAAAAAAAAAAAGCCCAATTATAGTTTTATGACTAGTAAGGATATTAAAAGTGTTTGTTTAAAATGAATATACTTTTAGAATTTTGTTAATGTTTTCGTGTTAGGAAAAAACTGCACTTTTGCAAACTTGCCTCATATCAAGAAAGTGCTTTAAATGTAACAGCTGCTGACATTGTCTTACACTTAGAAGTCCATTGCCTTTTAACTATTTTTTACCTTTCTCGTCTTCAGCTTAAACATAGGAGAGGATAATGTATTCCATTCTCCATATCCTGAGAAGGAATGTGAATAAGAGAGGAGAGAAGAGTCTAATGGGTAATTATAGACATTAAAACAATATATATTATACAGAAGTGAAGGTATCATAATGATTTTGTAAGAGGCCCACTTTAATCAGAAATAGCATCAAGGTGAATGTAATCCAATGTTTTTTTTTGTTTTTTTTTTTTTTTTTTTATTTATTTTTTTTTTTTTATTTTTTTTTATGTAATCCAATGTTTTGATTTGCCTTCAGAAATCCAGGTTGCTTCTAATTTTGTCTGACTGCTGTACCTTCAAGTGAAATTTTGTAACAAAAAAGAAAAGATTGTTTTAAATCTACTTGATTTTTTTTTTCAAAATGAGAATCGTATGTAAATTAGAAAATAATGAATTAAATTAATGTTGTTTTTAAAATTTAGGTAGTACAAAGAGTTACAAAGAAAATAAAATCATCCATAATCATACCACTATTAACATTTTGATCAAGGTATCCATATACATAGCTATTCTTTTTATAAAAATGAAATCCTGCTTTATCTACTATTTTATAATTTGATTTTTTTAAATTTAACATTATATTATGAGTAACTTTACATGTCAATAAACAGTTCTACATTATCGTATTTTAAATGGCTGCATAATAGTCTATTGTGTATGTTTGTTATACATTTGATATTAAACTTTTGCTGTATACCAAGCATGATGCAAAGCACTGGGCACCTAATGCCCACCCTAACTATCCCTGTTGTCTTTTTTTTTTTTTTTTTAAGATTTTATTTATTCATGAGAGATACACACACAGAAAGAGAGAGGCAGAGACACAGGCAGAGGGAGAAGCAGGCTCCATGCAGGGAACCTGATGCGGGACTCGATCCCAGGTCCAGGATCACGCCCTGGGCTGAAGGCGGCGGTAAACGTCTGAGCCACCCAGGCTGCCCTGTCCCTGTCTTCATTGGGTTTACAGTCTAGTGGAGGAGGCAGATACTAAGTAACCATAAAAAGTAAAATATCATTACATGTGTACCTAAGAAAAAACAGGGTGTGCTGTGAGAGCATCTAATAAAGGTTGCTACTCCTGTCTGAACGGGTTAAGAAAGTACCATATTATAATTTAACCTATTCCCTATTGATGGCATTTGCAGAATTTTAAATGAAGAATGATATGATCAGTTGTGTGTGTCTCTCTTTTTTTTTAATAAAGGAAATAGAAGTTTGTTGAATACACTGCAAGAGAGTGGCGGGCAAGACAGCAGAGCCTGTCTGCCTGATTAGTTGTCTCCTAAGGAAGAGTCCCCAAAGCCACTCTGGATACAGCCCCTTACATCCCACTGACTATAACTGTAATTTAGTCATAACAGCCACACCTAGCTGCAAAGGAGGCTGGGAAATGAGAGGGCATGTGCTCAGCTAAATATTTTGTTACTATGGGTAAAGGAGAGAATGGCTATTGGAATAACTGCCATCTCTGCCATAGAAAATATTTTATCCATTTAGGTTAGAAAAGACTATAATGTATGAAGCAATTTCTTCATGTCACATAGCCACCAAAGTGCAAACTGAGGATCAGTCCAAGTAAAATCACTTTCTACTCTATCGCATTACATCTTAAACAACACAACTCTGAGCAACTTCTTTAACTTAAGCTAATAAGCAATAGGGAGTATTAATAGATGGAGGTACTATCAAGTGAAATGCCTAATGAAGCCCAGAATTTACTTCATCCTTTTTTTAGGTTCTCCCTAAGACCTCTCAGCAATTCGGAAGGCTGAGTTTCATTTCTGTTTTTTTCTTTTCTACTCTTGTTCCCTGGGACATATCATGAGTACCACTATCAGGTCAAAATTTTGAGGGAGATAAAAATGCAGGGACTACCTGTTGCATTCCATTGTTCAAATTTCTCTCCTCTTCAGCCTGAACCTGTACTTTTAAAGTGTAACAGTCAGAGCTTTTTCCATTCCAAGTGACAAAAGCCTAATTCTTCCTGGGTTATATTACAAAGGATACCTGATTCATATTAACTGAAATTCTCAGGGGTCTCATTTTCAAGTATGGTTGGATCCAGGGACTTAATAAATTTGAGACAGTCTCTGTTTGTCTCTGTCTCTATATTTCTGTCTCTTCACTCCGTATCTCTTGGATCTTTTTTGCTTTGTCTTGACTTCATTCTTAAGACAAGCTGTCCCAATATGTTGACAAAGATGCCTAAGAGTACCCAGACTTAGATTCATCAGAATTCATGTTCTGTTTCCACTTAAAATTCCATGCAGGGAATTTTGCAGTTTTGCAGTTTTGATTGTTCTGTCTTGGTTCATGCCCATCAGTGTGGGCAGGGGAATACAACATTCTGGTCGTCCAGGCTTAAATCTTAATGGTCATCTTTGGAGCCTGGAAGTCAGTCAGCCCCATTCAACCACAGGGACTAAGAAAGAATATCTGGGCAGATAAAAAAAAAAAAAAAAAAGTCAACTACATAAAATGAGATACTGCCTCCCATCCCACCTTATATTAAATAATGTTTTTCTGAGAGCTCTTTAAGAACATGGGTAGAGAGGAAGATGAAGAGGTGAAATAAGGAGTTGGAGGTAAATACAGAAGCTAATATTAAACTGTTTGGTTATTGGCTGTGATTCCAAGATTTTACAATATCTCTAACAATGAATATTTGTATTTTCTTACCACTTTTAGTTCACTGTTAATGAGAAGTGATTTTATTCTCAAACTTCAAATGATGCAGTGTTGATAATTCAACTGATGTCAAAGTACGAGTTACCTGGCAGCCCTGGTGGCTCAGCGGTTTAGCGCCGCCTTCAGCCCAGGACGTGATCCTGCAGACCCAGGATCGAGTCCCATGTCAGGCTCCCTGCATGGAGCCTGCTTCTCCCTCTGCCTGTGTCTCTGCCTCTCTCTCTTTGTTTCTCATGAATAAATAAATAAAATCTTTAAAGAAAAATGAGTTACCAGCTTCAATATTTTCTATTCACCTGATCTTTCTTAAAATTCATGCATGCTAATCTATTCACTAGCTTTAATGTTTTACACTTATACTGCTGTATTAATTATGGCAGTAGGAAAAAGTCTAAGTTATATTTTCAAAGACCATTTCTATGAAAAAACAGATTAACGGGACCTTATGGCTTCCCATAAGGATATTTATCAAGGGAAAAAGAAGATACACATTTCAATTTACCTGACACATCCTGCAAGTGATCATGGCCACCAGGTTAGTCTTATATAGATTCCTTCCAAATTCTGCAGCACATGCCTCAGCCATTCTTCATAGTACCTGTTCCAACTCTTTTCTGTTCATTTAAATGCCGCATATATGTCTTCCCAGCTGTGTTGTATTAAGCAGATAGCTTCTCCGAATATCTTCAGAGAAGACAAGGTAATTCAACTCAAGGATCTTTCATTTCTCCTTTTCACCTCAAAATCTCTATATTCTCACACTTTCCCTTTTTTTTTTTTTTTTTTTGAGGGAGATGTAAGTCTCCATCAGCAAAAACCAAACTTCCTACTTTTTTTTTTAAGATTTTATTCATTTATTCATGAGACACAGAGAAGCAGAGACATAGGCAGAGGGAGAAGCAGGCTCCATGCAGGGAGCCTGATGTGGGACTCAATCCCAGGACCCCGGGATCACAACCTGAGCCAAAGACAGACGCTCAATCACTGTGCCATCCAGGTGTCCCCCCTACTTTCTATACAGTTGCAGGTTCCTTGCTTTGTGTTTAATCCCATGGCCCCATTTTGATATCTTAGTATCTTCCTCACATATGAAACTGTACCAGATGCATCCTTTTGGCACACTGAGTAAGATTCATTTCTAGTTCCTCATGGAGGACTTTTACTAGAGACTGAATCCAGAACTCCAACAAATTTAATTTTTTTCTTGATGAATGTGAGTAATTTTTTTTTAATATTTTATTTATTCATGAGAGACACAGAGAGGGAGGGAGGCAGATCCACAGGGAGAGGGAGAAGCAGGCTCCATGCAGGGAACCCGACATGGGACTCTATCCCAGGCCTCCAGGATCAGGCCCTGGGCCAAAGGCAGTGCTAAACTGCCAAGCCACCTGGGCTGCCCCTGAGTAATGTTTTTATATCTATAAACCTGTTTTCTTTTTGGGCACACAGTTAAATATTTTCCAGCCTAGGCTGCAGTTGTGTGGGGCCATGTAATTTATTTCTAGCCATTAGATTATGGGTAGAAGTGATGTAAACCAATTCCAAATGTAGCCCATGGAACCTCCCAAGAGATCCTCCATACTCTTTCATTTTCCTCTCTGTAGCACCCCTGAAAGCTTTTATGTTGAAGATGGTGGCCATACAAGATGGAAGGAGCCAGCATCTCCAAATGACTTTGTGACATAAAGCCTCCCTACCACCACACTCCAGCACTGATTGGTTTGGATGTGATACCAAAGGTGAGGTGAAATAACTTTTGTTGTTTTAAAACATGGATACTTTGAGATTAATCTCCTCCTCCAGGTAGTAATAACCCTAACTCTGAGCTGTCCAATGCAATAGTCACTAGCCACACGTGAGTATTTACATTTAAATTTAGATTATTCATTGTGGCTGTTGAACAGTTGAAATGTGGCTAGTGTAACTGAGAAGCTGAATTTTTAAATGAGTTTTTTTTTTAAGGTTTTATTTATTTATTCATGAGAGACGCAGAGACAGATGCAGAGACACAGGCTAAGGGAGAAACAGGTTCCTTGCAGGGAGTCCGATGTGGGACCCGATCCTGGATCCTGGGATCACGCCCTGAGCCAAAGGCAGAAGCTCAAGTGCTGAGCCACCCAGGCATTCCAAGAAGCTGAATTTTATTGAATTTTAATTAATTGAAACTTAAATGCAAAGAGTTACATGTGGCTAGAGGCTACCATATTGGGTATTGCAGATATAGATATTTCCATCACCATAGAGAATTCTATTGCACAATGCTGCCCTAAATAATAGAGAGAACGTTCTTATTTTTTAAATAATGTACTGTCCCAAGAAACTACCTCAGTAAAGCTAATTTCCCTCTACCTAAAAGAAGGCTGAGCACATTCCTTTTTTTTTTTTTTTTTTTAAGATTTTATTTATTTATTTATGAGAAACAGAGAGAGAGGCAGAGACACAGGCAGAGGGAGAAGCAGGCTTCATGCAGGAAGCCTGACATGGGACTCGATCCCGGGTCTCCAGGATCATGCCCTAGGCAGAAGGCGGTGTTAAACCACTGAGCCACCCAGGCTGCCCAACACATTCCTTTCTTGTATTGTCACCTTTACTTGCTACTGCAGGTACACACCTGACCTATTCCCTCCTGCCTTTGCCTAACTTCTTGAATGAGTGGTCATGAACTCCTTGCAATGTGGCTTCCTTTCCCACTGCACACCTGTATTTGCAGGGTGCTTGGCAAAAATGTGGCCACATCTCTCTCTCAGATGTCTCCTAAATTCTTCTGTCTGGATCTATGTCTCTCCTAAGCTCTAGGCATTTTCACTCTTCAATATCTCAAGGTCACCATGTGTTTCAGTGATATCTTGTCAGAGAAACCAGGTCAACTCTGAATTATTTATGCCAAACCTCAAGATGGCTCATGTTATCATTGTTATCCCTGCAAAATAACCACAGCTCTTTTATGTTCCAGAAAGTAATTCCCATTTAGGCGAACACTGAAGGTAGCACGAATCCTTGATGTTTGCGAGCTCAGAATGAAATGGACATGAATTCATCGTCAGGCAGTTCCAGTCCTGAGCAGGAGGGCTTTAAGCATGAGTTAATTCATGTGCTAGTGAGAGAACTCTAGGCCAGCTTGCTAAAACTGAGCAGGAGAATTTGGAGATAGTCCAGAGAGCCACAAAACCGAAGCATGACCAGAGTAATTGCAGTTGACCAAGAGGCCATCTATATCAGGCTGCCACTGACTATCATGTGGAATGTTACAACACAAAGCTTTGGGAACAGCTGTTCTGGGCCTTGACAAGAGACATGACAGAAGAAATGAGAACAGGTGGGAGATCAAGAATTTACCTTAGAGGGGGCAAAGTCAGGAAGGTCAAAGAAGGGGTCACGCTTATCCCAGGTTGGGGAGGAGGCCAAGGCTCCCTCCAATCAGCACACCCCGTGACTCTACTCACCCACATTTCCAGAAGAGCTGGCAAAATGTGCTAAACTTGGGCAAAGCTATGGAACTTGAAATTTGCGGCAGGAAACTCCCTAATATGTTCCAAAAATGTGGTAAAAAGGAAAGTTAAAAAAAAATTTAAAAATCAAGGCTTATAAAGTCTGTACAGAAGTTGCAAGAGTGCAGTGATCTGGAAAAAACTCTCTAATTTCCTGGAAAAATGAAGGCAGGGTTCATACTGCAGTAACAAATGCAACTAAGTTGATGGCAGGTGTAATTAAGTTAATGGAACCTGCAGGGATGAATATAAGTCAGAATGACTAACAGTCTGAAACATTAGTTATTCAAATGCAATACAGAGGAGTCAAGGAGCTAAGGTGTCACACTAATAACTCTGCTAACCAAGGGCTTCACAAATTGCACAAGAACCTGGCTTTGGTCCCATTGTGTTTCTGGCACAAGATTAGAAGGGCCCCGTTGGTTCACATGTTGCTTGGGCAGAGCAGTACACACTGTCACAGGGATGGCACAATTTTTTTAAACCACCGTAGTCACTTACTGCACTAGTTTCTCTCATAAGTTTATGAAAATTAAAAATATTGATATATAAATGTAATACAGTCTAATTCCAAAAGATTTTTTTTTTGGTTTGTAATTCTAAATACATTAAAATTTCGCACAGCTTCTATCTTTACTAGCTATTACAGGTTTAACAATTGCATGATATTTGTGGAAATGTGAAAAAACTATTTTTTAATTGCCCATTAAAATGTATATAATATATCCTCAAAAGTTGGATCAATATCCTAGAAACAAATTATGTAATTCACATGGAATTATCCAGATAAAGAGTTTAAAATTTGGTGTAGCTTTTATTTCTGTAGAACTAAGTAGTACGTAAAAATAAAAGCAAAAGGAGCATATCTTTTTGTTATGTGGCCCAAAATACCTCATTCGACATATAGAAAGCAGTGCAACTTTTGTGTCATTATTTGGTGGGTATGTGGAAGATATTGTTCTTTGTTTTCTTTTTGAAAATTATTTTTTCTTTCTTTTCTTTTATTTTTTTTTTTAATCTCTACACGATATGTGAGGCTTGAACTCCTGACTCCGAGATCAAGAGTTGCATGCTCTACCTACTAAGCCAGCCAGGTGCCCCGTTTTGTTTTTTCTTTTTAAAATAAGACTGAAGGGAAGGGACCCCTGGATGGCTCAGTGGTTGACCGGCTGCCTTTGGCTCAGGGTGTGACCCAGGGTTGTATAGGATCAAATCCTGTATCAGGCTCCTTGCATGGATCCTGCTTCTCTGCCTGTGTCTCTGACTCTCTCTCTCTGTCTCTCATGAATAAATAAATAAAATCTTTTTAAAAAAATGAAATAAGATTGTAATGGCTTTTATGTCTGTGGTCATCTCATTTGAGATTTAAATTTCCTTAAAAAGTTGCATAATATTCTGATTACTCCTGCTAAGGTTTTATATTTCAAATCAGAACTATCTTTACATAAGGGAAGATTTATCTCTTGGGAACACTATGGGAAAAACTATGGCACCAACTATTCCTAAGAACAATTATGTTTTGTTCACTTGTATTTTGTTTGCTAAATGACATATCGGTTACTAAGACTTACAGAATGCCTTTCTCTCTCTCTCTCTCTCTCTCTCTCTCTCTCTCTTTTAAATTTGTTTATTCATGAGAGACAGAGAGAGAAAGGCAGAGACACAGGCAGAGGGAGAAGCAGGCTCCGTGCAGGGAGCCTGACGTGGGACTTGATCCCGGGATCCCAGGATCACTACCTGAGCCAAAGGCAGATGCTCAACCGCTGAGCCACCCAGGCATCCCAGCATGCTTTTCTCAAATGAAGATCTTGAAATTATGGCCAATTGACCTAATTTTTAGCCAATTCCCAGTGGGCTATAGAATAAATGATTTTCATACCTTAATTCTTGTGTCTCCACTGTTGATTGGCTTAAGGAAATGTGTGTATATCAGAAGTGAAACCAGCACAGAATCTTAAGGTCAGAAGTACATTTTCATTGCTCATTAAGCATATTAACTTTTGGTCATAAAACACATATAATAAAAGAAAAAAATAGCTAAAATTAAATATTTTTCTTAGCCATATTAGTCACTTAGATATTAAGTTATTAATGATTGAAACTCTGTGGGGTCATGTGGCAGAAGCCATGTGAGACCAGCTAGAATCTGAGAACTTGAGCTCCCAGAGAAAGGTATTTGGTGTCTAACAGTGTTTCCTATCATCTCCTGAGGAAATGTCCCCGTTTTGTCAGACCAAGTGGTACAAGTTAGTATGTAGCTATAACTTCCTAATGTAAGTATCAAAATGTGGAGAACAGTGACTCCCTAATATTTGGCAAGTATGTTGTCTATTATTTAGGATTTTCCCTTTCCTTGTGTATACACACACACACACACACACACACACATACACATACAACACTAATGGAACATTTTCACATAAAAGAATATCAATGTTCCAGAAAATTTTACAGCTAAACAAATCAGTTTTAAAATATTCTTAAGTCTTGGGGCATCTTGGTGGCTCAGTTGGTTAAACATCTGCCTTCGGCTCAGATCATCATCCCAGGGTTCTGGAATCTAGCCATGAGTTGGGCTCCCTGTTCAGCAGGGAGCCTGTTTTTCTCTCTCCTCCCCTCTTGCTCTCTCTCAGTATCTCTGTCTCTTTCTCTAATAAATAAAATCTTTTAAAAAATGATTAAGTATTTAAAATAATCAAAGTACAATTACAGAGGCTTCAAATTCTTTTTCTTTTTAAGATTTTATTTATTCATGTGAGACACACAGAGAGAGGCAGAGACACAGGCAGAGGGAGAAGCAGGCTCCCTGCGGGGAGCCCAATGTGGGGCTTGATCCCAGGACCCCAGGATCATGACCTCAGCCAAAGGCAGACACTTAACCACTGAGCCACCCAGGCGCAAATTCTATCTTTGAAAGAGAATTCTTAACATTTAAATTATTGATCTAATGAGGACACGTCTCATATTTAAGTTTCTTGGCACTCTGGTTACATGGTGTTTCTGCTTCAAAGCCTTCTATTCTGACAAGTAACTGTTTTATTATAAAAGACTGTAGGGAGTCATATAAAGAGCCTTATAGATCAAAATCCGAAGGTATTATATTCTTATTTTCCATTGCTTTTCCCTATGTTCCTTTATTTTCTCTTATTTGAATAAATGGGTCACACAAAGTAGATGCTTGTATGCTTGATATGATTACTTGTAGTTACTGTAGTTTTATCAGAATTTATGGGAAGAAAACTAACTAAATGATCATTAGTTCTACTATACTTTGTAAAAGATAATGCTTGGGATGCTCAGCTGGCTCAGTTGGAAAAGCATGCGACTCAATCTCAGGGTCTTGAGTTTGAGCCCCATGTTGAGTAGAGATTATGTAAAATAAATAAATAAACTTTAAAAAAAATCATGCTTTTAAAAAACAAAGTAATAACTATCTTCGTGTTTTGTGTTTAAAACCATTATCTTGGGACGCTTGGGTGGCTCAACGGTTGAGTGTCTGCCTTCGGCTCAGAGTGTGATCCTGGAGTCCCGGGATCGAGTCCCAGGATCACGCCCTGGGCTGAAGGCAGCGCTAACCCGCTGAGCCACCCAGGCTGCCCTACAGCTATAATTCTGTGTAACTGTCATAAACTTGTTTTCAAAAGGAAGCAAAATAATCCGATGGTCAAGATGTGGGACCCAGATCCATCTGAGTTGGAATGTAACTCAGCTATTTTCCAGCGGATGGCTTTGACACGTCTCTGACTCTTTAAACTTTGGTTTCGGGCAATTGGGGTGGCTCAGAGATTCAGCACCGCCTTTGGCTCAGGGCCTGATCCCGGATTTCCGGGATCGAGTCCCCCATCAGGCTCCCTGAATGGAGCCTGCTTCTCCTTCTGCCTGTGTCTCTGCCTCTCTCTGTCTCTCTCTCTCTCTGTCTCTCTCTCTCTCTGTATCTCTCATGAATAAATAAATAAAATCTTAAAAAAAAATAAAATACAATAAATAAAAATACAGTGATAAGTACACAGAAAATTAAGCAAATAAAGAATGGGTAATTCCAGAAAAAAACAAAAAGTGCAAAAGGAAAGAAATGTAATTATTTCTATTATTTGGATCAGTTATGAATAATATTCACATTTTAATAAGCACTAATTACTGATTTAACAAGTATTATGATATAACTATCTTGGGAGGACTAAAAGAGGAGAGGTATGTGGTATGAGTAAGTGGTTTAAGACCACAGAACTTACATCTTCTATGGTAGGAAGTCAATAGATAGTTCTGAAATTAGTATATGAAGAAATAGCAACATAAGCATATATTTTAAAATATAACAAGAGAGAGTTAAAATAGTTGTGCCAGTTGCTTAGGTACAGATGACGGGAATCTCCCAGGCATGTTTAAGTAAGAAGGGCTATTTGTTCATAGAACAAATCCTGGAAGTATACCATGAAACTGGCTTGGTAAGGGAGCTGCTATGGCTGCCCCAGAACCAGCTGCATCCACTGTAGTCAGGAAACTCAATTTGCTAAAACTAATCCCAGAAAATATATTGTCTTTGCTGTACTACACCAGCAAAAATGAACTGTAGCCACTCAGCCGACTTCCTCACATTCTTGCTTCTAAATCAAAGTGCATAAACCTTAATCACATTCCCCAATTCTATAGCAAGGGAGGTTGGAATTTTCCTCCTAATTCTACTTTAGTAAAGTGGGGTTCACTAACAGTGGGGATTATCAAACTATGGAGAGGGCACTATACAGTGTCTTGTCTTTTCCTTCTCTCTCGCCTGCTATGTCGCCCAATACCTGAAATTCTGTCTAAAATCCTTCATAAATAGCTCGTGAATCTATTCACTTTTTTCCACTTTCCCTGACATTTCTCTAGAGTAAATCACTTCAAAGTTTTCTCAATTGGTCTCACTTTGTATAGTGTTGCCTCTTAGATCAGAGCATGGCAAAGAAACAGCTAGAAAAGGAAAAGAGAGAGAACCTTGGGATTTGTGGGCTTTCTAGAAATACTATCAAATTAAAATTTAGGGATCCCTGGGTGGCTCAGCGGTTTAGCATCTGCCTTCCGCCCGTGGTGCGGTCCTGGAGACCTGAGATTGAGTCCTGCGTCGAGCTCCCTGCATGGAGCCTGCTTCTCCCTTTGCCTGTGTCTCTGCCTCTCTCTCTCTCTCTCTCTCTGTCTCTCATGAATAAATAAATAAAATCTTTTAAAAAATTAAAATTTAATTGTAGACAGTGCCAAAGGCAGAAACAAATCTAAATTGTTTTCAAAGAGATAATTTAGTACTTTTCTTAACTGAAACAAAACTTCCTGCACCTTATGGTTGCTTTATGAACATATTCAGGGAAGCCGTGTGTGGGGGATGGTGCAAACTCTCTGGACAGGGAGGTTAAAGTTCAGGTTCTGTGATCTTCTTTACTCTTTCTGTGGTCTTGAGCAACCCCATAGCTCTCCGAGCTAATTTGTTATAGAACGTTAGAGAATTTCTATGGAATAATAAGGTATTAAAAAACACTAAAATTGCCAAAGTGTCCAAGTGATTAAATAAATTATGACCCACCTACACATCAAAAGCTATGTAGTCATTAAAAAGAGTGATGTAATTCTAAATATACTAATATGAAACAATCTCCAATATATTCTGAGTACAGAAACCACAGTATAGAAAAATACATATAATATGTTAGCATTGTGTGTGTGTGTGTGTGTGTGTGCATGTCACCATATGTGTGTTTTTAATGAATATAGGCATATTTATGTCTGTAAATTCACAGCCCATCTTTGGATGGGCACAGACACACAGAAGTGGCAATAGTGATTGCCTTCAGACAAGGAACTAAATGGCTGGAGGTGGGGTTAGGTGGGGATTCATTGATAAAAGAATAATAGATAATTATTATTCTTTTATCTTTTATCATTATCATTAAGATAATGAATCTTTTAAATTTTGTTCTATGTGCTTATATTACCAATTCAAATATTAAAATACCACGGTGTTTGGGTAGCTCAGTCCATTGAGCATCTGACTCTTGATCTCAGCTGAGGTCTTGATCTCAGGGTCTTGAGTTCAAGCCCCATGTTGAGCACCATGTTGGGTGTGGAGCCTACTTAATACTACTTAAATAAATAAATAAATAAAATGTATAGCATTAAAAAAACAAAAAATAAATACATAATTTTTCAAAAAGCCTGTAATTCACTTCTATCTCTGAAGGCTGGAGAGATCAAGATTGAGAGAGAATTAGATTTGAGGCTTGGATGCAGCACCAGCTTGGAGCTCCTCTGTTATCCATACTTGTCTACATCTTTACTTTTCTTATTGTGTGAAGCATTTTTTATTTATTTATTTATTTATTTATTTATTTATTTATTTATTTATTTATTTTTAAAGACTTTATTTATTTGAGAGAGAGCGAGAGAGAAAGCATGAGAAGAGAGAGAGGGAGAAGCAGACTCCCCGCCAAGCCGGGAGTCCAATGTTGGGGCTCCATCCCAGGACCAGGGGATCATGACCTGAGCCAAAGGCCATTGCTTAACTGAGCCCCCCAGGTGCCCCATGCATTTTACCTTTAGTTTCAATATTTACAGATCTATGGTTTACCAAGTAGAGTTTTTGTTATCCCATGCATTCTCCTATTTTCAAGTTTCTCTGTTTGGAATAGATGCATTATAGTCTATTAAATATTCAAAATGTGTAAGTCATGAAAAGTGAAAGGACTTTCAATAGGAGTTAGTTTTTTTCAGGAGCTTGGAACTAGGTATGTCTGAGAGTTTTATAATGCCGGTACACAGCATTTGCGGTGTGCAGAATGCATGCACAAGCATTATCTACCACTTGATCCTTTGCACATTACCTATCACTTGATCCTTTGCACAGGAGTTCCATGTGATTCTTGCTATTCTCAGCTTTGTCCAAGATCTAAAATTAGAACTAGGCTAACATTACATTTCACTTGGTTACAAGTCTGACGGAGGTTTTTAATCATCTGGAGCCACACTGAAAACAGTTCTCCCTGAAATCCTCTTTTAGCTGATAATCACTAACTTTGGGCATGTCAGCTTCTATGTCCACTGACTATGGTAAGTATTTTTCAAAAACATTTTTTCCCCATTCTTCATTAGAAGGATTGCTGAGGATGCCTTTACTGTGTCTGCATTTGCTGGGATGTACAGCTGAATTTGGAATTGAATTAAAAAGTCTTTTGTGGGGTTTCATAGTCATGCTTGTAATTATCTTCCTCTGGAATTTTGATTTCCCTAAAAGTTAAGAAGTATTTTTTGTTTTGTTTTGTTTTGTTTTGTTTTGTTTTGGGGGGTTTTGTGTGTTTCTTGTTTGTTTGCTTGCTTGCTTTTGCCTTTGAAAGCAGACTCTCTTGGTTATGTCCTTACCAAGCAAAGTGCATTTCCGTTATGGTTATAATCAAGGCAGAGAATACAGTCCTATGCTGACGTCAAAAGTTCATATATCATTATTGACTTGTTTTCCTCGAAGGGAAATTGGTTGCTGTCATAGGAAAGTTGATGGCTGAATGAAGTTTAATGGCAAACTGAGGAATCAAATGAGCATACAAATGGTTATATGTGTTTAAAAAATACACATTTACATGTGGATACTTGGGATTTTAAAAAATGATTTGATAAACATTTAAAACTTGCTAAAATCTGAGACAATAAATTGTAGGTTGACTATGATGTCCTCAGGGGTTTGGATTATCAGCATATGTATGCCAAGGTTTCTTGATGGCAGAAAGATCTTGCAATCCGTTCCTGTGGAAATTGTGCATGCATTGCTTAAAAATAGAGACCCTTTCCTAACAATTTTTCTGCATATTGGCAATTATATATCCATCCTAACATTTTAAACCGTTTTGTCCTCTGTAATAGAGTTTTTCTCCCACCCCTCTTTGTATCTCTTATGCACTGCATACTATTAAGGAAATCAGTAATTTAGAAGGGATTAATAATGAAAAGCAATAGTCTGTACCCCATTTCTATCACTCTAGAAGTAAGCATTTAACCAGTTCAGGATTTAGTTTTCAGTGGTTATCTCCATAGTTCTTTTTTTTTTTCCCAAAGGCCGTTATTATTTCTTACCAACTTTAGGAATTATCATAAAACTTCATTATGAAAGATGATGCCTAAGTCCACTTACACCCCATAGAGTTATATCCTTATTTTTAGTTTCTCCCTTGATCACCTTTATAAAAGACTATAAATAAATGCTTATTACATTTTGTTCTTTAGGCTTAAATAAGTCTTCCTTGCTTTTTAATAGGTTGATTTATTTCAAAAGTTGATTTCTATCACTCAGAAAAAAGAAACTCTGCACCCTTAGCAGTCACTCCCTATTTCCCCCTCTGAAAAGCCCTTGGATATCACTAATCTACTTTTTTTTCTCTGTAAATCTACCTATTCCAGACATTTCATATAAATGGGATCATATGTGGTCATTTGTGTCTGCTTCTTTCACTTAGCACACTTTCATTCAACATTCATCCATGATGTAGCAAGTGTCAGTACTTATTCTTTTTTGTGGCTGAATAATATTCCATTGTATGGAAATACTACATTTTTGTTTATCCATTTGTCAGTTAACAGCCACTTTTGGGCTACTGTGAATAATGCTACTTCAACATTTAGGTAGAAGTTTTTTTTTTAAGATTTTATTTATTTATTCCTGAGAGACACAGAGAAAGAGAGAGAGAAGCAGAGAAGCAGAGACACAGGCAGAGGGAGAAACAGGCTCCATGCAGGGAGCCTGACGCGGGACTCGATCCCTGCTCTCCAGGATCATGCCCTGGGCCAAAGGCAGGCTCTAAACCACTGAGCCACCCAGGGATCCCCTAGGTAGAAGTTTTTGTGTGAACATATGTTTGGGTATAAATCTAGGCATGGATCTTTTTCTATTTTATACTTTCTATTTTTTCCTATTTTTATGCTAGGCGTGCCTCTTATAAACAATACATAGGATTTTGTCTTTAATTGGACAATCTTTATATATTAACTTGCAGCTTTAGTAATCAGGAAAGTATAAATTTGTGACCATAATGAAATTTTATACAGTAGTTTGTTGATAAGGATGTACATCAATGGGGACCCTTATACAGTTGTAGTAAGAGTATAAATGGGCACAATCACTTTGGAAAACAATTTTTCTCTATCTTATAAATTTGAACATTCACATATATTATGATCCAGCAGTTCTAGTCCTACATATATACCCAATAGAGGCAATAGCACTTGAGCACCGTGATGATAAGGACAAGAATTTTGGAAACAATATTGTTTGTAATAGCAAAACTCTGCTACCCAAATATCCATGTTCATTGGGACAGAAAAATTATATCATGGCATAGTCATACATTTTAGAGATCGTGGCATATCAGTATATGAAATGTTTTGCTAGGCAGCCCGGGTGGCTCAGCGGTTTAGTGCCACCTTCAGCCCAGGGCCTGATCCTGGAGACCCGGATCGAGTCCCATGTCGGGCTCCCTGCATGGAGCCTGCTTCTCCCTCTGCCTGTGTCTCTGCCTCTCTCTCTCTCTGTGTCCCTCATGAATGAATAAATAAATAAATAAATAAATAAATAAATAAATAAATAAATAAATAATCTTAAAAAAAAAAGAAAAATATTTTGCTTTCTTTATGGAGCTATTTAATTTCCCATGATATGGGTGTACTATACATTACTGATCAAAAATTATATTGTTTCCAATCTTTTGTTGTTATGAAAAACACTGCAATGAATAACTTTATAATACATAATTTTACGATTGAAAAATATTTGCGGTATAAATTACTAGGACTATGAATATACTTTTATAAGACTGATAGACATTACCAAATTTCTCTCCATAGAGAACAAAATACTACCACCTTTAGTGTATAAGAGTGCCTGTTTCCCTACACTGTTACAAATTTCACTCTTCCTTTCCAAACTTTATACCTTTATATTTACTTCCTTTGCCTTGTAGCATTCCAGTATAATGTTGAATAGTTGTGATTGTGGACATCTTTGACTTCATGAATTTGGGAGGAAATAATTCAATTAACTATGAATCAAATTCTTCACTATTACTAATACAATTTGATGAAAAATGAGTACAATTATTACAATTATTTGTAAGGCAAAGAACATTCCATAAAATGGATCTACCATAATATACATAACCATTCCCCTATTTTTATTTTACTTTCTGAGATTCAGATCACCATCCTCATTATTACATCTGCCCATTTGCAATTTATTTTACAAGAGCAAGTAATCCCAGTTTATTGCCACTTAACTGAATTCCAACCTGTGCATAGCAACTAGACTAAGTAGATATCCCAAAATGCTGGTCTTACATGTACATATCCATTATTTATTTATTTATTTTATTTTTTTTCTTACATATCCATTATTTAATCATTTTCATACAACTGGACATGTAAACTAATGGCAGTTTTTCATTACTGTCAATTACATAGTAGCAAAGGACGTAGATGTGGCTTCACTTTGCACCTCTGCTACATATTAGACATGAGACTTTGAACAAATTGCCCATCTTTATTTTTTTTATTTTTATTTTTTTCAAATTGCCCATCTTTAAAGCTTGGTTTTCTCATCTGTATATTACAGACAACAAAAGCACTCATGGCAGAGCACCTGGGAGGCTCGGTCAGTTAACATCTGCCTTCGGCTCAGGTCATGATCTCAGGGTCCTGGGATCAAGCCCCATGTCAGGCTCCCTGCTCATCAGGGAATCTGCTTCTCCTTTGCCCCTCCCCTCTCACTTGCACTGTCTCTCGAGTATATAAATAAAATCTTTTTTAAAAAGCACCCATGGCATAATATTTTTATGAGAATTATTAAGTTAGATATGATGTGTAAAAGTGTATAAAATAGTTTTGGGAACATGGAAAGTGTTCAATAAATATAAGCTATTATGATCATTTCTGGACCTGGTGAACATTCTGAAACACATTTGTTTGTTTTCTCTTCTACAATTAGGTCCTTTTTGAGATGGCATCTTTGATTCAGCTATTCAGAACTTAATGAAGTTGGTGACTATGACAATGTGGAGAAATCATGTCAGAAAATGTAGTTTGTACTGGGGCTGTCAATGCTGTAAAGGAAGTCTGGGAAGAAAGAATAAAAAAACACAATGAAGACCTGAAGCGAGAGAAGGAATTTCAACAGAAGTATGCTTTCATGTGTTTATTATTTGAAATTAGTGAAAATTCAGAACATCATCATTACAGAAAAGAGCAGTTGTTAAATGCCTTATTATTGAATTTGATAGATTTTTACTTACTGAAAACTCAGAATATAACTAAAGGATACACCTGATTCAATTAAGTGTGGCTATGTGATGGTGGCCACAAAAGATACAGGTGTCTTTATGTGAAAATAGTAGTTATCTTAGGCCTTCATAAGAGTCTGTTCAGCATTCATAAAGTTTGATTAGTATCATTTAGTCCACTTTTCAGTGATTGCTTATTCAATATTATATCCCCTAGATACTAAAACAACATCTGGCAATAGAAGGTAGTATAGATTCTCACCTATTTGAATAGCCATGAATGTCAGCCAGGGCCCCTGTGGATCACCTGATTCCTTGATTTGGGCTATAATTAAATAGTTTGGCTCTCATTTCTTCTACCTTCTTGAAAGCTACCTGTTTTCCTGATTGGATGTCTTCAAAGCATTCTACTAATCATGCAAGAAGAGCCACTTTCCTCATGGAGCCCTACAATTCTCATTCAACAAGCCTCTTTCTAAATATTAAATTGCCTCTTGTCTTGCAACATATACAAATATTGGACCATTAATGATATTTTATGTCAATCATATCTTAATGGAAAAAAATGCTCTTGTGTCAGCAAGTACCATAAAATTCAACTAAAAATGGCTTACAGGGGATCCCTGGGTGGCGCAGCGGTTTAGCACCTGCCTTTGGCCCAGGGCGTGATCCTGGAGACCTGGGATCGAATCCCACATCGGGCTCCCGGTGCATGGAGCCTGCTTCTCCCTCTGCCTGTGTCTCTGCCTCTCTCTCTCTCTCTCTCTCTCCCTCTGTAACCATCATAAATAAATAAATAAATAAATATAAAAATAAATAAAAATGGCTTACAGAAGAGATGCCTGGGTGGCTCAGTGGTTGAGCATCTGCCTTTGGCTCAGGTCATAATCCTGGGGTCCTGGGATTGAGTCCCATGTCAAGCTCCCCACAGCAAGTCTGCTTCTCCCTCTGCCTGTTTCTGCTTCTCTCTGTGTCTCTCATGAATAAATAAATAAAATCTTTTAAAAAATGACTTAAGGAATAGGGAAGTCCTGAGGCAAGGCAATTCCAAAGGTTGAACAGCTTTAAAGACTTAGCTTCTTATCACCTTCTACTGCTAATCTCCGTGTGTCAGTTTGGTCCTCAGGTTTGCCTCTGAGTGTCACAGGATGACTGGTACACTTCCAGGCATCACAGCCAGGCATCATTAGGTTATCAGAAGAGTGGAAACTATTTCTGTTTCTTCAAGAATGAGGAAGACTTTCCAGGCACTTTAGCAAACCTCTCCTTCACCTCTCATTGACCAGAACTGGGTGATTTGTACTCCCCCATTCCAGTTTCCTTCTAGGGGAATGACTATATGATTGGTTTAAACAAATTAAGATTTATACCAGGATTACTTGGGGGAAGTATAAATACTTGAAAATATTAAGTATTTCTCAGCAAAGAAGATGGGGGAAAGTTCTTGATCAATAACTACTTCTGTCTTTATTATTTTTTAAAATATTTTTTCATTTTTTCATTTATTTTTTAATGATTCTTTTTTTAATTTTTATTTATGATAGTCACACAGAGAGAGAGAGAGAGAGAGAGAGGCAGAGACACAGGCAGAGGGAGAAGCAGGCTCCATGCACCGGGAGCCCGACGTGGGATTCAATCCCGGGTCTCCAGGATCGCGCCCTGGGCCAAAGGCAGGCGCCAAACCGCTGCGCCACCCAGGGATCCCCAAACCCTAGGGGGATAGGCAAGGCCTACAGAAGTGGTATGAGTTGCCCACAGTCACCAAGTTAAGTGATACATTCTGGACTTAGATCATAGAAATTCAGATCCAGAAAGAATTTAGGAATCATTATAGGGATGGAAATAGACTTCTCAAGTAATAGTTAGCCTCTCTGTAAACTTACTAAGGACAGGGCTTTTTGCATGCTCAATGTGTAGCATATCATTTGGCATATAATGGTTGCTTAATGAATTCTTTAAGTAAAAGGTTAAGGAATAAGACATCTAACCACACTTGTCATTAAATCTTGTTCTGAAATACATAGATCTCTTAGTGAGTGACAATAATCATCATGCTTACTATTTTAGCAGTTCTATTTTTTTTTAAAGTGATGTAATCAAATAGATGGCATTATACATTTTGTCTCAGATAACCACACCTAGCAGAAGCCTGGCCAGCGGTCTAGAAAGCCACACATAGCCATTGCTGCCACAGTATACTAGTTAGCAGATTAAATTTCAGATACATACCTGTTAAAAATACAGGCTCTACAGAAATAATTTGCAAATAAAAATACATAGAAACAACAAATATTTCACTTTTAGAGATATTTGGTTTTTCTGTTCACTAATATAAAATCCCCACTGAAGATCAGTTAATATGCAGAACTGCTAAAATATATATATTAATGCTCAGGTCAAGAGATTTTTGACAAGTAACTATTCAAATTAAACCTATGTTCCTTGATAACTGCTTATATTTATTATGTATCATTCTAAAAGGATAAATTACAAAGGTTTCAATTCTAAACTTATTCTATTTTTCATCCATTAAAAATTTTCTAGTATAGGGACACCTGGGTGGCTCAAGCAGTTGAGCGTCTGCCTTTGGCTCAACTGGTGATCCTGGAGTTCCAGGATCGAGTCCCACAGCGGGCTCTTGCATGGAGCCTGCTTCTCCTCCCTCTGTCTATGTTTCTGCCTCTCTCTGTGTCTCTTATGAATAAATAAATAAAATCTTTAAAAAATAAAATAAAATAATAAAAATTTTCTAGTATAGAAATAAAAAACTTTTGCAACCTTTCCTAGTCATTTTCATAGCTTGATATTATCCTTATGTAAATTTGCAATGAACCAAAAATCAATAGGTATGGGTTTCAGAATGACAAAGGTTTTGTGTATTTTTATTTTTGAAAAATGAAATCTGAATAAAATTGGAATGTAATCATATAAAATTTAACTCTGAACTTGAACTTCAGAGTATTATTTGCAAGTCCTTATAAAGTAATTAACTATCTATGGATTAGATGTCTAACAAATGCAAATCAAAAGGCCAATGAGATACCACTAGGATGGCTATGGTCCAAACCATGGACAATAACAAAAGTAAGCGGGCAGCCCGGTGGCTGAGCGGTTTGGCGCTGCCTTTGGCCCAGGGCCTGATCCTGGGGACCCGGGATCGAGTCCCACATCAGGCTCCCTGCGTGGAGCCTGCTTCTTCCTCTGCCTGTGTCTCTACCTCTCTCTCTCTCTCTCTGTGTCTCATGAATAAATAAATAAAATCTTTTAAATAAAAAAAGTAAGCAAGATGTGGAGAAATTGGATGCCTCATGCGCTGCTGGAGGGAAGGCAAAATGGTACAAGCAATTTGGACACAGTTTAGCAGTTCCTAAAAAAAAAGGTTAAAAATAAGAGTTACAATGCAATGCAGCAATTCTATTCCTAGGACTATACTCAAGATAAAGGAAAATATATGTCTACATAAAAACTTGTTCAGAAATGTTCATAGCAGTATTATTCATAATAGCCAGTAAGTGGGCTTAACCCAAATGTCCATCAACTGACGAAAAGATAAACAAAATGTGGTATACTCATGCAGTGAAGATTCTTATGTCAAAAGGAATTTAGTACTGAAACATGTTACAACATGAGTGAACTCTGAATAAACTTGTGCTATGTGGAAAGACCACATATTGTATAGTCCCATTTTTGTGAAATGCCCAGAATAGATAAATCCATAGAGATAGAAAGTAGATGATTAGTGGCTGCCAGGTGCTGGGAAAATGAGGAATGAGGAGTGACTGCTAACAGGTGTGTTTTTTTATTTTACTTTTTAAAGTTTTTGTTTTAATTTCAGTTAGTTAACATAAGTATTGTATTAGTTTCAACTGTACAATATAGTGATTTAACAATTCCTTACAACACCCAGTGCTTATCACAAGTGCCCTCCATAATCCCCGTAAACTGCCCTCTGGTAACTATCAGTTTGTTCTTTTTTTTTTTTTAATGTTTATTTTTTTTTTAATTTTTTTATTTATTTATGACAGTCACACACACACAGAGAGAGAGAGGCAGAGACACAGGCAGAGGGAGAAGCAGGCTCCATGCACCGGGAGCCCGACGTGGGATTCGATCCCCGGTCTCCAGGATCACGCCCTGGGCCAAAGGCAGGCGCCAAACCGCTGCACCACCCAGGGATCCCTCAGTTTGTTCTTTATAGTTAAGAGTCGGTTTCTTGATTTGCCTCTCTCTTTACTCCCCTATGATAGTTTGTTTCTTAAATTGCACATATAAGTGAAATCATATGGTATTTGTCTTTCTATGACTGACTTATTTTGCTTAGCATAATACTCTCTAGCTCCATCCACATTGTTGCAAATGGCTAGATTTCATTCTTTTTTATGGCTAATATTCCGTGTGTGTGTGTGTGTGTGTGTGTGTGTACCACATCTTCTTTATCCATTTGTCAGTTGATGGACACTTGAGCTGTTTCCAAAATTTGCCTATTGTAGATAATGCTGCCCTTTGAATTAGTATTTTTGTATGAATAAATACTTAGTAGAACAATTGTTGGATTGTAGGGTAGTTCTATTTTTAACTTGTTGAGAAACCTCTATCTGTTTTCTAGAGGGCTACACCAGTTTGCATTGGGCGTGGAGTTTTTTGAATGATAAAAATGTTTTGAATCAGATAGTGGTGATAGTTGAACGACTCTGTGAATATATCCAAAACCATTAAATTGTATACTTTAAAAGGATTAATTTTGTGGTATGTCAATTATATCTCAATAAAGCTATTAGTTAAAAAAAATCTATGGAGAGTTATGACACTTTTCAAAAGTTAAATATAGGGCATTTACAATATGAATCATATTTATAATTCTTAAAAAACAAATTCTTTTCTGATTTCTAGATACTATTAATCAAGTGGTTACTTTTGATGGATCACTTTTTATATAAAAGTGAATGCTACCTATGTATGTCATTATTGTGAACAAAATGTTATCTGCTCTCTTAGGCTAGTGCGGATCTGGGAAGAGAGAGTAAGCTTAACTAAGCTAAGAGAAAAGGTCATCAAGGAAGATGGAAGAGTCATTTTGAAGATAGAAAAAGAGGAATGGAAGGTAAGCTTCATAGAAGTAATATTTGATTTTCTCTATTTTGCGTTTTGTTGCGAGAGAACATGATTCTGAGACTGTATGATTAAATCTGGAATAGTTAGAAATTCTAATTTTAATAATACACCAAATGAATTTGGCGACATGAACACCTGAAAAGAAACATAACCACATTTTTTTGGTAAAAACTTAAGTTGCTTCAACTCTGCCTAAACTTAAGTCATCTGCAATTTTTCTCCTACTAATCTTAAGAAGTAACTTCTCATTTTCCATAAACAAGATGACCATCTGCCTAACAAAAATCATATAGCTTTCCAAAATGAATGCTCAGCTAAAAGTCCACAAAATGGAATAGGATATCCATTTTTTTAGGTCTACTACCTGATTCATATTCTCTGTCATAAACATATATACATACAACTGCTTAATTACATTAGGCATATTCATTTTTATAGGGGTATCTATCCTTTGGGTCAGTGTTTATTTTCATACATACAAATATATTTAGGGGCTTATGTTCTCTTTGAGCTATTTTAGGTTGAAAGGGAAAAGGTGCAAAGTTCAGAATAGTTGAAACTCTTAAAATTGTTAAACAAAACCTGTAAAAAGCTTTTATAGAATATTTCAAAATATAAGGGGAAGAGAAATTTGAATTGTTGACTAAATTATTTTTTTGTTTCTCTATGATTTCAACCAACCATTATATTCTCATTTTCAATTGTACATGTACTTTATTATTTTTTAAAATATTTTTAATTTATTTATTAGAGACACACAGAGAGAGAGAGAGAGAGAGAGAGAAGGCAGAGACACAGGCAGAGGGAGAAGCAGAGGGAGAAGCAGGCTACATGCAGGGAGCCTGACATGGGACTCGATCCCAGGTCTCCAGGATCACGCCCTGGGCCAAAGGTGGCGCTAAACCACTAAGCCACCGGGGCTGCTCTGTATTTTATTTTTTAAAAAAGATTTTATTTATTCGTGAGAGACACACAGAGAAGGCAGAAATATAGGCAGAGGGAGAAGCAGGCTCCCTGTGGGGAACCTTGTGCAGGACTCGATCCTGGGAACCCTCCTGGATGATGCCCTGAGCCGAAGGCAGATGCTCAACCACTGAGCCCCCCCGGCTACCCCTGCATATGTACTTTTATTTATTTATTTATTTTTATTTTTTTTGCATATGTACTTTTAAAGAGCCTAATACAACAACGTCTTTAGGATATAGTTATATGTATGTGCACTATTGACCAAAATATATTATCTTTGTTTATTCTGATTGGGGTTTGAAGGTTTAGTACCCCTACCCCCAAAGTAAAGGTCTTAAAACTTAGCAGTAACACAAAGCACTTGGAAATATAACCCATTAAGGAAAAAAGTATTCCAAAGTTCTTTTGCAAATCAAGTAATATCCCTACAATTATACTTCAGTATGACATGATACTAAAATAATTTAATATAGTAATTCTGTCATTCTCTTACTTGAGTTTAGACCCTTCCTTCTTCTCTACTGAAACTGAATCAGCTACAGGAATGGCAACTTCATAGAACTGGTTTGTTGAAAATCCCTGAATTTATTGGAAGATTCCAAAACCTCATTGTATTAGATTTATCTCGAAACACAATTTCAGAGATACCTCGAGGAATTGGTAAGGAAGATTGCTTTTATTCCTGTCTTTTTTTTTTTTTTACTGAGAATTCTTTTTGATATTTGAGAAAATTGCAAACATCTAAATTGAAGCTTCCAGATCCAAGTTTTTGGTATTTACTGAAGTGATTCAAGCTGAGATTTCAATGCCAGAAAAGTCTCTTTGGAAATATTACTGTATAGATTCTGGAAACAATATCTCTTGCTCAGTTAATCCTCCTAGAAGAGAACAGGCTGAAGGCAAGAAAGAAAGTTAAAAACATTCCTTAGATGAGAAAAAAAAAAAAAAACCTCAAATGGAAAATTGGCCAGGAGATTAAACAAGTTGAAAAAAATTGTATATTTTTTGCTTATAGCATTGATAAACCTGCTCCTTATCTTTAGAAGGGCAGGACACATACTGGGAAAAGGCAAGAACCTGAGAAGTGTGATTTGCCAATACGAAACTGGCAAGTAAGTCATGCTCTAATACTTAGTAACTGGAAACTTTATTTTATATCCATCTGCTCTCTTTTGTGTATTATTTTTTTTTTGTAGGACTGCTCACTAAACTTCAGGAACTAATTCTTAGTTATAACAAGATCAAGACCGTCCCCAGAGAATTAAGTCATTGTGCCAGCTTGGAGAAACTAGAACTTGCTGTAAACAGAGACATATGTGATCTTCCACAAGAGGTCAGAAAGATATAAATGTCTACGGTTTTCTTTTCCACCTATTATTGGTTTACTTCTCAACTCTGTGATCATTAAAAATGACACTAATGAAATGCTATACATTTTATTTTGGGAAATATTTAGTGATAATCATTTTCTATTATTATAACACATTTTTAATTAGAGAAATTTTATTTGGCATAAAAGATGCCTCTTATTGTCATAGTACTGACATTTGTGATCTCCTTCAAGGCCAGAGTAAGAGTTGCACTTATATCTAGTTCCAGAATGGACAGCCCAGCCTAAGTTGGGGTTTATTTATTTATTTATTTATTTATTTGGCCTATTATTATTATAGGCTAATAAATGCCTATTCAATAAATTAATGTCATAAAGCCCAGACAATGTGGTGATGGAAAGACTCTTGGTAGTTGGTGTTCATAGAGAGATCAGTTTTTGAGATGGATGTGAAGTGGCAAGAAATTAATTCTTCAGTTTCGGAAAAGTGTTTCTTTAGTTTCTTAGGCTCTTCCACATGAAAGCAAAGCCACAGGCTTGGAAAGCCTTCAAACTTTGACTTGGTATGACTTGTTCTTAGTAAAATCAACCTTATCATAGAGATAGAGACACTTTCAAACATATTGCAAACCTATTAATGATCTTACAGTCAGCGAACGGAATTTCCAAGGTATTCTGACTTTGCAAGATGAAAGTTAGGAAAAATAATAAAACTCAAAACAAAATAGAAAGACTGTTATCTTCTCCCATTCTCCACTATTGTTGGTGAGAATACCATTGTTCCCCCACACGAGTTATTATGGCACCAATCATTGTTGCTTTTGCAAGTAAAACATAGTTTCTACATTCATATCTGTCTTGTCTTGTAATAGTTCAACTTAATGAAATGTATGGACTTATGATGAAAATGACGATCACAGGGACAATTTATATCTATGACAGGGCGAATATATATCTTATTTCTAACTTCTAGTTCTTGTGATTTTCTTTCTAGGATTCGTTCTGTCACTAAAAATGCTGTATGAATTTGGGCATGTCTATTTACCTGTGTTTACCTTAATTTTTTCACATGAGAAATAGATTTTACTGGAACAAATACTGGACTGAGATCTTGAGCCTGGGAGTATTTCTGAGTGTGGCCTCTAAGTTAACTATGTAGCCTTGAACACACCAGTGAGGTCTCAATTCTGACATACGCAAAATAAAGACTGTTAGGTTATAAAAATGTTAATATCTTTCAGTATTATAAAATCAAATGATTCTAGTACCACAGAGAAATGAGCAACAGGAGACTTATCTCTCAGCCATTACATTGCACACATTGTACACACACAAACATTTTTATGCCAGTGTGAAGACAAGCTTTTCATATTCCATTCTAAACCATTTGAAAAATTTTAAAGTCCGATAACAGATTTTGAAAAGTTTTATTCTTGGCTTGAATTCTAAAGCTGGACAAACATTACCTACTGAATGAAAACCTCTCACTTTTTTGCATTATGCACAAAACACTGTATTTGTGCTTGTGTGTGTGTGTGTGTGGTGTTAAAGATATGGAATGAATCTTAACATTCCCTGAGATAAAAATAAAACAGAACTTACCTAGATAAATGGAACATTTTTGGGAAAAGTTAACTAAATTCTCACATTTTGAAACTTTTACTATAGTGTTACATAAAAAGAGATTAGAAATTTTGTGGCTTTAGGTCCAAGAAAACTTGAATGCACATCACCTATCATTTCTAGTTACATGGCCTCTCTTAACCATTTTGTCCTTAAAATAGAAATAAGATACTCATCTTGTAAAGTTGATGAATAAACTAGAGCTATAAGCAACAACATGAATGCATTGAGACACTGATACTGAGAGAAAAAAGCAAGTTAAGGGAAGTACAGTATCATAATCTTCAAATAAAGATACTAAATTTTGTTTATGACAACATATAGTAGTAACTATAGAGAAATATATAAAAACATATTTATGTATAGTAATGAAAAAAACCATGCACAGGAATAATAAACACCAAATTCAGGAGATGGATTCCCTCTGGAAAGGAAGGAGGAGTACACAGGAGGCAGTCATATATATATATATTTAAGATTTCATTTATTTAGGATGCCTGGGTGGCTCAGCAGTTGAGTGTCTGCCTTTGGCTCTTTGGCTCAGGGTGTGAACCCAGATCAAGTCTGGATTGGGCTCCCCACAGGGAGCCTGCTTCTCCTTGGGCCTATGTCTTCTATTTATTCATGAGAGACAGAGAGAGAGGCAGAGACATAGGCCCAGAGAGAAGCAGGCTCCCTGTTGGGAGCCTGATGTGGGACTTGATCTTGGGACCCCAGGACCATGACCTGAGCCAAAGGTGGATGCCCAACAGCTGAGCCACCCAGGTGCCCCTCTTTTTTTTTTTTTTTTCCTTAAGATTTGAGAAAGGAAGAGAGAGTGGGGAGAGGGTTCAAGGAAGAGTCAGAATCTCAAGCAGACTCCCTGCTGAGCTTGGGGCCCCAGGCAGGGCCCCACATGGGGCTCCATCTCACAACCCAAGCCGAAACCCAGTCAGTGAACAGAGCCACCCAGGCGCCCCTCAGTTTATTTTCTTTCTTTTTAAGATTTTTATTTATTTTATTAGAGAGAGAGAGAGAGAGAGACGCAGAGACACAGGCAGAGGGAGATGCAGGCTCCATGCAGGGAGCCCGATGTGGGACTCATTCCCGGGTCTCCAGGATCAGGCCCCGGGCTGAAGACGGCGCTAAACCGCTGAGCCACCGGGGCTGCCCGTATTTTCTTTCTTAAGCTGAGCACACTGGTATTGGGATATTATTCTAAATAACTTTTTACTGTTTTCATAGAAATAAAACAATTACCAAGCGGTAAATGCTATGACTGAGATAGCATATATAAAACATTGAGCACAAAAAAGAAGGTTCAATAAAGTATTACTTCGAAGTTTGGGTTTTCCCATACAAATCTCAAATTCAGGATGAAAAGAACACACAAACAAATACAAGCAAAGTTCTATAAATGCTGGAACTTGGGTATTTAGAAGATAAATTTTCTTTGAATAGATGAGTTCTTTTTCTTTTTTTTTTTTTTAATAGATGAGTTTTCTATGAGAGTTTTTCATTTATCTGGAGGTTACTTAGCTTTATTTTATTTCAGAGTTCTTGTGGAGGACTAGGACTGAAAGCCCAAGCATAATGTGAACATTCCCAGATGTGAAATATCTCCTTTACCAATGTGAGCGTTCTAGTAGTTTACATTGTGGACATTCATTTTGAAAACCTTGCTTTCCTCTTTAGCTCAGCAATTTGTTAAAGCTTACGCACCTTGATTTGAGTATGAACCACTTTACTACAATCCCTCTTGCTGTGTTGAATATGCCTGCTCTTGAATGGCTCGACATGGGAAGCAACAAACTTGAACAACTTCCCGATACTATAGAAAGGTAAAATTAGTTTTCTGTGCTATTAACAGCTGTGTTGAAGCCATCCATAATAAGTATGAAGTAACAGACAAAACAAACGAGACCCTAAGCATAATCAATCACGAGAGATCCATGTAGTATAAAATATTGCTACTTTTTAACAGAATACTTTCATTTACTTAAATTAAGGGTTTTGGGAGAGAAAAACTGGCTGTCAATATGTTGACATGAATATGCCATACAGTAACATCACTTAGTGCATGCCAGGCACTCTGCGCTTTATAGATGGATGAAGAGGGGCACCTGGGTAGCTTAGTGGTTGAGCAGCTGCCTTTGGCTCAGGTCATGATCCCGGGGTCCTCGGGTCGAGTCCTGCATTGGGCTCCCCACAGGGAGCCTGCTTCTGTCTCTGTCTCTGTGTGTCTCTCATGAATAAATAAATAAAATGTAAAAAACCCTGGCAATTAAAAAGAATAATAAAAAAATAAATGAAACTCACATAGAGATGTTAGCTAAATTGTTCAAGATCAAAGTTTAAGTGTGCAATCTAGGTTTTGAACCAAGGCAGCCTGGCCCAGGGTCCATGCTATTAACCATTATGCACACCTGTCTTGCTCTAACCAGGCATATTAATTATTTCTGATTTTTCTTCTAATATTCTAATTCCGATTAGATAACATTTACAGCAGTTCTTTAAGAAATCCTATGAGAATAGTGAAGAATGCTGAAATATATTGGTTTCCTTCCTACCACCACATGCTGAGAAGTATACTGTAGGGATTAGCCCTCCAATGCAGCTTCCCAATAATCAGGTAATGTGAAGTCAGTTAACTTAACTGGTACACTGGTTAAAGATGTTATGAAAGATGATATTTGTTTCATTTTAGGTTAATAAGAATCAGGGTTTCCATATTATGTATGATTAATTGCATAAACCTCTTTTAATTAATCAGAATGCAAAGCCTACATACATTATGGCTGCAACGGAATGAAATAACATGCTTGCCAGAAACAATCAGCAATATGAAAAATCTGGGTACTCTTGTTCTCAGCAACAATAAACTGCAAGATATTCCAGTGTGCATGGAAGAGATGAACAATCTGAGGTAAAAGTTATAGACACAAAACTGACATGTTCCTTTTTCATTGCAGAACAAAGTAATATAACTTCACATCAAATCCCACAACTTCCATAACAAAATTATTTATTCACTCATTAACCAATTCAGCAGTGACAGAGCCCTGTACACCATGAAGATACGGTGATAAATAAGACACAAGTCTGTAAAATATGCAGAAACTCCAAGTTTGTAGCATTTACTTGTATGTTTGAGATGCACTGGAATTTGGGAAGTTAAGCTGTCCCACATTACATATATGCTAGTATTAATAGTTGCTTCTATAAGCTCTGAAAATAAGTTGTCTAAAGCTAGCGTTTTTCTCTTCTAGAAAAGAAACTTAAAGATTCTTAGGATATTATATCTAACCAAATGTTCAGCTATTTTAACCAGTTTAAAAAAAAAAAGTAATTTAGTGTATTATCATTTGATCTTTCCCCAGGGAAATAAATGTACACTTCTATGGCATCTATAAAAATACTGTTTTTTGGTGAACTGCTAGGTTTGTCAACTTCAGAGACAATCCACTGAAATTGGAAGTAACGCTTCCCCCCAGTGAAAGCCTGGATGAAGAAGAGGAACGGGAATTATTTGGTCTTCAGTTTATGCACGCATATATACAGGAGTCACGGATGAAAGCAGGTATGACGTTGTGTATAACACAGGTCAAATATTTGGTAGAGGAATGTGTATAGACATAAATTCCTTTATAGATTTCTTATCCCTTTCTGGCAAATTTTGTCTCTTGGTCAATATTGTGGGAGGAAAAAAGTGAAATTCAAATCTGTTCACAATTTTGATAAAGGCTTGAAGAGAAGTTGTGAAGATATTTAAAGTCTTTCAAGTAGAGACAGGAAATAATTTGGCCAAGTGCTTGAAGCACAAACAAGTGAACGAAGATGTGATTCACTACCTCATTAGGTAGCTTCACTACCTCATTCTACCAGTTTGGCATGTATTTCAGTGTACTCATGAACACTACCTTCCTTGTCATTTCCTCTTTTTCTACAGTCCACAAAATAACAGCACAGTATTTTGCCTAGGAAGGAAAAATATTGAGAACACAGATTTTTAACCAATAGTTAAAATGTTAAAAGTTTTCACATATAGATTTCAATCACCTAGTCTCTGATAATTAAGAATTAAACCACTTCTCCACTAAAGGAAAACCTTTAACTTAAACCAAGATTAGAAGAGGCCAAAGAGACAATTCTATTAATAAAAACAATGAAACAATCGTATACTAATAGAAATCATAGTTTTACAATGCACTAAAACATGAAGAATTTTTGAATCAAAAGGTCAAATTTATTTTCAAATAGCTGCTTTGGGGAGTAAGTATAATCCAAGCAAACAAATGACAGTTTTTAAGCTATAAGAAATCATCTTTACCAACATCCAGTGGCGGATATTAGGAAATAGTCCTTTGATCTATGATGACGAGCCATGTTTGAAGACAAGTTAGTTTGGGGCCTAGTTTGGGGTAGAAATACATAAAAAACAGGTAGTAGGTAGAATTGATGATTGTATGCTGGGAAATAAGAGGACCTCAAGATTAATCTGTTTTTGGTTAGAGCAACTGGGCAGATGGTGATGCTGGGCTGGGGAAATGAAGTCTAGAAGATGGTTCGGTGGTAGAAGTGGAAGATCAAGAAATCTGAGACAGTCGTGTGTGACATGTGGGAAGAGGTAGTTGTGTAGATGAATCTGAAAGTTCAAGAAGGGGTTTGCTGTCCCTGTAAATCTGGCAGGTCAAGGAACAGCAATATACATAGTCACTTTCTTATGTTGTCTTAAGGGAAGCAAACAAGGTTGGGAAAAACAAGAATCTTGACCTACAATTTGCTGAAGGCCAAGCTTATCTGCCTGCCCATAAAGTACCTGGTACCACTGTCAGAAACATATGAAGCGGGATCCCTGGGTGGCGCAGCGGTTTGGCGCCTGCCTTTGGCCCAGGGCGCGATCCTGGAGACCCGGGATCGAATCCCACATCGGGCTCCCAGTGCATAGAGCCTGCTTCTCCCTCTGCCTGTGTCTCTGCCTCTCTCTCTCTCTCTGTGACTATCATAAATAAATAAATTAAAAAAAAAAAAAAAAGAAAGAAACATATGAAGCTAAATGGGCAGAGGACTATTATCAGTATAACTATTGAGTGTGTATGTTGTTTTCTAGAACACAGCTGAGATTAGGCCTAGTGTAGAATATGCTTTATTCCTGGACATAAGTTGTTGAATGATGCAAAGCAGATTGTATGACACAAATTAGCACTGCCTGACCCAATAAAATCACATAAATTACTGAATGATGTATTATTACTCTTATTTATATTCGCTTGATTGGGCAGCATGAATAATTAACTTTAGAAATAATCAAACCACCATCCTTTAATAATAGTGGACATAAAACTTATAAAAAGAGAAAAAAGGTTACAACTTAAGCAGAGATAATAAAACCAAGTCTGCCTATTGTCACTAAAAATAGATTTGTGAATTAGCAGTATTAACAGTTAGTATTAATTGTGCTTGGAGCTGTTCTAAGCATTTTACATGTGTTATCTCATTTGTTATAACAACCATGTGAGGTAGGTATTATTATTATTATTATTATTATCTTCATCATCCCCATTTTAAACAGGGAAATTGAGGCACAAAGAGATTAAGCAGTTGCCCAAGGTCATACGCTGAGGTGGCAGGGTAGGAGCTGAACTTAGGCAGTTTCATAAAACATAGGAGATTAAAGTAGAAAAGTGAGGAATTTTAAAAAGGCTAGGCTTCTAATCTATAACTCATATAATCATAGATCTATTTATAGGAGAAGAAAGTTACCTAAGAATATCATTATAGTATCTAAAATTAGTTAATTTTGATCTTTCTCTTGCAAAGGTACATTGGTACATTGATTAAGACAATTTTTTACAAATAAAGGCAGAAATAAATCAAGGATAACATGAAGACAGTAACAGTCCTGACCATATGTTTGGTTTAATATTTGCTTGTGCATAGAAACTGCTTATGAGTTAAATAAGGCCTAAATGTAAGGAGGTTTTTGGTTTCATTATCTAATTTCCACTTTATTCCAAATTATTTAAGTCAAACAAGTGAGAATATATAGTTGTACTGATAAACATAAAAATGTCCTTTTAAAAGATATGATACCTAATTAACTTATAAGTTATTTGCAAATTTCAATTTAATTTGTGAATAAGGCTTATAAGTTATCTTTTTGGAATTTCTAACTAGATAATTATTCAATTAAAATGAAGTGAAATAGCTTATTTCCCTTAAAAACTATCTCCTCAGTTTTTGTTGTTATGGATAAATTTAGATAATACAGATATGGTGCTAAAATCTGAAGGTGAATTCCTTGATTGTGAACATCTCTGAATTTCTTTGCATTAGAAAAAAAGAATCACGATTGATTATCCTTTCCAGATCTGAATGGACAAAAAAAATCCATACATAAGCCACATTCTCAGACTGGCCCTTGTTATAAACCTACAATTGATCTTTACATCTTCAACTTGAGAAATATTAAATAAAACCAAAGGAAAAAAATAAATTTCCAAAATACAAATACAAAGTTAATGTGCTAGGTGTGTATTGATGTGTTCTGTGTGTTTCAGATAACCAAGTCAACTGTTCCACTACTTTACCAATCTCCATAAATACTGATGGATAATTTAACTCAAGATGCCCTGCTGAAGAGAATTACTTTGGGAATTTGGTGAATTCGCTAATGTTTGGACTTTTAAAGTAAAAAGAAAAACTATTACCAAAGTTCAATGAGGCCACAACATTTTTAAAAATTCATATTATCTGCTATGTAAATTATATTTTCATGAATATAAAAATACAATTAAAAAATTCTTTTGGTGGAAGACATATGTTCAGAATTTCTTTTCCATTAAGGAGTTGTTTCTGGTGATAAAGAATGATTTGGTAAAGCAGTTAACAATACATTTTCCAAAGACACCAGAGGATCTGTATAGTACTGTAAAGCAGGACTGAATCCTTTCTGCTGTAAATACTCAACTCGGCCTTGGTCAATCAGCAATTTACAAAGATGTCCGATTTTCTTCTTTTCTTCAACAGTAAGGAACCTAAATCAAATAAAAACAAAATATTGTTAAAATCTGTAAAAGTTTATAAAAAAATTATTTTAGTCACTTCTATTTATTGATAAGTTCCTAAGTAACCTGCAGTATACTATGTGCTATGTCCCATGCTTCCAAGATACATTTTTATTTATGCCACAATAAAAGTGTATTTTAATGTATTCTAAAATTGGATGGTAAAATGAATTTTCATGAATAGACTCTCAGTAACATTTATCTAAAAAAAAAAAGCACAGCAATAACAAAACATTCCTGCCCTGGTGTTGTGCATTTCAATGTAGTCACTTACCCAGGTACACTCTCAGCACTGTCGTCTGTGATTCTGCATCCCCCGTCATCATGCTCTTCACTGGCATCGCTGTGCTTATCTTTTCTCTTTGTAGTAAGATTGGAAGCTTCCAAAGATGTTTTTCGCATTCCACAAGTTGCCCAACTACTCATTCGCTGGAAGTAGTGGAATTCCACTGCTCCAAGGCCTAGAGCCCTGAAATACTCTTTGCCCACATAATGTCTCCAATCACACCTGTGGTGACAACAGAGTGCAATAACAATGCCAGCCACAGGGGTCCACTTCTCTGGGACATTTTTTTCATTTCCTTCCTTGGCCAAAGTGTTAATTTCTTTTTCTGTTTTATCATTCTTTATGCGTTTGGCTAAAGGTTCTTCATTCCTTTCCTCACAACTGGCAGCATAGGTTTCAACCAAACATCGTAATGCAAGATCTGCAAACACAATTATGTGGCCCCCCCAAACCACATCATCTTTAAAAATAAGTATTTTTTACATTTATTCAGCAGTATGGTTTCTAAAATCCCAACAATAAACACCTGCTTAGCTTTATACTTGTAATAATTCTTCCACGAATTATCAATTTTGTTCATATTTGCTGTTTTCTCATTAGCATCTCATTTTCTCTAATGATTTATTCTACTTCCCCCAAAAACTCGCTGAAGCTTAAGATCTACATCTGTAAAAACTTCTAGTCCAACTACTCAAATTGGCTCTTATTTCTCCTACTCTAGCTGAGGAAAGAACTTGTATAGGAAAAAAATCTTTGATCTACACTTATATTCCAGGGAAGTTTTGAGCTTTAGAAACCCAAAGAAAGAATAGAGGGGAAGGCATCTGCTAAGTATCTGCTTAGATTGATTTACGTGGCAGTCCTGAAACATAGCTGTTCATAGCAAATCCTGATGAGCTGAAGAGTTGATAAAAAGTCATTTTGTGGAAAGTAGGCCTCACTGAGCAGCCTTACAGTATTTATGCATTCATTCAACAATAAGTTACTGATGCCTTTCATGTCCAAGCTTTGCGAATGTAATGATGATTAAACACATAAACTTTGAGGTGGTCCATATTAAAATGAAAAATTTAGGGATGCCTGGGTGACTCAGTGGTTGAGCGTCTGCCTTAAGCTCAGGTTGTGATCCCGGAGTCCCGGGATCGAGTCCCACATCAGGCTCCTTGCACAGAGCCTGATTCTCCCTCTGCCTGTGTCTCTGCCTCTCTGTGTCTCTCATGAATAAATAAATAAAATCTTTAAAAAATAAAGTGAAAAATTTACATTTAAAAGCTTAATAAATAGATTTTTTTATGACTATGACTATATCCTACTGAAGACTGCTATATGAGTTGACAATACTGGGAAGACTCCAAACCTATACTATAAAACCCATACCTGTGTCTGATTAGATTGGCATGCTGTGTCTATTCAATCAAAAACATGTATTTTAAAATGTTATTACCCTAAGATGTAACCAGTGACTATTAAATTATTTTATATTTCACTAATAAATTTAATTCAATATATGAGTCTAAGTCAATGAACAGTGGGAGAAAGAGAGAGCTTTCTTTTTTATTTAATAAACTATTATTTTCTGACAAAATATATTCAGTCAGTTTTATTTATATTGGACTTAAGTACATGATTTTCAAAAATATGAATAACCTGAAAAATTATTTAAAAAATGAAGTTATTTTACAATCAGAAGGTATTTAATCTATTTCAACCTTTCCTTCACCAAGAACTTAAAGGACAAAGAAATCTACCAAAGAAAGGGATCAAGAAACATAGCAAATGGGTGGACAAGATTATTCATTCACTCAAATGCTTAGTGTTTCTATTATAAAGCCAACCATCATGTTAGTACACTCCCCGTGCTCAAAAAATTCACAGCATAGTGGGAGAATCAGATATATAAACAAATAATTAAAATACCATAAGGTAGAGATATGCAGACAGAATTATGATAAACACTAAGGAAATTAGAACTTGACACAATATAGTACATGGGAAAAGTACACAGGGTTTCAATTTGCTGGGCAGCTAAGCTGTAGGCAGGAAGTGGCAAAGGCTGGAAGGCAGTGGCCAGATTGACAGCAGGTCTTCCTGTTAAAAACCTTGAGGGAAAATCTTAAAAAAAAAAAAAAAAAGTGGGGGGGGATCCCTGGGTGGCTCAGCGGTTTAGTGCCTGCCTTTGGCCCAGGGCATGATCCTGGAGTCATAGGATCAAGTCCCACATCGGGTTCCCTGCATGGAGCCTGCTTCTATCTCTGCCTGTGTCTCTGCCTCTCTCTCTCTCTCTCTGTGTGTCTCTCATGAATAAATGAATAAAATCTTAAAAAAAAAAAAAAAAAAACCTTGGGGGCATCCCTGAGTGGCTCAGCGGTTTGGCGCCTGCCTTCAGCCCAGGGCGTGATCTTGGAGTCAAGGGATCGAGTTCCGCATCAGGCTCCTTGCATGGAGTCTGCTTCTCCCTCTGTTTCTCTCTCTACCTGTGTCTCTCATGAATAAATAAATAAAACCTTAAAAAAAAAAAAAAGGCCTTGGACTTTCTGCTGTATTAGGAGCTACCGAAGAGTTTTAAGGGGAAAGATATATTATGTGTGTAACCAAGGGGTCTAAATATTAGTAATTAAATAGGTTGTGGAAGGAGACCATCAGAGAAAGAGAAAGAATGGCACAGATGTAGGGGAAGAACTGGAAAAAAGAATGTTATCATAGGAAAGGAAACAGAATTTCAAGAAGGGCAAGCAACTGGACTGCCTGGCTGGCTCAGCCAGAGAGCATGCAACTCTGGATCTCTGAGTCGAGAGTTCCAGCCCCACGTGGGGTGAAGAGATGACTTAAATTAAAAACAAAAACAAAAACAATCTTAAAAAGAATGGCGGCAATCATAGGAAATAAACTGAGGGCTGCAGGGGGTGGGGGTGGGTGGAGGGACAGTGTAACTGGGTGATGAACATTGAGGAGGACACGTGATGTAGTGAGCCCTGGGTACTATATAAGACTGACGAATCACTGACCTCTACCTCTGATAATAATACATTATATGTTAATTAATTGAAATAAAGTTTTTCAAAAAGAAAACAAATTAACAAAGAAGGGCAAGCAACTGCAGTAGAGATTTTTCAGTAAGATAACAACAGAGTGATGAAGGGAGAAATCAGTGAATCAAGAGAGGAAAAGTATGTGGAATAATGAAAAATGGCCAATATAGATTATACTTCTGAGAAACTTGGGTCAGATGGGTAAGAGTAAATGAGTATGCTTTTTTCTCTCCCCAGGACAGAACTGGCTTACATCAGAAGGTTTTTATGAGGGTTAAATGAGATAAGGTACATGAAAGTCATCTTAAAAACTATGAAGGACAACACAAATGTATAATACTCAAAGCCATTTCCAGCTAATTTGAATAATGTCTTATGGAGGCTCCAAGTTCCCCCTACGGGAGATGATGAAACCAGTAGGAGCCAGGAAGAAGATATAACAATAGCTAACTTTTCCTAAGCACTCATATGCACCAGATACTTCCATGTAACCAGATAAATTATATAATACCTGTTTTACAGAGGAGATAACCAAAATTCAGAAAGGCTAAATAATTTGCCAAGGTTACACAGCACAGCTGAATTCTAGATTATCCAAATGCAAAGCCTATGCTCTTTCTACCTTACCATGCTACACCTAACAGATGGATGTGCTAAGATAAGACATCTTAGATTTTTTATCTAATATTTCTTTTTCCATTTTCCCCAGAGTCCTGGTACATAATCATCTTCTAGCAGGAGAGGTTTCAGAGTCCTTTCCAAGCAACTCCTTAAAAAAATCAGTAGCTTCTGGGGTAGAATCATACAGTTTCCACAAATGATTTGTTTACTTTTTGGTTGAAATATAACCCAAAAAGCTTTAAGTCTCATATGACTCAGTCTTTACCTATGAAACTCTTAATTCATCCTGCAAAATGGCCAAAATAAGAAAACTCTATATCTGATGTAACACAAGGCCAATGCTACTAGGAAGATCAATTAGCTGTAAGCGTATGTGGTATAAACTACTCAAGAGACTATTTCAATGATTGGGACCATGTTAAGCTACAACTTGATGTGTTCATCTACACATTATTAGTATGTTAACGTACCTGTTGCCACACCACACAAATGCTTTCCAATTCCTACCACAGGCAGTTTTTCTTTGCTTAGCAAAGGAATCTTGTCTGAAATATAAGAAAATAAAAATGAATTAGCTCTCTTGTGAGATAAGGAAGGCATTAACATGGCCTCTCCAAAGACGGAACTAATTTAAATCTTTGAATTTAAGGGCTGAAAGAAACTCAAACAAAAACTTCTCGCTTTATAGCTGAGGAATAAGACTCACAGATATAGTAACCTGATAAGTAACACAGAGGGCTGCTGACCAGCCAGAATTAAAATTAAAGTTTCTTTCTTATTTGTTTCCCTTTTTTTCCCCCTCTTGCCCCTGGTGGGCTTCTCCTCCAGAGTTAGTTTCCTGATTCTTAGGCCAATGTCATTTCTCTCTACTGACTCAGGACTTTCCCCTGTATAAGCCTTATTTTGCTAAATATTATTAACTAATTGATAAAAGAACTCAAAGCTTTCCCTGCTAGAAGATTTATTTTGAACAAATAATACATACAATAAACATGTAATATATAAAACACTATATTCAGTATTATAATCAAACTATATATTTTTTTAATATATCTTGATGTTGGGGATCCCTGGGTGGCTCAGCGGTTTCGCGCCTGCCTTTGGCCCAGGGCGTGGTCCTGGAGTCCCGGGATCAAGTCCCACGTCAGGTTCCCTGCATGGAGCCTGCTTCTCCCTCTGTCTGTGTCTCTGCCTCTCTCTCTCTATGTCTATCATAAATAAATAAAAATAAATCTTTTAAAAATATATATATCTTGATGTTCAAAAATAAGATATCTTTGCTTTTTACATTGTTTTGAAAAAAAGAAAATATTCATAACAGTCCTGAAAAAAGTAAAAAAAAAAAAAGGTCCACAAGGTAATGAAGTAAGATAAACTATATCACAGTTTTAGCCTCCATTTCCCCTTCTTATTTATTTCCCTTTTTGTAAGATTCTGAAATGAAAAGTATGCTTCCTCTAAAAAATTCAGCTACAGCATCAAGCACGGTGAACAGTCCCATGGAAGTACTTAGTAAATATTTTTACTTTTCTGTTACTTGCTTTCAAATGTTATTATATTACTTGCCAGGAGAAAATGGTACCAAATGGAACAGTTTGCTTGTATCAGGGAATATAGAAGTTTAAATTAAGTTAGTTCAAGAAACTTACCATCAGTTAGAGTGAAGGGAAAGGAATTCTAAGAAAAACCTTCTCCTTTATGCTTGAAAATTATCTCATTTCCTCTGTCTCCTATATCTTTGGGCTTGGAAAATAGAACAGAGGAACTTCTGTCAAATGATGGCAGATTAAATGCAAATAGGAGTTTACTCTCTCCTAAAACTCCACCACAATGTGGATAAAAGGATTTTTTTTTTAAAGACTGTATTTATTCTTCTGAGAGAGAGAGAGAGAGAGAGACAGGCAAAGGCAGAGGCAGAGAAAGAAGCAGGCTCCATGCAGGGAGCCCGATGTGGGACTTGATCCCAGGTCTCCAGGATCATGCCCTGGGCCAAAGGCAGTGCTAAACCACTGGGCCACCTGGGCTGCCCGGATTTTTGAAAAGATATAAACTCACAAGATCTGAAAGAGGACAAAAGGAGACAAAAATGGGAAAGTCTGTGACTCAACCAAATTTATTCTACAGATCTTCCAAAGGCTCAAGAATTGGGGGCATTAGGTACTTTTGGAGTAGAGCTGAGTAGCTATAATGCAGAGTGTTGGTGGAAAGCCTGTTTAAGTAGTCAGATCCCTACCTCACAGCTCCTTGGTGACTACCTCTTTCCTACATGATGGAAGACTGTAGACTAATTCTCTCAAGTAGATCTGATCAAGTAGAACAGGAATTCAGTGGATTTAGGGACAAGAGGAAGTTGAAAGGTGAAGTATGATAAAACAGCAGGAATCAGTGAGCATGCCTACTAATTTCCCTATCTCTCGTTCCCCACTGGGTCCCGAGATGTTGGTCATCAGACTTTTACCCTCTAGGTAGGTGATCAGAGAAGAGTCTTCTCTGCAGAATCTGACCAGCCCAAGAGGAAAGATGACCTCTTAGGCAAATCACACCTGTGATCACTCCACCTGAGGACCCAGAGTTCTGAGTCCCTCAATCCTAAGAATACACTATCAAGGAGCATCAGATTTTGGAGGACAGCTTCTAAGTTACAAAACCAAAACAAGTGGAAAAGAACAAATTGGTGAAAACAGATTACAAAGGGAGAATAATTCTAAAACACCATTATTAATATCCTCTGAAAGAAATTATAATTATAAAAAAGATCAAAATATAATAATAAAGATAAATTCAGAGAAAAAATCCTAGAAATTAAAACTATGATAGAAAAAATTTAAGTTGGGAAAATTTTAGGAAGTATAGAAAAAAGACCAAAAGACATAACACAGAGAAGTTTTCTTCAAAGAAGTAGAAAACCATCCCAATAAGTCTAATAACTATGTCATAAGAATTCTTCCTTAAAGGAAGAAAAGAGAAAGTGGAGCAAATTATGAAAGAAAGAATCCAAGGAAATTTCCCAGAAAGCTGAGAATACTAGAATCTCTAAATCAAGATTTCTCATCCTTGGCATTATTGACTTTTTGGCCTCAATAATTTTGTTGTGGGGAGCTATACCATACCATATGAGATATTTAGCAGGCCTCTGGTCTAGTAGGGAGGCTCTCTGGACTGTATCCATATCATGGACTGTAACCATAGTATGCCCACTGCTATGACAATCAAAAATGTCTCAGACATTGCCAATGTGCCCTGGGGGACAAAGTCCCACCAGCGAGAACCACTGCTATAAATGAAGGAGGCACAATGGATAAAAATATAACCATAGGAAGGCCTATCACTGTGAAAATTTAAAACACGAAAGACAAAGAAGAATTTCAAGAAAAAAGCAGATCAAGTACAAGGGACCAAGAAATTTCAAGAAAAGGGATGCCTGGGTGGCTCAGTGGTTGAGCATCTGCCTTTGGCTCAGGGTGTGATCCTGGAGTCCCAGGATCAAGTCCCACACTGGGCTCCCTGCATGGAGCTTGCTTCTCCCTCTGCCTATGTCTCTTCCTTTTCTCTCTCTGTGTCTCTCATGAATAAATAAAATCTTAAAAAAAAAAAAAGAAATTTAAAGAAAAAAGCAGATCAAGTACAAGGGAGCAAGATTCAGAACAGCACTGAACTTTTTTTTTTTTATTTTTTATTTTTTAAATTTTATTTATTTATGATAGTCACAGAGAGAGAGAGAGAGAGAGAGAGAGAGGCAGAGACACAGGCAGAGGGAGAAGCAGGCTCCATGCACCGGGAGCCCGACGTGGGATTCGATCCCGGGTCTCCAGGATCGCGCCCTGGGCCAAAGGCAGGCGCCAAACCGCTGCGCCACCCAGGGATCCCTGAACTTTTAAATAATACTAGTGGAACAGAACTTTCAAAATTCTAAAGGAAAATGATTTTTTTAAAGAGATTTTATTTATTCATGAGAGACACATACACAGAAAGAGGCAGAGACATAGGCAAAGGGAGAAGCAGGCTCCCTGTAGGGAGCCTGATGCAGGACTTGATCCCGGGACCCTAGGATCACAACCTGAGCCAAAGGCAGGCTGCTCAACCACTGAGCCACCCAGGTACCCCAGAAAATGATTTTCAATCTGGAAATACAAATACCCAGCCAAGTCAAGTATAAAATAAAAGATGTTTTCTAACAATGCGAGGCCTCAAATTTATCTCTATTGCATTGTTTCTCAAAAGCTATAGGACTAGGTGCTCTACCCAAAGAGTGAATCAATAGATGTGGGAAAAGATGTGGAAAAATAAATTCCTACCCAGGAGAGTGAAGGAAATCCCCAGGATGAGACTGAAAAAAGTTTTAATGTTGATCATTGTGCCCCAGGAATGGAGGGCATCCAGTCTGGACTGGAACATGTCTGAAGCATACAGGGGAGAATTTTTCAGCAAGATGGAAACTAATAAAATAGTTGATGAATGTATTACAACGAATACATTTTTAAAAGACAAAGTAAATAAAATTATAAATTATTAATTTAGCAAACAAAAAAATTAAAGAGGAGGAAGTAATTTACTACATGGTCCAGTGGTAAAAAAAAAAAAATGATTTAATCATTTCGTACATATTAGAAAGATGAGGATTGGAAAATGTTTGCACTTGAAGCGGGGCAAAGGTACAAAATCTTTATCTTCCATTGGGAGAAACTGATAGATAATGCTTTAAGAAAAAAGGGGGGGGGGCAACGAAACCAAAAGCCTATCGTTAGAGATTTCATTTATTTATTTATTTATTTTTAAAAAGATTTTATTTATTCATAGACACAGAGAGAGAGAGAGGCAGAGACACAGACAGAGAGAGAGGCAGGCTCCATGCAGGGAACCCAATGTGGGACTCGATCTCGGGTCTCCAGGATCACACCTCAGGCTGCAGGCGGCGCCAAACCGCTGCGCCACCGGGGCTGCCCAGAGACTTCATTTAAATATAAAAATCCACTTGTAACGGGTAAATGAAGTTGGCTCCAAAGAGAGAGCCATGGCTAGGAGGAAGTGGCTGCTGCTGTTTTTATAACAACTTGAGAACTTGTACAATTGTTTCAGTCTTAACCACACATATATAACTTTAATAAAAGCCCAAAAAAGAAAAAGAAGGGGCAGGGATGTCCATAGTGAACTCATTCAATAGATGCTTCCTATTCTTTCTCTTCCCCTAAAATGATGAATAGTCAATTCCAACCCCGCTACCCACAAAGTCCTTTAAATAAATGTCACTTTCTCCTTGCTTCAAAACTACTTTTAATCACTCTCAGTATGTCATTAAATAAGTCTTTTATTTTAAATATTAAGAAAAAACTGAAGTATGGAAGTCAGGAGATTATAATTCACATTTTCACTGGTGGCTATATTTTTACGTAGGTCACTATTTAGCAGGAGAGAGTTTTTCAAATTAATGCTAACTTTAAAAGGGCAGTATTGAACTAGATTATAGATATTTGCTTCATTATTAGTCTTTCTCTCTTATTTTGGTTTAAAACTATGGAATAGGGGCACATGGTGGGCACAGATGAGTGATCTAGAAACTATTTAATAAATATGGTATGCTACCTTCCAGTATATTTAAAAAGAATTCAATACATAGCATAAAAGCTTGTCTAGGATTTTCAATGTCACAAAAGAAATACATTCAGTTAAATAATTTTAAATACAGTGATTTATACAGAAATGTTGGGTTGCTCCACAAAGCTGTATTAGTGAGTGGATGGAAGAGGTCACTAGGATATGTTTGTATTAATATGAAAAACTATAAAGACTATAAAAAGGTACAGAAAAGGCACAAAAAGTATGACTGAAGCAGGGGTGAGTGTGTGAACTGTGACTTCCACAGAGGTGAATTTGTTTGGTACAATTTAAAATTCTAGCAAGTATCTTTTACCAACAGCGGGACAAAGAATAATCTCATTTCTTTGATAGTTCAGGTTAAGTAATGTTAATTATAGGCAGAAGGCACTAGCCTTTTTTAGGGGGCAGAGGGAGAGAGAATCTTAAAGAGGCTCCACACCCAGTACAGAGCCTGAAGCAGGGCTTGATCTCATGACCTTGAGATCAGGACCTGAGCCCAAATCAAGAGTTGGACGCTTAACCAACTGAGCCACCCACGTGCCCCTGAACAGACTCATAATTAAAAAGATCAAAGAGGGGTGCCTGGGTGGCTAAGTCAGTTGGGTATCTGCCTTTGACTTGGGTCATAAATCCAGGTCCTAAGATTGAGCCCTGTATTGGGAATCCTTGCTTAGCAGGGAGTCTGCTTCTCCTTCTGCCCATCCCCACAGATGCTTGTTCATTCTCTCTCAAATATATAAATAAAATCTTAAAAAAAAAAAAAATAAAAAGGACAAACAAATAATGTAGGGACATATTATCAAAACTTTTATTAAACTCTTTCCTAATATGATACTTCATTTCTAATGATACTGAAATCTCATTTTAAAAAGTTCCAGACCTAATTCAATTTACATTTATCCAAACGTTAGATATAACACAATGCATTAATTTTAGTTTGTTTTCCCTGAAGCACTGTTCTGCATGACTGGATTTCTAAGCAACCCTCAGAATTTGAAACTTCTATGATTTATGGAAGGGCAACCGAAAGTTATGCAACTTACTCAAACACAAGTGTTGAATATCAATTTGAAGTCTCTCAAACACTGAATTTTTCTTTCTGTGTTTGCCATCTACCTGCAGAAACAGAACATAGTCATAACAACAGCTTTTTATGTTTAAAAAAAGCTTTATGAAAATAAAAAGATTTCTCTTTGTTTTCAAAATTCAGAGGAAATAATTTCCCATCTTATCTTTAATATTTAAAAAACAGAATCACTAATTAAAAAATTTTAAGATTGTATATTCTTTGATGAAAACTCTAAAATAACAATATCATATATTTTTAAAAAGCTTAAAATTTTATAAATTATTATGTACAATTATTTCCTCTAACTCTAAAACGACCCTATTCACTGATGAAGGAACTAAGCTTCACAGATGTTAAGTGACTAACCTAAGATTATTTGCAAGCTCCTTTGCCTTAGCCCCTAATACACTATTTTCGGCTCATTCTTCTTACTCTCTCTAAAAGATCACAACCACCACTCTGATCTATGTCCATGTGTCTATGACTTAAAAATCAACACTGTGGCCCAGATTTTTCTGATGAACACCAGACACATATCTCTAGTTGTGAACTAGAAAGCTCTACTTCAACTGTAAACTCATTCAAAACTGAACCCATCATTTCTCCCCACAAACCTATTCTTTCTCTTCTTCCTTCTATATTCCCTAGGTCAGATAAAATGCACCACCAGTCATTTAAAGCCATCAAGCGTCACCTGAAATAACTCCTCTGTCATTCTTAATGACTAATAAATAAAATCACCAAATCTCCTTCTTCTAAAATCTTAGCATTTCTCATACTCTTTCCCTCTTCTCCATGCCTCTGCAATAGTCTTAGCTCTGGCCCATTTCTTACTTGGATTACTGGATAATAATTATCTTGTTATTAATCTCTCTATTTCAAGTCTCAGACTCTTCTGATACAGCTTTAATGGTATTACTAGGATGAACTTTTTAAAATTTATTTTTATTTTTTAAAGATTTTATTTATTTATTCATAAGAGACACAGAGAGAAAGAGAGGCAGAGATATAGGCAGAGGGAGAAGCAGGCTCCATGCAGGAAGCCTGACACGGAACTCGATCCCAGGTCTCCAGGATCACGCCCTGGACTGAAGGCGGTGCTAAACCGCTAGCCACCTGGGCTGCCCTAGGATGAACTTTTAAAAAGCCTTTTTATTTTCTTCACCAACTCTCACATATTCTTTCAATCTCCCCTCAGCTGTCACTTTTTCCAAGAAACCTTCCCTGATCCACACTACACTGAGTCTGTGTTCTATCTTCATGCTTCTATGGCTTCTGGTACTTACTATCATCATAAGAGACTTAGCATACTGAGCCAAAATACTCCTAAGTCTGCTCCACTAGATGTAAGATTTTCAAAGACAAGAACTAAATCTTGTTCCACTGTATATCCAGCATGTAGCAGGATAAAGTTGAACTCCTTCCTTTGGCATAAAATAGGATTCCTTCCAGAGTTTAGCCATCCTGTCCCATTTCATCACCACTGAACCCTACTTGGAACTATGCATTCTCATCACACAGAAGTGTTTCCATGTTTCCCTATTGTTTCAGGTATTTGGTTACACTGTTCCTGCTTCCTAGAATGCTTCCCAAACCCTTTACCAAGGAAACATTAATTCTCCTTTCAAGATAGACCTCAGGCATCACCTTTTCTATGTAGCCATTTGCATCCCTTCCCTGCATTAAAACATGCCACTCCCTCTTTTGAAACTACACTGTACTCTGGTGCAGATTACTTTTATATAATAATTAATTTGTGTCTCTCCTTTCTAAATATAATAGAGCACAGAGACCTTGTCTTGATTTTATCTACTCAATGTCTGTCATGGTGCCTAATGGTATGCTCAATAAATATATACCGAATGAAGTTAGCAAGGGGCACAGGTAGGTTAGAACCCAAGACTTAACTCCTAGCTTGAGTTTGGCTCTTTCCACATATTTTCTTGTCTCTGCAAATAATTTTAAGAACTCCGCTCACTGGACTATCAAAATTTAGATTAAAAAATTTACCTTCAGTTTAAGTCATCAATATAATTAGAATAAAAAGCCGTATCAAATCAACACAAAAATTAATTTTCTGAATATCATGGTTTTCTTTTTTTTTAATAAGAAAAGTGCAAACAAAGTTTGGTTACTAACATACTGCCAAGAATTCACGTACCTTGAATCTCGTGGTCACCTTTTCTACTAGGATGAAGTGAACTTTTTCAGCATCTTTTAAGGCAATATCAACCCAATGAGATAATTTTCCCTTTCCTGCTCCAAACTCAACAAAGCATCTTCTTGGACCAAGTAACTTTAATTTTTCAATGTTACCTAAAATAGAAGCCTGCAAACTTCACAAGATTATTTTATAAACTAGAGTAAACACATTTGGCTTGAATGGGAAAACAGCAAGGTAATTTCTATAAGGCAGCATGTGCACATAGATAATTTTGTTTGGCTTTAAATTTCTTCCATTGTTTTGAAATTTTTAACACACAGTACTCAGAACCATATCCATGCCAAAAATTTTTAATATATGTTAACATATTTTTTTTTTGAAATGGAAAGATTCTGTTCCCTGAAAGATAAACTAAATAAAACCTCATTAACTATATTTAGAAAGAATGTTAGCTTTTGACAAATGAACAAAAGGCCAATTTTAGTATAGTGACTATGACCTAAACATACCTGCTGTTTCAGGTGTTTGGTTGCAGAATCACCATTTTTAGGGTCATTAAGGGCATCATGCAATGCTGGATGGGACATAATTTGATCTTTAAGTGTAGAGTTCAAACCTGTGCCAAATATAAGCACAATAGCTTAAGCAACCAAACATGAAACTGTAGGGCTCTGAACAACGGTAGTAACATCTTGTAAGCCACACTGGTATCAACTCACGTGGCACCTAATTATTCTAAAAATTTTAACTTGCAACTGTAGGCAGACTTACCTTCACTTGCTTTCCGCAATTTCTTAATTAAGCTTTCCAACTGCTCTTCAGAAAGAGAAGAAATCGGAACCTATATACAAAAATGGGGCATGAGTGGTCTGGAAACTAACCATCACTAATAATATAGATTCTATAGGAAAATCCATTCTAAATTCAAAGCAATTAGTTTATTTTAAACAATTATTACAACAGCTTATTCATAGATAGCTCACAGATATCTTTTAAAATTAAATTAAATATTAAGTCCAGTACTTACTAATTGTTCAGGTATTTCTGTTTCATCGTTTAAGCCCGCATTAATATCTTGAATAAAGAAGTCCTTAACAAAAACAAAACCACAACAATACTGTTATTAATGTGAAGAGGTCAGAAAATTAAGGTGAAAAACTGATCATTCTCTTCTTTCTATACTCTCTACCTGCCATCCTCCCTATCTCTCATTTATGAATTTAAATAATTACACATGGCTAGTGGTTACTATACTGGACCATGTAGATATAGAAGAATGAAAATAATAAAATAATACTATTTCTACAATCCTGTTCTAAAAGTAAAAACTACTGTTGGAACTTTATGCATAGTGATGGACTTTTGTTACACAGAAGGGTAACATGCTGTGTGTGTTGCTACCTTTACCTTTTTTTTTTTTTTTTTTTTTTAAATTTTTATTTATTTTTGATAGTCACAGAGAGAGAGAGAGGCAGAGACATAGGCAGTGGGAGAAGCAGGCTCCATGCACCGGGAGCCCGATGTGGGATTTGATCCCGGGTCTCCAGGATCGCGCCCTGGGCCAAAGGCAGGCGCCAAACCGCTGCGCCACCCAGGGATCCCATCCTTTACCTATATGGACAATAAGGAAACTGGTGATTAAGTGAAAGGGGTGAAGATAGCAAGTATTACAATGTTCTGTTGGATGACTGGCAAAACTGTAATAGAAAATTAACTATAACTATTATAATTTGATGTACTCTTAGTTTATTTTATAGATTTTATTTATTTATTCATGAGAGACACAGAGAGAGAGGCAGAGACACAGGCAGAGGGAGAAGCAAGTTCCATCAGGGAGCCTGATGTGGGATCTGATCCACGATCCCAGGATCACGTCCTGAGCCAAAGGCAGACACTCAACTGCTGAGCCACCCAGGCATCCCTTATGTACTCTTAGTTTAAAATGGTTGCCAAGAGTGCTCTAGGTAAGTTGTATTGTGGACTAGATTTTTAAATGTGAAAACTATTTATACTGGAGAAACGTCTCACCAATTTACTTTCATTTTGTGTACTTTCTTTAAATATTTATTTATTTATTTTAGAGAGAGAGAAGGAGAGAGAGGGGAGGGAAAAGCAGAGGGAGAGAATCTTCAAGCATACTCCCCACTGTGATGGAACCAGACTTCAGGCTTGATCTCATACCCATGAAATCATGACCTGAGCCAAAACCAAGAGTCAGATGCTGAACTGAGCCACCCAGAATACAGAATTTTTTAAAAAAACGATGAAGAGTTTTACAAAATAAAGCAGAATAGTGATGAAACTTTGCCTGGGTTCCAAGTTTCACATTATATGTAGGGCACTAGATAAATACCATTCTGCATTTTTTCCTGCATCCTATCATCCCATTGTTTTCCTCCCTTTCCTTTCCACAGTGTCCTGACATGCAATAGTGTCTGTGTGGGGGTATTCCATTTTTAATAAATTTACCTCTTCTCTCAGCCTTTTCCCAGAAAGTGTATTCCACCTGTTTGCCTGAACTAAAACCTAGCACTTAGGTAAGGAAGATCATCTCCATGCATACTTGAAAGTAAGGGCAATATTCTTTCTTTTCACTAAGGGTCTATCTGGGGTGGTCATCTTTTTTCTTCTACAGATCTTCATGTAAAAATATTTCCTTTTAAGCTTATGCCATCTGATCTAAGCTGGTTCTCAACTAGAAGGTATTTGGAAATGGACAGGAATATTTTATTGTCAAAATGACTGAGAGGTACTATTGGGAGACAATGCTCAAATTTCAAGTGTTACAAGCAAGGCACACTGACAACCTTATTTCAGATTCTCTTCTCAAGGACAGTTCTATACCAAACAATCTTGGAAGATAGAAATAGTGAATCTTTCTAGAGCAGATGGCAGGCCTGCTTATTGTACAGTATAATAAAGGAATGTCTACTTATGGAACAGAGATCAGGCAAGTTTCCTTATTACCCATTTTATTATTATTTTTAAAAAGATTTTCTTTATTTTAGGGAGCGTGTGTGCATGTGCATATATGTGGGGGGAGAGAGGAGGAATGAGGAGAAATAATCTCAAGCAGTCTCTGTACGAGTACAGAGCCTGATGTGGGGCCTGATCTCATGACCCTAAGATCATGACCTGAGCTGATATCAAGAGTCAGACCCTTAACTGACTAAGCCACCCAGGTGCCCCTATTTCTTTTTTTTTTAAATGTATTTATGCATTTGAGAGACAGAGAAAGAGCATGCACACAAGTGAGTGTGGGGACAGAGGGAGAAAATCCTCAAACAGACTCCCCTTTGAGTGTGGAGCCCAACATGGGGCTTGATCTAACAACCCATGAGATCACGACCTGAGCTGAAACCAAGAGTCCGATGCTCCTATACTGCTCATTTTAAAAGAAATGTATTTCCTAAGCTTAGGGCTCTTCAGCTGTGACCTAAGCTATGCACAAAAATGTGCAGGATTCATATAGGCCCTGCTGATTCCATGGACCTTAGGGAACAAGGGGAACCGATGCAGGTGAGACGCCCATGACACTGTAATGACTTCATTACAGTGAGTTATGAAGTCCTTTGTCTCTGACCTAGGAGTCTCTTCTGCCAGCATCCACAAACCTGTGGCAGGCTAACTTGTTAGCCTGAAAAAGAGATTATAGTTCAGATCCTTCATATTCCTCACAAGTGCCTTTGCCATTTGCTGCTCAGAGGCCAGGAATAAAAACACAGGGATGCTCCAAAATATACAGGACATGACTATCCCACTTGGAATGCCTAAAGCCTACTGAGGGTAGGAGCCACTCATCTTTGATTTCAGTGTCACCCTGAGTTCTGGCCTTGTCTCATGCTCTATTTCCTGGCTATCTCGTCTCACCTTCTCCTCACCTCTCTCCTTGATTCTATTCTCCAGTCATGTGCAATGCCCAGGCCTAAAGAAAGGTAGCAACTTTCTCACTTCTAGGTGCTTAAATATGTTTTTTTCCCCTTCTCTGGCTGATTCTCTTCCCACCCACTCCCCTTTTTTTAGAGAAGGGAAGGAGGGACCAAGGAGGAAGAAGAGAGAGAATCTTAAGCAGCCTCTGTGCTCAGTGTGGAGCCCGACTTAGGGCTTGATCTCACCACCCTGAGATCATGACCTGACCCAAAATCAAGAGTCAGACACTTAACCAACTGAGCCACTCAGGTGCTCGTGGCTCATTCTTCTTTGACCTGTAGGTCTCATTTTATGACACTCCTTCAGAGAAGCCTCTCTGACTCCTTCTGCATCTCTCTCATCCTCAATTTCTCCCTCAAAAAGTGTTAGGCTCTTCTCTTTTCTTTCAAAGCACTCTGTACTGAATCAGTTTTAAACACATAATATTGTATTTTTTGTCTCTCCCACTAGACTTTAATGTTCTTATAGGCAGAGTGCTTGGTACAATGTGTGGCGTAAGTGCTCAATTAGTATCTACTGAATAAACAAGTTCCTCCCCCACCCTTCTAATCTCTTACCTTGGGTAACTTAAAAATCCCAGAGTTCATCTAAGACCTGTATGTATTTGACTTCCAAACTAACCACTCTATGACTTTCAGACATACACAACCAACTCTCAGTTTTTAGTCACCAAGTTGTATTGATTCTGCTATCTAATGACTCTTGCATTTATTCCCTAGCCTTTCCATCCTCTTTCATTTTGTCCCTAATCATGGTCCCACCTGGATTTCAGCAATAGCCCTTAACTGGTTCAAATTCCTCCTACACTGCTCAGAGAGAAAGTTTTGTAAGAGGTAAGTATGACCATACCATTCTTGACCTTAAAATCTTTCAGTGGCTCCCCATATCTTTCAGAATAAAGTCTGAGTTCCTTAGAAGTCTCAATGTGGTTTCTCAGCTTTGTGCATATGGTTCTTTTCACCTATAAGGATTTTCTTCTTTCTTTGCCAAATCAAGACTTAGCTCAAGTGTTACAACCTCTGGGAAGCTTTTCTTGATCCCTTGGATATAATTTTAATTTTTATACAGGTATGTACACTTGTGTACTACTTCTTTCACTGAATTTATTAAATAAGATCCATTATTTACTAGCTGACTCATTGTTTCAAATTAACTCCTTAAAGTCTGGGACCATATTTTATTGAAATAAATTTAAGCACTAAATAAATAAATAAATAAATTTTAAATATTTATTTATTCATGAGAGAGAGAGAGAGAGGCAAAGACACAGGCAGAGGGAGAAGCAGGCTCCATGCAGGGAGCCCGACACGGGACTCGATCCTGAGTCTCCAGGATCACGCCCGGGGCTGAAGATGGCACTAAACCACTGAGCCACCTGGGCTGCCCTAAATAAATAAATAAATAAATATTTTAAAGATTATATTTATTTATTCATGAGAGAGAGAGAGGCAGAGACACAGGCAGAGGGAGAAGCAGGCTCCATGCAAGAAGCCCGACATGGGACTCAATCCCCCGGGTCTCCAGGATCACACCCTGGGCTGAAGGCGGCGCTAAACTGCTGAGCCACCCGGGCTGCCCTAAATGACATCCTATATACACTCAAATGCATTTACCACATTCAAGCTTTCTAAGGTAAGAGTCTTGCTAAATATTCACATTTGTAATCAACTGATAGATATAAACATGACATACTATACATTTCACCATTCAATTTTACTGATCAAACACTTACAGGTTTTGGCTTCTCTCTTGAGTTACATTTTTTCAAATGCTTTGTTAGTTGATCTTCATATACTGTGCTAAATTTAAAAAGAGAATTAATTAAAATAAGACCAATGACAATTAATTTTTCCAGCATAGAAAAACTCTTATCTGACCCATACTTACTGTTTTGGATCTAAAGGACACAGAATTCTTTTCCGAGCATTTTCTTCCTAAGAAAGAAAGATGATACATCTATTTAGATGAAAAATATCAAGTTTGTTCTTTACAGATATTAGATATAACTTCAATGTAATCATAAACTTATGTATTTCCAAAACAAGGTAAGGAAACCTTAAAAGGACATTAATAAAGCACTGGGAAAATCAGGTTATAGAGTTTAATAACAATAATCTCCAAAGTAGCTAGCTTATGTATATATGAGCAAATATTGCTTTGACAGCAAGGGTTTATAGCTTTATTTTTTATTTATTTATTTATTTATTTATTTATTTATTTTAAAGATTTTATTTATTCATGAGAGACACACAGAGAGAGAGAGGCAGAGACACAGGGAGAGGGAAAAGCAGGCCCCACACAGGGAGCCCGATGTGGGATTCGATCCCGGGACTCCAAGATTGCGCCCTGGGCCAAAGGCAGGTGCCAAACTGCTGAGCCACCCGGGGATCCTGGTTTATAGCTTTAAATAGGTTATAGAGAAGGCCTTATATATGGAATTTTGAATCTCTGATAGCATTGACTATAATTTGCACTATTTTAGGCACCACAAAGGAAGAAAATATGCTGCCAATTTAAAATTGTGACATGTGAGGGACACCTGGTGGCTCAGCGGTTGAGTGCCTCCCTTCTGCCCAGGGCGTGATCCTGGAGATCCGGGATCTAGTCCCACGCTAGGCTCCTTGTATGGAGCCTGCCTCTCTCTCTCTGTGTTTCTCATAAATAAATAAATAAAATCTTTAAAAAAGATTATAACATGTGATTGATTTTAAGGTATATTCTGGGGATGCCTGGGTAGCTTAATGGTTGGGAATCTGTCTTTAGCTCAGGTCATGATCCTGGGGTCCCAGGATGAAGTCCCACATTGGGCTTTCTGCATGGAGCCTGCTTCACCCTCTTCCTGTGTCTCTGCCTCTCTCTGTGTCTCTCATGAATAAATACGTAAAATCTTTAAAAAATAAATAAATAAATCACAGATTCAGTAGGATGCCCAAAACTGAAAACCAAATCGTGTCACAGTGTTTCCACTTGGTGTCTTGCAATCTTTCTTCAAGGGACCAATAAGAATATTCCTTCCTCTCTAGGAATACCAATCAGCTTTTAAGGATCCAGTCATATTCTACTACTGTCACCAATTGCATTCATCTTCCAGATGTCTTGTTAAGGTCAAGTTAGGTTTTATTTAAAAAAAATTTTTTTTAAATAAAGAGACGTTATTTGTTTGACAGAGGGAGAGAGAACGAGCAGGAGGTAGGGGTAGAGGGAGAAGCAGTTCCTCACTGAGCAGAGAGCCCAATGTAGGGCTCAATCCCAGGACCCTGGGATCATGACTTGAGCTGAAGGCAGATGCTTAATGGACCGAGCCACACAGGCAGCCCCCAAGTTAGGTTTTAGAGTGAGAACAAAACTTTCTCCTACCATAAACCTCACTTAAAATTTATTTATTGGGGTGCCTGGGGGGCTCAGTTGGTTGTGTCTGCCTTTGGCTCAGATCCCGATCCAGGAATCCCAGAACAGAGCCCTATATTGGGTTCCCTGCTCAGTGAGGAGTCTGCTTCTCCCTCTCTCCCTGCTCCTTCTCTCGCTCTCATTCATTCTCTTTCAAAATAAATAAATAAAATCTTAAAACAAAAACACCAAAAATTTATCTATTTTATAAATCTCAGTTTTTGATCGAAGGATGTTTGATGGTCCTCCCAAAACCACTCAAAACTGTGGATATACTTCAAAGAGTTCTCACCATAAGTCAGAGGTCTCCCACATCCCCCAAAATATGTTTCTGTATACTTCACTCGGTAAGTATCAGTCTAATCAAAATATGAAGCAGAGTTATTGCTATGATGGACAATAGCAGATGAAGGAGCTCTGGGGGCTGACTCGTACTGGGTATCTCCCAGGATAAACCACCTAACAGAAGTACTGTAACTAATACTGGACATCCACAAGTCATGAAGCCAGGTGTTGCCCATTTGGGTTAATCTTTCTAAAACTTAGCAAACAGGGTCCTCTTCTATGAGCATTCTGCTCTTCTTGTTCTTATTCTCTCTCACATATACCCTAAAGAAATACACAGACATAAAAACACACAGTGAATTCTTGAAGGGGGGAGAGGCAGCCACACCCCCATCCACAAATAACTTGGACTTCCCAAAATATGAGCTTTAAGACCTTTGTGACTTCTCATAGTCGACTGCTGACCTGAAGCCTTACTGATAACACAAACGGTTAATCAATGCATATTTTTTTGTTGTATTTTACACTGTATTCTTACAATAAAGCTAAAGAAAACGTTATTAAGAGTCTCAATAAGGAAAATACATTCACAGTACTGCACTGTGTTTATAAAAATCCACGTATAAGTGGGCTGCGCCACTCAAACACGTCTTCAAGGGTCAACTGTATATGGACAGTACAATGATCTGCGTGACTGTTTTCTCAAAATTGTACGCCTCCTGTTTTTATTTTTTTTAAAGATTTTATTTCTTTATTCATGAGAGACAGACAGAGAGAGAGAGAGGCAGAGACACAGGCAGAGGGAGAAGCAGATGCCCTGCCGGGAGCCCGACGTGGGACTCGATCCCGGGTCTCCAGGGTCACGCCCTGGGCCCAAGACAGCGCTAAACCGCTAAACCACCCAGGGATCCCCTGTGTTTGATTTAAAAGGAGAATCATTCTCACACGATTTTTAAATCCTGCCTTCCCCCTTTCAGCAGTCAAGTCGCTTTCAAAAGACTGTACTCTATATAAATCTTTAAAAAGTTTTCAATCACTCTGCTCATCACAAGCACACCCTTTAATCCCCAACACCTATTGCACCCACACACCCCTCTCCCAGAATTGTAGTTCTAAGTTTTTTGTTTTCTTTTCTTTTCTTTTTTTTTTTTTAAGTTTCTCAACCGCATTCACAAGAAGGGATGATTGACAGAACCATGAGAGCACAATCAGCGAAACCCCGGGACCTTTGATCACTATTCTTTCTAGACCCCCGTTCCCGTCAGGAAGGCGGAGACCCGGCGGGACGCCCGAGCGCGCAGTTTGGGGGCAGAACTAAGATCCACGTTCCCGCGAGTCGGCAGCGAAACCAGCGGGTCGCTGCTGGAGCGTCGCTTCCCGCGAGAGACGCCGCGCTTCGCCGGCGCTCGTCAGCGCTCCCCGGGGAGGGCGGGACCGCGCTTACTACAGAAAAAGTTGGAAAATCCAGGAAAGAAAAGTAGACATGTGTCAGAGGGTAGTTGCCGAACCAAGAAACTTATTTCCAAGTCTCCAGAGGGTAGAGCAATACCAGACCTCCGCGGCTCCAGCATGTTCCCCACAGAATCGTCTCCCTGCTGCCACCACCATCCTGCAGAACCGCTTTTTCTTTTCCACGTAGTAACTGCATCGACCCTCAGCCGGAAAGTCAGTCGTGCGCGGCGGGGCCGGCGCAGAAGCCGCCATAATTCAGGGGTCGTTTGGAGGAGCCAAGCATCCGATCAAGACAAGAAAAGTTCTCCGCTGCCCTCGGGTCCCCTTCCCTTAACAAATATGGCTGCCGCGGGTCCGGCCACGCAGGTTAATACCCGGAACTGCCCCCTCCCACCATCGTTTGCAAGACCGGAAGAAACGGACGGTGGCGGACGAGGTCCAAATCTCCCCCGCGCCTTCCCTCCGTTTCTGTTTCCCCGCCTCCTCAGCGGAAGCCGAGCGCCAAACTCAAATTTTAGCAGGACCCGGACTCCTTTAGGCTGGTTCCGTGGGCTGGGCCTGCTGGACTTTTCTGCTTTCTGGCAGGGGCCGCGGTCCAACATGAGCCAGGTTCTGTTCCAAGAGCCGGTCCCGCTGCAGGTGAAATGCAAAGACTGCGAGGAGAGGTGAGGTTCCGCAGTACCCGGCGCCCGCGGGTGGCGGTTGGGGTCGGGCCAAGGGGGTGGGGGGAGAAGATGGCGGCTCTGGCCAGTGGGCGCGGCGGCCCCCGACACGCGCGGAGGCCCCTCTGGAACCTACAGTGACCTCTCCCCGCAAGGTGGCGGTTGCTGAGGACACAGGAGGGGAGGGTGTGAGGAAATGGAAAGCTGGCCCGCATCAAGTTCATGAAAAAAAAAAAAAAAAAAAAAAAAAAAAACACCAAAACTTCGTTCTGGACTGAATCGTGGAGACTATAGTTCTACTCTGCCTTTTTGACAGAGAAAGTTGATTTTGTCCGGAGAAGTGAGATAATTTACGTGAGGGCACACCGCGAGTTCACGGCGGGGCCGGCGCTGAAACTCTGGCCTTGGCTCCCACCCAGCCCCTCTTCCGCTCTTGTTCGAATTATACTGGAAGTAGGTTTAGGCTTCGGGAAAAAAAAAAATTTTTTTTTTATAGCGTTGTGCCTTTTCTTTACATTAGTTACTAAAAATAAGTTACGTTTAATGGACTAAAAACACTAGAGGAAATTAGGAATTTCGTTCATTTAACAAATCCTGCGTCCTGGCAGAACCCTGCAGGGCCCGGGGGCTTCCGCGGAAGGGCCCGGCTCCCAGGGAAACGCAGAACTCCGGCTTCGACCAAGAGGCTGGTGCTGTTGGCGCTTCACGGGCTGGCGTGGAAGTCGGGGGGTTGCGACTTTTTCTCCGTCCCGCCGCTCAGTAGCCAACTGCTCCCCGCACGTTTCCTCATTCGTAAAACCGACATAAGGTGCCTGCGCACACGGTCATGAGGGGCACCACTGAAAATGCCTGTGAGAACTAAATGGTGTGGAAATGTGACGTTGGAAATGAAGACATTGCTTCATTGAGGACCGGGAAGCTGGCATCTAGCTCAGAATTAGGTCTAACATCAATCCGCGGGCCAGGCCGTGAGATGACACCCGAACTAGAAGCTGCGTGTGGAGGGAGCGGAGGGTGTTTGAATTGGTCATTTTCTTCTGTCCAGTAATCCGGCTGCTGGACCTTTGAGGGGATCCCCGGGTGGCCCAGCGGTTTAGCGCCGCCTGCAGCCCAGGGCCTGATCCTGGAGACCGGGGATCGAGTCCCACGTCCGGCTCCCTGCACGGAGCCTGGTCCTCCCTCTGCCTGTGTCTCTGCCTCTGTGTCTCTCCTGAATAAATAAATAAAATCTTAAAAAACAAAAATGGAGCTAATCCGAATTGATGTGCTGTAAGAGTAAAATATACATTGAGTTTTGAAGACTTACTATGAAAAAGGATATAAAATACCTCAATTTTTATATGTTGATTGTAAAGATGACACTATTTTGAATATGTTGGACATAAATTAATATATATTCTGCATATCATAATATATATTCTGTATGTCATAAACATTGGAGATCTTTATTTTTAACATTGGATATATAAGAAAATATTAAAATTAATTTGCTGTTCCTTTTTATTACTGTAGTTTCTAGAAAAAAAATTTTTTTAAAAATTTATTTATTCTTAGAGACAGAGGGGCGGAGACACAGGCAAAGGGAGAAGCAGGCTTGATACAGGAAGCCCGACATGGGACTAGATCCCGGGTCTCCAGGATTACACCCCAGGCTGAAGGCAGCGCTAAACCGCTCTGCCACAGGGGCTGCCCAGTTTCTAGAAAATTTTAAAAAATTTTAAAAAATTTAAAATTGCATATGTGGTTCATATTTGTGGCCTCCATTGTACCTCTGTTGGATAGTACTGTTCCAGAATAATTATAGAAATATAAAGGGGGGAAGCATCATTTCTGATTCCAGTATTGGAACTCCTAGCTCTTCTCCATTTTGTTATATTGTCATCACAGCATGTTAAAACACGTTATCAACCTTTTTACTGCTCCTGTTTAGAGACCTTTGATATATTTCTATCACCTCTAGCAGGGATCAGCAAACAAGCCCATGGGCCAGGTGGCCTTCTGCTTGTTTTTTTAAGTAAAGTTTTTATTGCAACACAGTGGTTCTCATTTAAGAATTGTCTGGCTGCTTTCCTGCCATAAGGACAGCCATGGATTATTGTGACAGACCTTATGGCCTGCAAAGCCTGAAGTATTTACTGTCTGGCCCTGTACCGAAAATATGTTGGCCATTGACTCATAGAGAAAGCAATCCAGACTTTAGTTAAATATTCAAGGCTAGTTCAACTCAACGAATATTTATGAATACCTACTGTGTACCAGGAATTGTCCTACATGCTGAGATTATCTAACGTCCTCTCTCTTTATTCCCCTGCATCCCAACACCAACAAAAACAGTATTCATTCTGGGCCTCAAGGACCTCACATTTTATTTTATTTATTTATTTTAAGATTTTTATTTTTTTCTTTGACACAGAACACACAAGCAGGGGGAGCAGCAGGCTCCTTGCTGAGCAGGGAGCCAGATGTGGGTTCAGCCCCCAGGACCCTGGGATCATGACCTGAGGCAAAGACAGACGCTTAACCAGTTGAGTTACCCAGGCGCCCTGGAACTCACACTTTAATAGAAGAAACAAACATCTACTTTGGAGAGGCAGCATAGCACAGGTTAAGGGTTCAGGCTCTGGAGCTAGATTATCTGGGTTTAAATCCAATAAATGTCACTTATTGACTGATTTTATACAATCTTTTTTTCTCTGTGTCTCATCATTAAATTGATGATGTTAAAATTATCAACCTTATGGGATTATTAGGAGCATGAAATGAGCTAATACATACAAAGTACTGAGAACAGTGCCTGAAGCATAATAAGCATTCACTAAACATGAGTTATTAATGTGTGATTAATGCATGAAGTGACATCAATGAATTAAAGTCATAAAGAAGAAGATACTTCAGTGGAAGATAACTCAGAAAACTCTGGAGGGAAGTAATGCAGAATTTTAAGCCCATGGTTGACACCAACCTGCTTTTTCATTTTTGTTTTTTAAGTTCTTCTCCCCATGTACTAGTCACACAAGACTACTTATCCTTTGAATGTACCTGATACTCTTCTCAATACCGTACCTTTAATCCTGCTCTTCTCCCTGCTTCAAATGCTTTTTCTTTCATAACCTTCAAGATCTGTCTAAATTCCTTCTCTATAAGGACCTTTTCAAAGTTGCCTGAGTTGAAAATAATTGCCCTTATTCATTTATTAGATAGCATAGTGTAGGTGAAAGATCTGAGATCTAATTTGAGTTCTGTAAGGTGACTTTAAGATTGTAACTGTGCACCTCAAATTCTTTATAAGAACCTCTGTCTTCCTTAATTAGACACTCATTTACTTAGATTATTGTTAAATGATTTATGTAAAGCACCATGTAGGTACTCAGTAGTGTAGGTGCTCGGTGTTAGTAGCCCTTCCCTTCCTTTTCTTAAAGCATTAAATACAATCGGAAGCAAGTTGGAGTAGTTGCTTAATCTAATCTGAATTTGAGGACATGGACCATGTTTATTTCTGTTTGTATCCCTAGCATCCAGCATATTACCTGGTTTAGAGTAGCTTTTATTTGTTTGAATTGAGAGGTTCAGGTCACAGCTTCTAGGAGGCAGAGGTGGGCTAGAATCCAGTTCTGCTAATGCCAAATCTTAGGGAGGGTGTTATGAGAATTAATGCATTGTTCAGAGTATGACATTTATTTTGAGAAATAGCATTTTCTATGGGTTTTTATTGATTTGTTTTATATTGTTTCCACGACAACCATTAAAACCGAGAAAATAAGATCGTGATTTCAGAAACTATATTTCCCGAAAACTCAGGCTTTTCTACAAGATACTTTGGGGACAGGGTTGGGGGGGGGGAGTTTAATCTATGGGCCTTTCCTCCTCCTTTTATCTCCCAAAGCTAATACATTATAGACATTTGGAATATATGCAACAATATCATTAATATGCTTCTAAAATATATAGTGATTCTTCTAGTGCTATCTAAAGAATATTAAATGACTTCTTGATTTTTTTTTAAAAACAAATTTATCAAGTATGACAAGACTTTTGAAAGTGTCTATCACCATAAAAAAGTTGTTTATTAAAAAAAAGGTTATTTATTGCAGTGTCATGGCAGTATGTTTTAGAAAAACTTCAAAAGACAAAAGCCAAACATAATGACATTATAGATCTGAAAAGCCTCTCACAAACCTAACTCAATTCACTTACCTTACAAATTAGGAAATTGTAAGTTTTTTCCCCCCCCAAAAAAAAAACACTTAAGTAGAATTAGAGTAGAAATCTAATCTGTTTGACATATATTGTCCTAGATAATAGAAAAATAGAAACAAAACATTTTCTTGTTTTAAAAATCATTCTTCCTATCTGGGGTATTTGCCAATGCTGCTTGTTCCTTTTCAGATAACAGAAGTTATGGTAACCTTATCATACAATAACCTCGTCATACTGAGATTTAGAATCTGATCATGTGTTCAATAGGAAATTTAACTACAATGACATATTTTAAGCCATTATAAAAGTTGTAAGTTGGAGCATAAAAAAATCTGGATGATTAAATCTAGCCTTGGTCAACTATTACCCAATTTTTCCATCAAGACTCAGCTGCTAGTTCAATACTTTTTACTTCTGTAGTAGATGAGTAGCAAAATGTGGGAAAAATTTAAAACACATTTTTGGAAGAGGTTAAAATTGAACAAATTCTATTTGTTTATTTTTGTTTCCTTCACATCAGAGAAAGGTCTTTGTTATTTAATTCTATCAGAGTATAGAACATGTGTGCAGAGATGTTTTCTCACCACCCTCTCCTTTATTCCCTCAATTGTTTAGATTATCTTTGCTCAGTTTGATTAATTGTTATGAGCATCTTTTATATGCTTCTGTCTGATATGGAACTCTCTTAAGATACAGTAGAGAATGTGGAAAGCTATGGTTTCTTTTGGAGATAATAAGCTGTTGACAGTACTTTCGTGGATATATTGCATAGGGAGTATATTGAGCAGATGTAGTTGGTGGATTTTGTGAATGCATAAGGGAGGGGAATATGTTATCTTACTTTTTTTATTATAAACATTCCACGTATTCCAATACGGCCTCACATTTTAAGTTTTTCATTAAAAAAATTATTTTTATTTACTTATTCATGAGAGAGAGACAGACAGACAGAGGCAGAAGCAGGGAGCCCAATGTGGGACTCGATCCCAGGACCGTGGAATCACAACTGGAGCCAAAGGCAGATGCTCAACCGCTGAGCCACCCAGGCATCCCTCATTTTAAGTTTTTCAAATAGAATCTCTCATAAATCAGTTTGATCATTTGAGTTGGTAATTTTTTAAATGTGGAAAGTAGTTATTAAATTGATAGTTTGTGTGGCTTACCATTACATAGATGCTGTTTTAGAATCAGGGCAGTAGGTTATATTCCAGGCTAGTAATGGGAATTCCACATTGTTTATCTCATTTAATTCTCACAACAACCCCATTTTATAGGAGAGGAAAATACAGTCTTTGGTTAAAAACCTGTTTATTTACTAGTGGAAGAACAAACCTCAAATTCAGTATTCTTCCCTCATATCTGTTCATAATTAGGGAACCTTGTTGAAGATCTTGCAGCTTGAGACAGAAAACTTCAGCTAATATAAATGACGGTGACATTCCACGTGAAGGTTTCTGACAGTTGGGTATATCTTTTCATACAGGAGAATAACTGTTAGAGTGAGCATTGAACTACAATCAGTTTCCAATCCAGTTCACAGAAAGGTTGGTATTAATTTCTTTTGAAATAATTTTTTTTCTTTTTAAAGAAAATATAATTTCTGTACTATATAATTATTTTTGTTCTTTAATAACGTAAAACTTATTATTATACTCAACTTTGAGCCGTTTGTAACTTGCAAACGTAGGGTGGTAGAGTCTACTAAGATGATGACTAGGAGGTTCCTTTTTTAAGATTTTATTTATTTATTAGAGAGCGAGTGAGTGCATGTGTGTGAGAGTAGGGGGAGGGAAAGAGGGCGAGGTTGGGAGAGAGAATCTCAAGTAGACTCTGCACTGAGCTCAGAGCCCATCTCAGGGTTTGATCTCCTGACCCTGAGATCATGAGCTGAGCTGAAATCAAGAGGCAGATACCCAACCACCTGAGCCACCCAGTGCCCCCATATCATCTATTCCTAAAGCATACAGGAAGAATTGGGAATTGGAAGAACTGGGGGTAGGTTTGCCCATTGCACTTACAGATTGCTAGAATATGTATTGCTAACTGTAGAAATGACATTTCATGTTGTATGTGTGAGGATAGAATGAATTGAAGCACTGCAGGGAGGTATTTTTGAATATTTGCCTTTGGCAGGGAGGCATTTGAAGCATCAGTCCTTTATGATTTTTTTTTTAAAGATTTATTTATTTATTCATGAGAGAGGGGGGAGCAGAGGCAGAGACACAGGCAGAGGGAGAAGCAGGCTCCGTGCAGGGAGCCCGATGTGGGACTCGATCCCTGGACTCCAGGATCATACCCTGGGCGGAAGGCAGGCATTAAACCACTGAGCCACCCAGGGATCCCTCCTTTATGATTTCTTCAAAAGAATGAGTCAGTAGCAGTGATATGGATGCAGAAAAGATGACGAAAAAATACAGCCTCTGTTTTCTCTGAGTCCCAGCTTTCCCTAAACATAGTATTCAAGGACCTGCTACTGAGGTACTTCTTGAAATCCACCCTAAGATGCTATAAAAAATCTGATAGTAGAAGGTGTTTTAAGAACAGGACTTTCTAAGGCAAAGCAAATACCTAGATTACTCATTTTCTGGAGTACAGATTATGTGTTCTATTTCTAAATGTTATTCCTTGGGCCTGCTGTACCTTTTTATTTTCGAACTCTACCCATAAGTAGGTTTAGATTTTTCTAGGACCCTAGCAGTTCCTCAGTAGCCATGAGTAGATTTTATTTCAAAGGGGAGCTTATTCTTAGCTTGAGTACTTATTAGTTCTTCATTAAGCCTCCATCATCTTGTTCCTGTGGCTGCTTTCTTTACCTCAGTGTTCTCTAGAGTACATAATTTCTCTGTCAGCTTTAGCTGCTGTGATGCCTGCCATACTGCAAATTTATGTGGAAAGTGGTCTTTATGAAAGATGCTTGCTTCACGTGAAATTGAAACAGATGGGGTTCCATGCCAGCGGCCACCTGGAGTAGGAGAGAATAGGCCCTTAGGAAGAAGCTCTGGCAACATGTTACTTGATACCCGTCCTCTGCCTTAGACACAAATGCTCCTTTTTTGGGATAGATGATTGCTTGTCATTTCAGCTGATATATTGCCACTTTTGAAATATCAGACAACTAATTGTGGGAAACTGAAAATGTAGTTGAATATCATATGGTCACTGTTAGAATATTTTTGTCATTTGCAGATTTTAGTCTAGCAAGAACTGGGTCTCAATTTTCCTAAGCCTCTAATAAGAGAGTATTCCTCAGCTTTCAACTCCTAGCATTTACTTTTTATAAACCTCCACATGGGCTTCAAGGAGCAGAATATCTACTAGTGTGTACGATTTTTAAGTCTCTTAAAGACTAATGAAAACCCAGCAGCACCAGAGAACAAAGTTATCTGAAGTATAATGGTGGTACATTGTTGTTATTGGATAATTTCACTTCTGAGAAGGAAGATATTACTCTAAAAGCCTGATGTTTTGAAAACTTAAAATATAACAATCTTTCTTTTAGGATTTAGTTATCCGTCTGACTGATGAAACGGATCCATTTTTTCTATATAACCTTGTTATATCTGAGGAAGATTTTCAGAGGTAACTAAATTTATTCTGTTTTATATTCGATCTAAGAAATAAGTACGTTTTGTTAATGTATGGATACTATTCTCTTTGAAATCAGCCTATTAGGAATATGTGGATATTTTGAGAACACTGGACTGTTTATGATATAATACAGCTCAGAGTTCTGCTTAAAACAGCTCAGAAATTTGGAGCTTTAGTGAAATATAGCGATCTTTTCCCTCCCATTGAATAAATTCTATAAAAACAAAGTTCTCTAGTTCTTGATTATAATGGGTATTCATAAAATAAAAAAAGAATATTTCAGGGTTTGATTATAATTAAAGATACTAATTAAATTTTTAAAAATCTCTTTTCTTCTGTATAGTTTAAAATTCCAGCAAGGCCTTCTGGTAGACTTCTTAGCTTTCCCACAAAAATTTATAGATCTCCTTCAGCAGTGTACTCAAGAACATGCCAAAGAAATTCCAAGGTAAGTCTCGTGAGAGCACTACATCATTAAAATTCTCTCAAGACAAATTCTTGTTTATAAGACAAATTGATGGGAAAACATTTTCTAATATGTTAGAAGTACTCCTGTCTATTTTTAAAACGGGAGTTTAGGGCTCTATTAAATATCAAATTTTAAGGAATCATGGTTAAGATCAGAATATTTACCTCTTAATTTTCATGTTTTGACATGGTCATTAAAACTATCTGAAATATTTAACAGCATCAAGTATATATGATTTTATGATGAATTTGAATAAGAAGAGTAAGATTTTGTGTTTGTGTGTGTATATTCATGTTTGTGTGATGCTAAAGCCTGATCATTGTGAAGTTAGTTTACCTTTTATCTTTTGGTTTCATCAAATTGGTGTTTTTTTTTTTTAATTTTTTAAAAGATTTTATTTATTTATTCATGGGGGAGGTGGGCAGAGACACAGGCAGAGGGAGAAGCAGGCTCCATGCAGGGAGCCTGATGTGGGACTCGATCCCAGGTCTTCAGGAGCACGCCCCTGGGCCAAAGGCAGCGCTAAGGCAGCGCTAAACCACTGAATCACCGGGGCTGCCCTCAGATTGTTGTTTGAACCAATTATTTTGTTAGGAACTATAAAATGCATTTCTAATTCTGTCATTCTTTTTATATTTATTAGGTTTAATTCTTTAATAAAGAAGAACTTTTCCTCATTAGTTTGGGCTGTTTGATTACTCTGAAAATTCACACAGGAAAGGATAAGGCTTAATTCTTTTAAATTGTCAATTTTAAAAAAAATTGTCAAAAAAATAAAAAATAAAAAAATTGTCAATTTTTAGAGTATTTTAGTTACTTTCGTGCTTCCAATAGGTTTTTGGTTTGTTTTTAATTTTTTACTTCATCTTTCATTGTGAACTCATGAACATTTGTATTCACTGTGTTTCAGTGAGTCTTTTTTTAAGTTTCTTGCTCAATTTTTCAATTTTAGTTTTATCCAGTTTTACCTTTGGGAGTCCTTTTATATTGATCCTATGATTATAATATGACCCCTTTCCTGATTTTTCTAATCATTGATGATTCCCTGGAGCTTATGATTCAATGGGAGAATTTCACTATCTTGTAAATGTTGTTACATTGTGACACTTTCTTTTCAAAGGTTTTTGTTACAGTTAGTTTCTCCAGCACCTATTTTGGATAACTCACCTGCCTTTTTAAATGTGGTAGAGACAAATCCTTTTAAGCATCTCACACACCTCTCACTAAAACTTTTACCTGGAAATGATGTGGAAATAAAGAAGTTTCTGGCCGGCTGTTTGAAATGTAGTAAGGTAAGATTTAAATTCTTACTCTTTTATTTTTATTTTTATTTTTTTTTATTAAATTTTTATTTATTTATGATAGTCACACAGAGAGAGAGAGAGAGAGAGAGGCAGAGGCATAGGCAGAGGGAGAAGCAGGCTCCATGCACCAGGAGCCTGACATGGGATTCGATCCCGGGTCTCCAGGATCGCGCCCTGGGCCAAAGGCAGGCGCTAAACCACTGCGCCACCCAGGGATCCCAAATTCTTACTCTTTTAAAAATAAGTACCAAAAGTCTCCGATAAGTCACTCAAGAGCTATATTGTTATTAACTTTTGTTTTTCAGAATAAAGTATTTTTAAAGATGTCTAGTAAGTTTCTATAATATGTAAGAAATTTATTTTTATTTTGTCATTTTATTCTTCCATTTGATCAAGATACAGTGGGGATAGAACTAGACTAAAAATTGAAAAACTAGGTCCCATGGTTTTTATTAATTTTCTATAATCTGGGGCAGGTCACTTAAACTGTTGGTATCATGGTTTCATCAGCTGGTAGATAAGTATGGAAATGTCTACTACCCTCTTACAACTATCTCAAATGAGGAAAAAGATATAAAAGTTTCTTGAAAATTACAAAGTGCTCTTTAATTTTATAAGGTATATGGAGAAAGAAAACAACACTGGGTTGCCTCTTCATAGTTTTCTAAAAGTCTTTTTAGTCAAATGCTATAGATTAGTGAGTGCATCTGAAAATTTAATGGTACACAGATCCTCTAGGGATCTTGCTCATTTAGGTTGTGAATCAGAAGGTCTGAAGTGGAACCCGAAATTCTGCATTTTTAACAAACTCTCAGGGTGATGCTGATGCTATACTTTGAGTAGCACAGCTACAGATGATTAAATTACAAGCTGTGATTTTATATTTTTATAAATAGGAAGAAAAATTATCATTGATGCAATCACTAGATGATGTTACTAGGCAACTGAATTTCACACAAAAGGTAATCCAGATTTCATTTTGTCTTTGTAAGTCCTCCAAACACTGGTTCTGAATTGCTTCTTGAATCCTATCCAAGCTTTTGTTTATTAAAGCATGTTACTTTTTAATTCCCTCTACTTTTTGCCTTTTCTTCTTTCAGTAAATTATCTTAATCTGATGCTTTCTCTGATAGTTAATCCATCCAAACATTTCTGTTACCTTCATTATATGACATATTCCTTCCAGGTCTTTATTAAATAATATATAGTACCTACCACATGTTCTTTGCTTTTATGCACCTCACTCCTGTCTAAAATGACTTTTCAGTTGGTATCTTCTAAATCTTTCCCTTCCATATGTGTTATGAATTATTCTAATAGGCTTATTGTCATTTCAGTCATAGCTACTACCTTTTTGCCCCTAGTCCTTGAAACTGAAGACCGAGGTATCTGATAAGTGGCATGGCTTCAGGTAGAAATTATCCTGCAAAACATAGCCCATCAAGGAAACCTATGTTAGTAGGTTTTATGTGTATAAGTGAACCACCCCATGTGATGGACTTGCTCTACCTGGGGTTGCTTGCTTTCTTGTCAGAGGGGAGGATTGGGTGGTGAAGAGCCAGATTTAACTTAAAGGTTAAAAATAGTAAGGCTTGACTTCTGGGCCATGTTAGCTCTAAAATTCTTTTATTCCAATCTTGATTTCCTCAAATTAAAAAATCTGTGTAGGAAAAGGCTTTGAGTATGTTTCAGAAAGCTCTTACTCCTTTTCTTTAATATCTTTTGTAAATACTGCTGTGTTCTAGTTAATAACATTCACAAAACTGTCTTAATATTTTGTATTGAACTCTAATACAGACATTATCAGAAAAAATCCAAGAATTAGATAAGTTACAGAATGAATGGGCATCACACACAGCTGCATTGTCAAATAAGCATTCCCAGGAACTGACAAATGAGAAAGAAAAGGCCTTGCAGGTATGAACATTAAAGAAAATAGAAAGTTATTTTGTTGTTGCTGTTAGTCATTATGTTAGTTTGAAAAGTAATATATGCTTTCTCTAATATGTTCAAACATTACAGGAGTCTGTTAAAAATTATGTTTCTCATTAAAAGTTTTATTACCTGGAGGTAATTTATAAATATTTTGGTATGTGTTTTTCCAGATTTTTTTCTTTGTATGTAAATAATGTCTTTTATAAATATTTATACTTATACATTTAGAGTTATGTAAATTATATATTTGTACACATATAGTAGGTTTTGGTTTTATATTATGCTAATGAAGTCCTACTGTATATATTGATTGTAACTTTTTCACTTAACATGACAGCATGGTTCATTGTACAACAGTTTAGATATTCCTTTTTAGTGGCTGCATAGTGTTCTGTATTTGCATATATAACATAAATTAACTACTTACCCAACTGATGGACATTTAAATACTTCAGTATTTTGGCTAATGCAAATAATACTATAATGAACATTCTTTGTCTCTAGAAGTGAGACAGCAATATTCCTCCTATATAAGATATTAATGGATATTGCAAATTTGCCAGCCAGAAAGTTTGTCTCAAATGGAATCTAAAAGATAGTATATGAACAGTACTTATTTCCCCATATTCTTTTTTTCCCCATTTTTATTAAGTTTTTAACTTTAATTCTTCTATAGTTAACATACAGTACAGTGTTAGTTTTAGGTGTACAATGTAGTAATTCAGTAATATACATTACTCAGTGTTTATCTTCATAAGGGTACTCTTTAATATCCATCACCTGTTTCACTTCTTTTCCTTCCCCCCATCTGTTTGTTTTCTATAATTGTCTATTGGTTTTTCTTTTTTTTTTCCTTTGTCCATTTGTTTTCTTTCTGAAATTCCACATACAAGTGAAATCATACGGTATTTGTCTCTCTGACTTACTTTGCTTAGCATAATAGACTCTAGCTCCATCTACATCATTGTAAATGGCAAGAGCTTGTTCTTTTTGATGGCTGAGTAATAGTCCATTGTGTATATATGCCACATCTTTATCAGCTAGTGGACTTTTACTCTCTTTCCATAGTTTGGCTATTGTTGATAATAGTCTTTAAAGTGGAATACCAGTTTGCACCGCCATTCTGAGGGGTATGATAATCCCTCATAGTATGCATCTTGACCACTTGGATATTCTCATGTGAAGTTCAAGAATTCTCTTGCCTGTTTGCATCTTTAGCCTATTTTTAAGTTGGACTATTAATATTTTGCCTATGGATTTATAGGAATTTTTTGTATATTCTGGACATGAATCCTTTTTTTTTTTTAAGATTTTATTTATTCATGAGAGACAGAAAGAAAGAGGCAGAGACATAGGCAGAGGGAGAAGCAGGCTCCCCACAGGGAGCCCGATGTAGGACTCGACCCTGGACCCTGGGATTACGCCCTGTGCTAAAGTCAGATGCTCAACCCCTGAGCCACCCAGGCGTCCCTTGACATGAATCCTTTATCAGATACATGCATAGGGATTATTTTCTGTCTGTGGCTTACCTTTTCATTTCTCCATAGTATAAAGTAGGGATATTATATCTTTATTATGTATATTATAAACATTTTCTCCCAATTTGTCTTTGCCTTTTACTATTGCCTTTTGCCCTATATGGTTCTTTTTATTTGAATGTCATCAAATCTGTCATTCTGCTTTTATGGTTTAAAGTTTCATTTCATGTTTGGAAGTCCTCTGCCACCCTGAGGTTATGAAAGCTATTCCTTTAGTATTTTCTTTTAATACTTTGGTTTTTTTGTTGTTGTATTTAACTTTTTAATCTGTTTGGGTTATATTTTTATAGAATACAGCATGAGATATTTTTTTGACATAAAGTCAGTCATTTGTTCCAATACCATATATTCCACTGATTTAAAATGCAACCTTTAATATATACTAAATTTCTTTGTATGTTTGACCTTGTTTCTGGAGTGTTAGGGAGAACTAATATCTTTGGGATTTTCTAACCCAGTAGCGAGAATATCTTTTCATTTATTTAGATCTTATTTAAAACAGGCTTATAGTTTGTTCTTTATTTCCCTCCATCTTCTCTTTTATTTATTTATTTATTTTTTTTACAGTTCTTATTAAAATTTGTTTACCTAGAGATTTTATAACTTTTTGTGCTATGAATTGGACCACCTATGTCCCACCACTACAGTAATTTTCTGATTATTGCTGATATGCATTAATATCATACTTGTTAATTGTATATTATCTTTACAGATTCTAATAGTTTTAGAGCTGATTTTCTTAGTTTTTCAGGTAGATATGTATAAAATGATAATTTATGTTTTTTTAAGATTAGTACCATTTTTTCTTCTTGTACAGAAAAATGCTAAATTGTAGTGGATTCCTTTCCTTGTTTCATTCTTTTTTTGGTAAATAACCTAAAATGTCTGATCTTTAGGAATGATGTTTGTTCTGCATCCTGAGAGTTAATCCAAAGAGTGCTAAGCCAGATGAGTGATTTTGGGGATTTAATTAAATAATCATGTCATTTTTCCACCTTTATCTAATGTAATAAATAATAGATTTTAATTTTTTTAAAGAGTGAACTTGCACATGTGTGGAAGTGGGATGGTAGGAGAGGCTAAAGGAAAGGGAGAAGGAATCTTACGCAGGCTCCATGTCCAGTGCAGAACCTGATGCAGGGCTCACTCTCATGACCCTGAGATCATGACCTGAGCTGAAATCAAGAGTCCGATGCCACCCAGGCACCCTGTAGGCAGTGATTTTAAAATTTCAGTGTGCGTCAGAATCACCTGCAGTGACCAGAGTAGAAAATGTAAATGTTGTAGTCCTAGCCCTCATACTTCCTTTTTTTATTTTTAACAATGCATTTCTTTTTTTTTTTAAGATTTTATTTATTTGTGAGAGACAGAGAAGGCAGAAGGAGAAGCAGGCTCCCTGTGGGGAGCCTGATGCAGGACTTCATCCTGGAACCCCAAGATCATGCCCTGAGCTAAAGGCAGTTGCTCAACCATTTAGCCACCTAGGCGTCCCTCTCTATTTTTTAAACAAAAACTCCAAATTACAATGATCACTGGGATAAAACCAGTCCTTTATTTTTACTGCCTTTATTGCCTTCAATGTATTTGATTACCATCTTCAGCAGTTACATTAACATCTTTACCAGTTTACTCTTTTTTCTTCTTGATTGCTCCAGCAGTTATTTTCTTCCCACATTACATTTTCAGTCTTTTTTTTTTTTTTAAGATTTTATTTATCGGGACGCCTGAGTGGCTCAGCGGTTGAGTGTCTGCCTTCGGCTGAGGACGTGATCCGGGAGTCCTGAGATCAAGTCCCACATCGGGCTTCCTGCATGGAGCCTGTCTCTGCCTCTCTCTCTCTCTCTTTCTGTCTGTCATGAATAAATAAATAAAATCTTTAAAAATAAAAAAATTAAGAAAAGATCAAAATAGTAAATGTACCTTTGTTGACCTTTCTCCTTCATGAAATCCGTAATTGAAAATAGATCCTCTTTGAAACAGGAAATTTTTATAATTATATATAAGAATAAGATTTATTTTTCTTCAAATCTTTCTGTATTTGTGTTTGTTTTCAATTTTGATACTATACTTTTATTATATAATAGGCACAGGTACAGTACCAACAGCAGCATGAACAACAGAAAAAAGATTTAGAAATCCTCCATCAACGAAATATCCAGCAACTACAAAACAAATTATCTGAGTTAGAAGCAACTAATAAAGACCTAACGGAAAGGAAATATAAAGGAGACTCTACCATCAGAGAACTGAAAACAAAACTGTCTGGTGTAGAAGAGGTATTGAACGTTGTGTTTGTTCCTCCCCCCCACCCTCCCAATTTAAAATAACATTTAAATTTGGTGACTTTAGTATTTGTATCCAGGCTGTTTCTCTGATGCTTTGCAAGGATGTTTTGGTGTTATTAGGGTGATCAGACATTGCAAAAAAATTGAGAATCTAAAATCTGATGAAAAGGGATAATTCAGAACAGAACTGTGGTCAACTTAGATATTTTTAGTTAGGGTTTTGAAGAGTAGCTCGTTGACATAACCTTTAGATTTTTCGGTGTACTTTTTTTAAGATTTTATTTATTTATTCATGAGAAGCACACACACACAGAGAGAGGCAGAGACATAGGCAGAGGGAGAAGTAGGCTCCATACAGAGAGCCTGACAGTGGGACTCGATCCTGGGCCTCCAGGATTACACCCTGGGCTGAAGGCTGGTGCTAAACTGCTGAGCCACCAGGGCTGCCCTCAGTGTACTTTTAATATCTGCACAGTGTCAATGGCTCAATGTATTCAGTGTTTACAGGCCTGGTTCTTTCAGCCTACTTAACAGGTCCAACAACTATATGAATAATGTGTCTAATAATAATGATATTAGTAATGCTGATAGCTAAGGCATACTGAACACATGCTATGTGACAGGTGCTGTTTAACTGCTTTACAGGTATTAATCCATTTAATTCTTATAATTATTTTAAAGAAGGTACTGTTATCCCTATTTTGCAGATGGTGAACTAGGACACAGATAGTTTAAGAAACTTGCCCAAGGTTTCATAGCCAGTAAACGGAAGAGCAAGGATTAGTATCCTCTTATTTGCTTATCTTTAGTACTCCTTTATTCTTTTAGGCAACAGAGACATTTAGAAAATCTTGCTCTGTGACACATTGTTGATGCTTTGGCTATGATGATAAGCTCCTTCCTAGCATTATACATTATTGTCATGAATTAATCAGAAAACGTAGATTTTGTTAAGTCTATCATATTTAAATAAAAAATCAGTGTTATTTGAGCTCATGGGACTTCCCCACTCCATTTCACCAACTCTAAAGCTTGATGATTTTATTTATTTATTTTAAATTTTTTTTTTAAAGATTTTATTTACTTATGAGAGACACAGATTGAGAGAGAGGCACAGATACAGGCAGAGGGAGAAGCAGGCTCCATGTAGGGAGCCGACATGGGACTTGATCCCTGGTCCCCAGGATCACACCTTGGGCTGAAGGCGGCGCTAAACCACTTAGCTACCCAGGCTGCCCTGGGTAGAAAGCTTGATGATTTTATGTTCAGATCCTCAGTATTCTGCGCCAGTAGTGCATCCTCCCTGCTCTCTTGACCTTTCATACCAGTTTGTAAAATACTGTAATCTTCCTTGTACATTGGATAGTCATTAATACTATATGACTTCTTTTATCTTCGCCCTGAAATTGGCCAGTTTATAAATACTGTGCTCCATTATATGGGCTTTATATAATTTCATCAAAATATTTCTTTAAAAAATTTTTTTAAGATTTTATTTAGGGGATCCCTGGGTGGCGCAGCGGTTTGGCGCCTGCCTTTGGCCCAGGGCGCGATCCTGGAGACCTGGGATCGAATCCCACGTCGGGCTCCCGGTGCATGGAGTCTGCTTCTCCCTCTGACTGTGTCTCTGCCTCTCTCTCTCTCTCTCTGTGACTATCATAAATAAATTAAAAAAAAAAATTAAAAAAAAAGATTTTATTTATTTATTCACGAGAGACAGAGAGGCAGAGACACAGGCAGAGGGAGAAGCAGGCTCCATGCAGGGAGCCCAATGTGGGACTCAATCCCAGGACTCTGGGATCACAACCTGAGCGGAAGGCAGACGCTCGACCACTGAGCCACCCAGGCATCCCAAATTATTTCTTTAAAAAAAAATTCTGGGGATCCCTGGGTGGCTCAGCGGTTTAGCACCTGCCTTTGGCCCAGGGGGCAATCCTGGAGTCCCGGATTGAGTCCCATGTTCAGCTCCCGTCATGGAGCCTGCTTCTCCCTCTGCCTGTATCTCTGCCTCTCTCTCTATGTCTATCATGAATAAATAAATCTTAAAAAAATTTTTTTTTATTTAAATCAACTTGCTAACATAAAGTATAACACCCAGTGCTCATCTCATTATGTACACTCGTTAATGTCTAATCAAAATCTTTCTTTCAAGATTTGCAGATGACTCGAACATGATCAGTCCTGGGAACCCCTTTGTTTTTTTTAATTGTAGTATAGTCAACATTCAGTGTTATATTAGTTTCAGGTGTACAATATAGTGATTTAGTACTTTATACAACACCCTGTGCTCATCATAAGTGCAGTCCTCCTTAATTGCCATCATCTATTTCACTCATCTTCCCACCCACCTTCCCTCTGGTAACCATCAATTTGTTCTCAATAGTTAAGAGCCTGTTTCTTGGCTCACTTGTTCTCTTTCTTTCTTCCTCCTTTTTTCCCCTTTGCTCATTTGTTTTGTGTCTTAAATTCCACTTATGAGTTTTTGTTTTTATGAGTTTTTCATACAGTTTTTGTCTTTCTCCAACTGAGTTATTTCACTCAAACTCCATGTCGTTGCACTGGGAACTTTTTTTTTTTTTTTAAAACCTCTGAGTATTGTTACCTAATCATGGTAAATTATACCTTTTAGGCATTAGTGCCCTAAAAATAATTGCTGCCATTTATTATTTATTGTGTGCCAGGCATTATGCTAAGCAATTTGCATTAGGGTTTTTATGGAAATTAAGTGAAGTAATTTATGAAGTGTTTGTTATTTCTGTTTTAAAAATGAGGGAACTAAGATTCAGGGAGGTTAAATAATTCCCAAGGTTACACCAAAGAACCTTGATTTGTATTCAAGTCTGTCTGATAGTAGAATTTGCTTCTAAAATCAAAGTATTATGTTGTGGCATAATACTATAAAATTATTTTGTAAAGTTTTGTTAAAGATGAAAATTATCTAGAAATACTATATCCTCGAGTTGTGTATACTTGGCAGTATTTAGATGGTATTAGCTAATTGGGAAGTGACCTATCTTAGATTTTTTTTAATCTTTTTTTTTTTAAGATTTTAATTTATTTATTCATTAGATAAGCAGAGACACAGGCAGAGGGCAAAGCAAGCTCCCTGCAAGGAGCCTGATGTGGGACTCGATCCTAGATCTCAGGATCACACTCTGAGCCAAAGGCAAACACAACCTCTGAGCCACCTAGGCGTCCCCCAAAAAATCTGTTTTTAAATAACAATTATATTTGCTTACTTTTGTTTTAAAGAGTGAACTAAGAGCAAATCCAGAAGTGTTAACATATTTGTTGACATGGAAAGATCGTAATATGTATGAAGGTTGATTATAAAACTGCACAGTATGAGTACTTTAAAAAAAAAATCAATGCATATAAACAGAGCAAAATGTTAACAGCAGATTGTAGCAGCCACCCTTGGCTACCCTTAGAATCCATTACTGAGTTCTACTGCCCATGCCGTACCTCATACTAACTATAAATAAGACTTTATTTTAAAAGATTTTATTTGTTTATTCATGAGAGACAGAGAGAGAGAATGGCAGAGACATAGGCAGAGGGAGAAGCAGGTTCCATGCAGAAAGCCCAATGTAGAACTCGATCCCAGGACTCTGGGATCATACCCTGAGCCAAAGGCAGATGCTCAACTGCTGAGCCACCCAGGCGTCCTAAATAAGACTCTTGGGGATGGAGCCAGGCATCAATAGTTTTAAAGTTTTCTTGGTGATTTCAATATGCATACTAGCTTGAGAACCACTGCTTACATGGTAGAATGATAGGGTTTTTTATTTTATGTTCTTGAAATTCTATTATAATGGGCATTTATTACCTAAGTGATTTTTTTTTAAGTGTAAATTTTAAGGTATGAAAAAATCCTTGTTACTAGTTTTTAAAAGTTGTAATTTATTCATAAATCAAGATTATTTTCCTTGTTGTCATTGAATTAGATATTAGTGTATTTTACAATCATATTTCAAGTCTACAAGTTACATACAACCTTAGAGGGACTTCTGTATCCTTTAAAAAAAATCAGTACTAGATTTTCAGACCAATTTTTGTATATGTTGTTTTAAATCACCACATGTATCTGGATCCTTCACTATGAAGAAACAGGCTTCATGAATCATTGGGAAATATTATAATGATTATAACTCTTATTGAGCCCATGAGCCTAAAATTAGAAAATCTTAAGAATCCTTAAAAGTGGAAGGGACTGTAGAAATTATCTGGTCCAGTGTAAAAGTTTCTCTTCATCTCTGGCACAAAGTCATTTATTACCTGCTTAGATAGGTCCAAATAGGAATGAACTCACTAATCCTTAAGAACACTATTCCATTTTTGAAGAGTTCAAATTGTTAAAAATCTATTCCTTATGTTAGAGCCAAAATCTGTCTCTAATTTTTACCCTTTAAGGGCAGCCCGGGTGGCTCAGCGGTTTAGCGCCGACTTCAGCCCAGGGCCTGATCCTGGAGACCCGGGTTAGAGTCCCACATTGGGTTCCCTGCATGGAGCCTGTTTCTCCCTCTGCCTGTGTCTCTGCCTCTCTCTGTGGATCTCTCATAAATAAAATAAAATAATAAAATAAATAAAATAATAAAATAAATAAAATAAAATAAAATAAAAAAATATAAAATAAAATAAAATATATAAAATAAAAAATAATGAAATAAATAAAATAAATATAATAAATAGGATAAATAGAATAAATAAAATAAATATAATAAATAAAATAAACGCTATATGGAGGGGTGCTGGGGTGGCTCTGTTGGTTAAGTGGCCGCCTCTTGATTTCAGGGTGGTTCATGATCTCAGGGGATGGAGCACTGAGACGGGCTTCATAGTCAATAGGGAGTCGACTTAAGGATTCTCTCTCCCTTTTTTCCTTTTCCTGCTCACTCTCTCTATAATAAATAAAATCTTTAAAAATCTAAAATAAATAAATCTTAAATAAAAGCTATATGAAATAAAAAAAAAAGTACTAGAACTTTGAAAGGCTTCTTAAATATTTTAAATGTCTAATTATAAATAACCAGAGCAGCTAACTTCTCTTTTTCATACTGCATCATTTTTTTTCTTCCTCTAGGAACTCCAGCGGGCTAAGCAAGAAGTCCTCTCTTTGCGAAGAGAGAATTCTACACTAGATGCCGAATGCCATGAAAAAGAAAAGCATATTAATCAGCTACAAACAAAAGTGGCTGTTTTAGAACAGGAAATCAAGGATAAGGACCAGCTTGTTTTAAGAACAAAAGAAGCATTTGATACAATCCAGGAACAAAAGGTCTATTTAAACATTTTTTAAACAAATTGTTGATCACATTTACAAGTGATGCTTTTTTTAAACACAAACATCCTATTAATTATTTTTGTTTTAAAAAATATGTATCAGGTGGCTTTAGAAGAGAATGGTGAGAAAAATCAGGTACAGCTAGGAAAACTTGAAGCTACAATAAAATCATTATCAGCAGAACTTCTTAAGGTTTGTTTTTAAAAATAATAGAATATTAAATTTCATTGGGTTAAGTAGAGATATACATATGAAGCTCTTTTACAGGCAAATGAAATTATCAAGAAGTTACAGGGGGATCTGAAAACTTTAATGGGTAAATTAAAACTGAAGAATACAGTAACTGTTCAACAAGAGAAACTCTTGGCTGAGAAGGAAGACAAATTACAAAAGGAACAAAAGGAATTACAAGATGTTGGACAGGCTCTCCGAATTAAAGAGCAAGAGGTAGTGAATATTCTATATTTTTGCGTGTGTGACTACTTCTAGAGTATAACCACTTTTCTCAGGTTTTTAAAAAAATGTGTTATATTAGAGAAGAGCTTTGGCTTTTTTATCCCCCCAAAAGAACATAACTAGCTTCAGCACAAGTTAACTATTTCTTTTTAGATTTTATTTATTTGAGAAACAGAGAGAGAGGCAGAGACACGGGCAGAGGGAGAAGCAGGCTCCATGCAGGGAGCCCAATGTGGGACTTGATCCCAGGTCCCCAGGATCACACCGTGGGCTGAAGGCGGCGCTAAACCGCTGAACCATCTGGGCTGCCCAAGTTAACCTATTTCAATTTGAAAAGTTAGTTATCATGACTTAGATACCTTGAGTGTTTGTTATATATACGTACACATACAGGTGTTATGCAGGTGAATTATAATTCATTTATCTATTTAATAGTTAATGGTATTTAATTAATAGAGATACATTCCTTAGTTTTTATTTAGCCTTTATTATACTAATAAGAGAGGATTGATATTTCAGGTATGCAAATTACAAGAACAGTTAGAAGCTACTGTTCAAAAGCTTGAAGAAAGCAAACAGCTTCTAAAAAATAATGAGAAGTGTAAGTATTTTACCTTTTTATGTAAATGAGATTTATAATTGTTCTATTCATCTGAAAATTTTGAGTTCATAAAAGTCTAGGTAAATCAAGATATTGCTACAGCCAAATAATTTGTTTTAATTACATTGTCTTCATGTCTTTCCTATAGTAACTTGTATATCAGTTGCCCTGTAAAGCAGTTATCATTATAACAAAAACCGTATTAAATGTCTCAGTAACCCAAAATTAAGTGTTGAAAATATTGATTGTAATTTAAATTCTTCATATTAAAGGTCTTCACTATTCCTTATTTTAATTGTTATATTTATCTAATAGTAATAACATGAATTATTTGAAACTGAAATATAAGATTAAGCTTTAACATTTTCTCAGTTTTTTTTTTTTAAGATTTTATTTATTCATGAGAGAGAGAGAGAGAGAGAGAGAGGCAGAGACACAGGCAGAGGGAGAAGCAGGCACCATGCAGGGCGCCCGACACGGGACTCAATCCCTGGGGAGAGAGAGAGAGGCAGAGACACAGGCAGAGGGAGAAGCAGGCACCATGCAGGGCGCCCGACACGGGACTCAATCCCTGGGGACTCAGGGAGCCCGACACGGGACTCAATCCCTGGGACTCCAGGATCACGCCCTGGGCCAAAGGCAGGTGCTAAACCACTGAGTCACCCAGGGATCCTCACATTTTCTCAGTTTTTAGTATTGGTTATCAGACAAGAGTATGAACTTCAAATAAGCTGTAAGATATTGTTCTAGAAGTGAAAGCCTTCAAAGAGATCCAAGACTAGCAGAAATACGTACTTCTGATAGTAATAAAGAGTTCTATGTATGTGGTGGTTGCTAAGAGTCTTTAATGATAAGCATTTAGGTGAACCTATATTTTCCTGTGATATAAGCTATTCTGAAAGACTTAAAAAGATCTCAATATAACTTTTAAATGTTTAAAGTTATTAGAAAATTAAAAAGTCAAAATTCTTTACCTTGTTTTGTTCTTTTATTTAAGTAATCACATGGTTAAATAAAGAACTAAATGAAAATCAGCTAGTGAGAAAACAAGATGTATTGGGACCTTCTACCACTCCACCTGTGCATTCTAGCAGTAACACAATTAGAAGTGGAATTTCTTCTAACTCTAATGTGGTAAGATTTAAATTAAGATGTGAGTGGTCTTAGTAAATTGCCTAAAATAAAAATGTTGCCAGACTAAGGAAGTCTCCATGACTAATATGACTAGATATTGATTAGCACTGAGATACAGGTTAAGTCCCACCTGGAAGTGGGATATATAGGTAAACTTGCTCTTAATAAAGAGGCTATATTTCAAGGGTGCACTTTTTATTTTTTTAAATTTTTATTTATTTATTTATTTTATTTTTTTAAGGATGTTATTTATTTATTCATGAGAGACACAGAGATAGAGAGAGAGTGAAGGAGAGGGAGAATCAGGCTCCATGCAGGGAGCCTGACGTGGGACTTGATCACGGATCTCCAGGATCAGGCCCTGAGCTGAAGGCGGTGCTAAACCGCTGGGCCACCCGGGCTACCCAAGGGTGCACTTTTAAAAATTGGATATAGAAATCATTCAGTAATAAGTAATGCCAAATGTGCTAAAGAAGGGAGTATTCTGGGGACCTTAAGAAGGGAAAACAGAGTTTGAGCTCAAGTTGGAACTATGATAGAAGGAGCCCAAACTGAATTCTAATTTTAAGAGAAAAGAGAAAGAAATGTCCTTTTATCAGTCTGTCAGCTCCAGTTTCTAGAAGGAAGTAGTTAATGAGATTTAAGGTTTTTAGCTCCCAGGACCAGGTCTCTTGCTTTTTCCTTGCAAGAAATTGGGAGAAAAAGAAGAGCAACTCCTTACATCTGGGAGCTGGCTTGGTACTATCACCAAGGCCCTGGTGTTGCTAGGAGAGCTAGCCTAGCACTCACAACTAGGTCTTGGGGCTCTCCTGTTGAACATAAATAATTTCACAGAATATCAACATCAGGCAAGGCCACTCTGTGACTGTGACAGATCAAGACAAAAACAGGATCACATCATAATCATGTCTGAACACAATAAAAAAAAAAAAAAGGAACATTGCTAAACCACAAAATGGGAAACATTCTCCCGTCTTGGCTAACATGATTTACTGCTCCTTCTTTACCAACTACGGTTTTGGCCTCAATGCATTAATACTTACCTAATAAGATTTATTTCAGATACTGAGTCATACAGTTATCCCCATTTCCAGATAGCATCTGAACCACAACAAGGCCACACTTTATTAAACTGTTCCTTGAAACACCTAACACATAAGTCTAATAAAGTCCCTTTTAACACCTACATACTGTCACACCCCCTCTTACTAGATTTCCCACAGTATGCAGTCTCCATTGTTTGCAAGGAGCAGTAAACCCAGGGTGTACACATATAGACATGTTTCTGGTAGTCATTTGTTGGAGAGCATTGGCAGAGGATTTAAAATGCAAATACCTAACTGTATTTATAAATTAGATTGACTTGATGTTTAAAAGAATAGATTTTTGCTAAGTTGGAAAAAGGTGTGGAAAGAAGTACCTAGCACTGAATTACAACTTGAAGAAATTTGAATCTTAACCTTCTGAATTGATGATAAATAGCTACGTAAAAGGTGTTTTTGTTGTGTAGCCAGTGATCTTATACAGTTGCTTCTTAAGGTTTGTGTTTCAGTTCTCTTATAAACTCTTTTCATGACCTTAGTTAATGGTGTTGTCACTATATTTGAAAATTAGTGGCAAAGCAAATTACTGTCAGAATCAGTCCATTTAAGAACACATACCTTGTTCTCATTCTGGCAGAAAATTATTTTTATTTTGTATCTGATTGGCATATTGATCTATGACTCCACCCTTCCCCCATCCCATTTTCGGGAATGGAAGATCTATAGGGAACCAAGGTAATTCAGAGAGGTCATTTGAAGTCATTTCAAAGACAGGTCCAGTGGTTCATTTTGTTAAGCTTGCAAGGCCACTCCTTAAGAAAGCTTAGATATCCTAGTCTCATGCTATTATTTATTATTAAAGCAGAGTTTTGTGTTGTCATGATAAAATTGGCCTCTAAAGATAGTGTTTTTAAGTATTATAACAGTGTCTCATAGATCAGTAAATACTATTTAGAACTAATAACTCATCCTTACCTTTTTATGTTTTTATTTTTAGGTTGATGGTAGACTGACTTACCCAAGTTTTGGGATTGGTTATCCTATCTCCTCTGCATATGCATTCCAGAATAACTTTCCTCATCCTGTATCTGCCAAAAATACCAACCACCCAATTTCAGGACCAAAGGTAGACAAATTAACTAATACTTTTTTGGGAGGAAATATAGCAAGCTAGTAACAAATTTTTTTCTTTTAAAGATTTATTAGTGTTTTGGTCAGTTGCTAAGTATTAGGTTAATAGATAAATATATTCCAGAATATCTAGTTTATGCTTATAGGAAGTACTACCTGTACTATATGGTATTTCTTGAGTCACTATAATTTATAAAAAGCTGGACATTACTCTCCTTAAATTTTATTTATCCCTGTTGAACCGTTTTCCATTTTTATTCATTCTCTATTACAATTCTCAAACCTAACTAGAATTACTGACCTCATACTGCTGATGTATTAGCTATGGTGACATTTTTGGATTTTACTGCCAGGACTTTAAGGTGTGATAAGGTAGACTTATAGCATATTCTAAAATGTAGTTCTGGCAACATTTTCTTAAATAGCATAGAACTAGCATTTCCTTCAATGTGATATTTGCTGAGATTTTTTTCTACCCACTTGAGTTCTTCATCATCATTGTTAGTACTTAATGTCTTAGGTTTATATATTGTTTTCACATGTATTATAATTTTATTTTCACAATAATTCACCCAGACCAGCCACTGATTTTTTTTTTTTAAGATTTTACTTATTTATTCATGAGAGACACAGAGAGAGAGGCAGAGACACAGGCAGAGGGAGAAGCAGGCTCCATGCAGGAAACCCAGTGTGGGACTCCATCCTGGGATTCTAGGATCACACCCTGAGCCAAAAATGCTCAACTGCTGAGCCACCCAGGCATCCCAGACCAGCCACTGATTCTATTTTCATTCTTAAGTTTAGGTCAAAATTGATTGTTTTGTAAATCATAGAAACAATTTTGAAAAGATTTTTTTTTTAAAGATGTATTTATTTTAGAGAGTGTGCACAAGGAGGGGAGAGGCAAAGTGAGAGAATCTCAAGCAGACCTCCTGCTGAGCCTGGAGCCTGATGTGGGCTTGATCCTGTGACCTTGAGATAATGACCTGAGCAAAAATCAAGAGTCAGAGGCTTAATTAACTGACTCAGCCACCCCAGGCGCCCCTGAAAACAATATTTTGAATGGAGGACTTTGAATTTGTTTTTATAAACCCTTTATCAAATTAGTTTCGGGCTGCCCTACAAATAAGCTGACTGTGTTGCTTAGGCCTATGCTTCTTTTTAACTTTTAAAGTCTTTTTAGAGCACCTGGGTGGCTTAGTGGTTGAGCGTCTGCCTTTGGCTCAACATGAGATCCTGGGATCAAGCTCCGCATCAGGCTCCCCACAGGGAGCCTGTTTCTCCTTCTGCCTATGTCTCTGCCTCTCTCTGTATGTCTCTCATGAATAAATAAATAAAATATTTATTTTAAAAAAGCCTTTTTAACTATATGTTTTTGGTTTGTCTCTTTATTTTCTCCTCTGTTTTGTTTCTTAAGCTCCACATGAGTGAAATCATGTGGTATTTGTCTTTCTTTGACTTATTTCACATACTCCATCTATGTTGTTGCAAATAGCAAGATTTCATTTCTTTTTTATGGCTGGGCAATATCACATTGTATATATATATACCACATTTTCTTGATCCTTTCATCTGTCGGTGGACACTTGGGCTCCTTCCAGAATTTGGCTATTGTAAATAATGCTGCTGTAAACATAGAGGTGTACATATCTTTTCACATTAGTGTTTTCATATTCTTTGGGTAAATACCCAGTTGTGGAATTTTACTGGATCATACAGTAATTCTATTTTTTAATTTTTTAAGGAACCTTCATACTGTTTCACACAATGGCTGCATCAGTTAGTGTTCTCACCAACTGTATATGAGGGTTCCTTTTTCTCCACATCCTTGCCAACACTTGTTTCTTGAATATTATTGTTTCTTAATATACTCAAATGTGATTGCATCTTGGGATTAATATTTTTCTTGAGAATATTATTGAATTGTTTTTTCATTTCATTTTAAAGTTTTTTTTTTTTTTTTTAAAGATTTTATCCATTTATTCATGAGAGACACGGGCAGAGGGAGAAGAAGCAGGCTCCATGCAGGGAGCCTGATAGAGACTCGGTCCCGGGTCTCCAGGATTAGGCCCTGGGCTGAAGGTGGCGCTAAACGGCTAAGCTACCCGGGCTGCCCAATTAAGTCTATTTCTTGCTTTGACACACACTCTCATTTTTTCCTGTGTTTTGTTTTTTAAATTTCACATATGAGTGAAATCATATGGTATTTGTCTTTCTCTATCTGACATATTTCACTTAGCATTGTATTCTATAGCTCCATCTGCGTCACTGTAAGTGGCAAGATTTAATTTTATGGCTGTATAATATTCCATTGTGTATATATACCACATCTTCTTTATCCATTCATCAACTGATGGACACTTGGACTATTTCCATATCTTGGCTATTATAAATAATTCAGCTATACACATAGGGATGCATGTATCCCTTTGCATTAGTGTTTTGTATCCTTTGGATAAATACCTAGTAGTGTGATTGCTGGATCATAAAGTAGTTCTATTTTTAACTTTTTGAGGAGCCTCCACACTGTTTTTCTTTTTTTTTTTTTAATTTTAAACAGCTTTCCAAGAATATATATAATATCCAATGTGAGGACAAGAAATACTACTTTCCAGATAGTTACCTAGTTTATAGGTCTCAATATCACTTACAAGATTACCTTTATAGTTCTGGAATTGGAGGAATCATTGTAACAAGGATGTTCCTAAACATAGGAACAAGGCTTTCAGGGTTTCCTATATCACTTATCTCTGTATCCTTTTGATCATGTACCCCCAAAAGTTATAAAACAAAAGGAAACCTAAAACAAAACACGTTGAGCTTGAACCTCTAATACAGGAATATTTATTTATTTGTGAATTGTATGCATATACTACTCAACTACTGTATTATGTACTTAACAGCATTGTTTAGTGGTTAAGAAGGTGGAATCTGATGTTAGAGTTGATCTTGCCTTTAGGGATGCCTGGTGGCTCAGTTGTTGAGCATCTGGCTCAGGTAGTGATCCCTGGATCCTGGAATTGAGTCCATATCAGGCTCCCTGCAGGAAGCCTGCTTCTCCCTCTGCCTATGTCTTTGCCTCTCTCTGTCTCTCATGAATAAATAAATAAAATCTTAAAGAAAAAAAGAAATCCTGCCTTTATATGTGAATTGGGCCAGCCACTGAAACATAAACAAAAAAGAAGAAACTTCTCTCATGCTTCAGTGTCTTCTCTTATAAAGTGGAGCAATAATTTTTTATCTACCTTACTGGATTTATTGTGAGGATTAGGTGAGTTAATACATTTGATTGGATAACTGCTTCATTATGTTATCTATGAATATAATATTCAAATTTTAGAAATTAAAGAGTGAAATTAAAAATATATATATTAAATTTATAACATTTTCTTCTCCTACCTCAGTGTGTAGTCATAATCACTGCCTACTTTGGAGATCACTGATCTAGGTAGTCTTGTGCTAGCAGCTACAGTGATTAAAACATCATCTTTTTAGTTGTAGTAAAAATAAGATCATTTTATTTCATGATATTGAAACTTTTATACCTGATGCCTTTAAATGTTACTGTTAAGATTTAGTACAGTTAAGTAGGTGTTTAACTGTGAGGATATAAAATTACATGAGTTAAATTAAACAAGAACAAATCATGCTGAAAGAAATACAAAGTATTTTGAAAGATTGTGCCATGCTGTCAAATAGAACATTTTGTAATATTAAAGCAAGATAAACAAAATAATTTCTCCTTTATTTTTGAAGACAATAATCACCAAGGATTCATTCATTTGATAAATATTTAATGAATGCCTAATATAGACAAGCATTGTTCTAGTTACAAGAGACATGGCAGTGAACAAGACCAAGTCCTTACCAATATGGTGCTTACATTTTTTTTTTTAATTTTTATTTATTTATGATAGTCACATAGAGAGAGAGAGAGGCAGAGACACAGGCAGAGGGAGAAGCAGGCTCCATGCACCAGGAGCCCGACGTGGGATTTGATCCCGGGTCTCCAGGATCGCGCCCTGGGCCAAAGGCAGGCGCCAAACCGCTGCGCCACCCAGGGATCCCGCTTACATTTTTTTAAAAGATTTTATTCATTCATTATTTCGTTCATGAGATACAAGAGACACAGGCAGAGAGAAGCAGACTCCTTGCAGGGGGCCCTATGTGGGACCTTGGGATCACGCCCTGAGCTGAAGGCAGACACTCAATCACTGAGCTACCCCGCAGGAGTCCTTGGTGCTTACATTTTGTGGTGAAAACCCCATTATGATTGCAAACTACAGTATCTATTAAAGTATTATGAAAAACATGTTACTTGAGATGTCTGGGTGGGTCAGTGGTTTAAGTGTCTGCCTTTGGCTCAGGACATGATCTCAGGGCCCTGGAATTGAGCCCCGCATCATATTCTCTGCTCAGTGGGAAGTCTGCTTGTCCCTCTCTCTCTCTCTCTCTCTCTGCCCCTCATCCCTGCTCATGTTCTCTCTCTCACTCTGCTCTCCCTCCAAATCTTTAAAAAAAAAAAACAAAAACTAAGATGCTATTTGATGTCAAGGAAAATACTTAATGATAATATCACTGAAACATTTTGTATTAATTTAAATTTTTTTGAAAGAGTGAGCAGGGGGTGGAGGGGCATAGGGAGAATGAGAATAATCTTAAAGTGGGCTCCACTTAGCACGAGCCCTACTTGGGGCTCAGTCTCACAACCCTGAGATCATGACCTGAGCTGAAATCAAGAGTCAGATGTTTAATCAACTGAGCCACCCTAGCTGAAACATTTTAGAGTGATGATCAGATTTCATCTTGAAGTTTATGTGGGAGATTTTTCTGTAATGAGAGAGTATTATCTAAGATTAGATGATTGATTTATCTTGATAGTATTTAGCCCACAATGTTTATTCAGAGACAGATTTTACCTAGAGATAGCATTTCTCAGTTTGATTAACCACATCATTCACCAGATGGTTCCAAATTAATTTTTGCTTATTTTGTGGTAACTGTTTTAAAAAATAATATATCAGCATGAGAAGCTACCAAATACACAAAAGGATATAACTGTCTAAATGTCCGTCCTACGGTCCCTAGTTGTCTTTTCAGAGAAGATGACTCTGGAGTTTCTTTTGATATAATCCAAATATATTAAAAGCATATACAAAAATATATATGTGTATGTGTATGTTTGTTTGTACACGAGTGGTTTTATATTTAAGCATAAATAGTCCATGCTTTTTTCCATTTGGTAAATACCCAGTAGGAGTTACCAGATTCATATGGCATTTCTATTTTTAATATTTTAAGGAATCTTCATACTGTTTACCTTCATACTGTTTTCCACAGTGGTACACCAATTTATATTCCCATCAGTAGTGCTTGAGGTTTCCTTTTTCTCCACATCCTTTTTTTTTTTTTTAATCTTTTTTTAAAAATTTTTTTATTTATTTATGATAGTCACAGAGAGAGAGAGAGGCAGAGACATAGGCAGAGGGAGAAGCAGGCTCCATGCACCGGGAGCCCGACGTGGGATTCGATCCTGGGTCTCCAGGATCGCGCCCTGGGCCAAAGGCAGGCGCTAAACCGCTGCGCCACCCCAGGATCCCTTTCTCCACATCCTTACCAGCATTTGTTCTTTCTTGTCTTTTCGTTACTGATCATTCTGACAGGTGTAAAGTTATATCACATTGTGGTTTTGATTTGTATTTCCTTGATAAATAGTGATGTTGAGCATGTTTTCATGTGGCTACCTGTATATCTTTGGAAAAACTGTTCAGTTTCTCTGCTCATTTTTTAATTGGATTATTTGTGGGGGGAGGTTGGTGTTGAGTTGTGACACTTTTATATGTGGATATTAACCCCTTACTGGATGTAGCATTTGCAAATATCTTCTATTCAGTAGGTGGTCTCTTTGTTTTGTTGATAGTTTTCTATTCAAAAGCTTTTTATTTTGGTGTAGTCCCATTAGTTTATTTTTGCTTTTATTTCACTTGCCTTGAGATACCTATCCAGGAAAATGTTGCTAAGGCTGATGTTGCTAAGAGAGTAATGGCTGTATTTTCTTCTAGGAGTTTTACAGTTTCAGGTCTCACATTTGGGTCTTTAATCCATTTTATTTTTGCGTGTGGTCTAAGAGTGTAGTCCAGTTTGAATCTAGCGCATGTAGCTATCCAGTTTTCCCAGCACCATTTAAAGAGTCTGCTGTGTTTTGCCTCACTGGTATATATTCTTACATCATGTGATATAGATTAATTGGCCATATAAGGATGGGTTTATTTCTGCATATCCTATTCTGTTCTATTGATCTGTGTGTCTATTTTTGTGTCAGTACCACACTGTTTTACTATAGCTTTGTAGTATATCTTGAAATGTACCTCCAGCTGCATTGTTTTTTCTCATGAACTGCTTTGGCCACTCAGTGCCTTTTGTGATTCTGTAGAAATTTTAGTATTGTTTGTTGTAGTTCTATGAAAATTACTGTTGATATTTTGATAGGGATTGCACTGAATCTGTAGATTGCTTTGGGTATTATGGACATTTTAACAATATTCTTCTAGTCCATGAGCGTGATACATCTTTGCATTTGTTTGTATAGTCTTCAGTTTCTTTCATCCAGTGTTTGATAGTGTTCAGAGGGTATATCTAACTTCCTCAGTTAAGTTTATTCTTGGGTATTTCACTCTTTTTTTTTTTTTAAGATTTTATTTATTTATTCATGAGGGACACAGAGAGAGAGAGGCAGAGACACAGGCAGAGGGAGAAGCAGGCTCCATGCAGGGAGCCTGACATGGGACTCGATCTCGGGTCTCCAGGAACTCACCCTGGGCTGAAGGTGGCGCTAAACCGCTGAGGCACCCGGGCTGCCCTATTTCACTCTTCCTTATGCAATTGTAAATGGATTTGTTTTCTGTTTTTTAAAGATTTTATTTATTCATGAGAGACAGAGAGGCAGAGATAAAGGCAGAGGGAGAAGCAGGCTCCATGCAGGGAGCCTGATGGTAGGACTCGATCCCAGGACTCCAGGATCATGCACTGGGCTGAAGGCAGGCACTCAACTGCTGAGCCACCTGGGCATCCCTAAGATGCTTAATTTTCATCCATGGGTTTCATTCAGTGTATCTAAAAAACTTTATTTTATTTATTTATTTCAGAGAGAGAGCACATGAGTAAGGGAGAGGTAGAGGGAGAGGAAGAAGGAGCAGCAGACTTCCCGCTGAGTGTGGAGCCTAACGTGGGGCTCAGTCTCAGGACACTGAGATCATGACCTGAGCCAAAGTCAGAAGCCTAGCTGATGAAGCCATCTAGGTGCCCCTAAAATTTTATTGATGAGCTTCAGAACTTTCCAGTTACATTTTAAGTCAGGTTATTGAGGTATCATTTACACACAGTAAAATTCAGCTTTTGTAGTGTACTAAAAAAATTCTGTGGTAAAATACATATAACATAGAATTTACTGTTTTAACCTTTTTAAATATTTATTTATTTATTTATTTGAGATTGAGTGAGAGAGCATGAGTGGGGGTACAAAGGGAGAAGAAGAAGCAGGCTCCCTGCCCAGCAGAGAGCTTGAGGTGGAGTTTGATTCCCAGGATCCCAGGATCATGACCTGAGCCGAAGTCAAACACTTAACCGACTGAGCCACCTAGCGCCCCTTAATCTTTTTAAAGTTTAGAATTAAAAATTGTGTACACACTGGCAATGTTTTAAATATATTCATAGTGTTGTCCAACCATCTCCACCAACCATCTCCAGAACTCTTTTCACCTTGTAAAACTGAAACTCTATACCCATTAACCAATAATTTCCCCATTTCCCCCATGCCTCCCAGCTCCTAGTAACCCCAGTTCTACTTTCTGTCTCTGATTTTGACTATTCTAAGTACCTCATATAAAGTTGAATCATCATATAGTATTTGTTTTTTTGTTACTGGCTTATTTCACTTAGTATATGTCATCAGGGTTCATCCATGTTGTAGCATACATTAGAAATTTCTCCCTTTATAGGGCTGAATAATATTCCATTCTATATAATACATTTTGCTTATCTGTTGATGGACACTTAAGTTGCTTCTGTGTTTAGCTGTTAAGAATAATGCTTCTATGAACATAGGTGTACAAATATGTCTTCAAACAAATATGTCTTCAAGCCCTATTTTCATTTCTTTTGGGTATATAATCAGAAATAGAATTGCTGGTAGCACTTCTACTTTGCATTTTTTGTGCAACTGCTATAATGTTTTCCATAGCAGTTGTACCATTTTACATTCCCATTAATGATGTACAAGAGTTCTAATTTTTCCACATCCTTGCCAACACTTGTCTCTCTCTCTCTCTCTCTCTCTCTCTCTCTTTTTTTAAATAGCCATCCTAATGGGTGTGGTATCTCCTTGTACTTTTGATTTGTATAGCCCTAATGATCAGTGATGTTGAGCATCTTTTCATATTCTATTGGCTATTTGTATATTTCTTTTGGAGAAGTGCTTATTCAGATTATTTGCCCACTTTTGTTTTTTTGTTTTGTTTTGTTTTAATTCAAGTTGGCATCGTGTTATATTAGTTTCAGGTGTACAATATAGTAATTCAAAACCACATATCATTCAGTGCTCATCACAAGGGCACTCTTTAATACCCATCAGCTATTTAGCCCATCCCCTCACACCACCCCCCTTCTGGTAACCATCAGTTCTCTATAATTAAGAGTCAGTTTGTCTTTCTTATTTTTTCCCCTTTGCTTGTTTTGTTTCTTAATTCCACTTATGGATGAAATCATAGGGTATTTGTTTTTCTCTGACCTATTTTGCTTAGCATTATAGCTTCACTCATGTTGTTGCAAATGGCAAGATTTCATTTTTTGTGCTGAATAATATTCCATTGTGTAAATATATATCACATCTTTATCCATTCATCAGTTGATGGACATGTGGGCTGTTCCTATGACTGGGTAAATAATGCTATGATAAACATAGGGGTACATGGAATTGTTTTCTTAATTTCCCTCTCTTACCTCATTATTAGTGTATAGAAATGTTAGGTTTTCTTCTAATGACTGGTGGAGAAAATTAAAGACAGCAGAGCCAGGCAGTAGGTTCGAGAGTGCTTTAATGGGGAACACTCCTGGGCGAGGTTCTGTCACTTGGAGAGGCCCGAGTCCGGGAAGTCACACCCAGGCAAACCGCAGGGGGAGTTTATAAAGAGTTTTTAGCGGGGAAGATGGGGGCAGGGCAGCATTTCGATTAGGGCAAGGGTTACAGGTCTTTGTAAATCTTTTATTTTTATTTATTTATTTATTTTTTATGATAGTCACCCAGAGAGAGAGAAAGAGGCAGAGACACAGGCAGAGGGAGAAGCAGGCTCCATGCACCGGGAGCCCGACGTGGGATTCGATCCCCGGTCTCCAGGATCGCGCCCTGGGCCAAAGGCAGGCGCCAAACCGCTGCGCCACCCAGGGATCCCGGGTTACAGGTCTTTGTAAGCTAAATTAGGGTAGGGCGGCAAGGCAAGGCAGTGGCAGGGATGATGGGGGTGGGGCAGCAAGGCGGCTTTATTGGGAGGTTGCTGGCCTGGGGTCGGCCGTTTTGAGGTCCCCAATCTCGCCAGCCCAACAAGAAACACAACCAATTTCTGTATATTTTGTGTCCTGGAGTTTCACTGAGTTTACTTATTCTAATAGTTTTTTTGTAGTCTTTAGAGTTTTCTAGGTATGGTATCATGTCATCTGCAAATAGTGACTGTTTTAACTTATTCCTTACTAGTTTGTATGCCTTTTATTTCTTGTCTGATTGCTGTAGCTAGAGTGAACATCCTTGTGCTCTTCCTGATGGGGAAAGGTTTCAGTTTCTCACCATTCAGTATGATTTTGGCTGTGGTTTGTCATATGTGGCCTTTATTATGTTGAAGTATGTTTTCTCCAGACCCACTTTATTGAGAATTTTTATCATAAATGAATATTGGATTCCTTAAATGCTTTTGCTTAATCTATTGAGATGATCATGTGATTTTTAGTTATTTTGCTTATGTGGTATTTCACATATTGATTGATTTGCAGATATTGGACCATCCTTGCATCCTAGGAATAAATCCCACTCTCCAGCAGACTCTGCACTGAGCATGGTGCCTGACATGGGATGGGGCTCAATCTCTTGACCTGAGATCATGACCTCCCCTGAAACCAAGAGTCAGATGCTTAATTGACTGAGCCACCCAAGTGTGACCCCCCCCAACTGATTTCTTTTTTAGCAATAATTGAATTTACTACTTTTGTCTTCTAATCTTCATACTAACTTCATAAGTAATTGCTCTATTACCTTTAGTGTATGTTTGCTTTTTTGTTTTTGTGAAAGTTTTTCCTTTCCTAATTTTCTAATTATGGCCTTTTCTTTTGCACTTAAAGGAGTTTCTTTAGAAAGTGACTTTTTTCTCTGGGTACTTTTATGATTTTCTTTTTTTCATTGATTTTTTTTTCCCCCCAAGATCTTATTTCTGCTGTGTCTTGATGTGGTTCATGTATATCATTATCCGCTTAGGGCTTTTTATTGAGGACTTGTTATCAGGGGTTAATGGTTGACAGCTTAGAAAATTGTGGTCATTATTTCACTTTTTTTTTTTTTTTTCGTTACTTCCTTTCAGTACTCCAGGGGGAGAGGCAGAGGGAGAGGAGAGAGAATCCCAGGCAGACTCCATGATATGGGGCTCAGTCTCACACCCCTGAGATTATGACCTGAGCCAGAATCAAGACTCAGATGCTTAACGGACTGAGCCACCAAGGCACACGTTTATAGCTTCTTTCTCATCAGAATTCCACTTTGCAACTTCCACTCATCCCAACCTCCCTAAATTCTGATCCTGATCTCTTCCATATGGCATTTATGATTTCCCTCTGTACTTTAATTTAGGTAAAAATTTAGGTAAAAAAATGCCTCTACTTGGAAAGCTAGAAGGCTTGTAGGTATCACACTTCTCTCAAAGATCACAGTTGTGTACTATTACGTGGTGTTTAGTATTTGAGACCATTCTTTTTAATTTGTTCAGTTTCCTAATTTTTGATTTTTGCCTGTGTCTTATGAATTGATATCTGATACTTTCTTAATATTTCTTTTCCATATTTATTTTTCTGTAGGAAATACTAGAATCAGCTTGTTCACTTTAAAAAATCCTTTTTCTTTTTAAGGTTATCATGTGAAATGCATAGATTACTGTAGGGAGAACTAAAATGTCTTTGGAATATTGAACCTTGATAGGTATATTAGCATATACCTTCTTAATTCATAATTTTAACCTATAAAGTTAGTATCTGTGTATTGCTATTTTATTGTGACTTTTTCTAAAAATAGTTTTCTCATGCCTTTTCCTTTAGTATGCAAGTAGTCATGATTTTTTTTAGCCTGTGTGGTGATTTATATGTATACCTTTTTCTAATATGCAACCTCTTTATAAATTTCTGGTGTGAAACCTCAGTCACATGTTTTAGTTTTGATTTTTATATAGATTCTTGGATTACTTTTGATTGCTTTAAAGATTTATTTTATTTATTTATTTTTTATTAGAGGAAGGGAGGAAGGGAGAGAGCAAGAGCCACAGAGAGCGGCAGAGGGAGCCAGAGAGGGAGAGAAGCAGACTGTAGAGTGCAGAGCCTGAGCCCGATTATGACCTGAGCTAAAACCAAGAGCTGGCTGCTTAACTGACTGGGCCACCCAGGCGCCCCTACTTTTTGATTGTTCTAAAATTCAAATTCCGGGATCCCTGGGTGGCGCAGCGGTTTGGCGCCTGCCTTTGGCCCGGGGCGCGATCCTGGAGACCCGGGATCGAATCCCACGTCAGGCTCCCGGTGCATGGAGCCTGCTTCTCCCTCTGCCTGTGTCTCTACCTCTCTCTCTCTCTCTCTCACTGTGTGCCTATCATGAATAAATAAAATAAAATAAAAAAGAAAAAAGAAAAAAAAATTCAAATTCCTAGCTTTCTTTTAGAATCCTTAAATATAACAGACTTTGAAAATTTTTGAAAATGAAATAATTCTCAGAATGCATGAGATATATGCATCATTGTGGTAAGTTGGGAGACCACTTTTAGAACTGTAATACTTATTTATTGTACAGTTGACCCTTGAACTGTGCTGGGGTTTGGGGGCATCAACCCTTACATTGTTGAAAACTGCGTATAACTTTTGACTCCCGGCAAAGTTAACTAACCCTTACATTGTTGAAAACTGCGTATAACTTTTGACTCCCGGCAAAGTTAACTACCGTATTTCTAATATATTATGTATTTTTTTACCCCACCCCTTACAGATGTATTTTATATTGATTGAAAAGGGGGCAGTTGCCAAATGACAATAAGCAAAGGGAGGGCAGAGAAAGGTACCGGGTAGGCTGAACATCAGGACTCTCTCCTGCTTTCAGCATTCCTCATCCCACTACCTGTGTGCAGGGTAGTTCACTGAAGCCGTGAGCTGAGAGGCAGTGAAGGAACCAGCTCTGGAGAGGGATTCTTGCTGAAGTGGCAGGGCCAGCCACTGATCATACTTGGCCAGGGATCTCAGAAGGATACCACATCACCAGTGGGGCTGGGAGGACCCCAGGGTGACAAGAGGAAGCCTGCAATGCAGAGCAGATGGCAGGGAGGGGTGCTGTCCACCAGCCTGAATGTTCTTCAGGTTGGTGAGCTAATACCCCAGGGATCAGCGGCTCACCTCTTGCCAGCGTGTCCTGTCGGCGGAAGCTGCCTTAGAACCATGTAGGAAGCCAAGTGGACAGCTTAGAAAGCAGATCCTAGAGAGATGGAGGGGTGCTCCGCCTTCCCTAAGATGTTGCATAGAAGGAAGTTTTCTGCATTTCTGGGTAGTGGACAAGGAGGAGGTGTTACTCCAGGATCCAGCTTCGCTAACTTTGGATGGGGATGAGGAGACACACGGTACCTCATTTGGCTGTACCATACTTACGGGCCAAAATCCGTGTATAAGTAGACCACCAGTTCAAACCTATGTTGTTCAGGGATCAGCTCTACTAATGTTTATTTTGGCTTCAAAATTATTGTTAAGAGAATCATTTTGCGCTCTTCATCTTCTATCACAGGAATGTTTTTGACAAGGAGATGTAGAATTCTTTGTTGTTATTAAATCTCAAGCAAATGTGCTTGTGTTAGAACATTCATGTTGAAGCTGTTCTGTGGTCTAGAGTTATCAGAAAAAAAAATGTAACCACCTCACCTGTCTCTGCATGGACCTGTCTCCGTTCTCACTAATGCAGTGTTAGTGCACCTCCGTTCTCACTAATGAGGTGTTTTCCCTCTTAACAGGTTCATTTTAACTTGCAGTTTACAAAACCAAATACGTCACTAGGAGATGTTCAGTCAGGAACAACCATTAGTATGCCTTGCTCAACTGATAAGGAAAAGTAAGTATTTGTTGGCATAAAATTTAATGTTTGTAATTTTGAAGGTCATCTTAAATAATTTTTATCAGTGTTTGAAAACTTTGCCCAACTAATTCATTTATGACATTGTAAGTTGCTCATCAGTGAGATTGAAGCTGAATTCCTTTTATCTATTAGAGATATCCCATATTTTTTTTAAACTGTAGGATACAGTTTAACATACAGTAAAATTTATTTTTTAAGAGGTTTCCTACGTAACTGAAGAGCTTACCTTTCATATGCTTTTGGGCAAGTAGATAGAAATCTTACTCCTTTTTCTGTGGTTTTTGTTTTTGGCTGTGTCTGCTTCTGAAGCTCTCCATCTTTCTGAATTAATGCTTCTGTTGTAAAGTACTCTGAGAAGCCAGCTATTGTATTTTAACTTTTTAATTTTTTAAGGACTTCATGACTTTAGAGAGAGAGAGCACACGTGCAGTGTGGAAGGTAGAGGGAGAGAAGCGGACTTCCTGCTGAGCAGGGGGTCTGACACCTCCACCCTAGGACCCTGAGATCATGACCTGAACAGAAACCGAGTCAGACCCTTTACCAACTGACTTACCGGGTGCCCCAGAAGTCAGCTATTTTAAACTGCTAGAATTCTTTGCTAAGAATAACAAGGTTGTGAGATTAATACCTACCAAAGTAATCTTTAATTTGTGACTTGTTTTGCCTATTCAGAAATGGCTTCCTATTTTTTAGATCTTACACAAGTTTTACAGAGTGAAGTTTGTTGCATCAGTGAGTTGTGACTAAATTAAACAACTCATGGAAACCTGTCTCTGCGTAGTCGCTCTGGTACATTAACAGATGTTTGTAATATTTTTTTATTCTTCTTACTTAAAATTTAATCACGTTAAGGCCTGTCTGCTGACAACTCATTATCAGTGAGCTATCCTCATTCCAGTATATTGCAGAATAAGTGACTAACAGTTCTTATCCTAATTCTCCGACTCTTATTTATTGGCTTCTCTAAAATTGGCACCAACATGAGTATTACACTAGTTCGTGAGCCTCTCTTTTAAGAAAGCAGAATTCTTTGAAGTCTGGAAGTGTATGTATTCTATTTATTTTCACATTTGTTCAGCAGGCAGAGCATCTGGAATTCATGTTAATGATAGAATGCCAGGTTTATGTATTTAACTCTGTCATACTTACCAAGAGCAGTGTTACTTGCAGAAAATATATTTGTGGTACAAAATCAAACATAATCATGTGTCCATAAAATTAGTACTGTTCAGCTATTTTGAGTATTTTCGGTTGATAATTGTTTTTTTTTCCATTGTCATCTAGGAGAAAGTGGCAGTGGGTATCAAAGGTTAAAGAAGAAAAGTTAAAATTGAGGGCAACACCTTTTTACCCAATTATTTTCTGAAAATTAGAAAAAGACCATTTAAATTCTTGTTATAAGGAACTACTAGAGAAAGGAATATGGTGGTGGAAAGGGGAAAAACACAACTACATAAATGCCCCCCATGCTTTTCCAAAATTTTGTATTTGTATTCATCTGACTAGAATTCATTATTTTAATAGTGCATATTAATAACTTTGAAGTAGTATAAAATTTTGAAGAGCTTTTGGCAAAGGAAAAATATTTTTTAAAGTAGGCTCCACACCTAGCGTGAAGCCCAACATGGGGCTTGAATTCACAACCCTGAGATCGATACCTGAGCTGAGATCAAGTCGGAGACTTAACCGACTGAGCCACCCAGGTGCCCCTTACTCGTATTCTAAATATGAGAGGAGATAGAAATTATTAAGTAGTAAGGATATTCTTGAAGCATGAAAATGTGTTTTCATTCATCACGTATCACTTATGCACTACTGTCTTAGTTTCATAGTACTAGAGTTTCCATTTCCCCTATATTCTTTATCTTAGCTCTTCAATTTATTAGTGTTATTTATTATACTGCTTCCTTAGGGAAGGTTTATGGATAAATTACTTGTTTAAGAAACCAGTGAATGATTTTTGAACAAAGCTATAAAGTTGTATTTATTTTTATATATGTGTATCTGTAGATTAGACAAACCTTCAAAAATACCTATTAAAGTGAAAATAAGTCTTTATTAAAATAAATACTATTTTCCTTTCAAGTGGTGCAAATTTAGGGCTGGAATCCAAATACCTGAAGAAAAGGGAAGATAGCATTCCTTTACGTGGGCTCAGCCAAAACCTGTTCAATAATCCAGGTGAGAAGACATTTCTGAAATGGATTTTATGCTGTGGTTTGACCATATTATATAAAAACTTGTGAATACAAATAATCTTTTTCTGTCCTCATTTGCAGACCATCAAAAAGATGGCACTTTAGGAGCCTTACAGACCTCTTCAAAACCCGCAGTGCTCCCTTCTCCATCTTCAGCATACTTCCCTGGGCAGTTAACAAACAGTTAATGCTAGTGTTATCTTTTTATTTTTTATTGAACTTTTAGAAATCCCCATGGTTTAAAAATAACATGAACAGATCCTAAGCCAGCAAGTTTCAATTAGAAAAATTATTAGATTGTTTGGATCCTTTTTAAAGTACTGCTGTTGTCTTATGGCAAGCTAGAGGAGCCAGTTTTATACTTGGTGGGCTTGGAGTGAAGATTCTGAGTAAATGACACTTTAGTTTGGAACATGGTATTTTAGAATAATAGTAGGAGTTTTATTAAATGAGTCCTTAGAAATTCTCAAGTTCCAAGGAAAGAGTTGATCCTAATAAGGGACATTCTAGTCATATTGAGTATATAGGTAAATGAAAACCTGCTCAGACATAATATGAAGCCAAAGAATGTTAATAATTCCTTTATTTTCATTGGTAAAATAAAAGTTTTAAATTTGACATCTGAAAATTATGAGGGAAAATGATTACCTCCAAAGATATCTATATTATTGATATTTACAGTAAAGGGAAAAGTCCTAAAATTACCTTCAGTGAATGAAATTAATCCTTCATAGCAAGTAAATATTTTCCTTGTTAACATCTTTAAATTAGCTATTGAACAAGTCTACTAAGTAATTTTGATAAATTATAAAAATAATTTGGACAATGTATTTTTATGACCAGATTAGGTATAAAGTGCTTTTAAATCATTTGAGCTGCAAAGTTTATACGATTTTAATGCTTACTGGAAAGTCCACACTCACCTGGTTTTTCTTTCTTTGGAGTTTTATTAGTTATGCAGTTAAATCTGTATTAGTGGAATGTTTTAAAAATTAGTACTAAATAAGAACATCATGAATATTGTATTTATAATATCAGAGCAGGTTCATTTTAATGTTTGCTTAATAAAGTAGGCAAAATAAGTAACTGTTAAAAGTTACTTTTTTCTCTCTCCTGTAACCAGTTTCAAGTAAGAAGTATTTGTAAAAAATTAGGTTAAAAAAATTTCACCCAATCAAGGGATCCCTATTTTGTTTTGTTGTTGATGACCACCCAATACAAGTGGCATTCTCTTATGAAACCTATAGATCAGTTTTTGCAAAGATTGCTAACGCTTATGTGATATTTAAAAAACTCTTTTTAAGAACTTTACTACACAGAGGAGACATTCAATATATTAATACCAATGTCACTGGGTTCATGATAAGACAAAGAATCTAGTATTTGCTAATATTTTTCTGAGGCCACAGTATGGAGTCTTATGATACATTGAAACTCTGCTGATAGTTGCAGTCTTAACTAGGGGGTTTATCCTAAAAAATTTAGTAACTCTTATTGGGCAGTGACTTTAATATAGGAGTATTAGTAAGAATACTTGGTTACAGTAACTTGAAAGTACTTACTAATAATCTGGAAAGTAGCCTCTTGGTGATTTTAGAATTTTTCCTGTAAATATTATGTAATATATAAAAAACATTGTGACAGGGTTTGGATGGGATTTATGACATACAGGGAGTTCTTTTTTATTTGAAATTGTTTTGCAGTTCTGCAGTGTACAGTTGTACATGTGTTAATAATCACAAGGTCGCACTTAATGTATTTCTGTAAACTGAGCTTTGTTAAATAAAGTATTTATGGAGTATGACGTGTATATAAAAACAAACCGGATTGATCTGCAACTATTGACTGTGCTTTGTGCTTAGAATTTAAATAATTCCATTTAATTTCGTTTTGTCTTCCTACAGGAGTATTTTGTAGTGAGGGAGAAAAAAAGGGGATTGAAAGGAGAAAGGTGTAAAGCTTTGATTTGTTACTGTAAAAATGATTAAGGTAACAAATAAAGCCAAAACAGACCTTACAGAGGGAATCACAGATCAAGACTTTCTTTTAAAAAAAAATCATTAAAATATTTAATTTTATTAACAGAATATTTACATTTAAGACCTTATTTAACCATAGTGAATGTTCCAAGTTTAAAAAGCATTGAGCAATAACCACACACAAGATGAAAACAGTGTAAACTATACAATACTTTATGTACAATTTTTACAAAGTAACACTTTTTTAAATAATATAACTGGACACAAAAATATACACTTTAGAGAAATTCACATCAGTAATTGTATAAAGCTCTCTTCTAGGGTCCTGAAAATTTAGGACAAACATTAGCTCTGTAAATAAAGTGTTACTGTGACAGTCCTGAAAGGCCACTATATATATTTATCTACATATAGATATCACATTGACGTTTTCAAGGCTACCAGCTTTACTATATAATTTTTAGATTATGTATTCAAGTGTTGAGGTTCTTATGATTATGCAAACATTAAAAGAATAGTGGTATAAGTAGCTGGGGAACAGATTCGAGCCAGCATTTAGATTTACAGACTCTACCCCAATTTAAATTCTAAATGGCTGATATTTTCTCATTTCAAAAACAGTGGTGAATATTTAAAATAAAACTACTACAAACAAGCTTGAAACATGATTCAGATTTAGTACAATTTTCTTGAGTGTTTTTTTTTTAATGCAAACAATTCATTTACCATTTCTTTACTTTAGTACATCTGCATTAAGGCTTTGAATTATTTGACCCAAGATTTTACAATGTTAAAACGAACAGGTGCATAACCGTACTACGTACTCTGTCTCGCTGTGAGTCAGCATAAATAAAGTTAAAGCTCAACACCTGAAGGAAATGGTAGCAGAGACGTTGCTAGTATCTAAGAAGGTACGTATATAGTTTTTAATTAAAGGATGTATAATAAAACAAAAAGCTTAGTGGCAAGAAATTGGTGCTAATAAACAAAAGGTTTCTTTTCAAAAGAAATTGTAACATCTTTGGAAAACTGTCCGGTTCTGGTTCTTTCTTTAGTTCCCACGGAGTTCATGCAGATACATTTCTTAAGACAATCTTAAAGTACATTGTAGATGGAAATGGAATGTACATCCAGAACTATAGGTGAAAACTAAGACCTGGGTGTGATAGAAAAGTCTTCCTGATTTCGGTCATCACACGTTTGTGTCCTGGAGTAAAGGTTCTTTGGCCTCTCCTGGCGCTTGTGTACTATGAGGATGGCTGTGACTGCCACAGTGCTTTCTCCAACTGCTGGACCGTAAGCTTAAATTGGTATGTTCTGGAATAAACAAGGCAACAAGCAGAGCCAGCAGTACGGAACAGGCTCCAAAGAGGAAGGGGGGGCCAGGGATGATCGAATTCTGAGGAAGAAAAAGATAATTAGGATTTTCACGCAGACATCTCTGCTCTTAAAAACTGCTTATCCTGTAGTAATCTCAAATTACTATGAATTCTAAGCCAAGATCCTCTCTTTCTTCATCAGAGCCACAGTTAGAAAATGCATTTGCTTTTCAGGAGAAAAGGGACACTGTTAGACTCTCACTATAAAATTCTGAGGATAACAACTGATCCAAGGAACAGAGCCAAAAGATTTTTTTTAAAACAGCCAATGCAAAAACAGACCGTCAGTTGCAGCACAAAATCTGAACACATCCTCTGAGCCTTCACCTCATTAGCTCAACAGGAAGACCTCAAAAACAAAATTAAGTAGCACACACTGTTAACTACAGTAGCAGAATCTGTGACCGTTTTCTTTGAAAAGCTGAATATATTCTCTAGTAACTAATAAGTGAGGGAAACACACAGCTAATGCTGTTACCATAAGAATCAAAAAGGCCTTTGTTTTAGCCCAAAGTTACATTCATTCTTAGCAAAAACTTGCATAGCCAGTCTAACCTGTGTACAGCCCACAAACATTCTATTTAAAAGTAGTCTTAGCTGGCTAGAGGCTAAGAGTGCCTTAGCTGGCACTCTGCTAAACAAGCAAGGAACTGAGGCGCTGTTTGTATTGGCTAAAATGAGGATGTCTGCCGTTAATATTCAGTTGTACAGCAAACAAGTGAACAAAAATGGTCATCGGCACCTAACTGACTTTTCCTACAGCAGGCAGGCTTCCCACAGGGCACCTGTGTGATACGGAAGCGTCTGGCAAGAGACAGCAGCACAGGCAGGCGGCAGGCGATGGGCAGCTGGCTGTTGCCAGGGCCGCGGGGCGTACCGTTGCAAACTAGAATATCTAAGTAATTCTTACATTCTCGGAGGGAAAAAGCAGGTACAGCTGATTGCAAAAAGGGGCATACAGGGGAGCACGGTCCCTTCGGCTTTGGTTTTTAAGTGTTGCAGATCTAAAATCTCCCATAAAGTTAGTGACCCAAAACCATTTATCTTTCGGTCCAGCCAAATGAACTATATTTTTTTGTCACGTGAGTGAAGAATTACCTGTTCAAAGTGGTGCTGTGGGCTTGTGTTCGTTCCCAAGTCTGTTCCTGTCATGGGCAGTTCTTTAAGTTCCACATGGAATATGTAGAAAATGAATCCATAAAGAGCTGGTCCCAGACCATTGCACAATCCTCGAATTCCTGTTATCATTCCTTGGACAACACCTAAATTGTTTACACAAATTCTGTAATGCACCGCTAATTTTTATCCCAGTACAAACTGAAGTCACTGCAAAACCAAACCTCTAAGGAGACACTAGCGGTTTGCCAAGATGGCATTAAAAAGTATTTAGAAGCCATCAGCTTTACCAAGTAAACGGATACAAATGTGAGATGAGGTAAACCCGACCTATCCGGATGCGAAGACCCCATTAAATCAGGTACAGAGTTTGAGTTATGCTTTTCTCAAATTTAAAATGCAATTTGCTTTGGCCACAGGCCTTTCCTTCCTCATTTATCAACCAAGTGATCGCTGCTGCTCTGTTGTAACACCCCTTTCCTTCCTTATGATTAGATAAAACCCATCCTCTTCAAAGAATTATCTGTTAGCGCTTTGAGAATTAAATATTCCTAACACAAAAGCCTAAGATAAAAATGTTTTCTAAGGTCTTTAGATAACTGAAACCGAAGATCCAAATAAAAGGGGGACTTAAGTCCAAGGTGTCAAGCACATCATAGTAAACACAGTGAATATAAGGTGGCCGACCTACATCAGTAGATTTTCTAGCAAAAACACGAGCCCCGTTTTCAGAGTGAGGGACATGGTTCTATACAGCCACCTGAGGACACTACCCCGGCATCAGCTTTTCCTCTTAACAGTGAAAACAATTTTAAAATCTTTATTCTGAAGGTAGACTTACAATCCTGTACTTAGGAGGGAGACAGAACATATAATCAGAATATTCTGGGCTTTTAAGTATCATGGGTTCTAACCAACTCACCTTGTTGATCAGCATCAGCAGTTCGTGAGACAAGGGCACTGACGGCCGGGAAGGTAATGCTGGACATGGCTGCTACCGCGCCAGCAGCCCACATCATCCTGTAACCAAACGCAGCAAAACAAAAGTACGTTTTCCACTGTGCCGGTCCGTCAAAATGCATACCTGAACCCAGGCAGCTGTTCCTGCAGGATGGCTGTGGTCCGGGCAAAGGAGAACTGCACTTGGCCTCGTCCTTCCCTTCCCGTGGAACTCCGGGCAGTCACTCCAAGGTCTGAGTGGTGGGGGATGGGAAGTGCGCCCAGAATAACACGCGGGACGTGCAGTACACCCAGAACCCTCGTTGCAGGTTTCCCAAGCCAGCGAGAACCTGCACACTGTTCCCCCAGACTTGTGATTCAGTGTGAACACAGTGACCTAAGCCAAACCTTGGACATTCTGGGCTTGATACTTGAAATGTTTTAGATAATTTAAATTGTGAGCACCTCTTTGTAAAAACTAGCCAGGAAAACAAAACATCAAAACCCACTCCTGATGCTTACTCCTATCCAAATCCAAACAGAGAATGTTCAGGTGAGTGAAACATTAGTGGGAACTGGAGTTCAGGCCCAGCTGAGTGTAAAGGTGTGTGCACGCCAGCCTAACGTCCACGTCACTACTAGCCCATCACCCTGCAGGAAATTGGACTGGCAAAAAAAGCAAAGAGGCTTTTCTCCGGCATGAAGCTGGGACCAAAACAATTGGCCTTCCTCGATGAACTTCTGGTCTCTCATCAGTGGTGATCACTGATGATGCTCTAACTTTTATTTTTAACCAGAAAAACAAGGTAACTAACAGTAGCTTACAGGGCCTCGCAGCTTCGAGCGCGCCTGTTTTATCCTAATGACAGACTGATACAGATTAAATGCTTAGTAGAGATTTAGAAACTAATATTTAAAAATCTAATCTGTCACATTAGGTATAAAATGTCACACCTTCCTATCCTCAAGCCATTCTAGAATATACAAATACACAAGGAATCTGTATTATATACATTTTGAGAGAAAATAAAAAGCATAGTCGGGGACAGATTAAAGCTTCATAATAACAAGCCTCATGAGTAGCATGTAATAAAAGTCTGTCAATTAGGGGAGCCTGTGCGGCTCAGTCATCTGGGTGGGTGGCTCTTGACTTCGGCTCGGTCATGATCTCGGGGTCCTGGGATGGAGTCCCACGTGGGGCTCTGTACTCTGGGGGCGTCTGCTGGGGATTTGCCCTCTGCCCCTCCCCCACTCACATGCGTGCTCATGTTAAATCTTTAAAGAAAAAGTCTGTTAATTATACTTCAATAAAGCAGAAAAAAAAAGGCAAACATCAAAATTTTTAAAATTAAAATATACCTACCAAGGTTCTGAACCAAAGCCATACCATGCCAGCTGTAGTATTTGAAATCCTAGACCCAATAAAATGGTGTTCTTATTTCCAATTGACCGCATAAGTAAACTCAAGACTATGGTCTAGAAAAGAAAAACCAGAATAGAACGGTTTACCAGAAAAGAACTTTTAAAAAATAAAAATAAAAAATACCTGGTGACTTCCTTCAATCTGTAATAGAATAAGGACTACTACCACTTTTCTACATTTTGGCTTTTCAACAATTGCCCCAAATGTATCTTGAGACCATTACTCCAGGTCATACAGAGCGAATGAAAGGTCCCTTTGCTGACACAGATCCAGATTCAGGGAAAAAGACTGAAAACAGAAAAGAACTTTCTATTCAGTACATTTCGACCGACAAATCAGAGATTGTAAGCAACAGCATCAAAAGGTTTGAACTAGGACTTGGAGATCCGTTATGTGATAGCTCTAAGGTTTTTAGGGTCCATATTCTTCTCCCTGACAAAACAAAATTCCTGATGGACGTACTCTACATCCTTCATCTAAATTACTGCTGAAAAAAAAAAAAAAATTACTGCTGAAAGCATGATGCTTTTACAAACAGTAAACAGGTACAACAAGTGTGATTTGGGAAAGTACAGCATAAGAACAGTCTGGAAAGAGCCTGGATCATAATCTTAGCTCTTCGCTGTGTGACCCTGGGCAAGTTACTTCACTCTGGAACAGTTGTCTCTTACAAAATGGCAATAATAGTACTTACTTCAAAACTTTGCCATCTGGGACAGATGAGATGAGATTTACATGAAGTGTGTGCTCGGCACATATTAAGTGTTTAATAATATTGTGAGGGTGAGGGGACAGGATAACTGGGTGGTGGACATTAAGGAGGGCACGTGACGTAATGAGCACTGGGTGTAAGACTGATGAATCACTGACCTCTACCTCTGAACCCAATAACATGTTAATTAATTGAATTTAAATTAAAAAACAACAGGGACACCTGGGTGGCTCAGCAGTTGAGTGTCTGCCTTCAGCTCGGGGCATGATGCTGGAGTCCTGAGATCGAGTCCCGCATCGGGCTCCCTACGTGGAGCCTGCTTCTCCCTCTGCCTGTGTCTCTGCCTCTCTATCTCTCATAAATAAATAAAATCTTTAAAAATAAATAAATAGGGATCCCTGGGTGGCACAGCGGTTTGGCGCCTGCCTTTGGCCCGGGGCGTGATCCTGGAGACCCGGGATCGAATCCCACGTCGGGCTCCCGGTGCATGGAGCCTACTTCTCCCTCTGCCTATGTCTCTGCCTCTCTCTCTCTCTCTCTGTGTGACTATCATAAATAAATAAAAATAAATAAATAAATAAATAAACAAACAAACAATATAGGAATTGGATAGGTTTTCCTTTTCTTTCAAAGCTAATAGAAATTTGGCATTAACTTGAGGGTGTCAGACGATATTTCTTGCCATTCTAATGAAAATATGAAATGTATTATGATAGCTAGTAAAAATAAAGAGGAAAAAGTGAAAATAATTCAGGAAATCATTAGTTGATGACTGGCTGACGTAAATATACAATTATCAAATATAAGTTTAAAACTCTTGGGATGCCTGGGTGGCTCACTCAGTGGTTGAGCAGCTGTCTTTGGCTCAGATCGTGATCCCGGGTCTGGGGATCCAGTGCTGCATCAGGCTCCCCACAGGGAGTCTGCCTCTCCCTTTGCCTGTGTCTCTGCCTCTGTGTCTTTCATGAATAGATAAATAACATCTTAAAAAATAATAATAAGATTCTTTAAATTGAGACCATCATTTGAGTTTAATCAGCTATAATCACAAGCCAGCAGAAAGCAAATGAAGGTTCTTATAAGGATTCTTGAATGATTAAGACTCACAGTTTCCTTCTCTCAGATTTCCTCTTAAATCATTAGTTTAAGACTGCATTCCATAAGGCATGGAACCTTGCTGGATTACATTCTTCTCAACAATCACAACCACAAAAGGGAACTCATCCAGGGTAAGTAGCAAAGAAAAACTTCCTTATACAGGACACCCTAACTGGCAACACTGATTTTCTCTGAGGGCAGGAACCTTCCTTAAGGATCTGTACGTTTGTATCCCTAAGCAGCTACTGTATGTTCCTAATAAGTATGGGAAGTATGTGATTTTAAATATGTCACAATATTCTCAATAATAATGGGACAAATTACTTAGTATATAGTGAGCTAGACAAAACTTGTTTTTTTTTTAAAAGATTTTTTATTTATTTATTAGAGACAGAGAGAGAGTGAGAGAGGCAGAGACACAGGCAGAGGGAGAAGCAGGCTCCATGCAGGGAGCCTGAGGTGGGATCCAATCCTGGGTCTCCAGGATCATGCCCTGGGCTGAAGTCGGCGCTAAACCGCTAAGCCACCGGGGCTGCCCTTATTTGGTATTTCTTAATTTAGTGTAACTCATTTTGTCCCAAAGGTTAAATGAGTTACCTAACCAAGATGTACACAGCTAGTTAAAAGGTAACTGATAGCAGTTTTGGTCAGTTAGCCAAATATTTGCCAAGCTCCTACTATATCCCACTGCTATTCTAGGTCTAAGGGTACTGACACAAGGGTCAGAGGATCGGTCAAAGTACTGGTCAGCAAACAGAATACTTCATCTTGGGGAAAAGATGGATATAAGTTTACTGGTTTAGCAAAATAATTTCAGGTTGTAGTTGCTATTAAAAAAAAAAAATGAAATGATGTAGCGTGATAGAGGTGTTGCTTGAACCAGGATGGGAAGGTGAGGCTCCTCTCCTTCTGAGGTGACAGATGAATGAGGACAAGGGAAGGGGGGCGGTGGCGCTGTGTGACTATCTCAGGGAACAGAGTGCTCCAAGCAAGGGTTGACACCAAGTGCGAAAGGCCCAAGACTGCAGCATACTCAATAGCATGGGACAAAATGAGGTCACGTCAAGTCTAGGTTTTATTCTGGTTGCACTGGAAAGTAAATTTTAAATGAGTATTAAAATTTCACTTTACAGGGGCACCTGGGTGGCTCAGTTGGTTACACATCCAACTCCTAATTTTGGCTCAGGTCATGATCCCAGGGTTGTGGGATCGAGCTCTGGGACGAGTTCCATGCTCAGCGTGAAGCCTGCTTCAGATTCTCTTTCCCTCTGCTCCTCCCCCTGCTCATGCAGGCTGTCTCTCAAATAAAAGCTTTTTAAAAATTTTCATTTAAAAAAATTACTTTGCCAAGTGGTGAATAAAACTGTAGGGAGACAAATATTGAAGTGGAGAGACCAGATGGAGGCAATGGCCAAGGTTTAGACTGGCTACTAGTAATGGAGATGGGGAGAAATGCTTGAATTCAGAAAGGATTTTGGAGACAGGTGATAATCTGATGGACTGAATATGTGGTAGGGAGAAAAAAATGGCAAGAATCAACAAAAATGACACCAAGGTTTATCATGGCCCTGACAACAAGGAAGATGGTGATGCCCATCAAGGAGATGAACAGCGTGAAGGAATCCAGATTTTAGTTTTTTGAGTGTGAGATGCCCAGCAGGTGTGTCAAACTGGAGCTCAGGGACTGGCCTGGAGGCAGAAATTTGGGAGTAAACCGCATGTAGAGAACTAGATGACAGCATTGAGGAAAAAGTGTGTCCAACAATATCCCTGCATTCATGTAAACATTTATTTAGTGCAAATATTAGGAACTCCTGCCTAGTGGCACCAATGAAGCAAGGGGGACTAAAAGCCCCATAGGGCACAGCAACCATGGAGAGTGGGTGTGTCCATGTTTCCAGATCTTTTAAATTTTGGAGGAGAAGCTACACACACACATTTTCATATAACCTCCTAATTTTTAAATGCTTACTACAAATTTTTAAAAAATAAGTATGTAGGGACGCCTGGGTGGCTCAGCAGTTGAGCATCTGCCTTCGGCCCAGGGCATGATCCTGGGGTCCCGTGATCGAGTCCCACATTGGGCTCCCTGCAGGAAGCCTGCTTCTCCCTCTGTCTGTGTCTCTGCCTGTCTGTCTCTGTGTCTCTCATGAATAAAGAAATAAAATGTTTTTTAAAAAATTAAGAATGTGTGTTTTAAGATTTTGTTTTTTAAAGTAATCTCTACACCCAACATGGGGATCAAACTCCTAACCTCGAGATCTAGAGTCGCACACTCTACTGATTGAGCCAGCCAGGCACCATTTTTCAAGTTTTTAAAACATGGGGAAAAACCAATGACCTCTAATTTAGCACTCACTGGGGTGCAGGCACCATGCAGGGTGCTGCAGTGACCAACACGAATGTGATAAAATCCTGACCTCACGGTCTATTCAGAGCTCTACCGGGACTCACAATCTACTGAGGCAAAAATAATAAAAAATATACAGAGGTAAAAGCAATAATACAGTATGTTCTCTACCGGGATAGAGACATGCCCCGGTTAATACAGGAACTCGGAGTAAGGATAGGGCAGAGGGAGGGGACAGCAAGAAGGACAGCAGGAGCAAAGGCATGAGGGCAAGCAGTAAGACAAACAGGCAAAAATGAGGACCCGAAGGAGCCCTGTGCTGCTAGAGAGGAGGAGTAAAGACACAAGTCCTTCACTTGTGTGGAGGTCAACAGGAAATAAGTTATTCTCAACTGCACACTTGACATAAATGAGAATACAAGACGATCCTTCTAGGGATCCCTGGGTGGCGCAGCGGTTTGGCGCCTGCCTTTGGCCCAGGGCGCGATCCTGGAGACCCGGGATCGAATCCCACGTCGGGCTCCCGGTGCATGGAGCCTGCTTCTCCCTCTGCCTGTGTCTCTGCCTCTCTCTTTCTCTGTGACTATCATAAATAAAAAAATTAAAAAAAAAAAACAAAAAAAAAAAACAAGACGATCCTTCTAACACTGCGGTTATGTATCATACTTAATATTTTAGTTCATATAATGACAGCAATGTAATTATCAGTATTTCTATATGCATTACATACTTCCATTCACCTGTTTTGGTTTTTTTTTTTTTAAGATTTTATTTATTTATTCATGAGAGACACATAGAGAGAGGCAGAGACACAAGCAGAGGGAGAAGCAGGCTTCATGCAGGAAGCCCGATGCAGGACTCGATCCCGGGACTCCAAGATCATGCCCTGCGCCAAAGGCGGCACTAAACCGCTGAGCCACCCAGGCTGCCCCATTTCACCTGTTTTTTAAGTCCAACTAATTTTCTCACTTTTTTAAATGTGAAAATTCATCTCAAAAATTAAATATCTATGAGGCTTCAAAAGCTAAATGATCATTGAATTGAAGGACCATAGTCCTCCTGGGCTGTGCATATACCGTCTGCTGTACCGTCGATGCCGGCTGGCTGGTGGCTCATTTCCTCCCAGACTCCAGGCGCCACGAGGGCTCAAAATACAAACCCAGCCACACCCCCTCCCTACTCAGGGCTTCCCTTCAGGCTTCTCAGCTCTTACACTGTTTCCACCTTGCATCCTCTGTGCCAGGTGCCCTCTGCTGAGCAGAGGGAAAATTTCCTCTAAAGCGCCTTCGCATCACTCAAGCAGTCAGCAGCGTTACTGCCCTAATTTATAAGGCACTGGCCGGTTCCACGATCAGTGAAATACGAAACGGAACTTACTAACACTTAAGAGCTATTCATCTCTTAAGTGCCATTTATAGTAATGTTAGCTTGTGTTCTTCATCTAAATCTTAAAATATTAGCAAATATAATCTCAGCAACGTACAAGACATCATGACCAGGCTGGATTTATCCGAGGCTTTGAAGTTGGTTTAACATTCAGTAATTCTTCAAGCTCTACTCTATTTACACATCTTCCTCGTCCAAGGTGTTTTGGACACCTTATGTGTCCAAAGGTGTTTTTCAAAAAGCTATTTTTAGGTACACCTGGGTGGCTCAGTGGTTGAGCATCTGCCTTTGGCTCAGGTCGTGATCCTGGGGTCCTGGGATAGAGTCCCACATTGGGCTCCCTGCAGGGAGCCTGCTTCTCCCTCTGCCTATGTCTCTGCCTGTCACTCTGTGTCTCTCATGAATAAATAAAATCTTATTTAAAAACTAAATAAATAAATAAAAATAAAAAGCCATTTTTACATATAGGCAACAATATATTTTCCTCCAAAGCTAAAGTGCACTTTTCTGACAGTAATGCATACTTAATGCAACATTATTCCTGATGAAAGAACTTCAAGATAAAAATGGAAGTTAGAAATAGTACTAATACTCAATGCCATATATGTGGGGGAGGGGGGCTACGGGGATATTATAGAATTTATTTTTTATTTTTTTTTTAATTTTTATTTATTTATGATAGTCACACAGAGAGAGAGAGAGAGAGAGGCAGAGACATATGCAGAGGGAGAAGCAGGCTCCATGCACCGGGAGCCTGACGTGGGATTCGATCCCGGGTCTCCAGGATCGCGCCCTGGGCCAAAGGCAGGCACCAAACCGCTGCGCCACCCAGGGATCCCTATTATAGAATTTAAATTTGAAATTTGTCACTAAACCTACCAAAAATTCGTAAATGATGAGATCTGCAGGAGAAATTCCTACACCTAAGAGATGGCAAAACATCTTAGGAGTCCTATTAAATAGACCCTGCCTTTCATTTTCTGAAGGACAGAATAAAACGAAGAAAGCTGCAATCTAGAAGACTGGATCTAAGGTGGGAAAGAGTGTTAGATTAGATCATCTACAGAGTCTAGAAACAACAAAGCCAAACAGGAAGAAATGGGTGGGGCTTTATTCACAGAAAGGAGAAAGACAGAAAATTCTGATCACTGGAACATAGTACTTGATCACGGAACCGAGATTTGAGGCCACAATGAAATATCTCCTATGAAAATCCAAATTCCTGGACTGATTAATATCTTACTCATCAAACAACCACTGGCTACCAACTGGGTTTCCAGGATAAATATTTCATGTCATTCCTCTGCTCAAAACCCTCTCATGGCTTCCTATCTTCCTGTCAAGTCTCAGGATAACCTGGAAGCCCCCGGATGATCTAGCAGACCCCCTCTCAGACTTCATTTCTCGAAGGTCTCTCCCTCGTCCACTGTGCCAGAGCCATGCTGGCTCCTGGCTGTTTCTTACACATGCCTGCTACAGTCTTTCCTTAGAGTTTTATTTCTCTTCCTTCTGCTTAGAATCCTCTTCTTCCAGATATTCCTAGGGCTTGTTTATCATTCTGTTTCTGCTCAAGTGTTACCATGTATCAGCTAGGCCTTCCCAATCCTTCCAGGTAAAAGAACACCCAGCCCCCAGTCACTCCTTATTCCCAGCACCATGTTTTTTTTATATTTTATTACACCCGATAACGTTCACACGGACATATTTATGAATTTTGTCTTATCCCACAAGAATGCAAACTTTACAACAGTAGGGATTTAGTCAAGTTCACTGCTACACCCCTAGGGCCTGACACACGGCAGTACTCAGTAACTATTTAAGGACTAATATAAAATTTTTTACTTTATGCAGGTTTATAGTCTAGTGTAAATCAATAAACCATCCTTCTGGTTTACACATTACACAGTGGTTGATAGGTGTTGGTCCCCCAAATCTAATCAAGACTAATGACACTTAAAAAAACTACTGAGTTTCTAGACCTACACACCTCAGCTTCCTGACACTGGTGACTCCACCAAGAAAATGTCACTTAGGTATCATTTGAGGCCCCACCTGAATAGTCAACCAGGAGCAGCAACCTATCTCATCACTCTAACTAAAAAGAGACTTACCTGTGCGATAATGGAAAGAATGCCAAGGACTGCTATAAATGCTGCAACACTTTCTGGTGAAAACTTCATTATCTAGAAGGTTTCCAGAAAAAGCAACACTAATAAATACAAAAGTACAATAAATACCATACCAATGCAACTACTTGTATGTTAACACTAAATGGGCCAGAAAAACAAAATACAACTACTTTATAACCAAAAATTCTTCAGAGGAAGAATCTGGCTTTCACTGAGAACCACAATTATAACACCTGTTAACATCTAAAAATAATAGCTATCTAATTTAGATTAGGCAAATCTAAGTCCCTTAATTTAGACCTAGATTTAATAAATTGGAGACAGATATCAAGCACTCAATCATTGTGTAAATAATATTGCCGATTCATGCTTTTTACAGGTAATGATAAAGGCTTGCTCCTGCTTGGTAAGATTAATGTCAAGGAGAAAAAAGGAACATGCTCTACATCACAAAGGGCCTGGAGTAGGTGGATGGATTACAACATCCTATCACGTCAGAAGCAATACATAAACTCAAGCCACATACCTTGACAGGGTAACTGCATCTTTCTGCATAAGCCAAAGTCTTAACAGATACGCGTGAGGAACATCAACCCCTCTACACAGGAAGTTAACTCTAGTGAGCCATTGTTTACAAAATAGCATTTAAAAACTCCCTATTATGCTCTCTCAAGATTAAATATTTTTGTTATTAAGGCACTAAACAATAGAAGAAAAGTCCATCTTGGTAAAATAGAATTTTACCTGTCTGAGGTATAAAAAGAAGCTGGAATATTGGCCTGCCTCCGGTAGGTAGGAGAGAAACACCGTAATGCAGATTAGCAGCACTATGGAATCTTGGCCCACTTTCTTTAAGGACTAGAATAAGAAAAAGACTGATATAAGGTTTTATATCCAAACACTGAACTGCTCTTAAAATATGCAGTGTTATCTTCTGGCAGTGTACATACAGACACTTAGTTGTCTTTTTTAATGTCTTTCATCCTCCCCAAACTACTCAGAGAAGTATTTCAAGATATTTTTAAAAATCTGTCAAGCTGTTTTCTCCAAAGAAACATCCACGGCAAAATATTAATATTGCACTGAACCATACATTCACTTTTTTGCCGAAGAGAAGGAAAAAGCATAAAATTTTTACCGCAAAGGGGTCAGCCTGTTCCCAGGAAATGGGTGCTCCCCATGATGCTGGGCGCATCTTCTCAGGCAATGACTCTGGCACAGCAACAAGGATAAAACAAATGTCCAGCAACGCGATGGCCGTGGCCAGGACCACCACTAAGCTGTCCCCGTACACTCGTCCGAGGTAAGCTCCGATCGCAGGGCTGGTTACCAAACTTGCAGCAAATGTTGCTGAAACCTGCAACGAGTCCAAGACGACAGGAAGACCTTAGTCAGGACACCCTGACTACTTCAGCACCACAGAACTCAGATTTATGCCAATACTGCTGCATGCCCCTTTTCCAGAATCCCACCTGTGCCATTTTTCTTATATTCTCTTCTTTTGCAGGAAGAGAAAATTAGATTCTTAAATTTAAAAAAAACAAAAAACCAAACCAAAACAAAACAAAACACAATGTAATGGCCTGAAAGAAGCCTAAAGAACAATGTTCTAGAGAAATTTACTGTCACTGTGATTTTTCCCCAATATTAAAATTAAAATGAAGTAAATGTTTACCTTGATGCATATTATGGATGGTCAAGCTTAAAGACTTGGAGATTATTTTCTCATCAGTAAGAGAGTTAAGTGCTAGCACAAAACTGAACTAGGTAATCTCTTTAGGAGGCACAGTGAAGAAGGATGAGATCACAGATCCTCCGCTTTTGAATACATTGCTAACCAGGTCTCTCCAAAACTCTACGAAGTCCACATCTCTGGTGAAGATGCAGATTGAAGAGGGCACAGGTGAAGAGTAACTTAATGCTAGACATGTCTGGTCTATTAGACAAAATGGCCTGAAAATCAGAAGTGACAGCAAGTAACACCTGACAGAGACCATGCTCTGTGGAGGATAATAGAAATTAATGTAGTGCATGTGGTTCTGCTCCCCACTCTGTGCTTTTTATTGTTTCTATGTCATTTTTGACTTTTGGATGGAGGAGTTAACGTCAAAGCAGTGCTTATTTTTAGCTGTTTATTAATAACTGCTCAAAAGAAACAATTCAATTTTCAAAGGTCAATTATTTCACAAGTATGTAACACTGTTGTAACTTTAAACATCCAGTTATTGACCCAAATGTACTCTTTTTGTTCATCAGATGGTGAATGGATGAACAGAAAGAGTACATTCTATACAATGGAATATGACATCAAAAGGAACTACTGATAAATGTGTATCAGTATAAATAAAAGATGTTAAATTAGATACAAAAGACTACATGTATTACTTAATTTATGTGAAATTTCTCTTAAAAGCAAAACTACAGAGGCGCCTGGGTGGTTAGTTGGTTAAATACCTCTGACTCTTGGTTTCAGGTCAGGTCATGATTTCAGAGTTGTGAGATTGAGCCCCACATGGGGCTCCAGTTCACTGTGGAGTAGGCTTGAGATTCTCTCTTTGCCTCCCACCCCTCTGCCCCCACTCACATGCTCTATAAATAAGTATCTTGGGATCCCTGGGTGGCGCAGCGGTTTGGCGCCTGCCTTTGGCCCAGGGCGCAATCCTGGAGACCCGGGATCGAATCCCACATCGGGCTCCCGGTGCATGGAGCCTGCTTCTCCCTCTGCCTGTGTCTCTGCCTCTCTCTCTCTCTCTCTCTCGGACTATCATAAATAAATAAATAAAAATTTAAAATAAATAAATAAATAAATATCTTTTTTTTTTAATGGCAAAATTACAAAGATAGAGAGTACATTGGTGGTTGGTTGCCTGAGATGAGAGGTGAAGTGGGGATGGATGGCAGATGGCTTTGGGCTGATGGAAATGCTCTAAAATTGGATTGTGGTGGTATTTTATTAGGGCAGTTCTAGGAAACTAAAGATTTTTATTTATCTTTATTTATTTTTTTTTCTTTTTTTTTTTTTAATTTTTATTTATTTATTTATGATAGTCACACACAGAGAGAGAGAGAGGCAGAGACACAGGCAGAGGGAGAAGCAGGCCCCATGCACCGGGAGCCCGACGTGGGATTCGATTCCGGGTCTCCAGGATCGTGCCCTGGGCCAAAGGCAGGCGCCAAACCGCTGCGCCACCCAGGGATCCCTATTTATTTATTTTAAAGAGAGAGAGAAAGAGCATGTGCAAGTGGGAAGAGGGGGCTGGGGAGAGAGAATCTCAAGCAGATTCCACACTGTGTGTGGAGTCCCAACAGGGCTCGATACCATGACCGTGAGATCATGACCTGCGCTGAAACCAAGAGTTGCATGTTTAACCAATTGAGCCACCCAGGCACTCCCGGCAGCTTTAGCAAATTAAATGCAGAGGGCTGTGGTCTCAGAAAAACCTGGGTGTGAGCAGGGCTCTGGAACCTAAGTAGGCAAAGGAGCAATGGTTCTTGCTGCAAGGGTTGGTCACTGTGGTATCTGAGTCACAGAGATCATGTGTTCAAGGTAGTGAGCAAAGAAAGGTCCAATTAGAAGCAGGTGTTCTGTGTCCTTCCCCTTCTCCATTCTCCCCATCCAGTGGCCTTTTTTTCTGGTTAGACAGAAGAGGATCACAGAGAGCACTTTCTCCCCTGTGCATAGTTGCATCTGTATTATGTCGAGAAGAATTACTTTTCATTGGCTAAAATATGTCTTTAATATATAAAACCTCCAGATTGAAAGTTGTTAATTTCTATGACAAAATACTTTAACAAAAACAACCTGGATTGTGGTCATGGTTGTATAACTGTATATATTTACTAAAATTCATTGAGCTATACATATAAAATGGATTTTTACAGTATGTAAATTATATCTCAATAAAGCTGTTAAAAAAATTCCTGGCCATCATCAACTTTGTACTTTTTACTGTTCTAAGTTTACAACTGAAATCATTAGTTCTTTTCATAAGTTTCTCACAATAGGTATTTCCTCTCAAAGTTCCTAATTCCAGGATTCTCTGTGTCCTTTGAGTCAAAGAAGACTTACTTACTTACTTATTTATTTATTCATTTATTTATTCATTTATTCATTCATTTATTCATTCATTCATTCATTCATTTATTTATTGGCAGAGACACAGGCAGAGGGAGAAGCAGGCTCCAAGCTTTATTTATTTATTGGCAGAGACACAGGCAGAGGGAGAAGCAGGCTCCAAGCAGGGAGCCCGATGTGGGACTCAATCCCGGGTCTCCAGGATCACACCCCAGGCTGCAGGTGGTGCTAAACCGCTGTGCCACCGGGGCTGCTCAAAGAAGACAGTCTCTTAAACTAAGATTCAGCCTGACACAATATTCAGCTCTTATTTATCAAAAGATTCTTGTCCCATATTTGAGACATGCATCACTGTCCTACTTCTGGCTATCTAATAATGGTCTGTATACTATCACGCCTGTGTTAGCTATTTTATTCCTAGATTTAATAGACAACAGATTATACTACCTATTGGGAATACTTAAATTCCCAAAACAATATTCAGAAGCTGGCAAACTGCCACCTCTGGGTCAAATCCAGCTAAGAATGGACCTTACACTTTAAAGAGATACACACACACAAAACCAGAATATGAGACTACATGTGGCCCACGAAGCTACAGAAACATTTTGCTGATCCCTGACCTAGATATTAGCCTATTGCGTTTTAGAGTAGCTGTTAATTATTAGTAATATTTAAACTTCTGATATTAAATAATTCCTTATATTTAGTAATCTTCCAAAAAACTTCTAAAAGGTAAAAATATTCTATAACTTTAAATCTGACATATAAGACTAATACTGAAGGAAAGTATCAAACCTTTTGATAGTTACATGGCTTTGTACCGAAAAAACCTTTTTTTTTCTTTTAAGATTTTATTTATTTATTCATGAGAAACACAGAGACAGAGGGGCAGAGACACAGGCAGAGGGAGAAGCAGGCTCCATGCAGGGAGCCCAACGTGGGACTCGAACCCAGGCCTCCAGGACTGTGCCCTGGACTGAACACAGGTGCTAAACTGCTGAGCCACCCGGGCTGCCCTGAAGAAAACTTTTAATGTAAGTCATCCATTAATGGAATGGATGGCTTTATTATGAAATATGTTTTGCGAAAAAAAAAGTTTACTCCTTGTAATATGAAATAATTAAAAAACACACTATTTTCCCACATATACAAAGAATAGGAATAAACATACATACCAGTCCATAAGCCATACTTCTTTCATGTTCTTGGGTTATATCTGCTACATATGCAAATACCACGGAGAAAGTCACGGCAAAAACCCCAGAAACCGAGATAACAGCAAAGTACCACCTAAGATGGAAAGACAATTGACAAGAAACAGAACAATTACCATTACATTAACCTTCCTTTATTTCTATAAGTGAGCTCGAGTAAGAATAGCTAATTTCAATCAGTGATTTACTAACACAGTACATGGATTAATTCTTCTATAAATCATAAGCCAAAGATAATATGAAAATACAGTATAAGAAGTTTCACTTCAAAAGCAATTCAGCTACCATGCGGGAATACTTAAAATTAGATAATATATCCAGGTCAATATTTTACCCAACTGTCAAGCTGGTTAAATGGCGTTGTTATTGTTTCTACTAAAAACAGCAACAAACAACAAACTAAAGTCTATTATAATTGATCCATTAGCATTTCCCACCACACCACTACACAAAACACACAATTCAGTGAGTGAAATGGAGAGTTACTCTATATTTATTTTATGCCTCTATATAGAAACTAGATACTTTTCAATAAGCTATATTTAGCTTTACAAATGTTGGCAAAACAAACAACTCAGTCTTCACACAGAAGGAACCTGTGTGGCAAGCAGTACTCATATATGAAACGGAGAATAGATAATTACTGTCCGGAGTGAACAAAAGCTATTTTAAAAAGCAAACTTCATTTTGGCATGTATGATTTCAAAATAACTGGCCAGGAATAAGAAATTTCTATTGTAATGTTGAATGTTTAGTTTAGTTTTGTTTTTAACATTTTATTTATTTATTCATGAGAGACACAGAGAGGCAGAGACAGAGGCAGAGGGAGAAGCAGGCTCCCCACAGGAAGCCCGATGGGGGACACGATCCCAGGACCCCAGGATCACGCCCTGAGCCGAAGGCAGACGCTCAACCACTGAACCACCCAGGCGTCCCAAATGTTTAGTTTAAAAACTCATATGTAATCATAATGAACTTTCAAAATATCGCACTAGGGCTTTATTGCTCACTAAATTTTTCCTAACACACTGCATTCCACAGAAAATTTTTTGTTTATCACGTAGACTCCTCTGGTAAGATTTCATTTGGGTGATTAGCATTAATCAAGGGTTTGGCCTTCAGAATTGTATCTAACTAACCTATAAGAGGAAGATCCTGCCTCTTATATACCTTTAGCCCTTCTAGATAACCACGGAAATACAGCCCATCTAGGATGCAGAATTATCAAACATTAACACTCAGTAGAGTAGAACATTAGGAGAATTAATAAAGCTACAACTTCTTTACAAATCATTCTCATTGTGGGATCCCTGGGTGGCGCAGTGGTTTGGCGCCTGCCTTTGGCCCAGGGCGCAATCCTGGAGACCCGGGATCGAATCCCACGTCGGGCTCCCGGTGCATGGAGCCTGCTTCTCCCTCTGCCTGTGTCTCTGCCCCTCTCTCTCTCTCTGTGACTATCATAAATAAATAAATTAAAAAAAAAAATCATTCTCATTGTGAGCTTTCCCTCCCTTGCTCCTCAGTGAAAGAATCCTAATTTTAATTAGGGTGGCCATGAGCCCAGCATCTTGGAACAAGAAGAAGCATGTGTCTGGAATGTGACCAAACAGATGTAAGCAGAGGTTGGGTGGGAATTATGTAGTTTCTTTATAGGAAGGTGGTGTGTTCTTCTTGGCCACTCCTTCCACCTTGCTGCCTGAAGTGTGACGCAAGCTGGAGCTCAGGCAGCCTTGTTGGACTGTGAGGTACTAGTAAAGGATGGCAGGGAACAAAGATAGAAAAGGTCTGGTTCCCCAGAACTGCCAAACCAGCTCTGGATTGCTCAATTCCTGACTTCTTTTATACAGAGAAATAAGTTTCCTTGATGTTAAGCAACTATTATTTGGGGCTGTGAAATCCAAAAGCAGGTTAGCCAATAGTCTACACATTTCCTATAGTATCATCCAGTTGTAAAATCATTATGAACTATTATTCAGCCACTATATATTTTTTAATTTATTCATTCATGAAAGAGAGAGAGAGAGAGAGAGAGAGAGAGAGAGAGAGGCAGAGACACAGGCAGAGGGAGAAGCAGGCTCCATGCCGGGAGCCTGATGTGGGACTCGATCCCAGGTCTCCAGGATCATGCCCTGGGCCAAAGGCAGGCGCTAAACCGCTGAGCCACCCCAGGATCCCACAGCCACTATATTTTTAAGGGCCCTCTTATCTGTGTCAAATTATATTGGAAGAATAAAGTTAATAAAGTTACCTACATAGGTAAGATGGTAAAAAGGTGATAGAAATAAAGGAATATTCAGAAAACAATGAACAGAACGTTATTTGTTATGATCTAATTATGCACTTACCATGGGCTGATCTTCATTAAAGGAATTGGGGCACATGTGAAAAATACTGTTAGCAGCAAGAAGGACTTCCGGCCCCAAACATCAGAAAGAGCACCAATAAGTGGGGCACTGAGGAATGACAACAAACCCTAAAAAAAGTAAATGAAAAAAATGTATACAATCAATACCAATGAGCCGAAAAGAAATCACTATCATAGAATAATTTTTTAAAAGTTTATTTCTAACATAAGTATAATATCATCAAACTAGATAACTCCTTTGTCTATATATAATTTAAAGCTTTCTCAAGATTGTCTAGAATCACCTGCAAGGCTCTGGCTGCATGTTCATATGAATGCTCTAATGAATTCTCAATCACAATAATTCTACATTAGCAATGCTAGAAAGATGCATGTTAATGATCTGTTTTTATATCCACAGGCTAATTACCTATTTATAAACCTTGTTGGTTAAACGGAATCAAGAGTAAAGAGTATGTAGAATAATCAAGACTTTACCATATAGTTTTATATCTATGTATTTTTTTTTAAAATAGTTCTTTTCTCTCAATCTATATTTTTATTGTTAGTTGATAAAAGTATTCAATCTCCGAAATAAAAACGCCAAGACATAATCAGGGGGGAAATCTGTTATGATGTGGTTTAACATTATACATTGTTGGCTATATTTGAGTCAAACTATATTTAGATGACCAACGAATACGGGTAAATAACTTTTTTAATAAAAAAAAATCATATTGAAACCCTAGTTCATTTTAAAAGTTTTGAGTAATCCCTCAAGATATATCCAGATTGTAAAAAATTAACAGTGAAATGTTCCATTAATTAACTTAATATACCAGCAGAATTATACATATGAAAGTGTATGTGTGTGTGTACGTGTGCATATATATCGCCAATCCTACCTTTACGCCTTGAATCAAGCCATTCATCAGAAATGTATGCTTAGGAAAAGTTTCATGTAATACCTAAAAAAATAAATAAATAACTAAAAATCTCATACCACATTTTAGTCTCAATAAAATTCATATATTTACATTTTAAAACATCCCTTCATATGATTTTATCTCCTATAACTTTTCAGATTTGTATGATGCTATGCAAATGAGTAAATACTAATAATACCAAACATTTACTTGGCATTTATGATGTCACAAGGCACTAAATTGGGCACTTTACAGATATTATTTCCTTTTATTCCTCTGAATGACCCTATAAGAATGCTCTTATAGACAGAGATTAAAAGTCTTGTGCATGGGACATCTGGTGGCTCAGTGGTTGAGCACGTCTGACTTCAGGTCAGTGCATGATCCTGGAGTCCCAGGATGGAGTCCCATATCGGGCTCCCTGTGGAGAGCCTGCTTCTCCTTCTGCCTGTTCTCTGCCTCTCTCTCTCTGTGTTTCTCATGAATAAAATGTCTTGTACATTATTACATAGTTAGTATGTGGCAAAAATGAAATTGAACACAGAAAGTTGGGCTTGAAAGTCCATGTTTTTAATTACTATGAGGCATCTTCACTGTTTGCCACATGTACCTGATGACTAGATCCTTTACAGACAAGTGTATTTTATCTAAGATAGGAGACTGGGAGACTAGGGAAATTTTAATTCTCACAAAGTGAATCTTTCTAGAAAATGTGTTAACAAGTTCTTTTAAGACCTGGTCTCAAACCACATGGCACCAATTTGTTCAACGGCAGCAAGTGAATTACAGGGAAGCCACTAGTTGAATGAAAAGCAAATGGGAAGGAAAAGTTACTGAAAAAATAAGAAGCAGCCTATGTGTCAAAGGCTTTATATATACTTTTATTTCATTCTAACAACATTATGGGTTAGATAAAATACCACTCTACAGATGAGGTAACTGAGTTCTTACTTGACTTAAAAGCCACTACCTTCCTCCGTTCTACTATGCCGTTTCTCAATAAAAACAAGAGACAATGGCAATATGGGGAATAAGAAAGTTGGGATATCTCTTTAGGAAGAAAAACTATGCTGAGTGTAGTTTCTGACATCTTGTAAGAAAAACCTTTAGGATTACAGTGCTCCCTTTTTTTCCATTACTCTTCTTCTGCCCAAAACTAGAAATTTAACAAAAATTAACTCACATGTAAAAATAAAGAAAATTAGAAATGAAATGTTTAGTCACAGAAAATCATTAACATGGGAAAAATAAAACATTCATGATGTTCATTTATTTTGTTTCTTTATATGATATACACTATGTAATTCTCAACTGAAGGTCTGAATACATTTTTTTAAAAGATTTTATTTATTCATTCATAGAGACAGAGACAGAGACAGAGAGAGGCAGAGACACAGGCAGAGGGAGAAGCAGGCTCCATGCAGAGAGCCTGACGTGGGACTCCATCCAGGGTCTCCAGGATCATGCCCTGGGCTGCAGGCGGCGCTAAACCGCTGCGCCACCAGGGCTGCCCGTCTGAATACATTTTTTATTGTCAAAACTTGGTGTGTGCGTAGGGGGAGCTACCTCTCATAGGAAGATCAGGGATGTTGCTAAATAACCTATAAATAGGTCAGCCGCTCACAACAAATAATCATCTGGCCCAAACTGTCAACAGTGCTGAGGCTGAGAAACACTGTTATTACTTAAATAAAGGCCATGGATCTAAAGAAGGGATCTGCAAACTTTCTGTAAAGAACCAAACAGCAAATATCTTTTTATAGCTTTGTAGGCTATACAGTCTCTGTCACAAGTATTCAATTCAACAAAAACAGCCAAAGACCATATGTAAATGAATGGCCATGGCTGTGTCCCAAATAAAACATTATTTATGAAAAACAGTCTACTAACAGGATTTTATATTATGAAAAACAGGCTACTAACAGGATTTACTCTGGCCATAGTTTCCCAGTTCTTCCACTTAAAGGAAAAGATTAAAGGAAAGTTTAAACTCCTTAAAGTAGCATCTCAAAACCTTTTGCAACAAATCAAATCCAGTCTTCTTCCAATAATTACTAAGGGCCAAATCTTTTTAGGAACAACAAAAAAAAAAAAATGTGTTAAAAAAGTTTTAGAAATTGCTAGTTCTTACTGCTAATGATTCACTTTGCAAAGCTACCTTACATTCCAACAATCTGGTCTCTTCACTGTTTTAAATATCCCCATGCTTTCCGATAGTCACACTTTTATACAGGACATCTCTCCATTTTGAATGTTTGATCTCCTTATCTTCTCTCTCTAGCCAACCTCCAAACCTTCCAAGTTGCTTCACTATCACCAAACTTTCCTGTCCAAAGCAATCAATTATTTCTTGTAAGGGCCTATAGGAAGAGATTATAGCACTTGGAGAGTCACATAGGGTTTGTGAAATTTCTTTTATCATATACTGAGCTACTTAGCTAGTATTTTTTCAGTTTTTCATGTATTTAATATATATTTCCTTTCAATTATATTTCAATTAAGGACAGGCACTATATCCACTATACCTTGATTTAATAAATCCTTAACTTCATTGGTGCCTTCATTAAGTAAATACTCATAATTATCTGATAATACTGCTTTCATTGTGAAAATAGAACAAAACCATTATGCAATCTAGCTAATGTTAAAAAATAAAAAACTTCACAACCCCCAAAAGGAGTATAGTTAAGATAAACAATCATCTGTTTGATTTTTAAAATTTTTTTTTAATTTTTATTTATTTATGATAGTCACACAGAGAGAGAGAGAGAGAGAGAGGCAGAGACAGAAGCAGGCTCCATGCACCGGGAGCCCGACGTGGGATTCGATCCTGGGTCTCCAGGATCGTGCCCTGGGCCAAAGGCAGGCGCTAAACCGCTGCACCACCCAGGGATCCCCATCTGTTTGATTTTTTTATAAAAATTTAACACAGAGACAAATATATCAATACAAATGTAAAGATTTTTGATCTGTGAGAATCCTTTTAGCACTAGACTTTAGAGCTGAATAGGAAAAGATGGAACAAAAAAAAAAAGGAAAAGATGTAACATTTTCCAAGAAATTTTATAGGTCTTAAAATTTATGGAGCTTTAAAACCTTTGGGAGTATAAAGTCCTTAAAATATGAAATGCCTCAGGACTATCTCTGTAGCAAAGGCTGCTAAGCCATTTATTTACATGGAAGAGATGCTGGAGAATGAGTCTAAGGTCTTGCTCCATAACATAAGACTGCATCTAAGCAGCCAGAACCATATGGCCTAGTTTTTCCAAAACCGTAAGTCAAAAAAGTTAAGCCACTTCTTAAGCATTATAGAGCCTTAAATCTATTATTAATTTTCTTTATCTAATATGTTAATCAATCATCACTGATTGAATATCCACTATGAATCAAACATATAGTCTCTCAAAATATTAGACTTCAGTCCTTAAAAAATACTTGGCAGCATAAAATTCTTCCTCGTTGTTAATGTAAATTCCCTTGTTGGTGGAGACTTCACCATCCTCCCCTGGGTAGGGCCTCCATATAAAACACAGCTTTTGGGCAGCCCGGGTGGCTCAGCGGTTTAGCGCCGCCTTCGGCCCAGGGCGTGATCCTGGAGTCCCGGGATCAAGTCCCACATCAGGCTCTCTGCATGGAGCCTGCTTCTCCCTCTGCCTGTGTCTCTGCCTCTCTCTCTCTCTCTCTCTCTTTCATGAATAAATAAAATAAAATAAAATAAAATAAAATAAAATAAAATAAAATAAAATAAAAAAATAAAATAAAATAATAAAATAAATAAATAAAATAAAATAAAATAAAATAAAATAAAATAAAATATAGTACTCAAGAGCTGACAATATTTTCTGCAAGAATTAACCAGGGAAAGGGAAAAGGACCATCTTTCCCCTTCCCAGAAATTGAACAAAAAGAGATTAAGACCATAATAAATAAGTGAAAAGATTACTTACCACCAAGGTGGGGGCTGTCAATAATCCCCAAGCAAAAAACTCCAAAAAGATGACGATAACCGCATGGTAGACACTAGGAGAACCTATTCCTTGAGGCTATAAAAACAGATTTTTAAGAATGTTAATAGTGTATTCCAGAATTACTAACAATTATAGCAAGTTAATATTTATTTATTGATACCATATACATAATGGCACTATGTCAAACAGCTGAACACTTGCTGTCCCTGGCCTCAAGGTAAATACATCACATAAGCATGGTGTGCAGTGGTGTTACACAGAGTCCACGGTAGAGATGGGAGTATCAGACTTTCAGGAGGAAGGTTAAAAGGATGAAAAGGAGTCAGACAAGGGTGGGGGAGTGGGAAAGCAAACAAGAGAGGTCAAGGCTGCACAAAGGCTGTGAGGCTTGAGAGCAGGTGTTTTAGGACTCTTGTAGTTTAGTAAAACCAGAACATGGGCTGCATACCGGGAGTTCCAGAGATGAGCAAGAGGCACACAGACACAGGGACACTTCCATGTTGAGGAGTGTATATTTAATTCTGAAGGTGATGGGGAGCCACTAAAAGATGTTAAGTAAGATTCAAGTAATCAGATGAAAGTTTTAAGAAAGACCATTCTGGCAAAGGTGTAGCGGATGGATGAGAAGGGGGCAAAATTGAGGAAAGTTAACAGTCAGGAGGCAGTAAGTATACTGCACTAACCCCAAAATATAGATGAAGCTTGTGGCAAGAATCATAGCAGATATTAACATGGCTCAAAAGCAGAACAGTCTCCAAAGGAGTACATTAGAGATCTGGGATTTGATATACACAAGAAAGAAAAACACAAAATTAAGTTTATACTGTCACTAGCGATGTTTTCAGAATTACTTCAGTTGTTGAATTTCATATTCTAAGGGCAAGATTAAATTGATGGAAAAGCAAATGGCCTATAAACATTAAGTCTCCAATAAGTTTCTATAATAAAAAGACAAATTTAATCAGTACATATTATAACATCATACATAAAATATAAAGCATATCCAATAGTCTTATGTGGAAACCATTAGGTGTTTGGGTTTCTCTATACACTAAAATGATGCCACATCATTTTTAATATTGTCATAATGCATCATTTTATTTTATTTTCTTAAGAAGTCTGTGAGTTCATTAAGGCATTGATATTCTTTTTTTTAAAGATTTTATTTATTTATTCATGAGAGACACAGCGAGAGAGGCAGAGACACAGGCAGAGGGAAAAGCAAGCTCCATACAGGAAGCCTGATGCGGAACTTGATCCCCAAAATTCCGGGATCACGTCCTGAGCCGAAGGCAGATGCTTAACCGCTGAACCACTGATGGGTGTCCCCATCATTATTTTTAAAAAATGGAAAACTCTCCCAACCTTCAGAACCTAAGACAACAGAGGTGGAGTAGAGAGTGGGCCACACAAGAGGTGAAGGACTACGGCTGGGAATGAATTTGTTCAAGATCTCATTCATTCAAACATTTACAGGGTACCTACTAAATACCAGGGATGCGGGACTACAGAAACCAGTAAAAGACACTTCTGATCTCAAGAAATTCAGAGTCTAGAGAGGAAGAAACCTCAATACACTATCTGCTTCTGTGCAAATGCAATAAAGATACATGCAAGTAAGGAGGCAAGGAAAGGGTATTGCAAGAAAAGGAAGTAGTGTGGACAATCTCACCAGAGAAAACCGTAATGACATAGAGAAGTGTCATGACAGTTTAAGGCTGATGGAGAACAAAGTAATAATCATGGAGTAAAAAAAAGGAAGGAAGAAGGGAGGTAGCCTCTAAACTTTGTTAAGAAGTTTCTCATCATTACTCTAGTGAGACACTGAAGCACTGAAGGGTTTCATGCAAGTGAATGGTGTGATTGGACCTGCATTTTTCAGTATACCATGATGATTTCCTAAAATCTGAAACCAAGGAGCAAACTGCATCTAAAAGAAGGCTATTTCAATCAATCCAACAAGTGATGATAATGGTATGAAACAGAGGAGGGAAGGGGATGGATATAAGTATATTGGATGTGAAAGTGGCAGCACTTGATAAATCTTGGAGGGAGAGTGAAGAATGACTTCCAAGTTTTTAGCTTGGTTGTCGTAGCGGAACCTCGTAGTGTCACAGTTCTTTTTTCCCCCAAGAGACTGAGCTGAGGTTTTTTAGGTCCTAAGACACTGCCCCTTGTACTTGAGACATTTCTATTGTTTTCTGAGGACTGACTAAAGCAATAGTGAGTTGACTAATAGCAATGAGTCAGCATGATGATGTCTGAAACCACCGGAATGGGTGAAATTATAGGGAGAAGAGGAAATGGGAAAAGAGCAGTGTGCTAAGACCGGACTCCAAGAAACATCAATATTTAAGTAGTAGGCTGAGGAAAATGAACCAGGAAGAAAATAACGAAGAAATGAATCAGAGAACTATCAGGACACTTAAGAGGACACAGTGTTACAGATGACAAAGGATCAGTTTTAGGAAGGAAGGGGTGATGTCCAGTACCAAATAGAGCAGGTATAGTTAATTTAATTAAGATAAGGTCAAACAAATCCGTAAGAGTTAGTAAGGTCCAAACTGGTTTTGTTCACTGCGGCATATACTCAGCACTCAGTGAAATGTCTAGTAGAACTTCTCTGGACATTTAACATACTAATTTACATTATGAATTTCCAAGAAGACACAGTATGAGTTCCAAATTGATGGAATCCTTCTTTCATATAAGAGACGGTATCTCATGGCCATTTGAATTCCTTATAAAACTATTTGGGAAATACTGCAAAGAGATAATAATCATATAGCAATGGATATAAACATACACACAGAGCAAAAAACTGGAAGGAAACAATGTGTTAAAAGTGGCTGCTTTCGTGAAGAACACTCAATTACTTGAGGCGACTGTCAGGGAAGGCTTCTCAGGGAGGTAGGTGGGTATTACCTGAGACCTTGAAGTCCAGTAGGAAAAATGTTGGATTGTCCTGTGTGTGTGTGTGTGTGTGTGTGGTAAGAGGAGGATGTCAGTGGAGGGTATGATGGCCAAGAGTGTCTGAGGTAAAGGAACAGCATAGGCAAAGACCAGAAGACAGGAAACACTGTAGCTTCTTTCAGTATCTGAGGTCTAAGGAGGAGAGCAGTAAAAGAGGAGGCTGCGAGATGAGGACAGGTGAAACTGAAAAGGCGACTTGAAATAGGCCTCTTACATTACATGCAGGCCAGGGATGCCGGAGTGGCTCAGCAGTTAAAGAGTCTGCCTTTGGCTCAGGGCGTGATCCTGGAGTCCCTGCATAGAGCCTGCTTCTCTGTGTCTCTCATAAATAAATAAAATCTTAAAAAAAAAGTTACATGCAGGCCTCTACTTGCACATGCCAGGGTACCTGAAACATCTGAAGCCAGAGAGTAACATCACATTATAGGATTGTCTTTTTGGAACAATAACTTACACGGCAATGTGGCAAAGACTCTGAAAGGATGGGAGGAAGACCAGAAGACAGGCTTGGGGTGGGGAGGGGGAAGTAACAGTAATTGGGATAAGATAGTAAGTAGTAGGGATGAAGAAGGTGAATGAATTCAAAAAACACTTAAGAGGATGATTCAAAGGACTCAGTGACTGACTAGATGTAGCAGAGAACATTAAGGGAAGATCAAAGATGGAAAGATTTCTGTGTCTCATTTAGTCAACCAGGCAGTGAGGAAAGGGAAAAAAAACAAAAGATTAATTCATTTTAGGCATACTGGTTTGAGAAAAACATGTACAACTGAACTTGAAGGCAACAAATTGAGGAAGATACGGAAGAAATAGATTACTATCTATTCATAAAAAGCATTCATAAAACATTCATAAAAACCAATACAAAAGCACTAAGACACCACAAAAATAATAAAAATAATTTTAAAAATAGCTAATAACATTCTATCCTATGGGAATAACCAAACATTCAGAAAAAGTTCTACCATAAAGATGTTCATGACAGCATCACTTATAGTAGGAAATATGTAAATCTAAATGTCCAACCTTTAAATCAGATAGAATAATATACAGCCAAAAACTGTTTATGGATCATCCTTAATGATATTGAAAATGTTTATGGCAATGTCAAATTAACAAAAATAAAAGCAAGATATAAAGGTATACATGTAGAATAACTTCAACTATGAAAAAAAACAAAAACTCACTTCAATGTTAATTAAGTAGCAATTTTAAGGGATGTAAAATTATGTTGTTCTGAATTCTCTAAATCTTTTTTAACATGCGTGCTTATACTTTAAATATTAGCAAAATGTTTGCTTATTTAAGAGAAAAACTGGGACAGCCCAGGTGGCTCAGTGGTTTAGCGCTGCCTTTGGCCCAGGGTGGAGACCTAGGATGGAGTCCCACGTCAGGCTCCCTGCATGGAGCCTGCTTCTCCCTCAGCCTGTGTTTCTGATTCTCTCTGTGTCTCTCTCATGAATAATAAATAAAATATTTTTAAAGAGACAAAAACTAAAATGGAAAAAGGCAATTAGACATACTGTACCTTCTGAGCCATTCTCTCATTATTTCCCAAAATTGGGAGGAAAAAGTGTGTGTGTGTTTGTGTGTGTGTGTGTGTGTGTGTGTGTGTGTTTTAAGATTTATTTATCTTAGGGATGCCTGAGTGGCTCAGAGGTTGCACTTTTACCTTCTTCGACTCAGAGCATGATCCTGGTCCTGGGATCCAGTCTTGCACTGGCTCCCTGCAGGAAGCCTGCTTCTCCCTCTGCCTCTCTCTGTGTCTCTCACGAATAAATAAATAAAATCTTTTAAAAAATTATCTTAGAGATGGAGTGAGCGAGAGAGCGTGCACATGAGCATGCACACAAGTGGGGGGAGGGGCAGAAAGAAAGAATCTCCAAGGTGACTTCCCACTGAGGGAGGCTCCTCAAGGGGAACTAGACTTGGGACTCCATCCCACAACCCATGAGATCACGACCTGGGCCTGAAACCAACAGCTGGATGCTCAACCAACTGAGCCATCCAGGCTCCCCTGTAAACATTTTTTTTTTAAGTTTTTATTCATGTATTTATGAGAGACACAGAAGGAGAGGCAGACACAGGCAGAGGGAGAAGCAGGCTCCACGCAGGGAGCCTGATGTGGGACTTGATCCCAGGGTCCTGGGATCACAACACTCCACCACTGAGCCACCCAGGTGCCCCATACATATTTTTAAAGCAAGGAGGGGGGTTTAGGTGGGGGGTTTAGGTGGGTGTACTAAAGTACTAGCAATTTTGAGAGCTGTATTATATCCATATTTATCTCTTTTGTTTTGAATAAATTCAAAAGTAGCACGAGATCTTGGGGGCATCTGGGCGGCTCAGTCAGTTAAGTGTCCAACTCTTGATCTCAGCTCAAATCTTGAGTTCAAGCCCCGAACTTGGGGGCTTAAAAAAAAAAAAAGTAATACAAGATCTTAATAAAATTGACAAAATTTAAAAATATTTTACTGATTTAAAATTATAAATTCTTCTAGGCAGGACTTTTGACACAAGGGCTAGTGGTTTTAATGGACTCTCTATCCACAAGCAAAACTCCAGGGCAATCAAAGAATATTAGGGTCATGGCCTGGGCAGAAAGACCAGGGGAAGGTTCATAGACAAGTAGCGGCAGATATCTGACCAGTGAGTAGTTTATACAGCATCAAGCGTAGAGAGTTCAGATCATAATATTATATATATATCAACAGATAGCATTTGAGGATGCTCAAGAGAATTCAGAGGTACAAAAGAAGACAAATCTGAACATAAACTGCTACATACCCAACCCCAAATGCCAAGATATGTCACCTACAACCATAATAATTACCATACCAAAAGTCCTCCATTCAGCTGAGTAATTTCTCTCCTATAGAGAGAAGGTTTTATGGCAGTCACCTCTAACTTCAACCTCAGAAGTCAGGGACGATATCCTTTAATCTCACTTCTACCCTCCAATCTAATTCTCATTTTCCAAATCATACTTTCCATTAGTAACAAAGTATGGTTTCATCATCTAGGCTTTTGGCCAAGCCTTTTAAAATCTATTTACTTATTCTTATAGTCTGTAACACAAAATAGCTTCCACAAATTTGTATTTTGCTAAGTAAAGTAAGTACCTGTTTCATTTTATTTACCCTAAACTTACCTTTTTCAAGCTCATGCTCTCTGAGACAGACCCTATGCTTTATTATTCTATGATCTGGCGCATCTGGTAAATGCGTAACACTTACGTGCTTAATGAATGTTTGTGGAACTTGAATGAATTACTCTGTAAATCCCTTCTATCACTATAGGTATTCAGTGTAAATACTGTATTTAAATACTGTTAATGGGCGCCTGGGTGGCTCAGTTGGTTAAGCATCCACCATCCATCTGCCCAGGTCATGATTCCAGAGTCCTGAGCCCCATGGTGGACTCCCTGCTCATCAAGGAGCCTGCTTTTCCCACTCCCTTTGCCCCTCCCCCTGGCTCCTTCTCTCTCTCTCTCTCTCTCTCTCTCTTGCCCGCGCTCTCTCTCTCTCAAATAAATCTTTAAAAAAAAATAAACACGGTTAGAAGAGCATATTTATGAATTAATCTAGCAATGTCGCCTATTAATACCCTCCTCTATGATTCAATATCTCACTGTTGGCTACCATATCCCTGTAGCCCATATTTAGGTCACAGATACGCTAGATTAAAATCATAATGAAAGAGTACCACTGAAAACTTTTAGTGGTTTACATTCAAAATCTTATTTACTCTTCCTAACAACCTTTCCAGTTGGACGCTAGCATCTCCATTTTACAGTCTAATGCAGCAAACAAGAGATGGAATGGAGTCTATCCAGGCAACTCCAGAGCCCAACTCTGGAGTTAGGCTGGTTGCACTGGTTGGGTTATACTGAATACACTGCCACAGACTGTCACTCTTTTAATTGTAGGGATCCAGTTTTTTTTTTCATTTTTGTATTCAACGTGTAGCACAATGCCTGGTATATAAGAGGTATTTCGTGACCATGGATTGATTTGAGAGCCCTAATCACGCAGTTACTAAGCTGCTAGCGAAATTAAGTTAGTCACTTTACCTCTCTCAGCAGTGAGAGATGAAGTATTACCTAAAGCCTTGTCTAGCTCCCAAATTTTGAGTCTATAATTGCCCAATCAATATGGATTTATGAATTCAGCAGTTATTATGCAGGATGCTGACTTTAATAACTTATGTTGTATACTTATCGGTGTGAACCAGGGGCTTATGTAGATTGTTAGCCAAGTCTAGAAGTAATTCTACCTATAACTGGGCATTATAATCCCATTTCTTCTTCTTTTTTTTTTTTTAAGATTTTATTTATTTACTCGTGAGAGACACAGAGAGAGAAAGAGAGAGAGAGGCAGAGACACAGGCAGAGGGAGAAGCAGGCTCCATGCGGGGAGCCTGACCTGGGACTCAATCCCAGGTCTCCAGGATCACGCCCTGGGCCGAAGGTGGCACTAAACCGCTGAGCCACCGGGGCTACCCTATAATCCCATTTATTAAACAGAATTTATGATGTCAGTAAACAATGAGAGCAAGCTAAACTGAGGCTCATTCTTTAAAACAACTGGCCTAGACTATTAAAAATATCATAAAAAACAATATCCTAAAAAACAGCAAAAAAGTTATTTTACACTGAAGAGACATGGCAACTAAATGTAATGATTAAATTCTGTATTCAAAAAAAGGACAAATATACAGGAGTTTATTGGGACAATTAGAGAAATGTTATTATAGCCAAAATATTACCTAGTAGTATTATATTGTTACATTTTTCTGAATGTGGTGATACTACTGTAGTTATGGGGAGAATATCCTTTTTCTCAGGTCATAAATTCTCCATGTTTAAGGGGTAAAGTGTCTTGATGTCTACAACTAACTCAATGATTCAGAAAAAAATGAGAGAAAGGAAAAAATGTGGCAAAATGTTAATTTGTGATTGTTAATCTATGGGATGGGCAAATGAATACACATTATGGTATTTTTTGCAACTTTTTTATAGTTTTGAAGATTCTCAAAATAAAAGTTGGGAAAAATTAAAAAAGAAAAAAGAACCAAAATAAGGTATAAGAGAGAATAATTTTGAACTTAGAATTTAAGTTATCAATCAAAAATGAGGGCAAATTATAGCCTCCAGAAAGAAACACTGAATTTTCTCTGAACCATACACAACAAAGCTGAAATATGACAATATGAAAGTCTTACACACAAAAAAGACAAAGATGCTGCTTAGTTACGGCATCTAAGAATTGTAGCTTTTCATAAAAGAACATTAAAAAAATAGTGTAACTACAAAGCCACTTTCATGGATCCTAACACATTACAGTATAACTAGAAGAAATACAAGACTTGACTGCTAGTATCTGATATCCTTTGTCACAAACTCAGTGTTTTTCTTATTTTCTGACTTTAATCAAGCAAAGCAAGATACATTACTTTTGTAGAGCAAAAAGAAAACAAAACCGATCCTCAATTTCCTGGAAGTATGAATCACTGTGAACATGTTGCAACACTACTTTACTAATTAAGCCATTTTGGCTTAATTTGCAGTGAGACTTCAGATTTTACTAATATGCTATGTATCAATTTTAAAGACAGATATTTAATATTTGTATTATCACAGAAGTGAAGATGTATTGGTTGGATCGGTCCTAAACAGAAATTAAACACACTTCTTAAACTTACTCAACAAAAATATGATGAGATCAAGTTTTACTCTTAAAAAAACTCTAGAGCTTAAGATTGTATTACCTTGGGGTAAATTTTTTTTAAAGTCATCTCTACACCCAGTGTGGGGCTTGACCTTACAACCCCAAGATCAAGAGTTGCACACCCCACCAACTAAGCCAACCAGGATCCCCACTTTGTGGTAAATTTTAAAAAGATTAAGCAACATGACCATCTATCCCATCCCGCTCCATTCTCAGGAGGAAAAGATGTAACTTAAATCAAGTTAAGCCATCATTACATTAAGTGCTTAGCCCCAAGAACACCTAATGGGTTACATGGTTCAAATGACTACAAACTGAACTAACAAGGTAAAATAAAATAAAAAACAAAAAACCACCATCAATACAAAAATCAAACTGTCACCAATGTGTAGAATGGAGCCTAAACTTGGTGTAAACTCTAATTATTCAATTCATATAGCTTTTAAAAGAGATTCTATTTATGTATTCATCAGAGACACAGAGAGAGGCAGAGGCACAGGCAGAGGGAGAAGCAGGCTCCCTGCGGGGACCCCATGTGGGGACTCTGGGATCACACCCTGAGCCAAAGGCAGCCAAGGCAGCCACTAACCACGAACCACACAGGCGTCCCAATTTATACAGCTTAATGAAGTATTACCTACCACTCCTTGTTTTACAAAGAGACTCCCTAAGAAGGAAAAGTATTTCATGTAGTAGAATTCATAATTGTGTTTACACATTATTGATAAAATAGATCCATTATGTAAAATAAGCTACTACTTCATCTGGCCCTGAAAGAGACAAAACCATTTCAGGGATCTTGATATACCCTGGCTGAAACTGTCAAAGTCAAAATAATGCTAAAAGACAAGTTGGACTTTAAATAATAGAAAACCTTAATTCATAAATACCTGTCAGAATGCTATCTGGGGAAAGCTATTCTTTTTAAACTTCAAACTTTGGTAGCTGTACATGGGTTACAGATCAACTATTCATAAATTCCAGCAGATGCTATGATTATTGGGAGGCAGGTCTTCAAACTACATTAGGATGAACTGGGTATATAATCTTAAAAAAAAAAAAAAGCTTACTAATTTATCCTCAAACATACTAAACTAAAGCAGATGCTGAACCATACGATGGAGGTAAGGAGGTCAGTCACTCACAGGACCGTCTGCCACACACTTGCCACAGACAGTATATAGACATCCTGATGTTTCTAGGCTGGGCTAGTGACTTCAAAGGACACTTGCTTTTTGAAGGCACTGCAGCCCTCCTCCCGGCTCATATGCTAACAGCCACAGGCAAATTATTTAGCAGCTCTTGGCACTAAGAGCTGTCCTGCGGCTGCCACTGCCAGTCTTTATAGGTGAAGGATGCAAAGGATCAGAGCTTGGGTCCAGACTTTTGAAAGGGTTACTGACTCCTACTTATGTCCTTAAAATCCAAAATACAGGAATAAAAATCTGGTGCTCTGCTTTTTCGGGTATATTTCATTTTGCAAATACCAATTCTACTTTTTTTCAGGTACTTCCAACAAAGCAACTCACATTTGCCATCTGTCTATCAAATCTTTAGTCATTTTACCAATTTATTTGTGAAAGAATTGGACATTTTTCACTTTGTCAGAGATGCAGTCCTTCAACTGTAGTAACAAAACAAAGATCATATAAAAAATAAGCAAACTTCAAAAAGTCATTTAAAAGTTCTATATTTAGGGCAGCCCCGGTGGCTCAGTGGTTTAGCGCCTGCCTTCGGACCAGGGCATGATCCTGGAGACCTGGGATCGAGTCCCACGTCGGGCTCCCTGCATGGAGCCAACTTCTCCCTCTGCCTATGTCTCTGCCTCCTCTCTCTGTGTCTCTCATGAATCAATCAATCTTAAAAGAAAAAGAAGTTCTATATTTGGGACACCTGGGTGGCTCAGCAGTTGAGTGTCTGCCTTCAGCTCAGGGTGTGATCCTGGAGACCCGGGATCGAGTCCCACGTGGGGTTCCCTGTGGGGAGCCTGCTTTTCCCTCTGCCTGTGTCTGCCTCTCTCTGTGTGTCTTTCATGAATGAATAAATTCTTTAAAAAAAAAAAAGTTCTATTTTTGATAACACAAATAAATACCTCATCTATGTAACTCTTTAGCTCTTAGCCTCTAACAAGAATGTTTATTTTTTTAATTTATTTTTATTTTTTTTAAAGATTTTATTTATTTATTCATGAGAGACACACACAAAAAAAGAGAGAGAGAGAGAGAGGCAGAGACACAGGCAGAGAGAGAAGCAGGCTCCATGCAGGGAGTCCGACGTGGGACTTGATCCCAGGTCTCCAGGATCACGCCCTGGGCTAAAGGCAGACGCTCAACCGCTGAGCCACCAGGGCTGCCCCCCCCCCCCCCCCCCCCCCCCCCGTGGTAAGAATTTAACAAAATTGGAAGCATTCTAAAGTGTCAGAATGCACTTTTAACTCAACCATCTTCAAAGGTCTGCACTGAATGAGATACAAAAAAATGCCACACTCATTAAAATTTGTAACCAAAACCTGCCTTTCTACATAAGGATGCTTCAAAAAGCAAATTCACCAATAATGCTACAATCACTTTCATCAGTAAAATGGTATACAGTAAACAATTAAATATACACCTACTGAATTTAATCTGTGGAACTATTCTGTAGTTGGTAGGCATGTTCTCCCCCCCCCCAATAGAACTATTCTTAAACTTTTGGGAGTTATGGACTCTTTGGGGAATCTCTCAAAAAATGGATAGTCAAAGAAAATTGTGCAAACAACTTCAGGGTGTACAGACCCAGGTTTAAAACTCCTGATACAGAATCACACCCTTTCATGCGATTTCCCTTAACTGTGTACAACTCAAATGGGCAGTGTTATTAGTTTCAAGCATATTCAAATACAATTTCAAGAAAAGAAAAACATTTAGTAACAACGATTAACCAGGTTCATTTAGAAGGGTTCACAATTGGTAACTTGGCTAATACGGCTTACAAAGATGTCATTAGCAGAAAGATGAAGCAAAATAACTTCATGAACTAAAGAAAACGGAAAGGATCAAGTCAGTATCATTGGCCAAGGACCCAAAATACTAATCAGAGACTGTCAAGTGTGACGATATAGCCTCAGACACCTGACTCTGAATGAATCCACCACCAGTGGAACTTAAACACACACACAAAATGCAATGCCAAATGGCAATTTTATTCCCTTTCTTAAAAAATGTTCGTAAGGGCAGTCTGACCAATTACAAGGAGAGAGGTAGAAAAGCAGGTGCCATTTTAAAAATTTCTACAACTATAATACACTTTTTTTCATTACAGCTAGAGAAGGTTAAAATACAAACACTGTAAAAAATTACCCTGGCACTGCTAGAAATATAAATATCCCATATATATATATATATATTTTAAACAATTTAGGAATAAACACAATTACAACAAAAAATTTAGGAATGCACTAGCACATACTTTTTTTTAAAGAACACACTTTTAAACTCAGGCCCTATAAGATTCAAAGATGCATAAACAAAGTTTCTATTCTAAAGAGGTGTCCACTGCTTTTAGAATGGAAAGTGCAACCCAAGTGTATAAAGATGATAAATAATAATACTCACAAGCCCACAGTTCTCAATAAAGGTTTCATTTATTCTATGTCCCCTCTTAAAAACTTGGTGTAAAAACTGTGTTTTGTCTCCAAAAGCAAGCAATGAATTCACCACAACTTGAACAACAAGATAAATAATAAAAATCTCTTCCAAATCTCACAGCATGTGGATGAAAGCATCTGCTATAAAGTGAATCAAACGAAACTCCAAAGAGGTAACAAAATTGAACTTTACCGCACGAAAAAGGAAGGTGTGTTTCTTGGTCGGAGCTCCATTCTAAATCTTTTGCAAATACTGATCTTAAAATTCATTTGCTTTTATAAAATGCAATCCTTTAGTTGCTTCTATTTTGTAGATTTTATGTAGAATTTAAAATATCAGGTCCCTATGGTTAACAAGGACAACCAGTATTCTTTCATGCTGTTTCTCCCCCCACATCTTGGTTCTGACCAACTTCATCAAAAGGGCCTGACTACTCGTAACTGAATTAATCAAAGTAATGTGCTAATTAATCAAAGCACAACAAAATGATCTAAGGACTTGAAAGTTTTTCTCACTACATGTCAAAGCTATGATATCTAATTAAATTTACAGTTCGCTAAAAGTGTATTCTGAAGTTGCTTCGTATGTCCCAAGCTTTCTAAATTTTAGTTTATTGACTGGGACGCTATTCTGAAATGTCAAAAAAAAAAAAAAAAAGTTGTCATCTATTTCAAATGAATTCGGGGAAATGCTCAGTGGTGGCCTAATGACTGTACGTAATTAGCAGTACGCTAGCAGTCGTTCCGGGCTCCCAACTACATAATGTTGGAAATAAACACTAATATGGGATTAAAGGGAATCGTTTCTGCACACTTCTCAGGAAAGTGAAATACGTATTCTACCTTTGCATTCTATTTCAGAACGTGATATCCAGGAACGCAACAAAGACGGGAGAGTGTAGCAACGGAGAAATTTCAGCATAAAAAAAAAAAGTATAGGCGCGTTCAATGTTCAATTAAAAGCCCTACGTCCCCTGCTGGCTAGCGACAGCACACTGCATAAAGTTTATTGTGATGACAACTGTTTCTAAAAAGCACAATTTTTTCCTGCCCTCTACCTGTCTTCCTTTCAAAGCGTCTCCGCATCCTCAGGCCGTGGTAATTCGACGTAGCATCCTTTATCGTAAAATGAACGAGGTGGTTACCGCTCTGTGGACACTAGGCCCCGGCGTCCTCCGTGACGCCTCAGGCCCCGCGAGGTGGGGGGAAGCCCCCGCGGGAGCGCGTCGCCCGCACCGGCCGCCGCTCGAGCGCTGACCGAACGCGGCGCCAGAGCAGAGCGACGGCGCTCGGGGCCCCGCGGGGCGCCGTGCCAGAGGCCACCCGGGCGGCAGCATATGGGAGGCCGGGGGCTGCTCCCCGCGCGGCGCGGCGCGGGCGAGGGCGAGGCTGCGGCGCGAGGGGCGGCCGGGCGCGACGCAGGCCGCCGCGGGGGCGCACGTGGGGCCCGGGGCCCGGGGGGTAGCGGCGGGGGGCCGGCAGGTGCGGGAGAGGCAAGCGGCTTCCCAGGAGGCCGGGCCCCGGAGGCCGCAGGCCGGGCGCGGGAGGAAAGCCGCGGAGCAGAGGCGAGCGGGCCCCGGAGGCTGGGACGCCGGCACCGCCGGGGGGGGGGGGGGGGGCGGGGGCACGCGCGGCGGCGGCGGCGGCGGCGGCGCTGGGGGGAGACCGGATGGGGGCCCCGAGGGACGCTGCCCGGCGCGGCACCCCAGCTCACCGTGCCTCCGTCCTTAATGATGATCTTCTTGGCCAGCATGATACTGCGGTTCGCGGCCCGTTTCTTCTTCTTTCCCTGGGTCATTTTACCATCCTCGACTCCTGGCGCTGCTGCAGCCACTCCCGGGGCGGCCGGCCCCAGCGGCGAGTGCCGTCCCGCCGCTACTGCCGGGCCGAGCCGCTCGGGGCGCCCGCCGCCATCTTGAGGGCCCGGCCTGCCTCCGGCGGCGCGTCACATCGTGCGATCGGCGGAGGAGCCCGCCCCGCCCCGCCCGGCCGGCCCACGTGACGGCGCCCCGCCCCGCCGGGCTCGGCGGCCGCGCGGAGGGAAGCCCCGGAGGAAGGCGCCAGGCCGCGGGGTGCGGCCGCCCGGGGCTCCCCGCCGCTCCGCTCGCCTGGGCCTCGCGACAGCCCTGAGCGGCGGGCACCTCGCAGTCCTTCCGCGCTGACGAAGACACGGAAGCCTCTCGGTCCCCGGCTCGCGGAAATACGGCTGAACGGTTGCCCTGGACGTTGGCCGCGCCCCTCAGCCGCTCGCGCCGTCTCCCGCGCTCTAGTCGGACGGAGCCGGCGAATGCCCCCCTGCGCTTCCACGCGGACGGAGCCGGAGGCCGGGAGGCCGAGCGAGGTCAGTCAGTCCGAGCAGGACGAACATCGTACGGTCCCACTCATTCGGGAAATAGAAGAAACCGTGAAAGGGATCAAGGGGGAAAGGAGAGAAACTGAGCGGAAATACCAGCGAGGGAGACGGAACGGGAGAGACTCCTAAGTGGGAAGCGAACGAGGGGCAGTGGAGGGGGGGGGGCGGGGGGCCTGGGGACGGGCGCTGAGGGGGCCCTTGGCGGGAGGAGCACCGGGCGTTACGCTACGTGTTGGCAGCTCGAAGTCCAATAAAAACATACACACACACAAAAGAAAAAGGACGGGAACCGAAGGGAACAGTTGAATAATTTTCCAGAAATAGTGGGTAACTGAAGGTGTAAGGATAAACTGATTTTTCCGAAACAGTATTTTGTCTTCGCGCTCGCCCCAGCCCTCCTGCCGCCCGCCCGCCCGCCCGCCCGCCGGAGCGACTGAAGCGTGTTTCCAGCAGCCCCCTAGCCCAGGACCTTTTATTTCCTGCCGATACAAACGTGGATAACCTAGGTTCTGCTTTGTAACCCACCCCGTTTACTGTGCCGCTGGAACAACTTGATGGGGGGGGGGGGGTAGAAATGACCGTTGACACAAGTGAGGTATGGACGAGAGATGAAAGTACCACAGTGTTAAATCTGATTTTAATTGTACTATTAGGTAAGAGAATATATCCCTTTTCTTAATAGACTGAAGTCTTAAGGAATGAAGGGATGTGATGCACGTTGCCTGCTCTCAGGTAGTTAGGAAATACCATGCTTGTAAATGTGAGAAGGGGGTTAGAGTGACAAAATGACAAATTGTCAAAAAAAAAAAAAAAAAAAAAGGTAGTGTATTTAGGGCAGCCCGGGTGGCTCAGCGGTTTAGCGCCGGGGGCGTGATCCTGGGGACCTGAGGTCGAGTCCCACGTCGGGCTCCCTGCGTGGAGCCTGCTTCTCCCTCTGCCTGTGTCTCTGCCTCTGTGTGTGTGTGTCTCATGAATAAATAAATAAAATCTTAAAAAAAATAAAAGTTAATTCATGAGACAGAGAGAGAGGCAGAGACACAGGCAGAGGGAGAAGCAGGCCCCGCTCAGGAAGCCGGATATGGGACTCGATCCCGGGTCTCCAGGATCAAACCCTGGGCTGAAGGCGGCATTAAACCTCTGAGCCACCCAAGCTGCCCATGAATAAATAAATTTTTAAAATAATCTGTCCCCCTCCTTTAAAAAAAATAGTGTATTTGGGTATGGTGATTTTAAGATATGTTCACAAATTCCATGATACTGCTCCTTGGAAGAGACGGGATCTGATTCTTACCTTCAGTGTGAGACTGGGCTGAGTGACTCTTTTCTAATAGGATATAGCAGAACTGACAGCACTGACTTCAGTGAGTAGGTCATAAAAGGCATAGTATCTTCCTGCTCATTCTCCCTTTTCATTCATTCTGGGCCTAAGTCTGGGGAAGCCAGCTGCTATGTGATGACACTCCAGCAGCCTATGGCCAGGTCTAGATGTCCAGGAACAGAGGTCTCCTACTAACAGATATGTGAGTAGTGTTGGAAGCAGATCCTCCAGTGCTGGTTAAACTTCATCTGATTGCAAGCGCTGCCAACATCCTGACTCCAATTTCAGAAAATCTGAGCTAGGACCACCCAGATTAACCACTTTGGGTTCTCTGGGTCTCAGAAACTAAGATAAAAAGTACTGTTTTAAGCCACTAAGTTTTGGGGTAGTTTGTAATACAGCTATAGATAGCTAATATACAGGGTAAAAGGAATGTGTTTTGTTGCAACTTTTTTTTTTTTTAAATAGGCTCCACTGGGCTTACACTCAGGACCCTGAGAGCAAGACCTGAACTGAGATCAAGAGTTGGGACGCTCAACTAGCTGAGCACCCAGGCACCTCCCTATTGTTGCAACTTTTATGTAAGTTTGGGATTATTTCAAAATAAATAAAATGTTAAAAAATAAATTTGAATATTCTGTTCCTTCTATTTCTACATAGAATATTTGACTAGAAATGGAAAACAAAGCACTCTTCCATGGAAGGGAGAAGAAGGCACTTTAGCTTAATGGGTAGTTCAAGTTACATTTTACCATCAATAAGTAAATTCATCATTTGTTTATTATCATTATTATTATTAAGTAGGCTCCATATCCAAGGTGAGGCTTGAACTCAAAATCAAGCATGGCATGTTCTACCGAGCCAGTCAAGTACCCGTCATCATTGTTTAAAAATATTCCCTTGCTAAAACATTTCAGCCCCAACTTGAAGCTCTTTAGAGGAATCATGACAAGATTTCAAAACTAAGTTCCCAGGAGCTTGTTTTGGGTGGATGTAGAGAGCTGGTAAGATAATTTATTGTGTGGTGACTCTGACTTTTCATAGCCCCTCATAATGAGACCTCACCCATCTATGCTAATTTTACCATCCTAAGGAACTGATTATTCAGTCATTCAAAAAATATTTTGACTACCTTATGAGTGTTTGTCATTGGTTTACTAAACACTGAGGATACATTAGTACATGAGATCATATTTATCTACATGAAACTTAATTATACTGGAGGACAAAGTTATGAAACAAACACAAAAGGAAGATAATTGCAGTTTGTGGCAAGTGCTGTTAGTAATAATGTAATAAAGACAAACTTAACTCATTGAATGTCCAGAATATCCCAGGCTTTATGCTAGAAGAGCTGCAAGAGTAAATAAGAGATCAGTCCTCTTCTAACAGACTTATTGTGTGTGAGTGTGTGTGTGTGTACATATATATATATATTTGTGCATGCTGTCTCTCAAAAAATAAAAAATAAAAAAAAAGTTCTCAATTCTAGAATAAATTTTAAACATGCCAGAACTTGAGGAAGGTGTGTGTAGAAGTTCTTCTTATATACTTTACTGGAAGAGTTCTGTCCAGCCTTGACGTGATTGGGGAGGATTCAGCTAAAGTACTAGTGGAAAGTATTAAGTATATTTAAAGTATATTTAATAGTATAAAACAGGCACTAGGCACTAGAGTGAGAAAGGAATGTGTAAATGTTATATATGCTCTAATCAAATAAAAGTAAAGGAACTAACAAATATGAAGATTAGAGGAAGGAGGAAAAAATAAGTTCATTGGTTGTCACAAGGCAATTAGATGGGAATCAACTTTTTTTTTTATTAAGATTTCATTTATTCATTTGAGAGAAAGAGCACAAGCAAGTAGAGAGGCAGAGGGAGCAGGAGAAGCAGAATTCCCTGCTGAGGAGAGAGCCTGACACGAGGCTCAATCCCAGGACCCCAAGATCACTACCTGAGCCTAAGGCAGATGCCTAACTGACCGAGCCACCCAGGTGCCTCGGGGAATCAACATTTAAAGGTGATAAACTAGAAGCCTAGACAAGCAAAAAAAGGGGCTCTAAGAGCTTAACATAAAATGTCAATAGTTTAAATGTAACCGCTAGAACATACAAAGCTTTCTAAACATAAAAAGGAAATTTAAAAGCAGAGAACACATTCCACATCTCAAAAGAAACAATAAATATAGCAATATCCGTAACTGTTTATTTTTCAAAAAGAAACAGGAAATTCAAACTAGAAACTAGTGAAAATTCTACTTTTGGGAGTGGTTAAGAACGGGGTGGAAGGATAGGCATGACAGACTTCTCTGAGTATACTTTTAACTTTGAACCATGTAAATCCTTTATTCAAAAATAGAATAAAAATCTTTATGTAAATTCTAAAATTGAATACAAAACAAGTTCACCTAGTTGTATCACATTATTAACATAGCCATATAGAGAAAAAGAGTGATTTCCATTAACTTTTGAACACTACATCCTTAGTGGGCTATTAGTCAGTCTAAGGACAAAAAGAACTGCAAAGAAGTCTTTTAAGTTTTATCCAGTATGTTTACCATTAGTAATATTGATATTGTAAGTACTAAAAAATATACTACATAATAAAACAAATATATTGTTACAAGTATTTTCAGTGTAAAAGAGGCAAATATAAAACTAAGAACTAACGTTAGGTATCAATTTGAATTCATGAACTTTTAAAAAATTTACTTTCTAGCTCTGTCCACTGAAATGGTCTAAAAGTAAACAGAGTCCAGATTCCATTCCCCCTAAAAACAATAGGCTCCTTGGAGAAATAGCTGATTTTCCAGGTTTGGGACATCTTGTGACTGAAGCAAGGAAAAACTCACAGACTAATGTGGTCATGTCTAAAAGACACAGGAGCTGGCCTGCAGTGATTTCTACTGGCTGTTGGCTCACATCAAAAAGAACTGTAGGGATGCCTGGGTGGCTCAGTGGTTGAGCGTCTGTCTTTGGCTCAGGGCGTGATCCTGGAGACCCAGGATCGAGTCCCGTGTTCAGCTCCCGTCATGGAGCCTGCTTCTCCCTCTGCCTGTGTGTCTCTGCCTCTCTCATGAATAAATAAATAAAATCTTAAAAAAAAAAAAAAAAAAACTGTGACTCTAATTGACTATGATACATTGAATAACTTGAAGATCTAGTGATATTTTAAAGAAGAGGGGACATTGGGAAAAGGGAAATAGTCTTTTTTAAAATAGAATATAAACTAATAAAAGCAGAAGAAAATTAGAAAATTAAAAATTTCAATTTTTATAATTTTATTTTAGAGTGTGTGTGCAAAAGAAGGGGGAGAGGCAGAGAGAGAGAGAATCATAAGCAGGCTCCAGGCCCACCATGGAGTCCCACTCAGGGCTTATCTCATGACCCTGAAATCATACCTGAGCCAAAATCAAGAGTTAGAGGTTTAACTGATTATACTACCCAGATGCCCCTGAAAATTAAAAAAATATTAAATCACCATTTTGCACCTCAGTGTAGTATAATAAATGATTCAGCTAAGAATCATCAATTGATGCTTAATTTATTGAACAAAAGGACTGTTAGGTAAAGAGTATTCCCATGGTGCCAAAATTTTGTTTTAGAGGTTACTAATTACCAACTAGAAAAAAAATGACCTTTACAATGGAAAGACCTGGTAGTCAACACCTTGACCAAATGACTGATTATTGTCTTTAGTGTGATAAAATACAAAATCTATAAAATCATCTATGAAATATTCTTTCCAAAAACAAGCTGAAGCTAATCAAACCTACAGACTCCACTTCTAGTTCAAATGAAATACAAAGAATAAAGAACAAGTCAAAGGATACGGACAGATCAAGGATAGGAGCTAAGTGATTTAGATTCTTTAAAAAGTCACATCATGGGTGAAAAAAAGCTGAAGGGGTGCAGGGAAGGATCTTCTAGACTAATAAAACAATCAAATACAAAGCATGAAACCTCAATTATATCCTGGCTCAAAAACAAATATCTGAATATGAACTTAAGATGATACAATAAAATTAAATTTTCTTGAGTATGATAATGGTATTGGGTTAAATACGGAAATGTCCTTAGTATTAGGATATGCATGCTGAAGTATTTTAGGAGTCAAGGGTCCTGATGAAGCTAGTACGGAAAAATGTTGGTAATGTTGTATTTAGGTAGAGAGTAAATGAGTACAACATTCTTTCAACTTTTATGTTGAAAAATGTAATTTTTTTCAAAATGAAAAACTGAAGAAATTTAAATGAAAACGTCTTTAACAATGATTACTTTGTGAATGCATGGAGATAACCCATGAATTTTTGAAACCTAAGCTGGCAAAATTTGTCATAGCATGATTGAAGCTATTAAAATGGCAATAAGGGGCACCCGAGTGGCTCAGTGGTTGAGCCTCTTGCCTTTGGCTTATGGCGTGATCCTGGGATCAAGTCCCACATCGCGCTCCCCGTGGGGAGCCTGCTTTGCTCTCTGCCCATGTGTCTCTGCCTCTGTGTTTCTCATGAATGAATTAAAAAAAAATCTTTAAAAAACAATGAAATAAAATAAAGGAGACCATGTAAGCCCTCAATCATTAGAAAACATGTTTTTGTATACGCCGTGTCTTTTATTTTTTATTTATTTATTTATTTATTTATTTATTTTACGCAGTGTCTTTTAAAAAACACTTGGGGCACCTGGGTGGCTCAGTTGGTTAAGCATCTGCCTTTGGTACAGTTCATGATTCTGGGATTGAGCCCCACATGGAGCTCGATGTCAGGTTCCCTCCTTAGCAGGGAGTATGCTTCTCTCTCTGCCCCTCCCTCCACTTGTGCTCACTCCCTCTCTCAAATAAAAAAATCTTAAGAAAAGCAAACAAAAACAAGCACATTCACAATTTTGTTACAAATATGTAAGTTTGATTTGCCAAATTTAGCTAAACTCCTTAAATACTTTACATTTAATGCACATTTTAGTAAGAGTGTATTTTCAGATGATTACCCCATTGTAGCGATATCCATTCTTCTTTTAGATTTTCAGGGAGGTATATTTTTAAAAGGTTGAAAATGTGTAACTCAAGTAAACTATTTCCAAAGGAATAATATGTTACTTTTTTTTTTTTTTTTTAAGATTTTATTTATTTACTCATGAGAGACAGAGAGAGGTCTCAGAGGGAGAAGCAGGCTCCATGCACGGCAGAGGGAGAAGCAGGCTCCATGCACGGAGCCCGAAGCAGGACTCAAAGCAGGACTCGATCCCGGAACTCCAGGATCACACCCTGGGCGAAGGGAGGTGCTAAACCACTGAGTCACCCAGGGATCCCCTGTTACTTATTTTAAAGAAGTTATTTTTACGTATTAGAAATCCTAAGCGAATAAATGTAAATAGGTTCATAAATAAAAAATTGGTTAGATCCAATGGAGGGCTGATGCTTAACTCTAGCAAAAGATTAGGGGAAATGTGAACCTATCAATTAATAGTGAGCCTACTGTCAGCCAAAGTAGGCCGGTGCTCCCCCTGCCCGTGCTTTCTGTCAAATAAATTTAGAAAAGAAAAAAGAAAAAAAAGTACCAGAAAAAGAAATCCTTCCAGAGAGGCATTTATGTTCTAATGCCTGAAGTGGCAAAATAAATAAAATAAGCTCGGGACGCCTGGGTGGCTCATTGGTTGAGCATCTGCCTTCAGCTCAGGGAGTGATCCCAGGTATAGGGATGGAATCCCACATCAGGCTCCCCACAGGGAGTCTGCTTCTCCCTCTACCTGTGTCTCTGCCTCTGTGTCTCTCGAGTAAATAAAAAAAAAAAAATCTTAAAAAAATAAAAGCTCAAAATTGTATATTAATATACAGTATGTTTGTAAATTAATTTTTAAATTTCTTTAAATAAAAAATAGCTCTGCATTTAATAGTCATTAAACATCAGCACTAAAAACTAAATAAATACTATATGTGCTCCTTAGCACTATATCTGATTATAAATGTTTTTCTACACTCAAATCATAAGTTCAGAATCATTTGACAACATTTCTGAAATTAAGTATAAAAGTCTCTATAAACAACTGTCATTGCTGGTGTCATCCTCATCAGTTCAGAAGAATGTGTGTAGACATAAATGGCCACTGTGTAAGGAGTTTGGCCTTACCCAAAGAAAGTTCTGGACTACATCTTTAGGACCTCACACCTGAATATTTATGCTAACAGATGACTGAAGATGAGCCTCTGTAACCTGATGTTAGCCAGTTTTCGGAGGGGAAGGGCTGGAGAATTCAACCATCTAGGCAAAGAATCAGTCATGCCAAGCAATAAAATTTCAATGAAAATTTGGACACCAAAACATGAGTGAGCTTTCCTGATCGGCAATACTGTGTGTATACTATGGCCAGAAATAGATAACTGTCCATGACCCCAAAGGGAGTAAACAACTGGAAAGGACAACTAGAGTTTGGACCCCTCCTAGACTTTATCCTATATGTCTCTTCCTTTGGCTGGTTCAAATTTGTATCCTTTCCTGGTAAAAAAAAAAACGTGATTGTGAGTATAATAGTTTTCAGTGAGTTCTGTCTTTCTAGTGAATTATTGAACCTGAAGGTAAATTTGGGAAACCTCTGAATTTGCAGTCACCAAGACTCTCTACTATACCAGAATTTCACATCTTTAGGATTTATTTATTTATTTATTTATTTTTTTTTTTTTTTTACATCTTTAGGATTTAAAGGCAAGTTATTTCCTCTTTGCTGTTTTCATTTTTTGGAATATGTATGTTATTATCAATCCTGCTTTGAAACAATTCAAAACTTTTCAGGACCTTAAGAAAGACTACTTACTAATGCTGGTCACTATCTGTTGAATGGCAGTAATTATCTGTAAGATTCGATTGTGAGGTGTATTTGCATAGCATTGGAATTCAAGGAGTATGATATACTTCCAACAAAAGAAGTATCCCAATTCCAAAAAGATGTAAAGATTTTCAGTTAATGCTCTTCACAAAAAGAAACCAAAGTATGCATTTTTAAATGCTGATATTCTCAAATAAATAAATTAAATGCTGATAGTCTTTAGTGAACTTTAAAACAAAGCATTTTGTACAAGGTTATTTCACTAATAGAGATGGAAATGAATGAAATCCTTCATATTGCTTATCATTTGATGTCTATGCACTGAATTGACAGTCACAAAGAAGCAACTATATTCAATGATTTATGAAGAAAATATATGCCAATTACTGTAATCACTTAACCTTGAGGCTAGCAAAGAGATATTTATTTAAAACAACAACAACAAAAAATTAGGCTATTATCACACAGAGAAGTTCTAACTAGTTTAAATAAAACCCAGTCTTCCATGCTAAAGCATAGGCTAGAAAAAAGGAATGAAGATCACACATGGTAAAGGTAACTAGAGAGGTATAGAAAAGATCAGGGAGTCATTTTTGATATATATAGAAGAGTCTAATTAATAGTTAAATCAAACACAGGTGAAAAGGGAAACAAGGAAATATAGGAAGAAATTTATATAGTTAATTATGAAAATCTTTTTCATAAATCTACTAAATAGATAATAACTGGATACCAAAAAACGACAAAGAGAAATTGATCCATTAAAAAGCCATTTAACAAAAGACCAATTTTTTATACATTCCTCTAAATTATGTCCATAAAAAATTAAATATACAAATCACATTCCCAAACTCAAAGGAATCTTTCCAAACAAATGAAATACAGAGACATACGAATAAATTCAAAATTCAAATCATTAAAAAAATATTTTAAAAATCACAGTAAATTATATCTTATAATAAGAAATAAAACAACCAAATGAATGCTATATACCTTTGTTAAAGTTTCAAAAGCTCAATGATGGAGCAACGGTGCATAATTTATTTAAATAAGTATTGTTTACTAATGCTTATATTCTTACTTTAACATTGTTAGATAATAGATTTAAAGAGCAAATGTTGAAACATCCAAAAAATTGAATTATAGTTATTCGTAAAATGTCAATTTCCCCATGTGTCCAAAGTTGTGAATTACAGTAATATCCTCCAGAAAAGTCAGGTATTTGGTAAAGCAAGGCACATAGGACCAGATTTTGATAAAGGTGCTTTTTCTTTGGTCCTGTAATTATTTTAAATATGCTACATAACTGGGAGATTATTAAGATGACTTTCAATATAGCATAAATAACTTTCATAAACCTTTTCTTAATGTAAAGCATACATCCATGTGTAATTAAATATTATAACAATGAAAGTGTAAATAAAATGATGCTAAAACCTATTTTTAAAAACAAAACTCAGTTGAATGACAATACAATGACATTTTAAAAGTCTAGTAATTTGATATGTAGGAAAAATGTAGCAATTTTTAATAATCAGTATTACACTGAATCTACTGGGCACAAAGTCAACTGGTTTCTTTTCAGATTCTGTCTCCTTAGAATCTAGTTTAAATATCAAACTACCTTTCCTTCAATGAAACTGTGACATTCAAAATAAATTGATGTAAACATTTAAGTTTTGCATCTCTAAACTACAATTTCCACCATAAAAGTAGCCTACAGCTTCCCTAAAATCACTTATTAAAAAACTGATGATTTTACTGTATTGAAACATCTACATGTTGAATTTCAAAGTTTTCTTCCCAAATACCATATTCTTAATTTTTATTAGAACTATCAACTGGCACTCCTCTCCCATGAATTAGGACATTTTTATAATGAACAAAGTAGTTGAGAGATAACAAGTAAACTTTTAAAAGTAAGAATTTAAATAATCAAGAAGTCATCATTATTTAAGATTGATACAATAAGGCTTTTGGAGGTCATCAAAACACACCACACACACACACACACACACACACACAAAATGGCATTATCTGTTAAAATGACATGGTCTACAAACAGGCTCACCTTCTCAAATACGATTTCTTCTCTATGAATTAAAAATTATAAGCTACACAACCCAATCTCTGTTAACAACTTCAAACCCTCTAGAAAAGCAAGATATAAATTAAGTTGTCTAATAAAAGCTTGGTTTGAAAATGTGCTTTGGATACTTTGTCCTTTCTCACAAATCTTGCTTATATTTTTACAAGCTTAATTGAGAATCTTGAAAATTCTGTTATCTTGGACACCTGAAAATATATTATGGTAATTAACATGTCTGATAGACAGTATTTGCTTTTATCATTTTTTTAAGGGACAGACTAAGCCTGAGTTAACAATTAGTTGTAAATGTACATTGAATTAATATATATTAGTACCCCACTAGTACTCCCATGTGGGCTGAAGATAAATCTTTGTATTTACTCTTGAATTCTTTGCATTTGCAGGATTTAGATTTCACTCAGCAGTAGACAGTAAGATGTAAGTCTGAATGCTGTTACAATCTAAAAGCACCATGCTCGGAATGTGGTAAATTTATTAAACAAATACTCTCAAAGGTGATGACTGAAAATCATAGGTCAGGCTTCCAAAAAATTTGGTTAGTTCCAACTTGTAATCACTAGCAAATTGATTTAAGATATTTTGTCATTTTATTTAATTTTTAATTTTTAAAATATTATTTATGTATTTATTCATGAGAGACATACAGAGAGACAGGCAGATACACAGGCAGAGAGAGAAGCAGGCTCCATGCAGGGAGCCCAATGTGGGACTCGATCCCGTGACTCTGGGATCACCCCCTGAGCCAAAGGCAGATGCTCAACCGCTGAGCCACCCAGGCGTCCCTATTTTGTCACTTTAAACACTTGTGAACTCTGAATGGAATAGATTAGGCCTGTGTCCTATAGAGACTAGGTTTGCATAAGCAAAGTAACACAGCCAGTCCCATAAGCCAAAGTAGCCAAAAGTTTGTAACATGGTATTTTTGAGCCAAATTCTATTTAACAAAATCCATCATAACTATACAAAAATATTTATTTTTTTACCATTTTTATATTATTAGAATGGGAGACTTTAAAAATATATAAAGCATGAATGAAAAAATAAAGTAAAATACTTCTTATACACAATGGTAATTCTACCTATAGTCAATAATTAAATTAAACCCATAACCCAATTTTAGAAAGTTCTTGCCCACCAATTCACCTTACCATTTTTGCTATATTTTCTCTTTCTTGAAACAACTTATTAAATAACTCATGTAATTTACAACTTCAACTCCAGTGCTAATTAAAATGGAAAAGAAACCACTATTTTAAATCAAAGTGGTGGCTCCTTCCCAGCAGCTTTTATAGGGTCACAGAAAGGGAACTCGGAATTCGCTACCTCTCCCAGACATGTGACCAGAGTATTCCTGGGGAGGGTGGGTTTATGAGAGGCCTAAAAGGTCCTTCTAAGCAGCCTTCAGTTTACAGCTTTAGGGCCACTTAAAATAATGTAATATCATGGCAATCTGGAATGTCTCTAAGAAAGGTCATTTTGGTCTCAATTTATTGACATCTATACTATAATTATTTTGGTTGTTTTTTTAACAGTTGTAGATTAAAGGAAATTTTTTACAGAGCAATGACTAAAATATTCATTTAAAAACATTCTAGTTGTGTACAGTATATACTTTGATAGTTCAAAATTCTCCAAATGGAGATATTAGACAATAATTATTTTAAATTATTAAATGAGTATTTAATCCTTTTAAATTACATTTTGAAACTTTAATGGAAATTACCACATACAGAAGCTTAATTTAAAGAAATATTAAGGATTTATCTGATTTACAGAAAAGAAATGCAATTAAGAGATTAAAGACAAAACTCCATTAGTGCAAAATCTGGCTACTATCTAGCACAGGAGCAACTGGATTGCTTTCAGCAGTTTCAAAGCACTAAAAGATCTTAAAATGTAGATGGAGAAATAGATGTATTTCCCTACATTGAATTTAAATATGAATTTATTTTCTCACAAATTAGACCCAGAACGTAACCTTATCATTTTATGTAGTTGAACAAATAACATTTAGCAATCCTTTCTTTAGTAATCTTTTGTATAAATATAAAAATCTCAGATACATGAAAATGTTATTCAAATCATACTTCTATTCACAGCTTAATAGGCAATTATAATTTTCAAACTTTGAATATTCCATGTAATTTGATATTTCTGTACAGAAAAAGATAAAAAAATTTAATAAGGTTAAATAGATCTAACTTGCAAAAATTGGTATCTGATATTTGTTGTGTGCTCTTGCAAAGAGTGCATAGAACATTTCTGCAGCAATCAAAAGGTAAAATCTTTTTAAACTCAGATTTCAAGTTTTCTCCAATAATTATTCTAATCCCTGGAAATACTTTCAAGCTTTGATATCTAGATGTAATAGGTATTTCGTTAACATATACATATATTTTATCCTTAAACTTTTATATTTTCAAACCATTTGAACAATATGATGAGATTCAGCATGATGATATCTTCTTAGAATCTGTAGAAGTCCTCTATGCAAGATTAATGTTGAGATTCCTAGTGCACCATTGTGAAAAACCAGTTAAAGATAGTATACGACTATGCTTTAGTAGGATTGCCTGTAGGTTTGGGATCATAACCATATAGGAAAGTAGCTGTTATTACAAGGATGGCTCCAAGGAAAAAGACACTAAATAGATGAAGAAAAAAATGAAAAAGAGAAAATCAGATTAAAAGCAAAACAAATTCTATTTCTTCACTTATAAAAATAATTATAATTTGGGAAAAATGTTCTAGTATATGGCCAACAAATCCTAAGTACTTATTACAAATACTGAATACTTAGTACATTCTAGGTACTCAAACCATGTGTTTTACATGCATCTCATTTAGTTCTTATAACCACCCTACGAAGAAGTATTAGTATTGTCCCTATTTTTGTATATATGAGGAAACTGAAGGTTAGAGAGTTTAAGTAACTAGCTTAAAATCTTACAACATAAATAAATAAATAAATAAATAAATAAATAAATAAATAAATAAATAAATAAAAAAAATCTTACAACTTTAAGTAGAAAATAAGATTCAAATCTAGGTATATTTGACTGTAGAGCTTGTACTTTCATCCACCGTACTATATTGTCTCTGAAAGTAAAGACGTTTTAAATGTATTTTCCCGGGACACCTGGATGGCTCAGTGGTTGAGCATCTGCCTTTGGCTCATGGCATGATCCTAGATTCCCGAGATCAAGTCCCACATCAGGCTCCTTGCATGGAACCTGCTTCTCCTTCTGCCTATGTTTCTGCCTCTGTGCCTCTCATGAATAAATAAATAAAATATTTTTAAAATAATAATAATAAATGTATTTCTCCTTAATAAGTCTTTTTCCTACAATATTTGAAAATATAACCAAAAAATGACATTCTTTTTAGAACAAAGTAAAGTTCAGTTTTTTGTTTGTTTAGCGAAGTTCAGTTTAAAATCTAAGGTAGTCGGGGATCCCTGGGTGGCGCAGCGGTTTGGCGCCTGCCTTTGGCCCAGGGCGTGATCCTGGAGACCCGGGATCGAATCCCACGTCAGGCTCCCAGTGCATGGAGCCTGCTTCTCCCTCTGCCTGTGTCTCTGCCTCTCTCTCTCTCTCTCTCTGTGACTATCATAAATAAATAAAAAAAAAAAAAAAAAAAAAAAAAAAATCTAAGGTAGTAATAAAACTCAGGACCAATTTCATAGGAGATGCTTTAGAAAAGGAAATTTGATTAAATGAAGGTACATTTGGTTTATTCATTTTATCAATTCATTGATATAATATACCTTATTATAAATAGGAAATAAATTAAACTGGTACAGAACTTAAAGTGGAGATAAACTGAATACCAATTTTAACTTTTAAGATGCACATTCTTTAAAGTGCTATTACAGGGACATGAGTTAGTCTTGGTTTTAAAGGTTCTATAACAATTCAAAGTCACTCTCCTGCTTTACAACAACAAACATTTGTTTCATAAAGGAAAAAGATCACAGACCTTATTATGACATAAAGGGCCTCTCCTAATGTGGTCCCTCCAACCTCATCTCCCATATTCCACCCACCCAATCTATAATTCAGCCACTCCATTCAGTGAACACTGTGTGCCTTTCAGGACAGTGCCCTTGTAGAGGCTAATCCCTCTGCCTGCCATGTCCATTCTCCAAAGGAAATTGATTATTCATAACTGAGGTCTAATGTCTCCAAGACTCACTACCCTAGGCAGAGGTACTCTATGAGAATATTTGTTATACCGTATTAAATAATACATTATTTACATGTTTGCACATGCTTAACCATGTGCTCCTCCTTCATCTTTATACCTGAGTGCCTAGGACATAGAGGGAACTCAATAACGGTCTGTTGTAATAAATATTTAGTGTTCAATAGCTTGATGTAAATGGGCAACAAAATTTTCAAAAGCCTTGGCTATAGGTACATGTGTAAGATTAAGATAGCATAAAACTTCCTTTAGGGCAGCCCAGGTGGCTCAGCGGTTTAGCGCCGCCTTCAGCCCAGGGCGTGATCCCAGAGACCTGGTATTGAATCCCACGTCAGGCTCCCTGCATAAGGGAGCCTGCTTCTCCCTCTGCCTGTGTCTCTGCCTCTCTCTCTCTCTCTCTCTCTCTCTCTCTATGTCTCTCATGAATAAATAAATAAAATCTTAAAAAAAAAAACTTCCTTTAATATCTCTTGAGAAAAATTATTACCATAGGAATATTTCATAATTATTTAAGCTTTGGATAAGCTTCTGACTTAAAACTTTCTTCATCAGGCATTCTAACCTTTGCCTGGCTTTCTGGACCTCTGAATTACACAGAACCATATCCTCAACTGAAAAGTTGTCTGATCTGATTTCCTACTCACTGCAGGAATCCATTCTATGAAATTCCTAACAGGATCTACTAGAACACCTAATACATCAGGAAATCCCCTGCTTGTCAAGACAGCCATTTTTAGATCGTTCTGAGAGAAAAAAATTTGGGGGGAAAAACTATTCAAATACAATGATTATTTCAAGGAGTTGAGCACCTGATTTCCAACAGAACTGTATATTTACTTTATTGATGCACTGATCATAAAGTTCTCATTTATTAACATGTCTGTCTTTCTAATCACTGTGCTCTCCTCTAAGATAGGAAACCATATCTCATTCACACATTTCTGTTTTTCCAGGATCTGGTACAGTGAAAGGAAGGTACATAGTGGACACTTAATAAATTTTTGATAAAAGAATAAACAAGCCTAAATGCAAGGATGGTATCAATAAGCAATGTAATCAACACAAGAAAAATAAGTTAGGAAAGGGAATAGAGATACCTAGCAGTCAGCTGAAAATAGGGATCTAGAGTTGAAGTTGGGACTTATCTTCATAGACAGGACAAACAAGAAGACATGGCAGTGGATGAAATGAACGAGAGAGTGAGTTAGGATTGATAGGTTACCAAAGGAGCAGTCAGGGGTACCATTTCTGAGAAAACAACAAACAAAACAAAGCAGTTTTAGGAAGTGACATGGGGATAAAGGAAAATATATTAATACATTTGGAATAAAGATCATTGGATTTATTGCTTAAGAGATGTTCTTCACAAAAACAGAATACATAAAGATAGAGGGTCTAGTTAAACTATAAGAAAAATAATCCATTTCTTTCATCTGACTCAGTGTCAAAACATTCATTCATTTAACAATAACAGAATCATTGTCTTTTCTTGTCTTCTTTCCAACTTACCTTACACAGTCCCTCAGAAACATAGATTTACATGCAGGTGTATCTTATTGACAAACTAGTACTCTTTTGTCCCTCTACTGATTTATCTTTTCATTTACTTGCTTATTGTTTATTCCCTGCATGATTCAAAGATTTAGAGTTAATACCCTGACTCAGCTTTATATGAGGTTTTATTTTTTTTTTTTAAAGGTATGCCTTTTCTACTCTAAAAATCTATACTTCCAGGGGTGCTTGGGTGGCTCAGACAATTAAGCTGTCTGCCTTCCGTTCAAGTCCTAGAGTCCTGGTATCGAACCTGTGTAGGGCTCCCTGATCAGCAGAAAGCCTGCTTCTCCCTTTCCCTCTGCTACTCCCCCTGCTTGTGCTCTTTATCTCTGTCAAATAAATAATTTTAGAAAAAAATACAGTTCCAAAAAAATCTAAACTAATTTAAAGTTCCAAACATTCTCAAATAATATAGAAGCGAATAATTTCCCCATTTAATGAATAGAGAAAACACATGAAGATGTAGATCTTAGTTGTTAAGTTAGTCTTGCTAGCTAAGGAATTCATTCCCATACCAAACTAGAAACAAATACTTTTAAATTCATGTCTCAGAAAAATTACACATTTCAACATGTGTGTCCCAGACCTATCATCCAGGTTGCTCTAAGGATGAAACCATAATGTTCTATATAGAAATATAAAGAGCATATTATGTTTTTCTACTGCCATATTCCATCCATAATCCTATCTTACTCTCAGTAACACAAATAAACTTTACTAGTTGTATTAAAATTTTAAGATCTTGGAGGTGCTTGGGTGGTTTAGTTGGTTAAGTGTTTGCCTTCAGCTCAGTCATGATCCTGAGGTCCTGCGATGGAGCCCAGCATTGGGCTCCCTGCTCAGCGGGGAGCCTGCTTCTCCCTTTCCTCCCTGCTCCTGCTCTCTCTCACTATCTTTGTCTCTCTCTTTCTCTCTCTAAGTAAATAAATAAGATTTAAAAAAAAAAATTTAAGATCTTCAACATTCATTCAAACACACAGAGTACCTTTTATAGGCCAAGCTGTAGCCTTGCTTACTTATAAAGTAAATGTGAGCTAAGACCTAAAGATGTGAGAGAGTTTGTCATGTAAATACATAGTGGATGAGTATTCCAAGATGATGACTGAAGGGCAAGTCAAAGCTCATAGCAAAGAGGTTACTGTAGCTTTTTAAAAAAAAGTGAACAAGAAAGTAATATCAGATGAGCATAGAAAGGTAGCTGAGGGCCATATCAAATCGGCCATTAATAATGACAACTTTTTGGTAATATGGAAAAGAGAAGGTTTCTGAGCACAGTAGTGATATGATCTGATTTACTTTGAAAATAATTAGTCTGTTTGCTGAATGGAGAAAATTGTAGGGGCACAGAGCAAGAGAAGAAGCAAGGAAAAAAATCAAGAGACTATTTCCTTAATCCAGATGATAAATAAGTGGTAGCAAGGGAAGTTGTGAGAAATGGCTGACTGGAGATATTAAAAAGGAAGACTTGATAGGCTTTATTTTTATATTAGAATGATGTGTGAGAGAAAGGTAAAGAGAGGTTGATGACCTCCTTACTTCACTAAGACAAAGAATTTCCATATATTTGAACTTTCTTTTATAAGCCTGTCTATTCCATGTCTATAGACTCTGCCTTCTATTAGTTACTGTGGATAAACTGTTTCTGTTCAACCCAAGGAGTGTTTTGGCCTGAGCAGCTGTAAGAATGGAGGTGCTGCCATTTACTAAATTGGGAAATCCTTACAGGGAATGAATTATGTAGTAGACATTCAAGTGAAAATGTCAAATAGGCAATTAAATATACAAGCCTGGAATTCAAATAAAAATGTGAAAGATGAAAGAAAGGGAAGGGAAGGGAAGGAAAAGGAAAGGAAGGGAAGACGGTATTTAAAGCCTTGAGAATAGAGATCAATCACCCAAGGGACTGAGTGTAAATAAGAGGTTCAAGGACACATCCTTTGGAGACTCTTAAGTTTAGAGGTTGAGAAAATGAGGGAGAGAGTGGAGTTAGAGGAAAACCAAGAATAGTATTCTGGAATCCACTAAAATATAATCTCACTACTCTGGGATTATAAACTAATAATTATAAAAAAAAATAATAGGGCCTTAAACACCATCTGTAATGGGTATTCAGCTTCATTCTTCCTGACTCTGTCTCCCCCTTGGCATCACGACATCACACATCCTCTGTGAAAATGTCATCTACTCTCCTGGGTTTTTTTTTTTTTTTTTTTTTTTTTTTTTTTTTTTTACTCTCCTGGTTTTACCTATATAAATCCCACATATAAAAGTGCTATTATAAGACTTATTTTATAACTTTATATGACTTAGGAACTTTGTTATACAATATTTTACTTTGGGGAAAAAAGTTTGGAAAAAATTTTCCAGCCTATTGGGAAAATCCTGGCTGGTCAAATTTGCAAAATAACTTTCTAGTGCAAGATTTTCTTTTATGTATTTGGTTTGAAATCTTTTTTAAAAGACAGTTAAATGGATTTTTTACTATATTTGCATGGTTCTTCAAAAGCTGTAATAAAATTTTTCATACCAGATCCTATCAAGAATTCTTATTTTTCTAGGTATTTTTGAGACTTAAAGAAATAGAAAAGAATATATTACCTGGTTGGCACAAAATCTTGTAGCCAAAAATAGGATATCAGTGTTGATAATATTATGGATAAAGAGGTTGCAAATCCTTTTAAAATATTGTCTGCATATTTAATAACAGCAGCTATTACAAGGCCTCCAAGTGCCTGCAAAAGTTTTAAAAGATTATTTTAAACAAGCATATATTAAACTGCTTTTCAAAACAATCTCATTACTCAATGAAGCTTTAGGCTTTTGTCCTATAAATTTAATCACATTATAATAAGTTTTTTTATTGATATCCTAAAACCAACAGACTTCCAGGTTTTATTCCACAGCCCTTTTATATCATGAAGTACCAATGTAATGTGTGGTTTGTTATAATACAGTTTGACTATACTGTGAATAAAATATCTATCCTCAACCAATTTAAGTAATTAAACATCACTTGTTCAGACAAATGTGGAAAGACTGGTCACTTGGATCAGTAAAATGTTTTTATTTTGAAGTAAAAATGAAATGTAACTTGAAATTTATTTTCCTAACCTTTCAATTGGCTCCTAAATTGGCGTTCATCCTCCAGCTTCTTGCCATTCAGTTCACTTATTGCTGTCGAATTACCCTTCCTGAAAAAACTGTAGAAAGAACTTTCTACCAAATAAATCCCTCTCAAATTCCAAACTGTGCCTCTTTAAATAATGAGGCTTTATATCATTACATTACTTTGTTTTCTACGTATAAACTCCTAAATCTGGGTTACCATGTTAAAAACTTTCACTATACCTATTCACATGACAGAAGCTTATTATTAGTAAAAGTCACAAACTATGCCAATTGAGCTCACTACATATTGATGTTTGAGTCCCATTACCTCCTGGCAATGTACTCATTCATCTATTTAGTCTCTGATGAATCCCTCATGTTAACTGTACCAAACCTTCTTTATTTTACTCAAGTCTTAGGGGAACATGGCTTTTCTCTGCTAGAATAAGAGCCATCACACAAACTCTCCTGCTTACCCTATCTCTCCTTAAAATTTCCTCTAAATTTTCACTTATCCTTGTCTCCTTCTCTCCTATCTTAAGAATAGAAGTATCCTACCTGCTTTCAAAATACAACCAGCCTTTGCCACCTTCACCCAACTTCCATAAAAGACCTTGCTTCTCACAGCTTCAAATACCTCTAAAGAAAGGCTTTGTGAGGAGAGTGACTTGTCTCTTCACTTTTATATCTTCCTGAGTAAACAAGTATAATTTTGATAATGAAATTACTTAACCCTTGAACAATTTCAAATTATAAACTGAGATAATTTGACAGGAATATTTTAATATGTAACTACAATATGTGACTATAAATTGTTACAGATTTAAATATCTAGATCTGCTTTTGAGCCTTAATGGGCTAATCACAGACTTCCTGTATAACACAAATTTGTAGGAAAATCAAGCTTATATTTGCCTTCAGCTTCAACTCTTTTATTCTTCAACTTGATTTTAATTATGTCAAATTTAAATACTACAAAGTTCATTTATGACCTTTTCAAAGTAAGTTTTCATTATGGCATTAAGACCAGTTCTATTTTTAACTTCCCAGAATAAACTAAATATAATGAGAACACCAACAAGAGGGTTCTTTTCCCCTCACATCATACATCAGGAGCTACTCTGATTCTATACATTAAAATAAGGTTTATTAGCATTAAGACTTTAAATGCTTTACCTGAAGAATAACAACTATCCAAGTCAGTCGGTTATATCCCTGAAAAAATCCATTCTTGGACACCAATTCTCCATCATAAATGTACACACCCATTAATCCAAATATACTCCCAAAGAAACCTAAATAAATAAATAAATAAATAAAGCTTATGTCATGTGTCATTTAGTCTGTCTGGAGAGATATTTTTCCATTGACATTGCAAATAATTTTATATTTACCTTTTCCTTTTCAATAAAATCTAACTACTTTAAAAATCTTTTACTTGGGGCGGGGGGTGGGGGGCACCTGAGTGGCTCAGTTGAAGCGTCTGCCTTTGGCTCAGGTCATGATCCTGGGATCCTGGGATCAAGGCCTGCATCTGGCTCCATGCTCAGCGGGAAGCCTGCTTCTCTCTCTCCCTCTAGCCCTCCCCCTGACTCATGCTCTCTCTCTCAAAAAAATAAAGAGCTTTAAAAAAATTAAGTTATGAAAGTACAATAAGTAGTATCTAAAAATTCAAAGCTAAGAAATAGGCAACATCCAAAGCTGTTAGTTCTAAAGTCTCACTGTTAAGAAAAGCCAGCTCAGTGAGAGGAGAAACTGTATCTTATCCACTGATGCATTCCTTACTTCTTCCACAGAATTAGAATTTATCAAATGACCTGCTGGATCAAAGAGATTTCCAGGGGCAATCCTAAGCTACAAAAAAAGAAATGGATGCCTTAAGGGCTACTCTCGTGATATTTGTAGTCAAAGAATGCAGAGTGAAGCAGTATTTTTTTATTAAGCTATAACTACTTGAGAGTCCATGATGGAAAGGAATTGAAAGGTATATGAAAAAAAAAAAAAAAAAAAAGAAAAAAAAAAAAAAAAGAAAGGTATATGAAATGTTCTTTTAATTTTATTTATAACAACTCAATCATTTTTAATAAGGTTTTTATTTATGTCTTTGGTTTTTTTTTATGTCTTTGTTTTTTAAAGATTTTTATTTATTTATTCATGAGAGAATGAGTTTTTTATTTTAATCCCAGTATAGTTAACATATAGTGTTCTATTAGTTTCAGGTGTATATCAATCATTTTAAGAGGTCTAATTTGAACATGAAAATACAAATTTACAAAATTAGGGGAAAAAAAAGAAACACTTATGATGGTATTAGTTTTTCTCTGTTTTAATTATAAAAAATAACATTTGAGGGGAGCCTGGGTGGCTCAGTAAGTTAAGCAGCCAGTTCTTGGTTTTGGCTCAGAAGGGTCATAAGATCAAGCCTGGAGTCGGGCTCTGTGTGGAATCTCCTTGGGAGTCTCTTTCCCTCAATCTCTGTTCCTCCCCTCACTCATGTTCTATAAATGAATGAATGAATGAATGAATGAATGAATGAATCTTTTTAGAAATAAATAAAAATACACTTGATAATGATGAAACAAGGTATATAGTACAAAAGGTCAAAACATGTCCATATGTACAGATCTACTACATTCTATCAGTTGTATAATATTTCATTGTATGGATAATAATAATAATAATATGAAATAAATACATAACATCATGTGCCATAGGTTGTTCTAAGTGCTTTATGTATGTTAACTCACAACAATCCTTTTTTTTTTTTTTTTTTTTTTAACTCACAACAATCCTATTAGGTGCTCTTACGCCCATTTTATAGATGAAGAAATTGATACACAAAGAAGTTAAATAAACGTGTCTGAGCTCATACTGCTGATAAGTGATGGACTCTGGATTTGAATCCGGACAGTGTGGTTCTGTATTCTATGATCTTAACCACTGCACTATTTAATCATATTGATAATTTGAGCAATCTTCTACATGTTTTCTATTTTTTACAATTATAACCAATGCTAAAATAAATAACCTTGAACATCTTTGTGCTCTTTATGTAAGTGTACCTGTAGGATAAATTCTTATCCAGAAGTGGAATTTTTGCATCAAAGCATTTATTTAAAAATTTTTTAAACACTCCCAATTTGAGATCCAATAAGGTTTTATCCAATCTGTACTCCAAGCAACCACAGGTAATAAAGAGTTCCTGTTTCTCCACTCTCTGGCTAACACTGAAACTTATCAATTTGCTAATCTTTGACCATTTGATACTTGAAAAATATTATTGAAATGTCTTAATTTCAGGGCACCTGGGAGGCTCAGTTGCTTAAGCATCTGACTTCCACTCAGGTCCTGGGATACAGTTGGCTCTGTGCTCAGCGGGCAATCTGCTTCTCCCTCTCCCTTTGCCCCTGCCCCTGCTCAGGCATGTGCTTGTGTACACATGCTCTGGTGTGCTTTTTCTCTCTCTCAAATAAATAAAATCTTTTAAAAAAATAAATATTTTAATTTCTGTTTCTGTAATCTCAAGTTATCTACAACCTATGTAACCTTTTCAAAACTTTGAATTAGCTTACCACTCATTAAACTGTATTTTGAGGTCAAATTAAAGAATAAGAAACCCATGAAGTACCATAGAATCGTGAATTCTGGCTTTTCATTTTTATAATTTGTAAGATTTTATTTATTTAAAAAAATAAATATTTATTTAGGCTCCCCCTGATGTGGGACTCTATCCTGGGACTCCAGGATCACGCCCTGAGCCAACGGCAGATACTCAACCACTGAGCAACCCAGGGGCACCTGTACTTGCCTTATAGACAAATAAACAAAAAGAAACTAATTTAATCTTTAAAAGTATTTACTTTGAATATTCTTAAACAGTTTGATACATTTCTACAAATTTAAATCCTGTGATAAAAATGAAGGTTTAGGGATCCCTAGGTGGTGCAGCGGTTTGGCACCTGCCTTTGGCCCAGGGCGTGATCCTGGAGACCCGGGATCGAATCCCACGTCGGGCTCCCGGTGCATGGAGCCTGATTCTCCCTCTGCCTGTGTCTCTGCCTCTCTCTCTCTCTCTCTCTCTCTCTCTCTGTGACTATCATAAATAAATAAAAATTAAAAAAAAAAAATGAAGGTTTAGGGGATCCCTGGATGCATGGTCCTGGAGACCTGGTATCGGGTCCCACGTCGGGCTCCCTGCGTGGAGCCTGCTTCTCCCTCTGCCTGTGTCTCTGCCTGTGTCTCTGCCTCTCTCTGTGTGTCTCTCTCATGAATAAATAAATAAAATCTTTTTTAAAAAATTAAAATCGCTGGAAAAATGGACTAATCAAATTTGGGATGGTTTGACTTAAAATGAAGGCCATTAAGAGTAGACATTCACTATGGAGTGTCTGCTGCTACCAAAGGAGACATGGTATAACCTATTAAGTTGATATAGACAGAAAAAAAATGTTTTCAAAGATGAGCTCCAAAATCACAAGAACAGGCTTAAGATAGAATGGTTGATCTGCAACTGAGCTGTCTCTCACATGTAGCATTTTCCAAAATGAATATATACCAGGAATACTAGATTCTGGAATCTTTGTATGAAGAATTAAAGGTTATAATACTATATATAAATAGTTTAAATATTTGTTCAAAGGCAATCCTTCAATATATGAGGTGTTTTTCTTGTTTTAAGCTATTCACCTTCAGTTAGAAAAATGATATATTTAAAGCCTAAAACATAGCATTTTATTATTTTTTTTAATACTTTATTTATTCATGAGAGACACAGAGAGGCAGAGACATAGACAGCGAGAGAGGCGGGCTCCCTGACTCGATCTCAGGACCAGGATCACACCCTGAGCTGAAGGCAGACCCTCAACTGCTGAGCCACCCAGGCATCTCTAAAACAACATTTTAAAATAAAAGCTGTAAGATTAAAAAAAAAAAAAAAGATTTTATTTATTCATTTGAGAGAGAAAGAAAGAGAGAGAATGAACAGGCGGAGAGGTAGAGGGAGAAGCAGACTCTCCACTGAGCAAGGAGCCCGATGTAGGGCTTGATCCCAAGACCCTGAGATCATGACCTAAGCCAAAGGCAAACGCGCAGCTTACTGAGCCACCTAGGCACCCCTGTATTAAGATTTTAAAACAAACAAACAAAAAAAAAAAGATTTTAAAACAAAGATGAAAATTTCATCATTTCAAACTTTCTCCATTTAAGTATCTTTTTTTTTTCTTTTTCAGTTTCACTTAGGTAAAATTAACAAGTAAAATTGTAAGGTATTTAAGATGTATATCATGGGTATTTGATATAAATCGATATAAATCGTGATAACAGTTGATAGCACTGAATCATATAATTGAAATTGCCAAGTATTTTAATCTCCTTTTCCAGGAGGAAAATAGGTTATTTGTTTTTTTTTTTTTTTTTTTTTTTTTTTTTTTTTTTTTTTTTATTGGTGTTCAATTTACTAACATACAGAATAACACCCAGTGCCCGTCACCCATTCACTCCCACCCCCCGCCCTCCTCCCCTTCTACCACCCCTAGTTCGTTTCCCAGAGTTAGCAGTCTTTACGTTCTGTCTCCCTTTCTGATATTTCCCACACATTTCTTCTCCCTTCCCTTGTTTTCCCTTTCACTATTAGAAAATAGGTTATTTGTAACATCTTCTCTAAGAACTGAGCAATCAAGAATAAAGTTCCTAAGTCTTCAAATAGTGAGGACCGAAACAGGCTATGTACACCCTTATGTCATAGGCTTAAAATTCCATATTCTTCAGTAAAAGGCATTCATTTAAAATATAATGTTTTAAAAGGCAAAAATCTTTTTTTTTTTTTTTTTTTTTTTTAAAAGGCAAAAATCTTGCCAGGTATTTGTATCAATGGCAGATTTCATGAGTGGCTTATTTATTTAACGATATGTAGTAATATTTAAATCTAACAATATAATCATTTAAAAAAATCATATTAGAAAGCACTTAAAACTTACCAAGTTGAATGTTTCTTATCCACACTGATTGTTTGGTTTCTTTTAAGATTTTCTCAAAGTAAACCCCAGCAAAACCACTTGAAAAACATGCTGTGAGTACTGCCATGAGGCCTACAAACTGAGAGCCAGCTGACAGTTCCTTAGAATCAAGCTCTTGAGAATCTGAGGGCCACTGAACAAAAAGAAAAACAAAACCAGAGTTTAGTTCTTATATTTTACAAAGTGCATTTTTAGAGTCCACTCTCAGACCTTAAGATAAAAGTGCAACCAATACCATTCTTGGGGATTGCAGAGGAGAGCTTCTGAAAGAAAACCTTAGAATCATTTTAATTGTTTCCCCCTGTGATATTACTGTTACAACTCACAATTTCTAAAAATTCCCTAAAAAAGAAAAAAAAAGTAAATGCACAGATGCACAAAACAGCTTCCTAAGAAGTTATGTTGTAGAAATTCAGAGTGTGAACTGTTAGAGTAGCAAAAATGAGTCTGGAATTGTGGTAATTATGGAAGGTCCATATGGTATCATGTCAACCACTGTGAGCTTTATCCTATAGATCAGTGTTCCTGAAACTATCATCTTCATGTTTTTTTCATGTTCTACCTGAACAATTGATATTTTCATCTAAAACACCTCACTTTTTGGGATGCCTGGATGGCTCAGTGGTTGAGCGTCTGCCTTTGGCTCAGGGCGTGATCCTGGAGTCCCAGGATCGAGTTCCATATCAGGCTCCCTGCATGGAAACTGCTTCTCCCTCTGTTTATGTCTCTGCCTCTCTATGTCTTTGTGTCTCTCATGAATAAATAAATAAAATCTTTTTAAAAATAAAAAAAAAAACCCTCACTTTTTAAAATATAATATCTACTTTAGCTTATCCTTGGCAGTATCTATGAAAATATGGGTTTGAAATGACAAGTTAAATTTCTGTAATATTCATTTAAAAATAACTACTAGAAAATTTATTCAAGGGACGCCTGGTGGCTCAGCTGTTGGGTGTTGCCTTTGGCTCAGGTCATGATCCCAGGATCCAGGATCGAGTCCCGCCTCGGGCTCCTTGCAGGGAGCCTGCTTCTCCCTTCTGCTTATGTCTCTGCTTCTCTCTGTCCGTGTCTCTTATTAATAAATAAATAAAATCTTTAAAAAATAATAAAAATAAAATTATCCAAGCAGCACCTAGCTGGCTCAAATGGTAGAGCATGCAACTCTTGATCTAGGGGTTATAAGTTTGAGCCCCACACTGTGTATAGAGGTTACTTAAAAATAGCTTTAAAAAATGCTTGCGCTGTTTTAAATATACATATACTTATTCATGATAGACATACTACACTCTAGGGAAAGTAACAGATATACCACATTCTGGATGGCAAGAAACTAACATGACTGGATTTGTTTTTAGATAAACCATAGTGGTTACTATGTGGAGTTTGAGTTTTAAGGGATGGGTAAGAGTGAAGTAAAAAAAAAAAAAAAAATCAGGAGGCAAATGATCCTGTGAGAAACAAAGAAGACATGAACTGGGGAAGTGATAATAGAGACAGTTAAGACAAGAATCAAGAAGCATTAGAAAGCAGAATCAGGGGCACCTGGGTGTCTCAGTCAGTTAAGGATCTGCCTTCAGGTCAGGTCAGGCTCTCTGCCCAGTAGTCTGCTTCTCCTTCTCCCTCTGCCCCTCCCCCCTGCTTGTGCTCCCTTGCACGCTCTTGCTCCCTCACTCTCTCTCTCAAATAAATAAATAAATAATATATTAAGAAAGAAAAAAGAAGGCAGAATCAGCAAGGTCTTAGTGACCGATTATATATACAGGCAGAAGGAAGAATCTAGGCCAACTCCTAGGCAGAGTAATAATGAAGGAAAAAATAGAAACAAGACAGGTTTGGTGGAGGAACAGATAAAGTTTAGTTTTGGATATGCTTAGTTTATAAGTCCTATTGACTCAGCAAGCTAAGATGTCCAACAGATACTTAGATATACAAATCTGAAATTATATGTGGTGACATAGACCAAGGAACCATGAACATTTAAGTGTTAAAAACTACAGAATGGATGAAGTCTCCAAAAATAAAGACATAATTTAAGGGAAATAACAAGCCTACCAGCAACCCCAGTATCAAGAATCAAGGAAGAAGACCCCAGGAAGGAACTCCAAAAAGAAACATTTGAAAGATGAGAAGAACCAGGAAAGAATGGTTATCAGGGAAGCTGATAGACAATAAAAAGGGAGTGATTAATAATCTCAAATGCTCAGACATCCAATAAAAATCAGATTTATTTCATATACAGTATCTTATTTCCCTAACTAGATTGTTCATTTTTTAATGTCAGACAATTTTATTTTTATTTATTTTAATTTTAAGAATTTCACTGATTCATTCATTCCTTTGTTTAAATTCCACTTATATTAGTTTTAGATGTACAATATAGTAATTTAACAATTCTATATATTACTCAGCACTCAAGATCAGTGTACTCTTAATCCCCTTCACCTATTTCCATATCTCCCTACCTGCCTCCTCTCTGGTAACCATTAGTTTGTCATGTATGGTTAAGGGTCTGTTTTTTGGCTTATCTCCTTTTTTCTTTATTTTTTTGTTTCTTAAATGTCATATATGAGTGAAATCATATATACATACAGAGTAGACTCAGGCATAAGAAAGAATGAAATCAAAAAAAAAAAGAAAGAATGAAATCTTGCCATGTATAACAACATAGATGGATCTAGAGAGTATAAGGCTAAGTGAAATAAGTCAGTCAGATTTTTATTTATTTATTATTAGTTGCAGCCCCAATGTAGTATCTTGCTCAAAGGAAGCCCTCAAAAAATGTCAATTGTGAGAATAGGCATTTACTCACTTCAACAAATAACAGAACCGTATTCTCCATACACAATAAATAAGGTTTTGAAATTGTGATAAAATGAAAGGTATACTTATCTTGCTTGAATAGTTACCTGTACAAAAGCAACTCCTGTCATCAAAATTACCAGGGAGAGCCACTGGTACACACCTAATTTTTTACTAAGCATAGACACAGAAAATAATGCTGTTGTAAGAATTTTCAATTGATATGTAACCTGAAAAAGAAAACAGGTAATATTATTGTTTGTTTGTCTGTTTCTTAAAAGAGCCACTAGAAATATATTCTAAGTACCTGATACGTAGCTGCATCCAGATTTGACAGTGCCACATAGAGTAAATTATTCTGAAGAGTATATATCCCTGATGGAATAGCAAGTTTAAGCGTTTCCATAGGTTTATTAAGTATTTCATCATGTAGTATTCGATTCAGTGCTCTTAGACTACATTCTTAAAAAGAAAAAAAAAAAAACATGAAATGAGTAAAATCATTAACTCTGAATAAGTTACATACTCTCTCAAGGCTTCAGTTTTCTCAACTGAAGATAGAAATAGGCCTACATGTTAAGATACTTTTAGATCTAGGGATGCCTGGGTGGCTCAGCCATTGAGCGTCTGCTTTTAGCTCAGGTCATGATCCCAAATCCTGGGATCAAGTCCTGCATCAGGCTCCCTGAGGAGCCTGCTTCTCCCTCTGCCTATGTCTCTGCCTCTCTCTGTGTGTTTCTCATGAATAAATAAATAAAATCAATTTTATTAAAATTTAATTTAATTTAATTTAAAACTGGGGGGGGGCAACCGGTTGGCTCAGGTTGAGCATCTGCCTTTGGCTTAGGTGATGATCCCAGGGTCCTGGAATACAAAAAAGATACATAAATCCCCAAATACAGGAGAAATCTAAGGAATCCTACTACTTTGCCAATAATAACACTTCATAGATTATTTTCTCTCCCAACCTTAAACTTGGAAACTTTTTAAAAATGAAAATATTGTTTAAAGATTAATACCTAATAATTATCCTTTCCTCACCTTAAAATAATAATAGTAAAATAAAATGTAATTAAAAATTACCAAGATCCCTGGGTGGCTCAGCAGTTTAGAGCCTGCCTTTGGCCCAGGGCATGATCCTGGACTCTCGGGATCAAGTCCCACATCAGGCTCCCTACATGGAGCTTGCTTCTCCCTCTGTCTGTGTCTCTACCTGCCTCTCTGTGTCTCTCATGAATAAATAAATAAAACATTTCAAAAAAAAAATCACTATAAGATTTTTTCTTAGATTTAGCAGAAAAAAAAATTTTTTAGAAAAAAAATAAAATTTAAACATTTTTAATTTTAAATAATTAATGCTATCACATATTTTTCACACCAGCAGTTTAGGGAAGGTCTTATTTCATGTTCCTTCCAATTCCTGTTATTGTCAGTCTTTTTATTTTTGTCAATCTGAGGATAGTAAAATTGAGTCTGTGTCTTTAATTTTATTTCTCTGATTGCTAGTGAGGTTGATTTATATTTATATATTTTATATATTTATATAAATATATTTTTATGTATTTATCTTTTTAAAATCTTTTTTAAAAGATTTTATTTATTTATTAGAGAGAGAGAGAGCATAAAAAAGAACATGAGTGGGAGGAACAGAAGGATAGGGTGAAGCAGGCTCCCCATCAAGCAGGGAGCCCTACCCTACCCAGGGCTCAATCCCAAGACCCCAGGAACATGACCTGAGCTGAGAGCAAATGTTTAACCCACTGAGCCACCCAGGTGCCCCTAAAATCTTTAAATATGTTCTCGGCTATTCAGGTTTCTCTTCTATAAATTGCCTATTTGTATCTTTCGTCCACTTTTCTGTTGAGCTGCTTGGCTTTTTCTTATTGAATTGTTTAAGCTCTTTGACATTCTGGATATTCATTATTGGTGGTTATATGTGATATAAATATTTTCTCTCAATCTCTGGCTTATCTTTTCACTTGGTTTGATGTACAGGTACTTTTCTTTCAAATGTACCCCAAATTATCCATTTTTTAACAAGTCCTTTGTATTTTTTTTTTTTTTTTGTATCTTATTTGAAATAATTCACAGTACCAAGGTCCTGAAGTTTTGCTTTTTAAATGTCAATCTTTAACCTACTGGGATTTTTTTTTTTTTTTTTAAGTAATCTCTGTGCCCAACGTGGGGCTCAAACTCAAGATCCTGAGATGAAGAGTTGCACACTCTACTGACCGAGCCAGCCAGATGTCCCTGTAATTTATTTTTGTGTATGCATGTCTATTTGTACTTGGTTTACTAAGAGTTGGTTTTATCACCTCTCTCTACAATGCCAACTTGTCAAACATAATTTTGGATCTACAATGCTAAATAAGTGGATACTTCCATTCTCCAAAAACACTACTTTCTCATCATTCCTATTACATTTACATAGATTTTTTTAACAAAGATTTTATTTATTTATTTGACACACAGAGAGGGGGGGAAAAGCAAGCACAAGCAAGGGGAGCAGCAGAGGGAGAGGGTGAAGGCTCCCAGCTGAGCAGGGAGCCCAATGCAAGGCTCAATCCTGAGAACCTGAGATCAAGGCCTGAGCTGAAGGCAGACGATTAATCGACTAAGCAACTCAGGCACCCCACATTTATATGAATTTTATTCTACCTTACTGGTGACTCAGTCATCTTCTTTTTTAAAAACTACCAGATCTAGACTGTTTTACAGGTGAAACTCTGGTTTTTTTAAAAGATTTATTTATTTATTTATGAGAGAGAGGAAGTGGGGGCGGGGGAGCAAGGAGCAGAGGGAGAGGCTTAAGCAGACTCCATACTGAGTGCAGAGTCTGACACAGGGCTTGATCTCAGGACCCATGAGATTGAACCAAGCCAAAATCAACAGAGGGATGCTTAAGCAACTGAGCCACCTAGGCGCCCCTCACTCAGTCTTCTTTTGCTGGTTCTTCCTTCTCAGTCTGACCTCTAAATGTCAGGAATGCTACAGAACTTAGTCTTTGGCCTTCTCTTCTCAGTATTTAGTAAATTACTTCATCCAATCCTTGACTTTAAAGACATATATAAGCTGACAAAGCCCATATTCATAATTATACTACTTAATATCTCCATTTAATTGCCTTATAGGCATTTCAAATTTAACATGGCCCAAAGAGAAACTTTAATTTCCCCTTAACTTATTGTCCATATATCATTCACTGCAGCACGCACTCACCCAGTAATTTAACCTAAAAACCTAGGAATTATTCCTCAGACCAGATTCCCCATTTCCTTGACCTTCACACAACTAATCTACTAGCAAGTCACATCAGCTGTAGCTTAAAGACATCCATGTGAACCAAATCAATACCACCTTGGACAAATCTTCCATGATCATTCTATCATTCTGTGATATGAAGTGATATGAAGACCCCCCTCCTACCAACACACCACACAGACACTCACACACATACATTCTTTCCTTTTGTTTAACCACACCCTTAAGAACACTCTTGCGATATAATATGCACAGTCTGTCTTAGAGATATGACTGACCCACACCTATTCTTAAACATTTTCCTCTTGAATGATCTGTCCCCCAACATGTACTCTCTAGCCTCTAGGGGCTAGCTATAAAAGCAAGTCTTAAGGGAGGTGGTATTGTAGAGATCTACTCCTCTTGCAGCCACCCAAGACACCCTTGTCAAGCTGGATTTGTCAGCCTTTTTCTTTAGTCTTAGAGCTCCTTCAGCCTTTGGAGACTGTTTTGCATATACCTCCCATTCACAGAACAACATCTCATAAACATTGCCTCTTCTCTAGCAATGTAATCTAAGCCACCATTATCGTCTTGCCTGGACTAGTGCAATAGCTTCCAAACATGACTTCCTGAACGTATTCTTGTATCCCCTCTGCTGTCAATATGGCTACTGCATTGGCCCTTCTGTGTGTAAAACACAATATTTTAGGACGCCTGGGTAGCTCAGTGGTTGAGCATCTGCCTTTAGCTTGGGGCATGATCGCAGGGTCCTGGGATCAAGTTCTGCATTAGGCTCCCCACAGGGAGCCTACTTCTTTCTGCCTGTGTCTCTCCCTCTCTCTCTCTCTGTGTCTCTCATGAATAAATAAATAAATCTTTAAAAAAATAAAATAAAACAAAACACGACATATTTTAAACATTTCAATTATTCCCTTAGTTTTTATGGTGAAATTTTTAGCCCACAAAGTTAACCTACGTTGTCTGTTTTTGTTGTTGTTGTTGATTTTATTTCTTTATTCATGGGAGACACAGAGAGAGAGAGTAGAGACACAGGCAAAGAGAGAAGTAGGCTCCATGCAGGGAGCCCAATGTGGGACTTGATCCCAGCACTCTAGGATCACGCCCTGAGCGGACCGCAGTCACTCAATCGCTGAGCCACCCAGGTGTCCCCATTGTCTGTTTTCTAAATGCCAATTCAATTTCTCTTTGTTTCATTCTCCTCCCAGATCAATATGCTACAGCTACACTGGCCATGATGATAGTTTCAAAAGTATACAAACAACTTTTACAAACAACATAATTAAAAAATGGAAAGCAGACTTGAACAGATATTTCTCTAAATATACACAAGTGGTCAATGAGCACGTGAAAAGATGCTCAGCATCTTTAGTCATTAGGAAAAATCAAATTAAAACCACAAGATACCACAGCATACCTACTAGGATAGCTATACATTTTTTTTTTTTTTTTGTAAATGGAAAATAACAAGTTTTGGTGAGGATGTGCTACAATTTAAAAAAAACAAATAGAAATTAACAAGTGTTGGCAAGGAAGTAGAGAAATTTGAACCCTTGGACATTGTGGTGGGAATGTAAAATGGTGAATGTGCTGTGGAAAAGCCTGGTGGCTCTTCAAAAAGTTAAACCCAGAATTATCACGTGACCAAGCAATTCCACTCTAAAAGTATATACTCTATAGATATGAAAGCAAGGGCTTGAACAGAGACTTATACATCTATTGCAGTATTAATCAGTGTTCATTACAGCATTATACACAATAACCAAAGATGGGAAAACTCAAGTGCCCATGAATATATTAATGACTAAAATTTTATATATATACCCACATACATATACATACAATGAAATATTAGTCATAAAATGGAATAAGGTTCTGATACATATTACAATATGGATAAACCTTGAAAACATTAAGTTAAATAAGCCAGACATAAAAGGAGAAACACTTTATGATCCTATTTAGATAGAATATCTAGAATAGGCCAATTCATAGACAGAAAGTAGATTAGAGATTTCCAAATGGCAAAGGTAAAGGAGAATGGGAGGAGTTATTGCTTAGTGGTTATAGAGTTTCTGCTTGGTGTGATGGAAGTTTTAGAAACAGATAGTGCTGATTGTTGAAAAACACTGTGAATACAATTAATGCCACTGAATTATACTTTAAAATGGTAAAATTCATAAATTGTAAAATTTATGATATACATATATGTCTAAAAATATATTTTACTACAACTTCAATTAATAATGCAATATACCCAAAAAACACAGAATTGTACACTTCAAAATCTGTGACTTGTATGGTACATGAATTATATCTCAATAAAGCTGTTTCAAAAAAAACTATGTCAAATTAGTCACTGCTGGACTAACCAATGCAGGAAATAAAATAAAAAGCATTGACTTTAATTATAACTTCTCTAAATTTCTACATTTCATAATTATAGAATTTACTCTTATTCTCAATTATAAATGCAAGAAACTATATTTCATAATTATTCCATTAAACAGAAGACAAAAATCATAATGTAGATCAGAATAAAATATCTTTGTTACTAGACTAAAACTGTCTTAAGAAAATGAAAAATATATGGGGCACCTGGGTAGCTCAGTGAGTAAAGCGTCTGCCTTCAGCTCAAGTCCTGGGATGGAGCCCTATGTTGGGCTCCCTGTTCAAGGAGTTTGCTTCTCCCTCTCCCTCTGTCTGCCCCCCACTTATGCCATGTGCACTCATGCTCTCTCTCTCAAATAAATAAAATCTTAAAAAAAAAAAAAAAAAAAAAAAAAGGAGGGACGCCCGGATGGCTCAGTGGTTGTGCATCTGCCTTTGGCTCAGGACGTGATCCTGGAGTTCCAGGATTCAGTCCTGCATCGGGCTCCCTACATAGAGCCTGCTTCTCCCTCTGCCTGTGTCTCTGCCTCTCTCTCTCTGTCTGTGTGTCTCTCATGAATAAATAAATAAAATCTTAAAAAAAAAAAAAGAAATGAAAAATATTGAAATATTCTTAATACTGTGACAATAGTAGATAAGGCAATAGTGTTCTTATGTGTAGTTACCAACATATATTTATGTATATATCATATGTAAATAACACCAAAACAATCAAGTGAATTGCAAGGACTTAAAAGCAGAAAACCAAAAAACTTACTGCTGTCTTTGTAGACTAATAAAATGCAGGCCATTATTTTCAAAAGTTCAGCAACAACCACTGCTGTAGAAGATAGATAACGAGGTCCCTCCTCTTTTAAAGTCCTAGAATAACGCATTGTTAGAACCAAACTGGTAGTCTGAAAGACTAAAATTCCCAAGGAAAGGTATTTTAGGTTGGTAGACATTGTTTTATCTTCATTTGCCTGAAAAACAAAATAAGCAGGGCAAATAAAATTAGAAAACACAGAAACATATATTAAAAATCAGTATGAGATGTCTTGTTCCAGATAAGGTAGAGTTAAGTACATTCTACTCTTTTCTTCCTGCTAATTACAACTATAAACCCTGGACCAAAGACAAAAAAGTAACTACTATAAGGTTCGGAGGTGAAGAAAGTAAGACAAACTGGCTAGAGACCCCAGATCCTGAGTGATAACCTAACAGTGAATTCCCTGAAGACATTTTGTTACCTATGTATCCCACCCCCCACCCCCCCCCACACACCCCCCTCCTCCCCCCCCCCCCCCCCCCCCCCCCCCCCCGCTGCCATAACAATTTGCAACCTGGAACCACAACAGGTTGCGAGCAAAGATAAACAAAAGGCCCAAGAAAAACACACTGTCTCCAACAAAAGGAATAGGAAGATAGTAACTCTGCAGAATGGAACCCTACTAACTGGGTGCTATGTAATAGGGAACAGAGACTTGCTGACCATCCCTACCCTGCACTAATGAGGGCAGAGATGGTAGCCCTCTTCCCTCCCACCAAGGGCTACAGCTACAAAGACTACTGAGGCTGAGCCTATGAACCATTCCTGCCTGATACAAGGTGATTGTCAGCAAAGAGGAGGCACCCTTCCTCCTCTTCTGGTGACATTGTCTACTAATAAAGAAGATTTAAGTAGGAACCAAGGTCTCATAACACCCAAAATGTCCTTGATACAATTCAAAAGGAGTATATTCCTCATTCCAAACAACAACAAAAAAACAGGAAAAACCTCAACTAGGATAGGTAAGGACAATCAACAGATAACAACAGAGTTGACACAGATGTTAGAATTACCAGACAAGAATTTTAATTTTTTTTTGTTTCTTTTTGTTGTTGTTGTTGCTTTAGAGGGAGAGGCCAGGAGGGGCAGAGGGAAAGGGAGAGAGAGAATCTTAAGCAGTCTCCATGCCCAGTGGGGGCTCTATCTCACAACCCTGAGATCCTGACCCGAAAAAAAACCAAGAGTTGGATGCTTAACCCACTGAGCTACCCAGGTGCCACACTATCCTCCAGACAAGAATTTAAACGAAGCTACTACTAACAATGCATGAACAACAAGGAATTATAAACACTCTTGAAATAATTTTAGATTCACATAGAATTAAAAATAGTATGAGTTCTTATGTATTCTTCATCCAGCTTTCCCCAATGATAAGAGTTGCAAAGTTCTTCTATTTTCCCTAAAGTAATTCAGAATCAACTCTAAGAAGCTCACTTTAAATACAAGGATACAGGGGCACCGGGGTGGCTCAGCTGGTTAAGCATCTGCTTTCAGCTCAGGTCATGATCCCAGAGTCCTGGGATTGAACTCCACTAAGTCTCCCTGCTCAGTGGGGAGTCTGCTTCTCCCTCTCCCGCTGCCTCTCTCTACTGCTTGTGCTCGCTCTCAAATAAAAAATAAAAATAAAAAACAAAATGAAGATACAAATAGATTAAAAAGTAAATGAATGGAAAAAGATATGCCATGAGAAAAATAACTGAGAAAGCTGGAGAGGCCAAATTAGTATCAGGCAAAATAAATTATGTAAGAATTATTTCTAGGATTAAATGAGGAAATTTCATAATGATATAAAAGTAGTATATCAGTAAGATATAGCCTTTATAGATGAATATGTACCTCATAACATAGACTCAAAATACATGAAGCAAAAACTAACAGAATTAAAAGGAAAAAGCAAATAAATCCGTAAGTCATAATGTAAGATTGTAACCTACTTTTCTCAGTAATTAATAGAATACATACATACACACCCAAAGCCCCCAGTATGAATACAGAAGATCTGAACAACACTATCAACCACTATAACTGTTGAAAAAACATGGAGAAGCTCCACTAAGAGCCTCTTTCAAGGAAGGACAATACAGTGTATGTAGTCAGTTTACTGCCTATCCACCCAAGGTCACATTCTTTGCTTCCAATTGATCTAGAAATTCAATGCAGTCTCAAGCAAAATCCCTACAGGCTTTTTTGGTAGAAACTGACCAGCTGATTTTAAAATTTATATGGAGTGCAGCCTGGTGGCTCAGCAGTTTAGCGCTGCCTTCAGCCTAGGGCCAGACCATGGAGACCCAGGATCAAGTCCCACATCAGGCTCCCTGCATGGAGTCTGCTTCTCCCTCTGCCTGTGTCTCTGCCTCTCTATCTCTCTGTGTCTCTCATGAATAAATAAATAGCATCATTAAAAAAAAAAAAAAAGTTAAATGAGGTAAACTCCTAAGGGGCAGTTAGGTGGTTCAGTCAGTTAAGTGTCTGACTCTTGATTTCAGCTCTGGTCATGATTTCAGGGTCCTGAGACTGAGCCCCGCTTCAGGCTCTGAGCTCAGTGGGGAGTCTGCTTGAGATTCTCTCTCCGCTCCCTCCCCCAGCCCCGCTCGAGCATGTGCACGCGTGCTCTCTCTCAAATAAATAAATAAATCTTAAAAAAAAAAAAGGAAGTTAAACTCACTCCTGAAATTCCATACTTATATAAAGCTCTAGAAATTAAAACTGGCATTGACATAGAACAGGACAGACACATAGATCAATGCAACAGATTATAATCCAGAAGTAAATCCATTCATATTTAGTCAAATGACTTTAACAATGGTAACAAAAAGAAATAATCCTAGAACAAGATATCTGCATTCTTTCAAAATGAATCTCAACCCTCATCTATCTCACACTAAACATTTAACTAGAAATGGATCACAGAAAAAAAAAAAAGAAATGGATCACAGACCTGTCATAAAAGCTAAAGGTATAAATATTCAAGAAGAAAACGGGAAAGAAATATAGCCACATAGGGATATGCGAAATTTTCCTTTTTTTTATTTTAAAGATTTATTTACTGGGAATTCTGGATTAAGTGGGTTAAGCCTCCAACTCTTGGTTTCAACTCAGGTCACAGGGTGAAGCACCATGTAGGGTTCCACACCCAGTGGGGAGTCTGTTTCTCTCCCTTTCCATCTCCCTTTGTCACTTGTGCTCTCTCTCTCTCTCTCAAATAAGTGATTTATTTATTTGAGAGAGAGAAGGGGGAAGAGGCAGAAGGAGATGGAGAGAAAGAATCTCAAGCAGACTCCCCACTGAATGCAGAGTCCAACATGCGGCTCAACCTCATAACCCTGAGATGATCTAAGTGGAAACCAAAAGTCAGAGGGTTAACTGAATGAACCACCCTGGTGAGATATGTAAAGATTTCTTAGATAAGATACAAAAAGTTCAAACCATAAAAGAAAAATATGGATAAACTGGGTATCATCAAAATTTATACTGTTCTTCCAAGATATTATAAAAATAATAAAGGGCAGGGATCCCTGGGTGGCGCAGCGGTTTGGCGCCTGCCTTTGGCCCAGGGCGCGATCCTGGAGACCCGGGATCGAATCCCACGTCGGGCTCCCGGTGCATGGAGCCTGCTTCTCCCTCTGCCTGTGTCTCTGCCTCTCTCTCTCTCTCTCTCTCTCTCTCTCTGTGACTATCATAAATAAATTTTAAAAAATTAAAAAAAAAATAATAAAGGGCAAACCACATCATGGGAGAAAATATTCTCAATACGTATATCTGATAATGGCTTTGTATCCAGAATATATAGAAAACTCTTACAACACAATAAATACAACCCATGAATAAAAGATCTGAATAGACATTTCACCAAAAAAGACAAATAAATGGCTAACAGGCACATGAAATGACATTAAACATCCTAGTCATTAGAGAAATACAAATTAAAACCACAATGAGATACCATTATATACCTATTAGAATGGCTAAAATGGTAAAAATTGATGCTACCAAGTGTAGGAGAGGATTTAGAGCAAACAGAGCTCTTAGCATTGCTAGTGGGAATATTAAATGATACAACCATTTTGAGTAACAGTTTGGTAGTTTATTTTAAAAAATAATAATAATCTTTTCATATATCTTAGAAATTCTCCTCTTAGGTATACATCCAAGAGATTTGAAAGCATTTATCCATAATTATTTATGGGAATTTTCTTTGTAACAGCCAGAAACTGGAAATAACCCAAATGTCTAGTAACAGGTAAATTACTAAACATACTGTGGTACACCCTTATGATAGAATACTATGTAGCAATAAAAAGAAATGCTGATGCATGGTAAAACACAATGAATATTAAAAAGAAACTGAGCAAAAAAACTGAGAAGCAAATTTATGTTTGACTGTGGCCAGGGGTTGAGGTTGGCGGTTGACAGCAAAGGGATAGCAAGGATTTTTGATGGTGATGGAAATATTCTGTATCTTGATACATAATGGTTATACAGGTATATTCTCTTAATGTAACTCATTGAACTATACATTTAAAATGGGTACAGCAGGACATCTGGGTGGCTCAGTGGTTGAGCATCTGCCTTTGGCTAGGTCGTGATCCCGGAGTCCTGGGATCAAGTCCCACACTGGGCTCCCCACAGGGAGCCTGATTCTCCTTCTGCCTATGTCTCTGCCTGTGTCTCTCATGAATAAATAAATAAATTTAAAAAAAAAAAAGAAAGAAAATAGTGAACAGGTAAGTTAGATGACTTGTTCAAGGTCATTTAGCTACTAATTGGAAATACTAAGTTATACAATTAAATATCAGGTTTATTAGCTTTCACTACACGCTACTGTAGAATTCCAAAGGACATCCTGGTGGCCTTTATCTCTGTATGGAAGGAGAGCAAGTTGCCAGCAATCTACATTTGACATAGGCACCTGATTCTCCTGGAAAATCTATACAAGGAAGTCTTTTGTTTTTTCTGTGCAACTAAGACCATAATGTACCTGTTATAACAGCAATGCTCTATTTTCTTTTCAAATGAAATCTTAAAGGTCAGATTCTAAACCAGAATATACCATTTTTAGTATTTTGCTTTTCCATTTCCAAGCATATACAACATTAATACATTCACCTTAATAATTTAGTTCTTAATGATTAATACAGTTAACCGTCTCTTACAAGGTATTTTTTTTAATTTTTATTTATTTATGATAGTCACACAGAGAGAGAGAGAGGCAGAGACACAGGCAGAGGGAGAAGCAGGCTCCATGCACCGGGAGCCCGACGTGGGATTCGATCCTGGGTCTCCAGGATCGCGCCCTGGGCCAAAGGCAGGCGCCAAACCGCTGCGCCACCCAGGGATCCCTCTTACAAGGTATTTTTAAAGTATGTGAGATAATAGAAAAAATATATATTGGTCTATGCCCCTACCTCCTGACACAGGGATCCTGAAACCCTTGTAAATTCCTAAGTGACAAAAGAACTAGGAACATATTTTATTCTAATACTTGGTCTTGGGAACCCCGGGTGGCGCAGCGGTTTAGCGCCTGCCTTTGGCCCAGGGCGCGATCCTGGAGACCCGGGATCAAATCCCACGTCGGGCTCCCGATGCATGGTGCCTGCTTCTCCCTCTGCCTATGTCTCTGCCTCTCTCTCTCTCTGTGACTATCATAAATAAATAAAAATAAAAAAAAATAATACTTGGTCTTTGGCCCAGTATTTTTTGATTCTAATATTTGGTCTTTGGTCCTGACACGGGGCTCCTGATACCCTTGTAATTTTCTGGGTGATCAACTGATCATGCCTACATGATGCGAACTCCATAAAAACTCCACTTGTATGAGGTTCAGAGAGCTTTCAGGGTAGGAAGGTATACACACGGGCAGCCCGAATGGCGCAGCGGTTTAGCGCGCTGCCTTCAGCCCAGGGCCTGATCCTGGAGACCCCGGATCGAGTCCCACATCGGGCTCCCTGCATGGAGCCTGCTTCTCCCTCTGCTTCTCCTCTGCTTCTCCCTCTGCTTGTGTCTCTGCCTCTTTCTCTGCATCTCTCTGTGTCTCTCATGGACAAATAAATAAAATCTTAAAAAAAAAAAAAAGAAGAAGAAGAAGCTATACACACTACAAGGATGACAGTACAATGCAGATAAAACTAAATATTTTCACTTAATACAGACCATAAATTCACAGCAAATCATAAATATGAAATCTACCAAAACAAAGATCATAATCTACTTCTATAATTTGTAAGATTAATATTGTTTCATTTTAAAGTGTACAATATTTTCTACCATTGAACACACAAACTCTAAACAACCTCATGTTTAAGATTTAATTTTAGTCCTCCCTAAATTTTCTTCTGTTGCCACCTAATTCCCCCTCTTTTTTTAATCCTTTCAAGTATTGCTAATCCTCCAGTTTCCATATTATTCTTTATTTCATTAAAATTTCCTATCTAAAAAACTTGTAAACCAATGATCAACAAGATAGGACGCCTGAGTGGCTCAGCGGTTGAGCAGGGCCTGCCTTCATGCCCAGGGTGTGATCCTGGAGTCCCGGGATTGAGTCCCACATTGGGCTCCCTACATGGAGTTTGCTTCTCTCTCTGCCTACGTCTCTGCCTCTCTCTCTCTGTGTCTCTCATGAATAAATAAAATCTTAAAGAAAAAAAAGAATTAAAAAACCAATGATCAACAAGAAACTGTGCTAAGTTCTCTCACAAATGTAGCTTTTTTGATTTACTATCAAAGCCTTACAAACCAGTCAACAAATTACTGTCCACGTTTTTCTTAGGTCCCTGGTTAGTAAGCTCCCTGAACTCACTTTGGGTTCAGTGAGGCTCTCAGATTTATAGCAGGATCAGAAGAACAAGGATGCTTAGATGTTCCACTTTCATCTTAATAGCTAAAGCCTGAAAAATGCACTCTTCTTGATTAGTTATCAGAACGAAATTTTGTTCTGTTCTTTAAAAATAGCATTTATTGGGGCAGCCCAGGTGGCTCAGCAGTTTAGCGCTGCCTTCAGCCCAGGGCCTGATCCTCAGGATCCGGGATCGAGTCCCACGCCTGTGTCTCTGCCTCTCTCTCTCTCTCTCTCTCTCTCTCTCTCTCTCTCTCTCTGTGTCTCTCATGAATAAATAAATAAAATCTTTAATAAATAAATATAGCATTTATTACTTTATTTTAAAAAGCAGTATATTCTTGGAAAAATGTAGAAACTTATTTTAATTAGTAAAAATTTGAACCATAATCAATTGTACAAAGACATCTAATGATATTTTGGTATATATTTCATCAATAATTTTTATTTCATTTTTTTTGGAAATCCCTAAACCCAGGACTCTAGTAGCAAAGCCATAATAAATTACCTAGAGCATCTCATATTTCTACTTAAAAGTTTTCAAAATTTTTTTGGGTTTCCTAGTAACATGGAAAATAAAGTCTTGTAATTACAAAGTTCCACCTTTTCCTAAAAGATAGATCTTTCTTGAGGGGGAAAAAATAGAATTTTAAAATTCAATGAAGTATGAAGAACATAGTAAATATCCATAATTCCAACACCCAGAACTGATGTCTCAATTTTGTCACATTTGTTTATCTTTCTTTTTGTAAAGGAATAAAACATTACAACTAAAGGCAAAGTCCCCTTTAAGCCACAACTCTAAGTCCTATTCCTTTTTCCCTCCTAGTAGGAACCTATTATGAGTTTAGAGTATGTATTTCTAGTCTACTATTGAAAAATGCTGATACATATATAGATATAATTGTAAGTCATAATTACATTAATATACATATATATACATATATACACATGGCATCAAACTATATATATATAGATTATTCAGCATTTTCCTTACTCTATTCAGCACTGTTTTGCTATGTGCTATACAGACTAGCTCATTGCTTTTAACAATTCTAATATTCCATCAGAGTAGACCTTTTATTTACCCATTATAAATATTCAGCATCCTTTTCCTTTTAAAATTTTAAATTTAAAAATTTAAAAATTTCCTTAAAATCTTTCAACAAGTAGCTCCTAAACATTATGTAAGGCACAAGAATCTTAAGCTATTTTTCTAAAATTTAATTCTTTAAGATTTCTCAAGTCTCTTCCAGTTCTAACACACACCCACATGATTCTATTAATCTAATTTCAATTGTTTCATCCAAAACTTTTGCCTGAATTTTTATTTTTTTTTTATTTTTTTTTTTTTTAGAAGTTGAATTTTTTTTTTTAAATTTTTATTTATTTATGATAGTCACAGAGAGAGAGAGAGAGAGAGAGAGAGAGGCAGAGACATAGGCAGAGGGAGAAGCAGGCTCCATGCACCGGAAGCCCGACGTGGGATTCGATCCCGGGTCTCCAGGATCGCGCCCTGGGCCAAAGGTAGGCGCTAAACCGCTGCGCCACCCAGGGATCCCTGCCTGAATTTTTAAATCATAGACTGAACATATATATAATATATAGCATATATAACAATGAACTATTGGCTGAGTGAAGTAAGTCAGTCGGAGAAGGACAGACACTATATGTTCTCATTCATTTGGGGACTATAAATAATAGTGAAAGGGAATATAAGGGAAGGGAGAAGAAATGTGTGGGAAATATCAGAAAGGGAGACAGAACATAAAGACTGCTAACTCTGGGAAACGAACTAGGGGTGGTGGAAGGGGAGGAGGGCGGGGTGGGAGTGAATGGGTGACGGGCACTGGGGGTTATTCTGTATGTTGGTAAATTGAACACCAATAAAAAATAAATTAAAAAAAAACAATGAACTATTGTACAATTAATGGTATTTAATTATTGCATTATAATAATTTATAAACATAACCTTTTGTATGTGTGATTTGATATAGCAATCACACTGCTAGTACTTCTATAAGTACTTTACATAAGGAATATTTCAGGGCTTAGTCACTCTAATAGATCTGGCATTTGCTTTCTTTTTTTTTTTTTTTTTTTAAGATTTTATTTATTTACTCCTGAGACACAGAGAGAGAGGCAGAGACATAGGCAGAGGGAGAAGCAGGCTCTATGCAGGGAGCCCAATGTGGGACTTGATCCCAGGACTCCAGGATCATGCCCTGAGCCAAAGGCAGATGCTCAACTGCTGAGCCACCCAGGGATCCCTTGCATTTGCTTTCTAATCATTATTTTTCCTCTGAATTGTTAGATAAGTTTGGTATTTATAAAGTTATTTTATTTATTTATTTATTCGTTTATTTGTTGTTTTATTATTTTTAAATCTCATCTCAATTCTTGGGGGAAAATGTACAACAAAACTTCATTCATTGGGATCTGATGAGTTTGGATGACAGCTTGATTAGAATTTATTTTTACATTTTGCACAAAAAAATATTAGTAATCCTCTTTAGAGTCCAAAGAGATTCTAGTAATTATTTAGTAATCTTAAGAACAAAAAGGTTTTACAGGTGCCTGGGTGGCTCAGTCAGTTAAGCCGCTGACTTTAGATCTCAGCTCAAGTCTGGATCTCAGAGTCTTGAGTTCAAGGCCAATATTGGGTTTCATGCTGGGCATGGAACTTACTTAAAAAAAAAAAAGGTTTTGCAAACACACTAGAAAGTACAAAATAAGTACATTTTATATGCTAATTAGATGTCCTTCGTTTTCTTTAAAAAGTAGCTTCCAAAGATATTTGCATTACAATGTTAATTCTGAGTTACTTTAAAGGCTTAAAATGTTTTAAAAATAAAGATTACATGAATTATATATGATTAATGTACACTACTGCTACCACCTCTACCTCCACATTAATCAGGATTAGTGAGAAATGAGTTTATATACCATCATTAATTGCATTAGATATGCATTAACTAAATTTTGAAATATTCAAAACATTATATACTAATAATTTTTACTCATCTTTTCAGACACAGATAGGTCCTTGTAGGTAAATCTGAAAATCAGTCTAGCTATACACTTATTCCAATAGCTTATCAATGTATATGCATATAATTTTTAGGACTGTATATGAAGCCCACTATTTCTGCTGAAACAAGAATATCTGCATTTTGCTGATATGTCTCCAGCTACTAAAAGTCCTAAAAGACCAAAAGTTTTGTCAATGTTTTTAAATTGTAATAAAATTTACATAGATTTTTAAAGACTATTACATACCTAAGAAATTCTGCATATCAATTTGCTTCAATTGTAAAAACAAAAGGCTAAATTTCTTAACTTATGGTTTTTAGAGTAAGCTATATTTACATTTTCTAAACACTAGTTCTGAACTATACTCAAGTACATAGTATAATAATCTACTAGAGGTTAATGATTTAATAGAGTACATATGAAAACACAAATTATAAAGTGCTAGGTAAATAAAAGTTCACACTATATGCTAGTCAGAAACAGTTATTGGTAAACATAGATCTTTTAAGATTTTCCCAAATGAACAGAAAAAGCAAATAAATACATACAAAAATACTGACCTCAGTTGCAATTTTTTGTCCATTTTCTTCCATGATGCCAAACTTTAAAGCTGCAACCTATAACTAAATGCTAAATAATGACAAAATTAATCACACTGCCTTTACTTCTGACCACTGATATTTATATATTCCTTTCAAACTACCTCAAAATTAGCCACAGCATTTCCTAAAAGTAGCAACAATATGTCATACTTGAAATCCATAATAATCCTATGGAAAATTCAAAAAATTTTACTTTTTGTAAGTGAAAGAAAAATGAGTTAAAGATAATTTATCCGATTGGTATAATCAATTTTGTTTCTATGATAGAAATCATAACTCCACTAAATTAGTTCACTTTTAAGTGTTGAAGAAAAAGCACAATCCTGCTCAGTAAAACTTAAGAATCAACTCTTTACTATCCAAGGTTCCTATTACATTCTAAGTAAAACAACTTTTCATTGTTTCTCCTTTCCTTTCTTCCTCAATGTGTCAGGTGTCTGTTTACATAAGGCAAATATCACCAGTATGTAAATTACACCACTGTCAATTTTTAACTTGCTCTTTCACTACTGCAGCATTTCCATTCTTACACGGAGTAAAATCCATAATACTCAAATATTTCTTCAACTATACAAATACAAAACCTATTTGCATTATAATTTTTAGATTAAAAATTGTTCAGTATTATAGTAGTCTTTATATAATGTCAGTAATTTAGAAAACATAATGATCTAATTAGTATAGCTCTAAGATCCCCTTTGAATGTGTGGTGCCTCAATTTCCCATTCCTCATCTCTGTGCTAAACTGCTCTACCACTTTCTGCTATAGCCATTTCCTCCACTTAAAGCTAGACAGAAGTTAAAGATATTCTATTTTTTAAAGATTTATTTATTTATTTGTTTGTTTGTTTGTTTATTTATTTAAGATAGACAGAGAGAGAGAGGGGCAGAGACACAGGAGGAAGGAGAAGCAGGCTCCATGCCTGGAGCCCGACGTGGGACTCGATCCTGGGACTCCAGGATCGCGCCCCGGGCCAAAGGCAGGCGCCAAACCGCTGAGCCACCCAGGGATCCCCCTATTTTTTTTTTTTAAGATTTTATTTATTTATTCACGAGAGACACAGAGAGAGAGATAGAAGCAGAGACACAGGTAGAGGGAGAAGCAGGCTCCACGCAGGGAGCCTGACGCGGGACCCGATCCTGGGTCTCCAGGATCACACCCTGGGCTGAAGGCGGCGCTAAACCACTGAGCTACCAGGGCTGCCCCGCCCCCCTTTTAAGATATTCTATTAAAAGAAAAAAAGAAAACCAAAGTTATTTTTAAAACAACAGAGACTAGTATAAATGCCAGGTAAGGTCCACAGGCACTAACCATTAATAAATATTCAATACCAAGGAGATCGGGGGCAGAAGTGAAAAATAAAGGTACCATATAACTCTGTAACTTGCCACTAATATTTAATACATACAATACTCAGGCATTGTGATGAGAACTGGGTACACAATGTTGCACAAGACAAATACAGTCTGTTTCTTCATGAAGTTTATCCTCTAGCTTGGAAGACACCTTATTCAAATAACTCAAGAAAGAGTATAAGTATGTAAACTGCTATGACTTAGGGTACAAGAGAAAAATATCATAGGAAAATGATGATACCTATGTCAACTTAGTTAAACTCAAATATATTTCCCAAAGTCCCTTAATCTGTATGGTGCTAGGTTAAAATTGCCTAAATACAAAGTCTGCATAAAACTTGAAAGACACAAGAGCCATCACTTTCAGAAAATACTCAGGGTTAAATGTGGTAAAACAGAAACAGAGAAATAGGTTCCAGTTATCCTCAATCTTCCCCTTTCTAGGTCAGCTCTTCCTCACAACTGCTGATCCTTCTGCACAAAAACAGGCTCATGCTCTCCACCAGACTATCTATCTATCTATCTATCTATCTATCTATCTATCTATCTATCTATTTAGAGTTCAATTTGCCAACACATAGTATAACACCCAGTGCTTATCCCAAGTGCCCCCTTCAGTGCCTGTCAACCAGTCACCCCAACCCCCCGCCCACCTCCCCTCCCACCACCCCTTGTTCATTTCCCAGACTTAGTAGTCTCTCATGTTCCATCACCCTCTCTGATACCTCCCACTCATTTTCTCTTCTTTCCCCTTTAATCTCTTTCACTATTTTTTATATTCCCCAAATGAATGAAACCATATAATGTTTGTCCTTCTCCGATTGACTTACTTCACTCAGCATAATACCCTCCAGTTCCATCCATGTCAAAGCAAATGGTGGGTATTTGACATTTCTAATGGCTGAGTAATATTCCACTGTATACATAGACCACATCTTTATCCATTCATCTTTCATTGGACACCAAGGCTCCTTCCACAGTTTGGCTACTGTGGACATTGCTGCTATAAACATTGGGGTGGTGTCTCGGTGTTTCACTGCATCTGTATCTTTGGGGTAAATCCCCAGCAGTGCAATTGCTGGGTCGTAGGGCAGATCTATTTTTAACTCTTTAAGGAACCTCTTCACAGTTTTCTAGAGTGGCTGCACCAGTTCACATTCCCACCAACAGTGCAAGTAGGTTCCCCTTTCTCCACATCCTCTCCAACATTTGTGGTTTCCTGCCTTGTTAATTTTCCCCATTCTCACTGGTGTGAGGTAGGATCTCATTGCGGTTTTGATTTGTATTTCCCTGATGGCAAGTGATGCGGAGCATTTTCTCATGTGCTTGTTGGCCATGTCTATGTCTTCCTCTGTGAAATTTCTGCTCATGTCTTTTGCCCATTTCACAATTGGATTGTTTGTTTCTTGGCTGTTGAGTTTGATAAGTTCTTTATAGATCTTGGATACTAGCCCTTTATCTGATAGGTCATTTGCAAATATCTTCTCCCATTCTGTAGGTTGTCTTTTAGTTTTGTTGACTGTTTCTTTTGCTGTGCAGAAGCTTAAGCTTTTTATCTTGATTAAGTCCCAATAGTTCATTTTTGCTTTTGTTTCCCTTGCCTTCATAGATGTATCTTGCAAGAAGTTGCTGTGACCAAGTTCAAAAAGGGTGTTGCCTGTGTTCTCTAGGATTTTGATGGATTCCTGTCTCACATTTAGATCGTTCATCCATTTTGAGTTTATCTTTGTGTATGGTGTAAGAGAATGGTCCAGTTTCATTCTTCTGCACGTGGCTGTCCAATTTTCCCAGCACTATTTATTGAAGAAACTGTCCTTTTTCCATTGGATAGTCTTTCTTGCTTTGTCGAATATTAGTTGACCATAGAGGGGCCATTTCTGGGTTCTCTTTTCTGTTCCACTGATTTATGTGTCTGTTTTTGTGCCAGTACCACACTGTCTTGCTGATCACAGTTTTGTGGTACAACTTGAAATCCAGCATTGTGATGCCCCCGGCTCTGGTTTTCTTTTTCAATATTCCCCTGGCTATTTGGGGTCTTTTCTGATTCCACACAAATCTTAAAATTATTTGTTGCAACTCCCTGAAGAAAGTCCATGGTATTTTGATAGGGATTGCATTGAAGATGTAAATTGCCCTGGGCAGCACTGACATTTTCACAATATTAATTCTTCCAATCCATGAGCATGGAATATTTTTCCATGTCTTTGTGTCTTCTTCAATTTCTTTCAGAAGTGTTCTGTAGTTTTTAGGGTATAGATCCATTACCTCTTTGGTTAGGTTTATTCCTAGGTATCTTATGCTTTTGGGTGTAATTATAAATGGGACTGATTCCTTAATTTCTCTTTCTTCAGTCTCATTGTTAGTGTATAGAAATGCCACTGATTTCTGGGCATTGGTTTTGTATCCTGCCACATTGCCGAACTGCTGTATGAGTTCTAGCAATCTTGGGGTCTCCACCAGACTCTTGACTGTGGACAGAGAAAGACTGCTACACAGGGAGGACAGCTTTCTATATACCTTTCCATCAGCTCGATTACATGGTCCAGTTCTGGCTATAGGATATGCCTTGTTTCCTAGATTCCTTTCAAAGCTCTGACCTTTGTACCCACACTAGACATTCAGGAGGGCTGCTTAGTGACTTTTCAGGAATCCTTCAATACCCTTTGCTTCCCCCCAACACTCTCTTTTCAGATCTTTACTTACCCTACTTTCCCCATAATTGTGAAAGGTCTTATTCCTATCATAAATCCCTTATTGTATAATAGTGAAAGGTTCTCTTTCTCTACTGAACCTTGACTGATAATAGTTTTTGGTACCAAATGTGGTTCGTGTAACAGAACCACTGAGAATAATCTGTAAGCAGCTTCCTGATCCGACTCGATTTAAGGCCATTAATGACCCTATTACCAGTGGTGAAAGAGATACTAGTAGTTCACCATGCTAAGACAAAAAATCACTTAAACTACTGCCTGTAGGGATCCCTGGGTGGCGCAGCGGTTTGGCGCCTGCCTTTGGCCCAGGGCATGATCCTGGAGACCCAGGATCGAATCCCACATCGGGCTACCGGTGCATGGAGCCTGCTTCTCCCTCTGCCTGTGTCTCTGCCTCTCTCTCTCTCTCTGTGACTATCATAAATAAATAAAAATTAAAAAAAATAATAATAAAAAAAAAAAAAAAAAAAAAAAACTACTGCCTGTAAATATCTATACTCAACATAAGGGTTTGAGTGATCAAGTAGTTGTTGGCACAAACATTTTACTGCAAATTGGCATATAGTGTTGTTCACTTATTGCTTCTACAATAACTAGAAAACTTAAAGAATGAAAATAATAAACTGGAGACCCTATATTCACAGCCCATAGTCCAGGTAAGGTACAGAAAGCTTCTATGACACCCCTAAAACAACTTATCTCTTTTAACTACAGTCAATATTTCTGAAAAACAAATCCAAAGTCTGATCCTGTCATGGGCTTCAAATAAAAAGCAAATTGAGGGGCACCTGGGTGACTCAGTTGGTTAAGTGTCTGCCTTTGGCTCAAGTCATGATCCCAGAATCCTGGGATTTAGCCCCATATCAGGCTCCCTACTAAGCAGGGAGTCTTGCTTCTCCTTCCGCCTCTCCTCCTGCTCAAACTCTCTCTCAAATAAATGAATGAAATCTTAAAAAAAAAAAAAAAAAAGCAAATTGAGTTTATAATTTCATAGGGTCCTAGGATCCTATACTCTACATATTCTTAGAATCTCTATATCATAGTGCACATTCATGAAAATATGCCTGAGGATTGTAGTAGGCTGAATAATGGCCCCCAAAGATATAGGTCCTAATCCCTAGAACCTGTAAATGCTACCTTATTTGGAAAAGGGGATTTTACAAATGAAATTAAGGATCTTGAGATGGGAAGATTATCCTGTATTAGTGAATGAGCCCAAAATGCCAACAGAAATGTCCTTAGACAGAAAAAAAACACAAATACTCGAGAAGGCAGTGTGAAGATAGATTCAGAGAGAGATTTGAAGATGATGGCTTTGCAGACTAGTGATTTGGCCACAAACCAAAGATTTGCAACCACCGAGATGGAGGACAAAGGAATGGATTTTTCCTTAGTGCCTCCAGTGGGAGCGTAGGTAGCCCTGTTGACACTGATGATCAGCCTAGTGATGATTGATTTTGGATCTGGTCTCCAAAACTCTGGGAGAATCTATTTTTTAAAAATTTCAGCAACCAATCTGGGATAATTTGTTACAGTAGCCACAGGATATCTATATTTTTTTAATTTTAACAATTTTAATTAAAATTTAATTTAATGGTCTCCATTCTATGTCTACTTAGGCAGAAAACATTTAAAATGTTTAGGAGGAAAACTGGTTAAAATGAAGTTTTCAGTACTCAAAAGAATCAATCAGTTGGGATCCCTGGGTGGCGCAGCGGTTTGGCGCCTGCCTTTGGCCCAGGGCGTGATCCTGGAGACCCGGGATCGAATCCCACATCGGGCTCCCGGTGCATGGAGCCTGCTTCTCCCTCTGCCTGTGTCTCTGCGCCTCTCTCTCTCTCTGTGACTATCATAAATAAAAAAAAAAAATTTAAAAAAAGAATCAATCAGTTACCAAGAAAGCTGGCTTATGCTGAAGAGTGCATACAACAGTTCCCCTCAGATAGTTTGTGCTTAATAAATATATATTTTTAAGATTTTACTTATTTATTCATGAGAGACACAGAGAGAGGCAGAGACACAGGCAGAGGGAGAAGCAGGCTCCTCGCAGGGAGCCCGATGTGTGATTCGATCCCGGAACCCCAGGATAACCTGAGCCAAAGGCAGATGCTCAACCGCTAAGCCACCCAGGTGTCCCAATAAATATTATTTAAAATAAATGCCAGACTCAGGAAAAAATCAAGGATACCAAATAAATGAGATATTGCTCTAATGACATTCTGTTATGGAAAATTTGAAGCCCATCCGCTTTGTTCACAAAACTAAATGGTTAGTAATAACACTTCCATAGGGAAGATAAGTGATGACGTTTTAAAATATGAGGTCCGGAGCCGATGACCAAGAAAGAATTCTTGAGATGTCTCTGGTACAAAATGGTGGGTTTTTTTTTTTTTTTCATTTTTTTATTTATTTATGATAGTCACAGAGAGAGAGAGAGAGAGAGACAGAGACACAGGCAGAGGGAGAAAGAAGCAGGCTCCATGCACCGGGAGCCCGATGTGGGATTCGATCCCGGGTCTCCAGGATCGCGCCCTGGGCCAAAGGCAGGCGCCAAACCGCTGTGCCACCCAGGGATCCCCCAAAATGGTGGTTTTATTAAAGCACAGGGAAAGGGCAGGAATTGCTGCTGCCCCAGGCCTGTGAGTGGCTGATTATATACCCAGAAATTGGGAGAGGTAAACAAAAAGGAGATTCCAGGATTTTTAAAAATTTTTTCAGCTGTGCTTTGTTCTCAGCTAAGCCCTGCTACCTCATCATAAGGACCTGTTACAAAGTAATTCTACTAATGCTTATTTTAGAAAATATTAATTTCTTTACTATTTTAAAGGACATGAAAGGCAAAAACTACAGATCGTCACTATTTTTATTCATGTCTTTGTTTTTATAACCTAAAATATTAGTAGCAGTAATTAGACACAGTTTATAATCTAGAAAACAATTCCCAATTTAAAATTTTCTCTTTGCACTAGACTATTCTCAAATTGACTCCTTTAAACAGGATTTATTTCCCATTTTGAGGTATACTATGTGTATCAAAACATGCCATCTAAAATATACCTATCTAGGGATCCCTGGGTGGCGCAGTGGTTTGGCGCCTGCCTTTGGCCCAGGGCACGATCCTGGAGGCCTGGGATCGAATCCCATGTCAGGCTCCCGGTGCATGGAGCCTGCTTCTCCCTCTGCCTGTGTCTCTGCCACCCCCCGCCCCCCCGTGTGACAATCATAAATAAATAAAAATTTTTAAAAAATAATAAATAAAATAAAATAAAATATACCTATCTATATGCAGAAAGTCAAACATAATATATTCATTCTATAAGATAGTATTGTTCCCGAAGCACTAGCATTAATAAGAAGGTTCCAGCATTTTTTAAATGTTTAAGTATTAAAATGTACAAGGATAATTAAGAATAATGTTTAGCTATTTATTTAATTCAGGCTGAGGATAAACTGAAAGATCAGGGGCCTTAAGATGTTTTTCTTTGTAGCACTCACAAATGGTAAAACTTTTGGAAAAATGTGTCTAAAATTATTTACCTGAAACTTGATAGAACATATAAAACTAGATACTATTTATGGATTTATGGTTTGACAGGCTGTCAAGGACAAAAAAAAAAGCTTTTGAACTCTAGCTATTAACTCTGCTTGGGCTAATTAAGGGAAGATTACAACCCTCCCCTAAGGACAAAATTCCATTGTTAGAATTCAAATGCTATGTAGAGGTTGTTTTTTTTAACTACCACCCTTTCTACACAGGAAATTGACACCACTCCCAAGTAAACCTACAGTCTTAGGAGTTTTTATATTCCATGGGTTTATAAACTACATAGATTATGAGTACATTTCAGTTATGCTTGTTCAGTATTTATTGTTCAAGTCTCATGTCACTCTGCCTCCCAACTATGGGTCAGCCTTCAGCCTCTCATAACTCTATCCTCCATAGAGCTGAATAGATCTGATCACATTCCTTCCTTTTTGTAAAGTTTAACGAATTCCCTATCAATAGAAGATAGAGTACAAACTCACATAAAACAGTCCCTCACCATCTGGCCCTGATCTAAATTTTCTGTCATAAACTATGACCTGTCTCAAACATTTTTTCTTCATGCATTCTTTGAACAAATATCCCTATTTAAAAAACACTCTTTCCGGGAGCCTGCGTGGCTCAGTGGTTGAGCGGCTGCCTTCAGCTCAGGGCGTGATCCCGAGGTCAGAGGTCAGACTCCCACATTCGGCTCCTTGCCGGGAGCCTGCTTCTCCCTCTGCCTGTGTCTGTGCCTCTTTCTCTCTGTCTCTCATGAATAAATAAATAAAATATTTTTAAAATAAAAATTAAAAATACTCTTTCCTTGGGGCACCTGGGTGGCTCAGTTAAACATCCAGCTCTTTTTTTTTTTTTTTTTTTTTTTTTATTTATTTATGATAGTCACAGAGAGAGAGAGAGAGAGAGAGAGAGGCAGAGACACAGGCAGAGGGAGAAGCAGGCTCCATGCACCGGGAGCCCAACGTGGGATTCGATCCCGGGTCTCCAGGATCACGCCCTGGGCCAAAGGCAGGCGCCAAACCGCTGCGCCACCCAGGGATCCCAACATCCAGCTCTTAATCTCAGCTCAGATCTTGATCTCAAGGTCATGAGTTCAAGCCATAATTAGGCTCCACGCTTTAAAAAATTTTTTTTCATTAAAAATTTCCTTTCCCTTCTTTACCTGTAGAACTTCTCACCTTGTATCAAAATACAAGTCTACTCTCAGTGAAGTGTTCACAAGTTTCAAGCAGATTAAAGCTTCCATCAATGTGATTTTATACTTATATTTTGTGGTACTGGTTATGAATTTTATCAATTTAATTTTTTTACATACGTACATTTCTGTGTTTTATTCATCATTGTATTTCCTACATCTCCTTACCAGTGTATGTCATATAATAGGCATGTAGTCTATGTTGATTTATAAAAGAATACATAAACTGTACAATATGTAAATTCTCAGAAGGGAAGAATGATCCTTGAGAATTAAATCTCTGTATATAATACATAAAAGATACAGGCACCCATGCCAAACTGGTTTTCATTAAATGTTTTCTAATAATTGTAACTTCACAAGTTAAATTAATAAAAGAACATTTACTGAGCACCTCCAGCATGTCAGACATTGCACCAGGTGCTTTACAGGCATTATCCTATTCAAATCTCATTTCATCTGTAAAATGAAATCACTCGTTTTACAGATCTAAAAATCTGTAGTTTCTGAGATAGTAAGTATATAATTTCTTGCATGAAATGTCAGAGCTCAAATATAAAGCAAGATTTCTCTCAGTCAAAGCTACCAGTTCATGGCTTATAAATTTTTATAATAAGTCTTTCACATCATCTTTGCAGCAAAGGCCAAGTGTTGAAGAACATCTACATTTTAGAGGGCCAGTCAGCATAGTATATTAGAATATACCTTAGACTCAGATTGCCTAATTTCACAGTCTGTCCCCACCCCTTGATAAATCAAAGTATTTAACCTCTCTGCCTCTCCTTTCTCTCATCTATAATATGGGTAGAAAAATAGTATGTACCTCACAATATGGTTATTAGGATTAAAAGATAACAATCAGAAGAAGTGGTTATAATACTACAGTGCTTTATTTGAATATTCACTGAATACCTTTGTAAGACTCATGTTAGAAAATGCTACTAGAAACATTGTTTAAAATTGGCCTTAAGGGGATCCCTGGGTGGTGCAGCGGTTTGGCGCCTGCCTTTGGCCCAGGGCGCGATCCTGGAGACCCGGGATCGGGTCCCACGTCGGGCTCCCGGTGCGTGGAGCCTGCTTCTCTCTCTGCCTGTGTCTCTGCCTCTCTCTCTCTGTGTGACTATCATAAATAAATAAAAATTTAAAAAAAAAAAAATTGGCCTTAAGGGCAGCCCGGGTGGCTCAGCGGTTTAGCACTGCCTGTGTCTCTGCCCCTCTCTCTCTCTCTCTTTGTGTGTCTCTCATGAATAAATAAATATTTTTAAAAAATAAAATAAAATTTGCCTTAAAAAACATGAATTCAGAAAAAACTTCGTATCGTTTACAGAAAAAGTAGGTAGAGCAGGTATGTAGTTGTATGTAGACACTTCTCTTATTGGAATGATCTTTTTTAGCAGTTTACCTGTTGTGACCTTAAAGTTTCAGCTTCGTCTTAACTCTAATTTCTACTCTATTTCCTGATCTAGCATACTTGTTCAATCAAAACACTTCTCTCTAGACAACAACTGGGTCTTTGGTTTTTGAGTGTTATCTCCCATGTGAATGATAAACTAGTAAGAATTCTGGGTAGCCAGTTTGATAAAGAAACTGAGTACCATTCAAGCTTATAAAGTAAAAACTCTCATATTTATATACCAATCACTCTCAAATCCACATAACAAAAGACATTTAAAAATTCATGGGATCCCTGGGTGGCGCAGCGGTTTGGCGCCTGCCTTTGGCCCAGGGCGCGATCCTGGAGACCCGGGATCAAGTCCCACGTCGGGCTCCCGGTGCATGGAGCCTGCTTCTCCCTCTGCCTGTGTCTCTGCCTCTCTCTCTCTGTGTGACTATCATAAGTAAATAAAAATTTAAAAAAACATTCATTAAAAATATATAATCACAGCACTATATTCCTTCATTAAAGCAGACAATTAAGTTGAATGTACTTAGGATTGACCTGCTTTTTAGAGGGTCAATATCTAATATTTAGCTACCAATTCATATTGATCTGAACTTTAATAATGAATTCATACACATGAATAACAATATTAACTGCGGGTTTGATGATGTTCAATGACATTATTAACTACTGGTTTGATTTCAGTTATGCAGACGGGTCTGCAATTTACTCTTAATTTTTTTGCAATTTCATACACATACACAAAAATTCCACAGCAGGTTAATATCAAATACAAAGTTCCCTCTCTAAAACTTTCAGGAGAAGGAAAGAAGCTTAAAAGTTATTATACTTCACAGGTACTGAATGATAAGACTTGACTTTAACTGAGGTTATTTACATTTATTCTAATGTGTATCCAGTCATTCATTCATCATATTGAGTTCCTATTGTATGAAAGACCTATCTGAGAATACAAATTACATCCATTTCAGATATAACTGAAGCAATGTAAAGAGTGTGTGTAGAACCGAGGGCCAATTATTTGAACTATCTGACCTTTAATATTCTCATCTATAAAATGGGGCTGAAAGGAAATAGAATATGCTACCTGCAAAGTATGCACTTCAGCATATTGGTTATTTCAAGCTGTAGGTACTTAAAAAAACAGCAAATGCAAGGGAGGCTTTCCCCAAACCTCCCTTATCTACCTAAAACCAAATCCTCTACAAGGAACTCAGTTGTCATAAATCTCCTCCCCAGAGGAGTTTCAACAACCAGGGAGGCCTGACTCATTACCGGAGAGCAGATTAGAAATTAACACCACACCCAGATAAACCTTGGCACAAACTATATTACTTCTTATCTATTCTTTTAAGGGCCCATTCATTTTCCTAAAAATCACTTACTTTCCCCTAAGAGGCCTACATCTCTCTTCCCTTTTCCCTCCTAAAGTGGTATTTAATCCTGATTTTTTTTTTTTTTTTTTTTTTTAGATTTTATTTATTTATTTGACAGAGAGTGCACAAGCAGAGGGGCAACAGGCAGAGGAGAGAGGGAGAAGCAGGCTCCCCGCTGAGCAAGGAGACGAGAACCCTGAGATCAAGACCCTGAGCCAAAGGCAGCGGCTTAACCAACTGAGCCACCCAGGCACCTCTGAATTCTAAAGCTACTTCTTTGAGTTATTCAGTTTTCCTAAATGTATACCTTGTATATATGGAGAACATATGTTTTTTTGTTTTTTGTTTTTTAAAGATTTTATTTATTTATTCATGAGAGAGACACACAGAGAGAGGCAGAGACCCACACACAGGCAGAGGGAATGCCCCTAGGGTGCCTGATGCGGGACTCAATCCCAGGACCCCAGGATCATGCCCTGAGCCAGAGGCAGACGCTCAACCACTGAGCCACTCAGGTGCCCCTGGAGAACATATGTTAATAAGCCTCTATTTTTCTCCTGTTAATCTGTCTTTTATTATAAGAGTTTCAGCTAGGAACTTAGAACATCAAAGAGAAAATTATTTTCTTCCCCTACCCTTTCTGGTGACAAAGGATGCAATTGCTGAGATACCCTATGCACTCTACAGCTCGCAGGTGGGACCCCAGAAGTACTGGCAGAAGCCAGAGATGGGTAAGAATTCTTACCAAATCAGCTTTCCCTGATCTCTCTGGAATGCCCAGTGGAGAGGAAGGTAAAATTTCCTACTATCCCTTCCTTTCCAAATCAGATTAGCAGAAGAAAAACATTTATATTAGTTCTCCGAATTAAGATTCTTGGGAAATTTGGTTTTAGGGTACCCGTTAGTTATTGATCCTTGCTTCCTAAGGTGCAACTATTACCTTCCATTTGTCTCATTTTGTGCCCTAAGAATTTGGGTTGGCATTCTGTCTGCCTGGAGCCTGCAGGTTATTGGTTCCTGGTTGTGCAAGTGGCTCAACCATCAGGTTAGGAGCCTCAAGAATGTGGAGTTAAGAGAATATAAGAAGAAATAATACAGAATAGGGGCTGGACAGAAATGTGAGTTGCACTCCATTGGAAGCCAGCATCCTACTGACTGTTGCTAGCTGTGGGGGGCAGGGGGTAGGATGAGATGGGGCCATGTCTCTTTCTTCTGGCTATTGTTAGTAGTGGTTCTGGACCCTGCGAGGCCTGCATCTTTTCTACCTTCTCTGGGGATGTCTCTTGCATCACAGTTAAGTCATAAAAGGCTTACTGATTTTGGTTTTGAGTCGATAGGTTTATCTTTGGTTTAAAAAAACAACAATTTTTTTGAAAAAAATATTTTTAAAAAGGAGTTCAATACTATCTGGAATATTTACTGTTTGCCCCAGTTGAAACCTGATAAGATATTTGAAAGGATTTTTTAAAGGAGCTCTATGGTAAGTTAGTTTAATTGGAAGCTGGTATCTGGAGCCTGATGGGAGCGGTTTTATAAGGTCCCTCTGTTCCATTTCATCCTGTTCCTCCCACGAGAACTTTTCAGTCCACTGAAATCCTCTTCTTGAACCCCTACTGGCTTTATACTCTGCCAACTCTGGCCATCTCTTTCTTTTTGGCGTGATTTTGCTGAGTATAATCTGGAATTTCATTGGCTTCTTCGGGAGACCTAAGTGCTTCCCAAACTGGCTCCAAGACCTCTCTCCCTTCCCATTGCTTCTGCTCCTTCCTCCTGCCAACTTCATTCAATCTTCCTGAATTCCTGATAGGCCCCTATCTCCCTCTGTCCACCCCTGCAAGGCTTCTCCCTCCCCACCTCAACCCTCAGATGCCTTCCATCACTTGAACTTTAAGCCCCCTATCCTCCACCAAGCTCTCAAAGAGAGTCAGAGACAATGACCCTGACACTAAAAAGGGAAAGGGAGCTATTTGGATATGGAGCAAATGAACTTAGAGTCTTCTCAGGCACCTGGCTGGCTCAGTCAGAGAAGCAGGTGACCCTTGATCTCATAGTCATGAGTTCAAAGCCCCATGTTGAGTGTAGAGATTATGTAAATAAATAAACTTAGAAAAAAAAGTCTTCTCAACAAATAAACTAGTGAGTTTTCTATCATTGTCCCTGATACATGACTAAGAATTTAAAAGAAAAGCTGGGGGCATCTGGGTGGCTCAGTGGTTGAGTCTGCCTTTGGCTCAGGTTATGATCACAGGGTTCTGGGATTGAGTCCCTTATCAGGACCTGCTTCTCCCTCTGCCTGTATCTCTGCCTCTCTGTGCCTCTCACAAATCAATAAATAAAATCTAATTAAAACAAAAAGGACGCCTGGGAGGCTCAGTGGTTAAGCAGCGGCCCTTGGCTCAGGGTGTGATCCCGGAGTCCCAAGAATGCCTTTCTCTGTCTCTCATGAATAAATAAATAAAATCTTCAAAAAAAAAAATCTCATTTGTGTTTGTCTGTATGTTTTAGGTGTGTGGTATTTTTCTACCTCTGGATGGTCTTGCCAAAGAGTTTGTAAAAGAGCTCAATTTAATTGAATTATGGAAATAGGAGTATTATACTAATTTAATATTCTCTGAGAGAAATACAGGAACTAACAGAAATGTTAAGTTCACATGACTCAGGTAATCTTTGGCAAATAAGAATATTGTTTGTTTAGCTAAACAACAAAACCCAACCAAACAAAAAATGGATATATATCCAGAGTTGTCAGCATTAAATATAATGCAGACATAAAGCTCTTCTACCTGGGTTTCCTAGTCAAATAAGCACACGTTATCTGTTACAAAATTTGTCAGCAAGAAAAATAAGATGGCTAGCTGCTTAAATTCTCATAAAGTTTTCATGAGTAATCGAAATGTATTTTTTTCAAAATGTACTTATTTAAAACAAGTGAGTTAATGTAAAACTTTAAATGTTAAAACGTTTAAAAATATAAAAATTCACAAATAAACTTTTCAACGGTAATTCTTTTTTTAAAGATTGTATTTATTTATTCATGAGAGACACAGAAAGAGAAGCAGACACACAAGCAGAGGGAGAAGCAGGCTCCATGCAGGAAGCCCGATGCGGAACTCGATCCCGGGACCCCAGGATCTTGGCCTGAGCCAAAGGCAGAGGCTCAATTGCTGAGCCACCCAGGCATCCCAACAATAATTATCTTTTACAATATGTCTGCTTGAAATAGTTTTCCAAATCTCTTTGGTAACTTATGCCCTGAGAATTTTGTGAAGTGAAGTTAAATTTAAATGATGGATATTCAGTGAATATGTATATTATCACACATAAGGCAAATATAGAAACATTAATTACTAAATGTAAGTTAACCTACTTTTGGCCTCTTACAAAGCAACCAAGAAGCAGCTGCTCTTTCTGCTCATGGGTCCTGTCCCTGTGATTTAATAAAACCACCATTTTGTACCCCACCCCCCAAAACAACCAGAGATACTGGGTCTGTTAGTAAACATGTTCTGTGCCACAATGAAAAAACTGGATCATGGGGAAGCATATACCTGTAGAAATTAGGAAATGAAGTAATCATAAATTTGCCAATCTACAGAATATTAATGTGGGGACACCTGGTTGGCTCAGTCAGTAAACCATGTAACTCTTGATCTTGAGGTTGTAAATTTGAGCCCCATAATAAATGTGGAGATTACTTAAAAAAAGAGAGGGGGGGTGGTTGTAGTACACTTTTTCAGTTAACTAGAATATTGGTGTATGAAAAACATTTCACAATTACTTCCTTCCTAGTTTTCACTAGAATTAAGGTTTCTAAGAGTTAAGCACTCTAATATATGTAATTAAAAAACTAGAAATAAGGGGGGGACTGTATACAAGGCAAGTAGGATGTATTTTGCTATGAAAAATCATGAGATAAGAGGAGAAGAAAAAAAGAGTAATTTTGTCCTAAAGTAGACTAATTGGTTGTTCCAGAATGAGGAAGAGTAGAGCAAAAGACAAGACAAAAACTAAATGGATACAGAAAGCTGGGAAGAGAGAGGAGAAACTTATTTTGAGTGGTCAAGTGGCTAAAACTGAATGCATTAATTATAAGGGAATTTTTATTCCCTTTTTAATTTTATTTTAAAATTAAATAATTTTAAAATTATTTAATAATTTAAATAAAAAAATAAATTTTTTATTTATTTTTATTTTTTATTCCCTTTTTATTCCCTTTTTAATTATAAAAACGAGCCTTAATATAAAATATATACTGATGTAAAACTAGAATTGAATCTATTTCTCCTAAAAGAACAAAGCTTTCTTGAACTACGGGTCTACTCTTGATAAGACTGAATGGGTTTCCTTTATCTTTTAAGTAATCTGTCTAGAAAACAAAGATCCTGTGGGGTTTTTTTGTTGTTGTTGTTCTTGTTAAAAGATTTTATTTATATATTCATGAGAGACACAGAGAGAAAGAGGCAGAGACACAGGCAGAGGGAGAAGCAGGCTCCATGCAGGGAGCCCTGATGTGGGACTCCATCCTGGGACTCCAGGATCATGCCCTGAGCCCAAGGCAGGGCCCAACCCCACTGAGCTACCCAGGTGTCCCAAGATCTTGTGCTTTATCAAAATAACTTCTTGTGATTCCCATTTTATCAGGTCTTTGATTACTCAACAAAACAGTCTTCTCTACTAAAAGAGCTAAGATTTATATATATAACTATGTAACTTTCAGTTATTTGCCTTCAGTGTTTTGTCACCTAGGTTAAATGGATTTTCACAGCACTAGCTATGATCCCATTTAACCATGTGGTGTTTTGGGGGTTTTTTGTTTTTTTTTTTTTTTGTTTTTTTAAGATTTTATTTATTTATGTGAGGTGAGTGGGGGGAGAATGAGCAGGGGGGAGAGGCAGAGGGAGAAGCAGGCTCCCCAGAGCAGGGAGCCCAACGCAGAACTGGATCCCAGGATGCTGGGACCATGACCTGAGCTGAAGGCAGACACTTCACCAACTGAGCCACCCAGGTGCCCCTTAATCATGTGTCTTTTTAATATTGGCAACATTCTCAAAAATCAAATCCTAAATAAAGTCTTTTGAATGTGGAACTTTGTTTTGTTCCAGAGGGTCTCCAAAGAGAGATTTGTTCTCTCTCCTTATAAAAAAAGGAGAGATGTCAAACTAATTAGGCTAATTTGATACGCTAAATGATATAGAAAGCATTGGTAAATAAGTGTGTGTAACTTGCCTAGGTTATATTTGTATGGGTGGATGTTATTGTGTTCTAGAAATTGTATAAAATTTCTTAAAATCTGATATATCTGAATATAATGTTATCAGTCATAATTCCAGTTATCATCTCAAAATATGTCACAGAAATAACCAAATATCCTTGCATTAGAATGAACTCTCATCAGATCTTTAACCATGGCCTTTGACCATGGTCTTTTGTCATTTACAGATAGTTATTTTTTTACACTGATGTTTTCCTGAAAGCTTTTCCAAATTGCTGTGAACCAAAAATGCTTGTCTTAGGGCGCCTAGGTAGCTCAGTTGGTTAAGCGTATGGCTCAGGCTCAGGTCATGATCCCAGGGTCCTGGAATGGAGACCCCTATCAGGCTCCCTGCTCAATGAGGAGTATGCTTCTCTCTGCCTCCTCCTCTTGTCCTCTCACTCTCCCTCTCCCTTGCAAATAAATAATTTTTTAAAAAAATTTAAAAACCTTGTTTCAAAAAGATTCATGGAAAGAATTGTGACAAGTCCTCTGGAATACAGGTTTCTCATAACTTTAAGTTCACACCATTGAACTGGGTAAGAATTTCCAGAACTCCGTGGAAAAAAACTGAAGGTGGGACGCCTGGGTAGCTCAGCGGTTGAGCATCTGCCTTCAGGTCAAGGCCTGATCCCAGAGGCCAGGGATCAAGTCCTGCATCAGGCTCCCTGCGTGGACGCCCGCTTCTCCATCTGCCTGCGTCTCTGCCTCTCTCTCTCTCTCTCTCTCTCTGTGTCTCTCATGAATAAATAAATAAAATCTTCAAGAATAAGATAAATTTAAAATAAAAGAAATAACAGTTCCAAGTAACTACTGAAGTTTGGCTAAAGAAAAAAAATAGGATTTTGTGGGATAAAGCAATTTTTAAAAATGAAAGGGACATATTAAATCTGACAGTAGCCATAGCCAGTCATAATTTTGAAAGGTCTTAAATGCCACCCTAAATAATCTTACATGTATTTTGGAGCCAATAGAGTCACTGAGTATCTCCGAGGGAAGAGTAGCCAGGGACTACTCTTCTATCTTTAAGAAGCAATACGGAGGGGGTGTGGGGGATCCCTGGGTGGCTCAGCGGTTTAGCGCCGCCTTCAGCCCGGGTTGTGATCCCGGAGACCTGAGATCGAGTCCCTGCATGGAGCCTGCTCCTCTCTCTGCCTGTGTCTCTCATGAGGGGAGAGCCTGGAAGGGCGACAGATTGAAGGCCAGTTTGGAAGCCACCGCTATAATGCAAGTAAGAGGAGACAAGCACCACATTTAGCAAGGAAGTAGCGGGAATGAAAAAGAGCGGGCGATGTAAACCGAGACGCTGAAAAAGTAGAACCTACCCTCAGGAGGAAATGTTAGGATCAGAAACGTAAACCTCAAAGTCATTCCCTTGAAGGAAGCAAGCTGAGCTGACCAATGAAAAGAAGTAGGAGCACCAAAAAAAAAAAAATAAATAAATAAAAAATAAATAAAAAAAAAAGAAGTAAGAGCACCAAGTGAGAAACCCTACCCAATTTCGTCTTTACCTATCAAAGTTGAATGTGGACTGCAAACCAAAAAAAAAAACAAAAAACTTCTTGGTTCCATTTCAAAATACTGCATGGGACACAACAGAATAAAAGGTTCCGTCTCTGTGCTACAAAGTCAATGAAACGGTAAGGAGTGTGCTAGGCGAGGCCCACTTGGACGTTTACCGTCATCCTTCACCTCCTGTGAGCCGGCGCTCCCGCCAGGCGGTCGGCGGGTGGAGGGGACGTGGCGGGGAGCCTCGCGGCGGGAACCCTCCGCCCGCGCCCCGCGCCCCGCGCCCCGCGCACCTGCTCCCGCAGCCCCGCGCGCCGGCCTCCCACCCGCCCGTGCGCGTCCTCGAGGCCCGCGGGAGCCGGAGCGCAGGGGGCGTCCGCCGAAGGAGTGCGGGCCGCCGGCCCCCCGGGCTCCCGCAGTCCTCTCGGCCTCCCCCCGGCCGCCCCGCGCCCCCCCGAACCCCCGATGCCCCCCCCGCCCCGGGCGCCCGGACACGCGCGGCCCCCCGCGGCCGCCCGACACACCCCTTTCCCGGGCTCCCTCCCCTCCTCCCCGCGGCACATCCCGCACGTCGTCGCTCCGGGGCACGACGTGTCACTCGGTCGGCTCCCGCGCTCGCGTAGCCGGGCCCCGCGCCCCGCGCCGGCGTTACCTCGGCGCCCCTCCGCCCCCGCACACCTTGCCGTCCGCCGGCTCCGGGAGCTCGTCCCGGGCGCTGCCTCCCCGCCCCGGAGCCTCCGGAGCCGCCGCCGCCCCGCCCGCCGCCGCCGCCGCCGCCCCCAAGCCCGCCTCCCCAGGGGCGCCGCACGCTCACCTCCGGCGCGGCTCCACCCGCCGCGCGCACCCCCGGGGGTGGCTCCGCCCGGCGCCCGGGCCGCCCAGCCCGCTGGGTCCCCCGCGCCCCCGGCCGCGCCGAGCCGCCGGCTCCCGCCGCCCTCGCCGCCGCCAGCCCGGTGCGGCCCAGCGTTTCCGGGTTCCCGCGGTCCCGTCCCCCAAACGCTCCGGCTTCCGCCTCGGCCCGGGCAAACGCCGTTCCCGGCTCGGCTCGGCGGCCCCCGCTGCGCGCTCGGCGGCTGCGGCCCGAAGGCGCAGCGCCCTCGGCGGGGAGCTCCGCGGTGCAGGCGGCGCGGGGGTGGGGGGGCCGGCCCGAGGCTCTGGCTCCCGCCGGCGTGCGCGGCCGCCCGGGGCTCCGACTGCGAAACGGAGGGCAGAGGACGCTGGGCGTGAGCGCGGAGGCGGGATCCGCCGGACGGAGCGGTACCGGCGCGGCCTCCCGCAGGCCCGGGAAGGCCTGCTGCGCCCGACCGACCGCGCGGCTGCCCCGCCCCCTCCCCCCCCCCCCCCCGAGGCCAGCCCGAGCCCCTCGGTGCCCAGCTGAGCCCGACCGCGCGGCTGCCCCGCCCCCCCCGAGGCCGGCCCGAGCCCCTCCGTGCCCGGCTGAGCCCGACCGCGCGGCTGCCCCCTCCCCTCCGCGGAGGCCAGCCCGAGCCCCTCCGTGCCCAGCTGAGCCCGACCGCGCGGCTGCCCCCTCCCCTCCGCGGAGGCCAGCCCGAGCCCCTCCGTGCCCGGCTGAGCCCGACCGCGCGGCTGCCCCCTCCCCTCCGCGGAGGCCAGCCCGAGCCCCTCCGTGCCCGGCTGAGCCCGACCGCGCGGCTGCCCCGCCCCCCCCGGAGGCCAGCCCGAGCCCCTCCGTGCCCAGCTGAGCCCGACCGCGCGGCTGCCCCGCCCCCCCGCCCCGGAGGCCGGCCCGAGCCCCCCGCTGCCCCGCCGGCGGAGAACACAGAACACAAACGGAGCCCGAGGATCTGAGTCCCGAGGGCCTAAGCCCTTCCTGTCCTCAGGGATCCCTTGCATAGCTCTGCCTTTTTTTTTTTTTTTTTTTTTTTTAACATTTTACTTATTTATTCCTGAGAGACACAGAGGGAGCAGCAGGCTCGGTGCAGGGAGCCCTCGGCGGGACTCGACCCCGGGTCCCCAGGTCACGCCGCGGACTGCAGGCGGCGCTGAACCCCCCACCCCCGGGATCGCTGAGGGCCTTCCTGTGTCCTTGCTGGAAACCCTCAGCCACAGCAGCCCGTTCGGATGTTGGACAAGCCAAAATTACTCTTCTAGGTCCAGTTTGATCTTCAGAGTGTGGGCAGGACTATCCCTTTCCTCGTAACAGCGGCTACGAGTGAAGCCTACGTCTGTTTCTGTTGCACATGATTCAAGCTACCTCCACAGACACAGTGCAGGAAAATAAGTGTGTTAGAAAAATAACCGGCTCTGAGGTTTCCTGTATTACGACCTTGAGAAAATCCCTGGATGTGGAAATAGATATTAGATCTTAACGTTTGTCCAAGTATTTTAGAAACAAAATATGGCTGGTACAGAATCATAATAGCTAGGCACTATTCTAACATAGCTATATTTTTTGATTCAAAAAATAGGAGGTACTCAGTAAGTATGTATGGTTGTAAGGGGGAAGATATAAATGTCTTAGAAATACACCAGCAGGGGGCTCCTGGATGGCTCTCCGTGGTCTGCCTTCCTCTTGGGTGGTGGCCCCAGGGATCAACTGGTTGAGGTGCCTGCTTATGGGGGTCTGTTTCTCCCTCTCCCTCCCCTTACTCATGCTCTCTTGCTCACTCTCTTTCTCAAATAAATAAATAAAATCCTTATTTTTTTTTAGTAATTTTCTACACGCACTGCAGGGCTCAAACTCATGACCCTAAGATCAATAGTCCTGTGCCTTTCCCACTGAGCCAGCAAGGTGCCCCAATGGCCTAAGACTCAATGAGAAAAAAGTAAAGAGCAAAATAAGAAAGAACAAAGATTATGGTGATACATATTTTTAAAGGCTATCTGTCCATAACAGTTAAAATATAAAACATTTCAGTGCTTAGAGATAGACCTCAAGTTTCCAAGGGTCACTTCTACTTTTTTCCTATGCTATTATAGCACTTAAAATTATTGAATTGAGGGGACACCTGGGTGGCTCAGCGGTTGAACGTCTCACTTCAGCTCAGGGTGTGAGTCCGGGATCCAAGATCAAGTCCCGCATTGGGCTTCCTGCATGGAGCCTACTTCTCCCTCTGCCTGTGTCTCTGCCTCTCTGTGCGTGAAAAATAAATAAATAACAAAAATAAATAAACAAAATAAAATTTATTTGAATAAATAAAAATCTTAAAAAAAAACTTAAAGTATTGAATTGAAATTAAAGCTCACAAACAGAAAAAACTAGTTCATTCTATCAAGTTGCCAAATCAGTTGAACCTGGCATGTTCTTAATTCTTCGGGCCAAAGAACCTATATGTAAAGAAAGCTGGAGAAGATAGCTGAAGATTATATACTTATCCATCATTTATCTCAAAGAGGAGCTGAGGGAGGTCATGTCCATGTTATTAACAGTTCAATGGACATGTGATCCTATTGCTTTGAGATGGATCTCCAGAGTTTAATACTTTTTTTAAAAAAATTATCTATTTATTTAAGAGAGAGAGTACAAGACAGGGGAGAAGCAGAGGGAGAGGGAAAAGCAGACTTCCCACTAAGCAAAGAGCCCACTGTAAGGCTTGATCCCAGGACCCCAAGATGAGCTGAAGGCAGCCACCTAACCGACTGAGCCACCCAGGGGCCCATAGAGTTTAATACTTTATAGAACATCTGTGAGACAGGTTTGAAATGAATTTACTTTCCATTTCTTCCTTTAGCCAAGAAGGGTTCTCCACTGGCTTCTGCTTGGCTTTTCCTATTATAATAGACTTAATCTTTGAGTCAGTAGGTCAGGACATAGTTTCATGGAAATAAGGCCATCTGCCCTACTTGTACATTATAAAACTGGGGAAATTACCCTAGATTGCTGCCCCATGAAGCTTACTGACTCTGGTGAAAGCTTCAGTTATGACCTGATACCCCTAAGTTCTTGATTGGTAGAAAATCTAGTGGTCTGGCCATCAGAGAACTGGTTTTATCTCAGGGTCAGGGTCAATTATAAATAGAAGTTTTAGGATTTCCTCTACCTGGCAGAGTTACCTACAAAATCACCAGATTCCTTTGTGGAGGAAAGGTGCATAGTATATACTTGCGATTATGCTATAAAAGCTGATCGGGGCCTCTTAAGTCTGGAAATGGGTAGGAAATTGCAACTCTAGTGAAGTTGGGCCTCTATTCAGCAGTCCCTGAGTACATTGATTATATAATTCATATGCAGGTGGATCATGCCATTGCTGGATTGTTTATGTATTTGCTGTTCCCCAAGTATTTCCTGCTCTTGATCTTCAGGGTACATGACAGGTTGCACGTCCTGGCTCTCTTGTGGGACTATGTGACTAACCCAGTCAATCAGTTATAAGCATATTATATGTGTCATTCAGAGCCCTAGCCCTGAATTGCCAATTTATGACCTTCCAAACTTTCTTTCTCTCAGCTTTTGAGTCTGGCATATCTGTCTGCATCCTAGAATGAGTAGATATGAAGTGAACACCCCAGCAATCTGCAATAGATGCAGAGCATAAACATGAAATAAATCTTTGTTGTTATATTAAGATTATATATACATATTATTACTATTTCAACAAAACCTAGCATACATTGATTGATACAGATATTAATGCCCTGAGATGGAGCGTAGCATGCGTGTTAACAACATCCAGACTTTTGCGGCATTGCCTTAGAGGTGAAATAAGCTTATTTTAGAAACTGGAGGAACGACAATCTTTGCTATGTACTGGAATATTTGATAAAACTGTCATCTACAATAACTTGATAGGTAAATAATGAACCTAGGACGCTTATAGCTCTAGATGTTTTTTTTTTTTTTTTTTTTTTTTTGTTTTTTTTTTTAGCTCTAGATGTTAATAGCATATATTGGTGAGTGTTGGCTGTGCTTGACAAGATGCTTTACTGAAAAAGAAGTACTCAAAAAATAAATTATTAATGTATAAGCAGAAATAGAAAGGAATAAAGAGAACATAGACATTCCAGAACTTGCTTTGTTGAGAGTGGTAAATGTCTTTCATCCCCAGTTGGTAAACTGTAAAATTGAGTAGGCTTGTAAAGAAAATAAAGCCATTAGAACTAGGCCTGTAGGCAAGGATCAAATTAAGCATATCTCTGTCATTATCTTTTTTTGTCTTTAGAAGATTTTATTTATTTATTCATGAGATACACAGAAAGGCAGAGACATAGACAGAGAGAGAAGCAGGCTCCATGCAGGAAGGCTGATGTGGGACTCGATCCCAGGACTCCGGGATCACGCCCTGGGCTGAAGGCAGATACTCAACCGCTGAGCCACCCAGGCATCCTTAAATAAATCTTCAAGAAAAAAAAAAATACCTCTTTGGCCTCCAGCCTTCTATAGAAAAGAAATGAATTCAAAACACTGCTCAGCTTCCAAAGAGTGCATACTCTAAAGACTACTTCAGATACAACCAAGGAAGATAATAGAAAGGACTCTCCCCTATGTCAAGGGACATGGAAAACAATGAATTAGGCAGCCACTCTTAGTAGAATTATCATCAATTCAAGAAATATTCCCTGGGACGCCTGGGTAGCTCAGTGGTTGAGCATCTGAGTTTGGCTCATGACTGATCACGGAGTCTCAGGAGTCCTACATCCGTCTCCCTGCAGTGAGCCTGCTTCTCCCTCTGCCTCTCTCTCCGTGTCTCTCATGAATAAATAAAATACTTTTTTTAAAAAAAAAAAGAGTGTAATAGTCCCTATACCCATGGTATAGGACTTCACAACATCCTTGTGTCAGCTCTATATTTCCATTGGTCCTCCTCCCCCATGTCTTTTTTTTCTAGTAACTCCCTACCCTGCCCCCACTCCTAAGGTACTTTCTGTTCTCTATAAACTTACCTATTCTAGATACTTCAAAAAACGTTATACAATATTTGCCCTTTTTTATTTGGCTTATTTCACTTAGCATGATGTTTTCAAAGGTTATCCATGTTGTAGTATGCCTAAGAACTTTATTCCTTTTTATTTTATTTACCCATTCATCCATTAAAAGACCTTTGTATTATTTCTACCTTTTGGCTATTGTGAATAACACTGCTTGAACATTCATGTACAATTATCAGTTTGAGTCTCTGTTCTCAGTTCTTTTGAGAAGACACCTAGCAGCGATATTGTTGGATCATATGGTAATACTGTGTTTAACTTCCCAAGGAACTGCCAAACTGTTACCAAAATAGTTGCACTATTTTACATTCCTACCAGCAATGTAGAAGAGTTCCAATTTCTACACATCCTCATCTCACTTCTTATTTTCTGTTATTTATTTTAGCCATTCTACGAGGTAGGAAGTGGTATCTTATTGTGCTTTGGGTTTGCATTTCCCTAATGACTAATAATTTTGAGTATTCTTTCATATGCTCATCAGATATTTTTACATCTTTTTTGTAGAAATGTCCTTTACCAATTCTTATATTGAGTCTTTATTGTTGTTGTTGTTGAGTTGTGAATTCTGGATATTAAATCCTATCCCCAAATCCAAGGTCATGAAGATTTCACTTGCTTTTTAAGTTAGACTTCTTATGGTGTCATTCCACTGGGAGAGAGGCTTAGCAAACTGGTTGGTGTCAATATGTGGGCACCGTTAGTGCTTAGAATCAGAGACTCAGCTACTAATCAATTACCCAGATTGGCAAAGACCAATAGGAAAGTGCTCAAAGATTTGTGGGATAAACAATTCAAACAGAAATTAAGACTACAGATAAGGTTTAAAATGTTTATTTTTCTTCTTCTTTTTAATGTTAGTAAGTGAGCAGAAATAAAGTCAATGCAAGTTGGTTTTATTTAAAATTTGTGGTCATTTCAAGTGAAGCTAGACTAAAATACCAGTAAACCTATTATTTAGTATACCTGATTTTAACCAACTGGAAGAATTTAATAAAACAAATTCTATGACAACTTCACAGAATGTAGGAAATATAACTAATAGTAATTAAGAAAAGGATGAAAAAATGTGTGTATCAACACCTAAACTTTAATAGTAGCATTGTGTAACTTTTTTTTTTTTAAGATTTTATTTGACAACGAGAGAGTGAGAGAGAGTACAAACATGGGGAGTGGCAGAGGGAGAGGGAGAAGCAGGCTCCCCCTGAGGAGGGACCCTCCCCCCACACCCACATGGGGCTCAATCCCAGGACCCTGGGATCATACCGGTGCTGAAGTCAGGTGCTTAACTGGCTGAGCCACCCAAGCACCCCAGTAGCTATTTTGTTATTCTACCCAAAAACAATTGTGCTTTTCACAGCAACTGAAGACAAGAATTTCTCAGTGGTCCCAATTGTGAGATAATGTGGTTAAACATATTTACATAGCAAAACAACTCTTTATGTATGCAGAGTTAAATTCAGCTACTTTAAATTCTTTTTTTTAAAAGATTGTATTTATTTATTCATGAGAGACACCATGAGAGAGGCAGAGACACAGGCAGAGGGAGAAGCAGGCTCCATGTGGGACTCGACCCCAGATTGTGAACTGAGCCAAAGGCAGACTCAACCGCTGAGCCACCCAGGTGTCCCTAAATTCAGCTATTTTAAGCTGAAAAACAGGATAATAATTTTTGTATCTTGGCTGCTGTGCAACCAAAGTTCAAGTCTGTGGTATAATGCAGAGAGGATGTCTATTCATGTGATTCAAAGCATTGCCATAATTTGTGAAAAGACTAAGCAGTTTTTAATAAGACTTGTAAAAATGAAATTGTTAGCACAAAAGACATTTACATTCAAATTAGGTAAATTCTGATTCAAATATGTTTATAGAAATACAGCCTACGGGGCACCTGGGTGGCTCAGTCAATTAAGCGTTTGCCTTCAGCTTGGGTCTTGATCCCAGCATCCTGGGATCAAGACCTATATTATGCTCCTTGCTCAGGGGGAGCCTGCTTCTCCCTCAACCCTTCCTACTGCTTGTGCTCTCTATCATGCTCTCTCTCTCTCTCTCTCAAATAAATTAATTAAGTTAAGTTAAAAGAAAAGAAAGAATACAGCGTACAGAACACAAAACTTTTGGAAGTATATCTCAATAGGTCACATCAACATATCAAAATTTCTAGAACTATTACAAAAGGTATAGGGTCCAGGTCTGGTTTTCGCTGTAGTTTTAAGATTTTACTTATTTTTTTTAAGGTTTTATTTATTTATTCATGAGAGACACACACAGAGAGAGAGAGAGGCAGAGACACAGGCAGATGGAGAAACAGGCTCCATGCAGGGAGCCCGACGTGGGACTCCATCCCCAGACTTTGGGATCACGCCCTGAGCTGAAGGCAGGTGCTCAACTGCTAAGCCACCCAGGGGTCCCTCTGCTCTGGTTAAATGGCATAAGCATACTCTACACTATTTCTTCTAATAACGACAAGAAAACCCCTGGAGAGTGTATGTAAAGCAACCAACTGAGGACTCTGAAAAATAAATAATAGTGGACAAATATGGGAGGAAATCAATACTTAAAGACCAACAAAATGATGAGTCTCATATTTTTTTCCCTCTATCATCCCTTGGTTTTAGTCTCAAGGCAACCTAAATTCTGGAACATTGCAACAGGCACAGCCAATAAAAAAATTTCTCTCTCTAATAAGAAGAATGAGAAGAGGTACCCCTGAAAAATGCAGAGGATGGAGGATAAATACTGGTTTTTCTTTTCCTCCACTAGTTTTGCAGGTCTTCAGAGCTGTACCTCTCTGTAGGCAGTTGGCTGCATCAGCAGCTGAGCTTCCTGCCTTGCCTTGAAGGTAGATCCAGTGGTGGGAGATGTCTGGCAGCATAGGAACACTGAGAGCCGGGCATTCCTGGAAGGAGGATCAGAAAAAGGAAGCCTGGGAGCCAGAGAATGTTGTAGAGATTTTGTTTTTTTTTTGTTTGTTTTTTTTTTGTTTTGTTTTGTTTTTTTGTTGTTGTAGAGATTTTGGATAGGAGAGAGCTCAAGAAGGAAATTTTATAGATTTGTGTTTAAAAGTTCTGGGATCACCCTGAGGCACTTATGTGTGAAACTAACCTGAAATAGAAGATCAAACATTTTTTTGTTTTTTAAGTATTTTATTTATTTATTCATGAGAGACACAGAGAGGCAGAGGCATAGGCATAGGCAGAGGGAAAATTAGGCTCTCCATGGGGAGCCCAATATGGGACTCAATCCCAGGAGCCTGGGATCATGCCTTGAACCAAAGGCAGACGCTCAACCACTGAGTCATCCAGGTGCCCTGAAAGCCCAAAGGTTTTGAATACTAGTCTATGCTGTAGACCACCACCCAGACTCCTTGAATCTCTGGGATAACACATAGACCAGATCCAAATAGTACTACTGCAAGAGTCTGAAAACTGAAATTACATGGAAACCGTGGCTCACAGATGGCAGGCCAAGACTTTTGGCCTGAACCTAACTAGAACAACTAGCTGCTAAAACAAAACAAAGAAAAACCTAACCTTCTCCAGTGGATTTTGATAGGGCTGTCTCATAACATAGCAATGAAAACATCCAGGATACAGGGGTGCCTGGCTGGTTCAGTCGGTAGGGCGTGTGACTCTTGATCTCAGAGCTGTAAATTTGAACCTCATGTGGAGTGTAGAGATTACTTAAGAACAAAATCTTAGGGACTCCTGGGTGGTGCAGTGGTTGAGTGTCTGCCTTCGGCTTGGGGAGTGATCCCAAAGTCCTGGGATCGAGTTCCATATTGGGCTCCCTGCATGGAGCTTGCATCCTCTGTCCCTGCCTCTCTCTCTCGGGGTCTCTCTGTGTCTCTCACGAATAAATAAATAAAATCTTTAAGACAAAACAAAACCCCAAAGTCTTAAAAAAATAAAACTGCAATAAGATACCAGTATGTTCCTATCAGAATGGCTAAACAAACAGAAAAATTGACAATAGTGAGTGCTTTAAAGACATAAAGCAGCAAACTATCATCTGTTGTTGGTGGTAATACAATACCATAGAGCTACTCTGGAAAACAGTTTTGTCATTTCCTATAAAGTTAAACGTAAAAAAAAAAAAAAAAAAAAAAAAATAAAGTTAAACGTACACTTATATGACCCAGCAATCCTGCTCCTAGGTATTTATTTACTTAAGAGAATTGAAAGATTATATTCACACAAAGTCCTGTGCACCAATGTTGACAGTGACATGATTCATAATTGCTCAAACCTAGAAACAACCCAAATGTTTTTGAAAGGGCACATCCATACACTGGACGATTGTATAACCCTATCATATAACATCTAAGAAAAGACAAAATTATAGGGACCAAGCAATAGGAACTAGTGGTTGTCAAAGGTTAGAGGTGGGGAGAATTTTTTTGACAGTTATTTCTTTTTTTTTTTTTTGACAGTTATTTCTTTGGTTTTATTTAAATTCAAGATAGTTAACACATAGTGTATTATTAATTTTGGGGTAGAATTTAGTGATTCATCAGTTGCATATAACACCCAGTGCTCATCACAAGAAATGCTCTCCTTTTTAAAAAATTTTATTTTCTTTAAATTCAATTAATTAACTTATAGTGTATTATTAGTTTCAGGGACAGAGTTCAGAGATTCATTAGTCACATATAATCCCCAGTGCTCATCACATCACATGCCCTCCTTAATGTCCATCACTCAGTTACCCTCGCCCACCCCCCTCCCCTCCAGCAACCCTGTTTGTTCTCTTAGTTAAGGGTCTCTCATGGTTTGTCTCCCTCTCTGTTTTTTTTCCTATTTTATTTTTTCCTTCTGTTCACCTATGTTCATCACTTTTGTTTCTTAAATTCCACTTATGAGAGAAATCATGGTACTTGTATTTCTCTGATTTATTTTGTTTAGCATAATACACTCTAGTTCCAACCACATCTTTGCAAATGGGAAGATCTCATTCTTTTTGATGGCTGAGTAATAAATAGCCATTATATATACATAATATATACAGAATATATATACATACATACATATATATATGTATATACTACATCTTCTTTATCCATTCATCCATTGATAGACACCTGGGCTCTTTCCATGGTTTGACTATTGTGGACATTGCTGCTATAAATATTGGGGTGCATGTGCCACTTAAAATCACTACTTTTGTATCCTTTGGATCAATACCTAATAATGCAATTGCTCAGTCTTAGGGTAGTTCTAATTTTTTTTTTAAGATTTTATTTATTTATTCATGAGAGACACAGAGAGAGAGGGGGGCAGAGACACAGGCAGAAGGAAGAGAAGCAGGCTCCATGAAGAAGCCCGATGTGGGACTCGATCCCGGAAATCTGGGATCAGGCCCTAAGCCAAAGGCAGATGCTCAACTGCTGAGCCATCCAGGCATCTCTGGGTAGTTCTGTTTTTAACTTTTTGAGGAAACTTCATACCGTTTTCCAGAGTGACTGCCCAATTTTCATTTGGGTGGGGAGAAATTTTGACTATAAAGGAGTAGCATAGGGCAATTTTGAGGGGAGTTAGAGCTGTCCTGTGTCCTGATTGCAGGTAGTTACACAAAACTACACATGTGTTAAAATTAACAGAACTAAACACCTTTTTTTTTTAAATTATTTATTTATTTATTTATGATAGTCACACAGAGAGAGAGAGGCAGAGACACAGGCAGAGGGAGAAGCAGGCTCTATGCACCGGGAGCCCGACGTGGGATTCGATCCTGAGGCTCCAGGATCGCGCCCTGGGCCAAAGGCAGGTGCTAAGCCACTGCGCCACCCAGGGATCCCTGAACACCTTTTAAAAAAAAAAAAAAAAAAAAAATGAGTTTTAGGGGACAGCCCCAGTGACTGAGGCTTCAATCACTAAATCACTAAAATTTTAGCGTGCCTTCAGCCCAGGTGTGATTCTGAGGACCAGGGATTAAGTCCCACATCAGGCTCCCAGCATGGAGCCTGCTTCTCCCTCTGCCTGTGTCTCTGCCTCTCTCTCTCTCTCTCTGTGTCTCTCATGAATAAATAAATAAAATATTTTTTAAAAAGATGAGTTTTAGGGATGCCTAGGTGGCTCAGTGGTTGAGCATCTGCCTTTGGTTCAGGGCATGATCCCAAGATCTGGGATCGAGTCCCACATCGGGTTCCTTGCAGGAAGCTTCCTTCACCCTCTGCCTGTGTTTCTGCCTCTCTCTCTCTCTCCCTCTCTGCGTCTCTCATGAATAAATAAAATCTTTAAAAAAAACAACAAAAAAATTTTAAAAAAATTAGTTTTAGTGTCTCTTTATGTTCCACAATAGTCACTTTAAACCTTTGCAAACTCCTCCACCTCCCCCCTCTTATACCCTTCCCCTCACACACACACCTGAAAGAGGAAACTGAAGTTCTTAGACAACTTTCTCGGCACCTTTGTCAGCTTCTTGCGCTACCACTGTGGTAAGCAGAATTCTTAGGTGGCCCCCATGATCTCCACCCCTGGTGTCACACCCATGACTATGTTGCATCATATAGCAACAGCATCGAACTTTTACTTAAGCCTGGAAAATAGTGATGCTTAAGAAATCCCCCAACTTTTGTTTTCCAAAATTCCTTTACCCTTTTATGTTCTGAGAAATAGCTTACCGCAGACAACCACTTTTTTTAGACTTAAATAAGATCTGCTGTCCAACTTGTTCATGGTTCTCATTAGACTCACAGATGTCTCCACTGTTTATCTGTAACAAACCCTTTTACATGAATCTGAGGATGTGGGCAGACTCAGAACATCTAATTTCCATTCTCTGTCTCATGATTGATTAGCTGAGTTTAGAAGTATCTGTCTGCCTGAAACTAGCTATCTGCAGAGAAAAACATTTCTTGTTCAGCTAAGCAAGTGAGACTTTCCCCACTTGCAAAACAACTCCAAGTAGAAAGCACTCCATATGCTCCTTGGTTAAAACCTTGTTTTAATCAGTTCAGGCTGCTATGACAAAATACCATAGCCCGGATGGCTTATAAACAAGAGAAAGTTTTACTCACAGTTCTGGAGGCTGGGAAGTACAAGGTCAACGAGGTAGCAAATTAGGTACCTTTTGATTCACAGATTGCACCTGGTAACTCTATCCTCCCCCAACAGAAGGGACTAGGGAGTACTGGGATGTCTTTTTTTGTAAAAGCCCTAATCCCATGCATGTGGACTCCATCCACATGCATCCTAATCCCATGCATCTTCCAAAGGCTCCACCCCAGTATCATCACACTGGGCATTAGGATTTCAACATATGGGGATGCCAGGGTGGCTCAGTGGTTGAGCATCTGCCTTTGGCCCCGGGTGTGATCCTGGGGTCCTGGGATCAAGTCCCATATTGGGCTCCCCATAGGGAGCCTGCCTCTCCTTCTGCCTATGTCTTTGTCTCTCTCATGAATAAATCAAATCTTAAAAAAAAAAAAAAAAGGACTTTAACATACGAATTTGGTGGGGGTGGGGGAGCTCAAACACTCAGGTCATAGCATCTCTCTGTGAAACTTTAAGCCGAAACCACCTCCTCAGACACTCTGATCTTTGGATCTTCAAGGTTCTTCCTAATGTTCTCCCTAAATTTATTCTCCTTGAATAAAATTAATACCCTTACTTGTCCAGTGTCGGAATTGGACAGTGTGGTGCAATGAATCAGGTAGGATTGGGCCTCACGTTCAATCCCTCTTTGCTCCACCCAGGCAAGGAGGACTCCTCAGGCGCTTTGTGTTGGCCTCACTCATGACTGGCCGCCCAGGGATCTGACAGTGAGTCCAACTTTTGGTCCTGTATTATAGACCCCTGTCCATCAGTGTGGTACAGTAAGGATTTGATTTGTATTGTTTTTGCATACTGGCTCTGTTTCTGGTGCTAGCTACTTTTGGTTTAATGGTCTGATCTTTTGATGATCACCATAGGTGATTTAGATGATTTTTAGAAATCTCATCTCTCTGGTTTAAAATAGCAGATAATTGGGTTTATTATTCTTTTCTGTATCTCTTTTGTCTATTTTAAACTCAAATCAGTTAAGAATTTGTGTCCAATAGGAACAGAACCCCTCTTTTAGATGAGCCAATGAGTTTTGTATTACTGCTTGGCTGCAATATTTAAAAAAGACTTTATTTATTTATTTATTTATTTATTTATTTATTTATTTGAGAGAGAGAGAAAGAGAGAGAGCATGAGAGACACCACAGCAGGGTGGCTGCGGCAGCAGGCAAAGGGAGAGGGAGAAGCAGACTCCCTGCTGAGCAGAAAGCCTGATGTGGCTTTGACCTAAGTGGAAGGCAGACGCTCAACCACTAAGCCATGCAGGCACCCCTATTTATTTATTTATTTATTTATTTATTTATTTATTTATTTAAGAGAGAGAGAGAAGAGAGAGGAGAGAGAGAGAGAATGCACATGAGTCGGGGAGAGGGGCAGAGAGAATCTCAAACCCACCCTGTGCCCAGCATGGAGTTGGACATGGGACCCCACTTGGGAGCCTGGGGTCAGCCCCAGGACCCTGAGAGCATGACCTGCGCCAAAATCAAGAGTCAGACATTCAACTGACAAAGCTACCCAGCTGCCTCTGGATATAATTTTTTTTTGAAGATTTTATTCATTTATTTATGAGAGACACAGAGAGAGATAGAGACATAGGCAGAGGGAGAGGCAGGCTCCCTGCAGGGAGCCTGATGCAGGACTGGATCCCGGGACCCCAGGATCATGACCTGAGCCAAAGACAGATGCTCAACCACCTGGGCCACCCAGGCATCCCCCCATGGATACAATTTCTAAATTGAAGCTCTAACTGTCTATTTTGGTCTATATATATATTTATGTGTCTGTGAGTGTGTAATATTTTCCTTCTTTCATGGTATTACCAAATTAAATTATAAAATCTCTTAGAAGCCTACTGTTTGGATTGATATATAATTTTAAAATATAATTTTATTTAAATATATTTATATTATATTAAATATATTATATATTTGTATAATATTTATAATATTAAATATATTATAAATGTATTTATATAATATAATGTAAATATATTTTTAAAATTCCCATAAATTAAGAAAATTGATCCTTTATAATTTCAATGTATGTATAAACTAATTCAAATAGTTTAAAACTTTTGATTCTTATTTTTTAGGGAAATTTTTGACAAATGAAACTAGTTTATTATTGTTTTAATAAAAAACACCTATTTTTTTTAGTTATTAGCAATAAGTATAGGATGAGCTTATGCTTTTATTCTAATTGGGTATGCTTTTCCTAGACTTGTGTAGATTTACTGATCAAATAAGCTAGCATTACATCTGCTAGACGTTTAAGATTATAAAAAATGTAAATTGTGTTTAACCAAATTGACTCATCATTCTGGCAAACTTTATTTCAACAGTACTAAGGTTTGTAGTATGTCAGTTTGAAAATAATTTCCAAGATCTTTAGATAACTTAAACTCTAGGACTGTTGCTAAATTAAGGTAATGGATATTCATTAGATGCCTGGATCATTTCTAAGTAGGATAGGATACTGAAACATTTAGCTCATAAAATTTTTATGTACTTTTTGCCTCTCATCTTTATATGATACAGACAGGCCATATATTTGGATCTGTTAATGAATGTGTTCATTTTTGCGGCTTTGGGATGTGTATGGCTATAAAAAGTTATAAGATGTATATTCATATACTCTGTTGGCCTGCTAAAAATACTAATGTATTACAGTCAAAATTCTCTTAAGTTCTTAGTTTTCTCTGTAACATAGAAGTGACTGTGGTTTAAAGTTATAATCAATACATGTGAATGAGTCTCTATCAGCAATAGTGACAGGAACAACTTTGTATGCAAGGCTTGCGGGATGAGTTTTTGTTAAGCAAAAAGAGAGTAATTTTGTGCCAAAGTAGTACAACTGTACCATAATGAGAAGGAAGAAAGTATAGGAAAAAATCTGAGTGGATCTAGAAAATCATAGAAGGTTCTCAGAAAGGAAGTTTTAATTGTGGTGGTCAAAGCTGGATAAAGCTTAAGAGCTTTATTTAAAAGATTATCAGGGGCATATGAGCGGCTCAGTTGATTGGGTGTCTGACTTCAGCTCAAGTCAAGATCTTGGGGTCCTGGGATTGAGCCCTGTGTGGAGTGCCCTGTTTGGCTCTCTGATCACAGAGTCTGCTTGTCCCTCTGCCCTACCCCTGCTCGTGTTCTCTCTCTCTCAAGTCTCTCTCAAATAAATTAAAATCTAAAAAAAAAAAAAAAAAAAGGTTTATCCAGGAGTTTTAGTATTTAGTATTTTAGTAACAAATACTGATGTAAAACTAGAAGTTAGTTTTCTATCTGTTAAAATGACAGTCTTCTTGTATTATTTGCCTGGTTTATTTAGTGAGAGATTATAAGAGATTTTTCTTTACTTTTTGAGTAATTTGCCTGTATAACAAAGATTCCATATCTTATTAGAATTTTTTCCTGCTTAAAAAAAAAAAAAAAAGAATTTTTTCCTGCTGTATGTTGATTTAATCATGTTCTTGATTATTTAAGAGAACAAAATCTTCCCACTGTTGAAAGCACTAAGGTTTTTTTTACAATTGTAATTATCTCCTATGCATACTTTAAAAATCTTTTATTGCCATTTTGGTTAGATAGGTAGCCAAGCATTTCGCAGTAATGTGTGATGCTCTTTAAACAAGTGTTAAAATCTCCTGACAACTTTTGATATTTTTGCCTTCCCAACAACAAATCCTAAATGATATGCTTTGCACCTAAAACATATTTCCCAAAGGGCCTCTGAAAAAAATCCCAAAGAATTTGTTCATCTTATAAAAAGAGAGTTTCTAGAAATAGGCTTACTTGATATGTTACTATTGATGAGTTTCATGGGAAGAGTTCTCAAATCCGAAGAAATGCTTAACTTTCCCTAGGCTACATTTATATGGGTAAAATGTTAATATAAATATTTCAGAAATAGTGTGTTTTGAGGGGCTCCTAGCCAGCTTAGTTAGTAGAGTATGTGACTCTTGATCTAGGGATTATAAGTTTGAGCCCCATGTTGGGTGTAGAGATCAATTAAAAATAAAATCTTAGAAAAAAATTGTATGCTATTTGAGAAGTTCCTAGAGATTTATCAATATTTCCATTGTCTGGGATCCCTGGGTGGCGCAGCGGTTTGGCGCCTGCCTTTGGCCCAGGGCGCGATCCTGGAGACCCGGGATCGAATCCCACATCGGGCTCCCGGTGCATGGAGCCTGCTTCTCCCTCTGCCTATGTCTCTGCCTCTCTCTCTTTCTCTCTCTGTGACTATCATAAATAAATAAAAATTTTTAAAAAAAAAAAAAAAAAAAAAAAAAAAATATTTCCATTGTCTATGGTATGTTCCTGTTTATCAGAGTCCATGTGCTACTTTGCTTGATATTCAGCAACTAAAGTACAATGAATACAGTAATAATTTCAGTCATTTTTTGAAATGTTAAATTGGTCATGACTTTATTCCTTTAATTTGGATCCAGCATCTTCTAGTCCAAAAGTTTTAATCTGCAGATTCATATCACTTACCTATGGAGTTTTATGAATAGACAAATGTTTAGGACTCTCTCTCTCCCTCTCTCTCTCTCTCTTTTAGGACTTAGTCCATTCTTACTGAATTTCTTTACTTGATAAATTGATATATTCTTGGTACAGCCTAACTGTATATTTGGTATATCCATGGTATGTTATGTCTCAGGATATTATATGTTAAATCTGAAGAATTTTTTTCTCTATAAAGATTATTTTTATTCATTTTAGTAAAGTAAATGTAGTATTCACTCTTTTTTTAAGTTATTTATTTATTTTTTTTAGTAATCTCTATATCCAAAGTGACCTTGAGATCAAGAGTTGTGTGCTCGTCTAACTGAGCCAGCCAGGTGCCCCACACTCTTCTTGAAAATAAAATTAACCATCATGTTTATAGAAATTTTGTTTAAACCTTTTTTGGATTACTTAATTTGTTTTGCATGTCATAGAAACAGCTTTCTTTTTTATTTTTATTTATTTTTTTAAAGATTTTATTAATTTATTCATGAGAGACACACAGAGAAAAAGGTACAGAGATAGGCAGAGAGAGAAGCAGACTCCGTGGAGGGAACCTGATGTGGAACTCGATCCCAGGACTCCAGGATCACGCCCTAAGCCCAAGGCAGACACTCAACTGCTTAGCCACCCAGGCATCCCTAGAAATAGCTTTCTTTGACAGGTTCATTACTCTTGTAATGAACCATCAGATCTTTTCCTTCTGAAAACTATCAGTAATAAGTTAACTGTAGCCATTTTTAATCTTTTGTCATCTAGGATGTGGGAAACAAAGGCAGAAGAAAAATTATTAAATGTCCTTACTACCAAAGCCCATTGACAAGTCCTTGAAACAGGCAGAGTGACATTCCTCTAGGGACTCAACTGCCTGGATGTTGATACTTTGGTAAAAGCAAAAGACAATCTTAGCCCAACCCCCAGGATCCTGTAAGTCTACTATAACATAAAAATTCCTTTGGGGGTCAGCCTGGGTGGTTCAGCGGTTTAGCTGAACCTTTGGCCCAGGGCGTGATCCTGGGGTCCTGAGATCAAGTCCTTCATCGGGCTTCCTGTGAGGAACCTGCTTCTCCCTCTGCCTGTGTCTCTGCCTCTTTCTCTGTGTCTCTCATGAATAAATAAATAAAAAGATTAAAAAAAATTAATGTCATAATTTCGGGGTATAAGGAACCCCTTTCTCTTTCTTCTTAAGCTCTCTATAACTCAGAATAATTTAGGAAACCCTTCTTTTGTAAACAGAAACATTCATCTTTTTCATTCTACTTGACCCTTCCAGAATTTGAAGACTCTTATTGAGTATTCTTATTTTCATGACAATATAGTATTTGCGCAATTTCAATAAGAGTTTTTCATTTTTGTTAACAGGACTTCATGGAAAACAGTGGTTATGCCATCGAGGCCTTGTTTGGAATGTCCTATCTGGGAATAATGAACATTTAATTAGAGTATGACCACTTCAAAGGAACTGTGGTTAATTTTATGACACTTATGCTTGCCAAGCATGCTTAGGAAGACTAGACTGGTACCTGGTTTACAGGGTGAGTAATGAAGGCCACTTCCATGAGGTCTAGGAACCTTAGGAGAATTAAGGGAATCTGAGTTTACTTGAACTTACAGTTACCACAGAGGAAATCTGACGGCAAGATCTCAGCTTGGTTCGAGAGGCTTTTATTTATTTTTTTATTTTTATTTTTTTAATTTTTATTTATTTATGATAGTCACAGAGAGAGAGAGAGAGAGAGAGAGAGGCAGAGACATACGCAGAGGGAGAAGCAGGCTCCATGCACCGGGAGCCTGATGTGGGATTCGATCCCGGGTCTCCAGGATCGCACCCTGGGCCAAAGGCAGGCGCCAAACCGCTGCGCCACCCAGGGATCCCTCGAGAGGCTTTTAAAATACAATCTGACATCTCATTAACCTTTCAGCAAAACAAACTGAAAAGGTACTATATCAAAACTTATTATATTAACTGCCTATATAAATGATAAGACCAATTTTATTTTAGGATCAAGAATAATCTTTGTGGTTATCATTTTTTAAAAAGATTTTATTTATAGATTAGGGAAAGAGAAGTAGAATAAGCAGTGGGGAGGGGCAAAGGGAGAGGGAGAGAGAGAGAAAGAGACTCCCTGCTGACCAAGGAGCCAGCTGCTGGGCTGCAGCCTAGGATCCTGGGATCACTACCAGAGCCAAACACAGAGGCTTAACCAACTGAGTTACCCAGCCGCCCCTCTTTGTGATTATCTTTGATTAAAAGGAGAATGATACCCCCCACACACACTGCTAAAAAAGGAGAATGATTGTAGAGAGAAATGTGTGTTGGTGGAAAACTCTAGCCCAGGCTTCCAACCCTAGCCCCAAGTTGGCAATAGTTGGAGTTTATAGACTCTAGCCCTATTCATTGTCTTTATGCTTTTGTCACACTTTGTAAACTGCACATAATTGATACGCAGACTGTCTTCTTTGATAGAGATTTTTTTTTTAAGATTTTATTTATTTATTCATGAAAGAGAGACGCGGGGGTGGGGGTGGGGGGAGGGACAGAGACATAAGCAGAGGGAGAAGCAGACTCCATGCAGGGAGCCTGATGTGGGACTTGATCCTGGGACTCCAGAATCAGGCCCTGGGCTGAAGGCAGACACTTAACCACTAAGCTACCTGGTGTTCTCCCCTCCCCTTTTTTTTTCTAATTTTATTTATCTATTAGAGAGAGAGAGAGAACAAGTAGGAAGTAGGTGGAGCAGCAAGCAGAGGGAGAGGTAGAAGCAGACTCCCCACTGAACAGGGAGCTGGGATGCAAGGCTTGATCCCACTGCTGGTGGAAAAACCGGTTTGGGTACCTGCCCTCAAATTGGACTGGATGGATCCTATTACCTTGCACAGAGATCATTAACACTTACCAAAGGTTCAGCTGTGCCAGATTCCTTTGGTATCTGGCTATGACTCTCTAAACTAAGTCTTCAAAACTTTCTCCCTCCTGCCTGACTCAGTGTCTTCAAGAACTGAAAGCTGACCTCCCACACCCCCTTCGTGGGCTGCAAAGGCCGTTCCCTCCAGGAGCTGAAGAAGCCCTTGACCTAAAGCCCAAGTGACTTCATTTAAACCTTGAAGGGCTCAAGGACTTATCACCATAAAGACCATGCAGAGCTGGATTTTTCCCTGGACAAGTCAATGTTTAGGCCAATGAGGAAGCTTGGCAGGATACTGAGTGATGCCTGCCCTTACATGAGAGGTAACCAAAGCTGTGGACAACATTATCAAGATTATCAACACCTTAGCTTCACAGAACTTAGTAAGTGGTATTCCACCAACTTCTTGGAAGCCACTAGACTGATTTAACCTTGGGTTTAACTCCTGAGGCTATTTACTTTAGTACGGACTTTTACATTAATGTTAATTTTTTCATCCCAGACATTCCTCTTTAAGAGATATCTGATAAAAATAAATAAAAATAAAAATAAATAGGGATCCCTGGGTGGCGCAGCGGTTTGGCGCCTGCCTTTGGCCCAGGGCGCGATCCTGGAGACCCGGGATCGAATCCCACGTCGGGCTCCCGGTGCATGGAGCCTGCTTCTCCCTCTGCCTATGTCTCTGCCTCTCTCTCTCTCTCTCTCTCTCTGTGACTATCATAAATAAATAAAAATTTAAAAAAATAAAAATAATAAATAATAAAAATAAAAATAAAAATAAATAAAAGATATCTGATGTCCAGGACTTTAAAACAATTGACCTTTTCCATGACCTCTCCATAAATGGTTCAATTGATTTTATAGAAACAGTACCAAAAAGAGATCTTAGGAGATTGTTTCTTGGACCCTACTTGTCTCCACTTAGGAATTTATTCACACTTCTGAGCTGTTTGGCAAAAACTGATATTCGTTCATCTTGAACAAAAGACTGACAATGTTGAGCTTCACCTGAGCCTTGTGCCCTTGGGCAACAGCAAGAGATAAGACCTCCACTCCTCCCCCAACACTAATCTTTTATGTTCCAGGAAAGGGCTTAGAGCAAAGAAATACCCTTCTCCATATAACTTAGATAAGACTCACTATCCACTCTTTCTTTCTTTCTTTCTTTCTTTCTTTTTAAGATTTCATTTATTTATTTGACAAAGGGAGAGAGTGAGAGAGAGAGAGCATGAGCTGGGGAGTGGCAGACAGAGCAGGAGGAGGGAGAAGCAGGCTCCCCACTGAGCAGGGAGCCTGACGCAGGGCTCTATCCCAGGATCCCAGGACCATGACCTGAGTCAAAGGCAGATGCTTAATTGGCTGAGCCACCCAGGGGCCCACTGTCCAATCTTTCTCAATACTCTCAATACCCCTATAAGACTAGTGGATAACTCTTCTATTTATTTGTGACAAGGCCAAAAACATACCTTTCTCTTTTCATGAACTTGCTGAGGAAGCCAAAAAGACCCTCCTAGGTCTTGTTCTTGGTCTCATGATTGATTAGCTAAGATTTGAATTGTTTTTCCCAGAAACTGACATGCTGGTGAATTTTACATGTCAACCTGAATGGGCTAAAATGCTCATATAGCTCAGACAAACTGTTATCTGTTTGTCTGTGAGAGTGTTTCCAGAAAAGATTGGTGTTTGAATTGGTGAACTGAGTAAAACAGTGGGTGGGCTGGGTAGGTGGGAGTCACCCAAGCCTTTGAGGGCACAATAGAACAAAAAGAAGAAAGAAGAGTGAATCAGCTCTCTGCTTGAGGTGAGAGATCCTTCTGTCCTCAGATATCACAGCTCCTGCTTCTCAGGCTTTTGGACTCAGGTCAGCTTTTACATCATCATCCCTTTCGTCCTAAAGTCTTTAGACCCAGACTGAATTATATCACCAGCTTTCTTGGTTCCAGATTGCAGATGGCAGACTGTGGGTCTTCTTGGCTTCCATAATTGTGTGAGCCCATTCCTGTAATGAACCTCCTCTTGTCCTTTTATTTCTCTCTCCCACTCTCTCTCTCTCTCTATGCTATTGGTTCTGTTTTTCTGGAGAGCCCTGACATTAGCTACTCACAGGGAAGGGAAATATCTGTTCAGCTACCTGACTGAGATTTTCCCTGCTTCCAAAACAAGTTTAACTGTAAATCACTCCATCTACAACCTGTTTACTCCTCTTTATGAAACTCGAAGGCAAAACCACCTTCTGAAATACTCTGATCTTTGGATCTATTGCAATAGTTTGAATAGCATTAATGTCCTTCCCTCTCCAGTTCTTGTCTCTGACAATAGCAAAAGGGATTTTGTAGATGTATTTAGGGTCCCTAATCAGTTGACTTTAAGACAAGGAGATTATGGGTGCACCTGGATGGCTCAGGTCCAACTCTTGATCTCAGAGTTGTGAGCTCAGAGTCGTGAGCTCAAGTTCTGTGCTGGGCATGGAGCCTACGTAAAAAAAAAAAAAAAAAAAAAAAAAAAAAAGGAGATTATCCTTGGTGAGCCTAACCTAATCAGGAGAGACCTTGAAAAGCAGAACATTTTCTCTGGCTAGTCACAGAAGGGAAGATCAGAGAGACATGCTCCATCTGGTCTGCAAGAAAGCAAGTATCTGTGTTGTAAACTGCCTATGGGTTCCATATGGCATGGAATGACAGGAGATCTCTAGGTGTTGAGAGTAGCCCCAGCTGATACCCAACCAGACAGTGGGAACTTCTGCTAGGAACTGAGTTGTGCCAACAAAGTGACAGTCTTGGAAAAGTCCCTCAAGCCCCGTATGAGAACCGTGATCTCCCTGACATCCTGATACCACCCTGGAGGCTGACCAGAGATCCCAACCACATCATGTCAGACTTCTGACCTGCAGAACTGTGAGGGAATAACTGTGTGTTGTTTTAAGTTGCTACATTTGTGGTAACTTATTACACATCAATAGGAAACGGATACACCTTATAAACCATTCTGCATCTTCACTGATCTGCACCTCTTTTTTCTTTCTCTGTGGTTAGTACCTCTATGCTAAGATCCCTCCCCTCTCTGCACCCTCAGTGACAGACATCTCACTCTCTTGATTGCTCATTTTATTACTTTTCCTCTATGGTTCATTCCCCTCAACGTATAGATAGGCTTAAATCTCTCCTATAAAGAAAAAAGCCCTCATTTGCCTTTATCCTATACCCATCTCTTCTTCCCTGAGCTATCAACTGATTTGAAAGAACGTAATCTACACTTAGTGTTTCTACTTCCTTATTTCTTATTTATCCCCCATCTATATAGTGGGGCTTGTAACCAAACATACTTATCAAAATTGATTTCAGCAAAATCACCACCAGTGACCTCAGTTTTGTTAAATTCAGTAGTTGCTTATCACATTTGATCTTTTTTTTTTTCTTTTGTGGGAGGCGAGGTTGGGTCTCAAGCAGGGCCCAAGAAGCTGTCTGCTGAGTCAGCTCCAGACCCAGAACGTGGCCTTGCCAGGGGTCACTCAGCAAGATGGGCAGCTGGAAGCCCATGCCATGGGATTTGTACTGCCCAGCCTGGGCCAACCCAGCCCGAATTAGGCCAGTTCTGGGCTTGCGTGTTCACTGGTCTTTCTCCTCTATACCTCTCACTCTTCCATCTAGATCCCCTCCTCCCTGAGGCCCCAGGCAGCACAGTGTGGGCACCTGGGGAGGAACATAGATGGGATGGATGGAAGGGATTATTAGTCTAAACCTGTGCTATCCAATATGACAGTCACTACTCACTCCAGCTATTTTTTTAAATTGATTTTTAAAAAGAGAGAGGCAGAGACCAGACGGAGGAAGAAGTAGGCTCCTTTCAGGGAGCCTGATGTGGGACTAGATCCCCGGATCGGGGATCACATCCTGAACTGAAGGCAGACGCTCAACCACTGAGCCACCCAGGTGTCCCGACTCTCCAGCTATTTGAATTAACATTAAATTGAATTAGAAATCCATTTTCCTTAGTTTCTCTAGCCACAATGAAGGTCTCCATGGCCACGCGTAGCTAGTGGCTCTCATATTGGACAACACGGTCTAGGGTGTTTCTGTCCCTGCTGAGTTCTACAGCACAGCGCTGGGCTAGATTTCCTGAAAAACATTCAACAGGCAGGGGCTGGGGGCTGTGAGGGGCACCTTTTGGGCCTTGTCCCACTGCTTACAGCAATAAGTCATCTTTCTTTCTTTTTTTTTTTTTTTAGTAGTCTGTCTCCATGCCCCGCATGCAGCCCAGTGTGGGGCTTGAACTCACAACCCTGAGATCAAGACGTCAGCTGAAATCAAGAGTTGGATGCTCAACCTACTGAGCTGCCCAGGTGCCCCCAGACACAAGTCATCTTAAAGGAGGCTTCCCACCAGTGAGCCTCCCATGCCAGGCTAGCTCTACATTCCACGGAGTGAGGCTCCGGGCTTCCACCCCCTCAGCAAGGTCAGGCTGGATTTCCATCTGTTCTAGCTCTTTGCCATCCTGCTTCTGCCTGGGTTGGGACAAACCGCAGACACTTCTTTTCCTTCTCTGTGCTCCGTATCGATACCCTCCTGGTTTCCATGACACCACTCTCTTGCCTTTTCCCTTGTTTCTCTGATGACTCCTTTGCTCCTTCTCAGTGACTTATGGGGGTTCTCTTCCTCTACCCACTCCATGTGTTCACAGCGATAGCTCAGATTTTTAGGAGTTTTGCACTCCCTTGCGACTGCAAGCTCTACAGACGCCTACACACCTCACAGACATTTGTGCTTGCACCCTCCTGCTGCACACACATACAACCACTCTTGATTTTACTGGCATTCCTTGCTCGTGAACAAGTTCACTTCACTGGTTACTGCAGCGGTTGTTAAGTGATCTCCTTCCCACTCATGCTCTCAGTTGTACGTTAACCTCCCAGGGTTTCTGTCCCTGCTCTACAAGGAAGCTCTGTGCCCAACGTGGGACTCAAACTCATGACCCCAAGATCAAGAGTCTCATGCTCTATGTTGAGCCAGCCAGATGCACCCTCCACCTCCTGTTTAAACTGGGCAGTTATCATGAGCAAAATGAGCAAACTGAGGTCTGTGACAGGAATGCAATGCCTCTTCCTTGTTTTATCTGCGGTTAGAGGGAGTCTCTAGTTAGTGCTGCTTGTTAGTGGGAAGCCTGATGCTTCACTACATTTAGGAAAAATCATTTCTTGGGACGCCTGGGCGGCTCAGCCGTTGAATCTGCCGTCGGCTAAGGGTGTGATCCCAGGTCTGGGAATGAAGTCCCACATCGGGCCCCTGTGAGGAGCCTGCTTCTCCCTCTGCCTGTGTCTCTGCCTCTCTGTGTGTCTCTCATGAATAGATAAATAAGATCTTGAAGAAAAAAAAAAAAAAGAAAATCAGTTCTTGCAGCCTTGTCTTTCTCTAGGACTCAGACTTACATACCCATGAAGAAAAATGGAAACAGTTGATTGATAAGCACTGAAATATCCTCAAAATGCTGCTCCCTTCTAATGGCAGAGGTTTTTCTCAATTCTTACTGAGTCGAGTTCAGCAAACTAGTTCCTCAGTCTTTAGGAAGAGTGTTCCTAGGGAGCTCTGAAGACCATGAAGGCAGGTTGGGGCTCTCCTACCATCACATTTGATGAGCCCTGATACCTTTGAACCTCTTCTCAGTGGAGACTAGGCAGAGCTTCTCAAATGATCCCAGTGAAGGACCAATCCTTTTGGTATGGGAGAGCTTGGTTCTTGTCTCATGGGGTCGAACAATGAATCTCGCAGACACAGGAGAGTGAGTAAAGCAATAGAAGTTTATTAAGCAAAGATACAGAGAAAGCGCTCAGGAGTCAGAGGGGCCCCAGCAGGGTTGCCATGGGGGGCTTGTAGTGGCAGTCCTTTATTGGGAGCTGACTGGGAAACTTGTGGCCTTGAGCTTCTTGTGCTGTCTTGGTTTGAGTTAGGACTGGTGATCACATCTTTAATGGCTTACTTCTTCTTTGGGGTCTGGTTGTTCTTTGGTGGTCACAGATGATGGTCATAAAAAGACCTAGGGCAGGTCACACCTGTGGTCACACCCACCCACACCTAGGGCAGGGTGGTTTGGCTTGTCCTTTATCTCTGGTTTCCTTACAGCTCAGCATTTTTGGGATTTTTGTGAACCTGCTTCCATGGGCCCCTAGCTAGCCCTGCCTAGCCCTGTTTGTCTCTAACTCACTTCCCCCCAAATAATTTTGGACCAATACTTTTGGTAAAATAAAAAGGAACTGCCAGAAAAATGTGATAAAAATCAATCTGATTGGGGTGCCTCGGTGGCTCAGTCAGTTAAGTGGCAGACTCTTGTTTTCAGCTCAGGTCCTGATCTCAGGGTCCTAAGATGGAGCCCCACGTCGGGCTCTAAGCTCAGTGCAGAGTCTGCTTGTCCCTTTCTCTCCTCTGTACATTCTCTTGCTCTCTCTCTCTCTCTTTCAAATAAATAAATATATAAATAAATAAATAGAATCTTTTAAAAAATCAATCTGATCAGGCAATGCCAGGCTGCTATAAAATTTTCTAAGTGTTTTTACTCAATTTCATTTTTCTATTCGTAGACCTGTAATGCACAATTCTTGTTTCCCTACACTGGTTTGCAGAGCACTCTGTGCAGCCTTGGTCTGTGGAGAGAAGGGAGGCCAAGGTGCAAGTGTCGTCTGCTATCTTGAGTCCTAGTTACTATTTTTCAGGGTTTATTTTTTTTCTCTTGGCTTCAGGTAAACTAAGAAGAAGATTACCATCTTTCCTTCATTTGAACTTTAGGCTATGGGGGTGTAGCCCAAACTTTTCGATACTACTTTTCGATCATAACCGTTCCTCTAAGTCTCCTCCTCTCTCTTTATTTGATTGCTCTTTGGTAATGTTAACATCTCCACTGGAGAGTGTGAGACACAGTTGCACGAGCACGTCATGAGCACGCTGTGGAGGGGCACACACGAGTCGTGTCTTTCCACAATGGCAGCTGTATTCGATCATAAAGCAAAGTTAAATCACAAGTATAAGGCAGGTTCAGGATTCCAAACTCAATGACAATTCATCATGTGATTGAACTGGACTTCTCACACAGCACGCAGAGCAGGACAGAAGACAATCCACACAACAAACCAGGTAAGGGAAGGGGTGCAGGAAGTTAAGTGACCAAATGTGAACTCAGTCTGTGGGCGCGCACTGGGATGAGCCCTGGGTCTGGTCCAGGTCAGCTCCTGGCACTTCCCGCTTCTGTTTAAGCAGTGAAGGATCTCAGTTCTGGTCAGAGATCAGTGGGGCAGAGCCTTGGCGGCAGTTGCCTGTTTTAAGTGGTCAGACACAAGGGGTCAAGTCTGAGGCATCTAACAGTTTGCTGCCAAAATCCTCCCCCTTTTAAAGGGATTTAATCACTATTGGGTCCCTGCAGACTTCCTGTGGTTCCGCTGCTATCAGTTCTAGGGCACAGCTGACCCTGGTCCTGCCATATCTCGGAGCTGGAGGACCTTAACTGCTTGCCTTGCTGCTTGACACGGGTTCCTGCTTGGCATGAGAGGCCCCATTTTGCTCTCTACAGAATTAAAAGGAATCTTCAGCATTTGTAGCAGCGCTTGCTAGAAGTTAGGGTTAAGCATGAGATTGAACGTGACTTGCGAATTTCATTTTACTTCAGAAAAATATTACTGTATACTTGATCTGAAGGATCAGCCTTCAGAGTCAGACTCAGTTGAGAGAGGACAGAAATAGTCTCTAAGCAGGTAATAGATGCGGGGCCACTGGACCTGACGTCACCCTCTTTATCAACTCTCCAACCGTTCTCTTTCCTTTCCCAATTTTCTCTTTCTTGTGTGGGGCAGCTTTACCTCTAGAGCTTCTCTTTTCACGTGTTCTGGATTTCGAATCATGATGACCTGAGATTTCCAATTTAGAAGAAACGAGGAGGAGGAAATTGTATAAGCTGAGCCATATTCACAATTGTTTTGTTTATACATGTGAATCTCTGGGTCATGAATGTGAAAGCAATGCTAGGCCTGAAGTTTCTTCACTGTTAGTATCTAAAAACACTAACTTTGGAAAGTAGGACACTCCAGAGGAATTTGTGATCATTTTGAGGAAAAACAAACCCACAAAACACCTTCAAACACATCCAGGATCTTACTCTTTTCTTCCAATACCAAACAGAAATGGATGGTATCTTAATTCTCTCTTTACAACTTACCTGAAGGGGAGAGGTCTAAAAATTCCAGTTTTGGGAATGCTTCCAGAAAAGAAAGGACCAAGGTTATGATCTCTCTTCTTAATAATAAACTGTCATTTTTAAGTATGGTCATGTCTCATATTAAAAAATTCCCTAGACATTTGTGCCCTGAAAATCTCTGAGTTGAGTGAGAGAAGCTTAATCCAAAATTGGCTGAGAACAAAATAGGACACGATTGAGTTACTTTGTTAACTAAACAGAAAGATTAAACTTATAAGAGACATCAACATGCCGAGACATTTTATAATCTAGAGAAAACAGAGTTTGCCTTTCAGCCTCTCCAACTTCAAATACTTTGCAATGAAGAAATGTGTCCCATGTCTTCACTCAATTTCCTACCCACCTCTGACTATAGGAAATAATTTGAAGGCAGTGGGAATCTCACCTTCCTGACTCAAATTACCTACCTAGAAATACCTTACCTCTTAATACTGAAGTAGACATTGTCATCCAAAGAGGGTTTACGCAAAGGTGTTTCTCATTTCTCCCATACTATTATGGAAGTGAAATTAAAATCTCTTTAGTGATTGAAAAAAAACACACACACACCTCAATTTTCTCATAAATTAAAACTTCAACCTATCCACTGTTAAAATAATATATAATTTTGGAATTAGGGCCTTGGTTTCATTTTTCCCCATCTTTTTTGATATGATTGACATATAGCATTGTGTAAGCTTAAGGTAGATAATGTAATATTTTGCTATACGTATATGTTGAGAAATGATTACCACAATAAGGGATTTCTTTTCTGTAAAGATGTACTGATGAACTTACTGATAAAGAGACAACACAAGTGGAGAGATTACCAAGGCATCACTAATGTAAAGGTGAAGAATTTCTTTCTTTTTTTTTTTATTTTTATTTTATTTACTTATTCATGAGAGAGAGAGAGAAAGAGAGAGAGAGAGAGAGGCAGAGACACAGGCAGAGGGAGAAGCAGGCCCCATGCAGGGATCCTGACGTGGGACTCGATCCTAGGTCCCCAGGGTCACGCCCTGGGCCGAAGGCGGCGCTAAACCGCTGAGCCACCCAGGGATCCCCAGGAATTTCTAATTTCAGAGCTGACTATCCATAATTGCCATTGCCTCTTACTGAGTGATCTGTTAAAAAGTCATTGCATTTCCTTTAGAATCAGTTAACTCCTTTCCAAGGGTAATGTCATCAATCGCCATAGGCAAGTGCGACTGGGAGTATTTGCAAAGTCTTATGCAGAGTGGACACGGGAGAGCAGAGGCGCTCAGGCCCACTGTTGATCCAAAGGGAAAGCGAAGTCTCATTTATGAAGGAGTCCGTGTCCTATACTTGATACTAAAGCTCCTACAGGGCAGGCGGGGTGGCTCAGCGGTTAGCGCCGCCTGCAGCCCAGGCCGTGACCCTGGAGACCTAGGATCCAGTCCCGCGTCGGGCTCCCTGCGTGGAGCCTGCTTCTCCCTCTGTTTTCCATAAATAAATAACATCTTTGGAAAAAAAAAACTTACTCTAATGTTAGATTTATGAAAAACTTCATTTTTAAAAGGTTTTTACTTCCTCGTGAGAGACACGGAAGCAAACAGGCTCCACGCGGGGCGCCGACGCGGGCCCCGATCCCGCGACCCCAGGATCCCGCCCCGGCCCCCGCGCCCCCGTGTCGGGCGCCGAGTCCGAGTCCGGGGAGGGGGCGCTCGGCCGGAGCCCCGCGGGCACACACTGCCCCCTGGTGGCGCGCCGGGGCCGCCGCAGCCCGCAGCCCGGCTCTTCCGGGACCCTGCAGAACGGCTCTCGGCTCTCGGAAGCCCTTTTTTTTTTTTTTTTAATTTAATTTATTTATTCATGAGTGACACAGAGAGAGGGAGAGACAAAGGCAGAGGGAGAAGCAGGCTCCATGCAGGGAGCCTAATGTGGGACTCGATCCCAGGACTCCAGGGTCACGACTGGGCCAAAGGCAGATGCTCAACCTCTGAGCAACCCAGGTGTCCCTTTTTTTTTTTTTTTTAAGACTTTATGTATTGGAAGCCTTTCTTTTTAAAGTTAAACATAAGTTTAAGAATCTGGCAAAAGCACACAGGAGAGTACCCAGGGGCCTGCGGGGAACATGGGCCCAGAACAGCCCGGCTGTAAAGACAAGCCCTGTGTGTCGGGGCCTGTGACGTCCAGGGACGATGATGAACCAGTGAAGCCGGAGACGCTGCTGCAGTATCTGCAGGACCTACCGCTTCTCTGAAGATCACAGAGGCCATTGGCATCATCAGCAAGATGACGTATGAGAAGACAACAACAGTGGTACAGGAGGTGACTGAATTCTTTGTGACGCTGTTCCAGTTTGGGGCCCCTCAGGCCCTGTTTGGGGTGCGCCGCATGCTGCCCCTCATCTGGTGTAAGGAGCCTGGGGTCCGGGAAGCTGTGCTCAGTGCTTACCGCCCACTTTACCTCAACCCCAAAGGGGACTCCACCAGAGCCAAGGCCCAGGCTTGGATTCAGGATCTCTCTTTGCTGCTAGTGGATGCCTCAGTTGGGACCATCCAGTGTCTCGAGGAAATTCTCTGTGAGTTCGTGCAGAAGGGTGAGCTGAAGCCAGCAGTGACCCAAGTGCTGTGGGGGCGGGAACCCAGGAGGTCCCCGCTCTCCTCTGGGGCGCTGTTCCTCTGTCATGCTTCTCGGGACGATGGCTCGAGGAAAACCAGAAATTGTGGGAAGCAACTTAGACACGCTGGTGGACATAGGGCCGGATGAGAAGTTTCCGCAAGACTACCGCTGGCCCAGCAGGTGTGCCATGCCATCGCCAACCTCTCTGACAGGAGAAAGCCTTCTCTGGGCAGTCACCCCCCCTTCCGGCTGCCTCGGGAACACGGGCTATTTGAGCGACTGCGGGAGGTGATCGCAAGAGGCCTTGTCCACCCAGACCCACTCTGGATCCCAAAGAGGTGGCCGTGGCCCTCATATCCCAACTGGCAGAGGGCCCCGACAGGCTCCGTGCCAGGTACTGCAGGGCCGTGCAAACAGGCCCCGGGGAATTTGGGAGAAGAGCAGCACCAGGAGGGCCCGAAGGACACCCCTGGGCTCCCCACTTTCCTGCTGATGAACCCGCTGTCCCAGGCCGGAGACGTGGCTCCGCAGCAGGTGGCACGTTTGGAACAGGCGGCGAGCGGGGAGCTCTGTGGGCGCCGGGCTCTTCAGGAGGAGCAGGAGCAGAAGCCTAAGGACTCAGACGAGGAGGAGGCCCGCCCGGCCCGGAGGCCACCGAGACCGCCGCGGAGGAGGAGCCGCAGAGGCTGAGCTCCCCGCCGCACCTGCGAGGGGCTGCCGGACGGCGAGCGGCCCTGCTGCCTTCGCTCCGCTTTTGCTCACGGTCTGCAACGACCCTGGCCCTGCAGCGGCCCTGAGCTCCCTGCAACGACCCTGGCCCTGCAGTGGCCCTGAGCTCCCTGCAGCGGCCCTGAGTTCCCTGCAGCGACCCTGGCCCTGCAGTGGCCCTGAGCTCTCTGCAGCGGCCCTGAGCTCCCGGCAACGACCCTGACCCTGCAGCGGCCCTGAGCTCCCTGCAACGATCCTGGCCCTGCAGTGGCCCTGAGCTCCCTGCAGCGGCCCTGAGTTCCCTGCAGCGACCCTGGCCCTGCAGTGGCCCTGAGCTCTCTGCAGCGGCCCTGAGTTTCCTGCAGCGACCCTGGCCCTGCAGCGACCCTGAGCTCCCTGCAACGACCCTGGCCCTGCAGCGGCCCTGAGCTCCCTGCAACGACCCTGGCCCTGCAGCGGCCCTGAGCTCCCTGCAGCGGCCCTGAGCTCCCTGCAGCGGCCCTGAGCTCCCGGCAACGACCCTGACCCTGCAGCGGCCCTGAGCTCCCTGCAACGATCCTGGCCCTGCAGCGGCCCTGAGCTCCCTGCAGCGGCCTCGCTTGCGGGGGGGCAAGTCCTGCACGGCCGGGCCAGGGCCCCGCCCCCAGCGCGGAGAGCCGCGGGCCTGGAGGGGGCGCACCCGGCCCTGAAGGACGCGGCGAAGGCGAGGGGCAGGCGAGCGAGGTGGCCGCGGCGCATCGCCCCTGCCGCCGGTCACTTCCCGGAGCTCCCCCAGGGCAGCGCCATCTGTGACCTCCTCCCGGATAGGGCGGGCGCCCGTCAGCCCCCGGGGGTGGGGCAGAGCCCTTCCGCGACCCCGCCGAGCCGCCGCCGGCCTCCCGCCTCCGCCCAGCCGGCCCGGCCGTACCCGCGGCGCCGCTCGGCTGCGACTGCTTCGGGGTGGACGGTCGGAGGAGCCCACCTCGGTGCTCTGCTGTCGGTCGCGGGCAGGGCTGTCATCGATGGATTTGAGCAGAAGCGTCGGGTCCGCCGCAGCAGGGGCTGGACGCAGTGGAAGGCCTGGAGGCGGGCCGCGGGGTGCCAGGGAGCCCCACCCACCGAACCTCCCGTTTCCAAGCGGCACCAGCGTCTGGCCTCTGCGGCCTCCCCAGACGGTGACTCTGTCACCCCCAAATCCTGCCGTACCGCCCATCGGCCTCCAGATACCCGACAGCGAGTTTCCAAAAATAAACCCAGAATTGTCTTCTCAAGTGCTGAGTCCAGCGAGGAAGGGCTTTCGGCAGAGAGGACAGAAGATGAGACACCCAAGACCACACCCATCCGCCGAGCACCTCTCCGAAGGCCCTAAGAGGTCACCCTCCCTGTCCCCGTCCCTGCTTGCGGGTGTCTTGCGGGGTGACCTTGAAGTCCGTTGCTCCTGTGAAGCACTTGTCTGTCTTCCTTTCTTTTTTTAAATTTTTTATTTATTTATGATAGTCAAAGAGAGAGAGAGAGAGAGAGGCAGAGACACAGGCAGAGGGAGAAGCAGGCTCCATGCACCGGGAGCCCGATGTGGGATTCGATCCCGGGTCTCCGGGATCGCGCCCTGGGCCAAAGGCAGGCGCCAAACCGCTGCGCCACCCAGGGATCCCCCTTTCTTTTTTTAAAGCCTAACTGAGCAGGATTGAGCTGCTTTCACTGGATGGTGTCTGCCACTTTTGTTTCCTACTGAATAAATGTTTTTATATGTTAAAAAAAAAAATCTGGCAAAAAAAGGGGGGAAAAAGCAAGCTTAATTGCTTCCCAAGTTTTTTTTTTTTTTAAAGATTTTATTTATTTATTCATGATAGTCACAAAGAGGCAGAGACACAGGCAGAGGGAGAAGCAGGCTCCATGCTGGGAGCCCGACGTGGGATTCGATCCCGGGTCTCCAGGATCGCACCCTGGGCCAAAGGCAGGCGCCAAACCACTGCGCCACCCAGGGATCCCATGCTTCCTAAGTTTTTAATGATGGTCTTTTGTGACCTTCCTGAAATGATTAGATGCCTTTTTTTTTTTTTTTTTTAAAGATTTTATATATTTATTCTTGAGAGACGGAAGAGAGAGAGATTGAGAGAGAGAGAGAGAGAGAGAGAGAGGCAGAGACACAGGCAGAGGGAGCCTGGTGCGGGACTCCATCCCCGGTCTCCAGGATCACACCCTGGGCTGCAGGCGGCAGGAAACTGCTGAGCCACCCGGGCTACCCTGATTAGATGCTTTTTAACTGAAGAATTCTGTTTAGAATATAAAAGAATTACCATGTTCCATAGAAGTCCAATACTTTGAATAATTGATACCGTTTTGATGTGAATTCTAACTATCTTGAATCCCCTGACCTCTCACCATAGAGGAGATACTGTATCTTTGTCCAAATGATGGAGAACCCTTTGTAGTTACAAGATGGCAAACGGCAGCACCCACATCAGGGAACTTGCCCAGTACCACCTAGTTCTTTTCTTACACCATGGAATTATAGGAAGAAGATAATGCTGAGTTAGCCATCAGGATGCCTGCATCTAAAAATCTGTTACGTTGGATAAGGCACTTAGATCCCATTTTTTTTTTTAAGATTTTATTTATTTATTCATGAGAGACACACAGAGAAAGAGAGAGAGGCAGAGACACAGGCAGAGAGAGAAGCAGGCTCCATGCAGGGAGCCTGATGTGGGACTTGATCCCAGGACTTCAGGATCATGCCATGAGCCGAAGGCAGGCACTAAACCACTGAGCCATCCAGGAATCCCCAGATCCCAATTTTTTTTAGAAGTGTGTAAAAGGGGTTTGTGTGTGTGTGTGTGTGTGTGTGAGAGAGAGAGAGAGAGAGAGAAAAGAAAAAGATTTGGGATATGCTAGAAGCCTATAAAAATCAAGCTAATTATAAAATTAGGATAAACAGTTTTACTGATCAAACTGAGTAATATTCTAAAAGGATAAATTTAGTGTAAATAAAAACAAAGACTACTTCACACAGTAGATGGTCTCTAAAACCTTAAACGGTAAAGCACAAAATGTTAAGTTCAATTACTGTTGAAATAATACAAGGGCTCTGTTAACAGGTTGTTGTTGTTGGTTTTTTTTAATGGGGGAGGGACAGAGAGGGAGAGAGAACCTTAAGCAGGCTCTGCGCCCAGCTGGAGCCCCACACAGGGCTCCATCTCACACCCTGAGATCATGACCTGAGCTGAAATCAAGAGTTGTATACTTAACCCGCCAAGCCACCCAGGTGCTTCTATATAACAGGTTTTTATGGCAGAGGTGGGGAGACTTTTTGTGGATCTCTAATCTACAGACAGAAAAGTGTGTAACTCATATGTGTGCAGCTCAAGTACAATTGACCTTGTACAACACTGAGGTAAGGGGATGCCAACCCTTTGCAGTCAAAAAGCCACATAGGACTTTTGATTCTTCCAAATTTTATTTTAATTCATGAGCGAGAGAGACAGAGAGGCAGAGACACAGGCAGAGGGAGAAGCAGGCTCCACACAGGGAGCCCGATGTGGGACTGGATCCCAGGACTCCAGGATCACGCTCGGGGCTGAAGGCAGGCACCAAACCGCTGAGCCACCCAGGGATCCCTGACTCTTCCAAATTTTAAATACTAATAGCCTATTGTTGACAGGCAGCCTCACCAATAACAAATAGTTGATTAACACATATTTTGTATGTTATACATATTATCTACTGTATTCTTACAATAAAGTAAGCTAAAGAAAAGTGTTAAGAAAATCATAAGAGCAAATACAGTACTGTAAAAAATCCACATGTAAGTGGACCTATGTCTTTAAAATTTAATGAATTAGGGACACCTGGGTGGCTCAGTGGTTGAGCATCTGCCTTCAGCTCTGGGAGTGATCCGGGATCCAGGATCAAGTCCCACATGGGGCTCCCTGTGAGGATCCTGCTTCTCCTTCTGCCTGTGTCTCTGCTTCTCTCTCTCTGTGTATCTCTCATGAATAAATAAATACAATCTTAAAAAAAATTATTGCAAATTTTCTGGCTTGGTTAAAGTAAGAACAAATTTTATAATTCATAATTTTATACTTACATTTTAAAGACTCATTTAAATTTTTTAATTCCTTTAAATTATTTTAAAAGATTTTATTTATTTATTCATTAGAGACACACACAGAGAGAGGCAGAGACAGAGGCAGAAGGAGAAGCAGGCTCCTCGATCCCAGGATCCCAGGATCATGACCTGAGCCGAAGGCAGACGCTCAACTACTGAGCCAACCAGGTGTCCTTGCAATGAATTTACTGTAGGAAAAGACATTGGGGTTTGAAGCTGATGGCCAAGAAAGAATTCTTGAGATGTCTTTGGCGCAAAACGGTGGTTTTATTAAAGCACAGAGACAGGATCTGTGGGCAGAAAGAGCTGCACCGGTGTCATGAGGGGTGGTCATCATATATCTTCAAGTTGAGAAGGAGTCAGGGAGATAGTACATCTCTAAGGAATTTTGGAAACAGAGTTTCCAGGACCTTGAGGGGGCTACCTATTGTTAGGAACAGGTCATTTATTACCATCTAATAAAACCTTAGGCATGAGACCCTTCAGATATGTATCGGTGGGCCATATGCTTGGGGGATGATTATCAACATCTATCTTGGAGGGTAGAGATAAAGGAGGTTTCCAAAGGAATTTTTATATGTTAGACTTACAGGATCCTGGGAGTCAGGCTGAGATTTGCCTTTTGCTCTTAGCAGGTATTAAACTGAGGCAGCTGAGTTCCTGGAGGAATGTCGCTCTGCCTGTTTCAAGGACTTGTCAATGGGCTGTAAGTAGTAAGGAAACTTAATAATTTTTCTTTTGCCTTTGTTTCCCACATCAGAATTTAGACAATATAAACGTTGAGCTCTTGTTTTCCCAAGATTTAGCTCTGGAACGTCAAAAAATTTTAATTTGGAGGAAAAACCACTGATTAACATAAGTGAGTTCATTATTGTACATCTCTGCTCACATCTGGGAAACGAGCTCACATTAAAAATACTATACCTGGGAAGTGATAAAAATATTCTGTGTCCATTAGTTGTTAGTCCTGGTTCCTGATGACCATGAAACCAGTGCATCAGCCTTGGATTGCACACCTCTGCACCCTAATCTCACTTAGACCGCTGTTATTTGGGTTCTATCACAACATCAGACTTAATCCTGATATACTATGGGTCACGTTCATGAATGTTTACTGCCCTACAGTGTAGGTATTACCATCCTCTTGTTTTTACAAACAAGAGGATGTTTTTGAAGAAACAAAAACTCAGGCAACTGATCAACTTTGGAAAGAACAAGTGGGCCAGATTACAGGGGATTCCAAATGTCCTCTGAGCAATGATGGGATAGAATCAGTGTTCAAGAGAGGTTTTCCTCATAGTTCTATGAGGGATGAAGTAAGTTGTGACCAACTCAGGAATAATTATATTAGTCTAAGGAAAAGACAAGAGTGTGAACAGAAAGAGGTAATAGAAGAGAACCTAGTCAGGTAAAGTGAGACTTTGTGATCCATCAAATGTGATGTGCTATCAACAGGAATCTTTTTGTATAAGAAAAAGTGGCTAAGAAGACTTAGTGCTTAGTTTTGCACTTTCAAAATCTATCAGCTACAATCAATATTAGCAGTAAACATTTGCAGAGTGAAGTGCCGTATCTGTTAGTGACCTTCTATAGATATTAACTTGCTCCTTTTAGGATTCTCCATGCCTGGGGGTGAATCCTGACTTCTTACCAAAATCCACAGGTAGCAACTTTGACAGCACAGCTGGTCATCTCTTAATTTTTTTTTTTTTAAGATTTAATATATTCATGAAAGGGAGAGAGAGAGAGGCGAGGCATGCAAAAGCAGGGGGAGAGACAGAGGGAGAGGGAGAAGCATACTCCCTGCTGAGCAGGGACACCCCCCCCCCCCACCCATGTGGGGCTCCATACCAGGACCCTGAGATCATGACCTGAGCCAAAGGCAGATGTTTAACCAACTGAGCCACCCAGGCTCCCCTCTCTCAACCATTCTTATCCTCATTATCTGACTCTTTACTGCCTCACTTTGATAGGACATTTATATTTGTAAATGTATCCAAATTGTGTCACCTAACCCATGCTTGGCACTTGGGGTCTGAATATTTAGCAAGAAAAAGATCAGTCATCTTATTCAGGCAGATGGCTGCAGACACGGCATTCTGACCAGGTGATAGGGGGTTATGTCTAGATCTAAGCAGAACAAGATCTAATGTTTTCTGTAATCAGATGACACTGATAACAGTCATGCTTGACCTATGGGTGGATGATGGCAAGAAATGTGAGGACAAGAACAGAAAACTGCAATTTTGAGGATCTTTGAGAGAGAGATGATTTGTTGTAGCAAGACCAGAGGTTGAGTCTTGGTTCTGTAATTTGTGTTGTGTGATGTAGAGCAAGACACTTTATCAATGTTCTCATTTATAAAATGAGTATAATACATTCAGTATAAAATTGACTATTATATGGTAGGGGTTCATAAATGTTTATTAAGTCTGAATTTTTTTATTCCAACTAATTGGCTATTAAGTTGAACCAAAATGGATAACATACATAATAGCAACCAAAAACATAAAAATTACGAAGAATTTCAGCAAGCTAAAATTTTTTTGAATGCAGACAGCCTATATTTTTAGATGAGATGAAATATTGTTAATGTCAGTTCTTATCACATTGACACATACTGTGAATATAAGTTTAGTAAAAATAGTAAGGGAATACTTTTTGGATATGTAAAAGTACTTAGGAAGAACAAAGAGAGGGGTATATAAAACAGGATTTCAAAAAGGAGAGTAGGAAATTAGTAAGAAATAGCTCTAAAAATATTAAAATAAGATATTATAATAGTTAAATGAATAAATAGGCATAAATAACTAATATATCCCAGAAATTAAATAATTATAAAAAGGAATCACTATATATGTCATATTCAATTCATGAGTTTGGAATATAACAGTTTGGAAAAAACCTAAGTCATGTCTCACCTCATTTCTAGATCCTGGTATAAAACACAAAAATATAAAATCAGGGGATCCGGGATCCCTGGGTGGCGCAGCGGTTTAGCGCCTGCCTTTGGCCCAGGGCGCGATCCTGGAGACCCGGGATCGAATCCCACGTCGGGCTCCGGTGCATGGAGCCTGCTTCTCTCTCTGCCTCTCTCTCTCTCTCTCTCCCTCCCTCTCTGTCGATCATAAATAAATAAAATATTAAAAAAAAAATAAAATAAAATAAAATCAGGGGATCCCTGGGCGGCGCAGTGGTTTAGCGCCTTCCTTTAGCCCAGGGCGCGATCCTGGAGACCCGGGATCGAATCCCACGTTGGGCTCCCGCTGCATGGAGCCTGCTTCTCCCTCTGCCTATGTCTCTGCCTCTCTCTCTCTCTGTGTGACTATCATAAAAAAAAAAAAAAAAAAAAAAAGTCTCAACTCTGACTTTAAAAAAAAAATCAGGGGATCCCTGGGTGGCGCAGCGGTTTAGCGCCTGCCTTTGGCCCAGGGCGCGATCCTGGAGACCCGGGATCGATTCCCACGTCGGGCTCCCGGTGCATGGAGACTGCTTCTCCCTCTGCCTGTGTCTCTGCCCCCCTCTCTCTCTCTCTCTCTCTCTCTCTCTGTGACTATCATAAATAAATAAAAATTAAAAAAAATCAGAAGGAAAAACTTATTAAATTATTGAATGAGGCTGATTAAATTTTGAATAAATAGAAGAGTTCATGAAGATAAATCTGAAGATTTGACTGAAGAGTAATTAGCTTTTGTAAGTTAAACAAAAAACCTCTAACCAAAAAAAAAAAAAAAAAAAACCAAAAACCTCCAAACAAGATAACAAAGCAAATATTAAGAAAAAAATTGTAGCCAAAATGATATAGTATCAGTATTAATAATTCAAGGCTTGTACAAATGGAAAAAACAAGCAAACTAAACAACCTGCTTGAGTTTATTATTTTGGCACATTGAGGATATATAAAAATAAGTTTTGTCAAGTTTGACAAATTCACTCATAAAAACTGATAGAAATTTGGATTTCCAAGTTACTACACCTTTTACCTGAAGATAAAGATACGTATCTGCAGTAAAAATGAACCAACAGTAATTAAAGGCAAGACTAGATGGATCAACTTGGGTCATTTGATGTTATTTTTATAATTAAAAGTGAGACAAAAAGAAAAAGTTAAATGGGGTGCCTGCGTAGCTCAGTCGGTTAAGCATCCAGCTTAGGTCATGATCTCAGGGTTCTGGGATTGAGTCCCACTTTGGGCTCCACGCTCAGTGGAAAGTCGTCTTGAATTCTCTCTTTCCCTCTCCCTCTGCGCCCCCTCCCCCCACTCATCTCTCTCTCTCAAATAAATAAATGAACCTTCTTTTAAAAAAACATAGGGGGGATCCCTGGGTGGCGCAGCGGTTTGGCGCCTGCCTTTGGCCCGGGGCGCGATCCTGGAGACCCAGGATCGAATCCCACATCGGGCTCCCGGTGCATGGAGCCTGCTTCTCCCTCTGCCTATGTCTCTGCCTCTCTCTCTCTCTGTGTGACTATCATAAATAAATAAATAAAAATTAAAACAAACAAACAAAACAAAACAAAACAAAAAAACATGGGGCAGCCCGGGTGGCTGAGCGGTTTAGCGCCACCTTCAGCCCAGGGCGTGATCCTGGAGACTCGGGATCGAGTCCCACGTCGGGTTCCCTGCATGGAGCCTACTTCTCCCTCTGCCTGTGTCTCTGCCTCTCTCTCTCTGTGAATAAAAAATATTCACAGAAGAAGGAAAAAGGAAAGGAAAGGAAAAAGAAAGGAAAAAGGGAAGGGAAGGAAAGGAAAGGGAAGGGAAGGGAAAAAGAAAATATAAAAAAAAAACATGAAACAATCTTTCTGGCCACTTTTAGGAGGCACACATCTATATCACATCTGTTCTGGCCTATAGTATTTGCCTTTAGCAAGTTAATAAAAGATAAAAAAAAAATTCATGGTATAGTAAAAGGTTTCAAGAAATACCAGGTGAGTATATAGTTGCTAACAGATTTAATTATACATCAAGTTTATTTTGCTCCTAATTTCAATATGGCTAATTAAATAAATTACCAAACAGCCTAAAATTCTTCCTCTTCGTTTCTGCCCCCTCACATCCTGCAAAAAAAAAAAAGTACCCAAAATAAGCAAGCCCTGAATAAATGGTAATGGTCAACAAATTAGTTAATTGGTAAATAATGGAATGAAATAAAATATGGTCCTTTAGAAAAGATTTTTATTTTCTTGGCACACAGACAGAAAAATGACATTTTCTTACTAGATATAGCAGTTGAAGACATATTGGAAATGGATTACAATCTAGGTTATAATGTCCACAGATATGATGGCAGATCTCATGTTTCCTCAACTATCTCTGAAACTTATTAAATTATCACAGCATATTGGTTATACTGGCAAACTTTTCATGTTAAAGAGTCAGATTGATTTGGATTAGCAAAGAACCAAGGCACAGAACCATCATCAACATGTAATACAATGGTACCTCATCCAACATCACTCAGGAATGAAGCATTGTATTTAAATGTTCTTTAGTCATATGACGTTTATCCCTCTAAAGTCTAAAACTGTTATTTTAACTACCTTTGATGAAATAAGTCTAACATGCCTTCTTAAACTTTAAAATAGACCATGCAGATAATCACAATGTTCTTTCCCTAATATTCCTTATTGGAATATCAATCCACTTAATTTTCTAGTACAACATGATACCCTTAAAAATTACTGAGATGGGTAATTGCCCTACAATCCGATATGGCTATGTTTTAGAAATTCTCATTATCTATCTATCCATCCATCCATTCATTCATCCCATTTAACTATCAGCTATCACTTGCTTTCATTAAATACACTGGTTTTCAGTTATTTTTACCACCTTTAATAAAAGAAAGTATGGTAGACCAACATAACTGCAAAAACCTTTGATGACTAATGGTTCTCTTTCAAAGAAGGTTATTCCTTGTAACTGCATAGGTTAGAGAAGTGTATACATTGAACAATGAAGAAGGAAGGGACACTTGGAAACCAGTGAGTTTATAGATAGTGATCATATTACTATCATAACTGCCCTTAAATTTGTAGGATTTAATCTGCTTTATATTGGGAAACCAAAAAAGTACGCTAGTTAAAACTATTTCTAAAGTCAGCGTTGAAGAAGGGTGTGTAGGACACATTAAGTGGCATGAGCTTTTGAGTGTAGGAATATCTTAAATAAATAAAACATCACATATTTTTGCTACCTAGAAGTTTTAATTTACTTCTTTTTCTTATTTTTATTTCTTAAAATGGTTGGGTATGTGACTTTTAATTGAGAAAAGTGTTACTGTACCATTATTTCATTAACTATAAATACACCACTGAATAATATTAAATAGCAATGAAAGGGTTTTTACAACTATTTTCTTTCAACCAGAAGTATAATGATTTTATATAGGTATCTTCTTGAGACAAAAACAGTAAAACAATAAAAAATTCCATCTGAAGTATTATTCAAAAATATTAACTCATATAAAGGTTAAAAACCTTTTTCTTTTTATGACTTTGCAGAATTAAGGTCATGAGAAAAATTTTAAATTATTCTATCGAATTCAAGATAACTACTAAATTCATGTATTTTTATTATATTAAGATTGTTCTCAATGCTAAGCTTGTCAATGTAGGTTTTAGGTAATAGGAAACTAGCATCTACTATGATCCATCAATATGCTTTTACAAACTAATAAAATAAGTTTTAGAAAATTAATATAGCATGTTTTTCTTTGACCAACAATATACATTTTGAGAATGTAAATCATCTCATAGTAGGAAATAGGACCTCAAGATTAATTTTATAATCTTATAAAACAGTTTTTAGGAAATAAAATTCTTAAATGCTTGTGTTTTTTCATATATCCTATGTAGGCATCATTAACATAAGGAAATTATGGCAAATATTAAAATATTAATTAAAATATTAATATTAAATACCCACCACACATTAATATATTAGTGAAGTAAAAGCACACAATGAACATCTGTGCTCCATTTCTGAATATAACATTGTAGATAGACACTTCCGTGATTCAATACTTAGTATTTATCAAATGCTGTGTGGGAAGTGCTAGTAATAATATACTAAAAGGTGAGAACATTTGTTAACTACAGTATATTCAGTAGGTATTTTTACTAAAGAAAATATAATACCAAGATTTAAGGATACTTTTCCATTTCATTCATTATTACATTCTCATATTTCATTTTCACTTATGTACAGTAGATTACATGATTTTTATTTTTTAATCTCTGGATTTCAAATTCTTAATTTCTAGGCATTTCAAGAATACTTCCTGAATTCAAAAGAAAAACATCCTATTGGTAATGATAGTTTTTCTTTCTGATTCAAATCAAAAGCTACCTCTGTCCATTAAAGAAAAAAAAAACAACAACAAAAATGCTTTTAAAGTATCACCTAATTGGGCATCAATATCATATGAATGAGATTTTTAAAATGACTCAAGTCTGTGCATATAAAGCATTTACATTATATTTTGACCTTGCATTCCATAATATAAGTGATTGTATACTTAATACATATTCATGAATCAACTATAAGTCATAGAGTGTTTCAAGAACAGTAGCGATTGACCAGGCTTGTGTTTCACAGCTGAAAGGACAGTATTGGCCATTCTCATTGGTCAGTTCAGGAAGTCCTTTCCAAGGGGATCTTAAAAAAAAAAAGAAAAGACATTTTATGAGATACAATATAACACGTCTCTTGTTTGGATTAACAAAATACACTTGGCATTTTTTCCTTCTAGTATAGAAAAACAATCATATATAGCTATTTGCTACAAAATAAAACAAGATATCCTAAAGATCTATGTATGTAAAGAATTTAGACTGAAATTATTCTTGGATATTCAATCTTTGGAATTTAAGACTTTGAAACACAGAAGATTCCTTTTATGTATTAAAAACAGAAGAGGGCAGCCTGGGTGGATCAGAGGTTTAGTGACACCTCTGGCCCAGGGCATGATCCTGAAGACTCAGGATCGAGTCCCATGTCGGGCTGCCTGCATGAAGCCTGCTTCTCCCTCTGCCTGTGTCTCTGCCTCTTTCTCTCTCTCTATTTCTCATGAATAACTAAATAAAATCTTTAAAAAAACCCAAACAAAAAGAAGGGATGCCTGGGTGGCTCAGAGGTTGAACGTCTGCCTTCAGCTGGGGGCATGATCCTGGAGTCCCGGAATGGAGAGTCCCACATATGGCTCTCTGCATTGAGCCTGCTTCTCCCTCTGCCTGCTGCTTCTCCCTCTGCCTGTGTCTCTGACTTTCTCTCTGTGTCATAAATAAATAAATAAAAATAAATAAATAAATAAATAAATAAATAAATCTTAAAAAGAAAAGATTCTCTCAAACCTCCCCCCCCAAAACCTAGAAGAAACTACCATGCCAAGCAATATATAGACAATTATCTTCTCCGGTCTAATTTTATTACTTTCACATGAAGTTTAAGTTTTTTTTTTTTTTATGATAGTCACACAGAATGAGAGAGAGAGAGAGAGAGGCAGAGACACAGGCAGAGGGAGAAGCAGGCTCCATGCACCGGGAGCCCAACGTGGGATTCGATCCCGGGTCTCCAGGATCGCGCCCTGGGCCAAAGGTAGGCGCCAAACCGCTGCGCCACCCAGGGATCCCAAGTTTCACATGAAGTTTATGAAGCTCAAATTGTAATTATGTAGACGTATTACATTTGATTTTGATAAAATTGTAAAACTAACATAGAATAATGAAAATTAGGAAAGCAATGCCAATTAAAAACAATCTGAATTTCTTTTTTTTAATATTTATTTATTTATTTATTTATTTATTTATTCATTCAGAGAGAGAGAGAGAGAGAGAGAGAGAGAGGCAGAGGGAGAAGCAGGCTATGTAGGGAGCCTGACATGGGACTCGATCCTGGGTCTCCAGGATCACACCCTGGGCCAAAGGCAGGCGCCAAACCGCTGAGCCACCCAGGGATCCCACAATCTGAATTTCTATAGTAATCTGTCATTCTACCGAATATTACACAGTATTTATTGTACATTTATTATATTCTAATACTTAATGATTTATTTACATTATCTCATTTATGCTTATAGTAACCCTGTAATATAAGTACCATAATCGTTCCTATTCATAGATCAGTAAGAGGTTTACGAGGTTAACAACTTGTCCCAGGTCTCACTATCAGAACACAGTGTTGTTATCAAATCTATTCTTACTTTCAGTATAATCTCTTAAGTATGAAACATAAAGTTCAGAAATCCTGGAATATCTCCTTTTTAAAGTTGGGTTATGGGAATGTGTTTCACCATTATGCTTTGTAACTCATGGCTCTAGGGAGAGTATATGTTACATTTTACTCTTCTGCAGGTATTACATATTTTATAATTAAATGAAAAAGATAATTCCCTTAGGTAAATACGAGATTTTAGATAATAACTAATAATAATACCAGCTAGTTACCACATTTAAAAAGCTGTCACAGGGAAATAGAAAATAGAAAACTTGCTTCCAAGTGTTCATGGTACTTCACAGAGTAAAACGCCAAATTACTGAAGTTGGGTACCAGGGTATCATAATCAGTTGAATTGTGTCTCTCTCAAAATTCATATGTTGAAGTCCTAACCCTCAGTACCTTAGAATGTTAACTTACTTGGATATAAGGTTGTTATAGATATAATTAGTTATGATGAGGTCACACTGGAATAGGATGGGACCATAATCCAATATGACTGGTGTCTTTATAAAATGGGGAAATTTGGTCACAGAAATGCACACAGGGAGAAAGCCATGTGAAGACTGGACTTACGCTGTCACAAGTCAAGGGATTATCAGAAGCTAGGAGAAGGGCTGGGAGAGATCCTTCCCTAGTATCGTCAGAGGGAGCATGGCCCTGCCAACACTTTGATTTCAAATTTCTGTCCTCTAGAACTGTGAGACAATAAGACCATATTTAAACTGTTCAGTTTATAGTGCTTTGTATGGCAGTTCTAGCAAACTAATATAGTACTGAAATTAAGGGACAAAAACTTACAGAACCATTGATATGCTGCTCATAATTGTATGTGGAACTAGAACATGGGAACATATCCATACTGGTAGAAAGAAATCTTTCCCTTACTTTCCGAAAAATTCACTCCTCAAGTCATTAGGTGGGACAAAGAAGGTTGGTGACCACAGTTGGGGAGGAGAGGAAAGAAGGGTAGAAGGAATAGCACAAGGTGGGATGCCACAGCCTGAGGGCTATGAAGAAAGTTCACACCAAGAGTGGGGGTGTCCCAGAACCCAAGTGGTACAAGGAGGGAATCCACACATAAGTGTGACCTAGTGTGGGGTTGTCATGCCCAGGAAGGGTGAAGAGGTCATCTATGTCTTGGGGCACCCTGGCATGGGGTGTCAGAGCCTGAATAGGGTGAGTTCAGTCTATCCGGTAATGATAGCAGAGTGTGGGGAGTAGCTTACTGTTGGAAAAGGGAATTACAAATAGGAAAAGCTAAAAAACAAAATTAAACATTGAGTGGAACTGGTGTGGATGTAGGTTTTCAATATATAGAGATAAAAAAGTACCCAGAGATATAGATCTCTCTCTGTGTGTGTATGTATTATACATATTTCTTAGCTTTATCTGCTGGAAGGCACAGTAACAATAATTCCCCAAGAGCAATAAATATACCAAGTATTTAGATCTGTTTTTTTTAATGTATGTATATATGCATGTATGTATTTATTTCTTTTTAAATAATTTATTATTATTATTTTTTTAAAGATTTTGTTTATTTATTCATGAGACATAGAGAGAGAGAGAGGCAGAGACACAGGCAGAGGGAGAAGCAGGCTCCACGCAGGGAGCCCGACGCAGGACTCGATCCCAGGACCACGCCCTGAGCTGAAGGCAGGCGCTCAACTGCTGAGCCACCCAGGCACCCCTAGAATTTACTTTTTTAGAGTAATCTCTACACCCAATGTGGGGCTTGGACTCACAGCCCTGAGATCAAGAGTCACATGCTCTATTGCCTGAGCCAGCCAAGTGTCCCTGGATCTGGGCTTTTAAATAAGATTCTTCACAAACACAAAAAGTAAACAAACCAGGGACAGAACTGCCCACCTAGGCTAGGGCAAGAAAAGTAAGATATGAGCTTAAAACATCTTATTAGGCCAGAAAGCAAAGGTCTTCCACTTCTGACAAACATGGAATAATGTAGACAGAAGCTCCCTTGCGCCTGAAACAATGGACAAGGAGAATGAAGCAGTAATCTTCAAGATGCTGGATATTAGGCAACAAAGAACAGTGATCCCTAAGAAATGAGAAGAAAATGCAAGGAACCCTGTAACTACCATACTTTCTGGCTCGAGGGAGTTTCCAGGATCTGACACGGGAAAGGGAAAAGGTAGAGCCTGGCAGACTCCTGGAGTTGAAGAAATGGAACAGATAGTCCAGGAAGACCAAGGCTACTAGAATTTTCAGGACAGAGTACAAAAAAAGGAGAGAACTCTGGAGATATGCAGAAGGTCCCACTCAACTATTCGCCTATCGATCAGTCAATACACAAGAGTAAACTAATGAAGGATGGGGAAAGAATTACCTGAAGAATTAAACTTGTACCTGACATTTACAATGGGTCAGGAACAGTGCTCATTTCTACCAGCCAGGTTTGAAAACTTCGTAATTTTAGGGATATGGGATAAAGAACTCAGGCCATGACTCATTAGTGGAGAATAATTAGCTCTACACTAAATCCTGCTCTGGGTCAGACCCAACAAAGCTTAAAATCAAAATCTGAAGGGATCAAACTGTTTGCAAATAACTGCATTGCAAAACAAAGTCCAAGAATATTTATAGAAATACAAAAAAAGCTGATACCAAAACACAGGTAAAGAACAGGATAAAACAATCCATAAGAAGGGAATCATCATAAATGAAATCAACCCAGATATCAATTAGCAGACAAAGACATTAAAATAGTTACTGTAACCATATTCCATATGTTCAAAATATTCAACAGAGACACGGAAGATATAAAAAAGACCACAATCAAACTTCAAGAGATGAAAACAATGTGTAAAACGAAAAATTTACTTAATGGAATTAGTGGAACATTAGAGAGTAAGGGTGAGTAAGGATGATAGCAGATTTACTGTCAAAACAATGCCACACTTCAATGCACTGAAAGAAAAAACTTGTTAACATTGAATTCTCTGTACAACAAAAATAACTTTCAAATATGAAGGCAAAATAAAGACTTTGCTGACATATAAGACCTTTTTTTTTTTTTTTTTGACATATAAGACCTTAAAGAATTTATCAAGAGTAGGCTTGCACTATAAGACATTATAGAGGAATTCCTTAGGCAAAAGAAAATGATACCAGATGGAAATAGATATTCACACACAGAGGAACACTGGAAATGGCAACTATGTGAGTAGTTGCCTAAGACTTTTTTCTGTATTATTTAAATATCTAAGAAAAATAACTGATGGCAAAACAAAAATAGTAACAATGTTGTGCGGGGCTATAATGTTTGCGAAGCAAAATAGATGACAATAATAGCACAAAAGGGAGAAATGGAACTATACTATTTTAAGATTATTATACTATACTTGAAGGTATACTGGAGGGTAAACTATGATAAATTATAAACGTAAAGCAACAATTTAAAAAAGTAGCTAATTAGCCAAGAAAGGAGATAAAACGGAGTAAATATATGCCAAATAATAAATATCCAGGGACCCATGGGTAGCTCAGCGGTTGAGCATCTGCCTTCGGCTCAGGGCGTGATCCTGGAGTCCCAGGATGGAGTCCCACATCAGGCTCCCAGCGGGGAGCCTGCTTCTCCCTCTGCCTATGTTTCTGCCTTCTCTCTGTGTCTCCCATGAATAAGTAAATAAAAAAATCTTAAAAAAAAAAATCCAGTCCAAAAGAAGCAGAAAAAGAGGAAAAAGCTAACAAAACCCAGAATAAACAGAAAACAGATTTCTACTTAATAATATAATCACATTAAGTATAAATGGCCTGAACTTTCCAAATAAAAGTCAGAAATTATCAAGCTGCATAAAAAAGCAAGTCCTCATTACATGCTTCTATGTACAAGAAACCTACCTTAAACATAAAGACACAAGTAGGTTAAAAGTAAAGGATGAAGAAATATATAGTGTGGTAAAAACTAATCGAAAGAAACCTGACATGCTTATATTACTATCAAAGTGAATTCTTTTTTTTTTTTTTTAAAGATTTTATTTATTTATTCATGACAGACACAGAGAGAGAGAGGCAGAGAGACACAGGCAGAGGAAGAACCAGGCTCCATGCAGGGAGCCTGACGTGGGACTCGATCCCGGGTCTCCAGGATCACACCCAGGGCTAAAGGTGGCGCTAAACCGGTAGGCCACCTGGGCTGCCCTATCAAAGTGAATTCTGAAGCAAAGATACATTGCCAGTGATAAAGAAGGTCATTTCATAATGATAAGAGGGTCAATTCATGAAACTAAAACTTCTGCATCTCATAATAGCTTTCAAAGTAAATGAAGCAAAATCTGTTTCCCCTCTGGCAACCACATAAGTCTTTAAATCAGTTAACTCAAAAGGCCCAGCCTAAGTACTTTTAGTTTTTATATTTCTTCTGTTTTAAGCATACCCAAAATATCCACTATATTTAAAAAATCAAAGACTATTCCACATGTGTAAATTATATAATATCATGTCCTTAAATTAAGATAAATAACCTAAAATAGTTAAAGGAAGATGAAAATTATATCATTGAACTTGTCATGTTAAATAAGAGTAAAGTTTTCAAATTTCATTGGGATACCTAGAGTATACAGGAATGAATTTTAAGGAACTGTTATTTACCTAATATTTAATAAACTGACTAAACACTAGATGAAAATTACATGCCCCCTGACGCCTTACCTCTCAAGATGAACATAATGTCGGGAAAGAATGTTTTTAACCAAAAACACAGTCTTGGCATTGGCCTCTGGACCCATCAATTTAGAAAAATATAATTTTGCACGAAGAAAATACCCAACGGGCCACAGCCACTCCTAAAAAAGAGGATTTAAAAGGAAAGGAAAAAAAAAGAGCTGTGAATATTTATTAAGTTATTTGGAAAATAATTTCAACTGAAAACTCTGAAAAGAGAAACGAAATTCTTACAGGTCCTTGGTGATAATTGAAACCTTTAGCAAGATTGTAGTTGTCATTGTCTAAGGCATTGTCATAAATTCCACAATAAACCATATCGCTGCAAAATGATTGAAATTTAGGTTAGAAAAAGATCAAATATTACATAAGAAGCATTAGAAAGATTTTTCAATAGCAAAAGTAAGAGAAATGATCAAATAATTTTGCCTTCCAAGTCTATAGAATAAGCAAGCTCATTATCTATTTAACCATAAATTAGTATATACTGGATTCAGAATTTTTTTTTACAACCTGTCTTAAAAATTAATTAATTAATAAGTAAACTCTAGGCTCAATGTGGGGCTTGAACTCATGACCCTCAGATCGAGTCACATGTTCTACTGATTGAGCCAGCCAGCCACCTCCAGAATACTTTAACAACATGTTAGGAAATAATTAACAAATAGTTACTGGTTGATACTGAGAAATATAAAGTATTCAGGTATCTTGCCTTCAAGGAGTTAGTCTGACACTAAATATTGGTTAAAGCCAATTATCTTACTAAGCTTCTAATATATTAATGACTAAAATATACATAAAATAATTTGAATTAGTAAACATTAAAGATATAGTTTTATTATTATATGTTAGAAAGGTTGCTTCTGAAACTTCTCCATGAAGTTACTTTAAAATTAATTAAAATTGGTATTTATCAGATTATAAGTACCAACCAAATAGACATAGAATATTTATACACACTTATAAACTAAACAATGTATTACAAACTTATTGTGACAGATAATTGAAGACAGTTGTTGGTCAGTTTAATGAAATTATTACTTTTCTTTTTTTCTTTTAATGAGAGACAGAACTTGCCACATGAGTAAGCCTTAACTGTGGGTTTTAGTTTTGACTAGTGGTTCCTAATGCTTCTGAAAATTCTGGAGAACACCTCCGAATGCGGATAAGTATACACACAAAAAGTTTGCATCTCAAGACTGAAATGAGTATACAGTAAATTAGGAAAATTCTACAAAGGTGGGGGCACTATATAGAAAAGAGGGTCTATAGATTGATATAGAAAGCAACTTAATGTTGAGCATCAAGCTTTAAAAGAAAACAGCAGAAGACAAACAGGAAAGTCATTAGAAACTCAAGAAAAAACAAAAGTTGGGAAAGAAATTAAAATGACAAAATTATAAAATAAAAACAAAATCAGTTATTGGTTTAAATAAAAATAATGGGGTAATTATATAGAAAGGATGGAAATGATTAATGGTTAGGTGAGAAAAGAGTTACATCTTCAAAGAAATAACCAAATAATGTCTAATAACAGCCGCATACACATAGTATTTAGAAATAGGGAGAGAATGAACAGGAGTTAACAACTTGGAAAATATGGACTGTCTCTGAGAAGACAATTATGTCTACACTTCCAATGCCCATAATCATGTATTATTTTTACAATCAGAAAAAAATAAGCATTAGGAAATATTTATAACATTAGTTTTATAAGCTTAAAATTCTTCTTGATTACTAAATAAAGGACAAGCATTATGAACACTGATATTTAATGAACATATAGCTGGTATTTTTAAAAACTCTGACATAATTTTAGAGAGTTTACTGACAAGCAAAAAATTATGACTGATGCAATCAATATCAACATTTTTAATATTTGTACTCCAATTTACTCTAGTCAAAAGTTTTCATGTCAAGATTAAATATAATTAAATAGAATTATATATCAAATACCATATGAGCAACATTCTTAATACTTATATTCTAACTTACTCTGGATCCAAAGTTTTCATGCCTAGGGGACCAAGCAGCTTTTTTTCTGCAATCTCCAGAGCTTTCCATGCTTTCTCTGCAGTAAAGAGCTCAGGGGCCTAACGAATGTCAAAAACAAATATTCAAACTTTTAAAGATCACAAAAGAATTAGTTTCTACCCACAGTGGAACATAAACTATTCATAAACTTGGAAATGAAAACTGTTTAAAGATAGTGTGGGTCAGAATTTGTTTTCGAGTGCAGATGCCTAACCAGACCTAATGCTATGGGGCTGACCTGGAAGCACTGTTCTTGGCTTTAGGAGTTAGGAAAGCTGATAGAGGTGATTGTTTCCTTGTGTCATTTTAACAAAGTGTTCAAGCTCCAAAAAGAAGTTGCCACAGCTACAATGAAGCAGAGCACACTTAAACCCATCTAATTCATTTTTCAGAAGATTTACAGTAGCTTCCTTTAAAAAAAAAAGATTTATTCACGAGAGACACACAGAGAGGCAGAGACATAGGCAGAGGGAGAAGTTACCCACGGGACCCTGGGATCATGACCTGAGCTGAAGGCAGATGCTTAACCACTGAGCCACCCAAGCATCCCTACAATAGCTTCCTAATTTAAATGTATCTGGTAGTCATTTTTTTGCTATCGGGATCATAGTAAAATACAGAATCTTGTACTCTAACAGCATGAGTAAATTTACTTCTGATACGGAGAAGGAGAGAAAGCACTGGTGGCTAAGAATCTGCATTAATTTTAATGGTTAAATGAAATCCAATGCATACTGAAGAGTAACAAACTATAGAAATGATCCTTGAAAGTATAGTCTTTGCATACTGAACAGAAGCTAACTTTACATGCCCTTGGATTTTTTTATTCTACTATAATTTATAGTACCATGTTTACTTCTCTTTTTAACAAGGTAGAAACAGCTAAGCAGGCATGGAAGAGTACATGCCATCTCTATTTTACTGTCCTTCTAGTTTATTTTTAGACTAAGTAGAGATAAAAGGAGTCTAGAATTCTTGGCTGGATAGATGCATTTTAGCAATACAACGAAGGAAGTAGAATATAAGTTAGAAGCTACTCACATTAGTTCAACAGTCTAGATCTTTCCAACCAGTGGGTTGAGGTACTGGTCATAGCACAGGTGTGCTAAAATAGCCATGCCATCAGCTTTCAAGGCAGTGGGGCAGGGCCTGGGGCTAAGTGAAGCAGTTTCAATCTGACACAACCAATCTACTTCAGTTAGCTCAGTGTGCTGTACAAATATCTTTCTTTTCTATGTGTGCTATGATATGAAAAGTGTTGGGAAGCACTTCATTAGTCGTCATCTATTATTTTCTGTTTTTTGATACTGGATATTGTAGGTTAAGGGTGGTATGCATAAAGCTTTATTAATTTAAAAAGACTATATTGAACTAGCTAGTAAGCAATATGCTTTTTGGCAACTAAATGAATTTGAAAACAAATGGGAATAAAGAACTAAATACACTCCATCACAACATTTTTGAAATTTGTAAATAACAATTCACTTACCACAACCATTGCTATGGTAAAATTAGGCCTGAGCTGATAGTCACACCAAGGGCTGGAAGCTCCATAACTATCTTTGTATATGCCACGTTTGTGAACCAGGTTAGGATGCTTTTCATTAAAATCTGAAGGGTCTTCTGACACATGAAATAGCTTTTCAAAGTTGTCTTGTATTTTTTTGTTCCACTCATCATATGAGATTGTCACAACCTTTCCTGAAACATGATAAAAGACTTGGCAGTTTTAAGCATTCAAAGAAATCCACATATTTACTTATAGCCAAAGAGTAATATTTAGGCAATAAATTATCCACTTCTTGAAAATGTCAGGGTTTTTTAAAGGACTGAAATAAAAAATCATCTTTCATTATATTATCAGAAAGGATTAGACTCTAGCAAATGATCCTTGACTGGTCTTTGTATCACTCTTACATGTTTGATAAAGTTATGTTTATGCACTTGAAATGAGGCTAGTCTGAATTGAGAAGTGCCAGAAGTATAAAATATATACTGAATTTTTTTTTATATACTGAATTTCAAAGAAAATATTCCTCTCACAAAAGAATGTAAAATATCTCATGAATAATTTAATGCTGATTATATGTTGAAATAACATCTGGCATATACTGAGTTAATAAAATATAATTAGGGATCCCTGGGTGGCGCAGCGGTTTGGCGCCTGCCTTTGGCCCAGGGCGCGATCCTGGAGACCCAGGATCGAATCCCACATCAGGCTCCCGGTGCATGGAGCCTGCTTCTCCCTCTGCCTATGTCTCTGCCTCTCTCTCTCTCTCTGTGACTATCATAAAATAAATAAAAAATTAAAAAAAAATATAATTAATTTCACCTTTTTCTTTTCTTTCTTTTTTTTTTTTTTTTTAAGATTTTATTTATTTATCCATGAGAGACACAGAAAGAGAGAGGCAGAGACACAGGCGGAGGGAGAAGCAGGCTCCATGCAGGGAGCCCAATGTGGGATTCGATCCCAGGTCTCCAGGATCACACCCTGGGCTAAAGGCAGCGCTAAACCGCTGAGCCACCCTGGCTGCCCTTTTTTACTTTTTTTCAATGTAAGTATTAGAAAATTTAAAATTATATATGTGGCTTAAAAAATTATATATGTGGCTCAAATTATATTTCTATTGGATAGCACAGTTCTAAAAAAAGAGATGTAAAGATTTCATAAGTGTTCACAAAAATGCAACTTGCTCACAGTCACATTAAGGGCAAAGAAAAGCACAATAAGGCAATAACTATGATGCTTTTCATATCTCAGTTCAAAGCTGTTGCAAAAATATGGTTAGTAACCAGTTTTGTTACAACTTTATATGAGTAAACTAACGTTTTTTCTTTCTTCTTAATCTTGAGGGTTTTCTAATATTAGTTCACTGAGTCAAATAACAATTAGGTAGATTAGGAGTATAGACAGCATATTCAAAGTTTTTTTTTTTTTTTTTTTTTTTTTTTTTTTAAATAAAATGAACAGCTTACCATGTCTTTTTACTCTGACTTCATGATAAGGGAAAATTCTTTTTTTGGATAATTCCAGCAACCAGCGGACAGTAGATTTACTCAGGCCCACAATTTCCACAGCAGACCCATCTCTAAAATTAAAAGAAACTTTATTCTGTAAGTTGGAGTCACTTAAGCACTACTCACAGGGCATTCAATAAACAATTCTGATGAATTATAAAAACAACCATCTATGAAAAACCGCTCACTTTATTGAAATGTATATAAGAAATGCACATATAAGAAGGCTCTCCTATTACTGTTTTACCATTGCTTACCTTCTCAACACTTAAAAAAAATTCTATGGAGTGGAATGGTGATTACAGAGTTAAAGGAGATGGCAGCTGGAAAAGGCAGTGGTAAAGAATTGGAGAATATTGAAACAGAGTACCAGAGAAAAGATGGTAAACATGGGATATGGGACTGAAGAAAGCTAGGGAAGGTATACATAACAATTTCAAAGCCCATTTTTAAGGAAAATGGAAGGGAAGTACAAGAAGACCTAATAATGTACCAAAATAAACATGTTTTAAAAAGAATTTGCAAAGCATGTAAAAACAGCTATGATTAAATGATTTTTTTCTTGATAATTCTGACTGAAGATAAAATTAGTTTTTGTTTTCAGTTGGTTAAGTATCTGACTCTTGATTTTTTTAAAAAAAATTATTTATTTTTTAAAATTTGGATTCAATTTACCAACATATAGTATAACACCCAGTGCACATCCCATTAAGTGCCCTCCTTAATGCCTGTCACCCAGTTACTCCATCCCCCACTCATGGTCCCTTCTACAACCCTTTGTTTTTTTCCCATAGTTAGGAGTCTTATGGTTTGTTTCCCTCTCTAATTTTTCCCCATTCACTTCCCCACCTTTCCCTTATAATCCCTTTGACTATTTTGAAGATAAAATTTAGAATAAGAAAAAAGTTTCTTAGACTTGATACTGCCTTTTTAAAAATTTTTTTAAATTTAATTTTTATTTTTTTTAAAGTAGGCTCCACACTCAGCATGGAGCCCCACGTGGGGCTTGAACTTATGACCCTGAGATCAAGACCTGAGCTGGTATGTAGTCAGATTCTTAACCAACTGAGAGACCCAGGCACCCCTAGACTTGTTACGAAGTATTAAGCATTTGAAACCATAAAAAGAAATGATGGGACAAAAGATAAAATAATTAGGGGGAAAAAGTTCAGAAATTAAAAGTATTTCATAAAGAACAGAATAATTGGGTATTTTCTGTATTTACAATCAATGGACATAATGAAATGTTTACAATAAAAGCATTTCAGGTTAAGAAAAGATCTTAACAACAGGGATAATGAATCATAAAACCTTCCCTTGAGGTGCTTGCTGAGAATCATCTCATGAGAACTTCTAGAAAAGAACAGACAGCTTTACTCAATGACTTGTAACAAGAGAGTTGCGTATATGTATATTGTGGGAAAGGAAGGAGTGAGTGGAATAGGAAGTAGGAGGGAGGGAGGAAGGGAGATTTTGACTGATTTTTTAAAAAAAAGATTATTTGAGAAAGAGTGCATGTGTGCACACATGGCAAGGAGGAAGGGCAGAGACAGAATCTCAAGCCAACTTGACGCTGAGCATGGGGCTCAATTCCAGGCTCAATTTACCACCCAGGAGATCATAAACTGAGCCTAAAACAAGAGTTGGACGCATAACTGACTGAACCATTCAGATGCCCCAGATTTGACTGATTTGATACGAAGGTTTCATGGTTAATGGAATAAAAGACTCCACAAGTATGTGATTTTAAAAAGGGTATTACGGGATCCCTGGGTGGCGCAGCGGTTTGGCGCCTGCCTTTGGCCCAGGGCGCGATCCTGGAGACCCTGGATCGAATCCCACGTCAGGCTCCCGGTGCATGGAGCCTGCTTCTCCCTCTGCCTGTGTCTCTGCCTCTCTCTCTCTCTCTCTCTGTGACTATCATAAATAAATAAAAATTAAAAAATAAAAAAAATAAAAAAAATAAAAAGGGTATTACTATATAAGCACCATACAAATAAAGCCTACCTTGGAGTGGCTGGGATTCCTCTGTTTCTAGCTCTATCACTTTCTCCCATTTTATCCATCCATGTGCCACAGTTTAAGCGATTTCCTCCATAAACAAATCCTGTTTCTTCGTCAACCCCTGCAGTTATATTAAAGCCTAAAAAAGCAAAATGAAACATTTATAAAATCTGAGAGTGATATAATAAACTAGGACAATCACTCTGGAGAGCAATGTAGTAATACTGTAAAAGTTGAAGATGTGCATATTCTAACACATAGTAGTTTCTTTTCTAGATGCATATTTTAGAGAAAACCTTACCTATGTGCATATGAAGATATGTATGAGGATATTCAATGCACCACTCTATTAGCAAGAAAATATATAAATTATGTATATACAATTATAAAAATTATAATTTGTAGAGATTATAGAATTTTTCATACAAGTCAATGTAAATTTTTTTTTTTTTTTTTAAATTTATTTATGATAGTCACAGAGAGAGAGAGGCAGAGACACAGGCAGAGGGAGAAGCAGGCTCCATGCACCGGGAGCCCGACGTGGGATTCGATCCCGGGTCTCCAGGACCGCGCCCTGGGCCAAAGGCAGGCGCCAAACCGCTGCGCCACCCAGGGATCCCCATACAAGTCAATGTAAACATTTCCTGTTAGACATAAAGATTGCTTCATTTTTTTATGTGATTACAAGCAATGCTATAATCAGTATTATATGATACGACTTTTTTGTGTGTTTTAGATTATTTTATGGACTAGATTCCAGGAGCATAATAAATTCATGAACAAAAATATATGAATATTTTAAATCTCATAAAACATATCTGGATATCTATCTCTACATTGCTTTCCAAGAATAATGAGTCAATTTACAATGCCATCAATAGTATGTGAATACCTCTCAAAACTAAAATGTTATTTGCTACTGTTTGTTATTTTTTTTGTTACTGTTTGTTATTGATTGAATTGTGTAAACATCCAAATTCATATGCTAAAGTCCTAACCCCAGTACATCAGAATATGACCTTATTTGGAGATTGGAATTTAAAAATTAATCACATTAAAATAAGGTCATTAGCCTGCACTCTAATCCAGTTCCACTGGTATCCTGATAAGATGAGGAAATTTGGGCACAGACAATGCACTGAAGGAAGCTGATGTGAAGATATAGGGAGAACATCTGCGTAAACATGAACATGGCTATCTACAAGCCTATGAGGGAGGCTTGAACAGATCTTTGTCTCACAGCCCTAAGGTCGAGTCAACCCTGTCAACGCTTTAATTTTGGATTTCTACTCTCCAGAACTGAGAAACAATATATTTTTTGTCATTTAAGCTACCCAGTGTATGGTACTTTGATATGACACTCACAGCAAACTAATACACTGGGTTTTTTTTTTTTTTTCTAATAATAAATAGACTTACAGCACTATGTGCCATGCACTATTCTAAGTGCTTTAACATACATATTTCATTGAATCCTCATATCAACCTTAGGAGGTAGGTGCTATTATTATATTCCTTTTACCAATGTAGAAAAGGGAGGCAAAGAGAGGTTAAAACCTATCCAAGGGAACACAGCTAGAAAATGAGCAGAGATGGGAATTTTAACACAGCAAGTCTGCTTCTAGCATTGGTGCTTTCATTTATGCTATACTGTCTCATGATAATTTAGTAGGGAAAAATGGAGACCCACTTTAATATGAATTTGTTTGAGTACTGGTAAGGCTGAATGCTTCTCTCATGTTTATTAATGGACTATGTATGCATGTCCTTATGCAAACTACTTTTACCTCCTGTTCCTATTTCCTGTACTGTGAGTTAGGGATGGAAGGACTAGCCTCTGGAAATCAATCAATCAATCTTGGAGGATGTTGTAAGAGATATGGAAAGAAAACATGATCAAAGTACACATAAAAGTTTATTGCTGCCTAAAGAAAGGCAATAACCAAAGAAAAGAGAAAGTAGAGTCACAACAGTTTAAGTTTTTTTAAGATAACAGTTTAAGATTAAGTAAAATCTTAAGAAAAAAAAAGAGAACCATAAGGACAAAAGATGAATGGATTAAAATGGAATGAATTGTTTCTTTTTATTTGTAAAAGGCAAGCCTACAAAGTTAATAAAAGTAAATGAGACATTATCTTTGTACCTGTGGGCCAGGTAGGATTTCTGAAATAAACTACAGTGAAGGACATCATAGATAAAGTTAAGTTGGGTGCCAGACTGGGAAAAGGTTTGTGCAATATCTAAAACTGACAATGGATGAATATACAAGGGACTCCTAGAAATCAACAAGGAAAATATACAGGATTGATGAAATATAAATAAAGGCAAAGCACATGAACAATTTATAGAAAAGGAAACTTTCTTAAAAAATAATAAACAGGAATAATACTCAAATCCATCAGTAATAGAATTGCAAATAAAAACAATTACTTGTTGCTTTATACCCATGAGATTAGTGGAACATGCACATGGACACATAAGAAAGCCATTTTAATTATCAGTGGGAATATAGACAGGTGAAATTAGGTAGTATTTAATCAAAGAGCACAAAAGTATAGTATATGCAGCTCTGATATAGCAATGCTAAGCGAAATAAGCCAGACACAAAAGAACAAATACCCTATGATTCCATGTATATGAGGTATGTAGAACAGTCAGATTTATAGAGGCAGAAAATAGAATAGTGGTTAATAGGGTTTAGGGGAGGAAAGAATAAGAAGTGATGGTTTATTGGGTACAGAGTTTCAGTGTGGGATGATGAAAAATTCTAGAGATGGAATTCTAGAGAAAAATTCTAGAGATGCAGTGGCCACTGCATACTTAAAATGGTTAAAGTTACGTACTTTATGGTAAAATGGTAAATATGTGCATTTTGCCACACATATAAAATCTCCAATAGTAAAAAAACAAAAAAGCCCAACAATCCAATTAGAAAATGGCAAAAGACACACATTTCGTCAAAAAGAGCTACAGATGACAAGTAAGCACAAGAACAGATGTTCAATACCATTAGCTGTTAGGGAAATTCAGATTAAAACCACAATGGGTGGTGGTATACCCAACCACCAGAACAGCTTAAAAAAAAGTGATTAACATCAAATGCTGCTGTGGACATGGAAAAACTGGATCTCTCCAGTTTGCTGGTGGGATTGTAAAATGGTAAACCACTTTAGAAAATAGTTTGCAGTTTCTTACAAAAACAAATTCAGGGCAGCCCTGTGGCTCAGCGGTTTAGCGCCGCCTTCAGCCCAGGGTGTGATCCTGGAGACCCGGAATCGAGTCCCATGTCGGGCTCCCTGCATGGAGCCTGCTTCTCCCTCTGCCTGTGTCTCTGCCTTTCTGTGTGTGTCTCTCATGAATAAATAAATAAAATCTTAAAAAAAAAAATCATACTTACCATATGGCCCAATCAAATACTTGGGCATTTGTCCCAGAGAAATAAAAATTTATTTTCCTACAAACACCTATATATAAATGTTCATATTAGCCTTACTTACATCAACCAAAAAATGGAAAAAAACAAAATGTCCTTCCACAGGTGAATGTTACATCCATGAAAGAGAATACCACTGAGCAATAAAATGGAATAAACTATTGATACATATAATAGATTGGATGGATTTCAGGGGAATTATGCTTAGTGAAAGAACCAATCTCAAACGGTTACATACTATATGATTCCATCTATATACATTCTTAAAATGATAAAACCACAAAGATGCGTAACAGATTAGTAGTTGTCAGAGACCAGGGATTGTTGTTGTGACTCTAAAGGGGTTAGCGTAAGAAAGACCTTTGTGGTGACGAAACAGTTGAGTGTCTTGATTGCTGTAGTGGTTACATGAAACCATACACGGGGCAAAATTACATAGAACCACACACACATGCTCACACACAAATGAGTTAATGTAAAAATAGTTAAAACTGGGCAGCCCAGGTGGCTCAGCGGTTTAGCGCTGCCTTCAGTCCAGGGCCTGATCCGGGAGACCCGGGATCGGGTCCCACATCAGGCTCCCTGCATGGAGCCTGCTTCTTCCTCTGCCTGTGTCTCTGCCTCTCTCTGTCTCTCATGAATAAATAAATAAAATCTTTAAAAAAAATTAAAAAAAGACTCTAAAAAATAGTTAAAACTGAATATGGTCTATAGTCTAGTTAACTAGTATTAAACTAAACTAATGTCAGTTTCCTAATTTTGATATTGTACTACAGTAAGATATAGATACAGTAAGGTAAGATATCCTCATTGGGGAAGCTGGATGAAGACTTCAGGATACTCTTATATATCATTTTTGCAACTTTTTTTTTTTTTTTAAGTAGGCTCCATACTGGACATGGAGCCCAGGGTGGGCTTGAACTCATGATCCTGAGATCAAGATCTGAGCTGAGATCAAGAATCGGGCACTTAACTGACTGAGCCCTCCAAGTGCCCCATGTTTGCAAATTTCTATCAGTCTCTAATTCTTTCAACATTAAGAAGTAAGAAAAATCTACATGCACAAAAAAGCAGTATATGTTTCAAAGGACAATAAATACACAGAATTGTATATGTATATTGTATACCCTGCATATGTCTTTGCATTACTTCCTATATGGAAAGTCTCTATAGAGTAATAAAATAAATTATCATTAGCCTTGCACTGGCTGGTGATGATAGTATGCCATTAAAAATAGGAATATGATGAACTTCTAAGAGATTAAAAAAGTATATCTATTTAACCGTGTAGACAAAACTTTTTACAAAAAGAATTTTAGAAGACCCTAAGTTACACAGATTGTAAATGAAACCTTAACTCTGCCACTTAGTAGTTGTGTGACTCTAAGCAAGCTACTCTGCTTCAGTCATCTTATCAACACAAATGGGAACAGTATAACTCATCCCCAGTGTTCTTGGGAGTATTACATGGGAATAACATGAAAAAGCTGTTAGCATAATGCCTAGCACACACAGTGAGCACTCATTCGTTATTATGATCATAAATACAATCACCAAAACTACCTTTCAAATTAACTGACAAAATATATAAAATTTTATCTTTCCTCTAGAAACTAAAACTAAACTAGTGAGATCAGGAACTATGTTAATCTCTCTCATTGGGATATTCTGAAGTTTTAGACACAAATATAATATTTGTCAAATACATGAATAATATAAAAAGTTTAATTCTACCTCATTAGTCGATCTTTACTATGTAAAGTTATGTACCTTCGTCCTTCATGTTTCGGTCTATTTGTGGACCAGCATTCCTCTCTCGGAATTGTATGCCCTGTATGTGTCTTTGCATGACTTCCTGTATTACTTCAAACAGTGGTTGATCCTGTTGGAGACATAATGGATATTAGTTCTGTTAGAAATTACATTTTTCTTACCTTCTCCCAAATCCCACAGCTGAAGTTTTGTGAAAACATAGATTTTTCCTTAGGAGAAGAAATGGGGATCAGGGGTGGGACTGGAGAAAAAAGGAGTTCCTATACCCCAAATCATACAGTCAGCCTCTGGCATATGAATATTTAACGTATTGTAGTTTTGACTATTCATGTCTGTGACATGAAATAGTTTATAATTTTGCTGACACATGAAAATAATTCTTGTGAATTTCTATAGTTTCCATTAGAGTGAATTGTGCAGTTAATAACTGTATCTATCTTATACAGAAATCTAAACTTTAAATTGGCATTGCTCTTATTATATAATAAACTGATACTTTATATAAAAACTTTTTTTGACAAATGTTATAATATAAAGGTAGATGAGAAGTGGAAAAAGTACAGTATCATTGAACATTACTGACTGGGAAGAAAACCACTTGGAATGTTTATTTATTCTGTACTGTTCATAAGATAAACTCTGGACTTCCTGGATTAGTCATCAGGTGCTCCACAACCTGGTTTACCCTTTCCCACCTACTCTTACTACTCTGCAGGTACCCTATACAAAAAGCCAAAATAGACTAAGCAGTATGTCCTAAACTGTGCTTCAATCTACCCTGCTCTTTACTTTTCCTTTCATCTCTGAGGTCTTCCCAGAACTTCTCTCACCTCTGCTGAAATCCCACTCATCTTTTAAGGTTCAGTTTAGGTGAAATTTTTAGCTACTTATGAAGTCCTCCCTGAGAACCATCTACTAGATGATCTCTCTCCCTTTTATGCACAGCATTTCCCATACACCACCTTTTGCAATGACCATGTTATGTACACATTATCTCTTCTATCATGTTGAAAATTCTTTAAGCAAGAAGCAAGTCTTATCTCTGCAATTGCTCATAGAACCAGTAGGTGCTAAACATAAACCAATATTTGAAGAATCTTTCAGATTTGGATTCTTCATTACAAACATTTTTATATCAGAAGCTAAAAGTTATTTTTAAGGAAAAAAAACTGTTTGAAGAGGATTTTTACCAGTGTGCCGGCAGACAAAGGAACAGAATCATCTGTAGGATACATTCTGGAAACTGGGCACTTGAGAATGTCTAGGCCATTTGGAACCATTTTACAGTAATCCTGAATACACTGTAGCCACCACCACACAGCATCCCGGCAATTGTATCTGGCATAAGTTCCTTCACCCAGGAGATTAGGAATGAGACCGTGTCTCAGGGTACCAGCAAATGCTAAAATAATATTCCTAAAACAACAGAATTAAGTGGATCATTTAACACGAAAACAATCACTTAAAAAGTTTAAGTCCCTTTTTGTGACTATTATTTCAGATGCATTTTCTCTCTTGTCCCTATTTCTTTGAATTTTCATGTAGAAAATGGTCATAATATGAGAGATTAAGCCTTGAATTAAAAGCTTGAAGCCTTAATCCTAGCCTTGGCTTTTTCCTTGACAATCTGTGTAGCTTACCCTCTCTGGGATAGTTTCTTCATCTATCAATTTAGGTATTGGACTAGGTGGTTTTTACGGTCCCTTATAGCTCTAGATTCTACTTTTGAAATCTGCGGTATTTCAAAATCTAGGTAAATACGACATGGACAAGAACTTTATTATTTTAAATACCAAAGCAAATACATAAGGAAACAAATGGGTAAAAGCTGACCTTGAAAATCATGATTTATTTAAAAAACCTGACAGAGAATACTTTATCTTTTAACGTATTACTGTACTATCATATACTAAATGACAACTTTGTAAGATGGGATAGCATTTCTAAAAAGAGCATGAAACTAAGAAATAACAATGGGGTTTAAAACCTAGCATTGCAATCTGTATACCCTAGGAAAAGTCATTTAAAATGTCCTAGACTAAACCATTTAGAAATTAATTAATTTTAAGTCTCAGTTTAATGCTGTTCTCTTAAATAATAGTGCAATAAAGGTTTTTCTTGTATACTACAGTAGAATGTTAGTATGGACAGTGACATTTTCAATTAATAAAATCAGAATGGAGCAGTTGTAACCATCCAGAACAATGTCATACACTTGAAACTTGAATAAAAAGACCTCTGTCCATGAATACCTCTGCAGAAGGATGAAGGAGAACTCTCTGTGCCCACCAAAGTGGCTTTCCTATATGCCTCAATCTACTTTTTTAGCTAGCTGTGGCCAGGTTACTGGATTCCAAAGCAAGAATGTGAATGGAACTAGTGTATGTTAAGTGTGTGGAACAGCTGTATTTTTCCCAGGCTCTTCCCTCTCTGCCAGTTGACTAGAGAGTAGTACTCAGATGGTCGATCCTCAAGATGAAGGAGCTTTGATCCCTGAATCACTACATGGAAAGCTGCCTCCTGAATACCTATTTTGGACCAGAAATGAGAAATAAATTTGTGAAAAACCACTGAAATATATGAATTTATAATTTAGAACAGCTAGCACTACCTTAACAAATACATTATTCTCTCAGAATCATATAGATCAGAGTGGGCAACTTTTTTTGCAAAGGACCAGATAGTAAATATTTTAGGCTCTGTTGGCCATATATGGTCCCAGTCTTGTATTACTCTTTTTCAAATGACTCTTTAAAATAGTAAAAACCATTCTTTGCACCCAGGTCATACAAAACAGGTGATTGGCCAAATTTCTCTGACCCCTGATCTAAATACCCATCTATCTAGATAGATAACATAAAACTAAGCAGCAGAAATTGTTGATAGTGTATATAGAAATGATAATTGGGAACCCAGACAACAAAATAATAATGATTTAAAAAACTAACATTTATGCAATGCTTAGCATGTGACAGATCCTAATTGTATTAGTTCATTTAATCCTCTCTAGGGGTGCCTGGTTGGCTCAGTGGCTTGAGCATGTGACTCTTGATCTTGGAGTTATAAGTTTGAGCCCCATGCTGGGTGAAGAGATTACTCTCAAAAAAATCTTTTTTCAAAAAGATTTTATTTATTTGAGAAAGAGAGAGTGAGAGAGCAAGTGAGCACGATTGGGGGGTGGGCAGAGGGACAAGCAGACTCCCCACTGAGCATGAAGCCAGATGCGGGGCTCCAGCCTAGGATCCTGAGATCATGACTTGAGCCGAAGTCAGACGCTTAACCAAGTGAGCCACCTGGGCGCCCTCCAAATATAAAACATTAGAAAAAAAATCCTTAGAAAAATCCTGTAAGGTAAGTACTATCAGTATTTTACAGAGTACAAAGAAGATAAATAATGTATCAGTTGGTAGTTTAGAACCAGGGTTCGAACCTGGCAGTTTGGCTCCAACCCAAGTTCTTAACCATTACACTGTGCTGAACCCTAATGTTCCATTTCCTACTTCTTAACCATAGTCAGTTAGGAGTATTTAAGGAGGAAGCAAACAGCCTCTCAAATTTCTACAGCCCTATAATGATCTCTTAAATGAATAAGAAAAGGTCTTATTGTATTAGGTTAGCAGGGAAGAATGCAATGTGTTTCAGATGCCCACTTAGAAATCTTCAATTTAAAAAATAAATTTTCAATTTTAAAAGGACCAAAATCAGAACTTTTTTCATTTGAAGCGGCAAACTTCAGTTTTTTTTGAATGACCTCAACACAAGGTATCATATAAATGCTTTTTCCGATGAAAGTTTTAATTTGTAGAGCCTTGGGCTGCAGAAGATCACCTGGAGCCCTTGTGAAAACACAGATTTCCATCTGTTACTCTACCTTCTCCATCCCTATATTCAGAAGTTCAGCATAAGGACCATTAATTTGCATTTCTAACAAGTTCTCAGGAGATGGTGACACCACTGATTTGTAGTACTGATTTGTGTAGCACTGCTGTACAGCTTCACTTTTCTACCTTTGATAATTTCATTCATATTATTCTGATATTAAGAAAACACTATTTTAAGTCTAAAAGACAAACCTGGAGGTTACTAGGCTTGACAACACATAGAGGAAAACCTGATGCTATAATTCTTTCTATAGGACTCAGTCTTCATTATAGAAGGAAAAAAATGATAGAATTCAAATTTTACCTAAAAGTTAATGAGTTTTTTTTTTTTTAAAGATTTTATTTATTTATTCATGAGAGATGCAGAGAGAGAGAGAGAGGGGCAGAGACACAGGCAGAGGGAGAAGCAGGCTCCATGCAAGGAGCCTGATGTGGGACTCGATCCTGGGACTCCAGGGATCCTGAGCCACCCAGGGATCCACCACTAATCTGAGTTCTTATACTTAATTCAGGCATAGAAATTTACTCTTTAGTGAGTAATGTTAGTTAACATGGTTACACATTTTTTAGTTTTACTGAAATTAACTGGCAAATGCTGAAGATAACCTGACCTGTAACATGAAGGACTAAAATTTAGTGACTTCAAGAATTTTCACTCTTTTGAAATCCTATCATCTTATGAAATGAACATGTAAAAAAAAAAAAATACATAAGGAAAAACATACCTCCCAAATGTTACAAACAGATGGTAAGAAGGAAAGTTTGAAGAGCATGTGAAAACATTTAGATATAAACTGGCATTGCAACTTTTTAGAGATCTCCTACCTGGCCTCTAAATAGCGTCCAGTAATCAGCAGTAGACCTCTCAGTGCAATAAAAGTATCCCTTCCCCAACAGCGGAAAATACCAGAAGAAAAATGAGGTAAGCCTAACAGAAAACACAACAAAGTAATATGTTAATCTGAATAATACACATAAGGCTATGAACTCATTACCATAGGCCAGTTGTTCTAAGCTTGGGGAACAAGAATGAGGGAGTCTGCAAACCCTCTAAAATTCTGCAAAATGTGTGCCCAAACCTATGCCAATATTTGTGTGATGAGGTTCCATATTCTTCTTCTTTTTAAATTTAAAAATTTTTTTTTACTACATTCTTAAGGGAATCTATGACTTCAAAGAGATTAACTATCAGGGCTACAGGGACCCCTTGATGGCTGAGCAGGTGAGTGCCTGCCTTTGGCCCAGGGCATGATCCTGAAGTCCTAGGAGGAGTCTCACAATGGGCTCTCTGCATGGAGCCTGCTTCTCCCTCTGCCTATGTCTCTCTCTCTCTTGGTTTCTCATGAATAAATTCTTTAAAAAAAAACCAAAAAAACAATCAGGGCTAGAAAGGGATGCTTACCTAAATTGATTATAATGTGAGTCTTTATACACAGATAAACTTTCTTTTAATAAATTAAAGGTTGAAATCAGAGATCTAATATTTAACATATAAACACATTTTAAAAAAATTTTTTTAAATTTATTTATGATAGTCATCAGAGAGAGAGAGAGAGAGAGAGGCAGAGACACAGGCAGAGAGAGAAGCAGGCTCCATGCACCGGGAGCCCGACGTGGGATTCGATCCCGGGTCTCCAGGATCGCGCCCTGGGCCAAAGGCAGGCGCCAAACCGCTGCGCCACCCAGGGATTCCCATAAACACATTATATATATATATATATATATATAAATATATATATACATACTTTAGTAACACAAGTGGGAAAGTTTATAAACGTATAAAGTACATTCTCCAGATATGAAAGTAGACAAGGTCGAGAGAAAGCTGTGCCATATAATATTAATGATATATCTAAAAAGATTCTACCTGCAATTAGAGGCAACAAATTAATCTAGCTATGAGGGGCAACCCCGGTGGCGCAGCGGTTTGGTGCCGCCTGCAGCCCAGGGTGTGATCCTCGAGACCCGGGATCGAGTCCCACATCAGGCTCCTTGCATGGAGCCTGCTTCTCCCTCTGCCTGTGTCTCTGCCTCTCTCTCTCTCTATGGGTGTGTCTCTCATGAATAAATAAAATCTTTAAAAAAAATCTAGATATGAAATGATTATCTTAATGATAGATAACTGAACATGTTTATTAACCTATTAATCTAGAGTCAAATTTTCTTTTATCTTCTTTTATTTTTTTTAAAGATTTTGTTTATTTATTCATGAGAGACACAGAGAGAGAGAGGCAGAGACACAGCAGAGGGAGAAGCAGGCTCCATGCAGGGAGCCCGATGTGGGACTCGATCCTGGGTCTCCAGGATCACACCCTGAGCCTACGGTGGCACTAAACCGCTGAGCCACCCAGGCTGCCCTAGAGTCAAATTTTAATACCAAATTTCCCATTAATTCAAGACAACTTAAGAATGTCACAGTTTGTTGGCCAGTTTTTCCAAATAAAAATAAGGACTTCAGGTGCCAAATAACTTGAACATTCTAGGTAACTGTAACCTTTAGGCATGAGATAAAAATAGGGTGACTGATGGATAAAATCTAAAATTTTACTTCTAGACTGAGTTTGATTTCTTTTCTTTTCTTTTTTTTTTTTAAGATTTATTTATTTATTCATGAAAGACAGACTGAGAGAGAGAGGCAGAAACATAGGCAGAGGGAGAAGCAGATGAGCCTGATGTGGGACTCGATCCCGGATCCCTGGATCACAACCTGAGCTGAAGGCAGGAGCCCAATCGCTGAGCCACCCAGGCATCCCCTGAATTTGGTTTCTTATAAAACATGTCAAGAATACACTGTTATTCTCATTGGTACTAAAAACAATAATCAATAGGAAAGTAAAGGAAACTAAGCATTCTACTCAAAAAAAGAGCTATGCTAAAGCAAAAATACAAGACATATTTCAGGAAGGGAAAACTAAGGACTTCTATAAAATGTATACAGTATTCATTCATAACATAATCATTCATTCATAACATATCTGACATTATCGTTTGCTTGTTTTCCAGTTTGTTGAATGAATAACTGTCTCTCCCTAGTTCTCCCTAGTGGAAAATAAGATTCACAGTTACAGAAACCTTATTTGGCTTATTTACCAAACTGTAACTGTCACTGAAAATTGTAACTGGTATGTAATATATATAATGTATATAAAATTTTCCTAAATGAATGAAAAATAAAAAACTAATTATAAGAGGTAAATTGAGAGGCAAAATAATTTGGCTAGATAAAAGAAAATTTTGGCCATTTTTAAGTATACTTCAAAATTTAAGTTTCTGCTTATTGGGTCTTTACCTTATGGAGGGTAGACATTATTTTCTAAAAAGGCTCAGAACTAAACTTCTTTTCTACATCATCTCCAAAATAATGGTATAAAATTTCCTAAATACTCTGGGTATTATTTACACATGGTTGATTATTGACATATGGTTCATATGAGGTTGATGATTGTAACTTTGATGATGATGAGAACAGCAGTTAACATATATAGTATTCTATGCCACACAGACTTCCTGGTACTTTAACCCATTTAACACCTAGTATGAAATATGAATATAGATAGATTTAAGGGTGGTATTGAGCTCATATGTCCTAAAGTACAGGTAATTGGTCTTTGTTAAGATGTCAAAACTATAAAATCTCTAGCACTAATATGTAGCAATGTTTATGTTAACTTTTGACCTCTAAGAGTATAGGATTTATAGATCACTATCTTGTGATTTCTACCTTGTCATTTATTATACAAGTTTAAAATTATAATTTTTTTGTACCACTGTCACCAAAGGCTTTGGTATGCATTTTAAAATGAACCCCCAAAAACCTGTCTGCAAATCTGAGTACAGTCCTATATTTTGTTAATATGGAGTATATAGAACACTCCCCTGCAACACCGGAAGCAAATATCAAAACTTCTATTTATATTTATCAACACATCTTTTTAGTTTCTTTTTTATTTTTTTAATTTTTTTAAATTTTTATTTATTTATGATAGTCACAGAGAGAGAGAGAGAGGCAGAGACACAGGCAGAGGGAGAAGCAGTCTCCATGCACCAGGAGCCCGATGTGGGATTCGATCCCGGGTCACCAGGATCACGCCCTGGGCCAAAGGCAGGCACCAAACCGCTGCGCCACCCAGGGATCCCATCTTTTTAGTTTCTATTTTTGTTTTATACTATACCTGATTATAAATGTACTTGGTATTATCAGTGTATTTATTTTGGGAGTGCTTAACAACAGCAGTGAATAATCAAGAATGTTGAGATCACTATTTTGTGTAATAGGCTTCTAAGCAGTAGGTTTTAGAACCACTTTCTGCATATCAATTTTTTTTTCCTCAATGACCCAGTTCAGTTTCATGAGTATCTGCATGGATTCAGAGGGGAAATATAAGACCAGGAGGAGATGACATAGTTGAGTGAAAATCTAAAACATGATTATGTAATTAAAACATATGATCATCCTAAATGAAAAGTTAATTTCTTTTTCAGTTGTCAGTTCTTACTAAGTCTTTTTTCTTGGTCTGGGTAGATGCAAATTTAAGGGTAAAAAGAGGAAATCACTTATGTACTATTACTGTCATCCTGCAATTTGGTACTTTTCAGTTTATCTTGGAAAGTTCTAAATTCAGTGGCCTTAAATAAATATTAAGCACTTTCTATAAATAGCTTGAAATACATTAAAAAAGAAAATAAAAGTCTGTTCTTTAGCCTATTTTGCTTACTTAGATTTGTTGATTCAGGTTTTAATGCTACTTGCAGGAAAGGATGCCAAAAGAATACAGTTGAAAGCATTTGATTGCAATGAGACATACAATAAAAAATTATTTAACATTTGTTTTGTTTTGTAACTTGTAGAGGATCTTTCCATTATCTCTTGGTAATTTACAAGATTGAGTTAATTTCTTAAATTTGGAAAAAAGTGTAAGATTAAAGGTAGTAAAACAAATCTGATAAAAAATACGAAATGTCAAGAGTTCAAAAAAACAGAAACATGAAGAGGAAAAGGATTAATCAGCAACAATGAAAAACACATAAATAATGCCTGTTGCACAGTATTAATTAAATAGTAAGTACAAAAATTAGTTCTACAAGTGAATATCTATGAAATTTTACTAAGCAGTCTCATAAAAGTTTGGATAACATCATGAGTCTTTTTTTTTTTAAATAATGATTTCCCTGTAACTTTACCTTTTTGAATAATATAGACTAACACATTTTTCACCTGTATGTGATTTCTTACCTGCAGCTAGAGACACACAACATTGCTCCTTTTCTTTTGTGATCTCATTTAGCCTATATGGTACATCCATAAGTGAAGGTGAAAGAAGTGGCAGAGAAGGGCACTTTCCTACTCCACACATTTGCACTGATCCCAGTGAAAGGTGTTTCACAAAGGTAGAACCATTCTGAACAAAGCTGTAAAAAAGTGACTGAGTTTAAAATATTATTTGTAGAAATACAAAAATTTTATTTCTTTTTAAAAATGTTATTGTGTTAAGAACAACTTAACCTGAAATCTACTCTCTTAACAGATTTTTTAAGTGGACAACGCAATAGTATTTACAGGCACAATATTACACAGCAGATCTCTAGAACTTACTCATCTCGCATACACAATGTTTCACAATTTTTCAGCAGTGTCATTTTAATTTGTTTCTTTCAAATAGTCTATTAGATGTGTAACAACAGTAAATATTGGCTGAAGATTTTCAATTTGGTTAGATTTCAGAACTGCTTTCATTTTACCCAATATTATAGCTGGCTTCAAGTCCAAAGCCTGTTGTGCAACAAATGGAAGGGCTTAAGTTTTGTTCTTTCTGAAATCATGCCCAAATCAATTTGGTGGTTCTTCAGTGGCACATTCTGATCTGTAATTTCATTTTAGGGAAATGTACCAATAAAGGCAAATTCATTTCGCTGGGTGTTACTCTGTATGTTGGCAAATTGAACATCAATAAAAAATAAATTTATTATTAAAAAATATCAGAGTAACTTTTCTCTTAATTAACAAAAAATTAGAAAAAGAACTGTGTATGCATGTTCTAAAAATTTTATCTATTAACAAGTCAATGAATAAATAGAAACCAGTAAAATGAGACAATTAAATTTTCCCATGAACATGGTTTTTTAGCTTTACTGAAGAGATTTTAATACCCCTGTTTGTTTCTGTATGCTCCAGATTAAAGGATGCAAATACATTTACTATCCACTTAACAAATTTTTCAACTGTATGAATCTATGACAATTCTTTATGTTTTGGTCTTTCAAGAGTATATAAACTGACTGTATATGTTTTCTACACAAACATGCCTATTTACTCAAGGTTTGTTGTATATACCTTGACATCTGCTTCCATGCTATATCCAGAAGAGTGGTGTATGCACCAATTAATATAGCATCAAAATAACATGGGATAAGATAACGTGGGATTTGCTTCAGGTAGAAGAACATAGCCTGGAACCATTTACCAACCTGTTATAAAAATAATTTTAGAAGTTAATTTGGTGTCTTTACAGGCTAGGTGTATTTTTATTTATTTATTTATTTAGGCTAGGTGTATTTTAAGCGGTAAATCCAAACATGTAGCTCTACTACCTAGTAATCTATCAACCGGATTTCCATTTTTTAGAACTGGAAGATGATGAAGAAGGGAGGAAAATATTTCAGGCTAGAAAACTATGTCAATTTTATTTATACCATAGTAATATAGTTTTTATTGTTTCCTTGTTTTTTGAACTAGAATAGTTTTACTTACTTCTGCAATAGTTCCTGATCGAGAGATAAGCCGGTTACTGACATAGTCAATCATCCAATCTCCAGATCTCAAATTATCACAAAAGGGATGCCCCAAGTCATTCTTTGGCCTTATTTCTGCCAAGACGGACATTAACCCTGAAAATTCATAGAAATATCATGCAGTTATTGGCAGAGGCAATTTGTTCCCAATGACTGGGCTATTGCTGTCTCTAATGATTTGGAGTGAACACATATAGAGGTAGATAAAGGGCTGCAAAGACCACAGTGGGACTTCCCCTGGCTGGAGATAAGCGTGGTAACATTGACCCGAGATACAAAGACATACTGAAGGGGACTACTGTCACAGGGGCTATGCAGAGCTTTCCAAGATTCCTAACTTCTGGGACTCGACATGTTCTTCTGAATTTTAATATTATAATATCGAAAGGCAAGTAGCTGGCAGTTTCTCTGCCTTAAGGCATTAGGGGAAAAAGATAAGTCTGTATCTTCTTATGTTGAAAACTGGTGGAATCATTAATATTCAGGCAATCACAGGACTAGTTTCAGAGAGAGCAAGAGCATCTTTGGTGATAATAATAATAAAGCCTGCTTTGGACAGAATCTTTGGAGATGCCTGGGTGGCTCAGTGGTTGAGCATCTGCCTTTCGCTCAGAGCGTGATCCCGGAGTCCCGGGATCTAGTCCCACATGAGGCTCCTTGCAGGGAGCCTGCTTCTCCCTCTGCCTGTGTCTCTGCTTCTTTCTCTGTGTCTCTCATGAATAACTAAATAGAATCTTAAAAAAAAAAAAAAAAAAAAGGAAAGATTCTTCGAAATATAATAAAAGGAAGTTAGAACTAAACAAGCTATCAAGGTGAGGTATACGGGCATATCCTTAAGTAATGCTCAAAGAGAAACTTAGAATTCTGTGTATACAGATTGTTATTTCAATGACAGAATAATAGTACTTCTTTCATTATCCAATAATGTAATAATTTCCACCTTAAAAAATATTATATAAACAGCCTCACCAAATTAATTGACTAAATTTATTTATATATTTAGGATTTAATTTTACTGTGTATATAGCAGGTCTTGAGAAATTAAAAAATAAATATATAAATTTAAGATGTAGTTTTTTTCCCCTCAAGGGGCTTACAGCCTCCTTCAGGAAACAAAGCTTAAAACATTAAAAAACAAAACAAAAAAAGCAAAACAAAACTAGAAAGCAAGACAGTATAAAATAATGTTCCACTTTTGCTCTAACATTTTTGGGGAAGGCAAATATTGCTCAGTAAATATAAGTTTCACTTGTTGAATAATGGTGACACGATGGAGCAGCATTTTAGAAAAAGAGATCTGATCAAAGGGGTGGAATGTTTTGTGGAAGAGGTTACAAAAAGTTGGAAAATTGGTTACTTGGTTTTGGAGACAGGATTTAGTCTTTAAATAGGGTGTTAACTATGAAAATAAAAAGATATGGTATACCACAGAGAACACAGAAAAAAGTCCAGTCACAATTACTGACTGAATACTGCAGATAAAAGGTACAGATCCAAAAAACAGATTCCTGGATTCCAACATGACTGAATACATACTACTATAAGCAAGGAAGAAGAGAAGGGGAATTTTGTTTAGGGGACAGAAAGTCAACGAAGTTGGTAAATCTGACTTAATTGGATGTTGCTATTAACAGCCTGCAAGAAATACCCAGTGGAGATCTTCAACTGTCAGAGAAAAAAGGGATTGATATAAAGTAAAAAGTAAATCAGGAGAGTTAGTAAAGAACTAGACTTAGCTTTAAGAAAGACAAAGACCAGAAAAGAAGTTCACAAAAGTGTGGTCTTTCCAGTCAAGTACCAGACAGAGTTCAACGTTCAGAGTGAAAATGGAGTAAATAGCAGTCTATGACAGGTAACATATACATTTCTGTATTTCTCACAGCACAAAACACTTTGTGTTGAAAGTGAGACTGTTTTAGAAAAAAACTGTCGTAAGTACAGAAGCCTAAAGGAAATTTATTGAGAGCATCTTATGTGCTTGGTTTTGTAGAAAGTACAAAAGCTAAAAACCAAGAATGTATAAAGGGCAAAAATTCTTCTTTTTTAAGGTACAATCTACCTGCTATGAACTAAATACTAGCTATGAACTAAGCATTGTCTACGTGCTTTATGTGAATTAAGTCATTTAAACCTTGTGGTAGGTACTATTATTATTTCCATTTTATAGAGGAGAAAACTGAGCCATGTAGAGTTTACTCCAACTCAAGGAGTCTGGTTCTACAGCCCATTCTTTTTTTTTTTTTTTTTTAAGATTTTATTTATTTATTCATGAGAGACACAGAGAGAAAGAGGCAGAGGGAGAAGCAGGCTCCATGCAGGAAGCCTGATGCAAGACTCTGAGATCATTCCCTAAGCCAAAGCCAGACGCTCAACCCCTGAACCAGGGTGTCCCTCTATAACCCATCCTTTTTTTTTTTTTTTAAGATTTTATTTATTTATTCATGAGAGACACAGAGAGAGGCAGAGACACAGGCAGAGGGAGAAGCAGACTCTATGCAAGGAGCCCGATGTGGGACTCAATTCCTTGACTCCAGGATCACGCCCTGGGCCGAAGACAGGCACCAAACCGCTGAGCCACCGGGATCCCCACTACAACCCATTCCTAAACACAATAATAAATATTCACAAAGCACACTGTACTAATTTAAAGTAAGACAATATATTCCAAGAGCCAAATAAGAGGTACAGTAAATTAATGCAATGGGTATCCAGGGGACAAAAATATTACTGTGAAAAGTAATAGTCAAGGAATTCTTTGTGGAAAACGTAAGCATCAAACTCATACTTAAAGATGGGTTAGATGGACAAAGAAAATAAGGAGTTGCAAAGGAGGCATGAAATGTGGAATACTATATAAACTGGGAACACATGTGTGATAAATCAAATTTCCTAGATAAAAATCCAAGAAAACATCTCCAACTATATGGGTTAAACAGTTAATTAAATAATTAGGTCCTATATCCTGTCTTATAACTACTCTAACTACATAGTATTTTGCTGTAAGTTTCTCTTTGTAGGATAAAGCAACTATGCAAGGCAACAAAGCTTCCAGATAGATGAGAAAGGAAGATGAATGTATTTGGGGCCCAAATAAATGTTCTCATTTAGTCTTCAAAAAAGCCTATGACTTAGCAATATTATTCACATTCTATAGCAGCAGAAATTGGGGCACAGGGAAGTGAAGTTACTTGCTGGAGGTCAATGACTGAGTAGGTGGCAGAGCCACAATTTGAATTCAAGCAGTTGAATTCTGAGCCCATACATTAATTTTATAAAGAAGACATCATATGATCCTTAAAAAACAAAAACAAAAAAACCTCAAAGCTTAACTATCCTTGTATTTGTTTACCTTGGAGACCTGCATATTTAAGAGATGACCAGTTTGGTATGTCATAACAGCCTCCACCATCTTCTTGTTCTTCTGCTTCACATCGGTAAAGTACCTGATTCAGCTCAGCCAAAGTTAATTTTGAGGCAATACTAAGAAGTGGAAAATAAAGAGAAATGGTTAAATACAGTAAAAGTTCACCTGCTGTCAATAAAAATAAAGAAGAAAAATCTGAACCATAACCATAAAATATTTTAGCAATATATGTTTTTGGAACTCAGCATTATGATATACATTATAAACAACATACATTATAAATAATAATTAATGGATAAAACATGCTAAGGATTCAGTTAGAAGTGATGTTTAGTTCAAGCCAAGAAAATGATCAATTGCCAAATTTTATTACTTAGAAGTATGCTGTAAATATCTTTTGGTTGCTACAACCTTTTTCTCACAAATTTGCTTTTTAAATCTTTCTAGATGGGCTTGGGTTTTTTCCTCCTTTATATTCTCCTAAGTGGGACATCAGTGACTTTTTATGCCAATTATCTTAAAATCAAAATACTTGTCAAGGACCAGCAAAGAGATAATCAAAAGTCACAGTTAACCACCTCAGAAGTCATTTGGTATTTCTCTCCTTTCCCTTCTCTCGCCTCTTAAGGTTGCACTGCCCATTAGCTGGGTTATTCAAGAAACCAGATCTTCTTAGATAAGGATGCTTCTTGATAATAGTCAGAAGCAAGTGTCTATCATGGCTTTGGTTTCTCTTTGCCCAGGTAGCAGTGAGACTGTCTAACTGACCACACTTGAATACAACCCAAACTCTATTTTTTTGTAATTTTAGCTATTCAGGTCATTTCATTCTATAAAACTGAGAGAATTATAGTTGGCTGTGCTTTGTTCCTTGTTTCTGACAGACTCTGTCCTCACAGCCAGGACTGACTCTTCCTTCATTTGCAGTTTGTGAATCAAGTTTAATCAAATTAATCAGCAGCCTCAGTATCAACTCCATCCTAGGCAAATATTTTTTGACATGTAGCCAGTGAACTTGCATACAAATTACCTGGAGCTTATTAAAATGCAGATTTCTTGGCTTTGCTCAAGGATAATCTGAGTAGGTCTGAAGATCAATAACCATCATTTTTTTAATGCATTTTATTTTATGTGTTTTATAAGCATTCTACAGAAACATAAAATTGCTTCATCAGAGAGTTTTTAAAAATGCAACTACTTTCCTAATAGTTTGAATAAAGAGTTAATATCCTAAATGATGAAAGCTCTTATAAAAAGTTGAGCACAATAGAAAAATGGCTTAGTACATAAAATGATATTTCACTGAATAAATACACAGCCAATGAACAAAAAAAATTTAGCTTGGGGTACCTGACTGGCTCAGAGGGAAGAGTATGTGACTCTTGACCTCAGAGTCATGAGTTCAGACCCCACAATGGGTGTGGAGCCTACTTCAAAAAAAAAAAAAAATTTAAAAAACGGTGTGGTAGTGAATATGGTATATGCAACTTAACCTCAGTTCAAAAAACTGTGTGCATGTGTGTACAGATATATATGTGTATGTTTGCTTGAATCTATAGCTACATATAGAGACTGCATGACTGTGAGAGTGCGCACATGCAAGCACATACACCAATGATAAAGTAATAGGACAAAATGTTAACAAAAGATGATGCTGACATTACTCTTGGTCCTCAGACCACTGTCTGAGTAGGAAGGATATTGAGGACCCTTAAAACTGCTTAAACCAGGCTTGTGAAAACTTATCAATTATTAAATGGCAAATCTCCATAAACAAAGGCATACTTACAAAGCAAAAGGAATTTTTAATATAGGATCTGAGTTTTCAACAGCAAGGCTTCCAGATTTAAAGTGAGGACTAAACTGTGTCAGATGATTTCGAAGAATTCCAACAGCGACTTGTGCATGTGGATCAAGACTAACTCTGAAAATAGTAATTAAAAAGTGGTTATTTTTTAGGAATGATTTATTCAAAATTAACAGAATATGTATTCTATTTTACAAATAAAGTCAACGGTTTGAACTCCAACATACCTGAATATAATGACACTTCCTGGAGACAAGTTTTCAAATTCTATTTCTTGAATATATTCATTGGGTCCTTTTGTGGCAACTCCAGCTTGCTTAACAATTTTACTTTCACTAAGCTTGAAAAAAATTGTATAAAACAATTCAATCAATAATTCTAATGTCCTCAAGATGTTAAACACAGTAGTAAGATAAGAGTTCCAAATACCTGAATATGTTCTCTAATTTCTACTGTGATATTTGGCATTCCATTGATCGAATTCTTATCCTTCTGATAAGGTTTTGTATTTCTCTCAATAGTTCTAGCTTCAAGAACTACTTCTTCAATTTTGCCTATGAATATATAAAAATGTCAAAGAAATTTCATATTAAACCATCTTAAATTAGGAATTGCTACTTAAACTTAAATATTAAACTATTTTTCATTTGGTTTATATATGTGTATATGTATGTACATGCGCATACACAGATATACACTTAGATCCTCTACAAATATACATGTATATACATATATAAAAACACATGAATATACATATATATTTCCTAGGTATAAAAGAAATACATGTTTGTTATACAAATTAGGAAACAGAGAATGAATTAAGATGAAAATAAAAGGCACGTGGGTGGCTCAGTCGGGTGTGTCTGCCTTTAGCTCAGGTCATGATCCCAGAGTCCTGGGACAGAGTTCCAGAGTTCCCTACTCAGTGGGGAGTCTGCTTCTCCCTCTTCCCCTTCCCCCTGCTAGTGCTTTCTCTCTCTCCCTTATGTTCTCTATCTCAAATAAATAAATAAAATCTTTTTTTGAAAAAAATGAAAATGAAGCTATTTCACAACTCAAAAAAATGTTAATATTTGAGAATATTTCTGTCCAGGTATTTTTCCATGTAATAAAAATGTAAGTTGCCCCAAATTAATTTTCTTCCTTTTATTCCTTTCTTTTAAAAAAAAATACTTTATTTATTAATGAGAGACACAGAGAGAGAGGCAGAGACATAAGGCAGAGGGAGAGGGAGAAGCAGGCTCCCTGCAGGGAGCCTGATGTGGGACTCGATCTTGGGACTCCAGGATCACGCCCTGGGCTGAAGGCAGGCACTCAACTGCTGAGCCACCCAGGTGTCCCCTTTTCTTCCTTTCTTTAAAGTAAACTCTACATCCAACATGGAGCTTGAACTCATGACCCCAAGATCAAGAGTTGCACACTCTACCAACTGAGCCAGCCTGGTGCCCCAAGTTATGTAAAATTTCGAATTCTTTTTCTCAACTACAACCACACTTGCACTGTGTTATTATATACGATGTATAAGAACAATTTAATATAACATAGTATGATTTAATAAAACAATATAATATTATCACAATAACATTTTTAGGTTGCATTACCAGGGATGCACATTTGAGGCACTTCCTTGCTGTAAAATGAAGTCTTAGGATTCCTGAAAGCAGTTCTAGACACAGACACAACAGACTGATGGATACTGGGTGAATGTCTTGTTACTGCCACAATGTCTTCATCAACTTGATCCACATACACCTGAGAAACAGAAAAAGAAAACATACTAGCACTCAAACTGGGATGACTTACTCTGAAATTGAATGTTAAGAAACTTACAAAAATTTAGTTTCTTGCCTGAATGAAACCCTGGGCCCCAAGCTCCTGATGAAGTTTATTGATAGCACATCTGGCTGCAATAATTCCACTTTGGAAATTAACTTCACCTGTATTTGATGGAGATGCTCCAGGATTCCACTTAGTATAAAACCGTTCTTCAGAAACCACTGAAATCTGAACAAAGTTAAAACTCAGCCATGTATACATTTTAATTATAATGAGAACTTTTGGTAAAAATGCTCAAAGTTGTTGGCCATGTGGACTTAAAAAAAAAACAACACATAAACATACCTGATGAGGCACTAATTCATCATAGCCTTTAGTACTTCCACTAGCACAACATGCCATAGAAACAATCGTGGTACTTGGGAGAGCATCATATTCTGACCTATGCTGAAAAACAATAAAAAAAAAAACCCCAAGGTTTATTTTCTTTCAAATGCAAAGTGCCATCCTATAGCACAATGAAGTAAAAGAACAGTTATATAGTTATATACTAAGAGACATTAATTTGCTTTAAAACTAACAAAACATTCAAAAACTATGTACCCAATCACTTATAAATATAAGACATGATTTTGTTTTTTGTTTTTTTTAAAGGTTTTATTTATTTATTCATGAGAGACAGAGAGAGAGGTGCAGAGACACAGGCAGAGGGAGAAGCAGGCCCCATGTAGAGAGCCCGATGTGGGATTCGATCCCAGGTCTCCAGGATCAGGCCTTGGGCTGAAGGTGGCGCTAAACCGCTGAGCCACCGGGGCTGCCCTAAGACATGATTTTGAAGTATATGCATAATATTGCCATAAATATCAGAGAACTGAACATCAAAACATTTATTTATATTTTCCTTTTTCAAGTTATTTAAATTCCAGTTAGTTAACAGAATGTAATATTAGTTTCATGTGTTTCTACACTTGAGTGATTCCACACCTACTATATATACCCAGCGCTCACAAGTGCCCTCCTTAATACCCATCACCCATTTAACCCATCCCCTGACCACCTCCCCTCCAGCAACCCTGTTTGTTCTCTACAGCTGAGTCTGCTTTATGATTTGCCTCTCTCTTTCATGGGGGGCCATGTTCATCTGTTCCTCTTCTTAAATTCCACATATGAGTTTAGCAAAATAAGTATATAAAAGAAACAGATTTGATGCTTACCACAATAGGACACTCATTATCGTGGGTAATATCCATAAACAGAGCATGTGCAATAGCTGGCATTAGTGGCCTCAAACAGGGCTGAACAAAGGATCCAACAGGTTCTCCTCCATATCTGTAAACTAATCTGCCCTCTTCATGGCTATTATATGCACTCATTGCCTCTGCAAAGCATTATAGAATATTTTAATGGTCTTCATTATTATTGTTCAAGAAGAGGGTAGTCTCTTATCATGAGTAACTTTCCAAAAAAAGACTGCATAAATATTATCAAAAATAAATCTGCTTTAAACATTTAAACACGTCTATTAGTTTAACTGACAAAAAAGTCTTCTCTATAATTAGAGAAATGGCTCCTGGAGGTAAAAGGAAACATGCTTTTTAGTAGGATGTTGGTTATATAAAATCTACAGGAAAAAAATCTAAGATCATCTCATTTATCAAAGTAGGAGATTAAAACAGATTTGTGTATTTTCAAAAACAAGTGATTTTGTTCATGAGTCATCAATTCATCCTACTGGCCTTTCAATTTAAAATGAGATATTTTACCCCAAAGTGGAAATTTTTCTTGATAAAAAGAGACTGAGTTATAGGAAATTTTGTGCGAAGTATTTAAAGAACACTAACTATTTTGAAAATTATTAAACATTGTATATAATGCTACTAAATGCTTTTTAATTGGCTTAAACAAAAACTAAAGTTTTAGATGAGAAATACACTTCAACAAGCCTACCTCTTATTAGGGAACTAATGCCAAGTCTAGTAACAAAGATGTTGTCCAGGTCTTCGCTTCCTGTGAACAGTTCAGCTACTACATACAAATTGGGTTGCAATTTCCTAGCAGCATCCAACATGTACTGCAAAAAGCACAGTCACAAATGTAACACAAAGAGAAAAGAAAGTTCGGGGGAAGGAAAGGAGACAAGACTGGGCACAGATTTGAACATGTCATGGAACAAGACAAAATTGAAATCCCAGAAGAATTTCCAAAGAAATTTAATTGTGCGTATGTAAGAAATACACAGAAACAGAAATTATAAAGAAAATAAAATAGTTAAAAAGGATTAGAATTTGCAAAGATATAGAGACACAAAGGGGGAAAAAAGGAAGAAGAAAAATATCAGTGTCACATTAAAAAATGTAAACCATAAGACTGATTCTGCTAAGCTTTCACCCTGTTTTACGTGTTTTTTCAATATCTCTAAACTATTAACTTGCAGGCAGTTGACGAAGCCATTATTGCTAAATTCCCTACTGGTGAGTTATCTAGCTATTGCAAAGATTAAGTCTGACTATACTTTATAAAGCCAACTTTTCCTAAAAAATGGTAATAAACTCTTATTAACCAGAAATCAAATTGGTTCCAATTTTTTGACATGTTTGCATAAAATTTAATAAAAAATAATTTGAATTCTATCAGCTATCAAGTAGGGTGCTAGAAGATTTTGTAACTCAAAATTATGTAAATTGAGTTTTAATTTTTTGTTTTGCCAAAATGTTACAATAATCTTATAATTATATATATATTTTGCTGTTGCTAAAAGCATAATAAGGAAAAACCTTTGCTAGTTTTTGGAGCTAAAAAATGTTCTATTAACTTAACTAATGTTCACTGAATTCTTCCAAAGCAAATCAATTTTTCACCATATGATTTGAAACATACTCATTATAATGCTGCCTTAAAAAAAGAGAAATAAGTGTTTTCCAGATAAGCATACATTCCCAAAGAGCACTAAGTTATCACTAGGAAGCTACCAAAGATCTTATTAGCAGGATGAAAATTGTGTTTACAAAGCTGTGTTAGGTAGAAGATAATGCTATAAATATTGGCATTGTTTCAATTTCTGTAAAAAGCCCAAAGAGGGATAAACAACCTTTGTTTACACTTACATTTTATAAATAAGAAATAAAATGGGGCTAATCAATGGGGCTAAAATGAGGTTTAATATACTGTAATGTTAGTGCTTACATAATAACATGTAACAAGTGACTTCACAGTGTTTATTAATATATTAAAAGAAACCTAAGAATAACAATAAGATAGATATTTGCATATTATTAAAACATTAATATCAATCCTTTAAAATTAACAATAAAATATTAGTAATATTTTAACAATATACATGGCGATTTGGTTATGTATGTGTTATCAGAGACATATGATCTACTTCCCTAAACTGAAATAAAAATATTAACTTGTTAAACATTTTATAGCCCAGTATTCCCTAACACCTGCATCAAAAGATTTTATTATTAGTGTGAAATTATGCTGAAGTGCTAAGTACTACCACCAAATCAATGCTGGTATCCAACGAGCAAAAGGAAACGTGTACTTGTATATTTTATTTAAGGAAGCAAAGAATGAATACTACGTTTCTTTGCCTAATGTAGATGAATTGTATTTCTGTACCTCAGCTACATGAAGAGGCGTTGAGTGGCAGTTATCAAGACGTACTCCCTGGAAATAGGTTGCAGTTATTTCAGTGTATTTTTTCATGTGTGCCCAGAGATAAGGACAGTCCTCTGGTTTATTCCCATAGCGTAATTTAACACTGTCTCCCCAGCAAATAAGCTCTCTCCTTAGGTAAACTTCTGAACCTGTAAAAAAAAAAAAAAAAAAAAAAGGAGCTTGCTTTCAATGGTTCAAGAAATAACATGAAAACATTTACTTCAAGGAAATGTTTTAAAATCACATGGACTATTTTTTATGGTGAAAAAAATAATTAGATTCATAGCCGACTGGACTCAGTTTAGATGATCCCGATTTTGTTGGCAACATCCAAAGTATCATATCAGGAGTCAAACATATGCTTTCTCCTCTCCATCAGGCCTGATCAAGGTGTTGACCTTGACCACATCAATATTGTAAAGCTTCTTCACAACCTGTTTGAGCTGGTGCTTATTGGCCTTGACATTCACAATGAACATGAGTGTGTTGTTGTCTTCTACTTTCTTCATGGCTGATTTGGTAGTCAGGGGAAACCTTATGATGGCATAGTGATCAAGCTCGTTTCTCCTGGGGGTGCTCTTTTGAGGGTATTTGGGCTGCTTTGGAGACATATGGTCTTGGGTCCTCAGAATGTGGGTGACATGTGGATCTTGTGTGTGTGTGTGTGTGTATGTGACTGTGAACGCCTTTCAGCGCTGCTTTTTTAGCTTTCAAAGCCTTTGCTTTGAAAAAAAAAAAAAAAAAAGCCTTTGCTTTGGCTTCGGCTTTGGGAGGGGCAGGGACTTCCTTCTTCGCACCATCTTTGTGAAAGGGATCCACATCCACTATTTCTACCATAAATCATGTATTGTTTAAAATTTTGTCTAAAATGGCATGGGTTTCTAAATTTATAAAGTTTAAACAATACTAATTCATATATTTTTTGCTAAAATTGTACCTATAGTCTCTTCTAAAAATGTGTACTTAATGTAAAAAAAAAAATCAAGTTGCTTCTTGTAAAGGAAAACAGTAACAGTGATATAAGCCCTTTGAAGACAGAGTTTTACCAAAAACATTTAAAGCTGAATTTCCACCTTGTTACTCATTTTTGGCAACAGGTTACATTAAATCCACAGCATACAGTAGAATGCCTTTTCTCATTTAGAATAACTAGAAAGGAGAAGGCAGAGCTACACTTAAACCCAAAGTGACATTCCTTTTTAAAAAAGGGAGATTTTTGTAGTAAATTTATTAATTTTTTTTAAAAAGGTTTTATTTATTTATTCATGAGAGACACACACAGAGAGAGAGGCAGAGACACAGGCAGAGGGAGAAGCAGGCTCCCTGTGGGGAGCCCGATGCAGAACTCAATCGTGGGACCCCAGTATCACGCCCTGGGGTGAAGCCAGGTGCTAAACTGCTGAGCCACCCAGGGATCCCCCTTGAATTAAATTTAAAGTCATTCAAACAGACTTCTAAAATGTTGAAAAACATATTGATGGGTCCCCAGCAAAATTCTTCCTGGCAAAGAAATAGCTGTAGAAAAATAAAATGCTAGGAGTGAGAGGGGAACCGAAAATTAGTTTCCAGTGTAACTGCTATTCAGTACCTTAATAACCCCCTGGCTATGAATGAAAATATCTCTTATGGCAATATAGTTGTAATAGTAGTGGTTTCAAATATATTTTTAAAAAAACAATAGATTAAAATTTTAACCATATAAAATCTTATGCAAAACCATAATATAAAATAGATAAAAGCCATTCTGGTTGAGTATAGAAGGATAAGGAGAGGAAAGGGTGGGGGAGAAAAAGATGAATGCCATTCTTTTTGTCAATCCCTTTTCTTCTCTCTCAAACTGTATGTACCTCTGGCACTTCTGTGTTGAAATAGTTTAAGAACTATTAGCCTAGTGGGAAAAAAGTCAATGAAACAGTATATTTTGAGCTTGCTGTAAACTTTTCTTTCCCTATCCACAGAGAAGCTAACAAAAATGATGTACCTGGTTCAGCAAAGTTTCGAAGGGGATCATCTCCCATTACCCATCCATTATGGGCCATCAGAAAACAAGCTTTATTTGGGTTATGAATCATAGACTCTTCTGTGGAGACGGTCATTTCTTCAAATGGGAACGTAAAATATCTATGGAGATACAATTAAATATTAAATCTAGACAGACTCTTTGGAGAGAATTTAAATTAGTCTCTTAAAATTAAACTTCCTCCCTAACAAATAGAGTAAGATTAGTTTTACATTATTTATAGGAAATAAACTTAGTTAAAGGTCAAAAATTTTCAGGAGACTTTTTGAGGTAAATCTACTAAGATTTGAGAAATGGAAAGTTAGCATTATCTGGTTAACATTTTAAGTAATAACTTAAAAAAAATCTCATAAAATTACTAAGAAAATCATTGAAGTATTGATATTACTTTGCAAAAGCTTTTGGCTACCCTTTAGTTGCCTAATCTGTGCTGCACATTACCTACAAGATAAGGAGCTGAATTTTCCATTTTTAACTTCCAATGAAAAGAAAACAAAAATGGAATACCTGGTAACTAATGGATGTTTTCTAGTGACAGGTCCTAATTTAGGACCGTGGCCAGCCATTCGTTCATAAAACACATTTCCCAAAAGGCAATTAACTGCCTAGAACACATTAAATTATGTTACGTCAGTAAAAACAATAAACAGTATAAAGACTCAAAGAAAAACAGCAGTTCAAAAGTAGGTGAAACCTGTTCCTGATGATAATTCACGAGTTGATGCTTCTCTGAATTTAATTCCTCAATTCTCTTACGGAACCAATTACAGCATTCATCGATTGCAGCTGGGCCCTTGCTAAAGCAGAGAGAGCAATACCACTGAAAGTCTAATGGATTTAAAAGTACATTTAAAAATTTTCTAACATGGGTCATAGGAATTGTATTTATTTATCTATTTATTTATTTATTTGAAACTTTAAACATACTTATCAGGATCTTAATAATGGCTGAAGAAGTTTTCCAATTGTGAACAATTTTATATACACATATAGGAACATGGACCACCACACAGAAAAAAGAGGAAAACATCATGCATTTGAACCAGTGGAATTATGGTGAATTACTTTACTGAATTTTCTATTCAGGACTTTAATACTAGCCATAAAGGTCCGTAAGTAATATTATCCTTTACTTCATAGGAAAAATACAAAACATACTCATGTGGTATGAAAGTTGCTAGTGCAATGTTCATATCTACAGTGCAGCCAAGTCTTCTGTATTCAGGATCCTGAATAATCTTAAGGTGTTCCTTTGGATCAGGCTTGGTTGTTATTTTCCTATTTTCTGAAAGAAAGAAAAGATGGTATCTTAAATGCAAAATCCACAAGAAGATTTTATTTATTTTTTATTTATTTATTTTTTAAAGATTTTATTTATTTATTCATGAGAGACAGAGAGAGAGGAAGAGACACAGGCAGAGGGAGAAACAGGCTCCATGCAGGGAGCCCGATGCGGGACTCGATCCCGGGACTCCAGGGTCATGCCCTGGGCCGAAGGCAGGCACCAAACCGCTGAGCCACTAGGGATCCCCTACACAAGAAGATTTTAACTGTTACTGATATCCAAATTTTTAGCTTATAATTTTTTCACAGAAAACAAAACAAATGTTTATTTCATAAGCATCCTTCCCTACCACCCCCCCATCTTCCTGCACACCATCTAACACACACACATGTACACACATAAAGAAGGAGGGGAAAGAGAGAGAAGGGAGGGAGGGAGAAGAACATTACAGGATAAAAACACAGGGATTCCTATCAGTTGAACCCTTGCCCCACTTTTCTGCCTTAGTCAACATTCTCTTATTTTATACATAAGGATATTGGTGGTAGAAGTTTTCTTTCTAGGTGTTACCAAATATACTAATATCAGGAGTTTTATTTCTTCAAAGACTGCTTTCTATTCAAAAGTCTGATTAACAGCTTGACTTTTTTTGCATTCTCTGAAAGAAGTACACAGGCTTGATTTTATACTTTTTTCCTTTTTACCAATAAGCATATTCCTTAACAATAATAAAAAATGAAAAAGTAAATAAATGTTTTATGGAAAGGATTTTCATCCCTTTCCTGGAACTTGTTCCTTTTTTTTTTTTTTTAAAGATTTTATTTATTTATCTATGAGAGACTGGTCAGAGAGAGGCAGAGACAGGCAGAGGGAAAAGCAGGACCCCTGCAGGGAGCCTGATTCAGGATTTGATCCCAGGACTCTGGGATCACAACCTGAGCCAAAGGCACATGCTCAACCACTTAGCCACCCAGGTGCCCCTGGAACTTGTTCCTAAAAAAATTAGGTGTTGTTCAGGATTGCCTCTACTGGGCTTGATTTTACTTATTTTTTATTTATTATTCTTTTAATATTTCTTTTATTTTTTTATTTTTTAAAAGATTTTATTTATTCATGAGAGACACAGAGAGAGAGAGGCAGAGACACAGGCAGAGGGGTAAGCAGGCTCCATGCAGGGAGCCCAATTTGGGACTCGATCATGGGACCCCAGGATCACGCCCTGGGCTGAAGGCAGGTTCTAAACCGCTGAGCCACCCATGGATCCCCTAATATTTGTCTTTTAAATTTAAAATCAATTAATTAACATATTGAATATTATTAGTTTCAGAGGTAGAATTTAGTGATTCATCCATCAGTTGCATATAACAGCAGTGCTCATTACATCAAGTGCCTCCTTAAATGGGCTTGATTTTATATTAACTAATTAGTATCTGGCTTATTCTAAAGAGACCTTGAAGTGACTTATAAAAGCACAAACAAAATAAAATGTAAATAGATTCTTAAAATTTAGTTTCTGAGGTTCATTTGGAAGAGTAAATATATTAAACCTGCCAATGGGGCACCTGAATTGTTCATCGGATTAAGCACCTACCTTTAGCTTAGGTCATGTCATGATCCCAGTGTCCTGGGACTGAGCCCTGCATCAGGCTTCCTGCTCCACAGGAAGTCTGCTTCTCCCTCTCCCTAGGCCCCTCCCTCCACTTGTGCTCTCTCGCTCTCTCTCAAACAAATGAATAAAATCTTAAAAAGAAAAGAAAAGAAAACTGCCAGAGAGTGTTTGAAAAAAAGGCTAACACGATCAGTATAAATGATAAAATAGTCTTCAGTACTGATAGAATGAATAAAAGATCACTGGAATAGTACAGAAAAGAAATCAACATATATTTAGTATATGACTACACTATGAAGTATTTATGGTGTACAACAAATCAGTATAAAAGGATGGATTATCAACTCAATACCATTTTTTGAATAAAAATACACACAAAAAATTCCAGGTGTGTTGAATATTTATTTACTTTTAAATATTTACTTATTTTAAAATATTTATTTATTTATTTCAAAGAGAGAGAGTGTGTGTGCGTGCAGTGAGGAGGGGCAGGGGGAGAGGGTGAGAGGGAATCCCAAGCAGACTCCCTGCTGAGCCTGGAGCCCAATATGAGGCTTGATCCCATGACAGTGAGATCATCACCTGAGCTGAAATCGAGTCAGAAGCTTAACTGACAGCTACCCAGGTGTCCATTGGGCATTTAAATGTAAAAAATAAATACGATTAGAAGAAAACAGCATTTTTTTTTTTTTTTTAAAGAAAACAGAATGTGCGGAATGCCTGGGTGGCTCAGTGGTTAAGCGTCTGCCTTTGGCTCATGGTGTGATCCTGGAGTTCCCGGATCGAGTCCCACATCGGGCTCCCTGCATGGAGCCTGCTTCTCCCTCTGCCTATGTCCTATGTCTCTGCCTCTCTCTGTATCTCTCATGAATAAATAAATAAAATCTTAAAAAAAAAAAAAAAAAAAAGAATGTTGATGGAAGGTTTTTTTTCCAAGCATGATGTGAAATTAGAAGCCATAAAAGATGGACAAATTTGACTGCACTGAAAAAAAAATACCATAATCAAGAGTTAAAAGATCAACAGCATACCAGGAGGACATATTTAAGTCAGTATAATAAGGAAACACAAATATTAATAAGTCAATGTGAAAAAGTCAAACAGGCCACTAGAAAAATAGGGAAAGGACATTAACAGACAATTAATGGAAGATCTATAAATAGTGAAATAACATGTGAAAAGGTGCTTCACTAATGAATAAAGAACTACAAATTAAAATAAGGAGGGAGGGATCCCTGAGTAGCTCAGTGGTTTAGCTCCTGCCTTCGCCCAGGGCGTGATCCTAGAGTCCAAGGATCAAGTCCCACGTTGGGCTCCCTGCATGGAGCCTGCTTCTTCTCCCTCTGCCTGTGTCTCTGCCTCTCTCTCTCTCAATCTGTATCTCTCATGAATAAATAAATAAAATCTTAAGGAGGGAAAAAACCCAGTTTTTAAAAAAATAAGGAATGTTTTTCCATGATTGACAAACATTATAAATATTAATTGTACCTAACGATATAGTTAATGATAATGTAAATTGGTATAACTTGTGTTGAAAAACTACACAATATCTATTGTAAATTTATCATTAAATTTTTATGCTCTTGACTCAGAAATTCTATGTCTAACAATTTATCCTGCAGATGTACTCATGTAAGTAAAGATAACACATACAAAGATATATTTTCTATAATACTGCTTATAAACATATAGGTTCTACTAAAGTAAGGGTCTGCTATGTTCACTACTGATTCCCCATGCCTGGAAGAGTACCCAGTAGGTGGTTCAAAAGATAAGTATTGAATGAATGAATGAATGAATGATGAAGGGACGGCTGGGTAGCTCAGAGGTTTAGCATCTGCCTTTGGCTCAGGGTGTGATCCTGGGGTCCTGGGATTGAGTTTTGCATCAGGCTCGCTGCATGTATCCTGCTTCTCCCTCTGCCTGTGTTTCTGCCTCTCTCTCTCTGCAGGATCAGGCCCTGGGCTGAAGGTGGCGCTAAACCATTGAGCCACCTGGGCTGCCCAAAAATAAAATCTTAAAAAAAAAAAGTTTAAGGGCACCTGGGTGGCTCAGTCAGTTGAGTGTCCAACTCTACAGATTTTGGCTCAGTCATGATCTCTCGGCCGTGGAATTGAGCCATGCATCTGGCTCTGCATTCAATAGGAAGTCTGCTTGAGATTCTTTCTCTCCCTCTTCCTTTCCCTCTTCCTCTTTCCCCCTATGCTTTCTCTCTCTCTAAAAATAAGTAAATAAATCTTAAAAAAAATAAACACAGTGTACTGCTACCCAGAGGTTAAAAGCTGCCTTTGGCAGCTGCAGTAACCTGCTCTACGACCTCCCGTTCACGCACTTAACATATATTGAACTCTACTATATTCCGGGCATTGTGCTAAGGAACCAATACTAAGAAACAGTCCCCAAGGGAAATAATTATGTTATATATTATTATGTCACGCCCTTTAGATATCTCTGCTCTCAGCTTCTAGAACCATAGTTATAGTAACACAAATATATAATAATAATAACAGATTTAATAATGTCTTAACCAGAGGAAAGAAGACTCATCTCCTTAAAAGAAACAGTAAATTTCCTAAAATTGCTAGGAACATTCTAATGTATATCCTTTACCTTGTGTAAGAAGTCTTCTAAATTGCTCAACTGCTTTGTAAACGTCTACTTGGAAAAATTCCCAGAGTTGAATCTTTGGAAAAATATCCTCCCAAATTATTTTTCGAATGCACTGAAAAATTTCAATAGGTAAAAAATATATTTAAAATCATTTCACTAAATATTGTCAAATTTAAAATACTCTAGTTTTCAACTATATATTTAATTTATACTTCAGAAATTTTGTTATTCTGTTTTAGTGTGATACTCCTCTATACATACTGACATTCATTTGATGATCATTTTCAATCAAAGCAGGTACTCCTTTTTCTTTGTATTTCCCTTCTGCAACGTCACATGATAAATGCCACAGTGCTCTGTCTAAGACCCAGGCAGGTTTTAAGTGTGGAGAATTTACAAGGTTATATGCACTTTCTGGATGTTCCTGGATCCATTTACTATTAGCAGCTTAAAGAAAAAGGAAACATAAAGGAATCTCTTGTAATTAAAATGAAGTTAGTATCCATGTTAAGTTTAAAGATGAAATAAAATATCAACAACCACCACTTATTTTCTTATATAATAGACATCAATATTTAAATATTATATAAACTATGTATTACCTATTGATGTTATACTTTATATTAAATATTTGCTAAAATATTTATCATGATTTATGATACTGTAAAGTGAAAAAATGTTTTCCGGTTGTGGTATCTTGTCATCCACTTCACTATATATTTTTCTTTTCTGTCATAGGAATTTTTAATGCTGTAAGATACAACACTGACTTATTAACACCCCTGTAATAACATGTTTACTATTGTGGGAATTAAGAATGGTCTTGTCCGTGGCCCACTTTGACAGTCCTTGAGTCAATTATATTTTGGAATATTCCTTCTAAGTCTGAAAAACACCTATCCCTCCAAGCCAGACAGGGCTTCCACCCAATCTTCAGAACTCAAAATGTCATTTACACCTTTTTTCCTACATAATCATTTCTTCCTGTGTTTTTTGTGGGGGAGAGGGGAGTGAGGTAAGGTTCTTTCCTCTCTATCTTTAAATATGATTGTATCTCCCCCTAAGGCTAAGAATACAAACAAATACACATCCTATACAAACAGAGTTATTTCTCTGACTTCTGTAATTTATCAGTATCAAAACCAAACATCTAGAAAATCCAACCTGTATCTGCTGCCTCCACTTTCTCCCTACAGTCTTGTTCCTTTTCCCACTGTATTCTGCTGCTGCAGCCAGCACTCCACTGAGGTTACTCTAAGCCTCCTAATCCTGAAATTTAGTGCTACTTTCTCAACTTTATCCATTTAACCTCTATAACATTTGCCATTACTGATTCATCCTTCATTGATTTATAAAATACCTCTTCCTTGATATAGAAAAGGTATCATCTTGGTGGTTTTTAGTTTTTCCTTCTCTCTTTTGATCCTTCTCCTCATTTCTGCTAAACCTTTGAGGGAGGTGTGCTACATCTTATTCCTTCTCTTTCTTTATTTTACCTGCCCTTCCTCATCTCACCCACTCTTCTTGGGACCTACATCTCAAACCAATCTCAAACCAATCCCAGCTCCAGCCAAGGCCCAGGCACATTTACCCAAGCACTTGATGAGTAGTACTGCCTGAGGACAGCATGTTAACTCAAAATCCATTTGTATATATGTCTATATATATCTACACTTAGGATGTGATCTATCCCAGGCACTGTTCTGGGAAATGGATATTCTGCAGCAAAAGTGAGCAAAGCTCCTGTCCTTGTGGAGCTTTTGCATTCTAGAGAGGGGGATTTGTTTATTTGTTTTATTGTGCTTAGACAATTCTGATAGAAGAAAGTTCAGTTCTCTCACAGGTAACTTCTTTGTATAGCTAATCTTGAATGGTTAGTAAGATACACATTGTTTTAGTAATACTGATAAAAGTGAGGCTGAGAAATTGCTAAAAGATACATACTCAAAGAACAAGGGTGTACCTTACAATCCTACTATCCATTTGTATCAGTAAATGCAGAATCAGAATCAGAGTTCTGCAAGGTATTCCACATATTTACAACATTAAAGAATATCTGCTTTAATTTTTAAATAAATAAAAGCTATATATATTTTTGTTTCATCTTTAAAATAGAGTAATTCCCCTGAATTCCTATTGAGGAGCATCAGTGGTTAATGTACATGAAATAAAAATAACTACTGAACACCTACCATATGCCAATACATACACTAATTTATTAATCCTCATATACTACTGTATGATGTAGGACACACTTATGTTCCTTAAACAGATGAGGAACTGAGGCACAGAGAAGTAAGTTACTCAGCCAAAGTCATACAACCAGAAATGAATTTGGGCAAGTTTCTTCAGATCTTGCAATCTTAACCAGATGAATGTGTTCATGTCTCACTCACTCAGCTGAGTATCATTACAATCCTTACAGAATTTAAAAATCATTATTATTTCTAGTTTCAGTCGTTTATTTAATAAATAATGGAGTACATAATTTATTATTTACTTATATCCATAATAAACACTTGGATGAAGAAGACAGGATACATAAGAAGCAAAGACGTTGTAATAACAGTTAAGTCAATAATTCTCCAATCCAAATCAAGCTGGTTTTCCTTAGTTTTATCATCAGAGTTAATAGAATTCAAGATGTAAGAGAAAAATGTAATGATAATTATATCCAGTTTGGATTTTCATTTATTAAGAATACTATGGCCACCCTAATTTTTTAAATGGTAAAATCCTGAAACTTTGTTACTTATTTTTTTGAAACAAAATCAAGTGTAAAATGAAAAAATTCTAAGCATTAGCTAACAACGTATTTTTTCTAATTCTACATGGAAGAGAAGCCAAATCAACCACATCTTAATAAGTATCAAAATAAGTGAAACATGGAGTTCTAAAGCGGTACAGTAAGGAACTTAGCAGACATTTGCCCCAGCAAAACCATAATTTAAATAGCAAAAATTATATAAAATATAATCATTTAAAGTCTCTGAACATTGTCCTAAGGGCATTCAGCTTATGGAGAAACATTTATTCGAGAAAATCTACTAACTTTTGGCAAGAATAGCAAGAGTCTGTGGCATTTGAACTATGATCTGCTCCCTTAACCCTCCCATCCAGCTATGTGCTAATGGAACCTCTATGCCAGGTGTTCTACTCCGGGTAAGCATGGCCAACATGGAGGTGTCCTCTTACCATCATTTCCAGTCTGGGGTTACAGTTTCATGGTGGGAGAGGCAGGCTGCCTGTGTTTCCCACTCCCTTTAGCTCCATTTTGTAGAAGCTCTTTTCTCTTTTCCAAATAGGCAGGCAAAGAAAATCTCAGTTCCTTTCCTCCACCTAGCACCCCTCTTGTAGGGTGGACATCCTACCTAGCAAGAATACTGGGACTCTAACTGCCCCTAAGAGCTGGAGCTTACTTGCAGGGTGAAGGTTCCATGTGGGGAGGGCAACCAAGAAGACCACGGATTGCTACCTCCTGTCTTGCATGCCCCCAGAATGAGACTGTGCTTGGGAAAAAGTGGTCTCATCCCCAGCTCTGAAGCATGGCACAGGTGTTCTGCTCAAGGATAAAGACAGGCCAGGAGGATGAAGAGTTCTGCCTGAAAGGACTGAATTTGTTTGGAACAGTGGGTGAAGAACTCCATGTGTACGGTTGTTGTTTAAAATAATGAAAACTGTGGTGGGGAGCAGTTAAGAGAATGCTGGTGGCTTCATGATATAAGAAAAACACTGGAGCGAACAACCAGAAATTTAATAGAACTAGGGGGAAGAGAAAGCAGACAGCCCTTCTGGGATCACAGGCAACTGTGGGGGCTGGAAAGGCTGGGTGCATGCACTAGGCTGCACCCACTCAGAAGCAATTCTAACAAGACATGGGAAAGACTTGAAAACATTCCCCAAATCCCATATAGACCCATCAACACAGGACAACTTCCTGGCAAAGGGATTTAAAATATAACCTCTAACCAACCACGGAGTAAACACTAACCTACTCTGACCCAGGGTAACTCCTAGGAAGCCAGGCTTAAAAATAAAATCCCATTCACATCTGGCAGTCTAGAAGACCATATGTATGTCCAGAGCTGTGTGGTCTCCAGAGCAACCTGAGAAGGAACCTCCCAGCTCCTGGTCCTTGTATAAATCTTTATCCATCCTTTTACTGTCAACCTATTTGTATTTTTGAATCTGAACTGTGTTGCCTGTAGATAGTATAGCTGGATCTTGTTTTTTTTCAATGACCTCTGACAGCCTCTGCCTTTCAAGATATAGGTACACCTCAGAGACACTGTGTATTTAGATCCAGACTGCTGGAATAAAATAAATATTGCAATAAAGCGAGTCAAATTTTTTTGACTTCCTAGCATATATAAAAGTTATATTGATATTGCATTGTAGTCTGCTAAGTGTACAATAGCATTATATCTTTAAAAAAAAAGTACATACCTTAAATAAAAAGGCTATCATGCTAAAAAATGCTATTATCTGAGCTATTGGCAAGTCATAATCACGAATCACTGATGACCAAAACAAATTTAATGAAAAAGTTTGAAATATTGCAAAAATTACCAAAATGTGACACAGAGACATGGGGTAAGCAAATGCTGTTAGAAAAATGCCATCAGGGGATCCCTGCATCGCTCAGCAGTCTAGTGCCTGCCTTCAGCCCAGGGCACGGTCCTGGAGTCCTAGGATCGAGTCCCACATCAGGCTCCCTGCATGGAGCCTGCTTCTCTCTCTCTCTGCCTATGTCTCTGCCAATCTCTCTCTGTGTCTCTCGTGAATAAATAAATAAAATCTTTTAAAAAAATGCCATCAATAGTCTTGTTTGATGCAGGGTTGCCACAAATCTTCTATTTGTTAAAAAAAAAAGTTAGCAGTAACTGAGAAGTGTAATAAAATGAAGCACAATAAAACAATGTTTGCATTACTTTCAAAATTCCCTAGACCTTTGGCTTACAAAATTTTTACTATGCTGAGTGTGGCTATCTTTGTTCTGTTTACTTAAAAGTTCACTGAGCTTTAGGACGTGTAGATTAATTTTCTTTTTTTAATCTAATTTTAAAGACTGGGAAGTTTTTAGCCATTAGTTCTTCAAGTGTGTTTTCTGTTCTTTTCTTCCCTCTCCTTCAGGGATTTCCATGTGCATGTTGGTGCGCTTCAAGATCTCCCACCTTTCACTGGAACTCTGTTCATTTTTATCTTCTTTCTTTTGTTCTTCAAAACATATAATCTCTGTTCACTGATTCTTCTGGAATCAGTGATTCTTCTTATAACTCAAATATACTGCTGAATATCTCTAGTGAATTCTAAATTTTGCTTACTTACTTTACAGCTACAGAATTCCTAGCTGGTTACTTTTAAAATTTTCCATTTAATGATACTCTCTATTTGACGAAATATCATCATCATATCCTCCCCTTTACTGCTCTAAGCTGGTTTCCTTTAATTCCTTAAATATATTTAGAATAGTAGCTTTAAAGTCTATGTTGGCTAAGCATGACATCTAGGACTTTTTAAATTTCTATTTAAAGATTTTATTTATTTATTCAGAGAGAGAGAGAGAGAGAGAGAGAGAGAGAGGCAGAGGCACAAGCAGAGGGAGAAGCAGGCTCCATGCAGAGAGCCTGACGTGGGACTCGATCCCGGGACTCCAGGATCATGCCCTGGGCTGCAGGCGGCGCTAAACCGCTGCGCCACCGGGGCTGCCCCATCTAGGACTTTTTAAAGGCAACTTCCGTTGCCTGCTTTTTTTCTTGTGTATAGGTCACACTTGCTGTTTCTTTGTATGTCTCAATTTTTTGGTTGCAAATTGGGCAATTTAGATAACGTACTGTAGCAACTCTGGATATTGAGCCCATTCCTCCCAAGTCTTGTTGGCTACTTGTTTTTAACTTGGCTAGACTATTTTAGTGAAGTCTATATCCCCTACAGTGTGCAGCCACTGCTGCTGCCACTCAGAGGGTGCATCTGTGGCCCCTGGGCAGTAGTCTGGGGTGACAGTGGTTTTTAGCAAGCCTCTCTTGTCTCTTTCCCTGAACTCTGTTAAGCTGCTGCCTCTGCTGGAATCACACCTAGCCGTTAGTCTTTTGTGCTATTATTTTTGATAATAGGCTGGATCATTAATTGCTTCACAGTTTGATCCAATTAAATTTGGACCCCTTGGCAGGGGTAGTCACTGAGGCCAGTCTCTGAGACTCGTCTGATCCCAGGAGGGTTATTCTTAGCTGTGTCTTTCCCCGGGTTTTTTTGGTTAAACTACTGGCTGGTCTATGATTTAGTATACTGGCTTCATGGTGATATCAGCCTCCTCTTGTTTACGACCAAAGTCTCCACTGTTTCCAACAGTGTCCCCTGCTATGTGCCAAATAAAGTCAATTTCATTCTTACTCTGTTTTTACTGCACATCTCCTCCCCTGGGCAGAACACCTGTGTCACTGCTCCACAGCTGGTGGCAGGGACTATAGCTCCGAGTTTTTGGCTTTCTTCTCCAGATGTAGAACCTCCACCCAACAAGCAAGCTGGTGCAAGGCAACTGGGACAGAGTATCCTTTCCCTGCCATGCATGGGGTAAAGTTTTCCCTCTATGATTGGGGTTGAAAGAAGGGAGCCCCAGACCTCTCAGCTGCTCTTGCCCAGAATAGAGTTTCTGCAACAGAATGCTGGAGTTGGGAGGGATGTGAGAAATGTTGGAAGCCTGCCCATTTCAACTGTAGCCCTAGACTGGGAGCTGAGGAGAAAAGCGGCCTTGTGTTCCCAGCTGCACCTGCCAGGAATAGAACTATCATCATTCTGAGCTGGGGCAGGGAGAGGCAGATCCTGGTTCAAATGTCACAGACTATACTGCTCTTACTGAGAGTTAATAGATTTTCTTGATATGCTTTTCCCTATGCCAACTTCCCTTAGAATAATTTCCAAAGACTTTAAACTGTATTTTAAAAAATAATTTTTAACAGTTGTTTTGCTGAGTAGAGGGTCTGTGAAGCCCTCACACTGCCATCTGGAAGTTGACTTCCCCTGTATAGTAACTTTTTAATGAAAACTTATTTCACAAAAAGGACATTATGATTGGTAATACTTTCCAATTTAAGGCTGGAAACTTTTTTATATTACATAGATTCTCTCAAATGCCTCAGAAATATAGTCTCTGATAGAGACTGCTACTATATCTCAGTTTTTTTCTTCCTTTGTTCCTTTAGTAACAGAACTCCTAAGGTTCAGCTGTACATTTGGCTGGCAAACAGGCTACATTGCAGGATCCTTTACAGGTGTAACAAGAGACAAAATTCTATTTGATGAAATGTGAGTAGAAGTTATATATATATATAACCAGACCATGCCCTTAAAAGGCATGTCTTCCCTTTCTCATTTCCATTGGTAGCAGCTGATACTGGGAACTGGACAGGCCAAATTTGATTAAGAGTTAGAAGCACAGTGTTGGAGATAGAGCAGCATGAGAGAAAGAACCTCATTCCCTATTATCACTGAGCTACTACAACAGTCTTGGGATGCCTATCTCATCTTTTATAAGAAATAAATACAAAATGTTGGCAAATTGAACACCAATAAAAAATAAATTTATTATTAAAAAAAGAAATACAAAAAAAAAAAAAGAAATGAATACAGTTTCAGTCTTACATCACTATATTTTTGTCTCTTTGCTATAGTTTCCCATACCATATCCTAACTCACATAATGTCATTATGTAGTTTGGTAAGTTTGATGGAAATATTATTATAGATGTTAAAGTAATTATCAATAATGTCAAATTATCAAGTAAAGAATACTGGGTTCTTAGATATTAGGAAGTTTTCACTGTGGCATACAGAGAAGAGAATATTTGCAAGGCACACTGGTTTAAACTGAAAGCTGATCATGGCCAGAAGCTTCTCCAGACCCAGCTGTTCTGACAGGTGAGAGGAGCAGTCATCTCCCTGAGGATCACCAGTTGGAAAGATCTAATACATTTTATAGAATTGTATATTGGTAAAGAATCTTGAGATCCAACTGGGTTAATTTTAATAAACCCTTTTAACATGTAAAGGGTATAATTTTTAGATTTAATTTGTAAGATTTACCAATAATTTTGTTTAAATGATAGTAATTCACTCTTTTTCAAATATATATATACACACACACACACACAAACACTAGAGTACTAGAGCTGCTGCTATGTGGGATTCACATGTTGGTCTGCAAAGTATTAATACTGCAAGTTGAAATATGTGATCATATGTTCCATCTATAATTACTCTCCTGTTTTTATGATCATCACATGCAAAATACTTACATGTTGATTATACCTTCAACTAACACTGTTTTCTTTGAAAGAAAAAAGTGGAGTTGTATAAAGTGATTTTTAAATTGAAGAACATCTATGTGTCATTTGTATTTTCAAAATTTATGCTATATAAAACAGCGAGAAATAATCAGAATATAATATTTTCATCAAAACTAATGGAAGTTGTTAATGAAGCTCATACCAGTATGGTTGTAGACAACATCAGTAATACAAAGAACATTCCATTCCTTTTTCATTTTTTCCACTAGTTGCCCAACATCACTCCAGGTATATTTTTTATTAGGTCTTGAAAAGTCAGGATTTAATTCTAACTGGTTGGCAAGAGAATAGCATGATCTAGATAGCCCAAGAGTCTGTAATGGGGTAAAATGAATCATGTTGTAACCTGTAACACAAGAAAATAAACAAAGAAAAAAAAATAAAAACAAAGAAAATAAGCAAAGACTGTAAGAAAAAAACAAACTAAAACTAAGCAAAATACAAGTTTAAACTTCCCTAAATGATTCTAAATAGCAAAGCAACCATGCAACTAGAAAAGGGGTCAAAGACTAGGGTTCAAATCCTAGCTATATCCCAAGTGACTTCAACCAAGTCTACTTAAATCTTTTAGCGTATCAGTGTCTTCATATATAAGACAGAGATAATGAGATACTACATTTGAGAAAATCATTGTACACAGTGCCTAGTTATCATAGGGGTTCAATTTATATTTATTGGATATATACATATATGCATATATGTATATACTTTATACAAGAATATCAGCATGTTTTGCTCCTATTTTTAATGTTCCACTAGTTTCAATTATGTCAGTAAACTTCTTGGCTTTCTTTATATTATATTCAACTTAAAAGTAGAAAATTAATATTACCCTTTGCATAAGAGTAAAATACAACTTAAATTGCATTTTACTCTTGATATGTATGGCAGCACACACCTTCCATATGGAAGACAGTTACTTAATGTTGAATTAAAGTTATATACAATAATAATACATTTTCTAAAACATTTTAATAGTTTACTACTAATTTTTATGTCAAAGTAAAGTCTTAGGACAATGAAGATCTCATTTTATTATGAGATTTCCTTAATTTACTGAGTTGAACCATATAATTTGCTATTTTTGTAGGTTAAAAATGGTTGTCTTAACAACTTTGTATGATTCTATTTATATTACTATATACTAAGAAACAAAATTAAAAGGAGAATCAAAGCTTTGAAATCTATATCACAGAGGATAATCATTTTTATTTTTAAAAAGAAAAGAAAGATATCTGACATTACCTGATTCTTTTGCAACTCTAAGTCTGCTTTCCCATTCATCAAAGGGTCCCAAACACTTAGCTAAAAATGTCTGGAGAGTAACACAGTCCAAGGGTAATACGTGATTATCAGCACCAACATATAAAATAGGATCCACAACTATGTAACCCCCACCACTTTTCTCATTTCTAAGGAGAAAACAAAACAAAAACTTCTCAATGATAGGAAAAAAAAATTCTCATGTAATAGTCTGACTCTCTAATGGGAGGTTGAATTGTCCCATTTAAAAATATATTTCTAATAAAAATAAAATAAAATAAAATAAAATAAAATAAAAATAAAAATATATTTCTAAGCACATAAAATCATTTACAAAGTTGCAATGAAACTCAATAGAAACCCCACATTTTATCCTTTTCTAATCTCTATATAATGACATAATACATACCATATCTAATAACGTTGCTGTCAGGAAAAATAAGTGTACTAAAATCTGTCAGTAATAACAAGGGCACTCAAGCAAATAGTATCTTATAATGAAGTTATATGAAAAGACTAGAGTTTTCAAGTGATTACTTAAAAAAAAAATACTTTGAATCTGCAATGAGTCTTACAATTACTTCCTAGGAACCAAAGAACCATATTCTATTTGTATCTCAAAAAATCCTGTGAAAATCACACTGCCATGATTTATATAGTAACTTTTTACAAGCTAGGTAATTTAACTAGATGGAATAAATTAACTCCCCCCCCCCCCATATAAAGAACACCTGACTTACCCTTGAAGGAAGTAATACTGAAATGATCCAGCTTGCTGAAGATTAAGTTTACAGTATTTATCAGAATCATCTTCTCTTTCTGTTGGGTTTTCCCATTCCAGGGAACGGAATTTTTCTCGATTAAATGTTTCTCCGGGAAATGGGTAATTTGTGTACACAGTAACTGCTTTTCCCTGTAAAGTGGGGCCTAATCGGAACTGTAGCTCGAACCCTAAACAAAAAGCATATTTCAATAAACTCACTGTAGGAACTTAAATTACCACATTAAGAAATAAAGTATTACATAAACTATGGTTTCTCAACTATGTTTAAAATAACTCCTAATACATAATGCTGGTTTTGGAACTACTTTGCATTCTAATTTAGCTGAATTTTATATTTCAACAAACACTACACCACAGAACTGCCTGCTTTGTATTGTCCCTCTCTTCTCCTCCTGGAACCTGTTTCCTATTTGCATGGCTACTCTGGGATATGCAAGTTTTCTTTTTTCTTTAGTAACATATCTTTCAACTTTATTGAAAGTGCTTTTAGAAAACTAGGATAGCATTAACGTAAAAAAACAAAATGAAATTTTACTGAACTTGAAATCTTTTAAAGTTCAATTTCAGTATAATTAACATACAGTGTTATATTATTTCCAGGTATACAATATAGTGTTCAGTAATTCTACACATTACTCAGTGCTCATCATGATAAATGTACTCTTTTTTTTCTTAAGATTTTATTTATTCGAGAGACAGAGAGAGAGAGGCAGAGACATAGGCAGAGGGAGAAGCAGGCTCCTCACAGGGAGTCCGAAGCGGGACTCGATCCCTGGACCCGGGATCATGACTTGAGCCAAAGGGAGACGCTCAACCACTGAGCCACCAGGTGTCTCGATAAATGTACTCTTAATCCCCTTTATCTATTTCATCCATCTCCCTACCCATCTCCACTCTGGTAATCATCAGTTTGCTCTCTATATTTAAACTCTGGGGTTTTTTGTTTCCTTTTTTCTTTGTTTTGTTTCTTAAATTTCATATATGAGCAAATCACATGATATTTGCCTTTCTCCGGCTAATTTCATTTAGGATTATATTCTCTAGATCCATCCATGTTGTTGGAAATGAACAATTTTGAGCAGAGAAGTCATAAGACCTAACTTGTGTATTAAATCATTTTGTGTACTATGTCACTCTGAATATGTCTGCTTCTGGTCATAATGGAGTTCTGTCTGCTTCTGGTCTAATTAGTATTAGATTTGCTCTCTGATGAGAAACTATTAGAAATATAGGAGATAACCATTTTCAGAAATAAGTAGTGAAGCACTGTGATGCCTAATAGAAGGGTGATTCCTATGAACCCTCTAGCTTTCAGACTGGGGGAACTTTTTGGGCTGTGACACAGGGAGCAGAAACAGTAGTCTGAGTTAAGGAGACAGAGATTAGAGTTTGGGGAGGGTGAAGAAACTGCAATTTTCAGGGCAGAGTATGGCACAGAAGAAAGCTCTGTAAATAAAGAGCTCTAGAAAATTACCTAGGGTCATCTTCAATCTGCCTGAATACCAGGCTGACATGGGTAGTATTCGACTCCAGGAGATTGGACAAAGGATAACTAGTAGGAGCTATCAATTGACCAATTCCCAAAGCTCACGCAGGCCTGGGAGACATTAGAATCTTCAAGCAGTCAGAGTGCAGAGATGTTGTTGAACATCCGTTGTATTCAAAAGAGTCGTGTCGTATGTAGTAGGGCTAATACAGCCTTAGAGTAAAAACTACAATAACCTATCCTGTCAAAGCCTAAGATAGCCTCAATTGGATTAAGCTGACCCATAGATAATGTAAATGGCTGCTAAAGTAAAGATACTACTCCTTTAAAGAAAGATAAACAAAATCAGAGATACAACAACACAACATTCACAATGTCCAGCATCCAATAAAAAACTGCTAAATAGAAAGAGGAGGTGAGCACATCAGTGACACAGTTACCTGAGGTAGGGCATTCCACACAGAAAAAACGAAGACGTAAAGGACCCGAGACTCCTGCTTCTGGCAAAGATGGAATGAATAACACGGATTGGATTTACAATCTTCCTTGAGACTTAGAAGAAAGAAACCAGGAAAAACCAGACAAAATATATGAAATGATAGTTTTCAAGCCTAGACATCAGGCAATAAAGGTCCGTGACCTCTAAGAGACAGAAAATAAACAATGTGAATCCTACAACTGTCCCTTCTTACTACTGTGAAAGAATTTCCAGGTTGAGGCACAAGGAAGAGAACTAGGCAGAGCTCAACTAACTTTCTGAGCAAAGAAGATGGAGTGAAGAATCTGTTCAGAACAAAGCAGCTAGTTTGCAGATGAGACCAGTTGGCAGCTAGTTTGCAGATGAGACTAGTTGGTAAGGAGGAGAAAGCTGCACAGAGGCAGAACTCCAGAGATTTGCAGAAGTTCCGCCTTGAGTATTCAGCTGAGTACTGCTCAGTGCATGTCTGAAACCAAGAATAGTGTTTGTTCTCACCAGCCAGATTGGAAAAATTCATAATTCATGAGGAACTGGGGAGAAAGTTCAGAGGATCTTGTTTCTGTAGTTGAGAATAATGAGCCCTGGACTGGGCATCATAAAAGTAAAACTCCAAAAGTGTTAAAATATTTCCAAGTAACTTAACTTCATTCCCAAACAAAGACAAAAAAACATTTTTAAGACCAGCATCCAACAAAGTAAAATCCATAATGTCTGGCATCCAAACAAAGATTATAAGACATACAAAGAAACAAGAAAACACAACCCTAAAAATGGAAAATAATCACTTATTGAAAACTGACCTTAGATATGACACAGATGTTGAACTAGCAGGTAAGAAAGGACCTCATTTATCATAACCATATTCCATATGTTCAAAAAGTTATTTCAAGGTACATAAAATATTTAAAGCAAAACAGAACAAATGATCCAAACCAAACTTTTAAAAATAAAAACTACAAGGTCTGAAATGAAACACCTGCAACATGGAATTGATGGATGGTGAGATATGGCATTAAAAAGGGTTAGTGAATTTTAAGACACAGGAATAGAAATATGCAAAATGAAACAAAGAGATAAAGAATTTAAAAAATTGAAAAAGTATTAGTGATCTGTGGAACAATTCAAGCGGCCTAATATATAGGTAATTAGAGTCCTCAAAGAAGAGGAAAGAGAGGGGGGATATCAAGTATTTAAAGAAACAATGGGTAGAAAGATTCCCAAATTTGGCAAAAGCAACAAATTTGTAGATCCAAGTTCAATAAATCACCAATCAAGAAACATGAAGGAAATCAGACCAAGAAACATCAAAATCAAATTTCACAAAACCAGTGACAGAATATCTTACACGTAGCCAAAAGGAGGAAAAATGTTACAGTAATTTCAAGGAACAATAAGAGAATGACAGCAGATTTCTCATGGGAAACAATAAAAGCAAGAAGACAGTGGAGCAATATCTTTAGAGGTACAGTTGATCCTTGCACAATATGATTTGAACTGTGCAGGTTCCTTTACAGGTTTTTTTTTTTTTTTTAAGATTTTTATTTATTTGACACAGAGAGAGAGAGGGAAAGCAGAGGAAGTGGCAGGCAGAGGGAGAGGGAAAGCAGGCTCCCCACTGATTAAAAGCCTGATGCAGGACTTGATCTCAGGGTCCAGGATCATGACCTCAGCTGAAGGCAGATGCTTAACCAACTGACACATGGTTTTATAAAAGTACAGTACTGTAAATGTATTTTTTCTTCCTTATGATTTTCTTAATAACATACTCTTTTCTCTAGCTTATTTACTGTAAGATTACAGCACATAATACATAAAACATACAAAATATGTGTTATCTGTAAGGCTTTTGGTCAACAGTAGGCTATTAGTAGTTAAGATGTGGGGAGTCTAATGTTATAATTGGGTTTTTGGCTGCATGGGGAAGGGGGTCAGTACCCTTGGCCTTTGCATTATTTAAGAATCTACTGTACTTAATGTCAGCCTAGAATTCTATACCTGGTGAAAATATCTTTCAAAAATAAAGGTGATGAGAGCCAAATTTTTCAATGTCAGAGAAGATGTTACAAATAAGCAAGGTGGAAGCGACAATGAACTCTATTGTGGTGGATATGAATCAGAGATATCAGTATGAACTGTCCTATAAATGCATATATAAATAACATCAGTTTGATTCAAAGCAAATCCTGAAAAGCAAAACATGTAGGTATGTTTCAATCATGTTTAAAGCTGCTCTTTGGTAGAAGTAAGTCCCTCCCAATGATGTTCAATAGATGGTAAATTCTATACCACATTATTAAACACCAGGTAAGCTAATCTTTGTCAACAAAAGATTTCAATAGAAGACATTAAGAGAATGCTGGACTCTTTCAATTTTCTGTTATCCAATCAAACACCTCTACCTTTGCCTAGAGAAATACAAATACTCTGTTGCATAATACAGTATGGATATTGTGAGGAATGGAAGTTCTAAGCTGTCCTTGAAAAAATTATAATTTAGTGATAAATACTACTAACTATATTCTTGGATTGTACTAAATTATGAACATAATTTTTTTCATAGCAAATGGTTTTAGCAAGTAAGAAACAAATTATCCAAATGGCATTATTAAGTGATTGCAAAAATCCAGGGACTCACTTCTACTTCTCATACTTCTTATAAGTAGAGTGAAATTTATAATTTCTTTTCCAGGTAACTATATATACAGATTTTTCTACAAATAATTTGGCAGAAATATACTAGTGTTAATAAGGGTTATGTTTAACCCAATAGTTTCATATATACATATATTTTCTGAGGAATTAATCAATGATGTAAACATAGAGTATATTCATAGCAGCTTAAAAAACTAAATATCTAATATTGGGAATGATTAAATAAATTAGGGTAAAAATTATTTTATTATGCAAGCTAGAATATTATAAGCCATTATAAGCCATGTTATAAGATATTTAATAACATGGCTACTTTTATTCCTTTTTGTTCATTTTCTGCATCTATATAGATCTTTTGAAATCCTTTCCGGGAAAAAGCATGGCTGAATTGTGGCAGTAAGCTAGGAGGTGGAATTTACACACCATTACACTATACACAGGTTTCAACTTGCTTGAGTAGTAAAAACTCAATTTTGTTTTCAAACAACACACCAAAAAAAGGCTTTTTATATACTTCTATGATTTTATACTTAAGGAAACATATTTTAAAATTAGAGGTACAATTATGAAGAGATAGTTTGAGAAATAATTACCCAAAGAATTAAAACATGAAATTTTAATACTCAGTGACTGTGAGAATCATAAATACCTGTATCTTTACAACAATGATTAAATTTATTACAGAAGAAGTACTTTCATTTTCAACAGGTACAATCATTAGGGATTAGCTGCCTGAGCATATTTAAACAACCTGTCCCCTGTTCAGTTTATACAAATATTGTTTTTATCATTACACAAGGATTCAGAGAACTTGTAGTACAAAGGTTAAAACTCATTCAAAATCTCAAAACAGTATTTGGATGAGTGATATCCCTTCAGAAAAAGCTGACAAGCATTCTCTAAATACGGTATTTATTTATAGAATATACATGTAGGATGACTTAATAGATTATATAAAGTATAAAACATAAAAATGGGATAAAATATAAATAAACAATATTTTAAATGACTAATTTTTAGACTAAAAGACTAAAATCTTTAAAAAACATAAGTTTCATCAATTTTAAGTCTTAGTTTAACATTTTATGATAAAGTAATTTAAAGATTCAAACATCTGCTAATTGATATTTGGCTTAGTGGCCCTGGACTTGAAAAACACACCAAGATACCCAAATTCAAATGGAAGGAGTTCTTGGTGGCTATGTTTACTAACCTATAACATTAACTTTTTTTTTTCTTTTTAAGATTTTATTTATTTATTCACGAGAGACACACAGAGAGAGAGCAGAGACACAGGCAGAGGGAGAAGCAGGCTCCATGCAGGGAGCCCGATGTGGGACTCGATCCTGGGGCTCTAGGATCACGCCCTGAGCCAAAGCCAGACGCTCAACCACTGAGCCACCCAGGTATCCCTATAACATTAATTTTTCAATGCCATTCACCAACTATGTAAAGATTTTTGTTGAAATGTGCTAGTAAATACATATTTTTCCTGACATCATCGTTTTCATAAGTTAATAAGATGTTCCATATTTATATATTAAACAGATGATTTGAAAACCAACTAAAATCCTTTATTTGGAAGATTTTAAAGATTAAAAAATTTGGGGGGGTACCTAGGTGGCTCAGTTGGTTGGGCATCTGCCTTCTGCTTAGGTCATGATCTCAGTGTCCTGGAATAGAGCTCTGATTCTGGCTCCCTGTTCAGCAGGGAGTATGCTACTCCCTCTCCCTCTGTGTTCTCCCCTCTTTCTCTCTCAAATAAATAAAATCTTAAAAAAAAATTGTTTTGTTATCGACTTTTTAAAGAGGGCAGATATTCATTATATGGCTAAAATCATATGATGGAAGTGTTATTAAAATACATATTCAAAATGTTCTTGCTATAGCAAGGGTCAGCAAACTATATCAGCCTACTACCTGTTTCTGAAAATAAAGTTTCTGTAAATAAAATTTTATTGGAACACAGCCACATCCATCCATTTATGTGTTGTTTATGGTTGCTTTCATGATACAATAGCAGAGTTGAGTAGTTGTAACAGAAGGTATATGGCCTGTGAAGCTATCTTTTTTTAAAGATCTATTTATTTATTTAAAAAAATTTTTTTAAATTTATTTATGATAGTCACAGAGAGAGAGAGAGAGGCAGAGACATAGGCAGAGGGAGAAGCAGGCTCCATGCACCGGGAGCCCAACGTGGGATTCAATCCTGGGTCTCCAGGATTGCGCCCTGGGCCAAAGGCATGCACTAAACCGCTGCGCCACCCAGGGATCCCAGATTTATTTATTTATTCATGAGAGACACACATAGAGAGAGAGGTAGAGACACAGGCAGAGGGAGAACTTGGCTTCCTGCAGGGAGCCCAATGTGGGACTAGATCCCAGATCCTGTGAGCCCAAGGCAGACGCTCAACCGACAAGCCACCCAGGTGTTCCCCCCTAGGAAGCTATCTTAATCCTAACACTTTATAGGAAAAAATGTGATCAACTCTGCTCTATAGTATCAATTTCCATCAAAAAGCAGTTAATTTTCTCACTCATGTTTACTTCACAGTTAAATTGTGTTTATTTTTCCAGAAAATATTTTCTAAGTATTGTACTATTGAAAGCTACATGTCATTCCTAAAAAGGACAAATCTCAAACAGCAAATATCAAACACTTTCTAACTCATCTTTAAGTTTGACAACCTTTTGAGGTAAAAGAGGCATTTAGGGCAGCCCCGGTGGCACAGCGGTTTTGGCGCCACCTGCAGCCCGGGGTGTGATCCTGGAGACCCAGGATCAAGTCCCGTATCGGGCTTCCTGCGTGGAGCCTGCTTCTCTCTCTGCCTGTGTCTCTGCCTCTCTCTCGCTCTCTCTGAATGAATAAATAAATAAATCTTTAAAAAAAAAATAAATAAGAGAGGCATTTATTGTTATTCTACATTTTGTTACAAAGTACTGTACATAATCTACTATTTAAGATAATATAATTTGTATATGTACTTAACCTGGATTAGGTAAAAGTGTAACCCATGGCAACATACTACAAGCAAACCAGCTATGGCGTGACTGTCAACTCCTTCCAGACCTACAACCTCCACTGTTTTCTCAGAATATGTCTTTTTTGTTTATAACTCATCTGACACACAAACTGAATGCATCAATGTCATTTTATGCATTACCAAAATTTAATTGCTTTTTAAAAAATCTTTTTAAAAAGTTTTTTATTATTTTTTAGTGATCTCTATACCCAATGTGGGGCTTGAACTCATGACCCTGAGATCAAGTCGCATGCTCTTCTGACTGAGCCAGCCAGGTGCCCCTAAATTTAATTGCCTTTTTAAAAAGATTTTATTAATTTAGTTGACAGAGAAGGGGAGAGCAGGGGGAATGGGTAAAGGGGAAGCAAGCTCCCTGCTGAGCAGGGTGCCTGACACTGAGCTTGATCCCAGGACCCTGGGATCATGACATGAGCCAAAGGCAGATGCTTAACTGATTAAGCTCCCTAGGCACCCAACTTTTTAAAAACAAAAACAGTTGAAAGAAAAAAAAGAGAAAAGAAAAGAAAAATCCTGTACTTTTTTTCTGTATTCCAATAGATAGGTCAGTGCACATGCCCATGGGTACATAGCTACTCGACCTCTAGTACAAATCCCTGAAACTAAAATTTTTATATACAGTAAATGAAACATTAGAATACCTAGACTATGTCAGATTCCATAATTACTCACTCAGTTTGCTATAATTAGCTTAGGTCATAGCAGTACGTGGTGTGGCTATCTTATTCCCCATAGAACACTAGGAATACTTTACTCAGATTAGCCATATCCCTCCTGTAGGCAACTAATAAAGTGAGTGATTAAACTATTACTATAAACTCAATTTTTTCCATCTTGCTCCCTCCCTAAATTTATATAAGCTTAAGCTCCTAATCAAGAAATCTTTATAAGCATTTTCTAAAAAAAAAAAAAAAAAAAAAAAAATATGAGCTGAAATTTGACCAACTGATATAAAAATGGAAGAACTCCAGGTTTGGGGAAAACTGATTTTGTTCATTATTCTGCTACTGAATGAAATATGAAATATAGGGGAAAGCTACAATTTGGCTGGAAAAAATAATTATTTGGTCTCATACTTGTTGAGTGAGAAGAATCTATTGAGATATTAGCCTTGAAAATGAGGAAGAATCCTTTCTTAGGAAAAAGTGAAAAAAGAAAATAAAAGAAAAGGAAAAGAAAAGGAAAGAAAAGAAAAATGAGAGGGACTTGGTGACCAATTAAATATGAAAGAACCAAAAACTACCAGAGTTTTTCTTCACACTCAATTGGTCACCAAGTCCTATGAATTTTAAAATGTCTCATACTCTATTTCCTTTTTTCTCTGATGTAGTCAAACCTTTATCTTTAACCAGACAGGTTTTCATTTTTTTTTTTTTTTAAGATTTTATTTATTTATTCATGAAAGACACAGAGAGAGAGAGAGAGGCAGAGACACAGGCAGAGGGAGAAGCAGGCTCCCTGCAGGGAGCCCAACATGGGACTGGATCCTGTGTCTCCAGGATCACACCCTGGGCTGAAGGCAGTTAAACCACTGAGCCATCCAGGCTGCCCCCAGACATGTTTTTAAAATAGCATTCTCGATTTCTTGTCTCTAATATCCCTTCATCCTTCCATTATAATTATCTTCTATAACAATATGATCACCTCATTACCACACACAAAAAAATCGACGTTCCCATTTATATCACTTGGTTGAATTTACCGGTTTCGACTAGAGTTACAGACTGAACCACATCATTCTTATTTATAACCCCTTCTTAGTTCCCTCTTCAAACAGCTTGCTGAATTTACACGTTTTGCTAGTTTTAACTGGTGTCTTAGTAATCAATCAGCAAGGATTTATTGACTATTATACATTGTCCTAGGTTTTTTTTTTTTTTTAATTTACATTGTCCTAGGTTTATAATACTTTCCCTATGCTCACAGTTCTTAAACTCCAGTTGGACTCTATAAGACCAATAAGCTTTTAAACACTGCTACATTGTTCAGGACTTAATTGTTCTGTGCCCATTATGTGATTGGAAATCAAAGAGAGGAGATAAAAAAAATTAAGGAAGGACTTCATGGAAGATACGGAATTTTAGCTGAAAGTTGAGAGGTAGGCAACACAAAGAACTGATAGGAAGGGGATTTAATAGATACAGAAGAGAGGAATCAGATGGAGGTGAAGATGTCAGGAGAGCTATGAGAAAAGCCAGTGGGGAGGAAATTAACGGAGGAAATGTAAAGATGTAGGACATTAGTGATGGGGGTAGGGGGGTAGCAATGAGATACAACTTTGGCTAGGGAAGGTGGCTTCCATTATAGAATGTCTTGGAAGCCAGCCAGAGGCATTTAAATTTGACTTTATATATAGACACTAATTAATGAATAGGGAAGAGATGGCATAAGATTATTCCAGTATCCATATTCAGGCATACAAAAGAGACAGAGAGATAGGCAAACAGAGACATTTAGAAAGAAATTATAGGGCTTAAAGACAGATTGCAGTTAAAGAGAAGAAGTTGACAAAGAAAAGTACAAAGTTTCAAAGGCCTTGAAACTATGAAAATGGAGATACCACTAAATAAACAGGATAGGAAATCAAGAAGGTCAGAGAATGGGGAGATGGTTTTGTACATGTTAGATTTAAGTATATCCATCCAGTGGAGCTATCCTATTCTATTCTATTGTGTAATACCTGGGTGAAGCCAAGAATCCAGAATGAAAATACACAGGTATAGTGATCTATCAAAGCCTTATACCCACTTAGGACTTTAAAACTCTATATTATTAATTTTGAGCTTCAAAATCCAGGAAGGTACAAAAGGAGAAATACCTTCATTTCACAAATAATGTTAATAACTCATGTGATTTTCCCAAAGTCAAATAAGTTGCTAGCAGCAGAGCCAAGAAGATTCTAGTTTTTTACTCTTGCCATTATATTCCCGGCTTTCAAGAAGCAAGCAAAATTCAAGGCTCTTCTTTCAAAAAGAGCCATCAGCATGCAAGCAGCAAATGAAGCTATGAGAATGTATAATTTTTTTGATGGAAGAAAAAGAGAAAGAGAAAGGATTTCTGGCAGATAGGAAGAATTAATTAAAATCTGGAAGGAAGAGATCTCAGCAACAGATACCACCAAGTTGACAGGAGTACTCAAGAGGGTAGGAAAAAATTTAAAAGCAGGAAAGTGCAGAGTCAGGAAAGCCAAAAATGGAGTTAGTACTCTGTGATCTTAAATGCCAAAGTTGGAAGAAGGTGATTTGGCACGGAGGTAACACATTTGATGGCTGAATTTTTTTTTTTTTTTCCAAAACTTTACCTCTTGAGATATTGGGCGAAAAATCTTTCAATGTTTACATCAATGTCTGTTACACTACTAAAGGGGTCTGCATTTAAGTTTTCATATATTACACTTCTACTTCACAAGTTTTATTAACATAAATGAGTGTAGAATGTTTTTCAAAATTGAAAAATTATAAAGCCTTAAAAAAAAAACCTCAAATATATTTCAACATAACCTGATCAGTTTCTTCACTTTTTATTTGACAAAAAAATGTTCAGCTTTTCTCTTCTCCATATTTGAGAGGCTTTGGAGAAACATAAATAATAGTTTGCTTTTTGCTGTGATCCATTTTACTAAATCAAAGTTCCAGTAAAGGAAAAGAATGAGGGCTGTAAAAAAGCAAAACTAAAAAAAAAAACAAAACAAAACTATACATATATGCCCCAAGTTAAATTCCGTATGAAGTAATTTACCAAGTTTTCATAATGATTGTTAATCGAAATAATATGATCAATGTCTTGATCCTATTTGCAACTTTTGTCTTAAGTGGAAGTTACCACGGAAAGAAAAGTGAACTATTTTATCCTTGTTCTAACACCACGTACATAACATTTTCAATTTTACAACTGAAACCAACTTTCATTAGTGATATTTTTAGAACACAGCACCATCTTTGCACTGATCAAGCTTAGAAAGATCCTTGGAAATTCCACCTATCTTAAAGTCTAAAAAAAATTTAATATGACCACACATTGAAAAACGGAAAAGACACGCAAACTAATCAAACAACTTGCTACTACTGACCTTGTTCAAGTCTGAAGAGGGTCTTTTCCAGCTTTTCCATTTCGTTCAGAAGTAAGATTCTAATCTGCTTACTGTGTCCCATTTTGGCTTCTAGAGGACTTGAAATCGTTCAGAAGAATGAAAAGGACTCCGAAGTCGAATGAATTACCCCTATGAAACAAAAAGAGGAATTAAGGTAAAGAACTATTACCTTAAACTCTGAGGCTGACAGCCGCACTTACATGTTCTAAACGTGTTTTCACCCCTAGCAGAGCAGAGAGAAAGAATGAATCTTATTAAACAGGACCTGAGGAGGCAAATTAATAGTTTCCTCCCTTCGAGCACAACCGGACCGAAGGAACCCTCCTGTATGATAGACTCTTGCAATGAAAACAAAAGAAAACAAAAACCTAAATTATTCTCAGAGAAGAGCAATACGTTGTGGAAAGCCTGGATTGGGGTTGGGGGGGTGGAAATTCCCGGTCCCAAGCCAGAAGGCTTTGGAGACTACAAATGGCACTTCTGCTTACAAGAGATTAGTGTGCTCCGAGATAACAGGTGGGCGAGCTCCCCATTCCCAAATTCGGGTTGGAAGCCACCAATGGGGAGATGAGAACAGAGGGAAGCAGTTGTTCCTCCGGAATAGCATAGGATGTACAGACAGAGCTATAGATAGAAAGCAGGCCTCTCCGGGAGCCGGCGGCGGCCCTAGCACTTACGCGCGCGGCCCGCCCGTGCGCCTCCCGGGCCCTGCAGACCTGCGGCGGGGCGGCCGCAGCCGGGGGAGGATCCAGACCCGCGGCCCGCGCCCGCCCCCGCGCCCGCGCCCGCGCCCGCGCCCGCGCAGGGGGCAGCCCCGCTCACCCAGGGCCCGGCGCCTGGAGGGCACGGGGCGGGGCGACGGCAGCCGGGCCAGGCCGGGGCGGCGGCGCGGACCGCGAGCGCCCCCGGGACCGCACTCCGAGAGCCTCGACCCCGCCGACCTCCGGGGCGCGCACCCCGCGGGGGGCTGCCAGGGCCCCCCGCCCACTTCCGGGAGCGCCGCGGCCGCTAGTCTCGCGAGACTGTGGTCGGCCGGGCCGAGGTCAGGCGGCGGCGGCGGCCCGGGCGGCCCGCGAGCGGCTGCTCCTCCCGCGGCTGGGGAGGTGCGAGGTCCGGCTTGTGCATCGCGAGCTCCGGGCTGAAGGTTAAAATGCTGCGGTAGACGGGCTGCCACGAGGAGCCCCACGGGGCCGCTTTGTGGAACGGCTGAGTGGTGGGAGGCCAGCCGCCCAGCTGCTACTGCTTTTTCCACCACGATGTTGTTTTGTAGCTTTGTTTTGATTTTTTTTTAAAGATTTTTATTTATTTATTCATGAGAAACAAAGAGAGAGGGGCAGACTCCGTGCAAAGAGCCCGATGCGGGACTCGATCCGGGGTCTCTAGGATCTCACCCTGGGCCGAATGCAAACCGCTCAGCCACGCAGGGCTCCCCTGACTGTTTGTTTTTTTTTTTTAATTTAAACATGGCTTATGTTTGCTTGACCCCAGTTCTCCGAATCTTGCTTTCCCCGTGGCTAGAATAAGGGGCCTGGCCACAGGCTTTGGCATTCTGTCCGTCCTGCGCGGGCCATCTCCGGGTCTGACACGGGGCGCCCCTTGAACGCAGACACGGACGGGCTAGGAAGGGGAAGTGCGGGCAGCTCACGCACGACGGAGGCCGCAGGCACCACTTGCACGGTGTCTGGTTGCATCTGACGTACACTGCAGAGACCTGAAGTTTGTATGGGATTAAGAATCTATTCTGGCTTTTGGTGCATGTATTTTAGGGCAGAAATTTAGGATGTGGTACAGATGCCTATGGGGATTGAATGCCAGGGGAAAAGAAAACTCCTAGAGCATTCTGAAGACACCAAAGGATCATGAGAAAACAGTAGGTCTGCAGGGTGGAGAAAAACCTTGCTTTCCTTATGGTAGACGTAGTATAGGTCCAAAACCAATGAGTTACAAACTAAAGATACGGAGATGTTTGTTTTAGTAAATTTCTGAGAATGGCTAGTTGCAATGGCCCAAAGCTGGGTTTGGGAACCCATAGTTCACTTAACTTGTTCAACTAGTATTTATTGAGCACCTAGAATTTGCCAGGCATGGAAGTGAAACAAATTCATTGCCCTCGTGGAACTCCTACCTTTTTTTTTTTTTTTTAAAGATTTTATCTATTTATTCATGAGAGAGAAAAAAGAGAGAGAGGCAGAAGCAGGCGCCATGCAGGGAGCCCGACGCGGGACTCCATCCCGGGTCCCCAGGATCACGCCCCGGGCTGAAGTCGGCGCTAAACCGCTGAGCCACCCGGGCTGCCCAAACTCCTATGTTTTATTTGCAGGAGACAGATGAACAAATTAAATAAGTACATCGTATAAGAGAATAAAAGTTTGTAAGAAAAGGAGAAGTGGAAAGTGTGGAAGAGTCAGGAGAGGAAGGTTTGCAATTGTAAATACAACAGTCAATAAAAGACTTGCCAATAAATTGACATTTGTTCCCAATCCGAGTAAGAGAAAGGAGGATATCCAGGGTAGAGGGTTAGACACAGAGGTATAGAAGTCCAAAGGCCATGAGGTAGCAGCATATTTGGTGAATTCAAGGAGGCCACCATAGCTAAGTGAAGAGAGTGGTAAGAAATTAGGACAGATAGTGGGGTGGGGCTGGCAGCCAGATCTTATAAGGCTTTGTAGGCTATTGCAAGGATTTAGGCTTTTAGCGTGGGCAGAAGAGATGTTGGAGGATTTTGAACAGAAGAATAACATCATCTGTTAGACCTTTTAAAAGGATTACTCTGCAACTCTGTAGAGAATAGCTAAACTGCAGGGTGTGGTAAGGAAGGAAGCAATACCAGTTAAGAAGTTATTTCACTTAACCAAAAGATAGTGGTTGGAGGGTGGGGGTGGGGAGGGGAAAGGTACAGCAGTAAAAGTGGTGAGAAGTTGAGTTATGGATCTATTTTTGAAAATAGAGCTTATCCTGATGGACAGAAAGGAGTCTTGGATGATTCTAAGGTTTTTAGCTTGAGCAACCAGAGGATTACTGTCCAATAAAAATACAACAAAAAGAAAAAAGAAAAACATAATCTAAAAAATATAATTTTTTACATAGGTAAAAAAAAATCAAGTAGCCATATCAAAAAAGTAAAAAGAAACAGGTGAAATGAATTTTCATAGTATATGTGATTTAATTCAATAGATCTTAAACATTATTGAAACATGCAATCAATATAAATGTTATTGATGAGATATTTTAGGTTCTTTTTTCCTACTGAGTCTTCAAAATTTGGTGTGTATTTTACATTTCTAGCATGTCTCAATTATGTTACATACATTTCAAGTACTCCATAGCTTTGTGTGCATACGGACAGTACAGAAAAGGCTGCCATTTAATGAGAAAGGGAGAAAAGAGAAGGAGCAAGATTGGAGGATAAAATTCAGGAGTTTGGTTGCAGACTGTCAGTAACCAAGTGAAGATGACTATTCATTTGTTTGATATCACTGTCAAACATCCAAATGGAGATATTAAATGATCACTCATAGCCCTGGTCTCTAAAGTAGCGTTTTTCAAATTGTAAGTCATAACCCTTTGAGGATTGTCAAAGTAATTTATTAGTTGCAATCAATGGTTTTTATTTTATTTTTTTAAGGTTTTATTTATTTATTAGAGACACAGAGAGACAGAGAGAGAGAGAGGCAGAGGGAGAAGCAGGCTCAACACAGGGATCCTGATGTGGGACTCGATCCCGGGTCTCCAGGATCACGCCCTGGGCCGAAGGCAGCACTACACCACTGAGCCACCCGGGCTGCCCAACCAGTGGTTTTTAAAATAAAATAGGCAAAGATCTGAATGCACTGCACCTGGTAAGAATATTATTTCAAAAACTTCTGTTCCTGTTATTTTTTGTTGTATGGGGTCATGTATTCCTACTTGGGGGATCATGGTCAAAAACATGTTTGAGAGCCATGGCTCTAGAGAGTATGCTGTATAAAAGCGTAATAATTCAGGATTATAAAATGTGCCCAGATTTTAATTCCAGGTCTGCCAGTAACTAGCTGTGAAACTTTGGAAGATACTCAACTTTTGTGTGCTTTGGTTTCTACAACTGTAAAATATGGGTAAAAATAGAACCTACCATTAATTAAATGAGGACTCAGAACTGTGCCTGAGATACTGAGTACTGTGGGGAAGTACAAATTAGAGTGGGACTCTGACTGATGTGAAATACAGTTCATGTTTATGTTTGTCTTTAGGCTCTCCTACCCAAATCCCCTACCCTTTCAGTCTGTTTTAAGACCCTCTCATCACAGTGCCCTCTTGCTGAACACTCTTTTCCAAGGCTCCAAAATTAGCCTTTCATGCTGTCCCTCTGCCAGCAAAACTGTCACTTTAGTGCCCAATATTTCACCTAGAAATAAGGAGTAGAACAGACTGACAAAATGAATTCCTTTAGTGGTGAATTATTCGTACACAAATGCTTGAATTTTAAGAAATTTGTCAACCTAAAAGATCTTCATTTTGGAGATTTCATGTTGTGAAAGAAAGTGAAGAATGTTAACTCATGAAAACATTATGATTTGATGTGATGTATCTCCAAGGTTACATTTACAAGCCACATAGTGTCCTTTTTAAAAAAGAAAAAGTCACACTAGTGTGCTATTTGTGAAGTTCTTGGAATGCTAATGAATCTGCAGTTTGGGGCTACAGCAGTACCATGTGCTGCCTTCATTTTGGCGAACATTTGTCATGTGCCTGTCCTGTGCATAACAGTGATCTATATATACACAATAATCTCATGCTGGAGTTGTTAGGAGAAGAATCTCCTTGAGGAACATCTGATGGATAATCTCAGCTATTTGGCAGTGACTCTAGTGCTTTTTAAAACATTGATATTAATGTATTTGGGGAGTGGGAGAAGGCTGTGGTCAGAAGAGTCAGAAAACACTACAGTGTTTCTTAAGGTTTGTGTATTATGTGTCTGTTTTTGGAAAGGAAAAGGAGTTATTTGGGGTACTGTATAGTTCGGTTCCAATCCTGTGATACTCTGGATCTAAAGTAGATGAGTCTGTTTTATTTGGTTTTTATATTCATCAGCATTTTTTTGTGTATTTTATTTTGTAGCGATAACATACTGACATTACTAATAATTTAATTTTGTAACATTTGGAATTGTGTTTCCAGAATCTCTTCTAAATTGATCAATTTATTCTGCACCTTTTTGAAATATCCAGATTTAGCCAGTGAAGAGAAGAAAGGAAGATTAGAAAGGAAATAGAGTTGAAGTCAGACAAGTATAGGGACCTAATATATGACGACATAGAGATATGAAAACCAGAGAGAGGTCTTTTCAAAAAAGGGGATAGTACAATATAAAGAAAATGGGCTTTGAAAACAAACCAAGGATTAGTTTTAATCTCTCTGAATTATAGTTGATTCATCTGTGAAATGGAGAGAACACTTCACTTGGAGGGTCTGTTATGAAGACTAGATGAAATAATGAAAGCATTTATCAAAAAACCGGCTTCTAATAAATGATAGCCTAAGAAGGGCTGATGGCTAGTTGTCTTTGCTGGGTGAGGGATGATGGACAAAGCAGATGAGGAGGAGGCTTCCAGAGCATGGGAAACAAAAGATGTAATCAAGAGATTCTTACTCAGTAAAGAGGGAATATAAAAATAAACTTATAGAGTGAAGTCAGAGCCCAAGGTTTTGGTCTAAATTATAGAGAACAGAGGAAGGACATGAAGAATGCAATAAGACTTAGTTACTGTACAATTAATATTTGTTAGAAAAATTACTGAGATGTACACATATACAGGTAAAGATAGTTGTATTTTATTTTTAACTTATTTTTATTTTAAAAAAGATTTTGTTTATTTATTTATTTGAGAGAGAGAGAGTAGGAACTGGGGGAAGGGACAAGCCGACTCCTCATGGAGCAGGGAGCTTGACATGGGGCTAGATCCCAGGACCCCAGGATCATGACCTGTGCCAAAAACAGATACTTAACCGACTGATCACTACCTAGGAGCCCTGATAGTTGTATTTTATTAAAAAACAAAAAAATAAAAGTCAAAACTTGGCTTAGAGTTTGCACAGGAAAAGTTATTTAAAAAGCCCCAAAAAATAAAAAAAAATAATAAAAAAATAAAAATAAAAATAAAAATAAAAATCCCCAAGCATGGGGGCACCTGCGTGGCTCAATGGATTAAGTGTCTGCCTTTGGCTGAAGTAATGATCTCAGGGTCCTGGGATCAAGCCTTATGAGGGGCTCTGGGCTCAGCATGAGTCTATTTCTCCCTTTCCCTCTACCCCATCCCCCCCCCCCCCAACTGTGCTCTCTCTTTCTCTCGAATAAATAAGTTTAAAAAAAAAAAAGAATTCTAAGCATTGATATAACCAATTAATCAAAAGGAGCATATGAAATGCTTGGAAACCATGATAAGAGGAAATTCAAGGGGGTTTTTTTAGTGGTGATGTTTTCCTTTTCATTTATTTATTTATGATAGTCACACAGAGATAGAGAGAGGCAGAGACATAGGCAGAGGGAGAAGCAGGCTCCATGCACCAGGAGCCCGATGTGGGATTCGATCCCAGGTCTCCAGGATCGCGCCCTGGGCCAAAGGCAGGCGCTAAACCACTGTGCCACCCAGGGATCCCTGATGTTTTCCTTTTTTAAAGTTAGGTCTTTTAAAGTGTCCTTTGGCCCCCAATTTAAAGCTAAATAATTTTACCCTTTCAAATAAATTTAACTTCTTGTTGAAATCCTGACTCCAGAGTTTCCCTGTAAAAGGGTTTAGAGCAGGCAGTCTGGTTGGGGAGAAAGGATGAGGGAAGAAGGGCTTGAGCTGATTTTCTATGTTTGTCAGGACTACTTCAGCTGCGTATATGACAGAAAAACAAAACAAAACAAAACAAAGCAACAGTGGCTTAAACAAAAGAGAAATTTGTTTCTTTCTCACATAAAAGTTTAGAGGTGAGCAATTCAAAGCTGGTGTGGCAGTTCTCTATAAAGTCATCAGGAAGCCAGGCTCTTTCCAGCTCACAGCTTCCTTTCTCTTTTTATGTGGACCTTATCATGGTACAATAAGGCTACCAGAGCTCCAGCTTCATATCCAAGTTTAGGCAACATTATGGAGGAAGAGGAAAAGAAGGATGCACCTTCTCCCTTTAAGTATTCCTAGAAATACCAAACAGCATTTCTGCTTCTATCTCATTTGCCAAAACTTGGTCACAAGGTACACACAAATGTAACCTGTTATGGAGGCAGCAATGAGACTAGTCCAAACCCAGGTTTTGTTATTAAGAAAAGAGAGAATGAATAAGTAGTGTCTGCTACAGTTTGCATGGTACTTCATTTTTTATTTGAATTATTATAAAAGGAATATGGTTTGGAGCAAGAGGATGGAAGGCTTAGGAGGAATGTCTCCAAGAAAAAAAAAAAAAATGAGGGGCACCTGGCTAGCTCAGTCAGTAAAGTGTGCCACTCTTGATCTCAGGGTGGGGAGTTTGAGCTCCACATGTGGAAAGAAAAGAAAAAAAATAGGACCGATTGTTTAATTGTCTAGTGTGTTTTTGTCAGAAAGCTTGGGGGTGGTGAAGCGAACAAACTTGCCAAAAAATTTTTAAAAGTTCGGTTAGAGACTGCAGCTATAGATCTGTCAGCCAAATGAGCTTGCTACGAACTAAACTCCAGAACCAGCCAACTTACCCTCCCCATCACCGACAGACTGGGGAAATCATGCTCACTGCATGTTTACTCCCCAAAAAGGACAGAGGTGAGTGAGCCAAGTTATTTTTTCCCAAATTTACCAATGAGGTAAATCACTCCCCCTCTCCAGGAATGGAGTGAGTTAACTAGAGCAAAGGGAAGCCAAAGGTTTGTTTAGGGAAGCTTTTTGAAAAAGTAGAATTAGGGGAAAGCATTATCCAAGTCCCTTAACCTCTTTTGTGCTCTAATTCCTGAGCCATAATTTATCTTTCAAGGATAAGCAAAAATAAAATGTCTGAAATGTTTGAAAAATTAATATATACTCTATAAATAGTTAATAACAGTTAATATTTAATGAGCATCTAGGAAGTACCAGGCACTGTTCTAAGCCCATTACATGTCCTAACTCAATTCCCAAAGCAACATTATAATTACCCCTAATTTAAAGATCTGGAAACTGAGTGGCCCAAGTTTAAGTAACTTGTTTAAGGTCACATAGAGGTCAAGTGGAAGAATGTGATTTCAACTGCATTCTCAATGATTCTGTTCAGTAAACTCTAAATCTGAGGGCACTGATGTTACCCCGTGGCCTGGAAATCAATAAAGGTTTTAGAAATTGAATTTGGATATTGCTGACTTTTTATATATGGCTGCGTCAGCAGTGAGTTTGTTTTCTTTTAGGAATATCCAGGCTAATCTAATACTCAGTCATCTCAGCTCCTTCAGGAAATCTTTCCCTGCCTTGCCCTCCTCGCCGTGGGTCTGGGGTATAGGTGTTCCTCCTGCACGTCCTCTGTTATATATGTCATATCATGTTGCATGATAACTCTTTTTTCTTTTTGCCCTTTCGCACTAGAGTTTTTGAGACTAGGATTGTGTTTTCTGTCTCTGGCAGGCAGAGTTGTAAAATTATTTACATTTCTTAGATATACTAAGAAAACTATACTTTCTTCTTTTAAAAAATTTAAATAAGCCCTCTATTTTAGAATAGTTTCAAAGTTAAGAAAATAGTTGCAGAGAGTACAGAGAGATCCCCATTTCTTCCAGCCCCTGGTTCCCCTATTGTAAACATCTTACAATACTATGATGCACTTGTTACAATTAGTGAACTGATATTGATACATTATTATAGTCAATAGTTTATTCAGATTTCCTCAGTTTTTACCGAATATCCTTTTCTACCTGGGTTCCCATCAGGATACCGCATTATTTTTAGTTGTCATGTCTCCTTAAACTCCCTTTGGCTATGACAGTTTCTTAGACTTTTCTTTTTAAAAAAAAAAAATTTTATTGATATGTAATTAACATATATCATTGTGTAAGTTCAAGATGTACAGTTGATTTGATAAACTTATATATTGCAAATATGATTACCACTGTAGAGTTAGCTAACACTGTCATATCACATAATTATTTCTTTTGGGGGATGAAAACCTTTAAGACCTAGTCTCTTTCAAGTTTATAATACAGTATTATTGTCTGTCACCACTATGCTGTGCATTAGATCTCCAGGACTTATTTATCTAATGGATAGAAGTTTGTAACCTTAAACAACATCTCCCCACTTATTCCACCTCCAGCCCCAATAAATACTATATCTTTTTTATCCATTTATCCATTGATGGACACTTAGATTGTTTCCATATATTTTTTATTTTTAAAAACTGCTTTGATCTTTACTGTTCCTCAACTGCTAGATAGGAAAACAAAAATAATTTTAGTCTAGTCTATTTTAGTCTAGAATTAAAACTAATTCTGATCCAATTATTTAAATAGTCTCTTTAACCCTGTCTCTTTGAAATAACTATTTTATTGTTTCCATTCTCCTTCCTCTCCCTATTTCTAAGTCATGTCTGGCACACGGAGCAGGGACTCACATGAAATCATTACATTGGAGGAGTTGAACTCCATGACCTTGAACTAGGCTTGTGCAGGGGCTGATGTTACCTAAAGTACATCTGTATAGTCCTGTTCCTGGTTGTCCTGTTGACATAAGCTACTGCCCTCTATAGCTGATAACTTCCTGGTCATTCTTTTTTGGCTTGGTCAGAGCTTAGAAGCCTTCCCTGCTGTTTCAGACTTCCTTGATGTTCTGTTTTCACTGCAGATCCCGGCAGTCTGAAGTATTCTTAGCCTGGTCTAAGGCACAAGATATCGATTTCATAAACATTTGCTGGAGCCACCTCATCTCTGCCATGGTGGATCCATGTAATATGTGCTGGGGATGAAAATTAGATCCTCTCTGTAACGATGTCCTTGCTTTACCCTCCTAACCATGCTGGGACTCCCCTTTTTGGGCCTCTGCCCCACTTTGTGTTGTTGTTGATGTTGTTTTGTTTTTTGTTAGTTTTTTTGCCTAACACAGCACTCTTCATCCAGAGTTCAAAACAAACAGCAGAACAAAAGTCCTCTACGCATTTGAAAAATGCTGTACCAAAAAAAAAAAAAAAAAAGAAAAGAAAAAAAGAAAAATGCTGTACTAACGGTGTGCTAAGCACTATTCTAGGCACTGGGTGTATAGTACTGAACAAAGCAACATGAATCCTGCCCATCTGGAGTTTATTTTCTGATAATGCCTGGAACCTGACTCGTTCCCACTAGAACACATCAAACTCTTTCTCTCCTCCCTCTCTCTTTAGATGGTCTCATTTCCATAGTTACTCAAACCCAGAAGGAATGGATTTCTCTTTTTTCTTACCTGGAGCTGCTAGCTCATTAGTCTCTGCCTCTAAAATGTTAAGTGAGGGTAGCCCGTTTGGCACAGTGGTTTGGCGCTGCATGTGGCCCAGGGTGTGATCCTGGAGACCCGGGATCAAGTCCCATGTTGGGCTCCCTGCATGGAGTCTGCTTCTCCCTCTGCCTGTGCCTCTGCCTCTCTCTCTGTGTCTCTCATGAATAAATAAAATCTTTTTTTTTTAAATGTTAAGAGATAAAAAAAAACTTAGAGAATTTTTCTCTATCAAAAATGACTATAGCTTGCTGCAAAATTGTGTTTTGAATGTCAGGTGTTTAATATTAACTTGTCTTTTTCTTTGCATTAATTCTTTAACAATCCAAGTCCCCTACTTGGAGGGGATGGAGGCAGATGGATGTCTTAGACCCAATCAGAGAAAGTCTTGTATGTTGCAAAGGCAAATGAGAAAAGCACATTGATATCTTTAAAAATATTATCCCGGGGCACCTGGGTGGCTCAATTGGTTAAGTGTCCAACTCTTGATTGCAGTTCAGGTCATGATCACAGGGTCGTGGGCACAAGCCCCGCATTGGGCTTTGTGCACAGTGCAGAGTCTGCTTGAGATTCTCTCCCTCTCCCTCTACTTCTGTCCTCCCCGAACTCACATGCACACGTGCTCTCTTTCTCTCTCTCTCTCTCAAATAAATAAATAAATAAATAAAATCTTAAAAAAAATAAAAATACTATCCCTATTACATCAGGATCTCCATTGCCTGGTGTAGTACCTGGCACTGAAAGGCATTCAATAATGCTTATAAGAATGAATTAAAGGTGGAAGGAATGGATAAGTTAATGAATTATAATATTTATACTTTTGTTTCTGGTTTAATGAATAATTTACTTTAGGCTAATGTTTCTGGCTTATTTCACTTACCATCACCTTCTCAGAGTTCACTCATTGTGTCAGAATTTCCTTCCTTTTTAAGGCTGAATAATATTCCATTGTATGTATATACCACATTTTGTTTATGTTTTAGCTACTTAAATAATGCTGCTGTGAACAATGCTGCTATGAACATAGATATATAAATATCTCTTTGAGATCCCACTTTAAGTTCTTTTGGAAATATACTCAGAGGGGCACCTGGGTGGCTCAGTGGTTGAGCATCTGCCTTTGGCTCAGGTCATGCTCCCAGGGTCCTGGGTTCGAATCCCATGTGGTTCCCCTCAGGGAACCTTGCTTCTTCCTCTGCTAATGTCTCTGCCTCTCTGTGTCTCTCACAAATAAATAAATAATCTTTTTTTTTAAAAAAAGGAAATATACTCAGAAGTGGAATTGCTAGATCATATGGTAATTCAAATTTTAATCTTTTGAGAGTCGTCATACTGTTTTTCATAGCAGCTGTACCATTTTATATTCCTATCAACAGTGCACAGGGTTGTTAGCTTCTCCACATCATTGCTTTGTTTGTTTCTTTTTCTTTCTTATAGTAGCCATCTCTGGGTATGAGGTGGTACCTCACTGTAATTTTGATTTGCATTTTCCTAATTATTAGTGATATTGAGCATGTTTTCATGTGCTTATTGACCATTTGTATATCTTCTTTGGAAAATTGTCCATTCAAGTCCTTTGCCGTTTTTTGAATTGACTTGTTTGTTTTTCTGTTGTTGAGTTCTCCCATATATTTTGGATGATAGTCCTTTATCAGATGTAGATATGCAAATATTTTCTCCCATTCTGTGTGCTGCATTTTCACTCTATTGATTCTGTCTTTCTTGCACAAGAGTTTTTAATTTTCATGAAGTGCAATTTGTTTATTTTTTCTTTTATTGTTGATGCTTTTATGTCATATCCAAGAAATAATTTCCAAATCCAACATCATGACTTTTGCCCTATGTTTTCTTCTAAGAGTTTTGTTGTTTTGTAGTTTATAGCCTTAGAAAACTTTAGTTATAGATTACATATACATATTTATAGTTATTTAGTTTTGCATTTCAAGTCTTTGATCCATTTTGAATTTTTTATAATGAGGTAAACATCTACTTCATTCTTTTTTTTTTTTAAGATTTTATTTATTTATTCATGAGAGAGAGAGAGAGAGAGAGAGAGAGGCAGAGACCCAGGCAGAGGGAGAAGCCGGGAGCCCGACATGGGACTCATCCCAGGTCTCCAGGATCAGGCCATGGGCTGAAGGCGGCACTAAACCGCTGAGCTACCTGGGCTGCCCCTACTTCATTCTTTAGCATGTGCATATCTAGTTTCCCCAGCACCATTTGTTGAAAAGACTTTCTTTTCCTTACTAAATTGTCTTGTCACCCAGATTAAAAAACATTTGACCATATATTTGGAAGCTTATTTCTCGTATCTCTGTTCTATTCTATTCTATTCTATTCTATTCTATTCTATTCTATTCTATGGTCTAAGCATCTGTCTTTATTCTATTATCATACTGTTTCAATTACTTTAGCTTTATAGTAAGTTTTGAAGTCAGGAAGTGTTAGTCCTACAATATTCTTCTTCTTCAAGATTATTTTGGCTATTTGGGGTCCCTTGACATTCTATGTGAATTTTAGGATGGATTTTTCTTTCTTTCTTTCTTTTTTTTTTTTTTTTAAGATTTTATTTATTTATTTATTCATAGAGACAGAGAGAGAGAGAGAGGCAGAGACACAGGCAGAGAGAGAAGCAGGCACCATGCAGAGAGCCTGACCTGGGACTCGATCCTAGTGTCTCCAGGATCAGGCCCTGGGCTGCAGGCAGCGCTAAACTGCTGTGCCACTGGGGCTGCCCCTGGATTTTTCAATTTATGCAAAAAAGTCATTGGGATTTTGATAGGGATTGCATTATACTGTATATCACTTTATTAAATTTGTGTGTGTGTGTGCGTGATCTTTAAGATTTTCTGTGCTAAAATAATATAATCTATGAAGAGAGATAATTTTATTTCCTTTTACATTTGGATGCCCCCCAAAAAAATTTTTTTAAAAATTTGGATGCCCTTTATTTCTTTTTCTTCCTGTTTGTCTTTCTGTCTTTCTTTCATAATTGTTCTAGCTAGGGCTTCTAGTACTGTATTGAATAAAAATGTTGAAAATGCACACCTTGCCTGTTTTCATCTTAGAGGAAAGGCTTTTAGGCTTTCACCATTTACTATGATGTTTGCTGTGGATTTTTCCAAACAAAGCTTTTATTTATTAAGGTACTTTCTTTTTTAATAATTTAATTTAAATTCAATTAACATATAGTGTAGTATTAGTTTCAGAGGTAGAGTTCAGTGATTCATGAGTTGTATCTAACACTCACATGCCATCCTTAATGCTCATCACCCAGTTACCCCATCCCCCACCCACCTCACCTCCAGCAACCTTCTGTTTGTTTCCTAGAGTTAAGAGTCTCTTATGGTTTGTCTCCTTCTCTCATTTCATCTTATTTTATTTTCCCTTCCCTTCCCCTGTGATTCTCTGTTTTGTTTCTTAAATTCCACACACGAGTGTTTTTTTATAAAAAGAGGTTAAATTTTGCCAAATGCTTTTTTTTGCACCTATTGAGATGATTTATATATATATATATATATATATAAAACATTCATTTCCTCCTTTCCCAAATAAATAAAAACATGCTTTTCCTTTTCAGAATGTCACAGGAAACGCTAAGGGGTTTGAATTTGCTATATCTCATGATAATATAAGCCCATAGCTAGCATGGTGCTAACATGTTGCATTTGCTGTCTTTTCAAAAGTAGCACTCTTCTTATTCATTTTGGTTAGGTTTTTAAATTTTCTCAGACATAAATAGAAGTTTACTTGATAGCTGGTTTTGTGGGCCTTTTGCCCAACTCAAAAGGGTGGAAAACAAACCAACCTCTTAAAACAAAGCTTTCAAAATGAAAGAATGCATATGATATCCTGACAATAACAGTTATAGATCTCTCCTACTTTTTGATTTGCATTTAAGTGAAGTATAATTTATGAGTGATATTTGCTATATAGATCCTCAGTTTGATGACCCAAACAGCCTAATTTACCAGAACACTTGACTGAAGTATTTCATTGCCAATCAAGTAAACTCAGAGGAAAGGTCAACCGTATAAGACAGAGGCCAATCTATTTTAACTGCCTAATGGTTTAAAAAAAGCCCTCTTCTCAATTTACAGTGGCTGTGGGAGTCATTTTCCTGCTTACACAGTAATTAAAGGGTTGTATATCATGAATGCCATGCAGTGGATAATCAGCAAAACTGTAAGGTTAAATTAAATTAAGCAGCACTTTGAAAAGTTTATTGCTTGGACATAAGTTATATGCCCTCTCGACACAAATGATTGCTTCTTTGGAAAATACAAATAAGCTTGCTTTCTTTCCTTCCTTCCTTCCTTCCTTCCTTCCTTCCTTCCTTCCTTCCTTCTTTCTCTTCCTATTTTATTGGCAAGAATTTAGAGATTCAAAATAGTAAAGTTACATTTTAAAAATATATGAGGCTTAAATTTGACAATAATAGTATTTTTGAAGTATAAATATATGTAATGTACACTAAATTTAGAACAGATTTAGTATTTTAGTTAGAACTGATTTTGTGAATCATGCCATTTACATTTAATATATTCTCTGGGATATATCTTGACTTCCCTTTCTCTCTTTCTAGGGCTTATTAACTCTTTGATATTTTATTTATTTATTTATTTATTTGAGACGGGGGTGGGGGGGGCAGAGACACAGGCAGAGGGAGAAGCAGGCTCCATGCAAGGAGCCCGACGTGGGATTCGATCCTGGGTCTCCAGGGTCACGACCTGGGTCGAAGGCGGTACCAAACCGCTGAGCCACCAGGGCTGCCCAACTCTTTGATATTTTAAAATCAATTTTAAAAACTAATGACATTTTGAAGTGATTTCTAATTCCTTCATGTTATATCTTAATAGTAATATTAAAGTCAAGATGTCAAACAACATTCTGTTCATAATTCTGGACTGTTTAGGAGGCAAGGTGACATAAAAGGTGACTTGTAAGCATATTCAAGTTTGAGAAGCTTTGTGCTTCAAGTTCATGCCTTCCTAACCTCTATTTTTTAGGGATCCTCTACCTTCTACTTTTCTGATATCTACAGGCCATCAACTAGCCAATTCAGCTGGATAAGCTTGGACCAAAATAGAATTTCTCAGCAATACTGAGAAATATTTAATGAAATAATGGATGATTTTCTATGTGAATACTATCCTGTGGATTCAATGTATACTTTGTAGTTTTTAAAGGTTTGTTCACTTATTTGAGAGAGAGAGAGAGAGAGAGAGCGAGAGAGAAAGTGAGTGAGCTTTGGGAGAGTGGGGCAGAGGGAGAGGTAGAGAGAGTCCCAAGCAGACTCTGCACTGAGTGAGGAGCTCTACTCAGGGCTGAATCTCACAACCCCAAGACCATGACCTGAGGTGAAACCAGGAGTCACCTCCTTAGCCAGCTGTGCCACTCAGGCACCCCTTTGATTTGTATTTTAAAAATTTTCTATATTGGAAAATGAATATAGACTATATGAAAAATTTACAGTCAGTTTTATCATAGGTTGCATCATCTTTGGGTTGCTAAAGTTCTTTGGCACTCTAATTATTTAGTATAATATGTGTCATGTACCTGCACAGCATCATCTTGCAATATAATGGTCTAATTGGCTTATAATATCAAAAATTCAGTTGGATGCTTTTTAAATTCTAAAACCTGTAACTGTGTTGTTCTCTTATTTGTCAGAAAAGGGGGACTTTTTTCTTTTGCATTCTTTATGTTGTTTACTTCTTTCCTCATGATGAGTTTTGCTTTTTTTTTTTTTTGTTTGTTTGTTTGTTTTTGAGTTTTGCTTTTGGAGGCAAGCATCACCTCTGGCTTTCAGGAAACATTTTGTCTCTGATCAACTTAAATACTTTTTTCCACAGCATTTCCCTCAACAACATTGAGGTACTGAGTTTCTGCTTAATGTCGAATTTTATCAGAATGGTGAATTTCAATATTGTATATTTTTAAGTAGCTGTAGAGTACTTTTAAAATAAAACTATTGGGATGTGTGGGTGGCTCAGCGGTTGAATATCTGCCTTTGGCTCAGGGCATGATCCCAGGGTCTGGAGATCAAGTCCCATGTTGGGCTCCCTGTGAGGAGTCTGCTTCTCCTTCTGCCTATGTCTCTGCCTCTCTCTCTGTGTGTCTCTCATGAATAAATTTAAAAAATATTAAAAATAAAATAAAACTACTGAAAGCTACACAAAGCTACTTTGTGGCTTTCTCTGCCATATTCAGCTTTTTTGTTTTGTTTGACTTTTCACCACATTATAGAAATCTTTTATGATCCAGTAATTCCCCTATTAGATATTTACCCAGAGAAAATTAAAATACTGACTCAAAAAGATGCATATATCTCTATGTTTTTTGCAACATTATTTACAATAGCCAAGACATGGAAGCAACCTAAGTGTCCGTCAATAGGTGATAATGAAAAAAAAATATATATATATATATGTATATATATGGAACATTATACAACTCTAAAGAAAAAGTTGAGATTGTGCCATTTGAGACAACATGGATGGACTTAAAAGGTATTATCCTAAGTGAAATAAGTCAGACTGAAAAAGACAAATACCATATGATTCTACTCATAAATGGAATCTAAAAGATGAATAAACAAAAAGCAGAATCAAAACTATAAATTACAGAAAAAAACTCATGGTTGCCAGGGGGAAGTTGGGCAAAATCAGTAAAGGGGAGAGAAAGATACAGACCTCCAGTTATGGAATTAGTAGGTCATGGGAATAAAAAGTAGAGCATAAGGAATACAGTCGATGGTATTGTAATAGTGATGAATGGGACAGATGATAGGTATACTTGTGAACAGAACATAATGTATAAACATGTAAATCACTAGGTTGTACACCCGAAACTAATATAACATTGTATGCCAAATATACTAAAAAAAAAAGGAAAAAAATCTTGGACCTGATAAATTTCATCTCTCCCAACAATAGCTATATTTTCTGTATCTTAGCCATAAGTCTCCTAATACTTTTATTCCAGAACTCTGAACCAATCAAGGAACAAATTTTCATTGGACATTTTCTCCTCTCTGATCTCTTAGCTTTGTTTCCCCCCACCCCACCTTTGTTATAAAAGGAAAAAAAAATCCTGCCGAAACATGTTGCCACTTTGAAGTTTAGGTATATATGTACATACTATTTTTGTGTGTGTATTGGAAGTCACATTTAGGAATATTCTCTGTAAGTTACACTTAAACTTTCTTAGTTGGTGATTGCCAACAACATTATGGTTTGTTTCATAAGACTTCTTTTTACTTTGAAACCATTTCCTCTATTTCTTCATTTTCTCTAAAAACCATACAGGATGATAAAGAAATAAAGTGAGAAGAGTATGCTGAATTATACGTACAACAAACTGTGCTAAATGTCATTTTTAAATGATATATAGGATATCATGGCACAAGGCATAGGATCATCTGAAAATGATGAGAGTTCATTCTCGGTTACCTGAACCATTGGGCCATTTGGAACCAGGAATACCCATCAATCAGTGAGAGAAGACATATTTGAACCCAGCATCTTATAAGACTTACGGCATTATTTTACCTTTTACAATTTTGTATGGTCTCTGCTGTCCTTGGGTACTGGGCAGCTAACATTCACAGTTACTTCTTCTAAACAGATAGCATGCAGGGACTCCTGGGTGGCTCAGTGGCTGAGTGTCTGCCTTTGGCTCAGGGTAGGATCCTGGAGTTCTGGAATCGAGTCTGCATCAGGCTCCCTGTGGGGAGCCTGCTTCTCCCTCTGCCTATGTCTCTGCCTCTCTGTGTCTCTGATGAGCAAATAAATAAAATCTAAAAACAAAAATCCCAAAACCCAAAAAACCACAACAAATAGCATTTAAGTTGTCTGCTTACATCTGAGACGGTTGCTATCATACTTGTCCTATAAGAAAGAAGAGCAACAATAGGGAGGGGTCTTTTTCCTGGAATACTGGACTGAGTGTCCTTCAGATGGCCTGGGCCTCTGCATCTTTCTTCATGGGAAAAATGATAGGATCAAACGACCTGTGACTTTTCTTGTTGCTGGCTTCTTGAGTTTTCTCAATAAACCTATTTTTTAAAACCTTATAATATTGTAAAATTTACCCTGAGCTGGTGAATCTCAGGTGGCCACCACAAAAGGACTCATCTTACATCACACAATTATTGGTGATAATCAAAGCTTTGTTCTGCATACTTTGCTTTGGCCAGTTCATATCTCAGTTTGCAGTTTTGTAACATGGATTGAAGTCACTGACCACATTTATATTTTGCCTTAGATAAAATGTCCATTTATGGCAGTTAACTCATGCATTTTCTTCTCAGCTGTCTACCTCCCTTATTCATATATCTCCTTGCCCAGCTAAGATTCCATGATGTATTGTTCAGTAATACTGTTGCTAATTCCCTATACTCCCTTCCCCTTCTGTCTTTTTTTGTGGTGTGTGCTAAGACTGCAACCAACTGCTTCCTCTATATCTGTGCCTGATCAGCCAAGCACTTCTGGGGAGAGTTACACAACAGGGCATGTTGATTTTACAGAAAATTAGTCAAAATAACTTCAAACCGTACAGCGACCCTGAAATGATTCTCAATCTCTCTTCCATTTTCCATAAGGATTATTGCAAGCCTCCTCAAACCTTCCTCTTATCTGCTATGATTCTCAGAAGGTGATCTTGACTTTCATTTTAGAGAGAAAATGGAAGCCATAAATGGGAACTCCATCAACTGTCGCATTTCCAGCACTCACAACTCTTACTGCATCTCAATCCATACTATTCCATTTCCCTCCTGTTACAATATGGATATAATTACTTCTCCTAAGGTTAAATCCTCCTCTACTGCTTTTATTTTACCTCCTCTCCCCTTCTAAGGTATCTGAAGTTATGGATTCTCTTTCTCTAATCAGAATATTCATGCTCTCTCTCAGTTGAAGATTTTAGAAAAGCTCAAGGTTTTTTACCAACTAAGAGAAAGAGAAGAAAGAAAAACCTCAACTTGATTCCTTCATTTCCTTTAAGCTACTGCCCTAGTACTGCTTTACAGACAAATTTTTTGGAAAATTGTCTCTATTGTTTCTATTTCTCTGCTGCTAGCAGTCTCTAAACCATCTCCAAACTAATTTCGACCTATTACTCTCTCTCAGGATTTCTTAATCTTGGCATTATTGGCATTTTAGGCTGAATCATTCTTTTATGTGTGCGGTACTATCCTGTACATTTGGGATGTTTAGTTAGCAGCATCCCTGTCTTCATTCATTAGATGCCAGCAGCAGCCCTCTCCCTCCAGCTGTGACAACCAAAAATGTCTTTAGACATTGCCAAATGACCTCTGTGGGGCAAAATTGCCCCTGGTTAAGAATCATTACTCTATCCTCATGGCTTCTGTTAAGAAGGTTACCAATGTTAAATTTCATGATGTTAAATTTCATTGTTTTTCTGAGTTGAAATCACAATAGCATCTGACATTATTAACCTCTCTCTTCTTGAGACAGCATTTTTCTTTCACCTCCAATGACTTAATAGTCTCTTGATTTTCTTTTTACCTCTCAAATTGTTCTCTCTTTATCTCTGTCTTTCTTTAAATCTCTTTGCAGGTTCATCCTTTGCCAATTGATAATTAAATGTTGGTATCCTCTTCTTACTCATCTCTCTTTCTGGGGATTCTCTTCCCCATCCAAGGCTTTAATTTCCATATTTATACTTCTGCTTCCAGCTACAAGGAACTAACTTCAGTACGGTGAACAGGCCAACCTTCCCAGGAGCAGCAACAAAAAAAGCTGGATACGATAGTTTATCTATAGCTTGTGAGTCTTTTATGTGGTAGCCTTGTCCTATAGAGAAAAAAAAAATCTACTTCTACCTTTTGAAAGGTAATAAAATTACTTCTTTTTTAAATAAAGATTTTATTTATTTAATTTGAGAAAGAATGAGAGAGAGAGAGAGAGAGAAAGAAAGGACAGAGGAAGAGGGAGAAGCAGGCTCCCCTCTGACTAGGGAGCCCAATGCTAGGCTGAAATCCCAAGACTCCAAGATCACGACCTGAGGTGAAGGCAGATGCTTAACCGGCTGAGCCACCCAGGCTCCCTAGAACATTAGTTCTTAATGAGAATAATACAGATAAAGACGGAAATGATATTTCTTAAATTGGCCTAGAAGGGTCTACATAATCTGATTCCGCCTCTGCCTTTCACCCCTGTATCCTCCCTAATCTCTTCCTCCGTCATCATCCCTCTTATATTCCTACTCCAGGCATCTGGCCATGGTTCAGTCCTTTGCTCATGCACCACCACAAGGCTCTTTTGGCTAGAATGAATGCTCCTCTTGCCCCTTCTACCTACTTAACTTATCCTCTGGGTTTTACCTCAAGCAGACTCCCTCAGACAGTCTTCCCTGACCTCTCTGACCAGCAAAATCCTCCATTATAGAGGCTATTTTAAAAAAATATTTTATTTATTTATTCATGAGAGATACAGAGAGGCAGAGACATAGGCAGAGGGAGAAGCAGGCTCCCTGCAGGGAGCCCAATGTGGGACTCAATCTTAGGACCTGGGATCACACCCTGAGCCAAAGGCAGATGCTCAGCCGCTGAGCCACCCCAGCGTCCCATATAGAGGCTTTTAATAGTCCCTGAACATCTGCTTATGGCATAGCACAGTAGCAGTTTTCCATATACTTGTGTGGTTAATGAGGCAGCAGAATACAGTTGGGTGGATAAAAGTGGGGATTTGGAAGCCAAGAGTCTCTTCATCTTTAAAATGGGGATGGTAAGGGATCCCTGGGTGGCGCAGCGGTTTAGTGCCTGCCTTTGGCCCAGGGCGCGATCCTGGAGACCCGGGATCGAATCCCACGTCGGGGTCCCGATGCATGGAGCCTGCTTCTCCCTCTGCCTATGTCTCTGCCTCTCTCTCTCTCTCTCTCTCTGTGACTATCATAAATAAATAAAAATTAAAAAAAAGTTACCTATTAAAAAAAATAATAAAAAAATAAAAAATAAAATGGGGATGGTAATAGAACCTACCTGTAAGGGTTGTTGCAAGTCTTGAATGACTTATGTATGTACAGTGCTTCTAATGGTGCCTAGTGCATAATAAGCATATGTAAATTTCCGCAGTAAATTGTTTTTTTAAAAAAGATTTTATTTATTTATTTGACCCAAAGAGAAAGAGCCAGAGAGAGCACAAGCCAGAGAAGGGACAGAGGGAGAGGGAGAAGCAGGCTGAGCAGGGAGCCCGATGCAGGGGTTGATCTGAGGACCCTGGGGATCATGACCTGAGCTGAAGGCAGATGTCCAACTGACTGAGCCACTCAGGCATACCTGTCTGCAGTAATTAAGAAAAATGTAATTATCATCTGTCTTTCCCACTATTTTTGTACATCATCTTTTTCTCAGTGCCAACACAGTTTATGACATATGGCAGGCATGTGGTAACTGCACGAGTAATGTATAAAGTGTTTGGAAAAAGAAATGCTCTATAAATGCAAAGCAGGTTTATTTAGATGAAAAATAGAGATTCGGCATTGTCTTTTTAATTCACTTTTCATTTGCACAGTCTAAGCTGAGAGGAAAATAGGTGATTTCTTAATTTTAAGAGAATTGGAATAATATTTTATTCTGCTTGAGTTCATTATAACAAAATCAGTGAAGTCAGAATCTTTGAGTTAAAATATTATAAATTTCATGGGGTACCTGGGTGGCTCAATCAGTTAAACATCCAAAGCTTGATTTTGGCTCAGGTCATGATCTCAGGGTCCTGAGAGCAAGCCTTATGTTGGGCTCTGTGCTGAGTGTGGAGTCTCTCTCTCCCTCTGCTGCTACCCCCACTAGTGCATTCTCTCTCTCAAAAAAATTTTTTTTAATTATAAAATTGAGATTTATATCCAAATTCAAATTCATGTATTAAATACATAAGAACTACATATAACTTTCCATAATAGACAATGAAAACAAACATCTTAGTCTTGGAGATTAAGGCTTATATAAAAACAAATCATTTTAGCTTTTAAATGATCACACACACTTACACAAAATGATCACACAAGATTTGTAAACACATTTTCACAGACTCAATTTTTTGATGACAAGATGTTAAATATATGAATCTGACAAGAAAATTTGGCTCTGTGAACATGCAAATGAGATTATGTATCTAGCACAGAGGTCACAGGATTCTTTGAATCATTATGAATTATTAGATATTAATAATCTGAGAAATAATCATGCCACATGAACAATGATAATTCAATGCAAAAAGTCTAAAGCCATGAAGAGATATTAATAAAGTAGTATATTATTATTTGTATTAGTCAACTCAGGCTGCCATAACAAAACACAGATTGAATGGCTTAAAGAACAGAAATATATTTCTCACAGTACTGGAGGGTGGGAAGTCCAAGATGAAGGTGCCAAACTGATTTCATTCCTGGTGAGAGCTCTTCTGTTAGTCTGTAGGCAACCACCTTCTCACTGTGTCATCACATGACAGACAGAGAGAGAGAGAGAGAGAGAGCTCAGGCAGGGCTCTCTCTTTTTTTTTTTTTTTTTAAGATTTTATTTATTTATTCATGAGAGACACACACACACACAGAGAGGCAGAGACATAGGCAGAGGGAGAAGCAGGCTCCATGCAGGAAGCCTGATGTGGGACTCGATCCCAGGACTCCAGGATCACAACATGAGCTGACGCTCAACCACTGAGCCACCCAGGCCTCCCATCAGGGCTCTCTTCTTAATGAGGGTACCAGTCCCATCAGATTAGGGCCCTACCCTTATGACTTCATTTAACTTTTGTCACCTCCTCACAGGCCTTATCCCTAAAAACAGTCATATTGGGGGTTAGGGCTCAGCATATGAGTTTTGAGAGGACACAAACATTTAGTCCATAACACCTTTCAAAAGGAGAGAATATAATTTGGGTGAATATGCAAAAAAACTTTTAGAGGAAGAGGCTTTTAGGATTGACTTCAAAGGGCTTGGACTTGCAGAGTTGGAAGAGAAATTATTCCATGATCTAAATATTATATGTGGAAAGCAGAAGGAATATAGGATCTGTGTGGGGCTAGTGAGAATTTGCTTGATTGGTCTCCTGGTATGTGAGAGGGAAATGAATGGAAAGTAGGTGAATTTCAAATCATTGAGAAATTTGAATGGTGAGCTGTGGAGTTTGTACTTTATTTCATAAGCAATAGAGGGGGATCCCTGGGTGCCTCAGTGGTTTAATGCCTACCTTCGGCCCAGGGCGTGATCCTGGAGACCTGGGATCGAGTCCCACATCAGACTCCCTGCATGGAGCCTGCTTCTCCTTCTGCCTGTATCTCTGCCTCTTTCTCTCTGTGTGTCTCTCATGAATAAATAAATAAAATCTTAAAAAAAAATAAGCAATAGGAGCCCACACTTTTAAAAAGGAATTATATGATCAGAACTATTTTCACAGAATATTAATCTGAGAGAAACTTTAAGGAGCTGAAATTGGTAGCTTAGTACTAGTCTGGTTAGAAGGTTGTATTAATAGGAAGGAGGTAATGAGAGTCGAATCTATAACAGTGGTATCAGGTACTTACCCATGAGTCAAACATTGACCCTTCCTCAATAAGCCAGCTTTCTAACAATTCTAAACTTGTATATACCCAATTAAAATGCTCAATATTTACAAAGCAAAAATGATTAGAACTACAGGGAGAAATTGAAAATCCTCAATCACAGTAGAATATTTAAACTCATATCCCAAAATTAATGATAGGCTAAGCAGACAAAATGTTAAAAAAAAGATATAGAAACGTTGAATAATGCAAATAACTGTATTGATATTGGCTCAAATCAGAGAATACCATAGAACTAGAGAATGCTCTATGCAACAACTAGAGAATATACCTTGATGCTCTTTCTCCTTTCCCTGGATTCTCTTTTGCAGTCACCATTTCTCCCCTTTTCAAAAGAAAGGGCTACCTCTTACCCATTTCAAATCTTCTATGATGCATCCTCTTGGGGCATAGAAACCTCAGAGGTACAATACTGGTGTTGGAGAATTCTTGTTTAATCATAAACCTTTTATAGATCATTGTCTTTTCCTGTCTTACATGAATGTCTGTTTAAGGGTGAGTCATGGCATTAGGAAAGTGGTTAATTGGACCTGTGTTGGGATATTCCAATTCAGTAGTATGGCACAGTTGGAGCGATGACAGTTTTTATTTGACTGCCTCACCTCTTTCATATTCATATTTTGTCAAACATTAAGTTAACTCCTGAGGGAGTCATATCAAAGCAACCCACTCACTCTGGTGGGTCAGAAAGTCAGGCAGCAAGGACTAGGGGTGCTGTAGTCCCCATGCTATGCCTATAACCTTGCCAATCAAAGGGCTGGAGTCTCCAAGGGCTTATCCTAGTGAGAAGCAGCTTCTGAACAAGAAACTGGGAGGAAATGATAGATATGGCTTAACCAATATTTACCAATAATGGTGAAATAGAAGCTTTTCTTAACTATTATTAATAATAAGAAAATGTATCAACTATGTTGACAAAAAGTCTTGGTTATCTTTCTATTTTCCCATAGAAAATGATATGAAAAGTCATTTGAAGAGGTGATTAAAAGTATCAGCCCATGGGATGCCTGGGTGGCTCAGTGGTTGAGTGTCTGCCTTCGGCTCAGGGCGTGATCCTGGAGTCCTGGGATTGAGTCCCACATTGGGCTCCCTGCATGGAGCCTGCTTCTCCCTCTGCCTGTGTCTCTGCCTCTCTCTGTGTCCTTCATGAATAAATGAATAAAATCTTTAAAAGAAAAAATTAAAAGTATCAGCCCAAGACTATGGAAAAAGTGTTACAGAGATATGTTTTTTTTTTCAGAGATATGTTAATAATGATATTTTTTGTTCTTCTAGGTCATATGATGTTTGTGGACTTTATCATTCTTTTAAGATGTTTAATTTGTTGTGATTTCATACCTATCTTACTTTTATACCTATCTTCAAAATTAATAATATTGTATTCTTTTTTTTTTTTAAAGAGGTCTGCACCTCCAGTTATGTTTGAACAAAACCTGAATCCATCCCCAGACCTCATATCTTTTTTCTATCTTTCTCTTCCTGTCTCGGTTTCATGTTTTTTATGTTCTTAAAAGCAGGACCTATACTAATATATATGGGATGTAGAGCAAAATAGTCTAAAAATATCACCTAGGATATAGTGCCCTAAATTTTTAAAAATGGCTTTATTAAATTAATTCCTCCCTCTCCAATGTTAATATGTTGTTCTAAGTATTAGATGCAATATAAGTATTAGCTGCAATATAAATACTTAACATATTTTAAGTTTTGCCAATAAGAACTTCTATTCTTATCTACTTGTGTATAAGGACGAGATTTTTTAAGTACTAGAGGTATAAATAAAAAATAGGACTAGCTAAATCCTGACTTATTCCAGCAATAAAGTAGTATTAACCCATGAATAAATAAACCTTTAAACACATTTAAAAATATTAGATGGTCAACTCAAACATCTGTGAAGGATATATAGCTTTTCACATTACTTTTAAGGGCATGCAAGCAAAAACATGTGGAGACAACTGATCTGGACAAATAACTATGCAAGGCTATATAAATCAATCATGCAACTCCTTTAAGGGAGCCACCATCTATTTTTAACTGTCCTGTTGGCAGATTTCAGCAGACAGCTGTATCAGACGGATGGAGGCTGCCTGACAGTTGGAAGAACACTTGTGTTGGCCCACTTATTTTCACTTGTGAAAACTTTTCAAATCCTAATATTTAAAAAATGCCACTGAGGCTAATAGTTTTATAGTTTGGGGGTGGAAGTAAGTCCCATTAGTGCTATATAATAGGTAGCATGGGGATCTCCAACAGGAGTTCTGGTTCAATTTCCTCAAGGGCCTCCTTCCTTTTATCTGTCGAGGAATCCTACATAATTGTTTATCAATAATTAGGTGTAAGTGACCGTGAAGATGGATTGATTGAGATCGCCTTGATGTTGTGTTTGACAAGTCCATACTGCAGGTTGGTTTTCAGTTGAGAATTTTCTCTGGATAACTGGGATTAAGTCTCCAGCTTTGGGGTGCTCTGAGGGGCTGGAGCACCAGTAATAGCTGACTTTTGAAGATAGGCAATCTCATTTCTCTCGTGTTATTCTAAGGGAAAAGGGTCTATGCAAAATGACCGTAACTCCAAACCCTTGCTCTTTTTATTTCTTCACCAACCACTTTCCTAGATTTGAATCTTATCAAAGGAGAGCAGATTCAGTTTGGATTCTAGAGCCTGTTAGTCCAGGGACTTTCTGTTTCAGTAGCAAGCCTGGTCCTTAATACTAGATTTCAGTAACAAAATTTTTGAAGTATATACAGTGACTTCTCCTGAATGCATATTGCCTCCAGGTGGACTGGATTAGGGCATAGATTGCCTCATAGACTGAAAAAAATCACCATTTTCCTTTCTTGGATCACTGCTGGGGTTCAGTGCTGGGCATCGGTTCTTCCTTTATGCTTTTGTGATAATTTTTTTTTTGCCATAAAACTCATTGAGTTTCTCTATGACTGGCTTGAATCCATACAATCCAGGTTCCCTATCTCAGGGAAAAGGCAGTAAGTACAGGTATCCCTTGTTTATCAAAATTTCACATTATACAATTTTGCTTTTATAGAAGATCTACATTAGTATCTGTTTTTTTGATAACTAGAAGACATTCAAAGAGAATTTTTGCTTTTATGAAAGAAAGTGAAAAATAAAGATAGCCTTTGGTGTTTATTTTTATGAAAGAAAGTGAAAAATAAAGATAGCCTTTGGTGTTTATAAAGATAGCCTTTGGTTATTATATAGGGGCAGCGTGGACCCCCAACAATGACAATGGCCCTGCTGACCTTCCCTGGGAACTAAACTCAGCATCTCAACGTCAAGCTGCCAGAGGTTTGGACTGTGCGAGCATCTGTGCTTTATCTGTTTATTTTGTGCATCCATTAGCAAGGTGTGTCCTAAGGTATCAGAAAAGCCTAACAGAAATTATTTTTGGGTCTGGGAATACTCAAAACATTTTCCATATAAATGAATGGTAATCACTTCTTTGCTTTGTGCCATTCTGGCTTACAAAAGGTTTCATAGGAATGTTCTACTTTTGCAAGGGAAACCTGTAGGAGGTCTCAAGTTACCTTAAGCAAAATTTCCCTCCCTGTGGCTTTGCTAAGAGGATAATGAATTTTCATACACCTGTTGTCCAAAGCCGAGGGTGTATTGGCCTTATCAGGGCATAAGTAAAAGGGAATATTCACTTGACTTTGCAGAGCAAAACCAACCATCCCCTCCAAAAAAATTCCAAAGTAATGTTCTATTTCCTTTTATCCTGGGATCACAGGGTAGCCAAAATAATAATAACGCTAATAGTTAATAAAACTAGGCTGCTGGAAATAAAACTTTCCAACTGGAAACAATTTGAAGTGGGAATGGAAGGCTTGAGTTTCTTCTGTGTATTTGGCCTCTCCCTTTTCTTACCAATTTCCTTTTGAAAGTTTGTAGAGTCAGCTTTTTTTTTTAAAGATTTTATTTATCATGACAGACACAGAGAGAAAGAGAGGCAGAGACACAGGCAGAGGGAGAAGCAGGCTCCATGCAGGAGCCCAACGTGGGACTTGATCCCAGGTCTCCAGCATCATGCCCTGGGCCGAAGACAGGCACTAAACCACTGAGCCACGCAGGGATCCCCTGTAGAGTCATTGTGAAACCTATATTTCTCCCTCCAGATATGCTGCATCATATTCAACAAACTTATCCTGAAACAATTCCAACATGTCACCTGTCACCATTTTGTTCCCAAAGACCTCCCTCCTAGAACCATCTTTCCTCTGCTCCCCTCAGGACTGATCAGTCTTTAGGCTGATCATGAGCAGTCATGGGGATCTTCACCTGCCTAGGCTTCTGGAGGGTTAAATTCAGTGTGACAGGATTTCAGGTGTAACAAGATGTTAAGTGAGATTGTTCCCCCCCTCTTGTCCCAGAATTATAAAATACAGATGTATGGAGCAGAGACACTTAGTTCTCCATATTCCAAAGAGAGCCACCAACTATACCTGTCTTCCAGGGCTTGAAGGAAGACTGGAGAGGTAGAATTTTGTCAGAGACAAGAAAAAAAAATCCAGCTGAGATAATGGTACATTTGACTGAGCTAGTGACAGTAGAGGTGGTGAGAAGGGGTCAAATTCTGGTCATATTTTGAAGAGAGAGTCAATTGGATTGGGTATGAGAAAGAGAGGAGTTACACATGACTTCACATTTTTAGACTATTGAAAAAAAAATTCTGCACAGGGAGAATTATTGGAATGGTGACATGACCTTGAGTGAGAGAAGAAGAACCTGGTGTACAATTGGAGGGATTAGCCATGGAGTGGGAACACCTGCAAGTCATGCTCAGGATAGGCAAGAAGGCAGACAGCCAGGCCAAATGCCAGTAGCTTGTGTGATGTGATGGTAGGAGGTGAGAAATGCTTTTCTGCTTTGATTCCTCCAACTTTCTCAGGGAGATAAGAAGCAAGGTCATCAGCTTGAGCATGAAGTACGCATGTGTGGTATTAAAGAAGCTGGAGAATGCTTCTAGGTAGGAGTTGTTTGCTAGTTGGGGACTGCCTATATTTTTGTACTTCTGCCATTTATTTTTACTGTGCCACGCTCTCATAAACATACTCTCTTTTCTAGTCAGACCTATCTCTTTTCGACTAGTGCCCTCCAACCTTATGTATTTGCATCCTTTTATTTAAAAGAAACAACATCCTTTGTCTATTTCCCCTGATTCAAGGTACGTAACCTCCACGAAGCCCTCATTAACCACTCCATCTCACACTGTCATTTCTCTTCAGTGCACTCTGCTTTAACTGACAGGGATGTGGCTTTGCTTTCTATTTGTTTCCTGTTATTCTTGGTCTCTGAACTTGATCGTAAAATCACCTATGGCAAGAATAATTTCCTTTTCGTCATCCTCCCATGGTGATGTGTACAGACTTGTAACAATTGCTCATTGAAGAGTTATTATTTTCAGTTCCTAGTCAGAACCTGCCATGTTGGCAGGAGTTTAGTATAATATTTGTTTTTTAGCTATATAATCCAAAAGAAATTGTGGTGGCCACTTGAAAGGAAAAAAATGTCCTTTCCAATGGCAGCTTTTTTTTTATTTAAATAAATTGTAGCTGAATATGAGCCGGATGCATTTGCTTAGCATGTTAAAATTATTGCAGGAAAATATTTTGAGTTTCTTATAACCATGTAAACCAGAGATTCCCAATCCTGGTTGTATTTGTTGTGTACCTGAAGGCATTAGAAATTGCGCATCTGGGAGCCAGACATGGCAAGCGTAAGAGACATTTGATTGAGTATGGGTCCTTTCCTGAGTATGGCTTCCCTTCTTGCTAAGTTCAGTGCAACTAGTCACCAAGTTCTGGTGCTAGGTCTGAAATGACTCTAAATTCTCTGGGCATCTGACGTTTAATCTGTCCCAAACCAAACCTTCATATTCTCCCTAACATGCTGTGCTCTCTTCTCTTCCTACACCTTAAGATGATTCTGGATTCTGTCCCCCATCTGCACACTCAATCCATCCAATTTTTCAGCTCAACCTTCAAAATACATTGTCATTGAGACCTCATCATTTGTCCTGCTATCATACTACTCCATCCCTCTAGATAAATATGAATCATGGATTTCATATATATTTTATATAACAGTTAAAATATGTCTTAAAGCAATCATTAAAACCATGAATTGTGTTGTTTACCTGCTCACAAGCCTCCACTGGTTTTCTATCACACCCAGAGTAAAATCCATAGCCCTCACCATGGCTAACGAGGTCTTCTCCCTCTGACCTCACTGCTGGCCACTTTTCCCCTTTCTCAATGCACTTCAGTTTTCCTTGAAAACACCAAGAGTGCTCTTGTTGCTTTCTCATCCTGGAATAAGCTTCTCCTCATATTTCTGTGGAACTTACCTTCTCAGTTAACTCAAGTCTTTGCTCACATTATTAACTCCTCAAACGATTGCATGTTATTGTGGTTTGTGTGGGCATATAGTTGGCAGAGGATACTACTAGCATTTATCATTCCTCCAAGATTAGCTAACTATTTGCAATCTCCATTACTATTCAGGTTTCATAAGGCACTTTCAGCTTTCTATCTCTTTGGCTGTCCTTTTGACACACAGGAATGTTATATTACCTGGGAAAAAAACCCCTAAAGATATGAGACATTTTTGCTTTTGCAAAACCGAACTGCCTTTGTGGGATATCTTAAGATCAAACAAATCTCAACATTGCCAGATATTAACCTCTCTAGATATCGGCTATTAAGAACATATAGGAAAATCAGAAAAAGTCTTATTTAGCTTTTTGAATTTATACTTAAATTCAGGTAATAAAACTTCTCTGAGGGGATCCCTGGGTGGCGCAGCGGTTTAGCGCCTGCCTTTCACCCAGGGCGCGATCCTGGAGACCCGGGATTGAATCCCACGTCGGGCTCCCTGCATGGAGCCTGCTTCTCCCTCTGCCTGTGTCTCTGCCTCTCTCTCTCTCTCTCTCTCTGTATGACTATCATGAATAAATAAATAAAATATAAAAAATAAAATAAAATCTTAAAAATAAATAAATAAATAAAACTTCTCTGATAATAACACCTTTTTGGAACATGTATAGAGTTACCTCCTGTTTTGTTAATGCCAGGTTTATCCACTCTTACTGGGTAATGCTATGAATTTCTGTACAGTACATGTGTAAATACATGCGAATGTTTGTGGTCGTGTATATATAGCACTGATTCTTTCTGCTTAATATCTCTCATTTGGAGAGATAATATTCCCTATTTTATTTGATACTTTTCTTCCCCTGGGATTTTCCAGTAGTGTCAATTCTGAGCTAGACTGACTTTACATCACACCAGGTATGATCCTTTTAATTAATGTTGTGCTGACTCATTTGGCTGTTAGTATTTGATAGGAGAGGTCTTTATAAGTATGTATTTCAGGAAACCTTATTCCTTCCCTCTGAGACCCTTATCACTGTCCTAGGAATTGTGGGAAGAATACAATCAACTGTCTGGGTCCTCACTCTTCAAGGGTAGTGCTTTATAGATAGTGCTTTGAGAGTGGGTGGGTAGAAAGATCTAGTCACCTCCCGCTCCTTCTAGTGATCAGACAGAAAGGAAAACACAGGGTGCCACTGAGGGAGATAAACTTGCTTCCTGTACTCTCAGTTGCTCATAATATTTCAAATGTCCTGGCACCTACTGCCACCATGTGGATATTTACAATTACTGAATTCAAACTTGAGTGCTTCCCTTTTTAAGCCTGGTGAAATACCCAGAATTTTAAGTTTGTTTTAGCATCCTTCAGCCTCAGATTGGCTCCTGCGTCCCCTCCAGCTTCCTTCTATTCTCAGACTCACAGTGAGTTTCTCTCTTCCCTGATGCTGCACTCTGTTAAAGCAGTGCTAGAGTCATGCTGCTGATGCCCTAATGGCTTTTAATTTTTGATACTCTAGTTTGAGACAGAGAGACCCTGAGATGGCCCCCAATGATTTCTGTTACCTGATATTCCTGCCTGTGTATCCCTTTTACCTTGAGTGTGCGTGCGACCCGTGACTAGCTTCTGATCAACAGCATAGGGCAGAAGTGATAGGAATGGTGCTTCCGCAATTATGTTACGTGGTATTGTAACTTCCATATTACTAGCAGACTCTCTAGATTGCCTTCTGCGTTCACATACATGAAGCAAGAAGCCATGTTGGGAGGCCCAGTGAAAAGATTCGGGGGCCACTACTGGCTATCAGCAGGCAAGAAAGGAGGCCCCCGTCCAACAGAACATAGACAGTTGAATCTTGCCAACAACCAGGGGAACTTGGGAACAGATGACTCCTCAGTGGAGCTTTTGGGAAAAATGCTAGCCCAGGCTGACACCTTGATTGTAGCTTCAGAAGAGATCTTTAAGCAGAGGACCAGGTTAAATTGTGCCCAGATTCTATGAGATAATAAATGTGTGTTGTTTTCAGTTACTAAATGTGTGGCCATTTGTTCTGCAGCAATAGCTAACCGATACACGGTTCTTTGGTTATACTTATGTCACTCCCCTCTTTACAGGATTGCAATATAGGTCCTTAGAGACCATTCTTGGAAATAAATATCATTGACACACTACTCTGTGCCAGAATTGTCCATCCCCTCCTACCAAGGCTCTGTTACTGAATCAGTTTGTTATGTCTGATTCCTTTATCATGAGTTTTCTCCCAGGAGATAGCTCAGCTATTTATACAGACAGAGTTCTGTTGAGATTGCATATAAAATTCCCCAAATAAACTTGGACAATTTATTCCCCAAATAAATCCAGCAATGGGCACAGCTTAGCTGAAGGGTGAGATCACATACCTTGTCAGATAATTTATCCACTTCCACATGCATTATACTATTGCAGCTATAGTGATCATGACTGATATTAAACTTTATTCTTAATTTAAAAAAATGCTTCATACCAGCGCTTAGTCATGAAACACTTGACTAAGAGTATGAAACACTTGACTAAGAGTGCTAAAAGGTGAGGAGGGGGACATGGAATCACACTTTATCACAACTTGATCCTAGAATACAACCAGGACTTTTTAATAACTACATGAATTTCCAGTTATGTTATGTTGATGGCATGCTTCTAATGACACAGTTCGATAAATGTAAAGGAAGTTAACCAGAGGTTAACCTAACTTAGGTAATTTATTAACCTAACTTAGATAACTTATTAACCAAAGCTGCTCCTAGTGATCAGCAGTTTTGTAAGGGGTTGCCATCAGGATCTGCAGTTTTTAAAACTTAATTTACTCTTTTTGAAAACCAGAACAGCATTTATTCAGCTCTGGTACCGAGGCTTAAATACATTTAAACTCAGAAAGTACTCACAAATTATCTTTTTGTCCTAATTGAAGTAGGCTTGGTTGTTGGGCATGCTCAATTTCAACCATAGGGCAGTGGATTATCAGCAAGCTCTCTTGCTCAGCTGTAGACCAAAACCAAAATATTTGGTTTTTAAAATTAAAAATAGACAAGACCACTTAACTCATGTTTTAACTGAAACACCTTGTTCTTCTTTCTTTCTTTCTTTCTTTCTTTCTTTCTTTCTTTCTTTCTTTCTTTCTTTTTTTAAGATTTTATTTATTTATTCATGAGAGACACACACACACAGAGGCAGAGACACAGGCAGAGGGAGAAGCAGGCTCCATGCAGGGAGCCCGACATGGGACTCTATCCCGGGTCTCCAGGATCACGCCCTGGGCCAAAGGTGGCTGCCCTTTTCTGCCCATGTCTTTTTTTTTTTTTTTTTTTTTAATGATAGTCACAGAGAGAGAGAGAGAGAGAGAGGGACAGAGACAGAGACAGAGACACAGGCTGAGGGAGAAGCAGGCTCCATGCACCAGGAGCCCATGTGGGATTTGATCCCAGGTCTCCAGGATCATGCCCTGGGCCAAAGGCAGGCGCTAAACCACTGCGCCACCCAGGGATCCGTCTGCCCATTTCTTGATTGGATTTTTTTGTACTTTGGGTGTTGAGTTTGATAAATTCTTTATAGATTTTGGATACCAGCCCTTTATCTGATAAGACATTTGGAATTATCTTCTTCTCCCATTCTGTCCGTTGTCTTTTGGTTTTGTCGACTGCTTCCTTTGCTGAGCAAAAGCTTTTTATCTTGAGGAAGGCCCAATAGTTCATTTTTGCCTTTGTTTCCTTTGCCTTTGGAGGTGTGTTTAGCAAGAAGTTGCTGCAGCTGAGGTCAAAGAGGTTGTTGCCTGGCTTCTTCTCTAGGATTTTTATGGATTCCTGTCTCACATTTAGGTCTTTCATCCATTTTGAGTTTATTTTTGTGTATGATGTAAGGAAATGGTCCAGTTTTATTCTTCTGTATGTGATTGTCCGATTTTCCCAACACCATTTGTTGAAGAGACTGTTTTTTTTTTTTTCCATTGGGTATTCTTCCTTGCTTTGTTGAAGATTAGTGATTAGTTGACTATAGAGTTGAGGGTCCATTTCTGAGTTCTCTCTATTCTGTTCCATTTATCTGTGTGTCTGTTTTTATGCCAGTACCATATTGTCTTGATGATTACAGCTTTGTAACAGAGCTTGAAGTCCGGAATTATGATTCTACCAGCTTTGGTTTTCTTTTTCAACCTTCTTTTGGCTATTCAGGGTCTTTTCTGGTTCCACACACATTTCAGGATTATTTGTTCCAGCTCTGTGAAAAATGTTGATGGTATTTTGATAGGGATTGCATTGAATGTATAGATTGCTCTGAGTAGCTTAGACATTTTAACAATACTTGTTCTTGGGGATCCCTGAATGGCTCAGCAGTTTAGCACCTGCCTTCGGCCCAGGGCATAATCCTGGAGCCCGGGGATTGAGTCCTGCATCAGGCTCCCTTCATGGAGCCTGCTTCTCCCTCTGCCTGTGTCTCTGCCTCTCCATCTGTGTCTCTCATGAATAAATAAATAAATAAATTATTAATTAAAAAAAAAAACTTGTTCTTCCAACCCACTCAATAGAAAGTTTGGAATTAAAGTATTTTTATTTAATTTTTCCTTCACGTTGTCTTATTTTATTTATTTATTTATTTATTTATTTATTTATTTATTTATTTATTTATATTTATGCATTTATTTGAGAGAAAGAGAGGGCATGAGCAGGAGGGGCAGATGGAGGAGAGAGAATCCCAAGCAGACTCCATGTTGAGTGTGAGGCCCAATATGGGGCTTGATTTCATGATTCTGAGATCAAGACCTGAGCCAAAACCAAGAGTTGGATGCCCAACTGATTATGCCACTTAGGCACCCCTCCTTTATGTTGTCTTATAAAGTTTGATTGCAGCTTGATGTTGACAAAGAGGAAAAATACCCCCCCCCCCAAAAAAAAATGTAACTTGGCTAAGAGAAAGTGTCTGTATCTATAATTAAACTGATTTTCCAAAACTAAAAATGTGTATAGAGCCTAAAATCTGAGGAGGGGCTATACTATTTGATTGATACTTTATTTCCAACCAACTGTGAGACTTCAGGCAAAAGATATAACTTTCTGAACCTTTATAACTTTCCTGACATTTATTTTTATTTTTTATTTTTTTTTATTTTTTTATTTTTTAAAATTTTTTATTTATTTATGATAGTCACAGAGAGAGAGAGAGGCAGAGACACAGGCAGAGGGAGAAGCAGGCTCCATGCACTGGGAGCCCGACGTGGGATTCGATCCCGGGTCTCCAGGATCGCGCCCTGGGCCAAAGGCAGGCGCCAAACCGCTGCGCCACCCAGGGATCCCACTTTCCTGACATTTAAAGTAAATGTGTAATAAGGAGAAAGAAAGATAAGAAAAGAAAATGAGAGGAACACAGAAGGAACATGTGATGGGATAGTCTGGAGGTATGAACCTGCCTGAAACATCTAGAGTATGGCAAAGCATTTTCTTTTCTTTTCTTTTCTTTTCTTTTCTTTTCTTTTCTTTTCTTTTCTTTTCTTTTCTTTTCTTTTCTTTTCTTTTCTTCTTTTATTTTCTTTTCTTTTCTTTCTTCTTTTCTTTTCTTTTCTTTTCTTTTCTTTTTTTCTTTTCTCTTCTAACTGCCTAAAAATAGCATTTGTGGGTTTCTTTTTTAAGATTTTATTTATTCATTCATGAGAGACACACAGAGAGAGGCAGAGGGAGAAGCAGGCTCCCTCAGGGAGCCTGATGGTGGGGAACCCAATCCTAGAATCCCAGGATCACAACCTGAGCCAAAGACAGACAGACGCTCAACCACTGAGCCACCCAGGTGTCCAGCCTAAAAATAGCTTTGATAGCGACTTTGCTCTAGGAAGAGAGTTATCACCATAGATAACTGCATTATGGTATGGTAGCCAGGGAGGAATCTGGATCAAAGTCCTCTATGTCCCATTGTTACTGAGTGGTGCAGCAAACATTTGTTTACCAAACATTTATTCTCTTTTATTTTTTTTATGAATTACATTCTTTCTTTTTGAAGTCTCAGAGCCTTTTGCCCTTCTCCTAGTTCAGGATAACATATAGACCTAATTCTGCCTATTTTTAGAATTCCCATGTCTGTGTGGATTTCTTGTATATAAGGAATTAAATTTGATTTTCTCTTGTTAATCTGTCTCATGTCAGCTTGATTCTTAGTCCAGCTAGAAGGACCTTGAAATGGACAGGAAATTCTTGTTCTCCAATAGTTGGTGTAGCTGGTGGCAAGATACTTTAACTTCTCGGGTGTCACTCACAGCAGACACTGCTATAGCTGAGAACTATCTGCCAAACAGTTGGCAGAAGGTAAGATTTCTTATTATATCAGTCTCCTGGAATCTCTAGCTGTGGAATCTAATGGAGAGTGGAAGAGTCCTTTTTCTCTCTTTCTAAATTTAGATTAGCAGGAGAAAATATTTTTGGAATCAGTTCCTTGGGCTTAGTGAATTTGGTTGAATTTGGTAGAGTACCCGGTTTTTTTTTTTTTTTCTTTTTTTTCTTTAGAATAACAAAAAATATTTTACTAAAACATAAGTCTTACAGAAGTTTCCAGACAAGCCATACAAAATGGTCACAAGCTTTTTCTTGAAGGAAGGATTCTACACTTGACAGCAAAGTCACAATGTTATTAGAGAGGGCTGTGATGTTTGTTTAATGTTCCCATTTTGGTTCAAACAATCAAGCTTGTCCATCTGCAACGTCTAAATAAAGTTAGACTTGGCTAGAGAGCATATTCTAAAGAACTGGTTAGTTGCTTTTAACTGATGCAATTAGATCACCATGAAAAGAGGGAAAGAGGCCCATAAAATTAAAATAAAACTACCTCTCCCCATCAAAAAAAAAATAATAATAATAAAGAAAAACACCCACACCCCTGCAGCTAACCCTGACAAGTACCTTCATTCACAGTGCTTTATACTTAAACCATGATGAGGGAAATGAATAAAAGCAGAGAGGGGCCACTGCTTTTAAACGTTTCACAACAATCCAGATGGTACTTCTAGCCTCTGCTCATGCTTTACAACAGTGAATCAGGACAAGACATAGATTTGCTAATATGCATTTAATCACTAAAGGACTGAAGATGTCTGGGCTTTTATTCTGTAATGTTTCTAGGACTGTGTCCATTAAATACAAACAAAAAAGGAAGAAGTCTTAGCAGAACAGGAGAAGTGATGTACACTTGATGATCAGATTGATTTTAAATATTATTCATGGCATATAGCCTGGTCCAGGCTCTAGCTGTTTCTATGGCGTGGGCTTCGTTGGTCTTCCACTGCTCCGCTACATCATTTGCTAATGGATCATCTGGATTGAGAGCACTTAACAAAGCCTGGATCCATAGCAGAACTGTGCGGATCCACTTATCTTTCAAAATATCTAAACATATTCTTCCCCACTTGTCTACATTAGGATAATAAATTTTGGTCATGAAACGTACTTTAGGGGCTGCCATCAGGTATTCTTCTGGAAGGAATAGTTCAAGTTTAAAAGTCCCTCCCTCAAAGGGGGAATCCTGGGGGCCAGCAATGACCACATTCATAACGGGCATTGCTCTCATCTGGTTCTGCTTTAATGCCAGGAACTGGTTCTGCCAGCAAATACTGGGTTTCCTTGATAATCCTGTGGGGCAGCCCGGCTATCTTGTCAGATCCCAAGTTTGGCCTCTGGTCTCGACACTTGTAGAGTACTCTTTGGTTATTGATTCATTTCCTCCCAGAGATGATCTGTTTTTCTTTGTGTCTTTCATGTCTAATGTCATAAAAAGGACAGAATGGAGGCATAGACCTATAATCCTGCTGTTGGAGCCAGCCCCATAGCCTGGTAAATTCACAGTTCTCATCAGACCAACGTCTGTTTAGACAAACTTTGCTGTGCCTTGTAGATTGTTGCTGAAGGACATCACAGGAGCCAAAGATGCAAAGTTGGTGGGCATGGGTTGAACACTTAAAAGCTGTTAGAACACTTGACACCTTTTTTTTTTTTTAAAGATTTTATTTATTTTTTTATGAGAGACACAGAGAGAGAGGCAGAGACATAGGCAGAGGGAGAAGCAGGCTCCCTGCGAGAAGCCCAATGTGGGACTCAATTCCAGGACCCTGGGATCACACCCTAAGCCGAAGGCAGATGCTGAACCACTAAACCACTCAGGTGCCCCAGAGCACTTGCCACCTTAAGAAAACTCCCATGTTAGGATCAACTGATCATGGAATGGGTTAGTTTGACACTAGGTCACCTGCCAAACTCAAGAAAACTTCCTTGCAAGGAGGAATACTGTAAAACAACACATGACTCCGTGTCATCCCTCTGAGGTGTGAGTTTGGCTCAAGAGACCCAAGATTTAACTAAAGCTGTTAAAGTGCATATATTTTTCCTTTGGTCCTGTTCTGTGTCCTAAGAGCTTAGCTTTGTGACTAGTGAGAATATTTTCTTTGGTCTCTGTCATTTGGCTGGTGCACTTACTGGGGTGCATCTTGGTGGCCAGTTGAATAGATTAGGGATCCGAGTTTCTTTTTCTCTCCAGTTGTGTCAATTCACAGGGGTGTTTGTCATGAGAGATTCCAGCCCATAGGAGTCTTTGTTGTCTCAATCTATGTGGTTTGTTAGTGCTGGAAAGTCCCATTCCAGAAATGCTTGCCCGGTGTCACAGGTTACAGGGTCTGTGACTAGAGGCGTCTCATGATTTCATGGGAGACTGGAGACACAATTTTCACCATGGCATCCTCGCTTGCTGTGCAACAAAGGCTTTTTTTGCTTTCTTATACTAATTTTGGAAGTAAACTTTTGGATCATAGGAGTAAGATAGTCTGAGCCAGGCCTCACCCAGGACTCTGGGATCACCACCTGAGCTAAAGGCATTCACCCAACAGACTGAGCCACCCAGATGCCCCTGATTCCCACTGTAGTTAAAAACTCCCTCATATACAAAAAAGAACGAATATAGTTTACAAAGGAAAACGGTTAATAACTTCATATTCAGGCTGTAATTCCAGTTATTTGGGGAATTAGAACACCTGTCTTTGCCTTATAAATTTCCACAAAACTAAAAATGCAACTCTAGAAACAAGTCAAAGCCCACCTATTTTACAATCTACAAACCTTGACTATTCCTCTCAAAATGTTTGTGGATGTTATAGAAGATCAAGATATTGGAAAAAAATTGTCCTATACTTTAAAAAAAGATTTTACATTATTCCTCCGTCCCTTGAAATTATAAATCTTATCTTGTCTTTAAAATGTAAATATAGTCTATAATCTCCTGAAACTGAGGGAAAAAACAGGAGGTGGGGGGGGAAGACGCCTTTAAAAAAATACAAATTGCTAAAAGCTCTCTTGCATCCAGACTCTAGTACCTCCAACAGACAGAAATGCTCTAAATGTCCATCTTGGAGAAAACGTAGGTACTTCATCTGTGCTTTATGATGTAAATTTTCTATCCTATTTTAGCTAGGGCCTAAGAGCCATTCTTTGAAGCACAAATTTCAGGGAGAAGTATTTCATTATGGGGGGGGGCGGGGAGGAGTCTTTGGAAATTGGAGCTTTAACATCCTCTCCACAAATATTAGTAAAACCAGTATAAGATTTTGTTTGGATCTTGTTTGTGGATTTGTATGTGTGTCCAAACAGGTTGTACATGTGAAATATTTACTCTACATCTGGCATTGCTAAAATTAATTTGTAAAAGAGTTCTTCTTAATTGGTTTGAAGACAAGTACTTGTGAGAATTGGGTATTCTAAAACTCAGAAAGATAGAAACCAACCTAAATGTTTTTCAAGTTCTGGAGGAGGAGATCCAATTTTATATCAAGGGAAAATATTCAGTATTAATGCTAATTTAAGGTTGTTGGTTTAATTAAAAGAGATACGTTTTTAGAGTTATCAGCATTGAATATAAAACTTTTATTCTGCTTATATTACTAAAAGTCAAATAAGTACATGTTATCTTTTGTTGCAAAATTTGTCAGAAAAAAAATAATGATTGACTTTATCTAATGCCTCATGAAGTTTTATGGGCAGTCTACACATAATTGTAAATTAAATAGACATTTAATAAGATAAAAGGGTTTGTAGGCAAACTTTTAAATAGTTTCCAAAATCTTTGGTAACCTGACACTTTAAAGTTTTGCTGACTTAAATGATGAGTAAAGTTATAGTCATTAAATATCTAGATCATTTTCAAATATGATAGAGCAATGAAACATTAGGTACTGAATACAGGTTTATCTACTTCTATTACAGAGAAACTAAAGCTGAATTAGTTTCTCTTAGTAAACATGTCTTATGCTTTATGAAAAGATCATACTACGAAAAAGCACATTCCTAGAAATTATTAAATATATTCATAAATTTGCCAATCCAAAGATTTCTGGTGTGGGAATTCATGATTGGTTATGTAGGGGCCATCCCCAAGGGCAGGCCACTCCAAGATGGGTCATATTGGCATGAAAGTTAATTTGACTTAAAAGCAATCAAAACCCAGGGACCTGGGTGGCTCGGCAGTTGGGTGGCTGCCTTCTGCTCAGGTCATGATCCCAGGATTCAGGATGGAGTCCCGCATCTGGCTCCTGCGAAGATCCTGCATCTCCCTCTGCTTATGTCTCTGCCTTTTTCTGTGTCTCTCATGAATAAATAAATCTTAAAAAAAAAAAAAAGGCAATAAAACCCCAGAAGATTCAGTTAAAGCTCTCTTGGTCCCCCTCAATTGCCTGCTTCTATCAGGAAGAGAGGTATTAACTGAGATTCCTCTTTACCTATGAAACTTACCTGCGTAACAGGGCAACCTTTGTTTTGTTTACATCTCTTCCCATCATCCTGGCAATGGTCCTTATCCCCTCTGCATCCTCAGACCCCTAGCCCTCTCCTTAGTTCACATAAACTTCATATTGCTTCCCTCTTTGGACTTTTATGTCTGTTGTGGATTCTCTGTACATACAAAATTTAATTTAATTTTCTCCTGTTAATCTGTCTCATGTCAATTTGATTCTTAGTCTAGCTAGAAGGACCTTCTTCCTCCCTTCCTTCCCTACATAAAAACCCCTTGGTTTCACCCTATGAGTGGGACACAACTTGTGTTCCTCCCTGTATCTGTGGTCCCTAAATTGCAATTCTTTGACTGAAAATAAACACTTATTTGCCTCATTGTGGCTTTTTATGATGTAGATTTTGAATGTAGGTGAGGTTTGGTGGGGTGATGTTTGGAGATGTCTTTGGTACAAAATGGTGATTTTATTAAAGCACAGGGACAGGACTTGTGGACAGGAAGAGCTGCTGCCCCGGGCCTGTAAGTGGGGGGGGGACGGGGACTGATTATGTATGTGGGAGTTGGGGGTATGGAACAAGGGAGGTTTGCAAAAGAACTTTCAAATGCTAAAGAGGACCTACAAGATGCCAGAGGGCTTGCCTGTGTCAAGTTCGGTTGTTTTTCTGTCTAGAAAGACATTAGCATTAGGGACAGTTGGGAGCTTCCTTCTGGAAGTTAGGTTTTTTATAAGAATGATTTTTTTCTTGTAAACCACTAAGGCATCTGTAAACTGAGGAGACTCCTATCTTGCAGGACTGGGGTCTCTGTAGATTAACCATTTGTTTTTCACTTCCATTAGTTTTAGGGCAGTTAGGAGTGCCTGAGGAATGTCATACATATCGGGGCGGGGTGTGGGGGTGTTGTAGAGTGTCAGCTCAGGCTTTGTCTGCAGCTTGCCTTCTGCTTCCTCAACATTTATTTTCAGGCTAATTAGTTGATGCATGAGGTTAAGTATTCCATTTTAGAGCCATTAGAAGAAAACTAGGAGAAGATGGAGTCACAGAAGCTAAGAAAATAATATCAAGGAACTTGGAGTGACCAACAGTATCCAGTGCCACAAGAAAATCAAGATGAGAGAAAATTATCTTCTGAGGTGGAGAAGGCTTACATTGTGACTGAAGCATGGTGTTGTTACTGAACTTAAATTTGTCTGTGTACTTGATGCCCAGTAAGCCAATGTCTGAGACACTGGTTTTAAAGCAAAGAAAGCCTTGTTATCAGAAAGGCAGCCCAGCAAGAAGGCAGGAGATTATTCCCAAAGCTACCTTTCTGTGTTGAGCCTAGGGATAGCTAATATGTTTGGGGAAGGAAATGAATACATGAGAGGAGGATGAAGTGTTGCTTGAAATCTTTCAGGGAGGGTGCCTTGAAACAGTTTGGAGGTAATCTTTCCTCCAGACAATGAGGTGACTTTGGGACCAGGTATGATCAGGTGTGTCAGATAATTTCAAGACAAATGTTACTGCTTGATCTCCATTAGGTTTCTACAACAGTGGGTAAGCAGGGAGTTGGAGGGGAAAGGCAAAGTTAATGATTAATAAGATGTGCATTAAACTGATTAAGTAGGGAACAAAACAGAACGTGGAGTGAAGTTAATAATGCAACTAATACAACTATAGTTGTGCTTATACTTTGAAAACAGGTCCAGGAACCAAGCATCTTGCCTCACCTCCTGCTCACATTCTTCAACTTGCTCTAGTGGCTCTTCTTGAAATTTCTACATGTTTACTTTGTGCCTTCAGATACTTAAAGTTCACCTGCAGCTGGATATTTCGATCTGTTGACTAACTTTGCAGTATTTGTAAGGATGACTGGGCTGATTCTCCAACAGGTCACCCATTCTAAAGCAAAGCTGGTCTGCTGATAAGCCCAATCCTCTCACTCAGAGGTATGAGATAATAGAAAATATGCACAGATCTTCCTTGACTTACTGTTACTGACCTATCATAGCTACTAACTCAGGAAACAAATAGGGAAGCCCTGGCATGCTGCACTCAGTCCCCCTGGGAATCGCCAGGGGGCTGGATAAATAAAAACCATAGTTCCTGGTTGGGAGTGCTAACACTGTAGCTGAAAAAATTTGAATGAACTAACTGGTCACAAAAGAAGCCCATCACTCAAGAGATTGGTTTTGGAAAAGAGAAAGGGAAAAATTTTATCAGGTGCTGGCAGCTGGTGGAGGTGGTAGTAGGCTCAAGCCTTAACAACGGACTTCTTTGCCTGCAAAGTGGACACCATGAGTTTTATAGGGAGAGGCTCAGGAGACACATGCTAAAGAGCAGGCAGGGAGCCAGCCTGTGATCAAAGGGGGGCCTGAGATTTGTTCAGTATGTGATCATGGGCAGGGAAGGGGTTGTGGTGTTCTAGGCATTCTGTTGCTATCAGGGTTTTTCTGGCCTGGTGATTGGAATGTTCCAGTCATTGCAAAACATCCTCAGTAATGCCTCAAGAAAAGTGCCATAAGAAAGAAAAATAATGAGTTTCAGTTAGAGCATGAATCTTGTCTATTTCTTTCTTTTTTTTTTTAAGGTAACCCTTTTGGTTTATCTTTTTTTTAAGATTTTATTTATTCACGAGACATACACAGAGAGAGAGAGAGAGAGAGAGAGAGAGAGAGAGAGAGAGAGGCAGAGACACAGGCAGAGGGAGAAGCAGGCTCCATGCAGGGAGCCCAATGTGGGACTCGATCCCGGGTCTCCAGGATCACATCCTGGGCTGAAGGCGGTGCTAAACCACTGAGCCACCAGGGATCAGTGGCTGCCGGAATCTTGTCTATTTCTGATTTTAACTTTTGGGGTCTACAGCTGAGCAAGATGGTTTGCTGACTTTATGAAGGGGTTATGTTCTCATCAACCCATTGTAAGTTTAAAATGCATTTAATACTCCAAACTTGCCAAACATCATAGCTTAGCCTACTCTACTTTAAATGTGCTCAGAACACTTACATTAGTCTACAGTTGGGCAAAATCATCTCATACAAAGCCTATTATATAATAAAGTGGCGAATATGTAATTTATTGAATACTGTACTGAAAGTGAAAAACAGAATGGCTGTATGGTTACAGAATGGCCTAAGTATATGGTTAATCACCCTCATGATTGCATGGCTGACTGGAAGCTGTGGCTGGGAATTGCTGCTCAGCATTTCAAGAGTATCATAGTGCATATTGCTAGTCTGGGAAAAGATCAAAATTAGAATTTGAAATACAGTTTCTACTGAGTGCATATTGCTTTTGCACCAATGTAAAGTTGAAAAGTTTTAAAAAGGCAAGCAATTGTTAATTCAGGGACTTGTCTATATATTGGTCTCTGCTATATTAATTATATATTAATATATATTATATATAATTATACTTATATATTAATTAATTATTAATTGTTCCTGGCACAGAGCTCCTAACACTCTTGGAATTTCCTAAATGTTAAGAGCACTTAAGACATCTTTGTTCCATTGAGCTTTTTTTATTTTTTTTAATTTATTTATGATAGTCACACAGAGAGAGAGAGAGGCAGAGACATAGGCAGAGGGAGAAGCAGGCTCCATGCACCGGGAGCCTGACGTGGGATTCGATCCCGGGTCTCCAGGATCGCGCCCTGGGCCAAAGGCAGGCGCCAAACCGCTGCGCCACCCAGAGATCCCTGTTCCATTGAGCTCTTAAATCCCTTGGTATTTCCTGGGTGTCTTTTGATGGGAGTATCTTTTGTTCTAAGAGGTGACTCTTGGTGGGCTCCTGGCTGTTGGTGTGTCACTAGAAAGACTAAGGTATGATTAGAAGCTTGGAGGGCAGCCCCGGTGGTGCAGCGGTTTAGTGCCGCCTGCAGCCCGGGGTGTGATCCTGGAGACCCGGGATCGAGTCTCACATTGGGCTCCCTGCATGGAGCCTGCTTCTCCCTCTGCCTGTGTCTCTGCCTCTCTCTCTCTCTCTCTCTCTGTGTGTCTCTATGAATAAATAAATAAAATCTTTTAAAAAAAAAAAGAAGCTTGGAACTTTTTTTTAAATATTTATTTATATATTTATTTGAGAGAGAGGAAGCATGAACACAGAGGAGGGAGAAGCAAAGGCCTCCTGTTGAGCAGGGAGTCTGATGTGGGGCTGGATCCCAGACCCTGGGATTGTAACCCAAGACAAAGGCAGATACTTAACTGACTGAGGCACCTAAGTGCCAAGAACCTTGGAACTTTATCTCTACCCCCCATTCTCTGGAGAGGGGCTGGCAATTGACGTAATAATCCAGTATGCCTATGTAGTGAAGCCTCCATAAACATCCCCCAAGTATGGGGTTCAGGGAACTTCTGGTTTGAGGAACACAGGGAGTTTTAGGGAGAGTGGTATGCTGGAAGAGAGTTTGAAAGCTCTGTGCTCCTTCACACATACTTTATCATGTGCATTTCTTCCATCTGGCTGTTTCTGAGTTCTATCCTCTTACAATAAACCAGTAATCTAGTTAGTAAACTGTTTTCTTGAGTTCTGTGAGCCACTTTAGCAAATTAATTGAACTCAAGGAGGATGCCATGGGAACCTCTGATACATATAGCAGAAGAACAGGTCATTACCCAGACTAATGATTGGGATCCGAAGTGGGGGCAGTCCTGTAGGACTAAACCCTTAACCTGTAGGATCTGATGCTATCTCCAGGTAGATAGTGTCAGAATTAAGTTGTAGGATACTCAGCTGGTGTCACAGAGAGTTGTTTGGTGTGGGGATAAACCCCTACACATTTGGTATCAGAGTGTCCTGAATGTGGTAATAGTGTGAGCACTGGGCTGAAGGCAGGCGCCAGACCGCTGAGCCACCCAGGGATCCCCAGTAATCTGTGTTTTAAGGAATTTACCAGGTGATGCTGATGGACATTAAAACCTGAGAACCACTGGTCTAGGGGAAAGATAGGTATAATTCCACCAATAAAGACTCCAAGACAGTAACTCTTGGGTTCTTAAGAATCATCTAGTGCTTGTTTACTTATTTTATTTATTTATTTCAAGATTTATTTATTTATTCATGAGAGACAGAGAGAAAGAGGCAGAGACATTGGCAGAGGGACAAGTATGCTCCCTGGGGGAAGCCTGATAGGAGGCTCTATTCCAGGACTCTAAGATCACGACCTGAGCTAAAGGCTGACACTCAACCACTGAGCCACCCAGGTGCCCCGGTGCTTGTTTAAAAGCAGAATTCTGGGTTCCTCTCCACAGTCTGATCCAGTAGATCTGAGATGGGCCCAGAAATCCATGTTAGTATTTCTGATGTAGGGGTTCACAGATGATTCTGAAAAACCATGCTCATTGGTCAATTCTTAGTCTCCACTATATTTCAGCTCTCAACAGTATCTGACATGATTGACCACACTCACCTTCAGAACCACTCTACATTTAGGGACTTACCACTCTTGGTTTTCTTTTTTTAATAAATATTTTAAAAAATTTATTCATGAGAGACACACAGAGAGAGGCAGAGACTCGGGCAGAGGGAGAGGCAGGTGCCCCACAGGGAGCCTGATATGGGACTCCACCCCAGGACTGGGATCACGCCCTGAGCCAAAGGTAGGTGTTCAACCGCTGAGCCACCCACGTGTCCCTTGGTTTTCTTAGCTTACAGGTCACTCAGTCATAATTTCCTTTACTGAATTTGTCTGTTCTTCCCAACTTCTAAACATTAGTGAGCCCCAAAGCTCACTTTTTAGATGTCTTCTCTTTTTTAATCCTTGCTACACTCTAAATATAAATGACTCAAATTTATATCTCCAGACACATCTGTCAAACAATATCTCCACTTGGATATTTTAATAGCATCTAAAACTTAATATGTCCAACACTTAACTCTTGCTTTCCATCTTTCAAACTGGCTCCTCCATGTTCTACCAATCTACCTATCCAAAAAGATGCTACCACTTCTAATTTCTTTCTGTTTCTCTTAAGTTATCTGTCAATGGATTCATCAAAGTTTCTTTGTCGATTGACTCAAGAGAAATAGTTTTGGTTGTTGCTCCCATTGCTCATGAGAAGGTAAAATTATTAGTAATTCAGGTCAAGAGTATATCCAGTGTTCTGTTTTTAGAGTCTTACTGTTAACCTCTTAAAAGAAAATATCCTATTTTAGGCTAGAGAAGAGTAAACTTGGTCCAATAGTGGCAGCAGAGAACAGTGTGTTAGATATTTAGACCCAAAGAAGGCAGTTGAGAGTGATTGGTTACTAGGCAACTCTCCTAAGCACCAAAGAACTGATATGATCAGAACTCAGCTCTGCAGTTGGCTGATGGAAGGTTAGCGACTGGAGGAGAGTATTGAATGAGTGTAGATGTGGCTGTGGGAGTTGGGGAGCCACTGGACAGGCATGGCAGCTGTTACAGAGAGACAGCTGCTCTGGTGTACTCTGTAGGTATTAGCCAGGTTCTCCAGAGAATCTGTGAACTACTGAAATTGTTATCTTTGTTGACTCCGGTCAGCCTGTTCAATGGCATGCTTTCTAGACTGAACCTTTAGCTAGCTGTCAGTGAATTAGTTGCCAAAATGAACCAGAAAGATTCACTATTTCTAGGCTACCTGCAATTTTTTCCTCTTCTCTTTCTCTTACACATCCTATTTTGTCCCTTGATAGTCTGCCTCTCTCATGTAAAACATAAACAATGCATAAAATAAATAAATAAATAAAGGTGGCTTAAATACCTGAGTTATTCTTTGGCCATATTTTGTTGTTTTTTTTCTCCCCAATTTTTATCTAATACTAGTTAGTTGACATATAGTATAATATTGGTTTCCGGAATAGAATTTGGTGACCCATCTTACATATAACACCCAGTGCTTTTATGGGGGCACTTGGTGAGTTAATTGGTTAAGCGACCAACTCTTGATCTCAGCTCAGGTCTTGATCTCAGGGTCATGAGTTCAAGCCCTGTATTGGGCTCCACCACTGGGCATGGAGTTTGAAAAAAAAAAGTCTCTTTGGTTTGTTTCTCCATCTCTCCTCATTCCCCCCGCCCCCATGTTCATTTGTTTTGTTTCCTAAATTCCACATATGAATGAAATCAGATAGTATTTGTCTTTTTATGACTGACTTAATTGCTTAGCATCATACATTCTAGCTCCATCCATGTCACTACAAATGGCAAGATTTCAATCTTTTTGATGGCTGGGTAATACTCCATTGTATGTATGTACCACATTTTCTTTATCCATTAATCAGTTGATGGACATTTGGGCTCTTTCCATAGTCTGGCTATTGTTGATAATGCTGTTATAAACGTTGGGGCATGTACTCCCTTAAATCTGTATTTTTGTGTCCATTGTGTAAATATCTTGAGTGGAATTATTGGATTGTAGGGTAGTTCTGCTTTTAATTTTTTGAAGAACCTCCATACTGTCTTTCAGAGTGACTGCACCGGTTTGCATTCCTACCAACAGTGTAAGAGGGTTCCCCTTTTCTCCACATCCTTGCCATTGTTTGTTGTTTCCTGTTGTTAATTTTAGCTATTCTTACAGGTATCTCATTGTGGGTTTTTTTTTTTTTTAAGATTTTTATTTATTTATTCATGAGAGACACACAGAGAGAGGCAGAGACACAGGCAGAGGGAGAAGCAGGCTCCATGCAGGGAGCCTGACGTGGGACTCGATGCTGGGTCCCCAGGATCACACCCTGGGCTGCAGGCGGCGCTAAACCACTGCGCCACTGGGGCTGCCCTCGTGGTTTTGATTTGTATTTCCCTGGTAATGAGTGATGAACATCTTTTCAAGTATCTCTTGAAGACATCTGGATGTCTTCTTTGGAAAAATATCTTCTTTTTAAATTTTTTTAAAAAATTTATTTATGATAGTCACACACACACACAGAGAGAGAGAGAGAGAGAGGCAAAGACACAGGCAGAGGGAGAAGCAGGCTCCATGCACCGGGAGCCCGACGTGGGATTCGATCCCGGGTCTCCAGGATCGCGCCCTGGGCCAAAGGCAGGCGCCAAACCTCTGTGCCACCCAGGGATCCCTTGGAAAAATATCTTGACCACATACTGTTATATGAAAAACATTTCGGAACAATATGCAGAAAATCACATGATTTCTATTACAAAACCAAAGCTATATATTTTTTGTGAATGTAGGAAATGTATGTAAAGTCTTAAAGGGAAACACATTGAATTGAGAGCAATGGTTGCTTTGGGGAAAGCAAATAGAATTTAGTGGTATTATGTAATTTTATCTTTATTGTTTCAGTTTCTACAATCATATGTAGATATAGTATCTATGTAATTCATAATAATTTAAAAAGTCAGAACACAAGAAGAAAATACACTATACATTTTCATCCATTTGGGGGGATCTGGGATACCAAGGGTTGGATGGTTTTCATTTGATTTTATTCCATAGAAAGCCCTATTTGCATATGCTAGGCCGCTCTTGCATAAAAAGTTACAGAAAGCTTCTATGCTCCATTCTTGAATTAATCTGGATCAGTACTTTTAGCCATTCAGTTACTCCTCACTCTTGCTTTTCTTGGTTCTCAAGCTTCCTTATTTAGCTGTATATTTCCTTTTGCATTTTCATACTGGTTGCTTTGATTAATGCCCAGGTTTGGATTTGCTCTCCTTATTTTAATATTGTTTCATTGTAAGAATCTTATATTTGGTATTTGTGTTCAGGTTTTATGCTACTAGAGGCTTCTGAGTAAAAGCTTTTGCTTCTGTATTCCATTTCTAGACAGTATAGGCTAGATGAGCTACTTCATCTGGTGGAGTTGAGGGTGGGAACCATATTCACCTCAATTCACTCATGTTTTAGGATTGTTTTTCATTCTCAGGGCACATGATGCTGTTTCATACATTTATTCTGGGGGTCCCTGAGGACTGGGGACTTATGTTATCTATTTTTATGCTTTATGTTTGTTGAATTTAAAATTCTACAACTTTGAAGGTTTACCTAATGAAAAAAAGTATTTGGCAGCCTGAGTGGCTCAGCAGTTTAGCTCCACCTTCAGCCTAGGGCTGATCCTGGAGACCCAGGATTGAGTCCCGCATTGGGTTCCCTGCATGGAGCCTGCTTCTCCCTCTGCCTATGTCTCTGCCCCTCTCTCTCTCTGTGTCTCTCATGAATAAATGAATAAAATCTTAAAAAAAAAAAAAAAGAAAAAGTATTCTTGCAAAAAAAAAAGTATTCTTTAGCTTTCATTGTAAATGTCACCATGACTCTTTAATGTTTTGTGCTTAAAAGAAACCAATGACTTTCTACTCAGTTGATAAATCTATTACTTCTCATTCTGACAGTGGAGAGCATAATTTATTTTCAATAGTAAGACTCTATTATATTTGTATATATTTATAGATCTCTCTTTTTAAAAAAAAATTATTTGAGGGAGAATGTGCTAGCAGGAGGAGGGCCAAAGGGAGAGGGAGAGAGAGAATCCTCCAACTGACACCATGTTGAGCACCGAGTTGGACTCAGAGTTCAGTCCCAGGACTCTGATATCATGACCTGAGCTGAAATCAAGAGTTGGCTGCTTAATCAACTGAGCCACCCAGGTGCCCCTAAACTCCATTACATTTGTATATATTAAAAGCACTCACTTAACACAATAGGACCCAAGCCATCTTGTAAATAAATGGCATTTTAAAAAGTCACATAGCTCAAGAGCTGCTAAAACAAAATTCTGCAGTAAATTATACTATTCCTTCATTGCTAAAACTTGGGAAATTAAAAAAAAAAACTAGGTTATTATTGAATAGAACTAGGTTGTTACTAAATAGATGCTGTATTCTTCCTTTCCTTGATTCTTTTTTAGTTTATTTTCTAATTTGCTTTAATTGACTTAATAATAGATATGCTAGAAACTTGAATGTAGTATAACCCTAATTGATAGAGAAAAGTAGAAGCCACTGATTGCAATTACCAAGACTTTTAACCTTATATCATACCTCTAGATGATCAACAGAGATTTTATTAATGATTTGGTAAAGCTGAGTCAGACTTTTAATATTTTACTTTGATTAGTGTTGCCATCTCTGGCACATAATTACAGAGTATTAATATTGTCTTGCACTAAATTAAAGTACTGCAAAGGAAAATAGTGTAATTAAGGAGGACAAAGAATGTCTGCCATGCTTTCATTACAGTCAATAAACTGGCCTTAAAATGAACTGAAATTCGCCCTTTCATGAAGATGGCATGAAAGGCGAAGAAGGAAGCCCCTGCCCCTCCCAAAGCCGAAGCCAAGGCTTTGAAAGCTAAGAAAGTGGTGCTGAAAGGCGTGCACAGTCACACAAAAAAGATCCCTATGTCACCTACATTCCCACGACCCAAGACCCTGCGTCTCCAAAGACAGCCCAAATATCTTCGAAAGAGCGCCCCCAGGAGAAACAAGCTTGATCACTATGCCATCATCAATTCCCCCTGACTACTGAGTCAGCCATGAAGAAATAGAAGACAACAACACACTTGTGTTCATTGTGGATGTCAAGGCCAATAAGCACCAGATCAAACAGGCTGTGAAGAAGCTCTATGACATTGATGTGGCCAAGGTCAACACCTCAATCAGGCCTGATGGAGAGAAGAAAGCATATGTTCGACTGGCTCCTGACTATGATGCTTTGGATGTTGCCAACAAAATTGGGATCATCTAAATTGAGTCCAGCTGGCTATAAATCTAAATACAAATTTTTTTCACCATAAAAACATAAAATAAAATGAACTGAAATTCAAATAAAGTTTGAAAGAGGGTAAAACAGAAGATGGGGCTTTCTAGTATCTTGTCTTTTAACCACTTAGATTAAAGTAAAATCTTATATTTAACATTTATTTTTTGAGTTCCTAAAAAGAGGAATTGAAAGTAATGATATAGTCCCTACCCCAGAGATTGCTTATAGTTAGTATGAATTTTCATCCATTGATACTGACTACTTGGTATAGTGTATTGAGAAGGATCTGAGGCCATGTCCAGTTTTAGTAGTAAAGAATATCAAAAACAGTTGATGACTGCTTGAGTATGGGGATAGGATCTTATGTAATGTATGTTATCTCACTCTAATATAGGATGTGAAAGGAAGTGTCATGAGCAAGTTTTCAAGATCATTTGGGTGCCAGTGTGATGAGATATTACCTCATGAAAACATCCCAACAGCCCTACCTCCATATCCTTATCTTCTTTTTATTTATGTTATTAAAATTTTTTGTTATTAATTTTTTTTAATTTAAAAATTTTATTAAATTTTTTTAACTTATTAGGTTTTTTAAAAATTTAAATTCAATTAATTAACATGTAGTGTATTATTAATTTCAGAGGTAGAGTTCAATCATTCATCAGTCTTATATAATACCCAGTGCTCATTACATCATGTGCCCTCCTTAATGCCTGTCACCCAGTTACTCCATCCTTCCACCCCCCTCCCCCCTAATAGCCCTCAGTTTGTTTCCTATGATTAAGAGTCTCTTAATGGTTTGTCTCCCTCTCTGATTTCATCTTATTTTACTTTCCCCTCCTTTCCCCTATGATCCTCTGTTTTGTTTCTTAAATTTCACATATGAATGAGATCATATGATAACTTTTCTTTCTCTGCTTAACTTATTTTGCTTAGCATAATACCCTCTAGTTCCATCCATGCCATTACAAATGACAAGAACTCATTTTTACTTTTGATACTGAGTAGTACTCTATCATGTATGTGTGTATATATATATATATATACCACATTTTCTTTATCCGTTCATCTGTTTATGGCCATACTACACCGAATGAACCTGATCTCATCTGATTTCGGAAGTTAAGCAGGGTTGGGCCTGGTTAGCACTTGGATGGGAGACTGTATCCTTATCTTCTTTATGCTAATGAAGAAAGTTAGAGTAGGGGATTAAGTAACTGACTGAAGTCTAACAGCTATTAAAGAGCAGAGCTGAGATTTCAACCTAAGTGGCCCAGACTTCGGAGAATATGACATTTTACTTGACCACGTAGACAATTTATAACGGAGGAACTAATATTAGTTCTGATTATCAGAAAGTTTCATGGATGAATTGGGACTTTTGTTAAACCTTGAAGAATGTGTGTCATTTAATATGTGGAAAGAAAGGTGATAAGGGAACAACATTAGCAAATGAGACTTTGTATTTAATTCTATGATTGAGTCAGCAGTACCTGATGGGAAAGCAATGAGAATGTTGTGTGGCCAGGTGATGGAGTGCTTTATTATTTTTTAATTAATTAATCAATTAATTAATTAATTAATTAATTTAATTAATGGAGTGCTTTAAATGTCAGGAAGAGTATGGATTTAACTCTATAAGCAATGGTAAGTCACAAAACATTATTGATAAAAGGAATACTTTAGGAAGATTAATCGAATGTTGGACTATTGGCAGCAGGATTAATGAGATCATGAGAGAGCATGGGAGAGATTAGTTAGAAGGGTTTTACAATAGAGAGACAATTTGAACATAGATTATAGTGCACACATTTTATCGAACAATTTTTATGTTTAGACATTGAACTAAGCACTTAACATGTTATCTTAGTTAATCCTCACAACAATATTATGAGGAAAGTATTATGATCTTCATTTTATAGTGAGAAAACAGATGCGGAGAGGTCTAGATCACAAAATTTAGTGATGGAGTTTATCTTTAAATCTTGGGTGACCTGATTCCAGAGTACCACATTCCCCTGCTTAGAATAAATAAGTAGGAAGGCCTCTGTGTGAGTGTTGAGAAAGGAGGAACTGATAATTGACTTGGGGAGATATTAAAAGCAGTTGGTTTCAACATTTTGGGCTGCTGCCCACAGTAAGAAGTAAGAAAACTCACAAACCAGGACATAGCTACTAACGTATAATCTGAACAGACCCATGAAACATCATTTACTCTTATTACATATACTGTGCTCTAATTTTTTGTTATTTTATTAACGCTTTTCTGATTGTTACCCACTAAAGATTTTAAGTAGTTTTTTAAAAGTTTATTTATTTATTTAAAGTAATCTCTACCCCCAATGTGGGGCTCAAACTCATGACCCTGAGATCAAGTGTTGCATGCTCTTCCGACTGAGCCAGGTAGGGTCCCTGCCCACTAAAGATTTTATATTTCACTGATAAATGGGTTGTGGCTCCAAATTGAAAAACTCTGAGCTATAAAATATGAAAGAGACACAAAGTTGAAAGTTTTGCTTGAGCACTGAAGATAATGGGTACTACTGATTGATAAAAATACAGAACTGGAAAGGGCAATTGATTAAGTTTCCTAGAGCTCTGTAACAACAAATGACCACAAGCTCAGTGGCTAAAACAACAAACATTTATTCTCTTATAGTTCTGAAGGCCACAGGTCTAAAATCAGTAGCACATTGGCAGATGTTGGAAGAACCACTTTTTCCAGAGGCTCTGGTTGAGAATCTGTTCCTTGTCTCTTCAGCTTCTGGTGGTTGCTGTCATTCTTTGGGTTGTGGCTGCATCATTCCAGTGTTTACCTCCATGGTCATGTTGTCTTCTTTTGTGTGTAATCTCACTCTCCTCTTCTTTATTTTTCTTTTTTAAAGGATTTTATTTATTTGAGAGAGAGAGAATGCACATGTGAGTAGGGGGAAGGACAGAGGGACGGAATCTTCAAGCAGACTCTCCACTGAGCGGGGAGGGGAACCTGATCTCAAGACCCATGAGATCATTACCTGAGCCAAAACGAATAATCAGATGTTCTACAGACTGAGCCATCCAGGCATCCGCTTCAGCCTCTTCTTTTTAAGGACTCTTGTGATTGCGGTTAGGGCAATCTAGGTAATCTAGAATAATCTATCTCAAGATTCTTAACCCAATGACATCTGGAAAGAAATGAGAACTGCCTATCTACAGGAACATCGGTTTATCAAGTAATTATGCTCCTTCCTTCCTTCCTTCCTTCCCTCCTTCCTTCGCACTCTTTCTTTTGTTCTTTTTTTTATTATACACCAAAGAAATCACAATATATTAGACATAGAGCCACTTTGTATAAATATAGAGTAGTGCCTGGCACAATATCTGCCATATAACAGATAAAATAGTTGTTGAATGATTGTGATAAATCCTTCTTCTTTTTCTTTTTTTTAAAGATTTTATTTATTTATTCATGAGAGACACAGAGAGAAAGAGAGGCAGAGACACAGGCAGAGGGAGAAGCAGGCTCCATGCAGGGAGCCCGAGGTGGGACTTGATCGGGGTCTCCAGGATCACGCCCTGGGCTGAAGGTGGCGCTAAACCTCTGGGCCACCGGACTGCCCCACAGTAATTTTTAAAAGTTGTAAAGGAGGGGAGCCTGGGTGGCTTGGTGGATTGAGCATCTGCCTTCAGGTCATGATCTCAGGGTTCTGGGATCGAGCCTCATGTCTGACTCCTTGCTCAGTGGGATGTCTGCTTTTTCCTCTGCCCCTCTCCCCCTGCTCATGGTCTCTTTCTTTCTCTCATAAATAAATAAAATATTTTTAAAAAGTTGTAAAGGAGTCTGGACTGAAAAATTTGAGAACTACTAGTTTAGAGGCAGGAGAATGGGATCCAATACAGTAATGTCAACTTCTCAGAGTCCAAGCTCCATTGAGCATTTTACTAAATTTGGTTCCTTTTGTGACAGCTGACAAGTAGCTGATGAAGAAAGAGCCTTGTGGAGGTGAACATCTGGCAGGGAGTGATAAGGGGAGTTATAGCTGGGGACTTTAGGGGATGTGATAGGCCTGGAAAAGGATGTTTTTAGGTAGAGCTAAGCCTCTCTATTCAGTTCTTTCCACTGTGCCCCTTCTCACTACTATTTATTTATTTTTTCAAGTTTTTAATTAAATTCCAATTAGTTACATGCAGTGTAATACTAATTTCAGGTGTAGAATTTAGTGATTCAGCACTTCCATATGACACCCAGTGCTCATCACAAGTGCCCTCCTTAATCCCCATCACCTATTTCAGCCATCCCCTTGCCCGCCTCCCCTCTGGTAACCCTTAGTTCTCTACAATTAAGTCTATTTCCTGGTTTGCCTCTTTTTTTCCTTCCCATGTTCATCTGTTTAAGAGTGTTTTAGGATAAAAGATTATGACCATACATTCTAAGAATTGTCTAATGGATTTAAAAAAATATTTTATTTATTTAACAGAGAGCGAAAGAGAATGAGTGGTGGTGGGTGGTGGGGAGTGTAGAAGGAGAGGGAGAAGCAAGCCCCCTGTTGAGCAAGGAGCCTCATATGTGGCTCAATCCCAGGACCCTGGGATCATGACCTGAGCCAAAGGCAAATACCTAACTGAGTCACCCAGGTGTGGGGCTTGATCCCATGACCATAAGATCATGACCTGAACCTAAAGCAGATGCTTAATCAACTGAGCCACCGAGGCACCCAGTCTGAAGATTTTTTAATCATGCTATTGGCATGCAAAGTGTCCACTGGGGACTATTTCTGGAAAAGGCTCAATCATAACTGCAGAAAGCTGTGTTATCACCTGAGGGTTTATATGGAAGGACTGAAGCTCTCCTGACTTAGTTTAAGTCTATTCACATTCCACACAGTTTTAGCATAGAAAACTGGCTCTCTGGCCTCTTAATTTAAAGCCTCTCTCTAAAATTCTGTAAGGAGGGGTTTTTATTAATTATGACTATAGTTAAGGAGACAGATTAAAGTGATGGTGTTCTTTACCCTCTCTTCTCTCCTTTTAAGATAATTTTAGAGAATTTAGTAGTGTTGATTGCCAATTAGGGATCACAGGTCAAGGTGTCTATGACATCATTTATTTTCTAGTAGGCACTTGTGAATCATGGTCTGCAGTGGAATGTTTAATATTTTCAGATACATTTTCTTTTCCTAGCCGTAAAAATTTTCTTTTGCAAAAAAAAAAAAAAAAAACTTGTGCAAAACAAAGATTAAAGGCTTAAAAAGAAATGAAAACAAAACTTCTAAGTTTCTGAGTGAATTTTGCAAAATAAAATAATTCTTTTGCATGATATCATTTACTTTCCAAGGTTTCGGTTCTAGGCAGTCTGATTCTTTTGCACCTTCTGTAGTTAATTGAAATAGTTTGCTTATTATTGTTATGCCTTAGATAGAGTTTCCAGAAAAAGTAAATTTGTATTTCAGAAAAACCATGAATTATTTTTTAGTATAATTATATTCCAAATACTGCATAGAACAATATTTACATTGGTTGTTTACCTGAAATTGAGTTTCAGCGGGCATCCAATATTTTAATTTGCTAAATTTGGCAACCCTACCTAGGTACAACTAGATTCTTTTGTTTGCCTTTACTTAGAATATATAGAACAGATATGTATTTCCAAATGGTTTTGTTGTTAAAGGCAAAAACCATAATTTTCTCATTGAAACAATTATTACTTGGCAAAGTGTTCTTATATGTAAAACAGAACCCTTAATTTTCAGAAACGGAGTCCAAAAACTAGTACTGGTCTTGCAAATCAAGTTTTGCTGCTTAGCTTGGGAAACGTTGCCTTCTGGTTACTGGGTAAGCGGGCTCCACCCAGCTGCTGAAAGCAGATACAAATTGTAACAAAACCGGAAGTTGGCTAGGCTGCCTTTGCTTCTCAAGGTAAGTGTCTCCTGTTCTTTAAGTCGGAGCTCTTTGCAAAGCATTTTAAAAAATGAAGCCAGCTGAGGCGGCAGTACTGAGAGCAGGCGCCTGTGATGCGGGGGGCGGTCGGCGGAGCACAATGAAGCTTTAACAAACTGTGTTCTGGAGCTTGGATTGAGCTAATGAGTTTTCACCAACGAGTTAGGTTAATAATATGTCCTGTGACTTTGACTAACGAGCTGTAATCCCAAGAAAAGGGTGATGATAAGTAGAGTCACGCTTGGGATCCTGAAAAGCATGGACTTTATGCACTTGTGTTTCTTTCTCCTTTTTTAGAAATTTGAAACTGTGGGAACTCTCTTTTATAATTAAACCTAATGTCATAATTCCTTGTATGCAGATTACTTAGAGCCTTACTTGGGTTTTTAAAGTTTGTTTTAATCTAGAAATTTTTAGCTCCTCCCACCTCCTACCCCTGGTTTGCCTTTAGAATTTCAGAAAGGCTCTGGGGGTGGCAAGGTGTTACCTTTGCCCCCCCACCCCCACCTTTTTTTTTTTTCCCATTATGTCAGTGCTTACCTAGGGGCAAAGGCGATTTTTTAGTTTATAAATGTGTTATCAGGGATATTGCTTTACAAAGCTAATTTTTTTTTTTTTTTAGATTTTATTTATCTATATGAGAGACAGAGAGAGTGGGGTGAAGTAAAGGAGACGGAGAAGCGTCTCCCCACCAAGCAGGGAATCCAATGGGGGGGGGGCTGTATCCAAGGATGTCGGATCTGACCTGAGCCACCCAGGCACCCCAAAGCTTAACTTTTAAGTTCAGATATTTTTTTTTCTTCTGAATTAAAGAAAAAAAGGATTCAAGTACTGTACAGAGGTGGAGGCTTAAATTTGGTTTATTGATTTATTGAAAACAATGAGCTTGACTTCTTAGAGGATGGTTTTGTTTAAGGAGATGAGTTCTGGTAAGTTGTTTAGTAAAACGACCTGTTGTTTCTTTTGGCCAATTGTAGCTTCTGTTTCACACTTACCCATTTGGGTAATGTCAGATTCTCTGGAAATCACACTGTACAAGTGCTGTTCTCAAGGCTAGTCAGTGTGAAAGGGCTCAACAAGCTGGCCACAAGACAAGTCACCAGCTGAGGCAGGTGTGATAATGTTTTTTTTTTTTTTTTTAAGATTTTATTTATTTATTCATAGAGACAGAGAGAGAGAGAGGCAGAGAAGCAGGCATCATACAGAGAGCCTGACGTGGGACTCGATCCAGGGTCTCCAGGATCACACTCTGGGCTACAGGTGGTGCTAAACCGCTGCCACCGGGGCTGCCCCGATAATGTTTTTATTAGCAAAACCAAAGCTTCTGGAGGTTTTGAAGAGAGCAGTTACAGAAAGTGGGCAGAATTAGGCAAGACTCCACAGAAAGAAGTGGATTTTAATGGAAGACCTGGTTTATGGTAGACACTGTGCTAGATGTTTCGTATGTATCACCTTATTTATTTATTTTTTAAAAAATTATTTATTTGTTTATTCATGATAGACGCAGAGGGAGAAGCAGGCTCCCTGTGGGGAGCCTGATGCGGGACTCTATCCCAGGAGCCCAGGATCACTATTTGAGCCAAAGGCAGATGCTCAACCACTGAGCCACACAGGTGCCTCTAATTATATTTCTTTACAGTATATAACAGTATTTTGTAGTTATAAATTGTTATTTTTTATTATAATATTTTTGATTATAAAGTACTACATGCTTTAAATCTTTAAAATTATTTTTATATTATAAATACTAAATACTTTTCCAAAAATATGCACAATACAATGAGGATTCAAAAGAGGAAGTCCACTCCTCTTCCCCTATTGAAAACACTCTCCTGGGGGTAACCACGCTTGAGAACTGTTAAAAGTGTGGAGTAGAAGTTTTTTTTTTCTTTTCCCTCTAACTTTTAAGTTGCGTTTCCTTTCTTCCTTTCGCAATCTGCTTGTTTTCATTCCTTAGTGAGGCATGAGCATGTTTCCACTTAAGCACATGCAGATTCATGTCTTAGGGTTTTTGTGAATTGAGTTGATACTTGCAAAGCACTTAAAAGAATACTTGTCTCTCATAAAGCACTCAGTAATTATTAGCTGCTATTTTTGTCATTGACTACTCTATTTCATTCTTTTAATTGAGTATACAGTATTTTATAGTTTGGATATAGCATAGTTTATTTTTGTAACCACCTAAATTGTCTTACATTTTTGCTATTACAAATATAATATTTGTGTAACTGTGCGAGTTTTTCTGTAGGATAAATTCCTAGAAGTGAAATACCTAGTTCAGAGATTAAACATATTTTGGTTTAGTAGGATACTGTCAATTTTCCAAAATTGTCCAAAAATATTGTGATAATTTACACTCTTCACTGAATGAGTGTGCTCATTTTTCTACACCCTTGCTTATACTGGATATTTCAGTCTTTTGTATTTTACATGAAATGACAGGCAATGAAATTTTTTTTTACATACAAAGCATAGTGTACAGAAATTTTTGTATCTTATTTTTTCACATTTAGCATAAGTCCATTTTCACATGGGTAGGAAATTGATGCATGAAGTAATGAAGGTCCCAGTTAGAATGCAGATATAGGTAGAAAGAAAGAGTGGTGCTTATTCCAGGCATAAGTACAAATAACACGTTGTCTCTAGAGCATGGGAGAAAAAATCCTTAAAACTGAGTTAGGCTAAATAGTACAAAACATGAAATGTCTAAAGCTTTTGTCCTTAATTTAATAATCCTTGGGAAGCAGATGAAAGTTTCTGAGAAGAGTGATGTGATGAGAATTGTGCTTTAGGAAAACGATCTTGTAGTGTTGTGTGGGGCAGAAGAGGATGGAGATAAACAGAGAGGCCACTTGAGAATATTTCAATAATTTTGGTGACAGGTGATGAAGGCTTTGTGCTTGGAGGTAATGGCGGAATGGAAAGTAGCAGACAGATGTAATAGAGAGAATGGAAAGTAGAAGAGAGATGCAAGAGGGATAGGTAAGAAGGTGGAAGGATGGAAGAAGCATCTGCCGAGCTTGTTTGAAAATTGGTGTCCAAAAGAATGTTTGTGGTCAAATCTTGAGAATATGGGGTTTTGAGTCTTGCTGACCAGAAATGCGTTGACAGGCCACCATCAGAGTAGTGAAGTCAGATATAAGAGCTAGTCTGGAGGAAAAGATGATGAATTTTGTTGTGGACAAATTAAACTTATTGTCATCCAAACACAAATCTATATACAGTTGGAAATTTGGAAGTGTGTGGAGAGGTGGGGTGGGGGGCAATTGGAAGATTTGGGAGATATCCTAGGGATGAAGACTGAAGCTGTAGAAGTGATGATGAGCTTGCAGAGAGATGTGGGGGCCAAGGTAAAAAGTCTTGGGAATGAGGGACGCTTGGGTGGCTCAGTGGTCGAGTGCTGGCCTTTGGCCCAGGGCATGATCCTGGAGGTCCAGTATCTAGTTCCACATCCGGCTCTCTGCATGGAGCCTGCTTCTCTCTCTGCCTAGGTCTTTATGTCTGTCATGAATAAATTAAGTCTTAAAAAAAAAAAAGTCTTGGGAATGGATACATTCATGTATGAGGCATGAAGAGGAACCAAACTTAATTACAATATTTTTATAACGACTGTTTCTAACATTTGACCTTGGATCTAGGTAGACAATCCTTTAATGCCCCCCAAAAGTCTGTGCCCACTTTTTTCTTTCCACCTTTGGTTCTTTTATTGCTCCCATTCAATTTGTGTTCATTCTGAACTTTACCTCGGTAATGCCTCGTTTACTTACCACATCAGCCTTGAGGGTCTCATCTGAAGCTATGGATGGCTTATTGTTTAAAACCTCAGAAGTGGAATTCCTGGGTGGCTCAGAGGTTTACGCCTGCCTTTGGCTCAGGGCCTGATCCTGGAAACCCAGGATTGAGTACCACGTCGGGCTCCCTTCACGGAGCCTGCTTCTTCCTCTTCCTGTGTCTCTGCCTCTCTCTCTTTCTGTGTCTGTCATGAATAAATAAATAAAATCTTAAAAAAAAACCAACCCCCCTCCAAAAAAAACCTCAGAAGCCAGATCAGAGACTATACTTTTCTCTACTCATTTGCTGTGACTCTGACAAATGTCTTAATCAGTGTCCTATTTTACGTAATTGGGACAATTTTACCTTCCCACCTTCCAAGGTTGTTTTGAGGAATGCATGCTAAATCCTTGACATGACGTCTGACATGTTGTAAGCCCTTGGTAATTGTTAGCTCTTCTTATTTTCTCCTATACCTCTAAATTTCTATAATTAAATGCAATTTTTTCCTCTTCTGCCCTGTGTGATCTTAGACCATAGTTTTTTAAATAAAATCTGTGAGCTTCAAGGTCCATAGGACCAAAAAGAACCCTCCTTTGTATGTTTCTTCCAAGGATTAGAGTTCATTTCTGTGAAGCACCTACTGTGATGCCTAGAATGGATTCAATAAGCAGTATCATTTATATGATAAATGACATTTGCTTTTGTCTCATCTATTAGTTTTGCATCTTTACACAACAGGCCATTCCGCTTTGTACCTAATTTTGTTTTGAGGACAGGGTTATTGGAGGGCCAAGTGGAGGATCCAGGTGAAAGCTTTCCATCATGTAATAACGTATATACTTCTACTAATCTTTTTTCCAGAGACGAATAAAGGAGATAGAATCATTTCTTGCTGTGAGGATGCTGTGATTAGGGGAATTAGATTTTTTTTTTTTAAGATTTTATTTATTTATTCATGAGAGACACAGAAAGAGAGAGAGAGGGGCAGAGACAGAAGCAGGCTCCATACAGGGAGCCCGATGTGGGACTCGATTCCTGGTCTCCAGGATCACACCTTGACCTGAAGGCAGGCGCTTAACTGCTGAGCCACCCAGGCATCCCAGGGAATCAGGATTGGATTGTAGAGTTCTCCATTACTTTTCCTTTAGTGGCTTTCCTCTACCTTTTCCTTTACTTTTTCTTACTTTTACTTAAACTCTAAATTCTTTTTCAGAATTCTTTTCAACCACCTTAAGTGGTTGTTTAAGTCACATCTGACAGATCTCAAATTGGTATTCATTGTGCCATTTTTGGTGCCTCTTTGTTTTTTAGAACCATCTCTGAAAATGTCATAACTCCAATTGTTAATTAAAAAAAATCTTTTTTTTCCTCTTTACTTCCTGCTGTGCAAATGGGAGTCTGAAACATTTTTATCTGAGGAAGTGGAAATACTTGACCTATTTTTCAATTTCTGTATAATTTGAGATTCTGCTATCAAAGTCAATTATATTTTGATTTGGAAGTTTTCTATGAAGGTAAAGTTAAATTGCTGGAAAGAAGAGGAGCACATTTTCTGAAATATTTCAGAAGGCTTGAACAAATTAAATGCAGATGAAAGAAATATATGAAAATCTCACTTGTCTAACCACAACAGTGCCTCAAAACCCTTGTAGTTTTTTAAAAAAGTAATTTCTGTGCCCAATGTGGGGCTTGGACTCATGACCCTGAGGTCCAGAATCCTGTGCTCTACTGACTGAGCCAGCCAGGTGCTCCTCAACATGCTGAATTAGGCTAATTAAATTTCAACTTTGTCACAGTATACCCACATTCACACTGTTCATTGTGAAATTTGGATCCTTGCTGGATTTGTCTACTTTCTACATCCTTCTCTCTCCAAGGCGGGAACAGCAATGCAAAGTGAAGAGAGTACATGGACATTGCTGTTAGATTAAGGTTCTAATCCTAAAAGTATATATGATTTAGGATACTTTCCCTGGTTTCCTAAAATGAATTTACTGTCTCCTTATTGTAAGCATTACATTAGATGTAATACCTTTCAGGTTCTCACTTACTGGTGAGAGTACCTTACAGGTACTCACTTAAGGTAGAATAAATGTTTCTTTTTCTCCGTGCTGTGTCTTCTTTCTTCACTCCTGTGTAGTAGAAATGTAATCCTTTTCTTTATGTCTTAGAAATTTCATTGCTTTTTGTGTACCTTTGTTTAGTCTTAACTGTTTTGACTTAGTCAGTCTCCTTATTCTTCTTATGGTTCGACCTATTTTTCTAAAATTCTTTCCACCTAACTCTTCTACTCTATTTCCACCTCTTTCCACCTCTAGCCCTGGTCCCTCCAGGTTTTTGGTCACAGGCCTGTCAGGTTTGCTGCAGATCCTGCAGGAAATGCCAATCTTACAAATATGTTGGGGTCCCCAAATTAATTTCCAATTTGGCTTGGAATTTCAATTCCAAGAAGCAATATTATAAATGGTAGTTCTGTTTCTGGGCCAAAAGCCTAGAAGCAAAAGCATGGTTAACTTATAAATTAATTGAAGTATTTTATGCTTATAACAAAGTAAAAGAAAATAATACCATTGTAATTCTAGTCATAAAATGAAAAGTATATTGAGTAAGAAGTAGTTATTTACTTTGAACCTTGTGGAGTATAGTTGATGGAGATTCTGAAAGGAATGTTTAAATGCTTTAGGGATTGCAGTATTTTTATGTTATGATTAATTTTTTTTTCTCATGCAGAAGGTCACCATGAGAATACTCATTTATTAACCATACTTGAAGTTTTTGTTTAGTTCACAAATGGAATAAGAGAGAATAAGATTTTCATTGAATAAATTTATCTCCTATCTCCAAAATAGAAAAATTTTTATTTCCCTGTTACTTGGCTTATTTTTCTTTAGTTCTGAGAACTCTCCTTAAAAAAAAAAAAAAAAAAAGATTTTATTTTATTATTTATTCATGAGAGAGAGAGGCAGAGACACAGGCAGAAGGAAAAGTAGGCTCCATTCAGAAGCCCAACGTGAGACTCAATTTTGGGACTCCAGGATCACGCCCTGGGTCAAAGGCAGGTGCTAAACCGCTGAGCCACCCAGGGATCCCCTCCTTTTTTTTTTTTTTTAATTGAAATCCTTGATACTCTTAATTTAGAGCTTGATTAAAGGCTGAAACTTCATGGTCTATATATGCTCTAAGGTAGTATTTTTCAAACTATAGGTTAAGATCCTTTGATAGGGGGCAGCCCCGGTGGCTCAGCGGTTTAGCGCCGCCTGCAGCCCGGGGTGTGGTCTTGGGGACTCGGGATCCGGTCCTGCCTCAGGCTCCCTGAGTGGGGCCTGCTTCTCCCCCTGCCTGTGTCTCTGCCTCTCTCTCTCTGTGTCTCTCATGAATAAATAAATGAAAAAATCTTAAAAAAAAAGAAATCCATTGATAGGTTGTATAATAATGATTCAGTAGAATAGATAAAACCAACTTTTTTTTTAAAAAAGGAAGAAATGGAAAATGTATGAATTTATACCATGTGGTAAAGGTAAATAATTTTCTTGAAATGTTTGTTGGGTCATAATGTAAATATATTTCTTATTTTTCTTATCTGAGTGTGGTAAAAAAAATTACATAAATTTGGTATGTATAGCAACCCCCCCAATACAAAAAGCAATCAAACCAATGTTTTCCAAATATTAAATATTTTATAGTGAACCCTTGTGATTAAGTTTTTGGTTTTTTAACAACTCATTCTTCATCGCTGTGCATTGATTAAGACTCTTACTTTGTGCTTATACTCATATCTTGGGTGATGTAGAGTGGGTGTCACTGGGTTGAGGTCCCACAGTTTTTGTGTGCATGTTAACTTTTGAACTTTTTGATGCCTTAATTTAAGATGAATAACTAACAATGAGAGCTAGAGCTTGATTGCAGTATAACTAGACTTAATTAGTTATTTGCTAGCTTAATCATCTGACATGGTTTTAAGAGATAGGCTTTCCTCAATTTCTTTTTTCTCACATGTTCTTGGAATGACACAATAAAGACATTTAATGAGTGATTTATCAAAAAATTCTTAAGCAGCCTGAGTGGCTTAGCGGTTTAGCATTGCTTTCAGCCCAACACGGGATCCTGGAGACCCGGGATTGAGTCCCATGTTGGGCTCCCTGCATGGAGCCTGCTTCTCCCTCTACCTGTGTCTCTGCCACTCTCCCTCTGTCTCTCATGAATAAATAAATAAAATCTTAAAAATATTCTTAATATTGAGCTCTTATTCTAATGATTTTCTTACATCTAAATGTTTTCCATTGGATTCTTCTCATTTTATATAAATTTTACTTTGCTTTAATAAAATATCTTGATCAATATCACTTGCCTCTGTGGTCCACAATCACAATAATAATTAAATATTCATGCAAGTATAGGAATTTGATATTTAAATAATAAAGAATACATTTGTTTTGAAGTTTTATTTTTGTGAGAGGTGTATGTAGAATATGGTATAAGCAGTCATCATACTTTTTTTTTACTAAATGCCTATTTTTCAGGGAAGAAAGAAAACTATGTAAATATCATCAGGTTTCAGGATATTTCAGTTAGAGAATCAGGATAACCTCTCTTTTAATTTTTTAAACTAATCAGTCTGTCTTTGTCCTGGGATGACAAGATGCAAGTTACGATACTTTTTATTTTCTGTGTTGTATCTCCATTAAGTGGGAATATAACTTTAAAAAATTATACAAAATTGGTGTGAGTTTTTCAGTGCTTGAAGGAAGACTTCATAACAGAATATAATATAGTTCATTACCCACATTACATACTTTTAACTTAAATGTCTCCATGAATAACTCTTATTCTCTTTCATAACTATGCAATCTTTTGGCATAGGTTGGCTAATGAATACTTTGAAAAAAGGCTGTTCCTTAAATCAGTAACTGGAAAATCATGAGTAGCCATTGTAATGCAAATAGAGCTTCACCCTAAATCCTCAACATCTGACCAAGGACAAAGAAGTTGCTGGTTTACTTCTCTCCCTGACCAAGTTCGTTATATTTTCCTAGTGAATGATCGGTGATAGCGCCTTAGTCACTTCCCTTAGCTGGCTTATACTTTTTGCCCTGAAAATTTTGATATCCTTTCCCACTAGGCTTTCTTGTTTTTTTAAATTTTAAAATTTTGCTTGTTTTTTTTTTTTTTTTTAAAGATTTTATTTATTTGAGAGAAAGCAAGAGTGAGAGAGATTACAGAGGACAAGGGAGAGGGAGAAGCAGACTCCCCACTGAGCAGAGAGACCAAGGCAGGAATCCATCCCAAGACCGGGAGATCATGACCTGAGTGGAAGGCAGACACTTAACTGACTGAGCCACCCAGGAGCTCCAGTCCCCTTTGACTTTCTTAAAAATCACAATGTTAGGCATGAATTTATTCTGGTTCATCTACTCTGTTTCACAAACGAAGAAGCTGAGACAGAGATTAAGTAACTGGATTGACGTCATTCTGCTATGCAATGTAGAGTGGAGACTAGAATTCATGTCTTGCTTCCCTTTCACCTGACAGTAAGTCAGTGCCAAATAAATATTTGCTAAACTGGACTGACTCTTCCCCTATACCGTCCTTTAGTTGAGTGGCACATTACTGCATTTAATCTTCATATTAATTTGGCTAAGTTCATGTGGTTAAAACCATGACCTTGATCCTTTCCAGCAGATCTTGCCTTGTCCTAAAAGCATGTCTGTCCCTGACAAAAAGCACATGAAAGCCATGTTTGAGTAGAAAAATTCTCCCTCTGCTCCATTCTTTAATATTCCTTTTCTTTTTCTCTCCCAGTTTTATTGAGAAATAATTGCTATGTATTACTGCAAATGTTCAAGACAGTTATTTTCCTAAGTTTTGTTTTGTATAGTAATGAACCATTTTCAGTTATGTTTTTATGACTCTATAGAGAACTTTTGTGCTTCTCTTATGTTACAGATTTTTTTCAGATGCTCTTGATTTGTTTATTTGTTCTTTTTGCTCATCCTTAAATGGGAAAAACTACCTAGCTTTGATCTTTGATAAAAGATAGGGGTATGTAGTACTGTGAACCCTATGCTATCTACTTGATAGCTACTGGTGGAAGGTGCAGGGCTGTTTGAAATGTGTAGCCCCCAGCATAATTTCTGGTAGCTAGCAGGAATTCCTGTAGTTCAGTTTTGGTTCAGTGTGGGGGTTTGTAATTTATATGACTGTAAAAGGGTAATTTATTCTAGTGATTCTAAGGGTGCTTTTATTTTGTCTAACTCCATTTTTATGGAGAATGAGCTGCCTCTTGGGTTTTGCCTTCTGTAATCTCTCCACGAGCACACCTTTTTTTACTGCTATGTAACATGTCCCTGCCATCTTCCTCTAGCCTTCTTATATGCTGTGACTTGCAGGTTCTGAATTTAAGCACCAAGTGAAATGAAGGTGGGGACTTCCCTTAGCTGGCTTGCAAGCTAGTAAGTGTGTATGTATGTAGTATGTAAGTAGCTGGTTTTCTGTTAGGCAGATGGTAAGAGGCAGGTAAACTGGATAAGAGAAGAAAATTACTTGGACTGACAATTGTGTTCCTTAATTCAGAAGTACCTGGGCAATGGGTAATAGAAATATTGTTTCTTACAATTGGTTCTCTGTTTTCCTTAGTTTTCAGTATTGCAAATTAAATTATCTGCCCTGTCATCATGATTAATTTGATAGTAATTTGGGAGAAGTCAATCAGAGACTTGTTTTAGATGATGGTATTTAAATGTTTCCAGAAGAACCATTTCTTATTTGTTCTTTGAGCTTCCTAGGATAAAGTGGAATAGAAACTTTTGCTTTTAGTGAACTAAGCACTAGGACTAGTTTATTATTTCCAAATCATGCTAATGAAAGCTAACATTATTATCTTCTTTGTCAGACTTTGGGTTTTATCTTTATTTTTTTGTATCTTCATTTTATTAAAACAACTTGAAAAGAGGGTGTTAGTTTCCTAATTTTTCAGATAAGGAAGTAGAGGCATAGGTGATTTGGTTAAGGTCTCCTAATTGGTAATTGGTAGAGCCAAGATTCAAATCCCAATTCAAATTCACGTATCATATTCTTTTTGTTTTGAAAAGAGGGTTAGCTGTCTATTGAAATAAGCAGCCATCTAGAATTACTATTCTGTAGTACGAAAACTTTATATTTTAATTGTGTATGAAAATAATGTGTTTTTAATCTTCTTTTGGAGATGGCAGTTCTTGGATTTACCCTTGCTACCTTCCTACTTGTGCTGTACGTTAGTTCTGTGGCTAATTATCCCAATGGAAAAGTAGGAAGGTCATGCCATGGAATGGTTCCTGAACATGGTCATACTGCACACTCTGATCCTGTTCACAACATTTCAGTGAGTCAGATGACGTTCAGACGAGGAGATCAGATTGAAGGTACTGTGCCAGGATTAACTATTTGTGTTTTGACTTTCACTCTTTTCCTGTACATTGAATGTTTGTTACTGAGGGATTTATATAGTTTCATTTAAATCTGTTCACCTGTTTTATGTAAGATACCACCATCTTAGGCTTCTCATTTTGTGCTTAACTATTACAGATGACTGTATTACTTAAGTGGTATATCGGCTCCCCAGTCAGTAGGTTTTTTTTTTTTTTTTTTAATTTTTTATTTATGATAGGCACACAGTGAGAGAGAGAGAGCGAGCCAGAGACACAGGCGGAGGGAGAAGCAGGCTCCATGCACCGGGAGCCCGACGTGGGATTCGATCCCGGGTCTCCAGGATCGCGCCCTGGGCCAAAGGCAGGCGCTAAACCGCTGCGCCACCCAGGGATCCCCCCGAGTCAGTAGGTTTTAAGTACGTTTTTATCATTAGCTAATAGATCTTTTTTTAAAATTATTTTTAAAATAGATTTTACTTCTTTTTTTTTTAAGATTTTATTTATTTATTCATGAGCAACAGAGAGAGAGAGAAAGAGAGAGAGAGAGAGAGAGAGAGAGAGAGGCAGAGACACAGGCAGAGGGAGAAGCAGGCTCCATGCAGGGAGCCCAACGTGGGACTCGATCCTAGGTCTCTAGGATCACACCCTGGGCTGCAGGTGGCACTAAACCGCTGCGCCAAAGGGGCTGCCCAGCTAATAGATCTTTTTAAACAGTTACTATTAACTCAATAGAAGAGGAAAATGAAGTTTATTTTGTCTGGTTTAGGTGTAATAAACCCTTATGCTTCTTGGTACAGTGTAAACTCTTGTGTTTTTCCAGTTTTTCTGGTGAAATGTGGGCTGACTCTTAAAGGTGTATCTATTACAGTGTTTTATGATCTATTTTCTGCAACTCTAGAAGTGCAGAATATTAACAAACTGATGAAAAGAGTATATGGAAAAATAAGTTTGGAACACTCTGTGTGTTATATATAATGTACTTCTAGAGTTTGGTCCTGCATAGTAGAATGTTAAAGGCTTTAGGGGTTTTCAGTAAAAAAACAAGTATTTACTTTTATTCAGCATTTTTCAAACTAATTCGGCCCCATGGATAGCTCTCTGACTATCACCTACCTTTTTTCCCTGGGGAATGGCTATTAACATCTCATGGAGTGAATGTCCTGTGGAGCACAGTTTAGACCTTCTTTGTCTGTAAGATAATTTCTACCATTTTCTCTCCTGGAGTAGTTTTGTGTATGTATGCCAGATTCTAATTGTGAGGTGCCTCCTCTGAACAGTTTCCTTTTGGGGATGTTGCTAAACCTCTTAAGCTATTTTTTTGTTTGTTTGTCAGTAACCTTGTCAGGGCCACCATTTAGAGGCTTTCTCTTAGAAGCACGGAATGCTGAGGATTTGAGTGGCCCTCCTATTGGCTCCTTCACATTGATTGACAGTCAAGTGTCACAGCTTCTGACCTGTGAAGATGTACAGGTTTGTGTTGTGTCTGAAACTGGAATCTGTCAATTTCTGTGGATCTTTTCACTACAGGGTGGTGGTTGTAAGATGAACAATGACATTACCCATTATTGCAGACATCTAAATAGATTCACAATGATCAAGCTTTGGCTCCAGTTTTCCTATTTGCGATATATTTTTACACATCAGCATCCTAGAAAAGGCAGTAGCTTGAAGAGTTTATAGCTTTTGATGTATTATATAATACCGACTTTTATGTTGATTTTAAAAAGTGTTAGTATTGAAGATAGGATTCTAGAGTGGGACAGTGGTCTAATTTTTGTCATTCATTCATTCATTCATTCATTCATTTAGTAAACATTTATTAAATTTTTTTAAATTTTTATTTATTTATGATAGTCACAGAGAGAGAGAGAGAGAGAGAGAGAGAGAGAGGCAGAGACACAGGCAGAGGGAGAAGCAGGCTCCATGCACCGGGAACCCGATGTGGGATTTGATCCCGGGTCTCCAGGATTGCGCCCTGGGCCAAAGGCAGGCGCTAAACCGCTGTGCCACCCAGGGATCCCCAGTAAACATTTATTATACCAGGAACTCTTCTGGTGCAAAGGGATATGGTGATGAACAAGACTTATTCTTGTTCTGAGCTCTGAGCATTACACATAGGTAGAACATTTGGACATATGATGTATGGAACATAAGGATATAGGACAGATACACAAGTAGAACACATAACTAGACTTAGATTAGAAACACACAGGATGGGTGGGAAGCATAGCAGGGGATGTCACACACAGACTGGAGGGAATTGAGAGAGAGCTTCTTGGAGGAGGAAATCTCCCCATCAGGCTTCAAAGAATGAGTAGGAATTTGCCAGGTGAATGAAGATGGGAAATGAGACCTTTCAAGGGAAAAGAATTCCCAAAATGTAATGCTATGTATGAGGAGGCAGGAATTTTTTCCTTGGATGACTTTTCTGCATTCTTCCTATTAATGGAAGGAATATATATTTATTGTATAAATGAAATAATGAACGAATTCTATATAGCATTAACATACCCAGTGTTCATAACTCTCCAGTCCTTAAAATTTCTGCTGACTCTAATTTATTCACAAAGCCAGCTGCTAATCTGGTGTCAGCTAGCCAACATGTATTTGTTGAGTACTTGAGTCCCTATTCTAACTAAAACAGTCCTTACCAGGGTTTCGGCATCATGCAATGATGGATTACTTTGCAAAATGATAGTAGTTCCAGCCATGCTCAACTATTGAGTGACTGACTGGTAGTTCTTCTCTTTTTTATTTCAGGGATATGCTGTGAGTCACACGAGTCCATCCAAGAAAACAAAAGTTAAAGTCTACTGGAATGCTCTAAGCAATGCTCCGAATAATGTAAAGTTTCTGTGAGTAGGAGAGCTTACAAATCTGCAACTAGTAAAATTGAAACAAAAATGATCTGAATCATTTTTGATACCTATTAGACATTTGCCTGTACAGAAGAGGTTTGGTGTACTAATGACACCACCTTAGTGAGATAAGTGGTCATTTTGCTTTTTCTTTGACACCACCTTAGTGAGATAAGTGGTCATTTTGCTTTTTCTTCGATTTTTTCCACCTAGCACAGGACCTGGCACCCAAAAGGCATGTAATAGATATTTGTTGAGTAAATGAAGTGTTGCAGTGCCTTCACACAAAGGATATCAATTAACACTTGAGTCTACATATGGTGTCTAGACTAATAAATTTTTTAGATTTGCTCTTGTCTTAATGAGGATATGAAAAAAAATCCTGAAATTTGGATGACTTTTTTATAGCGTTACAACTGTTACAACTTACAGATTAGTTTTCCAGAAAAGTAAGATGGTGCATGCCTACAGAATTAGGAAATTCAGTAAAATTAGAATTCCTTCACCCTTAATCCTATGTGAAAGAGGAAGGAGGATGTCATAAAGCAGTCTAAGGATTCCTGAGTGATGTTAGAGACATATGTTAGGGAGAATCGCTCTCCTGGCATGTCTGTTTTTTGTCTCACTTTGTACACAGGTCCCAGCACACAGTAACACAGCTCTGCACCTGTGTGTTGTGTGGAATGTGGAAAGGGACTGCGACTCCAGGAAGTGCTGATGGTTTTTTATGCAGCCCCTATATAGCTTCTTCCTATAGCTGCTTACTACACAGACCTTGTGGAATAATTGGAACTGCACACTATGAAATGGGTTGTAGTAGTATGTTCTTTATATATTAGGGAATAGAAATCTGTGCAGTCCTTAGATCTGGCATTCCGGACTCTGAATATGCCCAAAGAACAGACAAAGATGAGGAGAAGAAAGAGAAGAAATTAAGAGCAAGCAAGAGAGCAAGGGCAGTAAAAGTCATTTTAGTGATGAGGTGAAGAGTCGTTAGAGGTTTGCCTTAGACAAAATTAGTTGTACTGTTAGGTAGTATTAAGTGTGTGTCACCACATTATTCTTTTTTTTTTTTTCCATATTTTTAAAAATTTCATTATGATGGGCCACAATTAGGGTTCTGTTTGATCTCATTAGTATTGCATTTCAGAGTCACAGTTGTTGAGAAGTATAAAACCTACTGGGTGAAGATTCCTGGTCCTATAATTTCACAACCAAATGCACTGCCTTTTACAACGCCTGAAGCTACAATAACCCCTTTGTCGACATTACCTCCAGTCTCCCATTTAAGCAAATCAGTAAGTAACATTTTTATGGTTTCACCAAATGCAATAACAGGGTCTTTGGAAATTGTGGTTCTCTGCCTGGTGAAGTATGTAGAGAAGTAGCTGTACTGGGTTGTGGTAGTAAGTTTTTGGGACCCCTGCAGGAAATCTGAAGGAAGTCTTCATTGCAACATTATTATGACTTACAGGTCAGAATAAAGGGAATGCAAGACCTTGCATGCTCGAGGTGTGGTTATGACATTCACACACAGTCTATACAGCTAAATATCAAACGTGGAGAGGAAGTTTATAGCTTAAACTATATTTAAGGGATCTCTGCGTGGCTCAGCGGTTTGGTGCCTGCCTTTGGCCCAGGGTGCGATCCTGGAGACCCGGGATCGAATCCCACGTCGGGCTCCCGGTGCATGGAGCCTGCTTCTCCTTCTGCCTGTGTCTCTGCCTCTCTGTCTCTCTGTCTCTCTCTTTCTCTGTGACTATCATAAATAAATAAAAATTAAAAAAAATTAAAACTATATTTAAACAAGATTTGGAGGAGAATCTTGAAATAGTGATGTAACTCTTAAATCTGATTCATTAAGGCCAATGAGTACTGGGGATTCTATGTGCTGAACTACAGAAACTCTTTTTGCAAACTCATCAACTAGAATTCTGTTTAGGCCCTCTGGTTCAGAGAAATGATGACTGAAAAAACATATCTTGTAAAGGGTAATACATACTGGAAACATTAGGAAGGTTTTACCGAAAGAAATTCTGATAAGTTAGACTTATTAATTCAGAAGTGGATAATGGAAAGTGTTTTATGACAGGTTATTATAGTTGAAAGAACACACTTGGGTCTGAATCCTGACTTTTGTACTTTCTGTGTGACTTTGGACAAGCTACTTAATTCTCAAAGTCTGTTTCTTCACCTATAAAGTGAGAAATAAAATCAAGCTTTTAGTATCATTATGAAGATTAAACAATTTCGTGAATATAAGGTTTCTAACTGCTTTGCACTTAATAGAAATTCTGTAAATATTAGTTACTTTTTTCTTTTCCTTTTTTTTTTTTTTTTGTCTTTTTATAACCCTTTGTTCTTGTAGGGAAGACTAGGTAAAGCACTTGCACTCCTGTGTATGTCTCATTTTATTTTCTTTCTACATTTGGTGATATATGATGGTTATATTTAACTGCATTATTATGAATGTTACATTTTTGAACATACAATTAGATCTTTTATTTGCACCAGTTCTATTTATTTAGTTTCTCTTTTTTTTTAAGATTTTATTTTTAAGTAATCTCTACAGCCAACATGGGCCTTGAACTCACAGCCCTAAGACAAAGAGTTGTATGCTTCTCCACCAACGGAGCCAGCCAGGCACTCTTCAGTTTACTTAGTCTTAATGTTTAATTTCAAAGCTGCTTCAGGCGAGTAAACAGTCACTTTGGAACAGAGCTTCTGGGTAGGACTCTATTGACGAAATTATCTTTCTATATATTGACATGAAAGGCATTTGCTCTCAGAGCTTTTGTGGTATCTCTGCACCAAGTTTGTAGTCTCTGATATAAAAGGGTTTATTCAGAGTCATGAGATTATAGCATTTGTAGAGCTAGAAGAGACCTCAGAGTTCAGTCCCTGTTGTGTAGTTGATGGTATATAAGAGAGACAATAAGTTCTTTAGCAGACATGATAGAGTAAAGGAGAGAGCAGAGACTAAAATCCAAGTGGCTTGTTCTTTACACTCTACTGTGACTTTTCTTTATGTTCCTATGAAATAATAAGAAGTATATATATATTGGTCTCTGCTGCGGTACCTGATAATATTTGGCCTTTGACCCCAGTGCGTGAATCAGAGCTCCCAAATCCCTTGTAATTTCTTGAGAGATAGGAATGCTTTTTGTTCTAACGAGGTAACTGGATCAGGACAGGTCACCAGAAAGACCAAGCCATGCTTAGAAATGGGAACTTTTTACCCCACTCCCCATTTTCCAGAGAGGAGCTGAAAATTGAGTCAATAATCCATCATGCCTCCATGATGAATCCTCTATAAAAATCCCAAAAGTTTGGGGTTCAGAGAGCTCCCAGGTTGTTGTTGAATACATGGAGGTGCTGGGAGGATGGTGCCTTAGAGAAGGCATGGAGGCTCCATACCCCTTCCTGCCTTGCTCTGTGCCCCTCTTCCATCTGGCTGTTCCTGGGTTGCATTTTTTAATAATACACTGGTAATCTTGGCGTACCTGGATGGCTCAGTTGGTTAAGCATTGGACTCTTGATTTTGGCTTGGTCATTATCTCAGGGTTGTGAGATTGAGCCCTGCCTCTGGCTTTGTGCTCACCGAGGAGTCTGCTTGAGATTCTTTCTCTCTCTTCCTCCATCCCTCTCCTGGGTGCTTATGTACACTCTCCCTCTCACTCTCTCTCAAATAAAAAAAAAAATCTTAAAAAAAAACACTGGTAATCTAATAAGAAAGCTGTTTTCCTGAGTTCTGTGAACCATCCTAGTACATTATCAAACTTGAGGAGAGGGTCATGGCAACCTCCATTCTCCTCCAGTGGGAACCTGGAACTTGTGATTGGCCTCTGAAATGAGCATTCTTGTGGGACTGAGCCCCTAACTTGTAGGATTGGACCCTAACTTCAGGTAGATTGTGTAAGAACAGAATTGTAATGTAGGACACACTATTGGTGTCCACAGAGAGTTGCAAAACTGGTTAATGTGGGAAAACCCGCCACACATTTAGTGGCCAGCAGTGTTGGTAGAGTAGAAGAAATGAGAAATTTTTTGATACAGTTCTCATTAGATCTACTTCATTTCTCTGTTTAAATACACTGTTGCAGCACCTTCTAACAAGATGACTGCATATTTGCTCTGTCAAATTGTAGAGATGATATTTTTCTTTTAAAGATTTTATTTATTTATTCATGAGGGACACAGAGAGAGAGAGAGGCAGAGACACAGGCAGAGGGAGAAGCAGGCTCCATGCAGGGAGCTCAATGCGGTACTTGATCCTGGGACTCTGGGATCACACCCTGAGCCAAAGGCAGACCCTCAACCACTGAGCCATCCTGGCGTCCCTAGAGCTGACAATTTTTGATACTCTTCTTTTTTGCCATAACAAGCAGCTCTGGGTTAAATCATTGTAGATTGTTCCTGATTCTCCTCCACTAAATTGTTATTACTATTATTTGCAGTGGTGGTATATATAGGAATAATCACTTTTCCTTATGTTATTTTAATATCAAATTTGAACCTGAATTCTAGAAGCAGAGTCCAGGATCTAAATACAAAAACTTGCTAAGAGTTGGCCTGTTTGCCTTTTAAAAGTCTATTCTAAAAACTCAAGGATATCCTTTAGGCAGGAATGTCAGTGGGGACTTAAATATTCTCTAAGATGTTTTTCAAAATTTACTAGAAACTTTGCTCCAGAACATAATTAATGTGAAATATTTTGACTATTAAAGAGACTTTAATACTCATGCACATTAGAGTCCAACTAATGTGCCTTCCAAATTTTAATTAAAATTAATTAAGTTTAAAAGTTCACAACCTAACTACTGCTCTGATGATTTCTAATTTTGTGATGTGTCCTTCGTTTCCTTCTTTGAATCTCTATTATGAAAAGATATTCTTGTTAATACTTGTACTTCAAGGTAGTGGCTCTTTTATCATTGTGAAATGAACTGCTTGGTTGGTAATTAAGACTTTCCCCCCCCTGTCATTTTTCTAGTTCAGCGCTTCAGATTGTGGGAACAAGAAGTTCTGCATTCGGAGTCCTTTGAACTGTGACCCAGAGAAGGAGCATGCCTGTTTCTTCTTGTCCTTTGCTCGAGATGACCAGTCAGTGGTGGTTGAAATGAGTGGTCCCAGTCAAGGCTATTTATCCTTTGCATTTTCTCACGACAGATGGATGGTTTGTATCCCCTACTTATATAAGTGGTAATGAAATATAAATGATTAGAGGGAGCCTAATCAATGGCAATGTAGTTGTTTGTTTGAGTCACATGATCATACTTAAGATGGGAAGAGAAAGGAGAGGGCAGGACAAAGGAACTTAGAGCAGATGCTGAGTTAAACATCTTTGGGTATTTCATGTTTTTAATAGTTGTATTGTTATATACCTCTAAGAAGAGGCCGTCCTATGGAGAGTTAGGAAAATCACTCCATATCAGTGGACTTGCCACTGTATCTTCCTGTCTGCCCCGTGATAAAAACAGGAAGTACAGTGAAGAAAAGTTGCTCAGCTTAAAAGTCTTACGTTATTTGTGATGCTTTTCAAACCCTTGTTGTTTTCTTGGGTGGCCAGCAACCACAGCATGGGGTGCTGCCTCGGTGTCCCCTTTTTGGTAGTCATCAGTACATATCCCAAACAGAGAATGAAACCTGGTGTGTCGAGGCAGAAATATATTCTTCACTGGTAGGCTCCTTTGTCAGCTCTACAGAAGGCAGCATTTTTTTTTTTAATTTTTTTTTTTATTTATTTATGATAGTCACAGAGAGAGAGAGAGAGAGAGAGAGGCAGAGACACAGGCAGAGGGAGAAGCAGGCTCCATGCACCAGGAGCCTGATGTGGGATTTGATCCCGGGTCTCCAGGATCGCGCCCTGGGCCAAAGGCAGGCGCCAAACTGCTACGCCACCCAGGGATCCCGAAGGCAGCATTTTTTAAAGGTGATTCTCGCTTTTCCTGGGTAGTGCTGAATGGATTAAATGGTTCTGTAGATGGCAGCCTTGTGCTGTGGTGTGGAATAGCAGAGTGCTGCACAGGCATCCTGATGTCCTAAAAGGAAGGCAGGAAAGTATAGGCCAGGATGTGTGTTAGTCCTGTTCAAAGCAGAGTTGGCCGTGAGGTGGGGGATGAGTACAAATGGAGAAAGCCTCTTCTTACTTCCTCCACATTAGCAAAGGTAACAGGTCTTTTCTAGAGAGTTTTCTTCCTGTCAGGTTTAACTTAACATCACTTCTTTAGGGAATCATATTTCAAAAAAAGAAAAGGAACACTGAGATACTGTGCTAGAAGAACTAATGTTTTTCCTAAGAGTGCACTCTGATCACATTGGGCCTTGTATGCTGCTTTCAGGTATTTCAGGAAGCCAAGTGTAAAAAGTTACACCTAGATATTTTACTTAATATACATATGCATATGACCTAGATGTTTTACTATATTGTCCTAGAATGTACTCATTATTCTTTTTCATTAAGCAAAATGTATACCTTAAACTTATGAGAGATATATCATATGCTTTTATTTCTTCTTATTATTCCTTTTTAGAGTTTTAGAGGTGGGGAGGGGCAACAGAAGAGTGAGAGAATCTTAAGCATGTTCCAAGTCCAAGGCAGAGCCTGATGCGGGGCTCGATCTCCTGTCCCTGAATTCATGACCTGAGCTGAAGTCAGGAGTCCGATGCTTAATGGACTGAGGCGCCCCAGATATGTCATAGGCTTTTAAAAATAACATATAAGAAATTATGACTCTTTCTTTTTTAAAGTTGTTTCTTGGGAAATTTTATAGTTGATTGAATGATGTTGCAGTAGTTCAAAACATTTTCCCCATTTCCCTTTGTAACTCTCATCAGACTTACAGCGTATCCTTTTGGGTGTTTGCAGTTCTGGCCAAAATGAACCAGGTTTGGTGCATAAGGTGGATAATGAGCCTGAATTAAAAATAAAATGGGGCTATAAAGCAATAGAGAAAGATGGCGGTAGTGCTTGTGTGAATGTGATGGAACTGGTTATGAAGGAAATTCTGAAGATGAGCCCCACAAGGATTAGCAATGGTAATCTTGTTGGAATATGTGTGTAGTTTATCTCCAGCATACAGTGCTCATTTAGATATGTGTTCTAGTCACTTAAATAAAAAACACTGCAGTCACTTTATGGCCAAACTTCATGCAGTAGTAAACTCACATTTTTCTTTTTCTGGTCATATGCAATCTGTTAGCAAGAGGAAAAGTCACTATGGCTGTACTGGGTGTGGTGATGAGGAAGCCACAAGTAGACCAGTTATTTCTCTTCAGAGTTGTAGGCATAGACGGCACAAAAGCTTTTGTCTTTAATTCAAGATATATTTATCTTACTTAGAAATCTTAAGTTTCTCGTATCGTACTCATCAAAAAATGTTTATAAAAAAGACTTAATTATGCAGGTGCAGTTGATTTACAGAGCAATCTTACTTAATGATTAAAATCATCTGTACACCTGTTTGTCTAATTTGAGGGAAATAAATCATCCTCAGAAAATATTTTTAAGTGGTTATTTCTATTTTTGGTTATTTAAAACATTTTAGGATATTTTTGTGACCTGCTGTTTCTTTTTAGTACCTAATGTAAATTTAAATACTGAAAGTATCTGATGTTATGAATACCAGCTAAATGATACCCTTTTCAATTTTACTTATAAATTAATGATAACAATTGTTTTGGTATTAGACTTCACTAAAATTGATGAAAAGTATAATTTTCCATATTTTTGGTAACAATGACTTGCTAATGTCTGAATTTTAGCTAAATTTCAAATTATACACATATTCTCTATCTCAGATACTTTGTTAAATGATATAAAATATATCAAGAATACATATTATATATTAGCTTCTGTTGGCTTCCTTCTCCTGCCCAATCTCATCTTGCTCTATTCATAATTTCTCAATGCTCTGGTAGAAAGTTCCCAGCTCTGACCTCTCTTGTACTTCATGTTAGGATTTCCAGTAGTTGGCTGATCTTGTCCAGATGAGTGTTCCTAGACAACACAAACCATCATCTATAAAACTGCACTTAATATCTTACCTCCTCATGTTTCTTGTGTTCTCCACTCTTGGTGATCAAAAACAGTAATAAAAAAACAATTACCATTATTGATTTCTTGCTTCTTTTCAAGCAGTTTATGTAGCCACTATATTCCTGGGCAGTTTATGCAGCCACTATATTCTTTGGTGTTCAGGGAATTTTGGTTGTGACTTAGATTCTTCTCTTTTATTCCCCTTTCAAGTCTTTCTTCCTCCTACACTCCCCCAACTTTTTGTTTTGAGAAGTTTTAAACCTATATGAAAGTTGAAAGAATAGTGCAACCAACACCAATAAGTTCTTTATACTTGCCACATTTTCTCCCTCTCCTTCCACCATGTATGTGTGTGTGTTTATGGAGTATATATAAAAGACACATTTTTCCCCAAAACTATTTGAAAGCTAGGTTGTACATGTATCATGACATTTTATCTCTAAAATTTTTTTAGCAAGTATCTCCTCAGAGCAAGGATATATGCTGCTATAATTACCATGATATCTTGACCACATAGAGAAAACTTAATAATGATTAATAATTTTATGCAATATAGTCTATATTCCAAATACCTCAGTTGTCCCCATAAAGTCCCTTTTAGCTGTTTTTCAAAAAAAATTTTGACCCAAGATCCAATCACTTATCCCTCAATACATTTGTTATCTCTTTGATTATTCACCCTATTTTTTAGATTTTTTTTTTTTTTTTAGTCCAATTCTGTAGAATGTCTCACAATTTATACAGTAGATTCAAGTTAAGATTTTTGGCACAAATACTACCTAAGGGGTTTGTTTCTATCTCAGGGCATCATATCAAGAGAAGCATAATATCAGATTATTCCATTATTGATGTGGTTTTATGTTTGATCACTGGTATCTGTCAGATTTTTCCATTGTGAAGGCATGTTTTCTCTTTTTAATTAATAAGCAATCTGTTGGGGTGATACTTTGAGCGTGTATGAATATTCTGTTCCTCAATAGCATTTTACCAAATGATTTTAGCATCTATTTATGTCCCTTTCCTGAAAGAGTTGTTACATTTATGGTTGCAAAGTGGTGATTTTTCTAATCTAATCATTTTTCTAGTTTATTTATTAGCTGGTGTTCTTCTAAAAAGAAGAGCTTTCTTTCCTCTGCACTTCCCTTTTCGTTTTGGTGAAATACTATGGACTAATTAATTCCTTTTGTCTATTGTGTTATTGTTTATCATTATCATTCATCTTTTTAAAAAAAAATATTTATTTATTTATTTGAGAGAGAGTGAGAGCAAGAATAGCAGAGAGAAGAGAGAGAACAGAGGGAGAGGGAGAAGCAGACTCTCTACTGAGCAAGTAGCCTGACATAGGGCTCCATCCCAGGACCCTGAGATCACAACCTGAGCCCAAGGCAGACGCTCAACCATCTGAGCCACCCAGGCGCCTCATCATTCTTCTTTTAGATGCTCACATTGACCCAAATATGGCCTCTTCACGCCTTTGTGTGTATGTGTGTGTGTGTGTGTGCCCTTCTGATGTATCTCCATTAGTTTTTTGGCGTGTCCTTGCTTTCTGGTGTAACAAGATGCCCACTCATTTTACACTATTTACATTTCATCACTTTTCAAAGGAATTCTGTTTCCTTTTAATAGGAATAGTGTTTAGAAGTCAAGATTTGAGTGCTAATGTGTTTGCTGCTGCCAGTCTTCCAGATACTTTTGATTCTGTCTTTGACATACTTCTACATTCTCTTTATTTGCATTGTCACTATCTCTGGCTTGGCTTACACCTTTATTATCATTTCCAGACTGCCACAGTGACCCCTTACTAGTCCTCCTGGCCCCATGATTTCTCCTGTTCATTTCTTCTTTCAACAGTCATTGACTGTTTTTTTTCTTCCCAAGCTACCACTGAGATCATCTCAGTTTTATCCCCAAAACCTTTGGTAAACTTAGTAGTTCCAGAAAAAAATGTTTTTTCATTAGCCTGGCTTTCAAAACTCTTCAAAGCCCTTGTTGTAATTTCAGCCTTACTTTGTATATGTTATAGCTCACACAATGACCTATTTCCTAAAATTTTCATTTTTTTTTTTTTAATATTTCTATGTGTTTGGTCATGGAATTTTCTCCTTTTGGGAAATTTTTCCCTGACTCTCAGCCCTACCTTATCTATGTATAAATATTTTTTATTTTCTAAGGCTTAGTTAATTATTATCTTTTTTTTTTTAAGATTTTATTTATTTATTTGAGAGAGAGTGCGTGAGCACAAGCAGGGTGAGACAGAGGAAGAACCAGACTCCCTGCTGAGCAGGAAGCCTGATGTGGGGCTCCATCCCAGAACCTGGAATCATGACCTGAGCTGAAGGCAGATGCTTAACCAACGGAGCCATTCAGGCACCCCTATCTTTTCTTATAAGTTTTTTCAACCTTTTGGCTCTTCATAAGTTGTGCTTCCATGGTGCTTTGTCTAAACCTATTTTATCATAATTCATGTACTATTATAACTGTCTCTTCCTTTAAAACATAGTCTTTGGTTGTTGCTTTTTTTTTTTCTTTTTAAGATTTTATTTATTCATTCAGTGAGAGACACAGAGAAAGGCAGAGGCATAGGCAGAGAGAGAAGCAGACTCCATGCTTTGGAGGCCTCTGTGGGACTTGATCCGGGGACTCCAGGACCATAGCCCTGGGCTGAAGGCAGGCGCTCAATCGCTGAGCCACCCAGGCGTCCCTAGTCTGTGATTCTAAGAACGATCTAGCCATCTTTATTTTTTCCACAGTATCCATACAATATTTTCTATACAGAGTACATTCTAAGTGCTTGATTCAAGAACAGATGGGAGAAAGAGGATCTGTCCAATTCAGAAATTTGGTGGAACTTCTTACATGTGTGTTTCCATGCTCCAAACTTGGGGTTTCTAGAATTGCTTGGCACCCAAGGTTGTAATAGCACCTTCTCATACTTTTCACTATAGAGTTATGAGAACTGAGAGTTACTTCTTTTCCACCCCCATCATTTTCTCCAATATTTGAGACATCTGTCTGCAATGAGTTAGCATGGCAGTTGACTTGTCATCATTTTGCCTCAGAATCAACTGTTTTGTTATATTAAAATTTGTTTTGAATTAAAAAAATGTATATACCTCATAGATGATAGTCTAGAAAACACATGGTGTTTGTTTAAATTAGAGATCAGTGAACTTTTTCTGTAAACATCCAGATAGTAACTACTTTAGAATTTGTGAGCACATGGTCTTTGTTCTAAATACTCATCTCTGTTGTGGTAGTACTAAAACAGCAGGAGACAATCCATAAATTAATAGGTATGGCTGTGTTGCAATAAAACTTTATTTGTGGACACTGAAATTTGGATTTCACGTATTTTTACTCATGATGACATATTCTTCTTTTAATTAAAAAGATAATTTGTAGCTCAGTCAGTTAAGTGTCTGCCTTCAGCTCAGGTCATGATCTCAGGGTTCTGGATTGAGCCCCGAATTGTGCTCCTTGCTCAGTGGGGAGTCTGCTTCTTCCTCTTCCTCTGCCTCTGCTCATGCTCTTCTCTTTCAATAAATTAAAAAAAATGATTTAGATATGTAAACATCTTTCTTAGCCTGTGGGCTGTACAAAAATAGGCATTAGACTGAATTTGATCTGTGTGTCATAGTTTGTTGATTCCTGGTTTAAATCATGATGACTTCAAATTTTTTGAGGTGGGCTAATTCTGATTTGAATAGAAGTAACTGGATAATTGGTTTGCTAGAGTTATGTACTTGGGAGTTCTCAAAAGTGGAACTTCTAAAAATAAATTTAAAATGTTAGAATATCATTGGGATTAGTGGCAAAATTTATTATAACTTGTCAGTCTTGGCTTTGTTTAAGGAGTTGAGTGACTACAACATATGAAAGACCTTATTAGATAGTTTATAGAGAATGGTTTAGAATAGGTGAAAGAACGAAAACTATGTACAGTAATTTAAAATGCAGATTTATTTCTTTGTACCATTATTTAAATGTAGTTTGAAGATTGAGTCTATCTTCTTTTTCTTCTTTTTTTAAAAAGATTTTATTTATTTATTCATGAGACACACACACACACATAGACACAGGCCGAGGGAGAAGCAGGCTTCATGCAGGTAGCCTGACGTGGGACTCGATCTCGGGTCTCCAGGGTCACGCCTTGGATTGAAGGTGGCGCTAAACCGCTGAGCCACCCAGGCTGCTCTTGAGTCTGTCTTCTGATAGTCATTTTAAGTAAGCTCTAACTTTCAGAGCTAAGGAATATTGGAGATTAAAAGGTAGATAAAAATTAGACTGACAAAAAACTACCTCCTTAAGTTTAGACATGTTGGTCTTAATATGTAATAGTAAATCTATTGAGTGTGTACAATATTAGCAGTATTTGATTGGTGTCCTTATCTTAAAAGTTACCCCCCCAACCCAATATAGTGCAGTGCATTTATAGTTATGAAAAATTTTAAGACACAGATATTTATTTACAGACAATGTTCACAATAAGTTTGGTGAAAAAAGGTAATGGAACTGTGTATTTTCCTATTTGGGATGAAAAAATAGGTATAAATACAAATAGATTTGTATGAATATACATGAAAGCATTAACAGTGGTGTTTGAGTTATGGGCATATAAACGTGTTATTTTAATCTATTTTTACATTGAAATTGTGTTGCTTTTGTATTATAACAAAATTATGTATGTATGTATATATTTATATTGAATAATGTATAGTTGACACACAATGTTACATTAGTTTCAGGTGTACAACATTGTGATTAGACCATTTTAAACACCATACTGTGCTCCTCACAGGTGTAGCTACTGTTAAAACAGTGTTATAATACCATTGACTATATTTCCTGTGTTCTAACATTTGTTCCCATTACTTATTCATTCCATAGCTAGAAGCCTGTATCTCCCACTGCCTCTTGCCTATTTTGCCCATTCCCCTACCTCCTCTTCTCTGGCAGCCATCAAATTTGTTCTCTGTACTTATGGGTCTGTTTCTGCTTTTTGTTTGTTTCTTCATTATAGCAGAATTATTTAAAACTGGTGAATTGGACAGCCAATTCTCTGAAATACATAGGACCATTTAGGACTGAATCAGTAAATTATGTTTTAAAAGCATCAAATAGGGGATCCCTGGGTGGCTCAGCGGTTCCGTGCCTGCCTTTGGCCCAGGGCGCGATCCTGGAGTCCCGGGATCGAGTCCCGCATCGGCTCCCGGCATGGAGCCTGCTTCTCCCTCTGCCTGTGTCTCTGCCTCTCTCTCTCTCTCTCTCTCTGTGACTATCATAAATAAATTTAAAAAATAAATAAATAAAAGCATCAAATACTACTTGATTTCTTTAGGGAGGCGTTTAAAAATAAAATGTTGAAATTCCTTTGAATTTTTCTCATTTGTAAATGTTTTCAGGGTGATGATGATGCTTATTTGTGTATTCGTGAAGATCAGACCGTGCACATACAACCTTCTCACTTGACGGGGCGAAGTCACCCTGTGATGGACTCTAGGGTAGGTGTGAAAATTCTGGGAAGCTCTGCCTGGCTTGTCTACCTTTTGACTCTGTGGCCGACAGTGGTATAACCGTGCTGCAAGGTAGCTCCCCATCCTCAGTTAGCAGCAGGGCCACAGCAGGGTTCCTTTCTTACAATAATCTGGAAGAAACTTTTCTGTGCTCTATTTTATTTTAAAAATAATATATAAAAATATAAATTATATTATTATATTTATATGTTTAACATATTAATATATTCTATTTAACACTATATATTAAATATATTTTATTATCATATAACAAAATTGTGTGTATTTAAGGTATACACCATGATGTTTTGATATACATATACATAGTGAAATGATTACTTACAGTTGCATCCTCACATACTTACCTTTCTTTTGCGGTGAGAGCACCTGAAATTTACTCTCTTAGCAAATTTCCAGGATACAATTTGCTATTATTAAATGCAGTCATCATGCTGTACGTTAGATCTCTAGACTTACTCATCCTATATAACTGCCTCTTTGTACCCTTTGACTACCATCTCCCCTTTTCTACACTTTGGAAAGCACAAGACAAGTTTCTCTTGTAGGAAAAGATGAATTCTTGCCAGGGTCACCTAAATCCTTTTTTTTTTTTTTTTTTGCATCTTAGAAAAAAATGGTTAAGATGGCCAGAGCAATCAGCTCCTTTTCAAAAGTGTACAGACAGATTTTTTAAGAAGAGGCTTAGTTAAATGACACAGAGTTTCTCGCCTAGTGAGAAAGAGGAGCATGTATAATAGAGAATGGTTCAGTGCCTTGGACAGGTGTCTTTAATGCCTCTTCTTGGCATCTGTGCCAGAGATGGCCTATTTCTGGTAGAGAAGTATCTTTTTTCATATGGCAGTTGACAAGCAGGTGAGCTCTGACAGAGCAGTAGCCATCGCCTAATGACTTTATGTCCTCTGCAGAGCTTTCCCATGGGTTTGGAACTTCTCCCTTGTTGCATGTTGCCTTTTGGTCACTAGGGTATTACTTCCTAATTGTTTCTTCAGTGTTTTTGATTGTGTGTTAGTAGCCAGATGGGGTTAGTACATTTGCCAAAGTTTCTAACTTGGGTAGAGGATTTGTGGGGTTCTGACTCACAGTAAAAATAGTATTTTTGCCAAGTGGGATAAAGACAAAAAAACTAGGAGAAAATATTTCTTATAGTCTTCAGAGAGGAAGTGGAAAAACAATGATATAGCAGACAAAACATGCACAAAAGATCTTAGGGAAAGGAAATCGAGCAGGTCAGGATTTTGGTCATATTTTATTTTTAGCAAATCTGTGGAAAGTGCTAAGAAGACCCATTGTGTATGTTTGTAGGGTGCTCTTGAGGATATGGCTTGGAGGCTGGCGGATGGTGTTATACAGTGTTCTTTCAGAAGAAACATTACCCTTCCCGGGGTTAAAAATAGATTTGATCTAAACACAAGCTACTACATATTTCTAGCAGATGGTGCAGCTGACAATGGTACGTATATTGATGAAAACTATCTTTTCAAAGTTTTTCTTCTCTCTTCTTCCCTTTTCCACCTTTCCAGGAGAGACTACTATAATTGCTCATTTTTAAAGACACACACTTGTGAATGAAGAGTTATCAAAACCTTTTTCCATTTTTGCCTGACAATTTGACTTTGGTTGACCTTCTCATTTTGTTTCCCCGGGGAACCAGATAAAAGTAGTGTCAACTGTGTTATAAGGTGACATGCTTATGATAAAAATGCCTTCTGGCTGGCAAACTGCACTTGGACCAGGAAGAACTATAAATACCAAGTAAGGAGCCATATCTTTGGGCTTCTCTAAGTGTTGTGACATTGGCAGATCCCTGGCAGGGATCCTATAGCAGTGACTATAGGGCTGTTGCAAGAGATATTGGCCTTTGCAGAATAACCTGTCCACTGTGAATCTCATCTCCTTGAGCTTGAGCTTTGTCCAGGGAGGTGGAGGAAGTGTAGAGAGAGTAGCTCCTGGACAGCTGAATAAGGAGCTACAGGATCTCCCATTGAAGGAAAATGCCTCTAAATGTTCTGCAGGTTTGCTGTGTCTGCTGTCCCACATCTCTCTAAGTGAATCTGATGCCAGGTGCAGCCTACAGTAGTTTTTTAAGATTGAATATTTAATTTATCATTAAGAAGGCTGTCCTGGTGGGAACTGCAACACATATATTAATAAGGATTATAAGATTTTGTTTAAGGTCTTGGCTGATGATGTTTTGAAGAACTACAGGAAATGCCAAGGTATTATTTAGTAACTCTTCTCTTGGGAGATAATACCACCCCCAAACTTTGAGAATATAGCTTCTTTTGAAAATGGTGAGAAGCTGGGCATATGGAATGAAGGTTAGGGGGTGAGGTGAAGGAAGAGGAAGAGTAGAAATGTGCAGGTAAAATTGTGAAAAGATTTTGCATATTCTGTGTGTGATTTAGATTTTATATTATAGGTAAAAGGAAGACGATGGTTTTGAAGCAGGATAAAGTATCTACTCAGTGTTATGAGAAAATTGGGAATATTTGTAGATTTAGTTGTAGATGATATGTGTAGCTATCTTAGTCAAAGCATGCATTCTTGTTTGCACCAGCAATAGCAAATATAGCCTAAAAATCATTTCTTGGTTATATGATAATAATGAAGAAAAACTACTCTGGGCTTAATGAGTGCCAGTCACTGGCTAAGCACTATAGTTATATCATTCATTTTTATCTTCATAAAAATTATTTTAGATATATACTCTTACTATCCCTGTTTTATCTGAGAGGAAACTGAGGTTTACGTTAAGTAATTTGCCCAGATAAGTCAGTGGTAGAGCTGGAATTTGAACCCAAACTCTTTGACTTCAGAACCGAAGTAGTTAATATGGAAAATGTAGGAACTGAATTTTTAATGAGAAAAAGGGTCAAATATTTGTGTTTTTAAATGGATGCCACTCAAGTATAGGTCATTGTGTTTGTTGTTATTGTAGCTCTCTCTTATTGTGCATTACATATATCTCATTTCTCACAGAGGCTTTTTAAATAAACATTATATTGCCTATTTAAGAGAAGGAAACTGGAACTTAGAAAGGCTAAATAACTTGTTCCAAATCAAACTAGTAGCAGAGTCAGAAATTAAACCCCAGGCTGTTCCACTTACAGAAGCCGTGCCCTTTCCATCATACCAAACTTTCCTTTGGTGCCGGTACAGGTGCTCCATACATGATTATTGATGCAAATGGACGTCTTAAATTGCTAGGGGATTTAACAGTCTGCATTTATACTTTAAAAAACTTGATATTTAGGGGCGCCTGGGTGGCTCAGTTGGTTAAGCATCTGCCTTCAGCTCAGTTCATGATCTCAGGGCCTTGAGATCGAGCCCTACGTTGGGCTCCCTGCTCAGTGGCTGTCTGTTTCTCCCTCTCCTTCTGCCCCTCCTCCCTGCTCATGCTCTTTCTCTCTCTTGTATAAGTGAATAAAATCTTAAAAAAACTTGATACTTAAAAAAATTATACTTTAAAAGAAAAGCAATTTCATTTAAGTGGATAAATTCTATTATATAATAAGTTGTGTGTCTGTGTGGCGGGTGTATGACAATGCCAATATTTCTTCTTGGGTCAGCACTGTAGAAATTGGAATGTATTTTCTGATAGAAACAATATTTTAAGTGATAGTTCCAGGTATTCCCCCAGAAAAATCTAGTTCATGGATAATGTAGGTGCAGAGTAGAGCATTGCTGTATCTCCTTCTGCTGGTGTTGCCATGCTTATGGTATGGTGGAAAGAATCTCCATCTTGTGTTTTGTGGTGCTTCTCAAGGTGTGGCCTCAAACAACCTACTTCAGATCCACTTGGAGTGACTACTAAAAATGTAGATTCCTGAACTCCATCTTAGACCCACTGAATCTCTCATTGATGCTTGGAATTTGCATTTTTAACAAGCATCCAGGTGATTGTTTTGTATACTGTGGTTTAATAACTTGCTACTCTTGGACAAGGTTCTCCCAAATAAGGTGTATACATTATAAGAGTCTAATAACACTAGAACCTTCTATTTAGATTTATTTGATCTCATCTCAAAATTTTTCTACTTTAATATATTTTACAGTGGTCATAATGCATTAAAACAATAGTATATTAATATGTTCGTTAACTAAATTATACATATATCTGGAGCACAGACTCTTTTTTTTTTTTTAACTGATGGAGTGTGAAGCAGAAAAGCAAAACAAAACCTAAAAAAAAAAAAAAAAAAAAGAAAGAAACCACCCAAACCTAGACATTACTGCTTCAGGGAATAAACTTTCCAGTACCCTTGTATTGGGGAACAAAGTACAATTGCCACATAAATCATTGTATCTTCTGTTATCTAGTTATATGTATGTGGACCATTTATAAATTGCACTCCGCTTAAAAGCAGTGAAACTTTGTGAGGTTGAAACTATTTTTCAAAGCAATCATAAAATCTCTATAACCTATATAAAAAATGTAAAATGTACCCAATTTCAGTAAAATCCATTTAAAACCTTTTTCTAATGCTGTTTTTCCCCCAGAATGCTGGCATTGTCCTATCATGAGATAAGCAGTCATGTGAAATGATAGAACTCACTTGAGTGAATAAGTAATTCACAATTAGGAAATCTACCAATTTAAATAATTAACGAATTGGAAACCCTGTTTATCACGACTGGATATTTTAACAATTTAGGCATAATACACGTCATGTAATACTGTAGAGCCTTGTACCAAACATGAACTCAACCTGCCTTGGAGCAGAAATCCAGGATTATAATGGAGCCATACAAAGAAATTCCAAAATTATAATGGACTTCTGCTTTAATGAAGGTTAAGTTCTTGCTTAGCTCATGGGTCTGCAGTGAATCAGAATTTAAAAACACTTTCTTCCAATTTACCTCTCAGGCATTGGGAATGTGGTCTGGTTTTTGTCACCACCACTCTGCTAATTCAGTATAATTTCTGATCTTACTGTCTCTTTCTTCTCGACTCTCTTCTCTAGGTATCTATTACATAAAACTTTTCTTGTTTGCTGCTTTCGCTCTGATCTTCTCTGTTATAAACAAGTCATGATATAATAGTATTTCTGAAATGACTAACAGTTGTTCTAACACCATTTTTTGAATAGTTCATTTTATCTCTGCTGCTTTAAAAGCCTCATTATTGTATACCAAACCTCTATCAGTAAATCAAACTATTTCTAGTTTATTCTTTCATTAATCTACTACTGTACCAGTTGAATTACTGTAGCTTTATAATAAATTATGAATTTTGATAGAGCATGATTCCCCTCTTGGTTTCCTTTTTTAGAAATTCTTGCCTCTTAGTTGTGTATCTGTTCTTCCAGATAAACTTTAGAAATGACTGTCAGATTCCATTAAAAATCCTACTGGAGCTGTGATTGGAATTGTAATTAAATGTTAGATTAATTTGGGGAATAATTGACATCTTTGCAATAGTGAGTCTTTTTATTCAGGAATATGTTGGATATTCCGCTGGTTAAAATCTGGTGGTTTTCTTCATGTCTTCATATAGGCTCATATATTTTTTGTTACTTTGTTTCTATATATTTTGTAGATTTCTAACACAAACTCTTGTGAATGGGATTATTTTTCTTACATTTTCTAAGTTTGTTGGTGGATAGGAAATGATGAAGTTTTGGGATATAGGTGAGGTTTGGTGGGGTGAGGTCAGGAGTCCACGAGCAAGAAAGAATTCTTGAAACATCTTTAATATGGTGTAAAATGATGGTTTTAATTAAAACATGGGGACACGACTGGTGGGCAGAAAGAGCTGCTGCCCCAGGCCTGTGAGGGGTGGTTGATTATATCTGGGAGTTGGGGGGGCGGGTTTGAGGATAGTGTACTCTAAGGAATTTTGGAAGCAAGGTATCCAGGATCTTGAGGGGGCTAGCTATTGTTAGGAAAAGGTCACTTATTACTGTCTAATAAAACCTGAGTCATGAGACCCTTCAGATGTATATTGGTGGGCCATGTTCTTGGGGGATGATTGCCAACATGTATCTTGGGGGTTTAGAGTTAGAGGACATTTCTAAAGGAATCTTTACATGTTTAGGTAGACTTACAGGATCCTGGGCGTCAGGCTAAGATTGCCTTTTGCTTTTAGCAAAGTATTAACATTGAGGCAGTTGAGTCTGTAGAGGAAGGTCCCTTTGCCTTTTTCAAGGACTTGTCCGTGTGCTACCCCAGGCTCGTGCTTTGCCATCAGCTAGTTTTCTGTTCATCCATCAGGAAAGTTATTGGCTTCCTTAAAATTGTATGTAGCATTTTCATAAAATTTTAAACAGTATCTTCTATATCAGCAACTGTGTCACCCTTTTTTGTTTCTAATATTCTTTGTGTTCTTTCTTTTTATCTTGTGGTCTGACTTGCCAAATCTTAGTTGATTTCATTGGGCTTTTATATAATAGCCTTGATTTTTTGACTTACTAGTTTGTTAAAATCCACCTTTATTTTTTAATTTTTTTTTAAAGATTTTATTTATTCATGACAGACACAGAGAGACAGAGACACAGGCAGAGGGAGAAGCAGGCTCCATGCAGGAAGCCTGATGTGGGACTCGATCCTGGGACTCCAGGATTACACCCTGGGCCGAAGGCAGGCACCAACCCACTGAGCCACCCAGGGATCCCTGAGACTTGCAATTTAAATTTTGATTCCGTATTTAACATCAGGAATGTTTAGAAGAGTAGTTTTATAAATATCTAGGTGGATCATTTTTTCCTAGTTTTTTTATTGTTAATTTTTAGTTTTGTTGCATTTTGGATAGATAATGTAACCTGTATCCTGTATGTATTTCTTTTTTGGAAATTATTGAGATGTAGTCTGTGGTGTAGTACTTATTTCATTGGAGTAAAGATTCCTTTATATCTGTTATGTCAAATTTCTTAATTCTTTTTATTCTTCTTGACCCTTGTGTTGTATTCTAAAAATAATGTGTGTTCCATGATTTTTTCTCCTAATGATGGACATTTAGCTTGCTTACTATATATATACATATTTTTTTTTCGTCCAGCATAAAAAGTCCACAACTTTTTGTAGATATTTTTGTGCATTTATCTTTGGTTAAAAGGGGAGTGTTTCTGTAGGATAGATTCCCAGAGTGTACAACCACGCATACATACTCACATACTAAAATAATTCTACACATTCACAGACTTAATCTATACATAATAAATAATAACACATCCTCAATTTGTTTATGTCACTGTTACTTGGGATTTTGATTTGTTAGTCAAAGCCAGTCCAAATTGACCATATGCCAAATAATGTAGCATCAAAATGTTTTTGTTGTTTTCTACCCACCCATTTTGTCCAGGTACAATAGGATTCCAGATTTTTAAAAGTATGTAGTATCTTTGAAGAATTATATTTGACATTTTCAGTGATTTTTGATATTATCAGTGATCAGTTTGACTTCAGTGTTTGGTCTCTTGCATACTTCAGCTCTTTCACTGTAACTTGTCCATTCTTTGTCCTCATTTTGATTCATCTCTTGATTGGCTAAATTATTTCTTTAACTTTTTTCAAGAAGACTGTTTATACTTGAATATACATTTATGTGGCTTTTGCATATGAATGATATCTCTGATGATATTTATTTTTTATTACCTTAAAAATTATTGAGGAAGTAATTCTTCATTTTCATTTTTTAAAATTTCAGGTCGAATTTATAAGCATTCGCGGCAACCTTTGATTACATATGAAAAACATAATGTGACAGGCTATCCAAAGAACGTGGGAGGATCCCGTTCTTTATTCCTTCTGAAGACACATGGTAAGTTACATGTGTAATCTCATTATTACTTAGTGGAATAAATTTACCTGATGACTCAATGCTGGTTGGATTAGGAATGGTGGTGGGCATAATTTAGCAAATGTTCATAAATCTTCTATGTTTAAATATTAACATTTGCAGGTAGCAGTATCTATCTTAATGTTTGCTAGTTTGTGTTAAAGATGGAAAGTAGGGATAATTCAGTGGTTTTAACCCTGGCTATACATTAAAATCACTAATGGAGTTTTTAAGACATCTGTAGTTTTTATTTATTTTATTTTTTTTAAGATTTTATTTTTTATTTATTCATGAGAGACACAGAGCGAGGGAGAGAGAGAGGGAGAGAGAGAGACAGAGACACAGGCAGAGGGAGAAGCAGACTCCATGTACCGGGAGCCCAATGTGGGACTCGATCCCGGGTCTCCAGGATCATACCCCGGGCTGCAGGCGGCACTAAACCGCTGCGCCACTGGGGCTGCCCTATTTTTTAAAAAATTTTTTAAAATTATTTTTTTAAAGAGTGCCCCAGTTATTTCTAACTATAGCCAGAGGTGATTAACCCAGAGTTAATCAATTTAATTTTTGTGAGATCTTAATTAGGACATTTATTAAAATAAAAGCTTGTAATAGAAGAGTGCTTTGTGATTTTGATTGTTTAACGGTAGTTTGGTTTCAAAGATAGAGTTTCGTTGAAGAATGGATATAAGTATTTGAGGGTATACAAATTACTCAGTGCTAAATATATGATGACGTTAAATCATGAAATGATTAAATGATTAAAGTGATGAAATTAACCATATTGAGCCATAGCCTAAAAACAAGGCTCTAACATGCTCTGGTTCTACAGATGAAAGTTGATTCCATTTGAAAAGTACCCCAGTTTATTGTTGAAAAGATGGGATTTAACAGTAGGAGAATATGGATCCCTGGGTGGCTCAGTGGTTTAGCACCTGCCTTTGGCCCAGGCCATGTCCTGGAGTCCCGGGGGTTGAGTCCTGCATCGGGCTCCCTGCATGGAGCCTGCTTCTCCCTCTGCCTGTGTCTCTGTCTTTCTCTCTCTGTGTGTCTCTCGTGAATAAATAAATAAAATCTTAAAAAAAAAATAAAAGTAGGGGAATAGCTCAGTGTATACTAGTATGGGGGAGATCTTTCCTTACTTGGTATATTTCCTTTATATTCTCTAGAGTTATTCCTTCCAGTAGTGTTTCAATAAATGTCATCATAGTTAAGCTTGAAAATAACTTTATTATTGGTAATTTGCTTCTACTAGTAGCTCCAGCATGACAGTAATTGGATTTCGCATGTAAATGTGCCTATTTGTTTTTATTGTTTTTGGAATGGGAAGAGAAAAGATGCTCACATAACTGCAGAAGGGATGTATTAGTGTCATGGTTAAGAGCACCATTGCTGAAGCCAGACTGGGTTTGAAACCCAACTTTGTAGATATAGGCAAGTTATTTAACTTCTCTCTTCCTTAGTTTCTCCATCAGGAAAAACTAGAATAATAATTGTAACTACTGAATGGGATGTTTTTTTTAAATTTATTTATGATAGTCACACACACAGAGAGAGAGGCAGAGACACAGGCAGAGGGAGAAGCAGGCTCCATGCACCGGGAGCCTGATGTGGGATTCGATCCCGGCTCTCCAGGATCGCGCCCTGGGCCAAAGGCAGGCGCTAAACCGCTGCGCCACCCAGGGATCCCCTGAATGGGATTGTTATAAAGACCAATTAGAGTAATACATGTCAAGCACTTAGAGACAGCTCCTGGCACATGATAGGAGGGACAGAAGTGTTAACTTTTAGAAGTAGTACTGGTGGTGGGTATAAGCTATGATATATGGGGTGCTTTTAGGTTATGCTTACATTCATTCAGTGTATTTCATTATTTGTTTTCTATGTTCTGAGTATTTGGCTTGGCCATATATGAAACAGCTTGGTTTGTGATGTCAGTCATTCTATTTTCTCACCTGCAGGTGCCTTAATGTTTGTGGCCTGGATGACTACCGTGAGCATAGGTGTGCTCATTGCTCGGTTCTTCAAATCTGTTTGGTCAAAGGCCTTCCTTGGTCAAGCAGCTTGGTTTCAGGTAGGTGGTAGAAAAAGTTTAATGAAACTTCCATATTATTTGAATGCTGCAAGATGAAAACATAGGTAATATGTGGCTTTCTTTTCCTTCTTTTTTTTTTTTTTTTTTTGGTGGTTATAGTTGTAGTTGTGGAATCCTTATAATTTCTTCATTTTACCCTTTGGTTTCCTAACTGTTTGAGAAGAGACATAGGATACTTGATGGTGGTCAAAATAGAGACAGCTTTATGAGGCTCAGGCTGGATTGGAGAATGTCTCAGAGCCATGTGCACCCCTTTGTAACATAGATTTTGGGACCCAAAATATCCTGACTTACATGTCCACAGGCTAAGGGTAGAGCCTGGAAGAGGATTCATTCACTGCACTCACTGAGTGCAGATAGGTCAAGGAGGATGGAGAGCAGAAGAAAGAAATAATGAGGGTTAATGCATGCATTTCCAAACAAGGGTCTGTCCTCTGGTTGATGCCAATGAATGTTGGACTATCTCTGGGTAGATGATCAAGATCATCTATCTCCTCTGTGGGTGGGAAGAGGAGCTAGAAGTGTTTCTTTTCATGCTGTCCCTTTGCATGGGATGAGGAGACAGTCTCTTGATAGGAAGACAAGAGTCAATCAGCACCCCTCAAAACAAAGCAAAACAAACCTTGTCTTTTACATGTCATGGGGTGTAGACAGTTGCACATATAGTGGAAGATCAATGAGTATGTGTTGAAATAGAATGTACATGTCTGCTTTTGAAAAAATACCATTTACTGAAACACTTTTAACTTTATAAGGGTATTCTTGAGACTTTATATAAGTTTGTAGCCTTTAAGACTTACTTCATCTGACCTGGTTTTCAATATTGGTTCTCGCAGGGTCAATGTATTTTATTTGTTCTCACTACTGCTATGTGCCTTGCTCATCTCTGTCTTTGCCTTTGGTTTCTCTCTTTTTCTCTTCTCTCACTTTTTCTTTCTCTTGTTCTCTGTCTCTATCTCTCTCTCATCTGCTTGTGTGGATATTCCCAATTGGAAAATTCTTTGCATCTACATTTTACCAATTCAAATTCTCTATTGCATTTCTTTCTTTATTAAAGATTTTATTTATTTATTAATTATTTGACAGAGAGAGAGAGGGAGAGAGAGAGTCCAAGCAGGCAGAGCAGCTGGCAGAGGGAGAGGGAGAAGGAGAGGGAGAAGCAGGCTCCTTGCTGAGCAGGGAGCCCAGCCTGATGCAGGGCTGGATTCCAGGACCATGAGCTGAAGGCAGATGCTTAACCGACTGCACCACCGAGGCGCCCCAAATTCTCTACTGCCTTTAAAACTCTGATGTTGCTATATGTAGTGTAATATATAGAATGATTATATGTCCTCCTTCCCTGAGATAGTTTTTCTTTGTACTGTTTATCCTGGTATAACCAAATCACAGTGCCATTCCACTCTCATGATTTAGACAATGAGTTGACATTTCATATGTTTCTCTCATCTACTCACTTGTATCCTAAGCTCCTCAGGAAACAGTATTTTCTGTTTCCTTGCTGTCTCATTGTATCTGGTACAGCACTGTGCTTGGTCGTGGAACATCATAAAGGAAGGAAATGAAAGACTTTTGGCAGGTAGGTGTGCTCTGTGTGTGAAATAGCCATACCTGCTGCTCTGTGCAGGTGAAGTCTTGGCAAATGCTTTTGAATGATGGGGATGGCAGCTTAGAGTTTTCTTTAAAGTTCAATCATTGGGATTTCTGGGTGGCTCAGTGGTTTAGTATCTACCTTGGGCCCAGGGCGTGATCCTGGAGTCCTGGGATCGAGTCTCACATCGAGTCCCACATCAGGCTCCCTGCAAGGAGCCTGCTTCTCCCTCTGCCTGTGTCTCTGCCTTTGTCTTTCTCTGTATCTCTCATGAATAAGTAAATAAAATCTTTAAAAAGATAATTAAAGTTCAATCATTTATTAAGTTGTTTTTTTTTTTTCTTTTTTTTTTTTTAACTTACTGCAAATGGTGATTAGATGCCCATCAAATGTGTGCCTCCAGTGAATCCCACCCCAGGATCTTCTCGCCACAGTCTCACCAACTCCTTTCTCTTACCTGTTTTTTTTTTTTTCTCTTACCTTGTTAACTGTCTTTTCACCATGTCATTTCACCCTCACAGGTGCATCGGATGCTTATGCTCACTACGACTGCCCTCACCTGCATTGCTTTTGTTCTGCCTTTTATTTACAGAGGAGGCTGGAGTTCGGTAAGTATCTCTTAAACAGAATGTTTTTATATAAATTGATTTTGATGTCAGAGGAAATTGCTGTTTCCTTCTCAAATGAGAAGAGGTTAAAAGATATTTCTGCATGTGTCTCTCTTTCTTCCTTTTTTTAATCATCTGGCAACTATTCCATATGGCTGGGGGGCCAGAGGTAGAGCGAGGATGTGATTGCAGATTACTTGGTAATGAAATATATTTTTAGGCTGCATTAAATGTTATGGATACTCCACATAGCTTGGGTGAGTTTTCTCACTATGGGGTGGTGAAAATTCAAAGTGTGATGTCTAAGGAACATGAACACTGTAAGTGGTTTTCTCTGACTAATATTACAATTGCCTCTAAGCTAACATCAGAGTGAAGATATTTGCTGGTATGTTTACTGGTGTATCTTAAGCACCCAGAGCAGATTCTGGTACATAGTAGGTCCTCAGTAAATATTGAATGAATGAATAAGACTTACTGAGAATAATGTACCTAGGGTCAGAGCCTGTGCTTCCATGGCATTTTTCCAGTTTTATAGCCAGTCAGAATTTGATATCAAAATTTATTATTTCAGTTCAGGCTGTTGATATAAAGGCAAGATTGATGAATCTTGAGTCACCAGGAAACCTCTTGCCTCTTTTTAGGTAGTTTCTAGATTGGTTAACCTTTTTTTTTTTAATAAAGGAAATGATGGTTTTCTTTCTTTTTTTTTTTTTTGATGAAGATTTTCTGATAGGAACTATCCATCAGAACTATATTTTATCCAGATATTTGGGACAAGGGTAATTTCTTTTTTTAAAGCTTTTATTTAGGGGATCTCTGGGTGGCTCAGTGGTTTAGCACCTACCTTTGGTCCAGGGCGTGATCCTGGAGTCTTAGGATCGAGTCCTGCATAAGGCTCCCTGCATGGAGCCTGCTTCTCCCTCTGCCTGTGTCTTTGCCTCTCTCTCTCTCTCTGTGTGTGTGTGTGTTTCTCATGAATAAATAAATAAAATCTTAAAAAAAATAAAGATTTTATATATTTATTTGAGAGAGAGAGATAGAGACAATGTGAACAGGGGCAGGGGCAGAAGCAGACTCCCCACTCATTGAATGGGGAGCCCAGTGTAGGACTCAGGGCTCAATCCAGGGACCCCAGGATCGTGACCTGAGCCAATGGCAGATGGTCAACCTACTGAGCCACCCAGGTGCCCTAAGGGTAATGCTTGTTTTGTAAGCTTTGTAGTTTGCAGTCTTTGCAGTTTATGAATAGGATTGTATAAAGGGGAGAGTATAGTAGCTACATCATAGGCTCTCTGTGAGTTGAGAGTTAATTAGCTGAAAGCGCTTAGGCTAGTTTCCTGTGCATTCTAAGCACATATAAGAATTTCATTGCTGTTGTTATTGTGGTTTTATGAGATAGAAGCACTTTCCCTCTCTGTGGTCCTGGTTATAATTTATCTGTGTATAACTGAGTCCATGGCTTGAAAGTGTTTTTGTAATATTCTTTTGTCAGATTATTGTTCCTCTTTACCAAAGCTTCCTATCATGGCTTAGAAACCACTATACCCTTGTTCTAGATCACAGATTTTAGAGCCTAACGAAGCATGACAGTCAGTGACAACAGACTGAAATAGTCCTCCATCTAAGCATGTCAAGGGTTAGAACATCTCCTTAGTCCCTTTCTTAAGTTTTTAAGTGGAATAATTGTGCTAAGTGGCCTAACCCAACTATCTGCTGTTTTGAGTAGTCATGCAGCATCTCTAAGAGAGGAGTGGAGCTAAAAGTGTTGAGATACCTTGTTGATGTTTTTTTCTCAGGTTCGACCTCCATTCTGAACAGAGGAGATAAGATTTTAATGAATGGCTGTATGGGTTATTCATTTAATCAACATTTAGTGAGTGACTAAGGCTCTGTTAAGCATTTGAGTTACAAGGAATCATATAGAACCTTCAGCTCAAGGAAACACAGAGGTCTAAACAAAATTACTGTACATTGGGGTGATTGCTCTTGACATGAGGATAATAACGGGCCCTAGGTGGGCTGTACTGGTGTTGGTGATCATCTAACATCCTGATGGGGGAGAGGCAGCACTCTCTATGAATTTCACCACAATCATTTACACACTGTGTGTGGCACTGGATACACTACTTGATATCTCTAAGCCCCAGTTCTCTGTTTTAAAAGTGGGATATTGTTAACTGTCAAGCATTATAGACAGCATTAGTAATACTGTATATAGAGTATGTATCTGGTATACAGAGGGTGATCAGTGAATGGTGCCTGTTGTTATTAGTAAATGTTTAAAGCCACAGAAAAACACAAAGAATACATCATCTGTGTGTATTATTTTTAATTTGAGGATTTAAATTGGTGGGTGAGATTGAGGCCATTAAAATGATGTATCTTTGTTCAGTATGCAGGTTATCACCCATACCTTGGTTGTATAGTGATGATTTTAGCAGTTCTTCAGCCTCTTTTGGCAGCCTTCAGGCCACCTTTACATGACCCAAGGTACTTACAGCTTTTATATATATATAAGTGGTCTTAATGTGGATATCATTATTTGGCAAACTAATTCCTTTCTAAGTGAAAACACTTTGTATCTTATAAAATTCAATGGTAAATTATATTTACTTTAAAGGGTTTTAAAATGTATTTCAGATATCTAATTCCTAGGCAATAAGGGAAATTGCACGCTTTTTATCCTCTTGGGAATTAATTGTAGTTCTATCACTTTTGACTGGTTCTTTATTTGGTAGGAGGCACATTTTTAACTGGACTCATTGGAGTATGGGCACAGCTGCTAGAATAATAGCAGGTAAGTAATTGTGATGCCACTTATTCATATATAATTGCTGGTTGTTTATATTGCAGGTGGTAATTTGGCTTAAATGATTTTTAGATGTATTAGTAATCGGAGTAATTGGTTGTTGAGGAGAGATCAGCCTTAAACATTGAGATCCAGAAAGTAATTTCTAGAGGTGATTATTTAAGTCATTATTTCAGTTTGAAGTTTAAGGTTTTTGAAATGGCTTTAAAACTTTCCTTCTAAGACTCCTTTTTTTTTAGCATTTGCCTTTGCCAACTGAATAAGATGTGCTAATGGCCAAATGCTCAAGTTGAGGGTCATTTGTGAGTTGGGGTGAGATGGGCTGGGAGCATCCCAGCCCAGTGTCTGCAAGTCATTTCCATGGGGATGGTATCTTCAAGGGAAAGTGATTTTCAAAAGTCAAGTATGGTTATCAATATATTTTAAATGTCTCTTATTAAACAATTAGTAGATCATAATTATAATTTCCATTTACTGTTTCTAGTCTTATAATTAAAAAAAGACTAAGTTAACTATTTAGTCTTAAATATTAATCTAATTCATCTCATAAACTCTTTTACTATGTTTTATTTGATATAATACACACACATGTACATACATAATTACCTCCCTTGGGGGTGACTACATTTAAATATATATTTTTCTTATAAATGTAGTGGCAGCAATGTTCTGGGAATGGATTTACCAGGACTGGATCTTCCTGGCCCATGGAAAACCTATGTAATGATTGGATTTGTAGCCTGGCATGTTGGGACGGAGATTCTTTTGGAGATATATGCTTACCGACTTTCTCGAAAAGGTAACCTACTCAAAAAGCCATGTTACGTAGAATCACTTTTGGAGTATGGGCACAGATATACAAACCCCAGGAATGTAATTAGTTTCTACAAACTGATGGTTGACTCTTTTTTTTTTTTTTTAAGATTTTATTTATTTATTCATGAGAAACACACACTCACACAGAGGCAAAGACACAGGCAGAGGGAGAAGCAGGCTCCATGCAGGGAGCCCAATATGGGACTCCATCCCAGTTCCCCAGGGTCACACCTTGGGCTGAAGGCGGCGCTAAACTGCTGAGCCACCCGGGCTGCCCCTGGTGGTTGACTCTTACCTGGTAGCTCAGTATCAATGTCTGTGATGATTGGTTAGTGTTAGCATTAATGGAAATATTTTGCCCCTTGTTTTTTATACTCATTAGTATTAGAATTTGTGAATTAAAAAAAGGGACTATTTTAGGTTTTAGGGAAGAAGTCATTTTTTTTAAGATTTATTTATTTATTCATGAGAGACGCAGACTGAGAGAGAGAGGCAGAGACCTAGGCAGAGGGAGAAGTAGGCTTCTCGGCAGGGAGTCTGATGTGGGACTCGATCCCGGATCCCGGGATCATGACTTGAGCCGAAGGCAGGCACCCTAACCGCTGAGCCACCCAGGTGTCCAAGAAGTCTTTTTTTAATAAATACTTTATATTTTGCATGCTGGTCTGACTTCGAGCCAGTACACACTGAGAAACCTGAATGCACGGAGCCGAGAGAATCCAGAAGTGGAGGAAGAAGAGATGCCCAAAGTCAACACAGGGCAAAACTGCAGACAGATTTTGCCTATTTGATGAACTTCTTACCGTGTACTAGCACTTAGGTTGCTATCTACATAATACATAGTTAGCTAACCAGGCAAGCTAGATAGGAAGAACTTATTTTACCCAAACTTTCTAGTGGTGTTTATTGACCAGGAGAAGAGGCATATTTTCAGTCACTTGACAAATTTTAAATCTATAGCCAACTTGTCCCAGTTTGTGAGAGCCTTACGTGTTTAGGAAGTTTGCAACATTTGGTAGCTTGAAAAAGAATATACAGCTGGAGATGAACAAAGGCTACACATCAGGGCTTTTTTTTTTTTTTTTTTTAGAGTTAGTTTACTGGCATATTCGTGGGCCTTATAAACTTATGTTGTTGTTCTTGACAGTTGAAATATTGGATGATGCTAGAATTCAGATCCTTCAGTCATGCACTGTAGCTGAAGCAGAAGTAAGTCCTCCTTTTCTTATTTAGTGACATAAACTTCAATGATAGTAGTTTCGTTCTTTCACATCTCAATTTTCCTTCCAGGGTCATGCTTTTAAAAAGGTGGTGTTTGCAGTTTATATCTGCGGGAATGTGACTTTTCTCATCATATTCTTATCTGCAATCAACCGGCTCTGAGCAAGCAAAGACCTTGGCTATGCAGACCACATGATAATTATCATTAAGCCAAAGATACTTGAAGCCTATACTGACTGCCTGAAGCATATTCATGAATTCTGAATTGGAAGACCAGGTCTTATCTGTAGAGGAATTCTGAGGTGTGGTCTTAGAGATCAACGTTCAGAGGGTCCTATGGACTATAGAAAGGATGTCAAGACTTCATGTGTGATTCTGAGTGTTACCAGGGAAGGCTGTACAAGAGAAATGACTCTCAAATATTTTCTATGATGAGATATATAGAATGCTAGCATTTGAGAAAAGAATGATTTGGAAAGACAGAAATGATGTCATTTGGATGAAATGGAGATTGTATTAATGTATCAAATATATTTTAGACTATAAAGGTGCTGTTTTAAAGAAAGCATTTATACTGGTTTACCTGAATGGTCTCTTTTAGGACTTGAGAAACTATGTTTTTCAGTTCAGTTTTTGGGACTTTTTTTTTTTTTTTTTTTTTTTTATGTCTTGTTACTTCTCTGGTAAAGGTGGAAGTGGGACTTACTCCATTGTATTAACATTGAAATGTATTATGAATATTACAATTTCTTTCTTACTCATGAAATGCAAGTGTGCATCTTCTGCTTAACACTGTGTTTATATGTTCAGTGACAGGGCTGAAATGACATTTTATATGCTAATTGTTTTGACTCTAACATTTAAGTCCTTGCTTTTGGAGATTGTAGCCTTGCATTTCGAAAGTAATAAAATTTACTCTTGCGAATATATTTGACAGTTACTTTATTTCTTTGTGGTAATAAGTAATATGGATGGTTCTTTTTTGGTAGAAGTTCCTGATGCTGTAATGAATTAGAATATTAGTACTGTTTTCAACTTCCTCCTCCAAGAATCTCTTTTTTTGTAATGTCTGGGTTTCATATCTGCGGTGAGGCCTTCTAGCCAGTGGGTGGCGCCATAATACCAAGTACAGATTTGTTCCTGTCCCTCATTTTTAGCGCTTACATAATACCATGGAGGGGCCTTTCCCTTAATTTCACCAACTCTTAATCTTGATTTGAAAAATTTCTGCATTTTTTTTAGGAGGGGGAAGGGCTTGGGGTTGTGAGTTATAAATTGAAATTAGGGACTATTATTATTTTTCAGGTTATATTTCCGTTTGTTTTCTGACCATGATTGTTCCTTAACAATTGCTTGATGGCTCCCTTTATAGTCAGCTTACCTGGGAACAAATGAGTAGGACCATCTTAAGTAGAGGAAGCAAGCAAAACTGGACATTCCTAAAAAGAAAAATATTTAGGAAGGCATATTTTATTTTTGGGTGGTTCTGTCTGAATATGTTATAATTCCTGCTTGGTCCAAGGACCTGATTTGTATTTGGCATAAATAATAGCCTTAGCTGTGTATCCTACATCTTTCATAAAATGACATGGAAGTTTTATTTTTGTTCCTTAAATAGGTGTTTATCATAAATAGCTTAGGGTTGAAATGTGAATCTTCGTGTTTAGATTCTGAGTGTCAGTCTAAACTTTCCTTTTAAAATAGTTTTATTAAAAAGACTTTTTTTTGGTGTAGAAAATTAAGTGTGTACTAAAATGCTTTCCTCCAGTTTTCAAATTACAAGGGCTTAAAGGTTAAGAAATTTCTTTTTAATGAATTATATTCTGTTTATGACAAAGAGAACTTCTTTTAGGGGGAAAATGAACCTTGGTGTGTTTGGTGTTCAGATATGAGAAGTTACTGGATTTCCAGCACTGAGGCTAAGATAGTTTAACTTTTTCTTTTTCACTGATTCATCTGTTGGCACTATTTTGCTGTATCATCAGTTGATATAAAGAGGTGTCCAAAAGTCTTTCTTATTTAATCCTGATAGAGACACTGTTTTACTAATACCAAATTATGATTTTTCTGCTTATGAATGGTTGATATCCACAGATTGAAAAATCTATTCTTCGTGCCTGTCATTATTTCTTCTTATTTTTGTAATAAACATTTTTTTTTAAAACTTCCTTTAATAGGAGTGATTGTTAAACTAAATGTCTTTAGATCTTCAGCTGTGTTGTCCCCAAACAGTGATCAAAATCATAAGTTTTCTTCCTAAGGATGGTTTCCTCTATAAAATAAAAATAAGTATGTTTTTTTGGAAAAGATGAAACAAATTCTCAAAAATTATGGTTGAGGTAACAGTCACAACTGAAGCTATTTTTTGCTTTCATTATTTTCTGCTCTGTGGAAATTAATCTTAAGGGCATAGGTACCCTATGGCATAAGTTATCGAATAAATGAATCAGATTCACTTAGTGCTTACTTGGTCTCAGTCAGGATTTTAGCTGTAATGTGTGTGAAGTGATATTCATCCCTTCCACATCCTGCCTCAGTCTGGGATGCAGTGGAAAAAGACGGTGCTGACTAGTAGTTGATGCCAACTAGGAAGTTCTAGGGGCACATGTAGCTTTTAGCTGAAATTTTATTTAACTCTATACTCTGGTAAAGCAGAAAAAAATGAATAAAGATCCTTGTTTAAGATAATCCATTATAGATGGAATGAAAGGTAAGATTCTTCTAATCTCTTCTCAAATTTGATTAGGATACACACTGTTCCTATCCATACCCTCTTCTTTCCTCCTTGCCCAGTACCCAGGCTCATCTGTACCCAGGCCCCTGGTAGTCATGATGATGCCTGGAATGCCTGTTGTGTTTCTTTCTAGCAAAAGCTAGTTTTATCAGGTTCTTCTTCTTCTTCTTATTTTTTTTTTTTTTTTAAGATTTTATGTATTATTCATGAGAGACACACAGAGAGAGAGAGGTAGAGACATAGGCAGAGGGAGAAGCAGGCTCCCCAGAGGGAGCCCGATGTGGGGCTTGGTCCCAAGATCCCAGGATCACAACCTGAGCCAAAGGTGGATGCTCACACACTGAGCCACCCAGGTGCCCCTAGCGTATCAAGTTCTGTCTCAAGATCTTCTTGTCTTTGGAGCCTTCTCTGGCTCTCCCTATCACACGGGTCTCTCCTGACCATCCTTATAAGTGGAGTGGTAGTGGGCTAGGAGGCCGCTGATCTTGTCAATGAAAAAGGATTGGGAGTGGGGCACCTGGGTGACTCAGTTGCTTAAGCACCTGCTCCTGTGCACATGCTCTCTCTCTCAAATAAATGAAATATTAAAAAATAAAAATAAAAAGGACCAGGAGTTTGGGGATGGAGTTGAAAGACCTGTGTATGCATGTTTATATTACAAGCTGCCTGTCCTTGAGCAAGTGACTTATGTCTTCTCTGAACCTGGTTCTTTCATCTGTAAAGCCTACCTCACAGGGCAGTTGTGAGGAATGAATGAAGTGATTCCAGCAAAAGGTGCTTTGTATGTGTTATTGATGATGTTGGTGCTGTTTGATTACAGTGTTAAACTTGAGTTGTTTTTACTTATAAAATGTGCATTTTTGTTTCATAAATAGTTTTGATTTTCATCTTGGAAACATGCTCAGGAAATGGCCAGGCATAAATGGACAACTATGGTGTGATTTTATTTATTTGAAGTACATAGACTTGCCAAATTAATGGAGAAGAAAGTAGAATGATGATTACTGGGGGCTGAAGGAGAGGAGGGAGTGTTTAGCAGGATTTCTATTTGGGATGATGAAATAGTTCTGGAGTTTGGTAGTGGTTATGCTTGCATAATACTGAGTGTATTTGATGCAATGAATTGTGCACTTAAAAAATTGGCTAAAATGGTAAATGTGTTATGTATATTTTACTACAATAAAACAACAACAACAAAACTTGGTGTTCATAGCAACACTAGTATTTCTTTCTAAAGATTTATTTATTTGAGAGACAGAGATAAAACACCTGTGTGAGCAGGAGGAGGAGCAGAGGAAAAGGAGAAGGAGAGAAGCACACTCCTTGTTGAGTGTGGATCCCACGTGGGGTTCGATCATATGACCCATGAGATCACAAGCTGAGCTGAAACCAAGAGACACTTAACTGAGCCACCCAGGTGCCCTGAGAATCTAGTATGTCTACAACCTAATATTTTAGGATGTACAGATGATAATTCAAAATTACCTGACAGAAGAACCAGGAAATTCTGACCCATTCTCCAAAGTAGGGGTTGGCTAACTTTTTCTTATTTTATTTTATTTTATTTTATTTTATGATAATAGTCACACACAGAGAGAGAGAGAGGCAGAGACACAGGCAGAGGGAGAAGCAGGCTCCATGCACCGGGAGCCCGACATGGGATTCGATCCTGGGTCTCCAGGATCGCGCCCTGGGCCAAAGGCAGGCGCCAAACTGGTGTGCCACCCAGGGATCCCTAACTTTTTCTTTAAAGGGCTTGATGGGGGGTCGTGGTAGCTCAATCTTAAGCATCTGCCTTCGGCTCAGGTCATGATCTCAGGGTCCTGAGATGGAGCCCCACATAGGGCTGGCTGCTCAGCTGGGAGCCTGCTTCTCCCTCTCACTCTGCTGCTCTACTTGCTCTCTCTCTCTCTCTTATTGTCAAATAAAATCTTTAAAAGAAATAAAAGGCTTGATATGAAATATTTTAGTTTTTTTTTATTTTTTAAAGATTTTATTTATTTATTCATGAGAGAGAGAGAGAACGAGAGAGAGAGGCAGAGACACAGGCAGAGGGAGAAGCAGGCTCCATGCCGGGAGCCCGATGTGGGACTCGATCCCAGATCTCCAGGATCACACCCTGGGCTGAAGGTGGCGCTAAACCACTGAGCCACTGGGGCTGCCCATATTTTAGGTTTTATGGACAACATATAGTCTCTGTAGAATATACATATGTGGGATTATAAAATTTTGTTTTTTTACTGATCCTTCAAAAAATATGAGAAACCATTTTTAGCTCATGGGCCATACCAAAAAAAAAAACAAAACATACAAAAACAGGATGTGGGATGGATTTGGCCTGTGGGCTATCATTTTTCAACCCATGCTTTAAGGAAAGAATCATCAGTGTAGACCATACTTTAAGATTTCTTAGATGATTATATTCAAGAGATAAGGATTTTATACATCTATTATAACTATTCTCAAAGATATAAAAGGAAATGTTTGCTAGAAATAGAAAAGATGCACAGAAATAGAAACAATACAAAAGGATCATACAGATATTGGAGAACTGGAAAAATAAAACTATTTGAAAATATTCACTGGAGGGAATTAATATTAGAATGGAGATGACAGAGAAAAGAAACCATGAACTTGAAGATAGATCAGTGGAGATTGTCTAATGTTTTAAGAGAAGAAAAAAAACTGGAAAAGAATTGAGCAGAGTCTCAGGGACCTGTTAAATGATAGCATCTTTAGGTATTATCAAAGAAGGAGAGGAGACTCTGAGGAGATAATGACTGGAAAATCCCCAAATTTGCTAAAAGGCTTAACTTTGCTGACTCATGATGTAGGAAAACAAGCAAAAAAAAAAAAAAAAAAAAAAAAAAAGGCATTTTTAATCTTTAATCTTAAATCTTTTAAAAATCATAGTCAAACTTTTAAAAGCAAAAAAACAAGACAAAACAAAAAAACGAACAAAAACCAAGCAAACAAACTAGAGTAAATCTTGAAATGAGAAAGAGAAGAAGGAAGGGTTATATACTGGGAAACAATGATTTGGTTAACATCTGACTTCTCATAAGAATATATAGAGGCCAGAGAGAGTGGAATAATATCTTTGAAGTGCTGAAAGAAAAAGCCATCAAGAATTTTACCTGAAAAAAATCCTTTAAGAATGAGGGCAAAATGACATTTTTTTGGGTGAAAGACATCTAGGAGAATTAGTTGCTAGCATACTTGAACTATAAGAAATGCAAAAGGAAGGTCTGCAGGCTAAAGAGAAGTAATGTTAAATAGAAGCATGGATCCTCAGAATGGAATGAAGAGCACTCAAGATGGTAAATAATTGGTAAATATAAAGACCTTTTTGTATTTTCCCATTTACATTCTTTATAATAAATGTCTTTTTAAAAGCAGGCAAACAAAAAAACCCTGTATTGTTTCATGGGGATTATAACATATGTGAATGTACTACATATAACAAGTTATTATAAAGGATGGGAAGGGATGATGAACCTACATAGTTGCAAGATGTCTGCATTTTATTTAAAGTTACACAATTTTAGTTCTCAGTAAGTTCTAAGTTCTAATGTAAAAAGCTAAGAATGTATATTGTAATTCCTAGGGAAGAAAATAAGACACATATAAAAAGCCCATAGAAGAATTAATATGGAATTCTAAAATTATTTAAAAACTTTAGAAGGGCAGCCCCGGTGGCCCAGCGCCTTCCGCAGGGGGTGTGATCCTGGAGTCCCGGGATCGAGTCCCACGTTGGGCTCCCTGCATGGAGCAGGCTTCTCTGTCTGCCTGTGTCTCTGCCTATCTCTCTCTCTCTCTCTGTGTCTGTCATGAATAAATAAATAAAATCTTAAAAAAAAAACTTTAGAAGACAAGGAAGGAAACATAAAGGAGGAAAAACAGGGGTAGAGAACAAATAATAAAATGGTAGGCCAAAACACAAATCATATTAATAACTCCATTAAACATTAGTAAACTGGGAGGGAGGAGGCAAGGTGGCGGAGGAGTAGGGGGCCTCAATTCATCTGGTCCCACCAACTTACCTGGATAACATCCAAAACGTCCTGAACGCCTACAGATTCCACTTGAGAGGTAAAGAGAGAACAGCTGGAACGCTGCAGAGAGAAAAGGACCGCTTCTGACAAGGTAGGAAGGTGGAGAAGGGAACGGGTGGGGGAAGGAGCCCGGCAAGCCTGGGCACCACAGCCCGGCCCCAGACAAGCGGGAACTTTAAAAATCTGCGCCTGGAAGAGTCTCCCCTGACTGAAAAGTGCTTAGCGGGGAAGTAGGGGCAGAAGTGCACGAGGGGCAGCGAAGCCTCAATATTCCCAGAGACACAGTAAGAATAGGGGCGCCCCGGGGGAAGCTCACCGCAGACCGGTCAGATCTCGGTAAAGGGCCTGAACGCTGCAACCCTCCGGGCTTTTGGGAGAAGCTGCTGGTTACGCGGCCGGCACCGGAGCTCCCTTACCCTAGAGCCTGGCAACGCCGGAGGCGGCTGTCCTCAGTTCCCTCCGGGAGAGGTGGACCCGGGAGGCACAGGCAGTGGAGAAGTCTCCTGCCGCTGGGTGTTCTTCAATTTGTGCGGATCAGTGCCCCTGCGCCTGCCCCCAGGAGCATCTAGGCCGGTGTGCACGGGGAGACTATGGTTCGGTGCTCCTGGGGAGCTCTTGGCTCCAGGGCTGGAAATCTGGGCCCTGCCATTTTTTATTTTCTTCTTTTCGCCTTTCACCGGGAGAGGCACAGCCTCTAGGGAACAAAGGCCTCACAGGATAAACAGCTTCACATTGAGTGGGGCCACCGGCAAGGGGCGGGGCAGGGCATCCTCGCCCAGGCACGGACATCTGAGACTCCGCGTGCACGCCCCTCCCCCAGAACTGCTGGAAGAACAGGGGAAGAGCAAGTTTACTCACCAAGCAGCCCTGGAAAGTTCCAGGACTGAGGGAAAATAGTATATAGAACTAGAGGTTTTTTTCCCTTATGATTCATTTATCCTTCAGGTTAAAAATTTCCAGTAGTTTTTCCTCTTTTCTTACCTTAACTACAATATTTTACCAACTCTTTGTTTTTAAGCTTTTTCCTTTTTGACTTTCATATTTCTACAATTACATGTCTTAGCTATATTCTTCATTTTTGGATTCCCTTCAACATATTCAATTTTTTGGTAGATACATGAGTTATGGGTTTTTGTTTTTTGTTTTTTTCTGTCATATTTTGTTTTATAATGGTGGAAGTTAATACCTTCTAACACATGGACCAAAACACACCGAGAACCAAGTGGAACACTGTGCTGGTTCATTCTGTGAGACTATATTCTTTCTTCCCATTCTGCCCCCCCCCTTTTATCTTGTTTGTTTTTGTGGTCAATGTTGGGTCTCTATATAAATTTTGCTGGCTTATATAAATTTGGAATTGAGGATCTTCTAACATACAGAAAAAATACACTCAGAACCAAGAGGATCACCCTCTAGGTCCCCTCGGTAAGACTATATTAGATTCGCTCTCCACTGCCACTTCCTCACCACCCCCCTTTTTCTTTTCTTTTTTCTTTTTTTTATTCTATTTTTTAAAATTTGTTTTTCACTTTAGTGGTGCTTTTGTTTTATTTTGTTCTGTTCTTGTTTTTCTTTTATTTTCTGGTCTCTGACCTCTTTGGAATCATGTAGGGTGTATTTTTCTTAGGTCGTGGTTGATATTTTTGACTCTGCTCACTCATACAGCCACTCTGCCCTGGACAAAATGACTAGAAGGAAGAACTTACCACAAAAGAAAGAACTGGAAGTAATACTCTCTGCCACAGACTTGCTGGATGTGGATTTAAATACCATGGCAGAGATACATTTCAAAAGTACAATTATGAAATTACTGGTGGCTCTAAAAAAAAGCATAAAAGACTCTAGAGATTCTCTTACTGCAGAACTGAGATCTGGTCAGGCTGAAATTAAAAATACTTTAACTGAGAGCAGTCTAAACTGGATGCTCTAACTGCTAGAGTTAATGAGGTGGAAGAGAGTGAGTGACATAGAAAAGAAGTTGATGGAAAGGAAGAGAGCAGAGTAAAAAAGAGAAAAACAACTAAGAACCCATGAGGAAAGGCTTTGGGAAATAAACGATAGCTCGAGAAGGAAGAATATTCATCTTATTGGGGTTCCAGAAGAGGCTGAGAGAGAGAGAGAGAGAGAGAGGACCACTAAGCATATTTGAACAAATCATAGCTGAGAACTTCCCTAATCTGGGGAAGGAAGCAGGCATTCAGATCCAGGAGATAGAGAGGAACCCCTCACTTCCATCAACAAAAACCATTCAACACCTCGGCATTTAATAGAGAAACTTGTACATTTCAAAGATAAAGAGAAAATCCTAAAAGCAGCTCGAGACAAGAGATTCTTAACTTATAGGGGGAGAAATATCAGATTAATAGCAGACCTCACCACAGAGACGTGGCAGGTAAGGAAGGGCTGGCTTGATATATACAGGGTATTAAACAAGAAAAATATGCAGCCAAGAATACTTTATCCAGTGAGGCTGTCATTGATGATAGAAGGAGAGGTAAAGAGCTTCCAGGATAGGCAGAAACTGAAAGAATATGTGGCCACCAAACCGGCTCTGCAAGAAATCTTAAGGGGGACCCTGTAAAAGAAAGAGGAAGCCCAAAGAAACAATCCAGAAAAACTGGGACTGAATAGGTATTACAATGACACTAAATTCATATCTTTCAATAGTTACTCTGAACGTGAATGGGCCAAATGATCCCATCAAAAGATGCAGGGTTTCAGACTGGATAAAAAAGCAAGACCCATCCATTTGCTGTCTACAAGAGACTCATTTGAGACCTAAGAACACCTCCAGCCTGAAAGTGAAGGGGTGGAGAACTATTTACCATTCAAATGGTCCTCAAAAAAAAGCTGGGGTAGCAATCCTCACATCAGATAAATTAAAGTTTATCCCAAAGACTGCAGTAAGAGATGAAGAGGGACACTATATCATACTTAAAGGGTCTATCCAACAAGAAGACCTAACAATCATGAATATTTATGCCCCTAATGTGGGAGCAGGCAAGTATATCAGTTAATTAATAACTAAAGTTAAGACATAATTAGATAATAATATACTGATAGTAGGAGACTTCAACACAGCACCTTCTACAAATGACAGATCTTATAAGCACAACATCCCCAAAGAAACAAAGGTCTTGAATAACACATAGGACCAAATGGATTTTACATATATATGTAGAAATTCCATCCTAATGTAACTGAATACACATTCTTCTCATGTGCATATGGAACTTTCTCCAGAATAGACCACATACTGGATCAAAAATCAGGTTTCAAACGATACCAAAAGATTGGGATTACCCCTTGCATATTTTCAGACCACAGTGCTTTGAAACTAGAACTCAATCACAAGAAGAAATTTGGAAGAAACTCAAACACATGGAGGTTAAAGAGCATCCTGCTAAAAGATGAATGTGTCAACCAGGAAATTAGAGAAGAATTGAAAGGATTCATGGAATCTTTTTGAAAGAAACTAATGCAAATGAATAGACAACTGTTCAAAATCTTTGGGATACAGCAAAAGTGGTCCTAAGAGAGAAATACATCATAATACAAGCCTCCCTCAAAAAATTGGAAAAACCTCAAATATACAAGCTAACCTTACACCTAAAGGAACTGGAGAAAGAACAACAAATAAAGCCTAAACCAAGCACAAGAAGAGAGGTATTAACGATTAGAACAGAACTCAATGAAATAGAGACCAGAAGAACTGTAGAACAGATCAACAAAACCAGAGCTGGTTCTTTGAAAGAATAATTCAAGTAGTTATCAAAAACCTCCCAGGACACAAAAGTCCAGGGCCATATGGCTTCCCAGGGGAATACTACCAAACAAGAAGAAATAATACCTATTCTACTAAAGCTGTTTCAAAGGATTGAAAGGGACAGAATACTTCCAAGCTTGTTCTATGAGGCCAGCATTACTCTGATCCCAAAATCAGACAAAGACCCCACCAAAATTATAGACCAATATCCCTGATGAACATGGATGCAAAAATTCTCACCAAGATACTAGCCAATAGGATCGCAACAGTAAATTAAGAGGATTACTCACCATGACCTAGTGGGATTTATCCCCGGGATGCAAGGGTGGTTCAACACTTGTAAAACAACATGATAGGGACTCCTGGGTGGCTCAGCAGTTAAGTACTTCCTTTTGGCTCAGGGCGTGACACTGGAGTCCTGAGATCGAGTCCCACATCAGACTCCTTGTATAGATCCTGCTTCTCCCTCTGCCTATGTCTCTGCCTCTCTCTGTGTGTCTCTCATGAATAAATAAATAAAATTTAAAAAGATCAATGTGATAGATCACATCAATAAGAGAAAAAAAAAGAACATATGATCCTCTCAATAGATGCAGAGAAAGCATTTGACAAAATACAACATCCATTCCTAATTAAAACTCTTCAGAGTGTAGGAATAGAGGGAACATTCCTCAATATCATAAAAGCCATTTATGAAAAGCTCACAGTGAATATAATTTTTAAAAAAATTTTATTTATTCATAAGAGACACAGAGAAGGTAGAGACATAGGCAGAGGGAGAAGCAGGCTCCTTGCAGGGAGTCCAATATGGGACTCCATCCCAAGACCCTGGGGTCATGCCCTGAGCCAAAGGCAGATGCTCAACCACTGAGCCACCCAGGCATCCCTGAATATCATTCTCAGTGAGGAAACACTGAGAGCCTTTCCCCTAAGATCAGGAACATGACAGGGATGTCCACTCTCACTACTGCTATTCAACATAGTACTAGAAGTCCTAGCCTCAGCAATCAGACAACAAAAAGACATTAAAGGCATTCAAATTGGCAAAGAAGAAGTCAAACTCTCCCTCTTTACAGATGACATGATACTATACATAGAAAACCCAAAAGACTCCCCCCCCCAAGATTGCTAGAACTCCTACAGCAATTTGGCAATGCGGCAGGATACAAAACCAATGCCCAGAAAGAAGTAGCATTTCTATACACTAACAATGAGACTGAAGAAAGAGAAATTAAGAAGTCAATCCCACTTACAATTTCACCCAAAAGCATAAGATACCTAGGAATAAACCTAACCAAAGAAGTAAAGGATCTATACCCTAAAAACTACAGAACACTTCTGAAAGAAATTGAGGAAGACACAAAGAGATGGAAAAATATTCCATGCTCATGGATTGGCAGAATTAATATTGTGAAAATGTCAATGTTACTCAGGGCAATTTACACGTTTAATGCAATCCCTATCAAAATACCATGGACTTTCTTCAGAGAGTTGGAACAAATAATCTTAAGATTTGTGTGGAATCAGAAAACACCCTGAATAGCCAGGGGAATATTGAAAAAGAAAACCAGAGCCGGGGGCATCACAATGCCGGATTTCAAGCTGTACTACAAAGCTGTGATCATCAAGACAGTGTGCACTGGCACAAAAACAGACACATAGATCAGTGGAACAGAATAGTGAACTCAGAAATGGGCCCTCAACTCTATGGTCAACTAAGCAGGAAAGACTATCCACTGGAAAAAAGACAGTCTCTTCAATAAATGGTGCTGGGAAAATTGGACAGCCACGTGCAGAAGAATGAAACTAGACCATTCTCTTACACCATACACAAAGATAAACTCAAAATGGATGAAAGATCTAAATGTGAAACAAGAATCCATCAAAATCCTAGAGGAGAACACAGGCAACAATCTTTCGAACTTGGCCACAGCGGCTTCTTGCTAGACACATTTATGAAGGGAAGGGAAACAAAAGCAAAAATGCACTGAGACTTCATCAAGATAAAAAGCTTCTGCACAGTGATGGAAACAATCAACAAAACTAAAAGGCAACCTACTGAATGGGAGAAGATATTTGCAAATGACATATCAGAGAAAGGGCTAGTATCCAAGATCTATAAAGAACTTATCAAACTCAACACCCAAGAAACAAACAATCCAGTCATGAAATAGGCAGAAGACATGAAGAGACATTTTTCCAAAGCAGACACATGGCCAAAAAGCACAGGATAATATGCTCCGCATCACTTGCCATCAGAGAAACACAAATCAAAACCACAATGAGATTCCACCTCACACCAGTGAGAATGGTGAAAATTAACAAGACAGGAAACAACAAACGTTGGAGAGGATGCGGAGAAAGGGGAACCCTCCTGCACTGTTGGTGGGAATGTGAACTGGTGCAGCCACTCTGGAAAACTGTGGAGATTCCTCAAAGAGTTACAAATAGAGCTACCCTACAACCCAGCAATTGCACTACTGGGGATTTACCCCAAAGATACTGATGTAGTGAAATGCCGGGACACCTGCACCCCAATGTTTATAGCAGCAATGTCCACAATAGCCAAACTAAGGAAGGAGCCATGATGTCGTTCGACTGATGAATGGATAAAGAAGATGTGGTGTATATATACAGTGGAATATTACTCGGCCATCAGAAAGGGTGAATACCCACCATTTGTTTTGACATGGATGGACCTGGAGGGTATCATGCTGAGTAAAAAGTCAATCAGAGAAGGACAATCATCGTATGGTTTCACTCATACATGGAATATAAGAAATAGTGAAAGGCATTTTAAGGGAAAGGAGAGAAACTGAGTGAGGAAAAATTAGAGAGAGTGAAAAACCATGAGATACTCCTAACTCTGGGAAACAAAGGGTTGTGGAAGGGGAGTTGGGTAGGGGGATGGAGTAACTGGGTGACAGGTGCTAAGAAGGGCACTTGATGGGATGAGCACTGGATGTTATACTATATGTTGGCAAATTGAATTTAGATTAAAAAATTAAAAAAAACACTAGTGGACGTGGACTAAATACTCCAATTAGAGGGCAGAGAATGTCAGACTAGTAAAAAAAAGGAAAATCCATGATGTGATTTGAATATAAAGAGGTAGATAGGTTGAAAGCAAGTGAGTGGAAAAAGATACACCATTGAAATAGTAAGCACAAGGGGGCTGAAATATCTGTACTTATGCTAGATAAATTCATTTACAGCCAAGAATATTATCAGAGATAAAAGGAGACCCTTCTTTTAAAAATTATTTTATTTATTTATTCATGAGAGACACAGAGAGACGCAGAGACAAAGGCTGAGGGAGAGGCAGGCTCCTTACGGGGAGCCTGATGTGGGACTTGATCCTGATGCAGCCCAGAGTCAAAGGCAGACGCTCAACTGCTGAGCCATGCAGGTGTCCTAAAAGGAGACCTTTCTTAATGACTAAAGCATTCATTTATCATGAGTACACTGCAGTTATAAGTATGTATATATTCCTACCACAAGACTTCAAAAACACATGAAGAAAAAGTGGACAGAATTAAAGAGAATATTATATCATTCATGATATAAAACACTCAACAAATGTGAAATAAAAGGGAATTTCTGAATCTGATAAAGTCATCTAAGAGAAACCTATAGCTAACATCATACTTGATGGTGAATGACTGAACATTTTCCCTCTAAGATCAGGAACAAGAAAGAGTGCTTGTTCTCACCGTTTTGCATCACCATGGTATTGGGGATGTTAGCAAGGGCGGTTAGGCAAGAAAAAGAAATAAAAGGCATCCAGATTGTAAAGGAAGAGGTCAAACTATCACTTTTCATTGATGACATAATCTTATATATAGAAAATCCTAAGGAATCCAGTAACTACTAGAACAAATGAATTCAGGATGGTTGCAGTTGCAGGATGCCAAATCAATGTGTAAAAACTGACTGCATTTCCAAACACAAGTGATGAACAATCTGAAAGTGAAGTTCAGGAGACAATTACATTCATAATAACAACAAAAAGAATAAAATAAGAATAAATCTTAGGAAATGCAAGACTGGTACACTGAAATGTATGGAACATCATTGAAAGAAACTAAAGATCTAATGAAATGGAAAGACATCTCATGTTCAAAGCATTTATGGGCATACATCAAAGGTATAGAGGAACCAACTGAAATGAGCCAAAATGAAACAAATTTGAGCAACAAATTGTGTTGAGTTAGATTATAACTCAGGTGTAAAGTAAACATTCATGAGTCCATACTGGTTTAAATTAATGATTGAGTATACAAATAAATTGAAAGAATAGACAAATCTGTGCAGAAGAATTTGAAATAATTTATATAGGTACTCCCTACCTTCAAGGAGAAAGAGTCTAATTCCCTGCTGTCTTAAGTATGGGTTGTGTATGGTGACTTCTTTCCAAAGCATACAGGAAGGGGGATAAAATGATTTTACAATGGAGTAACCTGACAATCACATTAGCAAGAGATCATGGTCAATATCACCAATGTAATGGTTATTATATACGTGTATATATATGTATAATATTATATATAATATATATGTCATATAATATATGACATATATGTACCTTATATATGTAAGGTATATATGTACCCTTGATATGATGCAATGAAAATGTCAATTTACCTCTGTGGTCTTCTCCCTACAACCCCACTCTAATCCTGAGGAAAACATTAGATAATTTGCAACAGAGGGACATCCTGCAAAAATACCTGACCGGTAATTTTCAAAATTGTCAAGGTTATCAAACAAGAAATTTTTCAAAATTGTCAAGGTTATCAAACAAGAAATTTTTAAGAGTAGCATAATAGACATGACAAAAGTAATGTAGTTTTCTGTGTGGGATCCTAGAACAACAACAACAAAAAAAGACATTAGGTAAAAGCTAAGGAAATCTGAATAAACTATGAGATAATAATGTATCATTATTGGTTCATTTAATTTCAACAAGTGCACCATACCACTTAATGTAAGAAATTAGTTATAAGGGAAACTGGGTGTGGGCATATGAAGACTTTGTATTATCCTCTCAATCTTTCTGTTAATCTAAAATTGTTCTTGAAAGTAGTGTCCAGGGATGCCTATGGGGCTCAGTGGTTGAGCGTCTGCCTTCAGCTCAGGGCATGGTCCCAGGGTCCTGGGACTGAGTCCCGCACCACACTCCCCACAGGGAGCCTGCTTCTCCCTCTGCCTGTGTCTCTGCCTCTCTCTCTCTGTCTCTCATGAGTAAATAAAGTCTTAAAAAAGTAATGTCTAACATAGTTAGCTGTGGCTACAAGCAAGGACTCTTGAGAGTATCTGTCTCCTTTTGGGGAGAGGGTAAAATCTTTGTATAAAAGATAGCTACATCTTATTGGATGTAGTTGTTTTTTGGTTTCTCGAATGTTCAAATGTATGTGGAAGGATAAATATTCGAGTAGAAAAATGGATGGACTGTGCCAGTTTAATGCTTCATCTTCATCATCATCATTTAATGTTTCATTTCCAAATACATCCTTTGCCGGGATTCGTGATCTTGACCCTGTAAACATCTTTTGCCAGCTGATACAATGTTACGCTTTGCCAATAGAAAGTGCTGGAGGAATGCTGTGAGGCAAGAGTCACAAGAAGTCACCTCACTTCCGTTTTCGCTGAGCACAGGAGTCGGTGGGTTAGAGTGTGGGGTAGTACACTTTCTTAGCAACTGCCCTGACTGACCAGTTCCTGCTTTGCAGCCCCCCTCTGCTCACCTGGCAGCCAATTCCACAGCAGCTCTAGCTTCACCCCTAGATAAAAGGCCAAGTCCAGCCTTCTGTATCTTTTGGCCACGCTGGGCTATTTTTATGCACCAGGACCCGTGGCAAGGGGCCAGAGATCTGCCAGCCAGATTCTGGTTTATGTTGCCTGAGGCCCGCTGGTATTACCAGTGCCCGCTCGTAGACTCTATCTTTTCTTTTCTGAACCATTCATTAATTTATTCATTCATTTATTGATCACTTACTAGGTGCCAGGCAGTGATCTAATAAATATTTGTGTACAAACAATCAAAACCAAAAATCAATGCTTTAATCACAAGGATGGCAGACCTGCAAAAGAATGTGCAGGTTTGACAAGTCACTTATGCTAAAGTCAGAGCCATGAAAGGGAAGGAATGGGACCATTGGACCTGGGATAGGGTTGTTTGTGTCACAGTGTCTCTGAAATTTGAACCTCCAGATTTCCCAGATTCCAGGCCAGCAGAGAGAGGCATTCTCTTATGCTAGAGAACAACTGCCCCTTGCAAACAATTCATCTGAGGTTGATGCTTGGCAGGTTTAAGCTTGTCCTCATCAGGATCTGCTTCTTTTGTCTCTCATTGCCTCCACACCAATAACCAAGACAAGGTCTCATAATTTCACCAGAGAAATTCAGTTTCTGCTCTGAGAAGAAACAGACTATTTACTGAAGGACTTGCAGGACCTGGATAATATGCACTTGCCTGATCCAGGGGAAGACGTGTGAAGATGGATTTTAAGAGTGTTGGGTGGAGGACAGTACAATAAGGTGGAGTAGGAGAGAATTGGCATAGGAGTATTTTTCAAATCAGGATTTAACACCTTGGCAGAAAGCTTAGAGGTGACGGGCTGTACACATTCTTGTTAAGTCTTAATATTAGGCTTCTAACATATTTACAAGGATTGTCTAGATTTGTATTCCTCGAGAATACAGGAAGTCCTCCATCTAATAGCCTTAGGTCATAATCAGTCATCACACCATGGAGTTCACACTGAACTGAATGAAAGAAAAAATACTTCAAGAATAATAAATGTGTCAGTTATCATGTACAAAGTCATGAACACTATCAAGATACTACAAATCTAGTCCCAAAATATGAGGATAATTATGACATGCACCTTTGGGATGGGTGCAAAGAGTCTGAAGTCTCTACCAAATCCATTGGTCCTTAGCAGGAGGATGTGGTTGTCTTAATGCCTTGTGGATTTGGGATGTCATGTTTACTTGTTGGGGTTGAAGATGAATATTTCTGTGATGAGGTTGCAATGGCTTCCTATGATCTTTCAGTCTTTGTATTAGCAAAATTACCATGTTGGTTAATAGAATATAGTCAGGCTATTTTAAATAACTTTATTTTTAAATTTAACACACTCTTATTAGAAATGCTTTGGTATCAATACAATAAAAATACGCTGGTTTCTCCCCCACCACTGAATTGTGTCAAGTAACTGGAAAAGTTAAGCATTTGTTCTCCCTAGCTTTTTTGGGATTTTTTCCCCACAAATAATGAGTACTGCTTATTCACATGGCTTAATATGGCTATAATTATAATTTCTGGAGTCTCAGGAAAAAAGAAACAAAATACCCAGAAGAGAAGGTGGCAAATGTTTCTTAGTTTCTTCTCCAAAGGATGTTTAGGTAGATGATACACCTCTCAGATAACTTTTTTTCCCAGTTTTGCCATTCTCATCCTTAAAGCTGAAAATTAAAAAAAATAGTTATTAAAAAAAAGCTTTAGTTTTCACTCTAAATGACCATTTCATAGAATGCAGGAAAGTTTGAAACATACCTCAGATGATTTTATCCAACAATGTGAGCATTGTTTTAGTAGCACAAAAAGATAGTAGAAATAATAAGCTATGGTTAACTAGGGCTGAAGCAGGTTCAGAACTAGAAGGAACCTAATTTCTATAAAGATTAGAAAAATTAGTAGGACAAACACAGCATAAGTTGAGTAAATATAGATTAATGTGCGATTTTCATTATTAGCTTTAGATAAATTCCTACACATCAATGACTGTTTTGTGCATATTTCTGAGTTATGCACTACTAAAAATAAGAAAAGCATTGACATAAACTTTAATTCATGGCTGAGTTATCATTTAAGTCATCCAACTTGCTTACCCAAGGAGCTCCATCCTTGGATATAGAAGGACAAAAACATATTTCTTTGTGAGTGGAAAAAATGTTGACCAGTTATTAAGAGTTGGAGTAATTATAAAATTATGTCTTTGTCAGGATATAAGTATACTTTCAAAAGACAATATATCTTTTGAGCATATTCCACTGCTAATGATAAATGTGATGTAGAAAACATTTTTATAGATTTAGAATTCATAGCACTCCTCCAGTGTTCTGGTATCATGCCTTTAATACTTAGGACTTCAAAGTATGGCTGCCTTGGTCATGTTTCAAAAGTTGAAAGATGCTTTCAAGGCACTACATATTCTCTCATTTTCCAGCCATATAATTAGTTGTGTATTAACAAATGAAATGACCCCCATCTCTAAGGTGCTCTTTTTTCACAAATACGAGAGGGGATGGAGGGATCCAATACTGTAACAAGACTATGATAATTTTTATTCTTATTCTACTTATTTGAAATGTTTTCATTTAAAAGAAGTCAAGGAGCATTCTTTCCTGTGGAACCTTATGGGAAATGGTCATTTCTAATGTCAGAGTCATGAATATTTTCTCGAATTTAGGACCAACTGAGAGAATTTCCTTTGCTCTGTAGCCAGGAAGATGGTGTCTGCTGCCAGGATGGTGTCTACTGTCTACTGATGTTGGATGGTGAAGCCTGAGGAGAGGGCTGTATTTCTACAGCAGGAGGTGAACTTAAGGCAGAAGGCAAAGCTTTATATTTTCTACTCTTGGATTTTATGGATATCTACCTTGGCCCTAACAAAAAAGAGGGCAGGGGAAAAGTCCATTTTAAGGGACTTTTAAAAGGTCTCTTTTAAGGCAGGGACAAAGTCTTCCTCCTTACAGCTATTCCTCAACTTGAGATTTAGGAGATCAGACACAGCCTTTGTGCTGTGGACATTTAATGGAGTTTTTTTTTTTTTTTTTTTAATGGAGTTCTTGAAGACATCCTAGATGTGCACATCCTCAGCAGTGAGGTAATGCAGTAGCTCATTGTCCCATTTCTTAAGGGAAAAAAAAAAAGAATTCTAGATTGCTAGAATCTATTTTTTTTCTTTAGACCTATGGCAAGGAGATGTGTGGAGCTAGAGTATATTGGCAACAGGAAGGGGTACCAGGTTAAAAAGAATCTGGGCCATCAACTCTTGCTTGTATTTCTCCTTTCTGCTCTTTTTTGTTCTTTACTTCTTCTTCCCACAGCAATTCAGACACATAGTTTTGGCTGGTTGAACTTGGTGGAAGAGAGCTTGCCTCCTTATTCTCAGTATTCCTTGGCTCCTAATGATTGCTACACGTTGGCAATTTTGACACCAGAAGCGTGTGAATCCCTCGGAGCTGAAGTTCCCTACCTCCATCACCCTGAAATGCTGCTGACATATCTAAGAGGGGTGAATAGAGCTAGAAGTACAAGAGTAGGTTGGTGAGGACTACCAAAGAAAGCCAGCTGCCTAGTTGGTGGGAATAGTAGTGGAATCCCAGTAAAAAGTTATTGGGGCCACTCGTTGGTGGATGTATCTGGCCTTGAGCTGTACTTTAGAACATGATCCTGTTATATTTACATTAGCAGATGGACATAACTTTGCTGAATTTTCTTGTCATGTCTTAACCTGTTCAAGAGTTTTAACTAAGACATTTGGATCTCCAAGCTCCACTTTCTCCCATTTTTCTTCCTTCTTTGTGCTCTTTTCCAAGTTCAAAATTGCTCTTAGATAAGGCTCTCATAACAATATTTACACCAAGACTAATAATTCTTAATTATTATGCCTACCAATATATTTATATTTACTAGGGGACCATGAATAAAGGAACTTACTGAAATGATGGAGTTTCAGGTGTCAAGAAGCATTTATGGGGTGTTGAGGGAGACACTCAACCTATGTGGTGCTTGTGAAATCGACCTGCATAGGTGGCTATATATTTCTATGGGTGCCTTGTGAGGGTGAGGACATATGTCAATATGGTATGCTTATTTTAAAAGCCCATTAGAAAAAATATCATTTCTGTGATCCATGCACTGAATTGGAAAACAGGAATGTAAAACAATATCATGATGGAAGGTAAGGAATTTGGGGCATTCTGTTTATAATATGCTTTGATTGATAGTACGGAACTTTGTATTGTTACTTTGTCTGGAAAAGGTCTTCCTGTTTTCATTATGTTAGTTCAGTGGCATGATTAGTGTTGTCTGGAAATGTTAGTCACTTCCTGTCTTTTTCTATGGGGTAAATGTGTTGACATGGGTAGGGGAGAAGGAGTAAGGGCATTTGGGAGGAGGTGGCTAACATTCAAGGTAAAAGATAGAAGGTTTTATGCTTGGTAATGTTCCTGCTCTTGACCATAGTCAGTGTGTTTATCTTTTCTAGGTCTACTGTGTTGTTGTTTGAAAAATGAATTTAAGATGCACAATTTGATTAGCAAACTAAATTCATTCTCAAAACGGAAAGGAGGTTTTCATTTTAGTAGGTTTTCATTGTGGGGACACATCATTCAATTCTGATTTAGGAAGATAACTGTACACTTACCAAGAGGTTAGAAATTCTCCAGATAATTAAAATTTTGGTGTAAGTGTAATTTACTTAAAAGAATGGAAGAGGCTAATTTTATTGTATTATTGGCAATCCAGTATTGGGCATATGGGTTGCAGAAGAACCCTTCCTGAATTGTGCAAGTACTGCCACACTTCTATAGAATTATCAGGTTCTACTTGCTGAATTAGCTGGGATGTAATATTTATTGCTTTTTAACAAGAATCCTTCTATTAAAAACATTAAAATTACTATCCCATTCACACATTCAGAGCCTATATGTCTGGGTAATTTGACATAGGTCTTTAGCTAAGGTTAAGTACAGCTATTATACTTGATTTTATCAGGCTCTTATTTATTTATTTTTTTGTAAATGAGAAATAGGATATAATATTCAAGTGATAACAAGGAATTTAAATTGATGAGTGGTTACTTTTCTAGAAAAAAGTGTTACTTTTTCCATTTAATACTAAAAAAGCTAGATAGCTATAAAACTTTATAGAGAATGAGAAATGTGAATATATATAAAATAGAAAAAAATCACTAAGTTCAGGAAGATTATGGAAAGTTAAATATTATAGATAATGTAAGATAAATTGACATTCTGTTTTAAAATGTAGAAAATTAAGGAAATAAAGTTAAACTATAAAAGTATAGAGAAACAAGATATAGCAAAGTAATAAAATATCACACTGAAAATAAAATTTGTTTCTTCTTTTTTTCTTGCAAAATTAAGGCAACTTGTTAACTTAGGTAAGAAGTTTAAATAAAAGGCACAAACAAGTAGCTGGCCTCAGATTCTGGTGGGAAAAGACATGATGTAGATGACCCAACATATTAGTGATCCAAACACATTCACAAACAGTACCACACTGTGACAGAAGACAAATTTCGTTTCTAAGGTCAATCAATGCAGTATCCAAATCAGGCAACAATAGTTTTTTCATTTTATCTTTCAAAGTGACTTACTTTAGTTATGGCAACAATAATTCAGGTCAGATGAATAATAACAATAAAAAAGCCCTTAGCGTGTATTAGTTTGTGGGTGATCAAAAAAAAAAGCTGAAAGCAAAAGGATTTGTTAACAATGCAAAAGGAAGATTGTCACACAATTAAACAGCAGTGGCAAGCCTTGTTATTCTCATTACCTGTTAAGGATGGGTCTTCGGTCCCGTCTCCGGCTATCTGAACGTCAAGTGGACATTGTTGAGCAGGGCTGCCTAAGCTTTCTTCTTGCTCTTTCCGGGATATGGAATTTTTGTGGGGAGATCTGTGGCTTGTGTTTTCATAGGGCTTCATTTCTGATCTTTTTCTAGGAAGTGGTGTTGGTGTGGCAGGCTGGTAAACCTTACTGCAGGGAGCCACGGCATGGTAGGATGGTTTCTCAGCTTCTCCTTCAGCCTCTTCCTCCTCATCATCAATCACAACCAGCTCGGCATGGATGATCCCGTCATACCCTGTCAGAAGCTTCTTTTCTTCTTCGTTGTCTTCTGCCTGCTGATACCCCATGAAAATCATCGTCACAGGTTCTGAATCAGCCATATCAGAAGGCAGGGAATGAACGATATTATATCTAATATCTTCCTCATCCTCCTGGCAAGCAGAAGAATCCTGGTGGTTTGACTTCCCAGCTAGTGGTTCACTGGGACTCAGTCTTGCCTTTGGAGAGGCCAAATATTTGTCCTGCATCACATTTGATTCTTCCCAAGGAGTCATCAGCCTCTTTTGTTGGGTGTGCGGCATCTCCTCTGCTTGTTGAGTCACTGATCGGGGTTGAGGTACTGGCCGAACGGGGCTGATATGATTGAGGCTGTTGTCCCTCTCCTCTGAAAGCCCATTGTCCATTTTGAGCATGGATTCATTCATATCATTACCTAGTCCATTAGCTTTCATCTTTATCCTTTCTTGAAAGTTTGGACCAGGAGTTACCTTTTCCCTCTGTGGAGTTGTAGGCCTGCCAAATGGATTGGCATAGACAGGCTCATGATACTCTGTTGGGGATTTAGAGTTTCTCTCGGAGGCTTGTCTCAAAAGTTCCTCCACCTCAACTGGTGCCAGGCCATCGGTGCCATTGTATGCTGCCCCATGATTAGAGCTTACTGCATATACTGACTTTTGCCCGTCATCGTAAACTTTTATTCCTGTACCTTTAAAGTCATCTGATGGGAGAGGTATTGAAGACAGGACTGTACTTTCTCCAGTTTTCAAGTCTTTTTCAACTTTAATTTCCATGGCATACAAAGCTGTTGAGAGAGAAATTTGATCTTTTATTTATTTAAAAGATTTTATTTCTTTATTTATGAGAGACACACAGAAAGAGTCAGAGACATAGGCAGAGGGAAGAGCTTCTCCCTGTGAGAAGCCTGATGCGGAACTTGATCCCAGGAACCTGGGATCACGACCTGAGCCAAAGGCAGATGCTCAACCACTGAGCCACCCAGGTGCCCCTGATCTCTGATTTTTTATTTTTATTTTTATTTATTTTATTTATTTTTTATTTTTTTTCCTGATCTCTGATTTAATTAAAGTTTTCTCTTATGAAGTAGCCTGCTTTCACAGTGTATTTTTATGCTAATTATGCTCTTGATATTCTTTTTTTTTAAAGATGTATTTATTAATCATGAGAGACACAGAGAGAGAGACACAGAGACACAGGCAGAGGGAGAAGCAGGCTCCCTACAAGGAGCCTGATGTGGGACTCCATCCCCGACCCTGGGATCACGCCCTGAGCTAAAGGCAGATGCTCAATCACTGAGCCATCGAGGTGTCCCTCTTTGATATTCTCTTATGTGAGATTTTGTTGTTGGTTCTTAAAAGTTTTGATTTTATTCATTAGTTGTATAATGGTCAACCCTGTAATGACATAGGTTTCTATGTAAGGATGCACGGAAATACTGCAAAATGGGATTGAAAACCTGGTTGGAGAAGAGAAGCTGATGATTCCAAATAGCAAAGATCTTCATTGGGAAACCAAAAAATATTCTATTTGTAACTAATAAATCTGACAAGACGGATTATATTCTTACATTATTCAATGGGAGGCAACAGACCTCTTTGTTGGGAGGAATACATGGCCCTGGGCATTACAACAGGTAAAAGGCCTAGCACGGTATATTTTTAGTTACATCCTTGCTGTGTGGACCAGTAGCCTGCCGAAATTACGGAGGAGCGTTCTAAAGTTCTCCCAGCAGGGAGCTTGTTTCAATGCAGAGTGGGGAGGAAGGCTAGAATCACATGCTTCTCCTCCTGCCTCCTGTTGCTGTCTCTTTTACTCCAATATTCAGGTAGGAGGAAAAAAATAGAGCAATATCAGCTCAACCGAAAACAACCAATCTAGAGAGCGCTGGGTAGTTGAGCTCTGCCTCACGGCTCAGGCAAATTCCTTATGACTGGAGTTTTAAGAGCCAATACGGTGGCTGCACCATTTCACATTCCCACCAACTGTGTGGAGGTTCCTCAAGAGTTAAAACTAGACCTGCCCTGTGATCCAGCAATTGCACTGCTGGGGATTTACCCCAAAGATACAGATGCAATGAAACGCCGGGACACCTGCACCCCGATGTTTATAGCAGCAATGTCCACAATAGCCAAACTGTGGAAGGAGCCTCGGTGTTCATCGAAAGATGAACAGATAAAGATGTGGTCTATGTATACAGTGGAATATTCCTCAGCCATTAGAAATGACAAATACCCATCATTTGCTTCGACGTGGATGGAACTGGAGGGTATTATGCTGAGTGAAGTAAGTCAATTGGAGAAGGACAAACATTATATGGTCTCATTCATTTGGGGAATATAAATAATAGTGAAAGGGAATAGAGGTGAAGAGAGAAGAAATGGGTAGGAAATATCAGAAAGGGAGACAGAACATGGAAGACTCCTAACTCTGGGAAACGAACTAGGGGTGGTGGAAGGGGAGGAGGGCGGGGGGTAAGGGTGACTGGGTGGCAGGCACTGAGGGGGGCACTTGACAGGATGAGCACTGGGTGTTGTTCTGTATGTTGGCAAATTGAACGCCAATAAAAAATAAATTTATTATTAAAAAAATAAAATGGATTAATTCCCTGAAAAAAAAAAGAGCCAACAGGAATCTGGGCCAAATGACAACATGGCAGCGCTTACTTCTCTTGTGACCTCCTGCCTCCCTTTTTGGACCATCTTGGATTTCATACCTCCTCCTTGGTCCCCTGGTGGTTCTTGGCCTTCCCTGGCTACCCAACTAAAACAGCACCCCTCTCTCCCTGTCCCCTTCCTCTGCTTTAGTCTTTATTTTCACACCCTAATATGATGTATTTTACGTAATTAATTTAGGGGCTGTTTTCTCCTTGAGAATGTCAGCCCCAAGAGGGCAGAGATTATTGCTGTTTTATTCACCACTCTATGATTACTGCAAGAATTGAGCTTGCCATGTGGTATGTGATCACTAAATATTTGTTGAATATTTAAATGGATGACTGCTTGATACATATAGAGTGTGGCTTTCTTTTCTACTCTAAACTTCAAAGTTTCCCTTTCTGCTCCCAGGTAAGCCTTCATTTTGTCCAGAGGCTTTGAAGTATAAGTTTTATGAAAATCATTCCCACATGGGGGTTAAATCATGTCTAACCTTCTCAAGGGGATACTTTCATTTTCATAAAGGATCTTAGTGACCCAAGAGAGTTTCTACTAGATGGAATACTTGGGGATAGAGATTTTTAAGCAGTGGAGCTTTGCTTTTAAGAGTTTGGCTCTTTCAAGCCTTTCTCTTATTTGTGCCTACCTAGTTTGCATGAGTACTATAACCCCATTATCCATACCTATGCAAGTAATGCAAATACCTCATGGAACTTTGTAAAATGGACCACTGCTTCACCTGAAGCATCAGATGTCACAGCAAGTTGCTAATATCTAACATTGTAAAATCTGAATGAGAACCTACCTTTGGGTACAGATTTTCCACATACCTTTTCTGTTTTGTTCATCATCTTCTGTTCCTTCATTTCTTTCCTTCCTTAATCTGGAAGGCACATAGGATTTCGGAAGGTCAGGGATGTTAGCATAGATGTCTTCGATTGACTCTGTAAAATTATTATTAATTCAAAATACATTTAGGATATATTTACAGTAATGGGAAAAATTTCCATGGATTTATTAAAAAATATCATAGACTGCTCGAAAACATACCTTCTGAAGTTTCTTCCTTTTCCACCTTCACAGACTATAAGAAAAAAGAGTTCTCCATGACTAATACAGTTTAAAACATGAATTCTAGATGTGGATATAGTTTAAAGAATGATATACTAATTGTGGACTCATTCTGGGAGGGGTTTATAATTTTAAATGTTAATGCTCACCCTTATTATGTCTTCTGTTGTCCTCTCAACTGATTTTAGTTTCTTTAAAATTGCCTCTTCATTGTTTGAGATTTGTAGCTCAGCCTTTTCAAGATCTTGGATCTCTTTCTCAATTCTGACAACAGAAAGATAATGTTTTTCATCGCTTCAGGAAGTACAAATGCAAAGTTCCCAAGTCTATCTTCTCCATATAAACACTTTCCTTGGAATATTGCATGTGAATATCCAGATACCTTTTAAGAGCACAGCATCACACTAGCGATCATACTTAGTACATGGAAGGTACCTAACACCTGGCTTTGATTTAACAATCTTCAATTCAAGTTTAAAACAAAAATTTCGACAGAAGGAATTCTTAAAGTGTTTGAAACTTGCCTCATTTGCTTCATTGTAATTACTGATGTTATTTCCAAATAATTAGAGAAATTTCTTTTATAAAGAGACTTAAGTTTAAAGTTGAACCAGAAGGAATGGTTCATCCTTTCCTGAATGGTCCATCCATAGTTATTTTATAGCTCATCAATTTTTCTTACCCATGTCTTCATATAAATTATTTGGAGAAAGCATTATAATTATTTTTTCTAGCCAATCAACACTTTGTAAGATTATAATATTTAGGCTTAATTTAATAATCAAAACTCTCTCTTCAAAATCCTGTGTATACTAAGACTGAAAATGATGCTTCATTTTAATTTCACAGTTTCCGAAGAATTGTGCCATATTATATTGAGTAGGGTAGAGATGAGAAATGGACAAAATATAGGATAGTGGCCTCAGCTGCTGCTGTTGCACAGACTTCATTTTCTTTTTTTTTTAAATTTTATTGATTTATGATAGGCACACAGTGTGAGAGAGAGAGAGGCAGAGACATAGGCAGAGGGAGAAGCAAGCTCTATGCACCGGGAGCCCGACGTGGGATTTGATCCTGGGTCTCCAGGATCGCGCCCTGGGCCAAAGGCAGGCGCCAAACCGCTGTGCCACCCAGGGATCCCCAGACTTCATTTTCTGGGGGAAAAAAAGGCACACATGGCCTGATGAAGTATAAGGGAATTTATAAGACAAAAAGACAGACATTCAAAATTGGATTATTGCAAAAATTCTGAGCTGGAATCTTGACCAGAGTACAGCTGCATGTCAGGTTCAAGTTAACACTGGGGTGTGGTGTCATGAGCTCTGTCCTGTATAAAAACACAGCCACTGGCACTCATGCAGTTAGTAAGGCTGAGCCTTGGCTGCCACTAAATATGAAATACGTGGAATCTGAGCCAAATATCCTAAACTCTAAAGTCAGCTGCCTCAAGGGATGGCTGATTAAATAGAGCAGCTAGTCTAGGAGGTGACAGCCATGGGTATTTGCATCTGCTATGGTAATTGTCCATTTTCTTGGCTTCCTTCTTAAAGCTGACTCTGGATATGGCAGCTCAAAAATCTTGTGCTATTGTCACACCAATAATAGCCCAGGGTATGGTCTGCTTGACCATTCTCTTACTCATTGCTACAGTTTCAAAGTTCTGACTTTCTTGCTGCCTCTGGCCATCGGTGATTGGCTATTTGCAGCTAAGGAAGTTTTCTCAGGTATCATAGAACTCCAAGTAAGTGTAGTATTTTGGTTTTTTAGAAGTTACCGAGGTCTATCTGTTATCCTAGTAAAATCTATCTCCATCCATGGTAGCACATTTGCCCATCAGTAGAGCTATGGGGATATATGTTGGTTGGTAGAGTGGAAAGTGATAGATCTGAATTATTCTGTTTCTGCTATTCACTATTTGTGAGAACTGATTCCTTTAACTTCCCTGAAACTTGGTTTTGTAACATGAACCATGACAACAGAGTACTTGCCTTACTTTATACAGAAATTTGGTGAAGCCAAGAAGAGGTGATGTGTATGAAAGCACAGTGAATACGGTTGATATCAGATCTAAGCATTAATATGGTATAATTATTAAAGGTTTTCTGCAATATTCTGTGTCTCTTTCTCCTTCCACACCCTGTCTCACAGAGTTCTTTATCCAATAGTAAAGTCTAATGAGGTGCCTTTGAGAAAACAAGGGCGTTCCAATCATTGCTGCAAGTGGCTCTTGGACTGCATGATTCACCTGTGGAACCAGATGGATCTGGGCTTAAATACTGGTTCATCTTCCAACTTCCTGTGTGACCCTGGACAAGTCAGCAGACCTTACTAAGCTTATCTTCATTCATTCATTCATTCATTCATTCACTCATTCGTTCGTTCGTTCATATAAAAATATTTGTTGAGTCTCTATTTTGTACCAGGCACAATCCTATCTGCTGGGGATATGATAGTAAACAAAACAAATTTCCTGCCTTCAAGGAGTTTACATTCTAGTGGGAGGACACAGTGGGGCTGGCAACCTTTTCTATGAAGGGCCAGATAGTAAATATCTTAGGTTCTGCAGGCCACATACAATTTCTGTTGCATATTCATCTTTTTTGCTTTGTTTTTCTTTTTCTATCTCTCGAGTGATTAAAAAAAAAGATTCCTACTTGCAGCTATACAAAAAGAGGCCAGGGCTAAACTTTGTCCTCGGGAGGGGGGGCATTATTTACACAGTGTGGTCAGGGAGAGGCTAACGGATAAAGTGTCATTTGAGCAAAGACATGAAAGAAGCGAGAGAAGGATGAATGAGGGCTTCAGGGGAAGTGTGCTTCCAAGAGAAGGAAGAGTAATGACCAAACCCAAAGTAAGTGCACAGGGAAGGAGAACAGTGGTGAGAAACGAAGTCAGAGAGGCGACAGGTGACTAGATCATATGGGACCTCATGCACAGTGAGGCCTTTGGGGAACCATGAGGGAGGCCTGAGCAGAGGACAAATGTGTTATGACCTGAAATTCAACCAATTACACTGGCTGGTGTGTGGAGAATAGACTGGGGGTGGGGAGTGCAAGGGGGAAACATGGAGGTCAGTTGTCATACTTCCATGAAAGTGGCTTATTCCAGGCAGTTGCTGGTAGAAGGATGAGAAGTGATTAGATATTCTGGAAATATTTTGAAGGAAGAGTTGTCAGGATTTGTTGATACATAACATGTGGGCTGGGAGAGAAAGAGAGATATCAAGGGTGATTCTAGTGTTTGTGAATAACTGGGAAGATGTGAATCCAATTGGTCAGACAGAAATCTGGGAGTGAGAAGAAAGGGGATTGGTGGGGGATGTGGTAACTTCGAGACAGTCTATGGTGATGAGGTTAAAACAACTAGATATAAAAGTCAAGAGCTCAGAGAAGTCTGGGTTTCAATATAAATTTGGGAGTTGGTACTTATAGCCATAGGAGTGAATAAGATTTCCTAGAAAGTCAGGGCTTCCAAGGACTGAATTCTGGAGCAATTAAACATTTATAGATCTGGGCAGTGTTAACTACTTCACAGGGTTTAACAAAGAATAAAAGAAATAGCAAGCATTCAGCAAATGCTAGTTTCCTCCTGTTTTTGCCCCTTTCTATAGCTGGGGTACAGAGACAGATTCTTATTCGTTTTGGCCAAATGTACTGGTATTTGCAGTTGCTTCCCTCTGTGGAGAGGCCTGAGAGATAATGTAATGCCACGTGATTCTCATGGATGTCTTTAGACTAGTATGGGAAGAGCATCAGGTTGAAAGCCTGCTAACCTCATCAAAGTATCTGCTAATGAATGTTTTTGAAGGTTTTCAAGTCACTGGGTGAAAGACCCTTTAATATAAGGTTGCAGTCAAATGACACATCAGGCATGTTTATGAAAACCGCAGAAACAAACAAACATCCTTTTTCTGTTCTTTATCATCTAGTTACAGCCAGTTGTCATTTATATAGGATAATAAGGAAGCCTCTTGGCTTAGAATCACAAACCTCTACCAGAGATGCTTACTGATAGATGGCATTTCCTGATTCTCACTTCAATGCAAAACTCTATACCCTATTGTTACATGTTGATTTGATATATCTGTATATTATTTGTGGACAATATAAATAACATCAAAAGATAAATGTTAGAGATTTGTCATTCTAGAAAAGCTCTCTGACATCAGAATGCCAGTGGAAGGGACGGGAACAAGAGTAACAGAGTATGGAACTGGCTCCTGCTGCCTCCCCTCACAGGGTCAAAACTCAGAGGGGAAGGCATGATGGTAGTCTGGCAATGGAAGAAGAGGTCTAACGAGCTCCACACCAGATAATGCACCAAGGTTTTAAGGATTGCTTGTTCTTAAGGAACATAAAACAAAAATTGCAACTGGCATGCAGACACCATTTTTGTATATATAGCCCAGGAGGGAGGGTCTCAACCGACAGTGATTTCCCCCCGCACTGAGGACATTTGGCAATGCTGGAGACATTTTAGTTGTCACAACTTGAAGACTTGCTGCTGGCATCTAGTCAGTGGATGCCAGGGACTCTGCTAAACATCTTATGATGCTCAGAACAGTTCCCACAAAACTTATCTGGTCGTCCAAAAAAAAAAAAAAAACAAAAAAACAAAAAAAACCAAAAACTTATCTGGTCCAAAATATCAATGGTGCTGAAGTTGAGAAAGCTTGAGACAATGCTTGGTATGGTGGGTGCTTGATACATGCTTCCTAAGGGATTTTTAAAATATCCATCTCCCTGATATTTTTTCTTTTTCCTCATTATTTCTCTTTTCCATTCAGCTACGATATGGAATCCAAACTATTATTTGTTCAATAGAATTTGATCACCTCTATTTTTATTTAAAATTACCATTTGGGTTAACTTCCTTTCCAAATTTCTCTGTATTTATATCTATCTATGCATTTATTGATTTTTTTTTCTGGCTCAGTGACCATTCATAGTGAAGAGGATACTCAACCCAGACTTATTTATTTATTTATTTATTTATTTATTTATTTAAAAAAAGATTTTTATTTATTTATTCATAGAGACACACACACACACACACACACACACACACACACACAGAGGCAGAGACACAGGCAGAGGGAGAAGCAGGCTCCATGCAGGGAACCCGATGTGGGCCTCGATCCCAGGTCTCCAGGATCATACCCCCGGCTGCAGGCAGCGCTAAACCGCTGCGCCACCGGGGCTGCCCTCAACCCAGATTTAAAGCTCAAAAAAATTTGGCCCCTAAATTAGGGACTCATATCTAATCCTTTTCCAAAAGGCTTGGATAGAGAGAAAGTTTTAGCAAGTGTAAATGAAGTACTGGGGAAATTGTGTGTGTGTGTGTATGTGTGTGTGTGTATGTGTGTATATCTGTGCATGGTGTATATATATTTGTATATATGCTCATCCATTTTACATACATACATAAACATACATATATGTGTATCTGTGAAATTTTAGTTTTATATCTATAAAATATAAGCTTATGTATATGTGAAATGATTTCTTTTTTATATGGAAAGCTTTTGGGGGAGGTCACTAGGGGATAACTTTCTAACCTTCACCTGCTTATCTCTCAGCAGACGGGCTAGAATTTCCATAAGTGCTCCCATGCCCACCTTTAGAAGGTATTACCTTTCTGAATGGGAACTGAGCTCCCAGAAATGCTGATTCAGTCTGCCGAGCAACAGGCAGCGGAGAAAGAGAAATATCCTTCTTGGGTGCCTCCTGGGCTGTTAGGCGGGGCCTGGTGGATGAGTTAGCACCTCTCACGATTTCTGAGAGATGGTGGGCAGGCATCATGTGCCAATTTAGATAAGCAGAGTACATGAAAAAGGATTTGTAATGCTATCCATTATTGGAATCTTTCTTTTCCTTGCCTATTTGCTGGGGAAAAATAGGGTTATTTTCAAGAGCTCCCTAGGTGAAAGCAGGTAGCTTTCATTTCATGCACTGTTCTAGTAATGACCTCCCTTAATCATCACGAGATAATGTCCCCAGTCCAATTTCAACACGCAATTTTTTTGTCTTAGGAAAAGGACAGCGCATAAATGCTGGATATACCAAGAAGGGGTTATTTCGGAAGGCAATTTTTCTGCTGCTAAGTGTCCATTTATCTCTTTCATTTTTTGGTGGAGTTAACAAGGACTAACAACCTAATGAAGTTTGCCATTGGGACGAAAAAAGCCAGAACTCAGGACAGTTACATCCTACCTTCCATCATTTTACTTGCTGGCAATTATAACAACCTTAAAATGTACTGAGGATCTACCCCACATCAGGCATTGATCTAATTAGTCCTCCCAGCAACCCCCATGAGTACCATGATTAGTTCCATTTGACCGATGAGCAAGCAGGGCGCCTAGACAGGAAACTGGCCTGCCTGGAGGCTTACAGGTAGCTTGTGGCAGGACAGAATTTGAAATCAAATCTCTGTCGGCAGAGCCTGAGCTTTTAACAGCTTTCTAATTAACCACCATGGGAACAAAACTTTAAAAAATGGATTCTTATGAACTTAGATACAACATTCATTTTGCTTAGTGGTGTAAAAGGATTTCTTACTTCCTATCATAACAAAGAAAGGAAAGACTGAAATGGTGGCTAGGGTCCACCCACATGTAAAAGTTGCTGACTCATACCTATAAAGGTAGTATTTCTGTCCTGGTCTTCATTAGGGTCATTTTGTTATAGTAGGAATTTTTCTGCTTAGTGGACAGTCTGACCAGAATTAAAGTCAAGGCTTTGTCTCTCTCTTTCTCTTTCTTTCTTTCTTTGGCTGCTTGAGTCTGGATTTTGGTGGAAGTCTTAGAACAGTCTCTTTCAGACTCGGGGTTTCCCTCAGCTATAGCCACTTTATAGAGAGCCTTTCTTTGGCCATAGAACTATTGTTCAAAGTAATAGAAGTTTTAGGCCTTAAAGAAAAACTGACTGATGTAATTTGATTATACAACCATAGTTTGAAGGTAATCACTGAGGCTATGTTTGAAATAAAGTTTATGACTGGCTTTAGCTGTATACTTTGAAAGGACTGATGACCTGTTTGCCTCTGGGGAGTCCATGCTCTCTCATTAAAAGCTGGGCCTAAAAAAAAAAAAAATTAAAAAAAAAAAATAAAATAAAAGCTGGGCCTACACCCAAAGAAGACCCAATTTTCATTTCTCTGGGTTGGCCTGAATCAGCAGCACTGGACCTAGGTCTATATCACCGCTGATATACCTTTAAAACCAGTTGATGGAAGTGTTAGGACCACCTCACCAACTCTACCCCAAGTTAGACAAAGAAGGATCCAGTTTCTTTGGGAAATCATGGGCTCTCAGAATGGGTTTGCCTCCAGAAGGTGTTGAATTAGGCCTGGAGTGGTGAGCAGTTGTCATCTTTGACTCTTCCCTTGGACTGCAGATTCCCTTTCCTTTCCTTTCCCACTGAATCTTGGGAGAACAGGAGATGGCTGGTGATTTACCTACATTTTGTTAGTTTTTGGGTGAAGGTCTACTTTTTTGTTTTCAGTTCTACCCATGGTAATAAGAAAGGGAGCTCAAAGTTAACTAAAGCTAACATACTTGGTTTACTTCCTTAGCCCAATCAATCTTTGGTTTTCTTATCTAGTGAATAATAACAGTATTCACAAAAGGCTGTCTTAAGGAGATAAATGAAATCATGTTTGTAAGCTTCTAGCATAGGGTGTGACACAGAGGAATTACTCAATAATGTAGGAGTAGTTACCCCTTTCTCTTCCTACTCTACTACGGAGAGGAGGACCATCTATGACAACTCTAATAAAAAAAAGAAAACCTACCAGGTCCATTTGGGGATTTGATCTTCAACTTTAGTATCGATGATTTTGGAGCAAATGTGAGTGTTAATATATAGCCTCAGGGACACACTGTCTTTAAAAATACAGTTCTAGCCAGAAAACCAAAACACGCTCCAGTTATTACTAGAATTTTCATAATATTTATGGGAGTGGTGTCTATTTAACAAATGTTATCTATTTTATAATTGAGATAATATGCTAGTCTGTTTTGACAACCTGCTAATCCCCCCTTCACCCCAGTTCATTTCCCCTGTTCTTTTTAGTAATAGAACTCCTTGAGTTTAATGTGTCTCCCAGTTATCCTGCTACAGACTACATTTCCTGGTCTTTGCATTTAAATGGTACCATGTGACTAAATTCTGGCAATAGGATATTAGCAGAAGTGACCTCTCCAATTTTCAGGTCATATCTTTAAAATAGAACAGTTTGCCCTCCATTTATCCTCCCTTTCCTACCCTGGAATGCAGATGTGGTGATGATGAGCTGTCTTTGGCCATCCAACCATGAGATTGCTTAGGAAACAGCAAAGGAACAGGACAGAAAGAAACAGGGTCTCTTGATCATTGATCATCTCATGGGACATTGCTTCTCCTCTTCCTTTGAATGTCTCCCAGCTAGGATTGTTATGGGTGTGAGAGAAATGAACTTTCTAATCTTGTTTAAGCCATTGCTATTATAGAATTGTTTAAAGCAACAAAACCGGCAATGCTAACTATTGCATTGTCTTATGGAGATGAATCTCTGAGTGACCGATTCTATGAGATTTTCCAAATATTTTTCTTTGATTTGCAAAATTACTCATTAGTATCTTGCATTTCAGGTAGTTAGCCAGTAAAAATAGAAAAATAAGTCAGTTTTGCGCCTAGTGATTAAGGAATTTACATGTTTCTAAATCATCTATCAAATCTGACATGATTTATATTGATGATAGCTAGTTAATATTGAATGGCTAAGGTTTACAATGAAAAAAGAAAGATTTACTTATTTATTTATTTAAGATTTTATTTAGGGATCCCTGGGTGGCGCGGCAGTTTGGTGCCTGCCTTTGGCCCAGGGCGCGATCCTGGAGACCCAGGATCGAGTCCCACGTTGGGCTCCTGGTGCATGGAGCCTGCTTCTCCCTCTGCCTGTGTCTCTGCCTCTCTCTCTCTCTTTGTGACTACCATAAATAAATAAAAATTAAAAAAAATTAAGATTTTATTTATATATTCATGAAAGACAGAGACAGAGACAGGGGACAGAGACATAGGCAGAGAGAGAAGCAGGCTCCATGCAGGGACCCTGATGTGCAACTCAATCCTGGGACTTCAGGATCACACCCTGGGCCAAAGGCAGGTGTTCAACCACTGAGTCATCCAGGCATCCCTTTTTATTTATTTTTTAACCATACCTCATTTAAATGAATAGCTTTAGAATCACGACAGATACTATTGAGTATATGTAGTTGATGACTTCAATCAGGTAATCTTGACTGTGGTGTGTTGGTCATAGGTAATGGGCAAATAAGCTATTACTTATGGATCAAAGGTTAAAGATATTTTATCTTTTTAAAAACGATTTTATTTATTTATTCATGAGAGACACAGCGAGAGAGGCAGAGACACAGGCAGAGGGAGAAGCAGGCTCCCTGTGGGGATCTTTTTTCTTTTTCTTTTTTTAAAGATTTTTAAATTTATATATTCATGATAGACACACACACACAGAAAGAGAGAGAGAGAGAGGCAGAGACACAGGCATTGGGAGAAGCAGGCTCCATGTCAGGAGCCTGACACGGGACTCAATCCCAGGACTTGACGACGCCCTGGCCCAAAGGCAGGAGCTAAACCACTGAGCCACCCATGGATCCCCAACCCTGTGGGGATCCTAATGCAGGACTTGATCCTAGGACCCCAGGATCATGACCTGAGCCAAAGGCAGATGCCCAGTCACTGAGCCACCCAGGTGCCCCAAGATATTTTATCTTTATAGATAGTTTGCTTCATGATATTATCAAACTATATTTTCTTATAAAATTGACAACATACAGTCTAGTAGAAGGGGGTTGTTTTATTTTTTAAAACTAGGGGTCTGATAAATTTCATCGAACATTTAACAAACTTTTGAAAAGTCCTTACTATGTGTCAGGCACATTTTATTCACCAAACTGAAATAAAAGTATACCAAAAAAGATGAAGAATACTTTTATGCATAGGCATAGGACCAGAATTGCCTTACTATCAGCCCTTGCCAAAAGGGTATGTGTGTAATAAGGAAGAGCTAACCCACCAGTGCAAACAATCACATGCTATGGGTAAGCATGCCAGAGAATTAAAGGGCATTTGGCATACAACAAACACTCAGTTTGCCCTGAGCCAGATCTATTGCCTCTAATCCTGAGCATTTAAGAACAGGAGGAGTATAACACAGCAGCTTCAAGATAACAAGGAGCAGAGAGCCGGCCCAGCAGTGACATTGAAACACGTGTCAGTCTGCTCTGATAATTGCGAACAGAGCGGATGTTTAGAAAAGCTTAATAATTTATGGTTACATATGAGCAGCTTTTGCATGGGTGAATCATATCTCCTAATATAACTCAGTAAATATTAATAATTATCTTATGGACAGATGATATATCATGATTTGAAACTGCCATGTAGGCAGGTAATGTTAGAAGATAATAATTTAGCAGGAAAGCAAACCCTCTTAATCAGAATCATATTTTGTAAATCAAGGGTTTCATTTGCCATGAAAAATAAGAAACCAAACTGGTTTTCAGAGAATCACCCACTTTCATGCGCAGATTACAAATGTAATTTTAAAATAATAGCAAATAAATGCATGCTCTGGAGGTTGGTGCCGTATGGCATACTGGCTTCTCGAATGGGTGTGTGTTTTTTAATTAGAGCCTGTAGAGAGCCTTGTCGTACATGCCAAACACTTAAGAGCTAAATAATTTCAATAATAATTCACACTGACCTCTGCATAGGTGTAATGAGTGTCCCAAGTGATCTTCAAATACTGCTATAGCCAAGACATGATAAGTTAGCTGCAAATGTGCTTCCCCCTGATTTGGGGAGGTTTTTTTTCTTATTAAAAAAAAGGTTGTAAAGGAAAATATTTTAAGTGAATAAACTACTTGTAACCGTATTATCAAATGGCAAAACATATTCAATGATGTATACAGCCACCGACTCTCTCTACTCAGAAATAATTACCGGCTTTGTGCCTTGTAACCCTTAACATTTGACTCCAACAATATTATAGAGCAGCCACTGTGTTTTCAACTTTCTATCCAATTCATTTTTGCTTTGTTTCTAGTATTAATTGTTCATACTTGATACCAAGAACAGGACCCTATTATTTGAAGACCAATAAATATAAATTCCAACCTTAATATAACATAGAATAACAAACAAGGATCAGTTAGCCTGGGGTGGTCTAAATGGACTAGGTGACACTTGCCTCATGGCAGAAAAAGATGCATTCCAAGGGGTGTGGTGTGGAAGCTTTCTGAGCCAAGAGGCTGGGGTGGGCGACAATCTTGGGGAATGGGGAAACCTAAGCCCTTTGGTAGCACATTATACAAAAGAGTCTCTGCCTTTGAACATTCTTTATGGTAATGACTTGGAGGATGGATCACTGAAACTAATTCTCCTACTTTCTCCTTTGTTCATTTATTTCTTTGTTCCTTCTCTACTCATGTCAACACAGCCAAAGATTTATGACATCCATACTAATGGTTTTAAGTTTCTGTTCTGAGTTACCGTGTTTTGAATGAAATAATTAATGTAAAATCACTTTGAAAAGTTAAAAGATCTAAAGGGAGGTAAACATAAATAAATATTTGCTTGGAGGCACCTATGATTCTCAATCTCTAGATGAAGATGGGTTTGATGTGGGGGATTCTCTATATGTGTTTATTGAACTGTATCAAGAATAAGCTGAGTGGATCATGGTGGAATGAGTCTGGAGTCAGAAAGATCTACATGTGACTCATGGCTTCACTTATTGGATTTACAGTTTTCTGTGTTCTAGTAGCCTTCTATATGAAATAATGGTGATCAGACTTCCTCCAGCGAACCATCATTCTCAGAATAATGCTTAGTACATAGTATAAGTTCCATAAAGGATAGCTGTTATTATTGAATTACAGTGGAGTGGTGTCATTCTACTCTACCTTTAAGCCTACCTTGGTGGGGGAGTGTTTATTCTGGGTAAATTTAACCCTTATTTCTACTAACCTAATGGATGAGATTGGTAGGTGTGAACAACAGAGAAGGTTGGGAGGTAGGGGACAAAGAAATAAAACAGCCTATGAAAGAGGGAAAGGTGAGAAAGTGAAGTGATGGTGAGCCATCAACAGTGGCCTCAAAAACCATGGGTACCACTGTCATGTAACTTTGCCCTTTACTCAAGATGGTTGGGTACTTACTCTTTTTTTATTTTTTAAAGATTCTGAGGCTTTCCTTTTTTAGTTCCTTAACGTTCATGTCATTGTGTAGTCTTTAGCTGGTCCTTTTTTTTTTAGCTGGTCCCTTTAATAGGTGCTTTGTTCAAGTCTGCCCATCCTTTCATCCATCCATCATCCATATTTTTCCATTCATTTATTTATCAAGCTACATAGTCACAGGTATTCCCCTATGTGCTAGGCATTGTACTAGGCTTTTTCTGATGGGGGCTGGGGGACAGATACTTCTTCTTCTTCTTTTTTGCTGGAAATCTGATTCATTTTGGTCTTTTTGTGAAATTAAAAAAATCTCCTGAATTAAAAATAATCAGAATATCTGGGAAATTAAAAACAACAACAGATGAACTCCTACAAATCTGATAAACCAATTACTCAAATATGGAGAGTGAAAAACAAGCTTGGAATGATTTTGACTCATGTAATTGCTTCAGAATAATTTCTTAAGTGTTTCTAGGCAACAGCAAATTTAAGAAGAAGAAACAAATGGTGGTTTCTCTCTCTCTCTCTCTCTCTCTTTTTTTTTTTTGCCTTTTCTCCCTTTCTCTTCTCTCTCATGTTGTCACAAAAGAGCACCTTGTGTTATCTCCCACAATGTAATGCTAGATATGGCTGGCTAGGTCAGGGCAGGAAGGCAGAAACATTTGGAATGTGATATGTAGCCTTCCTCACTGCATTGGATGCGACATTAGTTTCATTAAGGTACAGGTGGACCTCACAGGTAGATCAGAGCATTAGGTAGGGTTAAATTTGGATTGAAATCAAACGAGCTGGATTTCGATAAACCACAACCAGCATCAAAATCATTTAACCTTTATATTTCTACGTCAATCCTTTGAGTTCCTTTTTGAAATTGAATCTTACCTGCTATTTTTTTTTGAGTTAACTGAGTAGATTATTGCTTTATATGATATTGAGAAGAATGCATTTCCTAATACTGAATCTCCCTTTGTGGAGGAATTTCCTTTATGTGGGGTGGTGGTAGCTGCGGCCTGCTCCTCAGATTTTCTCATGACATACAATCACACAGAAATCTACTCCTTCATGTATCTTCCTATTAGTACCATATGGGCAGGCAGTTTCTAACCATTTGGAGACAAATGAGAGCTCATTAAAGGAAGGCAGAGGGTCAGAAGTACACTTTAGAATATGAAAAAAAAAGGTCCTTACTAAAGAACATTTAATCATAAGTAGATAATCCTTCTCAAAGGGAAGGCAGTGCGTTTGTCTCATTCTCCTTGGCAGTTAACCTTTTGCATTTTATGCTTGTGACATTTCTGTCAGGCGCTCTGTGTGCTCCAATTGAAGTCAGAGGTCTTTGGACACAGCTCAAAAAGTAGCAAGTGTCTGGAGGGCAGCTTGATGTAAACCATTTTGGCAGGAGTCATGGAGAACAGCTGGGCAGCTGCATAGGAAAGAGGAATCTAGAATGTGAATGACATAGTTCCTTGGGATACTTCTGAGGGTGCTTGGTGGGGGGATGGTGGTCATTTGGGGTACAGGCTATTGGATGGAGGGAATCAACAGACGTGACAAAAGAGGATTTCTAAGCCAGCCTATAAATGTATGCACATGGATGTCTGGACTAAGAAGTCAGCACTGGATTTGCACCTGCGCCTATAATCAGGAAGTAAGTGGTTCAGTGGTCACAGTAAGAACAGGGCTCATCTGGGAGACAAATTGAAAGTCTATTTAAGCAAAGTGATTCAGAAGGAGTTGTTCAATATCATTTTCCTCCTGGGAACATTTCTTCCTAAGGTATTAATCAGGGCACCAGGCAAAATACTAATATTGTTCCAAAGCTGAGAATGTGTCTCTGAGACAAAAACCATGGAAACCTACTTATTTTCTGAAATGTTGCTTCTCTGAAAGAAAAACTGAGAGGATGAATAAGCAGACATGCTTTACTTAAAGGTTAGGTGTGAGTCAGGGAACCTCTGAGTGTTTTCAATATGGCAGAGAGTCATCTGAACGTCTATATAAAATGATGCATGTGAAAGAGTGAAATCATAGCATGGATTGGAAATAAAAAGTGCTGTAAAAGGGTAGCATTTGCAGGATTTGACTTCTGTAAAAGTTTTCTGCAGGATCTGAGGCATAATTTATTTCTATAATTAAGACTTCTAATTTGATTTTAAATCTTGGGTCTTAAGTTTTTAGCTGTAGGAGTCAGGGCAAGTCAGCATCTAAAAATGTCATTTTTCTCACCCATTAAATGTTATCTACCTCATAAGGTGATTGTTGGTATTCAACAAAATAATCTATATGAAGGACTTAACACAGTGCCTGGTCTATAACACACACTGTAAAAACTAACTGCTGTTGTTAGCATTTCAGTCTTCAAGCCATAAAGAAAACCCATCAATTATTTCCAAATGGAAAGAATCCTACTTGGGTGCTAATCTCAGTTTACTCAAAGAAAAAGATTCTTTGTACTGGCATAAGGAAATGAGAGATCTTGGCCAAAAGATAAAAAGCCCCTGATAAATCTCCAGGCAGTGTCCTTCTTTCAATTGTTTTTGACTCCTAGTAAGGAATAGGATCTAATATTTTTTGAACACCTACATGTATGAGGCACTCAAGAAGTTGCTTCACTGATAAAGTCCTGTGAAGTCACTATAATTATCCCATTATTACAGACAAGGAAACTGAGGCCCAAAGAGATGAAAGAACACATCCAAGCTTCTGTATGTACTATGGTTGGCAGAAATAGGGACTTGAATGCCAAAGGCCACACTCTTTCAGTTCATCTCACAAGACTGTGGAAGTATAGTAGTAGGAATGAAAACTCCAGGGGCAGTCTGGTCCTGCTACAGACCCTGAAGGAACAGCAACGTTTCTATTTTGATGTTCCCATTAAAATCTTATCCTCTAGCTGAGAGGCCTGGCAGATGGCAAATGTCACCCTTGAGCAGTCATTGAAGTCAAATGATAAACACATTCAGGGCTGGGGATGCTTCCCCTGCTTAGGGAAGGAAGATGGCTGTGGCTGGCTCGACCCCATTGGTTGACTTCATTGCTTCTTGGAGCTAACAGGAAAATGTACTTTATTTAGCTGGTAATACTAGCTCCTTTAAGTGCCTCAGGTAGTTGTTTTGGAGACAGATTAAATCTAAAAACACGAACCTGATGTTGAGCAGCTTTAGAAATATCTGAGAAGAAAATGTTCAGTTATCAGGTAAAGCTGCTCTGGCAACATGATTTCTACGATGTGGGGCAGTAGTGGAGGCTGCTTAATACAGACAAGGCACAGATATTTTTTTCCTCTGTATGTTGCTTCAGAACATTCTGTTCTCTGCACATTTTTAACAAGATAAACATGGCTTTGTGGGTCACAGTGATGCAAATTCTTTAGTAACTCTTGGCAAATACCTTTGTAGGGCCATTCCTTAAACAAGGCAATTTGCTGGGAGGTGGTAGGTGTTTCAGCATTTCCAGGACATTTCCACTTACAGCACTCCTTTAGTTTTACAGCAGGAGAACACTAAACCTGACTGGTTTTGAGGCCCATGTTTACCCATGCTTCTGTGAACTCGACTAAGTCCTCTATCCTTTCCAAGCCTATTTTGCCGTGTCTGCCACGGAGATGTCAGTGCTTTCTAGGATTGCTGTGAAAATTAAATGGCTTAATGTAAGTGCAAGTGCTTTGCAAATTGCACAAGGGCACTTAAAAATGAATCATTCTTGTTACTATTATTTCTATTTAGGGGTTGACATCATTCGGTGTTAATAAAGGAGCACTGATGGTTAATGACACCCTAAAGATTCAAAACAAAGTTGTAGTGAAGTCACAGGCACGAAAAGCACAGTGTAGAGAATCTAGTCAATAATATTGTAATAACATTGTATGGTGACAGATGGTGACTATGTTCATCATGGTGAGCACTGTGTAATGTACAGTTGTTGAATCACGATGCTGTGTTCCTGAAACTAATATAATAATATTAGATGTCAACTATAGTTCAATTAAAACAAAACAAGAAACCCTCATAATTCATAATAAGGTGCCAGAAATTGGGTAATGTATAGACACGTAACTAGTAATTTAATATAGATATTAGAGACTTCCTATAAAAGATAATAACTCTTCAGACCATAGAGTGTGGTCTGGAATGCTGTGTGCTGTCACTCTATAGGCAGCATAGCGTAGTCAAATGAGTTAGTTTCTGATCCTCCACTTCCTAATTGTGTGAATTTTTCAACCTCTGCACAAAAAGTGAAGATGATGACACTGTGTCAGGGTTATGAAGATTAAATGGGATGATATACGTAAAGTATCTGGTGGGTAATATGGCTAGTAAATATGGTTTCTCTACTTCTTCTGGCTCCTCTTTCTCCTTTTGTTTTTTTTTTTTTGTCAGATAGGAGCTCTAACTAGGCAATCCACGGTCAATACCGCTAGAAGCTTATGTGCTTCTCAGAGCATTCAGGCATGGACTGAAAGCAATCAGTAGAACCCTAGTAAATTCTCTGGGATTACTTACAATGTTGCCCAAACTTGTTAATGGAGTCTATGTAGCCACTTCAATTATCATCAAGTGCAGAGAAAGTTGTAGGTGTTCAATAGGGGCAAAGATTCTTAATGAGGAGGCTCTGAAGGGAAGCATGGAGGTGTCTACAGAGTGCAGGGGATGCCGGGATTAAATCCAGAACTCCTTTGGAGAAAAGGATTCTGTATTGATGATGAGAAAGTAATCATCAGCTAAGCCAGACTTTGGTAAGAAGCTCTTGCTAAGGGATGCCTTATGGAGGATCACGCTTTCCAAACTTTAGAGTTGATTTTTTGAGTTATTTTTAAGTATTTGTTCTACTATTCAGAAGCACTTCACATCTTTGAGCAAGCAACGGAGGAGTTGTAAATGTAAGCATTTCAATGATTACAATATAACTTTTAAAGAATTGTTAGTTTAAAAACATCTCAATGAGTAGTCAATGATTTTAGCTCTTAAGTATACAAGTGCATGAAATTAGGCAAGCAAAATGAAAATCAGTTTAAAAAGGAAGCTTTTTTCCATGTTGTCAATTTGAGGCCTAATGCAATCTGTCCGTATAGTGTGCTGAGGATGGACAGAATGTGGTCGTTTAGCTATGGGATATTTTCACTTTGCAGGTCTTTTCCTATAGCTCTCACCAAAGAGAACAAAGTCGCGGTGAGTGAGATTTTGAAAGCTACCTATGTTTCAAAGATCCATAGGCTTTAAATTGTTGTCATTATTATGCCATAAGAAATCCCATCTTTTTTCCATGCATAGGTTAGAAAATGGTTCTAACATTTTCTTTCTTCCATGCTATCTGTATTTTGTGATAATACTAATAACCCCATCTTCTATTCCAGCTTTTCAATTTTTTCATATCCATCACCTCATTTTAAGCCAAAGCAATTTAAAAACTTTCCTTGTTACGTCATAAGTTGCTGACTTAGTACCGATGGTGTGTGATGGGCAGGGAAGGACATTGCGAAGTGAGGTCAACACTTGCAACCCAGTAATTAGGGAAGTAGAAGAGAGAAAATGCTAGTAAAGTATTCCTATGGTGTCTTCTCTTCCAAAGTATGGTTGTGACTGGGGAGAGCCTGGGAGAAGGGTGATGGAGGCACAGTGTAAACACACCTGTAGGGCTGTCACCTGTCCTAAGGTGAGAGTGGGGGATGGGGCTGGGAAGGACTGTTTTATGATCACCTGTTATGTGCCAGGTAGGTGCCAGTAGCTGAGCTACAATATACAAAATACGTATATTTTTCATTTGCTCAATAACTACAAAAGATATTATTACTACCGTTTTATAGATGAGGAAATAGGCCTGGAGAGCTTTGGGTAAGTCACTACTATGTATTTAAAAAATATATCTGTTGTCTTCTGGTGTTGTCTTAGCCTTTATTAGAAATCCAAATGGAAGATCTGATTTTGTCTCTAAAAATAAGAATGGCTCTTATATATGCAAAGTCAAACTAAAAGAAGTTGTGGAGTGTCTCAGTGAGGGTCATACCTGAGGATACTTTGTTCTAGAACCTGGATCTGGTGCTGGTCTTGTTGATTTTGCTTCTTCATCTCTTCCTGTTCTTTTCCGCTGCTGACTCCATCTAGAAGCCATTTCTCCCTTAAGGCCTTTTTCTGATATCAGGAAACATAAAGATGTTTTTATATCAGTCAACAATTTCCAAAATCTCTGACTGCTTTGAAATATTTTGAATTTTAATATGGACAGAATAAAGAGAAATGATTTTTTCCCACTGCTTTGCCTGAATAAATCTGGTATTTTCCTTCAGTGTACACTTTGTGACTCCCTCCCAAAGCCAGTTTATGTATCTAAATTCTATTATCTTTCAAGTTCTAGTTCAGGTCCCTCCTTCTCTGTGAAACTCTCCATCCCCCCCCCCCCCCCCATGCTCACCCTCAGAGAACTCTCTTTTCTCTGAATCATGCAGCACTGTCTGTTTACATATGCTGTATGTCTACCAGTTGTACGGGGACCTTATCATGTGATACCTTACTATTATTTATTTGGTTAATGGGTATACATCTTGTGTCTTTGAAGTGGAAGCCTCCTTTAAGCCATTTTTTATTCATCTCAATGACAGTGTACAGCTCATGTTCCAAAAAATCTTTGTGGGATTATTTGAAATGATGGGCAAAACAAGAAACTGCTATTGTATCTTAAACCATTCAATGTTAGTCTTAAGTGGTGTGGTCAGGATTTATTGCTTTGCCTACCCAATACCCCTTCTTTTTTTTCTGAGAACCATCCTGGTTCCAGATACCCAAGTTCAGCACAGATTACTTGTTCCAATAATGTGATGCACAAAGTTCACTGATCTGTCTAAATATTGGTGAGTTGAATTTTTGTTAACTTTAACAACAACAAAAACCTTATGTTTTATCACATGCAGAAAAACCCCCTTGAATTTGCATGAAGGAATTACAATCCTATACTTTGCCTGTAAGAAAACTTAAAGCAAATGAGACATGTGTTAATTTTGGAGGGAACTTACCTAGCATCCTATCCATGTCTTACTTCGGAATTGTTAGATATTATTTCAGAGAGTTTGAGTTTCTCCTGAAGAAAACTGTTCTCCCGGGCAGCCCGGGTGGCTCAGCGGTTTAGCGTTGCCTTCAGCCCAAGGTGTGATCATGGAGACCCGGGATCGAGTCCCATGTCGGGCTCCCTGCATGGAGCCTGCTTCTCCCTCTGCCTGTGTCTCTGCCTCTCTCTCTCTCTCTCATGAATAAATAAATAAAATCTAAAAAAAAAAAAAGAAAACTGTTCTCCCTATATATCTAACTACCTATAAATTATTTGTTCAAAAATTGCTTATTGGGGATTGACTGTTTCTAAAATGGTGAGGAGAGAAGAATGGGAACTTTGTATTTTCTGAGATTTCTTTCTCTTACACCACGATTAAAATGAGACCAAGTAAAAAGAACTGGAGAGGATGCTAGGATTAATGGTACTGGAATATAAATACCTTTGAATTTTAAACAAAATTTAAATAAGGTTGACTGTGGTAGGTAATTATCAAGTGATGGTTATTTTAAGTGAGGCAATGGTTTCCAAGACAATAAGAAACATTACATTGATTACAAATATATATTCTATGGAATTATAGTTTTTAGGACTGATAAAACCTGGACTGCTCTAGTTGAAGCATTGAGGGGGCCTGGCAGCCATGGATGCACAAAACAGTTTGAAAGCCACCAGACTGAAAAACGACCTTGTCCCAGCTAATCATATTTGTGCTGGCCTTTTCAGATTTTCAGGCAATTGCTTGTGGACAACACACCCCATAAGAGTGGTTTGTAGCCAGAGATTATTTTCCTCAGTGTTATCTTAACCCTTAATTACAGCTGTTTAGCCGTTTGTAAAAATGTTCTCCTACAGACACAGTTAAATGTTATTAATAAAGGTCAAAGATTTATCACTTGAGATCAAAGATGCCAAGAAAATCTTAGTATACTATCATTTTAAGAATTTACCTTGATTTTAATTTATTTTTCTTTGATGGAATGTGATGATAGCTAATGCATAGTAATGAAGACAGATGACACCTCTCAAAGTAAATTATAGTCCTTACAAACCACCTACGAGGACAGTTTCAGTCATTTACATCCATATCACTATAAGAAGCATTGAGATGGGATGGTTTTATGTTGCTGAGTTACGGAGAACAGAGAATAATTCCTGTGATGTGATTATTTGAACTTGGGGCTATAGCCTTGGTTCTTAGTGTGGCTAGGAATAAGAATAATTTTAATTTTAGCCTTATAGAACTTTGTTCATAATTCACAAAAGGTCATTTACTTCTGAGATCTTTGCCAGAAGTAAAATGACAAAAATGAATGTGTGAATCAACTCTTTGCCTCTGAATATAAAATATGCAATTTGGATGTGCAGTTAAAACGATACGGTTCAATCACATACTATAACATATAGTTGTTTTGTTTTTAGGTCACAGTTTAGACTTGTGCTTTCATCTATAAGGTCGATGAAAAATGTATGTCACCACAATGATATTCAGAATCAAAAGCCATCGTAACTAAGTGAAAATATAAGTGACATGTAGGTAATAGATCTTTGGGCAGTTTTTTTTAGGGAAAGGTTTTCCTGAAGCATTTTGCATGCTATATTACAGTAGACTTTAGGAACAAATTAATTTTTCATACAAATCAAGTGGACTTCCAGAAAAGAAAAGTTTTCTAAGCTAAGTGTATTTTGTGTTTCTTGGCAGCAGACTGCGATCATGTAACTAGGCAAGGAGCAGCACAGTGTACAAATCTCAAGAATGTTTGAAAGCTAGAATGCTACTCATGTCCCCCGAAACTCCCTTTCTAGAGTGTCATTGGTATAACTGATTGCCAGGTTCCAGAGCCAGAGAATATCAGAACGAGTTGCTACCATTACTTTGCAATATATGTACTAATGATACAGAGGAGTCCTTTGTAAATGTTTGTGTTTGTGTTTAAAGTGTGTCACTGAAGTGTAATGAAACAGCTCGCAATTGGGAAAGTGCTCAGGACAGTCAGTAGGGTGGAGACAGATGGATAAAGAAGAGAAGAAGAGAAAGACTGGTTAACTGTAGAGACAACAGAGCTTTCTTGACTTGGTGAACGTATTGTATTATGAACTTTATAAATACTTCAGGGGTGCCCGAGTGGTGCAGTCGGTTAAGTGACTGACTCTTGGTTTTGGCTCAGGTAGTGAGCTCGGGGTCATGAGATCAAGCCCTGCGTGGGGCTCCACACTTAGTGTGGGGTCTGCTTGAGATTCTCCCTCCACCCCTCTCTCTCTGCTCTCTCAAATAGAGAAATCTTTAAAAAATATTTCTGCACATCTCTGAACCCCATTTGTAATGGTGCCCAGTTGCTGTTTGGTACAGGCAACCATTTTCTGCAAAACACTATTCAAACAGCCCTGCTTTCCTCTATGTTCCCTTTGTGGTCCATGCCTCGCATGCGGTGCTCATCACGGTGGGAGTGTCACTGCAGGTTTCAGTGTCAGTTATCATTTTAAGGACACAGGTAAAACTTTATTGTGTCTTCTTAGTGTCCTGCTTAGTACCTTACACATAATGGGTATTTAATAAGTATTTTTTACTAAAAGGCCCTCTATACATCCATATGAATCCTACTTATCATTTAGACTCGGTTTAAATCCCACATCTTTAATAGATCTGCTTTGACCACCTCAGATTGAAGAGTACGCCTAATCTTGTTTTTGTTTTTAAAGATTTTATTCATTTATTCATGACACACACACACACACACACACACACACACACACACACACAGGCAGAGACACAGGCAGAGGGAGAAGCAGGCTCCTTGTGGGGATCCCGATGTGGGACTCGATCCCAGGACCCTGGGATCACTACCTGAGCCGAAGGTAGACACTCAACCCCTGAGCCACCCACCTGGGTCCCACACCTTATATTCTTATTTATTTTTATTTTTAAAAAAGATTTTATTTATTCATGAGACACAGAGAGAGAGGCAGAGTCACAGGCAGAGGGAGAAGCAGGCTCCATGCCGGGAGCCCAATGTGGGACTCGATCCCAGGACTCCAGGATCACAGCCTGGGCCAAAGGCAAATGCTCAACCACTGAGCCACCCAGGCGTCCCATATTCTTATTTAAATTAAAAAAAACTTTTAATTTGTCCTAATTATTTATTTAATCCTGAGTTCCCTGCTAGGTTGCAGGCAGAAGGGCTACAGCCCTCTGGGGCCACTGTTAGTCTGTATGGCATTAATATGATAAGCAGGAAAAAGTGTATCTCACCTCCACCCCTTCTGGTCAGTGCACAGCTCGGGAAGATGGATAGCACCTTTGTGCAGAGAAAAAGAAATGTTCTCCTTCAGACAGAAAGAGTCCTATGCCAGCATGCACAGTTCTAAAGGAGTGTGGGCAGGGTTTTAGCACCCCTTTCTCAGGTATCTTTGTGCAGTACACAATCTGCACAACAGTGTACGGAGATATAAAGCATGATAAATGTTCTGATTGGATTGGATTAGACAAAGTCTCCTGGGTTCCAGAAAGCAAACCTATAGGGAAGATCATGTATTATTTTTGGACTGGTTTTGGCAAGTATTGAAAAAAGGTGTCACCTCAGAAACAGACTTTTCAGCGAGTCAGGGTCAGAGCTTTCTTTTGTCAAACTTGCTTCCTACAATGAACTCAGGGGATGTTTAACCCTTTCTCCTACTGTGAGCTCTACTGTTTGGCTACCCACTCTATAAGGACCGTAATTGCTAATGCTAGAGAGCTATCCATTTACTCAGAAGTAGTCATTAGTTTATTGTGAGACTCAAAGTGTGTGTGAGTATGTGTGTGTGTGTGTCAGAGTGAGAGAGAGAGAGAGAGAGAGAGAGACAGAATAAGCACTGGTTATGGAATTAGAAATGGCTTAGCTCAAAAATTACTGTGGATTTGACTTTTGATCAGAGTTTCACCAAAATAACTTGGTAAAATTTGTTTTAGTTCCATTGATTTTTCTGGTTATACACACTGCATTTCTTGGCTCTATCTACTAGTCGCATAAATTCAGGATGACATACTGCAAGGATAACAGGCTAAATCTACTTTGAAATTATCCATCAAACATTGGAAATGTCAATTTATATAGGAGCAAAGAAACAGAATCCAGAGAGCGGAGGTTAATTGGAATCCCAAATTATGTTTCTTTTCAGAGGTGGCTACTTGATCCATCAGAAAGTCGAGTGAGCTGAGTTCGGCAGGTTTATCTTAAGCGTGTAGACCCCACGAGTGTAAGGCATTGTTTCATTGAGGGATTAATTAAATCTATTGATAGGAGCCTTGCTAGATAAGTAGCTTCCTGCTTGGGTCTGTTCACAAGGAGCTCCTGTTTGTCATTTGGTTGCATCCTGTGGCTAAGCTACGCAATAAAATGTTGAAACTCAATGTGCTTTAATTACAAAATGACCACACCCATGGAAGATGTAAAGTCTGATTTTAAAAATGGAGGTTTATTTCTGGTTATGATCTCATGTTTTGTCAAAACAAAAAAACAAAGGAAAACAAAACTCCCCAAACATACTCAAACAATATTGGATTCATTGCACTGAGCTTTTAAATATAAGCATCCTTGACTCGGCCAGACAGTGTCTGTTGTACACCCCCTGGGAGAAGGCTGGCTTTTCATTGATTTCAAAAGGGACTTCCTAGCTGGATTGGTCCCTAGGGATGTTAAGCAAGACTGTGTTCGGGGCCAAATTAACAAGGCTGACTTCTCAAGGTTACCCAAGAAAATGAGGAAATTCAGTAGTAAAAGATAAAAGTAATACAAGCATGTTTTCAATTTTCTACATGTTTACCAGAAGGTATTAATCTCATATGCACATATTATGAGCTCCTTGGCCTCCTCTATGGTTATTAGGGTGTTAGTAGAAATATGTTGAATTTTTTTCCTTCCTAGAGCATCTTTACCATAGAAATTTTGAGTGCTAGTAAGCTATTTGAATACAAAATCATTGAAATGAAATTAAATTCATAAATTACCTTCAAATGCTGGTGCTTTAGTTTTTCTTCTTCTATTCTCAGCCGCTTCTGTGAGATTTCTTCCTGTATTTTTCTTTTATCCTGAAATAAAAGAAGTTCCAGCATAATCAACTTTTTCAATTTGCTTAAATATGTTTCCTTGGGGTTGTCGTCATTACCGAATGGCTGGCCAGCAGTATGCTCTTGGCACTGGTAGGAAGCTGCTTTGGAAACTCAGATTTCAAAGCGACGGAGGGCAAAGTGAGACATTCAAAGCATTTTGCTGGTGGAAAACAATATAAGGTGCTTTTTCAAAGAGAACTTGAAAATATTTTAATGTCTTTCCTTCCCTCCCATTAATCTCGCAAGATTGAGCTGTTGAGTGATGCGATGGAAAAAGTGAATTTTAAGGAGGGAGTTTTGAAATAGGCAGGAGGAAAGCCTGCGAGGAGGGAGACTGTTCCTGGCACAGGGGTGAAGGAACCGCCAGGGAAAAGGTCTGCTTATGTGGGAAAACAGGATAGCTAGCCTACAGAGCATTCAAAAACTAGAAAGCTAGAAAGTGGCAGTGTTTCCTCCTTGTATAACTTGCTATGTGGAGATAGAGAAAAAAGAGTTCAGATAATGCTTGTTAACAGTAAGAGGGCTTTTAGCTGTGGTTAAAAAATAATTCATGGGGAGATAGAGCCTCTTTCACCGAGTTTAAATTGCATTACCTCAAAAAACCCAGAAAGCATACCTGTTAATGGCCAGGGGTTGTACTTTTTAGAAAATACAGCATATGTATTAAATAGCCTGGGTTTGATTTCTGGCTCTGCCACTTACGAGCTCTATGCCCTTGGACAAAAATCCTTAACTTCTCTGTGCCTCAATTACTTCATCTGAACAATGAGGATAATACGAGAATCTACCTCATAAAATATGAGCATTAAATGTATGTGAAAGTCCCTAGCACAGAGTTTGACGCAGAGTGCCCTGTATTTGTTTAATAAAATTAAGTAAATAAGACATAATCTGTTAATCACAGAAAGTAGCACACTAATTCTGATAATGCTTCCATAAGCCTGAAATGTTTTAGAGATTCCCTCTCTGGAATTGTTTGAGGCATTTTATGAACTATGCAAAAGGCCCTTATTTCCTTATTATTATTATTTTTGGCCAGAGGTGACATTATCTTCCATCTATTTTATAAGAGTGGGTTTTAAATCTGCACTCAAAATTAAAACCTCCCCAAGGATAAAAATTTGTTGCTAATGAAGACAACTAAAAGAATTTGAAGCAGGCTCAGAAGGTAATTTAGAAGGAAGAGCTCCAAAGATACTCGGCAGCATTGTTCAAATAAGTGCATGGCTTCCTGATACGACTCCTTTGAAGATAAAAAACCTTTTTTTGGATGTGTAAGTTCAGGTACATTTGTTGAAGAAAAACAACATGTTGCTCTCTAGCTTTGTCATGTTTTTCTTTGTGTGTTAGAAGAATATATGACTTCATCAGTATCCCACTTTGTAAATTTCATAAGCAGCTCTTTTGAAAAGAAAAAAAACCCACTAACGAGGCAATGAGAGTGGGTCTTCATATCACTTCTGTGGATCAAATCTTGTCTTTAGGAACAAAAACTCTGATAACCTGTGAGTCTCTTCCACTGTATCTAAAGGCTGTAATTGAGCAAACATTGGTAATATTTTATTTTATTTTTTTAAAGATTTTTATTTAATTATTCATGAGAGATACAGAGAGAGAGAGGCGCAGAGACACAGGCAGAGGGAGAAGCAGGCTCCATGGCCGAGAGCCCGACGTGGGACTCGATCCCAGGTCTCCAGGATCAGGCCCTGGGCTGAAGGCGGCCCTAAATTGCTGAGCCACCAGGACTGCTCACTGGTAATATTTTAAATGTATTATGCCAAACATTTTGGTAAGTATTTTTTAGGCACTATCTCATTGAATCCCCATAATAACAAAGATGTTGCAATAATTTTCATTTTAGAAGAGAAAATGTAAGTTTAACTTAACTAACTAACTAATCTGAACTCTCACAACTAACGGAACCAGGGTTTGAACCCAAGCAATTTGAGTTCAGCCTCCATGCTCTTAGCAGACTCATGGCACCATTTTCCTGAGTGAGTAATTAGTCCAGCTTCTCACAACTTCCTTCACTGTCCCATCTATCATGAAAAACTGTGGCCAATTCTGGTCGACAACAAGAGTGGGGCTTCTCATTTTCGTTTCATTTTTAGTGTTGGTGTGTAATCACCCACCTCTCACTACGGGTAGTCCATAGAGAAGAATGCCTTAAGTACAAGAGCCGACGTGAACCTAGCAAGGCTTCTCCACCTTTGTCCACAGCCAGTTTGGACTGGTTGCACCTTGGGATTAGTAATAAGGGAAGGAAAGCTGTGGGTAGGGGCAGGGCATCTGAAGTGTTTTGGCAACACAAGGCTTCTAGAGGGTTGCTAAGGAATATCAATGTTTTGTCTCTCAGAGTTAATGTGATGCCTCCCTTATGTCAGTCTAGGTAATTAAGAAGATAATTTATGATGTTGTAGGCATGATTCTCTTTTAAGATAGAAGCCCTTTTTCCTCATAAAATATTCAACAGCAAGTTATTATCCTTTTGCCAAATTTCATAGGAACTTGTAAGAATTACTGAAAAATAAGATGGCAATAATTTAATTTTGTTAAGGCAAAATAAGTCAATCTTAAGTTGTATACCTAGCTCTATTGCTAGTGTATCAAAAGTTACCATAGCCCTCTAATTCCTTCCCACATTATCATGGAACAAGTAGATATAAAATACCACCTGCTTCCCAAAAATTTCCCAGAAACTTGAGTATCTTCACATAGACATCTGTTATAACCTGGCACATCAGATACTTATTAATTAATTCTTATGAATAACTTATATAGATGTTTACTTCTTTAATGTTCAACTAAGGAAGACTTCTGTTTAATGAACAGTTGCCTAGATATTTAACTGCCTGACTTAGAATATTTTAGCAGTTGACACCCACGAATTCTAATTCTGTATAAGGCTACTTCTTGATTATGTTGGGAATTAGTTTATTTATTTTGTGCAACTAGAAAGCTATTGTAACCATTCATGATTCAATGATATTATTGCAATCACGTACTTGATAAAGATAAGCACAATACTTGGGAGCGTATTTTAGAGATATGGATTAACGGGGATCTAATATTCTTTTTTTTAGGATCTAATATTCTTAAATGCTTGAATCTGTAAATAAGGTAGAACTGAAACTGAGTCATTTAATGATTAATTTATACAACACTGAGGTACTTATGTACAAATGCTGTGTTCAAGGTGTTGTGCAATGTTTAAAAATTATTCAGAAGTAGATACTTTCATCAAGAAATTTACATTCTTGGGCAGCCCGGGTGGCTCAGTGGTTTAGCACCGCCTTCAGCCCAGGGCATGATCTTGGAGACCCAGGGTCGAGTCTTGCGTCGGGCTCCCTGCATGGAGCCTGCTTCTCCCTCTGCCTGTGTCTCTGCCTATCTCTCTCTCTCTGTGTCTCTCATGAATAAATAAATAAAATCTTAAAAAAAAAGAAATTTACATTCTCATAGAGAAAGAAAACCATCCTCGTAATTATATAGTCTAAGAAAGTGATAAATGTCATTCCTGAGGCACAAAAGAAAGTTCTTTGAGATTTGAGGGGAGATAGGAAGCAGTTGTATCTAGCTGATGTGGGTGGGAGAGGCTCTGACATAGCATTTGAGTAGAGTATGTTAGTTGCTGGGGAGCAGGCGAGTGGGGAGAAAGGGTATTGAAGTTACAGGCTCCATGTGAGCAAAAACCTGGAAGCAGAAAATTGGGACATTATTTAGAACAGCGATTCTGGAATCCTAGTTGCCACACGAGTAGGGGAAATAAAATAGGGAAAACAGGATGAGAATTAGTCTTCAATAAAAAAAATTCTGGATGGCAGGACAAGGGGTTTGGAATTTACTATGTATTGGGATGGAAAGCAAGGGAAAGTGTTGAGAGAATTAATAGAGCTAAAACCATGTTTTAAGAAATTTAATGTAGCCTAACTGTGTAATAGACATTGAAGGAGGAACACTTGAATGGGGGATGATCAGTTAGGCTATGAGTCATACATAACACCAAGAGAGCTTGAGCAAGGGGTAGCAAAGGGTGGGGATGTCAGAGATACAAGGAGTTAAAATTGGTAGGACTTGGCAACTGGTGATGTGTATGTGGGAGAGGAAGGGGCCAAATGTGAGTACAGGGCTTTTATGCTTAGGTAAAGCAGAATTGCCAAGAGACACAAGAAATTCAGGAGAAGAAAGAAAGAATTTGGTAGGGGAGATTATGGATTCACACTAAGTTTGAGGTGTCTTTGGGACAACCAGATGGAGTTATTTGGTGGGCAGGTGAAACACTGGTTGGAGAGAGATGAGGGGTCAGAGCTAGAGATAAGGTTGTGTGAGTTTCAGAAGGAATGGCTGAAGTCAGAAGACTGTTAGAACATGACTGCGGACATGTTTATGAAAAGAGGAGAGCTAAGGACAGATCCTTCATGAAGCACCTACATTGAAGGGGTACAAGAGGAAGGGAATCCATATGGCATTTTATTTTGGGGTCAATCAGATATTATTTATAATAGAACTTGGCAACAGAATTAGGCTAATTCGATTAGTCAAATTGTTTCAGATTCATTCTGCTAGAAGCTTATCTTAAAATTTCATGACTAGCTTTGCTGACATTTTCATTGCTTGAGATCTCCAAAGAACAGTAAAAGCAGCTGCTTATTTGTATCTAAGTACTACCAGCAATACAGAACTTCTTGGTGATGTGCAAATAACAGTAACCTGGAAAGAAAGGGATGTGCTAACACACTATTTCTAGGAAAGAATCCCGGGCATAGTTGGAGGTTTACTAGATTTCATTGAAACTAGGTTTCTAAAATTCTTGAAAACTTCTTAAAAAAAAAAAAATTCTTAGAAAAGGGACAAGCATTTCAAGAGGGAAGACAGACCTCGAAGCCTGGGCAGTTTAGAAGTGGAAACATGGCTACACAATTACAGATGATCTCAGGTAAGAAGAAAAGAGCACTACTATAAGCAAAACCAAACCAAATAGTTTGGTATCACTGGGAGCTCTCCAATGAGCTCATGAAACCAAGAATGAAGATAAACAGGTGGTACCTACCTGTAACAGTGTAAATAAAGGTAAAAAAAAAATTCAGGGGATGTCAAGACGAGAAGCATGTGAAAAACACGGAGGGCACAAAAAGCATGAGTGTATAGATAATTATATATACTTGTTATGTTGAGAGCAGAAAGGTAAAGGCAATCATTGGACAACTGAGATACGCGGTATTATAGCAACATGATGAAAATAGAACTATTCCATTTTTATTTTGCTTCCATATTTTTGACTAAGGAGAATAATCCTTAATCTTGGAGAGGGTAGGACAAGTAAGTTTAAAAGAAAATTGAAGCACAAGAGGAAATAGAGCACTGAAGACAGAGCTGCTCATATTCTGATGGGTTTCATTTCAGAGAGTAGAAAAATTTATCGACATGACAGAAAAGTATCATTATTATTTTTAGAGAGAGAGTGAGCAGGGAGGGGGAGGGGAGGGGAGGGAGAGAATCTTAAGCAGCCTCCACGCCCAGCCTTGAGGTGGGGCTCGATCTCACGACCCTGAGATCATGACCTGAGCGCAAATCGAGAGTCCCACGCTCAACATGCTGAACCACCCAAGCGCCTGAACGTAACAGAAAATTATTGTCAAGTAACCTTGGAATCTTGAGTGAAAAGTTCTCCAAAGCCTGAAAGTGGCAAATGCCCCCATTTTTGGAAGAGGAACTAAGGGGAATCATGAATATTTAAAGACTGGTGAATTTCCTGGTTAATCTCTGGCAGTCATAGAATGAATTATTAAACAATGTTGTATTTAAACGAACAATGTCTAGGAGATAACATTCGTTGATCAAAAATGAAGCTTTTAAAACTACCTTTATTTCTTTCTCTTAATCTTCCTAGATCTGCAGGTGATGAAGATTCTGGTGGTTGCAACAATAGCTAACATTTACTGGGAACTTTTTGTGAGTCAGGAACTATTCAAGTGCTGAAATGTATCAACTCATTTAATCTTTCCCCAATGTCTCTGAAATAGGGACCACGTTTATCCCCACTAGGTAGGTGAGGAAATTGAGAAATGAAGATATCTAGATCGTGGGAATTCAGTATACCTTTGTTTTAGCATGGCTTTGGATGAAGTTTCTTATTTTTTTCTTTCAGAAATTTGTGTAAATTCAAACAGGAAAAAAAAATAGTTGAAAGTGATTGTCTTAACATTAAAAAAAGAACAATGCCCTGTAAGAAGAGAGAAAACTAAAATTAAACCATAAACAAATAAACATAAATGTATTGAGGTAACTTTCTGACTCAGAATTTTGAGGGTGAAGTAAGGGTGGGCTGGAAGATTTATTGTTAGAAACTGCTCCAGGTAACTTTAGAGAATAGCTAGTTTTAGGAGTCAATGAATAAAATATGACCAAATCAAGATTTTGAAATACCTTGTCTATTAGGAATGCTGGATCCCAATTATTGCTTTTTTTTCTTACTAAATGTAAATTATGGAAGTTTGTAGAATGTGTTAATTGTAGAGGATTAAAAAAATCCAGACAACTTTAAAGAAAAAGATAAAATCTCTTTAGATTTCCCACTGCTTTAGAATTAACTACTGTCCATGTTTCGGTGCATTTTATTCCATTCTTTGTTCAGTACACCCAAACCATATTGTGTACCCTTTATGAACACACGTGCAAACCACACGAGGGGTCCCCACTCAGTTCTGCGTTCCATCTTTTGTGCTGAATATTGTATCATGAGCATTTATTTTATTAAATCTTATTAATTAAAATATTAAATTTTATTCAGGACGTCGTAATTTGCTTAATGAGTCTCTTTGCCTGTCCCTTAGGCTGTTTGAATCTTTTGCTATTCTAAGTAGTTGTGTGATGAAGTTCCTTATATGTAAATTTCCTCTTTCCTCTGATTATTTCTTCAAGACAGGTCCATAGAAGTTAGTTATGTAGGAGTAGGGATGTTTTAAAAATTCTTAGTAGAGAGTGCTAAAAAGACTTCAATGCAAAGCTGTTTTAACTTCTATGTCTCCGTAAGTGTCCATCACCTCACCCTTACTGATTATGAATGTTGCAAGTGAAAGATCCTTTATCAATGTCAATAAGGCAAATAGTACCTTATTTTAATGTCTTAATGAGATTTCTGAGATTAGTGTGGTCAAATATAATTCATAATTTTCTCAGCTATCTTATCAATTATTTTTTAAATTGCCTGTTTGTGATGTCTACCCATTTTTCTGTAAAATCTATTAATTACTTATCAATGTGTAAGAGCTCTTTGAATTAGGAATAGTAACCTTTTGTTTGTCATGTTAGTTGCAAATAATTTTCTTATTTGTCTTTCAACTTTATTTAGGTTGTGTTTAGAAGTACTGAAAGTGTTTTTTTCTCTATTGCCTTGGTGTTTTTAATATCTTTATCATCTGAGATACAGTAATTGTTCAGTCATATTTTCTTCCAATTTCCTAAATATTTTTTTAAAGCCTCTATAATCCAGCTAAATTGATTTGGTTTATGGTAAGTACTAAGGATCTAATATTTTTTTCCTAAATTTTTGGCTAATCTGAAGCTTTATCAAAGAATTCCTTCCTATTGATTTACTTTGTAAAAATCTGTTCATTTTATCATTTACTGACTTTTATCATTTACTACTTTTTTATGTACATTAGGGTCTGGTTCTGGATAACCTGCATAGTTTCTTTAATTATTGGTTTTGGCACTCATATTACATAGCTTAGATAATGCGCCGATGAGGTAAATGAACATTTTATTGGTCAAGTTTTCCTTTATTGCTCTTGCCCAAAACGTCTTAATTAGTAGCAGTAATTTTTTTTTCACTTGGACTTTGGAGTTGTTTAGTTAAATTCCTATAGAAACGAAATTGAAAACCTAAGCAATTCCTTATCCATCTTAGTCCCCACCAAACAAAAAACCCAAACAAGCAAACATCCAACCAAACAAAAAACCACATATCCTGATAGAATTTTAAGTTACTCCTAATAGTAATGATCATTATCCAGAGATAATCACAGATCAATACTGTTACATATGATTTATATCTGCATGATATATTACAGCTCATATAAAATTGGAAGTGTGTTTTTACATATTAGTCTGACTTATTTTTTAAATATATCATGAATATAATGTCATATCATTAGTCTTCCAAATTATTTTTAATGGATGCCCATTATTCCATTACATGTAATATATACATATATATTATATATGTACATACACACATTGCCCTTATTTACTCAGCTAAATTTCTGTTTTTAGGCACTGAGTTTGCATCCATTTTCGTAATATAAGAAATGATTTTGCTATGTTATGAACATCTTAGGAACGCATATTTCAGTGCAACTCTTGTTTTTCTTTAGTAGAAGTTGCTTGTTAATGAAATTCTAAGACAAAGGATAAAACTATTTTTGAGTTTTCTTTTACCAATTGCCAAATTGTCCCGTTTAGCAATTTCACATTGCCCTCAGCAGTGAACAAGAAAGCCTTCTTAGAGGATTTTATTGGAATTGCATTAAACATAAAATAAATTTGGAAAAGCATGACAACTTTTTTGTATTCAGGCTTCACTTCAAGGAATGTTGTGCTTCCCCAGACACATATATTGCTCAGTAGTTTCATTATATAAATTCTGTGTATTTCCTTACCTTAGTGGGTATAAAAATGTAAAAGTTTTTTGTATAAATCTGCATATTCCCTAAGTAGGAATACTTTTAGCTTTTAACAGTTTTTTAAAAAACTTTATAGCCATTAGGAATGAGTTATTTTCCCATTACATTTTCTGACTAATCATTGCTTTTTCAGAAAGCTATAAATTTTTGTGTATCTGGCTACTGAGTTTTCAAGTTAATGTTTATTCTAACACTGAAGCTGAGGCCCAGAGAGTTTGTTAATTTCCCCAAGTCGCATTGCTGGTCCAGTGTTGGAATTGATATTGAACTTAATTTTCTATAACTCTATGAATGATGCTTTTTATACCACCCCTCATCCCTTCTCAAGCTTGTCAGTAGAAATACAGCTCCCCAAACAACTGATGTTATAGCACTAAGCCCTCTGCATGGGTCAGAGTGTTCTGTTCCACTTTGAGCACCAAATTTTAAGAGTGACACTGACATTTCAAAGTGTCTAGAGTGAGCCTGTGGTATGAGCAGTGATTGAATTCAAGAAAATAAAGCCGTATGGCTTCACTGGCTGGAGTCATGATGAATGGGTGGGACTTGAAAGAAACTAGATTCTGGCATGGTATATCACAACTCTTAACACAGATGGCTGTTCTCAAATGGAAGAGGGTATTGGGGGAGGTATGGATACACCTGATGTTGGAAGCTTGGAGGAGAAGCTGGGTGAGCATCTTTGGATCATGGCATAGTGAGGATGGGAATGTGGGTAGTCTTCTGTTAGAATGGGAAATCTCTAGGTTTTCTCTTGGTTCTATGATTATTTCTTCATTTTTGTTCTCAGAACCTGAATTCTTAAATAATCTATGGGAATTGGATGTGGTTATCACTACTGTTTATGGAGTGAATTAAAAAAGCACACATTTTCCAAACCTCCTTTATCCAGTAACGTAGTCTTCTTTCCTAGCCTGACAAATTCTGACACATCTCAAAATACAACTCAGTTTGTGTGCTACTCGTTTATTCTTTTGTCTGTCCTTTCTTGTTTGTTCTAATGCATAGTGACAAAACAAAACAAGGATAAAGAACAAACACAAAACAAATCCCTGAATAATCAAGGGGTGATGATAAACTTGGTTGTGGTCTTCAGTGAAAAAAATCTTTTCAGCTTGATGGTATTCATTTGTTTACTCACTCATGATGGTTTTGTGTGTGTGTGTGTGTGTGTGTGTGTGTGTGTGTGCCCATCCCAACTAGTGTTGAACTCCGTGCTGGGGAGCTGTGTGAGTTGCAGTGATGTCCCTGCCTTAAGAAATCCTGGCTGGAGGGAGGAGACCATGTAATGGAAGTGGATGGGAAGAAGGTGGTAAAGACTTAGAGTATGCTCTGGGAAATGATGCTGCCCTGTTGAAGCAATTACAAATGCTTCTGAAATGGCATCACATTTTCTTTTCTCACCTCTACTCCCCGGGGACTGGAGAAAGCAGAGGAGATCGTAATGGCTGAAGGAATGGTTTGGGTTAGAAAATGTGGTTAAGTGAAGCAGAACTTCCACAGATTCTTCTCTTTGCTCCACTTCAAACTCTATTAAGGGTGAACCACAGAGGAAGTTCTAAATGGGGTGAGGTTTGTGGTTTTGATGTTTTCTTAGAATTTACTGTGATGCTGTGGTCAGAGAGTCTGACAAGCAGAAGAATTGACTTGAGTTGTGCCATTTAACTAATCCCTTAACTTCATGGTCTTAGGTATCCTACCTACACAAGAGAGATGGTGACATCTGCTTTTGCAAATACTCATAGGATATTTGGACAAGTGAGATACGGATGTGAAAGTTTTATCTATCTATCTATCTATCTATCTATCTATCATCTATCTATCTATTTATCTATCATCTATCTATGTATAATATATAAATTTTAAAACCTAAGTGTCATGTAAGAATAGGTGCTGGGGGATCCCTGTGGTTCAGCAGTTTAGCGCCGCCTTCCACCCAGGGCATGATCCTGGAGCCCTGGAATCAAGTCCCACATCAGGCTCCCTGTATGGAGCCTGCTTCTCCCTCTGCCTGTGTCTCTGCCTCTCTCTCTCTCTGTGTCTCTCACATATTATTTATTAATAAATAAATAAGAAATCTTAAAAAAAGAATAGGTGCTGGTATTATTGTTATTAATCTTGGAATTCTTTGATAAGAGATATCCCTTATGTTCTAGGCCCGTGAGCATAGGTTGATTCTGAGTAGCAGTTGTAGCTCATTTTAATATGTTACACCCTTCCGTCAATCACACGTGGAAAACTGGGTGCTTAGGACAGGAACCATTTTTTAATTTCCATTCAGAGCTTGGTTCCATGTCTTCAAGGGCTTGACTGAATCCACTCAGTCACTGGGGTTTTATGGAAAAATTGTAAATAGAGATCTCACTCAAACTGCTCCTACTGTGTCTTAGGAGAGTAGACATCCCACAGGGTTCCTAGTGAGGGAACTTGCTGAGGCAGTAAGTTGTTAGGGAGCCTCTTCCCAACATGCCATCACTGTCGCTGAAATGAGTTAAAATATTTGTATTTTAAGAGAAGCTAGGTAGTTTGAGACTGGAGATGAGGAAGTGGAAGCCCTGTTTGAGTTTTAGCCAAAATATGCTGCACTTGTTTACACTCTAATTAGACTTCAGTGCTTAGACTCTGATTTATTTCAGTCAGAGGTTTGTAAAGAAGCAGCTTTTGTTTTTTAACCATCCGGTAATATTTAGAAAGTTCCTGGGGATCCTTGTCAGTAGAGGTCTTTGCAAAGTAGCATTATCATTCTGTGGCACACTGGAAAAACCTCGCCCTGTTATCAAAAAGCAGTTTCCTTAATAACTATCAAAATTATTATACCTCATCACATGCTCTCCTTTGTGGGTGGGCTGTTATGCTTGGCAAAGAAATGTGGTACAGCACATTTTGTTTGAAGAAATCCTTCCCTCGCTGGAAGAAACATGCAATCTCAGTATGGCACTGTGGAAAATTGTGCAGAGGCTTTATTGTTTGAATATTCTAGCACAAGACTTCTTTATTTAGGAGATTCCTACACCTCCATGTACCATTGTTATGTGAATGTCTTTAGATTCTCACGACAAATTAGAAGTTCTTCCTGCAACTCTCTTAACCAGGAGGTACTTTGGAACAGTGGTGCCTTATGTGTTCTTCTAGCCATTATTATTTTAAGAAGTCCTTAGAACTCTTAATAATTCAATGATCCAAACACACGTGAGGTTATACTATTAGTAAAGATCCAGGCTACTTGCTCTCATTTCCACTCTCCCGTCTGTACCGGTAGAATGAATCACGGCTGGCCTGGAAGCAGAAGCAGGACTGGTCTCCTGGGCAGGTGACCTGTGAAGACATACTTGGCACCACGCTGGAAAGGGTCCAGCACTTCATTTAATGCTGTGCTGTTGCCATGTTGATATTTCGAATGCTTTTTGAACAAGTATCCCCACATTTTCATTGTGTACTGGCCCCATAAGTTATATAGCAGATCCTGCCTTGAGGCCATCAACTGTCTTATTAACGGCTGGAAGATCCCAGATAGTGACAAAAAGGGCACAAGATGAAGTGCAGTGTGTGGTGACAGGCAACGCATGCTGAAGAAATAACTAGAACCTGGGTGTGTTTGTCATTGTTTGAATATTGGTCTTTGTATGGGGTAGATTTCTGTTTTGTGCAAAGAATTTGCTGCCTCCCCAATTCCCATGTTTACAAGTCTAGAAAAAATTCTTTGGGAGTGGAAAGAAATAGGGAGTGGATCTCGGGAAATGTGAGAGCTCCTTATTATTTTGCGTCACGAGCAGCTTTGGCGGGCAAATCTGGCTCTGTTGCTCAGATTCCAGTGTCAGGACTTTATATGGCTCTCTTCCAAATGGGAGTCAGTTCTAGGCAGGTGCTTGTTGTTGTGATTATTACTGTTGTCTAAATTTTGACAGAGCTCACCTCCTTCACATCTATGCTTAAGTGTCACCCTCTCTGTGAGGTCCATCCTGCCAACACCACTATGATCCACCCCCCCTCCCCCACTCCCAGCCTCCTCCTGATTCCTCTTAGTTCACTTCTTTTCATTTAAATATATAAGGCTTGGCACATGGTTGGTGCTCAATAACCATTAATTGAATAAAGGAATGAGGGAATGAGTTGATAGCGCACATTCCTAATAATTAAAGATAAACCTTGATGGGAATAAAAATGTTACCTTTATTCTTATCCCTTTACTCCCCAGCTGGGTCTGTTCTCTGAAAAAATTGATTCTCGTTCTCAGAATTCTCCTAGGGTCAGCTGCCAAACAGTGGTATTTTTATGATCTCTGGCCAGTTTAAGGTCTAGGAATTTTCTATGTCTGTATGTCCCCATGTTATTAGGAACAGTATTTTCTAAGGTCATAGTGGGAAACGAGAAAAGATAATGTGTTCCTCGTGGAGGAGGAAGGATGTCAAGAGCTTATGGAATATTACTAATCCTAAAGTGATCTTTCTATTTCTTTGGGGAATTCATCTGGTCTTTTCACTGGTTTTACTGTGGGCCAAATTTCCTTCTAGAGAAGAGTTTTGTGGGGAGAACTGTCAGTCCTTCATTTCACTCTTCCTGAGGATGTGGGAAATATTGGTGTCATATATTCCAGTAACATTAAAAGTGAATTTCAAATTACCAGTCTACTTTAATAGCTCTTCTTTTGTATAAAAACTGACTATTCGGGCAGCCCAGGTGGCTCAGTGGTTTAGCGCTGCCTTTGGCCCAGGGCGTGAGCCTGGAGACCAGGGATCGAGCCTCACCTCGGGCTCCGCGCATGGAGCCTGCTTCTCCCTCTGCCTGGGTCTCTGCTTCTCTCTCTCTCTCATGAGTAAATAAATAAAATCTTTAAAAAACAACTATTCATTAAAATATGTACTAATTCGAAAAGAGTCTCAAGATACTTTTCATCTAGTCAACTTGAAGCAGCCCTGTTTTTGAGTAACAGCTGAAAACTGAACTCTTTGGCTAAGAGATACTTCGACGATTAATTCAGTGAAGGAAGAGCTGGTACTTGGATAAGGTAATAAAAGGAAAACGTGAGAATAAGTGTACAAAACAGAATCCATATTTGGTGTACCCAAACTGATATACTGTCTTTTAAATAATCATTTCTGTGTACTTTCATAATTTTTTTCTTTATTCTCTTTGACTCTTTGGGAAGACTTCTGACAATATAACATTCAATTTAGTGATGTGAGAAATGAATGACACAATTACAGTATTAGTTTTCAGTCTGAGAGCCTAAATGCCACATTGCATCTCCTTGTTGGGTTTAATCTATTTTTTTAGAGAAACAGGTCATAATTAGAAGTTATACGTTTCAAAAGCATTGTCTTTGGAAAAGACCGGTACTTGGTTCTGTCAAGTTATAGACACAGACAGATATTTGTTTTTTTGACTCCTTGCAATGGAAATAATGACTGCTTGGACACTCAAAACCAGGTAATATAAATATGAAGGTGAAGATCAGGAAATGGAGGAGCACATTTTAATATAAAAATCAAATAGATCTGGGAGTGTAAGAAGTTTGTTTTGCTGTGTTTGGGTACACTGAAAAAGTAATGATTTTGTTTCTGAACTATACAAACATTGTTTCAGTGTAAGGAAATAGGAGGAAAACAGTCAAAATGAGAAGACTGTGGCTGAGTTTTAGTTTAGGTCAGAGATTTTGAAGATTTTTAGTACTTCCCAAATGAAACAGTCCCAGCGAATTCTCTGGATACTGTCTGTTTTCATTTTCTCAGGGGAGATAGGAAGGGGTGAGGTAGCTTCCTGGTAAAGCAAGGGTGGAGAAAGCTGGCATCTCCCGGGGTGTCTAGCAGATGAGTGGATGTGTTGTTTCCATGGACACACCACTGATCCATTTTCCCCTCTAGGTTGTGACAAATGTGATTGGGCTTAGCCTGGTGAGGTGGAGGCCAGTGTAAATTTATTCCCATAAACTTTTTTCCCATTCCCCCCCCCCCCCTCCAGTAATCTTCATAGAAACATACTACTTCCAAGAGAGAATTACTTTGTGATCTTATTTTGGAGATTTGCTTAATTCCTTCTAATGGGATATGTTCAGGCTAATGGAATAATTCAAACAGTAGGTGTGTGTGTGTGTGTGTGTGTGTGTGTGTGTGTGTATGTGTGTTAATCATCAGAAAAAGCATACCCCAGTATATTCAGGAACCTTACTCTCCTGCCTGCTTGTAAGGTGTCATATGCCTCTTGTTCTACCTCTATTTGCATCTGGAACCCTCTGCGAAAACTCCTAGGCTTCCTGAGTAACTGCATGCAGTCATAGCTTTAGACCTTGTGCGGGCTCAGTAGTAGTTATAAGGTGCCCTGGAGCTAATGAGGGCTTTAATAAGTGTGTGCTACAATTTCCAGAAGGAAAATGGAGAAGGGGTGCTTGTTGTGTATTTTACCAGCTACATGACTTAGTTTAGTAAATTAGGAGGTAGAAGCAAAGGTCCGGCCTGTGCCCACACAACTCACACAGTGTAATAAAGTAACCTTTAAACAACAGCTGTAATGCAAAAGGCCCATGCCAAAAACAACAGAGCAGAGCCCAGTTCCTGTCCCTTAAAGCCTGACAGCTGAAACGGTGGCTGAGTTTAAAGACCAAAAAAAAAAAAAAAAAAAAAAAAGAAAGAAAAAGAAAAAGAAAGAAAAAGAAAAAGAGAAAAGAACAACACAAAACAAACAATAGTCCAAAGCAGAGTTTTCTGAAGACAGGAAAATGTACTAGTTAGAAGTTAGACATTTCAAAAGCATTGTCTTATGGAAAAGTGCCAGCCTTTATTGATGGACTTCTGGCCTCTGGTTCCTTACTATTGGCTGAGAAAATGTTTCAACTTATTGAATCCTTTCTGGGTGGAACTAAAGGCATTGTATCCATTTAGTCAAAATTCTAAATTTGGATTAGCATTATTATTTATGCTGGGGGAATTAGAAGAGCAGAGAATAAAATCCTCCTACCCACCCTGATTTAGCATCCGTTTTTAAAAAGTCCTCATTTCTTCCTGACAGCTAATGTCAGTGGCAGAAAATACTGAGAAACTGGGATGCGGATTTCCAAGTTTTTAAAAAATCATTTCACAAATTGTAGCTAATCGTAAATGACTGTGCCACAGACTTCCAGGTTACTGCCAAATACAGGATTTTAGAAAATTAAAAAAAAAAAAAAAGCTGGGTCACTTAAGGAAAGTAGTTTATTTCTTGCCTTGATTCTTTCCCGGAACAAACATTTAAAAAAAAAAAAATGCACTCTTTTCCTTCCCGGCATTAACGAGATATTTTCCCAAATCCATCGCATCGCATGCACCGCGTTCCTTCATCGGGATCTTACTCAGTTTATGACTCTGCTGAAAACCGATATCTAAGAATTAATCTGATACGTGCTTTCAGCTACTTTTGTCTTGCTTGATGCTTAGTCTAAGTACCACCACGTTCATTCTGATCTGTGAGCTCCCCGGAGCCTACCGCCCCGCTGCCAATAAAAAGTTTCTAGTTGTTTCATTTCTTCTCAGCCCCCCCCCCCCGCCGCGCCCGCCCCTTTTACAAGACTGTCACTTTCTGGTGCATTATTCACGGTTTTAAAAAGTTTCTAAGTCCAGGATCTGGTTTTTCGTCTCCCCGCCCGGCAAAGACCAGCTGAAGGAAGAGCCCTGCACTCTGGGGCCGAGAAGGTGGGTGACAGCGACCCCCCCCCCCGGTGCCCCTTCAGACGTGGGCTCGCTCGGGCGGGGCGCGGGGCGCGGGGGGCGCGGGGCGCGGGGGTCGGGGCGCGGCTCCCCGCGGGGTCCGCGGCAGCCCCGAGCAGCCGGGCGGGGCCGCGCTTACCGTGATGGCCTGGAGCCTCTCCCTCACCAGCGCGGCCTCGTCCATTGCGGCGCGTCGGGCGTCCGAGGCGGCGGCGCAGCAGAAGCTCCGCGAGGAGGCCGGGCCCCGAGGTGCCGCGGGCGGGCGGGCGGGGGCGGGGGCGGCGGCGGCACCTGCAGCGCGAGCGCGAGCGCGGGGCGGCGACTGGGGCGGTGCGCGGCCGCCGCTGCTTCGGGGCCGCTCGGGGCGGGGGGGTGCGCCCCCGGCCCCGGCCTCGCCCGCTCGTTGGTGTCCGGGGGCCTGCGCCGAGCTCCCCGGCGCCCGCCCCAGCTGCACCCCCCGCAGCCCGCCGGCCGCGGATCCGAGACTCTGCGGCGAGTTCAGAGCCTCGTCGGGAGGTGAGCGGACATCAGGTGGTCCGCGCCCGCCCCGCCCCGCCCCGCTCCCGGCCCCCGCCCGCGCCCGCGCCGCGGTTCCAGCGCTGCGGTCTTCAGGGTCAGGGAGCCACCGCCGCGGTGAACCCGCCGCTGCCCCCCCCTCCCCGCCCTCCTCTCCCCTCCTCTCCCCCCGCCCTCTTCCCCTCCTCTGTCCCCCGCCCTCCTCTCCCCCCCCCCCCCCGCCCTCCTCTCCCCTTCCTCTCCCCCTTCCTCTCCCCCCTCCTCTCTCCCCGCCCCTTTTACAAGATTGTCACTTTCTGGTGCACTCCTCTCCCCCCCTCCTCTCTCCCCTCCTCTCCCCCCTCCTCTCCCCCCTCCTCTTCCCCCTTCCTCTCCCCCCACCTCTCCGCCCTCCTCTCCCCCGTCCTCTTCCCCTTCCTCTCCCCCTTCCTCTCCCCCCACCTCTCCGCCCTCCTCTCCCCCCTCCTCTCCCCCCTCCTCTCCCTCCTCCTCTCCCCCCTTCCTCTCCCCCTCCTCTCCCCCCTCCTCTCCCCCCTCCTCTCCCCTTCCTCTCCCCCCTCCTCTCCTCCCTCCTCTTCTCCGCCCCCCTCCACCCCCAGCAGGGCTCAGTGTGCTTTAAGCCACAGGGACCACCGTCGGTTGTTTCTTGGCTGGGATTTGCCCGGGGCGCCGCTCTTTCTTGGACCTCATTCAGAAAAGCCACCCTGGGCTTTCAGGAGGTGCCCACTTTGACCTCACCAGTTGTGCGAGAGAAAGGAGCGGGCCTTTGAAAGTGTGAGCAGACATTCTGGGACTCCTGCAGCCTGACACCGTGTGGGTGTTCCCTTGCCCTTTAGAAAAAGAAAGTCAAGCCCAGTGAGACTCTTAGCAGAGGCTGGAGGCTTTACACTTGATTTTGTTTTCTTTCCTCCATGATTTCTTGGATTAAATTTTGATGTAGTAAACCATAGTTACCATCTATCCTGTCCTTATGTGTTTGGCTGCTATCGAGTGCCTTCCAATCAGCATTCAGCTGAACGGGTTAAAAGGAGAAGCCAAACAGTGACCAGATGGTTTAATTTCCTTCGCATTGTTGATCATAATAATAATGGCTAATATTTGTTGAGTACTGTCTACAGACAAATGCTTCACATACTATTTATGGTACAGGGTGCTGGAAGATAGATGCTATTATCCTCATTTTACAAATGAGGAAACTGAGGCTCAGAGCTGTAATTTGCCACATAGCTAATAATGGCAAACCCAGGATTGGCGGACTGACTTTACAATAGCCATTCATCGATGCCTACCCAGGAAATGGTGCAACGGAAGACACAGGCTGAAGGGTTGTGTCAGTCTTTGTGAGAAAGAGTAGGAACCCCAGCCTCCTCTTCTCTCTAGCTCCCAGAACGCTTACATCTGGATGCACACCCTTTTGACAGAATTCCTTGGGAATCCCTAGAGTAACTTAGTGGCCCTAGAGAGAAAAGATTTTTCCATGTTGTCACGTGGAGCTACACAACCACAGAGTGAAACCCACGTTTCAAGAGCCTGAAATCATACTTGGGAGTAGTTTGTCCTTGTTCATACACATACTCAAAGGAGACGGTTTGGGAAACTAAAGACTTGGAGGATTGATTAGGCATGGGCCAAGTTTGGTTGTTATTGGATGGGTATGTAAGCTTAAAAAAATCAAACCTTCAAAATTTTTGATTTTGTGTATGGAGGTCCTGGCTGAAATTAAATACAAGAGAGCGGTAGTGATAAATATCTCAGTCAGAATTGCAGATTTGCAGCCCAGAACACATGGGCACTTATCCAATTATTGGTCTGGATCTTTTCCTAAAAACAATTTACCACTCAGATCTCATTTCTGCTATGGGAAAACCCAAAGGTTTTCTAGTGTAGGGTAGGTTTGGATAAAATAAGAAGACCAGGGAATTTAGCAGGGAGCAGAGTTGTGACAACTGATTGGTATCATCATGTCTTTATTCATTTATTTAATTGATAATACTAATAGTTGCTAATATTTAAAAAGCATTTGTTAGTTATTTTTTCTGCACATGTCTTTTGGGTACTTATGTCACACATGGTGCTAGGTGTTTGGGATACAAGGATGAGCACAATTCCCGCTCTCTGGAATTTCTCTTCAGGTAGGCAATGAAATATAAACATAAGTAGCAAACAAAGTAGAATATGTAAGAAGATGATTAAGTTAGTTGGAGTCTTCTTCTTCTTTTTTTTAAGATTTTATTTATTCATGAGAGGCACACAGAGAGAGGCAGAGACACAGGCAGAGAGAGAAGCAGGATCCCCCCAGAGGGACCCAGGATCACACCCTGAGCCGAAGGCAGACGCTCAACCGCTGAGCCCCCCAGGCATCCTGTTAGTTGGAGTCTTCTGAGGAAACACTTGGCAAGATGAGCTAAAAGTATTAGATTTTATTAGGAGAATGACTCCCTGAGAGAAGATGAGGGAGGTAGGCAAAGGGGGCTGGAGTTGGAGTCTGGGAGAGTGGTCAGACTGCAGTGCAAGTCTGGCTCAAGTGAGGGATAAATGAAGAGAAAGTTGAGTGAAAACAGCCTGACCTGTAGCACACCCTAAGGCAGACTGGCAAGGCCATCAGAAAGTCCTGGAGCTAGGGTGCTGGGTGGCTGAGTCAGTTAAGCGGCGGATGCTTGGTTTCAGCTCAGGCCATGGTCTCGGGGTCATGAGACTGAGCCCTGCAACAACAGGCTCCATGCTCAGCACTTAGTCTACTTGAGTCTCTCTCTTGCTCCCTCTGCCCGCACGCCCCCCCCCCCCCCCCCCCCCGCATGCATGCTCTCTCTCTTAAACAAACAAACAAACAAACACACACACACACACAAACAAATAAATAAAAATCCTGGAAAAATCCTCTAGCCAAAGTCAGCTACCAGAGAGGTCCCATGTCTCCCAGGGAGCCTGTTTGAGCATTTCTGCCATACTCACCCATTGGTTAGGAGCAGCCCCCGAGAGGCATGGTCTTAATGCAAATCCAGGGATGGATTTCAGGGTGCAACAGCTGGGACCCTTTATTGGTTATGCTTTTGCAATTGGATGTCTGGGGGGCACATTTTTATGACAGCCACAGTGATAAATGCAATGAAAAGAAAATAGAGCAAGGGAGGAGAATTAGGATTGCTAACTTGTGGAAGGTTGCAATTTGGAATTTAGAATGAGAAGGGAGTATTCAGATAAGGCCTTGAAGGAGGGGTGGGGGTTAGCCACGAGTATGCCAGTGGGAAGAACATTATCAGGGAAAGTCTGCGCAAATGCCCTAAGGTGAACTTTATCTGGCATGTTTTAGGAACAAGGCCACTGTGGTTTGACAGGAGGTGCTGCAGGGAATGATAACAGAGGTGGTTGAAAATGCAACAGGTCTCAATCCTTGTAGGGTCTTACAGAACACTGTAAGGACTTTGTTTTTATTCTGTGTAGGGTGAGAAGCCGTTGAGATATTTTGAGCAAAGAAGTGGTGTGACCCAGCATGTTTTGTAAGGATGGAAGTAGGGAGACTTGGTAGGATGCTATTGCTGGAATCCAGTTGAGAAATGATAGCTTGAACCAATGTGATAGCCATGAGGGTATTGGGAATTGGTTGAACTGTGGATATATTTTAAAGTGGAACCAACAGGATTTCCTGACGTTGGATAAGGAGTTTGAGAGAAAGAGAAGATTCATGATAACTCTATGACTCTTGGCCTGAGCAAATGGAATTTGCCATCAACTAAGATAGGGAAGTGGTGAAATAGTTTTATTTTGACAGAGAGGGCAGATACCAAGAGCTCAGTTTTGGACAAATTCATTAGTTATCACATGGTGATGTCGAGGACAAGTTGGATATATGAGTTTGGAGTTCAGGAAAGAAGCCTCAGCTAGATTTATAAAATATATCTCTTAAAAGTCAGCAGGATCACAAAATATCTAGAACCGTAGTTCACAATGCAGCATAATCTATGTTATTATTAATTGTTAACTACATATATATTCGTGACCAAATTCAGATATGCAATAGAACGTGTCTGCTCCCAGATCTCTTGTCAAACTAATTTTACCAGAAGACTTTGTTTGCCAGCCACCGTATATGAGGATGGCAAGGGTTAGAAGTTAAAATCGATGGCCTGACCTTATGTTAGGAGTTAAGGGATATAACAGATTCTGAGCCAGTGCCCTTTCTTAAAATGAATTCACTATCTGGTTGGAGATGTAAGACATATACTAGAAACAGGTAAGGGACGAAGAATAGTAAATCGGCTGTCCTCGTATTATGATTAAACAAAGTGCTACCTGTGGCATTGTTTGGAACCACCAGAGTATAGTCTAGTGAGTAGTGGTAGTGTGGGGCACAAGCAGTAAATGTGACATGAGTTGAAGAAGATAAAGATGAACGTGAGTTGCAGGAAAGCCACTGCTGGGAGAAAGCAGAATCTAAAAGCCATTTCTAAGTGTGAGAAAGTGTGAGAAGGAGGGAAACATAATGTGATAGAGGATCAGAAAGGAGATGATCTTACGTGGGGCAAATGAGGAATTAGAGAGAGAGATGGAAATACACATTCATACATAGAATTTGATGTTCAGGGAAAATGGAGAGGGGGAGTGGGAGACGAAAGATCCAATTCATATTTTAGGGAAATTAAACTGTTGACTCTTCAGAACATATAGGAAGAAGGAAAGATTAGGTAGGAAGGTACGAGACAAGAAACATGAGTGCCTGTGGAAAGAGTCTAAAACTTTGCCAGTGCTCTGAAGAGATAAATCCCCAGGTTTCTGTCTGTCTTTCAGAAGTTCTGAATCCAGAGGCCACGACATAGGACAAAGTGAGGGGAATAGTACCTATGGTGCTAATTTAAATATTTAAAAACCCCGAAGTGACAGCAATAGGAATGATTAAAAGGGAGGAAGCCAAAAAAGATTTTAGTGAGCATTAAATTGGAAAGAAGAATGAGAAGTTGTAGGTTCCAAATTAAGTACAAAAGGGAAGCTTAGATTAGAGATTTTGGATTGAAAACCACAGAGAGGGGCACCTGGGTGGCTCAGCTGCTTAAGCGTCTGCCTTTAGCTCAGGTCATAATCCCAGGGTCCTGGGATGGAGCCCCATGTCAAGATCCATGTGGGGTTTTCTCCTCAGTAAGGAGTCTACTTGTCCCTATGGTCTTAGGCTGTTACTTCGACTGAAACTCACTTCCCCAGATTAACTGTCTGGCTCATGGTCTCCCCTTTTTCAGGTCTTTGGGAAGATATCACCTTCCCAGTGAGGCCTCCCTTGACCACACTATAGATAACCACGCTCTGATTTTACCAGTTTCCCTCACCTTGTTTTATTTGTTGCCATGGGTCTTACCATCTTCTGCAATACTATAAATTGCACTCTTTTTGTGTGTTTGTTTACTGTTTCACTAGAGTGTAAATTTCTAGATAGTGAAAGTTCTGCCTGTGTTCGAAGTGCTTAGAACAGTCCTGGTACCTAGTGAACACTCAACAAATAATTGTCAAGTGATTATTATTATGACCTTCTGTTTGATTGTTCATTTGTGTCAGGTGCTTTATAGGCCTCCCTAATGGATTTGGAAACCAGCGCTCAAAAAGATTAGGTAACCTATCAAGGGTTGGGTATCCAGTAAGCAGTGAAACCAGGATTTAATTCAAAGACTGGCTAGTCCCAAAGGTTCGTCTCAGTCAACTGTATCATCCTACCTCTATTTTTCCTTAGTTGTGAAAGACCCCATAGCATGAGGTTTAACCACATATGTCTTTACATACCTAGAATAGTACATCACGCATGACATGCAAATTTGATCATTTTGATGATTTGTGGAATTGATTTTTTTAAGACTGGACATAGTCTATAGCCATTTTTCCTTGGGAATTTGTCTAAAGATTACAGTATGACTTTTCTGTAAGTGAAGTATTGCAGAGGTATATCAGTAAAAAAAAAAAATTCTACCAACAGATGGTAGAAGAGTGTGCAATTAAGTATGTTGCTTTCTCTTTGAACATTGTACAGCTCTTTCAGGTTGAGTCTCCTAAAGTTCAAACAACTGATTTAGTGGAAAGAATATTTAACTTGTCCAATTGTTGGACTTTTGAGGATGAAGGGGGCAGCTGTTTTCTGAACATGGCTTCAAGTTACCTAGTAGCCTATCAAAAATAGCCATGGATTAAAAAAAAAACCTATTAGCAAACCAAACATATGTAGCAAAATAATCCCCCCAGCCCCCATCAAACACAAGGAAATGGTTTTGTGATTTATTCTCCTCTCATGTGCCCATAACATGAGGTTAATATTTAGTATATTTGGGACCTTTTAGTTTTCTCTGCCTTAATTTACAAATGGACCTGAAAATGATTGGTATCATGCCAGGTATTAGCATCGCTTTCAACCAGAGAAAAACAAGAGACTATACAGTCTGTAATTATCATCCCACCAAGATCAAGGATGGTAGACTCCCCAGCACAATGAGTTCTCTGCCAATTTACCACTCACATGTCTAAACCTTGTGGTACTAATGCCTTTGTGCAGTGTGTACCACAGAGGGGATGAACAGGATCATTTAGATTGAACTTTAAATGTTGTTTTGAGTCAGAGCCTTTGGTGAGGACCGCTGGCCTCATTCACTTTCCTTCCTTTGTTAGCCGAGTAAGGAAGCAGCCCTTCCCTCAGCATTGTTTTCAGGTTGGGGCATTTAAAAAAATGCTGTCCCATGGTGTTCCCTCACTTGATGCTTTCACTCTTAGCCAGTGGATTCAGTGTGATGTTTAAAATATTTGGGTCAAGAAATGTTCCCGAAGTCAAAACTATCTTGAAAGGTGTCCATAATGTGTGATAGCTCATACAAAACTGGATGTCTGACTGGTCCAGTGTGCATCTGTGGGGACTCTGCTGCCTTTTGGACTTGAAAAGTTTGAGCTTTCTTCACTTTTTTGCTTTGAAAAACTTTTTTCTTTTTCTCTTCAATTTTATGGTCTTAATTTAAAGAGTACCTGATTTTAAGTTGTAGCATTTGAGTACTTGAACACTTTTGCCCTAGATTTGCACAAAGAAATACTGAGTGGGGTTCCTTCAGTGTAATGAAACATTTATATTTTCTTTTTGCTTCCTCTGTCTATATTTTCTTTTGCTTCCTCCATCAGTTTGAATGTCAGTTTTTGTTGGTATAGCAAGATGAACACCCTTTTATCTGTATTGGGATCATAAATGCAAAGAGAGAAGTTGAAACTGATCATTGAGGGGCTCCTCCCCAAAAAGAAGCCATTGACTCATAGTTCAACTAGACTTCCAAATTTAGACATAGATATTTCTGGTTGTAATTGTCAGATTTCAAACACCTGTATTTCCTAAGAGGTTTCAAAGAACAGTTTGGCCATCCCAGGAATGCAGGTTTGGAAATTGGATATGGAATTGTAGAGCAGTGTCATTACTAATTGGAAGCTCGGGTCTTCTGGATTCTGATCATTTGTTCATGCATTCATATTTCACAAATTAGTTAAATATCTACGGACTATGTAACCAATATTGTTCTATGTGCTAGAGACAGATGAATAAGACAATGAACTCTTTTTAGTGGAAAAGACAAGAGGTAAACAGAAGACAAGTAAACACTGTATGAAAAGTGCTAGGTCACCAAAGTCAGATTTAGGGCAGAGGGAAGGCCAGAGTTCAGCCAAGTCGTTCTAGCAGAGGTGACAGCTGAGCTGAGTGTTTTATATTTGAACAGTTAGGAGTTAATTAAGCCAAAGGGTAGGGTAGGGTAGGATGTGGGGTAGGACAAGGTAGGATAGGACGTGGAGAAACTAAGGAGAACTAGTACAGTCACAACTCCTGATTTTCTAGACAATCATAGACAAACTGAATAATCTCCTCAGGTACAGATTCCTTACCAAATGATGGAGTGGCATACTTAACAAATTATCTATATACAGGCTTATAAATCCCCAGTTTATTATATAAGGTATGTGGTGTTCAAAGACTATACAAATATATTCACAGGTATACACATATTAGAAATAAATGTGTCTCTGTATATTTATTAATGATCCTTAACTAATTCACATACATCAAAATCTTGATTCTCTGCCATGAGAAAGTTAATAAATGCAAGTAAGTGGTTTTGGAATCAGAGAGACATGGTCTAATTTTCTAGCCTTTCCACTTATTAGGTGAGTGAACTTGGAAAAATCACTTAATATCTAAGAGAGTCTGGTTTTTTTGGGTGTAAGCTGGTAGTAATAATAGTTTCCATAAGATTGTTTTGATCAAGGTTAAGTGAATATCTAGGTAAAGTTGGTCATGGAGCATAACAGTTATATAATAAATAACAACCAATTATTATTATTATTAACTTAACTATCTTCTTGTACAAGCCAAGGTCTTAGAAAGTCTATTAAATCTTGCAGGCACATTATTAATTCTCTCAGTGCTTTCATATTTATGAATGCATCTTTCTACACATATAACCTAATACTGTGATTGACTTGTTTAGGAGAAAGACCAGGATCTCTTTCCTCTCTGTGAACCAAGATGCTATCAGATGTGTTCATTTCCAATATGGGAAACTGAGGCATGGATGGACTGATTTGGGCAGGGATCCAATTCATTAAATGGTAACATTCTCTGTCCAGCAGTCTTTCCATTAGACTGACTCTAGAAATCTTAGAAGGCTTCCTATGACTCTTTGTCATTATGGAAATATGCTAGAAGCTTATCCAATTAGGTTGGTTTCTAGGCAGAGCCATCAGTCTGAAAGTTAGGGTGCAAGCCGGTTATGTTAAAGTGGATTTACATGGTAAGGCAAGAAATTAGCCAGCTGTCAGCGTGTCTGCCTACAGTCCACTTTGCTATTACGAATGAAGGCTCTGAGGTTTTTGTTCAGTGACAGATTGGATTCCAGACAATTGTAAGCCTGAAGATTTTTGGAAATAAGTGTTTTGAAGGATGCCAACTCAGAGTTTACTTCTAAAATATTTAATGGGTCTCTCTTTGGAGAGATGGCTGCTTTGTAAGGGCCAGTGATTATTGCATGCCTTAGATAGATCTCTAAAAAGGAACCTAAACAAAACCAAACCCAAAAAACCAAATCATTTTCATTTGGAGTTTTTTTCTCAGTTTTAGCATAGTATGAAAAAATCTTTGTTACTTCATCATTATATTCTCCTGTCTCCCCTCTCTCCTCTCCCCTCTCCTCTTCTTTTGATGAGATTCTAACTGTAGGAGTTAGATTGCTTAATGTGTGCCTAGGGCAAAGACTGAAAGAATTGCCTTATGCAGTCATGCAGTAGTGTGGGTGGGGTGGGAATTTCAGAGAACACTAAGTTCCAAGAATTACAGTTGCCACAAACAGATCTGTAGGAATTCCCTTAGAGCTGGAGGTTCTTGAGTCCCTACATCCTCTGAAATCTAAAGGTCGAATATTGTGCAAATAGTCACAGAGATAGCTGCCACTCTACACCACATCGATTGCCTCTTACCCCTCTTAAAAAACTTTTTTTCAGCAACAAAATTATTCTTTTGTATATATCTAATTTTAAATGTAAAAATATTTTCAGGAGGGAAATTTAAAAACTACTTAAATGAATATTTCCTTCTTTTTTAAGTTTCAAATGTTTCTTATTGAAGTATAGTTGACATATAATGTTATATTATTTCAGATGTACAACGTAATGATTCAACACTTTTATACATTACTCGGTGCTCACTGTGGTAAGCGTAGTCACCATCTACACCATATGATATTGCAATATTACTGATTATATTCCTTTTGCTCTACTTTTCATCTTTGTGACTTATTTATTTTATAAGTGGAAGTTTGTAACTACTAATCCTCTTCATGTGTTTCACCAACACCTCTGGCAACCACCAGTTTGTTCTCTGTATTTATGAGTTTGTTTCTGAGTTTTCGTTTGTTTGTTTTGTTTTGTTAGCTGAAATTCCAAAGGGCAGTCTACTCTGTTGCTCATGGACCTTGGGATTCTTAATAATGAAATACTAAGCTATTATGGTACCACAATAGTAATCAGCCCTCTAAAGGCAGTCCTGAATAGGGGAAGAACCCTAATTCAGTTGGAAAAGAAAGGTCAAGCTAGATGACTATCTCTGGTTAATTTTGTTCAAGGCTTTATTAACTTACTATGGTTGGCCCATTTGACATTTGATCGTTATCAAGCTCTATTCTTATCCTCCTCCTTTATTTACATATCTTTTAGAAATTGGTATAAGTGGAATAAAAATCACATCCTTTTAGGGTGTGGGGCAGATCCATTTTCCTTTCTTTGAATTTACCAAATCTGTGTGTGTGAGGAAGCAAGAAAACGGATTTCATGAAGGCTTAATGGAGTAAGTATTAGGTTTCCTGGAGTTATTGAAGGCAGTCTACTCACTTCCAACACAGCAGTGTAAACACTTTAAATTTTTGTTGAGTTTTGTGTGACTGCTGTATCTTCTCCCCTTTCCCACAAATCTACCAAGTACAAATACTCATGCTGACAAATGGAATGCAAACAAATGATATGCAATGGGTATACAACGGGGGAAATGTACAGAGAAGGTCTTATAGGCTATTATAATTGATAGCCCCCAAATACCAAGTTATTTATAAAGAGGAGAAGCAGTGACTTTTTAACATAGGGCTCAAAATAAGAAGGGTTTGTCTAAAAAAAAGAATGCAGTGATTCAGTTCTGTGCATTTGTTTATTGAGGATCACTTTTTCCCCTTACGTCTTGACATTCCACCAAAGCAAACTGTATGATCTTCCCCTTGGGAACCAACTCAGAGCTTAGCTTTATTTACAAGCTTCATTATACTAAAGAGCAAAATGTTCTAGCTGATTGAATAGATATTACATGGCAGCCCACTGACCTCTCTATTTAGGAGAAATATTCAACTCCTACAGAGAAGTCCTAAATGTTAGCTGATTCACGGTCAGTTTTTCCCCCCCTTTATTTACTGTAGTCCAAACCACTGATTTCAGTTCCTTCTTTCCTTCCTTCCTTCCTTCCTTCCTTCCTTCCTTCCTTCCTTCCATGTATCTCTATTTCAGGTAAGGTTCTGCAATAAACAAAGAAGAGCTTTTGGCTGCTAAGCTCAGCTTTTAAATTTCTCACTTCCATTTGCTTCAAAGGCACCAAATTCACACCACTTTAGAGTTTTACCTTGATAAGAGGATAAAGGTAGAGTGCAAGGTAGGAGGAAGTCCATCTACTAATTTTTGAGAATGCTGTGATTTCAGAGCATTTGCACGTAGGCTCTTAGGGGAAATAGGGAGACAACTGACAAACCAATTCTTTGGCTCTCAGGCTCCAGAAAGTGCTAGAAACACCCTGACTAACCAGGAAACTCATCTTAGCATAGGAGACTGTTGAAAAAACTTGTACCTTAGTTTAGGAGACTGATTAAGTATTGTCAAAGAGGAGAACTTTTAAGTGTACAGCCCAACTGTCTTGGGCTTGAACTGGAAGAAGCTTGATCTCAGATCCTGAGTAAGAGCTGTAAAAACCAACAGAGTATAGTGCCATTAGGGGCTTAATAAGAAACTCTAAAGAACAGGGAGGAGAGGAGCTTCTCTATAGAAGAGGCCACCAAAGGAAGAGCAGAAAGTTTCAATGAAGGACTTGGAGTGTGTGGAGCCCCCTGAGGTCAATGAGAATGGGCAAAGATTGGACTTTTAGGAATGGAGTGTCCTCACAGACTGGGGGCTCAAGAGTCAAAGATTCTTACAACTGCTCCTATATCCCTGCTCTCTAGGACTGATGTGCTCTCAGCACACAATGGCTCTTCCAGTATCAAAATGTAAATTCAACATTCTACAATTTTTTTTTTTTTGGAAGAACAAAACCAAACCAAACCAAACCATGGATTTTTCTAAAGTCACTTTGATAAAGTATTAAAATAGTAGCTGAGATCCTTGTTTCCCACAATGATATCACGCTGGTTTTGGACCTTTCTTTGCCCATAGCTCTTGATTCTTTCTGCCAAACCAAGGAGTGACAACACATTTGGAGTTTGTAGCCAACATTCTAGCAGCATGCATAATTAATCCCATATCACGGCCAGTTTTATTTTCTTTCTCTTATCCAAGTGTGCACAGAGCTCTTGGTTATTACCTATATTTCACTCTCTGAGTGAAGTCCATCTTGCTGTTGTTTTAAAGACTTTATTTATTTGACACAGAGAGACAGAGAGAGGCACAAGCAGGGGGAACAGCAGAGAGAGACGGAGAAGTAGCCTCTCTACTGAGCAAGGAGCCTGATGTGGGGTTTGATCCCAGGACCCCAGGATCATGACCTGAGCTGAAGACAAACGCTTAACTAACTGAGCCACCTAGCTGCACCGAAGTCCTCTCTGTCCCTCTCTTCCTTTTAACCTCAGAATTGTTATTCTTGGTAAAATATAACTAAATGAGTTTTAGTGTGTTTACTAATCTACCACCCCTCAAAGTGTTTAGGTCAATCTTAAATGGTATATTTAGTAGTGAAAACACTTCCCATAGTCTAATAAATGAAATGTGAGCTTAAGCGTTAAGCATTCATGCTTTCCTGAACGGTCAACTCATGTGAGAAGTGATCCTTTCCTGAAGGAGCTTGCTTGAAATCAGTAGGCCCATTGTGGGAATTACATTCCACCTGTCACCTGTGTGCCAATTGGTGTTGCGGTGGTGCCTATGTGGTTAGTTGGAAAGGATGAATCACTTGGAGTGACAAACAAAATCTTGGTTTCACACATGTTGCTGGGAATCAAATGACAACTGAAAGTCTCTTGAGATCTGAAACTCTGCTCATAATGTGAACCCTTTCCAATGCCATCCACCTGAAAGAAACAATTGTTGTGGCATAGTTGAATTCATGCATCCCACCAGTACATGGGGGTGTATCTACCATGAACCAGGCACCATACATGGGACTAGTGATAGGGTTCTGAGCAGCATGTGCACTGTTCTACTCTCTTGGGCCTTAGATTTCAGTAGTGGAACACAGACATGAGAAAAGCAAACGTATGGGTCCAGTTCTAGCTAGCATTAAGTGGAATAGAGAAAAGAAAGCAGGGTTTTCAGTAGAGTTACTGGCTGGGGTGGTGGTGGTGGTGATAGGTGGTGAGTGAATTTAGACTAAGCAGTCAAGGAGGGCCTCTCTGAGGAGATAATATTTGATTATTCCAAGCTCAGAACTCTTTTTTTTTTTTTAAAGAAAGACTTTATGTATTTATTCATGAGAGACACAGAGAGAGAGAGGCAGAGACACAGGCAGAGGGAGAAGCAGGCTCCTTGCAGGGAGCCCGATGTGGGACTCAATTCCAGGATTCTGGGATCACACCCTGAGCTGAAGACAGCCGTCACCCACTGAGTCACCCTTTTTGAAGTGGATTCCTCTTTTCACAGTTCTGGACCTATGAAATTTAGCTAAATACCTATTTGGCTTTTCTTTGCTCTTTCTAAACTAGCCAAACCTTTTTGTGGTTGCCGTATAAACATTAAATAGACTTGCAAATTGAGCATAGGGGAGAGTTCCTTTCTTTTACAGTAAATATCTCACAACTAGAGAAAACTGCCTCCAGGTAATGGGTAATACTTGTTAAAAAAAAAATAGAGCCTCATGACTTTAATAGCCAGACTTTAGCTTTGAGCAAGCATAGTTAATTGAGACATACTAGATTTTTTTTTTCACCAATGAAAAGTGACTTTGCTTTTAGGACTTCAATATATTTAAACCCGTGCCAACAATGTTGGCATGAGAATTACATCTTTTTGATGGCTTTCCAAAGAAATTACCAAACAAGTTATCTTGGTCTTTTCAGAACTTGGCTATGTGAAAAGAGAAGTAATCTGGCTAATTCCAAACTCTGGTGCAGCCACCAGCACCCTCAGAAAATGTATCCCACCCAATGTCCTCATTGTTAAGCCAACTTGCTTGATCTTCCTTCTTTGTACATTTTGATCAGCTACATGGATAATTGGATTCTGGGGCAAATGTTTCAAGAGTGATAGGTTCCACTTGATAGATAGGTACTGATGTACCAGTCAGTGATGCCTTATCTTGTGGGTGGGTGTTAGTCAAGTATTGTCATGACCCCTCCTGTGATGCTTCAGGAGACACTAGGGAGAAGAGCCCAGCTACCTTCTCTCTGAAGCCTTCCTGGATTGATAAAACTAATTTTCCTCTCATGTGGCACCAAAGCCCACACTACTTTTATTATACCACTAAATACATTGTGATTTCAAATGTATTTGGGGATCTGTAGGTCCACTAGAACATGAGATCTATGAATTCAGAAAGTATTTTAATCATCTGGTAGCAAATTCTTATTTAATTTTTTTTCTTTTTTAATAGAGAGACAGTGAGAGAGAGCAGGGGGCAGGGGGAAGGAGGCAGAGGGAGAGAGTCTTAAGTAGGCTTTAGGCTAAAGCAAAAGCCAGCGTGGGGCTTGATCCCATGACCCCAAGATCATGACCTGAACCAAAATTGAGTCAGATGCTTAACGGACTAAGCCACTCGGGTGCCTTAATTCTCATTTAACTCTTAATGTCAAATGTATAAAATGTATTTTTGGAGAATTTTACTTACAGGCTGATGAAGGCCATTTGATGACATTGGGCCCGATTTTTTCACAAAAGGTGATGATACAGCAGTTCTTTTGCACTGGGCTTGAGTATTTGGGTGGAAATGTCACTGCCTTTGCAATGCGACTCTTTCTTCTTTATGGAAGAGCAGATTTTACCCCAAAGACAGGAATATTTGTCAACAAGGAAGTACGGGGTAGGAGAGAAGGAAGCGGGGGAAAACATGCTTCTCTTGAACACATGTCTGCTTTCTAATTTGCCTGACATAAATGTGGGTTGCTGGAGTGCACACCTTACATATGTTGGAATCTCTCACCACCTCTCTTTACATTCTTAAAGTTTTATGATTATTAAGCAGTTCTTACGTGCCAGCTACTTTGATAAGTGCTGTGACTTTCTTACCTGGTTTAAGTCTTACAATAGCACTAGAAGATAGGTACAGTTGTTATTTCCATTAGGAATCAAGACCAAGAGTGGTAAGGAGACTTTGCACCAAGTCACACACAAACATCCCCCTGCAGACTGAGGGTTTGAATCCTTTTCTGCTTGAATTTAGAAACTGAAGTCTAAACATTGTGCTCGGAAAACTCTCCTAAGTTAGTTTATTCCATGCATATTTCTGCTGGGAAGGCATGGGCAACCTCGGGCAATCAGCCCCAAGACAGTGATGAGTGGATTTAAGAGCCACCTATGGTGGGTGACTTAGCAGCTGGGCTCAGCTCGAATTTCAGGGAAGATAAAACTTCTTTCAATGTTTTTCAAATTCTTCTTTCCTGTAGTCTATTTTGATGCTGTCCTGCAGCTGTCCAAAGCTCACCCAAACTCACGTGAAGATTCTTTCTTTAAAAAAAATGACTATATTGAGACATAATTTGCATACCATACAATGCACCCATGAAAGTGGCCTTTTAGTAGATTTAGAGTTGTGTATTCATCATGACAATCAATTTTAGAACATTTTTGTTATTCCAAAAAAGAAATCACGCCCCTTAGCCATCACTCCCAATCTCCCTGTACTCATAGCACTAGGCAACCACTAATGTATTTTCTGTCTCTAGATTTGTCTATTCTGAACATTTCATAGAAACAGAATCATACAATATGCAGCTTTTTGCTTCTGACTTATTACGTGTAATGTGTTTTTTTTTTAAAGATTTTATTTATTTATTTGAGAGAGAGAGAGAGCATATGAGTGGGGAGAGGGGCCAAGGGAAAGGGAGAAGCAGGTTTCCTGATGAGAACAGAACCTGAAGGGGCTCAAGGGGGCTCACTCCCAAGACCCTGAGATCATGGCCTGAGCCAAAGTCAGACACTTAACCTGCTGAGCCACCCAGGTCTCCCTTCAGTATAATGTTGTTAAGGTTCATCCAAGTTGTAGCATATATCAGAACTTCAGATCTTTTTATGGCCAAGTAATATTCCACGGTCTGGATATGCCATATCGTATTTATCTATTCATCAGTTGATGGACACTTGGCCGTTTCCACTTTTTGGCTCTTATGAATAATGCTGTTGTGAATGTCTCTCAAAGTTTCTTATTCCATCTTTTCATTTCTTTACTCAGAACTTCTCCTTGCTCAAATCTAAGTTCAGAGACAGGAGAATATTAGAATGGTCTAATTATCAGAATTCACACTGAGGTGTAGATGACTCATGTACTACATGCATTTTAGGAGAGGAACGTTAGAACTCAAAGGGACTTCAAATTGGTGAAATAAATGCAGATGGTTCTTGTGAGAAATGAAGCCTTCCCTGTGCCCTTTTCTGACACTGGCTGCTGCCCTGTCACTGTTTGCTCCACATCCACAAAATTCCCAAAGAAGCAATGTAGCAGTCACTTCTGAAAAGCTGTTGATCCTTTTAACAGTTGTGTGGTTAGCCCTCTTTTCATTTTCTTCTCACATTATATTTTTCTTCTCTATAGTAATTTTCCTTGGGTAAATAAAAAGATTATTACTCTGTGTTTTGTCACTACTCACATTCACAGTATCTTCATAGTCTCTTCCTACTCCGTGACAACCACTTTCAATCTTCTAGCTCACTCCTTCTAGGATCATGATTCCAACAGTTTGATCCCACCCAGATTTCTAACGCATTGATCCTACTATCTTGTCACTGTCACTTCTTGATGTCCTTTTTTCCATCTTGACCAAGCTTTAATTCCATTTGCAATCAGTATAGTTACCCCCAATTTTCTTGCTTGTGCATCAGTGGTATTCCTTGCTTAAGCCACTAATTCTCTCTATTACACCGGTACACCAGGGAGTCTTGCTGAATCTCAGCAAGACTAGAGAAAAACAGACAACTGTGCCTGACTATGTAATTCGTTCAAATTTATTCCATTGTGAATTAGTGACTACCTTCAAGTGAGCCTCCCAAGTTTTATGCTTTATCCTTAATGCTGCCTGAAAATGATGATTCTCTATTCTCTTTCCCACATTTCTGGTTAATTTTTCTCACATCTCTCCTCAAACATCGAATACCTCCTCTGTCAGCCTTAATCACAGCTGAAAGACAATTCTCCATCTGCATCCATGCTTTCTTACCTACTATAAAAAAGGTCATTGACCCAACAATTCTTCCCTCTCTCTCCTGCTTCATCAATTTTTCACTTTCTTGGAACTCTAGTATCAATATGCAAATATACAATATACAAATATTCTATTTCCTATCTTAAAAAGAATAATGAAAACCAGAGCCTTCTACTCTCTCTACCATTCCTGCCAGTCACCATCCCATTGTTTGGTTTTCTTTTTTTTTTTTTTTTTTAATTTTTATTTATTTATGATAGAGAGAGAGAGAGAGAGAGAGAAGCAGAGACACAGGCACAGGGAGAAGCAGGCTCCATGCACCGGGAGCCCGACGTGGGATTTGATTCTGGGTCTCCAGGATCGCGCCCTGGGCCAAAGGCAGGCGCTAAACCGCTGCGCCACCCAGGTTCTTTTGCAGCAAAATTCTTTGAAGCACTTGCTTTTATCCACTGCCTTGTTGAAATCTCCACTAGAAAAGTTCATTTGTATCTCCAACAATATATCCAAAATATATCCATTTGCCTCCATCTCGGTTGATGGCAAAACCACCCTTTTAAGTGCTCAGAGCCAGATTCCTACAGTGATCCCTCATCTTTTCTTTCTCTCTTGCCTCACATCCAATTAGTCAGAAAATCTCATTTACTCTACCTTTAAACTGCATGCTTTATCTGATCAATTCTCATCATCTCCACCATTAGCACCCTGGTGAAAGCCCATGATTGTCTCTCCCTCCTAATTAGTCTCCTTGCTTCCATTCTTGCTCCTTACCATTTGTTTCAACAAGGATTGATCCTTGTAAAGCATAAATCAGATCATGTCAGGCCTCTGCGTAAAACTCTCAGTCTAAAAGCCAATATACTAACAGTGGCCTACAAATTCCTGTACGAACTGGGCCCCTTATTCCTCTCTGACCTCATTTTCTATTATATTTTCCCTCCCACTCAGACAAGCGCATGGTCTTTGCACAGGCCCACTTCCTGGAATTCTCTTCCCCTGGATACACATGAGACTAGCTCCCTCCCTGCTGTAAGCCTTTTTGAACATTACCTTCTCGATGAAGTACAGCAGGCCACCTTATTATTTATTTATTTATTTATTTATTTATTTATTTATTTATTTCACAGTTATTTTTATTTTTATTTTTTTTTTTTTTATTTTTTTATTTTTTTTTTATTTTTTTTTCACAGTTATTTTTAAAACCACAAAGACACTATGTTCTTCATATAAAAACATTAGTACAGGTAACTATACTTTCTAGAAAATGATTATATAGACCCTCTCAAAGAAAAATGCACACCATTATATGGTTCAGACAAGTTACTTGGGAAAAACACATCTGGACTGATTCCTAAAACATACCAGAAGACCATGGTGCATCTTTTGGTTCAAAGTATAGATTACTGTCATCAGTAGGGGCTCCTGCATTCTTACATATTTGGTAATACACATATAGACTGGCTTGTGACTTAACGCTCCATTGGTTCATCAGCCTTTTCTGCAGGTTCATCAGCAGGTTGAGCAGGCTGTGCCTTTCTCTGTGGTCTTTCTTCAAGACCTTCCAGGAATGGAGATACATCATCATCATCATAAATCGTAAACTCCAAGTCTTTACCAACAATTCCAATGGAAACATTCTTTGTAGTTAGGTCCTGTTCTGCAGGAAGTGTCTCTTGTAAGGCATGCAGACGATGTTTAACCAGTTCATTCAAATTGCACTCCATAAACCCAGACATATGTCTCTCTAAGTAAGTACCAGCTGATTGAGAACGGGCTCCAATGGACATGACTCTACAGTCAAAATAGTTGGCAGATGCACAGGTTTGGAAAATGTGAGGGCCCATATCATCATAACCAGCAATAAGTAGTCCAACACCATATGGTCTCTGGCCATACCATTGTGTTGGTATCTGGGTCTTGCTTCCAATTAGAGATACAAGATGAGACACAGCAAGAGGTCTGTCAAATACAAATCTGGAATCCAAACACTTCTGGTGCATAAAATTACATAACAGTCTAGCATCAGCAATAAGTCCCGCAATTGAGATACCAATATGGTTATCAACATGGAGAATTTTCTTCTGATGAGCTGCAAGCTCTGACTGTGCTCTCTTCAATGCAATCAACACTGCATGGGTTTTTGATTTCAGACCAACTGTGGCTGAACCTTGTTTGACAGCTTCCATTGCATATTCAATTTAATGAATCCTGCCCTGAGGGCTCCAAACAGTGACGTCATCGTCATACTGGTTGCCAAACATGGTTCAGGCGCAGTCCGGCTGCGGCCTCCCGCAGAAGTAGTGGCTTCAGGAGCATGGCCCAGGCCACTCTATTTAAAAGCACATAACATCTCCGCCCTGATCTTACCTGTTCTGTTTTTGCAAGATGTTTGCTACCTTCTAATACACTATATAATTTCTTTCTTTTTTTAATGATTATTTTTGTTGTTTGTTTCTTTCCACTAGAATGTAAGCTCTATGGAGTCTGGGATTTTTTTTTTTTTATCTACAGCCACTCAGTGCTGGCTCATAATAGGTGCTCAATAAATATTTGATCAATGAATTGATCTGAGAAATTGAGAAATGCATTCAGTATCATCTATTAAATTTATTGATCAAGTTGTTTTACTGTGTGAAATATCAATTTTCTTTGAAGGTCTGGTACTAGAATCATATATTAAATCTGATATATATATCATATATATGCTTTAAATATAAAAATATGCTTTATATATTAAATCTGATATATATCATATATATATGATATATATATGCTTTTATTTATTACCCCAACTGCTACCCTGTCATAAGGTTTTGTTGAAATGGTTAAGAGTTTACTCCAGAAAAATCTTTGTTTTAGCCTACATTATATTTAAAAGCAGCATTCTTTTGTTAACTAAGACCTAAAATCATGCATTTACTCTAAAGAGAGAAGTTTGAAGAGGTGGTATGAGCTTCATGCCTTGGAATTTGACATTGAAGACTCCCCGGAATCCTCCCAACTGCTGGAGACCTAGCTGAGAGCTAAGAATAGTGCAGAACGTAAACTTCTATAGTAGCAACTGTGAAAGGAATTTTTAGAAGCAGCATGAGACTATAGCATTGTCAGAGAGTTTGAGAAATGGCACTCTTTAATTGTCAAAAGTACATATTTTTAATTATGTATTTTACTATGCTAAATTCAAATGGAAAAGCTTGTAGGATCCTGCTTCCTGGTGTCATTAATTATCTCTCTTCATTCATGTCTTATTTAACATTATTATGAGGGAACATAGAGCAAAGGTCTATATTTGGCAAAAGACTTATGCTTCTTGCCACATTTTGTAGGAAGACCATCAGGGCTTCCCAGAAATGCATGGGGCAGTTTTATTTGACATTGGATTGTAACTTGTTGAATTCATTTTAGACTCAAGATCCTCATTTTTGCTTGCAAGCTTTCAGGGTGGGTTCTAGGAAAGTCTAGGAGAATCTGGGAAGTAGTATTGGTTTTGGTTTCCTTCTAACTGCCCTTCCAGCATTCTTCTGTCAGCTTTCAGCATCTTGATCCTTGTGTCCACCTTGGTCATGGGGAATCCCACAGAGCCCCCCCCCCCTTCTCAGGAAGTGCCTTTTGCCCTGGCTCAACCTGGCTCCTTCCCCTTCAGTGGAAACTTATTCTTAATTGGCTGAGGGCTGGCAGAAAAAAAATTAGTCTACATTTTTTCTTGTGAAATAAGGAAATTGGTCTAGATGATATCCGAGATCCCTTCCTGCTCTAAAATCTTGTGATTCTATGATTCTGTCTCTTTTCTGGGCAAAATGAAAACTACTGATTATATTTTCCTTGAGAAAATATAATATCTCCATCCTGTTTGTGGAAATATTCTTTTTGTTTTATTGATCTCTCTCTTTTTTGTATTCTCAGAAATATTATCTGGACTTAAAAAGAGTATGTTTCATAGAAGATAGGTCTGTCTCAGACCTAGTCTCTGGGGTTTCTATTCAAACACTTCCCTGGGACCTAGGGGCCGTTTGATGGCAGGGTGTCAGTGCATGTCCCCCTCTTGGTGAATGCATTGCTTTGCAGCCAGCTTTGCCATGTGCTGTTCCACTTTTGGGCTCAGCATGGATCACTGAGTCCTCGAGAGGACCATTTATTGAAAGGTAATATTACTGGCAAAATTATGGTTTGATAACCATGGTCCTTGCAGGCAGTCTTTGTCAGAGCATCCCACGGACAAGAAAGAAGTAAATGAGTGTTATTGTCCACCTTGCCACCCACAGGCCTCTGCTGAGATTAATTGTTGGCAAACTGTCCCTAAGATCCCTGGCTATAAAGCACTCTAGGGAACGCAAAAAGATTATAGTCCTTACCCTGATGGAAAGCTGAGCTAATTTTGCCTGGATCTGACCCTCTGGTTCCAGGGAATCTAGTTATTCCAATCCTGTCACTAAGATGACACACTCTAACAATGACATCGAAGAGTGTGATTAGCTGCTCCTCAGGTGCTGGCCCCCCAGCATTTCCTTTCGAGCTCACAGATATTTCCCTGGAATTTAAAACGCCTTCTGAAATGCAGGGCCTTCCATCCTTTGTCAATCATCCCTGCTTTGTAGCTGGTCAGTGGCTGGAGCCAGAGCAGGAGGACAGGCCATGTCAGTCATGTGAGTCTGCAGTGAGGCACAGGGCAGGAGCCACAGGGGAGAGGCTAGGACGACAGGTGCAGGCACCCAGGGCACAGACAGAACAAAGTTCTCCCAGCAAGGGGCTGGGGGAACCCAGGTGAACTACCTGCAGAGCAGGCTCATTAAGTTTCATATTATTTTCCAGAGCTTTCTTCTTTGCTTCTATGTGACTGGCTGACACTCACAGTCATGCTTGATTAGAGTATTACTTTCTTTGTTACCAAGGCAGTTTTATTACCAAAACTTGGTGAAATATTATAAAGAAAACTGTCATGATATGTCACTTAAAGAGGCCCAGTGAAGGGAAATAGATTCTTCAAAAGAGAAGTGATTTCTTTTCTTTCTTTCTTTCTTTCTTTCTTTCTTTCTTTTCTTTCTTTCTTTCTTTCTTTCTTTCTTTCTTTCTTTCTTTCTTTCTTTCTTCCTTCCTTCCTTCCTTCCTTCCTTCCTTCCTTCCTTCCTTCCTTTCTTTCTTTCTTTCTTTCTTTCTTTTTTTTTGATTTTAAAATTTATTTATTCATGAGAGATACAGGGAGAAAGGCAGAGACATAGGCAGAGAGAGAGGCAGGCTCCCTGTGGGGAGCTCAAAGCAGAACTCGATCCCAGGACCCCCAGGATAACAACCTGAGCCCAAGGCAGATGCTCAACCCCTGAGCCACCCAGGGGCCCCAAGAAGTGATGATTTAGATGAAGCTTTCTCGGTACTGATGCTGCTGTCTTCGTGATCCCGAAGGGATAGGGGACGCAGCAGGGGAAGAATTGGGAATACCAGTTTTAGTTAAACATTGGTGTCAGCACAGGGACAAAAGTGGGGATCCGCGGTTAATTAGACATGAAATGCTTGGGCAGTAGTCCTTTATGCAATAGCTCTCAAAGGGCCTGGCATTTCCTAGGGAGGAGAAGGACCTGAGAGTTATTTTAAAATTCTCCCTGCTTCCAAACAGTCAATCCTCAAGGAGTGCCCTTTGTTGAAGTCCTTCCTACCACCTTAGTTGGTGAGTGTTAAAAAAATAGGCTTGCTTCCAAGGCAGCATGTAGAGTAGAGCACGGTTGCCCTCAATGTTCACCTGCCCATATTTCTTTGAGGAGACTTGCCCTGCCCTAGGCCCTTTCATGCTTCTGAACGGCAGAGGTACTCTGCACTCTCTGACACTGTCTTCAGGACTTTGATGTACAACCGATGTGCGAAACGTGAGTGAAGTTTGGAAGACAGGACAAGGAAGGATTTGTATGTCACAGTATCAGCACGGAAAAAGCACATAGTATAGTGATCATACTTTATTCTTCCTGAAGTGATCCTGTCTCTCGTGCTACCCCACTGGAAATTTCCCCCTCTACAACCACTTGTCTTTTTAGTTTTTCTTCACTAAAGTTGCCTTGCCCTGACTTGCTTGCTCTATTATAAAAGACCTATTTATAACACATAGAGCTCAGTGAGGATTGGAAATCTTGACTCATCTCTTCTCACTTTTAATAACTACCTAGGCTGAAGATTTGCCTCTTGACAAAGTACTCTTGACGGTACTCAATTTTTGCTCTGGGAAAGGGAGAGTGACCAAATTTTATTTCTGTGGTACTAGTAAGAGCTAGAAATTATTTTGAAAACAACAATATGCTTAGCCCATATCTCTGAGATTCCCACCAGCTTGAGATGCATTCTCAAATGTAAAATACTAGTGATAATAACATTTAGGGAGAACTTGCTATGTAGCACATAGTGTATGTTCTTTACATATATTGACACACTCAATTTTTACTTTAGGATGAGTCCTATTATTAGCATCACCTCAAGGGAAAGGTTAAATTGTTAGTGATCTGGGTTCAGTGCATGGACCAGGAGTTAAAGGCGGGGAGGGGTGCCTGGGTGGAGTATCAGTCAGTGAAGTATCTGATTCTTGGTTTTGGCTCAGGGAATGATCTTAGGGTCTTGGGATCCAGCCCTGCAATGGGCTGTGTGCTCAGCATGAGTCTGCTTGAGATTCTCTCTCCCTCTCCTGCCCCTCCCTCAACTTATGCACCCAAGTGTGCTTTCTCGCTCAAATAAAAAAATAAAATCTAAAAAAAAATGTAGGGGAGATTGATTCTGAACAGCATGTGGTAGATGCCCCTTTGGACCAGCTGCCCTGGTAGGAGGTTGTTCTGGGGACAATGGCTAAGCATATGAGAATTACAGAAGAAAAGCATTGAAATGCAAGTGTAGGGAAACGCTGTGGTCATGACTGTCATCTGGTCCAGTATGGACGTCACTCCAGCAGTGGATAGTTGTTCAGCTGGTGCGGGAACTCTGACAGTGAGCCCAGCTATGATGCTAGTGGACTGATGTGCCTTTTTATTCTCTCATTTCCCCAACATTTGGGGGTTGGGAAATGACCCTTGAATTGAATTGTGAAAGCCCTTGGAATTCTCAGACAATTCAGGATTAGGATGGGCTGCCATTTTCAGGAGATGGATAGCAGACTTCCTGCTGGGGCCAATGCAGTTTCTAGCAACGAGCTGGAAAAGTAAAGGAGGTCTGACTGTATTTATACCAGAAGCTGGAAGAAGGTCTTACATCCCTGAATAGAGGTTACTATGGGTCATCACCTTGTCCAGAATTCTCCAGTTCCCGCTGCAGATGGTTAATACCTTCAATTCCTCTTACCAGTTTCCAGTGTTTTTCTAGCTGTTCTTCTGGGATTCAATATAGATCTTCTGTTGGATCTAAGAAGTCTCATTTCTGTTTCCTGCATATGCTGTGCTTCCTGACTTGAAGCTTTGCTCCTGATTTATTCTGTGGCCTTTGAAAGAAATATTTCTTCGCCTCCCACGATCCAAATTGTACTCTTCCTCCACTAAAACCCTGGGTGCCCTTCATGAAGCTTTTCTTTAGTGCCATGTATCTCTTCTTTCTTTAAATTCCTGTTGCATTTGCTATCTACATTGTTCCTTTGTTTCCATGAGAATAAAGTGCTAATTATCATGAATTACCTACTCTGTATATTTATATCTTTTCACCTTAACAAAGCTTTAAATTCAGAGAAGATGGGGCTTACAAGACTTATTATTTCTTTTGTTCTCTCCACAGGGCAACTTTGATCAAAGGAACAAAAACTATGCATTGAATCAGAAGACCTGAATTTCCATCCTGGCTCTGCCATTTCCTAATTATGACCTTAGGTGACTTTTTCAAGCCTTAGCTTCTTCATCTATAAAATGGAATTAATTATAGCTGTCTTCACACAGTTACTGTGAATATTAAACACCAAAAGATATGTGAAATTAAGGGTGCAAAGACCAAACACAAGTAAATTACTAAGAATATTTGCTCATAAAATCTTTTTTTTTTTTTTAAGATTTTACTTATTTATTCGTGAGACACACACACACACACACACACACACACACACACACACACACACAGAGGCAGAGGAGACACAGGCAGAGGGAGAAGTAGGCTCCCTGCAGGGAGCCCGTGGGACTTGATCCTGGGTCTCCAGGATCAGGCCCCGGGCTGAAGGCGGAGCTAAGGAGCTAAACCGGCCAGAGCCATCTGGGCTGCCCATAAAATCTTTTTTGAATGAATGACTATTACTACAACCACACATTTCTAAGCACAGGAATATATGCCATTTCAGTTGCCTTATTAGGGATGCCGGACTATCTCAGAACACTGGGACTTCATTTTAAACTTCCCCATTAAAACTTCTTTAAACTTCCTTTGAGGGATCCCTGGGTGACGCAGCGGTTTAGCGCCATCCTGGAGACCCAGAATCGAATCCCACGTCGGGCTGCCGGTGCATGGAGCCTGCTTCTCCCTCTGCCTGTGTCTCTGCCTCTCTCTCTCTCTCTCTCTCTCTCTCTGTGACTATCATAAATAAATAAAAAATTAAAAAAAAAACAACTTAAACTTCCTTTGAAGCATTATTTGCTTTCCTATGCAGCCTGGGCCTTGTCATTAATCGCATCAAAGATGTGATGTTTGTGTCATGTTTGAGTCCTTTCTCCTGCCTACCTCCTATATTTCTAATTTTGCTGTATTTGTTATCTATGGCTGTGTAACAAATCACTCCAAAATTTAGTGGCAGTGAAAATGGTAATAATAATTTATTATTTCTCATTGTTTTGTGGGTCAAGAGCTTAGGAGTATCTCACTATATTGTAGTCAGATGTCAGGTGTGGCTCCTGTGACCTGAGGCTTAACAGGGGTGGAAGATCCACTTTCAAGGTGGTTTACTCATATAGCTGTTAGCTAGGCACTTCAGTTTGTCTCCCCAGGCCTCCTCACATGGCTGTTTGAGTTTCCTCATGGAACTGTAGGGGAAGAAAAAAATCTTTTTTCCTTCTATCTTTCTAGGTTTTAACTGGAGCCCCTGTAACAAGAGACAGATTAACAAGAGAAAAACAGTTTATTAACATGTATATCTCATATACACATGGGAAAAATTGGGGGATGAGTAATCAAAGAGGTGGTTAGGGCTTAGGTTTAAATACCATCTTTAGCTGAAATAGAAGAAGAAGGGTTTGGGGGAGGTGAGTTATGGGAAAATGAATAGGAAAAGTATGATAAATAAGGGTAAAGTTTATTATGCAGACTTAAGTGGCTTCTCCATTGATAAAGAGTCTTTTGTGATTTAGAATAATCTTCCTGGTACAAATGGGGAGACATCTTTACAATGAAGATTTTCTTTATAAATCTAAATTTGCCTTGTGGAAAATCTAAAGGTAATTTCTACTCTATTTTCAGAGCTTCTCTGGTGTTTACTGTTTCTCAAAGTTAACTTGATGCCAAAGAGGCATGTTTTGAGGGTGGTGCATTCTGGTCTCCTCCTGTATGACACTTGGCTTCCTCCAGAGTAAATGAACTGAGAGAAGCTGAAATGCTTTTTATGACCTAGTCTTTGAAGTCATACACTGTCACTTCTGCCATTATTATACTAGTCACAACAGGAACAGATATGATTCAGTATGGGTGTGACAGGCTATGCAAGGCATGACTACGTGGAGGTGAGGATCATTAGCAGTCATCTTTGAGACCAGTTACCAATGGTTTATGTTTCTCCCATTTTAAAAATGTATTAATCTCCTTTCACAAGATCCCTGAATCTCATGCTATTAAAGTATCAGCTCAAAGTTCACAACTGCATCATTTAGGTCAGATCTGGGTACAGCTCCTTAATAAAGTTACTCAAGATCTGAAGACCTGTGAGCTAAGGAGACAAATATGCTGTCCCCTGAAGTGCCCAGTATCCAACAAGGGAAAGGCGTAGGATAATAGCAATTCACACTCTTCAAAAAGGAGAGAAAACAGGCATCACACAGTGGTCTGTGACTTGTGGCAATTCTACAGTCCAACTAGACACAAATTGCCAGTTCCTTGATCAGGAGTTGACTGACTACTGCTTGGGAAGGATTCTCCAAGGCTCTTGCCTCTGATCTCTGGGCTTCTGACTTTACCTTCTGAGTCTTCCTTTTTTTTTGTATGAAATGACTAGTATTTGCAGCTGAGTGGTTTTTTCAACGTGGTCCTAGCCCGTAGTGTTTGGGGATCCAAGGGTCTCTCATTTTGTACTGTCTCCGTCCCTTTAAGTCCAAGAAGATATAACCCTTTTTAAAGTTTCGTGAGTTTTTAATGAATTGATGTATAATCCAGTCTATTAGACCGAAGCTATATAAACACATTTTTCAAGATAGGCCCCTCTTTACCTTGATCTTCCTACAAGGTTACTGAGAAATGTCATCCAGAAAATAAAGAGTCATAGGGACAGACCAATGAGTGTTTATTTAAGGTTAAAGAATTGCATTCAAGAAGCACAGATTCAGGTAGATACCTAAGTAGTGCTCCTGCTTACAGGGTAAAAGCAAGGGGGTTTTGAGGAAAAGGAAGGAGGGTAGAGGGAACTATTTAAGTTAAGAGAAAAAACTGTTCTCTGTGTGTGTTTACAAGCTAGGTTACCCTGGGTTATACATCTACTGACTACTGATTCTATCTTCAGAAAGTCCACAACCATCAGTCTTGTGATCAGGATGTCCGTTCTGCTGACTTCTCAAACAATTGCTTAAAATAAGTGCCATTTTGCCTGGTCCAAAGGTTTTGGGCCAGTTCAAACAAAGGTGGATAAGGCAGTTTTTCTCTAGCAGCTTCTCCAAATTTATTTTAAAATGGCACCAATCGTCAATTTTTCACCAAGATGTTACCTTTAAGAGTTTTCGAGGGATTTTTGGTTAGAGGAGCAAATCTGTGCTTCTTAGTCTTAGACCTCAGAGGACCTTTTGTCTTATTTATCTAGGTATTGCCTGGTCCAGAAAGGTCTCAAGGCCTTAAGAAAGGACCTTATGGTGCCCCACGGGATTTGATCTTTGTCCTGAAGTCATTTCTTAATTTGAGAATCTTGGGAGGGCTGTGGATGAAAGAGTTTCATTTTTGAACTCGGCAAGTATTGGTTTCTTTATATTTAAAGGTTTTTCTTCAGCTCTTCTCTCCACTCACATTTTAATGTAAGGAGCAAAAAGAAGCCAGGTGGCACGTATAGCCACCTGCTGGAAATCTCTGTAGCTAGATCCTCTAGATCATTAGATACGTTTTCTCCTTTGCCCATTACTGCAGGCAACAGTACTAACATTTCTGCCACTACATAGCAAGGACATTCCTACAGCTTTCATTAACATTTCTCACACTTACTTTTTTTCTTTTTCTTTTAAGAACAGACTTTATTTTTTAGAGCAGTTTCACAGCAAGACTGTGCAGAAAGTAGAGTTCCTAGGTACCCCTGTCTCCACATGGGCATAGCTTCCCCACTATCAACATCTCCCACTCCAGTGGGATATTTTTTACAATTGATGGACCTACACTGACACATTATCATCCAAAATTCATTAGGATACATTAGGGTTCACTCTTGGTGTTGTATGTTCTATAGATTTTGTCAAACAAAACAAAAAAAACGAGACATATTGGCATGAATGCATATCCAGATCCTTCATGAGATGATGAAGACATGAGGGAAAGAATTTCAAATCTTGCCAACTTGGTGTAGCCATCTGGAGATTCCTTGGTTGTGGAGCTGTTTCATGATTGTGGCAGCTGATGTCAAGCCTATAAATGATGCAAATTCATGGGGAAAATCTTCATACTTTGAAAGAAATGATTTTCCTAACTTAAACTCCTGCGTAGGCAGGAATATTTGTTCTGACTGTACCTAAGATTCTCATCCATACTTGAGTCTCTTTTCTGACATTGAGTAAATTTAAAAAAATTTTTTAAAAGATTTTATTTATTCATGATAGACACACACACAGAGAGACAGAGAGAGGCAGAGACATAGGCAGAGGGAGAAGCAGGCTCCTTGTGGGGATCCCGATGTGGGACTCAATTCCAGGACCCCAGGATCACACCTTGAGCTGAAGGCAGATGCTCAACTGCTGAGACACTCAGGTGTCCCGGCATTGAGTAAATTCTGCTGTCAGTGAGCAAGAGGAAGTTTTTAGCAAAAGATACAGACAGTTTTAATAAACTTTAGAGTGGCTTCACTTGTTAATGAAAAGGATGGTAGTCTTAGGAGTCAGGAGTCAGGAGATAAGTTCTAGCTCCAGGTCTGCTATTAGTATGCTGGGACTATATATTTGAGCAAGTTTCTTAAATTATCTGTTCTCATTTTCTGGACTGTAAAATAAAGGGGATGGGTGAGATAATTCCAAAGGTACTAAATCTAAAATTCAATGACAATTTTAATGGGAAAACAGGTTTGTTAAGTAACGATTGATGTCTTTATTCTGAGAAATAATACAGAGCCATGTTAGAAATGAAAAAAATTGAAAAATAGATTGAAATGGCCTGTTGTGGCTCCAGAACTTTAATCAGAGTCTTACAGGACAAACTTAACTGCTAACTGGTGTTAGGTGAGTTAAACTTTTTGGGGAAGGTTGAGAGGGCTGATTGCACTCTGCATCCCATCTCTTTTTTTAGGTAATTTCCTCTCATGGGTCAATGTCAACAATCAGGCATATAGAAAGAAAGCCTTTGAGTTAAGGTTTCAATGCATAAGTGACTGTGGCAGGGTAAATTTAGGTGGCGGAATTTGATAAAGCATCTAGATTGTTTACTTATGAACTTCATCATATTAAAACTTAATTATAAATAGCTCTGAACAAATTTAATATTGAGTGTCCTCTATGAAGGCATCCTATTGGAATTTAGCTACATCACTTGATGATAACAGCATGAAACAATCTTTAACTAATTTTTTTTATTTAAAGGCATTGAAAATGTGGATTTTTAAAATGAAGTAAACCATGTTATGTAGTGTTTCTGGGAATGGATGATGAATTAAAAAATAGATAATTTTTTTCTTAAAGAGAAGTAAAGATTTATAAGCAAAATATAGATGAAAGTACCCTCTTCTTACTTCTATTATCTTTACTAGTAAGAAAGAGAAACCCATCCTTAACTAATAAGAAGGAGATCAATCCTTCTGAAAGAAGGGTGTAGATTTATAGGGCTTTTTTTTTTTTTTATATAGGGCTTTGATGAGATAGGTAGGCCAGTTCTTGAAAAACTATGAATAAAGGCTGTTTTTGATGCAATTCTTCTATCTCCTTTTATTCATTTCCAAACAGTTTAATAAGGATCTGTGAAGTGTAAAGAACCTATGTGCTGAAGCCTATTCTCAATCCTTTTGTGTTTTTCAGCTAGGATATAAAAATACATGTGATGAATTTTTAATAACAACATGACAAAATAATAAAAGAGCCCTGAAGTGAGTATGGTTCAAGAGGAGGAGATTTAAGGAGTCTTTAAAATTGTAATCATCCAGGGGTGCTTGGGTGTCTCAGTTGCTTGATTTGAGTGTCCGACTCTTGATTTCAGCTTAGATAATGATTTCAGGGTCATGATCTCAGGGTTGTGACATTGAACTCCTCTCCACTCCCTCCCACCCCGCATACAGCCCTGAATGGAAATACTCACCCAGTGGGTAGTCTGAATGTCCCTTTCTCTCCCCTTATCCATCTGCCCCTCCCCTGCTAAAATAAACAAACAAATAAATAATCTTTAAAAAGATCATAATCATCTAAGGGTGTGTGAATTTTTTTGTGTTTGTTTTAATTTTTAGAAAGGGAATGGTTCCAGCATAATATTGAATATATAGCATGATTTATTTATTTATTTATTTATTTATTTATTTATTTATTTTATAGCATGTTTTAGTTTTTTTCTCTAACTTTCCAAAAGTCTGTAGAGAAATATCATTATTTCTGTTATTTAAATTTAAAAAATGGATGACTGAGCCTCAGTGTTTAAATAATTTGTCCAAGATCAGAAACCTGGTGAGTGGTGATAAAGGGCTTCATCTGCAGGTCTACTAATCAGAAATCTCATCCGTAATACTTAATTGCCTCTGATTCCAGGTCTGGGAGAGTAGATTACTAGATGTAGCCCCTTAACTAAGAAACCTTTTCATTAATCTGGACCATTAGAAAGGTCCATTTTAATTTAAAAACTGCAAAGAATTTTTTGACTATCATGCTCCTCTCTGCTTTTTCCCCTGCTGTATCCTCATTCCTGACAAACAAGTGGAAAGGCATTTATAGAATTGTAGCCTTTGTAAAACCAAGTTGGCTGACTCAGGAAGCTATGACCCTAAAAACAGATCCTGTTGGAAGGAAAAACTATGCACAGTTCTACAGAGTGCCCTTGCCATGTCTTGATTAGTGGTTAAGATATGATCTTGAAGGACTGGCTACATGATTTCAGGGGTCAGTACAAAATGGAAATGAGAGACTCCTTGTTCAAAAATTATTAGGAATTTCAAGACAGAGATAGCAGAGCATTAAACCAAATGTGAAGCTTTTTAAGTGTGGAGCTCTGAGCATCTGCATAGGTTGCACCTGTGAAGTTCATCCTGGATCTTGAACTCAGAGAAGGAATTACCTCTCCTGGTTCTTTTTATTGATCTACATTGAAGATAGGTTGATATAAAGGTTATAGGTCATTCCCCATTAATAGAGTTGTGGAGTAAAGAGTAAAGATGACATTAAATTTAAGAAAATTTTAGTCTGCATGACAAGCTCTAGAATAGTCAAGTCTATAATTTTGTCCTTTTTTGGAGGAGGGCACAGACAAGAGTGGGAGAAATGTATTTTAATAAATGGAAAATGAGTCCATAATTAGCTCAGCTGTTCAGAAACTATGATTTCATGGACAGAGGAGGTAATAACAACATGAAAATACATTTTATTTATATTGACACTCTAGTATTTTTTTTTCCATGTTCTCTCTTTGGTGAGAGGACAAAGGATAGGCAGCACATAAATGACACAGTTGAGTAGTTAAAAACGCCTACTTATAAAGTCTTCTGACGTTCTGGAGCTATAGGCAAAACTAAAGAAATGAAAGAAATAGCCTTGCCTTTTGAAGAACTGACAAATTAGTTTACATTTCAGGAAACAGATTTAGAAAGATATCTAAGAAAGTATATGGCTGAAGTTGAAGAAGATTGAGGATGATATAAGAATAACTTCCTAATTTTTTAGGAATAATTTACCTAAAACAGGAGGTCAATGGAAAGAATGCCATATAAAATATATGACATACAAAAGAAGAGCTTCATTAGTAATTCTGAGGACCATTACTTAATTTTTCTTAAAATTAATAGCCTAATGCTCTTATATTTGAGATATATGATGCTTTAAAGTAGGACAAAAAAGTTACTCATTAGTATTTGCAGAATTCTGAATGAGCTTTGCAGAGAATTACCACATTCTTCATTTGAAATTAGTTTGTCTTTATGAATTAGCTACACTGGCTACAAATACCCTTGAGACAAAAACTACTTTGATCTGGTAATTTTTGTATGTAAGTAATACAACACTATTCACAGATGTTATTAGCTGAGAAATAATTGGTCTGAGACCCTCCAGTCACCAATAATTGTAGACATTTTTAGAGGAGCTTTTAACTAGCATGGTTTAAAAAAATTATGATAATAAACTATGAATGTTACCATCTAATTTATAGCTGAATTGGTTCAAGAATGATTTTAATTCTGTAGTCTATATTATAGTATTTTAAAAGGTCCCTGAAAGATAATTTTGCAGTTTCTCATAAAGTTAAGCATAGATTTACAATATGACCCAGCAATCACACTACTAGGTATTTTCTAACTGAGTTAAGACTTCTATTCAAACCCAAGCCTGCAGGTGAATGTCTATAAAAGCTGTATTCATAATCACTAAAAACTGATGTTTTTCAGCTAGAAAATGGATAAACTGTGGTATATCCATTCAGTGGTGCGCTCTTCAGCAATAAAAAGGAATGAACAGTTGATTTACCCAACAACATGATGAATTTTAAACACATTCTACTAAGTGAAAAAGGTAGATCCCATGGGCTATGTTTTGTATCATTCCGTTTTTATGACATTCTGGAAAAGGCAAAACTGCAGTGGCAGAAAAGATATCAGGGTTGCTAGGAGTTGGTGGATGGGGGCAGTAGTTGACTATAAGGGCGATATACAAGAAAAATTTAGGGTGATAGAACTATTCTGCATGCCATTGGGATGGTAGATGTATAACTTTATGTGTTTTTCAAAATCCATAGAACTGCACATCACATATAGTGAACTTTAACCTATGCAAGTTATAAAAATGTCCACCAGGATGGTAGAGATTCCCAAGGTGGAATGCAGACTTTAGCCAATGATTCTAACTATAGTACAAATGTACAACATAACACTAGTGTATGGGGGAAAAAAGCTAATATAAGTTGGAAAATGGGTTTTGGCTCAAAACTATTAAGAGTGAAGACAAAAGAAATGCATATACATACTATATTCCAGCTGGTGAATTTGTTTTTCATGGACGTATGGATTAACAATTACAAAACTGCTTTACATTTATGCTGAGATGAACAAATAAGTAAGTGGATAGCGGATGGTGGGTGCATTATTTCTCATTATTAGAGTGAGAGGTTAGAAGAGGGGAAGGCTAGAATGAATCCTGTGGTATTGGATTGGAGTTGAAAACATCAGTCTGAACTCACCTATGGCTTAACATATACCCAGATGGATTAATACAGAAAAAAAATTAGACATGTGTGTACATATAGGTCAATACCCATATATTACCCAGCTTTGTCCACTAAGAGTCTAAGGAGCAGTGGCATCCCAGAAGACACAAGCACCAAATACATCTTGGTTTCTAAATGTCATTTTGCTATACAAGCAACTTGGGGTCCTTGGATAAATGATTGATTGCTGGACTGGGCAGGGAAAACAGAAGATAAGCCTAGAGCATCTTGTAGTATCAAAAAGTAAGGACATGCTCAAAAAATAAGGAATTGAGTGTGACAAAGGGATAGGAGCTAAACTGAAGGAATGTGCATTGACCAAAGTAGAATAATTTGGGCCCCAAGATAAATAGCATAATATAGTATTATAAAATACAAAGTAAATATACATACATTAAAATTCATACACAAATTATTGGATAAAATAGTAAACAAGGGAGAAGAGACAAATCTTTCTAACAGAAGAATTCCAAATAATTTAGGTAGGTACTTCCCCATCCCCTTTTTGAATGTGGTTGGACTTACTGACTCACTTCTAAAGGAAAGAGTAAGGAATGAGAAAAATAATAACTTTATTGTAGAGAAACTGGCAAACCCTACTGTAACCATGTGATCAAGGTTAACACCACCAGTGTTGTCATGTTCACATCATACACCCTCGATATGATGTAGTGAGAAGGGTGCTTCACCTCTGTGGCATTCTTTCCAAAACCCCATAACTCCAGTCTAATCATGAGAAAAACATTGGACAAACCAATTCTGAGGATACTGTATAAAATGCATAATCAGTACTCCTTAAAACTCTAAAGGTCAGTACTCCTTAAAACTCTAAAGTGAGGAAAGACTGAGAAACTGTCAGAGACCAGAGGGCGCTAAACTGATACAGTGCTAAACTACATACAGTGTAGTGCCCTGGATTGGGTTCTGGAACAGAGAAAGAACACTCATGGGAGAATGAAATTGAAATCTGGGAAAGAGTCTAGAGTTTACTTCATAATAATGTACCCGCGTTGGCTTCTTAGTTTTGAGAAATGCCCCATGGCCAGATGATAACATTTAAAGGAAACTGAAACTGGGTAAAGGAAATACACTGGAACTTTCTGTACTATCTTCACTACTTGTCTCTAATTTTAAAGGTATTAAAACATAAAAAAAATTATTTAAAAAACAGCTCTGCTGCTAAAATCTTAATTGATTAGTAAATTGTTGAATTTATTCCAGAAACAGTTGCTGAAGCCTGTGGTCTCTAGTCACTGATAAAACGATGCACATGTCAGATGCTGTCCTGTCCTCCTGAACTTACAGTTTAGTAGTGGATAAAGACAATAGGGAAGTTCAAAACAATCTGATAAGCACTTTGAGAAAGTGCCAGAGGCTTAAAAAAATATTTTTTCTCCTATATTGAAATTAATAGACATGGCATGTTAACTAGATCCTAGAAGACAGAAAACGTATTAGGAAAAATAATATTGATTATTTTTTTATGTTTAGTAATTATATTTATATATTGATTAGGTTTTTATACTGGGTAATCTCTAAACTCTGAATGATTTTCCAAGTATTTCAAAGATTTTTATCAGAGAAATTTGGGGATATTCTTTATTATACTTTGTCCACCAAAGAATTCTTCTTATCAGGTGGAGCACTATTTCTTTTTTTTCACATTCAAAATGGCGAATCAAAGTATACATTCTTTAAAATATTTTCCAATTTTATTTTATTTATTTTTTTAAAGATTTTATTTATTTATTCATAGACACACACACACACACACACACACACACACACACACAGAGGCAGATACACAGGCAAAGGGAGAAGCAGGCTCCATGCAGGGAGCCGGACGCAGGACTCGATCCTGTGTCTCCAGGATCACACCCCGGGCTGCAAGCGGCACTAAACCACTGAGCCACCGGGGCTGCCCATTTTTCAATTTTAAAAGTCAGTGAGCTTCCTCAAATATGATACATTTTCTTAACTATTTATTAAATCAGTGAAAAAGGTTTACTTACTGATCGTATAAAAATAAACCTGGTCATGTTTTGCCTTCATCAAGATTCCCATTTCTTCAGTTTATCTGAAATAGAAAAATGTATCCCAAAGAAGAAAGATATTCTCACAGTGAAAAAAAACCCTCCATATATTCCCTAAAGCAGGCAGCATACCTCAAAAGAATGATCAACCTTATTACCTTTCTAAGAAGGCTGGGCCCTGAGTGGCCCCAAAGCACGTACACTGGCACCCCTAGCCAGCCAACCTTAGCTCTTCAAAACTTCAGGAATGGGTATTTTAAAAGAAAATGCTTTGTGTGTGTGTGATTTGCAATTTCTCTGTGCAAAGAAATTCATCTCAGTTTGAAGGAGCTTGTGGGGTTAAAAGTCAAGACTTACTTGGGAATGCTGGATGATAGACGTCCCATGTCTCTCTTTGGTTGAAAGGTAATCTCACAAAGAATTTATAGTCTATAGCTGCACATGGAGGCAGCTTTTCTGAGGGGCCCAAACTTGAATGTACTGCAAGTGGAGAGATTGGAGGAGTGAATAGGAAACATTATGGACAGTCCTGACATCTGCTCCTATAGTTACAGAGAAGTTTCAGAATCAGAGGCTGGAATTTGAAGCAAGAATGAGATGCCACAAGGAGGGAGTTCCCAAGAATGGGAAGGAAAGGGGAGGGACAGTGGCCACATTTCCTCTAAAGAAGGAGAGACAATAGAGATGGTATTTCTAATGGGGTAGGAGAACAAAAACAAAACAAATCAGAAAGCAAACCAAACCAAGCTATTTTTAGTGGAAACAAACATGTCATATATCACTCTTTTAAAATTAATCTCTTTGCTGGATTATTTCATTTAGGCTTCTATTTGACCTCCCTACCACCAATTTCTCTGTTTCAGTTTATTCTGCAAAGTACTTTCTAAATGACCTTCCTAAGGCATCTTAGTGACAATATAACCTTCATGGTGAAAAGTTTTCAATGACTTGTCATTGTCCCAGAAAGAAAATCCAAACACTTCAACTGGTTTTCTTTCTTTTTTAAAAGATTTTTTTTTTTTTTAATTCATGAGAGACGCACAGAGAAAGGCAGAGACATAGGCAGAGGGAGAAGCAGGCTCCCTGTGGGTAGCCCAATGCGACACTTGATTCCTTGATTCCAGGACTCCGGGATCGCACCCTGAGCCAAAGGCAGACACCCAACCAATGAGCCACTGAGGTGCCCCTCAACTTTGTTTTTTGAGTCTTTAGATCATTAAAGAAATCACAAAATTTCTCACAGAGGAAGACATAGACATGGCCAACATGCACATGAGAAAATGCTCTGCATCACTTGCCATCAGGGAAATACAAATCAAAACCACAATGAGATCCCACCTCACACCAGTGAGAATGGGGAAAATTAACAAGGCAGGAAACCACAAATGTTGGAGAGGATGCAGAGAAAGGGGAACCCTCTTACACTGTTGGTGGGAATGTGAACTGGTGCAGCCACTCTGGAAAACTGTGTGGAGGTTCCTCAAAGAGTTAAAAATAGACCTGCCCTACGACCCAGCAATTGCACTGTTGGGGATTTACCCCAAAGGTACAGATGCAATGAAACGCCGGGACACCTGCACCCCGGATGTTTATAGCAGCAATGTCCACAATAGCCAAACTGTGGAAGGAGCCTCAGTGTCCATCGAAAGATGAATGGATAAAGAAGATGTGATTTATGTATACAATGGAATATTCCTCAGCCATTAGAAACGACAAATACCCACCATTTGCTTCGACGTGGATGGAACTGGAGGGTATTATGCTGAGTGAAGTAAGTCAATTGGAGAAGGACAAACAGTGTATGTTCTCATTCATTTGGGGAATATAAATAATAGTGAAAGGGAATATAAGAGAAGGGAGAAGAAATGTGTGGGAAATATCAGAAAGGGAGACAGAACATAAAGACTCCTAACTCTGGGAAACGAACTAGAGGTGATGGAAGGGGAGGAGGGTGGGGGGTGGGGGTGAATGGGTGGCGGGCACTGAGGGGGGCGCTTGACGGGATGAGCACTGGGTGTTATTCTGTATGTTGGCAAATTGAACACCAATAAAAAATAAATTTATTATAAAAATTTTTCTTGGATATTGTTTTATTTCATCTGTAAAATGATATTGACATATAGAAGCTCAGATTATTTTAGTAGCTTAGGGCAGATATATAATCATTTTTTAAATGGTTCAAATCAAAAGCTTTTGCACAGCAAAGGAAACAGACAACAAAACCAAAAGACAACTGACAGAGTGGGAGAAGGTTTTTTCAAATGACCTATCAGATAAAGGGCTAGTATTCAAAATCTATAAAGAATTTATCAAACTCAACATGCAAAGAACTAATAATCCAATCAAGAAATGGGCAAAAGACATTTCTCCAAAGAAGACATACAAATGGCCAAAAAGTATATGAAAAAATGCTCCACATCATGCGGCATCAGGAAAATACAGATCAAAACCACAATAAGATACCACTCCACACCAGTCAGAATGGCTAAAGTTAACAGAACAGGAAATTACAAATTTTGGCAAGGGTGCAGAGAAAGGGGAACCCTCATACACTGTTGGTGGGAATGAAAGCTGATGCATCCAGTCTGGTAAACAGTATGGAGTTTCCTCAAAAAGTTGAAAATAGAGCTACTCTGTCACCCAGTAATTGCACTACTTTATTTACCCCAAAGATGCAAATGCAGTGATCCAAAGAGACATCTGCATCCTAATGTTTATAGCGGCAATGTTCACAATAGCCAAACTATTGAAAGAGCTCAGATGTCCATCAAGAGATGAATGGATAAAGAAAATGTAATACACACACACACACACACACACACACACACACACACACAATGGAATACTGCTCATCCATAAAAAAAAAAAAAAGAAATCTTGCCATTTGCAACAACATGGATGGAACTAGAGTATATTATGCTAAGTGAACTACTAAGTCAATCAGCAAAAGGCAATTATGTGATCTCACTAATTTGTGGAATTTGGAAAACAAAACAGAGGATCATAGCAGAAGGAGAAAAAAATAAAACAAGACAAAGTCAGAGGGGAAGACAAACCATAAGAGACTCCTAATCATAGGAAACAAACTGAGGGTCACTGGAGGGGAGGGAGGAAGGAAGAGGGGGTAACTGGGTGATGGACATTAAGGAGGCACCACTGGGTGTTATTTAAGACTGATGAATCAATGACCTCTACCTCTGAAACCAATAATACATTATATTGTTAATTAATTGAATTTAAAAAAAATTTAAAAATAGTAATTTGCTTTACCCATTATCTCTCTATCTCTGTCTCTGTCTCTCTCAGTAGAAGTAGTAGTAGTAGTTTGTATTTAGGGTGGATGTAAATACAGGGTCTGAATTATTCCAGTTTCCAATATTACATTGATTTATCTATACAAGTGGTTTTGGTTTTAGTTACCTTGATTGCAGCATGCAAAATAAACAAATCTAATATCCAAAAGAAAAATAATAAAAAAATAAATAAAAAATAAAAAAATAAAAAAAAAACAAAAGAAAAATAATCACATTTTTGCTATTTATTAGGACTTAGACCAATCCTGACAATATTAAAAAATGAGAATGCTTTTTTGTGCCTGCTATATATTTTCAGATTTAGTAAATAATTGCTTTAACTTAATCTTGTGATCTTCAAAAATCTTTCCAGAAAACCCCCTGATAGCTGCTTCCAGTAGGGTTAATTATAAAACAATTAGGTTCTAATGAGGCCTTTGCTTCCTAACCCTGTTTACCAGCACAGTTTCAACATCCTTCTATTGATATGAAACGTGTGGAAACGTCATTTTTTTCCCTTTCTTTTTAATCTTGATTCTGGAAACCCTGGTAGAATAGTTAAGGAGATTCTTAACAGCGAACAGGGAAGTCTTTTTTTCTCTTTTGGTTTTGATGGTACACAAATCAACTCGTTTCCTCTACCGAGCTGGGAATTCCGAAAAAGGAACCTGTTGGAAATATGCACATTCCTGCTCTTCCTGAGTCTTAGTTTCGTTAAGAAACTTTTTACTAAGAGGAGAAGGGAGGCAGGATTTACCAAACATGGTTGTTAATGAAGCTGAGAAACAACATAAAATTACTAGTCACCTGACGAACAATGTAAACACCGCTATTTACAGAAACAGCGTAACCCCAAGGAAGGGCTTTAAGTTCAACTCAGGTTGCCGCCAAAAGAAGGAGATCAGTGGTTGCCAAGTACCTACCGTGTGTCAGTCATGATGGGAGGCATCTTCCCCCCATACTTCATGTCATCTAATTCTTAGTGCAATCCCATGGCTGGGTAGTTTTTTTTAAATACAGATTATTAGAGATAAGGAAGTTGAGATTTAGGGAATTTTAATAACATGTTCAAGATCATGCATCTTTCTGGATTTCTGTGATGCAAAATTGCAATACAATTTCTGCTATAGCACACTGTCTTTGTTGGTGTTTTTACATACTTCAGAGTCCAGTCTCCTGCCTTTTGGGACTAGCCTAGTAATCTTGATTTGTTTTTCAAGAATGAAGGGGGGCGAGGTGACACCTGGGCAGCTCAGTCGGTTAAGCATCTACTTTGGCTCAGGTCATGATCTCCGGGTCCTGAGATGAGCCCTGAGTCTTCTTTGGGAATCCCGGCTCAGCGGGGAGTCTGCTTGTCCCTCTGTCCCTCCCCCACTGCTGTTTTTTTTTCTCTCTCTGAAATAAATAAATAAAATCTTTAAAAAAAGAAAGAATGAATGGGCTAATGAATTACTAATTGTAAAGTATTCTGGTACTTGTAGAGAACACACAGTTATTGAAAGGAAAATCATGACATTTTATAGTTATCTTCTCAGATTTTTTTGTTGTTTAAACAAACTCAGGATAACATAAGATGCTATCCATACTCTCTTTAATGGCATAAATTAATGGAAAGCAAATAGCCATTGCAAGCATTTCTGAGTATAGTTAACTCATGCTTCCCTGCTGCTAACTTTTCATAAACTTTTAGATTCAGGGGGATGTAAAAACCAAACTATTGTCTTATTAAATTCTTCTTTTGATAAGAATATGTAGGATTCAAATGGGTAAAATGCTGAAGTTCTATAAATACCTATCTGCTTCAGGAGAGTGTGCCTGTAGGATATAAAGTAAATAAAAAAGAACTTGCATTGCACAATGCTCTACCTAACAGGGCTGCAATTACGTACCATATAATAAACAATATATATATATATATATATAGAGGAAAGATCTGAAATAAATATGCCAAAAGGTGAATTGTTTGTCATGTGAAGGTGAAGAGCTTATAGGGCAATTCCATTTTATTAAAAAAAATATTTTTAGAATGTTTGGGTGGCTCAGTGAGCAGCTGCCTTTGGCTCAGTCATGACCCCGGGGTCCTGGGATCAGGTCCCGCATTAGGCTTCCTGCATGGAGCCTGCTTCTCCCTCTGCCTGTGTCTCTGCCTCTCTCTCTGTATCTCTCATGGATAAATAAATAAAATATATAAAACAATATTTTTCTGCATTTTCTAATTTTTTAAAATAAATTTTTTTTGGTAAATAGAAGAATGCAATGAATTTCATCTATATTTTAAAAAAGACATGTTCTTTTGAAAGCATGTCTGGTGGAGCGTGAGGGTGAGAATATACTCAAATGGAAACAATTTTGTTTGTAAGAGAATTCAGCTTTAAAGTGGAAGCCAGGCATTTGTCTCTCTGATGCCATGGCAACCAGAAGAAAACCGCAAAGTCCAACAATGGTATAAAAATGTGCCTCCAGAGTGGGTAAGAAGGAGGCAACCTTGGACCTCTTTTTTTGTTTCCACTTCCCCTAGAACAGAAGGCTGCATTGTGTTTTTTCTAGCTGACTATCGCTTTCCAGCTAGGCTGCTGCGATAGGAAAGAACAAACAATAGTAATAACCCTTTCCTCATGAAGTTTGGGCCGCTCCAAAAAATTGTGTGCTTTCTCCGTGCAGAAAAGTGTCATTTCTTTTGATTAAGTTTCTCTGCCTTCCCTGCCCTTGATATCCTCACATTCAATCACTTTTATGATGAAGTTTCTCCATCTGTTACACCTGTCACCCTCAGAATTCCCCTTGGTTTGCCCTCCTTTTTGAAGCTGTGGGGCTGGGTTGATCTTTTCTCTGTGGTCACTGTTTTCTTCATACCCAAGAGTTCTTTCTGTGGATCTCCTTTCTTAGACTTTAGTGTTTCTGTTGGTCTTCAGGGACTTGGATGTCTGATATTCTTTTTTTCTTTTGAAAAAAATTTTAACTTGGTTTTATCCTGCAAATAAATCAAATTCCTCCAGGCCATTAAAGATTGCTAGGGGTCCTCATTTTGGGAGGACAAATTCAAATATTTTGATGAAAGAGGTTGCCAACGGGATGCTTCCCCATTAGACAGGTGAGTAGTAATGCTGCAAAGCTTTTTCCTGTGGCCTGCATCATATTACCCTACTATCGTGACAGCAAGGGTCGAAACAGTAAGGATTGTTGACCTCTGTGTTGGATTTTACGATGAGATTTTGTGTGTTTGGGTTTAAAAACTTCAGTTAACTCAGAAGCATCCAGCAACCTGGGCAAGTGGCCCTCTAGTTTTATGCGTCAAACCAATGCTCTTCAAGTACTGCAAAGAAAAGGAATAGAGGAGACAATTTCCAGGGCAACCAGAAGAGTTACCTTGAAGAATTGCTGGTCTTCAGGGTGGCAGTCAGAGGTGCAGTCTCAGGAGTGAAGGATCCCACAGGACAGGGCTGCACTGTGACCCAGCATGACCCCTGGCATCAGAAATCACAGGAGAGTTGCACAGCTCTCTCCAACAGGCCCGGGTCCAGCTGGTCATTCTAAGAAACAGGTGGCCATGGTGTCTTTCCCAGGAGCATGATCCAACCAAGGAGAACGAAGATTCTGTAGCCATAAGGAAGCTAACTGTGGAGGATGGAGGACTGAGATCATTCATTTTCCTCTCCTCAGCTCTCATCAGAAAAGGTTACCTTAAATGAAATGGATTGATTCTAGCTCCTGTTCTGGACTAACTGGTGGTAGGGCCTGTAGAAAATCTCTTCATTTCTTTGACAATTTTTTTGTGGCCTGTACAAATTTCGTTTTTATTGAGTTGGCACTTGTGCAAAAAAAAAAAAAAAAAAAAAAGACTTCTTACAGTTGTAGGCCACAATAAAAAAGTTTATTAGTCTTTTAACTTCCTGTCACTTGGAGTCTAGTTGAGGACCATTTCAGTCCTGAACCATGTGCCAGCCTGGTTCAGGGTAGGTTGGTGGGGAAATATAAACTTGAGCATTTATAGAGTATTGTATAGTGTTTAAAAAACTTTCTCACATAGACTATCTCATGTGACCTTTCCTGGGAGTAAAACAAGATATCTAGACTGTTTTCAGTAATGAAGAGTCTCAAATTGGTTCAGGAATTCTTTTACAATATCCCTCTGGCAGTCTGGAGGAAGTACGGGCCTCAGTCCAAACCATAGTCTACAGTCTATGTAAAATGTTGCACACATTGAGGACTGAGAATGCTGATATGAGAGGGGAGTATTGAGGAGGAGACTTGGGAGGGACACACAATTCAGGTGTGCCTTAGAAAATTATAATCCAGATGGGGTCCAGCCCTTTCAAGTCTGATGGCAATGCTAGTGGGCTTTCTCGGCTTAGGTGAATTTGAATTAATCCAAGTCTTTATCAGAATGATACCAGGTTATTTTTCTTGTTAAGAGAGAAAAAAAATAGAATATGAAACTATGTGAAGAAATACAAGAGGTGAGCGGTCAGAGGCTGGAATAATTTCATTTGCTAAAATGATCTGGGGATGGGCACGTCTTCCATAATATAAATTTGCATGTAGCACAGGACCAATACTTAGCAGGTCCTCAGGAAATGTAAGATATGATAATAGACAATAAATTATGCATGATCCTCTTTTGTTTTTGTTTTTCCTTTTCTTTAATCAGGCTTAAATTCTGATTTCTATCTTATTTTTGGCTGCCAGATTATTCTGTCCTCTTACTTGGTTCTTGACATACTAGGTACTCAATAAAATCTGTTGAATGGCCAAATAGAGGAAGGAAGGTTGGCAGTGGTCTTCTGTATTCACTGCTGAGGCAATGTTAGTATTCTCCATTCCAGAGCAACTCAAACAGATTCACATTTATTAGCATCAAAATATCCATGATAAATTTAATGGTGTTAGTCAATCGATTTATTATCAAAATACCCAGCATGGCTTTTCTTTTCCTTCTCCTTTGTCTTTTCCTTTCTTCTTCATAGGTTTTCTTGTACAGTCAGAATAATTTAACTTTTTAAGTTAAATGGCTTTGAAAGCCATTTTATTTTAGTACTTTAGTATTGCCAAAGATAAAGCTGGGTACTAATTAAAGTGGTAAAGACAGATTTTGAGCTGTAATATATTATTGCAATAGGGAAATGAGTCCAGTAGGAGCTGGGACTCAACTTTGATTGTAAAGTGGTGACCTGGCATTTGAAAGGGAGAATGAGAGACTAGGGACAGGAGAGAGAGGGGCTCAGGAGAGCCGGGGAAATGGAAAATTATGAAAAGAGGGAAGGGAGAGTTGGTTCATGGGAAACCCATCTGGGTCTGCTAATTGGCACTTGCTCCTCTGTGATGGTTAATTTTATGTGTGAGATTGACTAGGCCACGGATTGCCCAGGACTGATTAAATATTATTTCTGCGAGTGTCTGCGAGGGTGTCCCCAGAAGAGATTAGCATTTGAATTGGTGAGTCCAGTAGAGCAGATGGCCATCCCCATTGTGGTGGGTATCGTCCAATCCACTGAGGTCCTGAAATGAACAAAAAGCCAGAGGAAGGTTGAATTTGCTCTCTGCCTGATTGGTTGAGTTGGGACGTTATTTTCTTCTGCTCCATGCAGAAGATTCTTAGGCTGTTAGTCTCTTGATTCTTAGGCTGTTAGTCTCCAGCTGAAATCCATACCATCAGCTCTCTAGCTCTCAGGCTCTTAGGCCTTTGAACAACACCAGGGGCTTTCCTGCATCTCCAGGTTGGAGATGGCAGATTGTAGGACTCCTCAGCCTCCACAATCATGAAAGACTATTCCTTATAAGTTATAATGATGATACATATCAATATTAAGTATAGCACATACCACAGAGTAAAGATTCAATAAATGTTTACTACAGCAGATATTATGTGTTGGCTGGCTCAGCCTCTCTTCCAATCTCCTTCTACTGTGCCTCTTAGCTTACTGTGTAAGCTAGAGGAACTGCATAGCCCAAGAATCCCTTGTAACTAAGGTGCCATATATGACTTAAGAGTCTTCCTCTCAGACACATTGGCTCAAGGCTCCACTTGGAACTGAAGGCGCAAGGCATCCATTTCACAGCAGAATGGAGTGGGTTTGTATTCTGTTGATTTAGCTAAACTTGAACTACATTTCTCAGAATTCCCTTCCCTGCATAATTCTGGGTGAGCATGGGCTATGTGATCTTGCCTGAGATTTGGAAGGTGGAAATGAAGTGTGTAAAGGCTTCTCTTATAGGACACCTCATTACTGAAGTGGAAAGCTTAGAAGCATTACATCAAAAGAAAGCTGGGGCAGAGGGCATCTTGCTATAATTCACACATAAGTTTGATGTGAGGGCCAATGTCTCATTGCACACTGGTTCCAGGATTTTGGGGAGTGTCAATTCAGAGTGGCAGCTGCTTAAACACTGGGTTGGGAGCAAGAGCTGGGAAATATTTTCTTGCTAAACATGAAAGTGAAAGCAAATATCTAGTTTGGAAGCTTTCAAAAGATAAGAAAAAGCAAACCAACAAACAAACAGGAAAAACAGTTACAAAGCCTGGCACCTCCTATTAGCTAAGTAGATGTAGCTTTCATGGCATATAAAGTCAAAACCAAATTCTACCTTCTATTTGTGGTCAGTTTTTGCCTTTCCAAATGTAGCTGAATGTTCTTATTATAGGGATATTTTGCTGAAGATTGTAAATTGGAATAGACTAAATTATAAGCTACTATTTTGAATTTAAGGCATTGTTATTTGAAAATTCTAAAAGCTATAATAATATTTTACATTCTGTGGGTTTTTTTTTTTCATCTAGCAGGATTTTAGGATTTTACACCATTTTTTAAATAACAGTATGGTCAGATCTCTCCTTAGATCTTCTTTCAATCAGAAAGTTGTTTCTTCTAGTGTATTCATTTCCCAGTAATATTAAACACTGAGAATGGAACAAAAATAGCATCTTTCCCTCCATAATCCCAGGGTTATGGAGCTTTGATTTTTGTCTGTATATGCTCCTATTGCATCCATGAAATTCTCTTAATACTTTATCCTGATGGGCATTGCTACCCAATACAGACTCTTTATTCCTGAATTGAAGTTGCCAATTTCCCAGTATGGAAACAGTGAAGTGGTCATGGAGTTGATGTCACCAACTCAGGAATGGGTGGGGCCAGCTCTCAGGATTAGGCGTGGGTCTTTAAGGAAAGGAACAGTCTTTAGTGTGTTTGGGAGTTCTCCGCACACTGTTTCAGGATGAGAGATTGAGATCTAACAGGGATCGAGTATTTATTACGCATTAGGCCTGGGCTACACATTTGGACCTTATGTCATTTTCTCATTACCACAATCTCGGAAGACTAGCGTTATGATGCATCATCATCTCTATTTCACTAAGAGGAAATTGATGTTCAGAGAGGTTAAGAACTTGCTAGAGGTTGTGTACTAACAAATGGTGGAGTCAGATTCGTGTCAGGGTGCTCTTTACCCTGCTGCTCCCTGAGAGAAGATGAAAGCCTCTTATTTCCTTTCCCCCTGTCCTTTAGCCCCATAGATATTTTTGGAGCAGGTTCTTGGTTTTGTGGGTTTTGCGATGGGAAAAAGGATTTAAAATTGTGTGTCTACTCCCACTCTGAGTTCTTGCAATTAAGTAAAATCTAAAATCACTAATAATGATTAGCTGAATAGGCTCAATAAATCAATTAACCCTTTAATGAAATTCTTACTCCTTTGTCCCTGATAAGCTTTCTGTAGCTTAAAATAATAGTACTCCAAATATACTTAAAAGAATTACCTGCTTATTAGGAGAGAAATTTCAAAAGTGATCTCTGCTTTTTGTTTGGAGAAGGAACTTGAGAAGCATCTGGGAGAATGGATCAAGACTGTGTGTGGCAGTGGGTTGGGTGGTAAGCACTTTGGAAGTTTTCTTTTTTTGAAACTAATTTGGAGTATGCAACATATTAGACGCTCAGACATTTATCTACTAAATAAACTAAAATATATTTCTTTTATCTCTGTTTTCCCCCAGCTCTTCTTCTCAAGAACTCTTCTATCTAGTAATGACTAGCAAATAAAAAAGTTTTAGCATGTACTTCTTTAGATTAATAAAATATAGTTTTTTTTTCAAAAAATGTGTTAAGTATGAATAAAAATGTTATCTATTTGCAAGATGCAGGATTCTCTTTATGTCTCTTAGATTAAACTTGCAATATTATGTTGTTTGGATTTCCTAAATCTCAATTTTTTCCTGATCGATCTGTTTCTGATAGAGATGCTTTAAAATCTCTCACTATCACTTTGTTTAGCTCTTTATTATTCTCTTTGTTTTAGCTTTATAAACTTGAGGCCAAATTATTAGATGCATATATATTTATTGTTGTAACAGTGGAAAGTTCCTTGTTTATTATTTAGTGCCCAACATTTCCTTATTATTTTTTCCCAAAACATTTACATTTACTCATTTGAAACATGAGCTTTCTTTTGATTAATAGTCTCATGATACAACTTTTCTAGCCCTTTATTTCCAAACTTTCTGTGTACTTTTATTGTTTAATCTATTTACATTTATTATAATTATTGGTATATTTGGACTTGTTTCTACTATCTTACTTGTGTTATCTGGTTATTACCCTTTCTCTTTGCTCCTTCTTGCTCTTTCGTTTAAAATGATAGTTTAAAAATTGTTTAAAATTAATTTATTTTTAAAATTCCAGTATAATTAACATATAATGTTATATTAGTTTCAGGTATACAATATAGTGATTCAACAATTATATACATTGCTCAGTGCTCATCATAAGTGTACTCTTTTTTTTTAAGATTTTATTTATTTATTCATGAGATACACAGAGAGAGAGGCAGAGACACACGCAGAGGGAGAAGCAGGCTCCATGCAGGGAGCCCGATGTGGGACTTGATCCTGGTGGGATCAGGCCCTGGGCCGAAGGCAATGCTAGACCGCTGAGCCACCCGGGCTGCCCTGACAAGTGTACTCTTAATCCTCTTCACCTATTTCACCCATCTGCCCCCTGGTAATCATTTGTTTGTTCTCTATAGTTAAGAGTCCGTGTTTTTGGTTTGGGTCCTTTTTCCTCTTTCTGTTTGTTTTGTTTCTTAAATCCCACGTATGAGTGAAATCATATGGTATTTGTCTTTCTCTGACTGACTTATTTTACTTAGCATTGTATCCTTGAGATCCATCCATGTTTTGCACATGGCAAGATTTCATTCTTTTTTATGGTTGAATAATATTCCATGGTATATGTGTGCCACATTGTCTTTCTAAAAAGATAACGTCTTTTCTAAAGACTAAAATGATAGAGTCTTACACATTCTCCCTTTTTTTGTTCCTATCCTGGTTTAGAAGCTAAAATTTATATGTACACATCCATACATATGCATATATATGTTTGTTTTGTATGCATTCATGATTATATACAACTCTACATGTAAGGCTATCTACACACATCTTTGCTTCTTGTCTACATTGAGTCTATATGGATTCTTATGTCTGAAAGTATTTTTATTTTTTTCATACTTTTGAAAGATAGCTTGGCTGAATATAGAATTTTAGGTTTAAACTTATTCTTCCTAAGGTTTTAGAAGCTATCATTCCATTATTTTCTGGCATCTATTGCCACCAATGCAAAATCTAATGACAATAAAAATACTTTAAAAATGTTGATAGTCGTAACTTTTTAGGTGATCTCTCTTTTTCTTTGGCAGTTCTTACAAGTTTTCTCTTTGCATATTAATATTGTGCTGATTTACTCTGATGTATCTCAATACAGATTTATCTTTGTTCATCCTATTTGTACTTAGAGGGCTCTCTTAATCAGTGCCCATAGCCTTCCTTGTAAACTATTTTATCCACTCTATCTTTGAATATTGCACGGGGATCCCTGGGTGGCTCAGTGGTTTAGCACCTGCCTTTGGTCCAGGGCCTGATTCTGGAGTCCTGGGATCAAGTCCCACATCAGGCTCCCGGCATTGAGCCTGCTTCTCCCTCCTCCTGTGTCTCTGCCTCTCTCTCTCTCTCTATGTCTATCATGAATAAATAAATAAATCTTTAAAAAAATGAATATTGCATTGGCACCATTGCCTTTAACATCCTTCCTGGAATTACTGTTAGAAGTTGGAGACACTTAATCTCTTCTTCCTGTCCTTTATCTACTTCTTCATGTTAAAAAAATTATTTCCATACTGCTTTTTGGAATTTTGGTGAATTTTTTAGTACTACTTTTATATTACACTTTACACTAATTTGTTAATTTTCTATGTTGAGTAGACTTTTGAATTTTTAAATCTTGATATTTTTCATTTCTCAGATTTTAATGCATTCATTCCATTTCTTGAACTTGTTTCAAAACTTCCCATTTTTAAAAATGGATGTTATTGCCTCAATGACCTCTTTGAGGACTTTATACATTTTCATTAATGTCTGTTTCTTCTACAGTAGATTTTTCTATTGGCATTTTGGGCCAGACCATTCTTTGTTCTGGGTTGTCCTGTGCACTGTAAGATGTGCAGTAGCACCCCTGGCTTCTATGTACAAGATGCCAGTAGCACCTCTACCCCTACCAGTTGAGACAATAATCAAAAATATCTCCAGCCATTGCCAAATGTCCCGATTGACAAAATCATCCCCAATTGAGGACCACTAATTCTGAGTGAATTTATGTTTTACTTTTTCTAAAGTTATTTTCTCAGTGTTAATTTTTTGCATGTGTTTTGGAATTGATGTACAGATTTATTGTCTCCTACCCTCTGCTGTCTAGTGCTTTTGCAGTCATTGTCTGTGGTTCCTTAGCCCCAAACACAGAACCAGGTCATAAGCTGATGGCTCAGGTTCCTGTCCCATGGTGATATTAAGGATATCATACATAGATTCTTAAACACTGTGTGGCTAGACTTGTGTCCTAGTTAAGAGTCTGTATATGTTTCCTTTGTCTCTTGGGGATCTAGCTTCCTACAAGCCATAGCATCACAGAGCTGTATGTAACAGCCTTTCTCAACTTATTTTCACAACGTGCTTTTATGCAGTGAAACTTGCTGCATTTCCCACCTTCTTTATTGTGTATAGGGACCAAACTCCTGGCTGCCACTGCCTGCACCTGTATCCAGAGTCTAGTAGACTCTCCAACTTACACTGCTGTCTGGCTCTGCTTCACAAAGATGCTTATCTTATTTGTAAGCATAGTTTTGTATTTCAATGTTGTCTTTCGTATATTATCTGTCAGTACAATGGTTAGGACAAGGGCTTTGCAATGATGAGGAGAGGCTCAAAGTATTAGATTAGAACTGTTAAACTATATTTTAAAATTCATGATTGCTGAAAATAATATAATTTTTGGTGGCTCTACTCCAGGATTTCTCCATTTCAGAACTCTTGGCATTTTGGGCCAGATAATTATTTGTTAGGGGAAGAGGGCTGTCTTGTGCTTTATAGGATGTCCAGAAGCATCCTTGGCTTCTGTTCGCTAGATGCCAGGAGCAACTCTGTCCCTCCCAGTTTGTGATGAGCAAAAATGTCTTCAGATCTTGCCAGATATACCTGGGGAGGGGGTGTATGCGGCAAAATTGCTCCCGGTTGAGAACTATTTCTCTTACCTATGAATATCTCCTCTTCTTCTGTCTAATTCCTGGTCATATAAAATCAATATGTGATTCTTTACATACATAAGGAAAATTTAAACTGATTTTTCATTTAATTTATCTTTTTGGAATATATACTGTTACAGGCCTGGATTTCTAATGCATTCAGTTAACAAAGGAGTCAAGATGATACTCTGGTTTTGATGTTAGTTGCTTCAGAGCATATAGTGACTTGGAGGGCATCAGAAGGACATAAATGGCAGTGTGCTTGAGCACTTGTCATTTGTCTTTGACCTTATTTTGTTCTAATTCCTCTGACAGGACTGCCTCTAAGATAGTTTCATTTAATAAATGCCACCTGCACTCAGCCCATTGTTGATAGGACAATTCTGTCAAATGATGGTTTTGGGGAGAAGACCTGAGGCAGAGTTGTATGAAAGGCTCTTCACTTCTCTTGCCAGCTCTGGCAAGGCTAGAAAAACAACTTGATTGTCACTGATCTTGCTCCTTAAGTTCTCTACTCATTCTCTCAGGAAGTCTAAGACAGGCTTTGTTTTGACATGTTAAGAGTTTCACTCTACTTGAAGAAGAACAGTTCTACTTCTACAGAAGAAGGACTAGGATGTAAGTCTGTGTGGTCCTAGTTGAAGTCTGAGAAGGTAGTAGAAACTTGCTACATTACTATAAGGAGGGAGCCATGATACAGAGTGCTCAGGGGATGCCTGGAGAGGACCAGCTCTTGCTGCTGGCAGAGATCAAGCAGGTTCAGCCTGCAGAAGTGGAGCCACGTTGGAGAGGCAAAAACAAAACAAAACAAAACAAAACAAAAAACAAAACAAAACAAAGCAAGCAAACAAACAAAAAAGCAAACCAAAAAAACCCCAAAGTGAGCATGTCTTCTCACAAAAGGCTCCAGGCCTTGGAACAGAAGCTGTTCTGTTTCTGTTGTCTCCGTCTTACAGAGGAAGCGCTTTCTAACAGACACTCACTGTTGGCCGTGTTTTGTTAGGCAAGTTATTTCCTCAAGGTCTGCAGTGTCTTGTTCCACTTGGGTATAAGATGGCTGTGTGAACTAAGGTGTGGTTTTGTGACCTTCAAGACTCACTGGTGATGAGTGCAATGTTGTTGTAGATTAGTCTGTTGCCAAGAAATACTTCCTTTCCTCATGAGTCTTTATTTTCCTAGCTTCATAGGGCCTCAAGCCCCAGAATGAAGGCATTTTTTTTAATCAAAAAGAGAGATAAAGAGAGAGGTAGAAAGAGAGAGAGGGAGAGAGGAACGACTTCTCTCTACCTGTGACTATTATGAATCTCAGAGGTGTAACACCTTGATGGCTTCTCCAAAGGGCGGTTTACTAGGATGAACACCACCTTGCCTTCACTTAGTTTTCTGACACCTCTTTCTCTAAACAAAGGTTCTGGTTTCCAAGTCACAGCTTCATGCATTTATGTAAGGTATGATTATGTGTTGGTGTAAAAGGACCTGGAATAAAACATTTAAATAAATAAAGTATTTGTTGAATGAATAACATATTACTAGATTGCCATGGCTCTGTTCAAATATGAAAGAAACATACCAGAAGCAATCTCTTTTGTTCTAAACTGTGTTTACCTACATTTGAACTTTTATCATAGCAGTTTTTAAAAAATCTTCTTTCATTAAAGAAATGTACATTTGAGACATTCGTTTACTAGATTGTAAGTTCTTAGAGAACAGGATTCATATTTTGTTCATCCCCCTTGCTCAACTTTGACAAAAGTTAGCCAGAGGTGGGCAAAAGAGTTTCCTAATAAATATTGGTTTTAATTTAATTTAAATATTGGAATTAATTTATTATTAAAAGGAAAAAGAAGAATCATGCACCCAATTCTGCTCAATTTCTCCATTATTTCCCCATCTTGCAATATTAATATAAGTACTTAGCTTTGAGGGGGGCAAGAATACATGAGAACACAATTCTAACACATCTTTATTTTCAATCTATGTTGAATATTTTCTGCCTATGTCTTGTCTTTAAGGCTAAGATAGACAGCAAATACTCCACTACTTGGCCTGGCCCTTTATATAACATAGACACACACAATTGCTTGAAAAAGCCTTTGCTGTGCCCCAGTGTTCACATTGTCTAAACCGGCAGGAAGTGGGTCTGCCAATATCACTGGTCCAGATGCTTCCATGAATTTTCTGTATGGAGCTCTGCTAGTCAGGGTTCACCCAGAGAAGCAGAGCCACCATGAATGTTATCAAATCAGAGATTTACCATAGGAATTAGACTAAAAAAACTGAGAGGAGCTGAGGGAGTGAACTTCATAAAGAAGTTGGAGGTTGAGAAAAGAGTGACCAATCCTTCCTCTTTTTTTTTTTAATTTAAAGATTTTATTTATTTATTCATGAGAGATACAGAGAGAGAGGCAGAGACACAGGCAGAGGGAGAAGTAAGCTCCTCGAGGGGAGCCTAATGTGGGACTTTATATCAGAACTCTGGGATCATCCCAGAGCCAAAGGCAGACGCTCAACCACTGAGCCACCCAGGAGTCCCCGAATTCTTCCTCTTAAAGCACTTTCACAGATGAGGAAGTGAAGGTGTGAGGAACATCTGAGAAGCTAAGCATGCCTGCCCACTGAAGCAGGAATCAGAACAGAAACTTGTCTGATGTCTGTGGAAAGCTGCTGGTAGGTACAGCTACTACTGCCTCTCTGGGTCTGTAGCCAAGCATCTAGTGGTAGGCATGAGGCTACCGTCGGTCCGCAGGGTTAGCAGAGGAAGAATTGATGGATGCATAGTGGAGCAGGACAAAGATGGGGTGGAGCCCGCTGGGCAACTCTGCCCCTCAGTATATCCCATTACAATGGCTTTCAGAGAGTAATGCCTACTGCCTTACTTCCACCTACTAAATCCCACACAAGTTTCTCTTTTGACCTTGGGCCACCCAGGGAAGAGGATTCCGGCAACTTTTGTTTCCAGGTTAGTGTTATTGATAATAGAATGATCCAGCACAATAGCACCATTCCACAATATGTGGAAAGGCACGTAGGGATACTCTCCCTCCAAGAGATGCCCAACATTCTCATGGTTTAGGGGAGATTGCAAAAACATCTGGTTACTGTGCATACTGATCATCTCGTGGTCCACTCAGATTCAGCCGTAGCTGATACGGTAGATTGCATTTTATAAAGGTGGCCATATAAATATGTTTATCCAGTTTCATGAGCTCTTCTTGAAATATGACTTTTACTTCCCTTACCAAGAAGTGAGTCTTAGGTCCTTAACTTGAATCTAGGTTCTGATCAAGTATGGCAGAGTGGATACTTTGTGATGTCTGAAGCTAGGTCATAAACAAGATACAGTCTTGCCTCTCTCTCTCTCTCTCTCTCTCTCCTCTCTCTGTGTGTGTCACGCTCTCTCAGGATGCTTGTCTATGGATCGCAGCCATCATGTTGTGAGGAAACCCAGGCCACTTGGGAAAGCCACATAATGGTGTTTTCTAGTCTCTGACTGGCGTTTTAGTCTCCCAGTTTAGGTGCAGACACCATGAGCATTGTGAATTCCTTATCCACAGAAACCCTGGGAGATGATAAATGGTTATTGTTGTTTTAAGTCACAAAGGTTTGGGGCAACTTTTTATGTAGCAATAGATAACAAGAACAGATGGGCTCTGGAAGGCTCCTCTTTTTCTGTTCCCCCAACTCCCCACCTTTCTTTTATAAACCTCTGCCATCATTCCTCGCTCTGTCCTGCCCCCACAAGCTATTTCCAAAGCCAATGGGACTCACTTTTGTTTTATTTCTAGGAAAACTAAGAAATAGCCCTGTAGTTGATAGATTGCAATACTGGAAGCCAACAGTCTTTTCTCAGTAATACTGAGCACCTTTCGCAACATAACTTTAATGATATTAGGTTAAGCAACATATCTCACTACTCCTATGAGGAAGGACAAAAGGAGAAAAAAGAAGAAAGACTCCTTTTCTGATACCACTTGGCAGAACAGAGATTATCACATAGCAGGCACTCAATAAATAGTTGTTGAATAAATAAATAAATTACTAAGACTTGGCCATTAAGAGAAGACCCATGGATCCATGGTGGGCTTTGCTGAAGTTTATGTCAAAGATAGACAAGGTATTGGGTAATCCAGGAGCTCTTCCCCACAGTAGAACAGTGTGAGAGGTCCAGATTGGGCCTAATCATAAGTAGGCAGGCCTGAAATATTTGCATCGGTTCTAAGACAGACTAAGGAATCTGTAAGGTCTTTGTGGGGACTTATGTAGGTGTTGTTCCTACACAACTCAGGGAATTTTCTTGATTGCCAATAACACAAGGTTATGTTGTAGATTCTGGGACTGCTCTGGACTATAGTGAGAAGCACTATAACTCCAAAGGCCTCAGCATCCATGTTCTTCACCAGTAGGGTCCTATAGCCCATTCACTATGAAAATCTTGTGACCAGATGAGTTTGGGTTCTCTTTAGGTAGATTTTGCTACTGTGGTTCTCCAAAGTATATTATTTAAGGATGGAAGTTTTAGGAATCTTAAACAATATGGGCTCTGACTGGTCTTTTTTTTTTTTTTTTTTCCCAGGGTTCAAGCATTGTCCTTTGTGGGTGATCATAATACAGCATGAGGTCTGGGTGAAGCTGGTCTAGATCTTGGTTCTGGGAGTCAGAAGGCCTGTGTTTTTAGCACTATTGCCTACCGTGTTGTTGAACAAACTACTTAGTTACTTCAAACTTCAGTTTCATTATCTTTCAAATGAGGCTAATAATGGCAACAGGGTTTATTGTGTTGATTAAATGCCATTATACACTATGTCATATATGACATTATACAATGTACTGCTTGCATAGTAAGCTCTTCATTAAATAGTAACTTTTTTTTTATCATTATAAGTGTATTCCTTGGCAAAAGATACTTCCTATTCAGTTGTCCTTTGAAAACATCAAAGCATTTCATTATGGTGCATTCAGTTTTCCTACTTCCTGACTTTCTCTACAAAGCAAAGTACTATCAATTCATCTTCTGAGGTCAACCTCCCTCATGAAGTATGTTCCCAACACTTCCATTTCACTCATATCTTTTCTTTCTTGGCATTCCTATCATCCATATTACTAAGAACTACATCATACTATTTAATTCATTACTAGTTTTTTATCTCGTGGCTCTGGTTGTGGACTTTCCTTCTTAACAGAATTTAAGTACCTCCAGAGCAAGGATCATGCCTTATGCCACATTTGTGCCATCTTGAGTATTTTAGGTGGTGCTGGGCAAAGAGCCTGTGCTCAATAAGCAACTGTTGAGTTTGCTTTTTATTTAGAAGGTGACTAAAATAATATTCTTCTGCTGGGATGTATCAAAAGGACATCTCATGAGATGTCACTGATAGCTCTGGACTAGGTCTAGAGAGATGATCCCTGGGCTTAACGAGGACCAAAAGGGATTCTGGCTACAATCAAATGTGTTCAAGATGTATAAGGAGACCAGTGAACATTCAGTAAAAGAATCTGGTTTAAACAAACCAAATTATCACATCCCCTCTGCTCTGTTCCTGCTTATACTGCTGGTCTAAAGCCAATGGTATGTGGTTGGAGAGGTGAGGAAGATTCAGATGTCTGACTGTACAGTATGTACCATTAACAGCGCTCTCCCTTTTCCAACAGCTCCCAGGTTTCTAGCAGGCCAAGGGCAGGGCCTGGTCTAGAATAGAAAGTTGACAGACAACAGAACACCGTGCCTGAGCAGGACTGAGAGAATGGAAAAACTGATCCACAGGAGGTCCACCCTGCCAACTCAGCGGCAGTTGGAGGAAGTGCTTTCAAAATATAATGTGTGGAGGCTGGCAGACCAGCACGGGAAGACCTGCCAAAGCTTGCAAGTTCCCTATCGGAGACAGGGTGGATTCCACATGGCTAAATCATAGCTTTTCAAAAGGTATGGTACCTCCTGTCTTCTGTATCACTGCCAATCTTCAGTATGGTCTGACTGACACTATTTAGGTGGATACCAAACACAAAAAAGCAGTTCAGGTGCACAGCTTGCAGGAGACCTGCTTACAGCTTACACTTCAAAAACTGTATCACGAGATACCCTACTTTATGCTAACTTTCCTATCCTCCGGGGACCCTGGTGCAAATGGTGACTCCATGAATGCAACTGGATCATAGAAACTAAGCACTTAAAGTTTCACAATACTTCTACTTGCTCCCATCACCAAACAGGTGAGTGGATTGTGGCAACATTTCTAGTGCCTTCTGCATTAGTTTCGTAGGTGACATACTCAATAACAGACCGGTAAATCATCACAGCTCACAGTGATCCTCCAGAAAAAAATAAGCCTCCTCTGGCATATTTTTTTTTTATTAATTAAGAAGAAATAAACCTGTTCAGCTAGATGACTTCATCCTTCTTCCAGTGACGGGGAGAAAATACAACAAAAGACTAACAAATGGAAAGATGATGCCAGTTTCCCTGAAGGAATTTCTGGGGGAGAGATGGGATAGTATTGTTGGAGGGACACGTTATGACCTGCTTGGAAGACATGAAATAAAATTGTGATTAATACTCACAGAGCAATTTCTTAACCTGAAGCCTACAATAGTTAGTTCAAAAGAAAACAAATTCATTGATACAAAGCAGAGACTATTGGCTTTCAGATGAGAGAGAACATGGAGCCATTGTGATTTGGAAATAGCCAACACATTCAGTTTATTCTGCTTGATTCATGAAAGTCTACCTTTCATAGTACCTCACTGACTATTCTACGGAAAAAAGGGAAAGGGCCTTCCTTTTATTTATACAGAATTTTATTCTGTAGGAACAGAAATATGCCTTCTCTCACCTCAGTTCTGTCAAACTACACAGAGGCTCCAGATGTAGAGCTGTCACCAAGTGATTAGAAAACCTTTATGGATAAACCTGAATGAGAAAAGGAGACCAATTTTTGATAATACAGTGGGACAGATTCCTTTTCTTCACCATTGGCTTTAGGTTTCACTGTCTTTCTAATGTCAGGTCTGTGATCAGAGGACACAGGAAACGTCTTTGTAAGGAAAATGCTACACTCTGACTTGTCACCTGTGTGGATCAAGTAAAGTGGCAGCAGCACAAGAGAAAATTCAGTCCTTTTCTGTGAACAGGAGACTTTGATAAACTCTTAGACAGCTAGAAGTGTTACCTTTTACTTAAGTTGCTTCTTAAATGAGCTGAGACACTTAGACCATTTCCTGCCAGCGGGGTGGCAGGAAAGCTGATACTTTACGGAGACTTGGATGGTTTTGAAATGATTTTTCAGAACTTGAGGAATTTGTATGAATGTCCTAAGTATCATTGCATGAATATTTGTGTCAGGAGTACTTTCTGAATTCAAATGGCCATATTGGCAAGTAGTTCAGGAGTAGAGTGAAAGTCCGTTTAGGAGTAGAGAGCAGATGGAATTAGGGCACAGAATTAATAATCCTGAAGTATCAGTGAACGACATAAGGAGAGACATGGAACCCTGAAGGAAAAAGACTTATTCTCCATGTCTGGAGAAAACCAGAACAAAACAAAACATTATGTCAAATTAAATTTCAGAGCAATTATAATTTAAATGTAAAAAAGCATAATGATAGTTGAAGATCTGAGGAAGAATTTCATAATCAAGGAATAAGACTTTCTAAAAATGACATCTAAAGCCAACATCTAAAGAAAAATTGAAAAAAAAATTTCAAGTTGGTTGCATGAAAATATTTTCATGGTAAAACCATGATAAGGGATGCCTGGGTGGCTCAGCGGTTGAGTGTCTGCCTTTGGCCCAGGGCGTGATCCTGGAGTCCCGGGATGGAGTCCCACATCGGGCTTCCGGCATGGAGCCTGCTTCTCCCTCTGCCTGTGTCTCTGCCTCTCAGTATCTCTCCTGAATAAATAAATAAAATCTTAAAAAAAAAAAAACCTTCTGTTACACAGTTACATTTAAAAGAAAAAAAAAAAAGAAGCATGATAAATAGAGGTGCCTGGGTGGCTCAGCTGGTTGTGTCTAACTCTTGGTTTCAGCTTAGGTCATGATCTCAGGGTCCTGAGACTGAGTCCCAGGTTGGGCTCCATGCTCAGCACAGAGTCTGCTTGAGATTCTCTGCCCCTCGCTCTCCATCTGCCCCTCCCCCTGCTCATTCAAGTAAATAAATAAATAAATCTATCCTTAAAAAAATAAAAGAAAGCACAGTAAACAAATTTGAATGACAAAAAGCACTAAGCTTTCTATATAAGAGGCATGATAAAGGAGGTATAAAGTCAATAAGGAAATAGTGGACACTTCTGGAGAAAAACAGAAGAAATGATACACATGGCCATTAAAAATATGAAATAAGGTATAACTCATCAATGATGAAATAAATGCAAATGAAAAGAATGCTTACCATTTTATCATGGAAAATATTTTAAGAATTTCTAATAACCAATTAGCAAACTGAGGCTAGTGACCCTCTCAGTACGCTGTAGGGGAATATACCTTGGTACAAATCAATGAAGAACTGAAGAACAAGCTTGCAACCATTGTTTCAAAATGTAAAATACATGTACTCCCCAGTCCCTATATTTCTACTTTGAGGAATTATTTAAGGATGTAATCACATGGAAGCAAAGACGTGTAAGTAAGATGCTCATGGCTACTTTATTTAAAATAACAACAAATGGAAACTACCTAATATTTCAAGGACTAATGATGACTGGTTTAAAAATTCAAAGCAAAACAATGGGCTACTTTAAACTATAACGTAAACATAAATTGATTCGTATGAAGACATGCCTATAATATATTTGGTGAGAAAAGAACATAAGACAGCACTGATCATATAATGTAATAATTTGACTGGGAGTGCTCAGGTTAAGTCCACAAGATTGAATAACATTTTTCCCAATGTTTTATTATGAAAATTTCAAACATACAGAGGAGTGAAAGAATAAGAAACATACATATATTTTTCACTTAGATTCAATAATTGCTAACATTTTGCCATACTTATTTCTCTTTTTCTCTGAACACACATACACACACACACACACACACACACAAACACACAAAACACCTGATTCATGGCTATTCTCTAATAATTTATTAGGGCTCAGATTCTTCCTGAAGAAGTGAAGACTTCTGTCCCTCTAAAGGCAACCCATTCCATTTTTGACTGTGTTCTCTAAGGAGGTTTTCCCCTAATTTACATTAAAATCTGCATTTTGGAGGGGATATTACAACTATAGTTCAGCTATCACTTTTTCTCAGGGAGGAGGGTGCTGAAATATAAACATTTAATCATTTAAGTTAAATCTGGAATATCTCAATTCTAGCTTTTATGTAACAAAAGTAGCAATAATAATATCTTTGGCAGATTTGCCGAAAAGGAAAGTCTGAGTAAGATTTTAGAAAGAGAAATCCCTATTAATCTGTCTTCCTTGCTCTGAGCCAGACGAGGGAAGGGAAAAAGCACCCCCTCAGATGTCTTCACCTAAGGATCAGCTTTCCCTTCTAGGCCATGGCCAGCCACCATGACACAAAAACTCTGTACTCTGGGACTTTTCCGATCTGTCAGGGAGGCAGACGCTAGATAAGAAGATGCTGACAGGGATCTTCTGGTGTCAATCCAAGCTCCTTATCCTGATCTCCTCATCTCCACTAAGCCTCCACTACCAACTGGGCAGGGCAGGGATTGTTCTTTTACCTCTCTGTCTTGCTTAGTAAAGCACCTCAGTGGAGATTATTGCAACCAACGTTCTTTTGTAACCAACCTAACCTTCTTAGAGTGTTAGTGTGTGTGTGTGTGTGTGAGAGAGAGAGAATTGGGGAGGGAGAGGGCTTTCAGGAAGTAGGGATACTGGATGACCTGTCCTACCTCCTACAGACTCCTCAGGCTTGGTCTTAGTCTCCTCCCTTGTCTCTTTCTCTAGTTCTTTAGTCCCCTTTTCCACTTTTCTCCTGCCTCCATGTCCATGCTATGTTCCTCTCCTCACTGGGACTTTCTCTGGAGATGTCTCCTCTGTTAAAAATGTCACTTGTCTCAATTCCTCCAGGAGTTGATAATTCACTTGTGAAAACAGATTTCCTTCTTCAAAGTTGTCTATTAGGTTCTCTCACAAACAATAACGTTCTTCCTAGTTCTGGCTTACCTCAAAATGTTCCAGTGGAGCAGAAGGTCCATAAACCTCTCTCAGCAATGGTGCTTGGACTCGTGGCTAGTGAATATTAAAGGTTTGGAGAGTGGTTCAGGCACCAGGTTGATTGCCAGATTTCCTGCTCATTATTATGAGTCTTTCCATGATAGTTTTAGGATGATCCTCCAGAGATTAGATTTTAAGTTAAAGTGAGTGTCAGTTCCACAGACTAGGATATAGTTCCAGTTTAAAATGGACATAGGTAGTGGAAGACATTCAGCTTTTATTCAAAGTTCTTTATAATCTTCGGTTGTTAAGGGTTGATACATTTGAGAAACTGGAAAATTGTCATCTCAATCTTTATCAGCTTATTTGTCATGATTTTCTTATACTGTTATGATACCTATACTCTCCTCTGTCTTCCAAAGAATGTCTGAATTTAGGATAAGGTCCAGAGATCCTTGTCAGTGTCATCATGTATTTAATTTATGGGTTATTCAAGGTTAGAATTAAGTACATGCTGAATTTTAGTTGAAATTTTCTACCAAAATATCAAAATGAAAAAATATAAAAGGCATTGGATCGTTGAAAAGGAAATGAAATAATAAAATTAGAGAATGTTTGTTAGATCTGCCAAAGTAGCAAATGAACCAATGCCTGGAAGATCCAAAGCTTTAAAAAGATTTATACTGCAATGTCATCTGGCAACTACAGAGTAGTAAATATGTACCAAAATATTTTAGTTAAAGGAACATACTAGAGTTATTAATGAATCACATCTAAAGTACATCAAAGCTAGAATAAAAAGTAATTTTAGACGTTATAGCCTTTATACTGTGTTTTTAAATGAATGGTTAAAAGATCATTTAATGCTGAGGCAGAATGATCATTTGACAATCTCTCAAGGCCTATTCTGGTATTTTGTTTCTAGAATTCTTACATATTATGTTTATATTTCTTGTAAATTGTATTAGTGACTGTCTCAGCACTAGACATTATATCCATATAATGCTGTGATAAAGATATCTCTATATGAACTAAAAAATGATCTGATTAGCAGAATATTTTAGCAAAAATATTTCACATTTATTGAAGAAGATAACCCTGGTTAGAATTAAAAACAAAACAAAACAGTGCTAGGTATTTAGCAGCAAGTTTGTGTTGAGCACCCACTGCATACACAACAGCACTTTACACATTGGGGAGAATGTAAAGATGTATCACAACTTCTGTTTCTACTATTGGTGGACAAATTGCATATGTGTGAGACACAAATAATCAGTTGTGAAAGATAATTAGTAACACAAGATAATGTATAATGAGTGGCAAGTGAAGGATGCTGCTAATAAGTATAGTAGTAGGAGCAGCAGATGGTTTTTGGTGTCGTGAAGATGATGGAACATTTTCCAGAGGAGGGAAACTGAGAACATTGGGGGGCGTTTTTACTGAGAATGGCTATGCTGATGTACCACAGATTTCCCAACTTAAAGAAACGAGAGAAAACATTTTAAAAATTAAATAAAAATTTTATTTGCTTACAGAACTTACTTGTTTAAATGAGGAGCCACCCAAAGCAGGCGACATGAATTTTGTCCAAATCAAGACCTTGGCTGCTTTGCCCTTTGTAAGGCAAGATGCTGTTGTAGGCTACTGTAACTAGATAGTACGTTGTAAATTACTCTTGGATTTCAAAATTGTCTGGTTGCATTTCTACATAGCTGCTGCATTTTCTCTAGGTGGTGTTGACTCAGTGATTTATATTCTTAATACACATTTCTTTTCTCTCTCTCTTTCTCTCTCTTTCTCTCTCTTTTTCAGGCACTTAACAAAGGCTGACCTCACTGGTTGAGTATTTCTTTGTAGAATTCTTGAACAGTGCTGCCCACACAAATCAAAATTCAGAAGAGTTTACAGAGGAAAGTTAAATATCCAGAATTTTAGGCATGTTCTATACAAATATTTGACTCTATGTAATCTTCACCTCGTATGTCTGATTGGTGTTTACAAAATTATATTAACATTTATTTTCTCCTCATTGCCGTTTATCAAACTGTTACAGATGTCAAGGTTTACGGTTTCCCCAATCAATATTGCCCAAACTGTCTTTTTATCAAGGAACTCTTCCAGGTAACAATGAACAATTTTCCAGGTAGCAAGGTCTTTTGAGATTGTAGATTTAAATCTTTAAGTTTTATTTCAGACTTCAGTAACTGTAATTCGGTTAAATAGTCCCAAGTAATTTCATCCAAATGAGTGGTCTCCAGGAGAGAGAAAGTATGTTTGTAAGCTAGGACTTTGTAAGAAAGTATGGAATAATTCTAAAAGTGCACCTCTGAGATACAAAAAATATACAAATGAGACAAAATAGATATATCTACTTGGAGACAAATACAAGGCAGAAATACTCTTCTAACATGGTGACTATTGGAACATCTATTTAGAGGTATTTTGGGAAGTGAATTGCTAGACTTAAATTCAGGGTGTGCCGGGTGGTGGAGAGAATTATCTACAGAATTCTCTTTCTGACTGATGGAAGACTTTTTGTATATGGAAAGGAATGGGATCTGGAGTTTGACAGACCTGGGCTCAGACCCAGTCTCTGTGCTTTAGGAGCAGATGAGCTTGAACATATTCCTTCATCTCTTGGTGCCTCTGTTTTTCCACCTGTAAAATGAAGGCAACACAACTCATCCATGAAGGAAGTTGTGAGTCTTTTACATCTGTGTAAAGAGCCCAGAATAAAACCCTAAAAATGTCAATACTCCTCTTCTCCCTTCCCCACATGGAGCAGATGCTCAATCTGACAACTTCATGATTAACCACTGTCTACACACTTCAAAAATCCTCAGATAGATTTAAAAATAAAAGAAATCCAGAGGAAAGATTTTCGCAAATCTGCACAGAGAGAAAGCCAAAGAAGTCAGGTGGGAAATGATTTTTAGTTCAAAAAGAAAGCTTGGATGGAAATGAAGGGAACTCAAGGTGGCACTGAAAGAACAGTGGGTTGATTGTTAGAATAATTAGTGGCAAAAGTTAAATGTCAGGTTGTTTCTGGGTCCCCAAATTACCACAATAAACCTGTGTGACCTTGCTTCCTGTGATGGCAGCTGGCTCTGGAGTGCAGTTATCTAAGTGTCCTAGAGACACGGCATGATACCACCTGTGCTACTTAGGATCCAGGGCACGAGGTGGGCTGGTGGGTCCATGAGGCTCATCAAGAGTGATTCTGTCTGGGAGTTAAGAAAGCTCTGGATGTTTTGAGGAGGCTGCCAATATAATCCTGGTTAGAGTGGAGTTTTGATATAAAATCTCTAAATGTATTTCCTCACCTGCTATCCCCTTCTTGGAAGTTTTGCTGTCAGGCATTTGTTTCTTTGGGTGAAGGTATTCTCATTTTCAAATGGTCTCTTTTGAAATGGGAGAATCTGCAAGAGGTTTTAATGCAATGAATTTTTGTCCTATTCCTTCACTTAGTCCCAGTAGGTGGTGGGGAATCAACTGGAACCTGAGCTTTGCTCCTTCCAGGACTGAGGCGTGCTGGATTGGTCTGGTGAGATGCCCGGGCAGTTCAGAGAACTGTTTATACAAGCTGAGCTTGTCTGGGTGGAAACTTCATCCTAAAAGCAGAAAGAGCCAGACCCCACGCTTGGCTGACTCATAAAGTCTTAGACATTGAAGAGGAAAAATGATTTTGAACATGAAAGTGTAGTGTTGGTCTTTTGACAGGGAAAGAGCATAAGTAAAAATAGAAACATCTCTTTCACTAAAAATGTAAATGGTGAAGTTTGAGAAATACCTGTGAGGATCCCCACCTTTAGAATTAACCCAAGTAGGAGAGAAGCGTTGTCCTCATCACTCCATAGATCACTTCGGAGGCTCTGGTTGTGAGTGGATCAGTGGCCTTGGCCTTAGGACATTCACAGACTTTGTCTAGGGGTAGAAATTCTATGTTAAGAGTTGGGGGAACCTGTGAGGTCTGTTCAGGCTGCAGGTGGAAAATGTATGTATATGATCAGACTTGGTATCATATACATAAGAAAAAAGAAAGCAAAGGCATAGATTTTAAAATTTGATTATATTTCTATACCCTGAGTGGTGGGGAGATGATTTGGTGAAACAGTATTTAAGAGTTAAAGCAGGGACGCCTGGGTGGCTTGGCAGTTGAGCATCTGCCTTCATCTCAGGGCGTGATCTCGGGTCTGGGGATCAAGTGCCATATCGGGCTCCCCGCAAGGAGCCTGCTTCTCCCTCTGTCTAGGTCTCTGCCTCTCTCTCTGTGTGTCTTACATGAATAAATAAATAAAATCTTTAAAAAAAAAAAGTTAAAACAGCTAGGGAAAGCGCACCCTCATTCTGTATAGATTAATTTTGGTCAAAGAATGACTTATTAATGAAAAAAATAGCTCATTAAAGTTGCAGAGAAAATCCTGATGGGAAAAATCTATTTAGGAACCTCTGTCAAAATCTTGTCAGAAAATCTTACCAAAAAGAAAACTAAATAAATAAAAGCATTTAGTGGATTCATGTACCTTGAGAGTGATATCTTTGCTCTAAGAGTTATTTGATTCAATTATATAATGAATGCAAATTTATTCCCTTTTAATTAGACTCTTTTAATTTTTGAAAATGAAGTCAGGTTTATACAAACGCCAAAGGCTTGGCGTTCTGTAAAGCTTATATTCTCATCATTGGCACTATCTGGTGGTGGTAATTTGAAGGGTGAGGTAAAATTCCTGGCTGGGATTTATGAAGTCAAAACAAGAATTACTTCAAACTGCTCAAGTGCTCAAATGATGTGACAAGGGTAGAAGAAAAATGGTAAGTTGCGTTAGTCATCAAGGTGTTAGTATTACTGAAAAAAGCTGAGAACAGGAGCCTAGGAGTCGGATCTGATGGGAAAGAGAAAGAAGGTAGCTAGAAGAAGTAGGAAGGACAGAGTGGGAATGGAGACTAGATGTGTGTGTTTGGGAACTTTGGGCAGAATGGGATAAGGCGGCTGGGAAGAGTGCTCCTGGGGGCAGGGAACCAGGGAGAGGAAGGTCACAGTGGTGGCACCTCCTTGGATACCCAGCTTGGACACACCCCTTAGAGACATACTCATGGTTTCCTAGGAAATTCATGTGGCAACTCTTTAAATAATGTCTTAAAAGTTAGTGTCCTACTTCTTAGAAACTCAAGCGCTTTACCAAACATTGCATGTAGCATTCAATTACAATGATTACATTTCCAAGAAACCAGGGCTGATTTCAAGAGTTTTGAAAATTGGTGACTTTAGTGATTCTCTCTCTCTTCCTCAATTCAATGCAACAAACATTAGTGAGCATTATTATGTGCCAGGCACCACGCTGTACCCTGCGCATAAGAAGATAATAAATCATTGCTTGAAGACAGATTTAGATGGATAGATGTGTGGGCAGGGCTTGGGTGGAGATAGATGATGGTATGGGGCTTCGTTGAAGAGAAAATATAAGTCAGATGAAGGAGAAAGAACATTTCAGACAGAATCATTGGATTCTTCAGGAAATGGTGATTTGATGGGATTTAGATACAGGGCATGGAAAGGACTCTAGCGAGAAAGTCAGTAAAATTTTGGCTATTATTTACTGAATATTTTCTTGTAGGTAATACTTGGTTAATGTCAGATTGCAATGCCTTAAATGTTATGCTAAAGATTTATCCTTTATTATTAGAGCAAGAAAAGAGCGATCCCCTGTGATAGAACTGTGAAGGAGGTCACAGGCTGTAGCCGTGTAATCATGGCTATGATCACTGAGTATTTTGCGTCAGGCATTGGGTTAACTACGTTAAACATGATCTCATTTATTAGGTCAGAGTTTATTATAGGATGAGATGTGGTAAGGGACTTGATTAGATTTTAGCGATGGGGAGAGAAAGGGGCAACAATTTATACGCTATGGGGAAAGCATTTTGGAACCTTTATTAAAGCACCTACTCTTTGCTGGGCTCTGGGATAGGTGCCAGAAGCCAGGTGTACGTGATGAGAGCTTACTACGTGCCAGTGCTGTGCAGGAGGGTGTCTTATTATTATCCTTATTATAGATGAGAAAATAAAAACACAGGAGAAATCAAATAACTTGTCCAAGGCAAGAAAGCTACCACGTGGGGTCTGATTCCCACTGTCTGGCTCCAGAGGTTTCATCCTTTAACTCGCCACATTATGCCCCACAGGTAGATAAGACTTCTGACCTCAAACATGTCATTGTTTAGGTGGGTAGAAGAACACAGAAGCAAATAACTAAAAAGCTCCAAGAGTATATAATTTTAGTACATAAAGTGCCATGTGTTATTTCCAGTTTGAGGCTATTCTGAATAAAACTGCAATAAATATTCATCCACAGGTTTTTATGCGCACATAAGTCTGCTTCTCTGGGTTAGATGCCTGAGTGCAATTGCTGTCGGATTGCATGGTAGCTATGCTTAGTTTCTGAAGAAACTGGTAAAATGTTTTCTAGAGTAGTTGTATCATTTTATATTCTAAGTAGCAAAGTGTGAACGAGCCAGCTTCCCTGTATCCTTGTTGCCTTTTGGTATTGTCACTATTTTTTTGTTTTAGTCATTCTGATAGGTGTGTGGTGATAAGTCATTGTCGTTTTAGTTTGCATTTCTCTAAAGGCTAGTGGTGTCCAACTTTTTGCATGTATTTATTTGTCATCTGTAGATCTTCTTTGGTGAAATGACTTTTCATCTTTTGCTTACTTCCTAATTGGATTTTCTTTCTGTTGAGTTTTGAGAATCCTGTATATATTCTGCTGACTAGATACCTGTCCTCTGTTGGATATGTGGTTTGCAAATATTTTCTTTTTTTTTTTTTTTGACTTTTTTGTAGTTTATTTATTCTTTTGATTCTATTTCTTGGGAGCACTGGTAATTTTTTTAAAATTTTATTTATTTATGATAGTCAGAGAGAGAGAGAGAGAGAGAGAGAGAGAGAGAGAGAGAGAGAGAGGCAGAGACATAGGCCGAGGGAGAAGCAGGCTCCATGCACCGGGAGCCTGATGTGGGATTCGATTCCGGGTCTCCAGGATCGCGCCCTGGGCCAAAGGCAGGCGCCAAACCGCTGCGCCACCCAGGGATCCCAGCACTGGTAATTTTTAATCAAATGTCAGACACTATAAATATTGTAGAAGTTTGGGTGATATTGTCTTTTTTTTTAATTTATTTTTTATTGGTGTTCAATTTACTAACATACAGAATAACCCCCAGTGCCCGTCACCCATTCACTCCCACCCCCCGCCCTCCTCCCCTTCTACCACCCCTAGTTCGTTTCCCAGAGTTAGCAGTCTTTACGTTCTGTCTCCTTTTCTGATATTTCCCACACATTTCTTCTCCCTTCCCTTATATTCCCTTTCACTATTATTTATATTCCCCAAATGAATGAGAACATACAATGTTTGTCCTTCTCCGACTGACTTACTTCACTCAGCATAATATTTTTTCTTTAGTCCATAGCTTACCTTAACAAAGTTCCACAAAACAAAAAGTTTAATTTTGATAAGGTCCAAATTACCAATTTTTTTGTTTGATACCATGCCTAAGAACTGTGTCCAGTCCTTGGTTCTGAAGAATTTCTCATATGTGCTCTTTTAAAAGTTTTATAGTTTTATGTGTTTCATTTAAGTCCATGATCTATTTTGTGCTAATTTTTGTATAAGGTAAGGCTTAGGTCAAGTTTCTTTTTTTTCTTTTCTTTCTTTTCTTCTTTTATCTTTTCTTTCACCTATGGATGTCCACTTGCTTTGGCATAATTTATTGAAAAGACAATCTTTCCTCCATGGAATTGTTTTTCTATTTTTGTCAAAAATCAGTTGGGCATAATTGTGTACATCTGTTTTTTGGTTCTCTATTATGTTTCATTGATCTGTGTGCTTATCCCTCCAACATTACCACACAGTCTTGATTACTACAGTTATGTTATAAGTCTTCAATTCAGGTAGACTGATTACTCCCACCTTATTATTTATTTAAAGATTTATTTATTTGATGAGAGAGAGAGAGAGAGAGAATGTACAAGTGAGGGGAGGGGCAGAGGGAGAGGGAAAGAAGCCAACTCCCTGCTGAGCATGGAGCCAGACCTACTGGGGGCTCCATCCATGACACTGAGATCATGATCTGGGCTGAAACCAAGAGTTGGGTGCTCTACTGACTGAGCCAAACCTATTTTTTAGAAGTTGTAAACTATTCTAGTTTCTTTGTCTTTCCATATAAATCTTGGAGAAGTTTTGTCTATATCTATAAGAAGTCTTACTTAAGTTTGATAAGAATTGTGTTAAATCTTGTATATCAATTTGAGGAGAAGTAACACCATTTTATGTTGGTGTTCCAATCTGTGAATATGTTATTTCTCTTAATTTATTAGATCTTATTTGATTTCTTTCATAAGTGTTTTATACTTTTCAACATGTAAGTCTTGTCCTTGTTCTGTTAGATTTACATCTGGTGTTTTATTTTCTTGAGCAGTTGTAAACGGTGCTGCCTTTTCAATTTCAGCATTTATATGTTCATTGATAGGATATAGAAATATAATTGATTTTTGTATATTTATGTCCTGTGACCTTGCTGAGCTCATTTATCAGTATTAGGAAGTACTAGAGGTTTTTTTGTAGATTCCTTAGGACTTTCTACATAGACAATCATGTCATCTGAAAATAGAAGCAGTTTCATTTTTTCCTTTCCAATCTCGATGCCTTTCCCCCTCCTTTTTTCCTTATTGTACTGACTAGAACTTCCAGAATTACAGTGGTGAGAGGGGTGTCATTGCCTTGTTCTTGATCTAGGTGGTGGTGGTAATGGAGGTGTGTGCATTCAGTCTTTCATCATTATCTGTAGTTTTTGGTAGATTTTAAAAATCAAACTGAGGAAGTTCCACTCTATTCCTAGTTTTCTGAGGGTTTTTAAAAATCATGAATGAATAGTGATTTTTTATCAAATGCTTTTTCTGCATCAATTGATATGATCAAATGTTTTCTTTGGCTTGTTAACATGATGGGTTACATTAATTGATTTTAAAATATCAAACCAGCCTTTCATCCTCAGAATGAACCTCACTTGGTCATGATTCTTTTTGTATTTTATTGAATTCTATTGAGTAATATTTTATTAAGGATTTGTGTATCTATGCTCATAAGAATGTTGGTCTGTAGTTTTATTTTTTCTAATGTCTTTGTCAGATAATGTTAACTTCACAAAAATATTAGCTTTTCCTTATTCTATATTTCAGAAGAGATTGTGCAGAACTAGTGTTTGTTTTTTAAAGTTTGGTAGAATTCTTTAGGGAAACCACCTCCACCTTGACATTTCTTTTTTTGATAGTTTTAAGTTGGTGAATTCAATTTCTTCAATAATTATAGGTATATTCAAAATTATCTTTTCACATACTTTAATTGTGGTAGCTTGAGGAATTGGCTCATTTTATCTACTTTGTCACATTTATATATGTAGGATTATTCAGTTTCCCCCCATTTGCCTTGTGGTGTCTGCAGGATCTGTAGTAAAGTCCTGTATCATTACTGTTATTAGTGATGTATGTCTTTTCTCTTTGCACTTTGTTAGTGAGGCTTGCTAGATGAAGCTTGTCAATTTTATTGATCTTTGGAAAAACAACTCTTTGCTTCATTGATTTCCCCCTGTTTTTCTGTTTTTAATTTCAATGATTTCTGCTCTTATCTTTCCTATTTCATTCTGTCTGCTTACTTTTGGGTTCAGTTTGCTCTTTTTTTTTCTAGGTTTTTGAAGTGGGAGATTAGATTATTGATGTCACACTTTTTTTCTTTTCGAATATATGCATTTTATACTGTAAAGTTTCCACTTAATCCTCTTTTATCTGTGGCCCACAGATTTTGATATGTTGTATTTCTGTTTTCATTTAGTTCAATGAAATTTTCTTGCAGTTCAGGACTTCGTCTTTTGTCTATGAATTGTGTTGTTTCTGAGTTTGTATATTTTCCTGTTGTGTTTCTCTTATTGGTTTCTAATTTGATGTAGTTGGAGAATACACCCTGGATGATTTCAATTTTTAAAAATTTGTTGAGATTTTTTTGACACTTCTGATACCAAATAGGTGGGTTCCCTGTACTACAACCCCCCAACACCACCAATTTTCCACCTTTCTAGACATCAGCTGGGTATCCTATAATTTAATCCAGTTCTGACAGTAACTAGTCAGAGTTAGTGTCAGACTCCACAGGCTGAAGGGCTCAGTCCCACAAGAGTGTCCTTGCTTCGGACATTAGTTGTAAGTAATGGGTACCCAGGGTACCCATAGTTTGATTCAACTTGGCTACAAAGTTGAGGTTTGCCACAAACCTCCCTCAGGTTTGATATTTTGCTGAAACAGCTAGAAAATTCAAGGAAACATTTATTTACACTTTCTAGTTTATTATATACAAATCAATAGCCAAATGAAGAGGAATAAGGAGCAAGGTCCAGAAAAGTCCTGAGCACAGATTCTTCTGTCTCTATAAGTTGATGTGTACCACCCTTTTGGCATGTAGATGTTTTCACCAACCTGGAAACTCCCTGTACCCTGCAGTATAGGAATTTTTGTGGAAATTGCATCATGTGGGCATGATTAATTACTAACTCAATCTCCAGACCTTCTTCCCTCTTTAGAGAATGGGGGTGGGGCTGCAAGCTCCAAGCTGTCTTTTTTTTCCCTAAAGATTTATTTTTTATTTGAGAGAGCACATGTGAGAAAACATGGGGAGGGGCAGAGGGAGAGGAAAAGGGACTAAATCTCAAGAAGACTCCCTGCTGACCAAGGAGTCCAATGCAGGACTCAGTCTCATGACCTTGAGATCATGACCTGAGCTGAAATGAAGAGTCAGACACTTAACCAACTGAGCCACCCAAGCACCCCAGAAATTTCCAAACTCTTAATCATGACTTGGTCTTTCTGATGATCAGCCCCCATCCTATCCAGGAGCCCACTAAAAGTTATCTCATTTGAACAAAAGAAATGAAGGGGAAATCAAGACATTCTCAGATGAAGGAAAACTAAGAGAATTATCTGTCATTAATAGACACTCTAAAAGAATGGCATTACCATTATTTTTTTATTACCCAGGAAATTCTAAAGGACTTAGGACTTAGGAGCCCCATGTCAGAACTGGAGTAAAAACTCAAATATTAGAAAAAAAATGATGCTCCTAACATCTGTATCACTTAGGAAATTGCAAGAATTTTAGGGGCTTTGTGTCAGGAACCAGGGGCAGAGACTAAATATATATTTCCTCTAATGTCACACTTACCTATATGATGTTATTTGAAGTAAATATGCTGATAATGAGGTTTATAGACTTGAGATAAGAAGGAAAAAAGAAAATGACAATGGTTTGAATTAATCACCATAGTATATATTAAAAAGAGACAAAATAAAAGAAAGCTGGGGACCCCCTTTGGTTCAGAATCATAAATTTTTGGTTGCAAAAATCTACAGAGTTTTTTCCATTTTATGCTCCCTCACACCCACCTCACCCCACCTCCATTTTCTTACTTTCAGAGAGGCAAGAACAGACTCAGGTTCACATAATCATGAGTGGTGAAAGTTGACTAAAATTTAGATCTGTCTCTAACGTCTATGCTAAAGTCTATGTAGATTAAGGAACTGCAAGGTTGGTGTTTGATATGTGTCTCCCTAGAGGCCAACTTAGGCAGAATTTAGGAGGAAAAGGATGCTATGGTTGTAGATGTGAACATTAGGGGAGATAGAGAAAAAGAAATGAAATCAGAGGATATTTTTACTAACCTGTATTGCCATTTGCTGATTTTTCTGTGCCAAGGATTTATTTCCTTTCTAATGAAAATGCTACTTACATCGTAGGATTTTTGTAAGGATAATGTAGCATAATAACTGTAAGGCATTTAGGGTAGTGTACACTCATAAATGTTCACATTTAATATTATTTAATATCTTCGAACAGGATTGCTAAATAAAAGGAAGCCAAATTAGAATCATAGTAAATGAGTATTTTCCAATAAGTGGAACTCCTTAAAGTGAAACTGGAAACAACATATTTGCATTCACTTTTGTATGCATTAAACCTCTGGAAGAATACTGTATTTTTTTTTTAAAATTTTTATTATTCATGATAGTCACACAGAGAGAGAGAGAGAGAGAGGCAGAGACATAGGCAGAGGGAGAAGCAGGCTCCATGCACCGGGAGCCTGACGTGGGATTCGATCCCGGGTTTCCAGGATCGCGCCCTGGGTCAGAGGCAGGCGCTAAACCGCTGCGCCACCCAGGGATCCCCCTCTGGAAGAATAAATGGGATGTTTATAATGATAGTTCTTTGTTTCAGGGTGGGGAAGAGTGGTGCTGCTGATATGGTTGTAGAACTAGGCGGGTGGGTTGGAGGGAGGCTTTGTAGTATTATTATTTTATAATTTAAAATATCTGATCCCTGTGAATATATTAATTGTCCACTTTCTTTAAAGGAAAAAAAGTAGAATTGGCAATCTCAAGAATTTACCCATTCCTTTCTCCAGAAGTGTTTGGCTTGAGGGTTAACCAGGAAAGTGTAGAGAGAGATATTCCTTCCATGAGTGGGAGGCAGAATTTGATGGCCTGTATTGTCCTTGTGGGGTGATTCCTAAAATGGAAGTAGATTCTCTATTCTCTAGCCTTTATTCAAGAAATATACCCTAAGTACATGCTGTAGTGAGTCTGCTTATCTAGTGAAATCTGAGAAATACTGCTGCTAATTGCATGCTTTGTCTATCTTTCATGTTGACTATATCACCTTTGTCAACTAAGAAGGCTTTGCATTAGAGGAGAGATTCTGCTACACCTAAAATCACAAAACTAACACTGAAAACATGTCCTACCAATGTCTAAATGCCGGTATAATCCCTTGATTGATGGGAGCAGAGTGACCTATTGACCCACATTGACATTATCCAAGGGCCAGGGGTATCAGTCAGTTATTTCATAAAGGAGACAGAGTGCCCAATATCCTTGTTCATCTAATAGTTCCATGCTTATGTGTAGAAAGAATCTGAACTGGGCTGCTTATCTTCCTTAGCTTGACTTTAGTTCCGACTCACGAACCCTGTTTTGGATTCTAGTTCTAGTGCTGTTGACCTCTTGTCTGCTGGCCCTGACATGAACTATGCTCTGTGGCTAGGTTTAATATTTGCTTTGTCTCTGTTCAGAATTATATTTTCTTTCTTCTTTAATCTCTGACAGGCCTTTAATATTTTTTTTCAACTTTCCAAAGAGAACACTTTTTGAAATCACTGTTATCATGGAGTTGCCTCTCTAATTATTTTGGCATTAAATTTCATTCATTTTCTGTACAACAATAGCATTATCCCATGATATAAAGGGACCTCTTATTATTGTCATCTGGTCAACCTAGTATTTTTGTGGAATCTTGTGACTTTTTACAATTTGTTGGAATTGTAAGGAAATTTTATTTGTGTGCTATTTTGTTGAGCATAATTCATCAAGCTTGAGAAAATAAAGCACAAATATGCAGAAGGACTGTGGATTTTCCTTCCTTGAATCAATTTTCCTTTCAGTTAAATCTGGAAAATGAACATTACTAAGATAATACTGGGAAAAAATTTTACCAATATTGATGTCATCTGACTAGTGAGTGGGTAGTGAATGACTCACCTTTTAGAAGTAAATGAACCCTTTCTAGGTAACTTCGGCAACAATCAGTATGTCATAGATAATCGCTCATAAATGAGTTAAGCAATTTATGATCAGATTTCCCCCAACTTCAAAAGCAAGCACTGCTAGATAATAGTCTGATCAAGCTCATTTCATGCAATATCAAATAGAATCCAACTCAGTCTTCGGTCAATTGGCTTTCATAGGAGACATCTTTCTATAATGCCTCAGAATTGCAAAATTTTTATCGGCAAACTTTAAGAGAGAAGTCTTGTGAAATTAGAACACATTTTATTTATTTTTATTTTTTTGAACACATTTTAATATTAAAATTCTGCTTTTACAACTACAATTTTCCCCAAGGGCTGACTTTTTCTTTCTAATTGATTACTTAGTGCTACATCACTAGGCAAAAATTCACCAGAGTTCAGTTACCTCTTGGTCACATTTAGTTTGATAAGAATATTTAACTGAGGACTGTACCAAATATTTGCTGTGTCTGTTCCTTGAAATGTAATTTATGTTTGAAAGTTGACCTAAAGTAATTGTAGGATACTTTTTGCTTTGGATTTTTATAGACTAGTAAGCATCACATTTGTAAGCACTAAAACAAAAACTATATAAAAAACAAATATATTCAAACCTTTTTTTTTATCACTAAAAAGGTAAAACATTAACATAGCCATACCTCAGTACCCATTTATCTCCGTTATCTCCGTTAAAATAAGTTAGGAGAATAACTTATTATTCACAGTTGGCTTCTGATTTTAGGCAAATGACAGTTAGGCTAGTTATAAAATTCTTGTACCGTGACTGACAATTCTATCATTTTATTTTAGCATTTGTTACAAAAGATACTGCTGTAGCTAGCTGACCTTAACTGTTTTGAAAGACACTTGTTCAGAAACTTTGTAATTCCTTCTTTTTGCCCCATTAGCTCTCTCTTCTTTTGGGATTTCAGTTATAAGTAGTTAGAAGTAGAAGTAGTCACTATATCTCCTATATCTCTTTCCCACTTTTCTGTATTTTCTCTACTTTTATCTCTCCATGCTTCATTTTGGTGATTTTTATTCAAATTTTGCTTTTAGTTTACTAAATCTGTCCTCAGCTATGGATAACTTAATTTTAGAGTCATCCATTGAGTTTCTAATATCAGTTGTATTTTTCATGTCCAGAATTTCCATTTGGTTTTATTTTATAGTTTCTATAATTCTGTCAAAATTCTTCATGTTTTTGGTCTTTTTGGATATGTTAATAAAGGCTTAAAGTCTGTGTATAAAATTTTCATCATCTGGATCCCCTGAATATGTCTTTTCTTATTTCTTTTGGTTTTTAGTTATATTGTCTTGTTACTTTATGATGAACAACATATAATGAAAATTATAAAATTAATTTGAAGCATATGATAGTGCTATCCCAAGCCTTATTAATTGTGTTTTATTTTGTTTTGTTTTGTTTTTTTGGCAAGAGCCTAGAAGCATTAGCCATTCCAGATCAAGTCATTCTAATTATAGAAATTAATATGATATGAAGTCGTGTTTCAGTCCCTGCAAAGGTTAAACTATTTCTGGTTTATCCTTCTTCCTAGACTCAGCCCTTTGGGATTATAACCCAAAGTATAGAGTATTTCACCAGAGAAACTTTGTTTTAGCCTATAAATTTTCCAGAATTTCTGCTCAGCATCTCAGCTTCTTTCCTAAAAGAGGAAGAAGTCTCCAGAAAAAAAAGTGGCCTTGAATACAAGGCTTATTTCTTTGGGTTCCTTTCTCTCCCATGATCAGTTTAGATTATAGACAATGTTGATGAACTAAAAATAAAATCATGTCTCCCTAAGCCTTAGTTATATCATTTCCCTATTCCACCTTCTCAAGAGCTTACTTTTCAGAAACATGATGAAACTTTAAAAAACCATTCTGGCTTTATGTCATTCTTTGACCTCATAATTACATTGCCTTGACAGATGTACAAGAGTTATATAATCTATACAAGTTCTCTTTCTTGATCTTACTGACATTTATCAGAATAAATATTTGAAGGAATTTTCTGGTAAGGGATTTAGGAAGATTTAAAAAAATTTTGAGAGAGAAGAAAGTTTAGTTTTATTGAATTTTATTTATTCAATCTACATAATTGGTGGAATTAAATTAATAGTTTGATCATTAATTTACCCTGTTTTGGATGAACTGATGTAGGTCACAGTAGTGGTAAACATTTAACTTCTTGACATGAAGAAAAATAACAAAGTACTAAAAAAGAGGCTAGATATATATTCAGAGGTTCTGGATTTAAGCTCTTGCTTGGTTACTCATTATTTATGTGGCCTTGGGAAAGACATTTACTCTCTTCAGGCCTTAGTTTTCTCATTTATAAAAATATAGAGATTAAACTAGAATCAATAATTTTTCTTAACAGTGCAGTCCTTTTGTTACCAAGGAAATCTTACATAGAAGTTCAAAATTAAAAAAAAAAAAACCAACACCTACCTGAAAAACAGAGCTAAATGAGATGTGGCAGTGTGTGTAGTGTGTGTGTATGTGTTTGTGTGTCATGGATTAAAGCAGGTGTAGATTTGCCCTACTTTTGCCTTTAGGGTGGCCCTTAGGTTATCTCTAGAACCTCCAGGACTCTGTAAATTGTTAGGTTGTCTGTTCTAAGTCTTCAGAATGCAGGCCAAGATTGATGATACATGCATCTCAGGACATTGATGAGACCAAGGATTGAGGTTATTTCTGTCGGAGCATTCCTTGAAAGGATATATTTCCACGTGATTTCTGCTGCTGCTCTTTTCATGAAGCTGTTACTATTTCCAGCCACAACTCAGCTATGACGCTGTGAGTGGCTGCCACAGAACTTGAAAAGAGAGACAATTCACTTTGAGGACTGAAAGGAATGGAGGAAAGGAAGAATAAATGAAGGGGTTGAGGATTCAGTAAGAGATATTTTCTCAGATGACTTTTCCAGAGAGCAATTTAAAATATTGGCCTTTCTTCTCATTTAGGATCAAGTGTCCTAACGTCATGAGGCTGGTGATGCATTTCTAGAAGGCACGTCATAAGAAAACATCAAGTTTGCTTGCTTGACCTTGAACATCCTGAGGCTAGCAATTACCCTGTTTACTATTAAAGGGCATGGGGGTATCTAGAAAGAAAAAATGCTCTGTGGAATGTCCTGTCTATTGTTATTTGAACATTTGGAGAAGTCATGGAAGAAAAATAAAAAGGGATTAATGTGATTAGTAGAGAGTAAGAGATTTTTTTTTTTTTAATATACAGGTAATTTTGACCCAAGTCTGTTTGTTAGGCTGTGTTGAGTTAGTGGATGGGCAAACAACAACAACAAATGGTAAATATTGTGATTGCAACTACAGAGGATGGTGCTAAGCATACCTGTTGCCTGTTTGTGGTGACAGATTTCTTTGACCTGGGTAGATTTCAGACCTGGGTAGATTTCAGAAGATCGAAACAGAGGATGACTGGTTTCTCCCAAGCAAAGTTTTTCTAGAATATCTGAAGGAGATCATTTGAGTGTTGCTGAATATTTAATAATCTCAGAGGGGTCTAGAAATGGAAAATAAAAAAGAACTATAAATTTATGATGTCTAAATACTGGGTCAGAATTAGATAAGAAGTGGAAAAAAAAGTGTACCTTGATATATACTCTCTTTTGTCTAATGTTTAGGAAATAAACTATATGTGTGATGTGGGTGCAGCTATGGCTGTATAAACATACACATAATTTTATAGCTTTTCTGTAAGTTAGAAGGGATTTCGTCATTACATCTATCTATCTATCTATCTATCTATCTATCTATCTATCTATCATCTATCTATCTAATCTATCATCTATCTAATCATCTATCTTATCTCTTTTCCTACAAGTCTATCAGACCTGGAACCTGGAAGAAGGCATAATTTTTCTTTATGACTTTCTTGACCAGGTGATGTTAATGTTGCAATGTATCTCCTTCCTAGCTGATAGTGACTTCACTCTGACCTGGCACTCAATTTATTTGAAACACCTTGATCATTACTTTTAAAGTCTTTTAGGGAAAGAAAAATGAAGATATGAAACTGGTTCCACATTAATCACAGGGTTTTGTTTTTGTTTTTTCTTTTTTTCTTTTTTAAGATTTACTTATTTATTTTAGGGGGGAGTGGCAGGGGGTAGAGAGAGAGAGAGAGAATCTCAAGCAGACTCCCAACTAAGAGTAGAGATAGATGCAGGGCTCAATCTCATGATCCTGAGATTGTGACATGAGCTGAAATTAAGAATCAGGTACTTAAGTGATCGAACCATGCAGGCATCCCTGTTTTTGTTTTTTGTAAGGAGGATAGATTTCTCTTTTCCTAACCCAATAGGGAAATTAGCTTTCATGGTTTGCCAAGCTTAATTTTCTTTCTGCAACAGAACTCACCTATAGTGTCCCTGTGGATGGAATTTTAAACCTGGTGGTGTGAGCATAGCAATTTATCCCTGTGGCTAGATGGGGCTTAGGAAAGGAGGCACACTGAAGGGATTTTGGCATACTTAAAACTGGCTTTTAGTTCATATGTTGATAGAATTCTAAGAGGAAGATGTTATGCCTTGAAAGGAGTTAGAAAATAACTGTTCAAAACTTCCTTTCAGTGTATTTTTCACAAAGACTTGTAATTTTGAAAGATGACCAGAGTTGAGTGGACTTTTTGTCGACTGTGGAGAAGTAAAACAGTCCAGTTCCTCTCTTTCATAGATCACCAGGCTCATTAGTATGTTGAGGAATGACAAAATTGTCCCATGCCCCAAAATAATTAGGGCCTGAAATGATATTTGTAGTGAAGCCCAAATTAAAATTTAACTATAATTTTCATGAAATCCATTGGCTGATCTAGTATTATGCCTTTCATGGCACACTAAGAACATGATAATGTAATGTTGAGAATGAATTCTGATTCCATTTATTGGTTTATTTGGCTACCTAATGAGTCTCTAAAAGAAAATGATATAAATGAAACTCATTTTATGCAGTTGGAAAAGTACTTGGGAATATATTCCAAAAATATATTAAATACATTTTAAATGCACTTTGGAAAATATTTATTTATAAGACTCTGTTAATCTTTGGTAAATTAACTATTTCAGAAACATCACTCATCATTACTGTATTTGTAAGTTCAAATTTTGTCTATTTCTTTTTTCTTTTTTTAATTTTGTTTATTTCTTAAACTTGGACATATCTGTCTATTGATGTGAGGGTAGATGGGAAGGGACATTAGGAGACTTTTAGGAGATGGCTAAAAGGGGAAGAGGGTGAAATCCTATCCTGAGGCAGAATCCTTTATTGCAGGCATTTGGGATAAAGGAAGAGCCGGGCTCACAATGCAGCTAATGCAGGCGAGCAATCTTCAAGGTATGGCACAGAAAGAGACCAAATAGCCCTGCTAAGACCAAACCTTTTCTGTTGTGTACTAGGGAGCGTGAGATTACTAACTGTGTCTACCTGCTGAGTCAGGTTTATCAGTCAGTAGCCTTAGAGGGGTAAGCAAAACAAACCTACTTACAACACACAATTAACATCTCCCTTCTAGTGCCACAACCAGTCATTGCTGATGGCATCTTAGAGTCACAGTGTTTATCTTCAAAGAGCTCAAAGCACTTCATAGACACTTTCTCTGTGTCTTTAGATCTCTTATCCTTCCAGATAAGCCCACATTTGCATCTCCACCTCCTCAGTCCACAATGGAGTTGTTGACTGATATACTCAATGTATGAAGCTGCCCAGCCCTGCCAAGTGCTGGATTTGGAGCTAGCAGGAGATGCTTTTAGGTGTTCTGTTGAGGTCTTCCTAACCATTTTGTCACAGCCTCTCTGAACTGGCTCATGGCATCTGCCAAGGTCTATGCTAAATGATACCCTTGCAAAGGCTGGAGTCAGCTCTACCTTTAAGATCAATTAGCATGAGACACACTGCCCCATCCTCATCTCTCCCTTCCTGCTTTCATTACCTCCCTGGAAGGCAGTGAGAATGTCTACTTCACAGGAAGAAACCTAAAGGCCCAGAGAGTGTTTCCTGCATCTCCTGGTCATTCAGTAACTGTAAAAGAAGAACAGGAATTTCCTCAGTCTTCCTCACATGTCCGAAATGTTGAATCACTTTGCCTTTTTATAGTAAAGAGCAGAAAATATTTTTTTGAAGAGGCTAAGAAACCATGAAATACTTAAAAGAAAAGGGTTCAGAAATTTAATAGTTGACTTACAACCCAGCATTTCTAGTTGGTTGGCTTTGTGCTTAGTTGCCTAATCTATAAATTAGGATGGGAAAGCCTAGCTCACGGGGGAAGGGAGAGCATTCCAAGAGTGATGAACAGTGAAAGTGCTCTGTAGACTACAAAGATTCACAAAATGTTAGTTATTTGGATGTTTGATTTTAAAGATGCATGCTTTCATAAAAATCCAGAAAATTTAGGATTTTTTGGTAACATAAGATGGCTGGAAAGTTGAGTACTTTTTACCGTTTGACTTTGGAGCAGGGAAAGGGAGAAGGAAAATGAAAAAAATATTTTTCTTCACCTTACTCTGTCTTTTAGGTGATTGCAGTTGGCACTATCAAAAGTTTACACTATAGAAAAATGCTAGTTTTCTAGCAGCTTCTGTTGATCTTGCTGCATTTTATTTTTGCATGGATCTGAGGAAGTTAAAAGTAACCATAACATTAAAGGTCAGATGAATTATTGCTATAGCGTTCAGGCCAAATTTCTGATAGAGTTTCCTAAAAACGTAAAAAGAATCATTCTTAAGGGCCTGTCTCAATGAATTGTTCTTTATTTGTCATGCAGAACTTTGTAAATATTTAACTTCCTTCAGAGTTTGAAATGTACAAATGTGATTTATTATTTCTAATGATTGGAAAGAGGCTTGGTTATCTGCAAACAAAAGGTATGACTTGAAAGAGAATGCATAAAACAATGCATTTCTTTGTAAGTAGTGGCAAAACAGCATCTAAAAAGAAAAAGCGAGTGATTCTCAAGATGACCTGTCCCTCGGTATGCTCAAGAGGTGGTGTTTAAAGTAATAATAGCTTTTCCTCATTGAGTAGTTATTATGTGCAAGGCTGTATTTGGAATAAGTGCTTTGTATGTGAGTTCTGCTCTCTGCAACAGAACACTTATTAATAGAGGGTGCAAACTGGATTGTGTTGGGAATGTTATTTACCCATTTTGGCATGTTATAATATCAATTATTTCTAATTCCTTTTAATGATTATTCCAAAGATCCTTGAAAAAGAAAAAGAGAGAGACAAGCAGATAGGTGCACAGATAGGAGAGAGAGAAGGATTAGAGGGGGCAGAGAGTGAGAGGCAAGAAGGAGGAGGAGGAGGAGAAGGAAGAGGAGGAGGAGGAAAACAAATGGGAGTGGGAGAAAGAGAGAAGATGGAGAGAGATTGAGACAGATTAGTTGTGAGATTCAGGCTTTTGTGGGGAAACATGACTCATGACACATAACAAAAACACATCTTCATTATTGTCTCCCTCAGCTTTATTTCAGACATTCAGTGAGAGTAATTATCTCTTGCTGGTGAATCAGAACTTGGGTAGGTTCCATAACTTTTCTGCTCTTACTTGGTTATTAACATAGCCTACCATCTCTCTTAAGAAACCAACCTAGTCTCAATAAATAAATCAGAATTGCCAAGTCTAAGATGTTAATACAAATGAACTTGATTCAGTATCAGATGTTTTCCTTTTTTTCCAACTCAGACTTTCTTCTAGTTGGTAGACATGATGGAAGAGACATTGTTGGCTTCTGTCTTTCTATGCTTTGTGCTCTCCTCCTCCTTCTCACTCTTCTCATTCTCAGTTTTGAGCTTGTTCCTGAGGCTCCTGAGGTTTGGGAAAGCAGGATTAAGGGGATAGCAACAGTCATACATTGGCTCTTCTGGGCTGAGTACTTTTCAAATGTGATTCTCTCTGGTGGGAATTTTTGTGGGCTCTTCTGGGGTCCTAATCCCTGAAGACCTCTCACATTTGGATTTGTTGACACTCTCAGATCTATCTATTGCACAGTCACTTTGACTTCCTCCCACAGTCTCTAGGAATCGAGTGTCTTCTAACTTCTTGTTCCTGGAGTTCTTTTGCTTGGCCAAGCGTCTCTGCCTCACTGGGCCCATTCTGATGCCATGGTAGCTCTTTCTCCCAAATAACTTACATCTCATTCACCAGAGACATTCATACATCCCTTGTCCTGGCAATAATTTGGGAGAATAGCTCAATGCCATCAAGGCCACCTTGCCACTGGTCATTCTGGCAAGCTTAGGTTTGAGTTAGGCTTAAGTATTCTGTGCTCTCAACTGTGAGGGGAAAATCTAGTTGTTCAACTGGATGCCACATGAAGTCCACTCACTATGCTGGAGAGAAGTAAGGTAGTACTAGACTGCTTCTCTGTTCTGAGTAAGTGGGAGAAAGCTCAAAGCATAGCTTTTTCAAAGAAATCACTTCCCAAATATCTTCCCATTTTCATTCTCTTTCTCTCTCTTTTCTCTTTTTTTATACTTTTAAAGTGAGTGAGGTGGATCCCTGACTGGGGAAACTACTTTAACTTTTTGATGGGGACAAATTCTTCATATGGTCTCACACTCAGTCTGACATCTGATACAGATCATACTGATGGCAGTAGAAGGGGGATTTCTCCTGCTTTGTTAACTACATAAGTAATGACCTTCTTTATTCTTCAAATAAGCATAATAAAGAAATAAGCAAATTAAGTAATTCTAATAGTTTTATTAATTTTAATCTCAGAGACTAATATAGTTCTAGATACAAAAAAAGTGCCACAGCAAATGTTTGTTTGCAGAGGGCAGGGAAGAGGAAAAGCAGACAAGTCACCTTTTATAATCTGATAAATGTACCCATATTTGAATGCCTTGCATTTACCCCTTTAGCTTCTTCCAGTTTTAACATTGATCTTGCTCTTAGCCCCAATGGTCTTGTTTACTCTGCTTGCTTCTGCTGTCTCTCTTTTGGGCAACTGAGAATCTGAACTTGATCATCTCTCTGAGTTCACATTTGTTACAAAACCTGTTTTGGGGGTAAGCTTATGCTCTTTTGATGATGAATCTTAACCTACTTTATTTTTATTAATTTATCAATTATTGAGAATCTACTGTAAGTAAGGCACTGAGTAAGCACTGAGAATACAAAGTTTAAAAGGATATAGTCTTCATATGGTAACACAAATAAATGATGTACGTGGCAATCACTAAGTGCTTTATTGGTATTATCTCACTTAATACTTATAATAACCCTATAAATAGATATTGTATTATCATCCAGATGACAAAACAAGAAGGCTAAATAAATTGCTCAGGCTCTCATAGGATAAGATGGAGTTGGCAGTCTCTCTCTCTCTTTTTAAAGTAGGCTCCTATGCCCAGTATGAAGCCCAACACAAGGCTTGAACTCATGACCCTGAGATCAAGACCTGAGCTGAGATTGAGGGTGGGACACTTAACGGACTGAGCCACCCAGGTCCCTGTGGTAGTCTTGTTTTTAACCAATATGCTCTGCAACTTCATCTACTTGGTTCGGCTTGATGTATTGAATGGCTTCTGTGTACTTCTAGAATAGAGCTAGTGGGTCAGTACTGGAACTAGAACTGGGGCTGATCATGGTACTGAAGCTCCTAATGAAAATTATGGAGATGCAATATTGTGTGGGGATAAAGAGCATTGGTTAAAGTCATGGTTCAATATTTATGCTGTGTGTCCTCTTTGTTAAGTATTATAAGTAAGGCATAAGCCTTAATTTTCTAACCTGTAAAATAAGGATAATAATGATACCCATTCAGGGTTGTAGGGAAGGTGAAACAGAATTTAACAAAGTATGTAACACTCTGAGGCATTCAATAATTTATAGCTATTACTTTTTGAACTAAATATATTTTAAAGATGTAATACATCAAAAATATTCAAGTTTGAGCTTCATTCTGGAAAGTCCAAGGCTTTGCTCTTAGCAGGGCATTTGAAAGGAGAAACTTTTATTGTTTCTATTTTAGAGAAGAAGAAAATGATGTGAAAAAACTTCCAGATACCTCATTACGATTGTCTAAGAATTTGGTCTTTAGAAACAAGATTTCTTGCCTCTCTGTTCTTTCTCTGTTTGTAGTGTGCATAGTTCAACGAAGAGTAAGTTTTCAGTATTTGTGTTTCTTCTCCCAGAAATATTTTTTTTGCCTGAAATTCCGTAACACTAGAAGATCTGTGCAGTTCACATATTTTCTACCTAATTTGTGATTTTAAAATGGCAAGACTGCTGCATAGTGAGGCTCTTCCCATCTGGGGGACCACAGGCACACTGCTGAAGGGTAATGGCCTCTGTAAAGATGTGCAAGACATGAATGGGGTGTGAGTGGGAGCTCTCAGGGGTAGATCTCCTTTAAATTTCTAAAAGACAGAAAGGTAGTGAATGACACAACCCCATTTCAGCTATGAATAAAAGCCTGTGTTAGAGACTGAGGTTCTATGCGCAGTTGGGTTTGGCTGTCGGCGATGCTGTCATAGTTTAGCATTTGATCTTCGGAAAGAAATTGGCTAAGTTGAAGATTATGTCATTAAAATGAATGGAATGCTTTGTGACATTGGAGGACACATAAAATATGCAAAATCATTTTCACAAAAAGAAATAAAGCACATTACATCTGTTTGGGGTTACGTGAACTCCAAAAAGAAATCCATAAATTTGAATGTAAAGTTATTTTCTTTAAATTAAAATCTTCTGTAAGGCACAGGTTTTAACTTAGGAAAGAAAAAGTTATCTTCTAAAATGTGAGTCAAAGCTTACTTTCTTAGATCACTACTGTTCTCCTTAGTTTATTTTGAAAGGTCCATAGGGAGTAAATCCTCAGACATGGGAATGTTCTTTAACCTCATGTCATGGTTTTTGCCGTGAGTTTTCTAGAAAACCCACTGCACCTCAGGATAGTCTTGCAAAAGCACAGTGGAGAGTTGTCACTTCAGTCTTTTCTTCTGTAATTGAATGAGGAAAGATCCAGTGGGGGGAGATCTTTTCTATTTATCTATACATAAGAAGGTTGTGAGGGAAATAGAGATAGAAAGAGAGGGACAGGCAGCCTCAGAGAATAGAAATAAAAGGGAGGCTTTCCGAACAAGCCACTTAATAGCTTCTCTGTGGCCCAAATGTGAAACCGCATGCAGATCTATTGTCAGGCAAATGAAGTAATTTTCCACACTAGCTTATAGGAAAGAGCTGGATTCATCCATCAGACTAAACTGCAGTTTCCAGGAAGGTCAAAACTGTCCATTTTGACAATATCCATTTTGATAATATCTAGCTTAGGGTATGGCTTACAAGAGATGAGCAATAATACTTGCTAAATGCATAAATCTGAATGATCAAATTTCTCCCTCTTTATATTAGTTTGGTATAAGAAGCTGAAGTATTTTGAATTTAAATACAAATGGGCTTCTCTTAGCTGAGGGCAGACCCTGCAAATCTATACTATATTTTATAATTGTTAAGCCTTACAGACTACTTTAGTAAAAACATTCCTTTGGAAAAGATATCTAAACAATAACAATCTTTATTGGAACCAATTACTTTGAAAAACATTTTAACTAATTTAAGTAGGGATAATTTCATACTAGCATGTGTTTGAAAGAATGTAGGCCTACCTAACTAGATCTGAACATGCCTTGTGAGGAGCCTCACCTGCTGGGGTTGATGCGATAAGAGCATTTGGAGCAGGATTACTAGTTATACTAGTAGAAGGTTATACTAGTCTGTTCAGGCTGTCATCACAAAATATCATAGACTGGGTGACTTAAACAACAGAAGGATGTTTTATCGCAGTTTTGGAGGACGGAAGTCCAAGATCAGAATGCTGGCTTGGTTGGATTCCAGGGAGAGCTCTCTCTGGTTTGCAGATGGTGCCTTTTTGCAGTATCCTCACAAAGAGAGACTGCAAGCTCTCTGGTGTCTCTTCTTATAAGGACACTAATCTAATCACAAAAGCACATCCTTATGACCTAATCTGAACCTAATTACCTTGCAAAGGCACCATCCAAATAATATCACATTGGGGGTCAAGACTTTAACGTATGCATTTTGGCAGAACACAACTCAGTTCATTACATTTATGTTGAGTTGGTTGGAGTAATTCTGAATGTCTGCAATTTCTTGAGCAGCTGAGCAACAGAGTAAGAACAAAGTCTATGTTTCAGGAAGATAACCCAGAGTAAGAAGGATTAAAGAATTGTTATGACTAGTGATGTGGAAAGACATGAACTATATAGAAGAGTTGGCTGTAAATAAGATGTCACAGATTTAGAATAAGGTGCTGGCAATGGGATCCTGGAGAAAAACAAAAAATCAAGGATTCATGAAGAATGAAGAATCAACAAGTTTGGGCAACCACGTAGATATGAGGGATGAAGGAGAGTGAGGCATTAAAGTGTCTCTGAAATTTTAAGCCTGTGCACTATGAAGAATAGTGGTGCTGTTGATAGATCCAGGGAACTTTCCTCAGAGGAACTCAATTTTTGATGTACAGAGGATGATGGGTTGAAGGAATAACTCATTTTTCCAGCTAGGTGACATCTGTGTATGTGTGCATCTATGTCTCTATATCCATCTAAATAACTATAAGAGCTCTTAGGCAGCTGAAGTCTATTTTTAATATGAAGTGCTAGCTGGAAAAAATTGGGTCATAAATTAATAAACACAATACAACAAATATTTATTGAGCAATCTTTCTGAACAATGGGAGATCCAAAGATGAATAGTCCTTGCCACTTATCAGCTTACAATCTAGTGAGGGGGTCATGTACTTAAATAATGTTAGGCTAAAGTAGACTGAGATATTTCATTATGGCAGAGAAAATGTCTTCTATTAAAGGTAAATGTTCTAGGGGGATGGAGGTTGATTCAGTATTTGGAAAAACTTCTACTTGGAAGGAGTAGAGCTTGATCTGATTTTTGAAAACTGGTTGGACACAATACAAATGAGGAGATTATTACAGAAAGAAGGTATCTCATGAGCAAAGATGCTGAGGTGAGCAAATGTGAAAGGACATGGTTGAGAAAGAAGAGCAGAAAATCCCAATGTAAAAGAAGAAACAAAGTAAATGTGGCAAAGGAAACATCTGTCCTAAAGATCATGCTCTTGATGGGGCACTATTACTCTCAAGGGAAAGAAAAAAATAGTTCTTATCTTTTTAAAAAGATTTATTTATTTATTTATTTGAGCATGTGGGGGAGGGGCAAAGGGAGAGGGAGGGAGAATATAAAGCAGACTCTGCACTGAGCGTGGATACATTCATGACGCTGAGGTCAAGACCTGAGCAGAAGCCAAGAGTCCAATGCTTCACCAACTGCACCACCCAGCCACCCTGGTTCTTACATTTTTGATGTGCAAGGCACAGATATATGTACAATAAATAATCAGGCATACAGTATTTCTGTGGTACTGAAATTGTGTCTGGGTGATGAGAGAAAGAATATCTAAAAAGGCTCCTTTAGTTGAGAAACACTGCTATCAATGGATTTTGGCAAAACAGTGAATCATATGAAGCCCCCAGAAGAGAGTAACTTGCCTTACCTGAGTTCTGGTTCTGGTCCATTTCACGGAGATAGGGCACTGAGTTGAGGTGAGTATAAGTACTTTGGGTAAAAAATACTCTACAAACTCAAATTGGCTAATGTGATTTTGGAAACTGTATGTGAGGTAAGTTATGTAAAAGCTAGTTTTTCCCTGACTCATGGAGAGAATGACTTCCAAAGTAATTTTACCCTTCTCCTGGATTTTGGTGACTTGGCATTATAAGGCACATGAATTGCAGGATGCTTTCAGAGCCCATTACAGTCATTAAATAACGAACATTCTTCAATCTCACCGATTCCATTAAGGGTGACACTTTCTAAACCCAAAGACATAGGCCTGCCCTTTTTCACATTGAGAACAGTTTGGTGATAGGTCTAAGATTGAAGGTTATTATTTTGCTTCTAGGAAATGCTGTCAGCTTAGCCTAATCATTTTATTAGCAGGTATTTATGAAAAAAGAAAATGTGTAATTATTATGAATGCCAGGCTCCAGAGGGCAAAAGACTTAGAAGATTACAAGTTACATTTACTGGTCTGATAGAGAGTTGGAGAAATGATATAGAAACTCACAAGAATATACATTAGAATGAATTCACGTAGAGATCTGATAACCCAACTTTGGTAAATAAATAAATAAACGTGTTAGCCTTTCTATAATGTGTGTTTTCTTTGGGATAGTAATACATGTTTGGTACTGAACTTCACAAAACTAATCAGGAGTCACACAGAAATAAGGAGGAAGCATGATAAAGACAAGTTAACCTTGGAAGACCAGAATCTACTGTAACTCAGAATTGATAATGGTTGCAATAGAAATGTGTGAAAGATTACATTGCTTTGATCAATATCCACTTCCCCACCCAACTGAAGACTCGCTTGCCCATGTGACTTGCTTTGGCCAATGAAAATGAGTGGAAGTGCGTGTGTGGCAGCCAGGTAGGAGCTTCGAGAGTTGGTTCACACTTTGACAAACTCTTTCTCTGCTGTGATGCTCACACTGTTCAGACAGAGACTCCTCCTTCAGGCTAGTCCCAGAGTGAGAAGTAGTTCAGAGCTGTGGTCAGTCCACTATGACATGAACCATGAGTGAGAAACAGAACTTTGCTTTTGTAAGCTAATGCAATTTTGTCTGTGACTACAGCATAGCCCTGCCTAATCTGCCACTGAAAGCTAGAATGGTAGGATATCAATGAGTAAATGCAATTCTCGTGGGGTTGATGAGTGAGAAGTGTGGAGAATCCTTCCTTCTAGGGAAAACCAGCTGGCTGGAACTCAGTAGGAGAGACAATGATTATAGTTCGAATGGTCCTTTTGTAGGGAAAACAGTGTATTCGCTGCTGGTTGTGTTTTATGTGTCGATCTGTCCATATATCTGTTTCAGTTAGCAGAGAGGAATAAAATTAGTTACTTTATGGAGGGAAATAAATAATGAAAAGTGGTTTCTTATCACTTTATTATTTTTCAACCATGCTTTGCAATTCAAATTAATTTACCTCCTCTCAAAAAGTGGGCAGTTGCAGGGGATTGCAGGGGATAAAAGTCTAACAATTTGGTTGCCTGTGACCTTGAGGCAGGGTTTTTCTATCATTCACTCATAGTATCTCCTAGTCTTATGACTTACTATTTCCACTTGCACGTGCATTATATTGCTTTTTAGTCTTTAGCTTGTATTATTTGAGTGTGACTGTTATCACTACAGTAGCACAGCTTCAATGTTATTGATTTGTGAGAAAGAGCTCACCCAAGTGAAATGATGATGGTTAATAGTTCATGTTTCCACTAAAAAGGTTTGACTTGAGGAGTCTCCCAGCTGTAAAATTCTATAATCGCTACACTATTAAATAACTACATTTAAATCATTAAGTCACCTATTTCATTATGAGAAAGAACTGTGACATATCAGAAAGGCTACAAATATTGGTGTGGCCCAAACAGTGAGATCTGGCAAGTCTCTTAACCTTACTAAACCTGTTCCTCATGTGTCAATTGTCAACAATACCATTCTCAGAAATTTATTGTCATGTCTAAATGAGATACTATATTTTGGGGTTCTTTGCTAGTTTTAAAAATGATATAAATAAAAAAATTATCACTGTGTAAAAGATACTATTCATTCATTCTTTTATTGAGCCATCCATTCATTTGTCCACCTACCACGCACCCACTAAATATTTATTAAATACCACTCATAAGGGTAGAGAGTAGGGTTCCTTTCCTGTAGGGAGCTCACAGTATAAGCTGGAGACAGAAGAGGGGCTATATCATCAAAGGTCTTGGACACCATGTTAAGGAGGTCATATTTTATCTCGTAGGAGGTGGAAACCCATGGAAGAATTTTAAGGAGAGGGATGTGACTAACTCTGCACTAAAGCAGTCTAGCAGTTTAGCAGGGGGATGGAGTGGAGGGAATGGGACAAGAAACAAGATCAGTGGCAGTGGGGCCATTGCTCTTCTAGTCACTGTCTGAGACCTCAAGCAGTCCTTGGCCCTGGGTAGTCCTGAAGCTGCGGCATGGGAGACTCCTGGATCCACATGGGTACTGAGATGTGAAGAGACAGGGAGGGTAGGGACACAAGTTCATCAATTACGCTGGCAAGGCTCACTAAGACACAGCCTAAATTGTCTTGTTACCAGGGATTCACCCCACACACTCTACATTGTCCACTGTCCCTCACTAAACTGGTATCTAGGGAAGCACTGGGGATACTAAGGACATAATGGGTCTTGATCTTACTTTGATCATTACATTCAATCTGGCTTCCCTTGTAAACCAATCCCTAGTAGAACTAACAAACATCAAACTGTAGAAAAATTGTCATACTTGTGTTATTCCTTTGCTCTAGTCTTCATTTTCCAGTAGAAATATCAGGAGGTGGGAAAGCCAGAAGCCTACATAAACCAAAAATTCTTTCATGAATTCCTCATCCTCCCCTTCTGCTGACCATAATAAATAAAAACAGATATTTAAGCACATAATATTTATAGATCTTGCCATATGTGTAAATATATATGTGTACATCTTTCCACATATATAAATTGAAATTATACTTATTCTCAAAATTTGTATTGATAAATTCAGAATATCATGGAATACCAAAAAGGTGCCAACTCTGGAAGCTTATTGTCTTCGTTTCAAATCCTGGCTCACCTTCTTGCTAGGTGTGCAACCCTGAATAAGTCACCTAACTTCTTTGTGCCTCAGTTTCTTTAACAACTAAATGGAGAAAATTGTGTTTCTGCCAATTAAAAGTGTTTTGAAGGGTTCTATGAATATAAAGGGCTCAGAAGAGAGTCTGGACCAAAGTAAGAGCCTCATTAAGGTTAATTTTTATTAATTATATTAGCATGACTACTCTTCATGTTGCAAAGGAGGCAAGTGTGCCTCCTTCTCGGCCTTTCTAAAGATAGAAGTATCGAATTTAAATGTAAGACAAGCAAGAAATTTGCTCTTACTCAGCACAGAGGCAAATGTAGAGGACAGTGGGACAGAAACTTAGAACAGGGAGGTAAGTCCAGTTCCTTTTAGAGTCACCTTGTTAATTACAGTTTCAGCATCTCAGCCATTTGCAAACACTCTTCTCTAGCTGAACTGATTTTGGTGACTGCTTTTCCCAGTTCTCCATCCTCTCCCTGGTGTCATCAGCCCTGATCCTGACCTCCGCTGACATATAGATTTCTGTTTTCCAAGTATCAGAATTTCTGGGTGTTCACCTTAGGCTAAATGCCACATGCAGGACATATCTGAGTGGTCTAAATAGAACTGTGCCTGGGTTGGTGCCAATTCTTGCACCAGAAATACTAATCTCCTTGCAGGTGCTTTCAAACTGACTTCCTAGTAGAACAGCAATAATCAGTATCATCACATTCTAACTTTACTCTAGATTGCTAAGTCTTTGAACTTAGGGACTGGTTTTTATTGAAACTATAAATTGCTATATGAATGCAGTAAGGATTCCCTCTACTTAGTTCACAAAATATAAAAAAGTGAAGCAATGGAAGAAACTGCCTAGTAAATTTGAGTTTTAAAAACTTAAAAAAATTACTAACCACAAAAAAAAAAATGGTGATTATGCAACAGATGGAGGTGTTAGCTAATGCTATGGTGGTTATCCTTTGCCATGTATAAATGTATGAAACCAACATGTTGTACACCTGCAGTGAAACTTACACAGTGCTATTTATCAATTATTCTCAATAAGGCTGGAAGAAGAAACTTTAAAAAACTCAAAAATCAAAAAAAAAAATAAATAAAAAACTCAAAAATCTTAGGCAATATTAAAGTGTAAATGACAAATTTGGAAAACTTTATGAGTTATGACAACTGAGAAATGAATTTCCTTAAGGTGTAAGAAATGCCTACAAATCAATAAGGAAAATACTGATAATAGAGCAAGCATAAGAAATTTGTGGCAGGAATAATTAAAATCAATAAACATGATAAATTTTCAACTTCACTAGAGATCATATAAACATGAAATAATAAAAAGATACTTTTTTGGCCTATAAAATTGGTAATGATTAGTGATTAAAATAGGCAATTATGACAAAGCTACAATAAAAATTGTCTCTCACATTGTCCTAACAGTACAATACTCTAGGAACAGAATCTGACAATATGTTAGCAAGGGCTAGCTAAAGGCCTTAGAAGAATCCATACCTTTGATCCTGTGATTTCAGTTCTATAAATCTCTTCCATGGAATTAGGGATTCATAAAAAGATTTTTGTACAGAGTTGTTTACTACAGTCTTGGTTATGATAGCAAATAAACCCAGGAACATCACTAACAACAAAAGAGCAAAACAAGACAAAAACAAAAGAACCTGAAAAGGAATATTTTTAATGAGTTAAAGGTAGAGAATGATTGCACAAATTTTGGTTCACTCATATGGTAGAATTATTACTCACCATATTTAAAAAATAGTTTTTATTGAGGGGGGCCTGGATGGCTCAGTCAGTTAAGCGTTCGCCTTTGGCTCAGGTCATGATCTTGTGGACCTGGAATCAAGCCCTGCCTCAGGCTCCCTGCTCATCAGAGAGTCTGCTTCTCCCTCTCTCTCTCCTTCTGTGCTTTCTCTCCCTCTCTCACTCCCTCAAATAAATAAATAAAATCTTTAAAAAAAGTTTTTATTTTATTTTATTTATGTATTCATGAGAGACACAGAGTGAAAGGTAGAGACATAGGCAGAAGGAAAAGCAGGCTCCTCGTGGGGAGCCTAATGGAGGATTTGATCTCAGGACCCCAGGATCATGACCTGAGCCAAAGGCAGATGCTCAACCACTGAGCCACTCAGGTGTCCCCTAAAAAAGCTTTAATTTAAATTCCCAGTTAATGTATTATATAGTTAATTTCAGGTGTACAATTTAGTGATTCAACACTTCCATACATCATCCTGTGCCCATCACAAGTGCCCTCTTAATCCCCACCACCTATTTAACCCATCCTCCCTGCCCACCTACCTTCTTTCTGGTAACCCTCAGTTTATTTTCTATGGTTAAGAGTGTTTCTTGGTTCGTATCTCTCTTTCTCTCTCTCTCTCTCTCTCTCTCTCTCTCTCTCTTTTTTCCCTTTAGTTATTTTGCTTTGTTTGTTCTATACATGAGGGAAATCACATGGTATTTGGATTTCTCATTCTTTTTATTTGTGCAAAAATATGGAACCTTTGTGAATTTGTGTGTCATCTTTGCGCAGGGCCCATGTTAATCTTCTCTGTGTCATTCCAATTTTAGTATATGTGCTGCCAAAGTGCGCTGTACCCACCATATTTTTTAAATAGAGACTTTATTTATTTATTTTTAATAACTGGTATCGGAGTCCAGAGATTCAAATTTTTTAAATTAATTAATTAATTAGTTAATTAATTATTATAGTCACACAGAGAGAGAGAGAGGCAGAGACACAGGCAGAGGGAGAAGCAGGCTCCATGCACCAGAAGCCCGACGTGGGACTCGATCCCGTGTCTCCAGGATCGCTCCCTGGGCCAAAGGCAGGCGCCAAACCGCTGTGCCACCCAGGGATCCCGAGACTTTATTTTTTTAAGAGATTTTATTTATTTATTTGAGAGAAAGAGCCATGTGGGGGGGAGGGGCAGAAGGAGTGGGAGACAGAGAATCTCAAGCAGACTTCCTGTTAAGTGCAGAGCCCCACTTGGGGCTCCATCTTGACCCTGAGATTACGACCTGAGCTGAAATGAAGAGTCTGATGCTTAATGGACTAAGCTACCCAGGCACCCCCCTACCATATTTTTAATGCATCCATTATTAGCCATGTTTGGAAATAATTTTTAATAATATGAAAATATATGCATATATGAATGCATACTATACATATTATATATCACAGACATTATATCAAGCTGTTATTAACCATGTTTTAGAGGAAATTTTATTAACCTAGGTATATATAGATATATATGTAGGTATGATAATACATAATTACATCATAATAAAATACTGCCTACATTTAAAAAAGTAAAACTACAGATAAACACAAATGGATATATACACACTGTAGAAAAAGACTGGAAAGAAATAAATGAAAACCTTAAATGCATGTTATTGCTGTTTGATAGAAATGATGAGGCTAAAAGAAACTTAAAATAGCATGAGCAATCCTGTTATAGAGATGTGATTTCTGCAGCATTTTTGCATACTTTTCAGTTTGAGCCTCACTATAATCCTGTGGGTAAGTGCAGGCAGGTATTATTTTCCCTTTTTATAGAGAAGATGCTGAGGCTCAGGGAGGTGCTTGGTTTAATCAAGGTTAAAAGGCAGAGCTGAAATTTGAACTTGAGTCATTTGACGCCATATCTGGAGCTGCTTTCACTAAACTCAGTTGACTCTTTAAGATCAAGTGGCTAGAAAATCCATAGCTATTGGGAGGCCAGGAAATGGTGAGAACCTCCAGTAATAATGCTTGAAAGCTTCATAGCTGTTAATAAATAGGAAAAGTTGATTGAGATTCTAAGTGGTAAATGCAAATGAAAATTTCTTCAGGGTAAAAGGAAGTTATTTATTATCGCAATATCTTAGCACACTGCCTAATTGAAGAGCCTTTTTCATGCATCATCCCTGAGACTTTTGAGGGAAAGTGAGTGGGTATTACCTCAGTCTACACAAAAGGAGACAAAATCATAAATAAGGGAAGTATACATTTGACACACACACATGAGGCAGGGGGCAAGAGTAAGGTGAATTTCACATTCCTGGCATCTGCGTCATGCAGTGGCTTCATATTCTTCTACCCCAAAGAGGGTATATTGCTACGGGGTACTCAGGGCTTGCTCACAGGGGAGTATGAGCAGATGCACCACTTCCTGAGATGCATAGCCCTCTACTTTAGCTTATTTCCTTTCATATTTCATTTTGTGTTCCCAAATAACTTGAGCATTCTTAGCCAAGAATTCTGGAATTAGAAAAATGAGCATTGGAGTGATTTTATACTTCTCAGGAAGCCACAACATGTAACCTTTACTCCTCCCTCATTTAAAAAAACAAAAACAAAAACAAAAACCAAAAAAAACTGTAGTGTGATTGGTACAGGAACTCCCTGTGGGATATCTCCTGTGTGCCAATTATTTTTATCTCTCAGTATCAAGTTTTTATTTCATTTCATCAGTAAGTACTCATTTGTATAATTTGCTCTTTCCTCTTAAAGAATTACCTATTTCATTCCAGATAAAAGTTTTCCATCAGTTTTGTTTGTCTGGCTAGAGTACTTTGACTTCTGAATTTTCTAAATATTTTTCTTAATCCCTCAAATCACTTAGCATAGATAGATCTAGTGTTCATTATTCCTAAAATGTAAAATACTATGCTAATTTATTTTATGCTTGATTCTACTTTTGTCCTATGGCATATTGAGAAGCATTCTGTGCAAAGGAGACACTGATAACTATTAATAGCTGATTGGGAAATATCATGACTCATACATATTTAGAATACTGCCTAATAACAGTATATTTTGGCAAACATTCTTTACATTACAAAAATGGAATGTGTGATAAGCTCTTTTTTTTTTCAAGTTCTGATAGGTCTTATGAACTTAAAAATCATAACCTAATACCCGGAAGTAGGTACATTCAGCTCTGGCTACAACTTTGCTGGCCCTCTCAACCTCGTATCTTATCATTTAATCCCCATATTTGAACTCTTAACAAATGAGAGCAAAGTATTGGTGGGGTTAGATTATTGTATGTAAAAATATGCTAGGTGATAAAAAGGGTAACACAAACATATATGCAGGACTCTAAAGTAAGACTAGCGCTTGCTTGTGTCTGGAGAATGTAGGTGCATTAGTTTAGGCACTTTGAACCATTCTGGGGCTTTAATAGGTTTATAATATACTTAGGGAAGGATAGTAAGCATACTCACCTAAAATTAAATAGCAGTGTAAACCAAACAATAATCAAGGCAGTATAAAGCTTGTCAAAAATGTTCTGGAAAGGAGCTTAGTTTAGATTGGGAGAAATTGCTGTATTGTAGAGTCATCAAGGAAGTTTGGAAGAAGAATCGGTAAGAATGACTGCAATATGGTGAGCAATAACATCAAATTTAGGTCAAGACAGGCCTGGGTTTGAGTTCTGGCTTTGTGATCTTGAGCAAGTTATTTTACTTCTCTGAGCTTTAGTTGTTTCTATTAAACTGGCTTAATAAAACTTATTTTGTAGATGTGTTAGAAGAATTCAGTAAGATGAAGTATGTAAAACATTCAGCTTAGTTCCTGGTACACAGTAAATGCTGAACAATGGTAGCTGTTATTAATTAAATTGGAGCTTAAATGATAGGTTGTATTTCCACGGTGGGAGTTGAGATTGAGGGAATAGGAGAGATAGGACAGAAAAATAAAAGCCAAAGATCTTATTGGTGGGGGAAAGGAATGAACAAGGATGAGAAGACCTAAATATGCAGATATGTTTAAGAAGAATGTAAAGGGACTACACTGACAATTTCTGGAGGGCCAAGGATGCTACACCATTTGTCTTGAACAGAGTCAATTTGCTTTAGGTCACAAACCATTTATTTGACCTTAGCAGGTGGCTTGGCATCTTCCTTTTGGATGGTGAGATGATGTTTTTTGGCAGGGTTAATATCCTACATTTATTTGGTTTCTTGCTTCACAGCACCGTGGAGTGTCTTACACATTATATAGTTCTTTTATGGCACACCTGTGAGGTAGGAAGAGCTATGGCTAAAAATGCCTGACGTGAACTGAATGGCCTCCAGCAGGTGGTTGTGCTGTGCAGATGGGCCTGGCTCCAGGGCTTCTTCTTCCCAGAGCCTCCCTGTAAAAGCCCATGTGGACAATTATGGTGTTTCTCATTACACAGCTGCTCTTGGGAAGGAGCACCGAGCACCGTCAGTACTCAAGCAAGAGTCTTCCAAGTCTTCTGCAAATAAGTCATGTGAACAGTTTTGCTTTACACATATGGAATAGGGATCTGTAATTATGAAATTACTTGCAGGTAATTTCCACAATAGCAAGGTGTCAATAAGCAGGTGCCTCCTCATGTTTGCAAAAGGGATCATTCCACTTCTAAAATATTTATTTTTATAATCTCTTTCATGTTCTACTTGTGCTTTTCTTTGCACAGATCACAGTCGTTTCTCTTTTCCTCTGATGAATGACCAGATGAGCGGAGATGGCAAACATCTTATGAAGCCCTGTAAATTTTGGAGAACATTTGTATTCACCAAAGTCACAAAGCTAAGGCAAAAATGACCTCGCTGGATATTCCTCATTGTTTTGTGAGCAGTGAAAGGAAAACGCTGGGTGAAGGAAATTCTCTCATGCAGGATTGCAGAGGTGAAGGACTTGCATGGCAAAGATGCTCAGGGACCATCTAAATGATGTTTTGTTTTTCTAGAAGAGAGCTGAAGCCAAGAGAATTTAAGTCAGCGATTCTCATCCTTGACTGCTATTGGCATCACCTGAGGAGATTTAAAAACAACTTCTTTCTAGGCTCCATCTCCAAGGTCTCAAATGTAGCTGGTTTGGGGTGTGGTTAGAACATCCTGAGTTTTAAACCTCTCCAGGTGATCTTCTGCATAGCCTCACGTTGAAAACTGTTTTGTTCCATGAAATATACAGTACCACTTGTACTAATGAACTAATATGCTCTTAATAACATATGCCAATCTGAGCATCCAAGATATGTCAATAGGAGCCCAAACTGCTAACTCTGAAGTGATTTCTTCAAGCCTCCAAACTTCTTTCTTTTTTTTAAAATTTTTTTATTGGAGTTCAATTTGCCAACATATAGCATAACACTCAGTGCTCATCCCGCCAAGTGCCCTCCTCAGTGCCTATCACCCAGTCACCCCAACTCCCTGCCCACCTCCCCTTCCACTACCCCTTGTTCATTCCCCAGAGTTAGGTGTCTCTCATGTTTTGTCACCCTCACTGATATTTTCACTCATTTTCTCTCCTTTCCTTTTATTCCCTTTCACTAATTTTTATATTCCCCAAATGAATGAGACCATATAATGTTTTTCCTTCTCCGATTGACTTACTTCACTCAGCATAATACCCTCCAGGTCCATCCACGTCAAAGCAAATGGTGGGTATTTGTCATTTCTAATGGCTGAGGAATATTCCACTGTATACATAGGCCACATCTTCTTTATTCAAACTTCTTTCTGCACATTCTTTTGTCTTCCTGTTTGCATTCCTTTCGCAGCCATGTCTCTAAACTAGCAAAATCAAGTTATCAGAAAAGGAGTCAATAAAGGCATCATTCTGAGGTGTAGCTGATGAATCTGTAATACCTCCCCAGCTGTGTTTGTATTTTAACCAAAAACAGAGGCCGTGCTAGGATAAAGCCTTCATGATAACCTAGCAGTAATAACTCCTAGACAGTTACTTACTGTCTGTGAAGAGACAATCAGATTTTCTCTCTTAGGTCTACAAGGTGGATTATCCCGGAGAGCTTCACGGTCTCTAGATGTAAACATGGATATGTAAGGTCACAGAGCCACTGCATCTGAGAACGAAAGGACCGTCACTTCAATTGCAAAGACCAGGATTCTTTCTTCTCAGTTTGAATCCTTTCTTCCTACTCTTCTGAATATGAGAGGTCCTGACATCAGAATACTTTTCCTGGAACAAAACCGAAGGATGCCTGGCTGTGCCTGGCCACAGTGTGTTTCTCCATGGGGTATGAAAATCTGGAAAACTGCCGGAATTCTGCTCCCCCCATACCTGTAATAAACCTAAGGAATCTGTTTTGGGCCTCCACTGTATGTTGTTTGTAGTGTTTGTCTTTGGTTTTCACCTGATTCTGTCTTTCCATAACGTTGCATTTAAGTAATTAGGCAACTATGAAAGCTATTTTGAATATCTATTTCCCTATAAATCCTCACAGAAGAAGTTTCAATACCAATTTAGTTATTGATTGAAATTCCTACTGTCATTGCATTGTTGATTTTCTTCTCTAGGATAATAGCATTTGATTCTTCATATAGTAGGATTATAGCTATTTGTGGAATTATCTCTGGGAATATACTCTTTTTAAAAAAAATATTTACTTGAGAGAGAGAGGAGTGAGGGATAGAGAGAGAGGGAGGGAGAGAAGCGGGGCTTGATTCCAGGAAACTGAGCCAAAATCAAGAGTCAGACACTTAACCCCAACTGAGCCACCCGGGTGCCCCTGGAAATATGCTTTCATTATGTTACAGTTAGTAAGGCATGGAAAGAGAGGAGAGAAGGGGATATAGAAGAACAAAGAAATGAATCATGAGGACTTAACTCTGTATTTAAGAACTTTATGCCTGACTTAAAATTTTGGCCATGATTGATTAACCTGTATCAGAGTTCCCCTCCCACCAAAATGTATATCAGTGTGGAAAAATATATAAAACAGTTATTTGGGGATCCCTGGGTAGCTCAGCAGTTTGGCAACTGCCTTTGGCCCAGGACGCGATCCTGGAGTCCTGGGATCAAGTCTCACATAGGGCTCCCTGCGTGGAGCCTGCTTCTCCCTCTGCCTGTGTCTCTGCCTCTCTCTCTCTCTCTCTGTCTATCATGAATAAATAAATAAAACCTTTAAAAAAATAAAACAGTTATTTGCTAGAAGTGGGCAGCAACCAAGGCAAGATTGAGTTCTCTGAACTAAGGGAAACACACGAGCTACATTCTGTATTCACTCTGATTTCTCCCTGAGTGCAATTTCCAAACCACCATGTGGGGGAATAGAGCCCAAGCAGAAAACACCAGCTTTGCTCTCAGAGGAAATAGGCTGGTGTTTGAAGTTACCATAGTGACTGGGATTTGAGCAGTAGGGTATTAGACAGAAGAGAGCTACCGAGGACCCTAAAAAATTTACACAAAAATTCACATTGGGTCTTTGGCTGACTCCTACAGCAGTGCATGCATAGAATGAGATTTCAAGAGATAGAACAGAGAAAAAATGCAGGGAGCATAAAATATAACCAGGAATTTTAGCTTTCACAACTCTGAGGAGACATTAGTGTTTGGGTCCAGCTAATGAACATCCTGGGCTTGCTTTTGTCATTGAAATACCGCATCCTAGAAGTTAGGAGAATACTAGGAGGGCTGGACTACAGGAGAAAGGGCAAAAGTGAAATAGATGCACCCCAACATAGAGTAACATCAAATGTCACAGGATGAGGGTGATCCTCTAATGATTTAATTGTCTGCCAGACAAAAACTTAATGCTTTTTAGAAGATAACATACTCCAGAGCACCTAGATAAGTTACAATTATGGAATATAGTTAGTAAGGAGTTCAAAATAACCATGATTAAGATGTTAAAAAATAAAAGAAAAGATGGTCAAAATGAATAAAAAGATGGAGTATTTCAACAGAAAATAGGAATCTATGAAAAGAATCTGATAGAGATCTGGGTCTGCAAAGTATGGTATTTGACATTAAGGTCTCATGCCTGGCATATGACTAATTAGTCTAGATTCTCATGGTAGTTGTATTTATCTGCCACATAGAATAAATCTGTGATGTGAATAGAGAACTCAACAGGTATAGGCTGATTAATGGCAATGAAATATAAGAGACTGGAGTTGCATAGGCCAAAGGGAAAATTCTTTAGTGAACTGCGTTAGATTTTGACTAATGAGTGAGACAACTATAAAACAGGATGTTTAAATGACCAGAAATACATATCTAGTCTGTACATGAGTTTGTTAGGGCTGCTGTAACCAAGTAATGCACACGAGGTGGCTTATACAACAGAAATCACATAACATTCTTCCTATGTGTGTGTCTAGGTCCAAAATTTTGCCCAAATTAATTGTAATTAAGTTGCTGTTGCTTTCAACCCCAAAACCTAATAATTGAAATAATTGGAATGAGATGTAAGCCTCTGAGACTTCAGCATATTTGGAAATGATCAGAATGGAGCAAAACTTGGAGTTCCAGATGGACAAACCACCTGTTTCCTTGGCAGTCAAAAGAAGGAAGAGCAAGGAGTCTGGAAAGAGCTGGAGGCAAAGTATGGTGGAATTAAGAGGAAGATTGATTTTTTGGGACAATCACGTATGAGAGCCCTAACTTCAGAGTCTAGTTATTGGACTGGATTCTAAATTAAAGACACTCTAAGATCTCCCTCCATATTTAGATTGTCTAACTTGAATCTAACATGATTCTTGTCTACCTTATAAGTCAGCTCTATCTCCCTTTTTTTTTCTTTTAAGATTTATTTATTTATTTGAAAGAGAGAGAGACAGAGAAGGGAGGGGCAAGATGGAAAGACAGAGTCTCATGCAGACTCTGTGTGTTGAGCGTGGAGCCTGGTGTGGGGCTTGGTGCGAGGGCTCAATCCCGTGACCCTGAGATCATACCTGAGCAAAACCTAGAGTTCGACATTCAACTGACTGAGCCGCACCGGCACCCCAGCTCTATTTCTTTTTTTAAACCATATTTTCTGAAGTAACAGCATGCCTGGAAGATGATATTCACGTCCTTATCCTGGCCCCACAGGTATAACTGGGTCTCTAGATTTTCTGTACTGGAAAATATATCCACGGAGGTGAAACTAGTATTCTTAAAAAAACCTTGGATTTTCTTTAAACTCTGTCTTGAAATAACCCTTGCCCAAGAGAGTTCTGTCCTCTGCCCTCCACTTCTGGGAGGTAATTTCTGACCCCTTGCAATGCCATGACTGATTGGAGTCTTTGTGGGACTGCAGGATATGGGATTTCAGATTCATAAATGACGTTGTTCAGATAACAGTGTGATTTATGGTAGGAATTGTGAGTCACACAGTATCAGCTTGACCCCAGAGCACCGGGAAACTGAGTCAGCCGTGTATGCACTCAACCATAGAGCCTGAAGGAAGACTGGACACCAAGGCTGGGGCGATACTCCGCAGGTACCAGCATGTATTGCTCTGTGTGGCTCCATGGGAAGAGGGCAACTCGGAGCTCTTGTTTGGAACTTTCCTGCTTTCTGCCCTATGTGCCTTTTCTCCTGGCTGACTTTGATCTGTGTCTTTTAACCAAACCTAATCTGTATCTTTTTTTTTTTTTTCCTAATCTGTATCTTAAACCATAATCGTAAGTATAGGGGCTTCCAGTGAGTTCTGTAAGGTTTTCTAGTGAATTATTGAAACCAAGCCTGGTTTTAAGGACCCTTGAGTTTGCAATTGGTCCGAAGTAAGGGTGACTGGTGGACTGCCTTCTAACTTCAACAATCTTTGAAAAAAAGTAAATAATTTATATATAAATGGTGTTCCTGTAATTACTACTAGTGACAACTCACCTGTGAAGAACTGCTAATTTAAGCCACTGGCATGAAGATAATGTTGATAGTTGCTCATTTTAAGGAAGAGGATGTGTGGCTTAAATTAACTGGCAATTCCTCTAAGTACTGAGGTATTCATTCATTCAGCAAATATTTGCTGAGCACCTTACCATATGCTTTAAAGGCACAGTCCCTTACAGAGAGCTAATTCCTAAATTTTAAAGAAAATTGATAATAATGGCTAACAGATAAATCTGATTCAATGTGAACCAGGATTAGTTTGCTAACAGAGACAAATACATCGAAGCCATCAAGTCTATTTTGTTGTGATGGTTAAAATTGTGATCTTTGGAACCAAGTAAGCCTGCGCTGACAACTTAATGTGATTTTTCAGTATGCATACTGTGATATTCATTGCAATTTTTTGCTCTTTCTCACCTTCCTCATCTGTAAAATGCAAATAATATCTACTTCATATATTTATCATGAAAATAAGGTGGGATGATGTATTACAAGATCAGTCACATAATCAATACCTGTTATCTATTATGATTATTATTAATATATATGTCTTTTAATGACTCTTTTTAAAAAATGAGTGTGAGGAGGTGTTGGTTCCCAGAATACCTACATTTTTTAAAAAAAGATTTTATTTATTTATTCATGAGAGACAGAGAGAGAGAGAGAGAGAGGCAGAGACACAGGCAGAGGGAGAAGCAGACTCCCTTCAGGGGAGTCTCCAGGGTCACCCCCTGGGCTGAAGGCAGTGTTAAACCACTGAGCCACCCAGGCTGTCCCCAGCATACCTACATTTATATTAGTAGCCACTTAGTTCCCTGATCCCAGGAGCTATTATGACACAAAGGGGACAGCAGTGCAGGTCCTGTTTTGAACTGTCTAATGTAGCAGAAGAGCCAATGAACAGGTTTGAGATTTATTTAGTAGCAGTCACTTCAGTTACAGCTGCTTTTGCTTCCTTGTTTTTTTGTAAGTAAAATGCTGGAGAGTTTTGGCTGTTGTGTATTCAGGGGTTCAAAGTCCCAGAGAAGGTGAGATTGGATTCTGTGGTCTCATGGCTTTTAGGCAGGGGAAGGAAGGCGATGCAGCTGGTGAGAGTAAAATATTCATTAGTTTGGTCTGTAGCAACAATCACATGTTTAGATGGTTTCTCAGCTGTGGTAGCTCAAGCTCTGCCCCCAGACATTTTAATTGTACAGAATATATTGAACAGGCAGGGCTACATGAAGCTTTGGTAAACTGTTTATTTCTGAGACTTTGTTCATTCTCATGAAAATGCATATTAGATGTTCGTCTACACAATTAAGTTTGTGGGATAGAAAGAGGTGACAACATAACATTAAAAGCTAACATTTTATAAAATTAGAATACTTTTCCTTGAATACCTTAAAAAAAAAAGGCCATATTGTCCAACATGGAACCCTCTGCACACCCCTGCCTTTGAGCAATTTAGCCATTTTGCGTCAGTGCACTAATCTCTTCCAGGTAATTATACCTTGCACAGACATCACACCTTGGATTCTTCCCTTTTATTCTCAAAATGGATAAATCTTGCTGGCTAGCAGAGTAGATTATTTCTGCTCAATTTAAGTCAATTACTCGAAGTCACAAGACTAGACCATGGCAGAGCTAAAAGGTTTTGCTAGTTCCCTCTTCAATGGACCCGTGATCCCCAGACTGTGGTTTGCAGTAGGATCGTGTGGAAAGCTTGTTGAAAATGCACATGCCTGGGTGTGAGACGCAGACGTGCTGATTCGCAGTGTCTGATACAGAAAGCAGAAGTCTGCATTTTTAACAATCACGCTTGGTAATCCTGAAATAGGTGATCGTAGAACACCAGAGGGATCACGTAATGAAGCCTTCTGGTAGCAAAAGCTACAGGTTATCTCTGCACCCCTTCAATGTCCTGTGTAAAGTAGAGTTAGTGCTATTTCCTGTGTCATGGAAGAAAATAGAGCTGGTTTCTCTAAAAGAAAAATAATGTTTTCTTTTTCTCTGCCTTCCTCATGCCACTGCAAGAAAAGGTTTACATCTAGCACTTGAGAATTTTAGGCTAAAGCTAAGCTTTACCCTTGGGATCCCCTGGAGAGGCTTCTATTTGTGGTGTTCATACTGCATTAGGGAGTGAACATGAATATAACAGAAGCAAACCAAAGTTTCAACCGTGAAATGTTCCTCTTTCTGGACAATCTGCTGATGCCCTCTGTAGCCACTGATTAAATGCCATGGCCTGACCCTATTCTTGCTTTATGTCTGGTGCCATCGACTCTTTCAAACCTCTGCAAGTAGTTACCAGGAAACTGACAACATGCTAACCTTTCTGAAGACCCACTGCTCCTTCCCAGAAATGCCTGGGCAAGCCATCTCATGAGAATACAAAATTGCTTCTGGGGTCATTCTGGTCATCAATCCTCAGAGGACAGCAGTTTCTGCAGTGATTTGACATTCCTACTTTGTGTTGAAGTGGGAAACTGCCATCTTTCTTTATATTAAGGAAAATTCAGCCTTTGGCATGAGCTCGTGTGGTCTTTTTTTTAACCTCAGGTTTTTCTGGCCCTAATGGGAAATGCTTTCTTTTTCACAGTGCAAGTGCTAGATATTTAGTGTCAGAGTAAATCCCATGTTCTGTTGGACTCCCAGGAACTATAATTGTGTTACAGAAACAACAAAACATGCTAATGAGGCACATTTTATTTTCATCAGGAAACAGTCTGCATGCATATAAGTTTCCTGTAAGCTAACAAAGATGATGCATCAGGAAATTTCTTAGCAATTTCGGAATCATGTGATTGTATTTAATTTTCTCATTAGGAAAATGATGGGGATTAGAATGGATGAGGGGTTAGCAAACCTATTTTGTAAAATATTTTAGGCTTTGCAGGCCATATAGTCTCTTTTATAATTACTCAGTGCTGCTGTTGAAGCACGAAAGCAGCCATAGACAAAACATAAATGGAGAGGCATGCCTTTGTTCCACTAACTTTTTATTTATAAGAACAGGTGGTGGACTGTGTCCTATGGGCAATAACTTGCTGACCCATGAACTCAGTGGTCTTTCCTACCTCCCTAATTTTGTAATTCTGTTCAAGCAAATCACAATCCAACTGTCACTTGGTGCCTCTCTGATTAAGATCTACAGTGCTATCCATTTCTAGTTTTATCTGTCAAAGACCACTGAAATTAGAAATAATACTAATATTTATTTAAAAACTCTTGTGCTACATGAAAATATTTTTCAAATAGTACTTCACTGACTTAAACCTAAAAAAATGGCACAATTATTATGATCTGTGTTTATAGATGTGGGAAACTGAGGCCAAGAGGAATAATAAGGGATTTATTGTACGTGTTCATAGTGAATGGTACAATTGGGAATCAAGTTCAGGTGTGTCTGCTTTTAGAATCTGGTTCATAAACACCATGCTCTAGACTGCTTTGCTTGGAGGTAGAATATTTTTATATTCCAAAGTGTTAGCATGTGTGTTAATCCCTTACCGGGGAATGAGTGTAGAGCAAAATGAGGATGGAAACCATTGGATTTGAAAATGAGAAAGTGTCTGATGACTCTCAAACCTTCAATGGCTGGGTCCAGAGGCCAGGTTACAAGAGGAATAATATGGGAAAATTAATGTAATTTTTAAAAGAAAATTGGCAATATAGTGGAGACAAAGGGGACGTTGCTTCCAACTCTCCAATCTTTTCATTCTCTGTCCATGAGGCACTTAAAGAAAACCAACTAAAATACACATATCCTTTGATATGTTGATCCTTCCATTGCTGGGCAAGGTTGCCAGGAGTGAAACTTCAAGATTTACTCCTACAGAGTGTGGCAGGAATTAATCAGTTTCGAACCCAGTCAGTGAGTGACAGCCGGACACTAAGGCTTCCTTCCTGGTGGTTGGGGGCATCGCTGAGCCCCTTATTCTTTTACTTCCAGAGCAGGATGAAATTAAGAGCCCAGCTTGTTGGGAAGCTAGTTCACTGTGTTGTACAGATCTAAGAAATGTTAGAGTGACTGCTGTTTCTGGAAACATAGGTGGTAGTGGAGTAACAAGCAAAGTTTTGTTGATTTTGCTTTTCTGGTAAAATGGGAGAAATGAATCAATCCTGGCAGAGTTCAAAGCTCTCTTTCTGTCAGTAAAGAGAAATAACTCCAAGGGCCAGAAAAATAAGAAGACAGTGTGTTTATGTCAATCCCTAAATTAGAAAAGTATCACTGGCTGAAGTTCCAAGCTATGTTACTTCTTACTATAGCCATCTGAGTGGGGACTGGGGACCTGGTGCTAACTCTGAAGAGAGTTGGCCTCTTTTGCAAAAATCTTTAAATTGAACAACTGCTTTCAAAACAGATTATCTATGGGTGGCAAAGTCGGTTAAGGGTCTGACTCTTGATTTTAGCTGGAGTCATGACCTTGAAGTCATGAGATCAAGTTCTGCATCCAGATCCATGCTCACCATGGAGCCTGCTTGAGATTCTCTCTCTTCCTTCACTCTGCCCCTTCCCACCCCACTCACTTTCTCTCTCTCCTCTTGCTCAAATAAATAATTAAATCTTATAAAAAAAACCCAGATCGTCTATAATGTCAAACTTAAACAACTCATTCTGAATTTTAAAAGAATCATCATGTGGAACACTTTATAATTAAATACATAAATATCTTGGGTGATCCAATATGGAAATTTGAGTGGAGGTCAAAGTTATTCTATGACATTTAGAGATGTTTAAAAACAGTACTTTGAAAACAGGAATCTATGGGTTATTTGTATGAAACTTAGTGATATCATGAATAAAGGGCGTTGACCAATAATCAATCTCAAACCTTAATTAGCCATTACACATGGTTCAGTTTCCAAGAAAAGTGAACATTCTATCAGAGTGGCTAATACATGGCAAATTCATATAATTTTACATATTAGAAATTTATTTTCCATTTTGACAATGGTGACTTTTGACTTGCTCAAAGAATTGTTATTGGAAACAAAGAGGTAGGGCAAATGATCTGAATACTTTGTTCACTATGTTGTGTAACAGGCTTGGTTAAAATAGCATGTCATGTAATTCGATGATTTAATGAACACATTGGTGGTGGTGTGCTGTTTTTGGTATTTTAGAAGATATGATAGTTTTCATTTGCCCTTAATTATAATTTTTCTTGTACTTATTTCTCTATTAATTAATCTTTAAAAAGGAATTAAGAAACCTTTTCTCACTATTGTAGTAGGTCATAATTAGTTCATTATGGAAGGAGCAGAGTATAATTATTAATTCATCTTTCTGTTCCTTTTATTTATCCCTACAATATTTATTCAGTCTTGAATTCAAAAGACCTTTAACTAGTTCCACTGCTGACTCTAAGTGCCAATAATTACTTTCTTTTAGAAATGCAGATTAAGATATTTATCATAGTTGATTCAAATGTTGCCTGATTTCCTGATTTTCTCCACAGGTCATTCTTTATCTGATGAATGAAGGGCTTTAGGAAACATCGCCTGTATGTAGTGTCTGACACAGTGCCCACCATACACATAGTAGGCATCTAGTAAATGATTTTGCATTTGTAGTCTTTTGAATACTCATTTTTGGCTTAACTGCACTCTTTTTTCAGATTAAATCTAGTTTGACACAGTTTTATAGACAACCAAGATTCCTATGCTACTTATTAGTTGCACTTTGTGTACTGTGCTTGGTGACATTGAGATTGACCACAGAAGTGAGCAAATCACCCAGTAGTTTATTAAGATGCTTATTATTTTTATGGTTTCACATAAAGAAATGAAACCAAACTCTAAAACTCACAGCCCAAAAAAAAAAAATAAAAAAAAAAATAAAACTCACAGCCCAGACTGCGTACATCTCAGTAACAATGTATTTCTGTTATTTTATTTCAATTCTTAGGGTAAAGCTGACTTTTTGAGAATCTGTTTATTATTCTTTTTCAAATCAGTTGTGAAAACAGAATATAAATATAGTTGGCTTATAATCACTACCTATAGCAATTTCTCTCATATTGAGACAGTTCCATTTGTATTAAATGTATGAAATTGATAATTATATGCATGGATATTTAATTAATTAAAAAACTGATTACTGAAGCTTTATTATTTATTTTGAAAAACAAAATTATTCCAAGTATTTAAATATGTTGAAACATGAATCTTCTCAGGCTGTTGCTAGGATATTGCAGACAAAATAATACTGTTACTTGCTTGAAAAATCTTGTTCTTCCTATGAGAGCAAACAGAATTACCTGAAGAAATAAAATATTTAGAATCATCTTATGTTGAAGTAAGTCTTCTATATTTCCAACTAATATTAAATTATAAATCACCATATAGAACTGTCAAATCAATGTGCTGTACACCTAAAACTAATATAAAATTGTATATCAATTATTCTTCAATAAAAAAGAAATTAAAAAATTGTAAGTCACCAATTCCAAGTATATTTCTTAGTGTAAAGTTTCAGCTCCAGATTTTAAATTATAATTAGAATTATCATAGAAGGAAGCAGAACTTTATTTCTGAAAATATCAGATATAGTACCTTTTTTTGGTGAGACAGCAGAGTCACAGTCTCAAAATTAATAGTTTCTCTATAAAAATTAATTTCTTGTCATTAATATTTGAGAATTTTGTGTCTTATTTTGTTCATGTAATAAAATTGCTTGTCATTCACTTTGTTATAGAAATAAGAGATAAAAGGGCAATTTTAAACATAATTCATGGCGATACTCACTTGATGTAGACAACTTATGTTGACATCACTAAAAATTAAGCATCCACTTCTGAACATAATTAATTCCTGGACTGTTAGAATGTTGTTCTTTATTTAGTACTTGTTATGAGCCGAATGTATCTCTCTCTGCTAACCCCCAAATTTATATGTTGATGCCCTAACCCCTGGTACCTCAGAGTGTGCATGTATTTGGAGATAGGGCCTTTATAGAGATAAGTAAAATGGGGTCTTTAGGGTCATCTCTAATCTAATATGACTTGTGTCCTTATAAGAAGAGTAAATTAAGACATAAACACACACAGAGAAAAGGCCATGTGGAGACACATGGAAAAAATGGCCTCCTATAAGCCAAAGAGAGAGAGGCCTCTGAAGCAACCAATCCTGCCAGCACCTTGATTCTGGACTTTTACCTTCTGGAAACTGTGAGAAAATAAATTTCTGTGGGTTAAGCCACCCAGTCCATGGTACTTTGTTATGGCAGCCAAGCAAAGTGATACGATACAGCTCTAAGTATGGTAATTCCAAGACAAATATCTTCACTTTTCTGAGAGGTTTTATGAATTCCAGCCCTGGTGGTTGTAAACCTTATCTTAGCTTCTCTTTTTCCTCTGACTCCTCATTAGGGAGACAGAGAGGGAATGTTCCAATGGACGGAGAATTTGAGATGTTCCAGAACATCTGAGAACTGAATCTATTGTCTTTATAGCTCCACGTGTTTGTGTAAGAAATGTCAGACTGTGTGTACATATGTACGTGCACATGTATATGAAAGGGGTGTGTAGGTACGTATATTGAAGAGGTGCTATAGTGTATTGGCCAAGAGCACAGACTCTGGAAAAAGATGGAGTCAAAGTTTCTTCTCCACATTTACTAACTGTGATCTTGGGCAAGTTATCTAACTTCTCAGGTCTTCACATTATTTATTGGTTAAATGGGTTCAGTGATAGCCCCTATGTCATTGGGTCATTGTGAAGATTAACAGCTTTGAGTATTTAGAATAGTGCCTGACACCTAATAAGTGCTGGGTACGTGTTAACTATTATTACATGCATTTTTGCAGGTGGCTTTCAGTGGAACACATTTTTAGTCCCCATGATTAGTGAGAAAGGAAATATATAGTAAGTTAAAATGTCTCTTTTGTTAAAAATAGAAGAATGCACTTCTTTCTCGGCTTCATTCATTTATTCATACATTTAAATAAATCTTGATTTGATTCTTGCTTTCTTCAGCCACCAGCCTGCATGATTTTGGTCAGCTTACCTGACCTCTCAGCTCAGAAGCTTGAGTTTCTTCAACTATAAAATAAGGGTAATGATCTCTTCTTTATAGAGTTACTGTGAACTAATGAAATGAGACAATGGATTTGAAGAACCATACATGGTGCCTGGAAAGTTTAGGCACTAGACATCTGTGCCTTCTCGCCTATCCTTAATATTCCCTAAGTCTCAGTATGATATTAAGGTTATACTCTACAAGGAAGGAATCAAGGTGTGAGAAGTGGGCAGGTGCTTAGAGATGAAACTGAACAGCTCATGAACAGATGGAGGACAGGGCAGCCAGCTCACTGCAAATTCCCTGTCTCCTGCTATTTCCACACCAGTAAGTTGTCCTCCTAATATATACACTTCTGCTTGTCTCTCCTCCCTCCCACATGAGGGAGAAGAGCATTTAATACCCAATGTTTTTTAAAAAACTCATTCATTCATTCATTCATTCATTCTGAGAGACACACACACACACACAGAGAGAGAGAGAGAGGCAGAGACACAGGCAGAGGAAGAAGCAGGCTCCATGCAGGGAGCCTGATGTGGGACTTGATCCCGGGACTCTAGGATCACACCCTGGGCCAAAGGCAGTGCTAAACCACTGAGCCACCCAGGGACCACCCCCGAATCAATGCTTTTAATACACAATCAGGTAGAGATTGGTTGAGGAAACCAGATCATGGTGAGGACTTGGCAGGGGTGTTATTGTTTTCCCCATTCTTACAAATGTGAACATGTTTTATGTTTCATAGGACTAAGGCCATCAGCCTTTTGGAAGTTGATGACTTATGTGCTAAATCTCTGCTGGTACCTCCTCCCTTTGAACCTCTTCTTTATGACCGTAGTGATTTGTTTCGTTTTCCCTACCTTCCCTTATTAATTCATGGTTTCCACAGTCAACCAAGGGAAAAATGCATCTAGCTCACCTTCCTCTCTGAATCTAGAGCTGACACATCCCCTCTGCAGCATTTGGCACAATGAGTGATTTGCTATGGATTTCTCTTTTGTCCATACAATTTATTAACCAATTAATTCCCATTTTAATCTCTTTATGACCCTAACATGCTGCAGAGAAGTAAAGGAGTCAATTGATAAGATTAGGAATTTTTAAGTAATGTAAATCCATTCCACAAAAATTTCAGCCCCTTTTCAGGAGAATGCAAAATTCTGCTAAGGCTGAAAAGGATTTTAGAAGAAAAGCTTGAAAGTTTTACAAGAGTCCAGATGGTGGCAGCAAAGAATGTGTGAGAAAAGCTCAGGAGCAGTCATGGCTTAAAAACATGATCTGAATATGTTGCAAAGAGTTGTAAAACTACTAATTATTGATGGCAATTAAAATAAAGAAACTGGTTAAAGAACTGCATTTTAGTACCAGAGATGCCTGAGTTTGACTCATTGGCATTATAAATTTGGGCAAGCCGATTAACTTTTCTGAACCTTGTTTCCTCATTTGTCAAGTGGATATAATAATAGTTATAGGATTGCTTTCGGATTATGACAGATAATGTATATAAAAGGTTTAGACTATGCCTAGAAAATTGTTAAGTACTTACAGAGAAGGAGAGAGAGAGAAAGAGAGATGGGGAGGGGGAGAATTATGTAAAAAATGAGCATCACATTTCATAATAAAGTTTCTGTAACATATTCTAAATCAGCGTGGTACCACAAAGGAAATGGAAGCAGTCCGCTCTTGGGTACAGGCAAAAAGCAGATGCATTGCCTGTAGAGGGTTTGTATTTATTTATTTATTTATTTATTCATTCATTTATTCATTTATTTAATTTTATAAAGATTTTATTTTCATTCCAGCATAGTTAACATACAGGGTTATATTAGTTTCAGGTTTACATATAGCAATTCAACAACTCTATACATCATTACTCAATGCTCATCATATAGACTGTTTAAAAACAAAAACAATGCTAACTAAAATCAGTCTACTTTTTAAATAACTACACACCAAGGCCATCTGGGTGGTGCAGGTGGTTGTGTCTGACTCTTGGCTTTTGGCTCACGTCAAGATCTCAGGGCCATGAGATGGAGTGCTGCACTGGGGTCCATGCTTGGCTGGGGGTGGGGTTGGGGGAATCTACTTGGGATTATCTCCCTCTCCTTCTGCCCCTCCTTTCCTTGTCTGCGTGCTCGTTTTCTCTCTCAAATAAATAATTCTTAAAAAAATTACTATGCATCAGTGATTTTAAGTCATACTAGTGATAAAATACTCTTTCTTTTTTGGGTAAGCAATATCTACTTTTATTTATTTTATTATTTTTTTAAGATTTATTTATTTATTCATGAGAGACATATATATATATATGTATATATATATATATATATATATATAGAGAGAGAGAGAGAGAGAGAGAGAGAGAGAGAGACAGACAGAGGGAGAAGCAGGCTCCCTGTGGGGAGCAAGATGTGGGACTCAATCTCTGGACTCTGGGATCAGCCCTAAGCCAAAGGCAGACACTCAACTGCTGAGCTACCCAGGTACCCAGGTGTCCCCACTTTTACTTATTTATTTATTTTTTATTTAAATTCAAGTTAACATACAGTGTAACATTAGTTTCAGGTGCACAATATAGTGATTTAACACTTTCATCATCAGCCTGTGCTCCTCAGGACGTGTGCACTCCTTAACCCCACTACCTATTTAATTTATACTCCCACCCACCTCCCTTACGTAACTATCAGTTTGTTCTCTCTAGTCAAGAGTCTGTTTCTTGGTTTGCTTCTCTCTCTGTTTCTCCCCTTTGATCATTTGTTTTGTTTCTTAAATTCCACATTTGAGTGAAATCATACGGTACTTGTTCTCTGATTTTTTTAAATTTTTATTTATTTATCATAGTCACAGAGAGAGAGAGAGAAAGAGGCAGAGACACAGGCAGAGGGAGAAGCAGGCTCCATGCACCTGGAGCCCGACGTGGGATTCGATCCCAGGTCTCCAGGATCGCGCCCCGGGCCAAAGGCAGGCGCCAAACCGCTGCGCCACCCAGGGATCCCCTGTTCTCTGATTTCTTTTGCTTAGCATAATACTCTCTAGCTCCTTCCATGTTGTTGCAAATGGCAAAATTCTGTTCTTTTTTATGGCCAAGTAATAGTCCATTGTGTGCATATATATCACAGGTACTTCTTTTTTTTTTTTTTTAAAGATACAACTTTTATTATTTTAGGACAAGTAATGGGAACATAATATAATATTTAAAAGTAACCATTTGCAATTTCAACATAGTTCAACTGATATATATCCAGATATATTCTCAAATAGGCCAACACAGTTTGGCTAAAGTTAACTTCAATATAGTGACAACTTACATCTGCACTGAAATAATTGGTGGTTTAATCGTGGAATGTCTCTTTCATACAAGTGCAAAGTCAATACCAATCTTCATTATCCATTCATCAGTGAATGGACACTTGGACTATTTCCATAATTTGACTATTGTAGATAATGCTTTAAATGTTGGGTTGGGTATATCCCTTTGAATGAGTAGTTTTGTATTCTTATGGTAAATACCTAGTAATGCAATTATTAGGTCATAGGGAACTCTGTTCTCAGCTTTTTAGGAACCTCCATGCTGTTTTCTAGAGTGGCTGCACCAGTTCACATTCCCACAAACAGTGCAAGAAGGTTCCTCTTTCTTCATACCCTTGCCAGAATTTGTTATTTTTTGTTGTTGTTGATTTTAGCCTAAAATACTCTATATTATGGAAATTCCTCTAAATTGATTTTTTTAAAAAGACCTTTATCTTCCAGCCTTGACCTGCCTGCCTTCTATACTTATCTTACTGACTCATTCTTTCCAGTCCCAACTGGACCAGTTGATACTCTGAACATTCCTGTGTCCATTTTGGTTGTATAGTCTCCATCACTTGACTTGTTCTCTTCTTTTTGTTTATCTAGATTTTATTTTCACTTCATGGGCTTAGGATAAGCCTACATATCCTGGGAAGCCTTCCCCACCTGCTGGATCCCACAAGGATCCATCCCTTCTTGTGTATGTTGCTATTTTGGCATGGAACATTTGTCTTGTATTGTAATATAGTGCCCCTCCTCCCAATGTAAAGAAGGGGCTCATTCATGAAGCTGGTAGTTATTTCCACAATCTAGGCCAGCTTTAGGTTTTGCTATCATCTGTATACTTGATGCTCACAGCTGTGCTTGAAGTTCCAGCTCTTCTATTTCACTAAATAAACACAACTGGTGGGTGTCTTTTACTTTGAACGTCCTCTGAGAGATGTATATGTTAACTTAAATAGTGTACATAATGTAATATCATCAACAGGCATTTAAGAAATAAGACATATGATTATATTGGTGTTTGGAAGCAAGTGACTAAGGCCTCCCAGAACTGAGATTAATCTTGAAATCCCCATTTATGAACTCTAAATTCCAGATTCCATTGAAGAACTTATTCAGTCATTTTCTGTGGGAGCTGCAATAATTTCACCTTTTCTTTATTGGTGCAGAATCTAATGCAAGTTTTAACATGCGATGCCCACTCTTGTTGTGGAGTGCATGAAAAATGCTGGGTCTTTGAACCTGTGACCTAACATTGCATCTATATTCTAACCAGGTTTTGCAAATAGTATACTGTCAATGTTTACCTTGATATTCCAAGAGACAAATAAATTTTAGCTGGACATATCAGGAAATGAACTACTTAAAACGAATTGAGAAGATCATTAGAGAAAATGTAAAATATCGGTATAAAATGTTTTTCTTCACATCTTCATATTCAATATGTTATATTACCATGTGGTCCTTTGTGAAAAACTTGACCAGATCTGGGATCACAGGCTCAGTATCCAGAAATAGAGGAATCTCAAAAGCTCTGGGACTCTAACCGGTGATCTGGGAAAAGGAAGCATTTCTGGACTGAGATGGCTTCTGCTCAGAAGAAATTCTGGACAGATGGTTTGTTTCCACTTCCCTTAGACTCTAGTGAAGCTGGACCTGGGTTTTCAGTCTCTCATCCTCTGAGGCGGGAAGGTATGGAGAACCCAGTCTTATCTTATTACTGATGAGAATCACTATCTCAGTTCTTGTGAGCCTTGTTTGGGAGCAAACCAAAGTTTGTCATTAGCAAAGGCACAAAGTAAATGTGGTAAAGGAGAACATGGCAGAAATCTGTAGCTGTTTGAAAGACTATTACATAAAATTGACTTAGATTTATTCTGCATAAACCCAAGGAATAAAACGAGGGATAGTAGTAATGGACTTCAGTTCAAAATAAATAGGAGACTTTCTAACAGTTGTCCACATAGAGAATGGAGTGTTGTGTTGATACTGTGTTACCTATGATGTGAGATATTCACATGGTGGGAATTCTGTGGGTGCTCAAGTATCAAAAAATATGAATCCATGAATTCTAATTTTCCTTATCTGTAGGCTATGGTTTTGTGATTTTGCCATTTCTTTTCCCAAACCTATCGATTAGCCAGTCAGAATTTTTTGAGCATATCAAATTCAAGTGAATCAATATAAAAAGTGTTTTTTCCTTTCTCTCTTTCCTACTTTCATTATTGTTCTAGATCCTGGTCTTATCTCCTACCTTTGACCAGGTAGGGATATAGAAGAAACAAGTCTCCAAGTACAAAAGTATATGGCATTAAAATACTCAGCATATAAAAAAAATCACATGAGATTTTGGAAGACTATGCACAGAATTTCACTTTTTTTTTTTTTTTAAGCTTTGAGAGACATGCAGTCTTGTAATGAAGTCTTAGGTGGCACGTGAAATGAAAAATCAGAAATTTAACTCCTCTGCTGTGCTTTCCTCTCCATGGGAAGCTTTATTCATATATTGAGCAATTCTTTTCTCCAACCCACATAGTCCCAAGGGAGGGATTTAATGAAGAGTTGGTGGGCAGCACAAGTGTTCTGCCTATTTTGCCTTCTATTTAAGGGGCAAAAGAAAATTGCAAGCTTTTTTAGGTGTCTGACTCACACAGTTTATGCAGGTCCCATATTGGCATTTTCCTGCATGACAAGAAAAAAAAATAGACTCCCTCTCCTTTTTAAGAGTGGAATTTGTAGACTTTGCAGTGAGGTGATTTGAAGATCCTCAGAGGAAGACAATATGAAGCCTTTCATATGTTATTCAAACTACTGGTTCTGAGGAAGAATGAAGTGTAATTGTATTAGTCTGTGTCCAATCAGGAAACAGAAACCACACAATAATTAGTAATTTGAAAAAGACAAGTTCAATAAAAAGAATTGTTGACTATACCAGAGGATTGGCGTAATGAGAGATTAATTAATATAAAGATAGCTCTAAGGAATATTAGGGATATGAGAATATATATAAGGAATATAAGAACTGTAGACAACCAATTGTTCCCACTTTGATTTCTGCTCTTTTCCTTATTATTTCTTTCTTTATGCTTGGTTTGGGATTATTTTACTCTTCTTTTTGTAGTTCTTAAATTGGAAGCTTCAATCATTGACTTGAAATTTTTCTTCTTTTCCAATATGAGCATTTGGTACTATGAATTTCCCTTAAGTACTACTTTAGGCTTATCCCATACATTTTGATATGCTGTGTTTTCATTTCCATTCAATTTAAAATCTTCTTTAATTTCCTTTGTGACTTCCACTTTCACCCATCGGTTTGGGAACATATTGTTAGCATTTTAGGATTTTTCCAGATATCTGTCATTGATTCCCAGCTTACTTAATTATGGTCAGAGAAAAGATTTTGCAGGATTTCAGTTCTTTTATTTTGTTAGGATTTATTTTATGGCCCTGAATATTTTCTATACTGTTAAATATAGAATTTACTATATATATTTAAACAGTTGTACCTTGTGTTCAAATTATGTTATAGAGCTTAACATAGTGTGAGACCTTAAAACATTATATTCCTAATTCCTTTCTCTCATTTTTTTTGTGCTATTGTTGACATGTATTTTACTTTCTATATACTATAAACACACAATTCACTGCTATAATTTTTGCCTTAGGTAGCGAATTTTAGAGTTATTAAAAATAAAAGGAGAATGTATTCATCTTAATTCATCCTATTTTTAATATCATTCATTTCTTTATATAATTCCAGGTTTTTGTGTGGCATTGTATTCATTTTTCCTGAAGAACTTCCTTTAGCATTTCATTGTAGTATAACCTACTACTTGTCTGCTAACAAGAATTTATCTGTTTTTGCTTTTCTGGAAAAGTATTTCTCCTTCAATTTTGAAAGATATTTTAATTGGGTACAGGATCTCAGGTTGACAGGGTTTTTTTTTTTTTTTTTTTTCTTTTCTTTGTTTCCTTTTAATACTTCCATTGCTTTCTGGCTTTCATGGTTTCTGACATGGAGTTTGCTATAATTCTTAACTTTCTTCTTCTGTATGTAATATGTCTTCTTTCTTCCCATTCCCTCAAAATTTTCTCTTTGTAATTGTTTTTCTATAGTTTTAATATGATATCTTTCTCTTTCTCTCTCTTCCTCTGTGTGCGTGTGTGTATGTGTGTCTGTCTAATGTGGTTTATGCATTTCACTAGTTTTGGAAAACTCACAATCATTATTCTTTCAAATAGCTCTTTCCCCCATTCCCTCTCTTCCTTCTGGGGTTCCAATTACATGTATGTCAGGCTGATTCAATCCCACTGCTTTTGGATGTTATGTTCCTTTTTTTGACTCTTTTTTTCTGTTTCTGTTTCAGTTTGGCTGTTTTTTTTTTTTTTTTTTACCCTTTAGTTCAGCTGATTCCCATTGACCTTTAAATTTTACTACTTCTTTCCTCAGCCATGTTGAATTCACCAATGAATCTGGTGAAGGAATTCTCATCTGTTATAATATTTTTCTTTTCTTTTCTTTTTTTTTTTTAAGATTTTATTTATTTATTCATGAGAGACAGAGAGAGAGAGAGAGAGAGGCAGAGATGCAGGCAGAGGGAGAAGCAGGCTCCATGCAGGGAGCCCGATGTGGGACTCCATCCTGGGAGTTCATGATCACGTCCTGGGCCGAAGGCAGGTGCTAAACTGCTGAGCCACCTAGGGATCCCCAATATTTTTCATTTATATAATTTCCTTTCAATTTTTCTTGTAGTTTTTAATCTCTGCTGAAATTCCCATACATTAGTGCATGTTGTCTACCTTTGCCATTAGAGTCTTTAGCATTTTTAAGCAAAATTAAAAAAAATTCCCTATGTAATGTTTAGACATTACATTTGGGTCATATCTGAATTTGGTTTTATTGATTGCTTGTCTCTTGATGTTTTTAAAAATTGCTTTTTAATGTGTCTTATAGATTTTTGCATGCATGATCTTAATCTTGTGTAGGAATGTAATGACTGAGGTAAACAGAATCTGGGAATAGGTGCCTGGAAATTGTTACATCTCTCACATTGCTCAATCTTTTGCATGGGAGTTGAGACAATTAATCAGAAGTTGAGCTGGGTTTGACTTTTGTTGTTATTATAGTTATCTTGTGTGCATATTTCTTGGTGCATTTGCATATTCCTATTATAGAGTCTTCCTACCAACAATCATCCTCCAGTAGACTAGCTACTCATTCTACTGTTTCAATTGTGTTTAATAATAGATCATGTCTAATCGTATTAGGTGTGTACCTGTGGTAGTTTACTGGAATCAGTATGTATTTGTGCATTTTTCTCTAATGGATGGAAATAAAACCAAATTCTCGAGAGCTATGCCTGAAATGTGGAAGCAGAAATTTGGTTGCATACCCTCATCCTTTCTAACTCTTTTATCAGTCCTGTAGAACCACAGGCACTTTTACCACATGCTCTTCCTTTTCAGTTCACAGTAATGTTGGTTTCTTCCTGGCTTCCTCATCTCAACCTAAGTCACAGAATGCCTTTGTTTCCTTCTTATTTAATAATCTGAACGCTCCTCCTTGTGGAGACATTTTTAAAAAGTCATTCCATTTTCCAGAAAAAAAGCTACACCCTTTCCATTTACCAAAGACCAAATACTCTCTCTTTTTGATAATTTAATCAATCTATTTTCCTTACAAGAACAGATAGTAGTGCAGTATTTTAAAATTTCATGTATTTCTGAGAATAGAAGTTAGTGAGGTAGGTAGAGATATAAATGCCCACTTTCAATTTTGAGAGATAAGCAGGCATCCTGTTGTCCAAGGACTCTGAAGCAAAGGCTTGGCCATTTCTAGTGTCAATGCCTAATAGAGTCAAATGTGAGCAATTTTCCAGTTTCCTATGACACTCCCATGTTCACGAAGAGATGCCAGAATGAACAATATTCTATCAATAGTGCTAACTACCAAAGAAAAACATTTTTACTTTCAAATAAAAACAGTGAAAGAAGAAAAGTATTGGCTTTGGAAGTTGTAGGAAAATCTTGATTTGTTCTTTTTTATTCATGTGGTTCAAAGTATATGTATGACAAATAGTTTTTCTTTTTCGAACTTCACCATCAATTTCCTTCTTTGATCATATTTCTTATCTTTTGTCTCTTTCATCAAAGGCATTTCTATTGGTAAGGGCTATTATCTCCTTCTCTCGTCTTAAGGCAGTCTGATAGCAATCTCTAATATCCTCTGAATAAATTTCTTTCAAGACAAAGATCAGTGCAGGCAACTATCCTCTTGCTGAACCAAAATTCATGATTTCATTTTTGCTTGGGCATCTGAACTCCATTAGTAAGGGTTTCCTGTTTTATACCCAAAGTATAAAGATAGTCATAAAGCATTTGTTCTTATTTGGAGAAAGATGGCCAAGAATGGGCCTTGGGGTGCCTGGGTGGCTTTGTTGGTTGAGCATCCATCTGTTAGTTTCGGCTCAGGTCATGATCTCATGATTGTGAGATCAAGCCCCGTGTTGGGCTCTGTGCTGGGTGTGGAGGCTGTTGGAATTCGCTCTCTCCTCCTCTCCCTCTGCCCTTCCCCCAACTCATGTGCTTTCTCTCTCATAAATAAATAAATAAATAAATAAATAAATAAAATCTTAAAAAAAAAAAAAAGGAATTGGCCTTAAGATAGCATAGATGCCTTTCTAATCATTGGTTTAAGAAATAAACACCTTAGATAAAGCCGGAGATAAAGACATTCTTCTGGACAGTTAATTATCCTACAAATGTATCTGTGCATTCATCATTTCCCTTTCTAAAAAATATTTCAAACATTATACCTAAGTCTTCTGTCCCCTGTTTTTTATCTTACAGCATTCAAAGCTTTTACTTTCTGAGCTCCCAGGTACTATACCACGTAACAGGGTCAAGAGAAGCATCACCTACTAGTGGCTTAATCAATAGAGACATCTTCTTTCCTTTCTTGCATTTGAGAGATTTGGAGGAAATAGCATAAGGCCAAAATGGTATTACATAATATTAGGGAAAGAAATCTAGGCTTCTGTCTCCTTTGCTACCTTTCTTGTGCACGGTCACTATTTCCACGTTTACTGGATGGTCCAATAAAGCTCCATTGAAGTCAGAAAATATAAAAGGATAAATCAGGGCAGGCATCCTCTCCTCAAGAATACTTACTGGAAAATGCCCTATGTTACTTTCATATTCACATAGGCCTGCTCCCAGTCACACGGCCACACTTAGGTGCCAAGAGTTGGGAAATGTCTGCATTCTGAGCTGCTGTATGCCTAGCTAAAATTCGAGGCTTCTGGCACTAAAGGAAAAAGGGAGGATAATTTTGGCAAACAACCATTGGTGTCTGACACATACCACATTGATATGCACATTTCTAAGAAACATATCACAGAAACTGAGAATCCCATTTATTTTTACCGAGATAATTGATAAATTCAGTTGCCTACCATTCATGCACTGGGACAACCTGGGCACCGCAATGCTTTTGAATTCAATTATATTCCAACACCTCAAAATAATTAAAATGAATTCATAGCCAGTTTTGGTACAAGCCCAGAATCATTTACTTATAAAAGTGGACATGAAAAATATACAGTTACTGACTGGCAATATATTAATATGTCTCTGAATTCTATAACAGTTTCAGCACATGTGTTCATACTGTTAGATGTATTAACCATTCATCCCATGCTTGTCACCTCAATTTTAGGTTCTGTGGTGTTTATATCCACTCTAGGACTAAGAGTTAAAAAAAATTCAGTAATCTGTAATAATGGAAAGCATCAATAAGAATTTTTTCATACTCAAAATCTTGAAGGAAATATTTTTAAAAAAGATTTTATTTATTTATTGATGAGAGACAGAGAGAAAGAGAGAGAGAGAGAGAGAGAGAGGCAGAGACACACAGGCAGAGGGAGAAGCAGGCTCCATGCAGGGAGCCTGATGTGGGACTCGATTCTGGGTCAACAGGATCAGGCCCTGGGCTGAAGGCAGCGCTAAACCACTGAGCCACCTGGGCTGTCCTTGAAAGAAATATTTAATTGAGGACTGTATCCAATTAGAATTATTAACACGACTCTGTATCCCCACGTTGAATTATAAGATTCCACAACTTTGTCTTCTTGTTAACAAAATATATGCCAGTTTTAAACATAGCTATTCAAGAAGAATCAGATAAAAATTAACCTTCTATTGTGAAGGAAAATTTTAATTTCTCTATAAATTTAGTGTAATGTCTTATACCAATACACATGCAGTTGCTTTGTTAGATTATAAAAACCTGTCTTCTCCCCACTTTGCTCTCAAACTACTGACTCTTTTCTCTTTTTTTCCCCTAGGGAAAGACTCTCTGAATTAGTTTTCTGTATTTTATGTCTTCAATTACCCTCCTCCCACTCTCTCTTGAGTCCACCTCAATTAGGTTTTTTCTTCATCATTCTACTCAAACTCAATCAATGGTTTCTAGGTTTCTAAAACCAATGGCCACAGCACTCATCTTATTAACATATCTATAACATTGGTACTGTTGATCACTCCCTCCTTCCAGAAGCTCCTTTTACTCCTAGCCTGCAGGATGCTGTATTCTTCTGGTTTTTCCCTTATTTCAGTTTCTTTGGCTGGTTCTTCCTCATTTTCCCACAGAAGTAGTCTAGAGCTTACATGTGAACTTTCCTGTCTCTCTGCACGCATGGTTGTCAGAAGTCTCATGGTTTAAAAACAATCTGCGTGTTGATGACTAAACAATTTAGAACTATATCGTAGATATTTCCCCTAAATCCAGGCTTGAATTTCTAACTACCTACTTGACCTTTTGACTTAAAAAAATCTAATAATCATTTTAAATGTGACATGTCCAAGGATCCCTGGGTGGCGCAGCGGTTTAGCTCCTGCCTTTGGCCCAGGGCGCGATCCTGGAGACCCAGGATCGAATCCCATGTCGGGCTCCCGGTGCATGGAGCCTGCTTCTCCCTCTGCCTGTGTCTCTGCCTCTCTCTCTCTCTCTGTGTGACTATCATAAATAAATAAAAATTAAAAAAAATAAATGTAACATGTCCAAAGCTGAGTACCTGATCTTTGCCCCAAAGCTTCCGTAGTTTTTTTGACTTCGATCAATGTATCTCCATCATTGCTAGATGCTACACACTGCATCATTGCTGCAGCCCAAAGCCTTGGAGTCTCTTTTGAAATCGTCTATGTAATCATTCAGCATTACCTCTTAGCATTACCTCCAAAGGATATTCAGAATATGACCATTTCTGTCATTATAAACCATGTCACCAACTGCCTGGGGATTATCACAAGAGTTTCTTAACTGTCCTCTACTGTTACTCTCTTGCCTACCCTTTGTTTCTTCTTAGCAGTTATGTCATTCCTATGCTCAGAACCTGCCAGTAGCTTCCTGTTTTTTACTCTAAATGATAGCTGAAGTCACTTTGAGATTCCCATCTCCCAGACTCTGCCCTTGGTCATGGGGCTCCTGATTTAGTTCTGTAGATGGAGTGAGAGAGAAATGAGCTCCTGTGCAGCTTCCTGCACTACTGGGAAAGTTGGAATCTCACTTACACACTCTTCATTTCCCCTGCAAGATAAATCACAGGCTGAGGAAGATCTTTCTTGGCCCTAAGCCATACCACCTTGGCAGATGGGTAATATAAGTAAAGTAAAACTGTTCTTAGCCACTCTAATGCATCCAAACTTGTATTTTTTTGGCTCCAAAAGAGTGCTGGAACTTCTCTGGAGATCTGGACCTCCACAAATGTATGAGTAATTGTCTAAGTCAGTGTTCTCCAGAGGCTCCGAGACCGTGGGCTGAGAGAGACTAGAGCAAGTTCATTGCCGCTACAGAGTCTACAGATAGGACCCAGGTCTGTCCGCTCATTGTCTGATACACGGATAGGCGAGACCCTTTCTGAGTCCCATGGGTCTGGCATTGGAGCCTACAGCATCCCCAAAGGCACTTTTGTTTCTGGGGATGGGTGCTGAATTTTTGTTATTGGGAATGGGGTCAAAAAAATGAGGGACACCTTATGGCTCCGTGATGTTGACATCACTTCTAACTGTAATCTTGCTTTTTTACCACCCTGATTTCTGTGGCTTTCTTCTTGTCTCCAGTGGTTTTCTTCAAAACCAACCAGGGAAGAAATATTTCTCATACCTCTGAGGAAGAATAGGATAAAACCATAAAAGGGTAATAAAGAAAAGAAAGATTAGCCCCTCCAACTTGAGTTAAAAGCAAACGAAACACTGACTCACTAGAAATTATTGGTAAGAGATTTGTGCTTCGAAATGTCTGCTTTAATGAGTCAGAGGCAAATAAAACTGACTGGATGAATTATCTATTACAGAGAAGATGTTTCACTTGACCCAATTTAGAGTGAATGACCCTAATTGCCTCTTTGAATGTGGGAAGGGCCCATTGCCAGATAGTGGCTCCCAGTTGTAAATGGATAAACTTTCAATGAAAGAATTGTTAGTTAAGGAAGTCTCGTGGTGAGGAAAGGTTGAGCTCCAAGTAGGACATGTTCTGACAAAGAAGTAGTATGGGAAAGCATCTGGGTAGAAGTAAATGGGGTCTGTGAAAGTTGAAGGTGAGGCCACAAAGGCCAGGCATAGGAGGTAGAAATTACTTTTGCATGACCACAACAGCATGGCTGACACAAAACCTTTAATGCAAAAAGATAGCAATTGTATAAAATATTGTGACTCACACAGCATTTTTATCTCAATCCTATAAGAATTTCTGAGAAGATAAGTAAGTAGTTTTATCTGAGAAGGTAAGTAAGTATTAGAGCGAGGAAGGATTGGATGCGTCCTTAATCCTAGTTCTTCCATTAACTGGCTGGGTTCTTGGGTGATCCAGTTTTCCTCATCCATAAAATACAGGAATAATTGTGGAAGTCCCTTTCAGCTTAAAAATAACCTATAAATCAACAATGAATAGAGTATGAGTTGGTGCAGATCCTGAGATGTAAGAAATACCATGTAGCCTTTTATTTTCTGAATAAAATCAAATCTGGTTTATTTATTCCATAAATAGTCATTAAATGACTATTATATGCCAGACATGTGCTCAATTTTGGGGATATTCTTGGAAAAGAAGGTAGACAAGGTCTTTACCTCCTAGAACTTTTTCTTGCTTTCATTTTTTAAGGATGAATTCTAATATTCTAAGATCACTCCTTTCTCACAGGTCCTGCCCTATCCCTTGGGTTATTCCAAACCTTGTGATTTGCACAGTCCAGAAAAAATAAGAGCAATCCCTGGCTCTCTTATCTAAGGACATCACAATTGCTGTTGTTTTTTGTCTGATTCCATAAGATATTTTTGAAAGTGTCTGGCTCTGTAGGTAACATCTCTTCTCAAGAACTAAGTGTTGTTCCAGGAATTTTTGCCTGGCTCTCTTTGCCTCCATTTCCATAGGAACTCATGTAGCTGTCAATGGCTTAGATCTTGTCCTTTTTATGGTACTATGAACAAATAGCCCAGTGTATGCCACTCCACAGAACTCCATTTTCACGGATTCCCTGGTCTTTGGGAATAAAGCTACCATGAGACTTTGAACTACTACCCTGCTCAATGCTCAAGGTTACAGCTTTCACCATGTCCTATGTTGGGCAATGAAGTCCTTATCTTCTTCAAGCCTAAGGCTGCCAAAAAGAGAGCCAAGGATTGAATTTGACTCATAGATGGTTTTTTTCCTTCAATTAGCTAAAGGCCCCTCCACTCCCTTTTGTTCCCAAAAATAAAACTGAGCATCTGCATCATCATTCTTTCCCCTGTTGCTCCTCTTACATCTGTGGTTAAGTGCACAGCCCCCAGAACCAGATTGTCCAAGTTTGAATCTAAGCTCCACCACTCACTAGCTGTATGGCTAGGTCATGTTATGTAATTTTTTTGCATTTTAGGTTTTCATCTTTAAATTGCTCATAAACAAAAGACACCTATCTCTTAAGTGTATATATTGCACTTAGAACTGTAAGTTGTACACAGTAAGTGCTTTGTAAGTGTTATTACTTTATTTGTCATTACCTACTATTTATTATTATTACTTTATTATTGCTGGCCTGGCTTTTATAGGCATTTGAATGAGATCAGTGGATTAAATCTTTTACCATAAAGGCTATAGTGGAAGATTTCTTCAAAGTAGTTTTATACTCAACCATGCCCTATCAACATTTTTGGCCTTTAACAAAACAAAAAATGTTTATCTCCTTGGCAATAAACAAAACTGCCTAATGGACTTTTATTTTTAGGAAGAAAGGGATGCATGGAGAATTATCTTTCATTCCTTTGACATTAGATTACTAGTATTTTTTAATCACCCTATGACATTTTAACAGGCCAAAAAACATTTGCCCAATTTCTAACTCAGAAGTCTGTACAGATTTTCTCACTCTGTTCCCTACTTAAGCATCACCAGGAAGATGTTTCTACTGCATTGAAAAATTGGCTACATTTCCATCCCCCATCTGCTTTCTAGCACTTGTGGCTTTTTATTTCATATCACTTACAACTCAAGGTACTTTGAGTTGCTTCTTAAAGTCTCAGACTTAACTTGTTAGCCTGTCAGTCATCCCTTTTCTGTAGTGAATCAAAAATATTTTTCACTTGGTGAACAAAATATGGATATTTCATTTCATTGAACCATTTCAAGTTTCTAACATTGAATTGTTGATATCTGAGATTCTTTGTACCTGTTTAATTTTGATACATGACCTTTACATTGCTTTGAAAGTCAAACTTCTAATGGGGAAGAATGTATTTTAATGTGCATATTGGCATGTTTCATAGGTTCAAAAGCACTTTCTTTTATGTGTGAGAGAATGAAAACAAATGTTCCTCTGACAGCCTGTCAGCCAGAGTTTTATCAGCCATGTCTGATCATGTCCCTTGGTGGAAATGGCATCCAAAAGCAGCTGGGTTTTTATTTATTTGTTAGGGCATTTTATACACGTTTAAAAGGAACTGTGGTTGTGGATCTAGAGAAAGAGTATATGTAGAGATCAGGACACCCAATTCCAGAAACTGCCTGAGTGATACTGTGATGAAATGGGCAGACCATAATTTGCTTCTTGTTGGTTTATATCTTGGGTAAATTAACCCCTGCCCCTATCTGGAAGGGTCTTTCTCTAAGACTTTATACTCACACCTTCCTCCATATGCTGTTCCTGCAACTTACTTTAGAAATGTGGAGACCTGGGGTAGGGTGGGGATATTGAAGAATTCAGAGAAAGAGGACCATTTTTTTAATGTTTCAGATTGCAAACTTCAGTGAGATATATTTGCCATTGTGGAGGTTATAGTTGTCAAGTAGCCAGGCATAGAGACTAAGAACAAAAGAAAAGAAAAGACTGTGTTCTAAGAATTGTTTTTAATACCTTGCAAGGTATTGTCTCTTTTTACCCCACAATAATTTTATGAAATAGGAACCAATTTTATGCCCATTTTAAAAGGTGAGAACATGTGTGATCAGACAGGCAAAGTGACTTATCCAAAATAACATGTCTAGTAAGAACAGAAACAATTAAATCTAGGTTTGTTTATTACAGAACACATAGCAAGAGAAGTAAAAGCCCACTTGTTCTGAGATTTCACTATGTTATGGAAAATTTTATTTTATTGATCATTTATGATAGATTTATAGATCGTAGAAAGTTGCTAAACTATTTTTAAGGAGAATTTTTTCTGTTGTTTATTTTTTTGGTCAAGGCTAGCTGGATTTCTTTTTTTTTATCAGAAAATTCAGGGAATTATTTATTTGTTTTGTTTTATTGAAGTATAATTGACATACAACATTATATTAGTTTCAGGTATACAACATAGTGATTCAACATTTATATACATTACAAAATGATCACCTGGATAAGTCATCTATTATCTGTCACCATACAAATTTATTACAATATACTTACTATATCACTTATGCTACACTTTATATCCCCATGATTTGCATATTTTATAATTGGAAGTTTGCACTGCTTAATCCCCTCTACTTTGTTTCAAAAAAATATTTATTCATTTACTTGAGAGAGAGAGAACAAGAGAGAGCATTCAGAAGAGGAGCAGAGGGAGAGGGAGAGTATCCTCAAGCAGACTCCCGATTGAGCATGGAGCCCAATGTGGGGCTTGATCCCAAGATCCTGAGATCACCTGAACCAAAATCAAAAGTCAGGTGCTTAGCACACTGAGCCACCCAGATGCCTCTTCCCTTTACCTTTTCTGTCTGTGCTCCCACTCCCTATCCCTCTGGCAAACACCAGTTTGTTCTCTATTTTTATAAGTCTGTTTCTGTTTTATTTGTTTTGTTTTGTTTTGTTTTGGTTTTTAGATTCCACATAGAAGTAGAATCACATGATATTTTTCTTTATTTGATTTATTTCACTTAGTATAATACTCTCTGGGTCCATCCATGTTGCTGTGAATGGCAAGATTTCATTTGTTTTATGACAGAATAATATTCCATTGTATAGATATACCACATCTTTATCCATTCATCTATTGATGGACACTTTGGCTGCTTTCATATCTTGGCTATTGTAAATAATGCTGCAATGAACATATATGTGCATATACCTTTTTGAATTAGTGTTGTTATTTTTTTGGATAAATATTCAGTGGAATTGCTGGATTGTATTTTTAACTTCTTAAAGACCCTCTATACTATTTTCTATAATGGCTGCACCAGTTTGCATTGCATTCCCACCAGCTCAATGAGGGTTCTCTTTTTTCTACATTCTCACCAACATTCATCTGCCTGATAATAGTCATTCTGACAGGTGTGAGGTGATATTTCATTGTGGTTTTGATTTGAAATTTTTATGGTTAGTGATGTTGAGCACCTTTTCATGTCTACCATGGCTTTAAATGCAAGTAAAAAAGTTCTCCCTATTTGTGGTTAAAAATTATGGCAATACTGGGGCTCCTGGGTGGCTCAACCAGTTAAGCGCCTGCCTTCAGCTCAGGTCATGATCCCAGGGTCCTGGGATCGAGTCTCCACTCTGAGCAGGGAGCCTGCTTCTCCCTCTCCTCCCCACTTGTGCTCTCTGGTTCTCTGTCTCTCTGTCTCTCTCTTAAATAAATAAATAAATAAATAAATAATAAAATATTTTGAAAAAATATGGTAACATTGATGAATACAGTGCTAGTTAGGCTTCAGTGAATTATCTTCTTTAAGTAGTTGGGATTTTCTTTGAGAAGTCATGGAGCAATGAGGAAGCATAGAAAACTGCTTTCCAGGGGATCCCTGGGTGGCTCAGCAGTTTGGTGCCTGCCTTTGGCTCAGGGTGTGATCCTGGAGACCCGGGATCGAGTCCCACATCGGGCTCCCTGCATGGAGCCTGCTTCTCCCTCTGCCTGTGTCTCTGCCTCTCTCTCTCTCTCTCTCTCTCTCTGTCTCTCATGAATAAATAGAATCTTAAAAAAAATAGAGTGGATTAAAAAAAAAAAAAGAAAACTGCTTTCCAAATTTCACAATTAAGTTAGGCCTATGGAACATTGGAACATTTTCCAAGATTCAACAACTACTTCAGGACTCAATTAGCAATTTCTGGGACCTATTTTGTCATCCATTCAGAAATGGGCATCTGTGAATTCTTGTTGTGGGCATCCTGGCTTAGTTATGACTTGTATAGAGGGTCACATGATAAAAACATGAGCACTTTAATAGAAGACATTACTTGCAATTGTTTTCCTCACAAGGCAGTTGTGGGGGAAGAACACGGTATGTTTTCAGATACTTCTCAATACAGCTCAAATTTGCAACACAAATTTATAGCTGTAGATACAGCTATATTTACTGTAATAGCTGAAAATACAGAAATGACATACAATTTTGCATTAAAATCATTACAATTTGGATTGTCAAGAAATGGTACAGTTTCAACTTCAAGTTGAAAATAGCAATTGAGGTTATTCAAAGGCTTCAGGATTTTTTAAAAAATTGGGTTATTTCTAGGTGTACGCCTACTTTATAAGAATCCAGTGAACCTTCACCTCTGGCTTTCACATCAAGTATTTCATTTAATCTTTAGGTCTTGCCTATAATGGGCTGAATGTTTATGTACCCTAAAATCCATATGTTAAAATCTCAACCCCAAGGTATTAAGATATTAAGTGGTGGGAACGTTAGGAGGTATTAGGTTATGAAAAGAGAACTCAAATAAATGATATTAGTACTCTTATAAAAGGGGAGAGGTCCCTCATCCCCTCTCCACATGAGGTCATAACTAGAAGGTGCTACAAACCGGAAATGAACTAGGAATTGGGTTCTCACCAGATAGCAAATCTGCTGGCACCTCTATCTTGGATTTACCAATCTCCAGAACTATAGGAAATAAACTTCTGTTATTTCTGCCACTTGGTCCATGGTATTTTATTAGAGCTGCCAAATGGACTAAGATATTGCCCTAGAACTAGTTTTTCCTCCAACATGATATCTTTAAAGTAATAAGATTAGTAGCTTCAGGATTATTTTGTATATCCTAGCTTCTTGATCTTACATAAGTTTACTTAAATTTTCTGAGCCCCAGAGTTCCTATGGTATTAAAAATGAGGCTTATATTATTTTACTTGGTTGTAAAACAATTGGTAAACTGTAATGAAAAAAGCTTGCAAAATCTATTGTATTTGAATCATTCAATAAGCAGTGTCTTAAATAGAGAAGGGGTTAATTGAATTACATTGGAATGAGTTTAATTTAATTTATTGTGATTAGAGAGTGATTTTTCTTCCTTAAATCCTCAGATTTTGAAATCTCTAGCATTCAGAGACTCTGGAAAACTTCATTTTGATGAGGTCTAGTTAGGGAAGAGGGAGAAGGGATTTCTCAAAAGGAGCGACATAAGCAATCCCCCTTCTCTTACCTGACCTATCAAAGTTCTCTTGAGTTGGAGACTCTCCATAGATTGAGTTGCCCAGTGTCCATTGCTACTAAAGTTGTGCAGGAGGGAATTTGCCATTAGTGACAATGACATTCAGTGCTTGTGGAGTCAAAGCAAGCCAAAGCAAGCATATGGAGGCACATGCTAACTTTTCATTTTGACCCGTGCCTTCTTCTTCTTCTTCTTTTTTTAAAAATATTTAATTATAATAAATAAATAAATAATTTATTTATTTATTCTTGAGATCCAGAGAGAGGCAGAGATATAGGCAGAGGGAGAAGTAGGCTCTCTGCAGGGAGCCCCATATGGACTTCATCCCAGGACCCTGGGATCACACCTGAGCCAAAGGCAGATGCTCAACTACTGAAACACCCAGGTGCTCTAGCCATGCCCTTTTCTGATGGAGAAAAATATGCATATATATTGGTTTCTTCTAGAATAAAAAAAATGTTTTTAAGACCAAAGGCTTTTCTACATGTAAAAGTGGGAACAAAGTGGTATACAATGCTCTTGGGGTGAGCACCACACCTCCTCTGTGATTATTATTGGGGTTGAGCTATGTTAAGGACACAGAATGTGCTTTAACATGGGTGTCTGGGAGCTGAGCATTTGAACAGGAAGAAATCAACAGCCTGCTGCTAATATATTATTTTAAAATAAATATTTCAAAATGTACCAGCAGAAATATAAAACCCAATCTCATAATAGGAGCTTGGAGATTTGGCCTTCTTCACTCTTAATGATTTTATTCAGAGAAGGATTATCTTTCCTTTGTTTCAAACAGTGGTGATCTGGCACTTGTACAGGCTCTCTGCAGGAGGGGGTTGAGACAGAGAGAGCTGGGAAGAAGCACTTTGAGCTGGAATGTGTCATTGAGCAGATTTAAAGGTATTTTAATCATAGGCCTTTAATGCTATTTTAGAACATATGCGTGGCTCCCTAGCTTATCTCCTTCTTTCTACTCCAGCTGCTGAGAAATAGGCAAATTGCTCTCAGAAAGACGAATACAGTATATTTATGGGCCTCGCATTTTTGATCCCAAGTGTTGAGAACAAGCAAGTTCACAGAAACATGTGCCTAGAACAGCGCCCCGTGATCAGAGAGCTCTGTCTACGGAAGGGCTCCTCCCCCCTTCACATGGACTTAGCTTCCTTCAGAAGCCCACAAGTAGCTACCTGGGCAGGTTCAGCTCATTGATTTGCCACTGCCTTTATTCTCCTGAAATATGACTTTCTATTCATGCTATCCTGGTTTCTATTCCACCCTGTAATTTGTGCAAAAAGCAAAGTATCAGGCGTGCCTGCTTAACAGTCTATTGACATTTTGCAGAACAGAACAGATTGGACCTATTTTCTTTCTGCAATCAGTTTAAAGTATTTGAACCTTTCTAACAGCTGTGAGACAATATTTATTCTTAGTCAGCAACTGAGTTCATGAGTCTGACACCATGTAATGTATGTAACTGTGTATTAAACCATGCAGAGCTGCCTGAGGAATGAGACAGAGCTTCGACAGGAGATCAAGCATGCTCTGAAAAGGACGCTTTGCGCTGGTGCGATGGGTCAGACTCCACTCTAGAAATAGCACAAAATGGTTCAGGAGGATGCCAGGGATTTCCATTTCCAGGAAGGCCAGTCGAACTCACTGGCAGGGGGAGTGTTTGTAGAGTTTTTCTGGGTGATGTTGTGGTAGTAGGGGCAGGGTTCCTGCAATGGGAGAGTTGTGGGAGATGATTAGGTAGTAGCTGTTTATGTGTGAATTTCACAGGATATCAAATAAATTTCAACCAATTCTGCTTGTTTTTAAATTATTAATAAGAAGCCTCAGGGAAGGGTTGGGTTATGAACCTTTGGGATGTATGCATAGAATCACTTTGGGAGCTTATTAAAAATGTAGACTTCTGTTTGCATCCTCTAGACTTTCTGGTTCAGAAGGTCACGGGTAGAGCTAAGGGATTTGCATTTTAAATAATCATCACAGGTAATTCTGATGCATGTAATTTAAGACAGATTGTTAAAGATTTCAAAAGGAGAATGAAGACCCTAGCACACTTCTTGCCCACGATTCAATCTCAACACTAATCCACAAATATTCAAGAATAAAAAATGGAGCAAAACTGACTCTACTACAGTGTTGTGTAGTTCGATTGTACATGGTGGGGAAGGTAATCAACATTTTTCTATCCCTTAATATGTGTCAGATGATTGGAATGCAATAGATTTTAAGCTTTTTATAGCTCTGTAAGTCAGTTCACATTACGTCATTTTACGGGTAGTAAAACAGGCTCAGAGATGTTTAGTAGCTTGCCCAAAATGACACCTGGTAATTACCAGAGCCCCCTTAGGCTTCTCGCTCTCCTCATTATGCTTGGGAAAGTTTCTCATGACTTCCTTCACAATGTCTTCACCAACAAATCTTAAGCCTGTGTTTGTAGCCTGGATCTCTCTCGGGTGTTCTCCAGCCATCTAGCCGTTGGTCTGTTTGACAACTTTGCCTTGATGTTTCCCAAACACCTGAGGTTCTCAATTGTGTTCTCAATTGTACTTGACCTCTTTCTCATATATTTTTTTCTCCTTTACTAATCCTCCAGCTCAGCCATTAGGACCCACCATCTACCTATTGGTCCAAGCCAAACATCATGAAGTTCTTTTGGCCAAAACACCTAATAACCTCCTGATCCTATTCTTTTCTGCTGGTCCTCCCTGCTAACCTTCTAGTTCAGGCCAGTATCATCTCTTGACAGGTGTATCAGTTAGTGTTTGCTACACAACACAAATTTTCCCATAACCTAGTAGTGGCTTAAAATAGAAATAATTTTACTTAAAAAAAAAAAGAAATCATTTTACTTAACTCACAATTATGTGTGTCAGCTGTGTAGTTCTTTGGGTCTGGACCAGTTTGGCTAAGCTCTGCTGGGCTTTCTCTTGTGTCTGTGATGTGTTGGTGAGATGGCTGGTGGCATAACGACCTACCATGGTCTCACATATCTAGCAGTGGGCAGGCTGTCAGCTGATGCTCATATGGCTTTTGACTAAGATGCTGGGGTTCTTTTCGATAAGTGGCCTCTTATTCTTCAGTAAGTTAGTGTGGGCTCACCCACATGGTGGTCTCAGTATTCCAAGCACAATAAAAGAGATGTAGAAGTACTTTTCAGGCCTTTGCACTATATTTGTTAATGTTACCCAGAGCACCTGACTCATTCACTCACCAAAGTTTATGGATAGAGGGAAAGAAACGTTTTATGGCCATTTTTGCAAACTATTACACTGGGACTTTGTAATAGCCTCCTAATGGTTTCCTTACCACCACTCTGGCTTCCTCCAATCCCCTTTTCATCCAGCAGTCAATGAATGGTCTATCATGTCTTTACTCTGCTTGAAACTTTACTGCTATACCATTGTTTTGAATGTTCTAAAGTCCTAGCTCCTTAATGTGACTTAATAAGGTACTCCAGGATATATGTTCTATCTCCCCTTCAGGCTTTGACTCTCTCCCTATATTCTTAATTTCTTGTGATTACTTAAATAGCCAGATTTACTCTTTCTTAATCAGAGGGAACATGTGGCAGTAAGCTCTCATTAGTCTCCTTACCTTTCTCTCCCTGCAGAAGCTCTTTCTCATTTCCTTATCTTCCTTCCCCTCCCTTGTCTAACTAACATATTTATCCATAGTCTGAGCTTTTAAATATTCCTTCCTTAGGCTTTCCCTTGACTTTTTAAAATATTAGCAGTTATACTTTATTGCTTTAAGTGTTAGTCTTGGCTTTCCTGTGAGACTGTAAGCATTGTGAGGTCATAGACCATGTCTATTTTGCCTAGTACTGACTCTCTAACATGTAGCTCAGTGCCTGACACACAGCAGGTGCTTGATAAATACTGGCTGAAAGAACAAACACCCCTGACTTATTTCAGAATTCTTCTTACTATGGCACACTGCAACTTAGGCTCAATTTGCTGACCCTATTTCTTTTGCTTATACTTAATATATTTTGTTTATGGACTAGAAATGATTTAAGTAATGTGAGCAGAAGGAAAATATATTATTTTTCTCTATATATCATACATATATATGATATTGGAGGTATTTAGCAAATTTACTAATTAAATTTAGTAAATTTGGTAAATTCATACATTTCTTGTACAGGGGTAAAGTGAAATTTATGTCAATGTATTTTTCTTGCATCCCTTCCTTCTCAGAGAGAAAAATAAGTGAGTGATTTAAGGAGGAGAGGATAGGACCTCTCCAAAGGGAGTTTAGACAAATTTTCAGTGGTCTGAGAGCAGTCTTCCCCATGTTGTCTTAGCTATGGTCTGCTGCTGTATAAATGTTTTCTTGGTGGGCTGGCATCGTGAACATTGGCCAAAGTTTGTTTTTTGGAAGCCAGTCAACTCTGAAGGCCATTATAAAAGTCATGAAAGCCTACTTGGGAAATAGAGTTTCAAGGCTTGCCTTCCTTGACTTGTGTACACCTTGTGTCCTGTATAGTTTGTGTAATGTGAAGCTGCTATGGTGAAGCTCCTAGCAAATCTGATAGCTCTGTTACTGCAAACTCAAAACAGAAAAGATTTTTCAGAAGTTTTCTCTGCACTCTAGAAAAAGTTGCCAAATCAAATAGTTCTTCTTACATCAATGTTACCTTTATTTCCCTGGAAAACTAAGTCATGTATAATTTGTATAAATCTACTTAGAAGCCTATAGTCTGATTTACAGCATCTCTCCATACTCTTTATCTTTTGGTATTTCTCAATTTTTCCATCTATGAAATGGATATTTGAAATAACTTTGTGTACTATAAAGTGTTATTCATTCATCAAGCATTTCCTGAGTACATATGTTCCAGGCCTTGTGTTAAACCCAAGGCAGGGATATAAAAATGAATAACATATAGTCCTTGCTCTGATTGAGGTCACAATGGATGGAGTGACAGATGAGGGTAAAATCGCAATACAGAATGAACAAAACTGCAATATCACAGAGGGGGTAACAGTTAATTCTGGCTAGAGGGTTCACAGAAGAGAAGATATTTAATGTGGGTTTGGAAGGATAGACAAGATTTTACCAGAGGGAGAAGACAAAGGGCGTTCTAATCAGATATCTACTTATAAACTGTAACAGGAGACTCACTCCATCTTTAAAACAATGATAAGTGGTGGGAAAATACCCGGAAGGCACATAAAAGAAGTATAATTGTGAATTATATTTATTTATTTTTGGATTAAGAGAAGACAAGTGGAAGTCATAAAACAAAGCAGCTTCAAGGACAATTAACCAGAACAAGAAGCCACGAAAATTCACTGGGGGAAACAAAACCTGTTACTTTTTACTTTATATATACCCTCAAAATGTGTGAAAGCTTTGAGGCCACCCCCGTAAAACTTCACAAATCAAAGAGGGTGTTTCTCTTATTTAATAATCTGATAAGTGGATATGTCAACATAGAGGTGAAAAAAATTCAAAGTGTTTTTAAAAATTATTTTTATTATTTTTTTTAAATTGAAAGTGTTTAAAGGTGTTTGGTCAAGGACACATTCAAATACTTTTAGAAAAGTATCTTCAACAACAATTCATGAACTAAGCAGAAAAATGGGAAAGTAGTTGAGATCTAATTAGAATTATTATCAACACTTTGTGTCATGGGTGCCGAAGCCCATTACTCCTTTATACCACCTTACCCCTATTGCCAGCGGACTACTAAGATGGATGAATTAATTTTAAAGGTAGCAATCTGTGCAAGGCAGATTCAAGAAAAAAGCAAAAACATTTTAAAGGTAAAGAATTCAAAATCTCAGGGGAAATGCATCTACCTATACACACAGATTCGTTTCCCGTTTTCAAATACACCAACTTATAGATCAGACACATAATTTAAATTATTCAGAAAGATGTCACTGAGAATGAAAGAGAGTGCACTTTATAATTGTCACCAGGGAAGCAGGTGCGAACCTGGACTGTCCTGGGCACGTATGGTAACTTAGTTGTAGGAACTGCGCAGTTAAGCTCTGTTGAACAGGACAAAACAAATGCTTTTTGTTCCCCTCTAAGGAGCTCCTGGGGCTTTTGGTTCTGAAACACAGAAGTTTTGGCTTAGGCAAAACATTATCTAGGTGGGAATGGAGTAGGATAAGGACCAGTATATTGTTGTGCTTGACGTCATTGACTGGTTTCAAATTCTGGCTAACTGTGTGACCTTGGGCAAATTGCTTAACTTCATTGTGCCTCAACTTCCTCATCTGTAAATTTGGGATAATAACTGTTATTGTGAGAATTAAATGATACTACAAAGAAAGTGCTCTCAAGAGTGTCTGGCTCACAGGATTATATGTTTTTATTTTTATAATTATCCTTGTTTTATAGATTATACTCCCCCCCTCCCCCAATTAAGCAAAACAGAAACAAAACCCGAAAGGAACAGACCAACAGATTATGTTCAGGGTTAATCTGATATTTGGGTTCAATTTAAGATAGAAAGTGGTCCAGGACAGATTGAGCTGGAAACTTGGGCCTTCACCAGAAAGAAGTATTTCCAAGAATTCTCTGGAAATGAGTGAAGGGGACGAAGAGGTCAGACAAGACCTTATTTTATTGGTTTGGTTTAGAAAAGTCTCTGACATGTCCAATGCTGGGTCAGTTCTGGACTAGACTTGTTACTCATGGGTGTTGTCAAGGTGAATGAGATTTGGAAAAACAGTAGAAGCAGCCGGAACAACTACAGGAGGTCCGTATTTATATGTTTACCTTTAAATCTTGCCTATTAGGCTGATTCCTCTTCATTATTACAACAGCTAATAATTATAATAATTACAATTACAACTAATACAATAATTTAAAAATCATTATAGCTGTCATTCTTAAGCATTTACTAGATGCCAGGCCCTGCCCTGAGTTCTTCACATGTGTTAACTCATGTAATATAACAAATATTTGATTTAGGTACTATTGTTGTTACCATTTTGCAGATGAAGATACTGAGGAATAAAGAAATTACAGATTTACTCAGTTTTTGCATTTCATCAGTATCAAATACCTACTGGGCACCTAGTAAGCATTTATTGAATCAATTTGCTGGTAGGCTTATTAATATTTTCTACCACAATCAACCACTTACATGGTTGATTCTATTCAGTAAGAAGAAATTTGGAGACTCTATTTAGAGGAAAAACTTTTGCAACTAACGTGTTACCCTTGCATATATTTGTTCTAGGTATTTTGATTTCTGTAAAACCATAAGAATTCATAATTATATTTGAACAATATTTTAAATAAGTGCCATCACAGGTAAGGATAGAAGAGTTAAACGAGATTTTGAATTCTGGAAAACAGCCTGACAAGTAAGTATGGAAAAATTTTAATAAATCACCTATGTTTGGCTTTGGAAAGCCTTAATGTGGATATTTTTGCCTCCAGTGATTTGATTTCCTAATTATGTTTCTACCTCAGGACAGTATTATAATTGCTTGCATTTTCTGAGCACATACCGGCTGATAAGGGGAGAGGGGCACTTCTGGGCAGTTCTGTAAATGTCAGGAGGCCAATCTGGGGTTAATGATGTGCTCTGAATCTTCCACACAGTGGAAGAAGCACACAGGAAAATCCTCCAGCGGAGAGTGTGTCTGTGGTAAAATGTACAAAGTCCAGAGAGGATGAGGAGCAGAAAAAGAGGCAGCAGGAAAGGCATCGAAGGGGAGATAGCACAGAGTAGCCCTTAGAGGTGATTGATCAGGGAAACAAACAGAAGATGGGAGTAAATTTTTATTCTCCTCAATGGGCTATTTTGTAATGGTACTTTGTGTCCTATGTGATTGGCCACAAAAGCAGGCACCGCATCTTAATGTTCTGGGCCAGTTATAGAAAACAATAACAGAGGAGAAATAGTATTCCCAAGGTTATGATGATGTCAACCTGTGTTTATTTGCCACATTTAAAATTTAAAGGGCCAGGAGCATGAAATGAATTATAATTAGATTAAATGCCTCCCTCAATGCCAAAGCAATGCAGTGGCTCCTCCCTCTCTCTCCCTCATCATGTCTCTGTTTGAGAACTGAGATCTAAGCCCTGCCATGTTCTCATCAGCTTTGCTTTCCTTAATAAAAGGTACTGCCTTCAAAGATCCATTCGATCAACACTCATTGAACAGTAACCATGGGTGAGCAAACAGTCCGGTGGGGGAGAAAAACCATGACACAATTAGAGATCACCCCATAATTACAATTATGTTGAAATGCTATGAAGAAAAAGTTGGTTTCTTAGAACATTGTATGGAGGGACTTATTCTTGACTGGGTGTGTGTGGGGAGAAGAAGGAAGGTTGGGAGCAAGCGTCTCTGCATAGGTCATACTTGGGACTTGAAGAATAAATAGGAAAAAGAAAAAAAAAAAAGGAAGAACAAATAGGAATTGGCCAGATGAAGCTAGCAGGGGGAAGAGTCAGGGGTACATGACTGGCCTTACTCCATTCTTTATAGTAAAAGGGTTTTGTAACTTGAAGTCAGCCAGTCGAGTAGCTCTGGTGTGGACGGATTGGAGGGAACGTGATGGAAACTGGAAATATCACATAATGACAACAGGACACCAGACTGACCCATCTTTCTTCTAAAACACTTCTCTCCATTTTACAAAGCAGCCATGTGTGGTAGAAGTGTGAAAGTGTGTGGACGGGTTACCTTCTCTCCGCCTTGCAGGTGCCAGAAGAGGGAAAGGAGAGTCTGCATGGACTCAGTAGGGGTGGAGGACAACAGTCAGAAACTCTTAGCTTGTTGCCTCACCACAGTGCAATTACTATGGGCTGACAGGGGCCTCTCTCTGTGCAGACAGGGAATATGGAAAATGCCTTTTAAGGCTGGCAGATAAAAAAAAAAAAAAAACCCAGATGGCAGATATAAAAAATCCATCTCCAAGAGCATTCTAGGGGGAATTCAGTGCTGCTCTTGGAGCCAGAATTTTAAATCTATACAACCTCAGACCATTGTGTGGCTGATAATTTCAGATATTTATTTTTGCTGCAGCATGGGGCAGAGAGGTGACTTAAGCAACTTTTTTTGTGCCTGATGCCAGATTCCATAAACCATCTCAGAATAAGCCTGACATTAAGAGCAAAAATGAGTTAAAAATCCCATATTTTTTTTTTTTTTTTTTTTTAAAGCTGTGTAGGAGGCTGTGCTCAGTCTGGGAGGTTTGAGAGGAAAGCTCTCACGATGTTCACAGCCCACACGATCACAGGGTGTAAATTCTCAGGGAGGGAATTCTTTGGCAGCAGCAACATATATAGTCACATTTTCCTCAGAACAGAAGATTTTATGTCCAAATTTTTAATTCATGTTAAGTTTAAAGAATTGTCTTTATTATAAAAATGGCCAAACATTTTCTTATTGTATCGTTTCAGAAAACAGATTCCTTGAGGAGTGATTTAATCCAATGATCAGGGTGATGGTAGAAAAGCACAGAAAAGACTTGTTAGGCACAGAGCCAGGAACGTGCGTGTGTGTTTGAGTGTGAACCCCAGGTAGGAATATGCATTAAATTATTCCATTTTCCCTGCTATCAAGTGGATGATGAGCAAACCCCATAAGCACAGTTCTCCTGCAAGGATCATGCCTATTGACAGCTCATTCTCAAGTACAGAAATCTCTGCCTGAAACCAAAGTAACCAACCATAATAGTTCCTCTGTCAACTCTTGATTATGTGTAAATTATGCCTGAATGCTTTCCAGGGTCAGTAACATCGCTTCATCAGGGAGCCCAGATTATTTGAGTTCTGCTTTAGGCCAGCTTAATGCTGAAGGAGATAAGAAGTTTCATAGTAATGCTAATAATAATCGTTAATATTTATTGAGCATTGTCTATGTGCCAGGCAATATTCTAAGTGCTTTCCATGTTTTATCTCATTGATTTCCCCCGCTCCCCGGCAAAACTCTTGTGGAATAGATATTATTTTTATTTCTGTTCAATAGATCAGAAAGAGAAAGAAATTGTGAAAATTGGCCAAAATCAGACAACTCATCATTGTGATTAGGGTGGCAATCTGACTTCTCTACAAATTTGTTACAGCAGAAGGGAAATATATTTTATTGGTTCTTCTCTCTTCAAAATATACTCAAATAAAGATTTATCTGAGGGGGTGCCTGGGTGGCTCAGTTGGTTAAGAGTCTTCTTTTGGCTCAGGTCATGATCCTGGGGCCTGGGATCGAGCCCTGGGATGGGCTCCCTGCTCCGTGGAGAGTCTGCTTCTCCCTCTCCCTGCCCTTCCCCACTTGCTTGTTTTTTCTCTCTATTTCAAAAAAAAAAATCTTTAAAAGAAATGTGTCCTTAGTCACATGTTTTATTTTGCTTAGTGACACAAAATTTAATGACAGTAGAAGCTAAATATTTTTGATCAGCACCGTGGACCAGTTTTAGGATGCTATTTTTGCTTTCTTGCTTTGGTATTATCAGCTTGTAAGTAAAAGATACATTTCCCCCCCTCTTTTCTTATCTCTTAACATGAGAAAATAGATTGATGAATAGATTTTTAAGAAATTTCCATTTAGGTATAAAGTATGCAGCCTGTCCCAAATATATTTGACTTTGAACCCTTCCCTCTTTTGGGGGAGCATTTCATGCAGCAAATGTTTCCTAACTGTGATAAATGCTGTCCTAATATTTACTATAAGCATATTTTACCTCCTTTTCATCTCTCAAATCACTATAATCTGGGTTTTGTCTTCAGAGTTTCCATAATTTCAAATCCAATGGCCTCTTCTCAGATCATGTTTCACGATTTCCCAAGAAGTGACTCTATAGACAGTTTCTGACTTGTCTTGGAACATTCTCCTCTCTGGGTTCCAGTTCACCATTTTCCTTTTGGTTTTCTCTCTTCTCCTCTGTCTTCTCAGTTTTCTTTATGAACTCACATTTATCTAATTATTAAATGTTAGTGTTCCTTAAGGCCCCATCCTTGACTGTCATCTCTTCTGTCTCAATGTTATATTCCCAGTTGCATCATTTAGACTGCCATACTCATCCCTACGTTTGGAATCTTCTCTGACTTCTCTATTTTATTTTAATTTAATTTAATTTAATTTTATATTTATTTTTTAGATAGGAGAGACACAGAAAAAAAGAGAGAAAAGAGAGAAAGGAGGGGCAGAGGGAGAGGGAGAGAGAGAGAATCTTAAGCAGCTTAACCAATTGAGCCACCCAGGTGCCCTGTAAGTCTCCCTTGACTTCTATAGAAATAATTAATTTTTCTCTTTCCCTGCCAAAGGCACTTTATTTATGCCGTAGTACATAGTTTCATCATGTCTGCCTTCTAACCAGTCTCTTTTGTGAGGAAGTAATAGGCTCTGTTGTGGTCAGCTCAGTAGATTATCAGAATGGAAGTTTACATCTCACTCACGGAACAGTCTGCTCCAGATCTGGGCAGTACTCACGGGCAGCTGTCTGCCATTCCATTTGGGGTCTTGGAAATCCAGGGAACTTCAAACTTGAGGCTCTACTTTCTAAGGAAAAGTGATTTTTCTCTGACTTCCATGGCAGAAGAGAAAGATTAGAAATTTAATAGGGACATAGGCTTCATCCTGATCTGTGCTGTTCATATTTCACTGGCCATAACTAATCATAGGGTTCTAGATAGCAAGATTGGAAGCTCAGCCTTCCATGTGCCTGGGAAAGACAGGGGAATGACTGGTGAACTGCTTAGCCCAGGGATTATATCATAATCATTTTTCTATCTCCCATACTTGGCACAGGGTTTGACAATAATCGCCAATAAATGTTTCATAAATGGAATCTTATCTAGATCAAATTTGCATCAACAGGTGAGGAGGCTCTTCTAAAGGAAAGGGAGCTTCCACAAATGATTCAAGGAGATAATTACAGAACTAGGACAAGAATCTAAGTCTATTCCTCCTTTCACTACACTTGTTCCTGAAGGAATTTGTTATAAAAGAATTGTATGCTTTTCTGGGTTGAGCATTATTTTCGCTAAGATGGTAAGGTTTGTTTTTGTTTTCTTGCTCGCTTTAAATCTTGGCTTACACAGTTAATAGAGGTATGGCATGAAATATATTAGGAAAATGAATTGAACGCAACAGAATGAACTCAAAATAGATTATCAGTTAGTTGCCAGGCAACATCAATAACTATTTCTAGTTCTTAAATCGCCCATGTCTCCTTTGCTACCTGGTCTTTAATTGCATAGTAAATACTTTTATTGATATGGAAAGAAAGAAGTGTGAAAAGTGAGCCATAGTATTATAAATTATCACCTACTCTTACTTTTTTAATGTCATTTCTGGAATAATAATTCTGTGTTTGCTCAGCAATTTGGGACCTTCCTCCTGCCCACCCCCCATTTTATGTTTACTAACTCCTAAGTTAGTAGATAGGGATTCTCTCCGTGCTATTTTATCTATGAAAATATTAAATTTGATGACTACTGTAATATCTTTTTTAGGCAATCTTATTTGTTTTAAAGCTTGGTGATCTCATTTACTTTACATCTCAGGGTTCTCCAGACTCCACTGAGATTCTCTCTTAAGCTCTACTTCTGCATGTGAAATTCCATTTGAACATATAAACTAATCTTAACTGCAGTGTTTCTAAAATAAGCTCTTGATCTTCTTTCTTTTCTCCCAAGCCTCCTTTGGCGAATAGACATAGAGATTGCTGGAGGTGGCCTGTGTCTGATCTCTAGTCGATGGAATATGAACAGAAGCCATGGACACCCCTTCCACGTCTGGCCATGTCATACCATCTTCCTGGCCCACAGCAAACCAACAGACCACTGTCACCACTGCCACCACCACCAAAACAGGTAAAAGCTCCTCCTTCCTAGTTTCCAGTTGGCTGGAGATGAGTATGCCAAACTTGGAAATCAGCGCTAAACCGCTGAGCCACACAGGCTGCCCTCAACCTGAATTCTTTTTTTTTTTTTTCTTTTCCGCCCTGAATTCTTATACGACTATGGTGAAAGAGCCTTATCACTCTCCTGGACTGTTCGGATAGCAAGAAATAAACTTATTTCATGTTGAGTCATTGGTTAAGATTATTGTTACTATAGAAATAATACAGGAACCTCAGTTTGCCCATCTAGAAAATGGGAATAATAACTACTTTATTTTGAGAACCAAATGAGATAATATAAACAAAGTGTTTATTTTAACATATGATTCATAGGAGATATCCAATAGGTTTTAGTTTCTTTACTTCCTTTCATCTTCCCTTAGATACAAGGAATACAGTCTTTTTTCTCACTTCTTTTATTTCCTTATTATTATTATTATTATTATTTTAGAGAGAGAGAGAGCACAAGTAGGAAGGGGCAGAGGGAAGAGAGAGAATCTTAAACTGACTTCACACTGAGCTCGGAGCCTGACTCAGGACTCCATCTCATGACCCAGACATCATGGACCCAAAATCAAGAGTTGGTCCAACAAACTAAGCCACCTACTTGCCTCTCCTTTGCTCACTTCTTTTTTTTTTTTTTTAAGAGTTTATTTATTTATTCATGAGAGAAACAGAATGAGAGGCAGAGACATAGGCAGAGGGAGAAGCGGCTCCTCACAGGGAGCCTGATGCGGGACTCGATCCCTGGCCTGGGATCACGTCCTGAGCAGAAGGCAGACGCTGAGCCACCCAGGTGCCCCTTTTGCTCACTTCTTAAACCTCCGATTCCTCTACCACTTTTTTCTGCTCTGTACTTGGTAAAAGAAAACAGTAATTATGAGACTCAACCTGTTAATTTTCTGTTGCCCAATCTACACATAGTCATAGGCTCAAATTCCCATTTTGCTCTTGTCTTCTGTCCCAATCTCACTCCTGTATTCTTTAATATTAACCAGTGTTTATTAAGTGATTAGGACATGCCACGTAATATGGGAAGCTCTGCATGGATTATATCATTAGAGCTCATGAAGTAAGCACTATATTATATCCTCAAATTGCAGATGAAAGAATTGGGATCAGAAAAATGAAGCAGTTTGCTCATAAAGCAAGTGTGATTGAAGTCCCATGTATCTTTAAATTCTCTCACTCTATTTTCACTTCCTACCTGGACTTAAACATGCTCAAATGTCTACAGTCTCAAGAAAAACCATTCCCTGAAGCTATTGCTCCCTTCTTCATTATCTTCATTTACTGTCTACTTCTTCATCTACCAAGCACCAGGCTTGTGTCCTCATCACTCGGATGAAGTGCCTCCTCTTATCAAGTAACACACCCAGTGAAAACTGCCGAGTTCTTAAATCACTCAACTTTTCTGAAATTCCATTGACTACTCTATTCCTTTTCCTTTTCCTTCTTTCTATACTCCCCTCTTTTAACATCCTTGTCACTCCCTGTTACTTGTCTAGCCACTCTTTCTCAGTCTTGTTTTGGGTACTTCTTTTTCCTTTTTAAATGTTGGTGCTCTTTGGGGTTCTACTCTCTTCACTCCATTTTTTTTATATGCTGCTGGTATCATTCACTCCTATGGTTCCAATTACAAACTATATGCCACTCAACCCCATGTCTTTAATCCACACGAATAAATGTTGCTCCTGAATCCTATAATCATTTAAGCAATTTCTAGGTGACATTCTCAATTTAGATGCTCCATGAACACCTCAAACTCATTTCTAACACTGATTTCATAATCTCTCTGCAAATATCTTCCCTTGTAACATTTCTCCCTCTGAACTTCCCTGCCTCAGCAATTTGTCCATTTGTCCAAGTTGGAAACTGTGTGTTGTTTCTGGATCTGCTCTTTCATCACCCCCACACTCCCAATCAAATTCTAAAGTCTTGTTAATTAACAAGAAATTCAATTTCTAAAATATAATTCAATCTGATTTTTTTGTTGTTGTTCTCCATTTCCTACCATTTGCCATTATTCATGCCTTTGGAGCATTAAATGCTGAAGCAACATCATTTGCCATTCTCAGAAAACAGCAGGCCCTTTCATACTTTGAAAAAAGGCTTACTTATCTTTTTCTCCCTTTTATGCTTCGAAAAGTATTTCAATAATCATCTCTATTGTCACTGCTCTTGTGAACCTTGTAAAGTTTTCTTTGAGGCTTCCCTACCCTCCCTCCTGTGCTACCATCATACTTTGCACCCACCTCCTTTCTAAATATTTATAAGAAAGTTTGCAATTATTTGACTATTTATCTCTTCTGCTAAATTGTGAGAGGCTTGAGAAAAAAAAGCCTATCTTTATTACAGTGAATCAGACACTTCCTAATTTGAAAACACTTTTGCTAAAGGACCAGTTCACAGAATGGCCATTTGCCAAAAGACTGGATTCACTGAATTTATCAATTTATTCCAAATAGTTGTAGTAGTTAAAGCTCCTTGGATGTTTACGTTTGCTTCCCAATGATGACATGATTTTCTGGATATTGACTTTTTAAGGTCGATATATCACCTGACAACATGACAAAAGGGTAAGGTTAGCAAAATAGAATCACTACTAATTAAAAATTTTTTTTCAAAGAAAAAGCTGTTCTCCAACCCCTACTCCTTTTTTTTTGGTTCCATTTTATATGTAATGAGACCACTTCTCTACCTCTGAAATATTTTCAGTTATCTTTGAATGTCATTTTCTATTTCGGTAAATTTTAAGCATTTTCCTAATTCTTTTGCCAATTCCTCAAATGGCATCCCAGCTTTCCTTTTATATATCTAGCATTTAAAGTTTAAGATTAAATTAAACTTTAATGAAGATTAAACTTTAAATTTAACTCACAGGCACTAAAATAAATCAGAATTTTAAACTAGATTAAAATTTAATGAAATACAATGTTTAAATTAAATTAAATTTAGAATTACAGTTTAAATTCATCCAAAAGAATCAGAATTAGTTAAAAACATTACATCTCCATGAAACTAAAAATGTGATTTCTATCAAAGAACAATTAGGGGTATCTTGACTTGGTTGGTTAGCAGCTCGCAAAATGATTCACAAAAAAAGCACAAAAAACAATGAAAAAAATGACCACAATGGACCAAATCAGAAAAGATGTTAAAGAATAGTAAAAAAGAAGTATAAAAAATAAATTGATTAAAAATACAATCAATGATAATAGATGGATGCTGAAAGCTTGGCTCCATACAAAATGACATTTTTGAAAGGACTAAATGTGGAATATAAGAAATAGTGAAAGGGACCACCCATAAGGAGACCGGGGAGACTGAGTGATGAAAAATTAGAGAGGAAGACAAACCAGGAGAGATTCTTGACTCTGGGAAACAAAGGGCTGCAAAAGGAAGGTGGGGGGAGGATGGGGTAACTGGGTGACAGACATTAAGGAGGGCACATGATGAGATGAGCACTGGGTATTATACTATATGCTGGCAAATTGAATTCAAATAAAATAAAAAAAGAAAAAAAACAGTATAAACTGAGAATCCCCATATGAAAAGTAAAATTTTACTTAGTACATATGAACTATTTCACATTCAGTCATCAAATCTTCTTCTTAAAACCTATAAGAGCATCTTTTGTCAACTCAACATATTTGATGGATTGGTTGTCAGTGAATCAGTTACTTGGTGAATTGAGTTTTAGTGGGTTTGTCTACTTGTTTGCCACCAGCAAACTTGTCTATGCTTTCAACCCCTTCTCCAATTTCCACAACTTTCTCATGTTAACCAGAGTCTTTCTTCCTCTGGCATCCTTAAGTGGTATCTGTTAATTCTTATACAACCAATTTACTTCTCTGGTCAGAGATTTCTTTTTTCTTTTTTAAATATTTTATTTATTTATTCATGAGAGATATAGACAGAGAGACAGAGACATAGGCAGAGGGAGAAGCAGGCTCCCTGCCGGGAGCCGAATGTGGGACTCCATCCCAGGACCCCGGAATCACACCCTGAGCCACAGACAGATGCTCAACTAGTGAGCCACCCAAGTGCCCCTGGTTAGAGATTTCTAAACTTCTTTGGTCAGAGGTTGTTTTCCTCTTCTTTTCGAAGCTTTTGAAGCTCATTGTCTCTTGTCTGTCCGATGTTCTTGCCCTCCTCAAAGACAGTACTATATGCTACTACAAAAGCAGTCTCTTATCTTGTTTCTTTTCTTAATATTTATTTTAAAAATATTTAATATATTTGTAGAATATGAATCGGATTGTGTCACTCTCCTGTTTAAAACTTTTTAATAGCGTTCTATCACTCTCAAAGAAAATTCATAATATGGCCCACATGTTCATGCAAGTTTTGGCCTCTGGATACCTTTTCGTGTTTCTTGGGAGACTTGCTCTTTTTCTCCAGGCATTAACCTTTTCAGACTCTGGAATGTGCCATGGCACGGTCCAGCCCAGAGCCTTTCTCTGTGTACTTTCCTCTGCATGCCTCCTCTTACTTACTCCAATGCCTTTTGTTATGAAAAGCCTGCTCTCGCTCTCTCTCCTTTCTTCTTCTTTTTAAACCAGACTTTATTTTTTTGAAGAAGTATTAGGTTTACAGTAAGATTGAGTAGAAAGAACCCAGAGAGTTCTCATAGACTCCGTGCTCCCACGTGCACAGCCTCCAAGGTGCTCTTTCACTTTTTAGTTGCTCCTCTGCTAGATACATACTTCTATTGTTATCGGTTCTCATAGAATCATGTTCTCTTCCTCAAATGTCACTTTGAGATTGTAACTTTTTAGTATGATTATTTGTTGCTTGTCTTTTTTCTCTACAAGGCATAAACTCCATGAAGGCAGAAACTGTTTATTATTTCTTATCGCTTGCTTCTCCCACTATGCCTGGCATATAGTAGATCTTCATCAAACATCCATCATTGTGGGTCAATGACATATATCATATAATCCTTTATAGTCTAGGGCCGAGACACAGCTCTGTGTAATTACCATTATGAGACTTTGAAAACCTAAAATAAAAATTAACCATAATTTTGCTATTTCCTTCTGTCTCAGATGAATTCAGATTTTGCATTTGTAACTATTCTGTACAGCAGCTTTTAAAAGTTAACCACAGATGTTATGCTAACATGCATATTAATAAAAATAAAATTATTTTATTATGTATTAAATATAACAATTCCTTTCTACTTTGATTCTTTCTTCTCTGTTTTCAAATCTGAAGTGTTTGGTTTCAAACCTGTAAAAATTTGCTTGTTTTGCCTAAGAGGCACAGATCACCACAAGGGGGCAGGGGTAGACAAATATTCAGTTTTTTTTTACTCCGAATTCTGTATCAGCAGAGTATTATTCTTTGACAGAGTAAATTTGGACCATTATTTTTTGTAGAAGCTTTTTTCTTTTTTTTTTTTTGCATTTACCATTCAGTTTAAAATCTATAGGTACTATTACCCTTTTCATACACTGTATGTCTTTTAAAAAATGAGCAGACCTTCACTACACAAACTGTAGGCATGAAATAACTTGACTCTTCAGTACATTGTCATTTTACAGAGTTATAAGAATGATATCCCAGGCAAGGCAGTAAATTGTTCATTGGTAATTTTATAGCTAGTTTTTATTCTTCTGTTTTATCTTTGGTACCCCTCCCCTTCTCACCACCACCTCCCCCAGTCCTCCCCCCTTCCCCCCCCCCCCACTCATAGAGACTGGTAGGAGGAAAAGAAGATACTGTGGTTTTTGTTTGTTTTTAATAATAGTTTAGGGAGTATTTAGGAATTTATTGCATAGAAGTAAGAAATTGAGCATTTTCTGGGAATAGGATTTCAACAGTATTGTTTGCTTTATTTTTCTATCTTTTGTGCACTAAGTACATATCCATCTTCTTCAGTTTGAGTAAGAAAAACACAACCTGAGCTCTGTGTGGCTAGCTTGACATTGTTCTCCTAAATAGTTGGGGTAGACCTTTATGTAGAGATCTAATTACATGGCTAACTTTATTTTATTGCTTATTCTGAAATTTAGTTTCCTATAAATGCAGAGCTCATCAAATTTGGAGTTGAGTTTTAAGAATGTTAAGTTTAATGATAATGAAAGCAAGATAATTTGCATGTGAACAGCCTTGGTTTGGAGGAAGTTTAGAAGAGAAAGAGGGCTTGTTAAGAGAAACTAATAGAAAGAAGGAGACTTTGATCAGACTAGGAACCACCAAAGAGTACATAGGCAATTTGGAGACAAATCACCTAATCTTGATGCTTTTTGATGCCTCTATGTCTGCCCTTGCTTGCCTTCTAACTCTGGAACACCTCCTCCTACCACATCCCTCATTTTTATTCCAGGTAGTATAAGTAACTGGGCATGTCTATTATATTCTAATCTCTGGAGCTCATGGAAGAGATTGCTAACATATCATCATATTCCCCCACGCCCACCAAATCTAGCCTCAGTTTCCTTCTCAGTCCAGCTCCTCAAAATAGATTGGATACCAATACCAGTTAATTACAGTTCTCCTATGAAGCGAAACATATTCGCCATCTTTGGAGAGTTGCCCGAACTGGTGGCTGGTTGTCAGACCAAGGTGGATGGCTTTGGAGAATGTAATTTTGCCTTGACTATGATGTGAAGATATTAGAATGTCCCTTCTCCCATTACACATGGTGACAAAATAAAATACCATTTAGTCTGAGGTGAGAAAATAAAGCAACTAAAAACTAAAAACTCATAATTTATTTAATCTTGGTCAGGCTGAATTAGAACATACATTAATACGCTCCATCAAAGAAGAGACATGCTCATTTTGTTCATCACTGTATCACAGCAGTTAGCCAATGGTCCGACACAGACCGGGTACTCAATAATATTTACCAATTGAATGAGTGAATAGAGAATAATGGCAGATACTATATTTTATGCCACATGACTTTCTCGATTAAATGAGGTAGTTTTTCACTCAAAGCTGGTAACCTCCAGAGAAGTAAAAGGGAGAAGTCCTTTTTCAGAGGGTAATCCATGATCTTTTGGAAGGTAGAAAGAGAAAGAAATGAGCAGTAAAAGCTGGGAAACTTGCAAGGGCCCTGTCTTGTCTATTTTACTTCAAATCATTAAAGAATCATATAATTTAAAGAGTTTAGAACTGGAGATTTCTCATGAGTCAATATGATACTATTAAATTGGACATGAAACATTAGACATTGATACTCTTCTGAGACCCATTTTTGGGAATATTTAATTTAACTCTTAAATTTTTGAGGAGAAATATTGCAAAATCTTCCAAGGATATTTAATGTGTTTTTTTATTTCTAAAGGTCAGTTAAGTTTCAGGTTAATTCCTTGTATTCACTGGCATCCTAACCTAAGAATAGAAGGCTCAAAACTGAAAATCTTATTATTTATCTGACCACAGTATATGTGAACAATTTTCAAGTTTAAAAACTTGTGTTATGATAGCAGATGGCCTCTGGGGCATCTGTCATTTATTGACAGGTTGAGGAAAAGGTTATGAAATGCTTCAGAGGTGATTAACAGAATATATTAGTAAGGTCCTTAGATATTATCTGGGCCAGTGTTGTCCAATAGAACTTTTTGTCCTAATGGCAATGTTATTTGTATTGTCCAGTGCAGTAGCCACTAGTTATATGTGGTCATTGAGCACTTGAAATGTTAGTGCAACTGAGGAATTGAATATTTAATTTTATTTAAAACTAGGAATTAAAATGTATGCTTAAATACCATTTGTGACTAATGCTACTTTATTTGGACAGTGCAGACCTAGAAGAATAAATGCCTAATTAGAGTGCTGCAAGTTTTGAGATGAGATACTAAACATTTTAGCAAACAGAATATCAGACTAAAACTAACAGAAAACTCGAGAATGGTGGTATGGGATTTTAAAAAGCAACAAGTTAAGCATTTGCCATGTACTTGACTCTCTGCCAGGCATTTTATATTTATTATCTCAGTCAATGCTTGTAAAACTCTGCAAATAAAGATTTTATCTTTATTTTATAGGCAAGGGGCCAGATATTAAAACTTCCATAGTGGAAATAGGATTAGGACTTATACCCATTTGGCTTCAAAAGCCATGCTTCTGGGCAGAAGAAAACTACCCAGATGCAATTATGAATGTGTGTTCTAGGAGAAAGGTCAGGGCTTGAATGAATGTCACATCCAAATATGAGGCTATAATATTTTAAAATCCATTGCTAAGGCTAGAATTTGTTTCTGATGATGTAACAGGGCTGAAGGTAAGGACAGGTCAGATGGTCTGGATTGAGTAGAAGATGCTACCCATGTACATGAGCAACAATTGTTAGACTTGCTATTCCCATTAGCCAATGTTGACTATGGCAGCATCCTTGGCTATTTTTTGTGGTTGGATACTCCTTTGATGTTATTTTTCTCTCCAGTAATGCTCTATGACTTAATTTTGTTCTCATTCATCATATGACTTATGCAATGTGTTGTTCACCTGGTAACTGTGAGTTGGGGCATTTCCTTGTTATAATTGCGTTGAGAAAGAGCTTCCTTATGGTGCAGAGGGTGGAGATGTGCCTTTACTTGTTTTTCATCACTAAAACTAATGTCTCTGGGTGCATATGTTTTCATTAACACCTAAATCTTCCTGTAGAAAAATGTGTTCTGTATTCCTAGAATAAAAGGATAACCGCATTTTTCCTGCCTGGTCTTCAGAGTATGTGCCACAAAAAATGATCCTGCACTAGCTTAAATATTAAATGAAGCAGTCTACCTAAAGAAAGCTGAATATATTGGTTTAAGAAGTTGGCTTCCCAGTGATTGAAATAAATTAGATATGAATGATGGACAAGGTATATATATTAGGCTAGGCCTGTACTTTGCAATCCTGGGATTCTTTTAAAACTAGAAATCCAATATTAGAATTCTTTGATAAAGATTGAGATTCTGAGACAGGGTTCACTAAATTCCTTTTGAGTAGAAACTAAGGCAATTTTGTGATTCCACTGGGAATTAAACCCAGGATTTTCTGCATGCAAGGCAGATGTGCTAACCACTACACCATGGAATATAAGATGAGCATTAGATTCTGAGACAGAGTTATGTGGCCTAACCAGTTTAGGATTGGGGCGAGAGTTTATCAAGTGGGATTAAATGGCCATGGATATCTTTGAGGTCTGAATATGAATCTGTCGCAAGATGGGGGACTCTTTATAAGATTTCAGTCAATGGAAATAGTGGGTTTTGGAGGCAGTATGTGAGCCCAGAAATTGGATATGAAAAGAAAACTAGGTTTCTGAAAAAAGCAGATGAAATGATGCAACAGTCTTTGGGGCCAAAGCAGGAGGGAAGCTGGAGAAAGAACAAGGGAAGAGAGACAAGATTGTCACAAGGCAGTTAGGGAGCAAATTACTTGAATTGCAGCCCACTTACATTTGAGCAAATGTGCTTCTGGGAGCTTGGGGCTTGTTCTTAAAAGAATCAGTCCTGTAGGATAGGTGCTTTGCCAAAGTCCAGATTGGCTTTAGTGCTAGAGAAACAAACACATTTTGCAAAATCCTAATGTTCATAGCTGGGGGAGAGCACAATTCCCAGGAAAGGATTGTTCTTTATTTGATATTCTTAAGCATCAACCATGTATTAGACAATATGCGGCCATAGAGAATTGAACTTAATTTCTGCCAGCTTAGCCCAATTGCTGGATGTCTTCTGGAAGAATAAGAAATCCTGTTGAAGAACTATGTCAGAATTAACTCCAATCTCTCCCCATTCCGCCCCCACCCCCCAGCCCCCACTCTCTCCCTATGTCTGGCCTTTATAAACAAGGGTAATAAATCTCTTTTCCAAGCTTATCTCAGTTATGGCAGAGGGAAGTGGAAATATGTTGTCCATTTGAAAGGAAGGTTATTGAAGTACCGCAGTACATGATTTGTTAAAGCCTGTTTGATTTAAACTCTGATTATACCCCAAACACTCAATGCTGTTTCACACATGGAAAGCAACTCCCTTTCTGAAAGATTGTGCTCATAGAGAGTGGAGAAATGGGGAGAGAGGAATACTTTCAGGGTCACTGACTGGGGATTTCCCAGACTGGGGTGAGAGCAGGGCTGCTGGGTCTGCCAGTACTATGGCCCTATCCTTTTTCCTTGGGCAGTGGCAGGACTCCAAGTATACCCAGAGACTCCAGTCCTAGACCATGGAGTTGCCACTCCCCATAAAGAGTCCTGGACCTTGAGAGAGGCACAAAGCAAATAGGGTTCCATGTGCGACAATGTCAGAAGGGAAAATAAGCTTTTCCATGGTAATCAGTGCGTACCAAAAATAGGACGGGCCTCTGCAATGCCTTGAGATCGAATAAGACTCCTCACCTGGATTTTTATAGGACACTAAGGAAAAGAGGACAAAATGCTGTGATAATTATTGGGATTAAAATCTCTCCAGATTGCTGGGATTTGGAATGAAGTTGATTAAACAGTGTTCGCTATAAGTGAATTTAAAGAAAGCAAAGCAATGCTTTATTACTTGCACATCTAGATTTGTGGATTAAGGTCCCTACCTGCAATCACTCAGCAGGAAACACAGATGTAAACAAGTGATTACTATTGTGAATTGACTCATCTAGGAAGGAAGAAGTCAGGATACTTTAGAAACAGAACTCGAAGCTTAGCTGGGAGTGTGTTTGGGGGATAGGATGGATGAAGGAAGTAATTATTCCTTGAGTGAACATTTTAGCTGTTATCCACAGGGTAAATAAGAGTTACTTTGGTTAAGGGGACATAGGAGGGTTGGAGAATGTTCCAGGAAGTGAACAATATTTGAAAATATCCTGAGATGAAAAAGAGCATGGAGCGGCCAGTATGGCCAAGACATGCATGCAAGGCTGAGGAAGGTCAAACACAGAGAACAAAGAGGTGACAGGCCTCAGGTTGTTTGGGGCCTACAAGACTATTAAACACAGATAATAAGAGATATGGAAAGCCACTGAAGGATTTTAAGTAGGGGAGTGAAATAAAAGATTTGAGATTTTTCTAGGATTAACTTTGGATGCAAATTGGAAAATAAAAGTGTCAAAAACTATTTAAAGGACTGATGAGTAGGCCTGTGGTTATAGTTGATTGGCCTAGCTTGCAGAGGACGGATTGGTGAGAAGTCAAAAATAAAGAGAGTTTTGAGAGATGGAATCAATAGATCCTGATGACTGATGTTGAGGTAGGGGCATGAGGTGGAGGGGTAAAGAGTGAGAAAGCTTCCTACGTTTCCAGCATGAGTAATAAAAGAGAGGAGGGGAAATAATGGAATCAAGAAACACTGGTTGAAGAACACAATTTAGATTTAGTTTTAAGAAAATGGGTTTGACCTATTTTGGAGACCTCTAAGCTTTTATATATGCATGTTATAACAACCATATGACTGAGTGTAATAGTAATTTATTATTAGACTAAAGGTGATTATAATGAGTACTATGATAATAAATTAAAAATAGGTGATTCTATGTTATCAGATATATTAAAAATATTTAAAAAGGAATTAAGATGGATCTGAACAATTGCTGACAAAGTAAACAACCTCGACCAAGAGACCGGCCAAAGATAGATTGTGAACCAAATAAAATTTCCTCAGATTTTCAGATAGGAAGAAGCTGGTGGAAGAAATACTCTGAAGTGGCTAACACCTCACCTTGAAACCCATGAGATGTTAAGTTCTTCAGTTTCAGGTTGTCAGACCTGCAATTCATAAACAGCAGACATTCCACCAAGCCACCGTGGAGATAGCTTGGTCTGCACACCTCCACACGTGCTGACCCCCCCAAGTGCATCATCTTCAAGAAACCATGAACCAAATGGGAAAATGTGTGGTTGTGGATCAGTAAAGTCTTTACGTCTTGAAATTATAACAGTAGTGATTGGTTGCTAGTTTGCTGCCCCTCTGCTAAGAGCTATCATTACGAAACTAGCCATTTGGCTTTTGGCATAAACTTTATCCCAAAGCTTGCCACAGATTGAAGAATCCAGGGAGTTTCTAGCCAGTCTTTGTTTTCCTTCACGTGGGGGGTCACTGCAGAGACCGCATGTTCACAAAACCAAAGCTTCTCCTTAAAGGAAAGGGAAATGAAACAGAATAGATGCTTCAGGAAGCAAAACAGGGAGATAACCAGTAAAAGATTACTGGGGTTATTAAGGCCTCCTTGCTTAAACTCCTCATCAAGTGCTTAATGAGACAATGTGAGAAGCCAGGCGTGGGTGCCTCGAGGTTCTCTGACATCTGTTTCCCGAAGCATCTTGTACTTTTCTTAAAGACATTTAACAGACTCTACCTTCCAGTATAGTTAAATGACAAGTTTTTTTTTTTTTTTTCTTTTTAAGTAGGTATAAGCTGCAAATAGCAGACTGGAAAGAGTTAAAGGGTTTCTATGTGTTTATCCCAGCCAGCAGCACTTTGGCAGAATTGGATTACAAGCCTAGTTACAGCAGTTGGGAAGCATCTGGGCAGGGCCAGAGGCGGGGGGGGGGGGGGAGGGTGTTTGAAAAGGAAATAGGAAAGGATTTATGAAGAAGGAAGCCTATTGTTCCCAGCAATATGGTCTTCCTTGTGGCTTGGTGCCTAGAAACTCATAACACTTCTAGAGCAAAAGGCCTCAAATAGGGGGTAATGCATAGTAAGGTGCGGTCAGAGAAGGCGGTGTGCATCTGTCAGGCTGTAAACCTGCAACAGCCTACAAAGCTAGGAAGTGATTGGGAGGGTAGACCCCTTGTAGATAGTAGTAGGAACGGAGGGGAAGAGCTGTGCGCTGGCCTCTGTGGGAACCAGAAGGTAAGAGCACTTGGCAGGGCTGTATCTACTCAGTGGGTGGTTGTGAGGATGAACTGAGACAATTGGCTCATTGTGACTCAATGTATATGGGCTGTGGACATTATAAGTCAGGCTGGTTAACAAGGCCAGACATGAGATATGGCCAGTCAGGTCATTGAAGCTGTAGCCGTCAGAGGAGAGTAGTCACGTTTACTACGTGTAGCTACTCTGCTAGGCACCTTACATAAGTTATCTCCCTTCATTCTGACGTCAAATATATGCAGAAGTATTAACACCTCTATGTTACAGAGGGAGAAATTCAGCCTTGGAGAAGTTAAAACAATTTGCACAAAGACACACAGCTTGTTAGTGATGGGGCCAGATTTAAAGTCTTCCTGATTACGTGCTCCTTCCAGTGGTCTGTGTTTTTAGAGTACTGGGAGAGATCGGGTAGAGGAAGGTGGAGTAACAAGAAGGTTTGAAATTTGGAAACTAGGCAGAGAGGAACTTAAAAATATAAGCATTGGGGTCTATTCACAGTTCCCAGAACATCTAGGGCATGCCTCCATGGCCCGTTCCATACTGCATTCTATTTACAGATCCATTTGGATGGCCTTGTCTAGTAGACTGGATGCCATGTGTAGGGAGATACCTTTCTTTCTGTCCTCAGTGCCTTGTACAATGTCTAGAGCATAATTGATGCTTTTTTATTTGTTGAATTAGCGAATTCATTAAATCAAGCCCAGAATTGCATGTTATAGCACACAAACGTAGGGAAATTGGTGATAAAACCCAAGCAGAATCAGTGGCATCTGTAAGCAGAAGTCTTTTTACAGCAAAGTAATGTGTACTATAACATGTTTGGGTTACTTCTTAAACAGAATGTTACAAACATTAACTTGAGGGCAGATCCCTTCATACTTATCATATCTCTCAAGGTCCTCCCAGGCCAACATCTTTCACATAGTAGACATTCAGTAAAATTTTATTGAATTCTAAAAAGAAGTCAACAGTTCAAAATCATGTATGATCTTAGTATCTTTGGGTAGGTTGTGGAAATTTGGGGTATTAATGTCTTTAGATCTTAATATATGAAAAGTATATGCAGTTTATAGTTTTAAGATTTAAGGTCATATCTAAACCATATAAAACATCTGGATAAAAAGTGAAAAATGGAAAAAAAAATACCAGGCCAAATGTTGGGATATTGGAGGAATATTTTGTGCTATATAGTAACAGCCTAAAGTGTAGTATTTTACTTTTTAGACCTCAAGCTCAAACCTACTATCAACATTACATCCAACTTTAAAGCTGGGCAAACCGAGCCATCCAGCATTCTTCTGATAACCTCAATTAGCTTAGATTTGAGAGTACAAATTGAAACGAGAAAAGAAATGCTTGAGCTGCTGGGAAGTGGCATTGACATTACTGAGACTCTTTGGTGCTTTAATTGTGCTGGGAAAAAATACTAATGGGGTCAAACAATTGAAGGCTCAAAGAGATGAAAACAACTGGGAGCAAGAAGGGAAAGAGGGGCGCGGGAGGCTGAGAGGTTAATATCAACTTCTGTCTAATTTCGGATTTGGATTAAAAAACAGAGAAGCTCAAACCTGCTCAAATCGTGCTGCCATCTGTGACTCTGATGTGGCATTTGCAAGAGTAAAAACACATGCTGGAAAATTACCAAGACAAAGAAAAGTTCTGGAATCTCGGCACAGGATTTTCCTTTGTGGCTAAAAGGCTGAGCTACTTTGGAAACATTTGGATTCCGTTTCTGTTTTATCTGAGCCTCAAAGTATCTCTTTCAAAGCATAGACATTGGATTCGATATAAGGAGGAACCTTTGTGAGTTAATCCGACATCATTTTCCAGGCTTGTCTAGGAGTTACATCATTAATAAATGTGAGTTGGTAGTTATCGATTATCTAACAAAAGGGAAAACAAGGAAAATTAAAAATCTTGTTTAAGTGGTGCAACACTTAATGAGCTCTAAGATGGTCTCTTTAGCCCCGGTTCCCATGGAAATTATTTAATGCCAAGAGAGAGTTCAAAGTACTGAGGGGAGATGCATTTTTTTTTTTTTTCAGAGCACTTAAGGTGAGAAGCAAAGCAAGATGGGTCTGCATCTTTGAATAGAACAACATTTTGTGTTAGATGCACATCTGCATTCACTATTTTTTTTAAAGATTTTATTTGAGAGAGAGAGAGAGAGAGAGAGTGTGTAGGGAGAGGCAGAGTGGGAGTGAGAGAGAGAATCTCAAGCAAACTCCCCACTGAGCACGGAGCCTGACATGGGCCTCAGGACTTCATCCCAGAACCTTGGGATCATGGCTTGAGCTGAAATCGAGTCCAATGCTGAACCCACTGAGCCACTCAGGCACCTCTGCATATGCTCTTCTGAAAAAAGGCTTCCAGGAAGCTGGCTGAGGACAGAAGACAACATGATTATTCTTCGAATTTCAAATTGTCACTGTACTTTATATCCTTTACATACTTGATTCTAACATGAGTTGATATGGACAGAAAATTTTTTTTTGACATTAAAGGGAAATTATGTGATACAAAGATATTCCAACATCATACCATTTTTGTGGACTCCCTGGGTTATAAAAGGGGCTTCCCTTCAATTCAGCATAAGGGAATTTTTTAAGTTTGAATTTTTTTGGATCAGGCTCCTGGGTTCAGGCACCATGTAGAGTGTGACAGACATCGAGCACAATACAGTTGGCCCCTTCAACCAAATGGCTTTCCACCTTGGCTGCATTGCTGGCATTCTGTGTGGACTGACCCAATGTTACCGTCATCCACTCACCTTCTTTCCATAACAGGAGTGTGGGGCCTCGTGGTGAGAGGGATAATAAGGACCTCAGAGCTTGAAGCTCTGGTTCCAGTGCCGGCCTGCTCTCTAAATAGTTATGAGGCTGTTGGCAAGTGACTGAACATCTCTACACATTGCTTTTCTCATCTGTAGAACAAGAACACCATTGGCTAAAAAACAGAGATGGAAAAATCAAATAAGATGCTCAATAATGCTAACTCCTCTTACCCTTTCCCATCAGTTAGCTAAGCACGCTGTCCTTTATAAAACACCCCACTCACAATAGAAAGGTTTCTTTAGATTTGGTGCCCAAATGTAGTTGAATCTTATTTCCCCCTTCTGTCTGTCTGTCTTTCTCTCTCTTTTATAGCACCAGAACTCTGCTCCTATTATACTTTACAGCTGTAGTTACTGTTGTTTCTTTTGAGGAAAGGACCTGTGCCTACTCTTATCATGTGTGATGTCTACAGGCTTAGGAACATCAAATACACAGTTCCTCTGGTCAGTGTTTGGTTCAGGTGACCCGATTTGCTCTTTCAAAAGTTTTTTTTTTTTTTTAATAAGTTGTATTTATTCACGAGACACACACACACACACACACAGAGAGAGAGAGAGAGAGAGAGAGAGAGGCAGAGACACAGGCAGAGGGAGAAACAGGCTCCACACAGGGAGCCTGACATGGGGCTCGATCCCAGGTGTCCAGGATCCCGCCCTGGGCTGAAGGCGGTGCTAAACCGCTGAGCCACCGGGGCTGCCCCGATTTGCTCTTTCAGCCAAAGCTGCAGGCATGCAAGATGGTATAGCCCCAAGGAGTCTCTACTTTCTAAAGAGTATGACCATGAAGTCCGTGGAGGAGAGCAGAGTCAAGATATGGGTTTCAATGACTTTATTCAAGCTCCTAAACCCAGGAGGCCCAGAGGTAAACGCTGCATGTCCTGGATTTTTCATCAAAGGAGCCGAGAAATTATCTTTTTTTGCTTTAGTGAGTTTGGATTAGTTTCTCACCTTTTCAGTGGAGAGAGTTTTGATGACACTTCCAAGGTTAGAGATCAGGTGGGATGCAAACATTTTTCTTCAGATGGTCCATATATTGCATTAATTCTATAATGCATTTGGAACAAAATAATTGAGATGATTACTTTAAAAATTTCATGCATTGGAGTTATGATGTAGGAAGGCCCAAGGCATCTTGCATCAAGAGAAAAGAAGCTTAGAGATGATCATCTAAAGCATGTACGGAATAATTATGCGTCTTCACAGAAGAGAGCACTATAGGGGTCTGTGTGTGGCGTCCACAAAAAGAAGCGAGCATTTTTGGAATCTCGGAAAAACACCTTCCTCTCTTTTGTAATATTTAAAAAAAATTTTCTCCACCATAGCATCTCAAGACCTTCCTTAAGAGACAGACAAAAGAAAGCAATTAAAAGCTGTCTGCAAAGGGGAGATGGTTAACAAATGAAATTGAGAGTACGTAAGAATATGACTGGATCATTCCAACATGGTCTTGTTAAACAATCCAGGCCGTCCACACTGGAGGCAGCCCTCACACCACACAGCTGCGAAGGGGTAGGCAGAGCTAAAAAAGACACATTGCTGTGCAAAATATAGACAGCAAATTAATGGAATTTGTTATCCCAGGGGGGTGATAAGCCAAATTAGTAGTGGGGAGAGGCTTAGATAAATGTATTCTTGTGAGATATACAGTGAGTTTTTGAAGGACGGTGGACAACTCGGGAAATACCCTCTGTTATTTAATGACCACTCAGTGTCTGGGGAAAGTGGAAAAACCCTCATGACTCAGGGAGTTATGAGTCTGGTTTAGCCTTTTCAAAAGTGTGTGATCTTGAGCTCGCTTGTCATATGGTGTCGTAATACTACTGTCTGACATCACTGTGGGAGGCTCAAATCAGATCGTTATTCCAGTGCCTTTGGAAGACAATGAATGAAGTTGGAAACAAAGTTCCAATAGAATTACAGGGCTGCTCCTATCGTGATCACCAGTAACCCCTGGCTAAGCCCCATGCCCATTCCATTCCTTCATCTTTATTTTATTTGACAGATGAGCACTATTTGGCAAGTTCTCACTTTCTCCTTGAAATATATCATTTCATCACCAGGACATTGAGCTTACCTGCTTTTTTTCCTTTTTATTTCTCTTTCTTAGTCTCTTTGCTTTCCCCTTTTATCTCTTCAATCTTTAAATGTTGGAGGTGACTTGGGCGGCGTCCTCTTTCTCTTTCAATCTACTCTCTCTTGGGGGCAATTTCATCCAGGCCAGTGGCTTTAAATACTGTCTACACACTGAATGACACCCCAATTTATATCTCCAGGTGAGATTTTTCCCCCCCTGAAATTGGGGATCCCTATATCCAGCTGCCTATCTGGCAGCTTCACTTGGATCTGATAGGAATCTGAAACTTGTCAGGTCTAAAGTAGGGGTCTTGGAGTTTCCCTGCACACTTGTTGCTCTTAGACCTTCCTCATTGAGTCAATGTCTTCCTTCTGTTAGCTGCTCAGTCCAAGATCTTGGTGTCAACATTGACTTACCTCTTTCTCTCCTCTCTCATATCCAGTCTATCCTGTCAACTCTTCAAACCGTATCCGGAATATGACCACTTATCCCCACCTTCACAGCCTCCACCTTGGTCCACCTCCTCATTATCACTTGCAGAGGCTTGATTATTAGAACAGCTTCCTAAATAGTTTCCTAACAGCTTCTGCCCTTGTCCTTTGTAGTCACAACACACAGAGCCAAAGTAATGTGACATAAGTCAGCTCCTGACCCTCCTCTTAGAATTCTTCATGGCTTCCATCTCAGAATAAAAGATGATGTCCCTGACATTTTAGAATCTAACCCTGTTACCTCTAAAAAATAATTTTTGTCTACTTACTACATTGTTCACTCTACTCTAGCCCTGCTGGCTTCCTTGTTATTTCTCTACTATCATAGGTATAGTTCCACCTCAGGACATTTGCATTTTCTGTTTTACAGCCTGGAATGCTCTTCCCCCAGGTATCCGCAGTGTAAGCTCCTTCACTAGCATTAAGCTTTTACTTGGAAGTGGCCCCACTGAGGCCTTCCCTGGCCTATCTAAAATTCCATCACCCCACACAATACTTCTTACCTCCTTTTCCTTGTTTATGTTTTCTTTTTTTTTTTTTTAGAGGATATCGATTTTTATTTCCAAAGAATTCCAGGCTCCGGAAGGATGGTGGAGAAATAAGGTCCCTGGTAACTAGTTTTCCAAATGGTGGACTCACCAGTGTGAACATGAGCATAGGGTCATGACTTAATTATGCACTGAACAACCCTGTTACAGTCTGGGGGATCTTTAAACCTAGGAATTTAGGGGAGACTTAGGGAATCTTGATTGCTGTCTTTACACCTGCATAGGGCTGCCTGGGGAAAGAAAAGTGTGGCCTCAATGGGGACAAACCAAAACCAGTGGGAGGAGCTATAGGAGACCTAGAGGCTGACTTAGCATATGGAAGAACCTATATATGGACTCCCTTGCTAGAAAGGCTGCACTTCTTCACAGCAAGTCAGTAGAGACTAGATGATCACTAGTAGGAATTTGATATCATAGATTTATGCCAAGACTAGACCACCAACTGTGAAAGTCCCTTTTACCCTTGAAATCTGAAGTGACACCAACTAACAGGGAGTTAGCCTGAGTTTATCTGAGAGACAGACTGATCAATGGGGTCTTGGCACAGGACTGCTGGGCTTACAGCATCACTCTATAGGTTCAGCTATTCTTTGTGCCATTGGCCTTGATACCTCTGATCTTCTAGATGGACCTGCCCCTCCTGAAGAGCTGAAGAGCTCTTAAAAGCCATGTACTCCTGCATGTTTTACAAATTGGATTAGGCTCAGAATTTTAAACTGTGGAAAAATGCCAAGAAGCAGTCAGAAACCTCTATCATGGATTGTCATTTGTGGAGGGACTGGCTACAACCTGAATTTACCTTCCTGCTCCAGTGCAGCACAAACAGGGCTTTATTGGTGGACTGTACTTAAGAAGCTGTGACAGGGTCCAGCATGTAGACTGTGAGGGCTTGATGTAGTGGCCAGGAGATGCAGATGAGGGGACCAGCCCCAGTAGGGTCTGGTGTCTGGGGCACTTTGTCCTCAGTTCTTGGGGACAAGCATGCAGGAAGAGGGTTTGGCCCTTTAATGGAGAGCAACCTCATAGGTTCCTCCAGATTCCTGATCCTTTTCCTCATGGTTTGCCCAGTCCTTCCATGGACTAATGTCACTGAAGATTGTCCCTGACTCCAGCCCCTCGGCAGCAAACCCAGCTTCATCACATGCACACGTGCAGCGCATGCACACAAGTATGTGTTACATCTAATCCAGTTAATAAATATTTAAATTGTTTGTGTATATATGTATATAACATAATGTATATATGTACGTATAAAAATGTTTTTGGGTTTGATAACTTTATCAAAATTTACCTATGGCAAACCCTGGCAAGGGCAGAGAAAGAAGGAAGAATTGTCATCAACTAATATAATTTACCCCAAAGGGAATAACATATTTATCAAAGAAGACAGTATTCATTCAGTAACTAATTAATTCAATTGTTAATGAACTTATTCATCAGACAGATATTTTTCAAGTGTTTAGAATATGCTAGGTTCTAGACTCTACGTATTGTAGTCCTGGTGGATCTCTCCTTACTATTGAAAAGGAAAAAAAGAAGCAAAATGGAAGCCCCCAACTCACACTGCTCTCTTATTTTTCATGGTGAAGACTAGGTCTATCATGTTATATACACTCCCTGAACTGGGGAGTTGTTGGGGGGGAAAAAGCCACAATAACTATGAAGGGTCATCTTTTTCCCATGTTATTTGGAAAGAATAAGATGTCGCTAAGAATAATTTCATCTTCTCTCCATATCAGGTCTTAGTATTGTATTTATTTACTTGTACACATCCCAGTCCACAATGATTTGAAACAACTTAAGGAAACACATAAAATACAAATGATAATATAAGATTAAAAGGCAAAAATAGAATAAGGTGACAGACTGAATAGGAGGTCAAGATGAGGAAAAATTACTAAGAAATTCAGGACCTATAGATGAACACAATCGTTACAATTGAATAATAACTTTGGCAGTGAGTTGCCTAGTAGCCTAAGTGAAAAGATAACCCATCATAATTTCATATCTTTAGGAATTTAATGATCTGTGAGGGAAGCTCAGTATAAATAAGTTTCCCACAAAATAATTCGTCTTTTTTCCCCCACTTGTATATAATTCTATAAGTAAACAAATAAATATTATATATATATATACATACACTTTTCTTTTAGAAAAGCTATCCTGGCTGTATGAAAAATATGATCTAGAATGACAGAAATAAAATTTCAGCCACTACTGCTAACTAAAAATAAAAAATATAAATAAGAAAAAAAGGATAAGAGGTATTATGTGGGGTGATCGAATTTTAGATAGGCTGGCAAAGGCCTCACTGAGGCCACTTTTAAGTAAAAACTTAATATTAGTGAAGGAGCTCACCAGGTGGATGTCTGGGGCAGAGCATTCCAGGCAGCAGAAACTGAAAATGCAAATGTCCTGAAGTAGAAATATGTCTGTGATAGTAGAGAAGCAACAAGGAGCTAATGTGGTTGGAGTAAACAACATGGTAGTAATATAAGATGATTTTTCAGAGATAGCATCATAAAATGTCTGGGACATTTAAGCTATTTGTATTAAACTATTAAACTATGACCTTGAAAACACACAGTAATTTTAGTTTTTGAATGGTTTCTAAAATGTATAAACATTTAGGCAACACATTTTTTATTGGTTATTAATTATGGAAAAACATCTTAGTGATCAAATACACAATCCCTCATTATTTTATTTATACAGTCTCATTTACATGGTTTTGATATTAGGTAGACAAAAATAATTTTGTATAAACAGAGGCAGTTGGGACTTTTCTCCTTTCTGTAAACAATTTTCAATAATTCAGTACACCAAAAAAAAAAGAACAAAAGAAATAAAAGAGAAAAAGATGTTAAGACAGAAGGTACAAATAGTTTTTTTTTTCCCCTTAAATTACTCTGTCACAATGGCACACTTTTTTCTCCCTGAGGTAGATTTTTTTCCCCTTCAACAGCCTTTACTTATTCTGATTTTTATCAGATATGATTTTTATTTTTCTCTGATCTTTACATGTGAGCTGTGTCCAAATGGAGAACAGTACAGTAGAGCAGTCCCCTTCTGTATTTTTAAAATCAGCCCTTTGGGTTTTTAAAATGACAATGTGAATAAGATGATAAGGAAGAGTTAGCTTTAGTGCTATCACAGAAATTGCAGAAACTGAAAAACGTTTTAGTGGAAAATACAGACATTTTCAGCTGCTAAGCCAGTTTTAAGAGCTACATTCAGAATTGTATGTTCCTGCACCTGTCATTCTCAACAACTAGTGTTTCTTCTTTTTTTTGAACATGCATTTTCAAAATAAACAGAACTCTGCTATTAGTGCTGAGTGAGAGAGAGGAGCGAAAGAAGAAAGCAGAGACTTTGTATAAACTTTTGTTAAAAATACTGATTCTCAGTTTGTGGCTAAATTTTTTTTTTTCTGGTAGTATCTGTTGTGGGTTGTATTGTGTTCCTCTAACAGATAAGTCAAGTCAAACACCTAGGTGTCTATCTAACACCTGGTTCCTGTGAATGGGATCTTATTTAAAAATAGGGACTTTGTAGGTATAATCAAGTGGAGAGGGGGCAATGGTGTAAGTCTCGATCTGAATCTGACAGCCTGAGAACCAGAAGTATCAGGGTCCCAGGGCAGTAGAAGATGGAAGTCTCAGTCCACACAGAGAGAAGGAATCTGCCCTTCCACCTTTTTCTGTTAAAGACCAGAACCGATTAGATGATGCCCACCGCATTGGTAAAAACAATTCTTGTTCAGTCTACTGATTTAAATTCTAATCTCTTCCAGAGACACTCTCATAGACACACCCAGAAGTAATGTTTTGCCAGCACTCTGTACCTCTAGCCCAGCCCAATGGACTCATAAAATTAACCATCACATAGGCATAAGAGAAGGGAGGTATTTTATTATTTTATGATTGAGTATCAGCCTTCTAGTGAGCCTGAGTTCCTGGGCTATATGACATTACTAAGTACTTCTTTGCTTTTTTTACTGCGTCCTTCCCTTTGGTAAGACAGGAAGGCTGGAGGTGTTGGGGGTAGGAGAAATGCCTTACTCTAGGAAGGCAAATGTATTTTTAAGTAAATGATTGTTATTTGAATACATTTTAAATTAATAAAAAGTGAATACATTTCCTAATAAATACTGAAATGTTTGCAGTTACTCAACTGTATCTGGAACCCATTTGCAACCTTCTGTCTATGGTTCTTAACAAAGGGCAGAAGGCAGAGGGGAAATCTTGACACTACTCAGGGTTTGTTTTACTTAGAGTCAATGCCCATCTGAGAACTGGCTGAGAAAAAATACTTGGTTGAGAACTTCAGATAAAATAACAAGATTAAGGGAATGATCTGTGTGGGTCTTAATGTTGCCTTGCATTGTATCTGAGGGTAGGATATGTCAACTGATATGCCCCAAACCTCATAGTTCATCTGTGGTACAGGAAGGCTCCAATCCAGGGTCTTGAATTCCCACTAGAGTGACCAACCATCCTAGTTCGGGTGGGACTGGAGGTTCTCCCACGATGTGGGGCTTTCAGTGCTCCAACCTGAAGGCCCAGGCAAACCGGAAGTGTTACTCACCATCATGGAGGATTTAAAACAAAGAAAAAAACGTAAGATGAAGAATTTCCCCCCTTGGCACTTATTATCAGTGTGCTGATTACTTAGAGCATGCCTATGTAGGTAATGTGGCAGGTTACAGGAAGATCAATTTGCTGGCAAACAGTTTATAAATTACTTCATTACTCACATCGGTGTTATCTGAGATTTCTATCTGTCTGACAAAAGCAAACAATAAAACAGAAGCTTCTCTTTTCATGGGAACTGTGTAAGCGCTAAGTCTATCTGCCTGCTGGCAACCTACGCTTGGGTGGGAGTTTGATGGCAGCTCTCAGTATATCTTTCTCTCCTTTCGCTGTTACCAGCAGTATCAGGAGTGGGAGGAAACAGGATGGGGCTGGAGGGAAAGCGTGTTGGCATAGCCAGACTTGGGAATGGCTCATCCTGTCTCTATTGTCACCTGCACTGCAACTGGATTGCTCTTTCATTGATGTAGTGATGGACCATGGTCACTGACTTAATCTAGTTCCAAACAACCCTGGACCTATGTGCCTCAAATTCTCATGACTGGGATTTCTTTCTTTCTTTATTTTTTAAGATTTTATTTATTTATTCATGAGAGACAGAGACACAGAGACACAGGCAGAGGGAGAAGCAGGCTCCATGCAGGGAACCCGACGTGGGACTCGATCCTGGGTCTGCAGGATCAGGCCCTGGGCTGAAGGCGACGCTAAACCGCTGAGCCACCTGGGCTGCCCTCATGACTGGGATTTAAAGCCTCAATCCTAGTGCTCAGTTAGTTGTAATCGTCTTGTCTCTTACTTCCCTCCGATCTAGGGCAGAGGTGTGCCATTTTTCTAGGTAGTTCCTTCTCCAAAAAGACTAAAGTCTTATCCCTGACCCCCATCAAATTGCTGTGTATCCTCTGCACAATGACTAACACTACTTATCACTTGTGAGCTTCAGCTTAAGGGTCCAACATCTCTTAAGGTCCTGAGCTGCAGCTTAAGGGTCAACATCTCTTAAGGTCCTTATGGTCTTAAGGTCAACATCTCAAAATATCTGTGATATTTTGTCTGAAATCTGATTGGAGATGGGTCTATTCTAGGCACTATACTATATCCGGCCTCCTGTCATTCCAACATTTGTTTGAAACTCCCCTCTCTCTTTCCTGGTCAGAAGCTCAGGATTGTGTTAGGCTAGAGCTGAGAAGGTTCTGGCTGGGTATACTGGTTTGGAGGATATCTGCTGATAGGAAAGTTATTTTACTGAAATTTCCTATATTTGGCCACATACCTCTACTCAGCTGCAGTGGCATAGGGCTATGTCCCCGAGGTGAGTGCCTGTCAGTGGAGAAAGTTTTTCTCCAGTGAGCCACCAATCCAGGGATATTTTCTCTACCACTTCAGAGCGAATATTCTGCTTGCACACACCTTGTTATTTTGAATAAATAACTCTGGAAGTCTCTACTACACTAGAGGATGGGTCCTCTGATGGGACCCCATACTTCATGGTTCAGAACTTTTCTGGGAAGTTCAAAAGCACAGCTTTTCAAGGCTTTCTTCTCCAGAAACCATTTTATCCAAATTAAAAAATGAAATTCTGAGACACAGTTAATATGTGTTAGCCTTGTAGGACCAGCACAAATCTAAGACTTTTATGTGAAGGGATCTACAGGTCTTAACTGACATGGAGAATATGGCAAATATGATTGTGTGCGTTGAAATGTTTTTTATTTGGTGACTTGGGAGTGACAATCACACTTGGCCACAGCTGGGGATGGCTTAGTATTTTGGCTCCTCTTCTCTCGTGTTTACCAATTTTTGTAAATAAATAAGATAGTTACTAAGAAAAGAACACTTTGAGACAATTTAAATCTTTCATCATTAAATATGTTAGGTAAAAGCAGTTAATGGAATGGATCTAATTAGTGAGTTTGAAAAGGAAATGGTTCCACCTGAAAGTTTAGTGGACACTTCTATGATTTTTCATTTGTACTTGGCCCTGGCATAAGCACTTTACCTATATTTACTCATCTAAATTTTATACCAATCATATGAAATAGGTACCTTTATTATTCCAATTTTATAGATGAAGAAATTGGGGCCTGAAGAAGTTAAGTCAGGTCCAAAGTTGTGCATACAACATTGGAGCTGAGATGTCAATCCAAGAGTCTTTTTTCTAGGGCCTATTTAGATAGTTTTAGGGGGTGCAAACTGTCTATTCTGTGAGTGGACACTCACACTGGCTCTTGCTGGGAGCCTGCAGTGCCCATAGCATAATGGAACAGCTAGAGGTTTTTTAAAAATTTTTTTAAATTTCAATTCAGTTTGCCACTATATAGTATAACACCCAGTGCTCATCCCATCAAGTGCCCTCCTTAATGCCCATCACCCAGTTACCCCATCTTCCCCCCCACCTCCCCTTCTGCAACCCTTTGTTTGTTTCCCAGAGTTAGGAGTCTCTCATGGTTTGTCTCCCTCTCTAATTTTTCCCCACTCAGTTTCCCTCCTTTCCCTTATAATCCCTTTCACTATTTCTTATATTTCATGTATGAGTGAAGCCATATAATGATTGTCCTTCTGCAATTGACTTATTTCACTCTGCGTAATACCCTCCAGCTCCATCCATGTCGAAGCCCATTTTATCACGATGGGCTCAGATCTTGATACAGTTCTCTAGTTTACATGAACCAACGATGGGTTTTCTAGGCACGTTCAAAACTGTTCTATCACCCTTGGACGTGTTGTCCCTGATGAAATCCATACCAATGGGAGTCATTGAGCAAATGACATGAGGAAGATTATATTTATTGACTAGGTGTACTTGGGGCTTTCATATCTCTAGTTTTATTTGGCTCTTGCTAATTTCTTAATCATGTGGATGTGATTTCCCCTACTATTTTTGCAATTATTTCCTCAATAACTCTGATTGCCTCTTCTCTTTGTTAATCACCTTCTACAATTTGGGTGGCTTTACCAGAGAGCTGACAGTTGTAGATGCAAGAACAGAATTCCCTGCCCGCTCTTCTAGATTATAATTCTTCCAACAGAGAGTGTCCAAATCTTCTCTTTCTTCTGTCAACTGTTTTATCTCCTCTGTAGAGGCCCTGATGGTTCACTGGAGGATACTCTCTACAACCTGAGCTATATTTCCTAACTCTCTCCTTCCAACTTCAAGATCTAATTTATCCTTTCTTTTTCTTTTGTGATTGCTCATCTCATCTCAGTCCCCCTTAACTTCTCTGCATGGGTCTTCTTCCCCATCTCTAGGCATTTCTTTTTTTCCATCACACTCTGACCTTGCTTTTTCTGCACGTTATAGGTAAGAATAATACCTTACCTTTTTCTTTTGTCAAAGTAATCCCTAATTTCTTTATCCCATTCAGTAAAAAGAAGCTCATGAACATAAATGTTTAAAATGCTTCTCCTCTCCCATTTCTCAGAATATCCAGTCCATTAGATTAGAGGCATTAGCTCACTTTATGTGTTTATTGAGTTGTGATAGTTCTTACAACAGCTCTATGAAGTAAGTACTATTATTACTCTCAAGTTTGCAGATGAGAAAGCTGAAAAACAGAGAGGCAATGTAACTTGCTCAAGATCATGCTTCTAGTAAGTGGTAGAGCTATGTTCTGAATATGGATAAGGTGATTTCAAAGTCTCTGTGTGTTTTTTTTAAAGATTTATTTATTTTATTTATTTTGAGAGAGAGAGAGAGAGAGGGAAGACATGAGTGAGGCAGAGAGGGGCAGAGGGTGGGGGAGAGGAAATAATCTCAAGCAGACTCCCCAGTGAGCCTGAAGCCCGATGTGGGGCTTGATCTCACAACTCTGAGATCATGAACTGAGCCAACACCAAAAGTTGGATGCTCAACCAACTGAGCCACTCAGGTTCCCCTCAAAGTTTGTGTTTTTAACTCCTACATCCTACTTCCTTTTTAAAGACAATGATCTGGGTACCCGGCCTCTGCAATCACATTGCAATAAATATAGTCTTTTTGTCACTTAATAAATGGATGGATGAGTATTGCCAAATTTAGAATCTGCTGCTTCCAAAACATGAAGAGGCCTTCTCACACATTGAGTTTCCTAGTGATAATTGATGAGACGTACAATGACTTGTTCTTTATTTTGAAGCAGATCTTTTGGCAAATCTTAGATCCATGGACCCCAAAGAACTTAATGGGTGTAGCAAGCTCTGATATGATTTGTTTTCCTCTGTCTGGGGAGCATGTTTCTTATTGAGACTTCTAGAGTACTTGCTACTTCTTACTCATTAGGTCTGATTATGATGATGTCTTTAACACTGTGCTACAGTGTTCAGATGGTTCAAGTCTCTTCAGACTATATTGTGACAGAGGGCAGTAGAGTTAACATAGTCCTGCAACAAGATTGTTCATGTTTAATTATTCATATTAAGTGAAAATAAAGTGCTTCAGATCTCCTTTCCTGAAGGATGTTGAATAGAACATATTCGCCAAATCAAAGACACATATGACATACCTAGGGCTGTATTAATATGCTCTAGCTAAGATACCAGATATGGTACAGCAGCTGTAACTGAGGTTAATCCTGGTTAGTTTGTGTTGGTTTGCATTACTCCACTGTCATCCATCAGGATCCTTCTGGTTTATGCACAGGTCTGACTAAAGAATTAAGTGGGGATAAGTGAGGGCCATCTACTCTTGCATCTTTCAAGTCTGGACTGTGGCAATAGTCCATTCTCCCTCACAAAAAGTCAGATTTTTTTTTTATTTCCAGCCTCAACTGGAGTGGCTTCTGATGTCAAATGCTCAGAGAAAGACTCTGTATTTAATGGAAAGTTGCTTAAATCTTAAATTAAGATTTATAGATTGAGCAAAAGATGTTAAATTTATCCATTCATTAAACAAATAATTTTTGCATACCTATTAAAGCATGGTGAAGTATTTCAAGATTCTTCTAGGCAAGAAAACAATGAAATAACCTTAAAGCACACACATACACATACATATATATAAAGGAGATATAAATAGACGTTAGACAAATGGTGAAGATATGGTGAAGAGTCAGTGGGAAGGATATGAAAAACATCCAGAAGTTGCTGGAGGTACTTGGTAAGGAAATACATACTACCAATGAGTATTATTATAGTAATACTTAACATTATGAGCACTTACTGTGGGCTAGGCACTTTATTTATATTTCCTCAATTAATCTTTTCTATAGGCCCTATGGTTGAGAGCCATATGGTTCCCATTTTACAACCAAGAACACTGAAGTTTGGAAAAGTTAAGTAACTTGTTTCAATTTTTGTACCAAGCTGGTAAGTAGTGGAACTGGGATTCAAATGTTTTAGATTGGGGACTATAACTTATGCCCACTGCATATCTGTTGGCACTGATGTATCCTGTTGGAGGCTGCAATCTCTGATGATTAGAGTGGAAGTGAAGGCTCTTTGCAGAAGACAGATGCAGAAATGACCCTTGAAAAGGGTCTTGAAAGATGAAGGAAACATCATTCTAGTTTTAAACTTGCAGAAGAAGATGGATACGTAAAGAGAATTTGGTTATGAGAATTCCTTATCTTACAAAGTGTTGTCAACATAATCAATGCTCTGTAGATTTTCTAGATCTGTTACAAAGACATAGAAGATTTCTCTAAGGATGACCTCTTGAGAAGGCAGGGAAAGCTTATTAGCTTCTCTCTTTTGCTTTTGGTATATTATATAATCCCTGCCTCCCCAAAACTACCCATTAACCATCTGCCAGGATTTTAACTTAATTCTTACTTGTTCAATGCTAACATCACACTCATTTGAAATAGGAATGGTTGAGGTGCTGTTTCAATGCAAACTCACTGGTTAAAATGCAGTTGCCTCATAATATAAGCATATCCTATGCTACTGTTTTTCTTCTTTTTTAAAGTAGTTTTTAGGATGCTTTATTAAATAATAATAATGAAAATTAAATACATTATCCCCAACCACCATAAAAATAGATGGCTTAATATTTTGCTACCTTACAGTTCTTATTAATATGTATGCATCATTTTTACATAATTGTAATCAAAGCAGAGATATAATTTTGCTTCCTTTTTCCCCATTAATGTATGAGCATGTTCCCACGTAGCTAGTTAGTGTTTTTAAATTAACACATTTATGGCTGCATATTACTTCATAGAGTTACTGTAGCAAAATGCTTTTTACTATTTCTATACCATTGAACATTTAGGTTGTTTTTTTAACTTTTTTATAGTCATAAATAAAGAACAATGAGGGGCACTTGGCTGGCTCAGTCAGTAGAGCATGTAACTCTTGATCTTGGAGTCATGAGTTCGAGCTTCACGCTGAACGTGGAGCCTACTTAAAAAAAAAAAAGAGCAATAAGCAAATGGAATATGGAGTCTGGGTGATCTAATTTTAAGTCCTGACTTTGCTACATAAAAACTATAAGACCCTGGGCCAGGTGCATTGTCTCCTTATCCAATAGCGTAATGTATTCACAAATACCTGTTAGAAACTGCTTGGTGCTGGGTACATGGTGGAACATGAGAAAGATGTGGTCCCTTCTCTATACAACTATGTAGCTAATGGTCAGTACAGTGTAAAGTGATAACAATAACACCTATCTCACGTGATTTTTTTTTTTTTTTTTTTATCTCACGTGATTATTGTGAGGAGTAAAAGAAATAACAACTGTAAAGTACTTAGTACAGTGCCTGGCATATACTCAGTGTCCAATATTACTCTTATTACAATTGGTTTTATTATTACTATAGTGTTGTGATTACCATTTTTATTATTATTTAGGCTTATATCTTTCACCAAAGCTACTGTTTTTCAAAGATTATGCATTTACTAATTGCTTTTATTGAGCATAATTTAACATTTCTTAAAGTTGCCTTAAGGTCGTATTAGTTTACAAATTCAGTGTGGTATTTTTAAATGACAGCTGAAGAGGAGACCACTGTTTTCATGAGTTGAGCACTCTACATATTGTCAGACCCTGTGCCAGGGCCCAGAGGTAGAGCAGTAGGGGCCTAACATCTGTCCTCAGAGAGCCACAGGTTAGTTGTTTATTTAAGAAAACAACGAGATAATAATTATCTTTATTATTTTTTTAAATATAAAACTATATGGTCAGTTTTCAATATTCATATTCAAAGAATATGAAACACTGACTTTGTGCAGGAAAAATCCTAAAATCTATGTACTAGTATATCACACTTATAATAAAACAGATATATTCACTTTCTCAAGTTGACTTAAGTCTACATGACTGATTTATTATCATCTTAATTGTGATGGCTTCATTGGGTCCCTCAGCATAATTAAAACTTTGGTTTTAACTCCTAAATTATGAGTCATTATTGCCACTATTTAAAGCCCACAGAGAATGCCGCCTATTAACGCAGCCAAGTTGACATTGATTAGGAAAATTTTGTTTAATTATAAATTGTATTCATCAACTTTGCTGGAATTTCCTTATAGGAGACTGTGTATGAGAAATTCACTCCTAGGATTTTGTATAATTCATATTTTGCTTATGAATTTATTAACTTTAATAAATTAAATCTGACCATTGATATCTTTGTAGTGTAGCAGAGATGCCTAACCATAAACTATAGACTTCAAGAAAATGTTTCAAGTAGAGCCTGATCCACAATGCTCTTCAAGGGAAGTGCTTTCCCTGTACCCTTTCTCTTTTACTTCTCAGCCACAGTTGCTTATGCACATTTTTAAAGTATTAAAATTTGATAAGTTTTGATATATGTCTACACCCATGAAACACCGTCAACTCAATGAACATTTCCGTCACTCTCAAATGTTTCCTTATACCCTTTTGTAATCCTTCCTCACCCTTTGCTGTCTCTACCCTGAACTTTGGGCAATCACCGATCTCCCCTTTATTATAGATTAGTTTTCTGTTTCTAGAATTTTACATAATAAATTGAATCATACAATATGTATTCTTATTTGCTTAACACTGTTATTTTGAGTTGCATCCACTTTGTAGGTGTATCAAGAGTGTGTTCTTTTGATTTTTGAGTATGAGCTCATTGTGTGGATACACTGAAATTTGTGCGTCTATGTACCTGTTCATGAACATTTGAGTTGTTTCAAGTTTTTGGTTATCATACATAACCTTATGCTGAAAGTCATATAAAAGACTTTGTGATTTCATTTTTATTGGTGAATACCCAAGAAAGAAATGGCTGGGTCATGTGGTAGGTATAGTTTATTCTTTTAATAGACAAACTGTTTTCTAAAGTGACTCTATCATGTTGCATTCTTACCAGCAGTTATTTGAGAATTCCAGTTGTTCTGCATCCTTACCAACACTGGCTACAGTTAGTCTTTTTAATTTCAACTCTTCTAGAGCCAGCAAACTGGCTCACAGGCCAAATCTCGCTCACCACCTATTTTTGCAAACAAAGCTTAGTTGGAACATGGTGGTGCACACTGGATTATATTTTCTTTTTTCTTTCTTTTTTTTTTTAAATAGGAACTATTTCCAAGTTCTTTTTTTTTCTTATTTATTTATTTTTTAATTTTTATTTATGATAGTCACAGAGAGAGAGAGAGGCAGAGACACAGGCAGAGGGAGAAGCAGGCTCCATGCACCGGGAGCCCGATGTGGGATTCGATCCCGGGTCTCCAGGATCGTGCCCTGGGCCAAAGGCAGGCGCCAAACTGCTGCGCCACCCAGGGATCCTGGATTATATTTTCTGTGGCTCTTTTTGCTTTATCATGGCAGGGTTGAGTGGCTGAGATAGAGACCACCTAGCTCATAAAGCCTAAAATATGTATGATCTGGTCTTTACAGAAAAAAATTTGCTGACACATGGTGGAACAGTTTCTCATTGAGGCTTTGATTTGTACTTTCCTAATGATTAGTGACACTTCAATGTCACACATAGATTTTTAAGCTTAATTCAAGCTTTTGTACCTAATACCACATGGCAGAGTTAGACTTTTCCATTACTACTTTTCTAATTACAACTGGAAAGAATCATAAAGATCATGTATTCCAACTACTCTTCTAAAACTTGACTCATCTTTTTGTCCCCTGTTCTTCACTGTGTCATGCTTAATTGTTACATTCATATGTGATCTAACTTTCCTACAACCATGAGAAATTCATTTCTTTTACTCTAATTTTCTGCATAGTTGTAAATATCTTGTTCCAGAAGTAGCAGATTTTTCCATTGATTTTCCAATTTTATTTATTGGGTCCTAGACCAGAGTTGGCTAAAAAGTGACGTATTTATCCTTTGCCCGGTATCAACTATATGTGTAACTCCTTCTGGCATATCTTCTATTTTTTGTTATGTTATTTGTCTCTGAAATATCTTATATACATAAATATATATGTACATACACAAATACATTTTACACACAGATGCATATAGATATAAAATAATCCATTTTAACATATTTTAAATTAGGAAATAGTTAAAACATTTGAGAGTATAATAAACTGGTTTCTCAGTTTCCATTTGGGTCCTGTCTAGTAGATTCTCAACCTTGTACTCAGAGCGATTCTTTGAAGATAAGTCACTTATGTAACTAACTCCTCTTCAAAATCCACTGATGATTTTCTCTCTTGCCTAGAAGACAAGCAAAGTCTTGCTATGGGCTCTTGCCTCTTGAATTCATCTCCTCTCACTCTTTCCTTGCCACTTTGGTGTCCTTACTAGACCTAGAACACACACAAGTCCTACCCAGGGCTTATGCTTGTTTTCTTTACCTGGAAAACATTCCTCCGTTTGCTTCTTCACTTCCTTCATGTCTCTGCTCAAATAATATTTTTATCAGAATCTCTTCCTGACTACTCTATACAAAATAGTTCCTTTAATATCTATATCTTCCCTCTGTTTTAATTTTCTTCACTCAATTTTCATCCTTGGTATGTTGTATATTTATTTATTTTCTTCTTATCTCTTTTCTCTCATGAGGATGTGAGCTCCTCAAGATCACAGATTTTGCCTATTTTCTCCCCAACTGTGTTTCTGCTACTTACAACAATCTTTTGTATTTGATACATAGAAAATATTTAATAAATACTTACTGAAAATACTAACTGAATGAATACTGCAAGCTGCTTTTTCACTTGAGATTATATTTTTGAGATTTATGCATGTTTATTTGTATTGGCTCATTTTTCCACTGCTGTGTAGTATTCTCTTGTATGACTATATCTCAATTTGTCATTCTTGTTTGGTAGATATTTGGGTTCCTTTTAGCTTTTCACTGGTACAAGCAGTGCTGAAATATATATTCTAATTATTTCTCCTTGTGTATATGTGCTGGCTTATAACTGAGTGGTGTATAACTGAGTGGACTTTCTGAATTGTAGGGTATGTTAAAATTCAATTTAAACAGGTATTGTCAAATTTCTCTTCAAAGTGCTTGACTTATTTATTCTCCCATCAGTGGTCAGTACATGATTAAAAGTGTGTTATTTTCCATTCTCTGAGCATTAGTGTGGCTGGCTCTTTGTATGCTTTCTAATAGCATTCTAATGTGCAATCTTGAGTTGAGTGTTTTCTGTAATTTTTTTTCCTTTGTTGTGGTCTTTCTTCCATTTAGTGAATAGAGTTGACACGCAAAGGCTGGGCAAAAAGATATGTAAATAGTATTGCTATGCTTGCTGGAAAATCCCCCCAGAAATGATTATCCTTTTTTGAGGGGAGGCTGTATAGTTCCCTTCGAGGAAATAAGTGAAGGAAACAGAGAGTAAATATTAGTAAGCAATTAAGGATCATATTCCGAAGAGCATCAGAAATATTCAGCATCCTGGAAGTACTGGAAAACTGTATGAATAGCAGCTGAAAAGAGCTCTTACTGGAGGCATGCTGTGACTTGAGAGGATTTGACGAGAGGAAGAGAAATGCCAGAGCAGGTCGCCCTCAGCACAGTCCCTATGCGATGATAATATAACAGGTAGGGATGTCATCCTGGTCACTTTAGCAGATAACAGCCTCATCACTATTATTATTAAATGATGCACAGAGAAAAGTAAAAAGAATATCTATATAATACACACTCTATTCCTGGCCTTGTGCTTATTTTTTAAAAATATGCATATTTGCCAGTATATTACATTATTGCCCAATTCCAGGGGTCTCCATACATAGAAATCAATGTAAGTAGTGCTTTCTGGAGGATACAGTGTGGTCTATTTACCAGGCACTGTGATAAGTTCTTTTTATACATCATCTCATTTTACTCTTGAAACAGCCCTTCAGGTTAGGTATCTTGAGATAGTACTTAGTTCATAAAACTTTATGCCTAGTGTTATGTAGCTGAAAATGTATTATTCATAATGATATATGGGAGCATGGTTGAAATGTAAATGCAATTTTGTGCTGGAATTGAAAAACATTTTTTCTTCATGTCTCCTTCCAGGTTGATTGTTGACTAAGTAAGTCTAAGTTCTCCTTGCAATGACCTTATTTTTCCTGATTTGCATATGGCTCTTCAGAAGGGTTGGGGGTCAGGCAGGAGTTTGAGCTGGCTTCTCTCAAGCGGTCCCTGTAGACTCATCGCTGCAGAATGGGATGCTGTTGCTGAGCTGGCACAGATGGGTTGATTGAAGAGAGAATGGATAAAGGACAGCTATCATATTTTATGACACTTTAAGGATAGGAAATGTTTTTGGAAACTGGAAAATGAAGGCATCTCTCTTTCAATGATGTTCAGAGACATTAGCAAAGGAATTATTCCCCTGGAACCCCTGAGAGCTCTTTAAAACTCTGGTCAGAGCACATTGTAGTCTTAATACATGGCCTTTGATTTAGAAAATACTATTGTCTAAAAGGAGAAACTTAGAATCCCTTGTGAAATCTTCCACTTGCCAAATACACAGTAATCTTTTGAGACCAAAACTTGGTGAAATAAACATCAAGGATATTACTGTCCTCCCAACATGAGAAAGCTTTCCTTGATATCTTGATGTTTAGGTTTATGTGACTTGATCCAAATTAAGCATGTTTGTAGAGGATCTAAGTATGCTTCCTTTTTTGAACTTATTGAAGCAGATGAAAAGAATGGATTTTCTCATATTTTCTTTCTTTGATGCTTCTACAGGCCTTCCTAGGGGATCCTCAACCTAGAGGAAACACATAGATGTTAGAAACGAGTGTTTTGATCCAGTTGGTATGTCACAACTCATGATTCAATTTACAGCAGATATCTTGGCCTTTGAATTTTTTTCTACTTAAGGACCAAAGGATTTTCTTTCATATCTAACCCTCTTTACTCAACCAATAAGATGGATTTTTATTAAGATGATTAGATAAATCACTTGACAAAGAGGGTCAATGACCATTGAATGACACAGACAGATTATGGAAGATAGTGGTTAGTTACTGAGTCAATATTCAAATTCATGAAGGTCCCTGTATCATATTCTCCTTTTCTGTCCATTAAACAGTGATATATCTCTTTTTTAGCTGAGAACTTTTCGTTTACATGTGCATAAGTTTTTTAATGCTTAAAGATAGATTTTTCTTTCTTGAGAGAGAGAGCACATGCATGCATGTGTGTGCAAGTGGGAAGGGGGAGTGGCAGAGGGAGAGTGGGAATCTTAAGTAGATTCCACACCCAGCATGGGGCCCAAAGTGGGATTCAATCTCATGATCCTGAGATCGTGACCTGAGCTGAAATCAAGAGTTGGATGCTTAACTGGCTGAGTCAGTCAGGCATCCCCCAAATAGAAAGATCTTAATTAATTTGTTGAGATGGAGATATGTAACAAGGTCATTTGAACTTGTCAACACTGATTTCATTTTTGCATACGGGTAGAAATCATGTATTTCCTCTTCCTCCATTTAAAATAAATTGACAAGCAAAAATGACCACCCAAGTTTCTTTCCTTTTTTTTTTTTTTTTTTGAGTTTTTTTGAGTTCCAAGTTTCTTTTTGAGTATTCTCTGACCACACTGGGAATGTTACTAATGGTTGCCATTTCTAGAAAGTCTAGATAAAGACTGCAGTGGAATTCTAAATTTAAAGGACAATAGATTTGATTTGCTCTCTTCTTTTTTTATAAGCCTTGAACTAAATAACATTTCCCTTTAGTCTTTTTCTTTCTTTCTTTCTTTCTTTCTTTCTTTCTTTCTTTCTTTCTTTCTTTCTTTCTTCTTTTCTTTCTTCTTTCTTCTTTCTTTCTTCTTTCTTTCTTTCTTTCTTTCTTTCTTTCTTTCTTTCTTTCTTTTTCTTCTTCTTTTTTTTTTTTTTTGTGTGTGTTCTCCAAGATTTAAATAGATGACAGAAACAGTAAAGCCAATCATTTGGTCATCCTAATGTATTCAGCACTTTTGTATATGCTAAATATTACTGTAGATGCCAAGAAGAACATCTGCTTTGAAAATTACCAACATCTCTAAGATTACAGAGCATTAAAGTGCAGTAGAATATCCACTCAACAGTGAGCCACCCACATAGTTTTTCAAGCATATGTCTCATAACAAAAATTCCCAGAATATTATTGTTTATGGGGAGTTTCTGATATATTCTCAAATAAAACAAATGGAATTAGATTTACAGATGGATTGCTATGCTTTGAGATTCTATAATATGAATCTATAAATGTAATTCTTGTTCAAAATATTCCCACCAGCTTGTGTAAGAACAATATTTAAAGCTGCCTCCCTTTCCTCAGCAAACATTTCCATGTTAATTACAAAAGATTCATAGTTCAGTCAAGTTCCTTTACATTCTTGTATATTTTGAAGGGATGATATAAGCAGCTACATATGTGAGATAATAACAGGATGATTTTCCTCTTTAATCTTTGTGTTTTATATTTTTCAAAATGCTGTGTATAAAACTGAAAAAGGAAAATGATTCCTATTGAAATGTCCTTCTCTTAGAAGAGGAGAGGATTTAAAAGAGAATAAAACATTTTAAGCTTGATAAGTTAATGAATTAGTCATCAACCACCTTCAGTAAATAAATTATAGAAACAATATGAGAAATACATGTAATGTTTTTGTGGGAATTGATCTTGGGCCTACAATAGGAAACACCCAGAAAGCATTTCTGAAATGAGTCTCAAGCAGGAGCCTATGGACTACATTTTATTCTGTTATGTTTAACTCAATTTAGATGCTAATGTTCAGGTCAAACAAATGAACAAACAAAATAAAACAGAACCGAAACCAAAATAAATTCCAAACAAGCAGGCAAACAAACAACTTATATAAAGATTCACAAATTCTTGGTAGCAGGTGGTTGTAACTTTTGTTCCATTTGACTCTGATTGAAAGACAATTCTTCAGTTTCTAGTCTGTGTTCTCTCTGAACAACGAGGTCGAGTACACAGAATATCCTTCAGGGTAAAGTATTTAGGGGTTTCAGAGATTTCATTAAATCAAATAAGATCTCTTTCTTTTTAGATTGATGAAAGCAGGTATCTTTTAAATTGTTTTTCTGCTTGTTATCTTACTGTGTCTTTTCTCTTCTGGAGAAATCATTTTCATTTTTGTTTAAGATTCCTACCATGTGAATCTGGTGAGTCAGTTGCTGGCCCTACTCCACCAACCAGCCAAGGGTGACTGCAGGCTATGACACCCATCCCTTTTCAGCAGTTGTCCAAAGGGGTATGCAAGTGATTGGTTGGGTCAAACTCCGTCCTTCTCTGGAATGGTTCCAAATTAGGACAGAAGAGTTTTCATTTTGCTCTGCCTGTAGAAAAGTCACCATTGCCGCCTCTTTATTGTACACCCATTTTATGGAGCAGGGATAAGAACAACACATACAGATGTATTGACACTAGAGTTGGATGCAGGCACTGATAACAGTACTTGAGTCCAAGAAACCAGATGTTCCTAAGGCCAGCACCTATTTTATACTTTGTGAGTCAAAAATTTCCCTGTTTAAATGTAATCTTATTTTGGATGAGTTCCTACCCTTGCAGTGGAAGGAGTCCTAAGGAATGCATTGATCATTTAGCAATAATCTTTTAGTGCCTACTCCACTATAACCTTTCAATGGAGTTAAATAATTGTATATGTACCATGAGAAGGCATAAATTTACACATCTAATTTGTGGGTTAGTTTGCCATCTTGAAATAAGGTGGCTGTACATAAACATTTCAGACGGGCATCTCTTCTGCAACTATTGACATATTTTGGTAAAAATGGAGAGTTTCATTGGTTGAAAAATACGGAAACAAGGGGATATACCAAGCAATGTCTTAGAACCAGTAGTGAAGCTTCTCATGATTGTCAGCCAGGTACACCCTTGTGGAGTAATGAAAGGTTGATTATTGAACGGACTCTGAGTTTAACAGCATCTATTAGGAACAACATCCAAATTCTGACAAGAAAGAACATCAGTTGTAACTTGGGGGCTGATACCGGGTTGACTATAAGAAGAGAGTTACTGGACTCTGTAGTAATATGGAGCTATAAAGGCAAATCTCAGCAAAGTCAAGATAACTTCAATTTCGAGGACTATGTTTCCACCATTTTGTCTGCCCTGCTTCTTCTCTTCCCTGAGTCTCCATCCCACTGCCATCTTGTCTTGACTTCAAGTCCCTGGGCATTTTTTGGCTCCTGATGACCTGCTTTGGAGACCATAGGCCTGTGTGCAACTATGTTGTCTGCAATTTTTGTTCAAGACATTTACCAGTACAACAGAAGCCATTCCTACCTCAGTGTGAAAAATAAACTTAGACTCCCTTTGGTGAAAAAGTGCAGTAACAGGGAAGAACACAAGCTTGGGATTAAAATAGGCCCAAGTTAAAATTCTCTGTCACTCACCAACACTGATGAGATGAGCATCTCTAAAATAGGGACAATAATAGCAATCTTGTAGAGGTATCATAAAAAATAAAATACTGCATATGAAATGCCCAATATTGTCCCTGCACAGATCATCAATAAGATATATCATTGATATTTTTATAATGCAGTGGGCCCCAAAGCACTTCTCACCTGAGGGCTCATTTCACAACCAAAAGAAATGTGCCTGTGCACTTTTTTCTTCTAAGTCTAAAATGCTAGGGCTTCTCCTTATATTGCTGAGGTCCCTTTATCACTAGGGGCCTTCAACACATGCACACTTTTAACCATAGTCAGAAGTCAAAGATACTGTAATATATAGAGTAAAGATGGGCTTAGGACCTATAGCTCAGGCTGTGCAATATGGAATACTGTGCTTGACACAGTTCCTGGACCATCTTTCTTTTCCTGGTGGTAGAATCCCCATCAGCTTCTCTGAGCTGGCCTGTCCTCTTCCCACATAAAGGAAGCAATTCAACAGAGTAACAATTGCTGAGAAAACTCACCTGAATCATCCTTAGGAAGCCAGAATTATTGTAAAGGGGAAGAATAATGTTCCTACAATGGAGATTTAGATCTTGGTTTTGCCTTTTTTTTTTCCCATGTGACACCAGACAAATTACTTATTCTTTGTGCCTCATTTTCTTCATTGTAAAAGAGAAAATAATGATGTTTGTGAAGATAAAATGAATTAGTAAGTGTGAAGCACTTGGCACCTAGTGATCGCTCAATGAATAACTGCTGTGATTTTGCGGAGGCCAGTGTGACTGTTAGGATTATTTTAGAAGACCTTGCTCTCCACTTTCATTTCCTGTTTCCAGTAAGTTTTGAAAACATTAGGAAATACACTGCTAGCCTTCAGAGGTAATGAGCCACTGGAATGGTTCTTGGGATGTGCAAGCAGGTTAATATTATGTAGTATTTCACTTGGAGCAATTACATTGGAGGGAAATTTTCTCATTTCAAGGGCTCAAGGGCAGTGTGTTCCCATGTTTAATGAGCAAAGTTTTCAAAATCGCTTTTATGAACTATTGGAAATTTGAGGTTTAACTCTTTATGAGTGAGAGTAGCAGTCATTAAACTAAGTGGATGTAAAGGTATTTCAGGGAATACTTTGGTATAATTTTTGTGATTTTCTTAAACAAACATCCAGAAGTATTTAATTTAGCTTAACCATTACCACCAAATCTAACAACTCTTTGTTAATTTGTTCAGAAGCAGCAGAATTTGCTTTGTTGAGATGTTCTGACATCTCAAAAGGGTAACAATACCCTTTTGCTGGAACTTGGTGGGCCTGAAATGCTGTATTTGGGGGATAGAATCCCTTTAAAGGTGAAAGAAAGCAGAACACAGTGTAACTCCATTTTTAGGTATTTTGGGGAAGCAGATTGTAGGAGACACTGTTTTTGAAATGCCTGCTCTGGGTTTAACTAGTTTGACACCAACCATTCTTCTGGAGAAACTTGCTGAGAGACTCTTATTTTATGTTAAAGCCAAGAGACCCCACAGAAGCCTGGGCCACCACCATTTTACCCTGGTAACAAGACCTAGGGCATGGTGACATTTGTCCCACTCCAGCTACACTGAAGTTCAGAACATATGTGCAGATTGAAAACTCGAGATAAAATGTAAATATGTATTTGGTAAAATTTGGAAGTTTAGTGAAAAAATTCACTTTATGTTCTATAGATTACATAACGATGACAATAAAGTAAGCAAACATTTAAACTACAGGGCAGATATTAAATCTTGAATATTGAATATCTTATTTTTCCACTTTAATCTTCTCTTGCTATCAGTTTCCATTTATCTTACCTTAAGAACATTCATAGCAATAGCCTGGACCTTAACAGATAATAACTAATAATTACCAGAAAAATAAATTTGCATCTCAATTCTTAGGGATTTCTTTCCTCAACAAAGATGGTAATTATGCCTAAATTGTCTTGAAATGTCAGAGCAGTTTGGCCAACTTGGTCAAATATACTTAAGACAAAAATGAAGAGACAGAAAGAAAAAAAGAAAAAGGATTTAAGCTTTTATGTTTAATGACTATCAATACTAAGAAAGTAGATGCCATGTTATTTTTTGTGTTTGGAGTACACAGATAACAATTGTCAGCCCAAATTTTTATTAAAATACCATTAAACACGTTTATACTAGAATGAAACAAAGAAGGAGGTTCATATCTCTTTCTCAAGAAGTCAGCTCCTTTTTCTATTAAGCACAAAATTATGCACTGCTTCCTCTTACTATCCTGCTTTAGTGTTGACTATCAAGTGTCCAGTGAACTAATTTTGACCTACCTTTGGGGTGAGACTACCATAGCGCAATTCTGATTGTGCTGAGATATATATATATATTTTTTTTCTTTTTTTCTTTTTTTAATCATTGTCATACCAAGGGGGAGGAGACCTAAAAAAGAGAAAACTCAACCATGTTGAAGTTTTAAGGGAAACTGAAGTCTGCTTACTATTTTTTTTACTTTTGCCTCCCCTATCTGGGAACATGTCGCAATAAGGACAGTTCTGTTTTTCCTGTGCACGCAGGCCTAGAACTCACATATTGTCTCCATATTACTAAAAGCTTTTGGTCTGATTCATGAATGTCACAATGCAGAAAGATGGATGCATTTTTCCTGACTCTCGTGTACCGTTTGACAGCCTCCCACTCAGAGAACTGGCAGACTGGCTGGGTAGTTATTGTGCTCTGCAAAGAGAATTATTACAAAGAAATATTCATTCAACAGGAAAGGAAAAATGAATCTCACAGATTTCAGCACAACATGAATTGATTTACTTCAGACGGTGAAAATCTCCATGTTAAGGTTATGCAATTAAGATCCTTCTCATTTAGATTCCTTTAATTTTTTTTTAAAGAAGTGAATTTTCTTTCATTAAGAAAATTAGAATACTCTCTCCACTCTTACTCCTGTATATGTAGAACTATTACTTAAATTACGATAATTACACTTAAGTAATGTCAGCTCTGATTTATCTGCATATGGTGCCCCCCCCCACTTCCATTTCCACTCACATATTCATTTGTAAATTGCTTTTTCAGGTACTCTAATGTGAATCAATTGCATTGAAGGTCACAATTAACAGCCTCCCTGTGTCCATGGCCTTTACAGTGTGACCTTGCAGATTCTTCCTTCAAGAGGTAAATCTATTTCCTTGCTCCATGTGCCTGGTCTAACAACTGTGATTTGCTTTGGCCGATTAGAACGTGGCACAGATCACACTGTGCTACTTCTGAGCTTGGGCCTCAGGAGGTCATGCATGCTTCTGCTTTTTCTCTTGAAAGCACGCCAATGTGTCACTGCCATGTGAATATCCTGGATCACACTGGGGGTTAGGACCTGATAAATGAATTTTGAGGGGGAGGATCATAATTCAGTCTAGAGCAGTATCTAAAGTGGTCTTATAGTTCAACCTTTATGTAAGATGTGTCTATTTCTAAATTTTCCTAACAAAGGGGATCAAAAACTCTATTTAAAATATTCTTGGAATTGATTCAACAACCATTGTTAATAATTTGTTTCTTTCAGAGTCAGTGGGTTCTTGCTTATGCCTACTTACACATTTTTAATTTGTTGAAATTAAACTCTTTCAATTAAACACATACTCTCTTCTGCACAGTTAGAGAATGAATGATTGGTGTAGTATCAAAATTTCATTTTTTGATTGTAGAATATTCACATCATTATTTCCTTTCCTCATTGTGTTTGTTGATATTCAACTTTATGATTTTCAGGACTATATCTAAAACCAGCAATACCAATTAGGGTCTCTGGAAGTTGTTTCATCTAGGACATATTTGAAATATTCTTAAATTGGTTGACCAGTTACATAAAGCATGCTATTCCCTTGGAACCCACAAGATAAAACTCAGAACTACATAAATCTCTTCCTTCATAGGAAGACAATGCACATATGAAGAATTCCTTTTAGGACAAGAACCAAAAGTATATTTTAGTTTATATAACTGATGTTTACATTATCAGTATACGGACCTGATCTGTCTTAATCATTTTTGCATGTGGCTTTAGTCACTTTCTTAAGTACATCAGTACATTGTACTGATCTCTGCCAGTTTTCGTTTATAACATTCTTGAATTAATTTCAGAGATTCATTTATTCTTTGAATTAATAATGAGTAAGATCCTACAACATGTTATGTATGTACCATTCTAAGTTCTAGGGTTTCAATGGTAACCAAATGAGACAAGATTCTGGGAATTTTACTATCTAATGGGAGATAACAAAAATGAATATAAAATACGCTCTCTAGTACCATTCTGTGTTATGAAGAAAAGTCAAGATAAATAGAGAGTGGAGGGAAACTATTTGAATACAAGGGTCACTGATAGTGTATCTGAGGATACATGATTTGAGCAGAGATCTAACTGAAGTAACAATACAAGTTATAGATATTTTCTGGTAGAAGGTTTTTTACTGGATGAAGGTTCTAAGAAAGATCTTTAAAAGAGGGAGGGATCAGCTTGCGCATGCCTTTTACCCTGCAGTGTTCACCTTTCCCCTTCCCCAGAACATGAACTCAGTTCTGGATAATGAGGTAAATATACAAACAAAAGTGAACATGGAGGTAGTGAAATGGAAGGCCAGAATGAGCCTGGCTCCCAGTGACATTGTACAGTTGCTGAATTGGCCCTGGATTTCCTACTGAGAACCTCTTGTTTTGTATGCAAAACTGTCTGAATTTCTTTAAGCTAGTGTTACATTTGGGGTGGGGGTTAAGGGATTGCTTCTTTTTTTAAAAAAATTATTTGTTAGAGAGAGAGAGAGAGAGAGAGAAAGAAAGTGCACATGAGTTGGGGGAGGAGCAAAGAGAGAATGGATCCCCAGCAGATTCTCCCTGGAGCATGGAACCTGATGACTTGGGGCTTGATCCCAGGACCCTGAGTTCATAACCTGAGCTGAAATCAAGAGTCAGAAGTTTAACCAACTAAGCCATCGAGGTATCCTGGGATTATTCAGTTATTATTCATAGCTGAATGAATTGTTTTTTTTTCTAATTTATTTATGTTTATTGTCTGATTTTCTTTTTTTTAATTTATTTTTTATTGGTGTTCAATTTACCAACATACAGAATAACCCCCAGTGCCCGTCACCCATTCACTCCCATCCCCCACCCTCCTCCCCTTCTACCACCCCTAGTTTGTTTCCCAGAGTTAGCAGTCTTTACGTTCTGTCTCCCTTTCTGATATTTCCCACACATTTCTTCTCCCTTCCCTTATATTCCCTTTCACTATTATTTATATTCCCCAAATGAATGAGAACATATAATGTTTGTCCTTCTCCGACTGACTTATTTCACTCAGCATAATACCCTCCAGTTCCATCCACGTTGAAGCAAATGGTGGGTATTTGTCATTTCTAATAGCTGAGTAATATTCCATTGTATACATAAACCACATCTTCTTTATCCACTCATCTTTCGATGGACCCCAAAGCTCCTTCCACAGCTTGGCTATTGTGGACATTGCTGCTATAAACATCGGGGTGCAGGTGTCCCGGCGTTTCATTGCATCTGTATCTTTGGGGTAAATCCCCAACAGTGCAATTGCTGGGTCGTAGGGCAGGTCTATTTTTAACTCTTTGAGGAGCCTCCACACAGTTTTCCAGAGTGGCTGCACCAGTTCACATTCCCACCAACAGTGTATGAGGGTTCCCTTTTCTCCGCATCCTCTCCAACATTTGTGGTTTCCTGCCTTGTTAATTTTCCCATTCTCACTGGTGTGAGGTGGGATCACATTGTGGTTTTGATTTGTATTTCCCTGGTGGCAAGTGATGCAGAGCATTTTCTCATGTGCATGTTGGCCATGTCTATGTCTTCCTCTGTGAGATTTCTGTTCATGTCTTTTGCCCATTTCATGATTGGATTGTTTGTTTCTTTGGTGTTGAGTTTAATAAGTTCTTTATAGATCTTGGAAACTAGCCCTTTATCTGATACGTCATTTGCAAATATCTTCTCCCATTCTGTAGGTTGTCTTTTAGTTTTGTTGACTGTATCCTTTGCTGTGCAAAAGCTTCTTATCTTGATGAAGTCCCAATAGTTCATTTTTGCTTTTGTTTCTTTTGCCTTCGTGGATGTATCTTGCAAGAAGTTACTATGGTCGAGTTCAAAAAGGGTGTTGCCTGTGTTCTTCTCTAGGATTTTGATGGAATCTTGTCTCACATTTAGATCTTTCATCCATTTTGAGTTTATCTTTGTGTATGGTGAAAGAGAGTGGTCTAGTTTCATTCTTCTGCATGTGGATGTCCAATTTTCCCAGCTCCATTTATTGAAGAGACTGTCTTTCTTCCAATGGATAGTCTTTCCTCCTTTATCGAATATTAGTTGACCATAAAGTTGAGGGTCCACTTCTGGATTCTCTATTCTGTTCCATTGATCTATGTGTCTGTTCTTGTGCCAGTACCACACTGTCTTGATGACCACAGCTTTGTAGTACAACCTGAAATCTGGCATTGTGATGCCCCCAGATATGGTTTTCTTTTTTAAAATTCCCCTGGCTATTCGGGGTCTTTTCTGATTCCACACAAATCTTAAAATAATTTGTTCTAACTCTCTGAAGAAAGTCCATGGTATTTTGATAGGGATTGCATTTAACGTGTATATTGCCCTGGGTAACATTGACATTTTCACAATATTAATTCTGCCAATCCATGAGCATGGAATATTTTTCCATCTCTTTGTGTCTTCCTCAATTTCTTTCAGAAGTGTTCTGTAGTTTTGAGGGTATAGATCCTTTACCTCTTTGGTGAGGTTTATTCCTAGGTATCTTATACTTTTGGGTGCAATTGTAAATGGGATTGACTCCTTAATTTCTCTTTCTTCAGTCTCATTGTTAGTGTATAAAAATGCCACTGATTTCTGGGCATTGATTTTGTATCCTGCCATGCTACCAAATTGCTGTATGAGTTCTAGCAATCTTGGGGTAGAGACTTTTGGGTTTTCTATGTAGAGTATCATGTCATCGGCCAAGAGGGAGAGTTTGACTTCTTCTTTGCCAATTTGAATGCCTTTAATGTCTTTTTGTTGTCTGATTGCTGAGGCTAGGACTTCCAGTACTATGTTGAATAGCAGTGGTGAGAGTGGACATCCCTGTCTTGTTCCTGATCTTAGGGGAAAGGCTCCCAGTGCTTCCCCATTGAGAATGATATTTGCTGTGGGCTTTTCGTAGATGGCTTTTAAGATGTTGAGGAATGTTCCCTCTATCCCTACACTCTGAAGAGTTTTGATCAGGAATGCATGCTGTATTTTGTCAAATGCTTTCTCTGCATCTAATGAGAGGATCATATGGTTCTTGGTTTTTCTCTTGCTGATATGATGAATCACATTGATTGTTTTACGGGTGTTGAACCAGCCTTGTGTCCCGGGGATAAATCCTACTTGGTCATGGTGAATAATTTTCTTAATGTACTGTTGGATCCTATTGGCCAGTATCTTGTTGAGGATTTTTGCATCCATGTTCATCAGGGATATTGGTCTGTAATTCTCCTTTTTGGTTGGGTCTTTGTCTGGTTTTGGAATTAAGGTGATGCTGGCTTCATAGAACGAATTTGGAAGTACTCCATCTCTTTCTATCTTTCCAAACAGCTTTAGGAGAATAGGTATTATTTCTTCTTTAAACGTTTGATAGAATTCCCCTGGGAAGCCATCTGGCCCTGGACTCTTGTGTCTTGGGAGGTGTTTGATGACTGCTTCAATTTCCTCCCTGGTTATTGGCCTGTTAAGGTTTTCTATTTCTTCCTGTTCCAGTTTTGGTAGTTTGTGGCTTTCCAGGAATGCGTCCATTTCTTCTAGATTGCCTAATTTATTGGTGTATAGCTGTTCATAATATGTTTTTAAAATCGTTTGTATTTCCTTGGTGTTGGTAGTGATCTCTCCTTTCTCATTCATGATTTTATTAATTTGAGTCTTCTCTCTCTTCTTTTTAATAAGGCTGGCTAATGGTTTGTCTATCTTATTAATTCTTTCAAAGAACCAACTCCTGGTTCTGTTGATCTGTTCCACGGTTTTTCTGGTCTCGATTTCGTTGAGTTCTGCTCGAATCTTTATTAACTCTCGTCTTCTCCTGGGTGTAGGATCTATCTGCTGTTTTTTCTCTAGCTCCTTTAGGTGTAAGGTTAGCTTTTGTATTTGAGTTCTTTCCAGTTTTTGAATGGATGCTTGTATTGCGATGTATTTCCCCCTTAGGACTGCTTTTGCTGCATCCCAAAGATTTTGAACGGTTGTATCTTCATTCTCATTAGTTTCCATGAATCTTTTTAATTCTTCCTTAATTTCCTGGTTGACCCTTTCATCTTTTAGCAGGATGGTCCTTAACCTCCACGTGTTTGAGGTCCTTCCAAACTTCTTGTTGGGATTTAGTTCTAATTTCAAGGCATTATGGTCTGAGAATATGCAGGGGACGATCCCAATCTTTTGGTATCGGTTCAGACCCGATTTGTGACCCAGTATGTGGTCTATTCTGGAGAAAGTTCCATGTGCACCTGAGAAGAATGTGTATTCAGTTGAGTTTGGATGTAAAGTTCTGTAGTTATCTGTGAAATCCATCTGGTCCAGTGTATCATTTAAAGCTCTCGTTACTTTGGAGATGTTGTGCTTAGAAGACCTATCGAGTATAGAAAGAGCTAGATTGAAGTCACCAAGTATAAGTGTATTGATTATCTAAGTATTTCTTCACTTTGGTTATTAATTGATTTATATATTTGGCAGCTCCCACATTCGGGGCATATATATTGAGGATTGTTAAGCCCTCTTGTTGGATAGATCTTTTAAGTATGAGATAGTGTCCCTCTTCATCTCTCACTACAGTCTTCGGGGTAAATTTTAGTTTATCTGATATAAGGATGGCTACCCCGCTTTCTTTTGAGGACCATTCGAATGGTAAATGGTTCTCCAACCTTCTATTTTCAGGCTGTAGGTGTCCTTCTGTCTAAAATGAGTCTCTTGTAGACAGCCAATAGATGGGTCCTGCTTTTTTATCCAGTCTGAAACCCTGCGCCTTTTGATGGGGTCATTAAGCCCGTTCACGTTCAGAGTTACTATTGAGAGATATGAGTTTAGTGTCATCATGATATCTATTCAGTCCTTGTTTTTGTGGATTGTTCCACTGAACTTCTTCTTAAAGGGGAATTTTAAGAGTCCCCCTTAAAATTTCTTGCAGAGCTGGTTTGGAGGTCACATATTCTTTCAGTTGCTGCCTGTCTTGGAAGCTCTTTATCTCTCCTTCCATTTTGAATGAGAGCCTTGCTGGATAAAGTATTCTTGGTTGCATGTTCTTCTCATTTAGGATCCTAAATATATCCTGCCAGCCCTTTCTGGCCTGCCAGGTCTCTGTGGAGAGGTCTGCTGTTACCCTAATACTCCTACTCATAAAAGTCAGGGATTTCTTATCTCTTGCTGCTTTAAGGATCTTCTCTTTATCTTTGGAATTTGCAAGCTTCACTATTAAATGTCGAGGTGTTGAACGGTTTTTATTGATTTTAGGGGGGGATCTCTCTATTTCCTGGATCTGCATGCCTGTTTCCCTTCCCAGATTAGGAAAGTTTTCAGCTAGAATTTGTTCAAATACATATTCTGGCCCTCTGGCCCTTTTTGCGCCCTCGGGAACACCAATTAAACGTAGGTTTTTCTTCCTCAGGCTGTCGTTTATTTCCCTTAATCGATCTTCATGGTCTTTTAATTGTTTGTCTCTTTTTTCCTCAGTTTCCCTCTTTGCCATCAACTTGTCTTCTATGTCACTCACTCGTTCTTCCACCTCGTTAACCCTCGTGGTTAGGACGTCGTTTGGATTGCATCTCATTCAATTGATTTTTAATTTCTGCCTGATTAGCTCTAAATTCTGCAGTCATGAAGTCTCTTGAGTCCTTTATGCTTTTTTCTAGAGCCACCAGTAGCTGTATAATAGTGCTTCTGAATTGGCTTTCTGACATTGAATTGTAATCCAGATTTTGTAACTCTGGGAGAGAGGACTGTTTCTGATTCTTTCTTTTGAGGTGAGGTTTTCCTTCTAGTCATTTTGCTCAGTGCAGAGTGGCCAAAAAGCAAGTTGTATTGGGAAAAGGAGAAAAAGAGAGGAGAGAAAGAAGGAAAGAAAAGAGAAAGAGAAAAAAAAAGGAAGAAAAGAAAAAAAAAAGAAGAAAAAGAGAAAGAAAAAGAAAGAAAGGGAAAAAAAAGGGTGGGGGAAGCAAACAAATCAAAAAGCAAAACAAAGCAAAACAAAACAAAAAAACCAAAAACCAAAAACCAAAAAACCCACGGGGGAGTATCTTCTGATTCTGTGTACTTTAAGTCCCTTGGCTTCCCCTGGAACTTGTCCGTCTAGCTGGTCTTCTGGGGGAGGGGCCTGTGGTGCTGATTTTCAGGTGTTAGCACTTGGGGGAGCTGCTCTGCCCCTGCCTGGTGCAGGGCTCTGTGGGGGTTGTTTACCCCGTGAGGCCCCAGGAGGCCCCAACCCCAGTGGCGGGGCCAGCTCTGGAGCCCTGGAGTCAGCCCCTGCAGTGACTCCGGAGCTCTCCGTCTACAGGGCCTGGAGGCTCCGGGGCGGGGCCGCTGATCTGCTCAGCCCCGGGCAGGAGCTTCCTTGCTGTCCTGGGCCCTCCCGACCTCTGCCTGTCCCGGGGGGAGGCCCGATCTTGGACTGTGTCCCGGCGCCCTGTGCTCCGGGGCCTGCGCTGTTGGATTCGCGCTCCCGCCCCGCAGCCCCCTCCGCGGAGCCGCCCCCGAGCCCCCCCGAGCTGCTCCCGCCCCGCAGCCCCCTCCGCGGACCCCCCCCCGAGCCCCCCCGAGCTGCTCCCGCCCCGCAGCCCCCTCCACGGAGCCGCCGCCCGAGCCCCCCGAGCTGCTCCGGGTCCCGCCGTGCGCGCTGCAGCCCTTAGGGAGCTCGGCGCACTCTCCCGGGGCGCAGGTGTCTGTTACTGTCCCGGGGAGCCCGAGGGCATCCTCGCCCTCCTGGGTCCTGCTCCACCTCCCCGCGAGCCCCTTTCCGCCGGGAAGGTCGGTGCAGCTCCTGCGTCCTCGGGACGGGGCTCTCCTGTCCTGGGGACCCTCGCCCCGGCCTCAGCCCGGCTCCTCGCGGGGCCCCTCCCCCTTGGAGGCCTTTTGTGTCTTTATTTCTTTTTCCCCGTCTTCCTACCTTGATAGAAGCACGAACTCTTCTCACTGTAGCATTCCAGGTGTTCTCTCTTTAAATCTCAGGCCGAATTCATAGATTTTCAGGATAATTTGAAGGTTTTCTAGGTAATTTGGTGGGGACAGGTGACTTGGGGACCCCACTCTTCCGCCATCTTCTATTGTCTGGCTGAATGAATTCTATAACCAATATATAAGATGTCTCGTTGCCACTATCTCCTAGAATGGCTATATGGACCATCATTGGTGACTTTTGTATTTTTAGGTATTTAGGAAGTAATTCACATTACAAGCCCTGTAAACGAAATATGCCACTCTGTTTCTTCCCCCAAATTCAATTTTGTCGCTCCTTGTAGACCTTTTTTGTCAACTAGATGTACCTATACTACATTAACCTGAATTCACAGGTGCAGGCTCAATGTGAGAGGAGAGCCAAATCTCTTCTTGCAAAGGGTGGAAAAGACCTTTCTTCCTGAAAAATGGCCGGCATAGTGATGGATACTCGGTAGGTGCTCCATGTAGTTGAGTCTGCTTACATCATCACACCAGAAACAGCTCTCTGTCACTGCTTTAGTAGCATCTATGTGTCATTTAAAGGCAGAATTGTGGCCTTTCCACATCTGTGCATTTACCATTTTCAAGAAGTTTTGGTTATCAAACCAGAAAATCATTTCCATAAATGAATAAGAATAAGAAGGTTTTCAGCTTCACTAGTTAAAAAATAAACAATATAAGTGAATTCCTTTCTTATTCATATCTTAATTTTAGTTATTATTTTTTAAAATGGATCTTTTTATTTATTTATAGCTACATGAAAAAATTCTTTTGGTTGATTTTCTCCAAAGGTTTCCTTTCCTCGCCCCTTTCCCTTTCTTTCATTCCTAAAATGTAACTTGAAAAGTGCACAAGGGCACAATCTATTTTTTATCTACGTTTGGTTGGAGATCAAATGCCAAGGAGAAAAGCTAGCTATCAATTGCATGGTCATATTTTAAATTTGGACTCAACTGGAGCATCATAGAGCAGGAATATACCCCTTCACTTACTTCCTAAGTACCTACAAATACAAAAGTCACCAATGATGGTCCATATAGCCATTCTAGGAGGTATTGGCACCCAGACATCTTATATATTGGTTATAGAATGCTTTTTGTCAATAGGTGCCATCCTTAATTTTCCATCATTCTTGGAAAGGATTTGTTGGAAATCTCGAAGCATCATCATTTCCCCCAACCTCTGCCAGCTCCTATGCCTCAGAGTGCCAGCCAGCCCTTTGCCCTTTGATTTCTGTACTAGAGCACATCCCTCAGGCATTTCTTACCACTTGCAGGGCTGAAGTCAGCACTCTCCCAGAGTGGGAAGCTCAGGATTCCTTCCAAGGAGTTGCAGGAAAAGCTTTAACAGTTTTGGGCAGAAGATCAGTACATATTGCCTTTCTCCAAGTCAGCTGAAAAATTGTCACTGAACCCTCACATTTCCTTTAGGGATAATCAGTAAGTTTTCTTTCAGAGTTGAATGTATGTATACACTGTGGATGTCTGACTTACCCTCTCCTAATTATCCATGAGTGTCCCTTTAAGTAGTGTGTTATAATGGTAATGGCATTGTCCTGGAAACAAAGGCCCTGAGTCCTTCGAGTTCTTATCAACTTGACTTCAAGTCCCTCATCTGTGGAATGGAGTTAAGGCCTGCCCTATCTATCTCATAGGATTGTTATGAGGTTTGATGAGGTGATAATTTGTTGAGAGTTTTGTTGGCTAAAATCTCATCACTGAACCAGAACTTCCCCCCTCTCTATAGGAGTGCCTCAAAGAAGGGAAGTAATTTTACCTCTGCACCAGGCTTCTATAAATATCCAATCCTGCCAGACCAGGGAAACCCCAACACTTTCTACCTTGTAGTCATGAGACTTGGTGCAGTGGTAAATAATTACACTGTGGAGATCAAATCCTGACTTCTTTGCTTACTAATTAGTGGGCATCTTGCCTTAGTTACTCAACCCTGTCCAAGTTTCAGTCACCTCATCTGTTGAATGGGAATAGGGATCATATCCATACTTCTGGTTGAGACAAATCTTATAAAGTGGTTAGTATAGTGCCTGGGGTATAGTAAATAGTGAATATTAGTTATTATCAATTTGTTTTTAGCATGGGCACAAGTAGGTTATGTGATACTGAGAAGATAATGGCTACCATTTTATCTTCTTTCTCTAAAAATGGCTAACAGTTTACCATAGAGAATAGGGTACTTTCTTTAAGATCTTGGTAAGTAAGTTTTTGTTTTATTTTGTTATGTTTTACCTTTTCTGTCATTTAACTGGAGGTCATTTTAATTTGAATTTGACATCTTGGCCTCTACCTTTTCATTCTACATTCTGACAAATGAAGGGTCTTCAGTATTTTATATAAACTGTGACTTTCATTTTCTGCCCAATGTCTGACATTTTACATTTTTATTTGTGCATTTATTTATATGAATAATCTTATAAAGGAAAAATAATAAAATTACATTTAATTATAAACTTATTTAACTTTAACTTTTGGGAAAAGGCTAAAAAGATGTGAAATATACTCTGTTCGGGAAAATCTTGTCTATGTGGTTGTAGGTTGGATTTATGACTGAAATTAATGAAATTAACCTCATCAAGCTTTCAGGAACTATAATTTAAAACACTTCATTTCCTACAATTGCAGCTAAGAAAATAGTTATTAGATCCTAAAGCTCAACTATCATCTATTTTTGTGAGAGTTTCTGAATGCATTTGTTGAAGACCTATGTTAATTTTCTCTTAACCTATGAACAGGGAAAGTATTGAGGACCTGATGTGAGTGAGCAAAATAGGAATTTCAGGGCCAAAGAGATTTGGTGAGGGTGAAATCTAATGAGGAAATAAATATATTTCATTGATAGACTTACTTATGCCTAGGATTGGAATGGGCTAATAAGACAGGGCTCACATCCACATACCTTCATTTTTATAATACCTGTAAGCACATACTCTGCTGGGATGTCCAGTGTATCAACGTGTGTCACATACATGACCTCCCAGGTATGCCATTCAGCTGTTCTTTGTTAATCAGTTAAGGACTAGGATAATTCATAAGAATATAGTCATATGTTAGCAACCCAACTGAGTCTTCTGTGTCTTCAGACTTCTATTAATTTTAGTTTTATTCCTTAAACTTAAAATGTGTCCAAGATTCTCATATATAAATACATATATATATTTATATATCTGTCATATATATTTAGTGGCAAAGAAAAAAGCCCTTTATCTGTGCTCCAGGGTGTCATTCTTAGTTATTTTTGGGGTTCTCATTTTCTTTTTCCTACTCATTTATTAACCTGGTTTCTCCCTCTGTTATGTTCTTCCACATACACTAGCAAAGCTGCTCCCTCCAAGGTCTTTAGAAACCTCTAGTATGGCAAATCCTGTGGGCAATGTTCAGGTATCTCCATATTTGATTTTCTGTGGCATTTGATACTGTTCTTTAAAGTTTTATCACAATTATATTTCTTCTGTAGGATCCTCTTCTTTCATGTACCTCTTAAATGTTGATATTCTTTATGGTTCTTTCTCTTCATTTTGTAAATCATCCTTAGGTATAGGATAGATACCCTCCTACATGCCAATGAGTCTCACATACATATTTTTTTTCAGTATCCCTATCCTGGTTTCTAAGCCCATGTTTATTATCATCTATTAAACTGTCCTCTTTAGATATAAAACAGCTAATTTAAATACAGTAGATTTTTTTTAAGAAAAGATTTTATTTATTTATTTGAGAGAGAGAGAGAGAGCACGAGCAAAGGGGCAGGGTGCAGGGAGAGGGAGAAGCAGACTCCTTGTTGAGCAGGGACCCTGAGATATGATCTGAGCTGAAGGCAGATACTTAATAGACTGAGCCACCCAGGCACCCTTAAATACATTATATTTAAAATGTAAGTCATTGCTTCCCAAATTTTCTTCTTCTCAGAATTTAAAAAAAATTGCTTGATAATAATAATATTGTTTATCTAGTAGCTCATTAAAAAATTTCCAAGTATTGCTTTTGAATTTTTTTCTGATCATCAACTACTCCTTGCATTTCCATCCATATCCAGTCTTGCTCTCCTATCTGTGTTGGAGATCCCCCAAACCACATCTAGCTTTGATGATTTACTAGGAGAACATGCAGAACTCAGCATATGCCTATACTCACAGCTAAGATTTATTTATAACTGGGTGATACAAAACAAAATCAACAAAGGGAAAAGGTACATGAAGTGAATTCCAGAGGTATCAGGAATAAGCTTCCAAGAGTTATCTCATTGTGGCAACTCACAGGACAGATTTCATTTCTTTAGCATTAAATTGTGACAACATATATGAAATGTCTATCTGGCAGCTCATTAGAGGCTCAGTGTCTCAGGTTTTTATTGGTGACTGGCCGGTCATATAAGCAACATCTATCTGCCTAACACATATGAAAATTCCAGATTCCCAGAAGGGGAGAAGGATTTATATTCAGCAGAAACCTTATTGTTGGTGTAAACAGTTTGAGTACAATGAGCCATTCTAATCAGTTAGGGAATGTTGGGAACCTTTCTAAAATCCAAGTTTCCAGACACCAGCCAAAGATCAACATTGCAAGCAGGTCTTTCTAAGAATACCGATCTCTGGCCTGCTACTATGTAAACTCTCTTCTCTTCAATTACATCAAATGCCTTTCAAAAATACATACCAGTTCTCTGATTAATCTTTTTTTGGTCTCCATTAATTTCACTCTAAAGCCCAATGGCCCACTCAATAGTGTATCCCAAAGGTCTATCATAGGACCTAGCACATGGTAGTCATTGAATACATTATATAATTGGAAAAATATACAAAATTCCTCATAATTTTGTCATGTTCTACATTTTCCAATGTCATCCATCACCCCTTCCCCAGGCATATTCCATATTTTAGGAATTCCAAACTCTGCTCTTCCCATGTTTTCCCACATGTTCAGCTTTTTGCAATGGAAACTTCTTTTTCCTAGAATATTCTTTCCTCTGTTAGCCACCTGGCAAAGTCAAGCCTCAGCTGAAGTGTAAGCTCCTACTCTCCCATCCCCCTGTAATGTACTCTAGGCAGAGTTAGATATACTACACATACATCTCTGATATGGTCCTTATTGCTCTTGAAGATTTAAGAACACATGCAATGAGAATGAAGAGGTGTTTTAATATGGAAGGTCAGTTGGTCACCTAGACAGATGGCCACAAGGTCATATTTATTTGTTTGCCCAGTGACCTCACTATAGTCTAAGACCAGACTCTTGGCCTCGTGTGCTCAGAAACTAGCCTCAGCCATGTTTCAGTTAATAAGAATGATTGGACATAAAGATGCTAACTCACACTAAGAGGCCCAGCAGAGGCCATTTTGTGAATTTAAAATGAGGAACATCTGTGAAGCTGACTTTACATTCACATTTGTCTTATAAGTACATTTGCTCCCTGTAGATAAGCTGTACTGAGAGCCAGATTATCAGAGAGATGCTTGAGAAACATGGAATCAGTACAAGGGGATTTATATACATTATATAATTTCAATATTTTATGGCATTAGGCTCCCTTAACTGGACATAACCATCTCAGCAACAAAGATATATTGTAGGCAGAGCAGATAAGCCTGCAAGCCTGATAAAACTCTTTCTGGATGGTATTTGGATGAAAGCTCCCAAACTTTTCCTCTTTTTTGCCTGTATATGATTCTCATTTCTTTCTATATTTAAATGGCTGAACTATCCCTTGTATGATTGGCACTTTCTTTATTATTTTATTTCACTTAAATAAGATTATAGTCTAAATTTTGTGGGCCTGGAGACCAGTCTATTTCTTTAAGTGGAATTTGCAGATCTCCACTTTGATAGATTAAGTGTTGATTTCTGAGGGCAAAAATTGTTTTTCTTATTCCTATTTTATTTTGGAGGTGATGAGGAGACTTTTGCATTGTAACTGCTTGTTTATTTTCATATTTGACTTACCCAGAAACCTGTAATCTCCGAGAGATTGGTGACTATGATTTATTGATTTTGGTGTCTTGTTACCTAGCCCAGAATTTTACTACAGAAAAATACGTTCCTTAAATGTATAGAGGTTAAAAATTTTCATTGGTAGTAAAGTTTTCTTTCTTTGTCTTTTAAAAAATATTTTGTTTATTTATTTGGGGGGACAGGGCTAGGGACAAACCAATTGGTAGAGTATAAAGCCCAATGTGGGGCTCAATCCCACTACCCCAAGATCATGACATTAACTGAAATCAAGATTCAGAGGCTTAAGTGACTGTGTCACCTTGGCATCCCATTAAGTGATGTTCATTTTCATTAATATTTTAAGCTACCTTAAGTGAAAGTATTACTTTAGAATCTATAATAATTTTAACATTTTAGAATTTGTGATTTTTGTGTGTGTGTGTTCTGCAATTTAGCTTCTTTTTCAGAAAGTATATATTCAATCAATGAATAATATGTGAAACAGAGAAAAAGAAAAAGTAGTTTATTTATTTATTTATTTGTTTGTTTTTTAGAAAAAGTAGTTTAAAGCAATGGATCTTGTGCTCCATTTCATGCAGATTCCCCATAATTCTTACATATACATATATTCCTACTCATCTCTGAATCTTTGCTGTTTTTCCTCTATCTGACTAGAAGCCATTTTTAAAAAGATTTTATTTATTTATTCATGAGAGACACACAGAGAGAGGCAGAGACATAGGCAGAGGGAGAAGCAGGCTCCATGCAGGGAGCCCGATGCAGGACTCCATCCCTGGACCGTAGGATCACGTCCTGAGCCAAAGGCAGATGCTCTACTGCTGAGCCACCCAGGCGTCCCCATCTTTTACTCTTTAACAGTCTATGTGAATACACCGTGTGATGAGCCCTTTCAATGATCAAACATGGTATAACTCGTACTGCGTTATTTTTTTTCCCAAACCATTTAAGAGTAAGTTGCAGAGATGATTGCTTTTTATCTCTGAATATTTTCATGTCCATTTCCTAAAAAAGGAAAAGCTTCTATATAAGCACAGTGCAATTATCAAAATCAAGAAATTAACATGAATATAATAGAATTATAGAATATATAAACTGCAGACTTCATTCAGATTTGTTTTTAAACAGCTTTTATGGAGGCTCTAAACAATTAATGTTGTATCTAGCCACCGCCCCTCCCCCCCCAAAAAAATCCAAGGTCATGTGTTGCCTTTGGTGATAATATATCTTAAATCTTCTTTAATTCACTTTCTGAATCTTTGTCTCTTATGATATTGATATTTTTGAAGAGTAGAGTCAGTTATTTAGGATAATGTTTCTCAATTTGGATTTGTCTAATGTTTCCGTAGGATTAGACTCAGTGTATGATCGGTTGGTGGGAATACTATAGATCTAATGCTGAATTCCTCTTAGTACCTTCTGTCAGAAGGCACATGCTATCAATTAGTCTCATTATTAGAGATACTAACTTTGATTATTTGGTTAAGGTAGTGTCTCCTGGTTTTTTCCCCTGCAAAGTTATTATTTTACCCTTTGTAATTAATATGTATCCTCTGGATAGATACTTTGACACTATGCAAATATCCTGTTACTTCCCTTAGAGTCTACCTTCTAGTTTCAGCATCCACTGATAATTTTGGCTTGAGTCAACTGTTATTGTGAGGGTTGCCAAATGGCAATTTTCTAATCACATCATTCTGCCTACATTTGTTAGTTGGCTTTCTGGGGGAAGAAAGAGCTTCCATCCTCATCTTTTTTTCCTATCAGTGAGGACACATGGACCCCCTATTCCATGCAATACTATCTTTATTTATTTTGATATTCACATTGTGCCAGATTTGGCCAGTGGGGACCACTTTAAATTGGCGTTGTGTCCTTTTGGCATGTCCACACCACTCCTTTGAACTCTTTCAGACTTTTTGGCATAACAGGGTGTTTCTGGCTTACCTTGTACTTTTCTTTCTTTAGCCCTGGAATCAGCCATTTCTCCAAAGACTCCTGGTACCTTTCAATGGACAATGGAGAATGTTATTTAGACACCAAGATCTGGATGTCAGGTAATTGCAACTGGGTTGTCTTAGACTTTTAGGCCTTTTCAGATAACGGAACTAGGAAATTGAATATGTATAAGAATATTCTTATATACATGTATTAACAATTTTACATCCTACTTTCAGTTCTAATTCTCTTTTATCATAAAATTTATTATCTTCTAATATAGTATATATTTTTTCCTTATAATATTGGTTAATATTTGTTGCCATTTTTTTTCCTACTAGAATTTAAATTCCACTATGGTAGGGGCTTTTCATTTGCTTTGTTTATGAACACATCCCAAGCAGCAAGAACAGTCCTGGGCTTAGTGGTTATTTGTGAATGAAAGAATAAATTCATTCCAGGGAAAACAAAAAATGTTTAGGAAAGAAAATACAATTATATTATATAGTTCCATTGGAAATAGTACTTCTATAGTTAAACACTATAGTAAATTAATACTGAATATTGATATAGATAAAATTATAATAGAAGTATATTGTAAAGATGGAGGGAAGATGAAGGAAAACAAAATCTTTATTTTTTAGACAGTAGATAATGCCTAACATTGAAAAAAATTTTTGTTTCTTTTTGTTTGTTTCTTTGTTTTCACTATGTAGTTGAGTGTCAAAAGACACAGGGAAGTTGAAGATAATTGTGAGAAATCAGGAAGTGGGTGGTGGAGAGGGTTTAGAGGACTACATTTTTATAATAAGTAGAACAAAACTACTTGATTTATTAAATTAGATGCATTTGGTTTAAATACCTTTAATATATTCTCTAACCATTTCCCTCCATATATAAAATATACCTTTGATGAATAATAACATAAAAAGATCTTGAAAGAAATACCATAAATGAATGACTATGTGAATATACATAAATTAATTTTTCTGGAATCTTCTCTAAAATATATCCTTTCTTTAAGGCAAGTCGACAAAAAGCTGTATCAATGGACAAGAGTTTTTATGCTAGACTGCACTTTGGCATGGAACTCTCTGCCTCTATTGATGAAATTTTTTGTCTTATTTAAATGTTGTTGAGACTGTCACTTGTAAACAGTATGAATAATTTTTCTTCTCGGGATGCCTGGGTGGCTCAGTGGTTGAGCATCTGCCTTCGGCTCAGGTCAGGATCCTTGGGTCCTGGGATTGAGTCCTGCATCAGGCTCCCTGTGAGGATCCTGTTTCTCCCTCTGCCTATGTCTCTGCCTCTGTGTGTGTGTGTCTCTCATGAATAAATAAAGAAAATTAAAAAGAAAAGAGTTTTTCTTTTCTTCTTACTATCAGATATTGTGTATTTCTGCAAAGCAAGTGGTTTGGTTTATTTTATGAAATGGCAACCCAAAAAGCTGACATTGTTTCTCTGTAGGGTATTAGAAAGTTCAGAGACAAAATTCTCACATCTGTGGCAAGTGTACAGGATCTCTGAGTATGTATCTTGTTTACTAGTTGGTGCCCTCCTGCTCTAATTTTCTCCTTCTCCTGAGTTTATCACATATTTGTCATAAGTTGCATTGTTTTGTAAACTTGATTAAATCTGTTGAAAACAAAGAAAGGTATAAATAAATAATGACTAATTACATATATTTTTATCCACGAAAATAGGGAATTATTTTTGAGGTGTTCCTAAACCCTAGAGGTAAAAGATGTATAAACTTTTTAAATTACTTGCTTATTTGGAACTTGTTTTACTTTTCTCAACTTAGTTAACATTTTCCTAATCTTGCTTATAATTACATTTTGAAGGAGACATTTAAGACAATTTGAAATCAATGTGTTTCCTATTTATTTAAAAATTATAGGACAATAGATTTTTGGGTTAGAAATGGTGGTAGTGATTTTGTAATATAAAATCCTATAATGAGCTACTCATTTGATTCCAGGTTTCTTTCTCTTGTTCTGTTGGAAAAGCCTTTCTTTAAGCTGAAGTACACATATACACACACACACAATCTTTTCTAGAACTTTCTCTGCAGTATATAATGTGCTCAGCACCAGGAAAGCTCAAGTAAATAAAATAAGCTCCTTCAGTGAGCTACTCTCTGAAACCTGTTTCCTCATGTGTCAAATGGAGATAATAGCAGCACCTATCACACACACAGAATTTTGGTCTGAGTGTTCAATGAATTAATGCATATAAAGTACCACCACACTGTTACGTGCTCACTAGGTGTTTACTGCTGCCATATATTTGACAGGCTTGTTGCTAACATCAAGTGAAAGTACTTCGTAAAGTTCAAAGCACTATTAAAATGTAAGGACATGCCAGTAAATTAAATCCTAGTAGTGTTAGGTTATAACTACAGTTGCTTGAATACTTTTTTTGTCTATGATTCTACTTGGAAGCATGTTAATTGTTTATGTAATCACTTTTTTTGGAAACCACATACAGTTTTTTTTCCCGCATACAGTTTTTAACATGTATGTTATTAACTTTCATATTTAACCCCTCATTTCAGTGTAATACCTTTCTCAATCTTCATCCTGACATTGAATGCATTTTTTCTTATTTTCCTGTTTTGTGTGTTGCATAAATGTTATAAATATCCTATTATTAACAATTATTTGATTCTTTTGGGCAATCTACTTTTTTTTTTTTTTTTAAGTAGGACTATCTCTCCATTTTGTTTGGAAAGGACTTTTGTTTGTTTCTTTTTTCTTTTTTTAAGATTATATTTATTTATGAGAGACACAAGAGAGAGGCAGAGACATAGGCAGAGGAATTAGCAGGCTCCTTGCAGCAAGCCCCATGCAGGACTCGATCCCAGAACCTTGGGATCCTGACCTGAGCCAAAGGCAGACGCCCAACCACTGAGCCACTCAGGTGCCCCAGGACTTTTGTTTCTTAATGTTCCTTAGACCCGTAGGAAGCAAAAGACTAGCTAAAGCCTATGTAAAGCCCTGTGTTGTGACATTTAAGTAAAGGTTATCTCCCGCCTGCATTGTTCTGGCCAGCAGTCTGATGTGTGGGATGCTGAGCTAGCATTTGAGCCTGAGGAAGGCCTTGGCCTTTTATTTTTTTTTTTTAAGGTATTTTTTTAAAATTTTTTTAATTTATTTTTTATTGGTGTTCAATTTACTAACATACAGAATAACCCCCAGTGCCCGTCACCCATTCACTCCCACCCCCCGCCCTCCTCCCCTTCCACCACCCCTAGTTCGTTTCCCAGAGTTCGCAGTCTTTACGTTCTGTCTCCCTTTCTGATATTTCCCACACATTTCTTCTCCCTTCCCTTATATTCCCTTTCACTATTATTTATATTCCCCAAATGAATGAGAACATATAATGTTTGTCCTTCTCCGACTGACTTATTTCACTCAGCATAATACCCTCCAGTTCCATCCACGTTGAAGCAAATGGTGGGTATTTGTCATTTCTAATGGCTGAGGAATATTCCATTGTATACATAAACCACATCTTCTTTATCCACTCATCTTTCGTTGGACACCGAGGCTCCTTCCACAGTTTGGCTATCGTGGCCATTGCTGCTATAAACATCGGGGTGCAGGTGTCCCGGAGTTTCATTGCATTTGTATCTTTGGGGTAAATCCCCAACAGTGCAATTGCTGGGTCGTAGGGCAGGTCTATTTTTAACTCTTTGAGGAACCTCCACACAGTTTTCCAGAGTGGCTGCACCAGTTCACATTCCCACCAACAGTGCAAGAGGGTTCCCCTTTCTCCACATCCTCTCCAACATTTGTTGTTTCCTGCCTTGTTAATTTTCCCCATTCTCACTGGTGTGAGGTGGTATCTCATTGTGGTTTTGATTTGTATTTCCCTGATGGCAAGTGATGCAGAAGAATGAAACTAGACCACTCTCTTTCACCATACACAAAGATAAACTCAAAATGGATGAAAGATCTAAATGTGAGACAAGATTCCATCAAAATCCTAGAGGAGAACACAGGCAACACCCTTTTTGAACTCGGCCATAGTAACTTCTTGCAAGATACATCCACGAAGGCAAAAGAAACAAAAGCAAAAATGAACTATTGGGACTTCATCAAGATAAGAAGCTTTTGCACAGCAAAGGATACAGTCAACAAAACTCAAAGACAACCTACAGAATGGGAGAAGATATTTGCAAATGACATATCAGATAAAGGGCTAGTTTCCAAGATCTATAAAGAACTTATTAAACTCAACACCAAAGAAACAAACAATCCAATCATGAAATGGGCCTTGGCCTTTTAAATATCTGAATCAATCGTAGAACTTAGAACCCAGGTGACTTCTAGAGTGCACCATTCAGTCTTCTTGTCCATATTCACTGAGGAGTTTGGTATTAATTGGAGGAAAGAAACCCTCAACAGAACTCATAATTACTGAATTTGCACCTATTGTGATGTTGAGCATTTTGCATCAGAAAAGCCATCTTCCCCAAAGCTTGTGATGCTGTTATGAGAGGTAATTCAGGGAGTGAGAAATAGTTCCCACTTAATTTGAAGTTACTGGGATTCTTATTACACTGAAAGGCATAAATCTGTGTCTTGGAGCACTGGGCTTTGGACATTTGTTCCTCTCACCCTCATACTTTCAAATATTGCCAGTTCATCTAGGCAAACTTATTGCTATAATATGGATCTTTTGCTCCATTTCATGCAGATTCCCCATAATTCTCACATATACATATTCCTATTCATCTCTGAATCTTTGCTGTTTTTCCTCTGACTAGAAGCTATTTTTTAAAAGATTTTATTTATTTATTCATGAAAGACACACAGGGAGAGGGCCAGCGACATAGACAGAGGGCTATGCAGGGAGCCTGCAGTCCCTCCTCCTGCAGGGAGCCTGATGTGGGACTCCATCCCAGGACCCTGGGATCATGACCTGAGCCAAAGGCAGACAGACGCTCAACCACTGAGCCATGCAGGTGCCCCTAGAAGCCATTTGTTATGCCCTCTCTACCTATACTAATCTACTCAAGGAGTTTCCCTAGGTAAATCTCTTCAAAATGATCTTTTTTACTTTCTTGTTTCCATTGGATCATAATGTTTGTAATGTACATTTTATAACATATGGATTGTTTCATATATATAAATGTTCACTTCCAAAATAATTAATCCAGTATTAATTAAACACAAAATTATTTGACTTAACTAATTTATAAAATAAGTGAAATCGCCATTTTGATATATGAATTTTTAAAGACTTTAATTTTTAAGAGTTTACAAAAGATGTTATATACTTCCTTAATTAAACTTTTGTATCAAAATAATTTAGCCGCCTTCTGGTGGTTTAGGATCAGAAACATTTGTTTTTCCCTGCTATAAATTACCCCAAGACTGTTATCAATTGTTATTATTTGAGGCATAAGCATCAAAAAAGACCTCTATTTCCCATTTAAACCTCTGCTCCTAAGATTTAATCAATCATTTATTCAGTTAGTGTTTATTAATCACTGTATTTCAGTATTATGTTACTTAGGAAAATAGTAGAGCAGACATTAATCTCATAGTACTTTTGGGCTAGCATACTTATAGTCTAGATGCTAAACCAAAATCACATAAATAAAAATACAAATTCAGACTAAATAAGCTCCAAGAAGAAAAAATAGAGGAGGGATGTGAGGGAGTAGGTACAAAGATAACTGATTTAAAATGATATGTGAAGGAATGCCTGTGGAGAGAAGGGACATGTGAGTTGAAACCTGAAGAATAAATAAATTTTTGCCAGAAAAAAATGTGGGAATTGCATCTCAGCCACAGGGAAGAGCATGTACTAAACCCCCAGTGTGCAAAAGATCTTGGCACATTTATGGAATGAAGAGAAGCTATGTAGCAGGGGAGCTGTGAGCGAGGGAGTGATGTGGAGTTGATAGGGCCGGATATAATAAGGTCTCTTTGGCTATTTTATAGATTTAGATTTTTCCTAAGTGTACATGGAAATAGTGACCAGGAAAGTAAGATGTTACACATATTTTAAGATCTCTGGCTGCCTAGGTTAGACAGGTAAGGGAGAAAGTCCCTGAAACAGGTGGATTAAAAGGTCCAGGTAGAGGTGCCACAGAATAGCCCTGGCAGCAGAAGTGCTGAAAAGTAGACAGATTCAGGTTTGACTTTGGAGGGATGAGTAAAGGATTTTCTGATGGACCTGATATGGGGGTGAGGGAGGAGAGGTCAGTGCTGACTTACATTTCAGGGCATGTATTGGTCCACAAGCTCTTCAGGAGCTTCCTGGGTTTACTCTGGGGCCAGCCCCCATACACGGAGGGCACAGTGAGACCATGCGGGTCACTTATTAAACCAAGCAATGGAACTTAAAACAAGGCTTGTCTTGGGCAGCCACAAGGTGAGTAGATCTCTACACTGTCCCAGCAGAATCTTAGAAGTGTATATAGAGGCCTTAACTGGATTCAGTCATGTATCCTGTCTGGATGGTCTCAACATGACATCATTAACTCAAAGCTATGTCCTTGGGCCAGCCTCTGGGAGCAAAGAAGGCAAGTGGAACACACATTCCAAGGACAAGGGAGGGAGTGAAGAGCCTCTGATCACTGGGGTCCAGCTCGTGGGTGAACCCCAGTCACATCTTCCCCACGACCAACAGCTTCTGTAAGAATACATACAAACAGACTGTAGAACCAGCAGGCATGGCATTTCTTGATTTAACCATTAATCTGTCACCTGAAGCCTCACTTTACTTACTTTCAGATCCGTGGTGTTATCACCAAGGTTTGAGGCTCCTTGAGGTCTGAATTCTAGACACAGGAGCATCCAACTGTAGAGCTTAAACTCTTTGACCCTGGGGACCAACGCTCATACTTCTGAATCATCTTAAAGTGCTGTTCTCAGCACAGAAAGTAGGTGCTTACCAAGTTGATTTTAAGTTAAATAAGTATGGTTTAATTTATGCCAGCTGCTTCCTTGAAAATTTCCTAGATGATAAGGATTATGTTTTATAACCATTTTTCACTCTTCTTAATGGTGGGCACATCCATAAATCTTTAGTGAATTTACCCGGACCCCTAAATTTGAAGCGCATGTTCACTGTTTGTCCTCATGGGATATTGAAAGTGGGACAGAAGAAAGAAGACTCATGAATCTCAATGTGCATCAGAGCAAGAATTAGGCATGCATGCACATTATCATTGCTCCTGGCTCTCTTTTTGGGTTCTGCCCAACTGTGGAGAGATTATGTTCTTATCTTCTTTCCCTGCCACTCTGGAAATTGTGCAGGGCACTGTTAAAGAAAAAAAAAATCATTCCGATACCTGTTAAAATAATAAGAGAGACTTTATTCAGGACAGTTGTGATAGGTGTCGAGACTTTCACAATAGGAGAGAGTGCTCAGGCTCAACTCTGAATACAACAAGAACAAATGAAGGTGTCTAGCCAAGAGGCAGGTGAAGGGAGTCAGTAGATGGAACATTTCTGAGAGGAGACAATAAGGGCAGGGAGCATTCTTGCTGAATCTGGTAGTGTCTGTTAGTCAGACACTGTGTGCAGACACAGGAGTCAGAGACTCCTGTAGAGTCTCGTGAAGGCAGGCTGGGGGGTCATCGATCACCTGTTGGATGGTGAAGGATGAAGAATCCGGTCTGAGTCTCTCTAAACTGACTTAACAAAATTCTTGCTTAGACAGCAATGCAGGCCTCATTGAGGTCAGGAGACCTCATTGAAAGGGGGCTATGGGGAGCCTGACTCAAATTTTGCCAAGGAGGGTTTTCATCAGCAGGCTCTGCCTGCGGGGGCATGAGCTTGTCATCCACAGCTGTCAAACTGGCGGAGGAAGTCTTGCATGCAGTCTAAGGTATTCTCCAAACAACATTATCAGTGATAAAACTGACGCCGTTACCTCCAACTGTTAGATTGTCAAGTTTGTTTCTCCAATGGCTCAGAACTCAGGTGGAGAACAGAGACTTTACTGATAATTCATGGGCTCTCCAAGAACCCCAACACATATGTCTAGATATGCTGATGCGCTTGTAACTGTGATCTCCTAGAGCGTAGGAAGAGAGAGTTAAGTATAGGACAACATTATCACCAAATTGTACCAGGCCCTATGTTAGGTTTCTTAGACATATTATTTCATCATAGTGATACCGAAGAAGTCAACAGCACCATAAAATCCATAGAGGTACCAGATATTGTGTTCTAGCTTTTCCTTAAAAATTAATATTAGATTAATTAACATATGGTGTATTATTAGTCTCAGAGGTAGAATTTGTTTTGTTTGTTTTTAAAAACATGTCAGCTAGTCCCAGGTATTAAAAAGGAGGACCCCAAAATTTTCCATACCTTCTATTATTGCACTCATCTCTGTCATATTGTGCAAATGAGTGTCAGTTTGGGATTTTATATACTACTCAACTTGACATCTCAGATGGAATTTTGCTAAAGTGTAATGCCAGGTAAATGCAAATCAGAAACTTTGTGCAACCAACAGTTCATTTCACTTATTCTGGAAAAAAAACCCAGGAATCCTCTGTAGACTACCTTCATTGCTTTAATTATCCCTATTTAAGATACATTTCAGATTTTCTTGAAAATACCTTCTCTGAAAATTATGTCACCAAAATGAGGTTTCTTAGAATATAATATTGAGATGATTCAACATGGGACCAAATTAAAATACAGCAAATGATTAGACAAACTACTGTCTTAGAGAAAACAATTAGCAATGATTTGGACTATTAAAATCATTACAATTTTTTCCCACAATTTTATCTTTTCTCTGAGAACTATTTCCTTCCCTTTCATAATTGCAAATGACTGGTTTCCCACTTTTGTGCTTCCTTTCTGCAATATTTTGTTTGCTGACTCAAGATGCTACCCTTCCCTCACAGGTCCTTCTGGGTTCTCAGAGCAGCCTTAGACATAAATCATTATTATGTATTGAAAGTATTAACATTAGCTTAGTCTTTACTCAGTAGATTCATGTCTAGGAATAAAGTCAGTTCTAATACAATCATGTTCCCAAGAAACCTTGCGTTATTAAGAATCACAAGTAAGAATGATTATAGGAAGGGAAGTTAGAGCCTCAACAATTTCAGAATTACAATTACAAGATTATATTTCCTACAGGAATTTTAATCAGACAGGTATTTGGAAACTACTAATAATTTGTATTTATAATGTAAAAATTAAAGATTAATCTACAGAAACAGAAAAAAAATTAGATAAAACATTCTGAGTAAGCCCTGTGCATTTGAAATGAGAAAAATGAATGAATTTCTAGGTTACCATTGTGTTAATAATTATTATAACCCATGTGATACTAAAGACCAGATTGAAACTAGATGTTTGAAAAATACATTGTCAAAGTTAATTATAACATTTGTAACTGGCAATGGTTTTTAATTATAAGTAAAAAACAAAAAACAAAAAAGTAAAAAAAACAGGGAGGGAGGGGGCTTAAGAGCTGTATGTAAATGCTTGACATTTTATTTTGTTTATTTTTAATTTTTTAAATTTAAATTCAATTTGCCAACATATAGTATAAACATATAGTATAGTATAGTATAGTATAGTATAGTATAGTATAGTATAAACATATAGTATAGTACTCATCCCATCAAGTGCCCTACTTAGTGCCCATCACCCAGTTACCCCATCCCTCACCCACCTCCCCTTCTGCAACCCTTTGTTTCCCAGAGTCAGAAGTCTCTCATGGTTTGTCTCCCTCTCTAATTTTTCCCACTCAGTTCCCCTCCTTTCCCTTATAATCCCTTTCTGTATTTCTTATATTCCACATATGAGTGATATGATGATTTTCCTTCTCAGATTGACCTATTTCACTCAGCATAAAAGCTTCTTATAATTAACAGCAGTTCATGTATTAAAAATCAGGGTCATCATGAAAATTGCAGTGGAAATGAAATGCTGGTATAGCTCAAATAAATTACAACAAATATTATACATATATATATATATATATATATAGCCATTCATTGCAGCACTTTTTATGACAGAAAAAAATAAAAAATAACCTAAAATTTCAATAATAGGAGATTGACTAACTACATTTTTGTAAATCCCTATAATGTATGTTTGTACATGTAATGCATGTATTCATGGTATATTATTGACAAAAGCTTATTATAGAATAACATGTACATCATAATCCCATTTTTGAAAATTTATGTTAATTTTCCATTGAAAGTGTCTAGAAACACACATAATGAAATCTTCAGACCAGTAATCTAGAATCCCTTCATTTTGCTTGTCTCTTTTCTATAATCAATATGGATTACTTGGCTAAGATTTATAATTGGAACAATTATAATTAATTAATTATTTCCTACTTAATAAGTAATTGTAAAAGAAATCATGTTCCCTACAGTACTACAGAAATTGAAATAGAGCTTTTGGAAATGGAAAAAAAAAACCCTCAGCCATAATGACAAAATTGTTTATAAGTGTCTTATAACTTAAGTTATAAGACACTGTCTTAATAACTGATCCAGCACAACATTATTATAGAAAATCTCTGAAGGACAGAATGCTGTATAGCACTAATCAGTGCATAGTTTATAGAATGCATTTAAGTTGAACTACTTAAATTCTATTTTTTTCTTAAGGGAAATTAAAGAAATATTATGTAAATAGAAAAGTATATTGTTAATGTTCTCCATAATTGAAAAGCCAAGCTAGAAAGAAGGGTCAATAAATGTGGTGTGGTATGGTGGCTTTATATGTTAGCATGAACTTTTTATTTTTATTTTTTTAAAGATTTCTATACTTAGAAATTTCTATACTTAGACTACTTCTCTACACCCAACGTGCGGCTTGAACTCACAATCCTGAGATCAAGAGTTGCCTGTTCTGTTAGCTGAGCTGGCCAGGCGCTCCACGCACGAACTTTTTAAAAACAATCTGACACTCAGTTTTTTGGCCTTTACCATACTCTAGATTTGGTGCCATGTGAGCAAGACAGGATGCCTCACCTCTAACATCTCACTAGCTAGTGAGAGAGAAAGAAACATCCAGAACTTCACGATGTGTTAAGCAGAGCGATTGAGTCTAAGTGCTGTGGGAGCAGAGCCAGCAGTGATGAATTCAGCCTGAGGTGGGAGATTTCCCTGAGAAGGTGAAATTTGAGTTCTGCAAAGAATGAGCAAGACTTACTAAGTGAAGATTGTAGAAAGGGCTTTCCAGGCCTATGGAACAGCGAGAGCAAAAGAACAGAGTGTGAGATGTGTCATGGGAACACCGGTTATTCAGAGGTGTGGGTAGGTTTGTGTCATAGAGTACAGATGAGGGGATGTGCAAGGAGCCAATCAGTGCAAACCTTTAGCTATGCAAGTACAAAATGGGAGAGGCTAAAAAAAAAAAAAAAAAAAAAGACATGAAATCACAATTCTGAAAATAAAGGTGGATTGTTTCTGTCACTTAAAATCTGTAGCAGAAAGAAAAGCAGAGTTTATTGAGTCCCTATTGTATGCCTTTATATCTGCTGTAGCATTCAGCCCGCATATCAACCTTAAAAGGTAGATTACTCTCAATTTACACCTGAGGAAATGGACACTACAGAAATCACCCTAGTTTCTGGAAAGATGAAGTGTAGCAGTAGGGTTCAATCAAAGTTCACACAACTCCCCAAGCTGGTACTCTTCCCATTATACCCTTCAGTCTTTCTGAAACACCCGACTCTCCTATTACAACAAACAGGGGGACTCATTACCACACAGATCACCCCCACCACTACCACCATCCCCAAATAACCTGGTATATTTGGAGTTAAAAATCAACTGAAGAGAGATGAAATGTGCATGTGAAAACTTTCTAGATCATTCTGCCCTATTCAGCATCCCTTATGGGATTGTCACTGTGATGTGAATGCAGAAATTTGCTGCTTTGAAAGCCTCGATATTTCCCCATTGTAGCCCACAGCTGTCTGAACACGGTGGTGTTTCTTGAGCTGGCAAGGGGGGAAAAAAAAGAAGCTCGTTTTCTGCAGTGTGTGAATCTGCACAAAGGTATTTATCCCAAACAGCTACTCTCCCCTTTACAAAGGACTGATTTGGAATTCAGGTTGGTTGCGATGCCACAGGTGTTTTGGATTTGGATGGCAGCCTCTGAGGGGGGCCTGATGAGCTGTGTGTGCTGCCTGCCTGGCTGCACATTTGCCAGGCTGAGTAAGCCCATTCATCCGGGAGATGGCCCTGGAGTTGAAAGATGTGAGGCCCAAATGCCTTGTCACTTGAGTTTGCCTGTTTTCCTTTTTTCCCTCCTCTGCTCCCTGCCAGGAGTCTCCACAATGTAGTACTTCAGGAGGAGGGATGAATGCCAGCATCTGCCAAGGCATTAAGATACAGATCCTGCTTCTTCAGTTGACTAGATTAACATATTAAACAGCCTGTTCTGTTAAGATGTTTTCAGCTAAAATTAGTATTTCCTTTCTTGTTATGCTAGTTGTGATTTCACGGGGTTGTTTATCTCCTGGCGGAGCTCCCTCCCGTCTTTCTCTGCTCTTGTCATCTTCCGCACTGCTGCCAGACTGATCTGCTGTAAATGAAAATCTCCTCATTTTTCTTCCCTGGCTTAAAATTGGTGCGAAGTGAACTCATCCTTCAACGGTCAGCCACGCTGGGCCCCCCCATGCAGAGGGGGCCACTTTCTGGTCTAGCCAGAGCCTGTGCATACCTCACAGAGGGGTGTTCGCACAGTATTTGCAGTTATTTGTTCATTATCACTTTCTCTTTCTAGTTGATGCTTGAAGGAGCATGTCTTTTTTCACTATTTTAGTATCAAAATCTCATGTGTGGCCAACTCATCGTAGGTACAAAGAAAAGATTCGCTAGAAATATTAAAGGGTTAACTAAGTAGTAAATGAATTAAAAAATATTAAAAGAGCGATTGGTAGTTGTGAGAACCTAGCAGAAGGTGAAGGGGGGAGGAGCTGGGAGGCAGGCTATCTCTTATCCACTGTAGCACCTGATAAAGGGTAATGGAAATGCCTGGAATTTCCTTAAAGTGACATGTTTAGGGGCTCCTGAATGGCTCAGGGGTTGAGCGTCTGCCTTTGGCTCAGGGTGTGATCCCGGGGTCCTAGGATTGAGTCCCACATCAGGTTTCCCATAGGTTGCCTGCTTCTCCCTCTGTCTTTGTCTCTGTCTCTGTCTCTGTCTCTCTCTCTCTCTCTGTCTCTTATGAATAAATAAATAAAATCTTTTTTTTTTTAAACTGACATGTTTAGATAGTAGCCTTTGAAGCAAATTTTCCCTGTTTTTAGACAATTCTTGGTGTTGATTTTAATTCGTGGAATATCTCAGGGGTTGTCAGCTTACAAGTGTGTACAGAATGCTTTATGGTGATAAAAATGAGTACAAGATGAGACCTAAGAAAATGTATGATTAATAGAGAACATGGTTTGTGTCTAATCCCCCTTTACCCTAGAGCTTTGTGGAAGGATCATCCTATTTTATGGATGATACTTAGGATTTTTAAAAAATCCATTTTTCTTAAGATAACCCAAATGTCGAAACTGCCTTTCTTCTGAGGCTTTTATGGTTAGTGAAAACTCCAGATAAAGCAAAATTATTCAATCATATTTTATAGATCTCTCTGAATTGCCTTTTCCTTCCTCTAGAGGACTATCTAAGAGAAAATTTTCCATTTTTTCCTACCCAACATTTACTCCATTTAAATAATAGAGAAAATGGTAGGGTGTACTTTAAAACATCAGTGTAGATGGGAGACAACATTTCCAAATTAAAAATCTTAAAATTTAATTTTAGCTAGTTGTAATAATGCCTAATCCTATCAACATGATGTATGTATATTTAACATATACACATATATACGTTATATACTCATATATATGACAAGCAATTGGCAAGTTGCAAAATAGATATTCAAAGGATTACTGGTAAAAGAGTGTCATACAGCCCAATCATTTGAAAATGGCGTGAATTATATACAGGTAATAACATTTTAAATTGGTGATAACTATAAGACCTTAAGTTATCCCAACATTCCTGAAGTAAGAGAGAGAAACATGATATTTGATGATTGGTACCTAAACTTGAAAGTCTTCTTTAACCATAATTTGAATAATTACTCTCTAATTTAGAGAAATTATTTTGTGTCTTGTTAGTACCTCTACATTCTTCAGCTAACTTTTTTTTTAAAGATTTTATTTATTTATTCACAAGAGACACACAGAGAGAGGCAGAGACATAGGGAGAGGGAGAAGCAGGCTTCTCATAGGGAGCCTGCTATGGGACTAGATCCGAGGACCCCGGGATCATGCCCTGAGCCAAAGGCAGACACCCAACCGCTGAGCCACCCAGGCATGCCTTCAGCCATCTTTTTAGAACAAAGAGAGTTGAGCTATTTATAAGGTAAGTTAACATGGACGCTAAGGAGAGAGTTTATTATTAAGGCCTAGAGGTGACTGAGTGGAAAGACATGGGACCTGAACCAAATTCATCCCCAAAGGGTCATTGATGAAACTAACTTGAAAACAATCAAATTAGTTTTACATCAGATACATGAATGAATGTTCTTGACTTAAAGGCCTTGTTTCCAAGAAACATGTAAAAATGTCAAATTTCTAGCTTTGCATCCTTTTTCCAAGAAATCATGGCTCATTATGCCTTTCCTTTGAGATGAAGATTCATATGTCCATGGGGCCCACTCAACCTCTCATTTAAGTCTCAATCTGAACACCAAAGACTAATAGTTTAATTCCCCAAACAATCCTCTTCTGTTCCGATCTTAGAAGAAGCATCCTTCACTCAGCTCTCAGGCCAAAAACTAATATGAGTTCATCTTGATACTTTCTGCTTTCTTACCTCCACATCTACTCCAGCACTTCTTAAATACCTACTAAACATTTCTTAAATATTTTCTCCTACTCCCACCACTGCCTTAGTAGCAGCTACCATGACCTACTGCCTAGGAAAGAGTGTTAAATAGAATGGCTTTCTTCTCCGATTCCTTGTGCAAACTCCAGCTGAGCTGTCTTTCTGAAATGCAGATTCAGTTATGCCATTCTCCCTCTTAAAATCCTCCAGTGTTTTTGAAATTATTTTTAGGATTAAAAATAAATTATTAAATATAGGTCAAAGGCCCTGAGTGGCCTGGCTTACCTCCCCTTTCAACTCATCCCATCTCACTGAGTCCTTCACACCTACCAAGCTACCTCTCTCTCTCTCTGGACCTTTGAACTTGCTCTTTTCCCATCAGGAAAGCTCTTCTGTCTCCTTGTCATCCAATAAACTTTTATTCTCCCTTCAAATTCCAACCTAGCACCCATGATCATGACCACTCACCCACTCTCATAGCACTGTGCAACTCTCTCTAATGACACTAACTATAATTATAACTTTAGATCTGTCACCTTTACTGGGCTCTCTCTAAGCTTTTTGAGAACAGGTACAACGTCTGGTTTTGTCCTCTAATGAGTCTTCAGAGCTTAGCCCCATAGTCAGCATGTTCTGCATTGTCAATATTTATTGAATGATATTGGACCTATTAGCCAGTACTGACATTAGAGATAATCATTTTCTGAGTAATGATAAATATTCAGAGAAAGAAAGTTTTTAACATAAGTGCACTAAATAGATCTGTACTTTTATTGCCCATGTATGGGGTTGTCAATGTACTTCTTGCCTTTGTTTGTTTGTTTGTTGTTTGTTTGTTTGTTTTACAGACTTTATTTATTCATGAAAGACAGAGAGAGAGAGAGAGAGAGGGAGAGGGAGAGAGAGAGAGAGGCAGAGACACAGCAGAAGGAGAAGCAGGCTCCATGCGGGGAGCCCTATGTGGGACTCGATCCCGGGGCTCCAGGATCACGCCCTGGGCCGACAGCAGGCACTAAACCACTGAACCACCCAGGGATCCCCTACTTCTTGCCTTTGTATCCATTCAGCAGACCTTGCACGTTTGGATTATTTGGCTTATGTTAAGTCTTGAAATATATTTTTGTCTGCCTCAACTTATTATACATTTTAATTTCTCAGAATTGAAAGGTAATTCTCAGAAGTGTCAATCACTGGGTACAATGGATTCATTAAATGACATACATGGTATGGGCTTGAGATTTAGAACCAGATCTGTTTGGCTTTGATTCCTAGCTCTGCTATATATTACATATGTAAACTTGGGCAGTTGACTTCATATCGTCTGTAAAATGGGTTTTATAACACCTATCTCATGAGAAAATATAATTACAACTCTTCCTATTTAATAGGTACTGAATAAAAGGTCTTCATTATTCTTGCTGCCTTATCTTCCTCCCAGATAATCTTCATAGTTGCAAAGACATACCAATTAGATTACCACCCCTACTTTATGTTCCATCCAAATGAAATATATGTTTTAAAACTGAACTGTAACTGAATTGGAGATAGAGAAAAAGGATGAAAGGAGGACAAATATGCCGATCAATAGCCATGAGCACCCTAGGTTAATGCCTTGTAAATGAGCAGAAATAAAAAAGTGTCATTTCTTTGATGTAGTGGTTACCTGAGTTCGGTTTGCTTTTAATTTGCTCAAGTTATTAATAAAAATCTCTCCTTTCAGAGTAATTAGTTGTGTTTATTTGCTTCTTAGAGGGAAGGTGTTGGAGGAGTTCGTCAAGGAGATGAGACCTCTGGTTGACTTGTGAGCTTGATTCAGCAATGAGTCTCCTATACCCTCGCCTATACCCTATACCTTATACCCTAGGAATGTATGGACTGCTCACTGTTCCCACCATGGGAGCCCGTTTTCAAGGATGCAGTCTTGTGAAAGCAATGTGTTGTTGAGACCATCTGGACTGAATAAATGACTGAACCTAACTTCTCTGCAGTTTTAGGATTCTGGAGGGCAGGTGTGGAAATCTATCCATCTTGCAGCTGCCTGAGACAAGCCTTGAATCAAGTGCCCTTGCTTATTAAACCTGCCACCTACCTGTGTGGAGTGGTCTGTCTCTTTGTTCCTTCCTCATCAGCTTGGAGCCAGTTTCAGATTTCATCCAGGAAGCTTCTGAATTTCCAAACCAACTGAAGGATGCCTTCATGTTTTGTGCCGTAATTCCTTTCAGTATGCTCTTTTAACTTTACTTACTTTAAATAGAAATGATAAAGTAGATACTGCAAACATAGTAATCATGTTAACTCCTACTTTAGTTTAAAATTAAAAACATGGCAAATGCCTTTATGAGAGTGCTCTTTGATGGTGAGGAGACTGAGGTATTATTGAGATGTCTAATTTTATTAACAAACTATGCAGCTGAAAACAATATCATCAATCATTTTTCTATTCTTACCTTTAGGGAAGACTGTGCCTAGACCATCTCAGCAGAAAGATAGCCTGGCTCATTGTTTACAAAATATTGTATGTCAAAGACACTTTTATGGATCAAAGCCTGGGGAGCTTTGCTTTTCTTGGTTCTTTTTCTTCCAGAAATAATCATTACCTTTCTATACCTATTGGTTAGCATGTGACTATGAAATATTGTAGATGGATTTGTTAGTAAAGGGGGAGCATAAGATTATTCACCAACCAATGAAAAGTATTATAAGACCTAATGAAGTAGTACACCTCTGTCCTCAGAGAAGAAATAATTATTAAGTATGAAGTCAGTATATGATAAAGGCATTACCCTTTGACCTTGTGTTACCTATTATTTTAAGGTAATAAAGATATGGATGTAGTTTTCACAATGAAATAATACACATATGTGTTTTAAAGATGTATCAATGGGCTATAAAAGTCTCTCTTCACAAGCATTAATCTCTATAAATTCTTCTGTGATTTATACACTACAATAATCATAATCTCTATGGTTAACAATTATTCAGTGCTTGTTATGTGCCAGATATTATGGTAATTATTTCACACACATGTAACTCTAGTGATGTTTTGTTGAGGCAGAGATGTATATGTTGTGTTTCTTAGATGAGAGAAATGAAATTTGGAGAGATCAGGTGAGTGTCCCAAGATCTCTGCAGCTTAGTTTGTGAAGGAAGTATGTTTTTGAGTTCAAGTTCACTTGATTCCAAAGCTTTGATCTTGGCAACTAGTCAGAAATAAGCAGAAGAAAGCTGATGGGAGTCTAATGCGTGACTATTTACAAGTAATACTATTCTTTTATGTATTTCTTTTTTTTTAAAGGGGATGTATATTTTTTAAATAAATTATTTTATTCATGAGAGACAGAGAGAGAGAGAGAGAGAGAGAGAGAGAGAGGCAGAGACACAGGCAAAAGGAGAAGCAGGCTCCATGCAGGGAGCCTGATGTGGGACTTGATCCCCGGACTCCAGGATCACGCCCTGGGCCAAAGGCAGATGCTAAACCACTGAGCCACCCATGGATCCCCTCTTTTATGTATTTCTGTGAGCATTTGATTAACATAAGCAACATGGATTTAGTAAGTTATTTACCTCTGTTTTTTCTCTGAAAGCTTTTCCATATGACCCTTTCTGCTTGTGAGGGTTACTGGGAGTGAATAATATCCTCTGAGGTTATTTAAGCACTTTGTTGCCATGGAGTCTGTAAGAATGCCCAGATTAAGAGAAATCGGGATGGGTGAAAATAGTTGCTGCTACATAAATTAAATCACTCAGTCACTCATTAATTCAACAAAATGTCAAGAAACTATTATATTCCAAGTAAAACTTTAGATTAAACACATACACACACACACACACACACACACACACACACACACACACACACACCCCAGCATGCATTCTCTGTCCTTTACAAACTCATACTCTAGTGTGTATGGCAAGAGAAGAATGGATTAAGTATGTAAAATAATGATTGCAATAAGATACATCTCAAAAGAAAAACATGAAAAAAAGTACTCTGTGCACACTCAGGAGAGAGTGTTTCACTGGTTAGAGTTTCAAGGAATTATTCTAGAGAAAGTTATAGTTGAGTGTGAGATGGAGTTCCTCAGCTGACATGGACAGGTGAGAGGTGATGGGCGTTCCAGAAAGAGGAAATATATGCAAAAGAGTCTGGAGCCTGTTAGTTGGGTGTGGCTGAAATGTAAGGATCAAAATACCCACCCACTTATGCACACCTTGGACTGTTCTAGACAAAAGACCCCATCTGCCATGACCTGTTTCCCTGTCTCTGTCACCGTCTCTCAGTTTAATTAACAGAATTGGCTCATGTAATTGTGGGATTGTAGGAGCTGACAATTCTAAAATCTATGTCCAGTAGGTCAGCAGTCTAGAAATTCAGGTAGGATTTAATGTTACAGTATTAATCCAAAATCTGCAAGGTGAGTCTCTATGTTGCAGTCTTGATGGCAAATTGCTTCTTTCATGAGAAACCTTGGTCTATGATGTTTAGGCCTTCGGTTGACTGGATGAAGCTCAGCCACATTACGGAAAGTTATCTGTTTCACTCAAAGGCTATTGATTATAAATCTTACTCACTTCTGAAAAATATCTTCAGGGCAACATTTAGACTGCTGTTTGACTAAACACTGGGCTGCATAGCCTAGCCAAGTTGGCACATAAATTAACCATCACCCCTGCTAAAGAAGAACCAGCTTCTTCCTCTTCTATGTGTTGTTGCCTTTTTTCTTGCTAATACTAAGCCCAAATCTTATATAGATACAGAGCACGGATCACTTCCTTGAAGCCCAGATGGACGGGGAATCTAGGAAATATAATCTTTAGCTTTCCAGTCTTTAGAGAACTAGGAAGGCAAACTAGAAGTGATTTAAAATGGGTGTTAAATAAGTCAACTAAGCTCACTTTCTGCTACTTAGCATCCATTCAAACTTTTAAAACAAGAACAGGAACAATAAAAGCAAGAGCAATAGGCGTGCCTGGGTCCCTCAGTTGGCTAAGCATCTGCCTTTGGCTCAGGTCATGATCCTGGGATCCTGGGATTGAGCCCCACATTGGGCTCCCTGATCAATGAGGAGTCTGCTTCTACCCCTCCCCCCACTCACGTTCTTGCTCTCTCTCCCTCAAGTAAATAATTTTTTTTAAAGCAAGAACAACATGCTTAATGCAATTCAACTATCTTTTTTAGTTTGTTTGTTTGTTTGTTTTGAGAGAGAGAGCATGCGAGTGCATGAGAATGGGGGGAGGGACGAAGGCAGGGGGAGAAAGGATCTCAAGCTCACTTTGCTGAGCACTGAGCCTGAGGCAGGGCCCCCTTCATGATCATAAGATTGTGACCTGAGCCAAAATCAAAAGTCAGACACCTAACCCACTGAGCCACCCAGGCACCCCAACTATCCTTTGCTCAAATGAAAACTCACTTATTCTCTCTTTGAAGGGAAAGTCTCAAATTTCATCTGTTTCTGCATTTCTTTCTGGGTAATGTTCATTTCTACTTTGGGTTAGTTCATTTCTACACCTCGGTATTTTGTAAGCTGTAGAATAAATTATGATGTTATCAGCAAAGAATTTATCCTATATAAATTCCTACATAAATTACTAGGTGGAAGTTATATAGGAAAAAACAGGATTTCTCTCCTCTTTTTTTAAGGAAGGACTACTACACATAGTTGTCATTCATTTTGCAGCTTTTAATGAGCCTTTTTTAAAAAAGATTTTATTTATTTATTCATGAGACAACAGAGAGAGCGAGCGAGAGAGAAGCAGAGACACAGGCAGAGGGAGAGACAGGCTCCATGCAGGGAGCCTGATGCAGGACTCGATCCCAGGTCTCCAGGATCATGCCCTGGGGTGAAGGTGGCGCTAAACCGCTGAGCCACTGAGCCACCCAGGCTGCCCTTAATGAGCCTTTTGTTAATATTTGTAACTGGTCATGGTCCAAATTTATTATTTGTAACATCCTCCATCACTAGCTATTCTTTTTTTTTTTAAAGATTTATTTTTTTGTTTATGATAGACATAGAGAGAGAGAGAGAGAGGGAGAGAGAGGCAGAGACACAGTAGAAGGGAGAAGCAGGCTCCATGCCAGGAGCCCAACGTGGGACTTGATCCTGGGACTCCAGGATCATGCCCTGGGCCAAAGGCAAGCGCTAAACCGCTGAGCCATCCGGGGATCCCCATCACTAGCCATTCTTAAGTTAGATAACTATTCATGAATTTCTGGCCTTTCTTATTTCTAATATAATCATTCTAATGTAATTACTTCATTAAAAAGTGAAGTCTTTTTAATACTACTTTTTTAATCAAATGAGTTTTGATATATAACATTTCCATCATTGTTTATCCCAAAGTATTTTTTTAAGATTTTATTTATTTATTCATGAGAGACACAGAAAGAAAGAGGCAGAGACACAGGCAGAGGGAAGAGAAGCAGGCTCCCTGCAAGGAGCCCGATGAGGGACTCGATCCCAGGACTTCAGGATCATGCCCTGGGCTGAAGGCAGGTGCTAAACCGCCAAGCCACCTGGGCTGCTCTATCCCAGAGTATTTTTAAATATCTGTGAACATTTTTTTCACCCATAACATATTTAGACCCAATTTTTAAAAATTTTCCAAGTATATGGGAGTTTTCATTTATGTTTTTGATGCTGATTAATTGCACTGTGGTTACAGAATATGGTTGATAGTATATATTAAAATTTTTTGTATTGTATTGTATTATACTATATTATACTGTTATACATTTTTTAAAAAAAGATTTTATTTATTTATTTATTTATTTAGAAAGTGTGAGCAGGGGGGCGGGGCAGAGGGAGAGGAAGAGAGAATCCCAAGCAGACGCTGCATTAAGCATGGAGCCTGACACCAGGCCCGATCTCATGACCCTGAGATCATGACCTGAACTCAAATTAAGAGTCAGATGCTTAACTGACTGAGTCACTCTATTATATTGTTATACATATAAATGATAACTGAGAGAAGCATGTTGAAAATGTTCACTATGATCATGAATTTTTCAAATTTTCCCATAGCTCACCCAACTTTTGATTTGCATATTTTGCAAATTGTTATATCTTCTTAGTGAATTTAGACTTTTATCATTATGCAGTCACCGTCTGTATTTATCTTAGTGGTTTTCTATTGTTTTGCCTTCCTAACATCTGTTCTATATACCTATGTAGCTTCTTTCTTATGGGGAATCCATTCTTCCTATACCACCATTCTCAGTGCTAACTTGCATTTTTTCCTATAAAATTTTTTTTCTGTACTCTTAAGAATTCAACTTGCTTTAGTGTGCTTTACTGCTATTTGCAATGCTTTTATTTCCCTGTGGGTATTATTTTGGTCTTTAGTTGGTTTTCTCAGTTCTACAGTCTTCCGAATTCTTTTGTTTCTTCATCTCATCTTTGAAGTCTCTCATTGAATTCCTGTTGTTTTTTATATTCTTCTATTGTAGAAGGCGCTTGTAGGGAAAGTTCTTTTTTTTGGCTATGATTACTTCCTTATGAGGCTCTACATTCATCCTTTAAATAATATGTTTCTTTAATTTTACTGTCTCTTTTGTGTGTGTGCTGATGTTTTTAAAATTGAGGCTCTGCCATGTATTTTTTTGTTACTCATTTATAACACAACATTTTTTTTAATATATTCCTTCAGCTTTGATATAAAGTGAATGTTTGTTCCTCTTCTTGTAACTGCCTATGCCAATTTGGGGCTCCTATCTATGTTTTCTGGCAGAAAGGTTCAAGCTTCCTATCTTTTTCTAATGTAGAATGCAGCCCTGAACTTTGGCTTCAACAGAATATCAGGACCAAGTCTATATTTTTTGTATTTCCATCTTTTCTCTTCAAGCTCTATTTTGCCCCCCTATAATTCAGAGAGGGAGAAAACATTATTTATGTGTTCTATTCCTGGAGTTTCTAGGGAGTGGGATAGAGCAGAGAGATATCTTACTCAGAGATCTTTGTATCCTCGTGTCCTACTCATAATTCTTTGCTCACCCACCAGACTTTAACTTCTTTTCAGATTTTCTCATACTTACTTTTTCTTTTGCTTTTTTTTAAATAATAAATTTATTTTTTATTGGTGTTCAATTTGCCAACATACAGAATAACACCCAGTGCTCATTCCATCAAGTGCCCCCCTCAGTGCCCGTCACCCATTCACCCCCACCCCCTGCCCTCCTCCCCTTTTCTTTTGCTTTGTTAATTAATTACCTTTTATCTTGAACTTTCCCCTATAATAAGGTCATTATGACAGCCTCTGATAGATGTTTGCCTTATTAAGGGAATACTTAATAAAACTACATTGTAGATGACTGCAAGTAAAATTTTTGAGTGTTCCTGTGGTCATTTGTCTGGATTTTTCACATAGCCTTTCCTGGTTTCCTACAAATTGACTGGAGGTTTATTTTAGATGAGTTTCTTAGGGTGTGGTCTGTTTGTCTTTTTCCTTTGTTTATAACTTTTCTCTGAGGGGAGGTAAGGTTAGGAGCCTTTGAGTTATCTTGATCTTTGGCTATCTTTTTCAAGGATTTTTGCCTGAGTTGGTATTCCTTTTTTAAAAAAGTTGAAGCTGACATGCCAATTTCCTCTTTGTAGGGTCTGTTGTTACTAGCAGTTCCCTAAGATTTGGGAGAAATAGAAAAATTGTTATCTGGCCTCACCTTCCTTCTTACTTTGATATTGCTTAGGATTTTTAAACATGAGGTGGCTTTGCTATTTATCCCAATCATAAAATATTAATAATCTGGTTCAGCAGCAAGTGGTCATTTATCTGAAGTATGCAAGTTGCAATTCCATTTGGTGGCAGAGAGGAGATGAACCCAAGGTACTGATGTGTGGTTATGTTTTCCAATAGCATTATGATGCTACTGGGAACTAACTACATGTCTGGGTAAAAAGACAATTTATTAACATTCAACATTAACCTTTGCTTTAAGAGAAATACACATCAATTTATCATGTTTTTTCAACAGACACCCTAGTAACTGGAAGAGAAAAAAATTACATTATATTATACTGGACTATCAGAAATAAAAGGTAATCTGAGGATTTTAAGTGATGTAAGTGACTATAGAGATATTCATGCACCCAGGGACAATCAAGTTTTCCTCAAATTATACATAATAAAACTGAGAGAAACGAAGCATACATGAAGTCTTGAGAAGATTCCAGTAGGAAAACTGGCGCTGATTTTTTTTCTAGATGCTAAATTCTTTGCCCTTAAATTGCTGTTCTATTTGTGAGTAATCTATTTTTTTAATCTTTGTCCATATATCCACTGATCCAAGCCAGTGAACAGCTTTATACGATTCAACTCACTCTATTTGAAGTGAGAAATGGAAACAAGTAGAGAAGCTGAGTTGAAGAGCCAAAGAAATATGAAATAAATACTTGTAAGTAATTCAGTAAGTCTCAGGTCTAAGTATAATTCCTTTTTCGTATTTTAAAAAGTAAAGTTTTAAAAGATAGAATAAACATGGAAAATTCAAATGGATAATTACTAGCAGTAAAAGAAAATGAGTCATAGTCATTGGGAATATTAAACTTTATATTCTTATACTATCTTGATTATTAAAGGTCTACTTTCCAACCTCTTGTCTCATCCTCCTCATACTTAGAAAAGGTGGACAGACAAGAGAAAAAATATGTGTGATGTTCTTTCTTCCTTAACGGTAGCTGCCTTGCACCCTTAAGCCTCTACTTGTTAGAACACTACACATCTGTGCCACTACACATCCATGAGGAGCTCAGTCTCCTTCAGACTCTTTCCCACTCCCAATCTTTTTTTTTTTTTTAATTTTTATTTATTTATGATAGTCACAGAGAGAGAGAGAGGCAGAGACATAGGCAGAGGGAGAAGCAGGCTCCATGCACCGGGAGCCCGACGTGGGATTCGATCCCAGGTCTCCAGGATCGCGCCCTGGGCCAAAGGCAGGCGCTAAACCACTGCACCACCCAGGGATCCCCCCACTCCCAATCTAAATACAAACATATTCTAAATTCTCAGTGCCATCTGGGACCCTTGCTGTATCACATTGTATATCATATTTCTGTCTCTACTATTTCTGCCCAAATTTATTTAAGCTGTAAAATATAATAGAGTAAACATTAAAGACAGCCTGGAAGTGACAAAATAAGGAAAATAATGTCATAATATCAACATCCTTTATACTCTTGTGGACCATACTCAACAAAAGAAGCTCAGACTTCCTAGAGTCTTTTTCCTGTAATTATGTCCATCGTCTTCAGGGTCTTAGTTCCACCCCTCCCAACCCCAGCCTGTCCCTGAGAACACTGTTTTCCACACAAACTTCCCACTTGGTGACTGTTTTCTTCTACACTGGCCCTATTAGAGGCAGGATAGTTATTCTTGTTTCTCTACCTCTAGCCCATTGCTCCTTTGCCTCTAAAGAAACCCAACCAACAAACAGCAAACACTTTACCTGGTCAAAAGTCCCTTTCCAGCTTCTGCCTCAGATCTCTGTTTTCTTTTACTGAAAATTTCTTGGAAGTTTTGTTTTCCCTGCTTCTATCAGTTCATGTCTCACTCTGAGAAAACCATGGTACAAGCTTTCATAGGTGGTATGAAGCTGCTGTCATCAAAGTCAGCCTCTCTCTGACTTTCTGTAGCCAAATCAATAGTCAAGTCCGATTTCTCATCTTGCTCTGTTTTTGTTTCATTAGACAAGTTGACCTCTCCCTCCTTCTTGAAACCTTTTTTTCACTAGCTTGCAGAAATTTCAGCTCTCGAGGTTCTCATCCTATCCCACCAGTCTTTTTCCGTCTGCTTTTCGAGCTCCTATTTCTCTTCTCAAATTCTAGGTTTTTGGAGTGCTCCGATGATTTAGAATTTTTCTTCTTTCTAAATTCATTCCCTAGTTGATCACATGCAGACACTCGACTTTGAATATCATCCACTTGCCAATCATTCCCAACTTCATGTTTCTAGACAGCCCTCTCTCCCAAATTTCTGACTCCTGTGTTTTAACTGTCCACTCCATATCACGCACTCATCTCAAAACAGAGATCTTGATTATTTCCAAAAAAACTCTCGTACTATTTTCATCTTTGTAAATGTCACTTCTCTTTCTCCATTGCTCAGGCATCTCCCACATCCCTCTTCCCATCCATCAGCAAACTCTGTTGGCTCTACCTTCAGACTGTATCCTGACTCCTATCATTTCTCACTAAATCCACAACTACTGTCTTACTTCAAGCCATTATCGTTTTCTCTCCTGGACTATTGAAATACTTTCCTGACTCACTCCTCTGCTTTCAACTTTATTTCCCTGATGTTTTTTTCTTCTCATGGAAACCAGAGTGATACTTCTAACATGGAATTCACACCATGTCACTGCTGAATCTTCAGTGCCTAGAATACTTTCTGGCACATAGTTGACACTCAACAAATATTTGTTGAATGAATGAAAAAGAAATGTTCTTTGGGAAAAGGGGCTAATATAATAGTTAGCTCCAACATATATGTATATTTTAGTTCCTTTAGTAGTCCAGTCTCATTACCAACCTCCTTGCTGAATTTTTTGGACATTATTCACCTTCTATCATCTTCCTTACCAATCGATAGATTAGTGTCCCATATGTCATAGTGAGAGTAAACTTGTTGGTTTACCACAATCTACAGCTTGGGTGTTGATGTCTTTCCTCTTGTTCTCTACTATCCACTAAGGTTATTCACTGACAAGAACCAATTCATTAAAATAAGAAGCTTATATTCTCCTGATACTTCAAATTACTTTTCAGGAAACAACATATTTATGCTACAACTCAAGGTATCAGGCAGGTAGAGGTTATAATGTAAATCTAAATGCACTAGGTGGGATCACAGAAGGTTGGTTGAAGGGACTTACAGACCAGTGACAGAGCTTGTGTTGTTCTTCAAATCATACAATGTACTTAATGCACCAATGTGGAGCAGCCTTAACCTTGACATTCATTATACAGAAATGTAGATATTGCAGGAGATTAGCATTCAGATTGAGTTTGGTAGTATGTCATTTTTCTAAAGTGCATTTACTATAAAGTATGAAAAACCAAGGTTTTTTTTTTTTTTTTCCTGGTAAAACTAAATTTCTGTAATCAATCCACTGACTAGTTAATTAACAAGAACAGAATTAAGCTCCCAGGCCATGAAGCATTTAATTTGCCTTGGAATCCTAATCTAGCTAAATGCCAAGTCCCGGGGGAAAGACACTATCTTACCGCATTTTACCTTTGGTAAACTGGAATTTGAAAGAATAAGAGAAGCCCAGAAAGAATAAGTAGGTTTTGGCCCAAGCATACCTTTGGCAAGGTTGAGCCATATGCTTACATTTAACAATCTCAATTAATCACTAAGAAAAAGAAAGATTTAGGAAATAGCAATTTATATATTTGAAAGTCCTCTTCTATATAATGTAAGGCAAAACCAAATTAGTAAAAACACTGATGCAGGTTTGTCTCAGTATTTTCCTGTGACCTTGTTGTAATGAATGAGAAAAAATAATAGAAAGCTGTTACCTTTTCACCAAATCTATTTTAAGATCATAAACTACTTCACTATATAAGAGAAAAGCAAAGCACTTTTTATTGCAAAAGTATGGTGCCAAGATTTTATGGCTCCAGGGTCATCATCCTGAAGAAAATTCAGTCACAAAAAGAGCAGACAATTTACAGTCTATAATTAGCACTCCTCCCTTTACTTTTGGCTTTGTCTGATGCCAGGTGGCCCGTGGTTAACCATGCCAGGTCTCATACTCGGAGAGGAGAAGAGTCAAGGCTAGTGTTCTGTGCGGTACCAACAGTAGCTTCCACTAAATTTCATTTGGGATGCCAACTTTAAATGTTGCTGAACTTTATGCCAATTCAGTGACATTTAAAAGGCTTGCTTTGTTTTAATACCTCTCATTTTCTTTGAGTCACAGTAGAGAGTGACATATTTGCTTACCAAGTGAAGGTGAATGGCAGTTCATGCCAATTAGAAATTTATTTAGGGAATTTGAAGTCTTTCAAAATCTACCATTCCTTGCCTAAAAAGATCCATTTCAATCCAGTGGCAGAAATCATGAATACAATCAATTATTGAAAAGAAAAGGAGAATGATGCTTAAAATGTATAGAGAAATACTAAAATAAGGGGAATCTGTGCTAAGGTAAAGCATTGCTCCCAAGGCCCAGACCCAGCTCTGAACAGGGTTATTATTAGTGAGCATAGTTTTAAGGCCCAACACTCCTTACTCACAATCTGGCAGAGACGAACAATGACCAGGACAAGAGAAACAGGGAAGAAGATAGTGGATTGGAATTAGTAAAGGCAACAGGTAGATGAATATTAAACCACATACTTGTTTGTGCAGAAAGTAAAGCTCAAATAAAAACTATGGAAATGAAGCACTATTTTGCCATGAACAGAAACTGAATGTTGAATTTATCCTTACCAAATGTAAGATAGCAAAAGGACAGCTCAAGAACAGACTGAAACATAATTTGATTTTAAAAAGTGAACACAGGTCTCTTTCTTTGAGCTCAGATCCTACCCATGCCAAGGAAAATGATCTCCCCTATTTCAAGCCTCATACAGAAAGGGACCAGAAGATTGTATTTATAGGTTAGCTTTGATTCTGTGAAAGAAAGCTTCCTTTAAGTAAAGAATAAACAAATGGTCCATCAAAGAGAATCTTGTTTGCTTCCCTGAAGATTCCAAGTACAAAAAGGATGGGATATTTTTGTGTCCCTGAGGGAATCAGAACAGCTTTATTGGTGTTTGCACGTGGGTCTTTGAAGTAGGCAACAATCATATGATATTCTTTCCATCTTTCGCATGGGAAAGCTCTGGCTGTAAGAGTTAATGGGCCTCTGAACTTCAACAATAGTCTAATGTTTATGCCACTACAAGGACCTACTGATATAAAAAGTTCTAGATTAGAATCTTAAACTCAAAGATTTTGCTGCCTTGGCATGTGGTACTTCAAATACTATTTAAAGATGCAGATGATGAAAGCGTTTGGGTCTTTTGTTGGACATATGTCTTGAAAGGCTGAAATTGGAATTAATTTCAAATTTGAAAGATGACTTAATTTTATCTGGGCTTTCCCCCAAACAACTTCTAGCATGAGTGTTATAAATGTGCACAGAGTCTTCAGCATGAATAAAAGATTATCATCTTTTGGCCCATGGGAAAAGTAAGAGTTTTGAGTATATTTATGTATATTCTAGATGCCTAAGGTTATATGCTAAAGAAAGAATACATTAAGATGTAGTAAGGTGTCTTTAAGGACATTAGGTTGGTGCCGAAGAAGGTGGAGCTATACTGTATCCACAAATTGCTGAAAGTCTGAGCCAATTCTTGCTTTGAATACTTTCCTAGTTAGTGATTTTGGTGATACTGACACTACATAGATGGAAACTTTATTTCCCCTCCTCTGAACTGCAAATCCACCTTTTACCACTGCTAAGTATGTTGTTTTAGACAACTTAAGGTGTCTTGGCTTCCTTATTCCTGAACAGAGATGAGACCAGTTATCCTAGGGTGTTGTTTGAAGATTAAATGAGAAAATATGTGTGTAGCAGGATATGAAGCTAAGACTTGCATAGGATTTTATGTGCGTAGGCAACACTACTTCATCACCTCACTTCACCTCAGTTAGATGTTTGCATTCTATGTAGTCTAATTTACTGGTCTGAAAATGTCCAAGGCTTGGTTATATCCTATCCTTTGCATAGGACCCCTCAGGCTGCTGAGAAAGAGTTTAAAACTTGCCTGTTAGCTACAATTTAGTTGGGCATATGTAGACTCAAATGATTTACATGAGGGAAGGGAGATAAAAGTCTTGTGATGAAGTAGCAGACCATCATAACAGGGTCTTTTAGCAAAAGTCCCCATGAATGAGGCTGACATCTTAGGGTTTAGGTCAGATGCCCTGCATGTGTACTGAGCAAGCTCCACCTTGGTTCCAGGGAGAGATGTAGGGCAGGCACCAGGAATATGTGGATATTTGGTGTGGAACAAGGGTGCAGTGGATTCACTAGTAAGCAAGTATCAACTTATGGCTGCAGATGTGGCTGCAGGCAATGGTGCACAGACTGACAAAGGCAGCAGTGAGTGCAGAGCCATAAGCATCACTTGACTTGCCTACCCTCCTTAGAGACTCCAAGAGTGGTATAAAACTGGGGAGAGGTGGCTGGGATGTATCATTAAGAGGTTGCAAGGGAAAACTATTTAAAATGACTGGGCTTAGCATTCCACGGTGGCTCTCATTCGGACTACTCGTGGAAGAGTCACTGCGAGGTCCTGGTGATAATTGTGGAAAGACCACTTGGAAAAATCTCTAGAGTTCTTTTAGCATCATGGTTTGGCATTTCCTTAAATGTGGCCCTGTTTGTTTCACTAACCACTGAAGCCTGAGACATGCAGTTTAGAGTCATATAAAAAACACAGCAGGGAGACTGGCATATAATAAGCAGTTAAGAAACAGAGGTTGCTATTATTATTGTTGTTGTTGTCACTTCTTTAATGCTAGCACTGTCCATTATCTACTATTTCTGTCAACAGAACTCAATTAAAATGTGACAAATAAAAGCTTAAAAAATATGTTACAGATCACTCCTAAGACCTGTATATCTCTTCTGTAGGAATCCGAAATGCTAAAGTTACTTCACAGAAAGTATTCTATGGAAAATGAGTTCAGAATCAATGAAAAATGCAGACATGAGTACATCCAATACTTACCATTCTAGTTCATGCTCGTTCCCTCTGTGGCATCTGTCAGCATTTCTTTAATGCAACCATTACTTTTCTATTATTACTGCCAATGACATCCCATTTCTATGATCATCACCGCTGTGATGCTGGTCCTGCCTCTGTACCGGGTGTGGGAAGGTTTGCTGAGCTGTGGCGGCCCTGTAGAATGAGGAGTGGTCCCTTTCCTCATTTATAAAGTCTCACTTGCAGAATTTGTGCTTCCTGTCTGCTCTGAGTGATTAGAGGTTCTGGTTCTCAGGGCACTGAGGGTGATACTTCTAACCAGGGGGCATAATAAAGGGTCCCCTAAAACCCAAGCTATGGCTATGGCTTGGGTTTTAGGGGGACCCTAAACCCCGCTCTTACCAGAAAGTATCAAGCAAATAAATTGGATACTCCAATGGCAGATAATGGGAGTCACTATGATGTCCCTTGATACTTCTAGGCCTGGTGAAAACAGCAAATGGGCTACTCCACCACCACAGCCCTGACAAGGAGTTTATATGTAGGAGTTCAGACACTTTAATTGTGAAGCAGGTTGGAATTACCCCACGGGGGCAGCAGATCTAGACTAGAAGTGCTGTCTGAGTCTGATCATAACCTAGAACAGGTGGAGAGAGGTAATCAGTATAAATTACAGCCTCAACAAATATATCAGTGCAACAGGGATTGTAGTACATACAACCAATCTTCCTATTGTCTTTTTTTTTTTCCAAAATAAATTGTGACAGCTATCTTTTTTAAATGTCTGTGGTAGGACCGAGGTTTGAGTACATTTAGTTTGGATCATGAGTGTTTTAAGTGCTAGGTGGGAGCAGAAGATGTCAGTTGACATTTATGTTTCCCTGGCACTAGCTCTATACACATTGATGGCTGCAGACATCTGTCAGCAATCTGCCTGAGTACTTTCACTGGTTGTAGGAATGTGCTTGGCTTGTGTGGGGTATGCTGGAAACGACTGGAAGTTAACATCCCTGGGAGTGGTCCTCAACCAGTGATGGATGGAGTTGGTAGAGAAACTTCATAGTTTTCTCATCTCTCAGGTAGAACAACGCTGAGGGGTGTTCTGTAGAACACCCAGGGGACCCTCAAAGAGTGATCTTCAATTCTCACAATAGCAAACTCTTCAGTAATGTACCTTCTCTTGGCTTTGTTCCTTTCCCTGTCTTGCTTTCTCACTCCCCTTTGGTGCTTCTGGGAATCATTTCCCCAGGAAATTATTTTCATACAGTTCTTTACTTCAGGGAACTCAACCCAAGACAAGTAACAAAGCAAGTCAGAGTTCTGACCCTCCTACCACTTACAGTCTAGTAGAAGAGAAGGATATTAGTCAGATAATTACATCATAATTATAAAATTACAATTGTGACAGGACGGCACATTAAAACACTGAGTGTGTGTGTGCGTATGTGTACACTAGACTTAGGAAGGGTCTTCCCTGAGGAAGGGATCTTTGAGCTGATAGGTACCTGCTACAATTTCCTCATATATGAAATAACTATATATTTTAATAGTGATTAGAATAGCCTCTGATGTATGCTAAGCACAATACAAGTGTTAGGTATTATTAACATTATTATGATCTTCTCATATATCATCTGTGAAAATTGATGAATTTTAAGATGGATTGTTGTCCAGGGGCTTTCATTACGTTTTGGCATATACAGCATATAGATGTTGCTTTTCTGTCTTCTTCTTTTTTCTTAGAAAGGGAAGAGAGAGGGTGGGGCAGAGGGAGAAAGAGAGAGGGAATCTTTTCCCCAGGAAATTATTTTCATACAGTTCTTTACTTCAGGGAACTCAACCCAAGACAAGTGACAAAGCAAGTCAAAAAAAGATTCCCTTTTTTTTTTGGAGTTCAATTTGCTAACATATAGCATAACACCCAATGCTCATCCCACCAAGTATCTAATCTGTTCCTGTCACCCAGTCACCCCAAACACCTACCCACCTCCCTTTCCACTAGCCCTTGTTCGTTTCCCAGAGTTAGGTGTTGGTGAGAGGGAATCTTTTTTTTTTTTTTAATAAATAAATCTTTTTTTTTAATGTTTATTTATTTATGATAGTCAGAGAGAGAGAGAGAGAGAGAGAGAGAGAGAGAAAGGCAGAGACACAGGCAGAGGGAGAAGCAGGCTCCATGCACCGGGAGCCCGACGTGGGATTCGATCCCGGGCCTCCAGGATCGCGCCCCGGACCAAAGGCAGGCACTAAACCACTGCGCCACCCAGGGATCCCGAGAGAGGGAATCTTAAGCAGACTCCACACTCACCATCAAGGTGACTCAGGGCTCGATCTCATGACCTTGAGATCATGACCTAAACCAAAATGAAGAGTTGGACACTCAACCGATTGAGCCACCCGGCACCCCCCTGGTATATACAGCTGTTGCTTTAACAGCCAGTGCAGGGGAAGGCAGTATGGTAGGGGGTCTGGAATCAAATACAGGCATCAGTGCTCGCCTCTGAGTAACCTTGAGCAAGTTACTTCACTTCCATTTTATCTTCTCTATAATAGTACCTACTTCATGGGGTGATTTTAGAAGAAATCAACTACTATCCATCAAAGACAGGTAGGTGGTGGCATATAGTATGCTTTGTATCAGCTGGAACTACCATGATAAGCACTTCTAGCCATCATTCTCATCAGCTGCTGCTTCTTCCATTGTGATCCTATTTATTATAATATTTTGATAAGCATCTAAGATAATACTTTGGAATAACTTTTACCTTTGGAAGAGCCCTTAACATAGAAAGCCCTGCGGAAATGTAGTCACCTTCACTACTCTGCCGCAAATTTTATATTTTCTACGACCTTAATGTCTTTAGATTAGGGACATTGCAGTGCTACTGCTGCATTATTATTGCAATAAGGACCTCATCAAAATGACTTATTTTGGAAGGCAGCTATGCTAACCACTATACCACCAACGCTCCAAAATGACTTATTTTGTATCTCTGTGAGTGACATAATCATTCTGAAGCGAATTGTCACATTGCTAAGAACATCTCAGGTATTTTATCCTTTTCTCTATGGCTTCAGTGATTTTATCATAATTATTATAGCAAAATACCACATATTTAGCTCATGAGCATAAAACTCTGTATTCTCATACAATTATCTTTCAAGGACAGATTCTAATGTTTCAGATAGAAGAAACTTTTTTTTTTTTTTACTTGCAGCAACCTATGTTTAAAAAAATTATGAGTACTCTTATAAAAAATTTTTATTGGAACACATTAAATTTTTGGCAAGCATTGTTTATTTATTGCAAGTATCTTTTTTTCCTTTAAACTCTGGCATAATATTGATATATTGGGAAACAATTCCCCTTTTAGATCAGTTCTTACTTTTTTATGCCTTTAGTGCATTTCTTTGTGTATATACGCTTACTTCCTACATCGGCTTTTGAAGTTTCTTTAACTACAATCAGATTAAAGTTTTTCACTTTTAGGTAAGGGATATATGAAACTGAAGATTGTTTCCTAATTGAGCTCTGCTCTATTAAACAACTTGGTATATATAGTGGTTATACTATTATAAAATTTAGGTTATAAAAGATACATTACTAATATACCCTAACATGTTTCCTTTCATGTTGCAAAATATTCCTAATATATTTTGCTTAAGAAATTTTCTTATGTTGTTTGCCCCAACTTTTCAGCTTCAAAAGGAGATTTCTAAAATACATTGATTTTGCTTTTGACATTTTGATAGTTTCTGCAACCCCTTTTGGTTCTAATATCTGTCTATGACACTTAACTGAAAATACTTTGAAGAAAGCATTGCTGAGTTTTTGTACTAACAGATGTGTATCTTGTTTGCTTTAATTTTCTTACACCGTATCTGATATGTTACTCCAAATCTTAAATGGTTCAATTCTTATAAAATGTGTGGTAACAATTCCTAGAAACATCTAATGCTTCTTTGGCATTATACTGTATCTCGAGTGGGGAGGAGGTATGGTACTCATTCTCTCTGTGGGAACTGTCGTAGAGTGTATCCTGAAGCATTGAGAGGTACAGAAACTGTCTCTTTTACTGTAAGGTTTCTGTGGTCTGTCCATATGGTATACATGACCGGATGTTAAAAGTAGAAAAATCCATGTGTCCTTTAAGTAACCTTTAAGCTTCAATATATGTAAATTCATTGGGTAGTCATTTCAGTATTAATTTTTGTGAAAAGACATTTTCAAAGATGAAATGTTAAATTCTATTTCAGATCAGCCTTGACGAATGAACATTTGCCATCGGTTCTGATGATAGAGAACACTACCTTGAATCCCAATGAAGGAAACATTATTCTCTAAAAATAATTACTTTCTTTTCATTAGTATACCTGTATTGTAAGAAAGCTGTGTTCAATTATCATTATAGTTTGAATACTGTCAGTAAAAATTTTATGAAAATTTGTCTTTTCTCTTGCTATGAGTGCTTACATAATATCTGTGATTTTACCTCTTGTCCTACAAAACCTAAAACACTTACTATCTGAACTTTTAAAGGAAAAAGCTTTATGACCTCTGCTTTAAGGAAATCATCATGGTTGTAGGAGGGGGAACGGACTTTAGGGAGGTGAGGAGTCAGGTTAAGGAGCAGTCCAGGGGAGAGAGAGGATGATGTTCAAAATTGAACAAGAGAGTCAAAGTGGTCCTCTGCCTAAAAAGAGAGTGCTGAGCCTTTTCCAAGTCTCTTTGGCAAGAGTGGGAGTGGGGTGAGAGTCATAGCCCCCTGATCCAAAAAAGGGGTTTTAAAGCAACAACTAATAAAAATTCGGGCTGATGAATAGACAACACATACTAAATTGTTCTTTTAATCAAGTACTATTGGAAGAGTATGACATATATTAATTTATTCAATCTTCATAATAAAGCTATGTGGTAGGAACTATTTTGTCTTCGTTTTGTAGGTGAGGTGTCTGGGGTACAAAGAAATTTAAAACTTGCCGGATGTCATAGGAACAATGAATAGAGGCACTGGGATTTGAACTCAAACATTCTGGTACAAGTACTTAATCTTTAGTCACTACTACACTCTCTCTTCCATAAACAAGGGAGGCAGCTAGCTCAAGTCCTAGATGGCTCTCTGTGGAGGCATATGTTTGTTGTTCTGGCCCCTGTATCTAGTAGAACAGGGAGAGAGGAGGAGGGAAGAGATGGTAGAGAGCATTTTCAAAATTGGTGTGACAGGGATGGGGGGTGAAGTAGACTCTGTGGAAAGAAGCTGGGCTGTAGTTATCTTCTGAGTATGGCAGAGATATCTGCTGAGGTAGAGATCCAAATGGCAAGAGGTGAAGAGAAGGAACTGGAGGAGGAGGTTAAGCTGGCAACTATCTTTTATATCAGCAAACTGTACTGTGGAGACTACTCTACATTCTCCTGAAGAAGCCACATGTGCCCTCGGTGGAAGGGGGTGGGTAGTACTAGGACATCTACCACATAGAGGACAATGATAACTCACAGAGGTGTTTAGTAACAAGAGTTTTTTTGTTTGTTTGTTTAAGAGAGGGATGAGGGGAGGGGCAAAAAGAGAGGGAGAGAGGATCTTAAGCAGGTTCCACACCCCCAGAGTGGGCTCCATCTCACAACCCTGAGATCATGACCTGAGCCAAAATCAAGAGTCAGATGCTTAGCTGACTGAGCCACTAGATGCCCCAAAAGATAATTTTTAAAAGGAGTCTCCTTTTTTTGAACATGTTTCCTATCCACCTCCAACAGTGAAAGTGATGTAATGGAAGCAAGACTGGGTTGGGAATGGTGGGGGCTGCAAACTGGTGGTGTGGAGGGAGCAGAGACAGAACGAGGGCAAGAGAAGATAAGAAAGATAAGACGAGCCTCCTTCTCACTTTAGTTCCTTCACATTGTTGCTGAACTGCTCAAACTGAGAGAGAGTCCAGATTTCTTTTCTACAATGGTATCACATACTCAGAGAATGAGAATCAATTTTGCCATGGAATAATGCCAATAAATAGTTCTGGTTATACTGCGCTGTTGCAAAAGCATTTCATAAAACAAGTTGGGGCAGGACATGTTTGGTGTAGCATTGACTATATGTCAAGTCGCATAAATTCTCTTTGTAAATAAATTTACCATGATTTTGAAAACTCTGATGAAAATTGGTGGCTCTATTCACTGTATACAATGTCGTTCCCCACCTCTACCTTCAATTTCAACCTGTGATGACCCCAAAGCGATGGAGACAAAGGTCAAGTGAAGTGAAACAGCCTGACCTATGCTAAAGAGCTGTTCACTCTGGAACCTGGGAGAACTGTGTCTGTGTAGGACTTGAAGAATTATTGCCAGTATTGTTATGCCACTGAATTTACTTGCCAAAGCAATAACATCAATAAAACTGGGAAAATTGGAGGTATCCTGTTAATATCCAAAAAAGCCAAACTTTCTCATCCTCAAATTTCATCCATTCAAACAATGTAAAAATATTGTGAATATTACAATCATTCATCTATTCAACAAAATTTTATTGAAATTTTATTATGTACCAGGCTCTATTTTAAACAGTGAAGTTTCAGCAGTGAAATAAAATGAAACAAAATTCCTTTCTTCCAAAGAGCTTGTATTTAGTGTAAATGGGTGTGGGTGGTTGGGGGTAAGGAGACAGAGAAGAGATAGACAATAAACAAAACATGCAAAGAGATTATATAATATGCCAAAAGATGATATGTATTTTGGGAGAAAAATAAAGCAAGGTTGGGAGATGAAGACTATATAAAGAAGTGGTTTGCAATTTTAAGTAAGGTTTTTCCAGGTAATACACGTATATGGCAGGATTACTTTGCACATAGCAAAATATCACACAAAGTCTACTGTTTCCATTGGTTGGGGGAATCACAATACATCATATAACATAATGAAGAATGTAGAATGTATCCTCCTCAAGCATCTCTGCATTCTGGTCCCTAACGTCTTCTAGTGAAGTGGTAAAACGATTTCATTGGAAGTGAATGTCCTTATAGTGCTTGTAAAGGATTTAGGGAAAGGTTTAGAATGGAAGACTAAGGTCAGATACATTTATCTCCATACTGTGTTTCAAAAGCATCCAAATACTAAAGCATTTATCCATCCATCTATTCATCCATCCAACCATTCATTCATCCTTCCCAAATTATTGATTATGTATCTTATCCCAGGTACAGTGAATAAGTACTGGGAACAATTATAGAGGTGTTCATGTTCTAGGGTGAGAAAGGGGCTAATAGGAGTAATTAGGGATTATATTCCTGAGATTTCATTTGATCCTCACTATACTATTTAAGGAAATTGTCTGAAAATTTTATTGGACATCAGAACAACAACAACAACAACAAAAAAACAAACCCTTGAAAAATATATAAAAGTATATACCATCTTATATAGTGTGTGCAGATCTTAACTTTACTGGTAAAAGTAATGAGCCAGTACAGACTTCCACAGAAAATTTCATAGTGTGAGAAATATTGTAAAAATAAAACTTAAATGGAAAATAAGCAGTTGAAATACCCTCTAAATATTATTAATAATAAGAAGCATTCTAATTATTGTTATAATAGAAGTGACTTTTGGGTAGAAATAGTTTTATTTCATTTAGTGGAATTTTCAAGATGTCCCTGACAGCTCCACATTAATATACCATTTTCAAATTTCTGTACTTATAATCATTGTAATCTCCTTAAAAGTAAATATCCTAATTATAGAAATTTTAAATAAATACATCTCATACACATTCAAAAAATTCAGATAAAGTAATAGTTTCACTTGCCATCATTAGTTTAGTTTTCTGTATATCTGTTACACATGTGTGTACATGAAGAATATTTAGTTTGGGTAACTAGTTTGTAAAATAAATGGTACTATACTGTGAGTACTGGTCTATAGCTTGCATTTTTCCCTTATAATCACACCTTGGAGATCCTTTCACATTGTCTAAATATTAATATATCTTATTCTGTTCAGGAACTGCATTGTATGACTTTACATAATCTTTTTTTTTTTGTTGATGGGGATTTAGACTGCAATTTTCAAAGTCACAGACAATGCTACAAAGGATGTCGTATATGCCTTCATCCTCACACAGATAGGTATTTCTTTAGGGAAGGTATTAAACGGTACAACTGCTAGGTGGTAGGGTGGTTATATTTCAACTTCCAGTGGTACTTATGAATTATTCTCTAAAAGGACTGTGCCAATTCATACTCCTACCAATAGTGTGTGATAATATCAAATACCCCACAAATATAACATACCATAAAGTGACTTTCTAATTTCTGTAACTTTTAAATTGACTTGTATGAGCTCTGTATCTGCTGTGGGAAATAATCTTTGTCCCATTATAAAGACTGAAAAATATGCTTTTCTCATCTGTAGTTTATCTATTCTGCATATTAATCCCTTCTCTGTTATATAGGTTGAGAATACATTTCCCCAGTCTGCAGCTTTGTTTCCTAATTTTCACATTTTTTTAGAGTTGTGCAATCATTAATATTTATAAATAATATAAAATGTACAAATAATATAAAAAGTTTATGATATGTTAAGTGAAAAGGAATGCAAAAATGTTTACTTTTAAAAAACTGTTTTAATTCATTCTTTATTTTATTTTACTTTTAAGCTTTAATTTTAATCACTCTATGCTCATCATAACAAGTGTACTCCTTAATTCCCATCATCTATTTCACTATCCCCCCCACCCCTCTGGTAACCATCAGTTTGTTCTCTATGGTTAAGAGTCTATTTCTTGGCTTCTCTCTCTCTCTATATATATATTCTCTTTTTTCCCCTTGTTTGTTTGTTTTGTTTGTTAAATTCCACATTTGAGTGAAGTCATATGGCATTTGTCTCTCTCTGACTGACTTATTTAAAGTTTTAAATTCTGGTGTAGTTAAAATTATGAGATTTTTCTTTATGACTTTTGTGTTTTATATGTTGTTGTTAAAAGCATCTTCTGTCTCAAAGTTATAAATATGGATTCCTATTTTTCTTAAAATGTGTTTGAGGCTTTGACTTTTACCTTTACATTTTTAATCCAAGTGGGTTTATTTTTTTGCAAATGGTATAAAATATTTGACTTAATTTTTCTTGCTCGATTTACTAAGAAAAATTCAGTATATGACTATCCTCTCCTCAGAGTTATTTTATTGCCATTATTGATTATTGCACAATTATCCATACATGGGTCTATTTCTGAACTCTATTCTATTACAAACCATTTGTCTCTTCCTGAATCAATACCATAATGTTTTAATTTCTATTTCCTTTTGATTTTACAGTGCCTGCCACTTGCATGTTAATATTAGCAAACTAAATGCCATGTTTCCCAGAAAGGATCCTGGCATAGAGTAGGAGTTAAATTGACATTTATTGAATTTTTTTCTTTAAATTCTAAGTTGCTTTTGGCAGACTAAAAAAAAATGTATTTGATGATAAGAGAAATTGGCTTCTTTATTCTCGTTTCCTGAATCCCATCTTAAAAACTTTGGATTAAAGTAAACCTATTTTATGATTCTCCAAGGGTAGATGCTAGCAGGTCATGACTTCTGCATTTATAAATGTGTTTGCAGAAGGGTATAGTGGTCTGGAACCTCCAATAGCCCTTTTGGTTAAGGGTTTAAAGAAACTCCAGTTCTTCCTTTTGATTGTTGTCACATACTTCTAAACAAAACATGATTTAGACATGTTCAGTAACTGAGAAAAATGTGTTCCACAAGCATTGCTTTCAAATGTTTTATTGATTATTTAAAAAATTTAAGTAAATATCAATGAAACAGCAGAATACATAGCATGAAGTAATCGAAATTAAAATAGCTTTAAGTTTTTACTTTTACTAAAAAGACTGATTATATTAATAATATAATGTCCTGAATGAAAAGATGAAAATATGTCCTGAATGTGGTAGAAAAGAAAATAAACCTATGGAGAAATAGGGGCTGAATCAAAATAACCCTAGAGACTGCTACCCTGTTAGGCAATTAAGTCATTTCTCATTTTTGGGAAAGAAACAATTTTATTTTTATTTTTTATTAACTGTAATCTCTCTACAAAGCTATTTGGATTTAGGTCAGGATGAAGAGCAATATACTTTTAAGAGTTGCTAAAAAGCACATTAGAGTAACTTACTGCTTAAGTGAACTAATTAATGCATAATATTTCCCCTCTTGCATTCTTTCTTATAAACTTTTCCGCTTATTAGTCATCATAGAACTGTTTTGTCTTTGCGTTCCATATCCTTTCTGAATGATTGTAATAAAGAGATAAATTTGGTATGTGTAATATTGTTACCCTGAGAAACCATGGCAACGAGTAAATACATCATTGGTCATTGTAATTCATCAGGCATTGTAGACAGTAGGAGTTACATTATAAGTTGAGAAAGATCAGGGTCCCTGTGGGCTGAGACTTGGGGAAAAGAAAAGCAGGTCTTATTCTTTCTGCTACTAAAGTCTTTTGCTGAAGTCTTCGTTATTGATTCTTAATTATGTTCTAGATCTAACTAGAAGGAACACGTTGTAAGCACTTGGAAATCCAAATGTGAATATGTATGGCATTCTTAGTCTGCTTAGTCTCACTCACTCATATTCTGTAAGATGTCTTCTAGCTCTTTTTTTTTTTTTAATGGGAAGATTTTTCATTGGAATTTATTTCTTAGTAATAAAAATTACTTTTTGATAATCAAGTTGTTTCAGAATATGTTCATACTTTCAATTGATCCTATTTAGTGTTTAGGAGTAGAGTGAAAATTTATTTTATTTGCATATGTTGATGTATGCTACTGCCACTTATTTTAAGTTTTTATTTAAATTCCTGTTAGTTAACATACAGTGTAATATTAGCTTCAGCTATACAATTTAGGTGATCCAATACCTTACATACAACACCCAGTGCTTATCACAAGTAGAATACATTTTCCTCAATTAATTAACCCAGCTCCCTCACTCACCTCCTCTCTGATAACCATCAGTTTGTTGTCTTTAGTTAAGAATCTATTTTCCTCTCTTTTTCCCCCATGATCATTTTGTTTCTTAAATTCCACATATGAATGAAATCATATGGTATTTGTCTTTGTTTGACTGAATGATTTTGTTTAGCATAATATACTCCAGCTCCATCCATGTCATCACAAACGGCAAAATTTTTTTATAGCCGAGTAATATTCCAATATATATATTCAACATATATATATATTCCAATATATATATATACATATATATACACACACACACACTAAGAAAAAAATATATATACCATCAGTTGGTGGAAAATTGGGTTTTTTGCATAATTTGGCTATTGTAGATAATGCTGCAAAAAACGTTGGGGTTATGTTACTACCATTTAAATCATTTTAATCCCATAGTTCTTAGCATTGCTATTAGATATTATTGAAATTTTTAAAAATTCATCAACAGATTTTACTTCAAATATTGATTAAAGGTAGAAAATGAGAAGGATATGCCTTCTTAGTTTTAGTTACAAATATCTTTTCTTATCTGAGTTTTTATATAGATTTGATAAAATTAATGACTCATCAAAGCATTTCTAAAAATTTACACTGGGAAAATATTTTTCGACTTGTCACATTAAACTTATTAAGAAATCAAGCATATTATCCAATAATTGGAATTAAAGTCCAGTACAGGAGGGAATAGTGAATAATCTCTTTCATCTTCTAGCTAATTATTGGCCTGAGAAATCTCTTGATCTTCTTTATCTGGTATCTCAGGCTCATATTAAAACTTCAGTTATAGTCGAAGTAACAACATTTCTGTAAAGAGATGTGTAAAAAAATAGTATAAATACTTTTTATACTTATAAGCCTGTACATTTGCTATTGGGAATTCCTACCCCAGGGACCAATTTATTAGAAATATTACCATCACTATACATGATGCCTTTAACCACTTTATATCTTATAAGCCTGTACATTTGCTATTGGGAATTCCTACCCCAGTGACCAATTTATTAGAAATATTACCATCCCTATACATGATGCCTTTAACCACTTTATATATGGTTCATTTGGAGATAGTTCATATTTGTTGATTGTGCTTAATGTAACCACATTCCCTCATTTCAAATGAACAAATGATTTTGAAATGTAGTTGTTTATAAATTAGTCTAAGTATCTGGAGGAATAAATTCAAAGTATAGTGTAAAGACTGTCCTACATGAACACATTCACTTCAGTATTTGAGTTCAAGTATTTTTGGTATTCACTTACCCACTGGAGAAATCCACATTTTCAAAGAAAAGAAATACTTCTCTATGGGCATTTCAGAGTATAGGATAAAATGTTTTGACTTCAGTAACAAACTTTGGCTGGCTGATTATGCACCAACTGGATAATTGAATGAATAGCCCTGAGGGTAGATTCTTAAATACAAAAAAATGACTTTGGAAAGTCGTCCATAAATACACAACTCTAGATATGAGCTAAGCAGGCTGGCCACTATACTCTTAAGGTAATTGAGTTGTATTAGACTTATTCGTAGAACCCATTCATCAGAAAGAACACAAATCACAGTGCACATCAAGTAGACATCCTTACAGGGTAAGTTATGGGTTTATAATTGTAGTTTACCATCAGTCACTTGTGAAATTTGCTTTGCATCAATTCTGTGAATCCTGGTCACCTTTAAATGAGCTGATTCAGTCAAGTTTCTGAGCTTTCAAAGTGGCAGTCTCTTTCCTGGACTGTGCTGCTCTGTGGTGAGGACTTCCCTGAGTGGTAAACCATCTGTTAACTGAATGCATCCTCTCTAAACCTGAAGTGAGATACTATTTATTTACTCATCTGTTGAGCATCTTTTAGCAAAGGCTGTTCTAACCGTGGAGGATACAGTAATGAACAAAATCAACAAAGTCTTTGTGTTTATGGAACTTATGCGTGATAATATTGTGAAATAATAAAATGTAAAAGTCCTTGAAAATCCTTTAGTTTTGTTCCCTCATTTCAATAATCCGAAGATGAATGCAATTAGTTAATAGTACAGCTGAGACTTAAAGCTCAGGTTTTTCTCACTAGCTGTCAAGGAAAAGAGGAAGATGATAAAAGAACCACAGTGGGGTTTCCATTGACTGCTGAGTAGTTCTGGTAAGGAGAAATGAGGGTCATTGTGGCTTAAATAACAAAATAACAATTTAGTCATAAGAAAAGGAGGGCTCAAAATATAAACTCAACTAATTCAGTTATTGTGACATTAAGAAAATTATTCTATGATTATTTGACTTAAGAAACAATGCCATAAATCATGTGTCCACAAGGCTATAAAACTAACACAATTTCCTCTGTGTTTTCCTTCCAGTCCCTGCCAAAATAGCAAAAAGCATGACTTTGAAGCTCAGGTCCCTATATTTATCTGCTTCTATCTGTGCTTAATACCAGAGTGACTTTGGCTAAGACAACCAACCTGTCTGAGCTTCTGTTCTTTCTCCTTTAAAAAGTGGCAAATATTTACTTCTGGGGAGATTTAGTACTTTTAGAGTGGATTCAAACCTAAGCAACCATCAACCTAATATAGATTGCCATATGCATAAGATGTTATATATAAACCTAATGGTAACCACAAATCAAAACCCAGTAATAGAGATGCAAAAAATAAAGAGAAAGGAATCCAAGTATATCACTAAAGAAAGCTTGCAAATCATGAGAAAAAGGAATAGGGAAGAACTACAAAAACAACTACAAAATAAATAACAAAATGGCAATAAGTACATACCTATCAATAATGACTTTGAATGTAAATGAACCAGATGCTCCAATCAAAAGACATAGGGCAATGGAATGGAAAAGCAGGATTCATCTATATGCTGCCCTCAAGAGACCAAATTCAGACCTAAAGACACATGCAGATTGAAAATGAAAGAATGGAAAAGCATTTATAATGCAAATGGAAGTGAAAAGAAAGCTGGGGCAGCAATACTTGTATTAGAGAAAATATACTTTAAAACAAGAGATGAAGAAGGATACTAAATAATCATGAAGGGGACAATTCAACATGTAAATATTTATGCAGCCAACTTGAATTCATCCAAATACATAAAGCAGCTAATAACAAACATAAAGGAAGTAACCAAATTAATGCAAAAGTAGGAAATTTTAATACTCCACTTGTATCAATAAATAGATCATCCAAACAGAAAATCAACAAGGAAATAGTGGCTTCGAAGGCCACATTGTACCAGATGGATCTAACAGATACATTCAGAACATTCCATCCTAAAACAATAGAATACATATCTTTTTCAAGTGCACATGGAACATTTTCCAGATTAGACTACATTAGGCCACAAAACAAATCTCAACAAACCAAAAAGACAAGTCATACTATGTATCTTTTCTGACTACAACACTAAAAGTATAGAAATCAACCAGAAGAAAAAATCTGGAAAGAACACCAAATACATGGAGGTTAAATAATATGCTATTAAACAATGAATGAGTCAACCAAGAAATCAGAGTAAACAAAAAAATACATGGAGATGAATGCCAATGAAAACAAAATAGTCCAAAAACCTTTGGGATGCAGCAAAAGCTATTCTAAGAGGGAATTTTATAGGAAGTAATACAAGTCTACCTCAAGAAGCAAAAAGATCTCAAGTAACCTTAAGGAGCCAGAAAAAGAATAACTTAAAACCAGTGGAAGGAAGGAAGTAATAAAGATTAGAGCAGAAATAAATGACATAGAAATACTTTTAAAAAGCAATACAATAACAGATCAATGAAACTAGGAGCTGGTTCTTTGAAAGAATCAACAAAATTGACAAATATTTAACCAGACTTATTAAAAAAAAGAGGGAGAACTCAAAATCATAAATGAAAGAGGAGAAATAACAACTGACATTACAGAAATACAAAGGATTATAAAGAATATTATGAAAAACTGTAGCCAACAAGTTGGAAAACTTAGAAGAAATGGGTAAATTCCTAGAAACATATAACTTCCCAAAACTGAAGCAGGAACAAATAGAAAATTTGAACAGGCCAATTATCAGCAATGAAACTGAATTTGTAATAAAAAAACTCCAACAAATAAAGTCCAGGATCGGATGGCTTGATGTGTAGAATTCCACCAAATATTTAAAGAGAGTTACCACCTATTCATCTCAAACTATCCCCCCCCAAAAATAGAAGACAAAGGAAAGCTTCCAAATTAATTCTATGGGGCCAGCATTACTCTGATACCAAAACCAGATAAAAATATGACGTAAAAAGAGAACTACAACACAGTATCTCTGATGAACATAGTTACAAAAATTCTCAACAAAATATTAGCAAGACAAATCCACAATGCATTAAAAATCATAAATGAAAGAGGAGTAATAACAACTGACACTGCAGAATACAAAGGATTATAAGTATAGCCAAAGCCATCTTGAAAAAGAACAAAACTGGAGGTATCATAATTCCGGATTTCAAGATATACTACACAGCTGTAGTAATCAAAACAGTATAGTACTGATACAAAATAGACACATAGATCAATAGAACAGAATAAAGACTCCAGAAATAAAGCCATAATTATTTGGTCAATTAATTTATGACAAAGCAGGAAAGAGCATCCAGTGGGAAAAAGACAATCTCTTCAACAAATGGTGTTGGGAAAACTGGACAACTACATGCAAAAGGATGAAACTGTACTACTTTCTTACACCATACACAAAAATAAACTCAAAATGGAATATGTGAGACCTGAAACCATAAAAACCCCAGAAGAGAACATAGGCAGTAATTTCTCTGACATTAGCTGTAGCAATATTTTTCTAAAGATGTCTCCTGAGCAAGGGAAACAAAAAAAAAAATAAACTATTGGGACTACCTCAAAATAAAAAGGTGCTGCACAGTGAAGGAAATAATCAACAAAACAAGAAGACAACCTAACGATTGGGAGAAGATATTTGCAAATGATATATCTGATAAGGGGTTAGTATCCAAAATATATAAAGAGTTTATACAACTCAACACAAAAAAGCCAAATAATTCAATTAAGAAATGAGCAGAAGACATGAACAGACATTTCTCCAAAAAAGATACACAGATGGCCAACAGACACATGAAAAGATGCTCAATATCACTAATCTTCAGGGAAATGCAAATCAAAACCACAATGAGATATCACCGCACACCTGTCAGGATGTCTAAAATCAAAAACACTAGAAATAATAAAGGTTGGAAAAAATATGGAGAAAAAGCAACCTTCATGCACTGTTGGTGGGAATGCAAAGTGGTGCAGCCACTGTGGAAGATAGTATGGAGGTTCCTCAAAAAATTAAAAATAAAATACTGTATAATCCAGTAATTCTACTACTGGATATTTATCCAGAGAATATGAAAATACGAATTCAATAAGATGTATGAACCCCTGTATTTATTACAGCATTATTTACAATAGCCAAACAATGGAAGCAGCCCAAGTGACCTTTGACAGATGAGTGGATAAAGGACATGTGGTATATATATATATACATGAAATACTACTCGGCCTTAAAAAGAGTGAAATCTTGCCACTTACAATGACTAGGAGGATCTAGAGGGTATAATGCTAAATTAAATGAATCAGTCAGATAAAGACAAATACCGTATGATTTTACTTATATGTGGAATTTAAGAAACACAACAAAGAAAAAAAGAGACAAACAGAAAACCAGATTTTTATTGAGAACAAATTGCTGGTTACCAGAGGAGAGATGGATGGGAAGGTGGGTAAAATAGGTGAAGGGGATTAAGAATGCACTTATCATGATGAGTACTGAGTAATGTATAGAAATCTTGAATCACTATATTATACACCTGAAAATAATGTAACACTGTATGTTAATTATACAGGAATTTAAAAAAGGGAAAAATTTGATGGACAAAAGTGGTGAATGAAATACATCTGTGCATAAAAACACACTGTAAACTAGGAAGTGTAATTAAACTAATTAAGCAAATATTAGGCATTCATTATGTTTAAGTATTTATAAAGTCCATGCAGAAGTTCCCTTAGTTCAAAGCATCCTCTGATCTATATACTAGCATTTTGCTTGCTTCTTAATAGACTCCTACCAAAGGCTTCTCTGTAATTTTTTTATAACTTGGCAACACCTGGTTACCATTACAGGGTCAGAGAAGTTTGTCTCCATTCCCTCTCAAGCTCTTTGCCAGGTAATTTTTCCATTTAAGATCCTATAAGATGAACATAGAACTCAGGACAGAGGATTTTCTGTTAAAATTCTTATAAGAATGTCTTGAGAAATGTGAAGCTCTTTTTAAAAGTGCTTAGGATATGGAAAGATAGATGATTATCCTTTAAATTCCCTCGTTTGTGCAGATGAGAATTTCTCAAGCAGCTATATTTAATAAGTGCACAGTAATTTAAGATTGTCTCAACTCTCCAACCTGAGGAGGGTTGGAAACAGATTCACTTTATTTTGTTTGTTTGTGAACCTCTTACCTGGTAGGATTTTCATATTTTCTTTGGATTGTAATTTGTACTATTTTAGATTCTCCTGTGGTTTTCACACATTATTGTTATTACTGGAACATTCTGATGCAAGCAGTTTCTAACTTTTCCTTATATATAATTTATCTCAGTGCTCTCAGAGGCTTACACAATATGCAGACTCAGATTAAGCAGTAGCTCAAAATTAAGTAAAATCAGATACAATTTTAGAGTTTGCATTTAAGTTCTGCTTCTTTCATACATTCTAAGAATAGTTTATTCAAAAGCTCTTCTAGAACATGAATGTTTACTAATCTCAAGTATGTGATAGTCATACTTAAAAAACAATGAAAATTATTGGTTCACATCTCTCCACTCCCTTCTCTGTTATTCTGATCCTTCAAACCTGTGTATATTGGACTTCAGAATGCTTTGAAGGAAATGCGAGTTTTGAAAAGTCAGCTTCTTGGGCCAGGGCTCATGTCTTTGTATTAAATGTATGCTTAATACATAGCAGCTGCTCAGTAAATTCTTGATGATTTTAAGTAAATTACAAAAAATGGGAAAATACTTTTGCAATTGGGGGCGAGAGGGCATACCAAAGATAAAACTAATATACAGGTCTGAAAGTAAATATTAAAAAGCAGAGAGGTATGAGTCACGTGAAGAGGTTCAAAATAGAATTTAGAATAAGTCAGAGTTCAGATTATTTAATCAATGTTGTATTCCATAGGAAATTGGGATCTGAAATATATGCTCAGAAAAGCTGGTTGGGTCCACATGTTGACAAAAGCAGAATCCAAGGTTCCCAAGCAGAGCCAGAAGACCTCTCTTTTAGAGAAGGCTGGGAACATCTTGAGGAAAAGGAGTGGTCTCGGGCCCTACCTACAAAGACAGTGGGTAATTGAGAAGGTGGTATTGTATTAGAAATAAATAATTTAGAGCAGAAAGAAACATGATGGCCAGTTGTATGTGTCAGAGTGAAGGGTGGAGACTGATGATGTAGCCTCTCTTCTGTATTTACTACTTGGACATCTAAAAGGTCAAAGGCATATGAATTGTAAGATGGATTCTGGTGGTTAAGGTAGGAAAGCTGTTCTGAGGGGACCACTACCAGAGGAAGGCAGAGAGAACTAAGACTATGATTGGAATACAAATTATGGAACCAAAATTTGGACAGAGGACGGATACAAATAGGATAAGGCGTATAAAGGCTATTCAAGAAAGAAATCCCAAACTTTCCAAGACTTCTCAGCCTTATTGGAGGCAAATAGCTTAACATTAGATAAAACCTCACAGGACATATGTTTTTAAAGAGAATTCCCATAGTAAATCATATACTTTTGGACCAGTGAGAATACTGTTGTTTCCATTGAGAATGTAATATTTCCATACCCTGAAACACTCAGAGATAGATGGTAGGACTATGTACAGAGAAGAGTACATCTGCCTGTCAAAGAAGGACTAGCAATTCACAGTTACAGAAAGGCCCTTCTTACTGGTACACGTACCGACCAAGGCACAAGGCAGAGCCAGCCAAAAAGTGAATTGGACAGAAAGCAAATGGAAGCCTTTTGATTTACCTAGAAGTCAACAACAATGCAAGTATGGCATCAGAGATAAACTTTACGTAACTAGAGCACTAGGGAAATAATCTAATTTACAGTAGTGACATGTCTTACAATTTCTAGTTTCTAGAACTACTCATTTCCTCATGGATATTAAGGTCTGCTTTTTAGCATCAACCATAGCTTATCCTTTCAGTCATTGTTTTTCTGATCCTTTATTCAAATGAAATACCATTTGTGTGGAAATAAATAGAATAAGTTCTGCTGCAGTGATCTACCACCTGTCTGAACAGATCAAGAAATGAATAGCATTACTAATGTTTGATTCTTGCTACTATGCTTTCTTTCCCATACTTATAACAACTACATATTTTAAAAGCCTTGTTTGTTGTCGGCATCCCAAGTAGTATTGTTTGAAGAAATGGAAGGGTTTCTTTGGCACCAGAAATATATATTTAAGCATAAACTACTGAACATCAGAAATAATATCTTATTCATGTAACCGAATCTCATTTTTGTTATAATGGAACATATTTTAATTAGTATAAGGTACAATTACTTCACTTATTAGGCATCTGATAAGGTCAACTTATGCTTTTAAATACAAAGGAGATGAAATGTCTAACAGCCATTAAATGTCTGACATGTATTTCATTACACAATCTCCCCTGCAATGAATGCAAAATTCATCCATCAATGGAACATTGCACTGTCTGCAATAAAATGGAGTTACTTTCTTGCATTTTCTTTATGTGATTACAATCATTCTCTGAAGAAACCTCAAAAGAAGTGATTCATGTGAATCTGAACTGTTAGGAGTAATTTATATTTGTCTATGCTAACACACTGTCAGGAATACATAACTTAACATTTGCTATATTAAAAGGGAGCAGGCAATACAACTTATTGATCTGTATCATGAAACTACCCAGAAAGTATAATGCTAATGATCGTTAACAATCAAATTCCAGAAGAAAAGGAAAACTTGACAAGTATTCAGATGATATTAGTATTTCATTTCAAATATTCTTTTCTGGGAAAAGACATTTTTGAATATAATCATTTTTTATCTTTCTGTGCCTTTACATGTGAGACCTACAGGTGGCCTGATTCTGATTAAAATGAAAAAGATCCCTTCCTCTGTTGAATGCACAATTATCTTATATGTAAAAAGCATTTAGGAATGAGACCAAATGTGGTGTATAAGATTCTAATATTTTCAAAGCAGAGTAAAACTTCATAGGTCTCAATCAACTGCAGGCTTTCTTTGCTGACCAAAAGTAACTAGGGTGGTAAGGATTGATTGATTGATTGATTGATCCGACAACACTGAATTTACTGGGTGGGTCTGGTGACCCAGAGATGAATAAGGTGGATCCACAGAATTTAAGGAGCTCATAGTTCAATGGAGATTATATCATGTGAAAATTTATAATACATCCTAAGTTTAGGAAAAAGTCAAAATTAATAATTTTTATTTAAAGTGTGTTACTTTTGCCATCAAGGAAATAGAAGTCAAAACCACAATGAGATACCACCTCACATCAGTGAGAATGGTGAAAATTAACAAGACAGGAAACAACAAATGTTGGAGAGGATGTGGAGAAAGGGGAACCCTCTTGCACTGTTGGTGGGAATGTGAACTGGTGCAGCCACTCTGGAAAACTGTGAGGAGGTTCCTCAAAGAGTTAAAAATAAATCTGCCCTACTACCCAGCAATTTCACTGCTGGGGATTTACCCCAAAGATACAGATGCAGTGAAAGACTGAGACACCTGCACCCCAATGTTTATAGCAGCAATGTCCACAGTAGCCAGACTGTGGAAGGAGCCTCAGTGTCCATCGACAGATGAATGGATAAAGAAGATGTGGTCTATGTATACAATGGAATATTACTCATCCATCAGAAGAGACGAATACCCACCATTTGCTTCAATGTGGATGGAACTGGAGGGTATTATGCTGAGTGAAGTAAGTCAATTGGAGAAGAACAATCATTATATGGTTCCAGTCATATGGGGAATATAAAAAATAGTAAAAGGAATTAAAGGGGAAAGGAGAGAAAAATGAGTGGGAAATATCAGAGAGGGTGACGGAACATGAGAGACTCCTAACTCCGGGAAACAAACTAGGGGTGGTGGAGGGGAAGGTGGGCGTGGGGATGGGGTGACTGGGTGATGGGCACTGAGGGGGGCACTTGACAGGATGAACACTGGGTGTTATGCTATATGTTGGCAAATCGAACTCCAATAAAAAATATACAAAAAATAAATAAGAAAATAAAAAGTGTGTTACTCATTTTGTAGACTTACAGTCCCAACTTTGTCTCTAGATATTAATGTATTAACTGAGGCATATATGAGCAGATTCATATACATTTATTGTATTTCCCAAAGATTCAGTATATATTTAGATAATTTCCTAAAGTATACAAAGCTAGATTTATAAGATACATAGGTAGAAAGTGAAAGCATATATTAACATGCCTTTAAATATACATATAAATGAACTGACAACCCATGAGAGACTCTTAACTCTGGGAAACAAACTGAGGGCTGCTGAAGGGGAGGTGGGTGGGGAATGGGGTATTGGAGTGATAGGCATTAAGGAGGGCATGTGATGTGCTGAGCACTGGGTGTTACATGCAACATAAATTATTGAAAACTACATCTGAAACTAATGATGTAGTATATGTTGGCAAATTGAATTAAAACTAAATAAAATAATGAATAAATATATATAAAAGAACTGAAAAGCCAATGGAGCTTATATGATAGTGCAGTAAGGGGGTGAAATGCTAGATAAATATGCTAGCTATGGTAGAATTAATAACAATATGCAAATAGAAGACTAACTGAAAATATTCCACATACAAATAGCACAAAATTCTAGAATTTTTTTGAGTAGGGAATAAGATGTGAACTTACTGTTGAACATAAAACTGAGCAGAGCAAATGTAGACAACTAGTTCACGTGTTCCTACACAGGAAGACTAAATGTTATATAGATGTACATTGTTCCTGAATTAAATAATAAACTAAATGGAAACAGTAATGGGAATTTTACGGAACCTCGAGCAGATTCTAAAGTTCATACAGAGAAGCAAATAAACAGAATACTAACACACGTTTGAAATAGACTACTGCATATTAAAACATGCTAGTTAGCAGATATAAGTGTGGGAATAAAAAATAAACGAAGGGACCATAATACAAGGTCCGTGTATAAAATATATCCTTGTATATTTGAAATTTAATATATGATAAATAGGGCACTTATAACTATCAGGGAAATGAAAACTACTGATAATCCAATTGACATTTTATAAAAAATAAAATCTTACCTCCCAATAAACGGAAAGTAAATTCCAGATTAATTAATAACAATATATTTTTAAGACTAAGAAAAAAAAGAAATACAGGGGAATGTTTTTATAATCTTGCAGTAGGAAAGGCTTCCTGAGTGAGGCAGAGATTCAGACTCCACAGAAGAAAACTGACATATTTAATTTTTTTTTTGAAAACTAACATATTGGACTACATAAATTAAAATGCCTGTATGGCAAATGAAACCATAATACAAAGAACATTAAAAGATAAAAACATAGATTGGAAGATTATACATGTCATTAGTATATTATCATATTTGTATACATATATAAAAATATTACTATATTTACATATATATATAAAACCAAGGGTAATATTCATAGGTAAGAATTTCTACAAAATTATGTCGAAGAGTGTATAAGATTCTAATGAAGGGAATGCAATCTGGAGAGTTTGTTTGTGGTTAATAAATGTTATTTAAAAGATATCATGAATTTTTCAATGGGGGCTAAAAAGAAAACTACATCCCAACTGTACATTTTTCTTTTTAAATATTTGAGTATTCTATCTCTCGCCATGTGCTTGCCAACATCCATCTAACTAAAATTTCAATTTTAGTCATCTATTTTTACACCTTGACAAGTATATCTGTTTTCCTAAATCTTGATTTATATGTTATTATCCTAGCGATTCTCCTTATTGCAGAAAGGTATTCAAAAATTGAACTTTCATAAGCCTGCTATTATAAAATATCTATTTATAGGTAGGCAACTGGCAGAGTTACCATAGAAACTGAAACAGCAATCAATTCTGAAACCATGAAAGTGTAAGTAAAGATGTGAGTATTATGAATAGAAAGCAATAAAACACGAAATCTTTTGTAATTATTAGGAAAAAATGCAAAGTAGGATATGTTTCAAAAGATGGTAACAGAAGGAAAAACAATTTACAATTATGTTTTATCCACCAGCATAAATTTTCGCAACTGTAATGAAGCTGGGCATGCTCCCATTTTAAGATGCTGTCAAGAAGTTATTTTAAGAAAATTGGATAAATATAAAACTCGTGTATTTTGAGAAGCCTATATCTTAAGGCAAACACCTAGTATTCTCTAACTTACCAATATTAAACCTTCTTCCAATGCAATGTCCAAGTCATTTTGAATTGGCAGGTAGATATCTTGACCCAGACCCACATCTTCTACAACTACCACTGCACACACTTTGCATACTGCCAGGTGACACTGCCAAAGAGGCCAGGAATCATATTATATAACCATCAAAGTGGGAAAGCCCTTTGATAATTAATTGCCTAGTTATTTTCAGCTGGCACATTTAGTGCACTAATGCATTCCTGAACTCATGATTGTGGCTGCTGTAAGATTACAGTAAGAATTACAGCTAATTCTGGTGGGAATGAATTCAGTTCTCTTTTTATCTTTTTAAAAATATATTTTAATTTATAAAAGGTAAAACAAAAGAAAAAACACTCCATTCATAAAGATTTTAACGAATGGACTTTTCTCACCTGTGGGTATCCAGTGCTTTAAAATGAAGGTGTATAAAAGGGATGTCAGAAAGTTAAGATCCTTTAATCATTTAATCCATATCAGTTATTCCCTAAATTTCAAGGCAACTTGTAATTTTTAGCTTCTTATAAACCATTGTGAGGAAATGGATATTTTCCTAAACAACAAAAAGCATTTATCACTTACTAAGGAACACGAGATAATTCATATTTCTATGAATATTCGCTTAATTAAAGGCTTCTCAAAAGTTTACTTACAAAAACCAGGGACTGTGTGATTGTTTTCCCATATGTCCACTAAAGAAAAAAGAAAATGATTAGAGTGCAAGAAGTAGATATTAAATTATACCAGATATCTCCAGTGGTCCAGAGTAGGAGGATTATGATTCAATATAGATTTGTTCGGCTTCAGAAAGCAATACATTTTCATTCCCAAAGGGACATAGCTCAAGTACCACTCTCAGGGAGCTGTAAACCTCACTACCCTGATTCAGAAAGGATTACACAGGGCAACATGGGGATTACATTGTCAATTATTAACCTTAAAAATAATTCTGATGAAATATTAAACTTATTATTTGACTTTGAAAACATTCAAAGGTCTCTCATTCATTTGAATACCCAGAGTACACAGTAAGTGTGAGAACAAATGGACTATTCCAAGCCCTTTTAACTAAATTTAAGGAGAAAAGGAACTGTGGTTGACAATTGCAAGAATATAAAATCCTGATAACGACGATACCTTGGTGGTGACTTTTATGCATCAAATTAAAAACAAAGGGAAGTATTTATTCTGTTTTTATTTGAGCTTTTAATTGAAACGAAATAGATATTTTGTGTGAACAAATGAACAGTCCAGTGAATTTTTACTTTGTGTGAACCTTCTAATATCAATAGCACACACAATTCAAGAACAGAACATTGCCAGCATCCCACAAGCTAGCTTCATGTCCCTTACCTGTCACTCCCCACTCTCTCACAGCTAAACGAGATTTTAGTGCTGCTCTGAATGTGATTGTACATGGTTCTTGCTCAACACATGTAAGGATTTTTGTAGGCTGTATACCAAGGAAGGAAATTGATGAGTCATGGAGTTTGTACACATTCATCTTGAATCATTACTGCCAAATGGTTCTCCAAAGTAGTTTTACCAATTTAAATTCTAACTGTATGTGAGAATTCTGGTTGTGCCGCATCCTTGCAGCATCGGCAGCATTTGGCATTTTCTGTCCTTTTCATTCAGCGATTCTGTTGGGTGTGTAGTGGATTCTCATTGTTTCCAGTGAACACTCTTCAAATATGTAATGAAATTGGATTTCTTCCTATGTTTGTTGGGCACACGGAACTCCTCATTGTGAAGGGCACACTAAAACAGTGATTGTTTCATAAGGGAAAACTGTAATTTCGTTTACATTCTAATGACTCTCATCTTAATAAATACTCCTGGTGATGATTATTCATACTCATATATGGCAACCATTGCAGTAGGCTCTATTACCATCAGGACATGGACAATGTTTTAGTTACCATTGAATTTCTGGTGTCTAGCCCAGGGTCTTGTTTTTGGATCATTGGTTTTGTCATTTTTTAAAAAATATGAACATTTAAAACTATAAATTTCCTTCTAAGTAATGCATCAGCTCTACTTTAGCTACATCCTGCTAGTTTGGGTATGCTGTGATTTAATTATCATTTAATAAGAAATATTTTCTAATTTCATTTGTGATTTCTTCTTTATTCCATCAGTTATTTAGAAATAAGTTGATTAAATTCCAGGTATTTTGAGATTTTCTAGATATCTTGTTGATTTTCTAAGTTAAATACAGTCATTGTATGGAAACATGATTTCATGTCCTTTTATTTATTTTTATTATCTTTATTTTTTTTAAGATTTTATTTATTCATGAGAGACATAGAGAGAGAGAGAGGCAGAGACACAGGCAGAGGGAGAAGCAGGCTCCATTCAATGTAGGGAGCCCAACGTGGGACTCGATCCCCGGTCCCCAGGATCAAGCCCCGGGCTGAAGACGGCGCTAAACCGCTGAGCCACCCCGGCTGCCCTGGCATGAATTTTTCTACAGTTGATCTGGAAATTATTAGCCTACCTGTCATAATTCTGAGATCTCAATGGGCAAAAAGATTGCATTTTCAAAATTCAGTGCATAACTGATAGATTTCTACTGAAATTTGAGGTTTTAATATGGATTCCTGCCCTGTTCTGTGGTGTATGTTTCCAAGGGACAGATCTCTTACCCTCACAAATAAGTCTCTGTGTCACCATTTCAAGGACATATCTTCAATTTTCTGCAGAGCTGGAGAAGGGACAATGAGGAAGAAAATCTGGAGGCTCTTGTGACTCAAACAGCCTCTTGTTTTTAACCTCATCCTTATCTCCTTTTATAGGTAACGGGTACTGCAAATTCAGAATTGTGGGACAAGTGGTAAAGACAAATCAGATAGCTTCTAAATTTCTAACATTTTGTAGCAGAGCTGGTGGTCATATGTGAAGGAGTTAACTGGCAAAATTGTGCAAATTAAGAGTCTACTGGGATCTATGGCAGTGTTACTGCTGAAATTCTAACATTATAGATTCATTCTTCTTTTGAGTATTCATTTGTTAAATTAAAAAAATTTTTTTTCTCATTTCCAAGGGATTTGAATCAACGAATTAATCCTTGGGGATAATAAATTTCCCCTTTGAATGCACATCACCCTGGGATGTATAACACACTGACATTTCCATCAGTCATTTACATTATATTTCAGAATAATTTTATCAGACGTTTCTGGCAAACCTATGAGAAACTTGCCCATTAAGAATGGGAATGTGGACAAAGTAAATATGAAAAAGGAGGTGTTATTCTGCACTGGAAGCCCTGGAAGCTTGCAGGGGGGGGATCCAGTGCTGCTGGGGCCAAAGGGTGATAGACTGAGGTCTTGAGTAAAGGATGAGAAGTGACAGACAGAGTTTTATAACAAATTGGATGGAGAGAAAGGAAATAAGAATTCAAAGATAGTCCTGAGCTTTCTAGAATTTATCAGTTGTTATTATTAATACTTAAATACCTTTTCCAAAGCTAAAAACAGAAGTCTTGGAGTTACATGATAACTATGGATTTTTCTAAAATGGAATATTTCTGCTGGGCCCTTAAAATATACTGCAGAATAACCTTGCTTTCTTATATTGATAACAAGACATTATTTGTAAATTACCATTTTTTTTCTAAGTTGAATTATTTTATATTAATTCATCTTGTAAATTTAGAAAAGTTCTATAAGTTACTCATTAGTTTATTATTTTCTTTGATCTTCATGCCCTCTGTCAAGTAGCTAGCATATTTTGACCGTTAGATGTACTACAGTTAGCATTTAAGAAAAAGTAATTATGTTGTATTGCCTTAATTTTCTCCTAGAATATTTATGCTTTAGCTGGCTTTTTTCCTCTTATATTTAAATAATACCAATCCAAATAGGAAATATAGCAATTTTCTGATTTAAAAATACATGTTTTTAAAATATTTTATTTATTTATTTGAGACAGAGAGAGAACATGAGCAGGGGGAGGGGCAGAGGGAGAAGCAGGCTCCCCACTGAGCATGGATCTTGACTCTGGGCTCAATCCCAGGACCTTGGATCATGATCCAAGCCAAAGACAAACACTTATATGACTGAGCCACCCAGGTGCCCCTGATTTAAAATATTTTTATTTCAGAAGCTAGAGAGCCCATGTTCATAATACCTAACTTACATATTCTATATTAAATTAATAATGTGCATATGTATAATTATTTGTTACATATTATGATGCGGGGGAGTATTTTTTGGTGGTTGTTTTGCTGGTAAAGCTACCTCCTGGGTTTACTCTCTAAAAAACTTGTCGATATAGACATAGGATAGGATTTAGACTTTGATGAATCTATTTCACTCCATGGCTGAAGACATCCAAAAGACTAGTTTGTAGAAAATAAAGTAAAATGCCTTATGAAAGAAAAGTTGTAAATACTTATTACTATGGAAAGTTTTTAGAGATGACTTCGGAAAAAGCAATTAAATTAGGCTCATAACACACTGGTAGTGTGAATTCAGCTTACCTGGAGGTAAAGCTCTAGCTCTAACAGATTTTTCCGTTGTTACATTTGTTCCTATGGAAACTGACCTCTCTTACACTCTTCTCTTTCTCTTTTTATCACTTAAAAACAAGTTACAGAAACAATGGCCAGGAGGAAACATGAAATATTTATACAGTCATTGCTTAGAAGTTTTGAGTAACATACAGGTACATGTTTGCTTTTACAGGCTGTGTACACAAACCCACATACCACCTATTTATATATGTCTAACAACCTAGAACACAGGAACTGAAAGAATTTTTCTGACTTTGTAATGAGGCAACTTAATGAATGCTCCAAAGTCTTCCAAGGCATGTGGGAGGTAGAGCAGGTTTAACAGAGCTGAAAGTAGCTGGTTACTTACTGGAAACCTTTTAGTTTTGGGACAATATGAATGTGCAGGCTTCTCCCCCACACTCAGTATCTATTTATTAACAAAAGCATTACAATAGGTTAAAAGCTCAGTTTAGAGAGAGCAATCATACCTGGCTAGTCTTGGATTTTAGAAAAGGCCCTTATTTTTTTTCTTTAAGATATATCTAAAAGTTTTTAATAAACTATACTGTTTATTTAAAGATAATTTTTAAAAAGCCAAAATTAATATTTGATTTACCTTTATCTTAAAAGATAAGGTGAACTCACATTACAACAAGGCTTCTGATCCAAAGTGTCTTATAAAAAAAAAATCAAAGGGTGCCTGAGTGGCTCAGTTAGTTGAGCATACAACTCTTGATCTCAGCTCAGGTCTTGATCTTAGAGTCATGAGTTCAAGCCCCATGTTGGGCTCCATGCAAGATGGGGAGCCTACTTAAAAAAAAATCAATATTTTTTTGCTATTGTTAAGGAATTTTCCAGACTAAATTCCCTTGATGGGATTTTGGTGATTATTAAATACAATTTTCCACCTCCCTCTAAATCTGGATGCCTTCTCCAGGCTGAATGAGTGAACATTTTTGATGTTCATCAAGAAGGGGGGAAAAATCCTTTTTTTTTTTTTTTTTTTGGCTTACCATCACAGACATAGCTGCAATCCCAGGACCCTGGATTTTAAAATCAGGTCTGTCCAGAGCTGGTTAGTGAGGTTGACAAAGTCCTTTAACTTCTTCGAGTTTTTGCCTGTCATTTTTCAAATTGAAGCAGTAATAGCTATTAAGTTCAGAGGTTTTAATAAAGTCATATAGATGGGTTTAAGTTTCTTCAATGCTGAGGCACTGTAGTAAGCACTGGAAATACAATGGTGAGTAAAACACAGTCCCTGTCCACTTGGTGAGTATGACCTGTTGCAGTGGTTTCCAAATGGTTCCCAAATGTTAGTGAGAATAATCATCACCTGAGATATTTACTAAAAGATGGAATTGTTAAAATGTAGACCACATTACAGTTTTCTTATGAAATGGTCACTGGTTTACATGAAATTACATAGCCCATTTGCTCCAGCACATATATATTTATTTTTTAAGCTTTATTTTTTTCTTTATTTTAGAGAAAGAGAGTGTCAGGGGAAGGGGCAGGGGGAGAGAGAGAATCTTAAGCAAACTCCCCACTGATCACAGAGCCCAACGTGGGGCTCAATTTCATGACCCTGAGATCGTGAACAGAGCCAAAATCAAGAGTTGAACTCTTAATTGACTAAACATCCAGATGCTCCTGAAGCACATATATTTTTAAGAAGTTGATCAAGAAAATATCAGTGAGGGTGACAAAACATGAGAGACACCTAACTCTGGGAAAGGAACAAGGGGTAGTGGAAAGGGAGGTGGGAGGGGGGTTGAGGGTGACTGGGTGATGGGCACTGTGTTGGGCATTTGGTGGGATGAGCACTGGGTGTTATGCTATATGTTGGCAAATTGAACTCCAATAAAAAAAATAAAAAATAAAAGTTGATCAAGAGAAGTTTGACTACTTTCTTTTTCCTTTTTAAAGATTTTATTTATTTATTCCTGAGAGAGGCAGAGACACAGGCAGAGAGAGAAGCAGGCTCCATACAGGGGGCCCGAGACGCGGGACTCGATCCCGGGTCTCCAGGATCACGCCCTGGGCAGAAGGCAGCGATAATCTGCTGAGCCACCCAGGCTGCCCAGTTTGACTACTTTTAAAAAAAATTTCATCAATAACAGTGTATGTTTTGAACACAGGTAAAAAATTAAAACTGGATGATTCAAGTCATTTGTCAACATAAATTGACTAATATAAACAAAGCAAAAAATAAAAAATAAAAAAGACTGGGGAGGAAAAATTAATCAGAGATATGAGAATAAAAGCTTACTTCAAAAAATATGTCTTACTTCAGTAACTGCATTTGGATTGGAAAATGAATTGGAAGGACACATTTTAAGATTTCTTTTTAAAAGATTTTATTTATTTATTCATGAGAGAAACTGAGAGAGATGCAGAGACACAGGCAAAGGGAGAAGCAGGTTCTCTGTGGGGAGCCTGATGCAAAACTCAATCCCAGGATCCCGGGATCACAACCTGAGCCAAAGGCATATATATTCAACCCCTGAGCCACCCAGATGCCCCCATACTTTAAGATTTTAGTAGAAAGATCTCTACCACATTTTCTCTTCAGTATTTTTCTCTCTTGATCTGGAAAATGAATGATCAATGGTAAGAGGAAAGATTGAAAATCTAGTCAGAAAGTATGTTATAAAATGGTTGCCCACTGATCTTGTTATTCTCTCCATAGTTTCGCCTTTTCCAGAATGTCATATAATTGGAATCCTGTAGTGAAGCCTTTCACGACTGGCTTCTTTCACTTACTAATATGCATTTAAATTTATTCCATGTCTTTTCATGCCTGATAATCTTTTCCCTTAATTGTAGGAAATTAATGTTTAACCCAAAGTTTCAATGTTTTCACCTCCTATGTTTATCATTTTTTATGGTTGCTTGAATATATCTATATAGACACATGTGTATGGTAGTATGGAGAACAAAAGAAAGGAACAGTAACAAGAATTTGGCTTTTTCTTGATCTTCCTCCCCCTTAAACCTATATGAAAAGAGCAGCATTGTATTTAGCTACCACGCTTAATATTTCATAGTGAAGACAAGCAGAGAAATCCGTGGAGGGCCTAGAAGCACATATTGGTACAATGTGCTGAAAAGCAACTGGTGGATGGAAAACTCAAGATAGGATCTGAGTTAATAATGTGTCTTTTTTTTTTTCCTAAAAATACCAGAAGGACATGACATTTTAAACATATTTTAAAATGACAGGGGGGATATACGTTTGTAATCTTGCTTAATTCTCACCACAAACTTTTTAAAATAAAGAGAAAAAAATATATATAGCTAATCAGAAAGGGTAGGAATGTTGCTCAAGGTCACAGAAGTGGTGAGTGATCCAGGCAGGACTGCACTCAGTGCTCTGTATTTTAAAATTTGTTTCTGGAAGATAGACATGTTGATGTAATTAACACATATTTACCAGTTGAATAAATAAAAGAATTATTTGGGGTATCACTAATACTGAAAATGACTTTATTTTGATTAATTGAAGTCACCAGACATCCTTAGAGCTCATGGATAATGCCATTAAGGCACATATGACAAGGTCCTCAGTCTGTCCTCTGCTCAGATTGAGTTCACTCTACATTCTACATCTCACAGGTAGCATCCCTGAAGGTTGAGGTTCCTTTGTTGGGAAACTTCTCTTTGCCATTGCAGGGGACTGGATACCCATGTGTAAAGTTTTCATTGTTTTTAGAACTCGAATTTCCATAAAACTTTTTGGGAATTTTAGGAGGATATCTTATCTGACTTGTGTTTTTAAGAAGTTTACTCTGGGTACCATGTAAAGAATGGACTTTAGGGCAGCAAAAATGGAACCCTCAAGCCTAGAGAGGAGTATCAAGAGTCCATGATGGTCTGGCCAATGTTTAAGGCAACGAGGTTGGGGGAAAGAGATTGTAAGATATATTTTGGGGGAAGACCTGATAGGACTTAGTTCATACCATAGGAAATGGTAAGGGAAATAAATGGATTAACATTTTAGATGTTCTGCTTTCACAATTGTAGTGGGTGTCAGCAGTTTACTATTACTAAGATGGAAGAATATATTTGGGAGTAGAAATCAGGAAATGTATTTTGAAAATGTTAACTTTGAGACAATTATAGTTATTTAATTATAGATATCAATCGAGCAGCCAGTTGTGTATTTCTAGAGAGAGGTGAAGACTAGAGATAAAGGAGTCATTCAACACTGCTCAAGAATAGGAAACTACACTTGTACACTGACACACAGTATTTCAAATGTTTTGCCTATAATTTTAAAAGATTTATTCATTATTTATTTATATACTTACTGGGGTGGGGGTGCAGAGGAGAGGGAGCAGGGAGCTCCCTGAGCAGGGAGCCTGACATGGTGCTTGATCCCAGGGTGCTGGGATCATGACCTGAGCTGAAGGAAGATGCCCAACCGACTGAGCCACCCAGGTCCCTCTGTTTTGCCTATATTTATTCATTTAATTTTATAATAACCTGAAACTATTATCTTTATTATATAGGCAAGAAAACTGAGGAACACAATAGTCAGAGCTAGAATTTGAATACTTGCAGGCTGACCTCAAAGACATTACTCCATAATTGTGAAAATAATTGTGATATCTTAAATGGTGGATTGTATGGGAATAAGACATCAGTGGATATGCCAAATATAAAGAAATGACTATAATCCCTGGACTCTAGTATCTGAGTTTGAATGTGAAAAATAAGCTTGAATGCTGACTATAGAGAGGGCTTGCTTTCTTTTTCTTTCTTTCTTTCTTTCTTTCTTTCTTTCTTTCTTTCTTTCCTTTCTTCCTTTCTTCCTTTCTTCCTTTCTTCCTTTCTTCCTTTCTTCCTTCTTTCCTTCCTTCCTTCCTTCCTTCCTTCCTTCCTTCCTTCCTTCCTTCCTTTCTTTCTTTCTTTCTTTCTTCTTTCTTCTTTCTAATGATAGAATAAGTAAGTACTCTTTATTGGCACCCTCCTCCATCAAGATTACTGTGGAGGTGGGAACATTTGAACAAACAACTGTTGCAAAATCATATCTATTGTGAGGAGACAGTTTGTTCTAAGAAATCTGGCTTACACAAAGTCAACACTTGAAAAAGAGGCTTCAAATAAGAAAAAGGAGAAAAATATAAATAATATATATTTGGCTTCAGAGTCACAGGATATCTGAACACTGTGGGATTTCAGGGCACAATCAAATGGATGACCATTTCTTTCTCTTTCAAATCCTCTCATCCTTTTTTTTTTTTTTTTTTTTCCGGAAGAGAAGGCTATGCACCAAAGAGGTATGTGCTTCAGGAAATACACTTGCCAGCCACAGAAATGGATTTACTCCATGTCACACACACTTGTTACGTTTCTCACCTGTGTCACTACAACTTCGATTGAGAACACTGAATACAGGCATTTGACAGAGTACAGATTTCTCATCCACACGCAAATGGAATGGTATTGACCTCATTGATCCTTTCCCTGTCAGGCTTAATCATCACTACTCATAGCAATTTAGATTATAGAGGTTAATAGTATGGCACCCTTTGCTTTTACTTCTATTTTATACAAACATCTTTACAGGTTTCTTTATAGATAACATTATTATGACCATCAATAGAGGGAGAGAGAGAGAGAGAGAGAGAGAGAGAGATGGATGTACAGAGCATATTTAAAACTTTAGTTAATATAATTGATGGAAATATATGAGATATCAAATTAGGTCTTCCCTCTAAAAGGTTTATGAATACTGAAATCACCAATATCTCTCATGTAACATTTTGAGACAGGGTGTTTGTTGGTTTTTAACCTTTGGTTGTAGACTTTCTGAATTTTAAGATGGATTCTTATTATGAAAGTTCTTACATTTGGATAAAGTCAAAACCATATGGAAGTAGATCTCATGAACATTTTTCCAAAAAAGGAGGAGTACAAGAATCACAATGGGGGAAAAAACACTAAGATAAGATACGATGTGGAGACCCAGAACTTTAATACATTCCCTTGCTTTTATTACTTGTTTTATTCATAGTCAAGTTACCACTACCACCCACTTTTGCTACCAGCTGCTGTTCACCGTGAGATTGTTATATGGCAAGCGTTGAGCTAAACCTTTCATATAGCTGCTTTATGCAATCAGAACAATGCTATAGCAAGTGTGTTTTCTCATTACCACACAGTTCATAACTATGATTATGTTAGTTCATAATACTGCATCTTGGAAAGGTTAAACAAATTGTCTCTGCTCACATGCTTCATGTGATGAGTTTTATTATTTACTCATTTTCATAATTTTTTCACTTATAGTAGATGGAACATACTGTACTCACTCAATTATTCTTGTATTTTTTGAGTACTTATTGTGCTAGGAACTGCTTATAAAAGCTTACAGTTTAATGTGTAGTATATAGCCAATGCCTCACAATCAAATTGATTAATAATACAAACTGGTTAGGTGAATACATTGATCATGTAGAACAAGGATTTAGAAATACAAATATTTCAATCATTCATTTTAAATGTTTATTGAGTGTCCAACCTGTGTGGTGGGTGATGTGCTAAACAGTAGGGATTAAAAAGTGAACAGGAGGTATTTTTTCCTGCCCTCAGAATCCTTCTTACATCTACAACTTGTGTGGTTTTGGGTAAATCACTTCTCATGCATTCTACTTTCTCATGTGTGTAACATAAGTGATTACAGTGATTATATCTAAAAGGATGAGTGATATCTCAAGTCCCTTCCAGCCCTAAAATTAGAATAAAGGAAAAACTGAAAGTAAAATAATATTAACATTGATTTAAACTTGAAGGACAAAAGGGACTTTAAAAGGGGGAACAAAGACTTTTCAGAGAGTTAAAAATAAGCTACACACACAGATGCCTACCTACTGCCCCTCCCATACACACAAATGAAGACACCAGGCATGTTGCAGCAAATAGCTTTGTATGGAGAAACAGTGAAATATAAGGCTCTGTTGTCCTACTGTGAAGAGTCTCGAAGCTGGTATGACAGAAACTGATCCTTAGCCTCCAGGAGCCATCCTTTCTCATCTAGTTAGAGAATACACAAATTTTTAGCTGGGCCCCGGGCCTCTCAGCTAGAGACTACATGCTGCCTCTCTTGCAGTAAGGTGATCTAGTTTGTGCCATTGGGTAGATTAGACAAGACAAATAAAACTTCTATGTCTTCTTAAAGACGAAGTTGTATATCTAAGAATTCCTCCTTCCTACCCCACTCCTGCTGGGAAATTATGGCAACTGGACCAACTGTGGAAGCTGTGTGTTAAAGATGGCAAAACAACTTCATGGGGGCTGCTCATATCTGCACTGTCTTATGAGATGGAATCATAAGTGTGTAAACTTTTGGTAGTGGCTTTTTCATTCAGCGTAATTCCCTGGAAATTTATTCAAGTTGTGCACTATCAATAGTTCATTTATTTTTATCGCTGAGTAATAGTTAATGGTTTGTTTACCATTCACTCTTGGGAGAACATCTGGGTTGTTTCCAGTTTGGGGCGATTAGTAATAAAGCTGAGATAAATATGTAGGTCCCACCTTTTTGGTGTGTGGACATAAGTTTTTATTTCTGTGGGAAAATACTCCAAATGTAGTTCCTGGGTCATATAAGTATATATTTAGTTTTGTTTTTTTAAAGAAATTGACAAATTGTTTCCAGAGTGTTTAGACCATTTTGCGTTCTCACTAGCAATGGATGAGTGATCCAGTTCCTCCACATTCTTGTCAGCATTTGGTATTATTTTTAATTTTAGTCATTATTATATGTTTATAGTAATATCTTATGGCAGTTTTAATTTCTATTTCTTAAATGACTAATGATGTTCATCTATTCATGTGCTTATTAGCTCTCTCTGTATCTTCTTTGGTAAGATGTCCTTTCATGCATTTGTTCATTTCTTATTTTACTGTTTTGCTCTTTTAGTCTTTAATATTTACCATTATTAATTTATTGTTGCTTGATATTTATTGCATTTATTGTCATTTTATTGTTGAGCTCTGAGGATTTTTTCCATATCTTAGATTTGATTTTAAAAACGTGGCCCACAAAAGGAGAGGACACATTGGACCTCATTAAAATGTAAAACATTTGCTCTTGAAAGGCCCTGTTAAAAGAATGAAAGGATAGAATACAGACTGGAAGAAATATTGGCAAACCACATATCTAACCAAGGACTAGTAGCTGGTCCTAGTCCTAGGTCCTGAAGATTTTCTCCTGTATTTTTTTATTAAAAGTTTTATAGCCTTATATTTACATTTAAATCTTTAAGCCATTTTGAGTGATTTTATTAAATACTTATTTTTGTGCCTTAGAAATATCTGCCATTATTTAATTTAAATGCATAATGGGAAAGATTGAGCTGGGAGTGGTGTGAATTAGATTTTCCTAGTACTCAAAGATGATGCACCTTTTCTCAGAGGGATATCTCAGGCTGGAAGGTATAAACCATAACATGGGAGGAAGAAAGAGTTCCTAATATAGAGACTATCTAGCATTCTTTCTAAAAGGTGGTACCTGCGTGTAAAGCATCCTGAAGTGATTAAGGGAAAAAAAGAGATTTTACAGGAATATTATTCTCATACTTTTTTTCAAACCCATTTCCCAATTATCAGTTGTACTATTTTGTAAAGCTAACATTAAAGTTTAAATGGATTCTCCTCAAAGGCAGTGACTAAGAATCTTAAGGTAGGGGCAATAAAGAAGGTAATATGGGCATTCAACAAATTTATTAAATAGAATTAGTGGTAGAACTATAGATTTGCTCAGTTTGTCCTTATTATTGTTGACTACAGTACACAATCATAAACAATTGGGAGCTTTCATTGACTAACAAGGGTATGGACAGTGAAATAAGAGTCATTTCTATACCAGAGGACTCATCTAGATATTCTTTTGCTATTAGAAAGTATGGTCACTGGGGATTTCCTATAATTGGATCTTACCTGTAATATAATATACTATTACTGAAAGCTATGTTTTCTTCAAACTGGAACATTTGATCCTGGGGCATTTTAGAAGTTTTCTACAGATTAAATGCAGGAAACACATTCAATAAATGGAGAAAATGAAATGTTCAGTCATAAACAGAACTTTATCCATTTTTCAAGTTACATTTTCCTTTTAGATGGAACCATTTCAATTCCTTTTGATTTCCTTCTGACATATTATTGTAATTAAATTACTCTCTGAACTATGCATACATTTTCATATTCTCTTCGAACTATAATAAAAATGACCCACAGATATTAAATAAAGATTTGACCTGTAAAAGATAGGAATGATATAATTCCCTAATGATCCTTCTTATGTATATAATCCAGAATGCACTCACTTGATACCTGATAAGAAAGATACTAGTATCAGGGTTACTCGCATATAAATCACCTATTTTGACATATAATATAACAAAATGGTTGATATAGGCTCTTAGCAACCCCATTGTCTTGCTTATATTAGCTGTATGATCAAAGACAACAATACTCATTAGTTAGTCATGTTAGACCAGCAAGTTATTTCTTATTCTTCTGACACTAGTCTTTGCTCTCTGGATAAAATGCTTAATAATTATCTAGAGAAATTTAGAAAAGACTTTAGGATATCTTTTAGAAAGGATAATAGAGCCAAACATCCCCATTTTAGAGATGAAAAGTCAAGACCCAGTTTTTCAATATTGTATTTCAACCATTATAAAATACACTTCATTATTCAAATGTTAGCATCTCTAAAATCAACGTATTTTCTATAATGAATAGCATCATACCGTGGTTGTTGGCCAGGTGACAATAGTGATGTAGTTGCCTGGTATGCATGAACTGGGTAGCATTACTGGACGACTGTAACTTCATGTTTCAGTAAGTGGGCCACTTTCGGATCATTTGAGTAAAACATAATTCCCGGTTGAGGTCTAAAAACTTGTGTTGGTACCTTCTAGTGAAATGTACAGAGTGTCAGCAGTAAAACTCATATAACAGATAAGAATGGCTTGGGAAACAATCCTGGAGTTAACAGTAGAGCATTCTTTTTTATTTTTTTTATTTTTTTAGAGCCTTCTTTTAAAGAAAAGCTGGCACAGAGGGCATAATATTGGGGAAAAGAGGCACATCAGCTACGCTTCGTCAAAAATTGATTCAGAGCAATTGGCCCTGACATATTTTTGTTTTTACACTTTATAACATTGACATGTGAGAAATCTACGTCTAAGTAAATCTAAATGAGCTCCTATAATAAGCACAAAATAGAAATTCTAAATGATGAGGGAACATTATGGCATAGTTTGACAAACTTTTCTTTGTGAGTGTAACACTCTTTCTTCTAAACAATTATGAATATAATCAGTTCTGATTCATTCTTAATTCCTCAGCTGTTTTCCCATAAGCCAAGTTATTATCCATTCACACTCTGTCTAAAGTAAAAAAAATCAAAATGTTCCAATTTTGATGAAGAAATCTAATCTTTATTTCTATGATGTTAGCACAATATACTCACACAATAGCTTTAATCTGTACTTAACAAAATACATTATAGCACTTTACAAACTTTATCAGTTTGGAAAACATTGCATAACATTTTATTAAACACGATACTTTATATATATTATATATATTTTTTCATAATTTTATTTACTTTAAAAAGATAATTACTCTCTTTATTCAATACTTGGTTTTCTCAGTAAAGCACAGCCTAACACAGGAAGAAGTGCTCTCATTAGCAAATCAGATAAATAGAACACTAAGAAGAGATACCACCTGTTAGTCTCATTTGTTTTAAATTAAGGTACCAGTGGAATGTAAACAAATATTTTTTTGTAATTTTTTTTACAAAAGATGTATTATCAAATATACATGCAGAGGTCTGAGTTCTAGCGACTATCATTATATTTCCTTAACAATGTGATACAATTGGTTCAGTCATTAAAAACTGTAGCCTTTGGCACTTTGAGTAGAAAAAGAATATATCAATATTTATGTAAAGAAAAAAAAACCCTTCAATGACTAGAGAAGTACTTTAAAATCTTTTGTTAAGAAATAGGAAAGATTAGGAAACATCTTACTGCACCTGAAATGCTGCAGCTTTTTTTTTTTTTCTTCAGAGTACTAAAACCAGTCCACCTTTCTCTCTATGCAATGGCAAAAGCCAGTAGGAGTGTGGTGACGGTGGTAGTAGCGAGAAGTGGGGAAGGCAATGTTTTACTCCCACTCCCCTCTCTGAGAAGGAAATTGCCAGAAGGGATATAGTTGAATCATATTTTATTGCCAGAGTTTTCAATTCTGCTGGTTTCAGCTAAATCCCTAATGCTTTAGGAGGTTGGTGACTCTAGAAAGCTTTGCCCTTTTCCTGTAGAAGTTGATAATGATGTGATAGTCTTTATCTCTAAACAACTCCTTCTGTTCTCATTGAAAATGAAACAGATCAAATCAACCAGCTTTGTTGTTACCTTTTATCCCCTTGGCAATCATCGAGTGTATATTAGAATTCCTAAGAAATGGTGTAAAAAAAGGTTTGATACTAAATTCCAAGAACCAAATATTTCTCCATACTTAAATTTTTAAGTTGGAAAAACCTCCAAATGTTTTGGTTTTATCTTCTTCTTATTGATAATATTGGTTTCCTTTGATTTAGGCTGAAGGCTTTATTCAGGATAGGTAGCAAAACTGTTGTTTGCATATTAAGCACTAAAACTGTGCCTACTTAGAGATTTTGAAGAAATACATTCTTAATTTATACTGTGAGATACTTTCAAATATCAATTTGCATTTTTTTTCAGATTCTTCCAGTTGATGTCCAATTAATAAAAATATCTGAAGGAAGAAGGTAAAACCCAACTACTATTGCTCTACTATTTACTGGTTATTAGGATATAAAAATTAATAATCTGGAACAAAATGAAGTTTTTGGATTACTTGTTAAGATAGCAACCGAAGCCAGCTGGTTGGAGACATCCAAGCGTAGACGCAACCAATATTGCTGGCAATGTAACTCACAATGTCAAGTGTTGGTTCAGATTTCTTGTTTATAAATTCACAGCGATGTATTTTGCTCAAGGAATGTCAACTGTTATTCTTGATTTAAAAATAGAAAAACATACCCATAACACCAAAAGAAGTTTTTAATTAATAAATAAAGGAGGAACCATAAAATGCAAAATATGATCACAATTTCAAAAGACTCCAAAACAATGTATTTTTAAAATTATGCAAATTTACTCACTAAGAACCATTAATAGTACCTATACCTAAATAAAAAGTAAGCAGCAAAAAAAAAAAACCAATGTAGAAATGTATTAGTTATTCCCTCTCACTTAAAATATTTCTACACAATTCTTGTTGTTGAAGAAAGTATAATTTTGAAGAAATGCACAAAACCTTTTCATTTTTTGACTGTGACAGAGCCACTACAGAGAAGCTGCGGGGTGTCCTATTCTAACACAAAGCAGCCAGCATCTTCTTAATACAGTAGCATTTCTTTGACAAGGAATTGCACACCACTATTTCACAGCTAAATAGAATTTGAGAGTTTACATGGTATATGTACTATAATAATCAGCACCACCCTTACTGAGCTTTAGGTGCAGATTCTGCAAAATGAATATATAATACTGCATGGCCTTTGCTGTAGGGAAACATGTGTTCTGGATTCCCACAGCCAATTATAAAGAAAAATCCCTAAAGTTGGCACATTCAGGAAGTAAAATAGTATACACTGAAGGAAACCGCTTTCTTCTGATACTGCCTTCTGCAAACCTTTTGAGTTTGAAGACAGGTCTTAAGATTCTTCACATTATCACATTAATTAGGTTCTTGCATTGTGCTTTTCCCTCCCCTTGATGTGAAATCTACAAGCTTGAATGTAATAGTTCTCAAGAGTCATTGAGTTCCGGGCTGATGGTAGATGACCCAGTTTGACGAGAAGTCTTCTCAATCCGCTGGAACAGAGCACAGATAGAATCAACACGTGGTCTTTTGGGGATCACTCAAGTGATTGAACACCATCATTCAATCTTTGTAAGCCCGTGTTGGGGAGGTTCCCTTGTAGAAGATATTTCTAGTGTTTTCAGGGCTGTTACTTCTTTCAGGGATTAAGATGATGTTGCCCTTTCTCCGCAGGGTAGAGTCGCGGGAGGAAGAGATGGACAGCGTCTCTGAGCCAATTTCGCTGCCCTCTACTGGGGTGACGCGGATGGTGGTGATTCCGTGGTGGTGATGCTCATTGTTATCTATGTTGCTTCTCTTGCGGTCTCCAGAACCAAAACTGTCTTTCAGGGACTCACAGCTTTCTGAGTCCCTGTTGAGATCGTTGAGCTCATAAGTTTGGCGAAGGCTGCCCTTTTCAGGGGCTTTCCATTTCCAGGAGCCACTACCCTCACCTTCAGTGGACGGGATCTGTATGATGGGCCTGTTGTTCTCTGGGTGAGCCTCAACCCTTACGATCCCACTGGGTTCGTGGTCTGTCAAGGTTTTGTAGCGGATGGAGCCAGTGCAGGAGACCGTGCTACCTTCAGTGTTCTTGGGGCTGCTTTGGAGGACGCCCTGCTGCTTGGACATAGCTATTACTTGCATGATTCGGGGCTGGCTGTTGCTTCTGTTACAGGCCACAGTCTTCTCGGCAGCCTTCAGCCACTTGGCTCGAGCAGAGCTGCTTTTGGGAGAGGTGCTTATGTTTTCCTGGGTCTCCTCGGGGATGTGCACTAACTGTGAGGACCCAGGGCGGGACTGAATGGATACTCTTGGTCCTCCAGGCATGCTATTGTTACACCCGGGGACAGTGCCAGGCTGGATCTTGAGGTACTGATTGCTGGGAGCATGGTGGTCGCCATTCACTCCCACTCTGGAGGGCTCTGAGCTTGACCTCATTTCTATGGATCTGGGTGGTGACTGTCCAGGCTCAGTCTCTATAACTTGCAGGGACAACTTCCGACTTTCATTCTTATTCTTCCACTGGGTGAGAAGCTGCTTTGATCGAGCAGAATCCATAGAGGCATGAATGGTGGCATTTCTTCTGACAGGGTCTTCCACAGATGGGGTGTTGGCTCTGGGCAGGGTATTGCTAAAGGTAACCATGTTTTCCTTCCCCATGGGGCTCCGTGGAGTGATGATTTCTACGTCAGCATTTGCCCTTTTGAGGTTTGTCAATGAGCTAGCATCTCTGTGGTTTCGGTTGAGGATGCCTTCTGTGTGAGCAATTCCATCACTGCTGCTACCATTTTTGGCAGATAAAACTCGAGTGGGGTCTTGGTTGAGGTCTGTCAGGGATCTGAGGGCATCTCTGTGCTGAAACATACTCTCTTCGCTAGGCAGAAAGTTCCCCACAGCATACAGGCCCTAGTGTTTAAGAGAAACAATGAACACCATGCACTAGAAGATGTGATCACTAAACATTTGTCTTAGAGGACCCACTGAAGCATATAAATAAGGTAGGTGCTCTCTCCATACCATTGACTAATACAAATAACAAAAAACCCAAACTACAATTACTCAGGACATAATTTATTTAAGTTATATCATAAATCCTTGAACTAACTGTTCAGAAATAAGGAGCCCATTATTTTTTATTAGTTGGACTTTCTGTCCTTTCTCCATCCCACTGGATGTTTGGGTGAAGCTCATCCTCTGTATATTTTGAGAAAAAAGGACAGACAATGAGAGAAATAAGGACATTCTTCTGCTTTTCAAGGCAATTCATTTTTCTGGATTTAGGAACCTCTTGTCGAGTGACACCCTGAATAGCTTAACTGATTTATTTTACCCTCCATTTTCAATCACACCTTATGATGGAAAGCAGGAGAGGTGTGAAAAATATAAAACAGTGAATCATTCATAAAACATGCCATCATGTTTTGCAGTGAGGTCAGGGACGAATGTTGTTAAAACTCAGATCAAACACAGCCCTGCGTATTCAGCGTTGTACAGAGTGTTCTCAAAAGAGAGGGCAGATATTATGACTAGTTTGGAGAACCTACATTCTTTCCTTTAACTTGGTCTTAAGTTTGGAAGTAATATTTGATTAATTCAGTGCTGATCAATTCAGTGTTTTAGTACCCTAAACTTGAGCTACATTTTATTTAATCTTATCTTCATACTCAACCTACTAATTTTTTATTATTTTAGATTTGGGGGATAAAAATTTGGATATGGCAACATTTGGAGTCAGAATTTTTATACAGAGAAGACTAAATCTCTGTTGGATCTTCAATTTATGAGGTGCTTATTTAGACATGAGCAAGCAGCAGATAGCTATTTGGGTACTAATTTCCATAGATGGTAGACACTTTTCAAATTAAACCTAAGAATCCCAATGATTTAACATTTTATAGAGTGCTGAACAATTTACAATAGCATTGGCTTAGAATTGAAGAATTTCCAATTTCAGGGCATAGGGTACAAACAGAAATGAAATAAGTCAAGCTTCTGCCTCTCCAACTACTTTAATTCTTGGTTCAAATTTTCTTCTAAATAGTATCCATATATGCTCTCACTGCCAGAGTTCTCAGGAAGTGCAGCCCCTACCTAATGCTCTATTAATAATTTTATTTAAAGTTGTAGGTTCAGGAAAATTGTCCACGAGACCGTAAGTAACCTCTGCCCATATTGTTCAACATGCAGTGCCCAGCACTGTGCTTAATATAGTTGCTCCATCCTTGCTATGATATGAAATAACTAGTATTCTTCTCATTTTATAAGTGAAGAAACAGGGTTCTGAGAGATTAGGTAACTCAGCCAAATGTGAGGTATTTGAGATTCAAGCCCAAATCCTTCCGAGTATGGAGCCCAGGCTAATTCCAGGACACGATGAAATCACATCCATGCAAAGGCAATGCATGAACTTGAGAGAGGCAGTTCTCAGTCTTCCTTGCTTATTCTGCGACACACATTGCCAGTCAACACTCCCATGGGAAACCCAAGCTTACGCGCAGTCCCTGGCATGCTAACTTTACTTTGATCACTTTCTCCTCCACTGAAGAAAGCATATGCATAAGTGTGAGATTTGAAGTGACAATCCTGACCATGCTAGTTTATAAAAATGAAAAATAGTCGCTTGCTTCAGTGTTTTTACTACTTTGGTCATCATTCTGTTTCTCCACTATTTTTTTGTCATCATTGTCTATTTCTCCACTACTGATTGCCCTTTTGAGCTCCAGATGCAACTCTTCAACTGCCTATTGATATTTATTTATTTATTTATTTATTTATTTATTGTCTATTGATCTTTAAATTGAGGTAACAAACCCTTTGCCTCCACCAACCTGCTTCTTCCATCATGTTCTTGGTCCACTAATGAAGTCACCATCTGCCCAGTCTTCCGAGCTAGAAACCTGGCCATTACCTCTTACTCCTCCTGTCCCTCACCTTCCACTTATACTTGACTCTCTCCTACATCTTTTTGCATGTGCAGTTTCTTCCGCTTGGATGGCCTTCCTCCTTTCCTTGCTCTAAGAAAAAATTTCTTATTCCTTAAAAACCACATCACTTCTAGGAAGGCTTCTCTAACTTCCTTCTTCAGTTTGCTATTCCCAAAGCATTTTGTTCACTAAATGAACAAAATATATCATTTAGCATATTGCAACTATTTAAATTTATTATCAGTCTTTACACAGAAAACTCCTCAAGGCTATACCTTATTTCTCACTGTTCTGATGCTGAGTATAGTACCTGGCACAGATCAGATATTGAATGAGTGAATGAATGAATGCATGAACAAATGCATGAAATGGGCAATTTCAGTTTTCTTATGCTGAGAATATTTTTTCTGAAGGAAGATCAGGCTTGAAAATAGAGTACTGCTATACTAAGAATTCAGTATTAGTTGGTGCTAACATATCCCGGTGCTACATTTGTGTTCTTGGGCAAGTTATATAAACTTCCACCAAACCTTTAGTTTCACTTATATTTACTTTCCTCATCTATAAAATTATAGTAGCAAAAATAGTCCTTGACCCTTTCAGGTGTGTGTGTGTAAAAATGCAATAATCCTAAAGTTGCAGTTTCTGGTCCATGGTATGGGTTTAAAAAAATTATTTTGCTGAAAGCAGGATATGTGTTTTGGCACAGGATGGAGATGCACTCAGAGATTTTCTCATGACTATAAACTACATTGCAAGAAAATTATTACAGTGCAAAAATGTTCAATGCATGTTTTCCACTTAAACTGTGGTTTATCAAATAAGAATAGTAAATTGTTTACCAAGTACAGAGCAATTCCTCCTCCTATTAGAAAGCCACAGTAGACATCAACTGGGTGGTTCTTATATTGAGTTATCCGTGTGAGCCCACAGATGATCCCGCAGATAATAAAGGTGAAGACCAAGAGAGGTTTGAGAAGCTTAGAGGAATCTGTTAATGTGGAATTGAAGTACATCTGAAAAATGAAAGAAATCTGGTATGTTAGAATGGTCATTTTACTATTAAATTATAATCAAATTAAAAAGTTGACTCAAAGTCTAACTGGTACACTTGACATTAATTTTACTCTTCCATTCCCCTTGCCATGGTTATGTTCTATACCTGAAAAAGAGGAAATATATAGCAAAATTCATCAAATAAAAAACAGATCTCATTTAATTACATGGAAGTTTGAAAGACAAATTGAAGCAGTAGAATTAGCCAGATAACTGTTTAGTTGCTGTGCTATTTTTCACATAATTTCAACCCACTTTTCTTACATAAGATCTGATGGACTATTGTATTAATCAGATGTGATGACAATTCATTGTATATCATTTATCACATTTAGACTGACTTTGAACTCCTTGTTACATAAATACTGAAAGGAAAGCACATATGTATGTGTGTGTATGTGTGTGCTTAACAATTCTTTTGGTTTGGGCATTTATAACATTCATGTAGTTCACAATACCCTGCCATGAGGTATATTACATGGAAGGTATACCAGGCTGAGTAAATACGAAGACTGTGTAGAAAATTTCTTTTACTATAATACCGTGTACAGTATCATCCAATTTCTGCTTTCAATGCAATTGTGTTGAAGGATTGCTGTACTCAAGTTTACTGTTCAGTGATTGCACAGCTATATAATCTAATTAGTCACTTGGAGACAACAGTCCTTTCTGATTTTCCCCAGGACACAGACCAATGAAAAAGAGCCAGTGACTTACCGAAACATACACAGCTGCAAAGGCGGCAAGGGTCGCATGTTGAGAAGGGAATGATTTTCTGCCAAAGGAAGACAGTCAAATTATGCCTCCTATTTCAGATCCACTGCTAACAATCCTCTCAAGAACACTGGATGGTTAAAATGTTCAACTTAAAAGCCTCAAGGCAATAAGTGATAACTTTAATTTCTGTTTAGTTTTCTGGAGAAAGATCTGAGTGATAAAATAAACACTGCTAATCACCATTAGAATTAAATAGTAGAAATGTGCTTTTCAATAGAAAGTGCCAACTTGAAGGGGATCACTTTGTTACACCATTGGAATGATGGTTGGAAGTAGAAGTGGATTGGAAAACATTATCATTGTTCTTTGGTATTCGAATTATATCAGTTTAAAGTAAATCATAAAACCTAGGATTTTAAAGCTCTGAAGCTTTTCCTATGCTCCTAAATATACGGTTTCATTTACATAAGACTTTAAAAGACAACATTGTTTTCTCACAGCAATGGGTCTAAATGTATTTTTTACACTCAAGAAAACACAAGAAGTCCAATTTTAACAAAATGTTTCTTTGTATGTTCTACTTTCACATAATTATCATCTCAAGACTCACAGAGCATCTTATTTAGTTAAATGATTTAAGAAGCAAGGTAGGAGAGGTGGAACACAGGATATGGAAGAGACACTGAAAAGGACAGGCGAAAGAAAAAAACCCAAATATTTCTTTTAATGGTTAAAAAAAAAGGTTAAAAAAGATAAAACTCAGTTATATTAATGTTTTCCTAATTATTTGGTACCCAAGAAAAAGGATTACCACTTAACACAGACAAGATATGTAAAAAGACTGAGAAAGAATAGAGGACATAGGTCTTAAAGGTAGCTTCAAAATTATTGAATGGACCATGAGAACTTGAATGTGTATAATTATATAATATCAGGTCTGCTTCTTCAAGGGTACTTACTTATTTTCGACTCAAAACAATTTTGGGAACTCACTGAATGACAAATGCAATTCTTATAGCAATCACTTATTGCCCTTCGTCCTTCTGTAATTTATTTCTTTTGAACTTCCAAAACATTATCTCTTGCCAAAAAAGTTTAACTTTTACTTTACTGACTGAAAAAAACTTAATGCATTGGTATTTTCTTGAATTTCTCTGTCTTTTATTTTCTAAAATGCAAGGTTAGAAGCTATACTGATCTTCTGGGTTTATGCAAAGAAGATGTATGTAGAAAACTCTACCAGAAAGAAAATTCACATGATTTTTAAAAAATAAAGCACATAGTGGAGATAAGATATTGATGCTTAGTTTTCCACTTAAGGAATGCGTATTGACTATAAGTCATGACTAATTGTAAACATCCTAAAAGAAACTAATTGTGATATCCTAAAACCATAAGTAGTAGATCAGAAAACGTGAAAGGATCTGATGATATGAAGATTAGTGGCAAGAATATGAGGCTGAAATTTGTGAGACAGAAGGATTTGGAATGAGCCACCAAAGAGTTTCTATGGTATAACTAAGGGAATCACTGAATTAAAAACACAGAAAAGAAAAAAGCAAACCAAAATCATTATGACTGACAAATGTAAGCCTAAAACAATTCGCCACGCTATTCATGTACAATGAAAACACTGACACAGGAAGTTTCAAAATCTCAATTTCTAACCTGCCACTGTTGATAACTGTAAGGTCAGATCCTGAGCAAATATCTTCTACAATATAGGAATTTTCTTTACAAGACACATTCAGAGAGGTGTAGTTCGGCTTGCACACGGTCAGAAAGTATGGTGCCTGATACCCTGTGGAGAGCTGTATGATATCTGTAATGAGAGCCGTAGAGCACAGTCCAAACACATGAACACCTATAAGCAAAAGGAAAAGAAATTGTGATCAAGTTAGTGCTTCATGCTGATGCTGTGCCGTCACCAACCATGTTTATTATACATTTCCGTGGTGACCTGCAAATCTGTTGAGATCATTTTCTCTGAGTTTATTTAGAGAAAATTAGTATAGGAGATTTCTAAACCTTTAAACCAGATACTCATTGCCAAAATAAGGGCAGTGAGTGTCTCCAAGATCGTCATTTGAGGTACTTTCATCACTTTGGTAAAAATAGGACCCATTCTTAATATTATTACCATAGGTCGCTTGTCACACACCTGGGACATGTAAAGGTGACCAATTGTGTGATTTGAGAAGGATTAAATATGGGCAATGAAGGAAAATTCAAAATTATTTAAAATTGCTTAGCATGTCTGAGCTTTCAGGGCTCTTTCCCCAGTACTTCCTGACTCCAGCCTCAGTTGCCAAACCCTGCAGAACTGGTTCCAACTCACCACAAGCTGCAGTCATACCAGGAATACTCATTAAAACAGAGAAGAGGGCAGGTGGGTCCTGTCATGGAAATAATCATCATCTATTGGGTACAGGGCTATGGAAGACTTCCTGCATATTTGGAATTCAGAGATGATGTTCTCGTATCTCCCTGTGCAAATTCTTTCTTTTGTCTCCTGGGGGCCAGTCTCAAAACATAAACCCACAAACTCTGATGCAGGTTGTACACTCAAACTCCATTCCTGCTCCAAGTCCCTTGCGTGGGAGCTAAGTTCTGCTCACATACACATAATCTGAACTTGCCAGCTTCCTTTACATTGTCTTGACACTCTGAATTCACTCTGACTTGACAGTCTGGATTCTGACTCATGATTTGCTCATAGAAATCAATGCAAGAGGCAGCTGAGAAATTCATCAGTAGAATCCTCCAGACCACATTTGCTGGCCTGCCCATTACCCTGGTTTCCACTTTCCTTTTCTGCTTATCCCCACCTAGCAACTACTCTCCCAATTTCTTCTCCATCCTCTCACCTGGGATTCAAGACATAGGACCTTCATTTCTATATTTTGATTCCTAGCAGCATGTAAGGTCTTGGAGAGGAGTATGCTTTAGTGGGGAAACCCATCCATGACAATCTCCAGACCCACGGAGAATGGAGTTGCTGACTCTGGGACACTGTTCTCTAGGGTAGGATGGACCATCCTTACAGGCACGAGGCTTTTCACAGCCTTGGGGAAGTTTTTGTCTGAGATCAGCTATATGTCCTAAAGATTTCTTTCCTTGCCTCAGTTTGTGCTAAGGGGTCTGTTCTTGGATTACCACATCCAAGAACCTTGCTTAGCAGAACAGAGTCTAATGCATAATTTTTAGACCAGACTTTTCCTCTAGCAGGAGAGAAGGTTGCATTTAATTACCTTCTAGATAGTAAATGAAATTACCTATTCTTTTTTTTTTTTTTAATCACCTATTCTTTTGAGCTGAGAGGTTACAGGTGAAGTAGTTTTTTACTGACTTCCTGGGAATGAATGTAAAACATTCATACTGATGTCATATACTGTGTTTTGACTTCTCAATTCAGCTAAAAAAGCCAAAAGGCCTGTGATTCTAACATTAAGATGGTCATATGCTAATCAAGAGATGAGAGTTTAGATAACGGTTAGATTCGGATGCTGATTTTCTATAGATCTCATAAAAAATAGGAGTAAAGTTAGAGGCTATAACTAAGGAAAAATAACCACAATTTGGTTCTCTATGGTGACATTTCCATGTGCAGTAACTTCTGGATGAGCAGTCCAAGAGAATTGAAATGGAATCACTGATGTGGCTAAACTAATTTCTGAAGAGTTATCCATTCCTAATGGCCATTAGGACATTGCTGACATTTATTCTCCACTTTCAAAAATGAACACACATCCAGAGAAACCATTTTAAACTAAATTTATGCTTTAACTACAGCTAAGACCAGAAATATACTGAAATGCATGGCGGGTTAGCTCTCAAAACAAGGACTATAGCTGTAAATAACACATTACAGATACAAAGCCCAAATCTTACTGTTTTAACGTTTTTTTGTATAATGTAAAACTCATCATGTACCCGAAATTATACATTTAAATTATAGCTTTAAAGATTTAATATCTGTAATTAAATATAACATTTCTATTAAAAAAAACATTTCCTTTCTTTGTGGTTCCCCACACCCACCAACAAATCTGACAGCTCTTCTAAGGAAGGAGTTGAAATTGCAGCCTCCGGCATTGATGTTGGGCTCCAGTCCAACCCCATTTCTTCTTTTGGACAGGCAACAGTAGAGAATTCCTTCCCCTACCATAATCTGCAAAGACAGGATAGTGTTCAGAATGGACTCAATGGGTACAAATGAATTCCAAGTTATCTCTTAACACATCATCAGTTCAACAAGGTACAGATGTCTTTTTCTTAAAAGTGTTAGAGATGTGAGCAATGTCTCCTGAGTAGTTGAGGGAGTAGTGAGAAGAAGCAATCAGAACACTGTAGAGAGCACTGGTTGGATCTTCTGGGTACCTATGTACTGGCCAAGGGTGTGATATTATCCTAGCATTTTCATGCTGTTGCAGCACTTAATCTTTGGCCCTTTGCTCAACAACATGCAGGGATGATGCCTAATTGACTAATTGCACGATGACTGACTCTGCCTAACTCTTAGAGTCTTGGCATTTCATCTCTTAAAGCACAAAAACATGATGGCTGGTGAGATCGAGGAGAAATAAAGTAAGCACCAGGGCTAGGATTAGGAAATTTTACTAACATATTGTTTCAATAAACCAGTTCAGAATTGAACAGAAAGTTCGACCCATGGAAGCCATGCATGAAGTTAGAAAGGTGTTATCTAATGCCAAGCTGTCCAATAAAAATTTCTGTGATGGTGAAAATATTTCCATCCTGTCCGATAGGGCTGCTACTACCCACATGTGGCTATGGAGCCTTGAACTTTAGCTACTACAACTGAGGAGGTAAATTGTTAATTTCACTTCACTGCATTTAATTCAGTATTTAAAAATTTAAATCAGTTTAGACAACATGGAAATAGCCACATGTGGCTGGCAGCTATTTTGCTGGAGAATGCAGATTACATGAGAATTTAGGTAAGCAGGTCACTACTTCTTAGGTATAAGATTAGAAAATGTGTTTGCAGGGGTCCCTGGGTGGCTCAGTCGGTGGAGCCTCTGACTCTTGATTTTGGCATCAGGTCATGATCACAGGATTGTGAGGCAGGGCTCCAACGCCAGGCTCTGTGCTGGGCACGGAGATTCTAAGATTCTCTCCCTCCCTCTCCCTCTACTTCTCCCCACCCTGTGCTTTCTCTCTCTTTCTTTCAAAAAAAAGGAAGGAAGGAAGAAAGGAAGGAAGGAAGGAAGGAAGGAAGGAAGGAAGGAAGGAAAGAAAAAGAAAGAAAGAAAGAAAGAAAGAAAGAAAGAAAGAAAGAAAGAAAAGAAAATGTGTTTACAATGGACAATGTCATACTGTAGTATTAGAAGGATTAACATATCAGGTAAAGATTTTAAGATAAAGAAAAGTGTATTTGCTATTGGATTCTAGGACATAGGACATCAAAGAAGGGACCCAATATAGTTAGGCATTATTTCCTTTAGGAAGTTTTCCTTGAAACATCCTACAGCACCCTAAATTGAATTATGTCCCCTTCCTAGCTTCTCTAGCATCTCATCCCTCCTTTTTAGCATAGCTTGGTTAAAGTGCACTTCAACTGTTCATTTGTTTGTCTCTCACTAGACCAAAACCCCCTGAGGGGAGGGACATTTCTCATTTACCTTTAATTCTCACCATCTGACACAATGCCTGGCATCATAGGACTTGTGTTTGTTACCTTCACTTTGGGATTCTGGTTGGCTAATTATCCTGGGCATTCCGGCTGTTAGTTATGGTATATAAGAATAGCAAGATTTGAAATTATGAGTTTTATTTATTTAAAAGTTCAAATATTTAAGATCATTGTGCCTAAGGGATTATTATGAAATGTGATATTGATTGGTAGAAATGTTTGGAGCTGAGAAAAGTCAAGTTTTGGAGACACTGCAGTCTCTTTCAAGGTCATAGTCACGATAAGGGGCTCAAACAAATTTCCCTAGATAAACTTCCCAGTTCTCATTACTAGCTTAACTTATATTTTATCAAGTATTTAAGATTACAGTTCTTGTAAACTAATGGCAGTAAGTCTTCTGTTTTGAATGTTCAGTCTGCTATACTTAGTTCTGTTGGTATTGTGGTATGTGTGCAATTATAAAGAATCTTAATTTGTATAAAAATAACTTTATTAATGGAACTCTACCAATAACCACACGTGTGAAAATCACGTGGCAAACGTGATAAACATCCTTAATGGAACTCTACCAATAACCACACGTGTGAAAATCACGTGGCAAACGTGATAAACATCCTTAAGATCCATTGTATAGAAATCATCAAAACATGTTTTTTTTTTTTTCAAATCATTGAAGAGTGAATTAGCTCTTTATACTTCTTGAAAAATATCATCCTACATTATCATTTTAAGTTAGACCTGGAAACACAATCCGTCCTATATTCAGCATAGAGAGATGTGACGTACTATACACGCTCATAGAGTAAGATAATGTTTATCTCAAATTCATCATTTCAAAGAAAATTAACCGCTCACTTCTGAAATGCATTGCTGTATGGTTAAAAGATGATTTCATCTTCACTTCCTCAAAAATAATCCTGAGAATAATTTTCCCCTCTCTTCAATTATGTATGTAATGATGCATACTTTGACCAGGAATGCTAAATTATATAAGATTTTATTTGTGTAGTGCCATTAGGGAAATATGTCTTATCATACAACACAATAGCCATTATCTCAAATGACCTTGAGATTTCAGGAGTTTTATTTTAGTTGTTTAATATGCTTAGAACTCATATGTCAAGAGAGTTCTTTAATACTATTTGGCTTGATTATGGATCAAGGTTTCTTGTCATTATTTTGACATCACCCAACTGTCCTCTCTAGGAAATGCATCAATTTTCTCCTCACAGTTCTATTCACTTAACCTTGATCTATATGTCACTGCATGAATTTTCAAAGTGGTTCAATTTTGTCTAACGAAGGAATTCTCCTTAGGGGGAAGGGAGATGCTTCCTGATGTATTTCTAAATGCTTCTGCTTGTTTCCTCATTCTGAATGGCAAGCTGTTGTGCTCAAATATGGTTTCAGAGTTTAGGCTCTGACAAAATTATTTGTTGCTTTTGTCATTTGCAAATAGAAAACAGTCTGTGACAAGCATCTTTTCACAGTATCCTATTTTATCTGTACACAGGCCAAAAAATATTTTTTTTTCTTGTTGAATATCTTGGGTGGGTTTTTGGAAGAGATTCTGAAGTGACTCTGCTGTGGGGGAGACATGGTGAGAAATAGATTTCTTTTTATTAATCATATGGACATGGCCCTAGCCACCACAGGGAGAACTCACAATCAAAGAAATCTTTCTTGTGAAACCAACAAAAGAAAATGACAAAAAGTATAATATTTATAGTAGTATCTTCAGTGATTAAATATGCAGTTGAATATCTTTTTTTTAAAGATTTTATTTACTTATTCATGAGAGACACAGAGAGAGACACAGGGACACAGGCAGAGGGAGAAGAAGCAGGCTCCATGCAGGGAGCCCGATGTGGGACTCCATCCCGGGACTCCAGGATCATGTTCTGGCCCGAAGGCAGGCGCTAACCCGCTGAGCCACCCAGGGATCCCAGTTGAATATCTTTTTGGAAACCCTAATACATTTAATATTGTACATTTTGATTGTCATAAAACTAAGAACTATAATCAAAATCCAATAGAATTCTCCCATCAGGTTAGATATATTTATCTTTTAAAAATTAGAGAGGGAGACAAACCTTGAAAGACTCTTAACTTTGGGAAATGAACAAAGGGTTGCGGAAGGGGAGGTGGGTGGGGGGTTTGGGTAACTGGGTGACTGGTTGATGGGATGAGCACTGGGTGTTATACTATATGTTGGCAAATCGAACTTCAGTAAAAACAAATGAAAAAAATTTGTAATAAAAATGTACTTCCAGGGATGAGAAAGTGTATGTTTTTTTCTATTCATATAGACTTCATGAAGATTTACGATGTCCTATTTTGTTTTCCTGGAGATACAATCTCCAAAGGACTGAACAAAATACTTATTTCATTATCACTTTAAAGTAAATGAAAAGGGAATATTAAGGATGAAATTTTCCATTTTAAGGGCAATTTCAGAGATATAAGAAAAAGTATTTCACAGACACGAAAGGAATTTTTACAGTTTCTGGTACAACATCACGAAGACAAGTTATTTTTAAAATATCTCTCCAAGCATTTTTTTAAAAATCTGAAAAGCAAACACAAAGTGATTTATATTTAAATGCCTGTATCAAAAATCAGTTGATCTTCTTTTGTTCATATAAAGATTCTTTTAAAGAGACTATTGCTGACATGAGGTCTTTTGTTTTACATGGTCTTCTCTCCAAGTGAATGGATGAGAGCAGGAAATGCCTCTCCTCATAAAAATGGGCTTTAAAAAAGTTTTTTTTTTAATTTAAATTCAATTTAGTTAACATATAGTGTATTATTAGTCTCAGGTGTAGGATTTAGTGATTCACCAGTTACATGTAACACCCACTGCTCATCACATCAAGTGCCCTCCTTAATGCCTATCAGAGGTGGGCTTTAAAAATCATTTCAAAATGAAGGACTCCTCTTGCTTTCCCTCCTCCACTCACCACCCCATTTTGCAACAGGTTTATCCTAGAATATAGATAAAAAGAAAGCAGAGTATCCTTGATGGTTGACAATGAGAGTCTACTTGTTATTTTTCACTTTCAGGAAAAGAGGAGGAGATTAGAATAGTAACTATGTAGTAAGATTAGAGACAGAATTATGGGTCCAGGACAAGGAGACTATAGACTCTATAAGACCAATGTTGAGAAAATGAATGTTTTGGGATAAGTCCTTAAAGATAGAGGAGAAAATGGAATTGGAAAGAAGTCTGGAAGAAGTATGATATATATCTGGGAGAAAGGTGTGAAAGCAGTATTAGATGTGAGTAAAGTCAGGATTTGGTTTTCCACTGTGTGTTTACCCCAGAGCTACAAACCCAGTGTGGAAGAAAAGAACCACTGACATCCTGGAGTGTCACAGAGCTCTAAGTGATAGGAGGGAATTTAGGGACCCCAGAGTATAAATAGTTTCCTAGTTTGCCTTTTGTTTCATTAGGAGGCATGCAGCCACTCTGGAGGCCCTGTAGAGATCCCTAGATTCAGTGGGTCCTTTGTGGGGGGATTGGCACTGGATTTCCAGGTTCAGATTTGCCCTGTCATTTCTCAGGGCTCAAGAAAGAAAGCTTTGGCCAGAAGCCCCAGAAAACACCCTTAAATTGCATGTTGAATATTTATTAAGGAAATGAAGGAGTCACAGCGGCAGGAACACAGTGTTGAGGCCAAGGTCATTGTTCCCAAGACATGTAACAGTGTTAGCAAAGGGATCAGTGTGAGATAAACGGTTCCAGCAGCAAGTGCTACAATTAGACTCGCTTTCTTAAAAATGTAATAAAATACCCTAGGGAAGAAAGGCTTCTGGATATATGAAGAGAAAATTATTTAAATGATTAAATATCAAATGGTCTTGTATTTAATATCAACACAGTCATGAACATTTGTACAGAATTTTATTTCAAGTATTCTATTATAATAAATTTGGGGATTACACCCCAACTAGGAGAAATGCTTCCTGGTGTAATAGTTTAAAGCATATATTCTTTTTGCTCTTGTCAGATGACTGATGATATGGATTTTTTAGTAAGTCATTAGAGAAATGATAGGAAAATGCTATTATTCTGAGCAATACTGCACTTTAAATATGTTTTATAAGTTTGAGTCTCAGCTATTTCCAAGCACATCATTAATAGTTCCAGTCACCCTGGGGTTAACTGGAGTTCAAATAACTCATTAATTTACAAAGTATTTTGAGAACTTTTAAGTCTGATAAAGTTCTATGGAATATTAAGTTCTGATTTTTATCTTCTGAGAATATTTTATATAATTTATTTGGTGTGTAAACATATGCTATAATTATTTAACACGGGAAATTTAAAAAAAACAAATTCATAGATACATAAAAGTATAGAATTTGGAAGGTCTATGCACAGATTTTTCTAAAATTGCTGATGTGCTGAACCAGAATTGGCCAATTCATTAGGGAATCTTGTAAAACTTCCATTCAAATACAGCTTTTCATTTAATAACCACTTCCTCTGACATTCATGAGCATGATAAAAGCAAACTAAGGGCTTTTACTGGTAGAAATAAATATTATTAACCTTGAAACATGTTCCTTGTCCTTTATGTAGGATTTTGGGGGCAGAAGAGATGGTAGAAAGGCTTGTCCAGTCTTATTTATTAATGAATTAATGAAAATGCATTTATTCATAATGTGTAAGTTAGCAAACTAAAAATAACTATGTTTTAAATTTAATTTCAGTAGGTTAGGGCATTTCTTTATAGTATATATTTAAAAATGCAAATGCTTGTTTTGCATCTAAAGTATTTTATTTTTGTGTGTGCGTGCCTGTGTGCACCAACATGCCAGGAATGTGAATCATGCCCTTTCTACTTTATAATTGTTGATGTTCAGTGCTCATAATCAATAAAAAGTGCTAATCCAGTAAAAAAAATCTAGCTGTAAGTGATATCAACATGCCTTGTGAGAAGAAAGTTCTTGGCTATATAATTATTTGTTTTTCCCCTCCAGCTTTCCAGACTTCAGATACCAAATCAACACATTAATTAGGGAGCATATCAGAAATGTCATACTAGCTATTCAAGGAGAATTATGTAGTCACAAACATTTTTGAGAACGATTTATAAAACTGAACATTAGAGACCCATCAAGTTTGTAATTATATAATCTTAACTTTTATTTATTTATTTTTAAAGATTTTATTTATTTATTCATGAGAGACACAGAGAGACAGAGAGGCAGAAACACAGGCAGAGGGAGAAGCAGGCTCCCTGCGAGGAACCCAAGGTGGGACTCGATTCCGGAACCCAGGATCAGGACCTGAGCCGAAGGCAGACACTCAACCGGTGAGCTATCCAGGCGACCCAATCTTAACTTTTATTGCCAGTGATTTTCAACTATTAAGTCACATGTCGTTTTCACAATATCTCAAAGACATGATCTTTCTGTTTCAAGATTTCAAGTTCTACTTTTTGTTTTTAACGCGTTTATTACACAAACATGGTCATTCTTAGTTTTTGTAGACTGACAAACATCATTGGGGGGCAGTTCTTACCGTAATTGCAGGTCCAGCAAAAGCCAAACTCAGCAACATGAGGAATGGAATTGCCTCCTGGGTTGGTTCAATATACGGCATGCTAAGACTCCGGTCATAGCAGCTAAATCCAGAGTGCACGGGTTTGAAGACATCGGTGAGTTCAAGGAAATACAGGCTAACCACCGATGATGCCAATATAGGCAACTGAGAAGGAAGGATGTAGAAGAGCAATTTATTATTGTGCACATGTCACACATAGGATCAGTGCATCTTTAAGTAGAAACAAATGACGATCTCCCCTTCTCTCACCACTCTTTTCCAATCTCAGAGTTAAAACCTTCATAAGCACTACGGCTTCTGCTTTCAGAACATATCTCTAATTCACCGACCTCTGTTACCAGCCTGCTATGAGCCCATGCCGTTGTCCCTCACCCTTGCTCCCGGATCAACCTCCTAACTGGTGTTGTACTTTCACTTTTCCTCCCCCCCCCCCCCCCCACCTATCCACTATCCACTCAGCAAACCAAAGGGTCTTTGGAAAATATTTTCAGTCACATCCTTCCCTATCTTAATCATTCTAGTACCTTCCATTCTACTTGAATAATATTCAAATGTCATATCATGGAATATAAATTTCTGCATGGACTGACTCTTGTTTCATCTTTTTTTCTTTTCTTTCTCTTCTCTTCCATCTTCTTGTAGGATATTTATACAACACCCCAAACGCCTGCCCACCATATCTAGTTGGTTTCCACACTTTTCCTAAAATTCCACGCTTTTCCTAAATAGTCTAATTCACTTCTACCTTCACATTTGCCATTCCTTTTTTTTGTGCTCTTCCTCTGGCTCTTTGTATGACTGGCTTCTTTTCATCATTTAATGATGACTTCCTGTACTTTCTAATGAAGGAAGACTTGATCCATCCTTCCCTCTCTAACCTTCTACCATCTCGCTTTTTTTTTCTTTGTGGTCATTAACTGAAATTCACCTGTTTATTTTTCATCACTCTGTCTCCATCTCCCACTGAGGTACATGAACCATGAAGTGAGTTTTCCAGGGATATTTATTTTTTGCTGAGTTAGGGCATAGTATTGTTTCTGGCACATGATGGGCATGTAGTACATCATTTAATAATTTAATACTGCAATAAATACTTTCAGAATCTGAAAACTTATATCACACATGTATTAAGAATTGTTTAGCTTAAGACTTTGTTACTTGTAGAGGATACAATATTTATTTGACTAAACAGGGCAGATTTTTGATGAAGACATTCTTGACCATCTGTGGTATCTGGTTGTTCAGTTAAAAAAAAAAAAAACACCAAATTTAGAAAACAACATTATGCCTCCTCTTCTCAAGAGTCTTTTTGTAATGAGGTGAGAATTAGGTTTATTAGAAAAACTAATTATATAGAGAGATTAATCTGGCATTGTCCTCCTGTTATTCAGATTGATACTTTCCAATAGAACAAAAAGTACACCAAAACACTCACATTTCTCTCATTAGAACCCACGATCATTTGATCACTCAAACATCTGATCATTTCTCCTCACCATTCCCTTTCCTGTAATACACGCATAGGAGCTTTGAGTGTCGACCAGCTTTGCACTGCATGTGTGTGATGGAGATTTTTCATGTAAATCCACTTAAATATATTTTAGTTTTAATTTAACAAATAATGCATATAGCACTTACTATGTACCAGCCAATTTTCTGTTCCGTCTCCTCTAGTAAGTGGCAGATTTTGAGCCCATGGATTGGAGCTCCAAAGTCTTATTTCTTAACCACTATTCTATGCTTTTCTTTTTTTTCAAAAATGATATTAGTTTTAGGATAATGAAATACAACTAGCATCAATTAATGGCGGGAGGGCTGTTTAGCTTAAAGTTCTAATTAAAGGTCTTACTTGCAAATTTTTAATTAAAAATATGTATCAGTTTTTAAATTTTTTTTAATTTTTATTTATTTATGATAGTCACAGAGAGAGAGAGAGACGCAGAGACACAGGCAGAGGGAGAAGCAGGCTCCATGCACCGGGACCCCGACATAGGATTCGATCCCGGGTCTCCAGGATCACGCCCTGGGCCAAAGGCAGGCGCCAAACTGCTGCGCCACACAGGGATCCCCAAAAATATGTATCAGTTTAACATAAATAGACATTATCTTAAAAGTACTGACTCCATGAAGTCAGTAAAAGTCTTCCCTCCATTAATGTGAATGTTAAGTATTTCACTTTTAAACCAGATTTGATGACCCATCTTCTTTCCTCTTTCCCTGATGCCTTTAGTTCATATTTTAGATCTTACAAAGATATTTTGTAAATGGGAATCAGATCTGAGACCCCTAATGCCCACCTAAAAGACGTTTGATCATCTCAGTTTAAGATACTACTGCTCCAGTGAAGTGTTTGATGTCTTCTGCAGAAAAGTGAACAAGACTTAGTCAACATGTCTAATCTGAAAATTAAGCAAATCTTCTCTAGGAAAGACATTATTTGGCATTGAATTTTGTGGATGATTACTTTAGAATTTGCTTAACTGTACCAATGAAGATATAGCCATGAAATGAGAGTTCTAGTCCTATAGTGTGCATGTGTCTGTGTGTGTACATGTGAATGTATAAACAGGAAGGGACACTCTGAATTCCACATACTGTAGTCAAACCAATGGGGTCATATGGTTTTCAAGGCAACCAGGGGGTTCTAATATCAGCTCTTCTACTCACTACCACCAATGTGAACTTGGAAATGTTTTCCTTAAGTCTCAGTCTTCTTATCCATGAAATCAGTACATTGACAGTATGTACCCATCATCACAGGTAGTTGAAAGTATGAAAGGAGCCACTGCAAGTAATTTCAACAATACTTGGGATGAAGAATAGCTTATAAATGTTAGTATTATTATTGCTATTGCTATAACTATTAGTAATATACTTGTCAAGTGTCCCCTTTTTCATAATTCTTTACATGGTAATTCTTTTTGAGAGTAATTTCCTCATTCTTAATTCCCTAGTTCTTCTTTTCAGGAAATTTTTATATGCTGTTCTTTATAATAGTTATCTGCTATAGGTTAGTTGGAGTCTTTGCTCTGCTTCTCAATGAAAATTTCCTTAAAGTGGGGGCCTAATCTTACTCATTTCTATATTTCCACTAATATACATCAGAGTGACTTCCAAGTACATATGCATGTATGTAAATATAGTAAATTAATTTTTTGAGTGAAAATAATTTCCTTCAGTAATGTGATGCACCTTAGTCATTGCAGACAGCAGTCTTCCTGAAACTGCCCATTTTTCCAGCTACACCATTTTTCTACCCATGTATTAATAGCCTTTACAGTTCTATAGAAACATATTTTAAGACCCTCATCTGTTTTCAGAATAATGGTCATATTTTTCTTCTTTTTGGTACTTCTCTGGCTTTTTTTAAAAAAAAACTTTTATTCTTTGTATTCTACTTCATTTTTTAAATTTTATTTGTTAGACAGGGATATATATATATATTAGATTTTATTTATTTATTCATAGAGATGCAGAGAGAGAGAGAGAGAGAGAGGCAGAGACACAGGCAGAGGGAGAAGCAGGCTTCATGCAGAGAGCCTGACGTGGGACTCGATCCAGGGTCTCCAGGATCACACCCTGGGCTGCAGGCAGCGGTAAACCGCTATATATACATATACATATACATATACATATACATATACATATATATATATATATATAGAGAGAGAGAGAGAGAGAGAGAGAACACAAGCAGAGGGAGTGTCAGGAAGAGGGAGAAGCAGATTTGCCGCTGAGCAGAGAGCCTGATGTGGGGTTCAGTCCCAAGACCCTGAGATCAGGACCCGAGCTGAAGGTAGCTCGTTAATCTGACTGTGCCACCCAGAACCCTTCAATTTGTTCTTAAGAATGATCTGAGCAAAATATTTATAGTATTTGTGGAAAAAGTAGTTTTATACACTGTTGTCCTATACTATATTTTACTACCAGACAATGTAATGAATTAAATTACAATGCTTCCGAATATTACTCAGCCACCAGAAAGGATGAAGACCTACCATTTACATCAACATGGATGGAACTGGAAGGGTATTATGCTGAGTGAAATTAGTCAGTTGGAGAAAGACAATTATCATATGGGTTCATTAATTTGTGGAATATAAGAAATAGTGAAAGGGACCATAAGGGAAGCAGAGGGAACTGAGTGGGAAAAATTAGAGAGGAAGACAAACTATGAGAGGCTCCTGACTCTGGGAAACAAAGGGCTGCAGAAGGGGAGGTAGTGAGGGGGATGGGGTGACTGGGTGATGGGCACTAAGGAGGGCACGTGATATGATGAGCACTGGTGTTATACTATATGCTGGTAAATTGGATTTAAATTAAAAAAAATTACAATGGTTCCTTCTAACACACTTATCTTCAGAAGTATCATCTTTTGAAATACTCATCAACGAAACTTCCTTTTGAATGGAAGAACTTTAACAGATGGTATGCACTAATTTGGGCACAGATATAGAATTGATATATATACATAATAAAATCACAGACATCTTTCGTTTGCATTTAAAATGAGATTTAAAAAGATATTTTTAAAAATCCATATAGGCAGGCATTAAGAATTTTATTCTCTAGTTATGTTGTAGCCAAGAAAAAAGTGTGAATTTCCTATTTTTATGTAGCAATATAGAGGATGGAAAGAAATTACCTGAAGATTAGGAAAATGGTTTTCAAAAAAAACGAGATTGATTCGTCTAATTATCATCTGCTAAGGAACTTGTGAGTAAAAATAGTAGAAGCAATTCTTGAGAGAAAATTACAACAGTTTTAGAGGACAAGGCAAACAAAAGAAATGTGTTTCAAAAGATTATATTTGCCAGATAATATTGATTTTTTGAGGCCTATTTAAAAAATACAAATCGACAATAGATATCAATTTTAGCAAAACATTTTATGGAATCTATCATGACATTTTATCTAGGTCAGATAACTTAATTTGCTTCTAGCATGTTGATAATAAGAACAAACTCTCCTTCTCATTTGGGAGAGTTTACCTTGCTCTTGGCCTAGAGTAATTACAGGTCAATTCCATTCTTTTCCTTTCTTATGGCCATCGGGAATGTAGAGTCTTATGAAATCCTCCTATACTGGTGGGATCATAGTCGCAAAGGGCCAATTAACATATATAATATTAAATGCTCCTTTGTTTATTTATTTATTCAACAAATATCTACTGAGAGCCTGCAAGCACTAGGCCTTGCTCTGTGTCCTGGGAACACAGATAGGATCAAACAAAGTCTTTCTTCTCATAAAGATCTCGTTCTAGCTAAGGAAGGCAGATAAAAATTTAAAAAATATGGTACAAGAAGGAGTGTATACTCTAAAGAAGATAAAAAAAGATGGCTATGATAATTGAGTGCCTGGATTGCTACCTTAGATCAGAGAAGACCTACCTAAGTAAGGTTTCATTTAAGCAGAGACTTGATGTGGCAAGAAAGAACATATAAAAACCAGGTAAAAGGCAGAGTCAAAAGGGAGAAGTGATGTAAGAAGTCAAAGGTGGAGCCTCTTGGGGCCAAGCTTTGCAAAGAATTGAAGGCTGTGGCCGTAGTTAATCGTTTATTCACAGTACATTTGGAAATGCTTTGGAGAATTTAAGCAGAGGTGTAATATGACTTGAAATCTGTTTTACAAACATCACTCTGGCTGTTGGGTTGAGGATGGATTGTAGTGGGTCAAAGTAGAAGCAGGGTGAAAATTTAGAAGACTCATCAAAACTCAGCAAATGCTTCTTGAATATACTGTACGCACTAGACACTGCTCTGCGAGTGAGAAAGACAGCAGTAAACAAAAGAGCAAACTCTCTGCACCCACTGAGCATCCATGCTAGTGGCTGCATGGCACTTGCAGTAAGCCAGGCAAGACGTGATGGCAGCTTTTACGCAGGTGTAGTGTGGAGAAGTTGCCCGACCTGGATATGATTTAGGAGACAGAAGTGACAGGACTTGTTGATGGTCTGGTCACTGAAGGAAAAAGACTAAAGGCTGATTTGAAGGATGTAAGGCTTGAGCAATCAGGTCAGTGGCATCATTTATGGAAAGAGGGAAGGCTGGGAGAAGATTGAGTAAGAGAAATCCGAGGTTCTGTTCTGGAAATATAAAAGTAAAGATGCCTCTTAGGTATCAAAGAATTTAGCTGTCAGAAAAGAGTAAGATGCCAATCTGGGCCAAGGCTGCTGGTGGAAAATTGTGCATTATTGCTACAAGATAATTTAAACAACACTTGCACAAGAAATTTCAGAGCGAAATTTCTTTGCTTTTCATAAGAATAATTGGCACAAGAATCAAAGAACATAATTGTGTATATTCATACTACTCATGTGCAAGAGGTAATCTACAAGAAAAAGAACATGTTTAAAAGTGAATAAAAAATTTCATTTTATTTATTTTTTTATGAATAATGAATTTTATTTTATTTTTTAAAGATTTTATTTATTTATTCATGAGAGACACACAAAGAGAGAGGCAGAGACACGGCAGAGGAAGAAGCAGGTTCCCTGCAGGGAGCCTGATGTGGGACTCAATGCCGGACTCCAGGATCACGAACTCAACCACTGAGTCACCCAGATGTCCCTGAATAACAAATTTTAAATGAGAGGCTGGGAATCAATTCTGATGAAGTATCCCCAAATTGTATAAAATGTGAAATTTAAAACGTTTACACAATATATTGAAATCAAGTTCAAAACAGAAGAAATATCAGCAGATCAAAGGAATTTTACTAAATTTGTGCCACAAAGGAGATTGTCATAGGTCAGCACAGCGATGATAGAATTTTCCACTTCCTACGGTGCAATATTTAATGACATTCCTCAGTAATTTTTGCCTTGTAGTTAATAGAGATAATGTTTCCTTAAAATATTGGCAATGATAATTACCAATAATATATACTTCAATATGGTATAGGGCTTTATAGTTTATAAGGCTATCTGAATTGCAGCATATTTAGATGAACTACAATGAATCTCAAAAATATGGGTTATAAAAAACAACACACTAACGTGTAGTATTGTTAAGGGAAGGAACAGGTCAAGAATGAGTCTATAACATCATTCAAGGTTTAGGTTTCTAAACTAGTTTTCAGAAATAAACTGGCTGTGGTTTCAATAGCATGCATAGGTACAAATTCAAACAGGGCAGTGTGATAGAAGGAAACCAATGCCAACCTTAGAGCCAGGAGAAGCCAGTTTCTCCCCTCATTTATTCCACTAGCTTCTGGAATTTGAGGCAAGTCATTTAACCTTTCTGGGCCTCATCTGTTGTCAGTGAAATGAGGGGTTGCTTACATTGCCATTTAGTTCTAGAATTCTCCATATGCTGGCATGATTTCAGAAACATTCTATTCCATTTCTTTTACATGGTCACTACCCTCTGTAATGTATTATCTCTGTCCTCTGCGTGATTCATTTCATCCTCTACAATGCTTCTAGGCTGATTTTTCTAGAGTTCACATCTGATCATGCCTTTAAGAGTGTCCCACCAATAACCAAAATAAGTGCCAATTTTTTAGAATGGTACTTATGACCTTTAACATTATATAGCCTAGTCTGCCTTTCTCATTTAATTTTGCTCCATACCTACTTTCCACTGTCCCAACCCACAAACAGCTTATGTTCCCATCACACTGATGTCTCAAAAGGCATGTTGTTGTCTCTGCTTCACATTACATTTTCACATTCGTGTCCCATAAAAATTGTCCTCATAAAGGTCAAGATCACATGATTTTTTTCTCCTTGAAACCTTCTCCATGCTCTTCATTCAGAACTGAAGACTCTTGACTCCTGTACTCCATATATATTTTATTGAAGGACCTGTTTGTCGGCCTTGTATTATAGTTTTCTGTATATTTCAGCCCCGGTCCTAAGATTATATACTTAAAAGTGAGAACTGTGTATCTCACAGTGCTTTGGAAGTTTTAGGTGGTCAGTAAATGTCCACCAAATTCAATCAAAAGAAGTCAGGACATTACTATTACACAGAAAACATGAACAATATCTTAACACTCACATAGCATTTGTGTTGGGCATGTGGGTGCCAGATACTGTGGTAAATTCTATAAAAGACTGCTGCATTCAGTCCACACCTTCTAAAGGATATTCCCAATTTACAGATGAGAAACTGAGGCAGATGTAGGTTACATGAATTGTCCAGGGGTCACGAAGCTGGTGAGTGGGAGCACCCAGATTCCTACCCAGGTGCCTACCTCCAGGACACATGCTGTAAACTTCTTTGCTCATGGCTGTCAACCTGCTTTCCCCTCGACATTGCTACAATGGCTGGGATTGCCAAAGGGGAAGAGGGTGTTTCAGGGAATATGTGCCCTTTGGGGAAAAAAAAAAAACTGCTTCTTTACTATTACATAGTTTCTCTACCAACTTCTTCAGCATCCAAACATGAAAATTGCTTCTTGTGCTCAAATCTACTACCTATCTTTTCTACAGCTGAGTTCCCTTTTAGTTACTGAAGGTAGGATTTATTGAGCAGTAACTCAGGTCTAAGAAGAAAAGAATTTTTATTGGGTTGTTATTTAGGCATTTCCCCATAAATTATCTAATTTAATACTCATGACCCCTTTGGGAATTTTAAGATAAATCTTGAGAAGAGACCCTGCTACCGACCCTGCTACCACCAGAGAAGCTAAATGACATGCTCAGCTTCTGAGTAGCAAGTCAGAGTGGGGAACCCTATCTGTTAAATTCCCTGGAAGCACAAGCCCCGCTACACCCTGCTGCCACTCTGGCACATGTCGCCAGCTGGCATTAGTCTGGTGCTTTTCAGGAAAGAATAGCCCCAGGCTTCAGTGGAAATGCCACTTAAGGACAGAGGCGAGAGCTGGCCATGCATGCGAGGGGTTTAAACAGAGGCATCAAGGGTGAAAAGTACTTGGTACTTTTAAATCACGCTCTTAATCATCTGATTTCCAAGGTCTTAAATTTCTTCCCTGTGTAGTTTCTCCAATGCAATTTTAATTTTTTTTTTGGTAATATCTTAAGAACCCTTCATTATATGTTGGGTGTTTTCTGCTTTTATTTTCACTTTTGTTTTCCCTCGTAAAGAACTTCTGGTATAAAATACCAGGGATTGGGCATCCTTAAAGCTCCAGATGCTTTCTGTCCTTGATGTTTCCTTTGGATCACTTTCTCTAACTGCACAGAGATGGCCAGATGAAGGCCTCTGTCATAGTGATTGTCATATGGTATGGCAGTTGTTCCTTCACTTTTCTCTTCTCTTCAGTGATAAAACCCTCGAGAACAGAGAAATGGTCTTATTTATTAATTCTCTATCCCCAGGGCCTAGTAAAGCAAAGGACATACTCAGTAGCTTCAATGTAGAATAAAAACATACATGGATGGGTAGCTTGAACATATATGTTAAGTGTTTACACAATTCTTGTTGTGTGGTAATACGATAAAAGAAAAATCCCCATGTTAAAAGATCCTTGCCTTCTTCTATCACAGAACATGTTCCTATTATAAATTTCTAGAATTCTAATAATGTTTTTTTTAAGCATTGAAGAACACAAGAAACTCAAACTAAATCCTTCAAAAAGCAATAGTAGTTAATAGGGATGAGCAACCAGACCTAATATATATGTTAAGTTTGATGGGAAAACCCTGTTCTATGTTATTATATCCAAATATCAATTACATCTTTGCAGCTCCAAAAACACTAATTACAATCAGTCAATGATCAAAGAGTAAAGTTTAAAATAATAATATATTTCTGTTTTATCACCCAAATATTGATACAGCATTAGACTGGCATAGTAAGCTTTGTAATCACCAGTTTTAACCTCAGGTTTTGAAGATTGGCTCCTCTTACATAATTAGACAATGAAGTATGTGCATTGTCTGGGAAAGCATTTTGTTCTTTAAACTAAATTAGACATTAAGACCTGAGGCTGGGGACCTGTACCTCAATTGTTGAAAGTAATTACTTTTAAATCTTTCTAGGTTCGTAATTTCTTTCTCCCTGGAACATATACCTGACTCTTAAAGACATGGGTACAAGTATCAATTTAATGCTACTAATATTTTCCAGATGCCATTTAAAGTAGTTTACATTTCTGATTCATGCAATCTTTGCAAAACCTCTTACTATTAACAGGTACTATCATCATCCCCACAGTACAGTTGAGAGAACTGAGGCATAGACAGATTAGATGATTCCCGCAAAACTATACAACTGGTTAGCTAGATTATAAACTCCAAGAAATCTACCACCTGAGTTCATGTTCATGATCATATACTTACTGCCTTTTTCTAAAAGATTCCACCTCTGAGCTTTGCCTTCACAAAGACATTGAGAAATAAACTAATATTAAGTACATTTTATCTTTATATACCTTGAATGCCACCCTACAATTTCTGCTGGGATTGGTATTGTGCATGTATTTTTTGAGGTCTCTTAAAAAAATTAAAATTTTAACATACTTAGATTAAAAGACATTTTCACTATTACTTGAATTATTTCATTCATATAGAGAAAGCATACATATTTTTACCTGAATGGTCTTACAAAGGAAATGTACACAGCACAGTACTTTTGGGGTCCAATACATATTTCCTAATATGAAACAACATAGAAGTAAAAGAAAAAAAATATTGTCATGCAATAATGTCAGGGAAATGAAATGTAACTAAAAATTACTAAAATTTTGAGATAGCACAATAAAAAAATTCTGATTTTGAGATCTAAAGTGACATATAATTTTACATTATAAACAGAAATTATTGAATTAGAGACATTTTGGAAACATTTTCTGAGTTGTTTACTAAATTCAGGCACGAAATTTGGCATTAAATCATTTAATTTAAGCACTATAAAAGTTTATATATTTTATTATATAATAAGTAATTGATTGATTTAACATTTATTGAGTGTATATTATGTGCCTGATATATTTTATTTGACCTATCAATTATCCAGCAAAGGAATTTCTTTTTTTTTTTTTTTAATTTTTATTTATTTATGATAGTCACAGAGAGAGAGAGAGAGAGAGAGGCAGAGACATAGGCAGAGGGAGAAGCAGGCTCCATGCACCGGGAGCCCGATGTGGGATTCGATCCTGGGTCTCCAGAATCGTGCCCTGGGCCAAAGGCAGGCGCAAACCGCTGCGCCACCCAGGGATCCCCAGCAAAGGAATTTCTAATCAACTTTTTTAGATAAGAACTTAACAATGTCTCATGAGCCACTCTCCTATTACCCATCTCTCCTCTCTGTTGTGTTAACCTCTGCAATCTTAAAATGAAAGGGCAGTATGGAGGAAGGGACAGGGCCTATTGAAGCAGGTGGGATGGGAACTTTGGAATGAGCAGTCTGTAAAATCTTTCATAGCGCCCCCCCCCCCCCCCATAGAGAGGGCGTCTTTTGGGTGGTGCTGCACCTGGCCCTTCTTACATGTTGGAATACTTATCTGGGTGATGAAGTATTAGCAATTTCTTCGCTCGTTTCTTAACTGGACTAGAAGGATCAGTAAGTAGGCTTTGGACTCAGCCAGAGAAGACTGAGGCCAAAACTAAGACCAAAGCTGAGGCTCAGTATAGTTTCTATCTCCCTATCTCTGTTAACTGACAAATTTCTTGACCAACATGACATTAATGCAACACAAATTTGTTGAGAACTTATTATATTCTCCCTGCTATTTCTATTGCTCTAGAGGTTGGAGTTTTAAAATGTGGAAAAAGGGGATCCCCTGGGTGGCTCAGTGGTTTGGAGCCTGCCTTCAGCCCAGGGTGTGATCCTGGAGTTCTGGGATTGAGTCCCACATTGGGCTTCCTGCATGGAGCCTGTTTCTCCCTCTGCCTGTCTCTGCCTCTCTCTCTCTCTATGTCTCTCATAAATAAATAAAATCTTTAAAAAAATAAGTAAAATGTGGAAAAAATAATTATATCCTGTCTAACTCATTTCAAAAGTTCATTTCTTTCTAGTATACAATTGCCTTTCTTTTTATGTTTTCCCATGGAGAAGACTTATGATCTAAACCTAAATCTTGGGGTACCTGGGTGGCTCAGTTGGTTATAAGTCTGTCTTCAGCTCTGGCCTGCTTCTCCCTCTCCCTCTGTAACTCCTCTTGCTTGTGCTCTCTTCCTTTCTCTCTCTCTCTATCAAATAAATAAATAAACAAAATCTTTAATAAATAAATAAAATATACCCAAATCTTTACAACTGGAAGCTCTCTATGTTTTAATCACTCAAATCTCAGTTGCTATGATACAAGCATCTCCAGATCATCACACAGGAGGCAAAAACTTGTTAATTCTTTAGGGTATACCCAACTGTCTCAAAAGACAAATTTCAATGAATTTCACCCTAATAGCCTTAATGAGGTCATTCATTCTCAGAGATTGGATTATCCTTTGATTCATCTTTTCTTGCAGGACATATTTTTTTTTAATTTCATAGATGGCCAAACTGAAACATGAGAAGATAAGTAATTTGCACTGGATAGCTGCTGCCGAGTTCATATATGGTAGCACAGAATTCTAAAAAGATAAGAATGGCAAGGTCTCAGAATGTGCGCCTGCCAACATCCTTGGGTGAAGACTTGCAGTAGAGGGTTACACCAGTATATAGAAGGTGTTCAGTAAATGTGAATTTTCTCCCACTGACAAGGTCAAGTAAGGATATTCAAAGCAAGTGGCTTCCATTTTATTTTGTGTGTTTCTATCAATAAAAAATGAGCATGCAATCCAATAAGCATTTGTTTGTATGCATTTATATATTGAAACAAATTACTTTATCAGTGTATGCACATTATAAAACATACCAAAATGTGTGATACAAAAAAGTCAGGAAAACAACCTTCTTTCTGGAGAATTTACTAAAGTCTGAAGCCACATAAAAAGTTTATTTCAGACAAGATAAGGAGTGGCTGGGTGTTGGCAAATGAGAAACAGAAAACTCATTTACTAAGCACTGAGTTAGTTACTCAGTTGCTAAGCATTAGAAATTGCTAGCCATATTATATAATTTGTACACAATCAAAGAGTCACAAAACGAATGTGCCCACAGTATTTTCACTATTTTACAAATGTGGAAATTGAGATGAAGAGGGAGTGAGTGACTTGCCCAGAGTTCACTAGAATGTGTGTCTTATGTAACTAAAAGAGTTATCTATGAAAATTAGAATGATGAGTGTTTTTTGTTTAAATGATACCGCTCCTTGAAGTCTCAAATCTCAAAAAATCCCTAAGTATGCCTTAGAAAATAAAATGAGTATGAGTATAATTAAGAAATGAGGACTCATATAGACCCTTGGAGATTGATTTAATCTTCCATTGTTCAATAATTCATGAGACAGAGCAACATATTTTATGGGACATTCATCAGCACTTACTTTATAAATAAAAACATCTCCATTAGCTGAAAAAAAGAAAGTTAAGAACAAATTTATGTTCACGTTAGTGTTGTTTTATTCCATCCATTCAGTGAAAATTTATTGAAACTCTACTATGGACTAGGAAGTATGCCAGTAATGGTTCCATATTATTTCCACTAATTTAACTAAAAGGCACATAATAAGCAATCAATAAATATTTATTCAATGAATAAATGAACTGTCATGAAGGTACAAACAGATTACACTCTGGTACTTCATTTTAGAGCCCCCCTTTTGGAGACTACTTAATATACAATTGGTATCTTTTAGGCTCTGTCCACATGGGCTCAGTTTCTGAAGCATGATTAAGACTTTATAAAAAGGCAGTTTTACCACTAAGGCAATTGCACAGCCCAGGCTTTTGGTGAGGACATTAAACTGTAAAATAACACATTCACAGTAGTTCCATGGTTCCCACTCTCAAACAACAGTCTGCTAAACAAACTAATACCTCATTTACTTTTTCCTCTAAATTCATTGATTTTAATTACCTACATTTCTCCCTTTCTTTCATTTATACCTATTTCTAAGGCCACTTCTAGAAAAATATACAGAAGCCATCTTGTTACAGCAAATAAGAAAGCTGTATCCTCCTTTATATTACATTATCCTCCTTTATATTACATTAACATAAATGTTTTGTGATTTCAAAACAACTGAAGAATAATGGAACTACAGGACAATTGATTCAGGGTCTAATTACTGACAGGAAAAAACACCTCCACATTAATTGTCAAAATTAGTATTTCCGTTCTTGGCTTTCATAGTCCAAAATCCACTTGACCATGAGAAAATTATTGAAAGTACATTTCTCAGCTAATTAATTCCAGAAGAAACCATAGAAGCTAAGGTGCTCATAAATAGACATTTCACAGTCTAAATACAAACTTCTTTTCTTTTTTTCTTGTGCCCAACATAGGAGAATAGTACTTCTTGGATCTCTTTGAGTCTGTTACTTAATTTGTAGAACAGAGTTAATATCTACTGCTAAGTTGTATTTAAAGGATCACAAAAGACAATATACGTGAAAAATGACATCACATTATAATAGTTATTTTGTTACTGATGTTGTAAATTATATTCTTACTCCTTCCATGTTTCCTCTTTCCTTTACCCTCTGTCAGCGACCTCATGTCAAAGGAAGCAATTGTGAAATTGTAGGTGGGCAGTTAGGCAATAAGAAAGAAAAATATCACTTCCAAACTTAGAATCTTTAGCTGTAACCATGCTTTTCAAAGAGCCTAGCAATTTGGGAAAGTAGAAGATCCATTCACAATTGCTTTAACATGTTGATTAACACAGTGTAATGTCATGAAATAGGCAACCTAGGTCTTGAGATACAACTTTCAAACAACTAGCACAATTTGTTCACAGGTACAGTTAGAATTAGAATGACCTGTATTTTAAGTGTTTAATCCAGGGGGAAATTTTCTAAGATGAGGAATTCTAGAAATAGTAATAATTAGGACTAAGCACCAGAACAGGAGTCGGGAGACTCAGGTTCTATTCCTGATCTGATGTTAACCAGAGTGTTTCTTTAGGTAACTCAGTTAACCTTTTCAAGCCACAGTTTTCTCATCTGTGATAGAGGAACCAGGCCAGATGTTCTTGGAGTGCATGATTTTATTAGAATTAATTCTGTAATACAATATTTCTTCACTTTTTTTTTTTTTTAAGAGAGGTTGCCTGAAAAATAGCCTGGGCTGTACACATATGCGGAAGGGAAATCTGCTGTGCATAATATTTGTAATACACTCTTGACATAAACACAGACAATTGTGACTTAAGTGCTTTTTATTTAACAAGCCAGCTTAGACAACCCAAGTGCTGAAAGGAATCTCCATGGTTTGCCCACAGACTGGATCCCCATTACCCTCACTTGGACTTCGCTCTTACCTTCTAGGTTCTCATGCATTTTCTCCTAATTCCCCCATGGCCTGGCCTCCTCTGGTTCTGTTATGTCTTTGGGATTCATCCTTCTGAAGACCTGCAGATTCTCCTTTTCCAAGCTTTATTTCAGTTCCAACAACCCCTCATTCCTTACCTAGGTGCTCAGTCTCCACAGGAGGCTCTTGGGTGCCCTGCGCCATCCCAAAGGAAGCACATTTTTTAGGTGGACAGATACTGTGTCATCTATACCTCCATGTCAGGATTAAATCACTTTCTGTGAGTAGGAGACAGTGCTAACAGAGCCAAGTTCAGTAGCTGAATAAAGGAGAAAAACTTGACTGTACATCTTAGAAGAAGCCCCAACCAGATATCTTTCAAGGACATGCCTTTAGATACCATGATACCCAGGCATGGTAGAGGTCATTATCCCCATTCCCACTTTGTTACATTTACCTTTATTATTAGAGCATGGGAGAGGGGGAGCAGTGTGATGGCAATGCAAGAGTGAGATGGACCAGCACTCAGATCCCGGCTGCTTCACTTCATTGCCATCTGTTGCCAGAAACATTTAGCTCTCTCAGCTACGGTTTGCTGATTTAAAAAATAGGGATAATAATATCTTCTTGTTAATACTTTAATGCAATATTAATGCTACCTTCTAGGGTAGTCCTCAGGATGAAAAATAAAGTATGGGCAGCGTCTGTCAAGCAGAGGAGGACTGAAATTGATTACTCTGTTTTATTACTACTACTATTATTCTTAATCTCCTTTGAGGTTGGTAGAAGCCAAATGTTTTCTCTTTTTCCTATTAGAGAAAAGTGGGCCAAAGGACATTACGAGCGACTTGGCCATGGAGACACAGTAGGATGGTGATGGTGCCTAGGAAGAGCACAGAATTCCCTAATAGGTTCTGCATATTTATCAATACTTTGTATTTGTGGAAATGTCCTCATTTAGTCTCTCTAAAACTTAGGCATCTAATCTCTATTTCCTTCTTGTTTTTCATCAAAGAACTTTGTGCATTGTGACTCTAAAAGAGGAGGAAAAATTTGTCAGCTCATCTCTGTTGGCAGGGTTTGCAGGACTTCTTTGAGCAGACTATTTCTCTATGCCACCCAGAAAAGGGAAAAGCCTACAGTTACTATTTTGGTATGTGCAATGCAGAAATGTGATTTTGTACTTCTTACTGATGCCAAAGTTTATGTAGAAGGAAATAAGCTAGCTATATTTCCCAGCAAGAAGATCAAATGAGTTATATAATTTTCATATAGATCATGAGTTAGAACAGAAGTCTTGTGAATTAAGGTTTGCTACAATTAAGAATCTGCGGACACTTTCCAGCAGGAAAAAAAAAATCAGATTAACATTTTATCAGGACACCAGAATGTCTGGGCATGGTGTTTAGACTGACCTAACTAGGGTATCTGTGCTCAAACAAAGGCTGTTGGAACTTCTCCAGGTAGAACGGCAACTGAGAAACAATGGCTTTTACTCCTTAACACACTGTCTGGTTTCCAACCCCATAATAATTAGCCTGAATTAACAAAATCCTGAAATACAACCATTGTTAAGTACAACATTCACACTAGTGAAAACTTCCTGTATGATTTCAAGTTTGTTGTGTTTAAAATATTCTGATTCTGTACTGCTTCTGATACTGCTATTTTATGCTTAATGGAGATAGATGTACTCTCACTTGACCTCTGTTTGTGCCTGCCTATATGTGGAGGGGGAGTGTGTGTGTGCGCGCGCGCGCAAAAAACAAAAATTTCAAACTATCTGTCTCTGTGATCCTATAAAAGTATCCTTGCATATTGGCCAAATACAGCTCTTCTACTTCCATTTTAAAAATCCATTAAATTAGTAATAAAAATGTATGTCATAAAATAGAACATTTAAATGAAAAGAATCTCTTTCCTATTTATTTATTAAGAGTCTTTTTGGCTTCAAAGGTATTTGTCATTTGTTTATATTACATACTGGATTGATGTGAACTCATATCCTTGAGCAGGATGACTAATGAGAACCAAATGAGTCTGAGCACAGGTACAACCATTATGATGCCTTGTATGAAGGAAATGCATTAGGTTCCCAGAAAATCAGCCTTATCAAATGTAATATTGGGTGATTAAGCTTGAAAGACCTTTTACTAATCTATGGGTGCTGCTGGTTGCAATTGCCACTGTAAGTGATACAACCAACAGTTGGAGAGTGCTTTGCAACTTTAAAGGCAAAAGAAACCTTTTCTTCAGTGGAACATTCCTTTTTAACCTGCTTTTCTGTTCAACTTGATAAGGCGTTGGATATGCTTTTTTGAGAGCTCCTTTCAAGTTGAACAATGCAAAACCAAATTAACAAACTTGTTCAAAAAGCAAGGTACTGTGCTGGAAATCATCATGGTAAATTTAAATCACCATGTAATATTAATATATTTAATTACTGTCACCCATCAGCCTTCATCAGCAGACAGTTGGCAGCATAAACCAAAGATGTAAGAAAAATTAATTCTATCTATTAATTTAATGTTTGCTTAACATTGGTGAACTGTGACAAGATTAGTTGGTTTTAGTGGCTGAGCAATTCAAGCCAGTGTCCCCAGGGATGTAATTAATCTCCATACTCTTGACATTCTGCACAAGATGCTGGGGTCTCCACTCTTTTTCTGTACCTGGCCATGGGGACTTATTGGGGGGGGGACTCTGGCCCCTAACTAGTGTATCAGTCAGTATGGGGAGTGGACACTCTTCAGCAACCTTTTGTGCCTAGCATCATCCTGTGAAAGAAGAACTCAGCTGAGGAAGATGGTCTGTTATCAGGCAAAACTGTTACCTTGGTCCATGTACCCTTACTTCAAACTACATTCCCCTGTGTTTACCTGTGGGATACCAAAGGCAGTAACTTTGTCTGTGTGAATATTCTTTCAGCGTGTCGAGAGAGACAGTTGGGGGCAGTGGTTAGGAGCACATGCTCTGAATCAACAGCCAGCTCTACCTCTGACCTTGCTTTGTAAACCTGGGCAAGTTGTTCAACTTACCTGAGTTTCTGTTTCTTGTTCTCTAAAACATAGATAATAATAGCATCTTTCTTAATGAGAACCTCTGAAAACTGAATGCGATGGTGCAGGTAGAGCACTTGGCTTCCTTTATTCTTAGTACCTAGTAAGTGCTTCATAAATGGTCACCATTATGACTGTACAAACTGTTACTAGCTCTCAGTTGGTTACTCTCTCCATTCCTGTCCACTAAAATAGGTCAATTTCAGGAATGCTCTGGAACCCAAAACACCTCTGGAAATTGGGGAGAGGTGGCTTAATTATTATCTGAAGTAACAGAGAAAGGCTTGAGATAGGTGCTTTGGACTGATCTGTGATGAAGGATTCACTCATGTTTCACTTTTCCATTTAGTTACTAAGGTCTTGGGAAACGATGTTGTAAAACGACGTGTCATTATTCTAGAGCATTTTAGTGACATGTTAATTCCTATGTATTCATCCTCCAAAGGAGATATAAAGTTCATTCTCACTAGCTTCAAAATGAGTCATTCCAAAGAAGCTTGGTAGTGCATCCTGTCAACTCCTTAAATAATTGGTATACTTATTGTCTCCTCCAATTGTCTAGAGGCTCTTTAGTTGTTCATCACACATTGAAGTTTCAGGGAGATAATTTGCAACCCAATTTTTGTGACTCTCACTTTGAAATCTGTTACTCCCAAGATATAATGTCATTAATGCTCAAACTCCACACATAGTCTTCAAGTAATTATTTGAGAGCTTGCCCTGCTAAGGAATTTGTAAAGGGTCTCTGAATAGGTCAGTGGGAATGTAATGATTTGGGGCTATTTCCACTCATGGAAAAGAAGTGACATTTGTGAAATGCTTGTTCCTAGAGATATGTTTCAAATGCATTATGAGGTATTTTAACTTATAAAATTTTAGATTAAGGGACATGTACCCTGTGGAAGGTACTTCAAAAGACTCCTTAAAGGCAAGTCCTTAATTCCCTGGTTTGCATCCTTTTTCATAAGAGTATTTTCCTTGAAGCCATACAACTGCAGTGCATATGTGGTCAGCTTCTAGCTGACCTCAGGTGTGCTCCATCCTGAAGGTGGAACCCAGAAATGAACTTATTTCTCCTAGTACACATAAGGGGTCCAGAGATGGATGAAAGTGCTTTAGTATAAAACCACAGTGGCTTAGCACAATGCGACAAGTGGCCTGACATGATGTAGCTTAAAGTCAGGTATTCCATTTTCTTTCTATTTATTTTCCCTTTTCATCACAGAATCTTCTGCTGCCCACATCTTTCTGGAGACAACTCTCTATTATCTTTCAACAAAATTATCTAAACCATGACCTCAAAATCCCTTGTGAAAAAGGACAAAAATAAATGAATCCATTAATTACTTTAAATAAACAGCATATCTCTATTTTTTTTTCTTTTTTCCCCCCTATGGGTCATGGATGAAGGAGTCACTCATCATTTTTCTGAGACTTATGCAAGTCACATACATCTTTCTTAAGCTGAAACCATTTTTCAAATCTCGGACACCTAAGAGAAATTTGCAAATATACTATTCTCTATCAGAACAATCTGACAACGTCCCTTCCCCTAAGTTTCAAGGCAGTGGCTATCCCTCAATATAGATAAGCCTCACAATCATCAAATACACAATCTAGTATATGTACTTGGAAGTGCTAAACCTCCATATTTGTCTGAAAAGACAACCAATGAAGGACGTTTATAATTCAGCAACAGTCCTATATTCCTTATTGCAATCCGGGCTTTAAATACAGAACATAATTTTATGACTAAAATCATCTAATTTCCCAAAACCTATTCAATGCATCTCTTTTCTACCTATGACTTAATAAACCTCTTGCTTAAAAAAATGTCTTCCTAATGCAATGGACCACAGTGCATGGAATCACTGTACCTGTCAATCTTTATAACCCTCCCATAAATCGTTCCTTTCTTCAACACTGCATTTTGGTAAGTTAGAGGGTCATTATGACTACATCTGCCTGTTAGTTGCTTATCAGTAAGACTGCTCAGCCCCAAATAAAAGCACATGTACAGATCATGCAAAAGCAGATGAGGGTCACATATTTTTAAAAATATTATACGTCCATATATACATCCCTACATATATAGAAGTTCCCGTGTATATGTACAATTTTTGTTAGCCATGGAAAAGGGCCAATAGACTAGAGATGCAGACCCAGTATTAGGAGTAGATGGGAGCACCCCAGTCATTATAATCGGGGGGATGTGTTGCTGTTTTTAAACAGAGCCATCAGTAATTCCAGGGTTCTCTAGACGTCCCCAGACCTCGTACACCCCGAGCACGGCCGGGTGCAGTTGAATTCTCACCGAAAGCTCAGAGTTCTCCATCCGGGAGGCTGCAAGCGCAAGCCCCGAGCGCGGGCATCCTGGCCGCTGCGGGCCGCGGCGCACGCTCACTCACACAGGTACCTCCGCCCGCAGGCCGCCCCTGGGGCACCCGCCCTGGGACACCCGGCCTGGGACACCCGCCCGGGGGCACCCGCCCCTGGGACACCCGCCCTGGGGCACCCACCCGCCCTGGGGCACCCGCCCTGGGACACCCGCCCTGGGGCACCCACCCGCCCTGGGGCACCCGCCCTGGGACACTCGCCCCTGGGACACCCGCCCGGGGGCACCCGCCCCTGGGACACCCGCCCTGGGGCACCCACCCGCCCTGGGGCACCCGCCCTGGGACACCCGCCCTGGGACACTCGCCCCTGGGACACCCGCCCTGGGGCACCCGCCCGGGGGCACCCGCCCCTGGGGCACCCACCCGCCCTGGGACACCCGTCCTGGGGACACCCGCCCTGGGGACCGCCGCTCGCGGGCGCGCTTGGGGAGGGGGGGGGGCTCCGGAGCAACCAGCGACCGCCCCCGGCCGCGCAGGACCCGCGTAGCCGTGGCGCCCCGGAGCCGGCCCAACTCACCTCCACGAAGTAGAAGCAGGGCAGGAGGGTCACGCTGTCCTTGATCACTTTGCCCTTTGGCCTCTCCTTCGCCGACATCCCGGCCGCGGCGCGAGCGGCGAGCTCCCGGCAGGTGCGCAGCGCGGCGAGCCGCCTCCTCCAGCCGCAGGCGCCCGGCGCCGCTGATGTCACGGGCCCCGCGGGCGCCGCCCGCCCGCCCCGCCCCGCCCCGCGCCGCGCCCCCCGCGCCGCCCCCCGCGCCCCGCCCCTCCTTGCGGCAGCCCCGCGCCTCCCCGCGCCCGCAGGTGCCCCCCGCTCTGCCCCAGCGAGCGCCGCTGCGGCCCCGGCGCCCCTCCCGCCCCGCCCGCCCGCGCCGCGGAGAGCCTGACGTCAGGCGAGACCCGGGAAGGGGGGCGCAGCCCTGGATGCTGCAGCGGCGAGGCTGGGGAGCGCCCCCCCCCCGGGCCTCCGGGGGCTCCGGGCCTCGGGAGGCGCTCACCTACCGCCTGCCGGGAGCAGACCCGGCCCCCGCGGCAGCCCGAGCCCGGCGACCCCGCGGCGGACTGGCATCCGAGCCCGGAGCAGGCCGCGGAGGGAGCGTGCGGCGGGCGGGGGCTCCCCAAGGAGGGCTCCCCCGGGCCCCTGCGGACACCTTCCTGCACCCGCCTGGGGAGGCCGAGGGCTCCCCGCCTCGAGGGAGGCCCAGTGCACCCCTTCCCACCGAGCCCCAAGGCCAGGGCATGTTCCGACCCCCTCGTGTCACCTCCACAGCAAAGCCAGCATCGCCGCCTTAACTAACAGGAGGCACCTCTGCAGACAGCAACCATCTAAAATGAGTCCTTCACCTCATTGGCAGTGAGCTTGGCTGGCCTCCACTTTGGGACCCTTGTGACAACCCAGAAGGGCCCGGTGACACAGAGGAGGAAAAACACCCAGCAAATATAAAACACTGCATTGTACTACTAAAGATTCCCACTTCCACGATGGCCTGCCCCCCCCACCCCCAAATCTTTAAAGTCTCTTTTAAGCATCTGACCACCAATGCCAACATTCCCACTCCAATTTCAATCCCCTGGTGACCTCATCTAAACAAGTCACCTCTCAAATGCCCCCACCTCCAAACACCATGACACGGGGGGTTAGGGTTTCAGCATAAGAATTTCGAGGGGACACAGAGGTGCAGTCCACAGTACACTCCAGTAGGTCTTTGGCAGCACGGAGACAATCTGATCTGCCAATGTCCACATTTCACTGGCACTACCACCTTCTGCCCTCATTTTCTTGGGTTCCAGAGCCCAGCTATACCCTTCATTTCCACCTCCCCACGCACCGCACTAAGCAGGCAAAAGCCCAGCCCCAGTTAAAGCCAATTCTCTGCCCTCGCCAGAACAATAGAAGGTGGGCAGAGAAAAACACAGCCCTGTGGTGTTGTCTCACATTACACTGATGACCACAAACTTCAAACAGGCCCCACTACCCCACGGCCCTAGTATTTTTCCATAGTCTGTTCACTTTCTCACTCTGGGCACCAACTCACGCTTTCTTTTCCTTCAGATCTTGTCATTCTCAGCTAATGACATCAACTCATTTCACTCAGACAGTGGAAGTAATCAGAAGAGAACTGGGTTACCTTCCACAGCCCACTACTTGCTCCCATCCCTCATTTTCCACAACCGCCATCGCCTCTTTCCGGGATTGGCACAATAGCCTCCTCTGGACTCTTCTACCGGTTTCCACTCAAGCAAGGCCCCTAACCTACAAACCATTTCCAGGAGCCAGAATGAACTTGTAAAAAGCAAATCCAACTGTGTTACTTCTCTTCCTGAAACCTCCAAGAGCTCCCTGTCACATTCAAGAGAAAATCTAACCTCCCCACGTTTTCCTTAAGCCCTCCCCCAAGGCTCTCCCCGAGTCATGGGCTTCATGTATGTTGCTCTGTTCCTTAATGATCTGGAAATCCCAGTCTAGCTTTGTACTGCCTCGGGGACTTTGCACTTACCGTTTCTTTGCCCAGGAATGCTCTTCCATCAACACTGCATGGCTTAACCTCTTACTTAATTCATACCTTTGCCCAAATTTAAACTCTTCAAGACCATTCGCTCCACCTAAATAGCAATAATCACTTCAGGCCTCCATTACTCTTTATCCTTCTGTATTATTTTCTTTTTCTTCATAGAACTTGCCACTGATAGTTTATCAAGTATTTATTGGCTAATTTTTCATTGACTCTTATTGACTTTATCTCCCACTAGAATATAAGCTCTAAAAGGTCAGCAAGTCTTATGTAGTAACTGGAATTGTGCCTGGCAAATAGGCATTCAGTAAATATTTATTGAAGAAGTGAATGAATCAATTAAATTAAATGATGGAGGTATAGGTGGAAAGAAATAAACAATGCATATAAAACCACGGAATGTATTTTCTTCCACATACCAAATGTTCAATAATTGTTAGTTGATTCTGTTTATCAATCATCATGCTATTAATCTGCAAATATCCTTCTCACTACTGCCAAAGTTCTTTTGTGTGCATTTCTTTTTTTCAACTTTCTTAGTACCTCAACAGAATTTTCAATTTCTGGGAGCAGTAAAAAAAATAAGTTAGGAGATTTCTGAATTTATCATCTCAGCTTTTCTATATAAAGGGGAGAAGGCTAAAACTGTAGCACCTTAATGTCATTAGCCAAGAGCTGAAAACATGTGGTAAAGTATCAAAGATGCATGCTGACCACCTTCAATAATTCAAGAAATCATTGAAGCCTTAGAAAGGTACTTTCCTTTTCTCTCTAGGTAGTTTGACCAGCTTGACCTGACCACATGGTCCGGGATCAAGAAATGCTTAAGAATTCGAATCCGATGTCTATTGTGAATCCTTTATGCTTCCCTTAACCAGATTCTCTTTTCTTTTCTATTTGTTTTAAAATATTTTCTTTCTCCTCTAACATCACTTCACAAAACAATCCAGCTACCTTTTGCAATCTTCCAAATACTAAACACAATACTTTTACATTGGCGTAATAGTGTGATATATATTTTACCTACTTTAACTTTTGATGTTCAAAAGAATGCAATGAACAGGGGCAAATTACTTCCCTCTTTTATAGAATAATCTTGTAGATGAGATTCAGAGGTGGAAGACATTAAGAAATAAAAGATTGAACCAGAAGAAAATGAGATTTGGAGTCAGAGATCAGAGTTCAAGCTCAGGATTTATATTTGAAATCTGCTCTCAAGCAAGTCACTCCTGAAAGCAAGTTTCAGTTCCTTAACACATAAAATGAGAAATGTATTGGTGCCATCTGACAGCAGCCCTTGGGAACTCAAATGTGACAGTATATGTGAAAGCACTTGGGATGTTATCAAATTGGTCCATCTATTCATCTGTCCATCCATTCAATCTACAAATATTGATTGCCCCCCCCCCACTATGTGGGAGACACATTTCTTACAGTATACCCATTGAATAAAATAATAGATATGGTTCCTACTCTCACAGAAATCAGAGTCAATGCAGGTGGACGGGGGAGATGCAGGACAATAAATCAATCATAACAATAGAAAGCAGTTACGTGATACTCACTACAGACAAGTCATAGTTAAAAATGCTTTGCACCCATTACCTCATTTAAATCTTACAACATCTTTAAGAACTGCACACTATTGGGTTACATTTTTTGGTTACAAGACCTGAGTTATTGTACACGAGGGCAACAACTGCAATTAGCTGAGATTTTGAACCTAGTAGATTACTCCAAGCTCTGTGAGTTACTTATTTTTTTAGTAGGCTCATGCCCAAGGTGGAGCCTAATAAGCTTGAACTCATGACCACAAGATCAATACATGAGTGGAAATCAAGAGTCAGATACCCAACCGACTGAGCCACCCAGGTGCCCCTCAAAGCTCTGTGACCTTAAGGGCTACACACACTGTCTCTTGTAACAAAGATATAATTACCTCTTGTGATGTACGCTAATAGGCAAACAATTAGGCTGAAGTTATAATTACTATGGAGAAACTTCTTAAGTGTGGTGGTCAAGGAAAGCTTTGGGAAGGGTTGACCTCTGAGCCACTTCCAGCATTGAGGCTACTAGAGGACATTCCTGAAATTAAAAATGCTCCATCCCACACTCATCATGCACATCCACGTTTGGGCCAAGGGCAGAACTTAGACATTGAATGTTGCTTCAGGTTTGCTAGTTGCAGCTTCTCATGATAATAGCGGCATTAAAAACAATTTACTGTGCCTCCCAGAACTTGAATATTTTCCAATGGAAATCCTGTTCCAGTGCATTCAAATGAAAACCAGCACCCACGGAAAACACAGCATCTGACATTTCCCAAGACAGAGTACTTCACAACACAAATAACCTGGAAAAAATATGCCTGAAAATGCATTTGACGTGATCGTTAAAACTGTCAGACTCCTGAGATAAGGAAGAAGTGGTTTTCCTGTGTGTTGGTTTTAGGTGCTCACAGCCAAATACAAACTCTTTTTCAGCTTCCTGGCAACTACACATCCTTGGAATACTTGTCTGACATTTATCTTTAAGGTTGAAAAAAGTATATTTAATTTAGTAATCTATATCTCAGACATCAGCCCACTTCCCAGCAGTTTGAGGAGGCAATGTAAGATTTTATTTCATTTTTCTGGAAGAGAGAGGTTTAAGAGAACTGAATGTGTGAAGGAGAAAGAATAGTGAAATGAGCAAAGTCCTAGCAGATGGAAAAGCAATGTTCTAATTCTAGCCTCGTCATTGACCGAGGAGAACATTTTACCTCAGGAACTCAGTTTCTTCACCTAAAAATGGAGTTAGATTGATAAAATGAATATCTGTTGTTTTTGTGTGTCTAAGACCCATTGTTCCTTCTTGTGAGGGTGACTTGAATTTTCATGATGAACTGTCCACTCCTGTAGTCAAAGCTGTAGCGAAGGTTTTCAGTCCTCTCCAGGCCAACTGAGGGAGTGAGGACGGCAAGCCAAGCAAAAATGAATGGAATCAGTTCCCCAGGAATTTGAATTTTGAAGGGAGTGATATGGAGATGGAAAACTCCTCGTATCTATTCATGGCAGGTGCAGAGAGAACACCGACGAATATTGGTCCTTCGGTTCTCAGAATTGACCTGTTCCTTTCCCTTCAGAAGTCTGATTTTCCTCTTTTTTTGTTTCTTTGCAAATTCCCATATCCTTTCAAATAAATTCTCGTCTCCATCTCTCTTTGTCTCTCTCTCCCTCTTCCGCTGTCCCTTTATCTCATAAATTTAGCCAGAATCCACTTTTGATGGCTGCAACCAAAAACCCCCAAATGAATACAAAAGGATCACAGGACACTTACCCTCTAAAGGATGAACTTAAGACCTTAAAAAAAAATCTGACACCTAACAGTATTCTCTGGCAGAAGATAATTTTAAATTGAGTTTTACATTTTCCTACTATCACTGACTTTTGCCTACCATGGTCCCCCGTGATTCCCTATGAGGCCAAGGTAAAAGTTGACTTGCACGCTTCTACTGAGCCCCATCCCACAGGAATATGCCTTTTCTGTGAGAGTAGCAGCTCTCCTGAGAAATTCCATAGCAGCGACAGAAGGAACCAAAAAAAAGTTGCATTGCAGAGTTTTGCTGTGGGTATGCAGTGACATACTAATGTGTTAAGAATGGGTTACAACTGCCCTACCAAATATTTACCTCTTCAGGGTTGTGGCAGGGTCTGTGCAAGACCTTTAGTGCAGTTGCTTGAGTACTAAAGAATTCTGCTTGGGTAGAGCATCATATGATAGCAAGTCCAAAGGGCTACAAGTCCAAGGAACAGAGGAGCAGCCCCAGAAACTGCTGCTCCACCCCAGTGCACTGAACATAGCCAAGAAGGAGCCCCGCCATCTGGAAACCCATTGGACATACCATCCAAACAGCTGCAGAACATGTTACTGCCCAAGGGGCATGGGGCACAGCCCCAGGTGTGTTGGAGGGTAAGACGGTGCAGCTTCCTTGTGGGTACAGATAAAAGCAGTGACTAATATGTGTCTGTCTTATAACTATTTTGTCCATAGGTGAGTAATGTCTCTTTTATGGGGTGCAAGTGCCCTAAAAACACATGCACATTTTGGAAATAAGAGCAAGGTTTTTGTTTCAAAACTTCTGACATGAAAATTTTAATTGGATTTAAAAACATCCAATTATCATGAGAAATTTAAACATTGCTTTGGTCAATGAAAGCAGAGCTGTTGGATTCTTTCAGTGTAATTTCAAGGGTTGTTGTATTTTCAGTGATTGCAAAGCAATGATTTTAGATTTTTATCAGCTACTTGTGCAAAGATTTTTTTCCAATGGTAGCTATCACAAAGTTAGAGAGATCAAAATTTTTAATTTTAATTGTATGTACAAAATCATATTTATGAGGGTAAGCTCGAGTTTTCCATTAAAAAAATAGAATAGATTTTATCTGGAAGTTTTATATTTAAGGTGCTCCCCTAAAATTTGATTTGTCTTCATACTTACATACTGTAAAAACATAATTAATTTTTTCCAAGTTTCATGTAGTTGCCCTTAATTTTCTTTTACTTTACCTTAGTGTGCTGTATTAATACACTATTTTATGTGTGAAAAGGTTGAGAAATACATGAATATAAGTTGACTCTTGTTTTTCTTTCGGTGTCACACTGAGCAATTGATTCTCTCCTATCTTATTGGTAACTAACATGCAGCAACTCATTGAAGTCTAAGTGACCCAACCACTCATTCTAAAACTCTTGTCATCATTTTGGACTTACTCTTGCATTTCATCCCTTGTATTTGGTCTCCAAGTCCTTTTGTTCTTTCATATTTATGTCTCCCCTATTTCCATTGGCATCAATTAATACCTGGTTTCCTACAAAAGTTTGCTGTGTCCTCCAAGCTCTTTTTTGCATACGACACCCCTCTAAATAAGGGCTCCATTGGACACTCCTTCTGTCTTCGTTAAACAGCCTTGTTTTCCTCTCTACAGATTGTGTCCTCTCCTGTGATGAGCTTGTTTGAGCCATACTTAGACCATGCTCATTCTGCCTCTGAGGCCACTCACATGCTATTCTCCTATCCTGGAACACATGCACATCTCACATATCTGAGGTTTTTTTCAGATATTTATTTATTTATTCATGAGAGACACACAGAAAGAGGCAGAGACACAGGCAGAGGGAGAAGCAGGCTCCCTGCAGGGAGCCTGATGCAGAGCTTAATCCCAGGACCCTAGGATCACGACTTGAGCCACAGGCAGATGCTCAATCCCTGAGGCACTCAGGTGCCCCACATTTCTGAGTTTTTTATTCATGCTACTCCATGCTCTCAGTGACCTCCATCTCAACAGCAGTAGACTTTATTTTACACTGCTCAGTGTAGCACTTGATTATGACCTTGATTATTTTGTGTTATTTAGTATATTCTAATCTTATATTCCCACCTGTAGGAGTAAGCTGAGGGAATGACACATGTCATTTCATTTCTATCCATCCCTTCCATTACATTTCTGCTCTTACCATTTTGTTCAAGTCTTCCTTGTCTCTGTGACGTTATAGTAGCCTCTGGGTCAATTTCCCTGGTTTTATATCTTCATTTTATTTTTTCCTTCTTTCTTTTTTTTCCTAAATATTGCGAGAGAGCGAGCATGAGCAGGGTGGAGTAGTAGAGGAAGAGGGAGGAGAAGACTCCTGGCTGAGCAGGAAGCCCAGTGGGGGCAGGGTCTCCATCCCAGGACCCCGGGATCATGATCTGAGCCAGAGGTAGATGCTTAACTGACTGAGCCACCAGGCACCTCATGTCTTTATTTTATGGTCAATTCTTTAATTTTGCACCAAGATAATTCCCCAAAAGCACAATTTTGATCATGTCACTTATTTGCTAAAAAACACTCCATAGTTCTCCAGGCTCTCACCTGGCATTTAAGGGCATCCTTGGTCTGGTCTCCACCAATCTTGGTCTCATCTCCGACTGTCCCCTGTGTGGACCCTACACACAACCTTTAGCAAAGTATTTCATACATTTCAAGAGTTCAGTGAATACTTATTGAATATGAATTATAAGCCTGGAACAATAAAGATTCTGAGTAAATACTTCGATTAATTAATTTAGGGTTTCATGATTTGTGATCCTGCTGGGATCAACATTCTCTTCTTTTTTCAACACTTTGAGCATATTGGCAATTTCGACAAGTGTGAAGGCATCCAACACACAAACAAGAACCTGTTTTAATTAGTCCAGAGTGACTCCTGTTTTTCAATCCTTCTGCAATTACCCGCTGATTGCATAACTTTTTTATAATAATTAGTCCAACATGAGAATTTTGAGCCTCTCTCTGGAGCTGCAGAGAAATGTTCTTCAATAAAGCAGCTCTGCATCCTCTTCTCTTTCCTTCCCAGTGAGTGGCTAACCATGCACTCTCAAATACTAGATCTCAAATTGTCCTAATTTCTACTGAAGACTCACTTCCAGTATGAAGTTTTCTGGCCTTATCTTCAGGCTCTAAAGCTCCAGATGTTTTCTAGAGTCCAAATGTTAGTTGTCCTCTTTTTCCTCTGAGCACCTGTGCACTTAGATGCCTCTTGTATATATATATATTTTCACCCACTCTGGTCTCCTTGGCTGTTGAACTCGTCTGTGGACTGGGAATTACATCTTATTTGTCATACTAAACTAAAATTTCTCTATGTCCACTCTTGAATTTGAATGTCGTGATGATAAACATTATGTTTTTTTATTGAGGTATAATTGACATATAATATTATCTTAATTTTGGGTACACAAAGTAATGATTCTATATTTGTATATATTGCAAAACAATCACCATAATGTCTAATTAACATCCATCCCTATCCATAGTTAAATTTTTGTGTGTGTGTGATGAGGACTTTTAAGGTCTACTTTCTTACCATGCTTATGTTTTATAACCAATTATAAGATAAATTAGGATAGGAGTCCAAAAGATTTTAGAAGGAATTATTAAGAGACATGGAAAGCAATGTAAGATGATGTGAAGCAGTGGTTTTTCACCTTTACTGCCACTCACGCCACTTTTGTTCTTGCAGTATGTTCTGGAAGCATCTATTTTTTTTTTTCAAAATACTTTATTTGAGACAGAGAGAGAGACAGAAACAGAGACAGAGATAGTGAGAGAGTGCACAAGCAAGGGGGAGAGGGAGAAATAGGCTCACTTCTGAGCAGGGACCCTGACTCGGGGCTCGATCCCAGTACTCTGGGATCATGACCTGAGCTGAAGGCAGATGCTTAACTGACTGAGCCCTCAGGCACCTCTGCAAACACTTATGAAAAGGGCTAAAGCAAGACAGTTCTTAAAATTAAGATATCACATAACTTTAAAATAAAACAAATAAAATTATAGCTTAATTTCACAGTAATACATAAACTATATGAAAATTATACACTTAAAAATTTTTTTTCCTGTTTAGTTACACCTTTGATAAAAATTTGTTCATTGGTATTTGGAAAAAAAGTATATTAATGCTGGACTTTATTTTGGTGAATAAAATTAATAGAAAGTTGATCTCACACAGGTATAGAGCCACAAATGACAGATCTTTGCAAATGTGGAGATGGTGCTCATTTAAACCCTTAGAATTCTTAGATTCATTGGTTCACCCTTTACATTGAATTATATGTCATTGATTTGTAATTTAGCAGACTATTATTTCATCATTTGTTTGTCTTTTGTAGATTCCCGGCATTGGAAATATCTGGTGCTTTGGTTTACATCCATGCCTTCTTCTGCTGTAGGACCTGTTCTCCAAATACAAGCCAATATGTGGTCTCAAGGCATGGGGATATTTACTGTCCCAGAGTTCACCATATTGGTCATAGAGTGAGTACATGACAGAACTGAGACCCATCATATATGGTATCTTATCTTCCGGCAATGGAGATTTGTCCAGAGATATTCATGAAACCAATAGGAACCTATCAGAATACTCTCGCAGGGGCTTCCTGACTAGTGTCAGAGGGAAATATGCCCTTCCTTCCCTTTTAGGTAGCAAGGCTATGCCAGTGTAAGTTCCAAGCTGTCATGGTCCTGTTTCTTCTGTCAAATGAGGAAAGTCATATAGTAGTAGAAGAGAATAAAGCTGACATTAAGGGAGAAGAATATATAAAAGATACAGATGTCCTGAGAGTTTTATGTTCTTGAATTCAGTTTCCACAAAGCCAGCTGCAACACAGCCTTCTCTGGGATTCAGCTGCATGAGTCTGTAATCACCTCCTTTCCAAGCCACTTTTGCCCAAGTTACTTTTCTTTGAGTTCCTATCACTTAAAAACCAAAAATTTCTGTGTAATACACACTCTATAAGATTGATACTAACAATATTGTAAGCATTTTCCTCTGGGAAGAAAGTATGAGGCGTTAATAGTATCTAATTGATTTCAAGTTACAATCCTACTATGCTATGCCATCATCTTGAAATGTATGCCAATGACTACAAATTAAACCTCAACACAAGTTGTCTACCATTGCATAATTTGCCTCCACCTACAATTTTCAGGAAGGGGTGATGACAAAGGTGTCCATGAACTTCTCATATGCAGTGGTTCTGGAGCTTCACTACTTGTAGGCATACACATCTTGTCCATGTATGGAACTCACTGGGGTTAACTGAGGTTGACAAATTTTGATTGGTGGACTGTGCAGATTATGTGATGGGCCAGCACATGTGAGATGATGCCAGAATAAAGATAAGCGGTGTACTGGCAATTTAAAAGAATCAAGATATGCAGTGTTGGTCTAATTTGTGTTTTAGATAATTTAGCTTCCATTCAATTTAGAAAATCTAGCTCTTCCAGAAAGAGCTGCTTGCATCCCAAGAAAATGACCTCACACCTGAATAAGAGCTTCTTTTAGACAGGCAAAATTTTCTTTTTATAAAGACAAACTGCACATTCATTGTATAGGCAAAGAAAGAAGTCACCTTGGATCAGATTTCTGCTTTGAAAAGGGTTGACATAGGCAAATGTAAATTGAATAGGACCCACTGTTTTTAAAGAAGGGTATCGTGCAACTACTGCTGCCAGAGGACTACTTTTCTATTTTCTTTGGTGTGCTTTATAAAAAGCTAGGGTCTTTGTGGAAGACAAAGACCCAGACTCTGACTCCAATTTAAAAATTAAGGGCAACTCTCAAGGTGACCTATGGTGTCCCTAAGCAAAAGGTCTTCTGGTGGGAGGAGACAGAAAGACTCCTAAGAGGAACTCACCAGAAGGAGAAGTAATTCTGGTTTTAGATCCGAATCTAAAATAAAAGGACCCAAGAGTTGTGAAGGAAGAGCTAGTTCTGGAGGAATATGTAACTAAGTTTAGAAGCCCCTCTGGACTTGGCCCTGGCATGGTGCTGTGCTTTGAGAACAATGAACAAGTGGGCAATGTTGCAGACTGTGCAGGAAGTCACTGAGTGAATCTCAGCAGCCTTGGGCTAGCTTCCATTGGATTACAGCCTTGGGCTAGCTTCCATTGGATTTGTCTGGCAGCAAACGGAGCCAAGATGCCATAGGAAAAGTAAGGCCTTGATTCTGTTTTTTGGTGTTGAAAGTGGACTGAATCCTTCCAGCAAAAAGTTGGCTCCTGGGGTCTTAGCACCCTTTTCAGCAAGGAGCAGTGAGCCGCTAGCTCACAGGCCAAATCCAGCCTGCTTTTATAAATAGTAAATAGTGTTACAGAAACATAACCACACACATCCTTTCTGTGTTGTCTATGCCTGCTTTGACACCACAGTGTCAAAGATCATGTAGATCACAAAACGTAAGATAGTTACTCTTAGGTGTGTAATAGAAAACTGTGCTGACTGCTGATATTCAACAGCCTTCAGAATTTCCTTTCACCCCATCTGTCCTAATTTTCACTAACTCCCAATTTTAGTCTCTGAGATTAATTTGAACCCCATGTGATTGATCTTACCATCTCCAAGATTGACCCTGACTTTTTCTGCATATACCATCTCTCACCAATCACTCTCACAGCAGAGTTTATAAATGATCTTCTACCTCACTGCAATATCTGGTCTTGACTATTTTTTCTTAAAGATTTTATTTATCCATGAGAGACAGAGAGAGAGAAAAAAAGAGAGAGAGGCCGGGGCAGAGAGAAAAGCAGACTCCCTGTGGAGCCCTGACGCAGGACTCAATGCCAGGACCCTGTGATTAGACCAGAGACAAAGGCAGATGCTAAACTCATGGAGCCACCCAAGCGCCCTAGTCTTGACTCTTTAATGACATATCTACAGAAGTGAATTCACGGAGTATAGCAAACTTGCAACATGACTTTAGATACACAGGAATAACACATGCAAGAATAGTCTATAGTTTATTTTTCACAAAAGATTTTATAGAAATGAAAAATATTCCCTACTATGCCATAAAATACATTAGAGAAAATTTTAATATTATATTTAAATTTCAGACATCCACATGCCTTTGTAAATATTATTCAGAGGGAATTTTAAACCTTAAAATGTCATAAAATGGCAAAAACCACATTACACAAATATCTTTAATTTGTTCAATCTGTGCTGAGTTCTTTCAAGGTTACTTAAAATGGCATGCAAATTAGAGTAAATTAACCAATATTGCAGAAAAAGCAGATGGAACCTTGGTCTTAATATCATTTGAATACTGAAACCAACTGTTGTATTGATTAGAAAGGAAAATGACTAGAGTTAATGGAAATAATTTTGTTTTCCATCGCTGATCAGTTACTCAGTGATATCATACACAACACAATTTTAAAACTTGGGGGAAAAAATAAAAATTTAATAACTCAAGAAATATGTATCGAGGGACTATTCTATGCAAGGTCCTGCACCAGACAGTAAAGTGTAGAGATTAATGAGCACAGCTCTGTTCTAAACAAGTTTACACTATCCTAAGGAAGTTTTGTGAATCAAATGCTGAGAAAATAGACACAGCCTTCAAAATTTTTCTCACGAGCTTCTTAACATAATATGAAAAAGAGCTTTTCCTTGTCCTTTTTATGTTAGTATCTTGCATCTTAAGATAAGTTTAAGTTAGTGAAAATGATATAATGTTAGCATGTTGTAAATACTGGTAATGTTAGATAAATATGGTAGATAACTTTAGAATGTATATTGTTCAATGGAATCTAAATGCCATTATGATTTGATATACAGAAAATATCTTCCTATTAACATTGAACACTCGACAAGTCAGTGAAACATAACCAATCTTGGACTCCGGAGGGTGAACACCACAGAGAGGTGAACTAGAGTTGCTGACACCAGAGGCATTTGCCCAGGGAAGGAGGCAACTCACCACTTCAGTGAAGAGGACCAGAGTGACTGAGTAGGAACACCCCATAAACAGCTGGCAGGCAAGCTGTGCTTTGGGGCAGATTTCCAAAGGCCGGGAACTGAGCCTGAGCTCAGCAACTGCCTAAGTTGGCAATAACCCATCCCTGTTATGAGCAAACATCCCTGTTAGTGAGCTGAATTCTGGAGGCAAGATGTGAAGATTACTCTGGGGACTCCCCAGGCAGCTCAGAGATTCCTCAAACATTGATCCTGTACTGCAAGTGTCCACAGGTAATTGAAAGCCGGAGATAAAGACCCTTTCGGAAGAAGATAATATCACACAAAGTGACAAATGTTATCTAAAAGAGATTTTTTTCAAATAAAATTGACCATCAAATCATTTAATATTACAAGGTAATATTAAATATTAATAAGATAAGTTTGCATGAGCCAGAATCAGCAGAAGCAATAAATAGACCCAAAAGAACTCCAGAGACTGGATTTATCAGACACATATTGGGGTAAAACACTTAATTCATTTTAGAGATAAAAGTCAAACAAAGTTTTTTCAAAGGGTTTAAATATACAGACTTGAAGACGACCGATCTAAAAATTATATAATTGAAACACTAAACCAATAGGTTTGACAGCAGATTAGACCCGTATGAAAGTATAAGGATGGAAAAAGAAACATGAGCAAAATAATACAAAAATTAGCAAAGAGTCAAATAGGTCTATAGTGTTCTAAGGTTCTTTCATTGTATCAAAGGAGGAAGAAAAGAGGAAAGGAAAATATATCAGGTGAACAAGAGTATATGAGGTGGAACAAATAAAAAGAACATAGGAAAATGGAAGACATAAGTACATAATACATAATGCATAATGTATATATACATCATTATGTATAATTGCAGGTCTTCAAGTTGACTGTTATTTTAGTTAATATATGAGGACTAGTATGTCAGATTTTAAAATTAATTATGTTCTATTTACAGAAGATATTGAAAATTTGGAAATGTAAAGAAAAGAAATAATACACCATATCAAAATTTGCCTGAAGAAACTGATGTAGTTGTATTAATTTACAATGGAATAAGAATTTATCAAGTTCTTATAGGAATTAAAGTTTTGTAATCTAAAGTTAATCTATGGTAAAAGCTAAAACACTTTATTAGAGAAATAAAATGCCTAAATAAATGGAGAGCTATCCATGTTTTTGGAGGGTGACACTCAATATTACAGAATTGTTGATTCTCTCTGAAGCCACCTATAAATTTAAGGTAGTCCCAATAAAAAATTCTATTTCTTAGAAGAATTTGACAGTTTGATTTTAAAATTTATATGAAAAGAATTTTGCTTATCTTGAAAATGATTTGTTAAAGAGACATTATATTTATTTGTTTTCTCAATTTCCAATGAGTATTTGAAAATGTATTACCAAGACATACCAAATTACCAAACTGTACCTTATTCATTCAATTAGAAGCACTTTGTCTATCAAGTGAAATTTATATGACATTAGAGTAAGAACTTTATAAAATTAGAAATCATTTATTTTTGGAAGTTTTTCCATTAACTTAAAATAAAAACTTATGTTTGTGCCATATCAATTTCAAATACCATTCAGGGAACTTTTGTTTTGTTTTGTTTAGGGAACTTTTTTTAAAATAAGATTTTATTTGTTTGTTTATTTGAGAGAGAGAGAGAAAGCACACACATGCAAGAGCGGGAGAAGGAGCAGAAGGAGAGGGACAAGCAGACTCTGCCCTGAGCTGAGAGCCCCACCCAGAGCTCAATCTCAATCCCAAAACCCTGAGATCAGAACCGGAGCCTTGGATACTTAACCGTCTGGGCCTCTCAAGGGCCGAGCCACTCAGAGTACTTTAAAATTTAAAACAAATGAAAAATAAATAAATAAATAAATAAAACAAATGAACAGAGAAATGGACATAAAAATTGTTACACAAAAACAGGTTAGTAGCTTTTATAGTTAAAAGTGATCACATTTACAATTATAAATTTGAACAGCTCATCTGCACCCTATGAGGATAAAATGATCCTAATTAATTGAAGCCAGTTGTTTAAATTCATCATATTAAATTCTAGTTTGCATTGTGGGATCTGATACACCATGAGAGTAAAGGTGGGTGAAAATTATATCCGTCTTTTGTAAGGTCGACAGAATGGCACACTTCTCATTCTCTGGAACCCTGTTGAGAAGCTATGTAGATGAGCCTGGGCTAGCCTTCTGGTTGATGAGAATCACATAGACCTATTGTGTCAGCCCATACCCAGCCAAACATCAGAATCAGAGCCACCTCATTCATTGGCACCTGATCACAAACCCATGAAAGAACCCAATTTAAATTGTTGAACCAAAAAATTGCAAGCTAAACAAGTGGTTGTCACTAAATTTTGGAATGATTCATTATACAGCAAAAGCTATTTCAGTTGGAATGATTTTGCCTGGGATTCTGGCTACAAATTCTTTTTTTCCCCAAGCCTGGTTTTCAGCTTCTTAAGTAAGTTCCTTTTCTGCGTAAATCAGCTAGAAATGGTTTCTGTTGCTCGCACCTGAGAACTCTGACCAACACACTTGGAATAAGATGGGATTTTGATCTTATAATACATTTTTTAATTTTCAGTAATTTATATAATCTCATGACTCTTTCTTTCTTTCTTTTCTTTCTTTCTTTCTTTCTTTTTCTTTTCTTCTTTCTTCTTTCTTTCTTCTTTCTTTCCTTCCTTCCTTCCTTCTTCTTTCTTTCTTTCTTTTCTTTCTTTCCTTCTTCTTTCTTTCTTTCTTTCTTTCTTTTTCTTTCTTCTTTCTTTTTCTTTTCTTTCTTTCTTTCTTTCTTTCTTTCATTCTTCCTTCCTTCCTTCTTTCTTTCTTCTTTCTTTCTTTCTTTCTTTCTTTCTTTCTTCTTTCTTTCTTTTTCTTTCTTCTTTCTTTCTTTCTTTCTTTCTTTCTTTTTTCTTTCTTTCTTTCTTTCTTTCTTTCTTTCTTTCTTTCTTTCTTTCTTCCTTCCTTCCTTCCTTCCTTCCTTCCTTCCTTCCTTCCTTCCTTTCTTTCTTTCTTTCTTTCTTTCTTTCTTTCTTTTTTCTTTCTTTTTCACAGAGACACACACACAGAGAAAGGCAGAGACACAGGCAGAGGAAAAGCAGGCTCCACGCAGGGAGCCCGACGTGGGACTCAATCCCGGGTCTCCAGGATCACACCCCGGGCTGCAGGCGGCGCTAAACTGCTGCGTCACCGGGGCTGCCCATGACCCTTTCTTTTATTCAGATAGCTAATATATTATATCCAACTTATTTGGAGAACAGATGAGATACGTTGCAGTGAACCAAAAAGGTAGTTCTTATATAGAAAATAAATTCAGAATAAGAAAAAGCTTAGCATTTTTCTTGTCTTCTCTACCGCCTTGGGCATGCTTACCAAGTCCAGAGAGGGAGGTTGAGAAAAAATTGGAAAAGAGTAAGCCAGTCTCAAGAGGTCTCATATCATTATATAATAACCACTGTGGCTTCTCCATCCAAGAATAGGGCAAAAGGCCTAACTATGTGGGGAGCTGGATAATGTAGTTTTTAAGCTGGGCACATTGCCTTTCCCAACAAAATCACAATTCCTATATTTGAGTGAACGATTAGCAGTTTCCATCAAGTGTTTGTGCAGGTAATTTGTGCAATCCAAGGAAGAATTAAACGTAAGACAGTGTTTTTACATTTGTAAAACATGTTTTCTTTAAATCAATTTCAGATGTATTTACTGTCAACAGGATATAAAGTTGGAAGAAAATTTAAATGTTACCTAAATCAATTTAGGAATTAGATGAAGGTTTTTTTTTTTTTCTTTTTTTTTTTTTTAGCATCACTGACAGATGTTTAATAGCCTCTACTTGATAATTTCTGACATTAGGGCTAAAAAAGCATCTGGTTAATGAATTATAACACAGCTTAGAATATTTTTCAGAAAACATATCTTTGAGAACTGAAAAATAAATGATGAAATAGTGAAAACATGCATTGAAAGTGTTAGCATTTTTTTGTTAGAACCAGGATGAAATTTCCATTAATTGAGAAATGTAATCAATAGTTTACTTTCGCTTTATCTCAGGAAGTCAATCAAGTAATTCTTCCCATTTGAAAGAGGATAGAAACTAAATTCTTCTTCAACTGTGTGGCTCCTGGCTAAAGCAATAGTTTTTGTTTATTTGTTTGTTTTATAAACCAGGAAACTAAGGGGCTATTTTTTCTTCTTTTTTTGGAATGGCTAATTTTTATATAACTATCCTGATATTTTTATATTCATTCAGAGACTGCAACTCCCAAAATGCAGAGAGATTTGCAATGGTGCACTGCATCTGGGAAATCTGCATAGTAAAATACTGTGAACAGAAGCAGAAAAAGTTCAAAAACTAGATTAAAGTGCATGCTGAGGACTGCAGTTTTTCCTGGATCCAACTACCTTATTATGGGAGAGAATCAGACAGCAGGAGTTTATTTATTTATTTTTTTTTTAAATTTTTTATTTATTTATGATAGTCACACAGAGAGAGAGAGAGAGGCAGAGACATAGGCAGAGGGAGAAGCAGGCTCCATGCACCGGGAGCCCGACGTGGGATTCGATCCCGGGTCTCCAGGATCGCGCCCTGGGCCAAAGGCAGGCGCCAAACCGCTGCGCCACCCAGGGATCCCTTTTTTTTTTTTTTAAATTTTTTATTTATTTATGATAGTCACACAGAGAGAGAGAGAGAGAGGCAGAGACATAGGCAGAGGGAGAAGCAAGACAGCAGGAGTTTAAAAGTCCCACTTCAGTAGAGCAGAACTGCCCCAAAGTGCATGCCTTGGACACGAGGATAGCAGTATGGAAGCCATGCACTTGCACTAGCTACTAGCCCTCCACTCATTCATTGAGCAAATATTTGCTGAACATCTATCACATGCAAGAACAGTCTAGGCATAAGGAATACAGCAGTAAACAGAGACTAAACCCCTGCGCTTCAAAGGAGCCACATTCTATTGGAGGGAAATAGACAAATACAAAAAGAAATACATGTCAGGCAGGGCTGCATGAGGGATGCTCACTTTTTTCTATATGGAGGTCAGTGAAGGTGAATTGAGAAAGGACCTCTGAGAAGGTAGTTGGCAGGAAGGAGGAAGTCCAGCAGCCCAGGTTGGTTTGTCTGCAGAGAGGAAGCTGGAACACTTTGCACTTGCCAATTCTCTCTACCTGGCACGCTCATCTCTAAATCACCTGCGTGCTTTCTCCCTCACCTTCTTCAGCTCTTCAGGAAGAAAAAAGCAGATCATCTCTACACAAACAAGAACTCGAGCATTGATAATAGGCTTCTTTAGATTTTGGAATTTGAGATAATGATATATTTGTTTCATAAATCATAGACTTAAGTTTCTGCAACCAAAAGCATTACAAACTGATAAGTCTAGGAAGCAGTGGATTCAAAGCCACCACCTGCAAGTCTTTGTAATCCTCTGAAGGCCTTAAGGATTTCCTTTTCTAGAGCTGCAGCGCTGCATAACCCCAGGGAGCACTACTGAGAGTGTATTCCATATTCTGGCCAGAACTGTGCAGCAGGGCGGCTCTCTGCCCACTGCGTTATTACCCAGTGACACCAACAAAGACAGGGCAAGCCATACACAGTTTGTCCTACATTTACAACTTGTCACTCTCTCACTTCTCCTCCCATAGCTCTTGGTATCTATTTTCATAATTCTTTCCAACACCTGTGCTACAATTCTTTATATACATATTGGTACTGCTCATTAGGTTGAAGGTTACTTGAGGACGTGCATAGACCACTAGTCATCTCCGCTTCCTCAGTCTTGTATAAATAATTGACAAGTGACTCAATAAATTTTTTTGAAATTAGAAATTTTGTTAAGCCTCCATTTCCTTTTGTTGGGGTCCCTATATTCTTCTTCTCACATATTTCTGAGTCTAAAGCATGTGAGAGAACACTATGGAGTATCAATTGCCGAAAGAGCTTCAAAACAGTGGTGTCCACTTATTTAGGGCCTGCTTGTGAATGGCCTTTCATGTGGGTTAAGTAGCCATTCTTTTAAAAGAAGATGACATTGTAATTGTTAACCATGCATCTGGGCAGGCACAGACAGTCCGTTGTTTTCCTAAGGCCAAGTAAAGAGCTTTTCAAGCTGTTTGTCAGAACCATTGGAAGCAGAGCGCTTAAACTTAGTTTTGGCTACAAGAGGTATGTGACCAAAAAAATACGCCCAAAGTTTTAGTGATTGCTTTTCTAGGCATCTCATATTCTTTATCCCAAAAGCACATGTTCAATTAATAATAAGTGTTTAGTACACAAAATTGAGTAAATCTAGGAAAACAGAAAAATGCATTACACTATGATAATTATTAACGCATTAGTATATATGCTCTTTATATTTTGTTAGACATTTGAGTTGTTATCAAATTTTCTTTATTATAAAAATCTAGAATTATTTCTTTAGCATTCATTATTGGAATAGGGAGGAATTAGATTATCTAGTACATTGAAAACGTTATATAGTTCTTAGAAAGTTTGACATGCCTACAAGATTTGTGAACAAATGCCACATGAAGTTATCTACGTCCCACTGTGGTGGCCAGAGTCTGTAAAGCAATGGCTGTTTTTAACAAGCCAAGACCTTGTGGATCTCAGTAAGTACAGTCCATTCATTCTACTTCAGCAAAAAAAGATGCAATGGGCCCAGCGGGCTATATAGCTCCTATGGTGAGGCCAGCTGAGACGAGGGTTTGAACATCAGGAATTATATCATTTATGCAGGGTTTTTTTATCTGTCTTTTTGGCACTGGTGGATGGAATCAATTTTGCTGTCTTTATTTTGATTCTTATCTAGAACTTCAGGCCAAAGCTTTATAATATAAAGACAGATAAGATTCACATGGCTTTCAGAACGCTGGTGCATGAGATTCTAACTTAAATGTGGAGGGCCAAGCATAGGTAACTGGCGCTTGGGTTGAGAGTCCAAATTCTGTTCTTCTTTATCCTGTTTTGGACTTTATCAAGGTCAAGAAGGGAACCTTCTGGTGGAAAGGCTAACCCTTTAAGGTCTTATTCTGAGGCTTTTAAATACATCAGTTGTGGGCTCATGCTGGCTGTGGGTTGGATTTTAATTTCATATGTTCTCTTTATATTTTGTATGTCAGGGACCCAGAGTTTAGTGTTTTAGTCAGTTTGGGCTGCCACAGCAAAATAGCAGAGACTGCCTGGCTTAACCAGCAGAAATTAATTTTCTCACAATTCAGGAATTTAGAAGTCCAAGATCATGGTCCAGCAGATTCAATTCTGGTGACAAGCTGCTTCCTGGGTTATGGACAGGCCACCTTATTTCTGTGCCCTTTGAGGGTGGAAAGAGAGAGAAGGGGGGAGGGAGGAGAGAGAACTCTCTGATGTCTCTCTGTCTCTTTTCTATGTCTCTTCTTATAAGGACACTAATCCCAACAGATCAAGGCCTTACCCTACGACTTCATTAACTTTAATTACTTCCTTATTCCAAAACAGTCACATTGAGGATTAGGGCTTTAACATGTAAATTTGGGGGAGATGGAATTTAGTCTGTAGCATTTGGGTTCTAACACAAAGGGATTTAACAATATCAGAAAAGAGATTTTTTTTTTTTTTTAATTTGGGGACAGAATTAAGTCCATGTAATTATCATAATCCCTGATAGACGGAGAAGGAATAGAAGAAAGCTGTAGTTTGGACAGTGGCTTGAGCAATCAAGTTTGCTTAGGTTTTCCAGGGGAAGCTGGGTTGCCATCAGGGGGGGATAAAAAGTAAATTTTGAAATTAGAGCAAGGATGGAAGTGGGCAGATGAAAAAATAATAATAATAAGGTATGTTCTTATCTGAAAAGGTTAAAATTTTAGTGACCAGGTTAGAAGTTTGGGAGTGACCAGTTTACAAAGTAATGAAAGAGAAAAGAAGACCATCCAAATCAAACAGATCCCAAAGATGACATTTCAAAAAAAGGGAGACAGTAGTCATTCCTAAATCAGAAAGGCTGGCTACAGCTATGTGTGGCCTAACTTAAGAGAGACAAGGCAACATCTTGGGAAGCTCATGACTCTCAGGAGGAATCAGATACAGGAAATTATCAAGAGGCAAGCTACAGGGCTAGAATCAGTGATAAGAAGGATTGAGGAATCATCTCTCTATGTTGGAAAATACGGCGTAGCAAAATTCTATGTGGGAAATTAAACACTGAGTGAATTTTCATTATATAATTGTAGCATGCCTTTAGGGCTAATTTTATTAGTTTTTCACCAAATTTGATTTCCTGAAATATTTGTCATTTTCTCAGAAGGACACAGAATTTTTATATTTAGGAAATGGGTTTATTAGGGTTGAAGTTAATCTATTCTGATAAATTCCTGATGTATTCTTCCAAAAGGATATGGATATATTCTTTGTCTAGATATGGATTAGATAGATATTTATAGTATTTACATTTATATTTTATTTTGCCACTAGACTACACCAACAAATGTTAATATTTGTTCATAGATTGATTCTAAAAGTTGAGAAGCAATAGATGAACTATTCAATATTATTACCATGTAAATAATTATTTACTGAAGAACCAATAATGTGATTGTGTTCATAAAGAAGAAAACATAGCCTTATACCATTTTGTTTTTGCTAATCAAAGGAAAATATTCCAAAGAGCAATTTCATATAGATTATCTTTTCCCACTCCCCTTTATTTATTCAAAATGTTATTCAAAATCTTTATTTTGGTTTATTCTTTTGAATAATAGTTACCTAACAGCTATCATGTTCCCCAGCATTTTTTATTTAATATTTTATTAGCTAACAGGATTTATTTAATATATTAAATTAAAAATTTTTAAATATTTTAAATATATTAAATAGAACATATTAAACTATATTATTTAATATATCAATGAAACATATACCTTTGTCTTACCATTAAGGTACTTCTACATTCTTGGGATCCCTGGGTGGCTCAGCCGTTTAGCACTGCCTTCAGCTCAGGGCATGATTCTGGAGTCCCAGGATAGAGTTCCACATCAGGCTCCCTGCATGGAGCCTGCTACTCCCTCTGCCTGTGTCTCTGCCTCTCTCTCTCTCGCTTTCTTTCTCTCTCTCTCTCTCTGTGTCTCTCATGAATAAATAAAATCTTAAAAAAAAAAAAGATACTTCCACATTCTTAATTGAGTATACATTTTACTATTCAAATCTACTTATTTTCTCTAAGTCATTTTTCAAAAGGCTTTCTGACTTTTTGTTATAATTTAAACTGGATTCAGAATGGTTTCTGGATTTTTACCCCCTCACATTCTTAGTTAATTACACTGTTTCTTGTAGTACACATCCTGCTTTTTTTTAAATATACTTTTCATTTTGCTGAAGTACATCCCTAAGTATTTTTTTTCCAAAAAGAGTGCTCAAGAGATAAATTTTCTAAAATTCTTCAATAACTTTTTTTCACATTTTATTTATAATTTGATTTGTATTCTTTTTTAAAAATTATTTTCCTTTAGGGCAGCCTGGGTGGCCCAACTGGTTTAGCGCGGCCTTTGGCTCAGAGCCTGATCCTGGAGTTCTGGGATAGAGTCCCACGTCGGGCTCCCAGCATGGAGCCTGCTTCTCCCTCTACCTGTGTCTCTGCCTCTCTCTCTCTCTCTCTCTCATAAATAAATAAAATATTTTTAAAAAATCATTTTCCTTTAGAATTTTGGAAATACTACTTTATTGGAACTTTGAAAACACTGCTCCATGCAGTGTTGCTTATGACCAACAGTTCTAGTTCTCTTTGGGTGTTGTGAAGAGTTGTGTCCCTCCAGTATCTATATGTTGAACCTCCAACCCTCCACATGACTATATTAGGATATAGGAACTTCAGGGAGATAATTAGGGTAAAATTAGGTCAGAAGGTTGGAGACCTAATCCCATATGACTGATGTCTTTGTAAGAAGAGGGACAGACGCCAGAGATCACTCCTTCTTGTGCACTTGAAGAAAGGCCTGCCTCGCCAGGACACAAAGAGAAGGTGTCTACAAGCCAGGAAGAAAGACTTCACCAGAAATCAACCCTGATCTTGAATTTCAAGACTCCTGAACTCTGAGGAAATAAATGTCTTTTTCTAGATTTATTTATTTATTTATTCATGATAGACATAGAGAGAGAGGAGGCAGAGACACAAGTAGGCTCCATGCCGGGAGCCCGGCGGGACTCGATTCCGGGACTCCAGGATCACGCCCTGGGCCAAAGGCAGGCGCCAAACCGCTGAGCCACCCAGGGATCCCAATAAATGTCTTTTGTTTAAGCCACTTGGTCTGTGGTATTTTGTAATGACCATCTAGCTGACTAATATAGTAGGTAATTCTTTGCTTAAAGTTTTCAATTTTTGTGACAATATGGTTAGGTGTGAATCTTTTAATTTCCACAACTCTGTTCATCTGAAAAAACAAGTTTTCAAATTTGGGCACTTTTTCTTCTCCATTTTGTTTGATTAGGTCTTTCCTTCTCTTGTCTTTATTCTCTTTATGAAATTCCTATTACATAGAAGGTGACCTGAATCCTTTTTTGCACCCTATGTTTTCCGGTTTAGTGTTTGCTCAGTATTCTGGAAGAGTTCCTTCACTGTATGATTATTCTATTTTTCTAACTTAGTCATCAGCCATGTCCTTTTATAATTTAGCAGTTCTGTTGAGTTCATTTTAAATTTCGTCAATTATATTTTTAATTCCTAAGAATTAAGGCCTTTTTTCCTCAAATTACTTATTGTCCAAAAATGCTTCTTTTCATTTTGTGAATGCTGTATCTTCAAATTTTTCTGAAGATGTTTATATATAATATATATTCTTTTTTACCTTGCATAATCTGCTACTCCCAAGGCCAACTTTTCTGTTGGTTCATCTTTATCTTTTTCATTTATCTCTGGATTTTTTTCACATGCTTCTTCCTTTGTAGTAAAAACGTTTGTTGATTTAGTTTTATACTCAAATAGAATTTTTCTTAAATGAGAGGGCTTGCTCAGGGTTCTAAGAAAGAGATCCTGTAGGAAGAAAGGAATACAGGTTGTTGGGGCTGGAAACAGGTAAGGAGGCAAGGCTTTCCAACAACAGCCAAAGTAAAGAGGACTTCATTCAGAGTAATTCAGGATATTAAAATACCTCATCTTTATTACATTTTTACATCTTTGCTCCTTCTCTCCACTTCCCAACTGAAGTGTTGTCTCAGTTCTTGGGACTCTAGATGGGGGTCAATCTATAGCCCTCTGCTCTTTATCTATAGGAGAGGACTGGTTCAATTGGAACTGGCCTAGCCAATTTGTGGCAAGTCTTCCATGACTACTTTGATAGAAGAGCTACCTGCATTAGCCCATTTCTGCTCTCTGTGCCCATGCCCCTTGATCTGTGACTCTAGGTTTCTGGTAGAAAGAGTGAACCTTACTTGTGCTTCAGCTTTCTCCTGGACATAGTTGCTATTACAGTCTCACCCATTTTGTTTTCTCTCTTAATGCAATCATATTTGCTTTAAGCTTTCCGTGTGTTAGGGGTAGCTGGGTGGCTCAGTTGCTTAAACATCCAACTCTTAATGTTGGCCCAGGTGATGATCTAAAGATCATGATCTCAGGGTCATGAGATCGAACCCTACTTTGGTCTCCACACACAGCATGGAGTTTGTTTGAGATCCTTCCCCTCACCCCACCCTGCTCTCGTGCTCTCTCTCTATAAAGAAAAAAAACATCCAGACATTTAAAAAATTGTTATCAATTTTTAGCACATTTTTTTTAAAGCACCAGCGTAGATTTATTTTTTATTTGGTTTTTGCAGTCTCAATGGAATCCTATAAACATGAAGAACCAAATGCAAGTTCTCGGCCTCTTGATTCTGCCACACAGAGCTGAGGTGGGGATAGGGAGACGAGAAATGCTGTTGGCCTGACCTTCCTAGAGAAATACTCTTGGCCTTTTGTTCTGGGCCTCATCCACCTGAAGTAGAGCATCTGTCATGCTGAGTTTGGAAGAAAAAGGGTGCCTGTTGTGGCCCAAATGCCACAAATTCATGCTGTTTTTTTCAAAGATTTAGTAGGTTTCCTTGAATGAATGCTTCTCCATTTGCTGGCTGCCCTAGGGACAATTTCTAGAAAATTTAAATGATTTTTAAAATGTAATTTTCCCTAATTATTTTTGTTTCATCTGGGAGAGGGTTTGCTGATCTCTTCAAACTGCCATTCTGGAAGTAGTCAATGTTTTATTTCAAGCCTCTAAGTTTTGGGGTGTTTATTATGCAACAAAGACTATCAGAGCAGTTGTTATTATTACCATGATAGTTATTATCACCATTGGCATTTATTTCACAAATAAGGATTATGCAATGAAAGTAGAAGACTGCTACATGTATACCTACATATTCAACAATTCAGTTGATGATTTAAAAGATATTCATGAAATACTTGAAAAAGGGAGAGTTAACTAATATTTATTACAAATATCCTATGGGGCAAGAATATTACAAATATCCTATGGGGAAATATCCATTTCTTCATTTTCTAAAAAGCAATGCAGTAAGAATAATATTCCCATTTTACATATGGAGAAAACTAAGCTCAGAGAAGTTGAATTTTGTCTGTGACTGGCTACTTAGCAAGGTAAAATTAGAGTTTGATTTTTAACCAAGAATTTACTCATCTCAGAGAATATACTTTTCTTACAGTTTAGTAGCAATCAATTAGCAAAAAAGATTCCAAGCAAGTATATGATAGACTAGTCTAAAACATGAATGTAAATTTTACAGAAATTTATATTAAGTCCATTTGGAGCTCTGGGCCTTCTGAAGAATTAATGGAGGAAATAGGAATTGAATTAGGCTCAATGGTTATCAGTAGAGAATGGGTTGGTGAATAATTTTTTTCTGGAAAAGAACATGCAAGAAGGAAAGGAACATGCATTCATTTCTGGATACTGAAGGAACATGTTTGGTCAGAACAAAAATTGTGATAGGTATTTGAAAAATATTTGGAAGTTCATGAGACAATAGTTACAGAAAAGGTAAAATACAGGTAAAACAAGGCTTCTTAGTTGTTTGAGGAATGTGAACTTTACCTAAAAATGAGCAGGAGGTCAGGACAAGAGAGAGTAGTGCAGGAATGGCAAGAAGAATGTACTGTCTAGGTAGATGACTTTGGAAGCCTGTGATGGTCATAATGGAAAAGAGAGCCTTGAAAGCAGGAGAACCAGATATCTAGGTCTGAGGTGAAGAAATGAAAGAAAATTGATGAGGAGAATCATCTAAAATATGGATCAAAGTAAACAATTAATAGAATTTTGTGACTAGGTGTAAAATAAAGAGAGAATTAAAAGCGAAATTTGCAAATTTGGACCTATGGTAATATTTAGACTCCCTTTAATCTAAGCCTTCAGACCTGATATGAAGACATTCAAGAAGAGGGTCTATTTAGGGGAAAATAGTTTGTATTTGACTTCAAGGTGTATATATAAGACCATCCAAATAGATATGATGCCCTGTACTTGATTAACCCTTTGCATTTGTTTGAAGTGCTTTTATTTGTTGTCATATCACTTAGTTATCTCTAGAAGCTTATGAAGTAATCAGATATTATTAGGTTTATTGTGTATTTGAGGAAAGACTCCAGAAAAACTATTTGACTAGTGCAAGGTCAGCTAATAACTACTCCAAGTAGAACCAAACAAGGTTTAGTATTTAGGTTAATTCTGAATCCTACATGGCTCTGAAAAGTCTGATGCCAGACACACTTAGATTGAATCAGAAATTAAATAAGAACCATGGTTACTGCCTTTTGCTGTGTGATCCTTGGGCCTTAGAGACTAAAGCTTCCATTTGGTCAATAATTGAAAGAAGTGATTACAAATGCATTTCCTGGTAATAACAATGGAAAATAAATGTTATAAAATGAAATCAGTTGTGGCTGCTCACTTAAGTGCTTATGTTTGTATGGTCTGACTGGAATATGGTCTTGCTGATTTACCGTATAAATGTCTACTATAGAGTAGATCGTTTACTCCTCTGAAGGCGACACGGTGGCCAGGTTGTTCAATGGAACTTCAAACTATTTGCTTTAGCAGAAGCAGAGATGAGAACATGGCCTTTAAACAAAAAAAGGCCACTTTAATATGACATAAATCACTTGGCTTACTTGCTACTTCAATCTTGTTTTGCTAAATGGCTTTTGTTGTTTTCTTGGTTTAACTGTCACCAGAAAGATTTATCCATCTCAGACTCTTATAAGTTGACAATTGTCTGACCCTCGATTCCTAGGTTCAGTGTCAAGTCTATGAATTTCCAGTAGGCCCTGGAGAATAAGTTAATGGAAGTCTAATCTGCTTTTGGGAACCTGGTGGGGCAGTAGGGGACAAAGTGGCCACATATATTGCTACAGGCAAGGGATTTGCTGAAATTAAATAAGTATCCTGAGTTGGGAATGGAGCGAGCTGGGGAACTGAAAACATAAATTGGAGAAGCTAAGACTGAACTGTTTATTCAAAGTCAAGGCAGAACCAGGAAATAAAAAAGACTAAGGAGCTGTGAATATGCAAGAAACCTGACATTTGGTCTCTGGCTACAGGGGTCAAGCATTTGTAGCCAAGGTTGGCTTGCAAGTACTCTCCATAAAGGGTTATGTGAGAGAACAACACATGTAAAGCCTAGTAGCAAGAAAAAAATCTTAATGTTGTAAAATAAGTAACATGTTCTGGCAAGAAAAAGCTTTTTGTATAGTTATATAAGACAAAACTCCAGGGGCACCTGGGTGGCTCAGTGGTTGAGTGTCTGCCTTCGGCTTGGGTCATAATCCTGGGGTTCTGGGATCAAGTCGTGCATCAGGCTCCCTGCAGGGAGTCTGCTTCTCCTCTGCCTATGTCTCTGCCTCTCTCTCTCTCTGTCTCTCATAAATAAATAAATACAATCTTTAAACAAACAAAAATAAAATAAAATAAAATAAAATAAAATAAAATAAAACTAAACTCCATAGAGAAGAAACATTTCCAGTAAGAGAGCTTGCCCATTGTTGGACGTATCTAATTTTTAAAATATCTCCCTTGTATTGAACTGAACTTCTCACCATAATTAAATGGATCAGCTATCTGAAAGACCTTTCTAAATGTTAGATCTTCAATATTTAATGGCAGCTAGGGTAGTTCAATTTTAAAGTTTCTCTTCTAAGTGCTTTCTTCATCCCTTTAAATGTTTTCATGTGATATAATCCTTTTTCTGGGATCATTCATTTTTTTCAATGGCACCTTCCACTGTAGGATGCAATCAACCTTTCTCACCTTGGTCTAAATACTTCATCACACACAAAAGTAGATATAACATATGGTTAAGTTAGTGGGTGTTAGATTCAAATTTGAAAGAGCTCAGCCAATATTTGCTTTGTGTCCTTAAAAAAGTCAAATAATCTTTCCTAATCCACTCTTTCCTAATCTGCAAGCTTCAATTTATCTGTGTGGTCCTAAGGATTGAATGACTTGGTATATGTATCTCTGTAGGTGCTGTTATTATTAGTAATAATCCAGTGAGTTTTGAACAATTTAACACCATTGATGTGTATTGGCTTGATGTCTATTTAAACCTCCACATTTTTCATGCAAATTACTCTCAAGCTAGATTAATCATATCCTGCACTTTTGAAATTAATTTTTAATTTATAAAAATAGGAATTTACAAGTTCCCTAATTCTGTTTTGTTTTTGGCAGTTAAGCCCTCATTTGTCTTAAATTTAAAAATCTATGGATATTGATTTATGGAATCTGCAGATTTCTTTCCTTCAGTGCACATTTAGGGCACACTTTCTATGTGTTAAGTACTGAAATAGACATGAATGACAGAATTAAAACAAATACAATGTGATAAATGTTAAAAATGAGTTGTTGGTTCAACTGACATTAACTGAACTCTTTACTCTGCATCTACAACTCTGCTAAAGATCTTAAAAGTATTATCTCAATTTTCATCTCACCCTTTAAGGGTAGGTACTATTATTATCCCTTTTTCATAGATGAGGAAACAAGGCCTATATTTCTGAATCTAAAATTCTCTCTCTTAATCATGAAAGCTAAGTAGATGAGGTGAAATTTCCACTGCTCTGTGGGGGATGAATGGCATTTGTGGCATGTGTTTGGAGTACTAACTTCATTTCTGGCTTAAATTTTCTCACTTTGCCTCCATTCTTTTTTCTTGTTCTAAATAATATTTTCATGTTTTAGTATAGGTTATAGGCTGTTTCAAATTTCTTTTTGGAACAAATGTAAAAATAAGTAATCATAGTGTCTGATTATAGTCATCTTCACATCTTCAAGCCAGGGCCAAGAAGAGAGTCTTGTTGGAAATGAGTGATTTCCTTAAATGACATGACTCCATTTCCTTGGTTTTCATTATTTAAGCCACTCCTTACCCATACAACTCTACTATTACTTGTTTTTATTCTTCTCCATCATTATGTCATAAAAAAACCATCCAGTGCTTTGCTGAAATCTAGAAATATTTTAATTTCTGTAACATTTCCCTCATCAACAGCTTTAGATACTCCCTGAGAGAAGAAAAGAAAGGATAGTAGTGTTGAATTGTTTTTTAATAATTCCACAAAGAAAACAAGCGATTGCTCTTCATGTTTTTAAGGTACACAAACCATCTGTTTGTGTTTTAGGGTTTTTTCCAGAGGCATTCATTTGTAGGATGATATTCTTATTTTTAAAATATACGATGTTTTGTGCTGCTTTGAACACACTGAATTAGATTATCCTTGCTGGTAAACTTCTCTCAGGGACCAAAAGGAGTACTTTGGGAAGCACCACTAACTCCCAAGGCTTATTAAGGCATCACTCCTGAAATTGCTTCTCAGAAGCTGAAGAATAAAGAGCCTTAATGACTTAAAATAATAGTTAGGAAATGATACCTTGGTGATCCAGGAGTGTTTAACTTGTAGGCAGGGCAGAGCTTACTTACCAGCTCCCTGTCTCAGAGTCAAGCTCCATAATTTCTAGACCAGACTCTCTGCCATTGACTGGTTGTAAGCTGTGGCTAATTATTAACCTTTCTAGTTCTCCATTTCTGCATCTGAAAATAAGAGAAATGGATCACATTACTCCCAGGAGTCCCTTCCTGCTCCAAAAATCATGATTAACAAAAAGACTCAGCATTAATAGCAAAATCAAAGAGTTACATGGCAATGCTATGTGTGTGTGTAGTGGGGGGGGGGGAGATATATACAAAATAGAGACCAGATCCATAAAGGGATATTGTGAAAAAGGAGCATCTTTCAGAGAGGATCTCTCTCAAATAATAACCCACTAAATTGTGTTGGTTTATTCTGTTTTATATATATATATATATATATATATATATATATATATATATATATATATAAAATGTTTAACACTATATATAATATATATATACATATATATCATATAAAATATATATATGTGAGATGCCTGGGTGGCTCAGAGGTTGAGCGTCTGCCTTCCGCTCAGGGCGTGATCCTGGAGTCCTGCATGGAGCCTGCTTCTCCCTCTGCCTGTGTCTCTGCCTCTCTCTTCCTCTCTCTGTGTATCTCATGAATAAATAAATACAATCTTTATATATATATATATATATATATATATATATATATATATAACGTGTAAAACAATATATGTGTGACACTATGCATATCCATAGGAATATAAAAACAATATATCATATAACACAGTAAATTAAGTATCACAATTTGTGGACTATTATGAGACAGACCCTCTGAAAAAAGCTCCTTTTTCACAGTATTCCTCCCTGGATATGTTCTTTTTTTTTTTTTTAAGATTTTATTTATTTATTCATGAGAGATACACACAAAGAGAGAGAGAGAGAGAGGCAGGGACACAGGTAGAGAGAAGCAGGCTCCACGCAGGGAGCCCGAGGTGGGAGCCCATCCTGGGTCTCCAGGATCATACCCTGGGCAGAAGGTGGCGCTAAACTGCTGAGCCACCTGGGCTGCCCTGTTCTTTACTTTTTGCTTATCTCGAGTTCTTTTTTTTTTTAATATATTTTTTTATTTATTTATGATAGTCATACAGAGAGAGAGAGAGAGAGAGAGAGAGAGGCAGAGACACAGGCAGAGGGAGAAGCAGGCTCCATGCACCGGGAGCCCGACGTGGGATTCGATCCCGGGTCTCCAGGATCGCGCCCTGGGCCAAAGGCAGGCGCCAAACCACTGCGCCACCCAGGGATCCCCTCTCGAGTTCTTTTTATTAACATCTTTCATTTTTAGCTGCAATGGTGAAACAACTACTCCCAGAAAGCACTTGCACAGAATATTTAAAGAAAGAACAGGTCCTTCTTTCATCACAGATTGGTTTCTATCAGTTATCATTGATCAAAGAGTTTAAGATGACAAGGTCAAAACAGATTTGAGACCCACAGGATGGGTATAATGTAGTCGGTAAATATAAATAAATAGGGGACCTCAAGTTGACATTCTGAAAAGACTGTCCATGCTAAATTTCATTAACATTAGAGTTTTTCTTAGGAATCCCCTCCAGGAAGGTGCATGTGATTGAGCTTCACTCATTTCCTGTATGTACACTCACAAGCCTCCATCACTGGTATTTCATGCTAATGTGTGTTTTAAACTGATTTGCACAGCTGCTGTAATACAATTGCCCTTCTCTGGATGACTATTAGTGATACCCATTCTGCCTACAAACATTCTAGAAGCATTGATGTACTACCTTGTATTCTACAGGTTGTCAGAGGTATTTTGCAGAAAAGCTGAACTTGATATTTTTTTCTATTATTTCTATCTCTGGACTAGGGCTTCTCAGAATACACCAACCTGAAGCTGCTACGAAACTTCCCCAATGGAGTATTACAACCGTTGGGTCAGTAAAGGTTTTGCAGAGATTATTTTATCAGGAATCTATTCTCCTAATGTCTCACAGATCAACTCACACTGTATACAAAGGCCTCAGGGATTATAAGGTGTGAAGACATAAAGATGATAATTCCAGGTATGCAAAATTACCTACAGTATGGTTCATTAAAAAAAAGCATCAAGGGGATCCCTGGGTGGCGCAGCAGTTTAGCGCCTGCCTTTGGCCCAGGGCGTGATCCTGGCGTCCCGAGGTCGAGTCCCACATCAGGCTCCCTGCATGGAGTCTACTTCTCTCTCTGCCTCTCTCTCTCTCTCTCTCTCATGAATAAATAAATAAAATCTTAAAAAAAAAGCATCAATAATCACTCAAGGCAGTATTTGTAGTAGAAGTGTAATAATGGCTCCCCTCTTTAAGTTATTACCTGCATTTGTTGCTGTTGTTTTTAATATTGAAGGAAAAGTTGCTTAAAGTATTTTGCATTAACTATAACTGAGAATTAACACTGAGGTTAAAATCATCCACTTCCCTAGGAAGAGATGATATGTATGTAGCACATTCCTTTTAAACCTGGTTTCAAAGAACAATGCATGCTTTGCAAATGAATTAAGTGAAAAGTAATTTCTTACTATTTCATGTATGATTTTGTCTTAAAAATATAGAGAAGGTACCATATAAACAAAGTGGAATTTTAGCAACATCCAAGGGAGGTGCAGAAAAAAATATAGCTTTGAATAAAATCTCTGGTGCAGTGTGAATATTTATAATAACAGTATACACTAACAAGATTCAACAAATGTACCTGTAGCAAGAATTCCATTAACCTCTCCCTATTTTCAAGTCAAACTAAGTTTCATAAAATGAAAATTTATTTCACTTGATTCTTAATAGTAGAAAATACAAAAAAGGTCCAAATCGACCAAAAATAGTATTCTGAGAATACTGATTCAATGTCAGTAGCTTAGTTTCCATTGTAATAAAAGTTACCCACCATTATATTTCCTGGCAGTGAGTTAAATCCATAATGGCATTGGTCATTACGCAGTTTAAGGGAAATTATGGAGTAGAATCTGTCTGTGCAAATCTTGAGTAGGAGGAGTAAATGTTTCATAGCACACTGTGTGATCCATGTCCATCTGGTGTTCTGAAAAAAGAAAAGCCAGGGAGGTCCACAAAATGTGCTTGATGGCACATTTGAGAATGAGAAATCAGAAGATAATATGTATTCATATTTTTTGCTTTATTATGATACCTATTAGCCAAGGACAGCAGACTGAACAAGATATAATTTTATTTTGTCCAAAAAAATAATAATTTAGAGATACTTTTCTCACTTGATGAAGGCAAACATCCTGTTTCTACATACATTTTATTTCTGAATGATGAAAAAGTTTTAATTTCAAGTCAAATTATGGATCTAAAGGTGTCAGGTGACCACTTTTCCATAACCATTGCCAAAATGCAGGTATATACCTCTCCTGTGCCTGGTCCAATTTTGAATTATTTAATTCTATCAAATTATTTATATACATATCATTTTGATATAAAATCCTCAATCAAACTTGAAATACACTTGAAAATACAGAAAATCACAAAGGAGAAATACTTTTACTCCCATTTCTAAAAGATGACCACTTTAAACATTTTAATGGGTCCTGCCAATATCACATATATTTACACATTCAAACTATATGTACTATTCCTCCCCAAAAGATTGTTCACGTATTACTTTGTAGGCTCTTCTCTTCATTTAGTAATATAGCATGAACATTTTCCCAGGACTATAAATATTTAGTTATAGCTCTTATGCCAAGTATGTTTAGGAATTAGATTTAGAACTAGATGGGATAAACTTAATGTTCATCTTGTCATTTTTAAAGGATCATTTGCTTCTTTGCTGGATGCAACCCTACTGTTCCATCATTGAGATTATAATCAAGAGATACCACTTCACAAGATCTCCAGGACATCTTACATATGGCACTTGATGCACTCCAAGAAGGTCTTCTTCCCCACTGTGCTCACTGGCTAACAGATGGGCAGCATGTGGGCAAAGTCCTCATCAGGTGCTATTCCTCGGGACAAGCTTCTGAAGGGTTGGAATGTACCCAGGATTGTAGAAGGACATTTCTGCCTTCAACTCAACTAATGGGTTGGAGCTCTGCTTATGTCAGGGCTGTTAGAGATCAAGCAAGAGCAGCTGGAGTGGATAGCAAAAGCCCCACCCATCTGATAGAGGAGGACTTTGCATGGAAGGTCTGGTAAGTTTTCATTTCCTGAACACTCCACTACTAAATGTGGCTTTCACTCAAAAAAGACTTTTCTCTGAACAAATGAACAGTGCCCACACTTTCTGTTTCAGAGCTTTTGTCCCAGTTTTGGTGTCTATTTCCTCCCTCCTCCAGGCCCAAATTCCAAATGTGGTCAGGCTGCCCCAGAATCTCTGGTCACTAGGTGCAGGCCATTTGATACTTTCATTCCTACAAAAGCAATGTAGAACTAACTATGTATGTCGTCTATCTCAAGCACGGTGTAAGCCTCAGCTTTACCATCATCTCTCAAAATCTTTCCGATTCTTCACCTCTCTTCTCAGTCTTCTGAAATCATTTATTCCTTTTTTTTTTTAAATAAAAAGGATCTTATCTATTTATTTATGAGAGACACAGGGAGAGAGAGAGGCAGAGACACAGCAGAGGGAGAAGCAGGATCCATGCAGGGAGCCCGGTGTGGGACTCGATCCTGGGACTTTAGGATCACATCCTGAGCCAAAGGCAGACGCTCAACCACTGAGTCACCCAGGCACCCCAAAATCTTTTATTCCTTCTATCAACTATAGTGCCTGACTCACAGTAGGATACCAGTAAGTGTTTGTGGAACTAAGGATTAAATGAATGAGAGATGTTAAAAACAACAACAGTATGAATTTTCAGTGTTGCAACAGCAGGCGTTTGGCTTAAACTTCTTCCCAAAATCTCTCAAATCCGAAATAGACTTTTATGTCTTATTCTAAGATCAGCCCTGACTGGACAGCAGGTTTTGCAATGTCACAGAGTTTGCAGAAGACCTCAAGCTAAGTAGTTGGAGGTACAGGGTTATTGCTGAAAAATTAAGAAAGTCAACTTTATTCTGACATTTTTAAAATATAAAATTAAAATCAATGTCACTCTGCTATTACCTGTCCTATTTCATCTAAAAAGGATAAAACCCAAAGCTCTGGTTCATCTACCAGACAGCCCTCTCAAAGATTAAGAACATAGAAATATCCCAAAGATTTTTAATACATAAAGCAGTGTGAGGGAATGCTAGACACAATAGTAATGCTCACCTCTTTCTCTAATGCTTTCTCCAAATTCTAGTTCCACTAACTAGAATTGTTTGTTTTCTTAGATGGGTATGGAGGTATCAAAAGCAGTCCATATTCTCTTTCATTTACTATCCATTGATTGCATTATGCCTGGCATCTCTCTTAATGTTTGGTCAGTGTCTAAACCTTTCTACTAAAACCAACCAACTAAATGGTGAGGATTATGTCTTATTCATATTATTTTATTGCTCCTAGAAAAGTACCTAGTACATAAGATGAGTTAAATATATTTATTTTCCTTACATGCTTTGCAGATCTATCTGTTGCTTTCTATGTAGAAGGTATTAACTCTGGGGCACTCTATTGAAAAAAATTGTTTTTCCTTCTTTTAGATTATTTCTTAATAAATTATTCCTGGTGTCACAAAATTGTCTTCCTTTTTAAGAGCTATTCATTTGTTTTAAGATAATGAACATCATGGCATGCTTTTACAAAAATAACCATTCTACTGTCTTTGAAAATGGCATCACTATGATTATAGATCAATCTAATTTCCTCACCAAGAATATTTAGTTATCTTTTATCTCTCTCATCTTTCTCTCCACCCTGAAAATTTTTTACAGGTTATAACTTACAATTTTTGGATTTTAAAACATGAATTAGTAATTATGGCTATAAACCAGAATTCCAAAATACCAATGGCAAATTTCTTAGAGAGGACCTTGAAGATCCTAGTCTAATGTATAATCATAGCAAGATCTCCTTTAAAGATAAGAAAAACCAGAGAGGTTAAGTGACTGGGCAAGGTCAGAGAGTAAGTATATAAGGGCTAGAAAACAAAAGCAACAGAAACAATTTTGTAAAATTTGGAAAAAGTGTCATAGGTAGATAATTGCATAAGATAAAGATAGATCTTTTCTTACATGTAACTCAACTCTACTCTCAGAGAAAAGAATGTGTGGGAAGAAGAAAAAGTTGCCACCACATCCATGTTGAGATGGGTTAATTTAGTTCCTACACTAATTATCTTCTACTTCATCAACAAGACCTCCAATTTGGGTATTAGAAATATGGAAAGAAGCAAACAGACTGAATCTCGGGGTGGGGAAATACGTCTTTTGCTTCCTTTCAGATCTTGTTATTGAGAATGGTAGTTTTCAGTAATATAGATAGTCTTTAACCTGAAAAATTTCAGCAACTACCATGGATATAATAGTAGGAACTGTCTCAAAAATTACCAGTGTATGAACAACTCTTTATTTGATGGCAATACTCATTTACCTTTAGCATTCACGTAAGTTAATAACACATCTTGAAACAAGAAAATCTAATTGCTTTTATTTTGGTTTCATGAAAAAAAAAAAAAAAAAAGGATTTTGCCCTCTGGATTTCAAATCTGTCCTCACAATGGAAAAGGAAGCAATTTGGGGGAGGGGGGGAATTCTCAATATGTTGCTATTATTCATGAAAAGCTATAAAAATTTAAGACTAATGATGAAAAATGTTCAATGTAAAAGACCACAGGAGACATTTTCTGAGTTAATCAACATCCAAGGGATACAATCACATGGAGCTTTCTGTATAATTTTCATGTTGAAGAGCCTATTCAAGCTGATTAGAGAGGATTTTCTATAAAATTTAGAGGACTTTCCTAACAAAGCATTTATTTTGAATAACATGATTTTGAAAACATTCTGTTTTTTCATTGGCCATACCAGTTTCTTAGTGTTTCTTTAGGTCAAGGTTTCTGACAGATAGGAAAACCAAACTTTTTTTAACCCCACAAGTAGACAATAATCCTTTTAATGCAGCCATTGTCCTCACAATTCTTTTAATCTAATCTGTGTGAGATTTCCTCCCCAGTAATAATATATACTTATGGCTTCCATTTTGCTGCCTAAGGAGTGAATTAAAAATCAACATTGTTTCTGTAAAGATACATTTGCTCTAAGGAAATGCGAGCAAACAGGGAATTTTGAAATTATTTGGAAATTCAGGAGCATGTGGCTAGGCACAAGTCAATCGTAGATAAAACCTCTCTTTTTAATAGATTTCAGATGCTGGCAATACATAAATACATATCAAGCCAAAACCATTATAATTTTGGACCCCAGATGGAAGTTGTTTATGAACAACTAGAACATTCAGTTTATTTATAGTACAGAAATCAAACACTTGAAAAACAAAAAGCAATTACTGTATCTCCAACCGTGTAATGACCATGTTAGACAGAAGAATCACAAATTTAGCTTTATCATTCTTAAATCAAAAGCTGGATTGTAGAGATGATGGCTGTGTCTGGAAAATTAGAGAAAACTAACACTTTCAGAATTACAACACAAAAAAGACAATTAAGCTACTACCATTATTCTCCAGAACAATAAAGTTCCATTTTGGAGAAGACATAAATGTCCTCAAAGAAATATTAAAATAAAATTAATTAGATGACAACACATTCTTCTCTGTTACTTTCTCTCTTCCTTCTATGGTAGGTATCTTCTTATATCTTCCTTTTGTTTCCAACTTTCCTTTTCCTCATAGTGACAATTTCTATCCCTTTTAATTATTCATTCAGTTTTTTCTTCATGCCTTCTTTTTAGTTACTGTGTGATCTGCCACTATTCTTTCCCTCTCTCCTCCTCTCCCACCCTTCCTATTTATTTCTTTTCAATTCTTTCTTTTTGTGTCAGCAGAAATAAGACCATTGGAAGGCTCTAAGGAAATAGCTTTCTCTTTAAAAGAAGGAAGAACCTTCTAAATCTGGGCATGAATTGACACAGACATGAACAACTTTTCTGGTAGTGACTTTAAGAGATACAGAAGAAGAGGATGAAAAGTTGCAGAGAAATCTTACATTAAATAGAAGATTGAATTAAGTGGCCTCTAAATTCCCGTCCAGCACTAAAATAATGTTTCTATAATTGTTCCTTGATCAGAGCAGGTCAGGGAACCTGCCCTACAGGCCCTACCACCCAGTAGGGTTCACAGAGATCTGTGATCCTTTATATTCGTTTTTTTTCCCCCTTTGGGAAGGTGGAAAAATCATCCTTCTGGACAACTGAGCAAGTACTTGATTGTGCTCAGATTAATTCCATTTTCTTTCTGTTCTGCTTTTCCATTTTGTCATCAATTTTCCTCTTTCTTCTTTCCCTTGCTTTACTCTTTTTTTCTTGCCACATGTCCATCTCTTCTGCTCCCCTCTCCTCTTCTTGCTCTGTTCTCTTTTAATCTTTTCCCCTTTATTTCCTTGCTTCATTCTTTCTCTTCCTTTTTTGCCTTCCCTTGCTTGCCAGAGAAGGCTTGTTTAGGACTTGGCATCTGGTCCCAAGGCTCAGAAGCTCTAGTCATTAGAGAAGGAAAGAGGATACTCTCTGGCCAATTTGAGAAATACAGATGACTTCTCAAGCCACCCTCCCTCTACCTATCCCCTTCTCCCTTTAAATATTGATGGTATCACACTAGCAGCCTACTAATGTAACTTTGGCTGGCATTCCGTAGAGGCAAGGGGAGCTGCAGGTCCAGTCATAGGTAAGAGACTTTAGACATCTTTTCCTTCTATCTGTTACTTGTTCTAAGTCCCTGCATTTCCAGCTTGTTAAGAACAGAAAAACCCATGCGTGTATCAGTAGATTTTCTCTTTGGGGGGAAACTCCACTTCCTGCATGAGCTGTAAATTTTTCTGATGCTCATCAGCAGGTGCACAGGCTACTATGGCAGCAGGAGGAAAGGTCAGGCCCTGTTCATCAGGAGGGGTAACTACACAGCCAAGATTCTAGGTATAGATGTCTCCATGCTTCTGAGGTAGAAAAAACAGCACATTTGTGTAAGGCTCCCTGCTTTCAAATGTTGCTTATTCACAGCACAGCCTGATGAGCTAAATCTGTGGCTACCTCGCTCACTGGTTTGGTGATGCCCAGAATAAGGGCAATGTATTTCCTGGATTCTAGCGCAGCACCATCAGGTCCTGGAGAATTATGAAACAGCTGAGTGCTTAAATGTGCACCACTTAATTATGTGCCACATGTAATTTCAGAGCAGTTCTATTTATAGTGAGACTTTATTTTTAAAAAGCTTGTATTTCAGAGTGGGAGGCAATGCAAATCATTTTAGGCCCTGTAATGAGGCTTAAAATGTGACTCAACGGAGCTGTAAAATTGGCCAGGAGCTTCAAATGGGTCACATTCAGATCAAGATGGCAAGGAGGACATAAATGACATAAAAACAAACCCAGGATGCAAAAATTTGAGACTCTGTCTGTGTTTTGGGTGTGTCCGTGTGCATATTGTGGCGTGTGTGTGTATGTACGTTTTAGGGAGAGGTGATCATTTGTTAGTAGTTAAGATGGAGAAACCAGAGGAAATTCAGGACATCTAACAGGAGGTTAAAATTTATATAAAGATTCAACGAAGTCAGATTGAGTCAAATGCATATTCAGGATGCAATTCCAAGTGGCAAAGACATAAAGGAGATGCAAGTATGAGAGCAGGACAGGAAGAGTAAAGCTCAGAGAGCTTAAGAGAGAGAAGGGGCTTGTCTAGGTTGTCAATTAGGGAACAGCCAGGGGGAAAGGAGATATCTCTTCCAGTAAGGCCAAAGGGGATGTGTGTGTGTGTGTGTGTGTGTGTGTGTGTCTCCTCCAGTAAGTTCCAAGTGTGTGTATGTGCATGTGTATATAATGTAGAGTATGACCAAAAAAAAAAGGGTTCCCCTTTTTTTTTCTTCACTAAGTGAAGAAAAGAATGATTAGGGTTTATAATTAATTTGGGGAGGACCTAGAAGTATAACACAAAGTACATGGCCTGATCTAAAAGTGACTGTAGCTCAATGAGCTAATAAAGTACAGCAATTCCTTTTCCCCTCGATCCCCACGTGGCCTCAAGCTCTTATGTAATTCAGCTAGAGACGTAGAGATCATGCACCACTTTAGAATTGGCACACCCCCACATAACTGGTTGACCCAAAGATGAGGTCTGTGCGGGGAAACAGTGGTCAAGGGTCATCTGTAAAATGTTAATGTCTCATGATAATAAGTTAATTGAATGTTTTGATTTTCTGGGCCTGGTGTTGTTTCGGAGAAATGTAGCTGCAATATTTCTCATCTTCTCTTAGCTGTTTTTCCTTATACTTATTTCACTCACTTCTACATCTACATTCCTTACATACAGCATAAGCATCAACCAATATACCACAACCTTCTATAGGAAGTGAATATCGTCTACCTCTAAGATCATACATTTTTACATTAAGTATAGACAAACTATTTTCTAGGCCAATCTTGGATTTCGTTATTGACAAATCTTTCTTTAGAGTACCCTGGAAAGGTAGAGTTTTGGCCTACAATATATATATATATTTACGAGCATTAAGATTAAAGAGGTCATAATTGGCTACCAAGAGAAATTCTGAGGACTGACATCTTCCAAGTTTGGTGTTCATACTTGGAATGATTCATCCGCCTTGCTATGGATTACTGGGACATTGTGTGGAGTTTCTGATAATGTTTGCTTAAGTAAAGAGTTCCAAATGGGTTTGAAGTTATGTAAACCATCATTGATAAACATTTCTGTCATCCTTCAAAGAATTCCCAGAGGAGTTGAAGGTGCCCTATAGGAGCATTGATGAGGACAAACAGCTGGGGACTTGCTGTGTGAGCACTCTTTTTGAGCTCCGGTATCTTCATCAACAAACCTGAGCCTGAGAAAATAAGTGTACTGCCTACCCCAGATGTAATTGTGAAGGAGCCAGTAAAGCACTTTATAAACCAGGAAGTGCAGTATGAAAGTCATTTGCCGTTATTATCTATAAAATAGAGGTGTCAATTACTTATCTCAAAAAGTTGGTTTGAGAGTCAAATGAGATGGTGTGGAAAAATATTTGAAGAGGACAAGGTGCTTTTCAACCGCATAATGAAACTATTATTAAAATGTCTTTTTCAAGGACATCAGTATCTTTTTCTTATGATGAAAAATAAGAGTAATTTTTCTACAAAGGTTCATGGTACCATCACAAACAGAATAATTATCCGTATTACATGCTTATTGATTGAGGGCTACAAGTGCTTCTTCAATATCAACTTGCTGTGAACCAGTGGACATGACAAAAAAAATGCCATCAGAGTTATAAAACCCACATGTCAAATAAACTACCTGTTTTCTCAACATCACGTACACTTTTTAAAAAGTTGCTAACTGCAAGAGCTCTCTCCTTAGAACATAAATCATTGTAATTGGAACTTTGGAAATAGTGAAGGAGCTAGAATGATGAATAAAGCACAGTTGGAGAGTTTCAAGTATGGCAGTTTGTGTTTTCTCCAAGGCCTGTCTTATGAGAAATTGGGAAGTCAGACAATATCACTACCAAACATATGTCAGAAGAAATCCAATTGCATATCAGTGATTCTTCAGCAGTTAGAAAGTTCTTTCATGAATAGATTTCAATTTGCCACAAACATCAACAACAAACGTTGGTTTGATCATACAGTATTTACTTTTCATCCCTCTGGTTTTGAGAAGCAAGTATGTGACACTGTTTTTATAAGTAATGCCTCCATTAACCTCACTGGCTCCGAGCATGCTCAAAAGAACAGTTAAAGAGAATCCATTTTGTTTTCCTATTAAAGAGTCCTGCAAGGGGTAGGAAAAGGAGAGATCACAGTTCTGTAGCTGTAGTCCCCCTAGGCTACCTTTACTCACACAGTGTCCCTTCCTTATCAGCCTTGGCAATAATAGGAGAGGTTGATTTTCATACTGTCTTCCTGACACTCTGAGTTCTATGGTTAATAAAAATCTGTGTTTAAGACCATGGCCACTGTGGACACAAATATGGCATAACAGATAAAGAGGTCAAGTGTCTGAAAACACTTTTCTTTAACAGAGAGCATTTGTCTCTGCTACTGGTATCTTCTAAAAGCGTCATTCAAGAGACTAGGAATTCCTTGCTTCTTCAGATCCCTTGCTTCTTCAGATCTGAGGAACAGGGCCTCAGCTTCCCTTTTGAATGGCTTTCAGAAATCAGCAAATCTCAACTAATCCTACGGTGCATAGTCATTGTTTTGCAAGTGAATAAAGTGTGTGCAAACTACATGGAAACAGGCAAATTAGACGGACAGTATTATCAGAGTTAATGTTATTATGTAAGGTTGCTTTTCTTTTCTTGGGTTTGATTCTTTTAGATAATACCTGTCGCTGCTCCTTCTCCCACTCAAGACCATTTCTGAATTGATCCTACGATAACTCCTGGTTGAAGCAATTGGTAAATCTCATAACCTATCCCTGACACCTCTAATTAGTTTTTATAAAAATTATTTATTTATTTTTATTTTTGAATCCTTGTTTCAGAGCATCCTGAAAATCTTAACTTTTCTGTAGGGATTTTATTGGATCCATTTTACTGGGTCCTGAAATTTATTAATTCTGTTTTCCCTAAGATTCAATACCTTTCCCAGATTCTTTGTTTCCCAGTCCCTTCATTATTACTTTTCTCTATTGTGCTTTTTTAGTTTCTCTTCCTGCCTTTTTAGTTTCTCTTCAAGCCCACTCACCTTACCTATTGCATTCATCCAGAGGTTGCTTTTTTATCCATTGACAATTGCAAAGTGATTCCATTAACATGTAAATGACTCTGGTCAGAACAAGCTAAGGATGTTTGCAGTGGGGTTAAGGAACATAAAGAGTACAAACATGCATCACCCAAAAGGGAGAACATTTCTTTCTATTTATTTGTGTCCTTAATTTCTTTGAGAAACATTTTGTAGTTTTTATTGTACAAGTCTTTTTTTGTCCTTGCGTAAGTTTATTCGTATGTATTTTCTTCTTTTTGATGACTCATTTTTAAAAAATTTCCTTTTTAAAATAGTGTGTTGTTAAAATATGTAAACACAAATTTTTGTATGTTGGTTTTGTATTGTACTACTTTGCTGAATTCATTCATTAGTTCTAAGTGTGTGTGTGTGTATGTGTGTTTAACTGGCATCTGTAATGCTATATATAGGACAATGCTATCTGCAAACACATAATTTTCCCTTTTTCTGATTTGGATGCCTTTTATTGCTTTTTCTTGCCTAATCGTTCTAGCTAGGAATTTCAATACTATGTTGAATAGATGTGTCAAGAGTTAGCATTCTTACCTTGTTCCTGATCTTAGAGGAAAGCTCTCAGTTTTTCACCATTGAATGTGATTCTTACTATATTGAGGTAATTTCCTTCAATTCCTACTTTGTTGAGTGTTTTTAATCATGAGAGTGTTAGTTTTGTCAAATACTTTTTCTGCATCTCGTGAAACGATCATATGATTTTTTTTAAAAAGATTTTATTTATTTATTCATGAGAGACACACAGAGAGAGAGAGAGAGAGAGAGAGAGGCAGAGACATAAGCAGAGAGAGAAGCAGGCTCCATGCAGGGAACCTGATGTGGGACTCAATCCTGGGGTCTCCAGGATCAGGCCCTGGGCTGAAGGCGGCGCTAAACCCTGAGCCACCCGGGCAGCCCGTTCATATGATTTTTATCCTATATTCTACTAATGTGGTGTGTTATATTGATTGATTTGCATTTATAGAACTATCCTTGCATCCTAGGAATAATTCTTTATTGGATCCTTACGTTACTGTATATAAAAATTAACTCAAAACGAATTAAAAGCTTACAGTAAGACCCTAAACTATAAAACTCTCAGAAGAAAATATAGGGGAAAAGTTTGATGACATTGGTCTTACAATGATTTCTTAGATATGACACCAAAAACACAGTTGACAAAAGCAAAAATAGCAAGTTGGACTATATTAAACCAAAAGGCTTCTGCACAGCAAAGGAACAACAGACTGAAAAGACAAACTTTGGAAAGGGAAAAAATATTTGTAAACTTGATATTTGATGAGGGATTAACATTCAAAATATATAAGGAACCCCTGCAACTCAATAGGAAAAAAATAAGTAATTCAGTTTAATAAAATAGGTAAAGAACCTGAATAGACATTTCTCAAAGAAGACATACAAATGACCACATGAAAATGTGCTCAACAGCAGTAATCATTGGGGAGATGCAAATTAAAGCCACAATGAGATATTACTTCATACTTGTTTAGGATGTCTATTATCAAAATTACAGAAAATGGCAAGTATTGGGAAGGATATGGAGAAATTGGAACCTTTATTTACTGTTGGTAAAAAAACGTAAAATGATGGAGCCACTATGGGAAACAGTCTGGACTTTCCTCAACAAAATAAAAATAGAAATTCCATATGATCCAGCAATCCTACTTGTGAGTACTTATCCAATAGAATCGAAAAACAGTATCTCATGGAGCATCTGGGTGGTTCAGTCAGTTAAGCATCTGCCTATTGGCTTCTGCTCAGGTCACGATCTCAGATTCATGGAATTGAACCCCACATGGGTTCCACACTGAGTGTGGAGGCTGCTTGAGATTCTTTCCCTGTCCCTAGCCCTCCCCTTCTGGTCCTCCCCCTACTCACATTCTCTCCCTCTCAAAGAAATAAATAAAATCTTTAGAAAAAAAAAGAATTGAAAACAGAATCTCAAAAAGATATTTGCACTCTTATGGTCATTGCGGCATTATTTTTAATAGGCAAGAAGTAGGGGAAAAAAAAACCCTAAATGTCCACTGATGGCTAAGAAAAATATGGTGTATAAATACAACAGACTATTATTCAGCTTTAAAAGAGAGGGAAATCCTGTCACATAATGGATCTTGCAGACTTTATGCTAAGTGAATTAAGCCAATCACAGAAAGATAAATACTATATGATTCCACTTATATGAGGTATCTGCAGTAATCATACTCATAAAAACAGAGTAGAATGGAGGTTTCCAGGGGTTGGGGGAAGGGGAAATGGGGAGTTATTGTTTAAAGGTATAGAGTTTTAGTTATGTAGGATGAAAACAGTCTAGAGATCTGTACAACAATGTGTGTACAATACTACACTGTACGCTTAAAAATTTATTTAGAGTAGTTCTCATATTATGTGGGGTTTTTTAAAACTACAATTAAAAAAAGAGAGAAGAAAGAAAGTTTGTTTCTCTATTTAACCTGAGAAATAGATCTGAAACTGGTTGGGGTAAAGGTTGTTGTTATATTTGTTTTGTTTTAAAATCTGGGATATTAAAAAAATAAAAAATAAAAAAAAAATAAAATCTGGGATATTATGATTTACCAAGAACAAAAATTCTATTTTCAAAAACATTTAACAATAGCAAAATTTTAGTTCAAAAATCTTGGGGGTCTCATAAATGACTCTGTAAAAGCTAATATTCAAGTGGCTGGCATCTGTTGTATAAACACAACTGTTGTATAAAGGTAACACGGAGGCCACTGGCTATTTCTACATCTTTAGGACCAGAGGAACAGCTCTAAATCTCCCCCACTCTGGGGCAAGGGAAAAGTGGGGTGGATTCAGGTCAGGCAATAAATACACATCTTAGTTCAATAATCATGGCTCACAGCCTCCCGCTGAAACTCAGGCTCCCTAGGTGGTCGATTGGACTCCACCTGTGTTAGGGAAATATAATCAAAAACAAAACCTTCTCCCAACCCAGAAATCCTCTCGCCAAAGGAAGTGGAGAAAGAAAACACTTTCATTTTCGAATAAGCATTAATTCAGAACGTGATGTGCATCACTGGCAATCTGCTAAGAGATTGAAAAGACAGGAAAAAAATCTCCTTTTATATAGCCATGCAGATATGGCCCATTAGTACATGTTTTCAAGCTAAACAATGATGAATCCTCAAGTAAGAGGATTTGACAGCACCACTTGCCACGTAGAGTTCATCCTAAATTCTCCCGGTAATTGGAGTGAATGAACATCTTTGTTAGCTAATTGGTTTTATCCAGAAGGAAAACAAACTTTTTATGTTTTCTGACTCTGGGTAGTTTTGTTTTGCCACTTTGGAGCAAGGAGCCCCTGCAGTTAGACTCCTACAGGCCCCACAGAAACTGGGAGACAGAGATACTGTCTCCCTTGATGTTAATACCTCCGGGATGGTTCCCAGGTCCTTGAGAAAGATGATCCTGGATTAGAAAGCTGGCAAGAGGCCTATCTAGTCTTCAAAAGAATTTCTATACATTTCAAAGAGCTGAGAAAACACAATGGTAAATTTTCTAAGGTAAATGCTCTAAGAAAACTGAGAGTATAGAAATCCCGTCCTCTTTCATCCTCAACAAGAAGGATTGTTTTTCCTTATTTTTAATTTGTATGTGTTCTTACACTGTAACTGGCAACACAGAATTCTCAAGTGAACCTGAACGTATTGTCAGGGTGTTGGGGGTCATGCTGAGCCCACAGGAGGGCCCCCAGGCCTGGCTGGGGTAAGGTGTGGGAAAGAAGGCAGCACCATCTCCCACTCCAGCTTTGGGAAGAACCAAGCTGGATCCTGGAGTGGGATGTGGGGGCAACTTCTTGCCCTTAGTGGACTACATCTCTTCAATGGCTTTTCAGAATCCTGTGCAGTGTTGGATGCTGAAGCCTAGCTATGTTCAAAGAGATTTAGTTAACTAATAATACTGTGTGTGTGTGTGTGTGTGTGTGTGTGTGTGTGTGTGAGAAAGAGAGAGAGAGATTTTTATGGGGATAACCCTAGGTCTTTAGGAAGGTTCTTTTTATCAATTTTAATTTTTGATGGCTATGCAATATGAGTTAATAGGACTTTTATTTCAAAAACTCTACTTTTGAATCCCACCTGAGGTTGTCTCTATAAGAAGTTTGCTTTTTTTTTTCAAAAAGTGATATTTCTCCTAACTAGTTGTTTTTAAACTCAATTTAATCAAACAGTTGAGTCTTAGTCTGTGGGTTTTTAAATCTCCACTTACTAGACCAGATTCTATTATTCTTTCTCAGTGGGTTTGTGAGAATAAATCTAGCTGTCATTTGAGAAGAGGGCATGGAAGAGCCGTACCTCGATCCTAACTTTCTCCATTATACAACACTACACCACTGGATCGGTTGCTCATTAAAAGCATTTAACCCAGACCAAGTGATAATAGCAGGTGTGTGTATCATAAGACAAGATCAAGTTGCATCATCCCCATATCAAACTCTGCTTTACTTTGTTTGGCTATCACCACTATAGGTTCTTGATTTCCCACAGATCAAATGAAGGTGAATGACAGCTGTGTTGGAATTACCATATAAATTGCAAAGTGCAAAGCCCAACTGAACAGGAAAAGCTGCCATTAAGGGGACAGCCATTACGAACATCTACACTGGATTGGTTTAAATTTATTAGTATGAAATAAATATATGTTAGTGTAAAAGTGGTTAGGACCTTAACTACTTTGTGCTATCATGTGTCAGGTTCATTTAGCAAAAGCTTCATGCAGGGAGCAGGTATATAGTTACCAACAATCCTAAGAGACAACATTACAATTCCAAATTATTTTAGGTTTAGGCATCAGAAAATGTAATTATGTTCTTTATATTATTTCCTAACTGTGAATCACTTTCATTCGTAGTCATTTATAAAGTTCATCAATAATTTATTTGCATTTGCTCCCTTTCCAGATATTTTCTCTCCTTGACACCAATTGTGCTTTTTAATCAATGTACCCTTGACCTCTTGTGTCACTAAAGAGAAGTTTTAGCAATTCATAGCCTTTATACACATCCCTGGTCTTTTTCTGTATTTGATTGCCCTATCAAATAAAGCGTAATAATTTTCAAGCAATGAAGCAATAATCTGGTAATTCTCAGATAAGAAGTAAAATGTGAAATGTGCCTGGTATCCTAGGTCTCTCTCTATAATATGTATCCTCAGATAGATTTTAAGATTCCTAACAAAGCCTCCATATTTTCCACATCTGTCTCTCACAGTGACCCATCCAGTGCTGGAAGCACTGCTTTGCACAAGTAGATGCCCGATAAATACGCTGTTCACTGATAGAAGAAATGTGCCAGAAACAGATACAGTCTAACCCTTGATTATAAGGAAGATATGTCTCTGAATACCAAAAAATTGAGATGAGAATTTTTAAGATAATTAAGACGTAAATCAGCTTATTAGGGCACTTGGCAACGTCTTCTATTATGGACACAATACCTTCAGTAAAGTCATCTATAGTCTGGCTTTCAAGGAAAGCCAGGACAGAGAAAGAAAAAGAATAACCTTTAATTATCCCAGGCTTATTTGAATTTTCCTCAGCTGACTATTTGTTTTTGATCTGGTGCTAATATAATGCTAAATATTTGCCTGAAATATTCTTGTGTGTCTTCTGAGAGCAAAAGCCATTCAGTTTTTAGAAGAGAATTTGTTTTATTTTTGCTTTGGATTTAGGGAAGAGTTGAATGATCACTTGGGACTTTTAAAAACTGATGTCTTTAACTCCATGTAGTATAACAATAGGTCCGCCAGTTTCTTCTTTCACATCCCTGCACTAAAAGAAATATCCTCACTATTTATATGTGACATTTTTCTTTATCAGAGAGTGGAAATGAATCTGTAAGCCCTTTTGACTCTTATGAACTTAAGGAAATTGATTTAACTTTTTTTTAAAAAAGAGATTAGATGAAAAATGTTTTTTTTTTCTAATGCCCCTTTAAAATCAATCATATCAAATCTTAATTTGGTTTCTGACATTGTTACTCCATTACTCTAATAAATAAGGATGGATCAATATTTTCAATTCTTCATGATACATCTTATGATTTAAGGGGAAGTTCATCACCATCAGTGAAATGGTAACTCAAAAACTGTCCATACTGGTGACTCATATTTTCTCTCTTTTCAGTATGGAAGAATCAGTGGCCAGTGTGCATGGTGAAAAAACAAGTAGGCAACTGAAAAAGGAAGAAGGTGAAGGGCACTAATATTTATTAGATATCTGTGAATTCAACCCATTGCCTCATTTAATCCTTTCTTTCAAAATAAGTTTTATTGACTCTATCTTACAATGAGGAAAATGAGACTCCCAAATTGTGTCCAAGACTTCCTAGCCCGAAAAAAAGTTGGGGTTCCAGGATTCGAAAGAGAATTTCTCTGGTTTTCAGCTATTTCTACTAACCTATGATGGCACAAACATGATTCAACTATGGCATAGACATGGGTAGGACTGGGATAAGTAAGCTCATAAAAGTCAATACAATGGGGGAAATTGGTGCTTCAGCTGTGCAAAGAATACATGCACAGGAGATAATAAAGGGAAGGTCTCCAAGGACAGATCATGGAACATTAAAATAGGAAGTGAAGAATTTTAATTAGATTTAGGGAAGACAGTCTTACCTGTGAGGCCTGTAACTATTATTATCAGATTATTGAGGGATGGGGGCTGCCTTTTTGGAAACTCTTAGAACAGAAAAGAACCTCATCTATTGGATTATGCTGATGAATGTCAGGGTGCTTACCCTATCCTGAGCTTCAGTGTGTGGTATTTGATCCTTTGCCCTACAACTGCTTCAGTTGAGCTATTAGTTGGAATAAAGAAAAAACGCTGGAAATCTGGGGCAAAAGTAGAGTCTACCATTGGTGGAAGGCCAACAGATTAGCTCAAATACATGTGTGTAAATCTAGATTCAGTCTGGTCATGACAGCCTTAACCTTCCCCACATCCTTTTTTTTTTTTTTTTAAGATTTTATTTATTTATTCATGAGAGACACACACACAGAGAAACAGACAGACAGAGACAGAGATACAGACAGAAGGAGAAGCAGGCTCAATGCAGGGAGCCCGATGTGGGACTCCATCCCAGGACTCCAGAATCACACCCTGAGACAAAGGCAGATCCTTAACCACTGAGCCACCCAGCTCCCCCCCACACCGCCCCGGCCTTCTCCACATCTTGAATAAAATTTAGACTCATTTCTTCCTGACTTAGACCCCTGACCTCTCTTTTCTTAGGGCTTTACTAAGTTACATTAGAAAACTTCTATATTCTTTCTCTGCTCCTTTGAGATGCAAATTTTAAAAGTCTTTGTCAGTTTTATTCCCTAAGATTGTCTTTCTCTCTCTCTCTCTCTCTCTCTCTCTTTTTTTTTTTTTTTTTTAAGATTGTCTTTCTCAAGGACATGGATGTCATCCCTTTGAAATTAATTATCAAGGAAGGCAGTGCCCCTATGTCCCACTGCTTGGGGAGGATAAGAGCCTAACTTTAGTGGACATTGTGTTTCAGATTGTAAAATCTGTAAAACTACCTCCTGTCACAAAGAACAGAAAAAGTTTGCTTGTCATTTAGGTAAAGCTAATTAGAAGACACAAATGGCTGACAGTTACCCCTCCCAGCTCTTGAAAACTCTCCAGCCCTTCTTTTTAGTAGAGTTGTGCTCAGACTGAGTTCTGGACTCTCTCCTTTATTGCACTAGCCTTAAATCAAGTCTTCTTGACTGTTTAACTTTGTCCAGTGCAATTTATGCTTCAAGAAATAATATAAATATATCTTCAGTTACATGCAAAGCATTTCTGAAAAGCTGAAAAAGCAATTTAAGACAGAAAGCACAGTAACTTTCTGTTAGTGCAGAAGACATAATTAAAAATATTTATGTGATTTCTTAGTCTTCAGTGAGAAATTATAAACTTCATCACCTGCATTTTATTTTTCATTTAGATTTTAACTAAGTCAATGTGTATTTTACAAATATTAACATGTCATTTTGTCCAGGTTTTGTGCTAAAAAGATGTACAATCTCATTATGCTTAATGTGAGTGGTTTTTTTTTTTTGAGAAATGATAACTTGTTTTTTTTCATGCTTCCCAATTTCTTATATAGTAAGCTGCTTATTTGGGGGAGGGGGAATTATCCTGGCAGTTCAGTTTATTTATGATGTTAAATTATTAATTCATCATTAATCTTTCATATGATTTACCAATGTAGATATATTAGCTAAGATACGAATCTCATTTTGAATTATACTCTTCTACATAGGTTTAATGTCTATCAATTTTTCTGTTTTGCTTAACAAGGAATCGTAATACACTTGAGAATTCCTTTATATGATATCTTAAGTAAATGGTAAGTTATTTTTGGTTCCCTTGGGTTCTTTTCATTTTGGTTTCTAGGAATTCATGCATGTTGGTATCACCATAACATTTTGGAACATTCTTGGTTTCCCAGATAGATGAATAGTAGATTGTAGTAGATCTAGAAGTGAGATTGTATTGGGTCACCTGGGTGGCTCAGCAGTTGAGCACCTGCCTTGGGCTCAGGGTGTGATCCCCAGTCACACATGAGACTCCCTGCAGGGAGCCTGCTTCTCCCTCTGTCTGCCTCTTTCTGTGTCTCTTATGCATAAACAAATAAAATCTTTAGAAAAAAAAAGAAGTGAGATGGTCTTAGAGTAATTCTTTTAGTTAAAACTGAGTCTCCCATGAATCTTTTTGGTACTAAGGATAAGCTTTAGCTAGCCCACATTCCTTAGTACCTTGTATCTATTTCACCAATTATGACAGCTAACAAAGCTCACCTCTATAAAATGGGAGTTCTATAAAATAGAAGTTTATCCTAGAACTGTTTTGATTTCAGGCTCTGAGTCCCTATTGTCTTCTGGGAAATAACTCTATTCAGATAATTCCATGTGAGTTTAGACAAACATAATGATTTTTTGGTCAAATCTGGGATGCTTGACTCATTGTCAAGCCATTCAGATTTCCATCTCTGGACTTGTCCTTCCCTCCTCTGGTTATATTCTAAAACTATAAAAGTTTTTAACAACAACAGCAAGGCATCTCAAGATTGGAGTGGTATCCGGCTTCAACCATGTCATGAGGTCACTCCCGGAGTCCTATGAGGAGGTCCACATGGGAAGAACTGAAGCCTCCTGCCAGTAGCTAGTGAGTGAGCCATCTGGGAAGTGGATCCTCTAGTTCTAATCATGACTTTCAATGACTGCATCCCCAGCTGACATCATGACTGCAACCTTTTATGAAAGCATAGGGCCAGGGGATCCCTGGGTGGCTCAGTGGTTTAGCATCTGCTTTCAGCCAGGGCATGATCCTTGGGTCCCAGGATCGAGTCCCACATTGAGCTCTCTGCATGGGGCCTGCTTCTCCCTCTGCCTGTGTCTCTGCCTCTCTCTCTCTCTCTCTGTGTCTCTTGTGAATAAATAAATAAAATCTTAAAAAAAAAGTATTGGGCCAAAACCATTTAGCAAAGCTGCTCCTGAATTTCTAACTCACAGAAACTGTGAGATAATTATATTTGTTGTTATTTTTAAGATGCTAAATTCAGGGATAATCATTTTGCAGCAATAAATAATATAGAGCCCAAGTGTGTGTGTGTTTGTGTGTGTGTGTGTGTGTGTTTTCTCTTCCTTATAGTAACCTGTCTTCCCTATTCTTGGAGTTTTTTCCAGTTAATTTCCATGTCGGGAAGTGGGAACTGAGTTTGAGAGAGGGGGGTAGGGGTAGACATGGCCCATGGGTATAAGTTGAGGCACATTTTATTATCATATTGTAACAAAAAATTGATGCCTTTGAAGAGATAAGAGTAATAGTCTCCAATTTTTTTTATTAATTAATTTATTTATGATAGTCACAGAGAGAGAGAGGGGCAGAGACACAGGCAGAGGGAGAAGCAGGCTCCATGCACTGGGAGCCCAATGTGGGATTTGATCCCGGGTCTCCAGGATCGCACCCTGGGCCAAAGGCAGGTGCTAAACCGCTGCGCCACCCAGGGATCCCGGTCTCCAATTTAATAGTCTTGATATACTCAAATTCTTTTTGTATATTTTAGCCAGAAAAATTATTTTCCTGTATTGCATTTTATGAAGGGTAAATCTGATTTTCTAATTCCCCTGCGTAAAACCCTTTGAAGATCAGAGTCAGAACTCCATAAGTGGTTGACAAGACCATTCTTAATCTGGGCTCTGCTATCTCTGTGGTCACTCCAATCTATGCTCACCAACAGCTCCAAACTCTGGTCTTCCTGGAGGATGTCTCTGAGTGAACCATTGGCTGTTCTTACTTGCCAACCTTGCTTGGGCCTTTCTCTCTGCCTGGAGTTCCACATTCTTATTCTGCTCTTTTTTTTTTGATTCCACATTGCCCATGAATCACATTCAGCCTTTCAATATTTTGTTTGATCTCCACTACATTTTTGGAAAAATTTGAATGAACATTTAAAAAATATGGATTTCCTCTAATGGAACAATCTAAAGATGGGGCAAGATGGAATTGTCCCCTTGCCCTGGAGACACATGATCTGTGCACTGGCCCCTACTCCAGACCCCCTTCTTCCACTGATTGCTAAAAATAACATTTTTAGCAGGCAATGTGAGTTATAGTAGGTCCTCTAAGAAGCAGACACCAAGGGGAAATTAAATGTGCAAGAATGTAATCAGGGAAAATGTCTATATGAAAAAACTAGACTTTTTAAGGGTACCCAGGATTTATTTTACTAAGGTATGGTAAGAAACACAGACATGGAAATGATACAGGTTTCTATAAATAGGCGGTGTGGCACACCACACAGGTAAGCACTAGTGTGGTCAGGAGACAGAGTTGAGGAGAATGTGGGCAAAATCCTTCACTGTGGTTTCTTCAGAAGGAACAGATGGAAGCAGGGTATCAGGTTTCAGATTGCCCAATTTGAATAATTCCAGCGGACTACAGGGGTATAAGGGACATCCTTAGTTGTTTGTTACCGGCCTTCAAGTGATTAGGGCAAGTGAATAGTGGCCTAGAGTGTAAAAGGCCAATTGGGAGGTGGTTTGGTGTGTGGGCTATGGATTGGTTGGTTTACATCTGAAAGGCATGCTCAGATGCCTTGGACAGCCCTGGGAGGGTCATTTTTCCCTCCAAAGTCAGCAAAGTCCTAAGATGTCAAAACATCAGAAAACAGAAAATAAAAGGACATGGTTAACACACAAGAGAGCATGCAGAGACTGAGAACCAACAGACTGAGAACCAACAGACTGAGAACCAACAGAACCAACAGACGGCCATGCAAGTCTGAGCCTGAGAGAAAAGAGAGAGAAGTTGGATGGAAACATCCTAGTATATCAAAGAGCCTGAGGAAGATTTGGCAAGGCAGTTGGGGAATATTCAGGCCATAATTTGCCAGCAAAGGAATCTTGTGTGCCCTAAGAAAAGTACCTAGTGCCCAATCATCCTCTGTCATTTGATGGGAACAGCACATGGGAGAAAGGGCCTCAATGCAAGCATAGTCATGGGTTTCAAAGAATAGCAGCAGAGGCCTTCGGTCTGGTGTGCTTCCTGTAGTAAGAGGTCTGGGAGGCACATTCTCGTGGCTGCCATAGAAGGTCATCCTTATTTCACAGGTGAGAAAACTGCATTTGAGAAAGTTTAGGGAACATTCCTAGAGTTACGACACTGACAAATGGAAGGAGCTAAAAATTCAGCAGTAAAAATGCTCATAGCTGTACGCAACATGTCACTCTATTAACAACAGACAAGCTACCTATTCACCAGACAGGGCTTTTTTTTTTTTTTAAAGATTTTATTTATTTATTCATGAGAATACACAGAGAGGAGAGAGAGAGAGAGGTAGAGACACATGCAGAGGGAGAAGCAGGCTCCATGCAGGGAGTCCGATATGGGACTCGATCCCGGGTCTCCAGGATCACGTCCCCAGCCATAGGCAGCGCTAAACCGCTGAGCCACCAGGGCTGCCCCAGACAGGGCTTTTTAAAAACTCTCAAGACCCAAGGCTGTCTGTGGTAGCTTCAGCCAATTCCCTTTACCAGTATAAGTAATCCATATATTGTTAGTTGGGAACCAGTGGATTCATCATGAAATTGATGAATAATATAATTTTGGGGCTTTTAAAATTTATTTTAAAAATTTATTTAAATTAAACTAATTAACATATAATATATTATTGGTTTCAGAGGTAGAGGTCAGTGATCCATCAATCTTATATAATACCCAGTGCTCATTACATCATGTGCCCTCTTTAGTGTCCATCACTCAATTACCCCCACCCCCTATCCTCCTCCCCTCCAGTGACCCTCAGTTTGTGTCCTGTGATTAAGAGTCTCTTATGATTTGTTTCCCCCTCTGATTTCATCTTGTTTTTTTTCCTCTCTTCCTCTATGATCCTCCGTTTTGTTTCTTAAATTCCACATATAAGTAAGATCATATGATAATTGTCTTTCTCTGATTGACTTATTTCACTTAGCATAGTATCCTCTAGTTCCATCCACATCATTCATTGCAAATGGCAAGATTTCATTTTTTTTTATGGTTGAATAGTATATACTCAGTAGTATATATATACCCCATGTTCTTTATGCATTCATCCATTGATGGACCTCTGGGCTCTTTTTATAGCTTGGCTATTATGTCATTGCTGCTATAAACATTGGTGTGCAGGTGCCCCTTCAGATCACTACATATATATATATTTTTTAATAGTGGTTTCCATTTATCAGACATTTAGAATTTAGGTGTTCATCAGAGTTCAGATAGTTTTAATATAATAGGTTTAAGGAAATATTTTCCTGAAAAAAATAAACCATGTTCTTTATCACTTACACTTTTTTTACTCTTTAATATAAGTGGCCCCTAACCTGGAGGCTATACAATTATCACAATGTACTTTGTTAGCTTTAGGATCAAACACTCAGTTGATTAGGGCTTATGAAGCCAAGACCATTGGCTTAACCATCTTGAGGTCAAGTAGGCTTTATGTAGGCCCAGGGTCATAGACTTTTTCAGCCAAGTCATACTGCAAAGGTATGTACAAGAACATGGGCACTTCTTTGCATCGTATTAAGATGAATCTACTACAACTTTACAGCCCGCATCCCAGGCACAAGGCATAAACATCTGTCAGATTCATAGGTGTCAGTCTATTCCACTGATGACTTTCACACATGCCCAATTTATCTACTGATAAAATGTCACCCAATTTTAATATGGTAAGTTTTTTCCATAACACTCTGAAAAATGTAAATTACTATAAAGGTATGTCATTAATGTTGCATGACTGCAATAATGAGGATAATAATAATAATATTTCTCTTATGGTCTAGTCTTAGTTTGTGTGATAGGTTGCCTGTAAAAGGAGCCCCAGTGATATCTGACTCGTGATGTTTACAGCCTTATATAATTATCTGCTCTTGAGTCTGGGCCAGACCTAGTGACTCAACTTCAAGGAACAAGAATAGTGCATAAGTAATGTGATGTCACTCTCAACATTAGGTTACAAAAAGACTATAATAACCATCTTGCTCGCCATCCCTCACTCTCTCCTGCTTGGAGACCTTGTTCTGGGAGAAGCAAACTGTCCTGTTGTGGAGAAGACCTTGTGGGAAATAAAAGATATCTTCATCTGGTGAGGATATGGGGCCTGCCAACAGCACCTTGACTGAGCTTGGAAGTAGATCACCTGAGGCCTGCCTACAGTTCTGCAGTTGAGCTTAGGAGCAGTTCTGTCCTTCATCAGGCCTTGAAATGACTGCAGCCCAGGATGACACTCTGATTGCCACATTGTATGACAGATATCCTCAGCCAGAGACCCCAGTCAGCCATAGCCAGATTCCTGACCCATAGAAACTCTGGGATAATAAATGTTGTTTTAAGAAACAAGGTTTTGTTACACAGCAACAGGTAACTGATATACATAGGACATCACATAAAACATTATAGCTACCTGACCATCTGACTTTGTCAAAGGCATTGCCTGGCTTGCTGGGAGCAGCACAGTATCCCTGCCTGTTTTCCCATCCAACCTCATCACCTGCATGGAGCATCTGGAGTGCAGTTCTCCTCCCAGGCCTCTGTGTATCCCCTGGGAGGTGGCTCTGGGTTTCAACTTGCTGGCAATGGACCCTTGGTATTTACCACCAGGGAGTGCTCTCGCTAGGTCTAATTGACATAGAAAACAGGGCTGGTAAGAGGAGAGGGGGGATGGGGAAAGCTTTTATGTTTCTCTTCAGCAAACCAAGCTCAGCCATTGTTGGTACTTGAAAAAAAAAATTCATAAAGAACTCAGGTGAGTTTTCAATGATGCTTCCTCCAAAGGATTTGAACAGCCCAAAGTGGAAACAGACATTATTCTTCCTTATAACTTATACAATATTCATTAAGGATTCTCTGAATATTCCATATTAAACTACTATCATTATTAGCTAATCCTGTACCACTTATGTCAGAATAAACTGGAAAAGGCTAGAAAGGGAAAGTATATTTATGTTCCTATGCAAATCAGTTAAAAGTATAAATCTCTATTTTAGAATCATTTGTAAAAGTAAGAATAATTTGGAGTTTTAGTTGCCTCTGGAGTGTTCAATAAACATTTCCTATGGGCACACATTTGTTCTGTCCCAAAACATGGCATAGCATAATGCTATGCAAATGCCAAATAAGGCACCTAGTAAAAAGCTATTAGTGAAATATTCACTTAAAATTAATCGATTTTGACATAACTAATTTTCACATTTAATGCCTTATTCCATATCTAGCTCAGAAAAAATTGTTTCCCATTGCCATGAAAGCTTAGGAAAATTATAAACACTTTTCCTTCGGTAAGGAGGCAATGTAATATACCAAAAAGATCATGATTTATACCAAAATATACATAGGTTTGAATCCTGGCTTTTCCATTCATGAATTGTGTGACATTGGGCAAGTCACTTCCTGTCGGAGTCCCAAGCACCATGTCTGTAAAGCAAGGATAATAATTCTAACCTCATTGAGGTTGTCAGGGAAATGAAATATGATATTCTTTGTGAAGCACTGGGCCAGGCACATTGCAAGCACATAAGAAATGGAGGGCTGCCTGGGTGGCTCAGTCAGTTAAATATCTGCCTTTGGCTCAGGTTGTGATCCCAGGGTCCTGGGATCAAGCCCGCTTTGGACTCTCTTCTCAGCAAGGAGTCTGCTTCTCCCTCTCTCTCTCTGTTCCTCCCCCATCTTGTGTTCTCTCTCTCAAATAAATAAAATCTTTATAAAAAGAAAAAGAAAAAGGAAAAAAAGAAATGCAAGTTACTGCTGCTATTACTATTGTTCAAAAACTCCCACATTATGAGAATTCTAAAAATTTTTCAAAAGCAGTCAGTCATAATAACTCCAACAATCACTCCTAATACTCACAGATCTCTTATTCCACCTGTTTATCACTTTGTGTCCATCATCGTAGCCCCCTCTCTGTTCTCCTGCTTGTCAAACCAACGTGAAGGGACTATAAACATCTGTCCAGGCTTAAAACACCATATTGGCACAGCCTTTTTTGAGGAAAGCTTATTTCTCTACCAGAAGACAGAGAGAAGGATGCTCAACAGAATAATCTCTACCCATAGATTTAGAGTAAGATTTATATAATTTTTTAATTTATAGGACATTAATGTACATATAAGACTGATCATTTGTACTTCACATCACTAGCTCTAGCGATGTGTTATATGTTCATATTCATTTTATGAGAAAGAGATGGAAATTTTAAAAGGCTAAATCGTATTTGATGTGATTATGACATACATCAGATTTTAAGGTAAATTTGACAGTTGGAGTATGTCGCTTGAGACATGATTTTTAAAGCCGTGACTAGGTAATAACATTAACATGGTGAGTTTCAGCTAGAATTTTATAGAAATCCCCTTATTCCAGAGATGGGTCAAATAAAACTATGAGTTTCCTATGAACAGCTCCCTGATCTAAACTGGTCCTTTTTTTTTTTTAAGGTTTTATTTATTTATTCATGAGAGACACAGAGAGAGAGAGAGAGGCAGAGACACAGGCAGAGGGAGAAACAGCTCCATTCAGGGAGCCTGACTTGGGACTCGATCCCAGATCTCCAGGATCAGACCCTGGGCTGAAGGCAGCACTAAACCGCCGAACCACCTGGGCTGCCCTAAACTGGTCCTTATTGTAATTCTTTGTAACTGTGATCTGTTTATCTTCACAGCTAACAGGTTTATGTTTACTTGTGGATTTGTATTTCTAATGACAATCTCTTCCACTAAGCTCTAAACTAAAGAGGAGAGGGATCGGTACTATTTGTTCACCTAGCCATTCTCAGCCCAGTATTCTTTTTCTTTTTTCTTTTCAAGTTTTTGTTTAAATTCCAGTTAGTTAACATATATGGTAAAATTGGTTTCAGGTGTAGAATTTAGTGATTCATCACTTATATATAACATTCAGTCCTCATCACAAGTGCTCTCTTTAATCCCCATTGCCCATCCAGCCCATCACCCACCCAGCTCCCTCCATCAACCCTCAGTTGGTCTCTATAGTTAAGTCTCTTATGTTTTGCTTCCCCACCTTCTCTTTTTTCCTTCCCATAAGTTCATCTGTTTTGTTTCTTAAATTCCACATATGAGTGAAACCTTATGGTATTTATCTTTCTCTGACTTATTTTGCTTAGCATAATACATTCTAGCTCCATCCACATCATTGCAAATGGCAAGATTTCATCCTTTCTGATCGTAATATTGCATTGCATATATATACCACATCTTTCCTTCCATTCATCAGTCAATGGACATTTGCCAGCCCGGCATTCAATAAATATTTATTAAATGTTGAATTAAAGAGTCAGTGTATGTGTTCATGAGATAATTTTTGCTGATTACATATGTTTGACGTACAGATGGTGAGAATTTTGAAAAATTTTCTTATTTTAGGTTTTGATAACTATATGTATAATTATATATAATAATATATGTAACTATAATTTTTTTCTGTATATTCTAGTTTATTGGGGAGAATTATACCTCAATCCAAAATTTGAAAAGCTTTCATATTAAGACTGCAGACTTTAAAAAAGACATTGGTAAGAATGCCAGCCTCAGTCTTGAAGAGTGATAGACAATTGATGCAGATCTCCTTAAAGGCTTGGTACCAGTAAAAGGGATAATACTGAGATAGCTTGTTCCACCAGTGAGTTAACCCCTGGATCCCACAAAAGATGCTACAGATTAATGTGCCCATATGGAGGCTTTGTCTTGTTTGTGGCTTTGTCTCCAGAATAAACAACAGTGCTTAGCATACAGGAGGCACTTATTTATTTATTTATTTATTTTTAAAGATTTTATTTATTTATTCATGATAGTCACAGAGAGAGAGAGAGAGGCAGAGACACAGGCAGAGGGAGAAGTAGGCTCCATGCAGGGAGCCCGACGTGGGATTCGATCCCGAGTCTCCAGGATCGCGCCCTGGGCCAAAGGCAGGTGCCAAACCACTGCGCCACCCAGGGATCCCTAGGAGGCACTTATTAAATGGCCATGGACTATACGGCCCAATCGGTGTAGAGTGTTAGCCAGAGTAAGTCAAATGAATAGAGACCTCCAGTGTTTAACACAAGAATTTACCAGGTAATTTTTTTTTTTAATTTTATTTATTTATTTACGATAGTCACAGAGAGAGAGAGAGAGAGAGGCAGAGACACAGGCAGAGGGAGAAGCAGGCTCCATGCACCGGGAGCCCGACGTGGGATTCGATCCCGGGTCTCCAGGATTGCGCCCTGGGCCAAAGGCAGGCGCCAAACCGTTGCGCCACCCAGGGATCCCCTTACCAGGTAATTTTGATGATGGCTTTTGACAGCACTAGGTTATCTCTGGATTCAAAAATGATATTCCCAGTAAATAATTTAGAGAAGGTACATTAAATCTAAAACAACTTATTATTAGTTTTCCAAAAGTTGGACAAAAAGTTAACTGAAAGTTGTATGCACTATAGCTTCTAGATATTCAGTTTGAAAACAAAACAGTGGCATTTCTTCATTATAATGGGTAGTGGCTGCCAATAGAGAGAAAAGATATTTAAAGAGAGTGTTCATTGTACATAGAGAAGAATTCACAGCATGACATTAGTTTTAGAACTACGGCTGGTTTTAGATGATGTGTTTTCTTTAGAAAGAAAGGTCGGTCACATACTATAATTTCCCTCAAAGGTAATTTTGAAAAACCATTTTGAAAGATGTAAGTCAGAGTGATCCAACTAAAATGTAAGAGTTATATTAAAGTAATATTTATAGCAGACAACTCAGACTCATGCTCCTTTGACATTTTACCGATCTAATCTCCCATTCCCAAATTAAGGAAGGCTTTCACTTTTTACCCTGGTTGTGCTCAAATTTTTGGAAATTTTATAGGTGTGTGTTACACTGCCAAACATATTTTTAAAATTGATTTTATTTATTTATCTGAGAGACAGAGATATCAAGACAGACCATGAGTTGGGTGGGGGGGTGAGGAGGAGCATGGAAGAGTTAGAAGCAGATGCAGGGGGCCAGATAGGGGCTACATCCCAGGACATAGGGATCTTGACCTGAGCCCAAGGCAGAAGCTCAATGGACTGAGCCACCCATGCACCCCACCAAACATATATTTTGTGTAAAATTGTATTTAAAGTCTTTAAGAACTAACATTTCTAAGCATATCTCCTGTTCCCCATAATTGTGAATTAATTTAGTGACATTAAATATAATGTTCATACCATTGCTGAGAGCACTGCTAGACTGTTTTGTTTTGTTTTGTTTTTAAGATTTAATTTATTTATTCACGAGAGACACAGAGAGAGAGAGATAGAGGGAGGCAGAGACACAGACAGAGGGAGTGGCAGGCTCCATGCAGGGAACCCGATGTGGGACTCAATCCAGGGACTCTAGGATCATGCCCCAAGAGGAAGGCAGACGCTTAACTGCTGAGCCACCCAGGCATCCCATACTGCTAGATTTTTAAAAATTATGTTTTTTAAAAAAATATTTATTTATTTATTCATGAGAGACACAGAGAGAGGCAGAGACATAGGCAGGGAGAGAAGCAGACTCTCCACAGGGAACCTGATGTGGGACTCGATCCCAGCACCAAGGGATCATGCCCTGAGCCAAAGACAGACGCTCAACCACTGAGCCATCCAGGCATCCCTAAAAATCATATTTAATTAAATAATTTAGCTGTAGCTGAAACTCAAGTTTCATTTGTTCACCACCTCCGGCTTCAATCCCTTTCTCAGAGGTAATAATAGTTATCAGTGTAGTTGGTATCCCTCTGTTTCTTGGGTTCTTTTATAATATATATTTTAAAAATATATATTATATATACCTTTAGATATATATAATATATAATATGCTATATGTTCCTATATATTATATACCCTTAGATACATATACCTACAATTTCCATTTTTAAACTTCAGTGCCTTTGACAATTTTTCCATGTAAGTACTTACAGATGGAGTTTAATTAAAGATTTACTCTACAATTTGTACTGAGAAGCGTATTTTTGTCCAGTCTTCCCTTACTCCTGTGAATTTCTGAGCTATGACTAATCAGATAAGATTAGCATTATCAGGAAACCCACAAACGGGCCCTTAAAGAAATGGGCCCTTAAATTGGTTTCACAGCATAAATATTAGATGTGGCAAGTCAGGATTTATCACTGCAATGCTTTTGGCTATCCAGCATTACATACTGGAAAACCACCTTCTTTTCTACCTTAATTTCATAGCATATTTAGAAAATTTTATAGAAGACTGATGCCTTTGAAACAGAAAAAAAAAATTGAATCCCAACTTAATTCTTTAGGTTCACACATTTTTGTATTCATTTGTTTCTACCTTTGTTAAACATTAATCCAACTAATATTGTGTATGAGGCATTCTTCTAACACTTAAGAATGAGAAGGTAAATACCTAACCCCTAATCCAAAGGAGGTCATAGTTGACTACATGAAAACACATGAATAATGAATAAATTCAATACAGTATTTAAAAGCTGCAATAGAAGAGTAAACGGTACCATTGTTGCACTGCATATAGAGAAAGATTTTAGACAATTAACCATTATTTATTGACCACCTACAGGTGCTAAGCACCGTGCAACGTGCTGGCATTGCATGGACTGTTTTTCTTTTGTAATAGTAAAGTATTTACCTAAATGTCTTTTAATCCTAAAGCTTTTTTTCTGAGTATGCTCAGAAAATACAGTTTAGCAGTTAAGAACAGAGAGGTCCTTGTACCTAGTGGTCTAGGTTCAAATCCTTGTTCTGTTCTTCAAATTCTTGTTCTGTTCTGTTCTGTTCTTTCCTAATTGAATGATCTTGAATTTAACCTCTCAGTTTCATTATCTACAAAATGTGGATATTAATAGTATATCTGACCCATAAGATTGTGGTGGGAATTAATATACATGAAACACTTAGGAAAACATCTGACATGGAGTCATGGAGTCATTATTCTGTATGTATTAATTACTATGATGTCACCTTTAGTGGCTTCAATTTATTAGATCTCATCAGGCATTTTCTCTTTGTTTTCAGTTCTAGATGTCCAGGCTCTTTTTTTTTTTTTTTTTTTTTTTAGGGTGAATTTCATGGAGTGCCATGAACACTGCCAGCTGTATTCACTCACTCGTGACTTAGAGATAGATTTCATTTAGATATCTCTGGGATGAGGGGAAACAGTCATAATCTGAAAATAGCTTCAATCTAGTTACACCTTAATCAGCACCAGATTTATTTCCAAAATATACACTCACATACAGTTCCTGTCATAGAAAGTAAATAAGTAAAATGAAGAAGACTTCAGAATAAAACACGCACATGCACACACTTCTGTGTGTGCGCAAATCTTGTTTGAATAAGTCTTCAAGAAACTTCATGGTACAGACATCATCAATGTAATATATACATATTTAATTTAGCACTTTAATCTCTCCCAGGGCTAATGTCGCTATGTAATTCTACTTCTTGGCAAAACTGACTTTAAGTCATCTCTATTAGGAGAGGAGTGATAGGGCTGCCAGATACCACAAATAAAGCTATAGGACACCTAGTTATATTTGAATTTCGAATAAAAAAGGAGTATTTTTATTATAAGTATATCCCATGTTATTTGGGGTATATATTTATGTAAAAAATTTACTGATTATTTATCTGAAATTAAAATTTACCTGGCTGAGCATCATGTGTTTTATCACTTGGCAGCCTTGGGGTGGGGGTGGGGTATGAATCTCATTGCTCCTGGGAAGGCTTCCACATTTGTTGCCAGCTTTTGTCCTACTTCTCTCTCATTTTGCCTGCTCCAACTCTTTAGAACTATCTCTCTGAAAGCATTCATGTACAATCATTTATTTTTAAACATTTAAATTTGCTGAAGCAAATGGCCTAGTGACACCCACATTCTCTTATTATTGGACTAATGCTATCCTGTTGGCCCTTACTCCTCTGTCTCCCAACCCAATCCTATTTCTTTCTACCTGCTGCTTCCTTTTGAAAGTTTTCTTTTAATGGTTGCTTTTCTCCCTTAAACAACACGGCTTCTCATATGTTCAGGTTAGGTGCTGAAATACACAGACAGAAAACAAATATGAAAAAAGAAAACCTACTGAGCCCAGAAATAAGATACCCAATATTTCCACCATTCTCTTGCTGCTGTGCTCATCCTCATTTGTTTGTCCTTCCATTGTTACTGACCGATCAAATGCAAACACGAATCAATCCAGATATTCCTTTTTTCCACTCCCTGGAATCTGAGTATCACAGCAGGAACATTTATAATGTGAGATTGGTGCCACTATAGATTGATAGTTTTCAACCAAAAATGCATATTCAAGATCACGTAGAATATTATATTATTTTTTTCCTCTAGCTTCCTCTCCCATTGTCCAGACTAGCTATTTTAAAAAAAAATGTCATTCATTTCAAAAGTTTTTAACTCCAGGCTTCATCCTTCATGCTAAGTAAGTGACTTCATCCTCAACCTTGCAGAGAAAACAGAAATCATTACATAAGATCTTGTTCAGTTTCCTTAAACCCCATATACAATTTGCTGAAACCCATTCTTCCCTGATGTTTGTATTTACTTTGGAAGAGGTACTTTCTTGTTCCTAAAGTTTTGGATGTTAAACCCATCTGTTTCCTCAAAGATTGTGTTTAATCAGTTCTCAGCTTTATTTAATTTACCTTTTTTTTTCTCTTTGATATTTCAATGGTTGAAGAGGATTTAAACACTTCATAGTCTTTTGTATCTTACACAAGAAAGCAAGCATTCACCCTACTAACTCCTTCACTACAACACTACTTCCTTTGTTCTCTTCAAAATCAAGCATTTTGAGAGAGAGAGGTCTAGAATTGCTATTTGTAAGTCTTCATATAAGCATTGACAATTCTGCATGTTAAAATCTGCTTTAAAATAAAACTGTTTTCACAAAGATTCTCATTGCTATCTTTGTGGCTAAATCTAATGAAAATCTTTTAGTCTTTATTTTACTTGATCTTTCTTCATCATTTGGTAGACTAGACCACCTCTTAAAATATTTTTCCCTTGAATTCCTGTGATACTACATCTTCTATCTCATTCTTTTGCCTTCCATTATGCCTATGACTCAGATCTATAGCTCCAAACCATCTGCATTCATTTCTTATGGCCACTGTAGCAAATTACTCCAAATTTGGTGGCTTAAAACAACAGAAATTTATTCTCTTACATTCTGGAGGCCAGAAGTCCGAAATTCAGGTGTGGGAGAGCCTTTACCTCCAGATGCTTTATGGAAGAATTTGTTCCTTCTTTCTTTCAGCTTCTGGTGACTACTGGCATTTCTTGGCCTAATAGTTTTTTGTGTCAACTTAGTTGACTGTAGTTTCCAGATATTCAAACACTAATCTAGGTACTGCTGTGTAGGTATTTTGGGGATGTAGTGAACATCTACACTCAATGATGTAGTAAAGGGGATTATTATGCTAATATAATATTGTTAAGTAGGAAAATAGAGATTGATAATATAAATAGACCTTAAGAAGAGATGTTGAATTCCCAGGTAACACTGGTTTTCCTAGAGTTCACCAATACTTCACTATCTTCCAGTCTCCTCTGCTCTGAGGCTGTTCTCCAGCCTAGCTAATTAATGTGCTCTCTGACTATAGAGGCCCAGGACAAGCAAGATCTTTTCACTGAAATCACAAAATGCTGCTTAGAGAAATTATAGGAGGGTCAAATAAATGGAGATGTACCATGTTCATGAGTAATATATATGTTAATACAATCCCAATAAAAATTCTAGTAGTTTTTATGCAAACTGAAAAATTGATTTTGAAATTCACCGAAAAACCAGCAAAGGATACAAATAAACCAATACAATCTTGAAGGAGTAAAATAAAGTTGGGAAACCACCAATGATTAAAGATGCAGCCAATAAGGCAATATAGTATGAGGTTATGTATAGTATAAGGATGGACAAAAAGATCAATAGAACAGGATAGAAGATCCATTTGCAGACTCACATGTATCTGGTCATTTAATTTAAAACAAAACCACCGATACATTCAATGTAGAAAAGGGTGATTTTTTTTCTATATGTAGTACTGGATCAATTGTATATTTATATGGGTAAAAAAATAAACTCTACTTGATATACCATACTTAAAAATAAATTTGAGATGGATTGTGCACCTGAATGTAAAAGGTAAAACATCCATTCATCAAAAACCTCCTTTAAAAGAAAACATTATGTCACAGAATGGAAGGAAATATTTGCAACATATGTATTTGACAAATGCCCAGAATATATAAAGAGCTTCAAATCAATGAGAAAGACAATTAAAATTTTAAAATTACAAATATCTTAAGCAGGCATTTTGCAAAGGATGAAATCCAAATAATCAATAATTATATGAAAAGGTGATTGACATCATCACTCATAATGGAAATGCAAATTAAAATTACAATGTGATATTCTTTCCTCAACCAAATATCTGAAACTAAAAATACCAACCATACCAACTGTTGTTGAAGATAAAAAACAACTGGAATTCTCATACTGTAATGGTGGGAATATAAAATGATAAAACTCCTTTGAAGATTGCTTGTTTTTGCTAAATCTAAACATAAACCTCTCCTATTACCCAGCAATTCAAATCCTGGGCATAGACTTAAGAGAAATGAATCAATACTTTTACACACACACACACACACACACACACACACACATACTCACAGAGGGCAAAAATGTTTCAAGAAAAAAAAAATGTTTCAAGCAACTTTATTCATAATAGCCTATATGGGAAACAACCCAAATGTCCAACAATAGAAGAATGGATAGATTGTGATGAGTTCATATAATGGAATTCTACGAAGCAGTAAAAAAAGGAAATGAATTAATGGTACATGAAACACTGTGAATGAATTTGCCACACATTAGAGTTCAATGGGAAAGGTCAACTATGAAAGAGTATATATTGTATAACTCCATTTTTATGATCTTTAAGGATAGGCAAAACATATCAATGGTGATTGTAGTCAAAATATTATTTTTTTCTGTAGACTAGGAATAGACTGGGCAGAGGCAAAATAGAACCTTGTATCTTGATCTAAAGAGTTGGTTGCATGGGAGAATGTGTATATATTATATATATGATATATGATATATATTATATATAGATATGAATTTATCAAGCTTTTCATTTAAGAATACACATTTTCAGCCCCATGCTGTAAAGAATTCATATTTTATCTGTTATTATGTTATGACTTGATTAAAAATATATGTATAAAAAATATTCAAGTTAATCTTAAGTGAAATCAGATTCAGGATTCCAACTGTATGTAGTATAATTCCTGGAGTGTAGGGGAAAATGCAAGAAAGTTAAAATAAAAGTGGTTATTCTTTCATAAAAAATGTGTTTTTGGTTTGAGGTGTATATTTTGAGGGTGGCCTTTGTGAAAGAATGTATTTGTTTTGGTTGACCATTAAAAAAAAATTATTTGCCAGTAGGAATTAGGCAACATGCTTTTTTGTCTTTGTTTCCTTTTAGAAGTTGAAGAAAGAGTGACCTGTGAGTTACTTAATGGACATTGTAAGCAGTTACCTCTTCTGATAAGACTTAAATGTGGCCATTAAGAAGCACACACTTGGATGCATATGTAACTCACCTCAGGGAAAGGCAAATATGTATATCTTCTTGAATTGAAGACCAATTAAGATTCATTCTTTTTTTTGGGGGGGGGGGTGAGAATTGGTAAGTCAAAAACGGACAATTTTTGACTTGGATTTGGTATCAGAAGATCTAATTCATAGTAGGTGTATGGTTTTCAGGAAGGTTCTTTATCACTAATTTCTTACACATTTAAAAATCTTCTGAAGATAAAAATGAGACAAGGTTAAGATAAAGATAGCTTTGAACTGCAAAGCATTGTGTACATATTAAATTATTATAACAATGATTTTTTCAAATGATGACATATTGTAGAGACTTCAACTCTGTGCACATCAGCTATTCTATATGCTTATTTCCTACTCACATCATGTTTCTAGACCCCTTAAAATGACAAGTCTCCTTCTTTGAGAAGTGCTCTCTTTCCTCTACCAATGCTATTTCAGGGAGAGTTGGCATGACTTCACCTTCTCTTACCCCAATAACAATAGATTATTGGTCCAGTTCTTGGAAAGGGACCCAAATCTGGACAAACAGAATCTTCTAAAACAAAATCTAAGAACTTGCAAACTGGACTGAAAAAAAGACTCAGTCCTTTGATGGTAGACATATACAAATGTAAAATATAACAACAACATTTCCCATCTAGAAGTATTTAGTTTGTGATGATAGAATAAATATGGCCAACAAAAAGAAAGAGACCACAGGTGGTGCAGAAAGAGAACAAGAAAGTGAGAAAGCATTAAGAGACCAGGGTCTCTTGATCCCGTGTCCATTCCTGAACGCAGTATCTGGGCACAGAGACGGAAATGTCTCCTTGTTCAGACCTCACTTCCTGCTGTTGGGCCAGGGATGGGGCCGCCACATTCACTCCTACATAAGAATGAAGTAAGTGTGGTTAACCAAAGGTAGAGGGCAACACATGCCATCTACTGTGGATTTAGTATGGGGAAAGACATTTAACTACTTTTGTCTCAGTTTACCCATATGAAAAGGAGATTATAATAGTACCTTCTTCAAGCAATGACAGTGAGCTGGATTAGGGTGGTTGCCTATTTCTCCCATTTATTTTCATGGGATTTTATTTTATTTTTCCATGGGATTTTAATGATGGTTAAAATGAATAAAGCAACAGTGCCATAGTGACTGCATTTTGTACCTGTAAAAGTGTGGGTTCCTGGAACTGAAAGAGTCCATGAGGAGGCATCTAATCCATCCTTCTGACTTCAGGCAGGGTTATATTTGTACATTCCTAAAGGGAAGAAAAAGTATATATGTTTATAGTTTTCATGGAATAATATTCTATCACAACCTTTGATAATATATTACCACCTCGGCTTCATACTCCAGAAATTCAGAAATGCCTTGAATTCGACTCTTTCATGTTATTAGTTTCATGGAAGTACATGAAAGTTCAAGTCCCACTGGTATCTTCATTCTATATTAACAGTTATTTTAAGGAGCAAAGGAACTGGTCTTCACTCTATTTCAAATGCCATATATACTCCTGAAAAGTCATTAAGTCATAAAATCCTTCATCAATATTTGTTCTTCTTTTACCAAGCTCCTATTCTGCTAAGCTTTCTTTATACGTTTCATTTTTTAACCCTTTAAATATTCTTTGAACCCTTCAGGAATTCTGAACAATCTCCTTCAAGTCAGAGGGAACACGAGCCCTACAGATTTTCTCACTGATGACTAAAAACCTCAGAAATGTTTTCAGAAGAGGAAGAGGCGCACAGGGCCTGGAGATAAGGTTATTTCAGGATTCTGAGGGAGTCCCAACACTTTCCAGACCATCTGGTCAAAATCTAATTGCTAATGGAATGAACAGATTTTTTTCATCCACAAATATAGACTAAATGGGAATTAAGCCAGGATTTTTGAGAATGCCTGGCACAAAAGAGCTGTTGTCAAAGAAAGCTAGAGAGGATAGTGATAATGTCAGTGTACTAAATTGTATAAAATACATATTTTTGTTTGCTAATGGAGGAGAGAGATGAGCCTGCTTATGTGAAGCATTTTCAAATCCGTTTCCTCCCCCTATAAATCAGCTGCACTAATTAGAATCAATTTAATTTATTTAACCCCTCCTAAAAAATGAATACCAGCCAAAACTCCGATATTTTTTCTTGCTGACAAAATGATACTGTAGCTTTAATTGTGCATGCAACTGAAAAGGTTGTCATGGAGATGGGAATCTGTGATGGAGCTGCTCTACTTCTCTGGCCCTGTTCTGCCTGAAGTGGAAGGTTCTATTGTTAAAAGAGCAGAATTTTAACTTCTGCCAATTAAACCCGTGTTTACATTTTTAAATGTGATTTTGTTCACGTTGCTATCTTTTTTTTTTTCATAAAGAAGAGTAAGAGTGCTCAAAATGACAATAAAGAGAATGTTTTAGAATATTCTGTTTGTGGTTGCTGGAGAGCCCAGGAAAGGTCCCCCAGCCTCTGCTGGTCAGAGTTTCCTGCCATAGTTTGGAAACGTTTGCCACCTAGTGGCGGTAGTTGAGAAATGCTGAATGACATGGTCAACATTTTAAGGTTGATTATTAAGCCGCAGAAAGAAGAGAGAGTAGCTACCTACATAAATGAATTCTTCAAAGAAATCGATATTTAATAGATTTACGGCTGCTGCTTACACCTCGTGACTCTCCCAGGGCAATTGCTTAGAATATGTTTAAGGCTCAGCTCAACTCTCAATCACTCATTGCCAATTCCTTCCTTTCCATTCCTCCTCAATCAAAATTAATTGCTCCCCCATAAATACTTTGTTCTTACTGATTATATTATATCTACAGGTGTGTGTATGTCCATCGTATGCCAGATTAAGTAGTTAGTTGAGAGACAAATGCTCTACCACTTTGTGATTTCTCTGTGCCTATGGCATTCGCAGGGATGTAGTAGGTTCTCAATAAGTATTTATTTTCTGAGTCAGCTGTCTGCTTCTACCTGTCAGTTTCCCCCAGAACCGTGCTCCTCCTTGCTCTCTTCATTCCCTGGACTTTCTTTTAGCTCCTCCTCAGCACCATTGTGTCTCCCATTCCATGGCTTTGGCACATATAGTTTCCCCTCCTTCCTTTGCCCATGAGCTTGACAGCTACTCATCATTTAGCTCTTGGTTCAGAAATCTCTTCTGGAAGGATGCTATCCCTGAGTCCCTGATCAGGTGATTCTCTATGATACACCCCCATTGTATAATATATTCTTAGCACTTTTCACAGTTGTGATTTTATATTATCCGGGCAACTATTTAACTCCTGTCTGCTTCTCCCAGTAGTATGGAAAGTTTTAAAGATTGTAACCACACCTGCTTTGGTTCACTGTGGTATCTCTAGTGATGAAAAGAATATCTGGCTTACTCATTAATTGTAATTAGATATTTGCCCATGATTATATTTTAATTTTTATTTATGTTCATTGAAATATAATTGACATATAGTATTATATAAGTTTAAGGTGTGCAACGTGTTGATTTGATACATTTATCACAATATGATTACTTTCCATAGCCTGAGCTAACACTTCTATCAGATCATATAATTTTCATTTATTTTTGATGGTGGAAACAATAAAGATCTAGTCTCTTAGGAGCTTTGAAGTTTATAATGCAACAGCATTGTCTATAACCACTATGCTGTGCATTAGATCTCCTGGACTTACTACCTGGTTTCAAGTTTGTACCTTTAGAAAACATTTTCTCAATCCTACTCTCTTACCCCTGTGCCTCAACACCTGATAACCGTGGTTCTACTTTCTGTTTTTACAGATTCAGCTTTTGTGATTCTACATAAAAGTAATATACAGTGTTTGTCTTTCTCTGTCTGACTTATCTTATTTAGCATAATGCCCTCCAGGTCCATCCCATGGTCACATTGTTTTGAAATGTTCCACAAAAATAATTCTAAAAAAAGAGTTGTAAAGTCAACTTGAGAATTTTTAACCTTGTCAAAAGAAGGGAACAATTTGAACAAATTTAGTTGAAAGGATCAATCCTCATGTGAATACTTAAGCTATTGTAAGATGAAAAAAGAAACCTATCTATCTATGTATCATCTATCTCTATCATCTATCTATCTATCTATCTATCTATCTATCTATCTATCTATCTATCATCTATCAATCATCTCTCCATGCTTATCTAACTACCATCTTCATAATATTCAGGTACGTTTCTCACTGGGGTTCTCACAGGCTCCCTTCAGTCAGTAAATGTACAAACAACCATGAGGTGTGTAGGGAGTACTATAGCAAAAAGAACACAGGTTTTAGAGTCAGGTCTAGTTTTGAATTGCTTGGCATATCCAAGCTATGAGAACTTGGTGATGTAGCTTCTAAGAATTTCAGAGTACCCATCTGTAAGACAAGATTAACAAAAACCGTTTTACAGGACAATTACAGAGATTAGTATATTCTTATTTTTTGTAATCATCCTTTGTTAATCCTTGCTAACCAAGGTAAGTATATACTGTGTGCCAGGAAAGTAAAAATAAGTAAGATATTGTGCTGGAACTCAAGTAGCTTCATGGCACGGTTCAATACATAAATCAGTAACAGCAAGGGTTAACAGCCCTTGGTATCAGTACATACAGAGGGAGGGAGCAATAAGGAGCACAGGGTAATTCAGGAGCAGAGGTAAGGCTGGCAGTGTGTGTAAGCATGGGAGCAAGTCCTCTAGTGCTGGCAATGGGGGATGGGGGTGGAATTGCCAAGTTTCTTTTACAGTAGAGGCATATTGGCTAGTACATACTCTGGCACACTGGTTGAGCCACTACCTATGTGATTTGGGGCGTGCCATTTAATCTGTGTATCTGTTTTGTTTTCTGTAATAATTACAGTAGTAGTGAAAATTTACAAGGCACTCACTGTGCGCCAGGCATTCTTCTAAATGCTTTACTTGTCAGGACACCTGGGTGGCTCAGTCTTTGAGTGACCAGCTCTTGGTTTCAACTCAGGTCATGATCTCGGTCCTGGGATCAGGCTCTGTGCTCAGCTGGGATCTGTTTGAGGATTCTCTCCCTCTGTTCCTTCCCCAACTTGTGTGGTCAAGAGCAAGCATACACGCATGTGTTCTCTTTCTCTCAAATAAATAAATAAATCTTTAAAATAAATAAATAAATAAATACATACATACATACATGCTGTATTTGTTTTAACTCTTTTAATGCTTATAACAACCTCATTTTACAGAAGAGGAACTAGGACTGATAAAGTTAAGTAATGAATATCTTGCCCAAAGTCACAGGAATTATAAAAAATCCAGGTACTCCAATTCCAGAAGTCCATGCTTATTATAAATGTCTATATAAAGAGCAGTTAATAATAGTTACATATCCAACACTTAACACATGGTCTGGCACAAAGGAGGCATTTGATAAATTTTAGCTATCTTTACTGTTAGCTAATTCTAATTAGCGAAAATATTAATTTAAGTCAAAGTAATTTTTAAAATTTAGTGAATTTAGTGAATTCTCAAGATTTAAAAATCTTGTTTCTCTCTAGTTTTTACCAATAGATGTAGGCAGATGACTAATCATGGGCAGTATTTTTTGCCTTTCAAGAGCCCTCTTGTGGAAAAGTATAATAATTCAGGGTACCATTTTTATTTATGTAAGGATTGTCATATTGGTGGAAAGAAATACCAAATGTAAAGAAAATTCATTAATATTTTTTTAATTTGGCATCACATTTCATTTCACCGAATGCAACAAATGTATTTCATTATTGATGACTCATATTATGAAATTAAGTAGGTAAAACATTGCCACACTGTAAAAAATTAAAAAGCAATTCCATAGAAAAATTGAATTCTATTTATTTAATAAGTCACAGCAGAGCAAACTTCCCATGACTTCACAAATAGTTTCTATTAATCTTTTAAATTGTCAGAAAAATTCTTGGAATATTGCAAATAAAAAATCTACTTATCTGAAGAAAATAATTACCACCATGGCATTTAGCATGAAGTGATACTGTGCTTTCCTTTTGTGTCATTTATTCATTTTTTAAATAAGTTTGACTAAGGAATTAACCTTGAACACCGAATAACCCTGAATATGTTTAAATATGCTACAGAGTTTAAAAGGTTCTTAGAGCAATTAAAGGCATGTACTGATTAAATATTAGTGTCTGGATGAATCACTTATTAGATGACTCGATTTGATGACTCTACTTATTAGATGACTCTAATGCATGCGTTTACAGGAGAAAATATTTCTTTGGCAGTGAGTATTTATGTGTCTCTAACATTCTCTGGTTTGTTATTGCAGAAATGTGTTTCAGAGTGACTTTATCTCTGCTTTCTTTTACAAAAATGATGCTGTTATCGGCTCTCAAAGTGAGGCGACAGCTATACTTTCTAACTTGTGCTCCTGAATCATAATGAGTAGTCCTGGCCCTGTGCATTTTTCTTGTGTTTTTGTACACCTCCACTCTGAAACCAGAGATGACATGAAGCACTTAAAATCCCTTTCAAATAAAAATACACATGGCCAAAGCATCCTCTAAACACAAGCTTGCTGTTTAAGTAATCTCTAAACCTCAACCATGTAACTTATCAGGAAGAGCTTAATGTTAACTTCTAATTGAATTGTCTCCCAACAAAGACGTTTATCGAGCATCTACGTGTTTACTCAGGTAATGCACTAATGTTTTATGGTCATTATCTCTTATAACCTTCACAATAAGGAAACACCATCAATCAGAGTAATTAAGTTGCTCAGGGTCCTAAAGCAAATAGATGTAGATCTGAGACTGGAAAAAGACTCATCTAAGCTAAATAGATTTATTTATATTATAATTTGGGAAATTTCAAGTAAAATATAAAACATTAACTGGATGGCAGTAGTCAAAGGATCCTATAATCAAAGGATCTTTAAAGACTAAGCCACCTGGGTTCCAGGAATGATTGGAATACATAGTTACTACTAATCTTGAGTAAATTGTCTCTTAGAGAACCAGTTTTTCCATCCAAAAAATGAGGATAATGATACTGATGTTATTTTGAGAAATAAATGGGTTAGCACATGAATTGCACCTAGTGAAAGGCTTGATGAAGATCAAAATAGTAATTCTCTACCCTCTCTTTTTTTTCTCTTGTTAACAACAAACTTGAGTGACTCACTAAAAATCTGAATAGTTTATTGAGAACTACACTCTTGAAACCCTTCCCTGGAATTGCCAGGTTAATTTTAGTTTCCCAATCAGATCTCTGTGCCTTTTCTCTACCTGTATCCTCTCCAACGTTTCTTGTTCATCTTTGAATTCCTCTTCATTGTTCAAGATTACTTATACATTATATCCTTGGAGCAATATATTAAAAGAATGAATTAAGCACTCACCACCATAAAAACATGTTTCTGACTTCCTATACATGTCTAGCAACAAATAGTTGAGAATTCTGATTTGCCCCAGATCATCTAAGAAAAATGTACTAATTGACTGGACAAACGTATCACTGATTTGATAGGGGCTGGGGATACAAAAGTGAACGAGAATAAAAACAACACAAAAAGTGTGATTGAAGACTATATAGAACGTCCTAATTTATACCTTGAATAGGGAATTGAGTGGTAATGTTTCAGTGGACAATTGAGGCATGTTTACTTTTGCTTCACACAACTTACCATCAACTGCAGTCTCCTATTTGTTAGCTTGGTTTTTGTTAAGCTCCTCCCACTAGAATGTAAAATACACGGAGGCAGGGTTTTGTCATTATCTATCAATACATCTCTACCTCCCCACACACCTGCCTCCACCATAGCAAGAACATTAAATGCTCAATAACTACTCATGTAATGAATAAATGAGGCAGCTGGGATTATAGCAGGGGAAAGTTCTTTAAAGAGGTAAGAGTTTATGGAAAAATTAATGGTAGAAAAATCTTGGGGCCAGGGGTAGGCAACTCAGAGGCAATGCTTGAAATGAGGCTAGTGGAGAGGCAGAGTTTTGGTGACCATGTTAAAGAACTTGGATCTCATCCTAAGAAGTTCTCAAGCATCATATTCTTGGGTCCCTTCACTTGATTTAGTCCTAATGGAAAGGGAAAAAAAAAAAACCATAAAAACTTTCTATTCCTCAGAGGAAGAAAAATCCTAAGCCCAACTACTCAGTAATATAAAAGTGGAAATTCAAGGAGGCTGGATGACTTGCTCATTCTACCTTCTGGGCCACCAGTGTTGCTGAAAAAACCCCGGGAACCTCCTAATCCCCTTTCTAGTGCTCTCAATTACAAAATATGATACCATGGCTAGGTGCCTAATTATGCTCATAGGAAAACACCATAGAGGCATGTAGTTCAATTACTGCTCTGAATGTAATGACATTGAAATTTGCTTGGGAATGTTGCTGCGTTTCTCTCTTTTGAAAGGAATAGTTATTTTTGTGTTCAGAAGCCTGTCACTTTCTTCTAATATTCTAGTTCCCAATGCATCTTCAAGTAGAATCTCTTTTGAAGAAGGCTTGTGCATGGCAGTTTTATTGCTTGAAAGCTCAATTTGTTCCAGGGATAAATCTCTGAGTAAAACAAATGGTATGTTTTCTGAAAAACCTCACAGCTATAGTTCTTCTTCCTGTTTTATGTCAAAAGAGATAAAGCTAGAGAAATAAACGGGAAGATGACCTGGTTAAGGTGGTTCAGAAATCTTACCATTTGGTGTAATTTACTACTAGCAACAGGACTAAATACAGCCAAAATATATGTTAAGGAGGATTTATTAAGCTGAAGGGTAAGATGGTAGAAAGAGAGAAGAAAAAAGGAAGGGAAAGGGAAGAAAAACTCCATTTCTTATACACCACATCAAAAGGCCAAGTGTCCTGCCTCCAGTCAAGATAGTCCATGGGAAGCTTTGCAATTACAGAAGTAAATATCAATATGTTTGCACTATTGAGCATTTATTAGGTGCCCATATCTTTAAGTGTATTAGCTTTGATCTTTACAACAGTGTTGCAAGTTCATTATTATTATCTTCATTTGGTAGAAAAGAACTCTGCAACTGGAACAGGCCAAGTAGCTCCCACAGCCACAGAGCTAACAAGTGTTGGAGACGATTGTCCATCCTCTCACCTGTTTTGTTCTAAAACCCAAAAGCTTTTTCCTTAGCTGTGCAGCCTATGGGAATTGTCACAAGTGTGGCCACAGCTGCCAAGCGCAGCCACAGGAATCTGTCTTCAGTGTCTACTTTAAAATAAACAAACTACCTATGTCCTATCTCTAGGAGATGTTTCTTTTCAGATTGTTTTTGTGCGTTCTTGCCTCTATTTCTTATAAACATCCGTTACCAATGATATCATGAGGAATTACAGAAGTTCAGATTTAACTATCACTTTCAACACCAAGACAGGGAAATACTCTCTCTTAGTTAAGAAATCTATTGTTGCCACCCATTATGGAGCAAGTAACTGACTCCAAGATGGCAAAGCCCTTGCAAATGCCTTGGGACACCACATGAGATAGGCAACCAGATAGAAAGTGGAAGCAAGGGAGTTATAATCTCAAATCCTAACCGTTTTCATTCACAGCAGATGTAAGTTTCAGAAGTGCAGCCTGCAAGATTCTTGTGGGTAGTACAGATAAGATCACTCACATAAACCATGGATTTGCCATCTGGAGTGCATTCTCTGAAACTTGTGTTATCTGAGTAAAAAAATATTTTCTTGGCAAAATACTTCTGTCCTGTTACCATAGTCATAATTGCATTTTTTTCTCCTTTTTATCATATGTGTGTTTTTTCCAACTTGACCTATTTCTGGGACATATTTTAGAAATGGAAAAAAAAATTTGAGTTGATGTGATATAGCATCTGGTTTTCCATGATAAATAGGTTATATTTATTACCTTTATATTTTCCCTTTAATTATTAGTAATAGAAACCCTTTGAGTGTGTTTTGATTTTAAATATTAAGTCAATGTATTTTGAATCACAGTTATAAAATCAAATTTGTACCCCTGAAGCAAATTATCTATTGGAATTCCTGAGGTAACATCAGCTGTTTCTGATATTAGAGATTAAAAAACATAGAAAATTCTCCTTAAATAATTTGATTAGTCAAATATTTTCTATGAAAAGATTTATCAAAAATATTTGTGAAGCCTAGATTCACTGGCTTTAGTTTGGGTTCCAAGAAACTTGTTTGTTTGTTTGTTTGTTTGTTTGTTTAAGTAGGTTCCACACCAAGGAACTTTTAAAGCATTGAGTTCACTTTACTATTTTCACCAGATAAACAACAGTTAAATTTCTCAAATGCTACTGTGGGTATATATGTGAGTTAATATGTGTTCTTCACAATTTGTTTAAATCTTATTCTTTGTCAAACTTCAAAATGGAATGTCTGTGGGAAGAAATAAGCCATAGCTATAGATAATCATATTTTAGACATTTCTCTGTCAATGATGTTAGAAAATAAAATCTTGATGTATACATACACATACACTCTTAACTTCCAAACAAATAAAAATTGACTCAAAAATTTTCAGTGGCCTCTGAAACTGACCAACAAAAAAAATTTCTCAGTGATTAAAAATAGTAAGGAAATAATAAAAATATTTGAACACGTAAGCCAGGAGTGTTCAAAGAATTTTTTTTGGCTTTAATTCACTAGGTTATTTGATATTATATTATGGAGAAAGAACACAAATGTCTAATTCTATATTTTAAAATAAGTCCTGCATTTTATATTTTTTTACATATGCACTCATTTGGAGAGAAAATACCTTAACATAAACTTTGTAATATATGTAATTTGACTAATCAAATCAGATTCCAATTTTGTTAACAAAGAGAGCCTAACAAATTGCATATGTGAGAATATTGCTTTTAAAATACCTCAAGGTTTTTTACTCTTTTTATGTATATGGAATTGATCATTACATAATGAGTGGGACCAGTACTTTCATTGACTTTATTTGGCAAGTTGCATTGATATTAGTAAGATTTTTATCAGCAAAATGTTTTAGTAATGCTTTGTTTTGTAATATGAAGAAATAACAGAAACTCAATAATTATTGTGTCTACTTTCATTGGAACTAGACCCCAGATGTTTAAACAAACATTTTTATTTAATTTTTAGAGAAATTCTCCAAGGTAGTTATTAACCTTATTTTACAAATAAGAAAACTAAATATGCAGAAGTTAAGTCACTAGCTAAACTCATCCAATTCATGAATCAACCCAAAGATTGATTTCAAAGCCTGTGCTTTTACCACTAAACTGTCTTTCCTGTAAGCTAGATGCTTATTTTCTGCCAGTGCCAACTATTTTAGTGTTAATTTTAGGTTACATTGCAAGTGCTTATAATCTCTTCTCCACTTGGATCAGTCAGGAGACACTAAAATTTGCTAACAGTTTTAACTCTGAAATATTCGTGCCTTAACATAACCGAGGTTTATTTTTCAATCACTCACAGGCACTGTTGGATTGATGACATGAGTTCTGTTTCAAAGGTCACTAAAGGTCCCAGTGTGCCAGAGACTCCACCACATGGAACCTTAGAAGTGGCACATAAGACTGGAGAGACAGAAGATGGAGAGAATGTAGCATGGCATAGTCTTTTCAGTGTGTTAGCCTGGAATAACACAAGTCACTTCTGCTCACATTTCATTGGCACGGACCACCTAACTACTAGGGGCCCATGTAACTACAAGGTCTTAGGGAGGACCAGTTTTACTTATACAGGGAAAAAGAGGAAAAACTGTTTATTGGTGAACACTAGTAATGTCTATTATAGCCTTCCTATTATATGCTAATTGATTAGGTATATGCTATGCTATGCTATATGCTATGCTAATTGATTAGGTATACATTGATATAACTAAATAAAGAATTCCTTCCAAATTATTTAAGGAAAGGCACATAGACGATATGACAAATGATAGAATATAAAAGAAGCAGCAAGGAAGCACAAAAACAAACAGAATAAGCAACAGAATGGAATAGATGTGGGAAATAAAGCGAAACATAATCCTAAGATACTGATTAGAAAGTAACATAAAGGTGCAAAGAAAAAAAAATGGTATTGGCTCAATTAAAGAAGAGAAGACAATTACAATACATGCCAAGAGAAGAAGTCACACTTCCATCTAGAGTTAAGGTATGAGTAATTCTATGAGTCAAATACAGTCAAAAAGAGGGAGATGAAATCAAAGATGTACACAGAGGAGCTTATATGATCTTAAAGAGATTCATTACAAAATATTTAAGTATTAAAATCAGTTAAATATCCAAGTCAAGTCAACAGGAAAGATTACTAAAATATATGTGATGAAAGCAATAGGAATGACTTAATAACGATTAGTGAATTTTGGAATAATAAGGAAAAACAGAATCAATCACAAATTCCCCAGACATGGTTCTTGGAAAACAGCAAACAGCAGCAGCAGCAATAATAGTTGCATGGACAAGAATGATATTGGTAATTTGAACAAAATTAAAAAAACCATACATATCCTCCAAATTAACAACAAGAAGGTTAAGGTATAAAAGACATTAGGAAATTTTTTTTAAAAAAATTAGATATTCATACTTTTATCAACTAATTAATAATATCTGAAGTCCAGGATGAAATATCATTGTTGGTAAAATATAAATTGTATCATATGATCCAAGAAGAGAAGCATATGTAGAGTCAAATAACTGCAAAATAAATTGGGAAAGTTGTTGACAGAAATCCTTGAACACTATTTAAAATTCAAATAATTTCAAGTGTGGATTCTTTCAAAACATCAAGAGAAATAGAAGAATTCTGTTATTTAAATTGTGTCTGAACTCAGAAGAAGAAAAATTTTCCAATTATTTTGTGCAGTGAGGATTAAATATACACTAAAATCTGACAAAGATAACAAAATTTTTAAAAATTGCCTATGAAATTAGTGCAGAAATATGACATATTCCCTAAATATTATACAATTTTATAATAAAATATTTTAAATTTTGTGTTTGCAAGTGGAATTATCCTTAGGATGAAGGGATAGTTTATTAACAGAAATCTATTAATATGATTAATTGTATCAAGAAGTTACAAGTCATATGATCTTATCAATAGAACTAAAAAGTATTTGCTAAAATTCAGTGCCTATCTTTTCTTAAAAGCCATGAAGAAAATAAGAATAGAAGGATACTTCCTTACATGCTAAATTTTATTATGTTTAAAACCAGCATTATATAAATGTCAAATTTAAATGATGGTATACATCTCATAGTTAGCAAAATGCTTTATAGAAAGGTATAAAAGTGTTCTATTAAAGTCGGGATTTAGAAAAACAAAGATGATTCCTGCCATCTCTACAATAAAATATTGTCGTACAAATGCCAAAGAACTTAGAGAAGAAAATAAGATGTGTGAGTAATGGAAGAGAGAATGAAAATACATGAATGCCCGTAAATGTTATCACTGTATCATCTTGGCTTAGAAAGGCCAAGAACTTAACTAAAAAAACAATAGAAGCAGTGAGAGAGATCAGTAAATTGCCAAATAATCTAAATAAGTTGCCCAATGCTCTAAAAACCTCCTAAAACATCCAGATAGAATGGAAATAAAAGAAAAAAGATGGTTAGCTATGATATTAATAATAAGTTAAATTTTCAAGAAACTTTAAATAAATGGCTAATAAGCATAAATATATATATATAAGCTACAGACTTTATTAATAGGTAGAAAGGGAGATTTCAATAAAAACAGAGATATTCTTATGCTTCATTGAGACACTTAGAAGATGTTTCTGTACTTAAGTAAATCTAAACATTCCATGCAATCCCACCAGGATGTTTGAAACTCTATTAAAATGATTCTAAAGTTTCTCTGGAAGAGCAATCATGAGGAAATTTTGAAATATAATAGTAATGTGCTATGTAATAATAAAGCAGTGTGGTACTGGCCCATTATGGGAAAATCAATAGAAAGGACCAGATAAAAGAGATAAGACTTAGTCTCTATGGGATAATTTTATCCTAAAGTATATAATAAAAATGGCATTCAAATCAGTGGCAGATAGATTATTCAATAAATAGCACTGAGATAACTACCTAGTGTAGTAGAACGAAAATAGTCTATAATAGCATGTACCTAAAGCCTACTGATTTGGCTTTCTAGATCTTTTCCCCAAATCCCTCCTCTTCTCATTTCATTACTGTCAGTATCTAGGTGAAGCCACCATCAGTTCTCTCTGGGACTATTAGAATAATCTCTTAATTCCTCTCCTGAATTCCATTTTTCTGCATGAATTTATATTTAAATAAACATCAAAATGAACTATTCAGAGTTTTAAAAGATAGACATTAAGAGAAAGAGATTTATATTAGTAGAAAATTTCAAAACAGTTTTCTGAGACATGTTAGTCATTCCATAATTTTGTTTATGGATGGGTTATAAGGGCTGTATTTTAACAACATCTCATCTACTAAATGATTTCGAGCCTAGAGAGAAATTATAAAATGTGACATAGAAAAGTTTCTGTGTTATTTTTTTTAAAGATTTTATTTATTTATGTATGAGAGACATAGAAAGAGAGAGAGAGGCAGAGACACAGGCAGAGGGAGAAGCAGGCTCCATGCAGGGAGCCCGACATGGGACTTGATCCCGGGTCTCCAGGATCCCACCCTGGGCTGAAGGCAGCGCTGAACTGCTGAGCTACCAGAGCTGCCCAAGTTTCTGTGTTAAAATGTAATTATCCTTTGATTGTTCTCTGATTTCGCAGTAAGAAATAAATGTTAGTGTGAATAATACATAACAGTAAATGATATAGAAGCATTTATCTTGCTTTGGGAAAAGTTATATGCTATTTTTAGAAGTAGGTTTTCCTTTGTAATAATCACATTTTTACATAGGGTCACATTAAAATTTATTGCGTTTCTGAGGAAGGGGCTAGACTTGGGAACTCATAAAGGATGGTCCTCCATCCAGCTGTTTCATTTCCTGGGGACTTTTACGGAATGCAGAATTCCAGTAGTTCCCCCAGAACCAATGAATTGGAATTTGAATTTCCATAAAATCTCCATGACATCCTTGAGAACATTAAGGATTAAATATTGATTTCAAATAATTTAAGATTACCTTCTGGGATAATCCCAGTTTAATCTGCTACTTGACATTTTCTTTGTACAACACCCAGAGTCACAGAGGATACTCACTTCAGTGTGTCTCTCTGCCTACCTCTTTTCTTCTCGATTCTTTCACCAAATTAGACATTAATATATATTATAGAAAATGAGGATTGATAGAAAGTTTCCCTCTCATCTTCTATCATATCAAGTTTTATCAAGAATCAGCTGTAATCATCCAGAATACAAAGTGTTAATATCATGAGAAGTAGTATATTTTTCTTCTTTCTAAAAGAAACTCTACAGGCATATCTTGGAAACCTTACAGGTTCAGTTCCAGATCATCACATGAAAGTGAATATCAAAATAAATCAAGTCAAATGAATTTTGGTTTCCCAGCGCATGTAGACATTGGGTTTGCACTATAGTGTAGTCTATTAGGTGTGCAATAGCATCGTAGTTAAAAAAAATGTACTTACATTAATTTAAAACTTTTATTCATAGAAAATGCTAATCATCATCTGAGCTTTCAGTGAGTTGTAATCTTTTTGTTGGAGGTGGGTCTTGCTTGATGCTGACGGCTGCTGACTGACCAGGGTGGTGGCTGCTGAAGGTTGAGGTGGCTGTGGCAATTGCTCAAGATTCAATTGAATCTTCCTTTCACGAATGATTTCTCTGTAGTGTGTGAGGCTGTTTGCTAGCATTTTACCCACAGTAGAGCTTATTTCAATATTGGAGTCAGAAAAAAAAATATTGGAGTCAGTCCTCCCAAACCCTGTGCTGCTTTATCAACTAAGTGTATGTAATATTCTAAATCCTCTGTTGTCATTGCAACAATCTTCACAGCATCTTCAAGAGGAGTAGATTCCAGCTCAAGAAACCACTGTTTTTCCTCATCCATAGAAGCAACTCAGCCATGGAAGTTTTATGAGATATCATGAGATATCACATCTTTAGGCTCCACTTCAAATGTTAGTTCTTTTTTTTTTTTTTTAAGATTTTATTTATCCATTCATGAGACACACACACACACACACACACACACACACACAGAGCGAGAGAGAGAGAGAGAGAGAGAGAGTGAGAGGCAGAGACACAGGCAGAGGGAGAAGCAGGCTCCATGCAGGGAGCCCTACGTGGGACTCAATCCCAGGTCTCCAGGATCAGCCCTGGGCTGAAGGTGGTGCTAAACCATTGAGCCACCTGGGCTGCCCCAAATGTTAGTTCTCTTGCTATTTCTATCAGATCTGTAGTGACTTCCTCATGAGCCCCTCCAAGTCATCCATGAAGGTTGAAATTAACTTCTTCCAAACTCCTCTTCTTCCTTGTAAATCATGAATGTTCTTTTTTTTTTTTTTTTTTAAGATTTTATTTATTTATTCATGGCAGACACACAGAGAGAGAGAGAGAGAGAGAGACAGAAGCAGGTTCCATGCAGGGATCCCGATGTGGGACTTGATCCCGGGTCTCCAAGATCACAGCCTGGGCTGAAGGCAGCACTAAACCGCTGAGCCACCTGGGCTGCCCTAAATCATGAATGTTCTTAATGGCGCCTAGAATGGTGAATCATTTCCAGGAGGTTTTTAATTGACTTTGCCTAGATCCATCAGAAGAATCACTATCTATGGCAGCTATTGTCTTTCATAACGTATTCATTAAATAAAACTTGAAAGTCAAAATTACTTCTTGATCCATGGGCTGCAGAATAGGTGCTGTGCTAGCAGTCATGAAAATAACATTAATCTTGTGGTCTATGTCCATCACAGCTCTAGGGTGACCAGCTGCATTGTCAATGAGAAGTAATATTCTGAAAGAAATCCAATCCTTTCTTTTTCTGAGCAGGAGGTCTCAACAGTGAGCTTAAAATATTCAGTAAACCATGCTATAGACAGATGTGCTGTCATTCAGGCATTTGTTCCATTTATAGAGCACAAGCAGAGTAGATTCAACATTATTCTTAAGGGCCCCAGGAGTTTTGGAGTGGTCAGGGAGCACTGGCTTCAACTTCAAGTCACCGGTTGCATTAGCTCCTAACAAGTCAGCCAGTCATTTGAAGCTTTGAAGTACGACATGGACTTTTCCCTTTCTTTTTTTTTTTTTTTCTCTCTCTCTTTTCTCTCTCTCTCTCTCTCTCTTTTTTTTTTTTTTGACTTTTCCCTTTCTACTACGAATCCTAGATGGCATCTTCTTCCCACAGAAAGCTGTTTTTTTTTTCTGTTCTACATTGATAATCTATTGATTATCATAGCCACCTTTATTAATTATCTGAGCTATATACACCTTCTAGATAACTTGCTGCAGCTTCTCCATCAGCACTTGCAGCTTCACCTTGCACTTTTCTATTATGGAGAAAGCATCTTACTTAAATCTCATGAAACAACCTCTGCTAGCTTCAAACTTTTCTTCTGCTGCTTCCTCACTTCTCTCAGCCTTAGTAGAATTAAAGAGAGTTAGGGCCTGGCTCTGGATTAGGCTTTGGCTTCAGGCAATGTTGTGGCTGATTTGATTTTCTAACCAGACCACTACAACTTTCTCCAGATAAGCAATAAGTCTGATTCATTTTCTTGTCATTTGTATGTTAACTGGAATAGCATTTTTAATTTCTTTAAATTTTTTTTTTTTTTTTTTTTTTTTTTTTTAGTTCAAACTTAGCTAACCGTTTGGCACAGGAAACCTAACTTTTGGCCTATATCTGTTTTAGACATGCCTTCCTCACGAAGCTAAATAATTTCTAGCTTTTGATTGATAGATAGATTGTTTGATTTTCTCAGTGCAAAAATGATATTTTTATTTTGGAAAGTGGATAGGACCTCTGGGCATAAAGAGCTGTACTGGGAATATGAGGAATAAGTAATTATATACTTTCTAGTTAATGGAGGTAGAGGACAGTCTCTAAGGAATTTGGAAGCAAGGCTTCCAGTGAGAGATGTGCCCCTCTTCCTCTCCCTAGAGCACTTGAAAGCCGCTGTAGGGTTACTAATTAGTCCAATTTCAATATTGTTGTGTCTCAGGAATTAAGAAGGCTCAAAAAGAGACACAGGGTAACATCAGTTAGTGGAACAGTCAGAACACACAAGGCATTTGTCTGTTAAGTTCGCCATCTTCTACGGATGCAGTTTGTGGCTCTCCAGAACCACTACAATAGTTGCATCAAAAATCACTGCTCACAGATCACCATAGCAACTATAATAGAGATGACAAATTTTGAAATGTTGCAAGAATTACCAAAATGTGACACAAGGAAACACGCAATGAGCAGCTGCTGTAGGAAAAATGGTGCTGATAGACTTGCCTGACATAGAGTTGCCACAAACCTTCAGTTTGTAAATAAATAAATAAATAAATAAATAAATAAATAAATAAATAATTTTTAAGAAAACAATATATGCAAAGTGCAATAAAGGAAGTGCAATAAGAAGAGGTATGCCTCTATTTTACTTCTAATTGTTTCAAGCTATATTTCATTGCTAACTCTGGACTATTTGCTTCTGTTGCCAATGGCCCTTTTTAAAGAAGATTTTACAGTGCAAAGCATTATATAGAAATGAAAACACTGGAACAATTTGTTTCACTGTGTCAATGTGTTATTCCCTATGACATCTACAATCTCTATCGACAACTATGATTTCACAGCTTATGAATGACTTTGAACGTAGTGCAAACTGGAATTATATGTCTCAGATTCTGAGAATATGCTTTAAATGTGTCCATTATATCTAAATAAATATAAGTATACATATATTTTTTCTTCCCCAGAAGAGAGATTTTTTTCATCGCATTTTATCTCTTCACTCAAAGTAACCTTGGACAATAATTATGGGTGTGCTTTTGAGGGATAAGCATTTTCTAATCTTTCTACTGTTGTCACAGCAGGAAATTGCTTGTTGGTATCATGTATTTCATTTAAAAGCAGACGATCTACTCAATAAGATAAATCTTAGCCATATGTTGTGGCCTAAAAAAATTCATATATGGAAAATATATTGTGTCAGCTACTTACAAAATTGTCCGAGCTGCCATTATTTCAAGGGTTTGGCAAAGGTAAACATGAGATATATATACATTGTTCTTCTGAATTTCAAAGTGCACAGTAATTTTTACTTCTCATAACAGTACCTCTCTTTCAACACTGGAGAGTTTTTCCAATATGCCTTCTTAGACTACAAACGGGGGAGAAATCCTTTTTTTTTTTTTTTGTTCCAAAGGGAAAAGTCAGACTGTGTAAATCCTGGAGAATAGGCATCGGAACTTTATGGAGAGAGGATGGCAGCGAGTGTTGCACGTCTCCAGGCCCACGGTGTGGGGGCACTGGGTGGTCCAAGGAAGGAAACTGCATCACATGCAAGGCAAGCAATGGACAGTTAAATTCTACCTGTAAATTTCTATTCACTCTTACAGCAACTGTGTATTAACACCTGCATTGTTCCAGGCTCCATCCTAGGTACGCAAGACAAACCACTGAACATGACAGATAAAATTGTCTGACCTCAAGAAGCTGTTATTCTGGTAGAAGAAGACACAAATAAATGGGGAAGAAAATTAAGTATATAGATATTAGGTAATACGTGTTATTGGAAAATAAGTAAAGCAGTAAAGGCTCATGGACCATATTAGGAAGGGTTTCTCTAAATAGGTTGGTCAGTTGCATTTCAAGAATCAGTTTAACATTATCTCATTCTCAGGTTCCTCTCTATTTTGTGAGATGGATGATGACTAAATGAGAGCATAGAGTCCTGTGTTTTAAGACTAATTTCTTTTTCATTTTTCGTTAAATTATTTATTCAGGTTTGAATATGTTATATATGGGGGCACCTGGGTGGCTCAGTCGGTTAAACGGCTGCCTTCAGCTCTGGTTATGATATCAGAGTCCTGTGATTGAGACCCACGTCAGGCTTCCTACTAAGCAGGGAGCCTGCTTCTCCCTCTCTCTCTGCCCTCCCCTCATGCTCCTGCTCTCTCTCTCTCAAAGAAATAAATAAAATATTTTTTAAAAATTTATATATATATATATATATATATATATATATATACACTTGATATATATACTTGATTCTATAATTCCTCTCCTCGCAACCCTTTAAGGGCTATCTTTCTTAGTGTGAATTCCAAAATTTTTACACTGGCCTCCAGCATTGCTGCATGATCTGACCTATTACTGACTGTCTGGCTTTATCACCTACATTCTCTGAGCTCAGCCATTTCCAGCCACCATGGATGGCCTCCTTACTATTCCTCAAATACACCAACTCCTGTCTGAGGACTTGTGTGTGGCTGTTTCCCTTACCTTGAAGTTCTGTCCTTTGGATATCTAAATGGCTTGTTTTCTTACTTAGTTTTGGTCTCTCTTCAACATGACATCTTCAGAGAAGCCTTTCTTGAACCTTGACTGGAAAATACCCACCCCTCTCCAGCCCCATAAATCAATTCCTGTACTGGGTCTCGATTCTATTCATCGACAGAGATCGAAAATTACATCCTTGAAGTGGACAGTCCATGTAAAACCTCTCCATGTGGGTGACACTTAGGCTGAGAACAAAAATGACACAGATGGATTCAGTCAGGTGAGTGACAGGAGGAGTGCATTCTAGGCAAATGGAAACATGCAAGAAGTCTAAAGCTTGACAGGTTTGAATTTCAAAAGGCAGTGTGACTGGAGCAAGGAAGGCAAGGGGCAGCAAGTTTTTAGATGAGGGTACAAAGGTGGGCAAGCGCCACACCAAGTAAGAGCTTTAGTTTACAGTGAACAGTTTAGGTTCTGATGGGAAGGCATCATAGAATTCTAAGCAGGGTGCTAGTATGTTTGATGTATATATAAATATCTATATGTAGACATTAAGTGAGGCTGGTGTCCTGGGGAAACATGGCTAAAATGTAATTTTAGCATCTAAACAAAATGAAAGATGTCAATTAAGCAAGAAGGATTTATTGTGTATCAATACATGTTTTTCATCATGTAAGGTATCACAGAGACAGCTCATATATCCTCAGTCATAGATATTCTTACATAAAGATGTATTAGATATATATTTCTTTCCCTGCAGAGGTGCAAGCTAACTGACAGCATTAGCAAAATCATAAATTGATCATAGGACATTTATGTGCTAAACTTGATGACTTAGCTAAAAACAACTGGGAAAAGAGAATGATCAGTGTGAATGTTAATCGTCAAATAATAACTCATGATCATTTGCTAGATTCTTTTCTAGCTTAATTACTGTCAAATGTAAATGCATTCATTCTTTGTCATTGAAACACAATAGTGGGGATCCCTGGGTGGCGCAGCGGTTTAGCGCCTGCCTTTGGCCCTGGGTGCAATCCTGGGGACTCAGATTGAGTCCCACATCGGGCTCCCGGTGCATGGAGCCTGCTTCTCCCTCTGCCTGTGTCTCTGCCTCTCTCTCTCCCTCTCTCTCTCTCTCTCTCTCTCCATGACTATCATAAATAAATAAAAATTAAAAAAAAAAAGAAACACAATAGTGAGTGAGGAAAATAGTTCTGCTCTTCAAGGAGCTTGCAGTCTGGTAGAGAATAAAATGAAAATATTGCCTCAAAAATCCATGTCTTAAAATTGTAATGATTATTATAAACAAATACTCTAATGTGCTATGCAAACATTTGAGGTGCCTGATTTAATCTGTTATCAGGTGAAACTTCTGGGTTCAAAGATTATTTCCATTGAATCTAAATGAAGAGCAGGAAGAGATGATGGGGATAGGAGTAGAGGGAAAAATCATTGCATGCAGAGAAACATGTGTGAAGTCCCTGAACTGATGGAGGCTTAGTGTCCTTGAGAAATTGGTAGAAAGCCATTGTGACTGGAGGGCAGAGACACCTCACTAGAGAAGGAGAGTCAGGTAGAGGTCAGCCTAATAGGTCTTTATAAGCCATATTAAAAATAATGGAAAATCACTGAAAGATTCTAAACTGGGAACAGCATGATCAGATTCTCACGTTTTAAAGATCCTTCTGGCTCTTATGCCTGCAATAGGTTTGGGAGAAAGTAGGGCAGGCTCATAAGTGTAGGAGGTTTCCTTCCTTCTTTCTTTCTTTCTTTCTTTCTTTCTTTCTTTCTTTCTTTCTTTCTTTCTTTCTTTCTTTCTTTCTTTCTTCTTTCTTCTCTTTCTTTCTTTCTTTCTTTCTTTCTTTCTTTCTTTTTTCTTTCTTTCTTTCTTTCTTTCTTTCTTTCTTTCTTCTTTCTCTCTTTCTTTCTTTCTTCTTTCTTTCGGGAGATTCTTATAGTACCCTCTTTATATGGTTATTTTATATACGCATGAAACTGAAGAGGGCTAATGTTTGGACGGGACTGGAATGCTGGTGGTGGTGAGGTTGGGAAGCATGTAGATTCAAGATTACAGAAGTGAATAGATGAAGAGATAGGTTAAAAGCAACCTTTGTAGAATCAAAAGATGATGGTGCCCTCCACTAAGTTAGGGCACTGTGTAGTATTGTGTTGGTTTTTATTTTTTTTTCTTTTTTTTTTTCTTTTCTTTTTTTTTTTTTTTGTGTTGGTTTTTAAAACAATACGTTGTTCTAGCCTCTGCACAGTGACCTTGTAAAGTCAAATGAAAGTTCAAAGACCGCACAGTATTATAGGTATTGCTTACTTTTAAGGACTTTATGTTTTAGATACAGTTTTTGCATTGAAGCCAGATACGTTCTCTATAAACGGAAACTCTTTTTAATACTTGACTGCTTTTACATACTTATTTTATATATCTAGCAAGTTAACCTTGTTAATTTTCCCCACAAAAGCATATTTATCAATACCTTCTTACCAGAAAAACCTTCTTCATATCTAACAATTATAATTGATGAGGACTAAGGGGTTTTTGCCTCAAATCTAACCTCCAGCTTCTCACTCTGCAAGCTATCCGTATCCTTGAAGTCCAAAGGGGGAATTTTATTCAATGAGTGGCACACATTTCCCACTTTTATACATTAATCTCCAGGTAATGATAATTTAGGGATGTGGAGATTCTTTCTTCCCATCTCACTCTTTCATATTATTTCCTGATAGGATGTCTTCCCTTTGGGTAATATTCACAGTGGCATTTTGTACACTCACAATGTTGTACAAACATTACCTCTCTTGATTTCTGCAATATTTTCATCACCCCCCCAAAAAGCCCCATAGACATTAAGCAGTGACGCTCCATTTCTTCTCTGAGCCCCTGGCAGTCACTAATCTGCTTTATGTCTAAAGCATGTTACTTCAGTTGTTCATATTAGCACTCACGTTTTCTAATTTACATTCAACTTGCCAACATATAGTATAACACCCAGTGCTCATCTCATCATATGCCCTCCTTAATGCGTGTCAACCAGTTACCCTATCCCCCTACCCACCTTTCCTTCCAAAACCGTTTGTTTGTTTCCCAGTATTAGGAGACTTGTGGTTTATCTTCCTCTCTATTTTTTTTCTCCACTAAGTTTTCCCCCATTCCCTTATGGTCCCTTTCACTATTTCTTATATTCCACATATAAGTGAAACCATATAATAATTGTCTTTCTCTGCTTGACTTATTTCACTCAGCATAATACCCTCCATTTCCATTCACATCAATGTAAATGGTAGTTATTCATTTTTTTCTGATGGCTGAGTAGTATTCCATTGTATATATAAATCACATCTTTATCCACTCATTTGTTGGAGGACATCTTGGCTTCTTCTACAGTTTGGCTATTGTGGACATTGCTGCTATGAACGTTCCCATCATTTCACCACATCTGTAACTTTGGGGTAAATACTCAGTAGTACAATTGCTGGGTCGTAGGGTGGCTCTGTTTTTAACTTCTTGAGGAACCTCCACACTGTTTTCCAGAGTGGCTGCACCAACTTGCATTCCAACCAACAGTGCAAGAGAGTTCCCTTTCTCCACATCCTCTCCAACATTTGTTGTTTCCTGTCCTGTTAATTTTAGCCATTCTCACTGGTATATAGTGATATCTCATTGTGGTTTTGATTTGTATTTCCCTAATGACAAGTGATATGGAATATTTTTTCATGTCTCTGTTGGACATGTGTAGATATTCTTTGGAGAAATGTCTGTTCATGTCTTCTGCCCATTTCTTGACTGGACTGTTTATTTTTTGCGTGTTGAGTTTGGTAAGTTCTTTATAGATCTTGGATACTAGCCCTTTATCTAATTTGGCATTTACAAATATCTTCTCCCATTCTGTAGGTTGCCTTTTAGTTTTACTGACTGTTTCCTTTACTATGCAGAAGCTTTTTATCTTGATGAATTCCCAATAGTTCATTATTGCTCTTGTCTCCTGTGCCTTTATAGACGTGTCTTGCAAGAAGTTGCTGTGGCCAAGATAAAAAAGGTTGCTGTCTGTGTTATCCTCTAGGATTTTGTTGGGTTCCTGTTTCACATTTAGATCTTTCATCAATTTTATCTTTGTGTATGATATAAGAGAATGATCAAGTTTCATTCTTCTGCATGTGGCTGTCCAATTTTCCCAACACTATTTATGAAAGAGACTGTCTTTTTTCCATTGCATATTCTTTCCTGCTTTGTCAAAGATTAGTTGATCATAGAGTTGAGGGTCCATTTCTGGGTTCTCTATTCTGTTCCGTTGATCTATGCAACACTTTTTTTCTAACACTCACTTTTAACTGAAAAAAAATTTCCTCAGAATATACTTAACATTTAATAATATGAAAATTTTGCTCTATAAAATTTGAAAATTTCACCAGCATAAAATTAACATTCAGATCTAATCTGCAAATTCTAATTGAATACACAAATTTAAATCTCTCAATTTTTAAGTATTCAGATTCATTTAACAAATATTAACTGATGTCTTCTTTATATTAGGGATTGGAAAGATAAAAAAGAATATAAAACATGGTCCTTACAAGCAGGGAATAAATTTTAGTAAATTTACTCTGAGTAGTCAGTTTAAATTCAGTCAGTAGTAAGTTTAAATTCAGAATCCGTCTTATTTCACAGGTGGAGAAACTGAGGCCTAGGTTCTAGGCAATGTTTCCAAATCATGCACTTTCTCAACCAGAAGCCATTTGTTAATCAGGGTGTTGGAGCTTTATTGCCCAAGTCTATGCAATAGAAAAGGTCCAATGGATTGAATCTGTCTGGTAGTCTGCTATGAGCATGATAGGTATACCAGGAAAAAAAGAATCTAATTGTCTAATGGGACAATTTCAGTGGTTTAATTGGAATAATCTATATCCTGAATAAAATTTAAATGCTGTTTCCAAGAAGAGTGCATTTCAAAGTATGAGGACTGGAGTACATCTTTCTCAGATAAATAGATGGATGGAGATAGAGAGAGAGAGAGAGAGAGAGAGAGAGAGAGAGAGAGAGAGAAAGATGATAGATAGATGATAAAGATGAGCAGAAAGAGAATTTCTTCTAGTTGCAAACAACTACTTTGTCTCTTTTGAAAAAATTAGGGAGGAAATTTATTGACAGGATACTAGGCATCTCCAGTATTTTTCAAAAAGCCGGGGAGTCCTATCACTTAAATCCAAGGACTTTTAGGCTCTGCATCTCTCCTTTCTAAATGTCAAACTCCTAAGGGAGAATCTGACCTGCCTGTCTTGGGTCAGATGTCTGCCAGTGGATTGATCAAGTATGGTAAGGATTAGAGGGACAAGAACAGCCATGACTTTGGTGGAATATTCCACCAGTGCAGGAGTCTTGCAGAAAAGGGACAATAATGTCAGTAGGATAAATTGCTCAAGAGGTTTCTATTATGAAGATATTAATGTTTGTTTCATGTGCAATTGAAAAATATATTCTTTTAAAAAGGATGCGACATTAGAAGGTCAGGAAAACCACATTTTGCAGTTAAGTAACTTAAATTATCAGACAAGGAAAACCAAAACCAAATAGCTTCAAAGCTACCTTATACAATTACCAATTTGATCAGAGATACAAAACTGTAATGAAATTTTTCAATGCATTATAGCTATGCTTTTTATGTAATTACAGTTATATATTTTAGATATTACAAAATAATAAAAGAATACTGATGTAAAGTTGCAGATACTGTATTTCTGAATTGAAAAATATGATTCGTAAATGAAATGCTGATCATATTCTTATCACTTTGATCTCTGGTGAAAAGTGGTAATTTCTTCTGCATACTCCAAGTCCTACCCAGATGAGCCAGGCAGGGTGATCTGCAAGCTTAGAACATCTTTCTTGTTTCTTTACCTCAAGATTTCGAGAAAGGTCTGTACAGTTTCCTTTTTACCTCTTAGAAGCCTGGATGGTGTCTAAGTCACGGCAGGAAACAAAGGATGAAGCACTGGATCCTGTAAACTTGCTTCAACAACACAGCTCTGGTTTTGTTTGTTTTCCTTATTGGTTTCAGCTTCAGGCTTAGCTTGAAGAAAAGGCTCTGTTTCTAAAAATAGTCAAGATCCTAAGCAAGAGGAGAGTTGCAGAAGTTTTCATGATTGGGAAAGAGATTGAGATAGACCTTGAAAAACACAGGAATTAATAGGTGGCAAGAAGGGGAGACACAAGTCAAAGCAAAGGAAGAATATGAATGAAAATTAATCAAGCAGGTATAGAGAGGTAGAGATAGAAAGAACTTTCCTACAAGATCCCCTAGTCACATTCTCCCACCTTTGGCATTTTATTAATGCTTTTCCTTTTCACGAACAATACCTAGGGTTAATGGGGAAGAAAAGTAAGTTGGGCCTGGAGTCAGAAAACCAGGGTTTAATTATGGTTGTGTTATGCAATGACTGTGATATTTGACAAATTATTTACTCTTATAATCCTCACTTTGTTAATTTGCAAAAGAGATCTTACAATAACACTTGGTTTATAGGGCTTCCATTATAAAGCTTATACCCAGAAGATAATGGAGGCAATGAAAAAAATAAACAAGTAAATGTATACCGAGCTAATTGGTGGTAAGAGTTATCAAATAAAGGAGAGTGAAGGTGGTTTACTTGCGCAGAACAGTGGAAGAGGCTATGATCCGAGAGGGTCTCTGAAAGGATGGCATTGAAGCAAAGACTTCAGAGAAATCACCAAGCCATGCAGTTTTCTAGAGAAAGAATGTTTCCAGCAAAGGGAGTGGCAGATAGAAAATCCCTGAAGTGGGAGCACATTTGGCATAACCTAAGAACAGTAAGGAAGCCAGAGTGGCTGATGCAGAATCACCAAAGGTTGAAAATGGTTATCAGAGAGGAAGTTGAGCTGGGGATGGGAAACAGATAAGGGAGGGTCTTATGGGTTGTGGCGAGGACCTTAGATTTTTAAAAAAGATTTTATTTATTTATTCATGAGAGAGAGAGAGAGAGAGAGGCAGAGACACAGGCAGAGGGAGAAGCAGACTCCATGCAGGGAGCCCAAAATGGGACTTGATCCCGGGACTCCAGGATCATGCCCTAAGCCAAAGGCAGATGCTCAATGGCTGAGCCACCCAGGTGTGAGCCACACAGGTGTCCTCAGGACCTTAGATCCTAACATGAGAGTTATTGGAAACCATTGAAAGATTTTGAGCAGAGAAGTGACACAAAAAAACATATTTTAAAAAAACTATTTGGGCTACTCTATGGAAAACAGATAGTATGGGTAGAAGAAGCAGGGGGATCAGTTGGAAGTTTACTGCAATAATTTGCCATCTGTAATATGAAACATTATCGTTATATTTTCTTTTTTCTCCATCGTACCTCAAGAAACCCAGTTTAGCTTTGAGCATTTTCCCCTAATTCTTAGGTCTAGGAAAAGGAGAAGAAAGAATTGGCCCATAGAATACAATTCCCATTAAAACTAACTTTTTAGGGATGCCTGGATGGCTCAGTGGTTGAGCGTCTGCCTTTGGCTCAGGGCGTGATGCCCAGAGTCACAGGATCGAGTCCATATTGGGCTCCCGGCATGGAGCCTGCTTCTCTCTCTGCTCCTGTGTCTCTGCCTCTCCCTGTCTGTGTCTCTCATAAATAAATAAGTAAAAATCTTTTTAACAAAAATCAAAAACAAAAAAACCCCTAACTTTTTGGAAAGGTAACTTATTCAACCTCTGGTCTGTCCTACTTGACAATGATGCATAGTTGTTGGTGCTTGAAAACGGCTGGAATGCAAGAAACCACAAGGAGGTATTTTAAATTTTGCTTGTTTGTTTCACAAGTACAGAGTTTTCTTTGTTGGATAGAAGCAAATAAAGAAACATAATTTCTCCTGGGCCAGATTCCTTTTATGCATGCATCTGTACTGAGAAGCATCTTGCTTAGAAGAGCTGTGACCTTGGAAAGCTAGGGGGAAAAAAACTGAGTTAAAGAACCATTCATTATAAACTTTATGAATACATTATCAGTTTGAGAAAAACATAGCAAGATAATTTTTAAATAGCATATTAGTACTTGCACTATTTGGTTTTAATGGGTTGTTGACAACACAATCATAAGTATATGGAAGCCATAAGCTGTTGTGTTGAGGTTGTTTTGTGTAGTTATTCAATTTTCAAAATATGACAACTTTTATAAAGGTTGCTCTGTTTCCTTGTTTCTAAATACTTATTTTACTGTTAGATGTTTTGCAAATGTGAACAAGGAAAGGATTCTTCAGTTGTTTCTTTTTCTATCCTTAACATAGATCCGATTTAGTACAAAAGCTTTGATCCAGGGCTGGCTTAGACACCACATATGCCTAAGCCTATGAGCTTCTAACGTTCTAGGTTCAGGGAAAGCCATAGTGAAGAATATTATTTTGGACACAGTTTAAAAAACTGCAAGTAGTTCTGTTGTTACAAAATAGTCACCTTATTTGCCCTTCATTTTAAAAGAGGCTGGTGATGATTTTAGAAGTTATTTTCCATAGCTACTCAGCACTCATCGGCATTCATCCTGCCACCTCATCATACAATATTTGCCACTGAGACTTCTATGTTACAGGAAACCACACTTCCAAAAACTTGCCATTTCCCAAATCTCACTAAAATGACTCAGTCACCGCCTGAGTTTTCTGACTTTGTTGCCAAACTGCTCTCATTTCTCTACAATCTCCCTTTTAATGAAAATTGGAGCTACAAATATTCCATTTCTAGTTCTACTGGTTGTTGAGTCATTTTTTTTGAATAGACAGTTACTACTCCAGCACTCCATAATTTTTCCAATAAACACTATCATAGATTATATAGGCATACATGTGGGAGTGGGGACAGAGGGTAGGGGAACAAGAATAGGAATCAAGATAGAGATACAGATCAGTAGAAGAGTTGGTCTTGGTATGTAAACTTCTGTTTCTGTATTTCCTACAGAAAAAGAATCCATTTTCCAATAAACGAAGCACCCAAAACTGGATAAAAAACACAACTGGAAATACTGAATAAACTTTCTGTTCTTTGGAAGGGTTTATGAGTAACAAAGGCCAATATTATGGTAAATTGTCTTCATGTGTATAGCCCATGCATATATTGTGCATATTACTTGTCCTAAAGATTTCTGGTTAGAAAAAGAACATAGGATTAAGGCAAAAAAATACAAGTTTAAGCCTAATTGTATGACTTTGATCAATCATTTAAGTGTTCATTGGTTCTTGGTCCTTTATTTTTATTTTTAAACATATATAAATTTAACACCATATATGTATATATGTGAAATATATATAAATATATACGTATAGCTCACAGAATTAATGTAAGAATCAAATGGATTATAGGTGAGAAAGCCTTTTGAAACCACCAAAATACTTAATACAAATATTTTGTCTATTTGTTATTACCTTTAAAAAAAGTAACAAATGACCTTAAGAAAGGAAGTACACAATTATCAGAAAGAAGGATGAAAACTTTATACATTGTCTTCTGAATTTGTACAATTTGTACACAATGTTTTTTAGTTCTTTCTAGCATATTTCAGTTAAATTAAGCCTTCTTAAACTAAGGCACTTAAAAAAAGGGATCCATTTATCTTTCTATTGTGGACAGAATAGGAAAGATAAAAGGCAAGCCTTCTGATGAATTATTCTTCACATTAACTGCATCGGAAGCAATAATCTATCTCAATATTTCCATGTGGTATATATTACTGTTCAACAAATATTCACCCCCTGGTATGCCCAAGACCTCTATGGGGAGAACATTTCCTTAACCCTCAAATGTTGCCCTGGCCATGGTACTTGTTCCATCCAAGTGGGAGTGAGAATGTTCCAGTCCCAAATCTAGTCCTTAAGAGACAACAGTTCTTCTGCTGGCTTTCCTGGGAGTTTCTGATCTTTAATATGAGAAATATATGCCCAGGTATTTGCTGCACTTCCTGTACAGGCCCAGAATGTGACACATGGAAGTCCAGCACCTTCCCGGCCTATTTGCTACTTGTAAGCATGAGACTAAGTGGCTGTGATTACATGCTACAGATTTGTAGGGTATTTGCTGGGCTGTATTACCATGGCAACAGCTGATTATTATACCTAGTGATACTACCACTTACTGAGAAAACTTTTGGAGAAGATGAGACCCAAGTGGGCCTGCTGACTCCTTCTCCCAAATCTAGTCTCTGTCCACCAGAGGGAAATTTTGAGTCTCCAGAGCAGAACATTAGTATCCAGATCACTTTTCCTGTTGGGGAGCAAGAGGTAAATGGGACCCAAATGCTCCCAGTTTAGAATTTGAAGTAATTTAAAGCCACTGAATGGAGAAAAACACTGGGTAAAAAATCAGGTTACCCTCTGTGGGGAGGAATGAAAGGGTTGAGGCAAGTGGCTATTAGTGTTTAGGGACCATCCTTCTTCCTGGAAACTAGAAAATTAGAGATGAAAGGTACACAGCACACACACACACACACACACACACACACACACACACATACATGCACACTCATTTTGTGTCCTTAATGTATTGGACTAACTATTAAGTCTATGGCAGGGCAGGGTGTGGCTATGTACCTTGGAGATGGAAGTCAGCATTTATCAGTCTGTCTTGCTTTTAGCGGGGTTCAGGACACACTACTCTAAAATATGGCACATTAGCATATTGAATACTTCGAACTGAAGGAATTTTGGAAATGGCAGGTGTAGGAAGGATTTTTCTGACCTTCTCCTAAAGAAAGTCATGAGCCCCTAATGTGAGAGATGCCCTCCTTGTACTTGGACAAAATCTGACAGTGGAGGGCCATGAAGAGGAAGGGACGGGGCTTGCTGTTTCCCCAGTTTCCTACACTTTGGCTCAGAACACGTTTCATCCTATCACATTTTTTCATGACTCTCCACTCTTCATCAAACCAGAGTAAAAAGAGTCAGGTTCACTCAGGGCTTCATTTCCTTAGGAAGTGTCTCCTGTTGCATAAAACTTATATAAATAAATATGTATGTTTTTCTCTTGTTAATCTGTCCTTTAGTACAGGGGCCTAGCCAAGTCCTTAGAAGGGTAGAGGAAAAAGATACTTCTCCATCCTTCCATCTTCATATAGCCATTTTCCTGCTTGTAACCACTGCCCTTCCCTGGATCTTTCCAATGGACAGTAGAGATTTTGCCTGGGAAGATTCTAAGGTGAGTCATTACTGTACATTAATTTCACCAAACTCAAGGTAATGGTGTCCTCAAAGCCAGAGCTTGTCTGCTAGTCGTATTTCAGATTATAACTATCCCGGTGATCCAACGTGGTATTGACATTAAGATATTCCAATAATAGGACCCTGGGTGGCTCAGTGGTTGAGCGTCTGCCTTTGACGCAGGGCATGATCCCAGGGCCCTGGGATCGAGTTCCCCATCAGGCTCCTCATAAGGAGCCTGCTTCTCACTCTGCCTATGTTTCTGCCTCTCTCTCTGTGTCTCTCATAAATAAATAAATAAGATCTTTAAAATAATATTCCAATAACAAACAAAAACATCCCAGAGATACTGCAAAATTTCTACTATAAACCTTGCCATATTACCAAATTCCTGGGGAGAAATTACCTCTAAAGTTGGAATCTTTTTATGTATAAAGTTAAAGTCTAAAATAAATCCAAGTCTGATATAAAAGTCTCTTGTCAAATGAATAAAATATTCAAAGAAATAAAAGTCTCAAATCCATTCTCTAAAATGTCCTATTTTGCTCAGGCTCAGTTGGGGAAGTTTTCCCCCTTGGATGGAGTGGGGTTTCTCCAGCAGCTGAATCCTGCACTGTCCCTTAATGGAATGGGTGATTATTTCAGGGCCTCAGAAGTAACTCTATAGTCACTAACATTAGCCTAAAGAAGCCCAAAGATTTAAAAGGATGCATGAGTTTTGTGCTCCTACACTCAAGATTTAAAAGTGAGTGACTCCAAGAGTCGCTGAAGGAGCTCTCCTAGGCAGTGCTGTGACCCCGTGCCCTTGCTTGTCCCAGGGTGGTCACAACACTAGCATAGGCTCAGTGGTATCTGGGCAAAGGGCGGTGAATGAAGAAAAATCTTTATTTTAGCCCAAGTCATGACCAGTGATCTAAAATTTGTTTGGGAAACATCTAGAAAGAGATTCATTTGGGCAATTCTCCCATCTTTAAAAAAAAAAAAAAGTCTCCTTTGTGGAAAATCCTTTAATTTCCATTTTGCCTTTGAACACTGAGTTTCTGGCACCATCAAGATGCATGGATGGTGAGCTCTATCTAGGTTGTCTCTCACGAGCATTTGCTGTCCTATGTCCCTGTGGCTGTTGCCCCTGCTTTTTGCCCTGGACTTGCTTAAACTGATAAAATTATGGGGCACCTAGGTGGCTCATTGGTTGAGTGTCTTCCTACAGCCTGGGTCGTGGTCCCTGGGGGTCCTGGGATCAAGTCCCACATCGGGCTCTCCATAGGGAGCCTGCTTCTCCCCCTACTTATGTCTCTGCCTCTCTCTGTCTCTCATGAATGGGTAAAAAAAAATATTTTTTTTAATGATAAAATTTTCCCTTAGGAAAGCTTTCTCTTCATTCCTGCATTTGTTCAAATGGAGAAATCGCCTCCACAGATTCTGAAATTGTAGCTTCTGTGAAAGCTTCTGAAGCTTGTACCCCTGAGGGCTGAGAAGGGCCAATACCTCTGCCCCAGGCTCTGCTAGATTGTCTACAAATTGGATTTGAGAAACCTAAAGCTACTGTGAGAGCTTACAGAATTAAAGAACCCAGACCAACTAGAGGCCACAAAGCAAGACATGACTCTGGAGCCTCTACACCAGCTCCACAAACCCAAGATTTGTTGTCCCTATTTAGGGCCACAGATGTGGAATGGGAACTGAGCAGTTTTCTAACACTGCCTCTCTGGGTCCAACACTAGCAATTACAGCCAGAAATGCACGGGTTTATAGGGGCATCCACCAGCTTGCAATTAAAAGTAGCAAATATTGTGTTGCCTATCAGTGCATGAAAATGATTGAGTCCCATGTCAGCCTACCCTGCAATGCCAGGCAAGCTGTCTCCAGGTAGCTCAGAATCAAGCTGCAACAGCTGAGGGCCTGTGAGGCCTGCCTATTGTTTGGTTAAAGCCACTTATCTCTAGGCAAACTTGGTGTAGCCTCCAGAGGCATCAAGGTCGGAAGCCTACAAGGCTCAGCTGCTTCATGTCCATGGCTTAAAGCTATTGGCTCAGGCTGCAGCCATTAATAGCCATGGGTACACCTGTACAAATATAGTGTGAGGTACACCAGCACCACCTACTAGGGTCAAAAACCCACATGGTCTACACTTAGTCAAGCAACAGCAAAGCCTGAAGACACCCACTCTAACTAGACTAGAAGACTGCATTTTTAAAAAAGATTTTATTTACTTATTCTACAGAGAAAGATAGAGAGAGAATGCACAAGCAGGGGGAGTGGCAGGAAGAGGGAGAGAGAGAAGCAGGCTCCCCACCGAGCAAGGAGCCCAACGCGGTACTTGATCCCAGAACCCTGGCGTCAGGACCTGAGCTGAAGCCAGACACTCCACGAACTGAGCCACTTAGGTGCCCTGCATTTTTTTTTTTTTTTTTAAAGCTAAATGCCAGACCTTGTTGATCCTTCAAAGATTTTGGCTCATGTAGTAAACACTGCTTATTTATGAGACTAACGTTGGTTTTCTACCACTCAACACCACCCACCCGCACGGCTTCAAATTGGAAGGTCTTCCCACCCCATTCCAGAAAGCATCACCAGACAGTGGATGCCTCCTAGAGGGACGTAGTATTTATTACAAGTTCATTGCATGTTGAGAGTAGACCAGAGACATGCTCTCTGCAGACAAGCCAATCCCAGGGGAAAAGGAGAGAGCGAGGTGAGCACAGCTAAACCCTGGTCTTGCTGCCCAATCCATGGGTGACAGAGAGGTGGTACTGTGAGCACGGAATACTTAGGAAAATTCAGAAGGAAGGGAAGAAGTTGTATGGATCACTCAGTGGAAGGTCCAAAGCTATTTATTTTCTTCCTAGCATCTTTTGTGAAAAGACAAAACAAAACACTTCCTCCCACTGACTGGAAGCACTATTTCTTCCATTGCTGACTTTACATTTATTCACGGGCCTCTAATTGTCTATTCATTCACCAATTCCAAGTTAGTTAAATTACAGAAGTGTTAAGTATTGTATTTTTAAATATTTAACTACGTCATTCTCACCTCTTACTCTCTTCCTCACATTGTTTGAATGGTTTTTAATATATTAATTTCCCCAGATTTAAAAAATAAATCATTTTGTGGTATCTTGTTTGGGATCACATTATAGATTTGGCATAGAATTCTAATACAATACACAAATGTCTTATACCACTTACTTACTTGCATTTTTTTCTAGGTTTGGAGATCCAAAAGAGCAAAGAACACTTCTTTTTCACCTCTGCATTTCATACAGCAGTTCTTGGATATATTAAGCGATGGGAGCAATAAGCTTTTTGCAAATATATTATTATTTTTTCATCAGTGCTTTTAAAAAAATATTTATTTATTTGCATTAAAGACAGAGAGAGAAAGAGAGGGAGTGCACGCATGTGTTGCGGTGGGTGGGGTGGGGGGCAGAGGGAGAGGGAGAGAATCTTCCAGCCGACTTTCTTCCCAGCCTGGAGCCTGATGTGGGGCTGGATCCCAGGGCCCTGAGATCATGACATTAGCCTAAGTCAAGAGTCTAATGCTTAACCAATTTAGCACCGAGGTGTCCTACATCAGTGCTTACCTAGACATCTTATCTGTTGCCAAATTTTGTTCATGCTTCCAAATCCACCTAAAACATAATGTCCTATGAAAAGCCTATACTTACACTTGCCAGTTAGTCTTGGTCTTTCCTCTATGTCTTTGTGTTACTACCTATATATCTCTATTCTGTTCCTTATCATCTTTTGCTGTGTATAGATTTATCTCTTCTATACATATCAAGTTAGGCTTCTTGATAGTGGGACTGTGATATTTATCTTTTTTATTTTCACTCTGCATATTTCCTGATAATATAACATGGTTTTCAATATGTGTTTGGTAAATGAATAAATGCAAGAATGAAAACTGCTTTTAATTTGTAATATTTATCATAAGTGAAAGTAATTAAATCTTTTTTGCATAATTCTTTTTTTTTTTTTTTTAATGAATGTCTTCCCCGTTAAATAGCAAACTTCACAGTCAGAGACCATGACAGTCTTGTTTACCACTATATCCTGAGGGTCTGGCACAGAGTAGCTAGTTAATAAATATTTATTGAATAAGTTAATATTATTATAAATTAATAATATTATATTACTATTATGATGAGACTATATAAAATATTCATATGAAAGGTTTGCATAGAGAAATTGCTATACAAGTGATCAACAGATCTTTCAGGAAAAGAAATACCGTTTTATGATGTTTTGAGGATTTAAATTCCTTCTTTTAAAAGTCATCAAGTGACTGTGGCCACAGGAGGAGATGTCCTTCAGCAACGTAGTATCTTTATTTTGCTCTAAGTCAAAATATGATGGGAAATCTACCCATAAAACATTTATATGATGCATATAAATAGGCTATTAGCAATAGACACAGCAGCCAACAGGTTTACCCTGTCAACAGAAATTTATTAACATGGCAAATAGATAAAATAACATATAAAATGAACCATAATCCTGCATCATTTTCATTTCAATGGTCACTTCCAGAAGAAACTTTGCCATCATTGCATTTAAATGTTTATTTATATTTAGACTTGAATATTTATAGTTGTTTTTAATAAAGAGGGGTCTGCAGAGTCATCAAGAATTTTTAAAATGACATTCCAGGGAAATGTTTCCAGAGTAGCATGCTTTAAAGAGAAAATAATTCTGAGAATATAGAAATTACAGGTTTTCTGTGAAGAAGACAGAAAAGATACAGATGCCGTTATTAAATAATGGGCTCTCCATGAGTCATCAGGAAGTGACTATTAATACATTATATATTGTACCTAATATATGATTATATATATTATCTTTGTATGATTAACTGCAAGCATAGATCCTAATAGTAATATCCCAGCAAGCATTTAATTTCAAGTAAACCTCTCCAGATCCTATTAAGAATAAGTTTGAAAACTAAATTGTAAGGCCTGTTTGGAAAACTTGGCTAAGATTTCATTGATACTAATAATAGCTAATATTTATTGAGAATTCACTCTGCATCGGCAGTGTTCAAGTCAATTTCCACATGTTACCTCATTATTTGATCTTTATTATGACTTGTGATGTAAGTACTATTACATCAGCCTCTGATTCACAAGGGATCTAAGGCTAATGTTGCTCCCTGACAAAGCCTGTGTTACCAAAGTCAGCAAGTGGCAGAGCTAGAGCTCGAAATCTGTTTTGACTGTCACAGTAGAGTCTAACCACTGTGCTCTGTTCTGTAAAACAAACTGTTAGTGTAAGGAACAGATCTGGCTGAAATCTTCATCAGGAGACTGTTAAAAATATATTTGAATTTGAATATGTTTTGGCATGGTTTCATTTTATAGCTCTTTGCATCTTTGCATTTTTCATTCTCTCTGCCGCCTAATTATCCAGATGATTTTGCTTAGTACAGTTAGTTCATCTCCCTGGCCACAGAAGACATTTGATTTGAGACTCCTGTTCTATCACATCAAAGAGGTCCCCGAGAATAGTAAATGTTGGAGTCCAGGAGGGAAAATAAAAGGGCTTCAGATCAAAAAGCCTAGTTGAAAATCCAGCTCGAGTATCGCTTTAAGGCTCTAAATAACGTCTACGTCTGTATCTATGTATATATCAATCTATTAACCTCTCCATCTAAATTGGACTTTAGTGTAGACCTCATTTAGTTTTGACAGTTATAGCAATTTTTGCATGCAGATACCTCAATTTGGGATTACAGAAAATGGAACTGATTTAGAGGATACATAGGCGTTTTGTGATCTGGATTAGGAGACATCTGGTAGGCAGCAACTGAATAAAGGCACTATAATAAGAAATGCAAGTATAATTTGAGATACAAACTTGAAAAGGCTCAGGCTTTGGTGTCAGGATGACCTAAATAAAAATCCCAGAGTTTCTATTTAATAATTCTAACCTCTGGGAAACACTTAACCATACTGTTTTACTATTGGTCTATCGAGGCCTGAGAATAGTAGAACATTCCTTCTCTCCCAGGAAGAATATATGGAGGGCTGAAATTTAGTTCACTTAATTTTTTTGTACCTTAACTTTCTGATGGGTGTTAACAATTATGATCTTGTAGTTCACTGGTCTTTTCTTTTGAATTGTCATTTCTGCTGTTAAGTACATGAAATGATTTTCATTTTTAATATTCCACTTTTCAGTTCTAGAACTTTCATCTAATCATTTTGACCTGTTAACTTTTTTGCTAAAATTCTCTATTCATGCTTAGTATTCACCTTTTTGGCTAACCACATGAACATATTTATAGTCGTTATTTTAAAGTTCCTGTCTGTTGCTTCTAATCTCTGGAATATCTTTGAATCCACTTCTATTGACCATTCTTTCTTTTGAGAATAGGTCACATGTCTGTGCTTTCTTTGCATGCCTTGTAATTTATACTCTAGATATTGGCACAAAAAACCCCCAAAAAAACAAAGAATAGTAGAGACTAAAAAGTGATATTTATTCCCATTGAAGGATATGCTCCTTCCTATAATGCTTGATTAAAGTGAGTTCTGGGAGAGGTTACAGTTTGGGTAAATTTCAGGACACCACTAGTTCCAAATACTTTGAAGATCCAATTAGAATTTCTCCCTCAAGCAGGACTTGGGATTTAAGCACCAACAAAAATCTTGAGATGTCTCAGGGCTTGATAGTACTGGTTTTAGGTCACCAAAAAGCTTTCTCTGCACTCTAGCTCCCCTTTTATCATTCCAGAGATCTCTCTGTCCTTTTTCTGCTTCTAAGCCTTTATTGAGCTCTGCTGTGCTCTCTGCGAAATCTCAATGAAATTTTGGGATTTCTTTAGACCCTTCTGTTATTTTCCCAGTCTTTGCCCTGTGGACTGCTGAAAATCCCACGGGGAAGAATTGACAGATGGGTACAGATTCACTCTGCACCTGGAGCTCCTCAAGATTCTAATCTGCCATGCCAACCTATATATGGCCTTCAAAAGTTTGGCTAGGGCAGCCCTGGTGGCGCAGTGGTTTAGCGCTGCCTGCAGCCCAGGGCGTGATCCTGGAGACCCTGGATCGAGTCCCGCGTCAGGCTCTCTGCATGGAGCCTGCTTCTCACTCTGCCTATGTCTCTGCGTCTCTCCCTCTCTGCGTCTCTATGAACAAATAAATAAAATCTTTAAAAACAAACAAACAAAAAGTTTGGCTAATTTCTCCATATCCCACAAATCTCACCGTCTATGTTGGACTCACATCTCCTCCCACTGTGTTTCCAGACATGAACATAACAGGCAATTTATTCTTTCTTAGGAGGAGCTCATGAAATTCCATGAGTTCCATAAAAGTTTTGTGCACCTTGTCTCCCTTATAGGTATCATAAAATTATGTAAGTTTTGTAACTTATCCTTTTAGTTGTTCTGTTTGGAACAATAAGCTCATGGTTTTTCTACATTTTGAGTGAAGAAATTTTACCTTAACTATTCTCAGTCACTATATGGTCATCTTTGGGAAGGAAAATCTTGTGAAGATTGACATACAACATGTAAAAAATTACTTAGTGTGGTGTCTGACTTTGATAGGTGCTTGGCAAATACTAATGTCCTTTCTCCATCAAGTTGGGATATTAAGGGATGCCAAGTAAAGAAAGAAAGGAACAGCTGTGCAGGTTTTGCATGAATGGTATTTGGAAGGGGTTAAATTTTGAAGACAAAAAGGACAGATTAATGGAAAGGAATAACAACTGAGTTTTTGTCTGCTTCATTAATTTCTTTCAACCCATATTTACAGAAGGTTCACTTATGGACTGTGCTTACGGTAGGGATTCTTCTTCTTCTTCTTTTTTTTTTTTTAAGATTTTATTTATTTATTCATGAGAGATGCAGAGAGCAGAAACATAGGCACAGGGAGAAGCAGGTTCCCTGTGAGAAGCCCAATGTGGGACTTCATCTCAGAGTCCTGGGATCACAACCTGAGCCAAAGGCAGAAGCTCAGCCACTGAGCCACCCAGGTGCCCAGGTAGGGATTATTCCTAAAGACACTTCCAAAGCAGAGCTCTTGTGCTCCTCTCTCTCTCTCTTTTTTTAAATCCTCAGAATGTGTCTACCATACTGTACAGACACAAAGATGGTTCTTTTCACTTAGATGTTCGCTCAAAAGGAAATGGGCGATGAAGTGGGAGTTGCGGAAACATAACAAAAATATGCTAAAAAGAAAACTAAACTGAGGAGCAAAATAAACACAACGGGTAACAAATTAAAAGAAGAGGAAAACTGTCCACAATCCAGAAGAGCAGACAATCGCTGACAGTGTTTATGTCTCAAGAAAGGAAATGAATTTATAAACACCTTCTTTTGTGGATTAGAAAAAAGCTATAGACGAGTGTTAGGATTCACATCAGGGACCCACACCTGGATGGATGAATTAGCTTCCTGAGAAGTGGGGGCAAGATAGCGCAGAGAGGCTGCATTGCCAGTTACATCTAATCCGGCCTGCTCTCTCTGGATGGTGCATGTCTGCTTGGACCAAAAAGAATCTTTTTGTTCAAACTGCTTTTCTCTCACCAGGAGAGCCAGATGGGTGACCCCAATGGGAAGGTATTAGGTTGTTGTGGATTGAAATAATTCCATTTTGGGGTGTGTGACTTTCATATCATCCAGCTTCATTGTGAATCCAGGATTCACAGAGACTGAAGAAGAACTGGGAAACAAAAAAATCAAAGGAAAAAAGAAGAAGAGAGTCTCGCACATTTTATTTGGGTCAGTAACAAACGAAAAGCTCAATGAATTGAAATCCTGTGGGAGTGGGAGCAGGACAGAATTTATCCATTTGTGATCTTCCTCCATCAGCTCTCACAGGAGCTTCCCAGCTGTAGGCGACAGTCTCCAGAGGCAGCAGCTGGGCTCTCATCACTCCCTCCACAATTTCCTGCTCAATCTGGGAGCATTTGATTAAAAAAAAAATTGAACAAACCTTAAAGTGTATATACAGGCCAGATACTTTATTTATCCGAAAGGCACTTTTTTTCACGCCTGAGAGTTATGCTGTGTCATCCTGCACTGCAGCCACTTTATATCCTTTCTCTCCTCCTTCATTTCCTGTGTCTCCATGGAAGGAAACATTCCATCAGAAGTCTGTTTCTCCGTGTAACTCTCTTAAACTGGGAATTAAGAGTCTCTTGGTTGTATGATTTTCTTTGCTGAATATCGCACCACAAAGACTCTTTTAATCACACATATTGCTTCTAGCTAGTGTATCTGAGGCAATCCCTATTCTAGGAAACACAAATACACCTTCAGAGTTTATGTATGTGTTACTGACTTTGGGACTTATTTCATAACTTACCCTCCTCAGTTGATTTGAAACCCTACTCCCCTAAGCTTACCTGAATCCCAACACTTATCACATTGCATTTATTTATTTATTTATTTATTTATTTATTTATTTATTTATTTTTGTATATTTTTTTGTTGGAGTTCGATTTGCCAACATATAGCATAACACCCAGTGCTCATCCTGTCAAGCGCCCTCCTCAGTGCCCATCACCGAGTCACGCTATTTTTTAAGGTTTTTGAAGATTTATTTGATCATTTGTGAGGAAGGGGGGGGAGGGGCCAAGAGAGAGAATCCCCAGACTCCCGGATGATCCCAGAGCCCCATGTGGCCTGACCTCAACACCCTAAGATCATGACCTGAGCATCAGATTCAGACGCTCAACTGACAGAAACACTCAGGCATCTCTCTCACTGCATTTTAATTGGGAGATGTGATGTTATAGTAAAGAATGCATGGGCCTTGTTATTAATAATACCAACTCCAATATTAACCTGTGTGACATTAGGCAAGTTACTCTACGATTCATTCCCTTTCCTTATAAAATGAGATTGATAATAAGACTTCCACATTTTGGCCATCAGGGGAATGGAGTTAGTGCCAAGCAGAAGAAGATGGCACTAGACTGGTTGCCTTAGGTTTCTTCCTCTTTATCTTGATTCTGTTTCCTTCCACATAAGTTCATCAATTTCTAAGCCTTCTTTGGGGCCCAACAGGGTGTCATAGTCATACTCTCAGGAGTATTCATCATCTTTCTGATGCATACCTTCTTTATGCTCTCAAATTGACTCTGGTTTAAATATTTGGTGAACCCCGACCTATGGAATTTGTAAGAGCAAAAGGCCCAGTGTCTTATGATCTGTGAGGCTTGGATGAAGGACCTCTGAGATGACATTCTGGCTTATTTACCAATTTAGGGTCTTTGGTGGGTATTAAATACTGTCTGCCAGTGGCTGTGCATGTTAGGGATCCAGAGGGAAGGAGGGGTAGCATTTATGAATTTCCAAATGAGCAGATAAAGAAGAACAAAACTTGTACCTAAGGCATTTGGTTTCTTCTTAAACAAAGTCGAAGGAAAAACCAAGTGAAGTAATCACAAATTCAAAAGCCCCACACTCCATACCTATAAAATTTGATCTATCGTTTTATTGAAAAATCTCTGAAAAGTTTGTGCTACTTCCAGATAATCTTGATCTCTTGCATGAACACTTACCAATCGAATATCAAGCCCTGTTCATGTCAATATGGCCTGCTTTATTCACTCAATATTTAACCAGCACATAAGATGATAGATAGTAATTAAGAGCGAAAGAGTCCTTAAAGGATCCATGATCCTAAAACAAACAATGAATATACCCTTATAAGCTTCACAAGGAGAGAGTATTCATGGGGAACAAAATTTGCAAAAAAATACTTCAAAATACTTTACTTCTGTCTTAAATTTAGGCTCCTAATTCCTATGTGGTTCTGGCTCTTCAAGATGCTACATGATAGTGTAGAGCCCCAACTAGTCAATGACCTCCTCTGCCCTCCTCAAATCTTGCATCTTATCACCCCAACAGCAAGGAAAAAGCAATCTGGAGCATACCCATCAGACAGAAAAGAAAACAAATGTTGACCCTGATGTCTGGGGTGAGCTAAGGCTTTCCCCAGGGTTGCCTTTACTAGGTAACCACAGTGGCCCCAGAGCCCACCTCATCTGGTCATTTGTGACTTTGGGAAAACATCCTGTAAGTTGACTAGGGAAGGAAGCATAGAGAGTGATGGCTGGCTGGACCTTCTTCCAAGAAGCAGTGGTAGGGCCAGCTACTTGGGAAGAGTTATATCTGAAAACAAGATCTGGGGCTTTGACTTCAATCTGTTTCTCCTTTGAAAAAAAAATCTACAATAATATGTATTGAAGATCCCCATTTTCTATTCCATATATTTATTGTATCTCTAATCTTTTAAATTTCTGTATTCTAGAAGAACATCAAATTTTTCTCTCAATCACTGAGCTGCCTTTCTATAGCTTCCATTCTGCTATTTATGACCTCAATTGTGAATTTAAATTGTCCATATTTCATCTTAAGTTTACTAACATTTTAAATTAGCCTACTTACATGTGCTTAGCAATCATTCATGAAATTTTAAATTATCTTACTACCCTGATATTGGATCTTGGCCAATTCTAATTGTGAGATTATGTACTTGTGGCAAGCAGTCACTTAAAATTTAGTGATGAAAAATTGATGTTATTCATGAAAGTTACAATATCTAATTTTCAGTGTCTATGTGGACAAAAAGGGGTATAGTAACTTATACATCTCCTTGTTGCAATATATTTCTACAATACAAAGATGCTGAATGAGATAGAAGAAAATCTCCAAGAATGTAGAGCATGAAGTATAAAAAATACAAAGGAGAGAGACGAGACACAGAAAATCAGATAAGGAGGCCAACTATATATTAAAAAGCATTTTGAGGGACAAAGGAGACATTAATTAAAGAAATAATATGAGAATATTGACGAGATAAAGAAAAATACAAATCTTAAGATTAATAATGCCAAGCAGTATAAGTTAAAAAGAAAAAAGAAGAAAGAAAAGAAAAGAAAGAAAAGAAAAGAAAAGAAAAGAAAAGAAAGCCACAGTTAGGCACATAGTCCTAATTTTTGCCAAATCAGAATAAAGAGCAGATTCTCAGAACTTACTAAAAGAGAAGGGAATAAAATCAACTACCTACAGAGAAGTGAGAAATGGAGTTACACTTGGTTTTCAACCGCAGCACTGATGAGAAAAGACAGTGGGACATGCTTCACTGAAAAACTTTTAGAATATTAGGAAAATGAAATTTAAGTAGGCATAAAGTAAAAGTAGGCATAAAATTTCTCTGACCAACACCTTACTTAGTTAAGTATCAGCTGTAAGGGGATTTGTTGTTTTTTTTTTTTTTTTTCAGCTAAGTTCCTAATGAAGAATTGACTTTCCTGTTAAAAGGAGCAAACAAAATCCCCTCATCTACTTGCCAGAGAGAGTGTAGCTACATAGATAATATATGAATGGCATCTCAGCCAGAGGTGAACACCCCAGCACACACTCAGGACAAAAGGGAGAAAGACAGTTTACTGCTTCACATGATCCATTACCAGTTAAGTATAAATCAAAATACTGGTGGAAAGCAAATCTTTCCACAGACTTTATGCATGGAACTCATCATAAATATATAAGCAAAGTCATAAAAGTTTTAAGCAATTCAAATCAACATGACATACCACCATGGTATGGTTAGAGGGGAGACCACAATGGAGTACATAAGACCAAGAAAGCTAAAGCATCTCCAAGTTCTGAGAATCCCAAGGAATTTTTAAGTTTCCCTTCACAATAGTATAGTACCATAGTTGCCAAAAATGTATACGTACAGTAATGTGTAATAAACATATTGATTCATAGTCTATATGCAGTAAAGAAATCTAGAAGAATATACAACAAAATACTGACAGGAGTTATTTTCAGATGGTAAGGTCATGAATTATTTGTACTTTCTGCTTTGACTTTACAAAGAGAATGAAATACTTTTATATTCAGAAAAAAAATAAAGCAGTTTTTTTTTCAAATGATAAAATAGAAATTAGAACTGTATTAATAATAACAAAACTATACTCTATAAATGTGGACTACCAAGATGACCAAACTCCTTAATATAGTGAAAACTAAGACTAGTCTAACTTAGACCAAAGGAAAGCTGAAATTATCAGTAACAAACTACACTTTTTTTAATCTTTAAAAAGTTATGTAGCCCAAGTTTATCTTACGATTTTTGTTCTTATTGAGAAAAAAAGCTGACAGCACTAATACAATCACAGCTCTAACATGTGCAGTGAGGGACACATGGCTGGCTCAGTTGCCGGAGAATGTGGCTCTTGATCTTGGGGTTGGGAGTTCCAGCTCCATGTTGAGCATTGAGATTACTTAAAAAAAATAAAATCTTTAAAAAAATGTGCAGTGAGATTCTCTGATTCACTGAAAAGCACCCAAAAATACTGTTGGATATCAGCCTTACTATTCTGCTTTTTAGGCTGGGCTATTGAATTTTACACAAAGCCTAAAGACCTGGCTTGAGTTTCTGACATGGTATTTTGTGAATTCCCAGGGTCATAGTTTCTGAATTAGGTCTGCAAAGGAAAAAAGAAATATCCATTTATTCATTCAGGTAGCGGAGATTACTGATCCCTCAACTGCATCCATATATAAATAGAAGTTTCATAGGGCACATTTTCCAGCCACTCATGAAGCTAACTATGGCTTTTTAATTATGTTCAGGCCAATATAATAGTGATCTGCACATTTCCTGTTCTAGTCCTTTCCTCCTTCCTGTTTCCTAGAAAGCAGACATGGTGAAAATGGGCCATTCAGGATGGCAGAGACTAGGGACACGTCTGGATGGAGGAGCCAATTAGTAGCAGGTGCCTGGATCATCTACACCATGCAGCTGTCTTCTCAGCCCCAGACAATATTTACCTGGACTATTACAGCTTCTGAAAATTATGCTAAATAATGCACTTTTGTTTTTAAAATCGATGGAGTAACAAGGAAATTGCCTTTTCCTGGGATGGTCCATTTAAACACATCTTTAAGACATATTCAAAAGCACATTTTACATGCTGCTCCCTCCCGTGCAAGGAAGCTAGCACAGTCACTCATTATTTTAAAATCTCATAAATCTCATTATTTAAAAATCAGGATTAGAGCTTGACAAAAAGAGACTTTTTATATTTATGTTCTCTCTCTCTCTCTTTCTCTTTAAGAAAATGCAGCATATAAACTACCAGTTAAGTTACTGTGGGCTTGTGAAAAGACAATTTACCCAAATATTCCCTGAAATTGAACACAATCCTTAAGGACAGCACCCTAGGGCACACAAGGTTATTGTGTTATGGAAGATTTTAATATCTTTTTGTGAAATTTTTCAATAGAAGCTGCAATCAATAGTCAATGCAGTTATTATCTTATGGAGGGCAAGTTTGTATTTATGCACTGCTTGAGGCACAACGGGACAATAATATAAATCAATTAATATGAAATAAGGTATTAAAACAATATATAAATGGTAATAAAATGTAGAATAACATCGTAGCTATCTCCGGCAATAATAAAATACATTGGCGCACACAATTATATTAATTTTGCTTTGAAAATATTATGTGAATTTTTCCACTAATATTCACATACTTTAAGAACACAATATTACAAAAGTAGCAATAATGTCTAGTCCTTTCTCAATTTTTTGCACTAATGATGAGTAGATGCAGCAAAGTGAAGCCCGAATTTCTGATTGCCCTTAAATCATTTCTAATGGGATGCATTATTTGGTTTGAGAGAAAATGTAACAGATTTACCTTCCTAATTATGTTTCTGTGAGACTAATATTAACACTAATTAGCATTCCATTTGCATCCACAAAGAAAATCACTCTAGAATTTAAATTTGCCACAGTTAAGCCATATTCAAATTAAGTAAATTTTTTTCTGTGTATATTACTTTCTTTGTGAAAAATTTTAAAATGTCCCAAGTGGGAAAAAAAAAAACTTTCCAAATAACTTACATATGAATAATTCTTTCAACTCTTCAAACTATTTTAGAGCAATATAGAAATTTTCCCAAGATTATACAACTGGTAATAGTCCTTAAGAACCCCCTCAAAAAAATCTAATAATCTTTTCTTACTACAAAACTGCTACACAGATACCAGCCAGTCCTAAATCTGTATAGCTAAATGATGATTGAATCTGAAATAGCATATGAGATCTCATTCTAACACCTTGGTGGCTATTATCTAGTGAATTAGCTTGCTAGGGCAGGGTAGCTTAAAGAACAAGAATTTATTTTCTCACAGTTCCAGAGGCTAAAAGTCTGAGATCAAGGTATTGGTAAGGTTGGTTTCTTTCAAGGCCTCTCTTCTCAGCTTGATGTCCATCTTCCCTCTGTATCTTCATACATTATCTTTTCTCTGTGTAACTGAGAAAATTATAATTTTCCTAATCTTATCTAACAAGAACATAAATCATTTGATCAGGGTCTACCCTAATGATCTCATTTTAATTTATTTACCTATCTCCAAGTACAGTCACATTCTGAGTTACAGGGTGGTAAGACTTCAACATACGGATTTTGGGAGACACTCCTCAGCTCCTAACACCTAGAAAATATAATTTCCTCTGTTTCTTATCACAAAGATCCCAAAAATTGTTTCAGTAGATGGAAGGGTACAACTGGTCCATTTGGTTGGTTCTGAGGACTGGAGTACCAGGTCCCATACCCACAGTCTATTTGGAGTAAATAGCACTTTTCTCTTTGTACAATATTTCATTTAATCCTCAAAGCAAACTTTGTGGTAAGCATTGTTATTATACCCTTGAAATAGATGAGAAAATTGAGATCATGAGGGCTCATTGACTTGTACAAGATTACACAGTGATTGACAAAGCCAGGTCACAAACAGAATCATCAGACTAAATCACCTGCATGGAATTAGTTAGCTAACCAAATTCCTGAAACAAAAGAATCACCTCAAATATTGACTTCTTATTTTTCTGTTCCATGAAGAAGTTAATAATGAGTTGACATTTACAGTTAAGTATTCCCTTCCTTAGGACAGATAATTCTTTACAAAAACAAAAAAGGCAAACAAAAAACAAAAAAAGAAAAAAAGCAAAGCCAACTAACCAAACAACAACAACCAAAACTCTTTTTTTTTTTTTTAATTTTTATTTATTTATGATAGGCACACAGTGAGAGAGAGAGAGAAGCAGAGACACAGGCAGAGGGAGAAGCAGGCTCCATGCACCGGGAGCCCGACGTGGGATTCGATCCCAGGTCTCCAGGACCGCGCCCTGGGCCAAAGGCAGGCGCCAAACCGCTGCGCCACCCAGGGATCCCAACCAAAACTCTTTATAATGACCATTATCTAATATGTATGCAAATAAATCTGTTAATGTTTGTAGTATTTATCTTTTACTGTGTAAAAAATTACTCCAAGATTTGTTTGCTTAAGATAATACAGAATTATCATCTCACAGATTTTGGGGGGCCAGAAATCTGGGAGTGGTTTAGCTGGGTGGTTCTGGCTTAGGATATCTCATTTTGTAGTTGATGGGACTTAGTGGGAGCTACTGTTATACGAAGGTTGGTTGTGGATGGAAGATCCATTTCCAAGAAACCTTACTCACTTGGTTATTGGCAGAAGGCCTCAGTTCTTAATTGGCTTTTGGCAAGTGGCCAAAGTTTTTGCTACATGGGCTTCTCATCACAGCATGGCAGCCAACTTGCTCCAGACCCAGCATCTATGAGTAACAGGAGGTCACAGTGTTTTTTATCACCTACTCTCTGAAGTCACAAACCATCCCTTCCATTATATTCTACTCACTAGGCAGAGTGAGCTACTAAGTCCAAGAAGAGAAATTAGTTTCCACCTCTTGAGAGGAGGAACATCAAAGAATTTGTGGACAAGTTTTACAACTACCACACTATATATATATATATATATATATATATATATATATATATATATATGGTGCCAAGAAGCACTCAAACGAAGAGTCTATGCCTCTCTGATAGTCATTGAAGTTCCAGCATGGGAATTTTTAGGCCTTAGCCTTGTCCGTATATGATAGAATCCATGAAGGAGGTTAAATAAGCATTAAACACTTCTGCAAAATAGTTTACAGAATGGAACACTCCAGCAGAAAATTGCCTTGGCTTATTAAAAACATCAAGATATTTTGATTCTAAAGCATTATATACATGATACAACATAGGCCATTCTTTCATGTTTAGCTCACTTGTAACTGACATATTATAGTTCTACTCAGCTTCTGATTTTTTTTAAATCCCAAATAATTGATAATTTCAATAAAATTTTTAAAAATCAGCAGAAATTTATTAGTTTTATGATGAATATGACAAATTCACAAGTGACATAAATTTGTCCAATGCCTCTCTTTACCTTCACTCCTGGTCTCCAAGGGAGAGCACCAAGAACTGAAGAATAATATCTTCATTTTGAAAGGAAGTCTCTGGCAACTCACCCCAAGATTGGAAAATGTTTTTAATGATGTTTGCAATATGCCATTGTAGTATTAGTGATTATTTTCCTTCTAGTTTAATAAAGATCACATTTCTTTTTACATCACTCATTTGCTGTCTATTTTAAACTTCATAAAGGGTTACCTTATGTTTTATTTGGAGCAGGGAGGGAGATTAGTATGGGAATGGCTGCCCTGGGTAACCCCCTCTGGCTGGTCATGCCTTTAGTGTGCTGGTGAGTAAGGCCAAACGACCCACCATGGAAGCCATAGTCCTAACAGTCAGCCAGTGGCTTCTCTCTTCCTTTCATTCTCCTCTTAAATTTGGCAGATCTCATTTAATTTTCTTGGGGGGTGTCATTATCAGTTAGGATTGGTCTTTTGTAGCAGAACTGATTCACAGTCTGCTGTGATTTTCTCCCAGGGCTCCTGTGCAGGTTCTTAGCAAGAAGCTCAGAACCTCCTCCTTCCACCACATGCCATCAGCCCCCACTAGGTTCCTCCCTCTTGCTGCTTGGATTCCTGAGCCTGATCAAGTGGCTTTCTCAAGTGTGGTCCTGGCAAGAACATCTTAAGCCCTGCTACCTTTTCTCTCATCTCTTCCTCATCAAAGAGTGGAAGAGGGGACTACTTCACTGCTACCCCTATCCTCAGTCTTACCGTTTCTTTGCAAGACCAAACATGTTAAAATAAAATTGAAAATCATGTGTACCCCCAAAAATAAATAAATAATTTGAATATATAATTTTCATCCCATGGTTTTTTTGAATCATCATGCGATGGTAAATGAGATCACTGCATGTCATAAATCTCTACCAACTTAACCCATATAATGAAAACCTCTTAAATTAAATGCTCTGTGTAAGAAATAATTTTATAATGGTGAAACAATGTCTTTGTTCCATGTAAGCTTCCTTGTCTATAATAACCTTTTCTGAAGTCACAAGAATTTTCACATAACTTATACTTTTTTATTGTTTCAACTAAACTGCAATGGACATATTTAAAGTGGGTGTAAGCCAATGGGTCATTAAAAAGTGGAGCTGGATGTAGGAAAAATTCTTCATTGTGTGGAGAGCTGTCCTATGCACTGCAAACCTGTAGTAGTATCTCTGGTCCTGATTCCCAAATGCCAATTTAGGGTCCAACCCATTCTGACAACTCAATTCCTGTATACAATTTCCAAATACCTCCTGAAAACTACTGAACTATGGGGTGAGAGTAGAGGTAATTGGGCTGGCTTTGGTCCCTTCAGTAGGGACATAGGCCCCACTGCTTATATTGATTTAACTTAGAATATGGGACATATCAACTTTGGGGTTTGCTCATGATGCTGCAACCCAGGAAAAAAATCACACTTCTCCACCACTTCAGCTTTATCTACAGAGGAATGTAGTAATTTAGTAATTTAGATATTTCTCCTGTCTCTGATGAGTTGATTATGCATATTTATTATTGTCTCCCAGTAATTCCAAATAAAGATTTCATTTTTATTCTATAAGATCTGTAAGATTCCATAAACTCTGTAAGCTTTTGCCTTCTTAACCATCTGATGGAGGTTCAGCTATTATTTTTTTCATAAGGATCACAATCAAAATATATTAATAATTTTCCATAAACATTCACACTATTTGACTCATGTATGCGTAATAAGGTAGTTTTCACATTGCAAACATGCTATTTTATAAAATTTCCAAGCTAGGTGATGGGGATAATGTGGAATGTTTTCAGAATTTGAGCCCCTTCTGCAGATCAGAGTTCAGGACATCTTCCTCCTTCACCATTTTCCTGGGGTTAGGAGCATCTTATTAGGTTATTGACAAAAGGTCATCTACAGAAATGTTTAATATTGTGACAGGATTGTGGAGGGATAGGCACGGAGCTGCAGCAAAGATGTGTGGCTATGGTGCTTTTGAACTTTAAGGTACTATTTTCATGGTCATAATGTCTATCTCTAATGGATAGAGTCAGATGTTGAATATCTGATTGTGTCTGCACTGGGGTGGAAGTGGAAATGTTTGATAATATCCCAAGCCAGAGGTAGAATTTAAAAAGAAGAATCCTTGTAGATGCCAGGTGCAATACAAGTAAAAGATATTGATGTTTCTAACATTTTAAACAATAACTCATGATGCAAAAAATGTCAGTTCCTGGTAAAGACAAAATTAGTTTTATAATGAAAATTTATAGTTCCCACAGAACATATACTATGTACAAACTGATTTCAAAATTATTGTATCATTTCCCCATATCCCAACAGGAAAACATGTTTCCAAATCATCAAAGCCAAGAGTTTAAGAGCTACACAATTTTCCCCTGCTTCTTCTTTGTAGAGGTAAGAAAATTCTATAAATTCACCTCAATGAATATATATTATTTTAAAAAATATATGCTCTCTTCAATACTTACCCCATGTATCTTCCTCCATACAGGTTGAAACTAACTATAGAAATCTGTAATACCATTGGCTTCTTTTCCTCTGAAATGTTTCATGGTCATGGAGATTACCAACATGGGTGCCATATTTGTGTCATGAGCAAATGCCTTTCTAGATCATTAGAGTTACAAAGTTAGAGTGTCATTACCTCACTGATGCATCTTCTCTCTGCCCTCATTTTCCGACATCCACCCCACTCCCCACAGCTTTTTCTTATTCCAGGACCTCTCACCCTGTTCCAAAACTCCATAGTGTTGACTTTACTTGATTAGTTAATATAGTTTTAGTCTGTCCTTATATTAGCCAACAAGCCCTAAGGTTATTGTCAAGAATTTCATGATCTTTTGCCCCTCTTCTGGAATCAGCACTGCTCACTTATTTTGGTTCCCTCACCTTCTTCTATCACCTGTTTCCCCTGTCTACCTTGACAAGACCTCTGAGCTCTCACATGCTCTTCTTTCAGACTCCTTAAGTCTATCAAGGATTGTGAGGAAGTTGAGCTATTGGGAAGTTAAGGTACATTGCCAAGATTTTCATGTCGTACAAGATAATCATGTGCTCCCACAAAAGAGAATGGATAAACCATTACTCATATTGGCCATTCTGAATTGTGTATACATAAACAACTTACCCATAGTGCATCAACGATGGAAAAGAGACTCCCAGTAGGAACCTGTGTGGCCAGCCCAAACTACTGCTCTATATTTAATTTTTTTATTAAGTGTATATACACTATTAGAAATATCACAAATATATTTCACAGTGACCTCATCTTTATCATGTATATAATTTCCACATTATAATGAATAAAATTAATATGTTAATTAAGCCTGAAATACTAATTTGGTAATAGCTTCTTCAGTGATGGCTTTAACAAGATTATGGCTTAGTGCCTAGACATTGCAATTGCTTTCTTGGAGTCAGCCTCCTTTTTTAATGACTGCAGTAAAAAGTTTCCTAGTGTTCTTCTATAAATGATTCTGTGCAATTCCATGTAGTGGGAGGCAAGGTTATCCGGATATTAGGGGAGAGAGGATGATGGAATAACCTGGCAAATGGGTTATCAATCTTTAGATGTTTCCATCATTTAAAAATATGCTTTAAAGCTTTAGAACAAAAAAATAAAGCTTTAGAACTATAACAGGCTAAGCTCCTTTAAGAGACTAGGTTTTGAAATATATATATATAAAAGTATGCTGAAATGAACTATGGCTAGTATTTATGGCAAAGAACTTTAAGCAAGAAAGAAGTTTATATAAAGATAAATAAGCCAACAAATGATGAACTAGAGACAATGCTTCCTTTATAGTTGAGTGAGAGATATACAACCTGTTATTTCCAGTGATTTTTCTTTCATGATCTGGAAAAGAAATATCACAATGGCAGTAGGACCAATTTTAAAACTCAATCAGACTACAAGTAAAACAAGTAGAAGCTCCAACCAAGGTAACTAAATAGGACTGGTGATGAGAAGCACAGATTGAGTTTTTCACTAAAGTTCTCAAGATTATACAGTGCAAGAGAACTGGAGCCTGCCGGGGTAAATGACAGGCTCTGAAGCCCAATCACATCATTCTTTAAACTGCAAAAATTTTGTCGTTTGGGGAGAAATGGATATTCTTTACAAGGATTCTAACGACTGAAAAAAATGCTTTAGGGTGATTCAGGAATACTTGCCATTGTAAATCTGTGGAATAAATCTAGGAAAGCAGACAGTGAAGCAGATAGCAAAGAGTTGGGGCATGAATGGCAAGTGACTAGATGTTTTAAATCAAGAGAAAATAGTATTTTAACTGATGTTGATATATGAACAGATTGTTAGTCTATCAATATACTTGGGGTGACATTAACTTGCGCTTCAGTGGAGTCAACTAGAAACTAGAAAAAAATTTGCATAGCATCCATTAATTAAGTTTGCATAGTTCAGGGAGAAAAAGCCAGGCAGGTGCCTCCTTTCCCATCATTTCATCAGCTCCCTTCACCCTATACTAAATTAGATAGGTTAGAATTGAAAATGATTCTCTGATCTTGGTTCCTTGACCCTTTGACAGCTCAATGTCTGTGCTTTCAGAGGCTTTAATGCAGTTTTTATGCCCCCCCAATACTTTGCTTCAGCTCCTTTGATATCTCAAAGCAGCAAGACAAAACCACCTCTCCCTGCTTGACTCTACTTCACTCGCTGATTTTCTTCCTAGACAGCAGTTTTTACTTCTCTTTAAAATGGAAATGACTTTCATCTTTTTTTTTTTCCTGAATTTAAAGTAATAAATGTGCATTAAATTTCAAATACAGGTACTTTTGCAAAGTTCTGAAATTTCATTGTTCCATTTCTTCTATGTGGCAGACATGGTTTTAGGTTCTGGGGATACAGAGGTGATGAAAATAGATAAAATTTCCTTCCTCATGGGTGTTACATTCTAATAAGCTGGGACAATGACTAGCACAGAAATGAGAAGAATATTTAGAGTATCAATAGTAAGGAAGTGCTATGGGGACGATGAAAGAAGGGAATGAAGATGGGGTCTGCTGAAAGCAGGCAACCACGTAATTTTGCTTATGATATTGTCTTTCACAGACGATATCTTAATATTTTAGCATATTACTTACCATAAACTTTCTCTTTTTTTAAACTTTCTCTTTTTAATTTATTTTTTGTCTATAAATACAAGCACATAATTTAAAAGGTTAAAAGGTGTAAAAAGGTTATAACAAAAAATGTGTCTACTAATTGTCCCCCTGCTGTGAAGTAATTTTTTACCTGTTTCTCCAAATAATTTGTATACTGCTGTGTCTTGATTCATAAATTTTAGATATCATCCATTGACTGCCTCTTAAGGGAGTGAAGACTTTAGTTTTTACATTGTCTACTCTTTTCTTTCACCTTAAATTCTCCCACAGTAGATGTGTCACAGTTGTTAGCCAAATCTATTCACAATATTTCCATTATTATTGTGGTTATGTAGATTCTATTCAAGTAATGTACTATTTGTTCATTTCCTTTCTTTCACAACTTTTAGCTTTTTTTTTGAAGTTAATAATGACTTCATTATCTTATTTGTGTAGTTTTATTTAAATCTTGGCACACAATGTAATAGCTCTGTTAAAAATGTCTTATGCCAGGTAAATACCAAGTAGTGGAATTACTGGAATGTGGTAATCCTATTTTTAATTTTTTGAGGAACCTCCATACTGTTTCCACAGTGGCTGCACTAGTTTGCATTCTCACCAACAGTGCATGAGGATTCCTTTTTCTCCACATCCTTGCCAACATTGTTTTTTTCTTGTTTTTAATTAATTAATTAATTAATTAATTAATTAATTTTTTATTTTAGCCATTCTGACAGGGATGAGGTGATATTTCATTGTGGTTTTGATTTGCATTTTTTCTGAAGCAACCCAAATGTCCATTGACAGATGAATGGATACAGAAACTGGGGTATACACAAAGAATGGACTATTATTCAGTCATAAAAAAATGAGATCTTGGAATTTGCAACAACATGGATGCATCTCAAGAGTATAACGCTAATGACATAAATCAGTCAGAGAAAGACAAATACCATATGATTTCATTCATATGTGGAAACTAAGGAACAAAACAAATGAACAAAGGAAAAAAGGCACAAACCAAGAAACATACTCTTAACTATAGAGAAGAAACTGACGGTTACTAGCGGGGACGTGGGTGGGGGATGGGTGAAATAGGTGATGGGGATTAAGAATACACTCATAATGAGCACTGAATAACGTATAGATCTGTTGAATCACTATATTGTACACCTCGAAGTAATATAACACTGTAAGTTAACTACACTGAAATTAAAATTTTAAAAAAGAACACATAACAAATGTCAAAATTAATGAATTTTTTAAAAGATTTATTTATTCATTTTAGCGGGGGGCACACATGAGTAAAGAGAGAGGGACAGAATCTTTCTAGCAGACTCTAAACTAAGTGCAGAGCCCGAAGTGGGGCTCAATCTCAAGACCCTGAGACCATGACCTAAGCTGAAACTAAGAGTCCAACACTTAACAGACTGAACCATCCAGGTACCCCTAAAATCAATGAATATTTTGATACAAGAAATAAAAACAATTTCCTTAGAAAAAAGTCTTACTATAATTTACGACATGACCAAGGGTATCACATAATCTATTACTTTTTTTCCCTCTGAATCCCCCCAGGTGTCTTTCTCTTATTTCAAAGTGCTCTATTCATTCTTTGGGCCTGGTCCACAGCAGTTGTCTTAAGATTTCCTTTGCCACAATCTTGGGTATTATCTTTCCTTCCTCTCTCCTGCATTGTAGCAGTGCCCATTTACTGTATCCCAAGTCTCCTGTTCTTGGTTTATTCTTCTGTTTTAGTGGAAAATATCTTATGCAGTATGTTCTCCAAAGAGTATTATGTGTTAACTTTCTATTGCTAATGTACCAACTCACTACCATTTTCATGGCTGAAAATAACATGCACTTATCATCTTGCAGTTATGTAGATTAGAGGTCTGAGTCAGGTCACAGGCTAAAATCAAGGTAGGGGCAGGGGCTGCATTCCTTCCTAAGAGTCTAAGGGTGAAACTTTGTTCCAGTTTCTAGAGGCTGCCTGCATTTCTAGGCTTGTGACTCCCACCATCGTCAAAGCCAGCAGTGGTGCGTTGAGTCCTCACACTGCATTCATTGATCTGACCTTCTCCTCTGCCTGCTTAGGGACCATTGTGACTATATCAGACTCATCTGGATAATCTCCCTATTTTAAGGTGACCTGATTAGTAAACATATTTCACCTACAACCTTATTTTCCTTTTGTCACATAAGGTAACATATTCCCAGGCTCCAGGGAATAGGACACGGACATCTTTATGGAATTTATTATCCTGCCCACCTCATGATGCATGGAGAACACATCTTAAAGTCTTTGGTGTACATGGACCTCTGATCAATAGATTGGATGGAAAAAGAATGCCAAGTTTAAAATGATTCCACTCATAATTTATAAAACATTACTTCATTCTCTCATAGCTTGCAGATTTCTCTCTAATTCAGATGAAATTCTGAATTTCAAAAAGCCTTAAGGAACTTATTATAACTGGTACCACAAAATCATGCAGTCATGTATCTTAGTTTTTATACACTTCATTTACTATTCTGGGCACTTGGGCAGAGTTCTTTTACTTTAGAGACATATCTTTCAGGTCTACTTTTTTCCCAATTACTTGAAATTATTGTATTCCTCATCATCAATTTTTCCATTTTCTTTATATTTTCTTTTTAAAGATTTTATTTATTCATGAGACACACAGAGAAGCACTTAGAGAGGCAGAGACATAGGCAGAGGGAGAAGCAGGCTTCCCAGGACCCAGGATCACGACCCAAGCTAAAGGCAGATGCTCAACTACTGAGCCACTCAGGCACTTCTCTTTTTTATTTATTTAAATTCAATTAGCTAACATATAGAACATCATTAGTTTCACATGTAGTTTTCAATAATTCATCAGTTGCAAAATACCCAGTTCTCATCACATCACATGCCCTCCTTAATGTCCATCACCTCGACCTCCCCTCCATCAACCCTCAATTTGTTTCCCAGAGTCTCTCATAGCTTCTCTCCCTTTTTGATTTTTTCCATTCAGTTTTCCCTCTCTTCCCTTATGGTCCTCTGCACTATTTCTTATTTTCTTTATCTGGACTTCCTATAATTCAGATATTGAACTTCCTGCATATCATATCATGAAGAGAAGACATCACCCACACAAGTACATAAAAGGAGAAAAAAGGAGTTATGCTTCTATTAAAGAATATAAAATTTAAAATAAATGTATTTATTAATAGAAATATATTAAACATATATTATATATGTTTAATTTCTCTGTTGTCCTTCTGTTTACTCTTTTATCTTATTTTCTGGAAGATTCCTTCAATTTTATCTTCCAACATTCTCACTGAATTTAAAAAAAAAGCTGTAAAATTCTTAATTTATAAAATCTAAACTCCCTTACTCATACTTTTTTGTCTCATTTTCTGTTTTCTTTTTAAAGAATGGTTTATTTGAAGTTTTCTTCTGCTTCCTAAAATGCCGCTGCATTCTCTTAGTGTTTTTTATTTGAGTGCATTTTTAGTCTTTCTTTAATATTTTCCCTAGTACTTAGTGATATTTGAATACCCATCACATATTTAAAAAGACACAAAATATTTTGGAAATTTTGCATTTAGTGGTCAGACTTACTGATAATTGTGTTAGGGCACAAGTAAAAAAAATAATATTTGAGGATTATTGATTGTAAACGGCTCTGTGGTTGAACTAAATTTATAGTTACCAACACCCACTGCGACTCATAACCAACAAGTAAAGACTAGAGGTCACATCTCTCCTATTCTATTTCATTACTATATTGTAGAACCTTCTTACATTAATCAGAGTACAGGCACACCTTGGAGATATTGCTGGTTTGGCTCCAGACCACCACAATAGAGCAAATATCACAATAAAATAAGTCAAATGAGTGTTTTGGCTTCCCGATGCATAATATATAAATTATGTTTACAATATACTGTAGGTTATTAGGTGTGTGATAGCATCATGTCTTTAAAAACAATGTACATAGCTTAATTAAAAAATATTTTCTTGCTAAAAAAATGTTAACCATCGTCTGAGTTGTCAGTGAGTAGTAATCTTTTTGTTGGTGTGTGGCGGGGGGAGTCTTACCTCGATGCTGATGGCTGCTGACTGACCAGGGTGGTGGCTGCTGAAGGCTGGGGTGGCTGTGGCAATTTTTAAAATTAAGACAACAATGAGGTTCCACATTGATTGAATCTTCCTTTAATGAACAATTTCTCTGTAGCATGTGTTTTTTTTTAATTATTTATTTATTCATGAGAGACACACACACAGAGAGAGAGAGAGAGAGAGAGGCAGAGACACAGGCAGAAGGAGAAGCAGGCTCCATGCAGGGAGCCCGATGTGGGATTCCATCCTGGGTCTCCAGGATCATGCCCTGGGCTGAAGGCAGGTGCCAAACCCCTGAGCCACCCGGGCTGCTTGCATGTGATGTTTTGATAGCATTTTACCCACAGCAGAACATCTTTCAAAATTGGAGCCAAGTCTTTCAAACTCTACTGCTGCTTTATCAACTAAGTTTATGTGATGATATTCTCAATCCTTTATTGTCATTTCAACAGTCTTCACAGCATCTTCACCAGGAGCAGTTTTCAGCTCAAGAAACTTTTTTTGCTCATCCATAAGAAGCAACTCCTCTTCCGTGAAAGTTTGATTGTGAGATTGCAGCCATTCAGTCCTATCTTCAGGCTTGCCTTCTACTTCTAGTTCTCTCACTGTTTCCACTGCATCTGCAGTTACTGCCTTCACTGAAGTCCTGAACCCCTCCAGCTCATCCATGAGGATGGGAATTAGCTTCTTCCAAACTCCTTGTTCGTGTTGATATTTTGAGCTCTTCTCATGAATCATGAGTATTCTTAGTGGCATCTAGAATGGTGACTGTTTCAGAAGGTGTTCAGTTTACTTTGCCCAGATCCACCAGAGGAACCACTATCTATGGCAACTATAGCCTTATGAAATATATCTGTTAAATAAGAAGATTTGAAAGTTGAAATTAAGTCTTGGTCCATGGGCTACAGAATGGATACTGCTGTTGTGCTAGGAGACATGAAAATAACATGAATCTTGTTGTCGATCTCCATCAGAGCTTTTGGGTGACTAGGTGCATTGTCAAGGAGCAGTAATTCTGAAAGGAATTTTTTTTTTTCCTCAGCAGAAGGTCTCAACTGTGGGCTTAAAATATTTAGTAAACTGTGTTACAAACAGATGTGCTGTCATCCAGGCTTTGCCGTTCCATTTAGAGAACACAGGCAAAGCAGATTTAGCATAATTCTTATGGACCCCAGCATTTTCAGAATCGTAAATGAGCACTGGCTTCAACTGCAAATCACCAGCTGCATTAACCCCTAACAAGAGAATCAGCTGTCCTTTGAAGCTTTGAGCCAAGCATTGACTTGTCCCTTTCTAGCTGTGAAAGTCCTAGATGGCAACTTCTTCCCATATAAGCCTGTTTCATCTACATTCAAATCCGTTGTTTACTATAAGTACCTTCATTAATTATCTTAGCTAGTTTTCTGCAGCTTTTTTTTTTTCCCCCTGCAGCTTCTATATCAGTACTTGCTGCTTCACCTTGCACTTTTATGGCATGAAAATGGCTTCTTTCCTTAAGCCTCTCGAACCAACCTCTGCTAACTTCAAACTTTTCTTCTGTAGTTTCTGCACGTCTCTTGGCCTTCTGAGAAAGAAGTTTTCCTTGAGATTAGGTTTCTGCTTATCCAGGCCACTGAAACTTTCTCCATATCAGCAGTAGGGTTATTATGCTTTCTTATCATGCGTATGATCACTGGATTAGCACTTTTAATTTCCTCCAAGAACTTTTCCTTTGCATTCATAACTTGGTGAACTGTCTGGCTCAAAAGGCCTAGCTTTCATCCTATCTTGGCCTTTGACTTACCTTCCTCACTAAACTAAATCATTTCTATCTTTTGATAGAGAGAGAAGTACCTACCTTAAGAGAGAGGTGTGACTCTCCCTCTCACTTGAACACTTAGAGACCATTATAGGGTTATTAACTGGCCTAATTTCAATATTGCTTTTTCTCCAGGAGTACAGAGGCCCCCAGAAAATGTGAAATACAGGTGAATGGCTGGTCAGTGCACATTTATCTGTTAAGTATGGCATCTTATTGGGGTGTGGTTCATGGTACCCCCAAATAATTACAATAATAACATCAAAGATTGCTGATCATAGATCAGTAAAACAAATGTAGTAGTACTAAAAATGTTCGAAATATTGTGATAATTACCAAAATGTAATTCAAAGAGATATGATGAAGCATACACAGAGATACAAAGTGAGCAAATGCTATTGGAAAAATGATGAGGGTAGACTTACTCAATGTAGCATCGACGAAACTTTAAATGTGTAAAAAAACAAAACAAAAAAAAACCCTACAAAGTGCAACAAAGTGCAATGCAATAAAATGAGTTATGCCTGTACCTATAACAAATACTTTTTAAAATAAGAAATGAAAGAACAGCTCAAGAGCTAATAATGATGTGAAGTCCTTAGATCTCCCTTCCTTCTGCTTTCTTGATTTAGCAGATAATCTGTTTTGGGGCATTTAGAAAGAGAAATTATCTAAAGAATAAAAATATCAATAAACAGAATGAACTTTTTACCTTCTGTGTGTAATATTTACAATAAAATATCCTGCTTTTTATTTTCCTTATAAAACAGGAAAAAAATCTGTTTACTTCATCTCAAAACTTACAAAGTCTTTCTTTTTATCATTTTAAAAATATTTGACCATTTATTCAAATGTTCTCATTCAAGTATTACTGATTGTGGTCATGAATACTAAAATAATTATAAATAAAACTGCGAAAAATATCTATAGCTAACTATATTTCATTGAGGACAAGCCAGAAAAATAAATTCCTCCTCTGCTTTCTCTTGGTCTGTTTACAAGTATTCCTCAAACCCAACCCAACCTTGCACTATAAATTTTGAGAAGCCTGACACACGTAGAAGTCACTGTCTTTCTTGCACTAAGCACTGTTTAATGGACAAGTCATTTATATTATGATGTTTTAAATATGATCATAAAAATGTGGAAACTAGGGAAAAAAGATTGTTGTGTGAAAATGGGCTGTGAAGCTTTTATGAAAAGATTTTCCTTAAAGGTACATAGTATCCATTTTGGAAAGAGAGGAAGAAAGATCATTCTGGCTTAAAAAACCACAATCCCGGTGGCTTATTAAACATTACTGTTAAAAAATAAAATAAAAAATAAAAATTACTGTTGGGAGAAGTGGATCTTAAAATATGATAGGTTATGCAGCTTCAGCTCTTGTGAATCTTCATTTCCAGTCTGAACAACAACAGGAACCATTATAGAGATTTTTCTTTGTTGAAAAGTCATTTTTTTAATGTTGAAGTCATTTTTTAAAAATTAAACTAATGGTAGTATTTCAAATGGCTTTTTGTGTGTGTGTTTGTGTTTGTGTTTTGTTTTGTTTTAAGTGAAAGTTTGAGACAGAAGACAACACTAGAGGACATTTTATTAATTAGGCTTTTGTGATGACAAAACTCTAAACTTCTGAGTGGCACTGAGTATGAAGAGGAAATGATGAATCTAAGACATTTCCAAGGAAAACATCAATACCCACTACATGATTAAATACAGTAGAGAGGGGATAGCAAAGTTAAAGATAATTTTAAAGGTCAAGTCCAGGGAACTGTAAATAAGTTCTGTGCTAAGAAATATTTTCGGTATAAGCCCTGAGTGTTTCCTTCTTAAAATTTAAAGATTTTACTCCCTCTCTATTTAGAGTGTTATCTCTATTTTCTTCATTTTTATAACCAAGCTCTGGCTCCTTCCAGAAAAGCATCATATTTCCAAAACAACTTTTTAATTAATTACCTCACACTTCGTATATCCTTACAAATGAAATGCCTATGCAATTTCTATTTTTTTTCCTGGAATTTAAAATTCAACATGTTTCAGTTATCTAAATATTATAGCATAGTCTCATCAAGCAGGATAATTCCCCAATTGAGAAATGTTTGTCTTATTATATAAGTTTTATAATTGATAATTTAAAAAAATCCATCTTTTTTCCCTCTAATTTTAAACATGGCTAAAATGAATAAATAATGTGCAGATTATTCTTTTATTGACCAAACTCTACTGAGGATCCCTTGAGCTCCTTTTTTTTTAAAGATTTTATTTATTTATTCATGAAAGACACAGAGAGAGAGGCAGAGGGAGAAGCAGGCTCCCTGTGGGGAGCTGGATGCAGAACTCGATCCCAGGACCCCGGGATCACAACCTGAGCCAAAGGACATTCAACCACTGAGCCACCCAGGTGCCCTCCCTTGAGCTCTTTTACAACCTAATGGTTTGACTTCTGGACTTTGGTGTTCATCTCTATATTGTTCAGTTTTAGCAAGAGCTACACTAAGTTAGTTTAACAAGAGTCCCCATCCTCTGTATTTGATCACGTTTGATATCCAAATAGGTTCCTTGTCCTTCTACATCCTTCAAGTGGGGTCTGATCATCCGGGCCTTTCAGCAAGCATCTTGTTAGGCAGATGTAGCTGGAATCTCTCCCTTAGCCCTGATGTTTCCTCCTAATTTTCCATCCACTGACCCTCCACCTTGCTCCTTGGCCATCGGTTTCCAGTTGCCCACTTGAAATACTACCCCACCTTAAATAAAGTCCTCCTTGCCCTCTCCAGCAGTATCAGGACCAATATTTTTTCCTCAACAAGTCTTATGGCCAAGTTTCATTAGCCCACACATAATTAATACTGGTGGAATAAGCAACTAAATGTCATGGAAGACTATAAATTAGTATATGATCACCCCCACAAACATCCCCCCAGCAATGATGAACATGATCAGAACACCTACTAATGCATGGCACTGCACTAGGTCTAGGGATACAGAGAGATGTAAGACCTTTCCACAGCAAGTAAAAGAGTATCATTGATTGGAAGGAAAAGTATATGTCCCAAATGGCAAATGCTGCCATAGGTCAATATTTCATTTCATGACTTATATTAAATCCCATGGTTTTATTTAAAACCAAACTCTAACTAAAATTGTCTCCATATGTCTACCGGCAAAACCTTACATATCTTAATTCTTCAAAATTGTCAGCACGGAGTAATGTATAAACAAGTAAAATAAATGAGGAAATGCCACAGCATTGCCAGCAGACTACTTTCATGCATTTGAATTTGTCTTATTTTTACACAATTTACCAGGTAAAGAGAATGTATACTGTCTCAAAAATTCACCATGAAAAGTAGATAAGGTTTTTGTATTAGAATTTACTATAGAACAATAGGACATTTGTCTAATTCACACTCCATCTGACACATTTAAACTCAACTCTAAAAATTTTTTGTGGATCTTGCTGACTCTTCACCTCTCCCTCTCATGTTTCTTTTTATCTTTTGAGACGCACATTTTTTCAAAAGCTACTCCTAAAGGAACAAAGCAGTGCTATTGCTGTATACAATATTCTTTCCATCAGACAATCTCAATTATGTTGGTAGCCTGGCAATTTACATTCACTCCCTTCAGGTAGCAGTCAGACGCCACAAAGCCATCTTCCCCGGCAGGTTGATTGCTTTTTCATTCCCATGGAGCCTTGTGCTGAGAGAACTTTCAGACCCAGGCCTTCCATCCGATCACAACTCCTGGACTCAGTAACGCCCTGCTGTGATTCTTATATGTGTTGCAAGACAACGTGATGACTGCCATTGCCAACTTTCCACATGACTATTTAGAGCAGAAATGTTTAAGGTATTTGGCCTTTCAAGTCTCCATAAGAATTGTCCAATGGAAAACAACTATTAAAAAATAGCTTCTAAACAAACACTTTTCTTCATACTGATGAAAAGCATAACAGTCTATCTTATGAAATCTGTTTCACCAAGGAAAGGCAATCTGTCAAGCTTTGTATAGTAGCTTGTAGGTAGATATTCTCAGGAATGCTTGTTTTTCTCACAAGGTTCATTTTTAAGCAGAAAAACAAAGAGCTTACTTCAGCTTTGGAGAATTTGGAATTTTTGTTAAGATTTTATTTATTTACTTATTTGACAGAGAGAGAGAGAGAATGAGAGAAAGAGAGCACACAAGCAGGGGGAGCAGGAGAGGGAAAAGCAGGTTCCCTGCCGACCAAGGAACCTGATGCAGGGCTCGAGCTCATGTATAAACTAAAACTAGACTTCTATAGGAAAATGGAAAATCTCAGCAATCTCGAGTTTGGCAAAAGATTCTTACAAGACACAAAAAGCACAAAGTTTCTAGAAAGTAAACTTCATCGCAATTAAAAATGGTTATGGAAGTGCAAGTCAAAAGCACAATGAGATATCACTTCACATCTATCAGAATGGCAAAAATCAAAAAGGCAAATGAGAACAAGTAGTTGGAAGATGTGGAGACACAACGCAGAGTACAGGGTTGTGGGATCAAGCCCTTTGTCAGGCTCTGTGCTTAGCACACTGTCTGCTTCTGATTCTCTCTCCCTCTGCCCCTCCCACTCATGCTCTCTCTCTCTCAAATAAATAAATCTTTAAAAAAGTATTAAAATTAGGGGTAACAATATTAAGGCTATATCATGAAAAGGAGATAATTTCTTTAATAATTTATCTTTTAAAAGTTTCTTAATCTAATTTATACAAAGAAACCATTTGCGCTGTTTTATTTATTAGCTGGTCATGTGATACATAAAGCTGTGCTAATACTATCCAAAATATTTAGATGGAGAAGAATATAATAAATTGATAGATACTAAATAAAAAAAAAAAAAGATGTGGAGACAAAAGAACCCTAGTGCACTGTTGGTGGGAATGCAAACTAATGCAGCCAGTGTGGAAAACAGTATGGAGTTTACTTAAAATATTAAAAATAGAATTACCGTATGATCCAGTAATTCCACTACTGGATATTTACTTAAGAAAATGAAAACTCTAATTCAAAAAGATATATGTACCTCTAAGTTTGTTGAAGATTACTTGCTGTAGACAAATTATGGACAATCCAAGTGTCCCTGGAGAGGTGAATGGATTTATATATATAAATATATATGGAATATTTGTATATTTTATATATATGTTAATATAGAATATTGCTTAGCCATAAAAAAGAATGAAATCTTGTCATTTGCAACAATATGAACCTAGAGGGTATAGTACTAAGTGAAATATGTTGGTCAGAGAAAGATGAATATGATTTCACTCATAATGAGTGGAATTTAAGAAGCAAAACAAACAATAAGAAAGAAAGAAAGAAAGAAAGAAGAAAGAAAGAAAGAAAGAAGGAAGGAAGGAAGGAAGGAAGGAAGAAAGAAAGAAAGAAAGAAAGAAAGAAAGAAAGAAAGAAAGAAAGAAAGAAAGAAAGAAGAGACTTAAACACAGAGCACACACATATGGTTTTTGAGGGAATATGAAAAGGGTGAAATAAATAAAGGGGATCAAGAGTACACTTATCTTGAGCACTGAGTAACATACTGTTGAATTATTATAGTGTTCACCTGAAGTTAATATAATACTATATGTTAATCATACTTCAACTTAAAAAATTGATCAAAATAACCAACTGATTGGATAAAGGCAAAATACATTTTATTAATATGCCATTTATTGATAAGGTTATATATTTATATATTAGATATTAGAGACAAAAATTCCTTTTTCTTTTTTAAAACTCAAATTAAAATTTTAATTTTATGAATGTGGTGAATGGAGAAATAAAGTGTTGTCCATCTCCTTTTCATTTTCCGTTTAAAAACTTTTGTAGGAAATACATGGTACTCAGTTTGGTACAATAAACACGGCCCTGAATATGGAAGATAGTTTGTTTCAGATCATTAATCGAATAACTTTCATGTATCTATACAATAGCATACTGCCCAGCCATAGAAACTATTGATATATATAATAACATGGATAAATCTCAAAGACATTATGCTAAGCTAGGAAGCCAGTCTCAGCAGATTACATACAGTATGATGCCATTTATACGGCATTCCAAAAAAGGCATAAATATGATTACATACATTAGGATTCCATTTATATGGCATTCTGAGTAAAGGCAAACTATTGGGTCAGAAAACAGATCAGTGATTACCAGAATTTCAGGACTGGGAGGGTCTGACTACTACAAAGTGCCAGCAAGCGGGAGATCTTGGGGGGTGTCGGAATTGTTCTGTATTTTGTTCATATTGGCAGAATGCTTTATTTTAGAGTTCTTGTATTTTCAATCAGTGAGTTTGAAAAAATGCTGACAGTTTTATTACTCAATTTATGAATTAAGAGAATTGTTTTTCAAGTCAATAAACTGCCTCAGAAACGTGTACTTAGTTAACAAAGAACTTGCTTTCATATTGGTACCATGAAAATTTTAGTGAACAATTATAAAGGGTCCCCCTTTGGATTCCTCTGCAACTTTTCATAGTAATTGTTACGTCTACTGTAATATTTTATCAACATGTTCAGACTCTGCCTTTTGTGGCTAATACAGATGTTGTGCTCTATCAACCTGTCAATGTATTTGGCTTTTAGGGCTATTACTCAGAGATTCATCCCATGTTATCCTGAGGTATAGTGCTTATAAAAAGTTATCTGCCGAGAAAAAAATTTCCCCTCAAGCCTCAGCACCTATCTCTTGCAATAAAGTAGCTATCTAAAGGATAGAGCAAAAGAAAGGATGATAGTTGATAAATAAAAATGTAAAATGTAGAACTTCTTAAAAATACAAACACACATACACATAATACAAGTGAGTGTGTATAGAGTATATCTGTCTATAAAGATACAAATAAATGCAGGACCTGGCATAGAACACAGACTTCTTCCTTACAGACTTTAAGAAATTTAAGACCTCCTTGTTTTGTATTTGAGTAGATATTACGATTTTTAATAATTAATAAAATACAATGAGGCATTTGCTAGTGTAAAAGATATCACAACTTCTTTAACAAGGAGAGAAATAAATCTATTAAAATTGTCTGATTAGTTTCTATTTAGTTTCTCTGTACTCTACTGAAAAAAAATGATTCTTGACTGTATTAATTTGTAGGGATCACTCAATGTATATGACATCAAACCTACTTTCTTGGAGAAAAATATGCATTTTACCAATCAAGTACTTTTACATAAAAAGGAAAGTGGAGGTATTATGCTGAGTGAAATAAGTCAGTTGGAGAAGGACAAACATCATATGGTCTCATTTATTTGGGGAATATAAAAAATAAAGGGGAAAGGAGAATAAAGGGAATAAAGGGGAAAGGAGAAAAAATGAGTGGGAAATATCAGAAAGGGAGACAGAACGTGAAAGAGTCCTAGTCTGGGAAACGAACTAGGGGTGGTGGAAGGGGGGTGGCGGTGACTGGGTGATGGGCACTGAGGTGGGCACTTGACGGGATGAGCACTGGGTGTTATTGTATATCTTGGCAAATTGAACACCAATAAAAAATAAATTTATATATATAAAAAAAAGGAAAGTGAATTTCAACCAACTGGAGCATTGTGGTAACAAGATATTAAAGTCAAGATTGGGTTTAACATGAAAGAGCAAGATTTTTTTAAGATTTTATTTATTTATTTATTTATTTATTTATTTATTTATTTATAGAGAGAATGAGAGAGAGAGACTGCAGGGGGAGAGGCAGAGAGAGGGGGGGAAGCAGATTCCCCACTAAGCAGGGAGCCTAATGTGAGGCTCTATCTCAGGATCCTGAGATCATGACCTAAGCCAAAATCAAGAATTGGATGCTTAACCCACTGAGCCACCTAGGCACTCCAAGCAAGATTTCTTTAAAATTTTTATTTTAATCCAGATAGTTAGCATACAGCTTTATATTAGTTTCAGGTGTACAAGAGACTGATCCAACATTTCCATATGTCACCCAGTGCTCATCACATAAGTACACTCCTTTATCCTCATCACCTATTTCACCCGTCCTCTCACCCACCTCCCCTCTGGTAACCATGTTTGTTCTCTATAGTTAAGAGTCTGTTTCTTGATTTCTCTCTCTCTCTCTTTAGTTCCTTTTGATCATTTGTTTTGTTTCTTAAACTCCACACAGGAGTGAAATCATGTAGTATTTGTCTTTCTCTGACTGACTTATTTCATTTAGTATCATACTCCAAAGAGCAAGATTCTTGATTAGCAACGTCTGTACTGGCCCAGCAGGTGAAGGGAAGGTTCACATACTGTGCCTTTGCCAATCCTGGACCAGATTTTAAAAAATGAAGAGACTTGGATACAATTTTCTGATTCTTCCTTTTTGGGAATTGAAAATCCTTAGTTAAGGGAATTATCTTCAGTATAAATTTCTTTCCTTTTAGGTTCTCTTTATCCTTCTTGTAAAAAAGACATTTAGCCCCTGACATTATTTCCCTATGTAGGTTTGCAGTGGAATAAAATGTTCTTACAAAAAATATCTTATTACTTTTTGCAATTTTTCGTCTTAGCTAACTTATTTGCTTTTTCTACAATAATTTTTTTTCCCTCAAGTTTTTGTTTTCCTAGTGTCTGACCTCCTTTTCTATGCTCTGTGAATTCTCTCTGCTGTGTAAATGAGTCTGGTCTGGGTGGTAGGTGGAGCCTGCTTCCCATTTTAGAAGACTAAATGGCTAGATGTTCATTATCCCAAATTCTTGGGGCATGGCTGTGTGCAGTTCATCTGGGTTCAACAAATCAAACTATAGACATTCAAACAGGAGTTAGTGATCAATAGAGGCAGATGATATGAGGTTTGTGATGATGATAACGATAGAAGCAGTTGTATATTTCCAAGAGTGGCTATGGCAGTAGTTCTAGTGACAGCGTCCAGTGCTGGGCTTGGGTACAGTGGCATCTGTAATGCATGCTCCAGCACCTCGTGGTCGGTGGTGGCAGCAACAGTGCTCTGTGATGTGATCCTGGCAGGAGTTCCTGCTGCTGCTTAGTTTCCTTTGTTTCTACACATTCTTCAAGCCTATTTCCCCAGCCTATTACCAGAAATTCTACAAAAAATCCAATATACTTTCAATGAATACTTTTCCTGCTTAAATGAATTAGAATTGGTTTCTCATATTTACTGCTAAGATCACTTTATAACAGATTTATGAAAAGTATTGGTGGTGAAACGAGGTGAGTTTTGCCTCCCTTGACTTGCTCTGTAGATGCTTTGCTACTTGGTAAACATCAAGAACTGTTTTTCTATCTCTGTTGAAATTTACTCCTCACTATTAGCTCTCTCTATATGTTATACACCGTGGCTTCTGCTATCCTGAAGCAATAGGGCTGATAAGTTTTGTACCTTTTGGCAAGAGGAGTCACTATAAAAGTCTGAACTTAAAGGAGAAAATTCAGCTTTGGAAACATGGATACCATAACCATTTTGGCATAGTTTCCCATGATGACAAAAATATATTCCAAATCCAACCAAGTCTCCCATTTCTATTCTGACATTATTGCCATCATTTCTCCCAGGGTAATTTAACAGCCATATAACTGTCCTCAATTCCTCTCCTACTCCCGACTCCCACATATACAGGCTACCTTCCAAGCATTTCTTCAGTGGCATCTCAGAATAACTTAAGGGAAAAAATCCAGAATCTTCACATGGTTTAATAAGCTTTACATTATTTTACCCATGACTACCTCTCTGACTTCATTTCCTACTACTTCCCATCTTGCCACATGGGATTTTTTGCTGTTCCTTTCCTTACCAAACTCTAGCTCAGGGTATTTGCATTTGCTGTTCTCTCTGACTTGAGGATTCCTTTTTCAGATACTCACATAACTCATCCACTCACTTAATTTAGATTCCTCTTCCAACACCATCACCGCAGAAAGGACTTGTCTCCCCAATCTTTCTGAATGATTACATTTACCGTTCCTTTATCTCTATCCTACTTTATAATAATCCTTATTATAGTCTGATATTAGACAATTTTATTGATTTATTGATTTATTTAACTTTCCCCTCATGGGAATGTGAAATTCATGAGGGAGACAGGGACTCTAACAGAGACTGACTCTTTCTCTCTCTCTCTCTCTAGGCTATTCATTCATAGCCTATATTATCAGTGCCTAGTCAAGTGCCTGACACATATTCCATTAAATGAAGGAATAAACCACAACAGTTCAGAGCTGGGTGTCAAGTGAGTGAAGAAAAGCATTTTATAGACTCTTTCCTACTATTTCAACAAATTGTTTTATTGGGACTAGACTCAAACATAAAGTCTTGGAGAGAAGCATACACCTAACACATGACAAACTCTAAAATGTTTGTACATTAGTGAGTGACTGCATAATTATTGACAAAAACACTTGATAAACATTATTTTTTAAATGATCAAATGATTAAATAACTGAATGATCAAACATTGGACAGTGAACTTGGAATCCTCATAAACATGTCTTTGTGGTTTCATATCTAAATTATATTTTTTCCAGAATTTAAATTTTATATTTGTACCACTAGATTGATAAATTTTCTTGAGCTTTGTGTTAAATTAGAATAGCATGCACAGTTTAAATTATTTTTAAAGTTATAGTTATTGTTTGGATGGTATGTATGGCATTTACAGAAATTCAGCTAAGCAATTGATTTGTCATCATTTATCATGAGTGTTCAGGTCAATGTTATTTACTCCATTCCAAGAATACGGTGTTATCTGGTGTTTGGCTCATGTCAATTAAATTCAGAACACAGTGCTAGGAAATGTGGAGATTCTCCAAAGAAAATGACATATTTCGTGCCTTCAAAGAGTCTGTCAGTTCTAACATTAGTACAAATTGGGTCTCTTTCTGGGTATGACACTTGGTCTGTTTCCAGCTGAGTCAATCTTCGTCTTAGTTTCCCCAGCTGAAAAATAAAGCTAATAATTATCACTGTCAGAAAAAAAATCATGGAGAGTATTGAGGTAATGTTTGGAGCTCGAACTTGTTAGTAAAGTACAAGTTAGGTCAGTATATTCTAGAATGTTTTACTTGTATGAAACAACAAATTAAAAAAAAGAGTTTTTTCTAGTATCTACTATAGCTAGAAAATCTATTAGAGCTGGAATCCCAACAATCCTAACAAAAACAACTAACTTAGTGTTTTCAAACTTAACAAGAATTAGAATTACATTTAAATGAAATCTTAAGCTGAAGCATAAGCAAATACAGTTGTTAAAAATGGAACTATACACGTACCTGTACCCTGCTTAAATGGAATTCAGTATCTCTGAAACCCGCCTCCTGGGAATCTGTCACACGGATACGACAAGTCTGACAGTTTTATGGTCACTAGCACTAATTTAGATACAGTTTTCCCTTTGGCACCATTAGAGAGAGATTACTTGTTTCAGAACAGCAATATAAGTAGTCCCAGCACACAGAGATAAGAGCTCTACCCTTCATCTCGGCAATCTCTTCCAGATATTTTGAACTATAACCAGGCCTCCTTAATTCATGATATCTCATCCTTGTATTTGTGATGTCTCTTAGAAAATTAGGAACTCGCCTCAGGTATGATTATCTGTCAACCAAATGGACCTGCATGTGCATACAGACACACACAAACACACGCACACTATCTAATCCCATTCAAGTTATTGGTCACAATCCAAAATGTTCTTGCCCCCTATCTGTTCTACCGAGAATATGGACAGAGACCTTGTTGATCTCATTCACCATTGTATCCTAAATGCTTATCACACTGCCTGTATTCATTCACACATGCATGCATTCATTTATTTATTCATCTTTCAATTAAATACATTCATACTCTCACTGTATCTGACACTGTTCTTAACACAGAGAAATAATGTTGGCAGAATTGGCTCCTACCTTCATGGATCTTAAAGTCCTACTTATATTTGGTACTCTAAATATTTGTTCAATTAATGAAAATAATTTCTTTGCTGGAAAATTAACAAAGAAGCAGCCATGACCAGGCTTTTAAAAAAATAAGCTTCAGTTTTTTAAGATTATTTATTTTGAGACAGAAAGAAAGGGGGGGGGGAGCAGAGGGAAAGAATCTCAAGCAGACTCTCTGCTGAGCGTGAAGCCTGATGAGGGGCTGAACCCACAACACTAAGATCATGACCTGAGCCAAAATCAAGAGTGATGCTACACTGACTGAGCCACCCAGGCACCTGGAAAAATAAATTTTATTTTTGGAGCAGATGTAGGTTCACAGCAAAATCGAGCAGAAAGTACAGAAAGTTCCTATATACTTCCTGCTTTTCCCCCACCACCACCCCAGCTTTCTCCCCTATCAACATCTGGCACCAGAGTGGAACATTTGTTACAATTGATGAATATACATTGACACATAATTACCCCCCAAAGTCCACAACTTACATTAGGGTTCACTCTTACTGTTGTATATTCTATGCCTTTAGAGAAATTTATAATCCCATGTATCTGCCATTTTTAGTATCACGTAGAATAGTTTCACTGCCTACAAAATCTGGCTAGACTTTTAAAATTTATCTTAAAATTTACAGAAATTAGATTGAGTATCATCTGCTTTCAGATTTTTTAGGACAAAAGTTCTGGTTTGAATGAAATTTGGTTTTCTGAGGAACCTGTCCATTCCTGAAATGTGCTTTCAGATCAGATGATCTCACAAACATAAAAGATAGGGCTTCTCATCCTGTCATAGCAAAGCAGTTGCTGGAGAAGTCAAGAAATGAAGCAGTATGTGGAATGAAAAAGAATCTCTGCCTTTATCATTATTCAGCATGAATATCATTTTATTAGTTTAACATTCTTTTTCTTCTGGAAAAGAGCCTCAGTTGTCTGGTTTTGTTTTCAGAACTTGCAAATCTAGAGGGGCTTCTTTAAAAATTAGAAATTATGTCTGGCATGAACACAGTCACAACACATCCGTTATGCCAAACAGATTTGCCCATTCAGACTTGACCGCTCACAAGTGGGCTCTAGACTCAGATCTTAAAGAGCCTCAGATAATAGAAAACAGGATCAATTGAGCACAGTACCCCCTGACTCAGTGATTCTTATGGCACCAACACAACTTGAAAGTCACATTTCCAACTCCTTCATTTTTTTCTGTCTTACTAAATTTTTGTTTCTCCTTAATTCTTGAAAGATAGGGATCCCTGGGTGGCGCAGCGGTTTAGCGCCTGCCTTTGGCCCAGGGCGCGATCCTGACGACCCAGGATCAAATCCCACGTCGGGCTCCCGGTGCATGGAGCCTGCTTCTCCCTCTGCCTGTGTCTCTGCCTCTCTCTCTCTCTGTGACTATCATAAGTAAAAAAAAAAAAAAAAAAAAAAAAAAATTAAAAAAAAAATTCTTGAAAGATAATTTTACAGGATACAGAGTTTTAGATTGGTGGTATTTCCCGCCCCCAACACTTGAAAACTTACACACCACTCTCTTTTTGCCTCATGGTTTCTGAAGAGATGTCAGGTGTAATTTTTATTTTTGTTCTTTGATAGGGAAGGTATTTTTCCTCTGATTTTTCAAGACTTTTTCTTTACTTTTGATATTCTGCAATTTTATTTTTAAAATTTTATTTAAATTCCTTTAATTAACATATAATGTATTATTGGTTTCAGAAGTAGAAGTCAGGGATTCCTCAGTCTTATATAATAACCAGTGCTCATTATATCACGTGCCCTCCTTAATGTCCATCACCCAGTTACCCATCCCCCCACCTACCTCCCCTCCAGGGACCCTCAGTTTGTTTCCTAGGATTAAGAGTCTCTTATGGTTTGTCTCCCTCTCTGATTTCATCTTGCTGTATTTTTTCCTCTCTTCCCCTATGATCCTGTTTTGTTTTTTAAATACAACATGTGAGTGAGATCATATAATTGTCTTTCTCAGATCAACTTACTTCACTCATCATAATACCCTCTAGTTCCATCCATGTCATTGCAAATGGCAAGATTTTGGTTTTTTTGATGGCTGAGTAGCATCTCATTGTATATAAATATACCACATCTTCTCTATCCATTCATTTGTCAATGGGCATCTGGGCTCTTTCCGTAGTTTGGCTATTGTGAACATTGCTGTTATAAACATTGGGTGCAGGTGCCCCTTCAGATCACTATATCTGTATCTTTGGGTCAAAGAGGTGCAGTGCAGTTCTGGGTCATAGGATAGCTCTATTTTCAACTTTTTGAGGAACTCCTTTATTTTTTTCAGAAGGAAACAGAAATTGGGTTGTTTTGTATATTTTTTTTAATTGGAGTTCGATTTGCCAACATATAGTATGACACCCAGTGCTCGGCCTGTCGAATGCCCCCCTCAGTGCCCATCACCCAGTCACTCCATCCCCCTACCTACCTCCCCTTCCACTATCCCTTGTTCATTTCCCAGAGTGAAGAGTCTCTCATGTTTTGTCACCCTCTCTGATTTTTCCCACTCATTTTCTCTCCTTTCCCCTATAATCCCTTTCACTACTTTTTATTTTCCCTGTATGAGTGAAACTATATAATGATTATCCTTCTCTGTTTGACTTACTTCACTCATATAATACCCTTCAGTTCCATCCACGTCGAAGCAAATGGTGGATATTTGTCATTTCTAATGGCTGAGTAATATTCCAGTGTAGATACATAGACCACATCTTCTTTATCCATTCATCTTTTGATGGACACCAAGTCTCCTCCCACAGTTTGGCTATTGTGGACATTGCTGCTATAAACATTGGGGTGGAGGTGTCCTGGTGTTTCACTTTATCAGTATCTTTGGAGTAAATCACCAGTAGTACAATTGCTGGGTCGTAGGGTAGCTCTATTTGTAACTCTTTGAGGAACCTCCACACAGTTTTCCAGAGTGGTTGCACCAGTTCACATTCCCACCAACAGTGCAAGAGGGTTCCCCTTCCTCCACATCCTCTCCAACATTTGTTTCCTGCCTTGTTAATTTTCCCCATTCTCACTGGTGTGAGGTGGGATCTCATTGTGGTTTTGATTTGTATTTCCCTGATGGCAAGTGATGCGGAGCATTTTCTCGTGTGCTTGTTGGCCATTTCTATGTCTTCTGTGGTGAAATTTCTGTTCATGTCTTTTGCCCATTTCATGATTGGATTATTTCTTTGCTGTTGAGTTTAAGAAGTTCTTTATAGATCTTGGATAGGTCATTTGCAAATATCTTCTCCCATTCTGTAGGTTGTCTTTTAGTTTTGTTGACTGTTTTTTTTGCTGTGCAGAAGCTTTTTATCTTGATTAAGTACCAATAGTTCATGAGTCTGTTTTTGTGCCAGTGCACACTGTCTTTGATGATCACAGTTTTGTGGTACAACTTTAAATGCAGCATTGTGATGCCCCTAGCTCTGGTTTTCTTTTTCAATATTCCCCTGGCCATTCAGGGTGTTTTCTGATTCCAGACAAATCTGAAGATTATTTATTCAACTCTCTGAAGAAAGTCCATGGCATTTTGATAGGGATTGCATTGAACATGTAAATTGCCCTTGGCAGCACTGACATTTTCACAATATTAATTCTTCCAAACCATGAGCATGGAATATTTTTCCATCTCTTTGTGTCTTCCTCAATTTCTTTCAGAAGTGTTCTGTAATTTTTAGGATATAGATCCTTTACCTCTTTGGTTAGGTTTATTCCTAGGTTATCTTATGCTTTTGGGTGCAATTGTAAATGGGATTGACTCCTTAATTTCTCTTTCTTCAGTCTCATGGTTAGTGTATAGAAATGCCACTCACTGACCATGAGACTGAAGAAAGAGAAATTATAGAAATGCCACTGATTTCTGGGCATTGATCTTGTATCCTGTCACACCGCCTAATTGTTGTTATGAGTTCTAGCAATCTTGGGGTAGGGTCTTTTGGGTTTTCTATGTACAATATCATGTCATCTGCAAAGAGGGAGTGTTTGACTTCTTCTTTGCCAATTTGAATACCTTTTATTTCCTTTTGTTGTCTGGTTGATAAGACTAGATTTCTAGTACTATGTTGAATAGAAGTGGTGAGAGTGGACATCCCTGTCATGTTCCTGATCTTAGGGGAAAGGCTCTCAGTTTTTCCCCATTGAGAATGATATTTGCTGTGGGCTTTTCATAGATGGCTTTTAAGATGCTGAGGATTGTTCCCTCTATCCCTACACTCTGAAGAGTTTTGATCATGAATGAGTGCTGTATTTTGTCAAATGCTTTCTCTGCATCTATTGGGAGGATCATATGGCTCTTGTTTTTTCTCTTGTTGATATGATCTGTCACATTGATTGTTTTATGAGTGTTGAACCAACCTTGCATCCCAGGGATAAATCGCATTTGATCATGGTGAATAATCTTCTTACTGTACTGTTGGATCCTATTGGCTACTATTTTGTTGAGAATTTCTGCATCTGTGTTCATCAGGGATATTGGTCTATAATTCTCCTTTTTGGTGGGGTCTTTGTCTGGTTTTGGAATTAAGATGATGCTGGCCTCATAAAATGAGTTTGGAAGTATTCCATCCTTTCTATACTTCAGAATAGCTTTAGTAGAATAGGTATTTTTTCTTTAAACATTTTATAGAATTCCCCTGGGAAGCCATCTGGCCCTGGACTTTTGTGTCTTGGGAGGTTTTTGATGACTGCTTCAATTTCCATCCTGGTCATTGGTCTGTTCAGGTTTTCTATTTCTTTCTGTTCCAGTTTTGGTAATTTGTGGCTTTCCAGAAATGCATCCATTCCTTCTAGATTGCCTAACTTATTGGCATATAGCTGCTCATAATAACGTTTTTAAAATCGTTTGATTTTCCTTGTTATTGGTTGTGATCTCTCCTCCTTCATTCATGATTTTATTAATTTGAGTCTTTTCTTTTTAATCAGGCTGGCTAATGGTTTATCTATCTCATTATTTCTTTCAAAGAACCACCTCCTGGTTTTGTTGATTTGTTCTACAGTTCTTCTGGTCTCTATTTCATTGAGTTCTGCTTGAATTTTTATTATCTCTCTTCTGCTGCTTGGTATAGGTTTTATCTGCTGCTCTTTCTCCAGTTCCTTTAGGTGTGAGGTTAGCTTGTGTATTTGAGTTTTTTCCAATTTTTTGAGGGATGCTTGTATTGCAATGTATTTCCCTCTTAGGACTGCTTTTGCTGTATCCCAAAGATTTTGAATGGTTATACCTTCATTTTCATTAGTTTCCATGAATCTTTTTAATTCTCTAACTTACTGGTTGACGCATTCATCTTTTAGTAGGATGCTCTTTAACCTCCATGTGTTTGAATTTCTTCCAAATTTCTTCTTGTGATTGAGCTCAAGTTTCAAAGCATTGTGGTCTAAAAATATGCAGGGAACCATTCTAATCTTTTGTTATCAGTTGACACATGATTTGTGACCCAGTATGTGGTCTGTTCTGGAGAAAGTTCCATGTGCACTTGAGAAGAATGTGCATTTAGTTGTGTTCGGATGGAACTCTCTGTATATATCTGTGAAATCCATCTAGTCCAGTGTATTATTTAAAGCCCTTGTGTTTTTGGTGATGTTGTGCTTACAAGATGTGTCATTTGTAGCAAGTGCTGTGTTGAAGCCTCCTACTATTAGTTTATTATTATCTAAGTATGTCTTTACTTTGGTTATTAATTCATTGATATACTTGGCAGCTCCCACATTAGGGGCATAAATATTCATGATTGTTAGGTCCTCTTGTTGGATAGATCCTTTAAGCTTGATATAGTGTCCCTCGTCATCTCTTACTACAGTCTTTGGGATAAACTTTAATTTATCCGATATGAGGATTGCTATCCTAGCTTTCTTTTGAGGACCATTTGAATGGCAAATGGTTCTCCAACCTTTCATTTTCAGGCTGTAGGTCTCCTTAGGTCTCAAATGAGTCTCTTGTAGACAGCAAATAGATGGGTCTTGCTTTTTTATCCAGTCCAAAACCGTGCGTCTTTTGGTGGGATCATTTAGCCCATTCACGTTCAAAGTAACTATTGAAAGATGTGAATTTAGTGTCATTGTAATACCTATTCAGTCCCTGTTTTTGTGAATTATTTCTTTGGTCTTCCTCTTTCTTTTACAGAGTCCCCCTTAATATTTCTTGCAGAACTGGTTTGGTGTCACATATTCTTTCAGTTTTGGCCTATCTTGGAAGCTCTTTATCTCTCCTTCTATTCTGAATGAGAGCCTTGCTGGATAGTATTCTTGGCTGCATGTTCTTCTCATTTAGGACTCTGAATATGTCCTGCCAGCCCTATCTGGCCTGCCACGTCTCTGTGGAGAGGTCTGTTGTTAATCTAATATTTCTCCCCATATAAGTTAGGGATTTCTTGTCTCTTGCTGCTTTAAGGATTTTCTCTTTATCTTTGGAATTTGCAGGTTTCACTATTAAATATTGAGGTGTTAAATGATTTTTATTGATTTTTTTGGGGGGGACCTCTCTATCTCCTGGATCTGAATGCCTATTTCCCTCCCCCAATTAGGGAAGTTCTCAGCTATCATTTTTTCAAATATCCTTTCTGGCCTTCTGTCCCGCTTAGCGCTTTCTGGAACCCCAATTATATGTAGATTCTTCCTTCTGAAGCTATCATTTATTTCCCTTAATCTTTCCTCTTAGTCTTTTAATTGCTTTTCTTTTTTTTCTCAGCTTCCTTCCTTGCCATCAACTTGTCTTCTGTTACTCACTCTTTCTTCCACCTCATTAACCCTCATTGTTAGGACTTCCAGTTTGGATAGCATCATATTTAATTGATTTTTAATTTCAGCCTGATTAGATCTAAATTCTGCAGTCATGAAGTCTCTTGAATCCTTTATGCTTTTTTCCAGAGCCACCAGTAGCTTTATAATTGTGCTTCTGAATTGGCTTTGTGACATCAAATTGTAATCCATATTCTGTAACTCTGTGGCAGAGAGTACTGTTTCTGATTCTTTCTTTTGTGGTGAGTTCTTCCTTCTAGTCATTTTGCTCAGTCCAGAGTGACTGTATGAGTGGGCTGAGTCAAGAATATCAACCACAACCTAAGTAAATCTTACTCTAGATGATTCTGACAAGGTCAGAGACCAGAAAATGAAAAAAAAAAAAGATCAGAACAAAATAAAGTAAAAGGGCCAGTAAAGTGAAAAACAAATTTTAAAACAAAGTAGTAAAAAAATAAAGTGCCAAGAATCACAAAGAAGAAAAAGAAAAAGAAAAACTAAAAAGAAGAGGAAAAAGCAAAAGTAAAGAGGGCGAAAAAAAGAAAAAAAAAGAGGGGGACTGGGAGATGGTGGTGGTGAAGATGTAGTGGAATGAGAATGTAGTCTACCTGAGGGATCCTAGAGGGTGAAATTCTTGTTTTTGAGTGTATCAAGTTCTGTATGTTAGAAGATGCTCAGTCCCAAATTTATATAAACCAAAAATACTTGTGTAGGGCCCCACCATTGACCACCAAAACATAAATGAGGTAAAAGAGGGGGACAGAATGGGAATGAGGAATCTAACAGAATGAACCAGCACTGTATTCCAGTTGGTTCCCCGAGCATGCTGGTCGTGTTTTTTTTTTTTTTTTTTTCCAAATTTTTATTTATTTATGATAGTCACACAGAGAGAGAGAGAGAGGCAGAGACATAGGCAGAGGGAGAAGCAGGCTCCATGCACTGGGAGCCCGACGTGGGATTCGATCCCGGGTCTCCAGGATCGCGCCCTGGGCCAAAGGCAGGCACTAAACCGCTGTGCCACCCAGGGATCCCCGCCAGTCGTGTTTAAGAAGGTATTAACTTCCACCATTGTAGAACAAAACGAGGCAGAGAAAACAAAAAACACAAAACAAAAAAACATATCTTGTATATCTCCCAAAATTAAATTGAGTATGTTGAAGGGAATCTAGAAGTGGAAAATATATCTAAGACCTGTAATTGTAGAAATATGAAAGTCGAAAAGGAAAAAACTAAAAAATGAAGAGGTGGCAAAATGTTGTGGTTAAGGTGGGAAAAGAGAAAAAAATATTGGAAATTTTTAGTCTGATACAAAAATGAGTTGTACTGGAAAAAGGTGGGGGGGAAAGGAGGAACCCTCTAGTCTGTACACTATAAATCCCTCGGCTTCCCCTGGAGCTTTCCAGAGCTGCTCGGCCAAGAACTTGCTCCTCCCCTGTTCTTCCAGCTGGTCTTCTGGCAGAGGGTCTGCTGTGCTGACTCAGGTGTGTGTACCTGGGGGAGATGCCCCCCCCTACCCCGCCAGGTGCTGGGCTCAGTGGGAGCTGTTGACCCCATGAGGTCCCTGTTCTCTGGTGGCCCTGTCCCTCCCAGGCACAGAGTGACACCGGGAGGAACAACCCCACTGGCGATGGCCAGGTCCCCAGCCCTGGAGTCAGCTCCTGCAGTAACTACCGCAGCTCCCAGTCCGCAGGGGCCTGGATGCTCCCGGGGCGGGGGCGCTGATCTGCACAGCTCAGGGGCGCCCGGCGGGGGGAGCATCCTTACTGTCCTGTGCCCTCCCCGCCTCCACCTGTCCCCGGGGGACGCAGGATCCTGCGCTTCTGGAATCACGCTCCCGGGAGCCCCCAGGGCTGCAGGGCCCAGCCCCTCCTCCTGGAGCCCCCCGACCCCCGGCTGCTCCCCAGGCCCTGCCCGCTCCAGCCCCTTACTGCGCTCAGCCCGGTGTGGGCGCGCTCTCCCCCGCGCCCCTGCTCTCCTAGTGACCCCGGGAACCTGGAGGCACCCCTGCCCCCTGCGATCCTGCCCGAGTTCCCTGGGGAGCGCTCCTCCATCCGGGAAGAATCCGGGACGGACTTTTAAAGTTCCCTCTTCTCCGGGTGGGGCTCTCTAGTCCCGAGGCTCCCGCCGCCCCCCTAAGCCCAGCTCCTCGCGGGCCCTCCCCCACTGGATTCCTTTTTTTTTTTTCCCCCTTTTTCTCCCCCTTCCTACCTTGTTAGAAGCAAAGACCCAACTCTCTGTAGCATTCAGGCTGTTCTCTCTTTGAATCTCAGGTTGAATTAGCAGGTGTTCAGGATGATTTGAAAGTTATCCAGGTGAGTTGGTGGGGACAGGTGACTTGGAGACCCTACTCCTCCGCCAGCTTGTCCCCAGCAATCAGAAGGAAACACAAATCTATAGAGGTGAGGTAACCTACCTGCTTCAGGCTGGGTAGCTGAGTAGAGGCAAAGATGATGCTAGGATAGCAGGGTCTGAAACACTTGCTCCAAAATTACTTCTTCTTTTTTATTTTTTTAGAAGGAACGGCAAAGTCTTCCTTTCTTTTTTATTTTTAAGATTTTATTTATTTATTCATGAAAGACACACAGAGAGAGACAGAGACCCAGGCAGAGGGAGAAGCAGGCTCCATGCAGGGAGCCGGATGTGGGACTCATTCCTAGGATTCCAGGATCGGCTGAAGGCAGATGCTCAACCACTGAGCCACCCAGGAGTCCCTATAAACCAAGATTTAATCAACTTTCTATGGAGGTGACATTCCAGACTTAGTAAAATATTTTGTAGTAAGATTAATCAAAATTTCTCATTCTCTGCTTTCTCTGAAAGCAGAAACATAATGTTTGTGAACCTGGAAATATTTCCTTGTCCTGGAAATGTTCAAGACATCCATTGGTGCCACTGCCCCTTCCTTTCTGAATTTCATATGTGGGGTATGAGAAGCCATTTGCAGGGCTGTGGATTTCTTCAAACTCTATTATTTTGTTTAGTATGAGTGGTATGGATGTGAGAAACAGGGATAAATAGGATTCAATCTAAATACATAGAAGTAAATATGCACACCTATGGGAACTTAACTCCATCATTTGAACTTAAGTGAATATGACCAGCACAACTCTGTAACTGATGTAATCAGAAGGGAAAAATGTCTTAAGCAGCTGAAATCCCCAGGAACCCTAGGTAAGCCAAATAAAATTATTCTCTTGGAAACTGGCCCTGGCAGGAGAATAGCCATCATCACCTCAGGGAGAGTTGCATGATATTTTTAGTAAGAGGATATACTTAACATTAATTTTACCTTCAAAAAATTATCACATTTAAACCCTTTGAGAATAGTGCAAGAGTTCACCACTACTTCCATCTGAATATAGAATTCCGGAATTTTTCTTTCAAAATAGGCAGAAGCTGACAAATTCACTGAGCTAAGGGCTACAGCATCCCTCAGGGTTTCACTCGAATACTCATAACAGATGGATGTCTAGACTGTTTTTGAACACTCCAGGGACAAATTCCACAGTTTTAATTATGAAAACCATTTATATAATGCATTAATATGCCTGTACATGATTTTCTTACTTTATATAGCAATATGAGGATAAGATGAGATAACACATGCAAAAACGTTGAGCAGAATCTGGAATTAAAGAATTTAATACATTTTGCTTTCATTTCTTTTTCTGACACCAAAAGTAAATAAAGATAAATAAATACCGAAGATAGTAAGTTAATTGCATGTACACTTTTTTCTAATAGATTCTAAAACCTTAGAGCAGACGCTATTTTATTTCTTCCTGCATTCTTTGTGCCTAGCTCAATGCATTGCTAAATAGTAGTAAAGAGTATGAGGTAAATGGAAATGAAGGGAGAGAGAAAAGGAAAGAAGGAAGGAAGGAAGGAAGGAAGGAAGGAAGGAAGGAAGGAAGGAAGGAAGGAAAACAAACAAAAGAAAGGGTAGGGGATAGCAAACAGCTCTAGGCTTATATTTCTCCAATAATTTCCTGCCACTTTCAGGATAGACAGACATCCAATTCCACAGCTTGGTTTCCAAGACAGTTCTTACTGCCTCGGCAACCTCTGTAACCTCTATAAACATACCTCGTGTTCAGCTTTGGAAATACCCAATGAGTAGCATTTCCTCAAATACACTCAACAATCACAGCCCTGAGCCTTTGTATACATTATACTTGTAACTGGAACATATCCTTCCTTTCCCTCTGAGCCTCGCTAACTTCTCCTTCAGTAAGCCTCAGCTGATGCATTTCATATAATCACAGCAAATAATTTTTTCAATTCTTTCTCCTTCTGTTTCTGCCTGTTTCAGTACCATGCTTGTCATTTTTAAAAAAGATTTTATTTATTTATTCATGAGAGACAGAGAGAGAGAGAGAGAGAGAGGCAGAGACCCAGGCAGAGGGAGAAGCAGGCTCCATGCAGGGAGCCCGACATGGGACTCGATCCCGGGTCTCCAGGATCACACCCTGGGCTGAAGGTGGTGCTAAACTGCTGAGCCACCTGGGCTGCCCGCTTTGTCATTTTTTCATGTGTTCATACATGATAGTACATTTGCTCTCCCAGAATGTACTCCAAATATTTTTTTTGTTTTCCATACTATCCAATTCATTTATACCAAATCCACATATAAAAATTTTAACTATAATGTGTGCAGCCTTCTTCCTCCTAAGTGTTGCTGGTTCCCTTCTAGTCTTTCCGTGCTCTGCATTTAGGAACCAATCTTGCACCCTCCTCCCTTAAGTAGATGATATCCCTTTGGAACTCTGGAATACCCTGTAGGAAAACATTTTTTAAGTTCCAGTGCTACTTTAAAAATTAACCTTTTTATTTTACATAACAGTAGTTGTATATGCAATTGTAAGAAACAATATGGAGAGATACCTAATACCCTTTACCTAGTTTTCTCCAAAGATAATGTCTTTCAAAACTCTAGTACAACATCACAACTAGGATTTTAATGTGGGGATAGTCAATGTACAAAACACTTCCATCAAAACAACAACAACAACAACAACAACAAAAAACAAAACAAAACAAAAAACACTTCCATCCACAAGGATTCTTTGTGTGCCTTTTTTGCTATAACCACTTAGAGTTTCCCAACCCTACCCCTGACAGGTGGCAATTAGTAATCTGTTCTCCATTTCTTAGTTTTGTCATTTCAAGAATGTCATAAAAATGAGATTATAAAAAAAATGAGATTATACAGAGTGACTTGCCAGGATTGACTTTTTCACTTAGCATAATTCCCTGGAGATTCATCTAGGTTTTTATATGTATCAATAGTTCATTCCTTTATATTGCTGTCTAACAATATGGACATTCTGTGGTTTGTTTAACCAGTCACCCATCGAAGGACATTTAGGTTGTTTCCAGCTTGGGGCTGTGACAAATAAAGCTGCACATTCATGTATAGGTTTTTGTTCTACATACATTTTCATTTCTCTGGAATAAATGCTCAAGTGTACAATGACTGTGCAATTTGGTATTTCCATGTTTAATTTTAAGAAACTCTCCGTTTCATTTATAGCTACAATATTACTGTCAACAACATTTATATTCCCTCTAGCAACAGTGTGAGAAATCCAGTTTGTCCTCATCCTTACCTGCATTTGGTGTTTTCCTTTCATCATTTTAATAGATATACAGTGATATCTCTTTGTGGTTTTAATTCACATTTTCCTAGTGACCATGATGTTAAATATCTTTTCATATGTGTTTGCCATTTCTTCATGTGCTTATTTGACACCTGTATATCCTCTTTGATAAACTGTCTCTTTATATCTTTTACTTATTTTTCTGTTTGGATTTATCTTTTTTACTGTTGGGTTTTAAAAGTTCTTTGTATTAATATTCACTACTACATTAGTAGTCATTAAAATTAATTTGTAATGATATGAGTATTTTACTAGTTTGTGGTTTGAAAACATTTTCTTCTTCTCTGTAGTAACATTTTCATTATCTTAACAGTGTCTTTGGCAGAGCAAAATTGTTTAATTTTGATGAGGTTCAATTTATCAGTTTTTTTTTTCTTCTATGGGCTATGTTTTTGATATAAAGTCTAAGAATTTTCTGTCTCACCCTAGATTTAAATTTTTCCTCCTAGTTTTTCAAAAAGTTTTATAGTTTTATGTTTCATGTAAGTTCATGATCCATTTTGAGTTAATTTTAGTAAAAGATGTGAAATGTAAGTCAAGGTCCTTTTCTTCTTTCTCTCTCTCTTTCTCTCTTTCTTTCTTCTTTCTTTCTTTCTTTCTTTCTTTCTTTCTTTCTTTCTTTCTTTCTTTCTTTCTTTCTTTCTTTTTTCTTTCTTCTTTCTTCCTTCCTTCTTTTTCTTTCTTTCTTCTTTTCTTTTGCCTATGGATGTCCACTGACTGCAGCATCATTTGTTGAAGAGGCTACCTTTCTTTCATTAAATTATGTTTGTATCTTTGTCAAAAATCAGTTGAGCATATTTGTGTGAGTCTATTTCTGGGTTGTCTATTGTGTTCTATTGGTCTATGTGTTTATCCCTTCACCAGCATCACACTATCTTTATTACTATAACTATGGAGTAAATCTTAATATAAGACAGAGCAACTACTCCCACTTTATTCTCCTTTTTCAAGTGTTTTATCTGTTCTAAGTCCTGTTCTTTTTCATATAAATTTTTGAATACATTTATCCATGTCTACAAAAAGCCTTGCTGGGACTCTGATAGAAACAGCAAAAAACAAAACAAAACAACAACAACAACAACAACAGAACAACAACAACTGGGCAGCCCCGGTGGCTCAGCGGTTTAGCACTGCCTTCAGCCCAGGGTGTGATCTTGGAGACCTGGAATTGAGTCCCACATCGGGCTCCCTGCATGGAGCCTGCTTCTCCCTGCCTGTGTCTCTGTCTCTCTCTGTGTCTCTCATAAATAAATAAAAATAATTTAAAAAAGAACAACAACAACAACAAAAAAGACTCAAAGAAACTATAGGTCAATCTATAGGTCAATTTGGAAATAATTGACATCTTTATTATGTTGAAGTCCCAACCCATGAACGTGATATGTCTCTCCATTTGTTTATGTTTTTTTTCTAATTTCTTTTACCAGCATTTTGGAATCTTTAATATATAGTTTCTTTTACACATTTTGTTAAACTTATACATGTCTCTTTCTTTGAAGAGATTGTAAGTGGTATTGTGCTCTAAATTTCAGTTACCACATATTTATTATTAGTATATAGTAAAGCAATTGATTTGTTTTTATTGAGATATAATTCACATATTATAAAACTCATAATTTTGGAGTGGCATACATTCTTTGAGTTTATCTTATTTGGGATGTATTCAACTTCTCGAATCTGTATTTCTATTTCTTTTGTCAAATTTGGGACAATTATTAACCTATTATATCTTTGAATACTTATCCAGTTCTATTCTCTCTTCTCTCCTTTTAGAATTCAGATGATATTTTAATTCTTTTGTTACTGTTGCACAGGTCTTTAAGACTTTGTTCATTTTAATTTCAGTCTATTTTCTCTCTGTTGCCCAAATTGTATAATTTCTATTGATCTAACATCAAGTTCATTGATTCTATCCTCTCTCATTTCCCTTTTACTATTGAACCCTTCCAGCAGTTTTAAAATTTTGATTACTGCATTTTTGCAGTCCTACATTTTCATCTGGCTCTTGTTTATGGCTTGTATTTCTTTGTTAAGATTTGTAATTCCTGCTTTCCATGCAAAGCAAATAGCTAGCAAAAACAAGAGAAAGTTGTGTGTGAAATTTAAAATTTTAAAATCACCCAAAATCCCATCTTAAGGAGTTTGTCTATGATGAAACCAAATGAATGTTTTTGGCTCTAGTATTATGTTCACATTTGTATTGTCAGAGATCCTTATGCCTACTATGGTAATCCATTAAACAACGGAAGATAATGTCCAAAGTTTGCTCACTAAATTTATCTTTTCTACACTGCAATTTTCATTCGTTCATTTATTTATTCATCATTCATTTGATCTGTATCTGTTGACTGCCTGATATAATCCCCCAAACTGGGTATATAAAGAATAAGATACGCTTTTTTAAAAAAGAATTTACTTATTTATTCATGAGAAACACAGAGAGAGAGGCAGAGACATAGACAGAGGGAGAAGTAGGCTCTCTCTGGGGAGCCTGATAAGGGGGCTGGATCCCAGGACCCTGGGATCATGACCCAAGCCAAAGACAATTGCTCCACGACTGAGCCACCAAGATGACCTCCGAATTTACTCAATAGTGCTACTCAGAAATTTGGATATCATCTTTGGCTCCTCCCTCCTGACTAACCCCACTTGCATCCAATCCACTAACAAATTTTAAATTTTCCCTCCAAAATAGATATTGAATTCATCTAATACTCTAATTGGCAATATTTATTGCCAATCTAATCCAAGATGCCATCATCTTTCTTCTGGGCTATTGACTCACTTTTTAAGCTGACCTCTCTGCTTCCTCTCTTACTCAGCAGCCAAGTGAGCTTTTAAACATGTGAATAGTAACATACCAGTGCCCTCTTTAGAATCCCCCAGTGGCTTCTTATATATGACGAAGAAAATGCAAATTCTTCATCAAGGGTTTATCTACTTCTCCACTCAACTCTGTACCACTCTACTTTGTAATCTGTATACACTTCTACTTGCTCAAATTCTCAACCTCCTTTCTACCCTGAATTCTCTGTTCACATAGTTTTCTCAGGCTGAACATAAAAGAATGTTACCCTTTATTTATTATTATAAATAAATCATAAATAAATTATTTATTTATTATTATAAATATATTACAAATTTCAAAGAATTTTAAATTAATTAAATTAAATTTTAAATCAATTAATTAAATTTTTAATTAATTAATTAAATTTTAATATAAGTATATATTATAAATTTATTATAAATAAATTATTATAAATAAATATATTATTATTTATTTAACATTACCCTTTTCTAGCAAATTCTCATTCAATGTTTTCCATCTCTTTTTGAATATAGAATCTCAAATATTATTTTTCAATTTCTTCATAAGACTTCTCTTTACCCTCAATTTAAATGTGGGACTTCCAGTTATTCCCTCTGTGTTCACTGTGTTGTTTTCCTCAGACTTCTTACCCCAATTTGGAGTTACAAATTTTGTTCACGTTGGTTTAATACCTACTTCTTTCACAAGGACATACGGACCATGAGGACAAGGGTTATTACTCCATTATTTATAACTACACAATTAAAAATATGATAGCGCTTGGCACACAGTAGGTGTTTGATACGTATTTTTTAATATGTAGGGGGCAGAATGTCTTGTCTTCAATTTAGGATCCAACTAAGGAGAGATAAATACACAAAAAATAGGTATTCTGAGTGTTATGTTTCCTCCTTTCTGGCACATGGGTGTATATCTTGCAAATATATGGAGGATGGGAAGATAGCAATTGAATAATTTAGTTTCACTATTCCTTGTGCTTGGTGAGTCCCGTTGCCCAATGTTACCTCTGGGCCCCTCTGTCCTAACTGCTGCCAACTACCTCCAATCCTCTAGCCTTATTTCCCTTAAATCCCTCAAGGCCTTCAATAATTTATTTATTGGGCACTTTTATTCAACACTCACTTAGCAAGCACCTCCTCTGTGCTAGGCACTATGTTTGGAACTGGAGGTCAAGCAATAGACAAGATTAAGAGACAGAGTCTTAGCTTTCATGGACTCCATATTCTAGTAATGAAGACAGCTAACAAATATGAAATAAAACAGAAATTAACAAGATTTCATAGTGATAAGTAATATGAAAAATATAATACAAAGTGGTGTGGTAGAAATAAGCTGGTGATATGGGGTAAAATGGAGTTGTTTTTGATATGGGTTAGATATGATCTTTCCAAGGAGGTACAGTTTGGACTGGACATGAATACTATGAAGGAACCAAACATATGAACATCCAGAGAGGAAGGGCATTCTGGGCAGAGCAAATAACTATCATAAAGATAGGAGAAAAGCAGGTATGTTTGGAGAGTAAATGGTAGGCCATTATAAGCTGTGATGATTAACAGTGGAGTTGAGGAGGCAGGCAGAAACCAGATTATGCAGGACTACTCAGTCCATAATGGGCATTCAGAATTTATTCTGAGTATGAGGGAAAGCCATAGGAGGGGTTTAAAACAAGAGTGACACAATTAGATTTTTATTTAAAAAGGTCACCCTGGCTTTGATGTAGATAATAGTTTACAGGCAAGCAAGAACAGAAATAAACTAGTTATAATGCTCTCTTCATAATCTAGCAAACTTTGCTAATGACACCTTGGTAGGGAAGACAGAAGAGAAGAGGTTTATTACAGTTTGGAGGTCATGCCAACACTCCTGAATTCCCCTCATTCCTCCTCCGGTCATTACCCCCTGCCCTATAGGGATACTACTATGCTGATTTTTAACAGCATAGACAGATGTTTGTTTTGTTTTGTAATCTGTGTAAGTGGCATCATGTAGTATGTACTCTTGTGTCTTTCACTCACATTTTTCCATATTGTTGCATGCAGTGTAGTTTAATCTTATTGTTGTATATTTTTCTGTTATGCAATTCCATCGAAATTAATTTATTCATTCTCCTGTTTATGATGTGTGGGTGATTTCCCACATGTGGGGCTATTAGTAATGGTGCTACAGAGAACACTCTAGTGCATGATATTTGGTGACCTGGACTAGAATTACGAGGTTATAAGATATACATATGTTTGGTTTTAGAAGGTAGTACCAGTTCTCAAAAGTAATTCACAGATTTACACTCCCACTAGCACTTAATAGCAATTCCAGCTACTTGGTATTTTCAGTGTTTTTATTTTAGCCATTCTGGTGGATGTAACAGATAACAATTTCTATTTTCTTTGATATGTTTGTTCTGTGTGTTTACTTTTTAAATCTTTTTAGGCCTATGACTTGTACTCTCTTTATTTCTTTTATGTTTAGACAGTACCTTCCAAATTTGAATAACTTTCCTTTTATTAATAGGCTTGTCATCCTCTGTTAGCCTATGTTGCGAGATAGAAGACACCACTTGCTTTCTGTTTTTGCCTTCATATGCCTTCTTATCATTGAAATACTAAAATATTTCATTATTAATAATCTCACATTGTCTTACAGTGACCATAGGATCTAATCATTATTCTATGAATTCCATGAGAGGAGTTTCATTGATAGATGGCTTCAAAGTCTCTTATATCTTCACTGTTATTTTATTTGAATAGTTTTCATCCTTAATTCTTTTTGTGATCTAATTTTCCCTTTGGACCAACCTCTACTTGTTTCTGCCTCCATGGTGTTTACTCCTCTCCCTCCACCCACTGTCACCTAGTATAGGATCCCAAAGCAACTCTTAGGTGTTTATTCTACTTTGATATGAAATTATATTTTATACATGAACTTAATTTCCCAGAGATTTTAGAAGAGTTCTTTTACTTAGAGAAAAGTGTCATGGAATGACAATCCTTTTAGAATGCTTTGAAAGAAGGAGGTCTTCAACGACCGAAGAAATTCAAAACTATTTTCACAAATATGGTAGAATCATGACCAACTTGTTCCTAAAGTAACTTAAGAGTTAAACAAGTCCTTATACACAGTAGCCAATAAAAGTGATTAGAAGTGATTAATGTTTCTGGAACTTTGCTAATTGTGCCATCATAGCAAAAGGTTAATTAGTTCATCTGAAAGTTACAGTCATAGTAATGTAAGATTGGATCTGCAGCTGTGCTTGTGGGATTAGCCATTGACTCAGAAAATAAAGGGCAATAAGGATCTCCTAGTAGGCAATTTGAATTCCCTTGTATGTGTGTCTATAGCATGTTTTGTGTGATATTGCCAGAAGTTAATGAGATACTGAGATGCTATTTTCTGAGTCCCTGTTTCTGCATGATGCTGTGTTCTACTTCAACATGATTATAGGTTACATAGCAGAAATCTCAGATTAAGCTATTGCCCTTTAACTTTCCTCTCCTGGGGTTTAGGCATGGCTAAATTGTACACTTGATCTGCTGGAGTTTCTTAGTGACTGAAAAACTTTCTGGAAAAGAACATAAACTGTATCCATTGCTGAACTTCAAATATATCTGATCATGCCTGATGACTTGATGAGTTGGCTCCAAAAAAATCAAAGTATGAGCAGGAGATTAAGAATTGTATAGAAAGAGTTCATTCCAAAGGAAGAAGAAACCAGGCAAATGGCTTAAATCCAGCAACAAAGCCTTTAGTCATCCGAGGAGGAAGAACTCAGTAGAATGTCATAGTCAATATATGATTTCATTCCAGGCTCAACCTCAAGGACCTCTAAATTAAAACAGACAGATTTTTTTTTTTTTTTTTTTTTTTTTTTTTACTAAACACTAATACTTTGTGGCATAAGCAAAACTAATTTTCACCACCAGGGTTCTTTGAGCCCTGAAGGAGCTATATAAAAAAAAATGTTTCAACAAAAATGGATGTATTTGTTATATAAATTGTTAGTTACTAAGTTCTCACCATCTTTCCCTACTGATTCTAGTTCATGGAGAAATAAAATCAAGGGATTAAATAAGGAACAAAATTAAGTACCAACTTTATTACTGATAGAGCTAGGTTGAGAACCCAACCTGAATCTGAGGCCAGAATGGCACTTCCTACGGCCTCTCCTGAACTGTCATTCTGGATTCCCAGGGAAGTATTCACTTATGTACAGGCAGAGATGCTGGATTCGAGAGAGCAGAGGACAAGCAGGACCCACCAAGGCACTTTTTGCCTTGGTGACCACAAAGGTAGTGGGAGTGCAAGGTGGTAAGGCTCTAAGTATTTGAGGATATGTGGATGATTAGAATTGCTGTATGTGTTTGTGTGGGGAGGGTGGATTATTTAGAAATGCAGCATTTCAACACAATGGCCCTGCCTCCCAGTAAATGCAGCCAACAGATGGTAAGCTTTTCTGGAGCTCACTAATCAGGTGTCTTACCTCTGCTCTTACGTGTAGAGTATGTACAGACTATCCTCTCTCAAAGAAAAAAGGGAGAAAGAAGTTAAGTAATGAGTTTTCTTCCCCAGTACCCCAAACTTGTGCTTATTTATTTCTGTTTAATAACCAAGGCTGTGGTCAGCAAAGGTTGCAGCTGTATCTCTTCAGAGGCGGGACTAGCAGAGTATCAGACATCTCACTCCCCATTACTGCCCCTCTGGGCCTTTTTTTTTTAAAGATTTTATTTATTTATTCATGAGATACACAGAGAGGGGGAGGCAGAGACACAGGCAGAGGGAGAAGCAGTCTCCCTATGGGGAACCCAATGTGGGACTCAATCCCAGGACCTGGGATCATGCCCTGAGCCGAAGGCAGATGCTCAACTGCTGAGCCACTGAGGCATCCCTCTCGGCCTCTTTCTGGGTCAATAGTGAATAGCTCAGTTTTTGTACCCAGAAGTTCTGACAAAACTCAGAATAAGCCATTAATTGCTGTAACTCACAGGATACAATGTACTCACGGCCTGAAACTGAATACCCATTCAATTTCCAACCTCAAATTATGCCCAGCTTCATTGTCAAATATTTCTTATCAGAAACTATACAAAAAAATGCATAGAAAAGCAAAAGCTCTTCCAACAATGCAATATAACTTTATAGTATATCACATACTTGAACAACATAAAATTCCTCCTATTATTACATTCTTAGGAAGAAATTAAAGACTGAAAGCAAAATCTGATTTGAGTTAATTAAACTTCAAGGAAATTAAAAGTCCAAAATCTTGCCTATTCAATATGTTTCTCTTTTTATTTTTGTCAAGAAGGATCTCTGTCACATGCAGTCTGGGTTCTTCCAGGAGTGGATTGTCCCTTTTCTATGGGTATGGGTGTCGTCCCTTTGGCAACTTCAAAATTTAATTACTCCAATTTCAAGTCACTTTCATGTGTGACATGTTATCAGACAAAGAATCCAAAGAGTCTATAGGACATGTAAAATGATCTCAGCTGCAGCCCTCACTCATACAATTTAGAAGAGACAAGATAATTTCAATCCTCCCACAGCAGTCATCCCCATACATAATATAATGTCACAGTGCAATTGCTAGCACTGAACCGTAGCAGGAAAAAATAGAGTAGATTTGACTTCAGTCTTGCCAGAATGCCCAGTGGTCTAGGCCAGTTTATTTTGATTCCTTAAACCATCAACTTTAATTCAGTTATGAGAATGCTTCCATTGAGGTTAATTGTGACATTGTTTCCTGCATTTGATATATTTCTACATTTTGCAAAAATTGTAAATTTGCTGTGATGGCCTCACCAGCCTCCAGGCCTTATTTGAAGCTCTTTTCTTTCCCTTTATGTGCATTTCACCTCTTTTCATTTTCTGTATCTCCTTTGAGCTGTGTGATCCTGGCATGACTCTGGCATATGGCTGCTGAGGAGTGAGCTTGCTGCTGGGGGATACAATCCCCATTTCCCCCTGAGAGCTGGGTGCCCTACATTTTAAAAGAGCCAGTGCTCCAGAGTTCATTGCATTACATTCTCCACAATGTCAATCTTCTGCTCTTTTTCTGGATTTCCTCAACTTCAGAAACATATAGAGGCATTTTTAGCTGTGTGCAATTTACTGCTGCTGCCTCTTCTGGAATTCCTTGAGCCCAGGCATCCTGTGTACTAGGGACATCTTTCCCTTGCCTCAGATGGAGATTTCCCTTCAATATATTCCTGAGCTGAAGCTGCTATTGATTTTTTTTCCAATATTTGTGCCCTTAGTGAATTAAAAGAGAATAAATATATCCTTTCCATGTGCACTTCATCCAATTCTGCACTCCCAGGGTTATAGGGTTGGTAGCACTTGAATCCCTTATGTCACTTCTACAGCATCCCAAACACTGCTCCATGACATCTCTTTTCTTGCCATTTTCCATTTGCAACCAGTGCTCTACTCCTCTCTGTAGTCCTCCTACTCTTTCAGCCATGCCCAGTGGAGCTTTTATTTTATTTTTATTTATGTCATTTTTAAAAAGATTTTATTTATTTATTCATGAGAGACAAAGAGACAGAGAGAGAGAGAGAGACAGAGACACAGGCAGAGGGAAAGCAGACTCCCTGTGGGGATCCTAATGCGGGACTTGATCCTAGGACCCCAGGATCACGACCTGAGCCAAAGGCAGATGCCCAGTCACTGAGCCACCCAGGTGCCCCAAGATATTTTATCTTTATAGATAGTTTGCTTCATGATATTATCAAACTATATTTTCTTGTAAAATTGACAACATGCAGTATAGTAAAAGGGGGTTGTTTTATTTTTTATTCATGAGAAACAGAGAGAGAGAGAGAGAGAGAGAGAGAGAGAGAGAGAGGCAGAGACACAGGCAGAGGGAGAAGCAGGCTCCATGCAGGGAGTCCGACGTGGGACTTGATCCCCGGTCTCCAGGGTCACGCTCTGGGCAGGAAGGCAGGAGCTCAACCGCTGACCCACCCAGGCATCCCCCGGTGGAGCTTTTAAATATGTACCCACTCACTAAAGCAACAAACCACAATATGAATTATAACAGCCAAAATTTACTGAATTCTTTTGAGGTGCTGGATCCTGTGCCAAGATATCTAAAGGGAGGCATGGCATGCTTACTTCCCAGTGACTGGTAACAATTTTGAGGATTAATGAGGTTAAGATATTTTCTGAAGTTTACAAAATAAGGTAACCTAAAATTAAGAGAGCATGGGAGGGACAGAGAAGAAGGAAGAGGAAAAAGATGAATTACCCTGTCCACATTTCAGTGGAATATCTCTATCTCTGATAAATGTGCCCCAAGTTTCTTACCTTACCAGTCAGGTGGTCAGGAAATATTTATTCCAGTGCTGGAGGAAATTCCTTGTTTGTGGTCAAAGGCCCCAAACCCCTATTTGAGTTATTTGTAGAGACTCAGTGAATTCACTTAAGTTAGCTTCCATTACAGAAATCAGCAATTGCTGCTCCTTTCCCAAGAATGTTGCAAAGTCTCCTCTCCTCTATAGACGTGAGGAAGAGGAATAATTGTGTTCTCCAGTAATATCCAAATTCAGGACACTCTGCCAAGGGTGTGACTACTCACAGTTGGAGTGGGAGGAGAACCCATTGTTTTGTTCACAGAATATTCCTCTCTATCCTACGGCATAGAAGAGGGTGCTGATTAGTACTTAACTTGTGGTAAGTGTGTCTCTTTTATGCTTTTTGATAATGGTGCTCAATCATTTCTTTGCAGTGTTACATATAAACCCTAAGGATTTTTCTTCCTAACAAATGACTTGTTTTTATTACAAATATAAAGCATGTGGAATTTAAGAAATTAAACAGATGAACATTGGGGAAAAAGAGAGGCAATCCATAAAACAGACTCAGCTATACAGAACAGACTTCCTGAAAGGGAGTAAGGAATGAGCTAAATGGGTGATGAGGATTAAGGACTGTACTTGTTGAGATGAGCACTGAGTGTAAAACATAAGAGATGAATTATTAATTTCTACTCCTGAACTAACATTGCATTTTACGTATTAAAAATTCTGGGACATTTTCTGATACGTATAAACTCTCTGCATCTGTCAGAAGGGACATGTACTGGGAACCTATTTTGTTTGCAAAGGCAAAGAGAGCTTAGTCATGAATTACTTCCCAATTCAGTTTCACTAAGCTTGTAATTAGCAGAATTTCTTATAAAATTTTGGAACTAGTTTGACTGTAAACCTAGTTTCCAGTGTTGTCATAAACTTTTCTCTTATTTCTGTGCTCTCATAGGTTTTTAAATTATTTTTTCATAAAAGCATGTATTTTAAGTAGAGAGAATTACAAATAAGGTGACATGTATAATAATATTTTGAAACACTATGTCTTTAACTTCATAAGAACAATGTTATATTGTACAGCATTTTTCTGTTCTACAGGAAACTATCTCTATGTTAATCAACCACTACTTAAAGCAATGAGGCCAAAGACAGAAATTTTCTCCTGGATTGTATCACGATAAAGAAGGAAGGGTCGAAATATGTGCTATAAGGATATAGAAATAGCCAATACCTGTGGAACAATAGAGTGGATTCCTACTACCCAGAATGAACTCATTGCCTTGACCTTGTCCATGTTTTCCTATGGAATCTGTTTAGACCACAAATTAGGACCAGAAGGAAAATCTGTAAACCAAAATAAGAGGTTGACCTCTCAGTAGAAATAAGTAGAAAGGAAACAGCTGTGAATTTTTAGACATTCGGTGTTTCTTAATTTTATTTCAAAAGACCAATTCACTTATTAGTATGTACCATGGCTAGCCTATGAGCCTGAACTAGACTTTGTTTTTTTAATTTTTAAAAAAGATTTATCTGTTTAATTATTTGAGGGAGAACAATAAAGAGATAGCAAGAGTGGGGGTGGGGTGGAGGAGCAGAGGAGGAAGGAAAGAATCTCAGGCAGACTCCTCACTGAGTACAGAACCTAAGGCCAGGCTGGATCTTAGGATCCTGAGATCAAGACCTGAGCCAAAACAAAGAGTTGGACACTTAACCAGCTGAGCCACCTAGGCTCCCCAAGAGTATATTCCTTTAACTCTTAATTTTGATCCCTGTGTTTATAACTTCAACATCTGTATTTCATTTTTTATCCATCCATCCATTCTTTCGTTCAGTCAGTCAATGAGTCAGACAGTAAGTACTTATTGAACATTTATTATAGTTCAGGTTGTATTATAGGTTCTGGAGATATAGCAAAAACAAAACAGAAAGAAATTGCTGTCCTCACAATTAATCAATGAAGATTTTGTGATTTGGTAACTTGCCTCAGATATGCCTGACATTTAATATATAATTCAGATCTTTACAATTTTCTAACATAGTAGGGTTTCCTGATCCCCTTCAGACATGATAGTTTGGTTTTTATGTTTGACTCCTGATGGTCCTAACATGGAAAGCTCTGCCATGGCCTTTGGTAACAAAGTCACAACTACTTTAATAGTGCACTCAACCAGTGTAGACATTTGCAAATGAGTTCTAATTCACGTCCACAAGAAATATGGCTTACTTACAATAACTGATGATATCTTTCTTTAATACTATCTTTCTGTTTTCACTCACCAATTTCAGGGAGCAAGGAAAATATACTTTGTTTTAATCTAGTAATTTGTATTAATTCAATAATTTAAACTTTTTCTGTGAGAGTCTTATTCAAGTAAATTCCCCATCATCCAGATTTCCTGTCCTTGTTCCAGTTATATCCAAGATGGTCTGAAGTTACAAAATTGAGAGGACTACATAATCAACAGTGGTTGACAGGAGGGGAGGGACAGTCCTACATACAGGTCCTCATAACTGCTTTATACTATGCTAAAGTTTGTGGTTGGGAAATTTCTGGTCTCCTCTTCAGTTTGATCAGGACTAGAGATTCCCCTCTCCTGACTCAACTTGCCTTCACTTCCTGGTGCTAAGAGGTCTTGGGCATGGCTGCTGTAGTTGGGTACTGTAGTTGGCAATAGCTGACCTAGTACACTCAATCTCAGCCAGACCTCTGTGGAGCTTCTGGCAGGTAGCACAGCTGGACTCCCTCCTAACTGCCTCTACATCCCCACATAAACTCCACTGTGAGGGTATGAGGTATCTTTCCATGGCACATAGGAGTTAAGAGTGCCTTAGAGTCCAAAGTCTGCCTAAAGCCTGAGAGGAGGATAGAAGGGGCATCCTGCAGCTATGTCCTCTTCAGGATAGACTTATTCAGGGAGTTCTTGACCCAGGAATCAGTGCTAGCTGATACATGTCTCCATCTTACTGTAATGTTTTCTGTCTGGTGTGGCAGACACATGTATATGTGTTAGGTATGGTATAAATACTATATTCTCACCTTGTGCCAAAAATGCCTGCTTTTCCCTGGGATTTTTCCATTTAAAAATTGACCTAACTTTGTGAGGTACGTAGGATAGACAATCTTCAGTCACAGTCCATAAAGCAGAACTACCACCAAGTGGCTACAAAAAACATTTGGCTGAAGTTGATGGGGATGTTGATACAAACGAGTATAATAGGGAGATATCCTTTGGCAAGTGAAAAGGTATCTGGATCAGTACTACAGTACTACAGTACTACAGAGTTGTTGCCGGTACTCTTTATTTTCTCAAGTCATTTGCAATTTTAGAGATGCCCAGTTTGCACTAAAGCATAATGAAGCCCATGAGATTTTAACATTGTCGGCCCAGTTTTAAAATGTGGTTAACTGAGTTGTTAATGTAGTGTGAGTTCCTAGGACTGCATTAGGCCAATCAGGCTAATTAGGTTGCATGCCCACTGGGCATGGATTGTGAGTGCTTTACTAAGTTTTTCTTTAAGGCTTGTGCATTTTTTATCTCAATAAATTTCTTCACACTAAATTGCAAAAAAAAGTATGCAAATCACCACTTAAATATTGTAAAATTAAAAACATATGATTTGTGGAGCTAATACTTGCACTTGATTTGGAAACTGACCTCTAACATTATGAAAGTGCTCTGGGACTGTTACATAATTTTTTTCAAAACAGTGAAGGGCAAAATCTAGTGACACATATATACATTATATAGATGTTAGGCCATTGGATCCCTGTAGGATTCTGTAATTCTATGTGTATGGAAAGAAATTTTAAAAAATTATTCTGTATTATTTCTGTACAAAATTTGGTAGACTGATTTATTAGTTGTTGAGTGGTTTAACCAGTAGCTCAAGATAGCCTAAGGAGTTTCCACTTCTTAAATAGGCTGAACTAATACAACATCAGTCTATGTAAACATAACTTTTGTGCTTCATTGATAGTTAACTTTTAAAACTTTATCAGAATGATCCTTTTTCTACTATCGACAGCTATTTGTTATATATATATATATATGTATACACATACATACATATATATATAAGTATATATATTCAGAAATAGACTATTTTTCAAGAGAAACTTTCTAAGTAGTATTGAGACCGTAAGACCTATGATGGTATATGTAGGTCTTTTCCATCTTAGTTTCACAACACAGTCTGGCACATGGCAATGACAGAACCCAATACAAATATATAAATACCTGACTGATATCTCCTAGCAATAAGGAATACCCAATCATGTGTTTGTGAGCTGCCACTGGAAAAAAAGAAGGAATAGTGACTTTAGGAGACTACCTGTGAGACTCAAGGGACTCCTAAGGAACTTCAGTCAGGAGAAAACTCATTCAAGATGGAAAGATCTCTGTAAGGCAAACATTCTCCTGTAAATACTATACCTGCACTTTGCTTTGGTCATTACAACTTTAACTTCCTTGAGCATACCCTATACATTTTACAGAGTCTGTAAGATCCATATGAAGTGCACAAATGAAAAGATAAACTCAATATCTTATAAACATTTTACAGTATCAGGGGATCCTAGAGTTGAGAAGAATATTTGAGATAATCAGGCCAAGCTTCTACTAAAATTCAGGAACCCCTTCCTAGGCATAGAAATCATCGGGTCTGAACCCTTTCACTAATATAGGAATTATGTACTTTGCAATTATATACTTACATTCTTGCAATCCAAATTAAAAAAATCCAGATCCTAGAGAAATGAGTGAGCCTGAAGAAAAGAACTGTACATATGGGACAGAATAAATGGTTCCAGACATAAAAGAAGAAAATTGTAAAGAAGAAGAAGAAGAAGAAGAAGAAGAAGAAGAAGAAGAAGAAGAAGAAGAAGAAGAAGAAGATTTACCTAATTAAGAATAAGACATATACCTAGATCAAAGGGAAATAAGTTCTAATAGCCAAAATTAATTAAGAAGACCAAAGCTATACATATGTTAGGGAAATTATAATTTCAAAGATTAAGTTATCTTTCAGGCTATATCAGAGATTGCTGACACCTTCAACCCATTATTATTTCTCATCTTCATCTGTATCAGGAATACTTTAACAATAAATATAATAACTTTAAAAGTAGAATAATCCTTCTCTTTTTCAGCCTCACTTGAATCATAATGTGACCATGTTCTTTGGACCATGTTCTGGTCCCCATCCATCTGCCTGAGATGTGAATGTGGTAATGAGCCATCTTCCATGTGGATGAGAACAACCTCCCAGAACTAGCAGAACAGCAAGATGGAAACCTCCATATCAGCCCTGGATGGATTATGCTTAGACTGTTACAAAAGAGAGAAAGAAACTTTCCACTTATTTAAGCTCCTTTTATTTTAGGGTCTACAAGAAACTTAAGCATCTTACAGCAGATACAATACTTTCTCTTTAAAGCTGACAAAATATTTTCAAATGTTATATTGTCACAGAAAACTCTTTCAGCCTGCAAAAAGCAAAGTTTGTATGGATAGTTTTCCTTGATCCAGAAAACAATAACAAGAAAAGGAAAATAGATAATCAGAAAACATTTGACCACCTGGACAATGTGTAAATATATCTCATAGGTCAAAGAGGAAATTAAAGTTGTAATTATAGACTATTTAGAAAATGAATGACAAGAAGTTTCTTTTAAAACTTATGAACTATGATCCTAGCACTTTGATTATGATCTCTGGATGTCATTTTCTACTGAAAGGAACCAGGTTTCAGGGAAGAAAGCTTATTTTAGGCCTGGGTCAGGAAATGTACAATATGAGCCCAGAACATTTGTCATAACAAAAAGTAAGAAAGCTCTCAAAATATACTAGATTCATCTCATAATGAATCAAGAACAAAATGAGATTTCCACTGGACAAAAATGAACATATTGAACAACAATATGAATAAAAAAAATCAAATATGTTTAAATCCATGAGTTCATAAGAATAAATGCTTTCTCTACTACCCCCTGCCAAGCCAAAAAAAAAATCCTTGGAGACCCACAAAGATACTAGGAAACCAACTTAATATTTTTTTAAAATGTAAAAAAAAAGAAAATAATTAATCAATCATTCCACCCTTCCCACAGGAACTATACCTCAGAACAACAAAATAATTGATGAATGGAAGTTACTCTTTATGGAAACTTTATAGCTAATAAATGAAGGAAAAATGAAAAAAGTGCAAATCACCATTCTATAATCTCTAAAGTAAACCTAATGTGAACAATCTAGGCAATGATCAACAACATTTGCTATTTTGACAAAGAGACAATAGACACTATGTGTCTCAGTGTATATACATGACTCCACCTTTGGTTGAGATGACATCTGCTCCAGTAAAGATCAATTTACAGGGAAAATGAGAGACGTAAAACACATGGTAAATGATACCTAACAAAATCTAGATTTGGGAAACTATAGAATAATGGAATAAAACAGCCAGATTTCTTCAGTAAAAGGAGGGAGAGAGTTCTGTACTTAAAGAAATATAAAGTTACATAAGAATACTTCTATTTTAGAAGTTCTTACAGATGAAATGATATGATGTCTAAGATTTACTTCAAAACTTCCAGTAGTGGAAGATCTTGCTGAAGATCTAAAAATGAAAGAAGACTGGTCATCTGTTCATACAGTGCAGCTGGGTAATAGATATACATGGGACTTCATTATACTATTCTACTCCTGTATATACTTAAGTAGCTCTACAATTAAAAAGTTAAAAAATTATGGAACAGGACCAAAGTATTTCCCAGAGGAAACATCTTAGTCATGGATATATTCATTATTAAACAAAGCACAAACTAATCATTCAGCTCAAGAGCTTCAAAAAGAATAACAAAGCAAACTCCAGGAATATAAGGCAAATTACAAAATCAAAGCAAATAGTAAAAATTTCAAAAGTACAATGACTTCTAAGTCAAAAATATTTTTCAGTACAATTAATTCTTCATTTCCTTTCTAACCTGTATGAGGGCAATGAAATCAAGCCGTCTTAAAATCTAGCTTAGGGATCCCTGGGTGGCGCAGCGGTTTAGTGCCTGCCTTTGGCCCAGGGCGCGATCCTGGAGACCCGGGATCGAATCCCACGTCGGGCTGCCGGTGCATGGAGCCTGCTTCTCCCTCTGCCTATGTCTCTGCCTCTCTCTCTCTCTCTCTCTCTCTCTGTGACTATCATAAAAAAAAAAAAAAAGTCTAGCTTAATAACAAAAAGCTATAATGGAATTCAGTCACAATAGCTTCCTCATTCCTAAGAATATGTGGACTTCTTGGGAGTCCTGGTGTCACGGAATCAATAGAGGTGATGGTAATGACGTCTTGCAAATCAGTATTAAAATCCCAGTGTTTCTGGGACCTCATAGCTATTATCCAAGGACTGTTGATCCTCCTCTGACTGGAATTCTTGCCAATAATCTAAATGATAATCCCACTGTAAGGTCCCAAACCACCAAATTCTTCAATAAGGATTTCTAGTCATGCTATATATGCCTTTCCTCCTACAAATTACTTTCCTCTGGTTACCCTACCTCTACTCTGCGCTAGTCTCCTTCTCTGGTGCCTCCCTTTGCTACCTGTACTATACAGGGTGCAAAAATCCAGAAGGCAAGCTTTTCATTTGATAAATTTCTTCTACTCAGTCAAGATAGATTCTCAAATTAAAATTGTCATACAAACATCAGAGGGTGATAGACTCTCCCATTTATAAGGGATTCAGATATTCGGGTGGTTACGTGTTTGATGCAAAAATCACTTTAGAGCATACTCTATAAGTAAACAGCAAATATGCAGTCACTGTTTATTATATGTATTTTAAATGTACAGAATCATTTATTTTTCTTTAAAAATTTCTCCCTACATTTTGGATTGGCTATAGCTCATGTAGGCATTATTTTATGTATCTATGTATCTAATTATTTGCTCAAGGATCTATGCAATACTGAAAAAATACTTTGTTTCCCTGAGGCTGAAATTTTTTATAGGTAGCATTGAGATAGCAACACCTCATACTGATGTTCTGTTAAGTAGATAAGACAACAATTTAAACCTTCAACGTAGTATCTGACGCATGGTATACACACTGTATATCTTAGATTTCTCATGAATAAAAAAGACAAACATTTAAATACTAAACATACAGTCCTTATGAATTGTATATTACTATGACATTATAGTGGTAATACTAAGACATTTGAGCAATAATTCTTTAGTCATGCCTTTCTTGTTCTGCTTTAATCAGAACATTCATTCTTCTCACTGTTTAGAAGAAAATTTTAAAGAAAATGATTTATAAAAAATAAAATTTTTTCTCATAACTTCGGGACAAAGAAATTATGCACTATATGTACCCCAAAAATGTCAGACAAAGAAAATCAAAGGGATGCTTTGATTTTTAATTAATCAAAATTAATGCTGGCTTATTCATGGGATTATGCTGCTTTAATTACACACATATATAAGATTTTAGAATGAAGGAAGAGTTAAAGGACACCAAGTGCAATTCAGGGCATCTCATCCTCAGTAGTTGGGAGTGTTATTCATTTTTTAAGGGGAATATACATCTCAATAAATAGAAACATAAATGTCTTTGTTCTTTGTTGAGTTATTTAAGAATAGAAATTTGACAATATCTCTGCTTTCTATATCCCTTTGTTTCTTTAATAGGATGGGGTGAAGATGGAGAGGAGGAATTGGAAGAAATGAATAAGAATGTGGTTTTAGGTTTATGTAAAGAATAAGCCAGTAGTGTTTCTGTCTTCCACAGTATCAAATAGACAAAATACAAAAAGTATTTATTTTCAAAAAAAGAGGTAGAAAAAAAAATAAACCTATTAGAATGAATCTTTGATCAGATAGTTGTCTAATCAATGTAATTTTCTTTTTTTAAAAATATTTAATTTATTTATTCATGAGAGACAGAAAGAGAGAGAGGCAGAGACACAGGCAGAGGGAGAAGCAGGCTCCATGAAGGGAGCCCGATGTAGGACTTGATCCCAGGTCTCCAGGACCACACCCTGGGCTGAAGGCAGTGCTAAACTGCTGAGCCACACGAGCTGCCCTCAATATAATTTTCTACTGATTTTGTTTCCTTCAGGAAACTCTAAAAATTGAAATTTTGCCCAAACGGAAAAATATTTTTTATTCTTATTTTAGTTCTTAAATTTAGTGTAAGTTTTTCAAACCCCCAAAAAATGTTTGACTAACATGTGAACAAGAGGTGCATCCAATAGGATTTTCTGTCAAATCAAAGTCTACAATTTTTTCAAAAGTTACGACCAGTTCTACCACATTTCCTCAGTTAACCCCTCTCTTAGGTAAAGACTACAAGCGTTACAAAAGACAACAGTCAAACGTCACCAAAATGCATTCCTTTTCGATCAGTACAGCTTTTTCCTCTCTTCCCTCTTTCTTATCACCACCCATTGCAATTCACTCCACTAAAATATTTCCATATAATATATGGGTCAATTATATCCTTCCATTTGACAGTCTTGATTCTTTATCTCCTTAAGGCATGTTTTTTCATCATATCCTTCTATTTGGTGACACTCTTCAAACATTCTGGCCACTTGAGGTCCATACAAACCCAGTATCCATGTCAAATCCATTTCCTGCCAAGAAATCATCTTTGATTTCTCCATTTGGAATGAGCATCTCTTCACTGCAATTACTTGTGAAAGCCCCAGCCCTGGTTAAAGTCAATTTTCTGACTTCTCCTCTTTCACCCCCACGCAGCTGATCCTGGCTAGAAGAGAGAGAACAGCCATGCTAAGCAGTGTAATTTTAAACTGTCATCAACACTTGCATCAAGTTACAACCAGTTCTACCACATTTTCCCAGTTAATCACTCTCTTTGGTAGAGATTCCATCTTCTCTTCTCTCTTATAAAACTCCAATAATCCCTTTCCTTTTCTCATTTAATTTCCTTGATTCTTATGTCATTGAGAAAATGTGATCAATGAGAAGAAAATGTTCACGTGCTCTCAATATTGAATTTATCAACTTACTCGAATCTGTACTCAGGCAATGGTGAACTAATGGCGCCTCTATCTGTGAACATGCCCTTCCTTGTGCATGGAATTCCATTCTTCTAACTTAGTTTAGGGTATTACTCCTACAACTGGTCTTCTCTCTCATGCATTGTCCTTTTTCTTCTCTTATTGGATAATTTTCATCAGCATAAACAGCTACAATATCTCCCATATTAAGAAAGATCCTTTACTTACCACATATCCCCTTCTAGCTACTACTATAATTTTATGTCCTTCTTTACAGCAAAACACCTCAGGTAAGTTGGTCCATCCTCACAACCTCTATTTGTCCTCGTATTCTCTCTTGAATTCAAAAGTCATCAGAAAATTGATTGGCTTTACTTTCAAAAGTATCCAAATTTCAACAACTTTTCACCACCTTCACCCATTTCCAAAGAACCATCATTGCTTACCTGAAGAAGTGCTTCTGCCTCCCAGATGCCTTCCTACTTCCTTCATTGTCCACTGCCCTCACCCCCAGCAGTCTGAGTGATACATTTAAAACCTATGTTAGTTTGGGGATCCCTGGGTGGCTCAGCAGTTTAGCGCCTGCCTTGGGTACAGGGCGTGATCCTGGAGTCCCAGTATCGAGTCCCACATAAGGCTCCCTGCATGGAGCCTGCTTCTCCCTCTGCCTGTGTCTCTGCCTCTCTCTCTCTCTCTCTCTCTCTCATAAATAAATAAATAAAATCTTTAAAAAAAAATAAAACATATGTTAGTTAGATCATGACACTTTTCTGCCTAAACCCACTAGAGATTTTGCATCTAACTCAGAGTAAAGCCCAAATCTGCAATATTGTCTGAAAAGCTCCCGTGGTCTGGCCCCCAACCAACTCCCCAGTGTCATCGCCTACTCATTTCTCATTCTGACCTCATCTCCTCTCATTCATTCTGCCCCAGGCAAGTTGTCCTGCTTGGAGATTCTTGAGCATGCTGAGCACTCTCAGAACTTGTCATCTGTTCTTCTCTTGTTTAGGAAGTTTTACCCCCAGTGTTTACCTCTCATTTCCTTTGGTCTTTGCTCAAATGTCACTCTGATCAGAAACGGCTTAGCTAACCACTCTATGTTTCCTCTCTATCCCTCTCTTTGCCTTATTTTCTTCATCCCACTACCTGATTATTGCATGAGTATCTGACTGTCATTAATTTTCCCCTGCTAGAATATAATCCACAATGTACTTTTTTTGTTCACTTCTTTATTCTCAACAACCAAAATTGCAGCTTTCATGTAACATTGTGCTCAGTAAGTATTTATTGGCTAAATATTAATAACATGTGCTTGATCTTCCATTATATATAATTTGTTATAATTTGTACTATTTATATAATATATATGTATGTTTTTGTTTCCATATACATAATGTATTTTCAGAGTAATCAATGATGCCTAATACCACACTTGCATTTTTTTAAAAAAAGATTTGTTTATCTATTAGAGAGAGAGAGCATGGCAGGAGGGGCAAAGGGAGAGAATCTCCAAGCAGACTCCCTGCTGAGCATGCAGCCCTTCTCTGCTTGATCCCAGTACCCATGAGATCCTGACCTGAGTCAAAACCAAGAGTCTGAGGATCAACTAACTGAGCCACCCAGGCACCCTAACAGCACTTGCATTTTATGTACATTATCTGTTTTAGTTCTTACAACAACTCTTAGATGAGGGTTATATTATCCTTATTTTATAGATAGATATGGAAAAAAACTCCAAAGAGATGAAAACTGCTGAAAATGGTTACTATTCACAAACCCCATTCCCACCTCCCAAATTGAAGGCTTTTCCTATTACTTTACATTTGAATTTACTTTTGTAACATTTAGTCCAAACTGTGCTATTTGCTGGAAATTTAATTAAATTAAGTAATAGGTCAATTAAATGTTAAGTATCATTTGTAGACCTTTGAAACTTGGATCTATTGAAATAGCAGTTGAATTAACCATTTGACAAGAACTATTTTACCATTTGCTTTAATTTTCTTCATTCATTAATGAAGAAAATTTAAGTTCTATGAAATAATGGAGTTACCTAAACCATTGCAAATGAAAGGCTGGAAAAACATGCTGCTTCAGCTCAATAGGACCCTGAAATTTCCATTTTTAGAAATATTTTTGGAGAGAATAAGTTTTGATGAAGTATATGAAAACTTCAGCCTAAATGTTTTATTCATCAATCTAAATTTTTAAAAATAAACCAAACTTTAACATTTTTTAATGTTTATTCTTATGCTACTCATTTTCTATTACTTTCTACTCATGTTCCCATATCCTCTTCCTCAGACCTTTATACTTCTAATTCTTACAGATAAAGTATGGGCAAGAACAAATGGATGGGAGGAAAAAATAAAAATTTGCCTTACTATAATTTTCTAGGTGTGTTTCCCTGCTTCCAAATTAGCTGCAGTTCAGGAAGTGATGCTGCTTAAGCTCCAGAGTGAGTATATGTAGATGCAGACAATTGAAAGAAGCTGTACTCTACATAGAGTATCTTTTCTGCACTGCTATGCCTCTCTGTGTCTTGTCCATCTCTGCACATGGTTATGCCATCCACCCAGCAGCACAATGTCTGTTTTTACAATGCTTGGAAATGACCTTGGGTGTTTCTTCTCCCTCTCTAGTCTTCTGTCCCCCATAGCAAATCCATCACCAAATCCTGTTGACTTAACTAATGTATGAATTTCTCTCCCTATTTATTTTCACAATCTTGGTCCAAGCTTCTCACTTATGGCAATAGCTTTCAAACATGTCTTCCAGCTTTCAAACTCTTTAAATAAATAACCAGTATGATCTATTTTTTAAAAGATTTTATTTATTTATTCATGAGACACACACACAGAGAGAGAGAGAGAGAGAGAGAGAGAGAGAGGCAGAGACACAGGCTGAGGGAGAAGGGAGAAGCAAGCTCCCTGCAAGAAGCTTGATGGGGGATTGGATCCCGGATCCCGGTAGCAGGCTCTGGGCCAAAGGCAGACGGTCAACTGCTGAGCCACCCAGGCATCCCCAGTGTGATCTATTTTAAACAAAATAAACTCATATCTCTGTCAATGTCTTCCCACTGCATTTAGAAAAAAAGAAATCAATTCCTTTCCATAAACTACAATGTTCTCTGTGATTTAGCCTGGCTAACATCACTGTTTCTCTTACATCTCCCATCCTGCATGTGGAATTCCATTGGAACTTTGCAGATAGCCTTCCATTTGCCTAGAATGCTCTTTCACAGACTCTATATGGCCGGCTTTCTCTCACATCCCGGTCTCAGTTTAAATGACTCTTCCTCAGACAAACTTTCCCTGACCATCCAAAGTAAAGTAATTGTTCTCATTATATAATATGTCAAAGAATCATATTCATTTTCTTTTAATACTTTTTGCATTCATGATGACATATTTACTTGATTATATGTGTCTCTCAATAGATTGTAAGCTTCATGGGGACAGAAAGAAAGTCTATATTGCTCTCCGGTGTATATCCAGGGCCTAACATGGTGCCCAGCATGTGGTAGTCTCTCAAAAAAATTGTCGTTGAACGAATGAATGAATGAGTACTCTACTACTACTTAAATTGTTTGGTAACCTTGACTAACCAATACTATTTGGTTCAGATTATTTTACAAGATGTTTAAGCCAAATAAACTTAATTTTAGATAAAATAAATATGTATAGTCATATTTTTAGAATAGTGCTTTACATTTTTGATAGCACATGAGTACATTTTTGTCAACAAAGGATTTAGTTATCAGACAGATTAAAAATGTTGGACCCCTTAATTAAAAGTGAAGGCATATCTGACTCATCATTGTGAGTGCCTTGTTTTCACAATGTCCCTCATGAAAACATCTCCTTCAGTGTATGCCTCTTGTCCTTCTCCACAGGGCTAGGATTTATTTATGTTGTAGTACCATTCTGGAAAAAGGACACCACACTATCCACCTCCATTGCCCTCAAACTCTGCCTTATTCAAATAATTTCATGCAAATAGATGCCTGAGAGCAGTAACATCTATCTACCATCTCAGCAGATACATGTGCATCTTTGTTTAGGGCCAATCAGATTCTATATCATGCATGTATCCAGATGGCATAAAAAATGTTTTTTTATTATTTATTTTTTAAAAGATTTTTTAAAAGATTTTGTTTATTTATGAGAGAGAAAGAGAAGGAGTGAGCATGAGCAGGGGGGAAGGACTGAGAGGAAGAGAAAAGCAGACTTCCCACTGAGGGAGAAGCTGATGTGGGGCTGTATCCTAGGACCTTGAGATCATGACCTGAACTGAAGGCAGACACTTAACAGACGGAGCCACCCAGGTGCCCCTGTTTTTTCATTTTTTAAAAGGAAATTATTAAAACTTAAGCTTAAAGCATAGGATACAAATACAAATTATTGTGGAAATGAAATTATTGGAAACTTGACTACAGACATGTAAAGTTATGTAATAATCTAAGAAAATACATTACAGCAAATTAGGATAACATTTAGGCTTATCATCGATTCACTTTTCCAAAATACTGCTGAATTCTGGGAAGAACACTAGAAAATAATAAGTTAAACATTTTTAAGAACTCTTTGCTTATGACAGATAGTTTTCCAAGCTTTTTTATGCATTCAATTACTTATGCTTCACAAAAATTCACTGAGGTGGGTAGTATAATTCACCCTATTTTACAGATGAGTAAACATGACAGAAATATTTAAGTAACTTGTACAAAGTCACACAGCTAGTAAGTGGCATGAATAAGATTTGAATCTAAAAGCCACATTCTTAAGCATTATGCAATACTGCTTCTGTTAAATTACATTTCAATCCATTCTTAAAGAATTTACGTATTAGTAAATTGAGAAGATGTGTGCAGAAACAAATTATTGATCCTTTCATACAATTAATATTTATAATTTCTAAAGTAATTTCAATATATTATTACATTGGTTCATATAGGTAAAAAAATTAGCGTAATACTTGGTATACAGTATACTTTCAAAATGTGTTCTTCACTAGATCCTAATCTCAACTCAGATAAGAAACTATAGGTGTCAAGATGAGATAAGCTATTCATGATGATAAAGTAAACTTGAAATTCCAGTGACATGTTCAAAAGTGTATTTCTCATTCAGAAAAAGCTTCCTGTGGGTCAACAAGGGCTCTTTTTCAAGCAACAAATAGGAAAGATTGAAATCCTTGATCAAGGTTGTCAGTTATAAACCTCAGTTCTAGCTCCTTAATCCCAACACATGGCCACTGAGGAAGGGATAAGGTACAGCCAAAAAGGCACAGCAGCTAATAACTCCCTCCCTCTAATTCAACACAAACGCTCAGATTTTGATCAGAACCAGTCACATGACCTGAATGCAACAAAAGAAGTTGTGAAACGCTGTTCTGTAGGCCCATATAAAGAAAATAATATCGTAAGTATTGCTGTTAAGTACTAGTATTCCTCTTTATCAGATCAGTAAAATGAGATACATAAAGGTACATGGGGAACCTGGGTGGCTCAGTCAGTTGAGAATCTGGCTCTTGATTTTTGGCTCAGGGTATGATCTTAGAATCCTGGGATTAAACTCTGTGACCAGCTCTGCGCTCAGCCTGGAGTCGGTTTAAGGATTGTCTCTGCTCCTCCCCTCTTGTCCCTCTCCTCATGCTCCCAACCTGTTCCTAAGCAGGGCTTGCTCTCTTTTATTCTAAAATAAAATTTAAAAAATCTTAAAACAAAAAAAGGTACAGTAACCTGCTCTCACCCATGTAGTCAGTAAATGTTGAGCTAAAACTTTAAACGGGCTTACACATTTTAAATTAGCAGTCATTATGTCAAGTATCATAACCAAATAGTTAAAATTTTAGGAAGAAAATAATTCTTTCAGTTGAGATTTATGGAAAGGTTTCATAGAAGAGGTGCCATTGAAATTATTAGTAAAGGATAGAACTTATGTGTGGAAAAATGGGATAAGGGAATCCTAGGCAAAGTCACATGAGCAGAGTAGTAGAAAGTATGTACAGGAAATAAGAATTAACTGTTTGACCAAGTCAGGATGATTGTTTTAATGGGCATAAGATTACACTAAGTAAAAAATTTCACTTGATGTGATCAATACAAAATATATAATTGCTCAGTTGATATGAGCATTAAGACAACTTTTTATTTCATGATCTGATCACTTTTCCTCCTTTTATTTTTAACCTAGGCACAGCCTTGTGTTCCAAAACATACCTAAGATACCTGAAAACTCATAATTTATTTAAGTTTGCTAGTACTAAAATGCTTCAAAATATTCCCCTAATGTCAAGTATGGTCATTCATGATTAAATATTGGTATATACTGGATGCCTGGGTAGCTCAGCCATTGGGCGTCTGCCTTTGGCTCAGGGCGTGACCCTGGTCTGGGGATCAAGTCCTGTATCCCGCTCCCTGTAGGGAGCCGGCTTCTCCCTCTGTATATTTCTCTGCCTCTCTCTCTGTGTCTCTCATGAATAAATAAATAGAATCTTTTTTAAAAAATAAATAAAATCTTAAAAAAATATATTGGCATATACCTGAAAAAACAATCTGAAAGAGCATATATAAAAATATTAAATTTAAACAAACTAATTCACATTTATCCAACTTACTCATTTAACATTTGCCTTTCAGAAAGTTGTTATATTCCAGGCAATGTACTAGATGGAGTTAAGACATGATTGAGGTAGGGCCATTCATGTTCTTTTTACTAATGCGTTTAGCATAGAATTAGAATGAACAAGATTCTCAATAATAAAGACATGCTTTATAAGTGCTTGTATTTTTCCCTTTTTAAAAATAATTCAAATGTTAAACCAGCAATAAAATTAAGTTGGGTACAACTATACTGGCATTCAAAAGAACAGACTTATTTAATCATACCTGGAAGGATTTAACATAAGTAGAGCAGAGGATCTGCTTTTTCTCTCTTTCTGTATATAGTATCCTGAATGAAGGGGAGATTCTGAAGCTGTGGCGATAGACTTGGAAAAGAAGCATGCAGTATCTCCCCAGGCAAAGTTCTAAAAAGACTGAAAACCTTTTATTTTTATGAAACATCCTATATGTGATATTATTAGAATGAAATAGCCAAGAGCACAGAAAATAATAAAAATAATCCAGCTTTCTATTTGTGTGCATCTTGGAAATTAGGCAAAAGGGGATCACTCGTGCGTAGATTCAGCTACCTAAAATATGGCACCTGTGCCCAGTGAGAGGGTACTTTAATGTTCAGATTCTTTGGTCTCTGTGGTTACAGGAAGCTGGGTCACATGAAGATTGGCTTGCCTTTCTCTTTTTCACAAAGTAAAGGTAGTAGGCAGGTATTTGCCCACATTTTTACCACATGAGGTGTCACGAATGAGTAGGCTGAGTATCAAGGATGACAAAATATAACAATTGTAAAAGTTTTCAAAAAACACATTTATTTTAGAATCTTTGGCATTGGAAGATAATGGATGGATTTTGGTACGACATATAATGTGCTATAATTTGTATATATGTATTTGTATATATGTTTCTATATATACATATGCGTATATGTATTCTAGAAGGCACTGCAGGATTAAAGGAAGTCCCAACAGAGAATAAAATCATCTAAATAATGTAAGTAGTCTCTGGGATTACATTTTTGTAACTTCATTATTTAGTGGAAATCTTATGATGTGGGAAACCCAGTTATTCGCTAGACACAGATGGTGATATATGGAATCTCTAAGAGGTGAAGTATTTCAAGTGGGGCTTCAAGGTTTGATTAGAACAAGGAGGTAAGGAATCTATAAACCTAAGAAAAAGTCTCCAGGTTTTCTGGGTTAAAAACATAAACAAACAAAAAAATGTACTCACAAGCAATAGTCTGCTTTCATGGAGCTCTGTTGCATACAATGGGGGATATTTAAAAGAGCATGAGAAAACTTTATGCCTCTTCTCAGGGGACAAAGATACCATGTGATGAGCACTGTTGTTTGCCAGTGTCGGGCTGGAGTCCTACCAGCTGAAGCAGGACTGGAGACAGACACACAATAATTAAAGAGTGTGTAAGTTGAGATAGAATAAACAGATAAATCTTTAGTTTTCAGTCTTCATATTACAGAATTTTGGAGAAAAGGACTCCCTCCAAATATAAGGTTAGACAGAACAACTTCAGGAGGAAAATGAGGCTTGAGTTGAAGCTTAAGGGAAGGGAAGATATTGAAAATAAGAGGGTTTAGGATTCCCAGACAGGGGATCACGTGAACGAAGACATGGGAAGAAGATGACAGAACTTGGGGTCAGCAGCAGGAAGGAGTGGGAAGTTGTTGAGGTAACTTAAGGAGGATCAGACAATGAGATAAAATTTTAGAATTGGTATGTTTAGCATAGAATCCATTGGAAGTCATTTTATAAAAAGTGCGATGTGATAATTATGCCCAGTATCTTCTGAAAATTAGTCTGAAAGGATTACAAAAAGACAGCTAGGATAAGATAGGAAGTCAGAGAGACCACAGATTGTACTAATTCAAGCATAAGGTGATAAAGCACCAGGAATACTCTACATTATATGAAGGGTGAGGAGGTTCTCCTTTGCTAAAAATAATCCACCCCCCACTACCCTCCCTAGGCCTCTTGATTCATTTCTTTTTTCATAGCTTTCCTAATCACTTTAATTTATTATCTGTCTCTCTCCCCTATAATAGGTAAGCTATTTTGTTGTTTTGGTTTTCATTTTTGTATTTCCACAGCCTGGAACAGTGGTTGACACAGGATAGGTGTTCAATAAAATTTTTTCTCAGGAATCAATGAACAAATATAAAAATGCAGAACAAAGTAATACTTAGGAGCAGATTGAATATAAAGCATGAAAAAGAAAGAAAAAACTAAAATAATAATTCCAAATAATACTATCTAAAACATATATATTTTTTTAAGTCATAGGAACAATTAAAAAGTTTTTATCCAATGAGGGAAATTTAGAGTCAGTTTTAGATCAAAACCTAAATAATATTAGGAAAGTATTATTTGGTTTTCTTTTTCTTTTTTTAAGATTATATTTATTTATTTGAAAGAGAAAGATAGAGTGAGCATAAGCAGGGGTGGGGGGGGGGGTGGAGGGAGAGGGAGGAGCAGAGAGAAAGGAGATCCTCAAAGAGGGCTGCATCCCAGGACCCTGGGATCATGACCTGAACCAAAGGCAGACACTTAACTGACTGAGCCACCCAGGTGCCCTGGAAAGTATTATTTGGTTAGCACTATCTTTTCCACACCTAGCCCAATACCTACAAGGTTGATGTTCCACAGTCTGAAAAATACATGTTATTTGAAGACTGAGGATTGTAAATGTATTCTGTTTGGAGTTGGAAAGATTGGAATGAAGAATGGGAAAATATAGAAAAGGTAGATTTTAGACATTTCAAGTTGGAAGCTAGATGACCTGGTGTGGCTGAGTTTTTAGAAATTGGAAAATGCATAAATAGTTTAAAGTGTTCATGCAGTTGTGTATAAGATTGGTGATTCTCATTTGGCTGAAAACATGTCTTAGCAAATTTAGAAATTAATTTGAGGAATTTGTGACCTGGAGGCAGGGCATACAAACGCTAAACTTTTGAATTAATTTTATGAATACATGTCTTTTATTCATTAGGTAAATTTCTGAAAAGTTATGTGCAGATCAAATAAGGACAAATCTAATTACACTGACTTGAAGTAAAAGAGCTATTTTATTTGCATTTCTGATTGATTTGCAGTTGGCTGTCCTTCGTAACACCTTCACCATTTCTCTGCCTTTCAAGATTCTCTGTGAATTGGTTGATGGACTGTCAGCACTTAAATTCATTGGGGGCGGGCAGCCCCGGTGGCGCAGCGGTTTAGCGCCGCCTACAGCCTGGGGTGTGATCCTGGAGTCCCGGGATCAAGTCCCACATCAGGCTCCCTGCATGGAGCCTGCTTCTCCCTCTGCCTGTGTCTCTGCCTCTCTCTCTCTGTGTCTCTCATGAATAAATAAATAAAATCTTTTAAAAAAATTCATTGGGGGCTTATATTTAAAGGATGTTTATGATAAGTGTTTCAGTTATATGAGAAAAGCATATTTGGATATATTGAGTTTTATAAAGAGCAAGGAACATGTATTATAAAATCTTAGAAGAAATTTAGTATTGTAAGTATAAATAAAGCATAGAATATGAGTAAGAGTTGATACAAGTTAGTTCATTAAAGTGTAAGAGCAAGGTGTATAATGTTTTTATCTTTTATCGTTTTAAGATTTTTTATTTACATTTGAGAGAGAGAGAAACAGACTCCCTGCTGAGTAGAGCCCAATGTGGGGCTTGATACTAAGACCCTGGAATCATGACCTGAGCTGAAGGCAGATGTTTAATTGACTGAGCCACCCAGACGCCCCATATAATATTTTTAATCAGTGTGAGAATTTGACCAGTTATTAAAATTTTTGAATTCGAATTTTCCAAGACTGAGGATTTTTGTTTTTGTTGTTGTTGTTTGTTGTTGTTGTTTGATTTTTGTTTTTGTTGTTGTTGACTGAGGATTATTGTTTTGTTTTTTAAATTTTTTTTATTGGAGTTCAATTTGCCAACATATAGCATAACACCCAGTGCTCATCCCGCCAAGTGCCCCCCTCAGTGCCCATCACCCAGTCACCCCAACCCCCTGCCCACTTCCCCTTCCACTACCCCCTGTTCATTTCACAGAGTTAGGTGTCTCTCATGTTTTGTCAAAGACTGGGGATTTGAAATGAAAACTTGAAAATGCCATTGGTATTTTTCTGTTTCATTCTCTTTAGTCTTAAGACAAGGTTATTATTGTTATTAGGGGAATATTTTAATTATGTGCATCTGTGTGTCACATATCCATAGGTAACTACTCAATTTACCTTACTTTTTCTTTCTCCTTAGGACACCTATAGTACATAGTTTGAGTCCATTTGAGCCAATTAATATTTCAAGAAATTCTTTTTTATACCATTTACATGAAAACACGGAGGGAACAAATATGAATATGTGTTGCACTTGACTAAATGAATTCTGAAGTTAGTGACCCAAAGACCAAACTGAGAAGGAGGAATGAGGAGAGCAGGAATCCTCATCCAGTCTCCCCTTTTAGCTCCTCATTGCACTAACTAAGGCATACAATTGGTACTTAATAAATACTATGTTCTCTGCTCCAAAAATAACAACAAAAAATCAAATTTAACCATTTATTGGGTTACATATTGATATAGTTATTCCTGCTTCTTCCCATCTTCTGAAAAAGATAAAAGTATCATCAACATGAGTCTGCTGGTCCTTAGACACTCTTTTCAGATATAATCTTCTTCCAAACCAAATGCGTTTCTCATGTTTTTCTTCACCCTCTCTCAGCTGTTCCTTTTTTTCTCACCAAAATTCACGACTTTGATGCTGATGGTCTAAATTTCTTTCCCTAGACTTTCCTGCTAAAGATAGAGGCAGAACCAACATGATCATCCCACTACGTTACTGTTCACATCTTTGATCTTCCCATGGATTAAATAATAACTAGAGATAAGCATAAATTATGTAGGGAAATACCATCATTTAATTTTCACACATGAATAGATCCTGATTATTATTCAAGATAGACTAAAATGTATTGCAGTACAAAAACCTTTAAAAATCTCAGTGGCTTTCAGGATATAGACTTGGATTTTGTTTGTTTGCTTGTTTTGTCTTCCTTGCTCCTGCAACATATCCATCTCAGATCAATAGTGAGCTCTGTCCTTTGTTGTCTTCACTTAGGGGTGCAAGGTGACATTGTTTCATGTTGCAGGGAATCACAGTTATCTCCTAGGGCTTCCACCTGAAAGTAGCATGCTCAGCTTCCCTTCACACTGCATTGGCCAAAGGATGTCCCATAACTGCCCAACCTCAAGGGGCTGGGAGTGCAGCCTCATCAGGTGCCTGGATAGGAGAATATTACAAATCACAAGTGATCTTATAACTCCCCCACCCTAAAATAAATACAAGTTATGTGTATAGAACTTATTTTTAAATATACATTTTCAGTTTAAATTAGTTCAAATGCACTTCAGAAAGTATAAAATGCATTAGAAATAGAGGTGTTATAATTAACCTATTTTAGATAATATAATCATTAGAATGGGGAGTTTGGTAATTATAATAACTACTTTTAAAGTGTCCCTGGATTTTTTTGCATCCATAAAGAATTTATTGAATACCTTCTATTTTCCTAGTCCTAGGTACATAGAGATAAACCAGACACACAGAGAAATTACAATCCAGTAAGAAAAGAGTCTCTAGCAAATTGATGCTTTTGATAGAGTACATCAAATTTGATGGCAGAAACAAATTCATGATGCAAAGAGCATACTGAAGAGAGAAATTTCAAAAAGTGAGGTCAGAATGACTCTGTATATGCAGAGAGATTGCAAAGTAGTGACTTTGAGGTAAGTTTTAAATACTGAATAGAAATTTTTATGGGTAAGAATAATCCAAAGGAAATACCATCTCCCAGAGCACAGGAGCATGAGAGTTTATATGATGGTGAGAAATTGCAAGTAGTACTAACTGACTGGAGAATACATTTATGGGGAGAAGCAGGGCCACGCAGCAAAATATAAGGTGAAAGGTAGGCAAATGCATGTGTACCATGCTAAAAATGTCAACTTTATCAGAGACAATGGTGAAACACAGGAGTTTTTTTGTTTGTTTTTTTTTTTTTTTCTTTAGAAAGAACATTATGTTGGAAAGTGAAGAATGAGTCTTCACTGCCTGGTGTAATACCTTGTACATAATTGGCACTCAATAAAAAATGTTGAGTGAGTAAATGTGGCATGTAAGGAAGGATGAGATCATCTCACTATAATACATTAAACAATTTCTCTAAAATTGGAGAAATATCATACATTGAAGCTATCAGTAATGTTTATGGTGGGTGTTCCTAAATGAAGCAGTGATTCAGAAATGCAACTCTTCAGTCATTTATTCATCCCGATTTTTTTCTTTGATTCATTTATGTAATAGATATATCTCCTCTGTAAAGCACTGTATTCAGGGGCACGAGAAGCAAAGATACCTATCATATAGATTTTTTTTTTATGCAAGAACTCTGGAATCCAATAACAGAAGTAAGACATACTCAAATAATTACTGTGACGTAGTCTCTGGAAGCAGGGAGAACAGAAAAACAGATTGGTGCTAATTTGAGATCAGTGGTTATAAATGGTTTCAGGAATAAGTATTATTTAGGTTGGCTTCTTAACAGGTAGATTTATTGTAGACCTTCAGAGATTGTCAAAGTAGAAGGAAATAAGGTAAGCAACAATACCTATTTCAAACAATTTGTTCAATTTTGTTTTTTATTGTTACTGTTTAACCTGTCAGAATTATGAGACAGACTAATTTTTAACTAATCAGATGATTCAAGTAAAGCAGTCAGTCAGATAACTCTGAGTTTCTTTTGCATACAAATGAGCTCTCAATGCATCAGCTATTCATATTTAGTTACCTCTTCTGACTTGTGGAACAAATATTGACAGTCTCTTTTTTAATCACCAGTATTTCTAGAGAATTAAAATTTAGCAGCATTCCAAACACTTTTTAAATTTTCTGCTTTAGAAAAGAAGTGGTAATGGAGTAATTAAGTGCATATACATATTCTGCAGAAAAAACATTGCACTTTATAACCCGAAAGTTGATGAAAGTGCTTTTATTATACCATATTTCATTAATTTATTAACCACTTGAGTATTTAGTATGTTCCAGAAAACATACCACATGATTAATAATAATATTAGATTCATTAAGCCTTTTGATTTGTCAGGCAGTGAACTGTTTGCACACCTTATCTCATTTAATCCTCAAATTGACAATATGAGATAAGGATTATTATCCTCATTTCACAAGTGAGAAAATTGAAATGTAGAGAACTTACATAACCTGCCCAATGTTACCTTAAAAATATGTGAGGATTATGCCAAGTGAAATAAATCTGACAGAAAAAGACAAATACCATATGATTCCACTTACATATGGAATCTAAAAAAACAAAACGAACGAACAGATCAGAAACAGACTTATTAATACAGAAAACAAATAGGTTCAGAGGGGACAGGGTTAGGGGTTAGGTGAAATAGGTAAAGGAGATTAAGAGGTACAAACTTCCAGTTATAAAATAAATAAGGCATGGGAATGAAAAGCACACCATAGGGAATGTGGTCAATAATAATAAATAACTTTGTACGGTGACAGATGGTAACTACACTTAACATGGTGAGCACTGCGTAATGGCCAGAGTTGTGAATCACTATGTTGTTTACTTGCAACTAGTATAACATTGTATATCAACTCTACTTTGGTTTTTAAAAGTGGAAAAACAAAACAAGATTCATATTCAGATATGTCTTTTCCAGAAGGAAAAAATCTGATTCAACCTTAATGTCAACCCAGGATAATCAATACATAACAGATGCAACAAAAATCTCTGTAATACAAACGTAGATTCTGGGACTGGAAGTTCTGAGAGGCAGAGGCTGTCTTTTCCTTTTTGAAATCCCAATGTTTCATCTTATTTGTTGGTGCATAGTAATTGCTTAGGATACATTTGTTGGATGAACAAGAGATACAAGGAGGAATGGGAGCAACAGGAGACATTTTCGTATAAGAAGAGATTGAGAGGTTAAATGTCTACCCCAATGCCAAACATCTATCTATTCAAAATGTCTAGACTTCAGCCCACCCTTCAATTCTAGCTCTGTTCTTTCCCATGGTCCCACAGCTGCTTCTCTTTGCCACTGTTTTAGTAGGATGGCATATAGATGCAGAGATCATACGTATAGTTTACCAAGATGAACTCCTCGAATGCAGGTTTTGCCCTACCTCTGCTTAAAGTTTTGACGTGTTCTTGCTTGCGCCGGGAGACAGTAGGCAGTGGTGGAGATGGGGAGCTCTTGGTCAGGCTGAGTGGGCTCAGATGTCAGTTCTGCCCCTTACTGCTTACTGTGTTCTCCTTTATAAAATGAACATAATCATACCCAACCCACAGAACTGTGAGGATTGAATGTGAAAATCCATGAAAAATACTTAGCAAAGTATCACATGCATTAATTACATAGTCTGAAAGGACTGGCTATTATTTTGAATCACTGAGTGTATTAGTTTCCTAGAACTGCTATCACAAAGCACCAAAAAAACCCACACACAAAAAAAACTGGGTTGCTTAAAACAATGGAAATTTATTCTTTCATAGTTTTGGAGGCTACAGTCACATATCAGGGTGTTGGCCAGGCCATGCTCTGGGTCTGATGCTTTGAGAGGAGACTCCTCCCTTGCCTCTTTTATCTTTTGGGGGTTATTGGCAATTTAGCCTCTGGGGTTTATTGGCAATTTTTGGCATTCTTTGGTTTGTAGATTTATCACTCTGGTCCCATGACCTTCTTCTCCCTGTGTGTCTCCACTTCATCTCCCCTCTGTGCATGTCTGTGTCCAAATTTCCCCTTTTTAAGAAGGATACCAGTCATACTAAATTAGAGCCCACTGTAATGACTTTATCTTAAATAGCTTACCTCTATACACACCCTATTTCTAAAAAAGTTTACATTTGGGGGTACTGGACTGTTAGGACTTTAACAAATTTTTGGAGAGGGCATAATTCTATCTATTTATAAGACCAGGCATCTACTTTTAATATTGCATCTTAAGGAGCCATGTGAGTTGAAATCCCCTGACCCAGAAGAGCATAAAAAGCACTTTTCTGAGAACTATCCCTTGTGTGTCCTACTTTTCTTCACCTAGCTTCTCAGCCATCTCCTGACAGCCTCAATTGAGAGTTGCCTCTTGGGTCTGGTTTAACTTTCACTCCTGGTCTAATTAGGGGAGCCATTGCTGACCTGAAGCTTCCATCCCCAAAAGGCCCTGAGTTCTGCTTTTCCTGCATTGGTACCTGTCTCTGGTGATAGGATTGCCTCCCCTGGAGGCTGACCTTGTCCTCATTTTACCATCAGTAATCCTCTATCGACATAGATGATAGCAGTAACAGTTTCTTGAAAGCTCTAAGGAGCCGGGGATGATACCAAACGCTCCACAGGCATTCCATTATTTAATTGCCACATCAGCCCAATATGGTAGGTTGGCCAATGTACAGATGAGGAAACTGAGGTTTATTGAGGTTAAAGTACATGAAATAGACAAGAAACGATGAGGCTTGAACTAAGTTGGTGGCTGAGGGAACGGAGCAGGGAGAGGCTTTCAGAGAAAGCAGGTATAATCCAGTGCACTGGGATCTGACACAATGTGCACCTGAAAGAGGATGACCAATGAAATAACTTCCAAGCTTCTAGTCTGTTGTTTGGATGAATGCAAAGTGATACTTTTCACTGGAATAGGGGAGAAGGAAAACCAGGTGTAGGGAAGGTGAGAGGCGATCATGGCTTTAATTGCAAACGTGTTGTGTGTGATACTGTAGATTACACAAGCAAAGATGAGGCAGTTGGATATATGAGCCTAGAAGTCATGTAGAGGGGATCCCTACATTCTCTTCCAAACTGGTCTCCCTGCTTCTACCTCTGCCCTTCCCCATCCTTCTCCAGTCTATTTACTATACATTTACATTGAATCACTTCTCCGTTTCCTAACAAAGTCTTCCCATTTCATACAAAGCAAACCCCAAGGTTTGACAATGACCTACAAGGCAAGACACAATCTGGTACCCTGTGGACCATTCTCCTCCTCTTGCACTCCACTTTAGCCAAGCCAGCTCCTTTGCTTTTTTTTCAAGCCAGGTAAATTCTACCTCCACGCCTTACTCTTGCTACTTCTTCTACCTAGAATGTTCTTCCTCCCAGATGTATGTATGGCTGGTTCCCTCACTTTCTACAGGTCTTTACTCAAAGTCTTTTTCTCAGTGGGGCCTTCTTTGACCATTGTATCAACTCCTACATACTAACATTTCAAATCCTCTTTCTCAGTTTTATTTTTTCTCCTTTATACTTATCACTATTTAACCACACTAAAATTTACTTATGTACCTTGTTTATCTGGTCAAATGTAAGTTCCATGGGGGCAGGGAGTCTGTGTATTAGCTCAATGGTCTAACCCCAGTGTCTAGATAGTTATTGACACATAGTAGGCCTAAAATAAATATTTATAAATAAATGATTCCATGGAAAAATATGATCAAAATATAGATTTTATTCATTCATTTGGAAATTATCTCTTGAATATCTGTATTATGTGCCAAATACTGTTCTATGTTCTGGAGAATAACAGATGATATGTCTGCCATCAAGAAGCTTACTTCCTAATTAGAAAGAGCAAAAATAAATAGTTAATTAAATATACGAGGTTCCAGATGGTGACAAGCTCTATGGGGAAAAAATAAAGTGAACTAAGGAAGATGGATTTCAGAATCATGAACATAAGATATTGGAGTCCCATATAAAAGTGAAGGATCATGAATAGTTTGTGATCTGGGAAGCATAAGCATTAAAAGGATACGTAAAGCAAGAAGGGAAGCCCATGAAGAGATCTAAATGGGAAATGACAGAGAAATGGAAGGAAAGTCAGGATAGTGTGGTATTAGGAAAGTCAAGGAAGCAGAGAACCTCAAGAAGGAAGGAATAATCAATAATGTCAAACATCTAATTTGCAGGGGTCAAATACTATAAGGACAAAATATACTTGCTAGAATTTGACATTTAAGCAAATTTACAAAAATTAGTTTCAGTAGAGCAATGAGATAAGAAGCCAGATTACTGTGAGCTAAAAAGAGAACAGGATATGAGAATATCAATAGAAGTTGATAGGACCCACTTTTTTTCAAGATGCTCTGCTTTAAATTTAAAAAAGAAAGAAAAGAAAAAAAATTAAGAAGATAACTAGAGGGACCCATGAAAACTGCATTAGAACTGTGTGGATACAATCAGAAACCTGAAGACAGCTCACTTTCTCTGTCTCCCTGTCTCTCTCTGTCTCTCACACACACACTCTTCACATACATACACCCCTCCTCCCACAATATTCCCATTCAAAGAAAATAAAATTCCCAGAAGCTTGCATATTTATGAAGGTTTAGCCCAGGATTCATGCTCAGCAAGCTGCAAGGTTGGTTTTACCCATGGATTTAATGAAAACATAGGTCAGTTACAAGGTGTCTATTAACAGTAAGAATAAGAGCACCTAACACTGGTTGGTTACTGGGGTCTAATATTATGACAATTGTTTTAAATTTATTTGTCCTCACTTTTGAGGTATGGAAATGAGGCTCAAAGATGTTAAATTGAGCTGAAATTCAAACACAATCTAACTTTCAACTTTATGATTCAACTACACGAGGCCACCTAAGCTACACAATGCTTTAGTGTCTAATGCTAGTCCAATTTATGGATAACTTCCAAGTGGGTCAGACAAAAATGTAAAATATGAAGCCACATAGGTACTAGAATGAATACATGAGTAAGTTCTTCTATAATCTGGTAGTAAAAAACAAAAACAAAAACAAAAACCTATTCCTATTATCCAAACTGAAAAAACATAAGGGAAAAGATTGAAAATTTTGAGTACATAAAAAAGAAAATAATTTCAAGCTGAGAAAGTACTTAAGTTATAGACAAAGAGAGAGTAACTCTAATATAGAAAGAGCTTCTAAAAATAGAAAGCTGCCAACAACCTTCTTGAAAACTGGGTTAGACATAGAAACAAGAAAAGAAATGCAGTGTATTAGTAATCTATTGCCAAGTAACCAAGTGCCCACAAACTTAGCAGCCTAAAATGGTGAACTTTATTATTTCACGGTTTCTACAGGCCGGGGACTCAGACACAGCTTAGCTGAGTCCTCTGCCCCGGTTCCCATACAAGGTCAATCAAGATGTCAACTGGGCTGTTGTCACAGATTGAGGAAGAGTTCTCTTACAATTTATTTCATAGTTTTTATACTGCAAACCAAACCAGAAGGGATAAAGTAATCTCTAAAACTTCAAAGCAAAATGAAATGAAAGAGCCTAACTAGGTATCAAGGTGGTAATATAACCATATGGGGAGGAATTATTTAAAACACAGGAATTTGTCTCTACAGTTGGTGGGAAATACCCTAAAAACAAACAGATACACAAATAAAACTGCCCTTACCCTGAAGAAAAAAAGCACACAACAAAACTTTTAACAGTTTTTAGCAATTATATTGTTATTAGGAGTGTTGAAAAATATGTATGATTATGTAGTGTGCCTGTGAATCAGGATTTTCGGTACTGAAGAGATGAGGTACAGATGCAAGACCAAAGAGTTAAATTTAAACGCTGTATTTCTGACTTAGGAATGGCATGTCAGTATGAATTTATGGTGTATTTTCTCTAAAAGAAAAAGATATTAGCTTTGAAAAACCCTATAAACAATGACCAACCAGGTGGCAATAAAGCAAACTTTATTGACCAGATTTTGGTCTCTAAATATAATTTCTTCCTACAAGAAACCAAAGTACCTTAGAAAAATAGCTGGTTCCAGGTCTAGGGTAAAACATGTTTGAAATTATCCTAGAACATTTTATCATCCCAGAAGTGAGGAAACTAGTCATGACAAATAGAGTTACATCAACAGAATCCATGAAACAAGGGCAGCCCCAGTGGCTTAGCGGTTTAGCGCTGCTATTAGCTTTGAAAAACCCTATAAACAATGACCAACCAGGTGGCAATAAAGCAAACTTTATTGACCAGATTTTGGTCTCTAAATATAATTTCTTCTTACAAGAAACCAAAATACCTTAGAAAAATAGCTGGTTCCAGGTCTAGGGTAAAACATGTCTGAAATGATCCTAGAACATTTTATCATCCCAGAAGTGAGGAAACTAGTCATGACAAATAGAGTTACATCAACAGAATCCATGAAACAAGGGCAGCCCCAGTGCCTTAGCGGTTTAGTGCTGCCTTCAGCCCAAGGTGTGATCCTGGAGACCCAGGATCGAGTCCCACGTTGAGCTCCTTGCATGGAGCCTGCTTCTCCTTCTGCCTGTGTCTCTGCCTCTCTCTGTCTCTGTGTCTCTCATGAATAAATAAATAAAATCTTTAAAAAAAAAATCCATGAAACTAATGTGAAGACAATCCTGCTGGTCAAAAATAAAATAGCTGGAATATAAATAAGAATAACAACCTAATGGATTGAGATATCAAATACCTTTAAATTCATAAGTTTATAATTATGTAATTATATAATATATAACATTATTTTATATTATTATATTAAATATAGCATAAAACAGTGCATATATAATCTTAATAATACAAATTATTAGTTAAATAATAATTGAATCATAATAATTAAATAATTAAATAATAATAATAATTAAAATAATTTTGTAAGGGTGCTTGGGTGGCTTAGTTGGTTAAGTGTCCAACTCTTGATTTTAGTTCAGTTCATGATCTCAGGGTCATGAGATTGAGCCCTAAGTCAGAATCTGCTCTAAACATGGAGCCTTCTCTTTCTTTCTCCCTCTGCCTTTCTCCCTACTCCCCACTCACATTGTCTCTCTCTCTTTAAAATAAAAAAAGTAAAAATAAAGTAAAATAAAATAAAGTAAGTAGTATTGTATTAATAATATAACTAATATATATTAATATTATGTAGGTAATATGTATTAAGCTCTCATTGTTCACCTTTGGAATATGCTGAGAAGCCAATTCATGATTTTAAAATGGTAAATAGGGATCCCTGGGTGGCGTAGTGGTTTGGCGCCTGCCTTTGGCCCAGGGCGTGATCCTGGAGACCCGGGATCGAATCCCACGTCGGGCTCCCGGTGCATGGAGCCTGCTTCTCCCTCTGCCTATGTCTCTGCCTCTCTCTCTCTCTGTGACTATCATAAATAAATAAATAAAAATAAAAAAATATAAAATGGTAAATAAAGAGAACTAGTCAAATATTTATCCTGTTTTTCCTACACAAATTGTACTATTGAAAAATCAAATAGTTGATTAGCTGATGTTTCTCTTTATAGAGGTATTAGAGCTAAAGAATAAGGATGAAATGATAAAATTAATATTTTTCAATCCCTAAAAGAATTAACAAATCAAGGTAATAATCATCAGTGGTTAATAATAGCTCTAACAGAGAAAAACAAAACAAAGCAGATGTCATATACTTCCTAATGTAAGCACACACCAAAACCTATGAAACATTCTTGCCAAAAAAACCCAAAACTAGATCTACATTCCTATACACAGAAATACAGGGAATGAGATGTTAACTGACCCTATAGATATGTAATTATCAAAATCTAGACTATAGGGACTCTATAGGTTAAATGACTAATTTCTTTAATAAATTTAAAAGAAAAAAACAATGGAAAGGAAATACATAAATTAATATAGAAATAAGAGACATAACCAATTGCAAACTTTAAATCTTATTTGCATTTTTATTTGAATAAACTATAAAAAATGACACAATAGGGGAAATCTGAGTACTGAGTGGATAGATATTGGATGGTATTAAGCAGTTATTAAGTGTGATTATTCTAATTTTGGTTTGTGTTTTTAAAAAGCACTTATCATTATATGGAGATATAGACTGAATTATTTATGGATGAAATGACATGTTGAGAATTTGCTTCCAAATAATCTAGAGGAATGGAGAATTAGAGATAAAACAAGATTGAGGTGATAATTACTGAAGGTGAGCAATAGACAGAAGATTTTATTATACTAATCTCTTTAATGGTATATGTTTGTAAAACTTCCATAAGAATTTCTTAAGCTGGGATCCCTGGGTGGCGCAGCGGTTTGGCGCCTGCCTTTGGCCCAGGGCGCGATCCTGGAGACCCGGGATCAAATCCCACGTCAGGCTCCCGGTGCATGGAGCCTGCTTCTCCCTCTGCCTGTGTCTCTGCCTCTCTCTCTCTCTCCGTGTGACTATCATGAATAAATAAATTTAAAAAAAAAAAAGAAAAAAAAAGAATTTCTTAAGCTGGGCAGCCCGGGTGGCTCAGCGGTTTAACACCCCTTCAGCCAGGGAGTGATCCTGGAGACGTGGGATCGAGTCCCACGTCAGGCTCCCTGCATGGAGCCTGCTTCTCCCTCTGCCTGTGTCTCTGCTTCTCTCTCTCTCTTTCTCTGTGTTTCTTATGAATAAATAAATAAAATCTTTAAAAAAAAAAGAATTTCTTAAGCGGAGTGATAGTGGGTCCGCAGGTTTTTTTTAAGATATTATTTTTGTACTTTTTTGAACGTTTGAAATGTTTCATAATGTAGGAATAAGCCCCAGGAAATTGGAGCTTTAACAATATCCTGAAAGTAGCCAGCACCCCTCTAGAACACACTTTATTTATGGTTTTATGTTAAGAAGTTCATTTTCAATTGATACTAACTTGCTGATTCAAAGGAAGTCATTGAATTATTTATTTCTTTTGGTCCCCCACTTGCCTATGTTTTATTTTATTTTATTTTTTTTTAATTTTTTTTTTGCCTATGTTTTAAATGGGAACAAATGAAAACTGTTCATTAAAAAGCTTTATTTTTCTGTGCTTCAAGTTCCTTGGGAGAAACCATTATTAAAACAGAATAGTTTAATGCATAACCAATCCTGACACCTACTACATTGCTTTGGCCTTTTGTTTTTAGTACAAAATTCTTTTACTATACATTTTCAAATGTTTTCATCTTTCTCACATCTTTCTCACAAGTATAACACATTACTGATTTTCACTGACAAGTGCTAGACCATGTGAAAAACTTTGTGGGATTAATTTTCTGTTTTGCATTTTTTCCCATGCTATGCTGATTGGACATGTCCCATGACTTAGCTCAGCCCCAAAACATGGCACCAGATCAATCAGTGGGTTTGGCACAACTTTAGTTACACTGGTATAGGATTCATTAAAAAGGACTCATATTCATAAGATAGGCTAACTGCTAAAGGAGAAAAAAATAAAAGTGTTTTGTGTCCTTGCTGTTTTTTTATCCCAAAGGGAAAGGGAAGAAGGGGTGTTAGGGTGAACTGAAAGAGTCAAGGGAGTGGAAGCCACAGTTCCTGGAACCTTAAGGTCTGCCACTAAAGTTCAAGATTAAGCTTTGTTCTCTTAAGAGTTTGGCTTTCCAAGTAGGGATGCCAAGGTCCTTTCACTCACATATACTTCTAAAACTCTGCTTTTCAATTGTGTTTGTGTGTTCTATTTTAGAACACTTCTCACTCACTCAGTAATCCAAAAGAAAGACTTGATACCAGAGCTAAATTAAAGAGGAAACAGTGCTTGTTTTCAGATAAAGTGAGAGTTACCAGCCTTCTTGAGAACATTGTGTTTTGATTGATCTACTTTCTCACTGGCTCTTTTCTCTCAACTTCCTCTTGGTAGAGGACCTCATCAGGACCTCACCAGATTCTCATCCCTGTTTTTCCGTGGGTTGCTGTACCTATCCTCACCTTCCCATCGCAGTGAAAGAAGATAGCTCCATGAAAGGCTTGACCCTATTGCCCACCTCATCTTCTCACTCTCTTGTCTCTTTTAAAATCTACCCCCGTGAGTAGGTTGTTCCTGCTCTGGCCTCTTCATTCATTCATATTTCCAGAGGTTCTTAATCATCAAATGGGTCCACTGATCTTCCCTTTACCTGCAAAGCAAAACAGAATAAAACAGGCTTTACCTTGCGACCTCCTCCAGCTGCTACTCTATTACCCCTCACGTATTGATTCTCAAACTAGTACAACAAATAATCTGGACCCGCTGCCTCTGTTTCCCTACTGCCTTCTGGAATCTGGCTTCCTCTTTGGCCATTCAATGTAGAACAAAATTGTACAGGTGACCAAGAGCCTCATCATCACATTCAGTGGCTCAGACACTGCCCTATTTCCCCTCGTCTGCTTGGCAGGTTTAATCTGTGCTCCCGTTGCACATCTTTTGTGAACTTTCCCTCCTTGGTCTCCTTGACGCTGGGAAATCTTCAATATCTTCAAACATTTTTGATGATGACTTTTCTGTTTTGCTGGCTGCTCTATTATACTTCAGCCTTACATATTTTCTTTCTAAAAATTTCTAGAATATTGGGGCTCTTGGGGGGTTAATATATAGCATCGCTTGATTCTACTGCATAATATTGAACCAAATGGTTCAATAAAAACTAGAGTAGGAGATCAGCAAATGGATATTAACTATTTCTATAAATCCATGACCAATAAAGGATGCTAATATTCTCTGCCTCTCCACTTATACCAAATTCAGAGATTGAAAGAATCTATTTAAGGAGACAAAATAGACTCAAAGAGCAGACTTACCCAGAATTGCTGTCCACCCCCCACACACACACACACATACACACAAAGAGGGAGCTGAGTCTCCAGATCTTTAGCCTTTAAATAGATAAGATTTACCCAGTGGAAAACTGTGAACCAGTGAATGTCACCGTCAGTCGAAGTCAGATAAATCACTGCTCCTGCTTGGGGAGAAATGAGTAAGATACATCACGAGTGTTACTCTCAGCATAGGAAGCTATATATACACAAACAGTGTGGGATAGTCTTCATTCTTAATCATCATCTTTATGTAGATAATTCCCAAATCTGTGTCTCTGAGTCTGATGTATTTCTAACCTTTTCAATGTTAAATCAACCTGTTCCCTTCCACCTCATGACCTCCTCTGCTGTGGTCAATGGCACTCTACTCCCAGTCATCCAAACAAAAATCTTTGGCATCACCTTTCTCTCATCACTCGCCTTTGTTTCTTCTTTTAAAATGTCTATGGTACTTATCCTTTCTCTTCAACTTGTACCTCTACCACTATATTCTACTCCTTATTTATCATGTATGCCTTCAACAGCTACTTATGAAGTACATACCAGGTGCCACGACATTTTTTAGGCAGTGGAGATATTAAAGACAGATGAACATTGATTCAGCCCTTATGTTGAGAAGAGTGGACAAGGGGTTATCAAATTCTAATTTAAGTCAACATGTAACTTCAATATGGACAATTGCAATACTTGGAGGGCGCTTGGTGCTCTGTGAGCCTATAACAGGAGGTATGGGAGATGAGAAATAACGTCTCTAGGAGATGATACTCACATTGAAATATGAAGTAAAAGCAGGAGTTAATTAGGCAAAGAAGGCAGAGAGGAACATCCCAGGCAGCATTCTAAATGCAGAAATGCCTTATGACTGGAGGTAGCAGGAGGAGTAGAGGTCGCAAGAGGGGTAATGTGGTACAGAATAGAGGAGCTGGAAAGGTAGTTAAGGGGCTGTGCCATGTAGGGCCTTATACATTATGTTAAGGAGTGTTTTGAAATCAAAGTCACTGAAGTGTTTAAACAATAGGGATTAGCACTGGGGTTTGAAAAGACCACTCCTGCATTTTGGATCATTACCTTTGCTTCTCAATTGATTATTTGTGTGTCTCCCATTCCTCCACCTTGTGAATTATCATACAAACCAATGTCCAAATAATCCTCACTATGAGCTGCTTGAACCTTATCTGCTTCCTAATCAAATGGTGTGGATGATGCCCCATTATTTTTAAGATAAAGCTTGGACTTTTAGATCTGTTTCTTTGCTGAAGCTTGCTACCATCTGGGTTCAGTCTCCTTGTCCAAAATATTTTCCCTCTTCTCCCCAATACAGACTTTCTCCTCTAGCTAAGTCAATCTTCCCAAACACCCCAGCCTCACTCAAATGCCATTAAGTGAAAGAAATTGCCTTTGAGACTTTGAAACTTCTGCCAAAATTCTTCCTCTTATTAAAATCCAAACATATTCAAGATTCCAATGAAGTTCCACTTCCTCTGTAAAATGATTGCTAACTACTCTGGACCACAGTGTGAGTTCAGTTGTGCTAAACTCTGATGATATTTGTGTAGTTGTAACAGCACTAAACAGGAATGGGCATTGCATAGGCAAATTTTTATGGGACACAAATCATTCATCTTAGGCATCATCATCTTGGCTTGATGTGTTAATTTGGACCTTGATTTAATCTTCTCAGCAATATTTTGTTTTGTTTTGTCTTTCCGTTATTAATTGATGTTTTTCTAAAGAATTAGAGTTAGAGAAAAAGTGGGGCATAATAAAAGAGTCTAATTCTAATAAAATATGTTCGATGTTCTTAAAAATAATTTGGTAATATTTTTATTTGTTGTGTGATATACTTACTATTGATTTGCTATTTCTCCATTTACTCAAAAATGCCATGTTGCTGGAAATTTAAATATTTCCATTTCATCATGTTTTAAATAATGTGGTTAAACCATTATTTCTATCCTTATGTTCCATTTATTTTCCTAGGATAGATTTAAAAATATGTAATTACTGGGTCAAGAAGCCATTTTTTGTCACATATAAGCTAAAAGGCTTCCAATGAGGCTCTACTACAAATAGTGTATGAGAATGTTCACAACACATTGTTATTAGCATGGGTTTTTATCACTGCACATATCATCTGTAATTTACAGTTTCAAAATAAAAAAAAAAAGCCCAGTATGTTGCTTTGATTTGAATAGCTGTCATTGTGTCTTTGTGGTCTGAGGGAATGTTGGGGAAATTACTGCAAGAAGGGTGCACCTGAACCCTAATAGCTAGAAGACTTTTTTTAAATTTTTTTTTAATTTATTTATGATAGTCACAGAGAGAGAGAGAGAGAGAGAGAGAGAGGCAGAGACACAGGCAGAGGGAGAAGCAGGCTCCATGCACCGGGAGCCCGATGTGGGATTCGATCCCGGGTCTCCAGGATCGCGCCCTGGGCCAAAGGCAGGCGCCAAACCGCTGCGCCACCCAGGGATCCCCAGCTAGAAGACTTTTTGATCTGAGTCTAGATTCTTTCACTTATTCTACAAATATACATCCAGTGCCTGCCATGTATCAAGCACCACATTCTATGTCAGATGGGCCATAAAGTAGTGGTTCCCAAATTGTTGCTATACATTGAAATTACCTAAAGATTATTAAACAACAACAACAACAACAACAACAACAAAACTACTACTGCCCGGCTCCCATCAGCAGACATTCTGATTTAATTTGTATGGGGTATGACTTGGGCAGTGAGAGTTGTAAAAGCCTTCTAGGGACTCAGTGTGTAGCAAAGTTTGGGAACTCTGTCAGAGTAGAGGATGGAGTCACAGAATACGGTCAGGGATATAAGTGCTCTAAAGTGTATAAAGAGGACACACACACACACACACAACCGCAGTGTTTTGAGTCTAGCAGACTTCCTCTGCACTAGGTTACCTCAGACAGTGACTTTGAACAGTCCTGCTTGAATGACTTCAAAGTGATAAGACTAAACATTGGGCTGAACGAGGTACCAATGATAAAACAAACAGCTACTTGCTACCTCAGTCTGAGTTTTAGTTTTCATTGGAGAAAGATGGGAGCTTCAGATGCATCAAATGTGACATCCTCACTATCCCTTGGGTATCAGTTGGGTAGAACAGAGCTCTGCTTAGGAAAGTCATTGTTAAAACAGAACTCAAGCCTTTACCCAGTATGCCTATAAAAGACATTAGCGTGATGTTGTAAATATATTTAATATTTTGATATATATGAATTATGCCTTTTAAAAATAGTGTATACTTCCTTATTTTCCCTCTGAATTGCTCATTAGAGAGTATCTCTCTCCTGGAAAATATATGTAAAGTGTGTGCCATGGTTTTTATCCATCTCATTTTGATTTAGTTATCAAAATATACAACATCTGCTAAAGCTGAAGCCCACAGTCTTAGAAATTTTTCTTTCATTGCACTCTCAGTCTGCACATCATTAGTACAATTCAGATGGAAATTCCTTAGAGATGCAATATTGCTAACAGATTGTACTTTCCTGGAAAATCTGACCCCCCAAATTTGATTTATTTAACATATTTGCATTTTAATGGATTTTTCTGAAAGGATAATCTCATCAAGATGGGCTGCTGTAGTTTTACTGAGTAATTCACAATTTTCAGCTCATTTATATATGTTTATTAATGTGCAGTATGAATATTTGCACAATGTGCAGGCACATATGGATTATGTCTACCTGAAATGCATGCTTATATGTTTGGAGACTGAACATTTGGTATTTTGGTTACCTTACAGATTAATCCTTTAGTTTAATATATTCCATTGAGTCAGTCTCCTGGCCTCAAGGTTAATAATAACAGTGCTTCTGTGGTACCCTACAATTTATAGTACTCTTTTCACATACATTAACTCATTTAATAACATGCCCAAAGTCTTGGGAAAGCACGGTAACCTTTTGAAGCTACAGAAGAACTGCTTAAAGGGCCAGTTCCTCCCTCCACAGTCTCCCTAACCTTCAAGGATGAAAATTTCTAAGCCAATCCTGACCAAGCTGTTAGTTTTTGGTATAGCAGGTGGGTGTGTTCAGTGGATGTGGTTAAAGGAGGACCTGCTACTTAATGTGACGTCAAATTCTTGCACTCTTTCCTTTCGCCAGCCCAAGCCTCCTCCCAAATTCCATTTTCCAGGCTTAATTGGCACAGCTGTGTTTTTCCTGATATCTCTTTCATAGTTCTCTAGCTCTCCACGGGAATCAGTATGCTTTCCTCTAATTACTGGGACAGGGTGCCTATTTCTGCCACCAGTTATTGTGGAATGGAGCTTTGGCAGAAGGATTTATCTACATTATCTCTCGCCAACCCCACTATTGGATGGGATGTTCCTCTTTACACAATGAATGCTTATCTGAAATGTTCACATTATTCCATAAGATACAAAATATATATCCTGACTCCAAGAGACATCAGTCTCGATTATTCCTAAGCATCATATTTTACCATCTTTCAAATACAGGTAAGTCAGAATTTATACTTTTCCGGATGGGATTACAAACTCTCACAAAACATGTATAAGAACAAAACTACAGGGACTCCTGGGTGGCTCGGTGGTTGAGTGTCTGCCTTTGGCTCAGGGCGTGATCCTGGAGTCCCAGGATCAACTTCCACATTGGGTTCCCCGTGGGGACCCTGATTCTCCCTCTGCCTAAGTCTCTCCCTCTCTGTGTGTCTCTCATGAATAAATAAATGAAATCTTAAAACAAAAGAAAAGAACAAAACTATAAGAATCTCAGAAGTCTTATTAGTATAGTGAGTTTTTTCTCCAATTTTTTTCACCCTTCAAATATTTCCTTTTTGGATTTTTATTGATGTGTTAGTGTATAGTTCAATGGATTACAGCATAAATAGTTCAGCTAATTGCCACAATTGGGATGCAGAACAGTTCCATCACCCCCAAAGAACTCCTTTGTGTTATTCCTTTATAGTCATACCACCCACCCCACTCCCAGTCCCTGCAACCGTTAATCTGTTGTTCTCCACTCCGTAGGTGTTTTTTCAAGAACGACATATAAATGGAATTGTGTAATATGTAAACTTTTGAGACTGGCTTCTATCACTCAGCTTAATGCCTTTGAGATTCATCCAAGTTATGGAGTTTTATTCCTTTTTATTGTTGGGTAGTATTCTCTAACATGGATATGCCACAGCTTGTTTATCTATTCAAATATGTATTTTAATATATTTGTATTAAGTATAAATGGTATTTGTAGAATTGGTACAACATTAAAAATTGTCCATATGATGCAATAGTAATTTTCTGGGAACCAGCCAGATCAAGATTCAAACATCAGCTCTGCTCTTATTAGTCACGCGCAAGTGAGAAAGTCTCTCTGAGATTCAGATTTGGCAAACTGGGCAAGTGAATGATACTTATTTCATAAGATTCTAGAAGTAATTAAATAAGATTAAAACATGAAAAGTGTTTAGCACACAGTAAATAATCAATTGTGTCTGTTTGCCCTCCCACCTTCCATTCAGTTAAGGTAGCACAGTATGTATTTTTGGAAATTTTTATTCTCCTGATTTTCAGGTGTGGAAACTTTGTAATACTGACTTTCTTATAATCTTTCTTGGTGAACATATGGGAGACAATCCATTGTACTATTTGCCTAGGTCAGATCTTTGCAGAGTGCAAATTCTTAGTACATTTCTAAATAAGTGCAAAATGTTAGTTTGCATGTTTTTCTAGTACAAGGTTATCTTATGAGGTGAGTGTCAGAGGTCAAGAATTTGGGAAACTCGTTTTGAGCAGCACTAGCAGAACTGGAGGTCCATGTAATCTGATGACAATATATGATAGATGCATATTTCCTTTGGTGCTCATCATGCAGTCATAGCCAGCTGGAAAGAGGACGCAATACTTAAGCACATAGGATGCTTCGGTGATTCAGACAGCACTGGTAAGCCTTCTGATGAAAATGATTCCTAGGCATCCTTATCTCATTTGATGCTGGACTCCATTACTTGTCAGTAATTGATTTGTTGCAATTCTTGGAGCGTAGCATTCGACTTCCTTATCTGTATGAGCAAGAAGCAGCAATTAAATTTCTGACCCAAAGATAAAAAATATGTGTGTGCTTAGCCCAAACTCCCCATATTTTATTCATTTTATACTTCTGGCTGCACAATTGAATAAGACTGTCCTTCAGTTTTAGTGAAGTTGTGTTGGCCAAGTAAATCGTTAAAGTTATATGCCATTGATTCCATTTTAACTCATGCTTTCTGACTTTTACAATGAGGTAATAAAAAATACACTTGGTCTCAAACTTAACTTTAAAGAGTTCAACTGGAAATCTATCAGATTGGGAGGAATAGATATCATTAAAAATGAGTAAATACCTTATTATTTCCTAATGTTATAATTTATGGGATGATCATCTTAATAGTCCAGCAATCAAGTATATTTGTATTGACTTTGTAGAGGTTAATCCATTTGAAGTTGCCATTAATCTAACTATTTTGCACCTGCAAGAAAGGGCAAGTTCATATGGTTCAACCTAATAAACATCCTAATATATTGAATTCAGACAGCAACAGGATACTGTTCTGGACTTAATTCTGTTCCCCCAAATTCATATGTTGAAGCTCTAGCTTGAGATGTGACTATATTTGGAGACAGGATAGGGAGATAACTAAGGTTAAATGAGCTCATAAGGGTGGGTCCCTAATCTGATACAGGACCCATAAGGAGGGGAACAGACACCAGAGTTCTTTCTCTCCATGCAGGCATAGGGAAAAGACCAGGTAAGACCACAGTGAGGAGGCACTGTCTACAAACCAGAAAGGGAGGTCTCATTAAAACCCAACCCTGATGACATCTTGATTTCAGACTTCTAGCCTCCAGAATTGTGAAAATACAAATTTCTATTTCTTAAGCTACCTAGTGTACCGTATTTTGTAATGGTAGTGAAAGCAGACTGATGTAGGTGCCAATCACTCATACTCCTTGAATCTTCCATTCCTGGCTCAGTAGCTAAGCTGGATTATCAAATGTTAAAGGGATATATGGGCATATATTCCTCAAGTCTCATTTCCAGGTCCACTAAACATTAAAATGAAAACTTTGTGTCACTCCAGAGCATTTTATGCTGCTGTACAATTACAAATGGGTATCTTGATAAGTAAAGACCTGATTTATTCAGATTGGCTTCCACACACACTGAAAGCCTCAATTAAGTGGTGTAGTTTTAGGGGTAGCATCAACACATGACCTTTTAGAAGATAGTTAAATGAAGACTGATGCTGTATACCTTATCAATAAACTGGGGGTGGTTGTGAGGATCAGAGATACATGAGTAAAACACCTCTATGCTTCTAGCATAGAGTAGCCACTTGATACATGATTCTTTTTTTGTTTCAATAAGACAAAAACATATTTCAAGAAAAGCCAGTACTGAGGATAGAGTGTTCCCAAGCTGTGCACAGGCAGGGGGATTAATTCATAACCAAGGCTGAGGATAGCTCTGGGCCCTTCCCAACCAGATAGCCTGTTTGGGAAATTGAGAGCAGATTGGAGTGGCTCCTCCCTCTCCCAGGCAAGGGGATTACAACAGAACTCCACCTGTGGAGACACTGTGGAAAGTGTCTTTTGTCCCCACCTGACCAGACGGGCTGGAGACAACTACTGGAAACAGTGTGGCCCCGTGGCACTCAAGCCAAAAGGCAAGCAAGCAGGGATGATAGTCTACAAAGCAAAGTCAGTGGTCTGTTTAGTCAGGGTACTTGGGGTGCCAGTCAGCTTGGGTTAAGACAACAAAGAGCTTCACTGGCTTTATAGCTGCTTCTCCTGCTACACCTGGACAGGAAATCTCATTTGTAGCCCGACTCATTGCTGAATACAGCAGTCAGCCCATCTAACTAGGGACCCCAACCAGAGCACACAGGCAGCTGCATAGCCTATTCTACAGGCCTACGTACAGTGTCTCTTAAACAGAGAGACAGCCTCCGGCTTCCTTGTTACACAGAGGAAAACCTGATCTGCCTATGGAATTCAGTGCACACTCTGACCTGATTCATGTCCCCAGACAATGAGCTTTACAGATTGTGGGTCCTGTCCTGCTGACCTGCCAGTTCAGGGGAGCTAATTCACAGCCCTATCTACTACTGAAAATAGTACCGAGTGCCAGCCATCTAGTAATCCTGAACAAAGAATCCAGGAAAATGTGGAGCCATCCTAAACATACCCTAGATAGAGAACCAAGCTAGCAGTCTTATCTAACTATTCTCAGTCAGTGGCATGATACCCACCCCCACCTCCATCCTCAGACTCAAATTTTGCCTCACTCCAAAATTGACTATAACAGCAGGCACCACCTGCCCAAAGACATTACCAGGAGACACTTAGAAACCCAAACTGAGCTGACTGATGAAGAACTGTCTCTGTCAAAGCAGACCTGTAAAGTCTGGAAGAGGAGCCCAATTACTCAAATGTGCAGATACCAACATCAGAAATCAAGGATCACAAAAGATCAGGTAAACAGGGGCATCTGGGTGGCTCAGTGGTTGAGCGTCTCCCTTTGGCTCAGGTTGTGATCCCAGGGTCCTGGGATCGAGTCTTGCATCAGGCTCCCCATAGGGAGCCTGCTTCTTCCTCTGCCTATGTCTCTGCCTCTCTCTTTCTGTTTCTTTCATGGATAAATAAATAAAATTTAAGAAAAAAAATCAGGTAAATAGGACAACACCAAATTAATAAAGCTCCAATAACTGACCCAAGTAACAGAGATCTGTAAACTATCAAAGAATTCAGAGTAATTCTTTAAGAAGGTCTAGTGAATGATAAGAAAACACAGACAATTAAACAAAATCAGGAAAATGATGCATGAAGAAAACCAGAGTTTTAACAGGGGAAGAGGAATCTTAAAAAAACAAAAAAAAAGTCAAACAAATCCGAGAGCTGAAAAATAAACATCTGCATTGAAAAATTCAGTAGAATTTCAAAAGTAGATTCAACAAAGCAGAAGAAAGAATTACAATCTGGAGAACAGGATATTGAAAATTACCAAAAAATTAAAAATAAAAAGAGAGAAAAAGAATGAAGAAATCCTATGGGAATTATAGGACACAATGAAAAGAGACAACATTCACATCATGAGAATTTCAGAAGGATAAAAGAAAAAGGGACAGAAGTGATTTAAAAAAATAACAGCTGAAAACTTACTAAACCTGGGGAGAGAAACGCACACATTCAGATCCATGATGCCCAAAGAACCCCAAATAATTTGAACCCAAAGAGGGAAATATTGAGACACATTATAATTAAATTGTGAACAATCAAATAAAGGTATATATACTATGAAGGTATAGTCATCAAAACAGTATGGTACTGGCATAAAAACAGACAAACAGACCAATGAAGAAAAAAACGTATCTTCAATAAATGGTACTGGGAGAATTGAACATTCACATGTAAAAGAATGAAACTGAACTCATATCTTACCCATCACAAAAATGAACTCAAAGTCGGTTAAAGACTTAAGTGTAAGACCTGAAACCATGAAACCCTTAGTAGAAAACATAGGAAAAATTTCCTTCGTATGTACCTCAGCAATTTTTTGAACATGATACTTCAAGCATAAACAACAAAATCAAAAATAAACCAATGGGGCTACACCAAACTAAAAAGCTTCCACACAGCAAAAGAGACCATCAACAAAGTGAAAAGACAACCTATGGAATGGGAAAAAATATTTGTAAACCATATATCTGATAAGAGGTAAATATTCAAAATATATAAAGAATTCATACAACTAAATAGCAAAAAAAACAATAACTCGATTAAAAATGGGCAAAGGACCTAAATGGACATCTCTCCAAAAGAGAAACACAAAAGGCCAACAGGTGCATGCAAAAATGTTCAACATCACGTCATTAGAGAAATGCAAATTAAAACCACAATGAAAAAAATTAAAAAAAATAAAACCACAATGAGATATCACCTCATGCCTGTTATAACGGCCACCATCAGAAAGACAAGAGATAACAGATGCTGGTATGGATGCAGAGAAAAGAAATCCTTGTGCGGTGTTGGTGGGCTTATAAATTGGTGCAGCCACCATGGAAAAATAGCAACATTTAAAATAAATAATAACAACCATATGATCCAACAATCCACTTCTGAGAATATATCCAAAGGAAATGAAAAACCTACCTTGAGGGGATCCCTGGGTGGCTCAGGGGTTTAGTGCCTGCCTTTGGCCCAGGGCATGATCCTGGAGACTCAGGATCAGGATCGAGTCCCCCGCTGGGCTCCCTGCAGGGAGCCTGCTTCTCCCTCTGCCTGTGTCTCTGTCTCTCTCTCTCTCTCTCTGTGTGTGTGTGTGTCTCTCATGAATAAATAAATAAAATCTTTAAAAAAAAAAAGGAAAACCTACCTTGAAAAGATATCCACACCCCCATGTTCATAGAAGCATTATTTATAATAGCCAAGTCATAAAAACAACCTAAGTGTTCATTGATGAATGAATGGATGACATTTTGTGGTGTATATAGGTATATACAACAGAATATTATTCAGACATAAAAAACACAAAGAGATTCTACTATTTGCCACAACATGGCTGGAACTTGGAAAACATTAGAAAGTAAATCAAAGAAAGACAAATATTGCATGACCTCATTTACATGTGGAATCCAAAAACAAGCAAATAAAAACACAAAAAAATAAGCTCATAGAGGAAGAAATCAGATTATGGTTACCAGAAATTGAGGGTAAAGGGGGAAGGGGTTGGAGGAGGTTGGTCAGAAGGCACAAACTCTCAGGTAGAAGATAAGTAAGTGTTGGGGATGTGATATACAACAGCTAACACTGTTGTATGATACACAGGAAAGTTAAGAGAGTAAATCCTAAGAGTTCTCATCAAAAGGAGAACATTTTTTCTTTTGTTTTTATTGTATATGAGAATATGGATGTTAGCTCAGTCTATTGGGGGTCATTTCACAGTACATGTAAATCAAACCATAATGCTGTATGCCTCACTCTAATACAGCGATGTACTTCAATTACTTCTCAGTAAAACTGGAAAAAAAAAAGAGTTCCTCTAAAAAATATGAAGGGTTTCTATTAATAAAAGCAGTAGTTCCCCAAGATACTCTATTTTATGAGACTTTTATGAAGTTAATTAAGATTTTACTATTCATGTTCTTCTATTTTTATTAGAGATCCATATGAGCCAGAAGAATATTAAAGCAAGTCATCAGTGAGTGGAAAACAAACTAAAATATTTTATTCTTACCCATTACATTAAATGGAAGACATCATTACATCTGAAACATTGCTTACAATAAGATTGATATAATAAAATATGATTAATCAATACCTGATTCAATAACAAAAAGCGATAATCAGAAGTTAATGATACAAGCACAGTGATGATTCTCTTCCAAAAACTTCCCCCATCTTTTCTTTCAAAGTGTTACAACATATAAATACTTAAATTTTAGAGTTAATGCTTTCTGCTACTACCTTCCAATGCAGTAATTAAGACATTATTTTCTTTCCTTGACCAAAAAATTACTCTTCTTGCTTATTGTTGTAAGCCCACAGGGTGAAAAAAGTCCAGAAATTTGATAATCCTTTCAAGTATGATGAAATTTACAGCCGAAAAATTCATTAAGCCAGACATCTTTATGCCCTCACTAAAATAGCATTCTGAAAATTATCTGATTCTACCAATAGTTGATTATGGTCCATATATGAGCATAAGGAACCATTCTGAGTGTCTAGTTTCGCTGTATCTTTGTTTCAATCGTTACCCAGTACACTGAAGGACAACCAAACAAGTGCTAATTACCATTCACAATCTGTTTCATTGACAAAGGACCTGCAGCTGTCATGAGCATAGTTTGTCCCACATTTTCCAAAACACCTCTAAAGAAATTCTGTTTCTCAGTGTTAGCAGGATTTGTGATTTTGTTTAGGACAGTCCTCATTTATCATAGCACAAGTAACGACTTTCAGGTGTCTTCAAATAACATGAACTTACATAGACAATTCAGCACGATTTTATGCAGGCACGTTTCCAAATGGATCAATGAAAGTTCTGCTGATCCAGCAGTAGCAAGATTAATTATGCCAGAGGAGTCATAACAACTGTGCTGATCATTTATTGTCATGAATGGCCTAGGCTCTGTGTTACATCTTGGTGAAGTAGGCAGCCTTTTCCTCTTTTTAGAAGGAGAAACTATAGAAATTAAGGAATTGAAATGACTCCACCAAGTTCCCATAATTATGAACCTACAGAACGAAAATATCTGTTGAGTTCTCAGTCCTTGGGCTTAAGCACCACTTCCATGACACACTCCTATGTCTTTATCTTTAATACTTGTTTAAAGCTATTCTTAGGGAACTGAATATTTTGAAACTTTCCCCCCATGTTATGGATCCATTGACTTACATTTAACCAAGGAATGTGGGGTTTTAATGATTCAAACATAGGGCAAATAATCCAATATTCACAGATGTGGAAACATATCCAATGGCAAATAATCTGGAGTTTCTTAAATTGGAATTAAGAGCTGGGGAGAAAATTCAGCACCCGCTTAGATTAGACATTTTCTCCTCCTAATTATGATATATTTTCTAATGCAGAGTTGCCCAATGCTTTGATATTTCCAAAGCAATTTATAAATAGAAGCCTTTCAATGTTTTTGTAAAGATTCACTAACCCAATTTTACAGATAAGCAAACCGAGATTCAGAGAGGCTGACTGCCATGGCCACATAGTAAGTATCATCAGCATGTTTCATTAACTCTTGCTAACTCAATAATTTAAGATTTTTACTTTAATATAGGAGTGTTCATTTGATAGCATGTTACATTTTTCTATTCTTTCCCAGCCTCAATGTCTTATAAATTTTAACTCTTTTACTTAGTCCATCAATTTCATGCCTCTATACCTTCAGTGAAATATAACTAGAGTTAATATGTGCTCCAATAAAATATGTGCTTGGATTGTGATCACTGTTTTGAAAGTGAAAACTTAAAATAATACTGGAAATATAGAGGAATACAATAAGCTGTAATCCAGTCACAGAGTAAGGCATTTTAAAGATATCTCAGATGTTGTAACTGAAGATAAATACTACTTTTCCAGATCAGAAGTTTCTGGCCCCAGGATGCCCGGGTGGCTCGGTAGTTTAGCATCTGCCTTTGGCTCAGGGTGTGATCCTGGAGTCCCAGGATCAAGTCCCGCATCTGGATCCCTGCATGGAGCCTGCTTCTCCCTCTGCCTGTGTCTCTGCGTCTTTCTCTCATTCTGTGTCTCTCATGAATAAATAAATAAAATCTTAAAAAAAAAAAAAGAAGTTTCTGGCCCCTGTGATAAACATCCTGTTACAAATGGAACCTCAAAGACAGACATACACATTACTATACTAGTTGTTTTTCCTCCTGTTTCCTTGAGAATGCAGCTCCCTCCAACATCAAGCACTGAAGATCATTACATGAGGATGCCGGGCATCCTGTCCATAATAATGATGTCCATAATCAGAGGCCAAGTGTAATCCCAAAGTCCCTAGCTCTCTTTAGTTTGCCTTTGAAGAATCTGTATTTTTGAATTCATATGAACACATTTAAGCACATTTCTTGGGTTAAACAGTTCCACATCTTAAGTATCTGAGATGTTTTCTGTATCAAATTGTTTGGGAAGTAGTAAACTAGTGTCTTTGCTCCTTCTCTAGATCCAATTCAATAAAGACCTGTCAAGATATTGCCTTCTGTACTTCAATAATTTTTAGAATGAGCCAGATGCCTTTACTTCTTCTGAAAGCAATTACCTGGCCTATTAAAAAAAATGACTTTCCAATGTCTATTCCCATTAGATCCTTTACCAATCTATGTGTTAATATTTAAAGTTCTTCATTAGTACAAAGTCATCTAACTCTTCACACTCATGAATCTCTTCAAACATCTGCAGCTCAGGTTTAGCATGATGAACATTTTTTTTTTTTTTGTCTTTGTCATTGATTTTGTCAATGCTGTTGTCAAAAAAAGGACACTATTCTTTTGGAGATGCTTCCCTAGTTTGTCTTGTGTAAAGTCTTCTGAATCCTTCACCTCACTATCTCAGCTCTGCATTGAAAGTGATGTTATTTTTTCTGTTTTTGCACCATGGAATGAGAAAAGTTCAGGAAATTCCCTTGACTTACCTCTGAGCTACTTGAAACACATGGAAACCCAACACTTAACATTCTGTATCTTCTTTAGTCCTTGGAAATGCTCAGCCATCTTTGCCAAAACCATGCTATTCTATAAACTAATGAGGGCCAAATCCTTAGATGTTAGTGGAAAAGCCTCAGTCTCCCTCTATTGCTAGCCACAGATGTGCCGAATCCAATTGGTAATAATCTTGAGGAGCTAGGTACATCTCCAGTTCTCTTCTAGCAAGCACCTTAGATTTTCAAAGTTAAAGAGGAATGCATTCATTTATCTGGCTATGCACAAATATTCAATGCTTGGCTTCCTAAAGAGTATTCATTTGTTTGGTCTTTGCACGGATATCAGCATAAAGATCTACTCCAAATTTTTGTACATTTGTTTTCTGTCTGTAGACAAAAAGGTATAAACCATATGGACAAGGGCTATATATTCTCATGCTGGTCCAGCACCTTACTAGTTCTTATTAGAACATTAATATTGAAGTGGGAAGATGAGAGATATTGGAATTGGTGAATGACTCCCCCAAGATTTGTCTCCGTATTCATCATGGTTCATGTTTTATGAGTGAAGAAAAAGAGTAAGATCAGAGTGGTTGTTAAGATGTGCAAATAAATATAATATGAATCACTGGAGGTAAAAGCTATAAATGCCACATTTTTTACCTCAATAATCTACCTTGGTGGGAGCTAAAATGGGGAGAATTTGCAGGACTGGATAATGTTTTAAGAAAGACTGACTGCTGGGGTGCCTGGGTGCTCAGGCCACGATCCCAGGGTCCAGGGTTGAGTCCCACATCGGGCTCCTTGCAGGGAGCCTGCTTTTCCCTCTGCCTGAGTCTCTGCCTCTCTTTCTGTGGGTCTCTCATGAAGAAATAAATAAAATCCTTAGGGAAAAAAAAAAAAAAAGAAAGATCGACTGCTATAATATATTTGAAAGCACAATGACGTGCCTAAGAATTAAATTAAATTAAGAATTTAGGCAAGGATTCCCAAGGATTAAATATGAGCAGCGCTGTTGTTAATTTAAAAACGATAGAAAGGTAAATTAAAAATTGAGGTAGAGTTTGTAAGGGTTCTTTGAAGTTGAAAAGATGTATTTTGGAAAAGAATGAGCCTAATTAATGTATAAGAAAATAAAGTGAAGAAACATACCAAACAAATACCTTCTTTGGGCTAGGTACTTTACATAGTCTTATTTAATTGTCAAAATAAGCCCAGAGGTAAGAAAAATTAGTTCATTTTATCCCTCAAAAAGCTCAGATTCAGGAAAGTAAAATAACCAGCCCAAAGGCACATAGCTCATGCTCTTTCATCCACTTCACATCATTTCTATGAATAACCAATCTGCTCAAATATTCATGGAAGTTGAACTTAATATTGGTATCTTTATAATGTGAATTAAGATTCAGTATTAACTCTGAATTTCAGCATTGGATCATTAGTCAACCATGAATCGGTCAACAATACTATTTGACTGTCTATGTCTTATATGGACAAATGATGGGGATATTGAAGATTCTGAAGAAAAATATCTTATTCCTGAGATAACAGCATCTGGGGATCCCTGGGTGGCGCAGCGGTTTGGCGCCTGCCTTTGGCCCAGGGCGTGATCCCGGAGACCCGGGATCGAATCCCACGTCGGGCTCCCGGTGCATGGAGCCTGCTTCTCCCTCTGCCTGTGTCTCTGCCTCCCTCTCTCTCTCTCTCTGTAACTATCATAAATAAATAAAAATTAAAAAAAAAACAGCATCTGAAAGAGAAGACAAAATGTGCATAAATCTATAGAAAAGTGTATACATATACAGAAATAGGGATGCCCCCAGAATTGTTTTGTAAGCCAAAAATTAGAAGGAAGTGACTCGTGATAGATGTTGGAGAGACCTGAGTTAAGGTCTCTATAAGTCCAGATATGTTTATGTGTACAAGTCAAATTTTATAAAATTTAAATGTGACACAGGTATTCACTACGTGCCGGACATAACTGAGCATCATTAATCCTCGTATCAACCTTGTATTAGTTGGTAATAATATTATCCTGATTTTACTAGTGACGAAACTAAAGCAGAAAAGAGTCAAGCATCTTGGCCAGGTTTCCAGAGCTGGTACGTGGCAGAGCTTGGATTTGAACCGAAGCAATACCAGAGCTGCTACGCTTACATTAACCGTATACGTTCAGTGCCAGTATGCCATGTAAGTGGGCATGGACGTCAAGATTATGATTCCCTAAGCCTTGACATATACCTCGCCACTGTCCTTAGAGGAACACAGTCATTAATTTACTCACCAGATATTTACTGAATACCTACAATGTGGCATACGCTGCTCATGCTGGGGACAAGAGAGTGAACACGACAGACTAGGACCCTGCTTTGTTACATCCACAGGTCTAGGCACCCCATACACGTTAACAACTCAGGACATGCATTTTAATTTCAAAAATAATGCATGTTTTCATTGGCTCGGATAAATCACCTCCATCACTTTCCTTAATCCGAATGACCCTTAAAATCTACCCTTAAAATATTAAGACCATTCCAAAAATTCTATTAAGTAGGAAGGTTTGGGAGATGCCTGGGTACAACCAGAGGAGCAGTTTAAACACTCTCAAGCTCTTCATAGGATTCTCTGAATGGGTTTTTAAATCATGTATCTTTGTAGTAGTTACATTTTCATAATATGGCAAGCCACTTTTGTCCATTAAGGAACGATTTCCTCCCACTGCCCCAAATTGCTTATTATACAAGTTGTTCAGGGTCTTTTATCTAGCAAGTAGTTATTAAATGATGTTTAATAACATGTGGTGGATAAGGTATCCCTCATTAAGGACATTTCACACTGCTATTACTTCCCCAACATAGCAATCTTTTGCCAAATTTAAATGGCCTTATTAGCCTACCAATGCTGCTTTTTTCCTGATGCTAAAGATCCACCTCTGAAAATCATCAAGTACAACCCATCAAAATGAATGAATATTCTGGAAACCTGCTAAAGTAATCTACATTTTAACCAGAGGGGAAGGGCTCTGGGAATATTCTCATCCCCCTGTCTCTAGCATATGCTTCCTCACCTGTTCTTTCCGAGTGGAGGCTGTGAGCAGCGGCAGGCTCTGCTAAGGTCCTCCCCCACCTCCACCTCCACCGCCTCCCCCAAGTTCGCTGGCTGAGCTTGCACCCACAAGGCATCCCCAAACTGGGTTCTTTACAGATCTGCAGAGCTATGCACACGCGTGCGTGCCCATGTATGGGCGTGCTTCGTGCGCGCGTGGCGTGAGCCCGCGCTGGTGTCCCTCCCCGTCCACCCGACCCGTGGAGAGTCCCCGCAGTCCCCGGAGCTCCGGGCACAGCGGGTAGAGGCGCCCTGCCCCCTCCCCTCCCCCGGGCGGCCGGCGCCGCTGCGCCCCAGGCCCCTGCAGTGCCTCCTCCCGGGAGCAGCTAGAGAGGAGCTGGCAGCGGACGAGCGAGTGGGGAGCACGCGGAGGAGGAAGGGGCCGCTATGCCAGATGCTCCTGGCGCTGCTGAACTGTGACTGTGGCTCTGCATTCAAGGCCCCGCGGGGCTGGCGGGGAGCAGAGAAAGTCGGAATGTGAAGCGCCCTGCGCCGCTGTCAGGGCGCCTGGGAAGCGGCGCGGCGCGGCGCGGCGGCTGCGCGGGGGTCGGGTCGGAGTCGGGGTCGGGGCGCGCGCCGGGGACACTCGCCAGGGCGCCCCGCGGGCGCTGCGCTCCCGAGACGCGGCCGCGCACCGTCTGCCCCGGCGTCCGCGGGTTCCTGCTCGGCCCCGCTGCTGCCTCGGAAAGGAGTTTCTAGAAGCTCCTTCTCCGCTGCCTCCCCTCCCCTCCCCTCCCCTCCCCCCTCCCCCCCGTGTTCGGCTTTTCCCTCCGCGAGCAGCGCCGGCAGCTCCGCCGCGCCCGCCCTCCGCGGGGCGCAGGTGCCGCCCGCCCGGCTCGTGCCGCCGCGTCCGCCGACGCCGCCTCCTCCGGGCCGGCCCGGGGGCTGCGCCCGCGCTGCTGCGGCGCCGACGCTCGCTGCTCGCTCGGCCGCCCGCGGGGCGCTGCGGCCGCCGCCGGCCTCCGGGGGACTCCCCGCCCTCCCGCGCGACCCCGAGGCCGGGCGGGCGGCGCTTGCGGCGGGCGGCGGGCGGCGGGCGGGGGGCGGGGAGGGGAGCGGGGGCTCGCCCGGGGGGACGGCCGCCTCCTCCGCAGCCCGCCGGCGCCTGGGCTCCCGGCGCTGCCTCCGCCTCTGCCCGCGGCCGCGCCTCGCCGTCCCGCCGCCCCCGGTGGCGGCCCCGCGGCCCCGGCAGGGGGCCCCCGCGGCGGCCCGCGGCGCTCGGCAGCAGCATGCTCTATTTCCAGATGGTGATCATGGCAGGGACGGTGATGCTGGCGTACTACTTCGAGTACACCGACACGTTCAGCGTGAACGTGCAGGGCTTCTTCTGCCACGACAGCGCCTACCGCAAGCCCTACCCGGGCCCGGAGGACCGCAGCGCCGTGCCCCCCGCGCTCCTCTACTCGCTGGCCGCCGGGGTCCCCGTGCTCGTGGTAAGCCCGGGGGGGGGGGGGCGCCGAGGTCGGGGCGGCGGAGCTCCTGGCGAGCCGAGCGCAGCCCCTGCCCCGGGGGAGCGTGCGGCGGGCGGCCCGCGGCCCCGATCCCCGCCGAGGCGCAGGGGAGCCCGCGGGCGGGTGGGTGCCTCCGCGCCCAGCGACCCGGAGCGGGCCTCGGCCGCGGGGGGGGGGTGGGGGGCGGCTCCCGGGGCACCACCGCCTCGCCGTCCAGATGCAAGTGCCCGGGGCGCTAAGCTGACCAGGACCGGGCGCCTGCAACAGACTCCGGGAACTGCCAGGGGCAGAGGCTCCCGGCAGGGGCTGCTGGAAATTCCAGCAGGAGCCGGAGGACGAGATGCGTTGAACGGCGGCTCGGCTCTGGCTCTCGGGGCAGCTTAGGTGCTTTGCTCTGACAGCCTGGCTGCGAGGGCCTGGCGGATTTACGGCGTGTGTGTGTGTGTGTGTGTGTGTGTGTGTTTTCGGACACACGCACACACACACGTCGGTCATTATTAGGATGGCGAGCGCATCGTAATCTACGTATGTGAACGTGGTGCGAAGTTCTCGGTAGGGGACCTGGTGCTGGTTCTTCGGAGGATGCGATGGGTCCTGGCTGGGTCCGAGCGTGCAGGTGTCCTCCCCGCGGCGCTGCCCGCTCTCTCCAGCCCCCAACACGTGACGGGCAGTTAGGAAACGAAGAGGAGAGGGAAAGGGAAGTTTGAGGTCCAGTGGTGGAACGTGACAATCTCAACGAATGAATGTTGGGAACATCACTTGGACCCACTGGGTGTGGACATTCATGTCTACTTTGATTTTAGGGGAAAATGATTTCATGTTTTTTTTTTCCCAGAAGATGAGAAGTTCCTAACACGCATAATGGAATTCCACCAAGGAACTTCTTGGTAACTTCAAAGTAACTTCGTTTATCTCAGGCCCCCATGATAGTCGACTTTGAATTCAGCTTGGCTGTCCTGGTTGGACAAGTGTTAGACCTTGCGCCAGAAAATGCCTTGTTTTGTTTTGTTTTGTCTGATATTGTAATTTGCTAAAAGTCCACCTTCATGTTTGTGTTCTCTCCCTTCCATTTGAAAAACTGAGAGAGGAGAGGAAATTTAGTCATTTTAGGGATTTCTTCTCTCTGCAGATGTTGGGTTTTCAGGCACATGTTTTCTGAATAGCCCAGGGATTTTTCTGTGTGATTTATTTATTTATTTATTTATTTATTTATTTAAGAAAAAGTCTGTCTCTTTCAGGTCACTGGTTTGGTTATGACCATAATCAATAAGGTCTGTAACTTGGCCCTTGGTAATTACCATTCCGTGTCTTACTTAAATGAGATACCATTTCAGATCCTAACCTTCCGTCCATGGTGGCAGGTGCCAGTTAGAGACGAGAACATATTGGCCTTAAGATGTTGGTTATTTCCCACTTACAGGGAAGCTAGGAGGAGAAAGGGAATGAAGTCATTATTGAGTGCATACTCTGTGCTGGGCACTGATAAGCCATAACTGCATTTATTCTTCAGAGCATTCCTCTTCAGATAACATTTAAGGACACTGAGGATCAGATAATAAAATGGAAACACTTGAAAATAAAAATGGTGGGTGTGGTGCTTGTACACCCATGGGACTGATGCCAAATGCCATGCTACTTCTACTACTTCTAAAGAACATGTTCTATGAGAGGGGACAAGAGATGGCTAATGCGACAGGCATCTAGAATAAAAATTGAGGGAGGATCTGACTTAATTAATTTCCACGTTTTGACTTTTAGTTCTTAAGTTGCGAGAGAAAGAATTTAGGAGGCCCATCTGAAGAGAAGGACATGTAGGGTTTTAGAGGCTAGCTGAGCTGCTGGCCCTTGTTTCCTCTTCTGCTTCTCCGAATAGCATGCTCTCACAATGTGAGAGGTGGGGAACAGTAATGGCACCTCTGTCTTTCCCTTCCTCTCAAAAACACTGGCTTAGCATAGTCACTTTGCATGAAAACAGTATTACTGATAATAATAATATTAGTTGTGCCCATCATTTGTTGAGTTATATACCTTATACTTGTCTAATATTTGCATTATCTATGAAAGCATTTGTTATTATTGTCACCTGATATTTGCAAAAACTGAGGCTTAGAAAGATAAGGTAACTTGCCCAAGTTATGACACAAAATGTTATACTCAGAATTTTAACCCTACTTGGTCAACCTCCAGAGCTGGAGCCTTTTCTATTATAATACAAAATTCAGTTTACTCATAAGTTATTCTAAATAAATGCCTCAGGCAGTCTCCTCCCCCCTTTTCCATTTCTTGGACTGTACTGATAAATGTTCCTCGTATTGTATATTTTTTAGCCTTCAAAAGTCATTTTTAATTCTTTTTTTTTAATTCTTTAGATTAATTTGAAAACTAGCTCTCCTCACTACCACAAGCTGTGGTTTTGTTTCATACTTGCTAAGTTCATTTATCTAAAAATCAAAAGCAATATATCTTTTCAGTTTTATCACTTTTATGTAGTGTTGATTTGGAGCCCAGGTTTGGAATCTAACAAATTTGGATTCAGATCCAAAGTACATCCTGCTGCTATGTTAACAGTTGGGAACTCTACTTGCTGTGTAACCTTGAGCAACTTATTTAAGCTTGTTAAGCCTCAATTTCCTAAGTCACAGGATTTTGAATATTAAATTAGGTATAATACATAAATGTCACCCTTGGCCGTTAGCGGATTCTCCATAAGAGATAAGAGATCAGTAAATCATTAGCATGGTTAATGAAATGATAATTCAGTTAATGTTTATTGAATTCCTATGTTGCAAGCATGACATCAGACAGAGTAGACGTTATAAAGGAAACTTCAGAAATAAACCAAACTCCTAAGGAGTTTACAGCCTAATTTGGGAAATTAGGTAAATATGCCAAGGTCATAATATAAATCACCGTAATAGAAGTGTGCGCACACACACATACATATACACACACCACAAAGACCTTTGGTGGGTTCAGAAGAGGACAAGCTTGTTTTTATCTAGGGGAAAGGCCTCATGAAGGAAATGGTGGCTTTTGAGATGTGACTTGCAGAAGAGGCTGGAATGGATTTGGCATCAGGACATCACAGAAGCAGCTACACGGATAGCCACTTGGTAGCAGAAAACGTAGGCTGTGCTCTTGAAACAGCAAGTGGTTTGTCTTGTTTCTAAGAGTGGTGTGTGGGGAACACTGAGGATATACGGCTGAAGGGGAAGACTAGCGTCTCATTGATGAGTCCTGGAATGCCCGGCTGAATATTTTTCTCAAGTTGTTTGGGAACTGACTAGGGACATTGTCTAATGGAGGGTGTTTTAGGACATTTTGGGGACAGTTGTATAGGGCTCTCCTTTATTAAAATTCCAGTATAAGAATTTCAAACTTTAAATTTTATCCTCAAGTCTATTTTGTGTTGTGAAATATTAATTTAATTGTGTTTTCAGAAAATACCTGTAACTTGGGATCATTTACAAAGATGGCTTTGTTGTTGTTGTTGTTGTTGTTGTTGTTGAAGATCTTATTTATTTCTTTGAGATGGAGTGTGAGAGAGAGCATGAGTAGAGGGAGGGGCAGAGGGAGAGACAGACTCCCTGCTGAGTGGGGAGCCCCAACAGTGGGGCTTGATCCCAGGATGCTAGGGTCATGGCCTGAGCCGGAGGCAGATGCTTATCCAGCTGAGCCACCCGGGTGCCCCAAAGACAACATGCTTTATAAGCTCTTTGAAAATGTCCTATTCACCTTGATCTGTGTAGCATTTGCTGAAGCACCACATACATAATTTTATGGACATAAATTTAATTAGTGATCTTTGATTTTTCATTGATTGAAAGATTTGGGGATGACAATATTTTCTGCACCCCAACTTTGGATAGAGTGGCCATGAGCAGCTCTTGTTCCTTAGATCATTAAGCAACAACACAGGTGATTTGAAGGACACCAGGGCTAGAACATTCATCTTCATAGAGCCAGAACCAAGGCAGAAAAAAACCGGCAGTGAACCCATTTCATACTCATGATAATCCTATGAGGGATTATCTGCAGGGCAGATTTGAGTGTTAGGAAACATTTCTGATTCCTAATGTCTGCATCCTCAGGAAACTTCCTCTGGACTCTGAGACTGTGAGGGATGCAGCTACTGCTGCTGTCCCAAGGGTGTTGAGTCACTAAATGTGATGGGTAGATAATAACAGAAAGACATCTTGTGTCCAGGCCCTCCAGCTTATTATATCAAAGTGTCTGAAGCTTTCCCATGGACCTCTTCTATGAACCTCGCCTTGAGTGCTTGCTCCTATTTCAGCTCCTGGAACACATGCCTGTGGCATGGTGCTGAAGAAGCACGGATATGGGTGTCCGACAAGCCTGGATTCTTATCTGCATTTCTCTCACTTACTCTACATGTGACCTTGGGCAAAAATTTCTTATTCATAAACTGGAGATAAAAATGCCTACCTCTTGAGAGGTTAAGATCACAGACTCTGGAGTCAGACTACTTGAAGCCCAGATCTGCCGTTTTCCCGCTGTGTGAACCTGAGCCAGTCTTTCTACACCTGTTTCTTCCACTGTAAAATGGAGATAATATGAGTATTGACCTCATAGGGTTATCATGAGTATGAAATGGGTTCACTTAGATATCTGAGGAGTGCCCAGCTAAGTACGTATTAGCTATACCATTAGTCCTCTCCAGGTTGTGATGATTAATCAAGATAATCTATTTAAGGCACCTAGCAAAATGTGTTTTGTCAGTGGATTCCAGAGCTGATAAAATACTAAAGGTGGAAAGAGGCCACCTGATTCAACCCACTCACCCACAAAAATTGGGGAGTCTGAACAGCAAGAGTAGCAAAACTCAGAACTCTGTTATTGGCACCAAGTCAATGATTCCTACCTTTGATGATCCCTCTATTTTTTCAAATAGGCTGACACTAGCTAGTACTTCTTATGCAGCAGACCCTGTGTTAGATACATTTAGCATTACTTCATTTAATGCTCACCACTGTAGTACTATCATTAAATCCACTTATAGATGAGAAATATGTTTAAGTCAGATTATGTGTCAGACTTGTGTTAAATTATTTAAATCTATTAATTCATTTTTTACCTTCAGCTTATGAAGGAAATTTGGATGTGAAGATGTTGGAGTGCCAGCCAGGAGTTCCCCATTGACAGTGTCAGAATCCCCAAAGCCTGTGCCTCTAGTTCTTCTATTACATCCCTTTATCCTAACCCATTAAATAGATCTTTAAAGATACTCGGTCATAGTGATTCAATACTAGAGGAGTCAAAATTTTATCAAACCTTTTACCCTCCATTTCAGTTTTTCTGGTTTGATCAGAAGCTCTGTGTCCCAGTGTAGATGATGGTTTCAGTGTGGTGTAGGAGATTGTTTTGTTTCCTGTTAAGCTCAAAATGTTGTAGGGAGGTGGGTGGCAGCAGAAGGGATTCAAAGATATTTCTGTTATTCTGATCGGAAGCCATGGTTCTTATCTCTGTATCATATGCTGATCCACTGCTGCAGGAACCTGCATTTATGTGGAACCGCTGTCTGGTTTCTAGGTCTGCACACTACGGGGCAGGGGTTCTATTTCTAAGGCATGTTTCTTAAAATGGGACTTAGCACTAAATTTGGGGTGCAGCAAACTCATTGAAATTGTGTGTAAATACTATATATATATATATATATATAGTAAATATATATATATACACACATACATATACACAAACACATTTTTCTAGTAAGAGCCTCTGTAGCTTTATCAGATTGTCAGATATACAAGATTCCCTAAAAGTTAGAACCACACTTTGAGGGTTTATGAATCTGATTAAACTCCTCCATATGTCTCTTAGGACCTTCCCTCACTTAGATAGTCTCATTCATATTCATTCATTCATATTTTCCTTCCTTTCCTGCATTTCTTTTTGTCTCTCTTTTTCCAAAGATCCTCTCCACTTTGCATACTGGTAAAGGAGACAGTGATGCCGAGGGGAAGACAGAGGCTGGTCTAAAAACCAGCTAGCGTTCCTCTGCTTCTCCTTTCTCTCTCCCCTTCTCCCTCTGCTTCTCCTTCTCCCCATCCTCTTGTCCCTTTTTCTCTTCCTGTCTTCTTTGTCCCCTCCAACTCCTATCCCTTGGTAATCCCTGTGGTTTTTCTGGGCCAGTTACCTTATCTGAAAAATGTGGACTTATTTCTTCCTACCTCTCAGAGCTGTTGTGAGAATAAAATAGGTGAGAATATACTTTGGAGACAAAATGAAGAAAACATACTGCGAGCAGATTACATGGGTTATATACCCACTGGTCACTGGAGATGATTATGACCGCTCATAGCATGACTACATCCCAATCTTTTGTATAGTTTGAGACAAAATAATGTTTCCAGGGAACAATATTGATACCATCTGTTAAGCATGTGCTGTATCATATTAATTTTTAAACTAGCATTTTTCCAAAAGGACGTTATTTGTAAAAGTTTTAAATGATAATGTATCTACTAGGTACTAGGTACAATGCTATTGCTTGAACTTGTATAATGAGGAAGGTATATTCACTGCCCTTCAGGCGTTCGGATATTGTGCAGCAAGTTATAGCTGCAAGCCTCCGCTTCCTTGTCTGTAAGATTGAGATAATGACACTTAACATGATGATTTATGAGAATTAAATATGAGCATGCATCAAGTACTCAATAACTGATAGCTGCTCTTTTAGCATAAATGCCAATAATATTTATTGATAGTACATAGTGAAATGACATCAGGTGGCTTAATCATTTCTGTGAAACGAATGAAGCAAACCTATTATTTTTCACTTTAACCCTTTCATGTAGTCTGTGCAGTAATACATCTAGGGAGCTTTAGCAGTTCCCTCCAGCTGGTAAATGACACATCTAGGATCTGAATCTATTACTTCAAGTCCAATGCTCTGTTGGCTACATGCAGTTTCCCACTAATTTCATTCCCAACATAAATAGTGACATTTCTAGAAGACAGAGGTGAGTTAAAGCATATCAATTATGTATCGGTGTGCTGTTTACAGTATCCATATATTTGTTAATGTATAGGCTCAGTTACAACCAGACATGGCAATGGGATGTTCAAAGACATGTTGAAAGACAAAACTTCATTGGCTTTTAGAACCAGTGGAATAGCCAATAGAGCAGCTCAGCCTTCCCATTCATTCATCAAGTTGAGTGGCAAGTTCTGATCTCAGAGATCTTAACCTATAGTTAGGAGGATCCTTTTAACAGACTGGAAAATCATAAAGAATATCATTTGGATGGAAGATATTTTAAAATATGTGGAGTTCTATATTCAGTACTATTTAAACTATTTCTGAGAGTGCCAGTTTTCACTCAGCAGGCTGGTTATTTTTTTTAGTCTTATTATGACAGATGTAGTTTGAAAATCACTGTCAGTAAAACCACCATTTTTTTTTGTTATTGTTGTATGAAACAGAATCCGAAAGATTTTTTTCCCAGATCAGGTGCATTTAAGATTCTAAAGGCAGGGGCAGCCCAGGTGGCTCAGCGGTTTAGCGCTGCCTTCAGCCCAGGGCATGATCCTGGAGACCCGGGATCGAGTCCCACATCAGGCTCTCTGCATGGGGCCTGCTTCTCCCTCTGCCTGTGTCTCTGCATCCCCGTCTCTCATGAATAAATAAATTTTAAAAAATTTAAGAAAAAAGATTCTAAAGGCAGTCTTTTGGTGGATATTTCTCAGTGAGTGAATATGTAAGTGAATGTGTTTGTGTGTGTGTGTGTGTATACAGTGCATATATATAATTTGGTCTGTAATAAACTTGGAATTTCTTATATGGATTAATTTTTATCTCTCTTGCTTCTAACCTCTATAATGCTCCACCATCCACCCCTTTCTCCTTCCAAAAAACCCCCCAACTTTCTGGAACATTCTGCTATATCTCTTCAGACTTAGCAGTAAGCAAATTTCTTGGACTCCCACATTCTCCTCTATGACTCCTTTAGACTCTTCAGCAGATTATGATATTAAAATAGCCTTATATTGTGCTTTATGTTGTATTTCTTTTTATTCCTGTTTCCATCACTAGACATAAGCATCTCAAAGTCAGGGTATTATAATCTGACTAGAGCTAATTTCATCATACCCAATTCTTCAGTTATTCTCAGTAGGTAAGTTATTCAGGCACCAACTAAGGTTGTGATATGAGGTTGTAATGACCAAATTCTGATGAGCATGCAGTTACTTAAAAACCATTTGTTAAAACAGGCAAAAAAAAAAAAAAAAAAAAAAAGTCCACATGCCCTGTTCTGTATGCTCAGTGAACTGACAGCTCTTTGCCCTTTGAGGTGTCTTAAGTGTATGAACCCCTGTATGAAAGGTTCATCACAGACAAGGTTGGATTCTGTGCCCTTGCATTGATGTGCTTCATGCAGAAATCCTAAACCACTGGCTGGACCCAAGATCCGCTGAGAATAAGCCACTGGAGTATAGGTTACAGGCCTCACTGCAGTCTTATGGGTTATTCATTCAAGGATAGAAAGAATGTCCAAACTATTTTAGTCAATCCACATAGCTTGAAAATATTTAATTTCACCAATAAAGATTCTATTCTTAGCATTCATCATGCTAATTAAGAGTCATTTCTTTCATCAACAAAAAATCATTTTTCATATTCATAACTCTAATTAAATCAGTTATTAATTAACATACAGATAGCAAAAAGACTTGTAGCAGCCTCTTTAGGTTGGGCTTTTTTCTGATAAAATGTTAGTGACTTTCCAAGACTCTCCCTGTATTCCTCATTCCCTCTTTCCCTGAACAATATTCAGTGAGTAGCATACCTTGAAAATGAGGCTAAAAGAGCTTACTTGGTTTGTTCCAAATCCCAAAACCAGGATTAAATCCCAACTTTCCCTTCTTCAAATCTTTCAAAGTATAAAAGACTTATGAAATCATAGGTCAGTTAAATACAGATGTAGTCCTGACATATCTACGTATTACCAAAATAGCTTGTGGCATTTCCTCTCTAAGGGAAGCAGGATTTGTGTTGATAGAACCAGAACCTCTATCCTGAGTAAATTGTGTATTGTTTTTCTCATGTGATGATCCCCATTTTTTAAAGAGTGCTTTCAATCATGCCAGCAAAAACTGTACTTTTCTATCAAGATTTTTTAATTGAGGTTTCAGATTTATCTTTTTCTCACACTGGGGTGCACAGAAGCACTTTTCATACTGAGAAGCATCTTATATTTCCAGAGATCTCCTCAAAGCAGAATGCCAAGTTTTCACAGACACCAAAATTGAGCAGTCTTGGATAGAGATAGTGCACCTGGAGCCTCATATTGTAATTTAAAATGAATTCCTAACATTTCCAGTTAAAAAACAAAATATTATCTTTGGGTTGGTGACAATGACCTCTTCCTTCACATGTGCCTTTGCAGTGTTGGGTTCGTTCAGTTACTAAACTGAATGAAGAGACTTAGTCAAAACTACGTGACAACCCTTTTGGTCTTTCACAAAGAGACCTTTGTTTCCTCTTCATTCTGGCTCCTAATCACATGATTATTTGGGGTCCCCTTTTTATTTCTCCTGGGGCTAAGTCTAGAATACAGATACAGGAATCCAGTAAACACTTTATTCAAGCTACACTATCAGGCGCTTTTTGACATTCAATTTTTGGAAAAGATTTGTGAATCCAATGTTAGAAGATGCTTCTTTGTGGCTGAGATTTGTTAGTCATGAAAGCAGCCTTAGAAATCATTTAGTTTCATCTCTTAATTTTCAAACAAATGGTCAGACAAATTAAGGGACTTGCCCACGGTCATGCAATTAATGAGGAATGATACAAATAGCTGTCATATGTGGGCACTGGGTATTTATCAGGCATTACCATGAGTACTTTATATATATTAATTGAATCCTCCCATCATTGAAGATAGGCACAACTGTAATCTCAGTTTACAGATGAGGACATTGAAGCACGAAAAGATTAAACAAGTGGCCCAGAACCCCACAGCAAGGAAGTTGACATACCTTAGCAAAATGGCAGATATGTGCTTTTAACACAGAGATGGGCCTTGTCCCCTTACCAAATTTTTTGCCATCTCCTGGTGGGGCTAAGATCACCTGCAAGAAATTGTTCCGCATAGCAGTATTAGTTGGGAGGGAGAGAGGAAGACTATGTGATTATTATGGGAGCTTTTCCCTCGTGGCTTTTATACTGTTGACCGAAAAGATTTCACTGAATATTGTATTTACAATTGACACTGTCTGTGATAGTGAAAAGGTAGTGATAGATAAAGAAAAAGAACATTTAACTCTCAAATCATTTGGTTCTCCGATGTCTTTTATGCTTCTAACATCAAATATTTTTAGGCAAAAAGTTAAACTAAGTTTGAAACTTGCTGCAAGTAGATGTAATAAAAACCTACCCATTTTTGATGCACAGATTCCAAAGTCTTATAGTGTTATTTTAATATAACACAATATAATATAACACTATATATAATTAACATATAGCATAGCTACTGCACCCAAGGCAGAGTCATTATGTTAAGTTTGTCAACTAGTTAGAGGCGTGAAAGAAATACACAGTGATGTGTGTGTGTGTGTGTGTGTGTGTGTATTTCAAGGAAAAGCATAGACATTTATATATTTGTATGTTTTGAAGTCATTTTTTTAAGGGACTTAAGATACTCTTAAAATTATTGTAGAAATATTTGGTCCAATCCTGTAGTCCCATTTTCTGCAAAATAGCAGTGACTTGAGGAGTCAGTTCTTTACTGTGCTGTGCTTTATGTTATTTTCCCTCTTCATCATTTCCATCTGCTTAAATACTTTCCAGCCTTTACTTTAGGCAACCACAATCCCACTTCTTTCATAACTCCTCCTTTGATGCTTCTAGTCAACAGTGATCTACCTGGCCTTTAAAATCCTTTTTGAATAATAGTCTGTCTTCTTAGATACTTTCCATAAAAGTGTAGTTGTGGACGAGGGATAGGGAGCTGGAGAGACAGCAAGACCAAAGAAAAGGTACAGTAGCGATAATGTAATAAAGTATGGAAATAGTGAGTTCTGGTAATACATTTTATATATACAGGTTTTATGATGATCTGAAATTAAGAGAGAGAGAGAGGAAGGAGGGGAGGGAGGAAGGGAGGAAGAAAGAAAGAAGAGAAACTCACTGGCCTGAGAGGCAGTGAGCTTTCCTCATTACTTCTGCTGTTTACTGCCTTTGAGGTCTTGAGAAAATCAAGTAGTTCTGTCCCCTGTATCATTAGATACTTGATTTGGAAGAGTTTGAACGCCACCTGGGGCAGGAGACCAACAGACTGACTCATGATTCCTTACATAGCCTTTTATGTGTATGAAACAAGTGTCACTATTAGGACATTTTACCTTTCTTTAAAAAAGGAAAAAGATTTCATTTATTTATTTATGAGAGACACAGAGAGAGAGAGAGGCAGAGACATAGGCAGAGGCAGGCTCCCTGCAGGGAGCCTGATGCGGGACTCAATTCCAGGATCCCAGGAATCATGTCTTGAGCCGAAGGCAGGCGCTCAACCACTGAGCCACCCAGGCACCCAACACTTTACCTTTCAATGAAGTAGTTTATCTCTCTGAGTTTTGTCTGCTTCCAGGCCTCTCACCATTTGAAACCAGTATCATATGATGTTATTTTTCAGTACTTTGACGATTCTTCTTCTTCTTCTTCTTCTTCTTCTTCTTCTTCTTCTTCTTCTTCTTCTTCTTCTTCTTCCTTCTTCTTCTTCTTCTTCTTCTTCTTCTTCTTCTTCTTCTTCTTCTTCTTCTTCTTCTTCTTCTTCTTCATTTCTTCGACAGAGTTTTCATGTTCACATGGCATGGATTTGAGTCTGGCTTTCCCAGCTGACCTTACTTGACAAGGTAGGGCACCAGCACTGAATGATGTATTCCAGGTGTACTTTCTCCCCTGGCAAATACATCAGAAGGTCTGCATACTGTTTTCTTTAATGCATTAGCCTTGGGGTCAGTATAAAGTCTCCTTGTGGTTGATTTTCTCATTTGTAAAGGAAGTAGGTTCGACTTTTCTTCAGGTAGACAAAAGCACTGGATGATGATGTACACTGTCTCCTTCCCATGACCATAGTAGACATTGCTAAGAAATTGTGGCATTTTCTTCCCAAATGAGACTGATCTAGGTTTTCAGTCCTTGAGGTAGAACTCTAGGCAACATCTTCTAAGTGGATTTGCTGTCTTGCAGTCAGATAATTGTTAAAATTCCAGTTGTATGTCACATATAAAATGTAGTACACTACATATTTATGTATTACAACTAATTACATGAGAGTATTTTGCCCATAAAAAGGAATTTAAATTTAGAAAATATGTCTTGTATATTTTTGCCTCTTGCTCACTACATAGTGCCTAATATAATGCCTTTCAAATGGTAGATATTAGTAATTATTAATGTATTTAAAGAACACAATTGGAGAAGCAGGAATTGAAGTTATTTGGGGTACCCATTGCTAGATACTTACGTTATAAAGTCCAAATTATCTTTCCAAAACCCATTTTTTAATGTTTTAGTTACCAGTCATCCCTGATTTCAGATATTTTCCCCACACACATTAATTTTTCATTTATTCATTTATTTGTAAATTTAATCAGTCATATAAAATATAGTTCAAAATATTTACTTCAGATGGAGAATATTTCAAACACCTATCATTTTGTTTTAAAAATCTTTAACATCATCATATTTTTACTTCTGTAACCATATTTCCCCCATCTTTAATTGTACACAGCACAAACTTTTACAACTGTAAATTGTTACTCTGTAAGCATTTCTGTAGCATATGCTTTCTCTTAATCAGATGTGACATAGTCTGTATTTCAATACTTCTCCCTCTGTTTTTCTTTTTTTAGAATGAATTGGTGGATTTAAAGAGCATATCATCTTCCATTCTATTTTGTAAATCAAATAAGCAATACATTCTACATTGAAAATTTGTCTATTTGGTAAATTAGAAAACTTTTTTTGATCTTCTGATGTAGGATTCAGCTAGCTGGCAGAGTTTCTTTCTTCCTTCCTTTCTTTCTTTCTTTCTTTCTTTCTTTCTTTCTTTCTTTCTTTCTTTCTTTTTTTTTTTCAGAGGTTTTATTTATTTATTTGAGAGAGAAGACAGACAGAGCACCAGCCCAGACAGAAGCAGAGGGAGAAGGACAAGCAGACTCTGCGCTGAGCACAGAGCCTAACACAGGCCTTTATGTGGGGCTAGATCTCAGGACCCTGAGATTATGACCTGAGCTGAGACCAAGAGTTGGATGCCCAACTGACTGAGCCACTCAGGTGTCCTCCTGCTGGCAGAGTTTCTAAATGAAATAAGTCATGACTTTATTGTCACTCAGATCTCTGAATCATAGTCTGTACATTTTCATTACTAATCCTAAATTAAGAGTTGAAACGTTTGACTCAATACATAGAACTGTTTTTGAGAAGAGTTTGTTTCCTTAGAGAGTGATAAAAATTAGCGGTACTTTAGAAAATGACATTAATGAGTAAAGAAAGATTTAATGCTGCTTGGGTAGGCAAATTACTTACAACTTCAATTAGCTTCAGAAGGAACCAGGAAAATGAAATTGGGATTTTATCGCTTATGAATACTTTTCATTGAAATTCAAGATTTCCCAGTTAGAGTGAAAAATCAACCAAGTGCAAATTAGCTGCCTACCTTTCCAATGGGTGCAAATGAAATAGCCTGCTAGCAATCACATTGAAGTACAATGATTTGGAATTCAATAATTCTTTCCTTCGTTTGTCCATTAAAAAACAGTTACTGAATTCTCCCTGGACAAGGCTTTGTATGTGTAATGGACACCGCATATTCAAAGATAGAAGAAAGGATCCCTCTCCTCAAGGAAGTCAAAGTTTAGTGTTACGGGAGACTTAAAATAGACTAATTCTGAAAACTGGCCTGAGAGAGGAAGACAGAAGGAATGAGATTTCTGAGAGGAGGCGCCCTTGGCTAGTCAGGGCAGTGAGGGAAGGGCAAGAGCATACATATACAAAGCCATTTAGGCTGGAGAAACCTTTCCTGTTGAAGGGACTCCAAGAATGTCTGTAATGGAAAGGCAGATGGCACAGAAATAATAAGGTTCAAAACTTAAGGACACATAGTAGAAAATACATTACGATAATACGCAGGGATTCCCTTACCAGCATGAAGAGGTAAATCTTTGATACACATTCTAATGTCTTAGACTCACTTTCTCTGTCTGCAAAATGGGACATCTAAATCTGCCTGTCTTACAAGTAATTCTGTTTCTGTGACTGATCTTAATTTAGTTTACTAAAAGGAAAACATTAGAACATTGTTTTAGAGTTTTAAGGAATCTAGAGAAATAGTCATCACGTTGATCTTGACTGCCAAGTGTGTTCCAGAAGTGCTTACATTTTCCTACTTTAAAATAAAAATACTGCTGTGAAATAAACTTTTAATTAGATAGTGCCTAAGAGGACAACCTCTCTGACATACATATTACATGGTTTTCAATCATTATTTGCAACTTGGACAGTGCTAAAAGATTGGTATTGGTACAACTATGAAAGCTTACATTGATATATACAAGTAAAATTTAAATTGGCAAGGGTGTTTTTGTTACTATTGCTATGTTTTTCTTCTATAATTAGGATACCTTGTCTTGCATTTTCTAAATTACATAGCAGGTGGGCTCACCTGTGTAGTAAATATCTTTAATCTCCTCATTTTAAATTGGAAGGTAAAGTGAAATATATACATCTATGTGTTGCTCTAGAAATCTGAGAGCATGATATTCTAGTTTTTTTAGAAAGCATGGATTGAAATTTATGTGAAACCGAGCAGTACTATTCTTGGTAGGTGAAATTCATATTTTCCAGTTTATGGTATTAAGGATTAAATGTAAAAAAAAGGATTAAATGTTCTTGGTTTTCTTGCAAGATGCTCTATCCTTCTAAATTTAGTCATCTAATTAAGATTTCCATTCATGGGAAGTGACTTTAAAGAGCACATAAGACAGGCTTTTATACAAACAAGCTTTGATTGGATTAATTGGATTTGCATAAATTTTATGATGTGAATATGCAGTGTCTTGGCTTCATTCACTTAGAAGGGAGAACTTAAAGGAATCAGAAAGAGAAAACACATGAAAGGTTGCAAAGGAACCATGTAAAAACAGGTTAATGGCATGGAAGCACAAACTGTAAGGAGCTAAAGCAGTCCAAGCTTGAGCAATAAATAAACTGGCCAAGCCTAGAAAAGCTGAGCATAGGAAAAAAGGGATGGGAAATTCAGACAGACCACAAGATTTGAGTGTTTTTTTTTCCCCCTGAAGACCTGTAGCCTTTGCACTTGACATGGGTTTGATGACAGGGTCTAGAAGGCTGGTGGTACATGTAGGACTGAGAAGGCCAAGTGAGGATGGCAACATGGACTGTGGGCAGGCAGGCTTCTGGCAAGTAGCTCTCTTGGAGGGTCACTTGGTTTTCAGAGGCCAGTGCTGCCCCAAGGTTACCGAAGAGATGGTAGCCTGGAACTGGTACACTAACAAGTGGGACAGAGCAGGGCCGGATGGAGGAAGCAAAGACGTGGTGTGGTCTCATAAAGGTGCACACGAAGGGCAGCCCGGGTGGCTCAGCGGTTTAGCGCCACCTTCGGCCCAGGGTCTGATCCTGGAGACCCGGGATCGAGTCCCACGTTGGGCTCCCTGCATGGAGCCTGCTTCTCCCTCTGCCTGTGTCTCTGCCTCTCTTTCTCTCTGTGTCTCTCATGAATAAATAAATAAAATCTTTAAAACAACAACAAAAAAAGGTGCACATGAGTAAGACAGGGTGGGCTGGTCAGAACAGGCAAGTCCAGGGGACCTGGGGAACTGAACAGGATTGTGGGATGAGGCCCTACACATACAGTCCACAGTGCTGGGGGTCAGCAGCCCACATCAGGATCACCAGCAGGCAGGACCAGGACCCCTTCCCAGCAGGCGGCCATCAGAGCCCAGAAACCGATTCTGAGCAGAGTCTAAACAACAGGTATGGGCTAATGGAATTAAGAAAGCATTGGTGTGGAACCAGACTTTGGACTTTACAGCTGCTAGTGCACAAGTGATCTGCAGAATATTCCTTCTGATATTCATGCACTCATTAATGTGAGACACCAGCAGTAGCAACAACATGACCCTTTATATTTGTGTAAGGCTCTGTCATTCACAGAATGGCTCACAATAATAATGCAACATAGATTGTAATCATGTTGAGATGATGAAATCCAGGCTTAGGAAAATTAGATTTGCTCATAGTCGTGCAGCCCAAACAGTGGCAGAATTAATTAATCTAATTAGAATGTGTCCCTGATGTATTAAACCTTTGTTTGTAACCTACTTTGCAGTGAATAAAGACAACGGTAACCAGAGTGAAAATAATGAGGACTCTCCCGACCTCAGGAGGTTTACAGTCCAGGCAGGGGTGCAGGCTCATGCTGATGTAACCTTAACATTTCGAAAACTCATCCCAGGTCTAGAGGAGTGACTGAGATTTAGGAGGCACTAAGTCACAGTTTGATGTATTAATGAATAGCTAGTGAAATGCTGTGGTAGCCTAGCAAAGAAAATCATCAGTTTTGACTTAGGCTATAGATAAAGCTTCTCTGGGAACATGGCATTTTGGCTACTCAATGATAGGATGCGTCCATGAGGGACAGGCATGTTTAGATTCGGTTGGAAGAGAAAAAAGAACTAATAATTATTAAGGTCGATTTAGAATCAGACATTACCTGGGTTCGGATCTTGGATCTACTGCTAACTTGTGTAATTACTTGACCTCATTGATTCTCAGCTTTCTTATGGTAGGTGCTCATTGTATTAGAAGCTAATGCTTTTGCACATGTTAATTTTGGGAGAGGCTAATTTAATTTTCACAGCAGTTCTATCATTTTGTATTATCATCATCCTTTTGCAAAAGACAAAACTGAGACTCAAAAAATCAAAAGTAATTTGCATAAAATTAAGTAATTTGAAACCAGAAGGGTCTTCCTGGTTCTAAAACCCATTCCTTTTCTACCACCCTCCAGTGACGCGCAAATGATGTATTGAGGGGGTCCAGGAGGAGTTTTTCCTCTATTTAGTCCCTTTGGCTGCATAAAGAATTTATAGAAGGACAGAGTTAGGAGCAAGTGAAAAGAGCAATAATTTATGTGTAATAGGGACTAGTCTGAATGCAACAATGAACCACCACTGATGGAGCAAAGGAGGCTTAAGGGATGAGATAAGAATCCCAGAAGAACATCAAATAGCTGAGATGCCAACTGAAAATGTAGCATTATAAAGTAAAATGAGGTGGGTCTAAAAATATAAACGTATTCAGCTAGTGAATCCAGATAATAATGGCTTGAAATAAACAACCAGAAAAAATGTATGTCTTGTGGATGTTTTGAATTAAAGAAAAAAGCTAGACCAGTAAATAGGATGGAGATGAAAAAAATATATATTAGGTACTATAATCTTACCTGGGGTCTATTTGTATTTAGCCATCTTTTCATATCTCCTTTTTTTCAATTCTGCTTTTCCCAAATTATTCTTAATTGATGTAGGATCCCAAATATACAGAAATGATAAAAATGTAAATGAGAGGGCTGTGGATTCTCATAGTACCATAAAAAATAAAGCTGTCCTGCCACTGGATATGTGATATGAATAAATATTTTTAATATATTAAAAGTATAAGCAGAGGCATGAATTCTAAGCCATACGAACTGTCTGCATATGAGTGTGTGGAGGGGTGAGGACACACTGGCACCAAGGCACGGCCACGGTGTCAGGTACACAAGTGTCCTGTCAGATCCTACATTTGTCATAGCTAATACCGTCCATTCAGGTGGCAGTTACGTTGTTCGCGAATCAACAAAGTGGAGCCTCTTTTCCTTTCTATGTCTCTTTCCCTTCCTCCCACTCGTCCTCCCTTCCTCTCTTCCTCCCTTCCTTCCTCCCTTTCTTTTTTCAGGAAATTTTCATTGACTGTCTTCTCGGTGCCAGGAAATAGATTCTGGTAATTTAAAGATAGATAAGAGTCAGGAATTCATAGTTGAGACTTGGCCATCGTAGACCTTGGGGGAATTTTTAAGCTCATTTCTGCTTTTCTCCTTTTACGCTTGATAAAAGTTTGGGGCCGTCAAAAGATTTTACAAAAAAAAAAAAAGAAAAAAAAAGATTTTACAACTTTTGCTTCCGGTTATATTCATGACCTACTTTATGGGTCATAACATCAGAGGTGGTTTTGTTTGAGTTCTGCGTGGGCATTTTGAAAGAACATTCCTTGGTTCTTTGGTTACTGGTTTACAGGACTGATTTACAAGTACTTTCCAAAAGCTTCATACCCTATAGTATACGTACACACTATATATGATATAGATGTTCTTGAGAGCCTTCTCTACGTAAGAGGATAGTTCCCTAAGAAAAGAGAGCCACCCCTCCTTAGCAAATTATCTACAAGCGTTAGCCACTCACAGGGACACTAACCTGATAAAAACATACCAGGAAGAAGGTATGCCTAAATGTCAAGATGAGGAGCTAGATAAAGGAAGGGATTAGTTCACTTAAAAAAAGTTTATTGAACTTGCTGCATTTAAATAGCTGATGTCTATAAAAAGGTTACCTGAGAATCCTAGTTGATCAGCAAAAAATCATGGCCAAGAAAAGCTAGGTTAGAAATCGTAGATACATTAGCACATGTCTAAAGAAACAATAATAACATTGCTTTCAGAAAGGAAGGTAGGAAAAAAACCAATCAAGGTAGATTGATTTTGTGAGTTGATTTCTCTGATCTGTTTTAGTTAGAACATGTAGGAATAACGGGTAGTAAATGGGTTGTTGCAGGTTAGACCTCAGATGTGATTGCCAAGCCAGAACTCTGTCCAATTCAGGAACATGACAAATGACAGGACAGTCATTTACCCACACGGTCAAATACCCACACAGCACACTAGAGTTTTCACGTGTGTTTATTTAATCCACCCACAAATGTATGCTCAGTTGTTTAGTGGAATCCCTATTGCAGACCATTTTATCTTTTAAAGATGAAGATAATATAATAAAGAAACATGACGGAAAGTTTTCTAAAAGCTCTGCTCATGTCTGATGTTATACTTCTACCTTAGAAGGCCAGTCAGTTTTGCATGCTAAGTAAAGGTTTAAAAATCTATACCCATGATACCTCTGTAGCTCTTCCATCTGCTCTGGTTTCTCTGGAAACCCAGGACCTATTGAGCCACCTACAATGATGATGGGCCAGGGGATGCAAAAATAGAATCTAGCCCCATACTATCCAATGGCAATATGATGCAAATAATATTTTAAGTTTTATAGTAAACACAATTTTTAATGTTTAAAAATTAAAAATAGGTGAAATTAATTATATATTACTTAAGTCTGTATATCCAAAATATTTCAACATGTAATCAGTATAAAAATTTACCAATAAATTATGTCCTATGGCTTTTTGTGCAAAGTCTTTGAAATCTAGTACATGTTTTCTCACTTACAGCGCATCCCAATTTTTACCAGCCAGCTTTTGAGTGATCGATAGCCGAGCACTTAAGGCGAGTGGCAAACTGTATTCTCAGGGCAGATCTAGACTTTTTCCCCCCCACCCCCTGTTATTTGAAAGAAACTTCATCATTTCCTAGTCTACTTTTTCACTAATTGTGGGAATACTGTTGAATAGATATGCACCATTTTGATCTGTACTTCAGAAGACACACCTGAATAGATTTTTGAAGATGTTTTCTCAAATTAACAAATACTTGGTTTACTGTAACTGTTTCAAATATGATTTTTAAAACACTTCGTTAAATAGAATATTCTTTTTCATCAAGGTTGGGGAGGTATGGAAATATTAGAGTACTTTTGAAGCTTAAACTTGAATCAGGGCATTTTACAGATTTCCTTTCCATATTGTCTTGCTGTGGGAGGGAAGGATTTATGATCCTGTGTAGACTCTCCCCGTTGCCTCTTCCTTTTGCCAGTTCTTCGTATATGTTAATGAAGTTGTGGAGAAAGGTTAATCATGGTAGTGTTTAGGCATTCTTGCTTTTGCTTTTTTTTTCTCTAAATAATAGGATTATGTCTCATCTCCTGCACACATGGTGGCAACAAGTGCCCAAAGACTGTAGTTCTATCACCATCTTCCTTCCTTCCTTCCTTCCTTCCTTCCTTCCTTCCTTCCTTCCTTCCTTCCTTCCTCCCTTCCTTCCTCCCTGTCTTCCTTCCCTCCTTTCTTCCTCCCTCTCTTTCTTCCTTTCTTTCCTCCTCTATCATTTATTCAATCAAATATTCATTCATTCATTCACACAATTCTTAGTGAATATCTGTTATATGCTAGGCAACTTGCTAGACATGGAGGTTAAATGATAAAAAGTATCTTGCAATGCAGTGGGAAAATTGTATAAGAAAGTGACAAATGTTATGATGTTCATCACCATCCTCAAGAGGACACATTATTTATTCTTTGTGGTGTAATGGAGCTTGGGCCCAGCTGTCTTGGAAATGGGGAAGCATTCCTCTCTTCATTTTATGAAAGGTTCTGATCATGTTAATATTTCTGGATTCCAGCCAATCCCTTTCCAAGCAAATAGCCCTATCAAGAGAAGCTTATGTCAGGATGCCTAGTGGCTCAGTTGGTGAAGTATCTACCATGGGCTCATGATCTCTGGGATTGAGCCCTGTGTTGGACTCCCTGCTCAGTGGGAAGTCTGTTCTTCCTCTCCCTTGTTTCTTCCTTTCCCTCTGCCTTTCCCCACCACTCATGCAATCTCTGTCTTTCTCCCTCTCAAGTAAATAAAATCTTAAGGAAAAAAAAAAACAGAGAGAGAGAGAGAAGCTTATGTCTGTGTTTGTGCTCAGTTACCAGAGCCATCAGATCAGATTAGATAGACATCTAGAGAATTTAACATTTGGGCAGCCCAGGTGGTTCAGTGGTTTAGCGTCACCTTCCACCCAAGGCCTGATCCTGGAGACCCGCGATCAAGTCCCATGTCAGGCTCCCTGCATGGAGCCTGCTTCTCCCTCTGCCTGTGTCTCTGCCTCTCTCTCTCTCTCTCTCTCTCTCTCTCTGTTTCTCTCATGAATAAATAAATAAAATCTTAAAAAAAAAGAGAGAGAGAACTTAACACTTTACTGTTTGACATTACACATGGGCTTTGTTTGTACCTTTATTTCAAGTATTGTCATCAAAATATTATTGTTGACAACTTTGTTCATACTGCAAATATTGGCAACAAATATGCTGCTGTAATCTGTGTTCATGGATTAGTTCTCTCTGCTTCCTGTATATCTCCAAGTACACGAAGCACATGCCATGAATTTTATTAATGGATGAGGGTAGTATAGAATCTCTTTCTTCTGGACCAAGTTACTAGTGCTCTCACTTGTAGTGAATACAGACATAAGCTTCCCCTTTTCTCATCTCCTTGATGCCCTTTGCAAAGGTGAGACTGGATTTTTTAAAAAACCTATTACCATGTATCAGGTAAGGCAGACGCCCAATCTGTAACCCAGTGGAATGAATTAAGTCAGGAAGCGCTGGGACATCGAAACAATTGAGGAATGGACACACAGAAAGGTAGACTCCCTCAAAGGTGCTCTGGGCACCTGGTCCTACAGCAGAACATGGGCGGTGGAAGGAAAAGTTACAGAAGACAGGGATTCTGGGAAAGCGTTTCAGGGAGGCCAGTGGGGAGTAGAAGCATAGTCTGTTATGGATGGAACGCAACGCCTAAGACTCTAGGAGCCGGTGGGTTGAGGAAGGTCTGCTGCCAAGTAAGAGAATAGGGACTTTGCCACTGTATAGAGTTAAGCAGAAGAACTCCAGTGCCTGGAAGACAGATGGGAACAGATAGTCTCCTCCTTAGGGAGACGAGGTTTCTGACTAGGTGACTAAAACAGAGCCTCAGGAACAGAGATCAGCTAGTAGAAATCAGGCACAAAATAGAAATTGCATTTCAGGAACAATGTATAACTTTCGTTATCAAATATAGGCCAGAATTAGCAACAGAGATTTGATACTGAATCACAGGCCTTGGGCTGAAGCTGTGTAAATCCCTCTTGTCTAAGGTCAGAGTTTTCAAAGATCAGATAGACCTGAGCTTAAGGATTGGGGACAGAAGGGATAGAAGCATACTGAAGTGACTCTGGCTTTGTGAAGAGAGTGATGCAGAGCCGAGATTGAAGTAGGATGACACACCTGTAAGCCATGTCAGAGCTCCACCTTCTACTCACCAAAATGGTTTCATTATTTCAGTTGAACCCACTGTCAGGTCTTTTAAGGTTAGATGGTTTGGGGAATTGCTGCACTGATTCCACTGACAAGGTTTTCTGAAAGGCAAAGGAAACACAAAAAAATTCCCTGTTTTTGTCACTGTCAAACCCTTTCTTGGAGGTCACCAACAACCTTCTTGCTTGGACATTAACTTCCTCTATTTCCTTACGGCACTGAAGCACCAATCAAGGACCACCTGCCCACCCCTCCTTGAAAGTCTCTTCTTTCCTGGGTTCCTTGACGAGATCATTTTCTTCAGACTCTAGAACACTCCCGCTCTATGTCCTCTGTTTACTTCTCTTTTTATTTCCCACTCCACAATTGTAGGCAGTCTCAAAATTTATCCTTAAGCCTTTCTTTCTTTCTGCCCTTTTGTCCTCATTATTGGCATGTTTCCCTTTGTTTTTCCCACTGTTATAAGCTTGGCTCATTACCTAGAAGGATTACTGCAATAGTGACTTAACAGACTTCTCCCCCTTTTGCTCATCTCCTCTGCTTCCCGATTGATTTTCCCAAAGCATAGGTCTGATCACACCACTCCCCTGCCCAGAAATTTCATAGCCTCCCGCTGTGAACAAAATGAAGTACTAACCTTATCTTGGATCTCAAGGCATTTACATCACCGTCCCAATATAATCTCCTATCAGCCCTCCCATCTAGTCTACATTGCAAACCAAATTGGGCCACTTACTCTCTCTCAAGGACATCTCATACTTTCCCTCCTCCAAGGCATTATTTATGTTCTGTGTTCTATAATTTTGGCAACCATGTGTCCTGGTTTGCCTGGGTCAGTCCCGGTTTATTCCTGTTGTCTTGATATTAGTATTACTAAGCTTTTATTTCACACTCCAAAGTGTAATAGTTTGGATGATAAACTATATTGTCACCCTACCTGTAAAGCTCTTTCTCCTGTTCCTTCTTGCAGTCTTATTCTCCAGTCTGCGCTCTATTTAACTTTGCTTCTGGTAAACATAACTCTATCCTTTTAAGCCGTGTGCCATGTAAAAAGCATCAACTTTCATGAGATTTTTTTCATCACTAAGTTCAAGGCTATAGTCTTTTATCAATTAGATTGTTTTCATCTGCACATAACAGAAAACTACAACTTAACCATTTAAACAATAAGGAAAATTTATTATGTCATACAACAGGGAATGCCATTAGGATGGCCCAAAAATGTCTAATTCAGTATCTGAACAGCAGATCAAAGATCCAGGTTTCTCTTATCTTTCCACTCTGACATAATATGTGTCTGCTCTGCTCTTGGTGGTTCCTCTCATGATTGCACAATGACCACCCTTGTTCTGGAATCACGTGCAAAGTTGATGATGTCTAGCAGAATACTTCCTCCATGAGTCTCTTTTTAAATGCAAGAACCCCTATTTGGAAGCACTATCCCTAGCAGAGTTCTCCTCATCCTCCTTGGGCGCAACTTCATCTCATGCCCAGGCCTAAATGAGTCATAGACGGAGCCACCAGGCCCCCAGGACTTGACAAAGCATTCATCCTTTGAGGGTCAGGATGGCGGTAACTCCCTGAAGACCACGACCGTAATAGAGAAGGTTGATAACTGAACAAAATCAAAGCTCTATGAGGCAGATGGACAGTTAACATTGGTTAGATAGACGACGGTGTCTGCTACATGTAAGTTTGGGTTCAATCAATGTTTATTAAATAGGGGTTTAGTTTTCTTTCAGATATGAAGAATTTTAATTCATTTGAATATTCTAATGCTGTCATGAATTATAAATACTGATATTAAACAAACATTTAAAATGATCAGCACTACACATAACAGGTTCACTTCAATACTATTTTGCTTGAGTTCATATGGAGAGATTATAATTAAGATTTTGAAAGAAAACTTGATTGAGATTTTAATAGCCATCTAAAACTGCCGGCCAGAAAACTGTGCTCAGAATTGCTCATTAAGTACAATTGTTTCCTGTTGCTTTTTGAGGGAATGTTTTTCCAAGTATTTGAGTCCTATATTCATTCATTGGACTCCAATCTATATTCATTGAGTCATATATTCATAAGACTCAAATATTCACAGGATTTCAATTACCTGTTACAAGTTTACCTTTTGGTACTGAATTGCAGAGTTCTCAAAATGTCTGCCAGTTGTGAAATGTGATAAACAATGGGTCAAAAAACTATGATTTTGAAATGTGCTATGGCACCAAGGGGGGCTTGGAAAGAAAGACTGCTAACTGAAGATCCTCTTCTCTCATGCCCATGGCAGGACTCTCATTCTTCCCACTCAGAGTCTATTCAGGCCCGACACTTCCCAGGATCCTCTGTGGGAAAGTCAGAGGTGGAAGCCAGAGCATCTGAAAATTAGTAGCGTGTAGCACAGATGGGGGCTTGCTCTACCTTTTGAAGTGTTGTCACTGGTCCACAACACAGATGGTCTCAATGGGGGAACCACAGGGACCCAGCACCACCCCCCCCAAGGTCCACATGAGAAGGAGCCAACACTATTAACATGAAAATATTCCATGCAATAAAAGGATCAGAAAGACTCATTTTGTTTCTGAATGAAATAGAACAGAACAGGGGCAGGGGCACTCTGGATGGCTCAGTCAATTGAGCGTCTGCCTTTGGCTCAGGTCGTGATCTCAGAGTCCTGAGATCAAGCTTCGCATTGGACTCCCTGCTCAGCAAGGAGTCTCCTTCTCCCTTTCCCTCTGCCCCTCTCCCTGGCTCATTCTCTCTCTCTCTCTTTCTCTCTCTCAAATAAATGAATAAAATCTTAAAAAAAAAAAAAGAAAATAGAACAGAGTAGAGAAATACTGTTTCTAAACCCTTCATTAGATATTGCTGCTCAGAGTCACAGACCTTGATGCCAGAGGGCATGGAACTGGCATAGTATGTTTTCATCAACACTCTTCCTAACTGCTGAGATGTGATGACTCTAAATATTTAGACAGCCCACAATAGGACTCAATAGAGAAGCAGAATCTAAGATTATGCATGGTTTGGACATTTGAACAAGTTTTCTAAAGGGTGAAGGGGTTGGATAAGATTGAATTCCTTCCAAGTGTAAAAGTCAAAGTTAGTCTTACCTGAACGGAAATTTTTTACATGCATGTTCAAATACCTGTGAAAGCTCATCTGAATCTTGCAAGGAGTGCTGGTGGGAAATAGCATAGAAACTGAGTAAGTTATATATGGAAGAGATAGTGAACTTCAAAGTCATACTTTTCCCCCTCTTAATAATTCAAGTCAATAGACCTTCACATTAGTTCTATAGGGTTCTACTATTCTATTCAACTTCTCCAAATGAATATTTAATCATTATGCCTTTGAGAAATAACATAAATCTGTAACTCTTCCTCAAAATTTTCTCTTCCTTAAAATGAACATCCTGTTAATATTATCTGAACGTCCCACCAAACCACTGCATCCTCAATCTTTCCAAATAACATTTTGAAGTAACAGGCTGATTCTACAAATAAGTTGCAGCAGGTTGGGGCACATTTAGAAAATTAGTATTCCCAGCCTAATTGCACTCTGTCAACCCATATAAACTCTGTCTTTTACTCGTTGTTTGAATACATGCTATTGTTTGTTGGAGTGTCTTATCTATAAGCTTTATTTATCTAGCTGGTTTTTTTTTTTAAAGAATAGATTCCCATATTTGTGCTTTCTGTAGGAAAGCATATTGGGGAAATTATATTCATAAGTACAAAGTTCAGATAAAAGGCTTTAACTGTCAGACTTTTCTTCCTAAAATAAAACGAACTAACAAAATATTATGTCAAGGTTGACATCAAGTGATAAAGTGAGTTCATATGTGCTTCATAAAGAGCTTTGACTCCATTCCTGAACAAATCTTTGATGATGAGGATAATATTAAAGTTAGAGTGATGCTGCTGAGGTTTGAGTCTCAGGCCCGCCATACTAGTTGTGGGATCTTGGGGAAATTATTCAACTTTTCTGTGCCTCAATCTCCTTATCTATAAGAAGGAAGAGTAATATCTCCCTCATAGGGCAGTTGTGAGGACCAAATCAAATTAGTATATGTAACGTGTTTAGAACAGCACCTGGCCCATGGTGAGTGCCATATATCGCTTTTAAAAAATGGAATATATTTATGAGTTTATATAATAAATAATATGTATCATAAGCTTAATTTAAAGGCTTTTGAGATCATAAATAATCAGTTTTGTAAAAGGTACATCCTGTTATATATTGGAAACTTTTAAATTGGCTTGCTTAATAAATTTAGTTGAACCAGAGCTATTAGGGTTTCACATTTAAATGATAATTATACCTTTTCCTAATACACCATGAAACAGTAAGCTGCAAAGTTGCACTCATACCAAAAACAAATGAGACCAGACTGCAAAATGAGTTTATGTTCCAAGATTCATCTCATTCATTTATTTTTGGGTCTCAATCATGCTTTTCTTTGTGCGTTCTCATCAAACATTTTTAATGGCTTAGCAAAGTATAAGGATTTCCTATGCAATCAACATTTACTCTTTCTGTGAAAGTGTTTTAAAAATAAAGTCCTTCAAATGTCTAGTCATTTTTTTTTCCAGTAAAAATGAATGGCCTTAAAAGACATTTGTTCTGGCAGTCTGTTTAAAGATGAGAGAAATGAAAGCCAAGAAAACCGGAAGAAGATGGCCTCAAGGGAAAGATTTGTATGATGAATTGGAAATTGCAAGGAATACTATTTCTGCTTTCCCAGGCAGAGCTGTCACCTCAAAAGCCATGGAAAGGAGTGTTACCCGGAGTCTCACAGTTAGTCGGTTGAGTGCATAGTCCCTTAATGGGATAAGGCACTTGAAGGTGACCACTAATCATTCAGTCCTGTTGAATAACAGAAACTTAGATTTTGATACAGAAGAAACCTCAACTGTACAGTAGAAATCTGAACCATGCAGCAGTCTCAAGTTTCAGAACCAGTAAGAAAATAAACATTAAAAAAAAAAAAGATAGGGAGAAGAAAAGAGGTAGAATTACTGTCTGCTACGAGCAATTATGAAGAGTTCCTACACTGGCTCAGGTTCTTTGATAATTCTCCCCAGACTCAGCAGCCAGCAGATACCTCAAGGAGGTCCAGTGGGGAAAAGTATGAATCTTCTGTACTGTAGAGAAAGGAATGTGAGTCTTAGATCGGAAAGGTCAGGTAAATCCCACTGTGGTTCCCTGGCCACTTTGTGCTGCACGAATAACATCTCAAAGAGCTACTTATATGCCTTTTTATTTCCCATCTGTGTCACTGTTTAGAATAACACTTTCCTCTCTCCTTGTGTGAGTTAATACTTGTTCTCTTTTTTTTTTTTTGAAGTATTATTTTCTCCTCTTTCTAATAACCAGGGAAGTGGCAAATGAGTTTGCTGTCACTTTATGAAGTTAGCCTTTAACATTTTTCCTTTTTCTTTCTGAAGAGCCCTAATTCTTTTATTCGATTATCATAAATAACTATACTGGCTAATCCTTCCTAAATGTGAATTTCTGTCCTCTAAAAAAGGAGATGACCTGCTTTTATTGACTCCCCTCAGTGTTTCTGGGATATCAGCTTTAATGATATTTAGGATTGTCCCTAAATCATAGATTTCTAAAATCAAATAAGTTTGGGAAACACTTGGCAGTAAACTTCAGTTCTCTTTAGTAGTTTTCTGTAGCAGATTGTCATGCTTTTGGTCCTATAGGAAAGCTAATTAGGAGGAAATTGCCCTCTTAAATACAGAAGTTCAAACAAGAAGGCTTTGATTACCAGATGCTTCTTAAAATAAAGCAAGATTTAGAAAAACATTATAAGGTCAAGTTGAACTCCAGAACTGGACTGCATGGAGTCGAATCCTGACTTTGTAACATACTAGCTAAATGACTTGTAAACCATATGATCTTTCTGTGCTTTAGTGTCTTCATCTATAAAATAAAGACAATGAAATAATGCCATCAAGGGGCAGCTAGACATTTTAAATCTTAATGTGCTAATATGCCCTGTGAATCTCTGGGAAGGATTATAGTTTATAACTTTTAGCTGATTTTTTTTTTGAAACCAGGAATATCTTCCCTCCCCTAAAAATCCCTTAACATCCTGCTGAACATAGTTTTGTAAGCACTGATTTAGAGACATTTAATTATTGCTTGTGCTTCAACAGCTTATGTCTAGAAACTCCATTATTTCAAATTCCCACAGAATATTTAAGTTTTATCATGTTTTATTATATTGTGATAAAGAACAGAGGGAATTAATTTTAACGGGCATTTTAGAAGACTTGGAAAGGAAGCCAATCTGGTCTAAGCAGTTTTATTAATTATGAATTAGTTCTTTTGAGGAATGACAGGTACATTATAAAGGTAGTGGCCTACAGTAGGTTTGTGAACATGAAGAATTTGATCTTATATATTATTTTTTTCAAAACTACAAGTATGCAAAATAACTGAATTGTAGTGCTCTCATAATTCATTTTTCTTATAGCTTATGTTCACTACCTTCGTGTGAATGGTTGGGCAAGTATAAAGATTATGGAAAATTTAATTAACTAGGAAAAGAGGTTTTTAATAGTTTTCACAAACTTATTATTATTAAAAAAAAAGTGCATAATGTAAACCTGCACCTTGCTGTTAGGCAGACCATGCTTTCTTTTTCTGTAGGATCATGCTACTTGTTTCCCACCCCCTGACCCCCAACCACACACAACATGCACTACAAGATTAGTGTCAGAACTTTCACATTATCCCAATGTGTCAAAATACTATATTATACTATTCCCAGCGTCCCAGATTTCCTTACCATGAGCACGAACCCATCACATATCTGAGTTGGAAAGAATCTCAAGATCATCTAATCATAGCTAAAATTTGCATAGTGCTTACCCTGGGCCAGCTCCTGTTCTAAGAATTTTATAACAGTTAACCCATTTAAGTCTTAGAGCAGCCTGTGGTGGCATTATTTCTGTTATCTTCATCTTACAGAGGAGGACACTGAGGCAAAGGTTCCTACGACACTACTTTGGAGAGACAAGTATGCCTTTCCAGTGCTTAGAGCAAAAACATTCCAGGTAGTACTTCTCCATACTGTGCTCTAGCTAGTTCCTCAGGGTCTGGAGGGTTTTAATATTGACCACACTGCTTAGGTGGAGTTGAAGAAGACTGGATACCTTTCTGTAAGAGTGTTCCGGAAAGGAACACCATGTTTGGTCACTTGCGTGTTCAGTCCCCAGTCCGCACTTACTCCTCATCTCCTCTCTTCTTTATTCATTCACTAGTATAGTTAGTGAGTGTGTCTGTGTTGGCAGATATGTTGTAAGTTTCTCTGGCACCTCCTGCATGTCAGCCAGAGTGAGAAGTGCAGTATACTCTAAGCCAGAGGATGAGCATGTGCTGGGGTGCTGAGCAGTGAGTGTCTGAGTGTCTTGTCAGGACACTTCATCTCTCCAAGGCTCTCTTAAAACATGTGGAAAGCAAGAGCTTCGGGATCCTTTTTTTTTTTTTTTTTTTTAGATTTCATTTAACCTTGCCTTCTGCAGTCCCACCTAGAATCCCATTCTAGGTATCACAATGCCTGGAATAGGTCTTTGCATAATATAAATATGTGATAATTGTTTGTTCAAATAAATATCTAGAAATTCCTTTAAAAGAATCTCTGAAAAATACCAAATGTGGTAATCAGGACTTTTAGACCCCTCGAAATATCCTGTAAAGAGCTTGGGGGACTTCTTAAGACACAAGTGACTGGACCTTATACCCAGAACTTCTGAGACAGTAGGGTGAGGCCTGCGAGTGTACACTTCCATCAAGTCCCCAGGTGCTGCTGATGCTGCTGATCTGAGGACATCTGAAAACCACTGTCCATAGAGCACTCTGAAAATTGACACCTGTCCTCTGACTTCACAATTAAAAAATGATTTAAAAGGGCACCTGGGCGGCTCAGTGGGTTAAGTGTCCATCTTCCACTCAGGTCATGATCTCAGGATCCTGGGATTGAGCCCTGTGTCAGGCTCTCTGCTCAGCAGGGAACCTACTCCTTCCTCTCCCTCTGTGCGCTCTCTCTCTCTCTCTCTCTCTCTCCTTTTCTTTCACTCTCTCAAATAAATAAATAAAATCATTAAAAAATTTTAAAAATAAAAAATGATTTAATAAACTTATCCCACCCACTGGTGGATGTAACAGTTTCATGTGTTTCTTATCCCTGCTATTTGCATTTTAACAGGAGTCTCCTAAAGACTGCAAACCCTCACTCAAAAGAATAAGTCCATTCCTGGCCTCATTTCCTTCTGTGTAAGCTGCCTTTTGACGCACTGCTTCACTAAAACTGTCCTACCCCCCAGGATATGGGGGCATTCTGGTTGCCACCTGCTGCAGTCCTAACCACCATTACTACTGTGTGCAGATTAAGACCAGGGGTTCAGAAAATGAACTGCCTTGGGTTCAGATGTGCCTCTTCAGTCTATACCCAGCACTGGGTAGTTTACTTTATCTCTGCCTTATTTTCTTTCTATCTACTCTATCTGTGCCTTTCTTTCTTCATCTGTAGCTGGATTTTTTAAAAATATATTTTATTTTATTTTTTTTTCTGTAGCTGGATTTTAATAACAATACTTATATCATAGGGCTTTTCGATTAAATTGCGAAGCACTTAGTAACAATCCCTAATACCTAGTAAATGCATGTAAGTTAGTTTTCTTTTCAATCCTTTTCCCCCAGCTTTATAGAGATATAATGACATATTACATAAGTTAAGGAACCTGTACAATGTGTTGATTTGATAGATTTCTGTATTGCAAAATGATTAACACCATAGCATTAGCTAACACCTCTGTCTTCTCACATAATTATCATTTGTGTGTATGTGTGGTGAGAACATTTAAGATCTACTCTTACAGCAACGTTCACCATGCTGTACATTAGATCCTCAGAACTTGTTAATCTCATAACTGGAACTTTGTGCCCTTTGAACAATATCTTTCTTTAAAAAAAAAAAAGGTTGGGACGCCTGGGTGGCTCGGCATTTGAGCGTCTGTCTGCCTTTGGCTCAGGGCCTGATCCTGGAGTCCTGCGATCGAGTCCCACATCAGGCTCCCTCCATGGAGCCGCTTCTCCCTTTGCCTGTGTCTCTGCCTCTCTGTGTCTCTCATGAATAAAGTAAATAAATAAAAGATTTTACTTATTTATTTGAGAGACAGCACACAAGGCAGTCGGGGGAGGGGTGTCCAGAGGGAGAGGAAAAACAGACTCCTGGTTGAGCAGGGAGCCTGACTCTGGGCTCATCCAAGGACCCGAGCTGAAGGCAGTTGCTTAACTGATTTAGCCACCCAGGCACTCTGACCAGTATCTTTTCATTTTCCCCACCAGCTCCTAGGCCCTGAGAACCATCATTCTGCTCTCTGTTTCTATGAGTTCAACCTTTTTTTTTTTTTTTTTTTTTTTTTTTTTAGATTTCACATATAAGTGATGCCATGCAATATGTGTCTTTCTTGGCCTGATTTATTTATTTAGCAAAATGCCTTAAGGTTCACCCAGGCTGTAGCAAACAGCAGAATTTTCTTCCTTCTCATGACTGGTATTTAATTGTATATACTGCATCTTCTTTATCCACTCATCCATAGACATCATTCCACATCTTAGCTATTGTAAATAATGTTGCAATGGACATTGGAGTGAAGATATCTCTTTGAGATCCTGATATCAATTCCTTTGGATAGATACCCAGAAGCAGCATTTCTGGCTTACATGATGTTAGCATATTGGGTTTTTGTTTGTTTTTGTTTTGCTGTGCAGAAGCTTTAAGTTAGCTTTTATTATATGTTAAATATTTCCCAAATTTGCCTCTTGGGGTATCATCTTCATGACTTCTCTCATAGCTGCATACCACCTCAACTATCACTTATTTTTTCTTTAAATCAATCCACTTTACTAACAAATTGTAGAAGAAAACATACCATTATCATAAATGAAATAATATCAATTGGTAAATAGAAAGTAACCACAAAGTGAATATACTGAAAATCAGTATTTTTCAATTCTTTTTTTTTTTTTTTTTTTTTTTTAAGATTTTTACTTATTTGAGAGAGAGTGAGAGCAAGAGAGCACAAGCAGGGGAGCAGCGAGGGAGAAGGAGAAGCAGACTCCACGGTGCAGGGAGCCTGCTGCAGAGCTTGATTCTAGGATCCCAGGAACCCAGGATCATGCCCTGAGCCAAAGGCAGATGCTTAACCAACTGAGCCACCCAGCCACACCAAAGACTTGATTTACTTGAGAGAGAGACAGACAGACAGAGTGCACGCATGAGTTCGCATGCACATGAGTGAGGAGAGGGGTAAAAGGGAGAAGCAGACTCCCCACTGAGCATGCAACCTGAAAAGGGGCTCATCCCAGGACCCTGAGATCATGACCTGAGCTGGAGTCAGTTGCTTAACTGACTGAGCCATCCAGGCGTCCCTGGTGTTTTTCAATTCTAGCTAAGTATTATTTTCTGCTGAAAACTGAGCCTGACACTCATTCCTTCTTTATTGGGGGGAAGAAAAGGAAATTAGCAAGTTCTCACTGCTGTTAGATAACCCCCTCCATCTCACTGGCTTCACACGTTAGGGTTTATCTTCCGCTCATGTAGCAGTCTAGCACAGGACTACTGGCTGGGGGGCTCTGACTCCTTCTGTCTTACGGCACCAACAACTCCTGGGCCCAGAGAACTCCCTGTTTCTAGGCAGCAGATGGGGAGAGAACATGGAGAAGACACATGGTTTTTCCTCTCCATCTGAAACTGACACACATCATTGATCCTGACGTTCCTGTGGTGTAAGTCACCTAGCAGCAGGCATGCAGGGAACGCTGGTCCAGATAGGTAGCCCCTTCCCAAGCCAACTTTATAATATGAAAGTGAGAACACAAGTTTTTGTGATCAAATTAGGAAATATATACACTTACAGCAAAACATAACCATAGTTTCTTACCTGTGGGGAGGGATGGTGTGTCACTAACTACATTACTAACCATGTTACTATTGTATCGCTCATTATATTGCCTCTCCAGCAATTCTACTGAATTCCATTAGTTCTTTTTCCTAATCTCAATTCCACTAAGAGACTATGTTTCAAGAAGTTAGCAATGCCTTACTTAGCGAAAGTGCTGGAATACATATAGACACTGAAGAAACCTTAATTTCTCTGTTATCATAACACAAAGTTAAAGAGATAGTACCCAGTGTAGCTTTTTACCCCTTGGTATAGCTTAGAACTTTCCTTAGCTAGCTTGAAATTGATGATGGGAAATGAGCTCTCTCTTTATATGTTCCTGTATAATAACCAAGAATACACCGTGTGTTTGATAGGAGCCTAAATCTAAGCCCAGTGCCTTCCTACGTTTTAAATTTTAAGTCTGTCTCGTGACCTTACCTTTATGGATAAATTTGCTTTTCAGATATTGTTTCACATATAGCTGAAGCGCATGAGACATGCCAAATACCATCACAACAATTGCATGACCTCTACTGCTGCATTACGTCTGAAATGGTTTTCTTGTACCAATTTCAAACCAATGATGCATGGATATCTTTGAATCATCACCAGTTGAAAGAGAGAGGAATTTCTAATTGGGTTTTTATAAATGAAAACATAAAGCTATTTGGAGTTTGGCATTTGATGAAAGTCTACGGTGATTTCATCTTCCTGAGAAAACTTACAGTATTTTGTCATTAAGGAATATAGATACTAGAGGGTCAGCCTCTGGGAACTGAGGCATGAGAGCAACATTATGTCCTTATAACAAACATTTAAACATTTATATTTGGGGATTTATGATTCACACTTGCATTTTTGTCTGTTGCTATTCATCTACAAAATGGGGCTTTTACTCACTGCCAAGCAGGACAATGGATAAGATATAGGATCACACACCAGTTCTAGCCTCAAAGATGGGATAGAGACATGGATGGGTCATTTAGAAAGGTCCTGCTTCATAAACAAGGTAGGGCTCAAGGGATTTTATAATGTCAACACTGAGTTCAATAAAGCATAATGGAGTCACTCAATCAGAGAATGGGGTATAATAGGAAACATGGGAAGATCTGTGGAATGTAAGGCTTCTGTCTACCAGACGGGTTGAGGTTCAGGAGCACAGCTCTTGCCTCCAAGCACAGAGACAGTCAGGTTGCAGTTAGGAGGGGACTGTGACTCAAGGAAGAGCACAGTTGCTCAGACACAACCCTGGCTGGGTGGGTAAAACAATGAGGGTCCTTTAGTACCAGCTCCTAAGCTCTTCGTGGGCATCATCACATTCCATATCAGATTTACAAGGACCATGAATAGACACCACCAACCTTCCACAGGGGTTGCTTAAGGGCTTCCGGTAGAACTAAGGATCAGGCCAGAGCTTTCTCCTTTATTGGCAGAGGAGGAGTGGGGGTGTGATGAGTTAGTGAGCCCAGATGAAGGGAACTGGAAGGCACATGCAAGAAATGAAGTGAGGGTCGACACCTGTGTACTTACTGTGCCAATTTATACTTTCTCTTCCAGTATGTCTTTTTTTTTTTTCTTTTCCTTTTCTGTCCCAGTGAATGAACTTTTTAGCAAGAATGAACTTTGCTAAGGTGGAAGAGCTATGAACAGCTGATCCATGGAATGCCAGTGGCGGATTCACCCCAGTGGGGCCACAGACATTCTTCCTTATGTTCTGCTCCCTTCTCACTCTGCTCTCCATAGACAGCTGGAAGCTGAGGCAGGCAGATGGAGGGGCCATGTTCCTTACCAGCCCGTGTTCCTTACCTCAGCTGTCTTTGGAAACAACTTTCATTTATTAGTTGATAGAAGAAAGAAAATTTTATCAAGGAAAACTATGAAGTGACAAGGCTTTTAGCATCCCTGTCTCTGAATTCCGTGCCCTCTACTTGTCATGTTTCCTCCTCTCCTACTCCCAGAAAAAGAAAGCAAACTAGTTACTCTCTTTATCCAAGAACTGCTTTGGGAATCTGATGAGAGTGGCAGCCAGTGACTCCAGATTAAGAACTCCTTCTTGATGATGGTGAGAAAATAACCAAACCACCAGGTGCTTCATTCCATATAAGAACTGAGAGTATGCAAGGACACCTGGGTGGCTCAGTGGTGGAGCATCTGCTCAACCTTTGCATCGGGGGCGTGATCCCGGGATCTGGGGTTGAGTCTCGCATCAGGCTCACTGTGGGGAGCCTACTTCTCCCTCTGCCTGTGTTTCTGCCTCTGTGTGTGTGTGTGTGTGTGTGTCTCATAAACAAATAAATCTTAAAAAAAAAGAACTGAGAGTATGCAGAGGAAACTGAAGAAATTTCATTGAAAATGGAATCTCAGAGAAATAACAGCAGAGTTAGAAAGGATGGCATAAAGCTCCTTTGGTGTTTATTGGAAGCTTGGCATTTTATATCAAAAGGATCAGGAAAGCATTTTTCTAAACTCTGTTCTTTTATGCCTAGAGACCTCAGGATTGTAGAGATCCTTGTGAGGTGCTCTCTGCCCCAATACTGTCCCCTTAAAACTGTAGAAATTGCTAGGAACATGGCAGAGCTCCAGGGTGTAACCTGGTTGTTGAGAAGTGAATAGAGGGCAGGAGGCTGAGAGGGGTGGGCTAGCTTAACCTAGAAAAGTTTGAGAAAAGCTTACAAGTTTCTAGGCAGAAGCTGTGGTAAAAATCCCTCTGAACCTGGATTCAGATTCTGGCTGTGCCAGTTACTGTGATTCAGGCACGTTTAACTTCTTTATTTCTCTCCGAATAGGTGCCCTTATCTATAAAATGGGCAGATTGAACTGGATTTCATTCACACGTACAGCCATTCATATTTATTGCCTATGACTATGCTTTCACGTAGATGTATAAAGGTAGACATCTTACAGTCCCTGCTTCAGAGAAGCTCTCAATTGAGTGGAAGAGACTGATATTGCTGATTATTATAGAATCATGTGAAAAGTACCATAATAAATGTACAAAATGCCACTGGAACATGGAGAAGGGATAGGTTGCACCAGGAACAGGCACAAAGAATAGGCAATATTTAAATTATGTCTCAAGCACAGAACTATGCCTTGCCTACCAAGCTATACTAAGTGATGGACCAAGTCTAAAATCCTGGATGTATGGAAAGGCCTGACATGTTGGCATGTTGGGGGGAATTTACATGTTTAGCTCTGGCTAGAACATGGCATGTGGAGGCTGTTGTAAGAGTTGGAGGAAGCTAAAAAAAAAAGAGAGAGAGAGAGTTGGAGGAAGCTGAAAAGGGTGATTTTAGGCTCAGCTATAAACAGTCTTTTATGATAATTCCTATTATCCCATTGTCTTTGAAGACACCCAGGAACATCATAAATAAGAAATTTGGATTGTACATATTTGTTTTTAATATATCAGTGTGGCAGTAGATGTCTTGATGGCCAGAGAAAAATGGTCAGATTTGAAATATAATGAAAATATAAAAGAAACAGGAGTTAGCAATTGCTGGAGAGAGGCAGATGAGGGGACAGAGGAGTCAGCATGGTGTAACATGGTGTGAGAGTTCAAGCTTTAGTGCCCAAATGGAGGATGGTGGGTTAACCGAGATGGTGACACGGAGGAGCAGGAGGCTTAGAGTGAGAGAGATGAATTTCGTTTTGGATGGGAAGGCTCTGAGGACTTCAATGTACAGATCTGAGCATGTTGAGATGTTATCACTTAATGAGGTGGTTGGAGACCTGCATCTGAAAGTTGGGGAAGAGAGAAATAGGATTCCTTAGAGTGGTAGGGATTGGAAATGCCTTTGGGAGAATAAAGTCCTCCAGGGAGACTTCTGACAGGGCAAGAGAGAAAGAACCAAAATAAAAGGCCCGGCACCATAGAATTTAGGTTTGTAATTCACAGATGAGAGCTTTTGCCTCCGAGGCAAACTCCATCTACTTTGGTTCTGTTTGGGTCATGTTGAGAGCTACCAGGAGGAGGGCCACCTCCACTCCTCTTCCAACATTACCTTCCTGGTGTGGTTTGTGTCTAAAACCTTTTCATCTATCTGATAACATCTATTTACCTTTTCTTTAAAAGTAATCAGGTTTTCTTTGATGCTGTGCTTTTTTTGAATTCTCCTAGAAGAAAGTACCAAATGTGATTAGATGTACAAGAGATTTATCAAGAGAAACATCTGTAGAAGATAAACATTTGAGGAGGGGTAGGCCAGAGAAGGCTGGGAGAGTATGGAGGTGTGACCCCTGTGAAAGAGAGGGGGAAGGAAGGGGAATGGGGTAGCAAGTACCTCAGACTACAGTGCAGTTTCAAGAAAGCCTTGGCCAGGCTGATTGGCAGTTTTCAAGTCAAAATTGCTAGTTGGAGGTATCCCACATCTCAGAGGAATAGGCTTTCCTGAGTACCCACACTATGCTTAGTTAGTCATTTACTAAATGGAGCCTACAGGAAGTGAGATCACAGTGGAACAGCAGCTGGGTCCATGAGCTGGAAAACCTCCCTGCAGCAGGAGAATCGGAGTGGCACGTTTTACTGATACCACAGATGCTTTCAGTGACTCAGTAACATTTTTTCCTAAATGTGCTTGCTACTGGCAGTTATTGTCCAATGAAGTGAAACTCAGCATCGAACCTTTATAAATTATTTTATCTGTGTCCACCCAACTAGATGATAAAGCTTTCTTAAAAGAGCAGTACCTAACATGGAACCCTTAACTCAGAAGGTATCTAAGTATTCATCATAATAAAAATGGTTTTATTTTTACTACGTGAATTTGCTGATAGTAAACAATGGGAGTTCTGACTTAGGAAGTTGGGATGGGTGGAGAGATTAAGAGAGAGTATGATTTGGATGAGGAGTTGCACAGGTATCACAGTGAGGAGGGCAGAACTAGAGCACGTGACATAGACACAGCCATGGGAGGAAAACAGACACTAGGGTCTAGGCCCTACATTTGATGAGATGAAGTCCCAGTAGCACACAGAATGCAGTATCCAGAGAACATGGTGGAAAGGGCTAGAGAAAGAACTAGCGTGGGGAGAGGTCCAGCAAGATGGGATAGATAAGAGTTGAAATAGACCTCACTGCAACTCCCCTTTTTTTGAGAACTAGGCTTTCCACCCACAGAGGCAGTTTTCGTACACCATGACTTACCTTCTTAACTGGTTAATTGGAGCAAAATAGACACCTGTCCCCAACTGAACCCCCTGGGAATTTGAAGTTGGGGTTTGGTAAATCTAATTAGTTGAACTTTCCCTCAACTGAGCTGACATTTTAAAACAGGGCTCTTGGAAACTTCTGGGGCACTCATGTATGCTAGGAAATAGGAGAACTGGCTTGCAGAAAGAGAAGAATGAATCAGTCATTCAGAGAATGAGCTGAGAAGAGAAGAGCTGAGAAGCAGTGTGACTCCAGAGATAGGGAGTGAGATGAGAGTAGTTGCTTGAACTTCTGAGGAATTTCCATTTCTGGACCTGATCCTGAGACCCATCCCTCCGAGTTCTGAGATAACCCTCCAACCCTAGAATAAGTTTCCAATTTTGCTTAATCCAGTGTGAGAGTTTCTTTTAGTAGCAGCCAAACAGTATTGATTGAGACAGCATTTTGGCAGATATGCTGAAGACACAAATAGGGAATTCAGAAACGTGCAATGTGCTGACATGCAGCCAGGCAAGAGGTTAGCATTAGGAAAACCAGGAAAACAGTAGCCCTGGGAAGAGGGGTCCCAACAAGGCAGGTCTGGTAGGATCCTGGTAACCAAACAAGTTATCAAGTCAGGGATGAGCACACAGGATCTGGTTTTAGGAAGAAACTAGGGTGTAAGGTAGAGCCTTCATCACAGGAACAAGGCAGAAAGAAGTTGGTTATCAGGAGTCCAGCAAAAGGTCAGCGGCTGACTGAGACCTCGGATCTAATGAGGATGGAATTCATGCATCCATTTAGTAAGAATTATTGGGTATCTGTTGTATTCTAAGGAATGTCATGTAGCATGTACTAACAGACCAAGTTGGGGGGTCAGTGTCCTAGGGAGTGGAGCCAATCTAGGAGTGGAGACCCACTGGTACCTGCTGTGGAGAAGAGAAGGCTGGGAGGCTAGAATTAGGCTGAGAGCCAGGCAGCTCATGATGTGGAGTAGGTGATAGATTCTTTGAATTTGGAACATTGTGGGGCAAAACAGACCTGGAAGTAGTTGAAACTGAAAATTCAGTAATTTCTTTCAAAGAGCAGAAGAGTGATTCAGAAAGGAGGAGAAGATGTCAAGCACACAGCTTATCTATTAGTTAGCTTCTTTTAGGGCCGTGGTGGCACCTGATGAGCCCGTAGAAAATATCTCTTGTGCCTCTTCAGGTCAGGTGAACTGTTTCACCACACACCTGCTCTACTTTATCAAAGTTAAAAATTTCAGGAGGATTTGGGAGGCTATAAACTATAAATTAGCCTTTCCTAATTCAATCCAGTCTTACCAGATAGGCAAGACTGGGTTTCTTTATTATAATTCAGCTCAACATCTTCTGGTTTAATCTTGAAACTTGAACTCCTTGGAAGAAGAGATATAGTAAGAAAAGAGGAAAAGTTAGAAAGAATAAAAATTAAGAAATGCTTTATAATCGGTTACCCATGTAGGAGTAGAACTAGGTTAAATGTTTCATCTCCTATAAACTCCTGTATCTCCCACTTGCAATTTTGAATATCCTATAATACAGATGTTGCCTTTCATCGAGACCCCAAAAGCATTTTTCCAGGCAATGTCCCTGTATAGTACGTTACTTAACCTAGACAAGACGTACTGAAAACTAACCTTAATAATGACAAATTAGGCAACATACCATTTGCTCCAGTTTCTTTTCTCTTAATCATATTTCTAGTGTTGTTGATCATAGTATTAAATAGAGTCAAAAGATCTGGGGGAGAGTCAGCAATTTCTGCTTGGCTTCTGACTGGTTTGATGGGGACCAAATTATTTAACCTCCCTAAGCCTTCATTTCCTTATTCATAAAATGGAATATTAACACATACTCTAATACCTTGCTGGATGATTTTAAAGGACATGAATGAAAACCACTGCAAATGGTATAAATACCAAGGGAAGATAGGCAGGTCCTTTAATAAATCAGCATAGTAGAGCAAAGAATCTGTACCAGAATCTAATTTTTCTCCTTATTGGCTCTGTGGCTTTGGGCAATTCATTTGAATTCCAAGTCTTGGTTTTTTCAATTGTAAAACAATATGGTATTTTCTGTTTCATTTTTTTATAAAGATTAAAATGACATATGTTATACTAAAGTATAAAGAATATATTAATGACTGTAATTTTTAATACTGTCATTAATACAGAATAAAATAATGAGATTTTGGCAAGGGGTAATCTCATAGCCAAACACATGTGAATTGATTTTGGTTTTTGTTATAAAAGTATTAATATAATTTGACTTTAGGATGTCTTTATCCAATCCTTTCAAGAATACTTTCATAGAAAATTTTCATCAGAAAATTCATTGATTTCTGTGGCACTGTCAAATTTAAGCAAGACATAATCCCTTAAAAATAAAACATGAAATTCAGTTACATACCAAAAATAAATGAGTGCATCCTTAAAGCAAAGATCCTTTGTAAATTTTTTTTAACTAAATCCATACAAAAATGGAATGGTCCGTTTGGATTCATAATTTATCAGCTTAATACTCCCTTGAATTGAGAGAAATATGGGTTGTACACATAGAGATAAGGTTCTAATAAAAGGGTTTAGTTAAGTAAATATGATTCAGTTTTATATTGAGATTGTTATCACTCAGAGGAGTTACTTTTTTGCATTTTTTCTATAAAATTATTCTTCATTTACACTGCTTAAATTCTAATGTTCTTTAACCTTTTATTTCCTTGCAAGATAATAGTTGGAGAAACTGCTGTGTTTTGCCTACAACTGGCCACACGGGATTTTGAAAACCAGGAGAAAACTATTTTAACTGGAGATTGTTGCTATATAAATCCACTGGTGCGGCGAACTGTACGATTTCTGGGTATGTGTTCACTGAATTATTTTTATTGTTGCTGCAATCATATTTATGTGTAAGCTAACCCCTAAAATGATCAGCATTTTAATCCTATGCAAATACTGGATTATATTTTATATGAAATGTTTTAGTTTGGCTTTAAAAATAACATTGCAAAAAATAAAAAAAATAAAAAAATAACATTGCATACTACGTTCATGTGGCTACACCTCAGGTATCATTTCCATATTACTTTAAGAAAAAAAATAACACTACACTTGGATGTTTAATATTCATTAAGAAACTAAAAATTATATAATTAAAAGAAATTATTTACTGTGTTTATGAAATTTCAGAAACAATGGTTGGGGAGAAATGATAATCTAGTTAGACTGTTCAGTGTCATGAAAAACAAGAAAGATAGCTTGGCAAAGAAAAGGTATGTTGTATTCGTTAACTGCCAGATGTAGCACTACCTCTGAGCTTTTTTTTTTAATGTGAACAAAAACATATTAGTGATTTTATTAGAGGAAAAGATTTACTATTACATATTGTACACCTGAAACTAACATAACATTGTATGTTAAATATACTGGAATTAAATTTTAAAAAATAAAATTAAAACAAATTTTAGAAAAAGATTAACTGACTTTAATCTTCAGTCTGAAATTCTAGCTCTAATACATATAAGCATTGATGAATTAATGCAAATCATTTCAATTCAATAGAAATTTGGCCAAGACAATTTTTTTAACTGACACAATAAAGTTTAATATAAATTATCATTTCCTGTATTTATCAGATAAAAGTATGTCTTTATATACTAATAAAATTTAAGATAAATTTTGACTTGTGTTTAGATTAAGGTACTGTATCCTTCAATATATATTTCATATCAATGGGATCAAGATGAAGACTTTGGAGATATTATGCTCAGATCACCTAATCTATATATAAACCCACTTAAAGATTAATCAGATGTCATCATACCTTTGAATCTCTCTAAAGACAAAAGGTCTTCTTATCTCGGACTGTTCTTTCTATTGCCATCAAGTTATACATCTCCAAAGCCCTCATTTATACTGTTGAAGTAATAACTTTTATATGAAACTTTAAAAAGCTATTTTTTTCACATGCATCAATACTCCGTAATCTTTGCATGAGTCTTTTAATAAAAAAATAAGCAATAATATACTCATAACTAAAAATGATGAAATTGACACTTTCCAAAAATACTGTTAAAGCAAATTTTATTAAGCCTACTTAAGTAGGTATGTTTTGCATTTGCACATGTATTTCTAAAGAATTATGGCACAAAATAAAGCATACTTTAAATCTCCGTATGTTTCTTATTATGTGATTTTATAAAATATTTAGGAGTGCTTGATTTGTTTCTTTTCGCTTGTTCATAATGATCTGGGTATTTCTAGTTGTTTAAAATGGGAAGTTTATAAGCAAAACATTACTGCATAATAGGGCATCATTCTTTGTAGGGAGTTTATCCTGGTGGTCAGCACTGTGGATACACTCATGGGATCTCACTTTAATAAGTATCTTTGTAGTACAATATTGGCCTTGGGCCTAATGCAATGAATATTTTAATTTAAAAGCACATTTGGGAACTTTGCAAGTATCAAGAGATATTTCCGTATCCTTATCAAATATTTCTCTCTATTTTACACAGGAAACCTTATTACAGCAGATAAAAAGAAGGGTTTGGTTAAATAAGATGAGTACATCTTAGCCTAAATTTCAAGGGAGTAGAGATGAAGACTTGCCATTTAGGTTCCTGTGCTGGGGCATGATGATTGGAAGGAGAGGTTACGTACAAGAGCATTTTATTGAGCTCCATTCTCTTTCATTTCTCTGCCTCTCCTAAGTTTCTACTTTTGATAGCATTACTTGTATGACTCATGACATGCTGGGAAGATGTAAAGAAAGAGCTTTTATTATTTTCTTTTAACATTTTTAGATAAAGAACTAAGGTTTTTGTTTCACGACCATTTGCATACACAGTTTTGCTATGTGCAGATTTATGTGCATCAGCCTTTTATAATCTTATACTTCAAAAATTAAAAGGATAGCCATGCTTCTGATGCTGGAAAATTATTTGATCCTGCACAACAAAATTATTTGTTTCCTGCATAATAGCCAATAATTAAGTATAAAGGTCTAGCAAATAAGCAATCCAGAAATCTATGACTAAAAGATAAGTGTCTGATTATTCTAATAGAACCATATGACTGTTTAATGAAGAAACTGTTTGGAAAGTATTCTGTCTCTAATCATTTATAATGTAAAAATACCTGATTTGAATATTATTTCCCTAAATTAAAAATAATAGTTTTTTCACATTGGTACCATATCCTCAAAGGTTGTATCTGTCAGTTTAGTTGAAAATGATACTAAGGAATTTATTTTGCCTACTCTACCTAAAGAGAAAGACAAATTTTGATTCTAATGACCAGTGATATTGAATTTAGAAAGAAATTTTTAAAACTTGAGTAAATTGTCACATTCCTTTCAAGGGACAAAAAAAATCTCTGTATACCTAATTTTCTACCTTCCGATTACCAAAACAAATAAATGTCAATGCTATAAAGATAATTGACAAATTATCATTTTGATTGCATTATTATTTATGAAATTGCCCCAAATTTGATAAATTAAAATACAAATATAAAATATAAGGTGGGACTAAGTTACTAGCTGTTATGTGACTTTTTAAAATATATTTGTAAAAGCAGGTTAAAAATTAATCTGAACCATTCTTCTTAAGATTTTCCGTGATATTTAAATGAAAGCTAATGGCATTGGATTTTACTGCTAATTGGCACCTCCAACAGAGTTAACATCAGTCTGGATGGGTTTAAGAGGCATAATCAAAGGGAGACAACTGCTTGGCTTTATGTTTGTAAGATGCAAAATATTTTCAAAATAGGGAAAATACAGATTGCCAACATTAGTACAAGGTGAGAGACGGAGCCCTCGCCAAAGAAGCATGTCTCCTTGTTAAAAACCACATTACCCAACTCTAGTCTTCTTCTTTATCTTATGTCTTACAAACCTGCCATGCATAAAATTGTAGCCAGTGGTAGACAGCGCGATATGTTAAATGATTTAACACTCTCATCACTCCAGAAAGCAAAGAGCTGGAAAGAAGTGAAATGGAAGGAACCATATGTATGTACGTATATGTATGAATGTATGAATTATTTTGTAGTTTCCAAAATGTTGCCATGTTGGCTTATTATAGACTGAAATACAAAAACAAACAAACAAAAAACAAAAACAAACAAACAAAAAAAAACCAGAAAAACAAAAAAAAAACAGAGTTACAATGGTTTGTTTTCTTCCTCAGGTATTTATACATTTGGGCTATTTGCTACAGATATCTTTGTAAATGCGGGGCAAGTGGTTACAGGGAATCTGGCTCCACATTTTCTTGCCCTGTGTAAGCCCAACTATACAGCACTCGGATGTCAGCAGTATACACAATTCATCAGTGGGGAGGAGGCCTGCACGGGCAACCCAGATCTCATCATGAGGGCAAGGAAAACGTTTCCATCCAAAGAAGCGGCTCTCAGCGTCTATGCAGCTATGTATCTGACGGTAAGCAAGGATTATTAACCAGTTTTAGTCTATCTTTCTGTTAATTCTTCCAGTGAGGAAATTATTTTTTCTGCCATAATGGAAGTCACATTAACAGCTTTCTGTAGGCCACTTAATTTATTTTTAATAATAGCTGTTTGTACTGCGGATAAAATTAAGTCAGTTGACTCTCATGAGATTATGTGTGGGTAGTTGGTTGTATTAAAAAATACAGCCATTAGCATTTCTATTTGAGAATATGTTTATCTTTATGTTAAATAGGGCTTAATGGAAACAAATTTGTCCCGTAGCAGTCCCCATAATCTTGTAATAACCCAATTAAGAAAACTATCCTGGCCTCTTAGCTGCCTACTCAAGCTCTAATATTTTTCTGGTGGAGGCGGGGAAAAGAGAACTCTTTTTAAGAAAGATTTTAGTTTGGTTATTCGTAACTATGTCATCATAATGTCTCAACTAGTTTTAATATTTTCTCCGAGAACTAGCCAAAATGTCCTTATAAATTATGTTTTTCCCTTTTATTCTTGAGTCTTTGCCATCATTTCAGAGGTGAGAGCTAGGCTTCTACTGCAGCTGTCCCGGACCTCTAGGTGGAAGTAAATGGTCATGGTTGAGCACTTTACTGGATTTGCAGGAGTAGAAAGAAGGGCAGCCTTGACAGGCAGTTCTTGGCCCCAGAATCCTGCCATCAGCCCTCCCTTCTATTACCAGGATCTGCCTGTAACTATGGAGCTGGACTCCAAAAGTGTGCTCTGTAGGCTTTGCCATGGCTACAGTAAGAAGTTCAGAGAATTTAAAAGACTTTTGGGGTTCTCCATTCCAGCAATGCCAATAGCTATTTTCTTCTGTTTTCAGCTCACTGACTGAGATCTCAGGACCTAAATGCAACCAAATTTGGTCATTACTGATGACTTAAAAAATTAATTCTACCCACAAGGAGTTTTTTGATTATGGAAATATTTCTGATATTCTTGATGCAATCATGCCGGCTTATCTCTAAAAAGCAGAGAGAATCCACAGTAACACCCTATGACACCTCTCCTTGAGATTGGAAATAAACTTACTAAATAAGCAACAATTTAGGGGGAAAAATACAGCACTGTACATACCACTCACAATGGCAGGATAATTTCGGAAGCCATAAGCATATGCATTTTAACATTTCTGAAGTTTTCTAGCTGAGGCAATTCTATCCCTCGCAGCCCAGACTTTTAAAAATCCCATCAAAAAAGGCTTTCTGGAGTTAAAAATCGAATCTCATCCTATCCATTTTCTCTTCCACAGTCTTCTGACGTCTGCTGCACCTCCCTGAGTCCCCTCTCAGTGTGCTCCCAACTCTGCTCCTCCCATTTCTCCTGATTTCTTTATCCCATCAGCTTTGCTTTCTGCTTTCCATTCTAATGTAATTCCAACTTGATATGAAATCTGTTTATCCACGCACATTCTTTCTATTCATTATATTGCTTGACTGCATGTCCCACCTCTCTTAAAATATGAAGCATTCAGCCTTAAAATGAAGATTTTAAAACTTGAGTGAATCAGAAGTCACAAAATACTTTTCATTCACTGTCATCACATCTAAATCTGACATTGTTATTTGTATCCGAGTATGAATTGCAAATGTCTGCATATACATATGTGATCAAGCCAATGACTTGAGACCAATTCCAGAATACTCTCTGAGCCCAAATCCCATTACATGTTTATTTTAGCACTAATAGATGATAGATTTTGCTGGCAAACCAGGGTTTGCCAGTGGTGGTGAATGTGCTAGTATTATAAATACTTGATATTTTTGTCCTGCCAAAATCGTGTTTTCAAAGGCATTGCTTTGGGAGAAGGTATTATCCTTTGAAGTCCCGGAGAAATCTTCATATCTTGTCTTGCCTCTCGTCAGCTGCATGTGTTTTAGCCACTTCTTATATATATAATTATATGATAATTTATGTAGTAATTTATGTAGTAATTGATTATTTGTACTGATTTATTGAATCCTCATAAAAACTTCTTGATGTAGTATTATGATGCCCATTTCACAGGTGAGGACACTCAGAAAGCGAAGCAGCCTGTTCCAAATCCATAGAATCACCCATTTTCCTGGCTACAATGATTCCAAATATTCCAGAAAAGGACTATTAAATTATATTAGCTCCAATATGTGCATGGTCAGCTGAATTTCCTCCTGCTGCCACATAACCTAAGTAACTTTTATGCGTAAAGGTTACGGCCAAAGGTTCAGATGGTAGATATGTTTAGAGAAAAAAACATTTAATAACACTCCAGCACTCGGAAATCTTCTATCACTAAACAGTGGTTTGGACTAAAAGTCAGGATTCCTACTTGTAATTACATTGCAGAGTACCTCTGTCTTTTTAACAATAGATTCTGTTCTCTGCTAACTGCTTTTCTCTCTTCCCTACCATCCCTTTATGAGTGTGTGAGTGTGGGTGGCTGCTATGGCAACTCTGAATATAACTCCTGCTGCAAATGTAGGCATTACAGTCAGGTTTTACTGTTATATTTGAACCCTTATACATATATATTTCTTCCCAGCTTCACTAGAGACACCTTGGGAAAACTTTATAATAGAAATGTTGGGGTGTTTCAACACCCCATCTCATGAAATACTTGCCAGAATTTTGATGAGTAGGTAAATAGGAAAACAGCTGTATATTCAGTATTTTCTGTGGAAACAGGCTTATTGCTGTATTTAGGTAGAGATAAATTTGTTTAATGTTGTAGAGGTGTTATAAACATACGTAAATACATAAAATAAATAAGCTCTATTATGAAGTCTTTGAATAAGAACTGAGGCATATTTTTCTGATGTTTCTCTTTGTGGATTAGTCAATAAAATTAAGGAACTTGAAGTCTCCCTTAGCATTTGACTTTAATTAAGGCTTTGGGGATAATTTGATAACAGAGTTGTTCTCTTTTGCTTTACTGAGAACTTTCAGGGGGAAAAAATATATATCTCTATGCCTATTTTTGCAAATGTTGTTGGATTCCCAGGAAAAAAATTCTGAAGGTTATTTAACCCTCAACCATTAAATTTATAATTCAGTGTTAAGTCACGTTAGAATAATACTTAAATTTAGCTTTGTGTTATTCATTTCATATAAAACGAGAAGTTTTTCTAATTAAAGTCAAATGAACTTCAAAGTTGAGAATGAGAAATAATGTTTGGTGACTTTCCAGTGAAACAGAAAGACCTAAAATAATCTCTTTAGGTTACTTCCAATTCTGGCCTTATGTTGATTTTTCTGAAAATCTTTAGAAAAAGAAAGAAAGAAGAAAGAAAGAAAAAAGAAAGAAAGAGAAAGAGTCAGCTATGCTTGTTGGCCTTTTTCCATTATCTTTTGCTGTAAACAAACCATCCTAACCCTCAAAACAAGAATTTGCTATCCTCAGGATTCTGTGAAGGTGATCTGTGGTTTTACTGGTAGTCAAACCTTGCTTCTCTCATGGGTTGTGTTTAGCTGGTGGGGGGAGGGAGGCGCTGGGACAGCTCAGTAGCCAGGCCTTGCTCCTTCTCAAGAGATTTTCCCTGAGAGACTCTGAGAGCAACCCCTCCTTTATTTTTATTTTTTTAAGATTTTATTTATTTATTCATGAGAGACAGAGAGAGAGAGAGAGGCAGAGACATAGGCAGAGGGAGAAGCAGGCTCCATGCAGGGAGCCCGACATGGGACTCAATCCCAGGACCGTGGGATCACTCCCTGAGCTGAAGGCAGATGCTTAACCGCTTAACCGCTGAGCCACCCAGGCATCCCCAGCCCCTCCTTTAGTAGCATTTTCCCTAGTCTATATAGGGCAATGCACAGGTCCTCATTCTGGGGTACAGGAATTTGGGGAACACATGGCAGCTTGCCTGCAGCATTTAATGTCATGAGACTGGACAGGGATTGTGTTTGGTGGAGAACCATCGGGGTGGGTAAAAAGAAAAGCTCTGGGTTACCTTCAATATATTTGTCTTGAATGACTGATGAGATCTGGCTGCCATCAGAAAGCCATTCCTCTAAATCTTCCCTGCTCAGAAGCAATTTAATGCTGAAATGTATAAGATCCCTGTGCTCTAGATTTCAAATGAGCAAATTTGTGTCTGGTAGATAATCTATCAAACAGTATTTATTGAGCACCCACTTATACTGTGACTGCTCTGCTATTACCGCGACTACTGCTGCTGTGACCACTATTATTAGTCGATTGACATTTGTCCTGTCAGCCTTCAGCTAAGTGTCATAGGGAGCAGGGAGGTTACTAAAGACATCTGCAAAGTACCCATTGAGTTCCAATGTTTTCATTACCAAGGGACCCCTTTTATAATTTACCGTCTTCTTGTCCCACATTCCTCCATGAACTTTGTATTTCTAAATCTTCTATCTAATATAATGCTTTCCAATCCCAACTTAGGCCCAGATATTGAACAGTGGCCCATAATAATAAAAGTAGAATTATGTTGTGTTGAAATTGTACACATACAGTTATTAAAATTGCACACATACAACTATTAAATAACAAGCGTAAATGACTAAAGACACATGTATACTCTGCATCTTTACCATAGTTTTCCCTGGCTTCTGTAAGTGAGACTTATGATTAGGTATTCTGTGATTGACTCATGGCTTTATAATGGTGTCTGGTTCTCCAGGCACATCCCAGAAATTCCTGCGTCTTCCACAATGCATCAGAACCACGAAGCAGCGTGAGATCAGCAGTGTTGCCAAATGACTTAATATAGTTCCGGCCAAAGTAAAGAGTACTGACATTTTAGTTAGTGCATGTGGGCTTATTGTGGGTAAATACACTATTCTATTAAGCTCTTTGAAATATTGAAAAATATGTCATAGAATTCCATTAATATGTCATATAATTCCATTAATATTCCATTAATATTCCATTAATATGTTTGTCCTTATGTGTTAACAAATTCCAGGTTGGGGATTCCTGGCAACATTTGTACATCCTATTTAGGAAAACAGAATTTACTCTCATAGGACAATACAAGGTATAGTCAGGGCTCCATTATGACTTTTGTCGGCCGTAGGCACTTAACTTGTGCTCTCAGGGCCTCTTCTGCCTTTGAAACAAAAATGTATACTTTTACAACCTCATTGCCATAGAAACAAATTTATAAATAACATGATAAACATTTTTTAACCTAAATTTTCACTTTTCCTTCTGTTTTGAAAAAGAAATTAAGACAGTTTTATTGGTCCCTAAAAGTATCATGGGCCCTAGGTACCATGCCTACTAGATACGTTTTCCCTGAAGATAGTGAATAATAAAGTTCTAGTTGGAGTATGATTGTCAGTATATCTAGTTCTGACAGTGAGAGCCACTCAGTGTCCAAGAGGGAAGAGATCACTATTGCCAAGCACTATGAGAGAGTGCTTCAGAAGTAAGTGGTACTTGGGCTGGGTTTTGAAGATGAATACGATTTGAATAGGGAAAGAAGAGGCATTCCAGGTAAGAGGACAGTGTGAGCAGGAGACTGCAGATACAATTAGGAAAAAGTGAGGGGGAACCTCAGATGGGGAATATATGGGGGATTTAAGGATTAGCAAGGATAAATAAATCAGAAACACATGGTAAACCAACCTGAGGCTTCACATTTGGGTTAACAAGTAATGCGGAGTTGAAAAATTACATTACAGTAGTGCTTCAGAATTATTTTATTTAATTCAATTCCATAAATATATATGGAATACTAGAATGCATCCAGCCTGTACATGCTGATATAACCTCCTTATTTAAAATGGTCTGATAAAGTGTAAAAAGGGAACTAGAAAGGAAAGAAACTAAAAGTAAAGGGAATATTTTAAGGAGATTGTCAAGGAATCTCAGACATGAAATAAGGATTTGGATTTAGCTGGTTCTCTTAAGAGTGAGAGCCCTGGGGTTGATGAGACCAGAGTCAGATGAAATGAAGTGAAATGAAATGAAATTCCTAGTTTCTGAGAAACGGAATAAGCTTGGACTCTGTGAACTGTCAAGACCCTGAGCAATGGCAAGGGGAGTGTAGATTTGAGCAGCTGGGAATCCCTAAGCATTTTCTCTTAGAACAAAGGAAAAAGAAAGTCTGATCTAGACCAAGATCTCAGTGCTCCAGTGTGCACTGTGTGTGGGGTTTGCACACCATCATCAGCTTCCTTCGATGCTATGGCTAAACTTAGCCAAATCCCTGGGCATCCTGCTCCTGTATCTCAACCCTCTGTCCCCCAGCTTCCATTTATTGGAAAGTAAGCCTCCCAGCCTCCTACTAAGTAGTTTATAGAACTTAATCTTCACAGTGGCTGGAATGAAAGTATGGCCATCTTCATGTTACAGGGAACAAAACTGAAGATACAAGAGGCTAATTAACTTGCCCAAGGTTGTATCGCTAATATTCATTGGAACCAGAAATAGGACACAGGCCAGTGTCACTCCAAAGCCAGCATTTGGTCTCTTATATTGCACTGCTTCCTGGTATGTGCCCAGTGAAAAGGAGGCAGCCACATGCCCTGTGATCTTCAGAGTGCAGTGCCTCACACACAGTAGGTGAAGAAAACTACTCCTACTGTGTTGATTGATTTAATTGAATTGATTGATTTTAATTGAATGTTGCACAGTATAAATTAGGAAGGTTGTTGAAAAACTGTATACTCCATAAATTCCTATCTCATGTCTTATTTTCCAGGCAGCCAAATAGCTCAAACACACAAAGTAATATAAATGGTCATGATGATTGGATTTTAATTGTGCTTTTGATTTTAAGTAAGTGAATATTTTATTTTTATGATCCTTAACTTGTAATATCTTATGTTCTGCACATCATTTGAGATGTTGAAGAACTTTAATTGCTTTTAAAATGACGACTTCTAAGTTACCTTTTACTTCTTTACAACATACAGTAATTGGATACATAATAATCTAACTGGCATTGGTAGTGCTTAATGCTCATTAGAGCTCCATGGTAGGCGCTATCACTTTGACCAGGTCCAACAGAACCCAGATTGCAATGGGCAGCTCTGAATGTGTGGTCATTTGATATCCCAGAATCAAACATTCCATTTATTCCATGCCCAATAACATGCTCAAGTCTATTTTTCAAAAGATGCATTAAGCTCTGCTGTAGAAGTAATGGACTTGCTCCTGAATTCCAAGAGCCACACTGAATTTCACAGTAGGGCTGGTCATGAGCTCCAGACTGTATGCTTTCCACTGCTGACATCTCAAGAACCATAGGGTCTCCTGGATCTTGTGGCCTAAGTAGCAGGGCTGCTTACCCCACAGGATCTTTTCTGTTCCAGGCCCCACTTAAAGCTGGCAGCTTTTCATGTCACTTGGCATATAGGCCAGAGCAGTATTCATAGGTGTGGGATGTGTGTCCCCAAGAACACAGTGATCTAAAGGTGCTGTGCTTTCTTTATGGTGGGGGTACAAGATACAATAATTTGTCTTTTACTTTGGATGGGATATGTAATATGTCCCTGGTCAATGGATCCCTAAAAACTTTACTGATGTTCCAGGCCTTGAATCTTATAGGGTTTATCTCCCAAGATCTGGAGTGCATGTGTCTTACGAAGGCCTCCAGTGTGCTGACCATCTTTTATTTATTTTGCTTAAAGTTTAGCATGTCATCTTTGATGCAGAGGATCAATATGATGGTCATGTCAGACTATGATATGGCAAAGTGCAGGAGGGTTAATATCACATTGACATAAACGGTGATGTAAAATTTGCCTATTCCATGTGAATGCGAACTCTTTCTCATCCTCTTTTTTGAACAAGATAAGAAAAAAATGCATTTGACAAATCAGTGGTTACTACTACTTGGTTGAAGATTCAGTAGTCTACAGTCATTCTCCAGGATCTGTCCAGACTGTTGCATTAAATGGAGATAAGATAAGAACCACCACTCCTGTATTCTTGAGATCCTAAGTGGTGGACAAATCTTTACCATTCCCCATCCCTCAATGCAGTATTGCTTTTGATTTACTATCTTGGCAGGAGTGGGCGGGTATAGTTTCATAAGCTTCCCACTGAATTTCCCCAATATTCCACCTGCCAAGGGGAACACATCCACCTGGATGTGTTCACAGACCTAGACACTTTGGCCCATACTCACTTACTATGTAGTCCTCCTAGGACCCTACTCCAGCGGGGGCCATGATGATGCTAATTCAGGTCTCCAGGTATCAATGACCCCTTAGACTCTGTGTCCAATAGTCTCAAAATATCTGGATATTCTCTTCTTCCCAATAGATAGTCACGTGAATAAATGATCAGAAGTCCTTTTGAGGAAGGACTGGGAAAATCCTTACATTATATACTTTCTGTAGAGTCACAGGGTCCTTTTCTCTGGGCACCAGCTGCCTCTTCAGTTAGTTCATTCTGATTTGGAAACTGCACAAAGGATTAAAACTTTTTATTGGGGCATCTACTTTCAGCTCTGCATTCTTGTTACCTTGTGGTTATACAGTATTTTTCTTGACTCCTCATCTTTTGCCTCTAGGGAGCACTATGTTCTATAAATCCTCTCTAAAACTATCTGCTGGTCAAGTCACCTTGGCTGTCACTCAGGCCTTCTTCATTGTTATGATAATTGGACACACCCACACCCACTCCTGCTTCCAGTGGTAAAGCACTGGCTTCTGTTTCTTCAGGCTCCCCAGGATCTGCATGGATGTAAAGGACCCAGCTACGTGGTAACCTCCTAGGACCCTACTCCAGCGGGTAGGGTCCTACCGTCAATCTTGGCCTACAGAGGAGAGGCACCCCTCAATTTCTGTGCCTTTCTCATTAGCACATTCCTGGTGCCTCAAATGGACAGTGTGTCCATGAGGTCCTCCTATACTACATCATCCTTTGGTGGGTCCTTAAGGCTCATATTATATGTCCATTTCAGCAATGCCACTTCTCTGAGCCTTTTAATTCCTTCCTCCACCATCTGCCAAAGCAATTCAGGCATGCCAGCTTCATGGAGAGAAAGTAATTCATTTCACCAGGCTTTTAGGAGCCTGCCCAGCAGGGAGTTTTCACTTTTTCCTGGGGGCCTTGCAAGAGTAAAATCCCACATCCCCAGGGAGAGTACTCATGTCAACAAACACTCCCTTATCTGTTTATATTTCAGCCTCCTTGATAAAGCCCCCTCAAAATTCAGCCATATAGGTCTCCCCTGGCTCCATCTGTCATGTATCGGCTAATTCATGCAGCAGTTTGGGGATAGAGGCTCTCTCCTCCCTTATTGGGTTCATCTCATCCTGAGCCACTAAGCCCTAATTGTGGGCCTGACAGCAGAAAGAAGAGGTAGAAGCAGGTCTTGAGAGAGTCCCTGTTGCCCTGGGGAAAGAGGCTTCTCATACCCTCTTAGAATGTCTTCTGGTGTGGGTGGGACTGGGAGGAATGCTAGCACTGCATAGGTAGGGGTAGGTCACATCTGAAGGCTCCAAGGGTTTAGAGGAGTCTAATGAACCATAATCTTCGTGTACATCCTCTCAGATGTCTCCATCCCTCGTGTCAGGGTCTAGATTTTTCTTTCTATTTTTTTTGTTTAAAGATTTTATTTATTTATTCAAGATAGACATATAGAGAGAGGGAGAGAGGCAGAGACACAAGCAGAGGGAGAAAGCAGGTTCCATGCAGGGAGCCTGACGTGGGACTCGATCCCAGGTCTCCAGGATCATGCCTTGGGCCAAAGGCAGGCACCAAACCCCTGAGCCATCCAGGGATCCCAGGGTCTAGATTTTTCTAACCAGGGTCCTGTCCTTGGTCTAATAGACCTGCCTTATCTGAGTGTTCAGTCATCTTTGAAGATCCCTAGACTCTTAGCTCATAAGTCCTAAGTCTGGCCTTCGGCTCTTTTTACTCTGACATTGCAGAAACAAAAACTTTCTATTAAGTTCTTTCTACTAAGAGGCACTTTGACCATCACACTCCATTTTGATTTGTTTGTTAGCTGTCCTCAGTTTTTCAATTTCCTTCTGTAGGGCACCAGCACAACTTAGTAAGAGCCAGTCAATCGCATTATCCCTCTAAGCATTGTTTCCAGGGACTTCTCAACTTCCCACATCATTGGCCTCATTAGGATATTTCTCTCCACTAGGGTGACTAACCATCAGACATCAGACTTCCAGTGCTGATATCAGGCAAGTTTAACCTGGTTAAACTAAACCAGGTTAGATCAGTTTTCTTAGCCCTACCAGAACAGTCTCCCAAGTCACTACTGGTGGGTTTTAGCAATTGGCTTGCTGCCTAGTGGACTGTACGTGCCTCATTTCCAGCAAGAACGTGTCCCCAGATCCCATCTTACCACCTCCTTTCTTAAATTGTCCCAATTCTGTTAGGATCCTCCAAGAAGTGGAAGCTGAGATAGACTTAGGAGTAATATTAGAAATAAAATTAGGAAACTGAGATGTACTGGCAGATTGGAGGGGGATAATACTTGTGAAAGCAGGTAGAAGCAAGATTGAATAGGGAGAGTCTCAGACCGCAGTGTAGACCTGAGAGAGTCTCGGCCAGTCTTGACCAGAGATTCCCATTAGGAGAGCCCTACACTGCAGAAATGGCTCAATCACCACCACCATCCCCCTCAGCCCCCTGGTTGGGGGCTGGCCAGGCACATTGTGAGCTCTGCTCAAACACCATGTGCTACAGGTGGACACTCAGCTCACTGCTCTCCCTATAGCAGAATGGCTGGCTCTTCCCTGAAGGGAGAGGAGAGCAACTTAACCTCTGTGGCTCGCCATACTTGTTTCATCTAGTTCTCACTCAGAGAGGATCTAATAAGCTAACACACAGCAAGGGGTTAACACTGTGCTGTATTATCTTCTGTCATAACTGCCTGTGCCAAATATACTTGCATTTGAAGTGCCTTCACGTATAGGAAAAAAAATTATGGCACTGTAATTTCAGTCATCAGACCCCTCCTAAATTGAGATAGTTTAAATCAAGGAGAATTCTTGGCACCTTTCCCACTGCATTACAAAAGAGGTTACCTTCTCCTATGAACACAGTCTGCTTTGAGCCATTTGTTTGTTTATGCCACTTAAAGAAAATCTTGGAACAGGAACAAAGGATTTCAAACAACAAGGAGAAATCCCTCTATAATGATACGGAAATGTAAAGTATAAAAATAATAACTATTATTACTGAGTACTTACTGTGCTAAGCACTTTACACGCAGATATTTATTGCTTTCTCTCCTTTGTCAAACATATTAATCAGGCATCTTTCTACATATAAGGATGTGCGCTATTAGTTTCCATGTGATGTAGAGAAGTATGATTTCCTTAGACTTGCTAAAATTTCCACTATCAAAGAACAAAACCAATAACTACCCAAAAGCCATCCGTTAATTTGAGCTACCATTCCATCTCTGAAAGAAACTTGTAGAAAGATCAGTTTATATTTCTGCACCTTATAAGCCATTTACAGTGTGTTTTGTTCCCCCTTCACCCTCCATCCCCCCACCACACACTCTACCAATACTACTCAGATTTCATCCACAGTGACCTTACCAAAAGCCCCTTCAAATCCTTGTTTTGCCAGCCATCTCAACAACATTGAGGCTCTTGCTCACCCTCTCCTGTCTCAACTTTTCTCTTTTTAAGACATTGAGGAAGGACAATGTGTCCAAACTTGCTTCTTTCCTCAGTAAATGCTTTATTGCAATGTCAGAAAATTGTCTACTGGTGTTTACAAAGTCTCTGTTCTTGACCTTTGCTTCCCTCTATTATCCCTCCCAAGGGTGATCTCATGCGTTAACACCTCCATGTCTTCAAGTGAACCACCAATTCCTTCACCAACCTTAACCTCTCTCCTGAACTCCAGACTATTCCTAACATGAACATACCATGTGGTGTTCCATTACCTCTTTAAACTCAACATTTCAAAAGCCAAAATCATGATCTTGCCATTGCTCCAAACGAGCTCCTGCTTTTGTCTCTTCTGATTTGATTATTGGCATCCCTACCCTCCCAGTTACCCAAGCCTGAAATCTCTGAGTCACCCTCAACCCCTCCCACTTCTACACCCCCACATCCAGATGTCTGATTAATCCTGTTGGTTCCACATTTGAAATATCTCTCAAATCCAGACTCTTCTCTACCCTGTCCCCCATTCTGCTACTGCTTGAATTTGGCTCCTTTGTATCATTTGCCTTTACTATTGCAGTATTGACCCTGATCAAGGTTGATCTTTTTGAAGTTTTGTTCCATCTTTTTAACACTCCTCAAGCATGAGTGTTAAGCAGATCTCTCTTTGCACAAAAGCTTTCCATAGCCTGCCCTCACCAACCCTTCAATCCCTACATGTAGCATATGAAGCCTTCTTGATTTTGGCTAAAACCTGTTTTTTCTTATGCTATGGATTGCATTGTGTCTTCCTCTACATCCCACTCCAACTTCATACGTTGAAGCCCTAACCTCTAATTGTTGGTATTTGGGGATGAGGTCTTGGGAAAGAATTAGGTGTTGATGAGGTCATGAGGGTGGAGGCCTTATGATAAGATTAATGCCCTTCTAAGGAAAGAGAGCAGAGATCATATTGTTTCTCTGGGCCCTATAAAGACATAGCAAGAAGGCTGTCACCAGAACCTGACCATGTTGGCTCCTGATCTCAGATTTCCAACCTCTAGAACTGTGACAAAAATAAATGCCTGTTGTTTTAGCCATCTAGTCTGTGATATTTTGTTATGGTAGCTGGAGCTCAGTCACTTCTCTTATTTCGTAATGCCCTCTTTCATGAGTTCAATTCTCAGTTCATGGGAACTTTGTTCACAGTGGACCATTACCAACTACGAATCACAGTATTTTCTTCTACTTCAATTCTTTTACTTTTTTTTACTCTCTCCATCTGCAGTATCACTAGTACCTGTAGATATGGTCTGGTCAAACTTCTATTCACCTTTAATGCATTTGTCAAAATCTCTATTTTTAGAGACAAATATTTATCTCTACTATAAATAATAAAAAGCAGATCTGACAAAATGAAGTGAAAGGACAAGCTTAGAGCCCAGGTTCAGGGAATGAGCAGGAGCTGCTGGAGCCTGAGCAAACAGAGCCACAGTCAGAATCAGCCCACAGGAAGTGTACGGTGAGGATGCACTGCTCTGACCACAGGACCCTGGACACTACTGGCGCCACACCTCTTGATGCCTCCACCAGCACGGCTGCCACTGTGGTTGCGAGTGAAATGGATGTTTCACTTGACTTCTTTGGGTGACTTGTAGGCATATCTGTTTGACAGTGCGGATCATGTGCCAGCAGCAGTTGTTTGCCAGGGCTTAAAGGAAGGAGACACCCACCTTTGTGTGGTTTTGGCAGGGGAATGAAGTATATGCTTCTCATGTAAGAGGCATACCATGGAGTATCTCCCAGTTACAACAAAGGATTAAGATCCTCTGTAGTGAAAAAAAATTCTTTACCATTATGACCCTGATCAAGGTTGATCTTTTTGAAGTTTTGATCCATCTTTTTAACTGAAGTTAATCTACCCATCTTCAGTGGCACACCTATTATATTTGCCACCAAAGCAAATAATTTTTATATCTTTTCCTCTGTATGGAAAAAAGTACTTTCAATGACATTTACATGATAACAGTAATACAGTAATAATCACTATTTTTCAGTTTTAAAATAAATAAGAATAGATTTTAATTTTAAAGCATAAAAATGTAGAACAATTCATGTGTCTTGAAAATTTGCACTTAGCAACAAAAATACTATACATTTATATTATTTCATTAGTTCATTGTAATGGAATATTTCATTGTTTTATTATTTTCTTTCCTTAAGTTAAACATAAAAACTCCAAGTGGTCACACAAATAGGCAGAATTGAAATAACTCAAGATTCTTTCTTCATCTTTACAATTATAATCCTATTGTGTTTTTTTTCCTCCTCTCAAGTCTGCTTAAATGTAACACCAGAGGAGTTGGAGATGCTCTGGGGCCAAAGCTTGCAATTGAGTGGCTCCCAACTTTTACAGATTTACCCTCAACAAATATATGTAGCTGAGTCCACATGCCCGAGGCAGATGTGTAGTTGAGAGTTCTTCAAATTAACTTCCTTATACAATAAAATAATATTTATTAGAGATTATGTAATAAAATGTGCTGATTTAAAGTTTACATCTATGTTATTAACACTCAACAGTAACTGCAGTGATTATTTTAGCTTAGACCAATGTTCCACTTACTGTTGTTCCATAACAAATCACTCCAAACTTGGTGACATAAAACACTCTACTGTGCTCACAGACTGCGGGTCTGATATCTGAAAAAGACACAGTATGGCTGTCTTGCCTCTGCTCCATGATGTTATGGATGCAATTGGGAAGACTCAAAGGCTGACTCAAAGTATGTCTTGATACCTGAGGCACGGAGTCATCTGGAAGACTGCTCATTCATGTGTCTGCATCTGGGCTGCCAGCACATTGCCTTTCCATGTGTCTTGGCTTCCTCTCAGCATAGCAGCCCCAGGTGATCTGGTTTCTTACAATACTCTAAGCACAAGTGTTCCAGAGAACTAGACAGAAGTTCATGGGCTTTTATGAGTTCATAGTGTCAATCTGCTGTCTTTTATTGGTGACAAGCAAGTCACAAGACTGCCCAGATTCAAAGGGAGGAGAATTTAACTTCACCTCTTTCTAGGGAAGAGGCAAGGGAGCCAGGGGTTGGGAGACCATTGCAGCCATCTTTGAAGGAGACTATCAACTGCATCCACAAAAGATTCTGGGGGGCAGGAGCATGTTATTCCTAACACTGTTCATAATCGCCTGGCAATCATAAAGAGCAGAGAGACATTCAGTAGGGTTTATTATTGCATCCCCTTATTGCTCGCACCTGGGGCAGACTGCTGCTACTGCCCTGCCCCTAGTGTGCCACTGCCTCTGTTCTAATCTGGAAAGACCTTAGTAATGCTGCATTTAAAATAGTTCAGCCTCCTTGTTTTATTATTTACATATTTCTGCCTCTAGTAGAGTATAGATTCCCTGAGATTAGAGACCATTTTTTTATAATAAGTACCACAATGTCCACAGTAGCATGAATATAATACAGACATAGAAAAGCGTGTTGATTGGTTCAAACAACTACAGCCGTATCTTAAATGCTCATATTTTGTAACCAGGAGATTTAAATAGATGCTTAGCCTTGTCCCCTGATGAATCTATAATCTCAAAGTATAGTGATGCAGAAAATGATACTCAGACTGAGAGGCTGTGCCTACTCAAAGCACTGGATCGATTCCTCTGATAAATGGGGTCAATTCCTTAAATAAATTAAGCTTCTGCATTTTCTATGGCAATTTTATTAGAGCCAAGAGGGAAATGGGGATACTGCTTGGCATTTATACAAAGCCCACAAGCCATCTCACCAAGGCTCTTTGCCACTCTAACCTCAACTGGGAAAACCTTTCATCAGTCTGGTAACTGGAGAAGATGCCTGAATGGGATCTGTGCACATCCTGAGGATGGACAGGCCCTGCTGCATGCCTATAAATGATCCCAGTTAACCATAACTGCCCGTGGACATGGAGACAGCTGGATTAGATTCACAGAGATGCTGGCTGGTGAGGTCCCTGTCCTTAGCTGCGTCTGTGGCTGCTCCTGGTTACATTCTCACCATCCTGCACAGCACCCCTTTGGACCCTCCAGCAGCCAACTCTAGAATAGTCCTCATGCACTCTAAAAAACCCTAAAACTGAAGACCCGTTTGACTCTTATTTTCCCTTAAAAAGGGAGCCTGTATTTGCGTGAACAGCTAACAACTGCTGTCTGAATAAGTAACATCCTTTTGCTATGTGTGCTGGTACTGTGCTAAGTACCTTACACAGATTTTCTTGTTCAGTCCTCACACTTGTATGCCATGGGTACTATTAGAGTTTGCAGATTAAAGATCAGAAAACTAAAGCTCAGAGAAATTTAATAACTTGCCCAGAGTCACACAGCTAGTGTGTGCTGGAGCCAGGATCCGAATCCAGAATGCCTCTTCAGTGTGCTCTAAACCACCGCCTTCCGACTGCCTCCCAATAACTAAAGTACATGCCCTGGAGCGCTGACAGTGCAGAACTTCAGGTCTCTTAACCTTGGTTCTGCACCGCTCATGTCTCTGTAGTTTCCCAGGAGCAGTTTTGATTCCCATCGTGGTCCCTTGCTGCTCTCATGGCAATGGCATAAGCCGTGTTCTAGCACTGCTGGCTTCTTAGAGTGAGCCACAAATCTCAGGACATTCATCAGATAAGAGACACTAAAGGGAGCCACCGCACGTAAATCAGACATATTTCTTGTATTTAAGTGCTCTCATACGTTCATTGCTATTATGTTTAACTTACTTACAATGCTACCCACTAATTCATCTGGGCCATTTTTTAACATAGAGTCACAGGGCCTTTTAACTCAGTCTATAATTGATTTTTCTTATTCCATAAAGTTTTCTTATTGGGTACTTTCATTTCTTGGAGCTCTGCAGTGTTAAGATTATAGCTTTGGAGTCATTTATGAATATAAATAAAACAGGGGAAATTACATAGCCAAAGTAGACAGTCAAAGGAGGTATTACTTCAGCATGTTAACACTTCACTCCCAGTTCTACAAACTTGGTTCAGACCCTCATCATCACTTGCTTGGATTATCAGTAAAATTTTCCTAATACCCTGTCTTCTTGCCCACCATAATCCACTCATTCTTTAAGTGATTTTCCAAGTAACTTTCCAAACTGGGAATCATAACATGCAGAGCCAGTTTCACGGGTGTATAACGTCTGTTGTCACACAGGCCCCACGCTCCGGAGGGCCCCACACTTGGTTTAATGCTCTGCTGTCACGATCTTAAGATGCTTAATGATATCTCAACAAGGCACTTCACATTTGCATTTTGCACTGGACTCTGCAAATTAGATCACCAGTCCTGGTAACATATAATCATGTAATCCACCCTCCTTCCCCACTTTCTTTCTCATTAATGCCCTAAAAATTCTGTGAATTTCCTAAGAATTCATGAAATATAGTTTGGAAGCATCTGGATTTTCTTCTAATTATGTAATTCCATGACTGTGTCCAACGAAAGATGAATGGATAAAGAAGATGTGGTTTATGTATACAATGGAATATTACTCAGCTATTAGAAATGACAAATACCCACCATTTGCTTCAACGTGGATGGAACTGGAGGGTATTATGCTGAGTGAAGTAAGTCAGTCGGAGAAGGACAAACATTATATGTTCTCATTCACTTGGGGAATATAAATAATAGTGAAAGGGAATATAAGGGAAGGGAGAAGAAATGTGTGGGAAATATCAGAAAGGGAGACAGAACGTAAAGACTCCTAACCCTGGGAAACGAACTAGGGGTGGTAGAAGGGGAGGAGGGCGGGGGGTGGGAGTGAATGGGTGACGGGCACTGGGGGTTATTCTGTATGTTAGTAAATTGAACACCAATAAAAAATAAATTAAAAAAAAATAAAAAAAATATTTTACAAATATAATTATTAAAGGGTATCAGAGATCTAATATTTACACAGACACTTCAAAAATTGACACAGCACTAATAAACATAAGATCACGTTAAGTTTTCTTTATTTGGCTTGATTTGTTGTCTGCTTTGTTGTTTTATCAGACACATCACAACATTGACTTATATTGACCTGGTGGTGACACAATTCTCAGGAATTTTTTTTAGCTGTGATCTTTATCTTTTCCTTTAATTCACAGACCTAGATTGAGTTTTTCACTAATTGTCAGTGTCATCAATTATCTTAGTGTCTGATAAGAAATGTCTAAAAGGGCTCAAAATAAAAGAATCATGATTCACTCCATTTTTATCTCAATTTAGAGTGTGCGTACCACATTTTAAAGAAGAAATTTAAATCAGACAATGATGAGCTGGTTTAATTCTGAAACATTAAAAATAGCAACTCATTCAATTATGTATCAGTCCATTTGGGCACCTACGATATTTTGAAGATTCAGAGACAACGACCCTCAGCCTCTGATCTCAGGATACATGCGTAACACTTAGATGTGTCCGGGAGGTGAAGAGATATATTGATCTGCTAGAGCTTCCATAACAAAGTACTACAGATTTGGTGGCTTAAATAGCAGAAACTTATTTTCTCTGAATTCTAGAGGCAAAAAGTGCAAGACCAAGGTGCCACCGGTGTTGGTCACTGATGAAGCTTCTCTTTTTAGGATGCAGACAACTACCTCCTTTCTGTGTCCTCCTATGGTCTTTTCTCTGTGCTGTGTGGAAAGAGAGCTCTCTAGTATCTCTTCCTCTTCTCATAAGAACACCAATCCTATCAGCTAGGGCCCCATCTTTATGATCTCATTTAATCGTAGTTATTGCCCTAAAGGCCCTATTTCTAAACATCATCACATTGGCGGTTACGGCTTCAACATAAAAATTTTGAGGGAACATAGTTCAGTCCATAACCAACGCAGTACCTCACACTACCAATCAAATGTGTCCTAAGTGCTTTCATAGAAATGGACATAGGGCAGTCGTGTGGCCAGAAGGTTTTCCAGGAAACAGAAGTGATTTCTCAGTGAAAGAGAGCCAGGCATGGATGGTAGGTGGTTGAGTGTATTAGTTTCTTATGATGGCCATAGTAAATTGCCACAAACTGGATGGTTTTAAACAACAGAAATACATACTCTCACAGTTCTGGAAACCAGAAATCTGAAATTAAGATGGTAGCAGGGACATGCTCCCTTTGATGTCTCTAGGGGAGAATTCTTCCTTGCATCTTTTAGTTTCTGATGGCTCTAGCTTTTCCTTGGTTCGTGGCAGCATACCTTTCCTCTCTACCTCCACCTTCACGCGGCCTTTTCCTGTGGGCATCCCTTCTCTGCCTATGTCTGCTCCTCTCAGGAAGACACTTGTCCTATCCCAAGACTCTTGACTGAATAACAATTGCAAATACCCTGTTTTCTAAATAAGGTAACATTCACAGGTTCCAGGGATTAGGACTTGAACATATTTTTTTAGGGGTCACTATTCAACCTACTACAAGGACTTGAGAGAGATGGGACGGTAGAGAACAGAGTGAGGATTACAAGCAGTTTAGCATGGCTAAAGCATAGCCTCTGGGAAAGGAATGAGAAGATGAGGCTGGAGCAACAAGAAAAGGTCATGTTGGAGGGGGCCTTACACATCAGTAAAAGTTGGACCTTTATTCTGAACGCAGTGGAGTTACTTCACGACTTGCCCCCACTCTGAGCTTTCCGTACTCTTAATTTCCCATTTAGGAATGTGAACTAGCGGCCGATGACTAAATCAATTAACAGATGTATTTTTATCTGTCTAGCGTATTTTTTAAAATGTAATTACTTGGGGATCCCTGGGTGGCACAGCGGTTTGGCGCCTGCCTTTGGCCCAGGGCATGATCCTGGAGACCCGGGATCGAATCCCACATCGAGCTCCCGGTGCATGGAGCCTGCTTCTCCCTCTGCCTTTGTCTCTGCCTCTCTCTCTCTCTCTCTGTGACTATCATAAATAAATAAAAAAAAAATTAAAATGTAATTACTTCCCCAAGGTTTTAATTGGAGAATTTCGTATCAGAATAATATATTTACTTATTTTTGAAACACTAGTGTTGTGGTAGCCCTGGACTTATGTTCCCCAACGACAATAACTGGTTGGCGCCGAGCATGACTTCACACTCTGGAAGGCACATGTTCTCTTCTGTTGGCCTTGGTCCCTCTCCTTCATTGTTTTCTCAACATAAGGCTGAGGCCATTTACCTCAATCACCTCTACTGTTGGCTTTTTCTCTAGTTGGTCATCTTGGCTTGTCTTGCCCTTCAGGTAAAGGGACTTGGAACCTTCTCTTTGTATAAGGTTCCCTATCTCTCTTTCTCTGCCTTATGTTCTCTTCCTCTGCTTTCTTCTCCTGTCTCCTATTTTTCAATCTTATAAAAAAAATCCCCATGGGAAACTGCCTGGCTCTCTCCACATGTCTGGGTTGTTGCTTCAATTTTACTCAAGGCAAGCAAAAGGTCTTACATGTCATTTTATAGTCAGGACCTAGAAAAATCTATTGATCAATTAATTCAACTTCTATTTTCTGTTCATTCTTTCTGTGATTTGTGCCCCTGTATCCCATACATCAATTATTCTTTTTTTTTTTTTGCATCAATTATTCTTACTACTGACTCGTAATATAATGATATTTTTACATGTCTCTCTCTTTTCTTATACTAAGTTTCTTGAGGTCAGAAATGAAAGACTTCCCTATCTCTGTATCTCTAGCCCAACACATTGTCCAGGACAGTGAAGGCACAATAAATGTTAATTGAAAATGAATAAGGGAGGAGTTGCCTGGATGGCTCAGTCGGTTGATCGTCTGACTCCTGATTTCAGCTCAACTTGTGACCTTAGGACATGGGATTGAGCCCCACAGATAGCTCTGTGCTCACTGTGGAGTCTGCTTGTCCCTCTCTCTCAGCCCCTTCCCTCCTCCATCTCTTAAATGAATAAATAAAATCTTTTTTTTTAATACAATCTTTAAAGAAGAGAAGGAATAAAGGTATAAATTCCATCCACATCTCTTTCCTTCTCTTGAGGCCTTACATCATTTTTGAACTTTTACTTCATAACTTTTTCTAGCACATAGTGTGTTTTTAATCATATTCTAGGAACTCTTTTATGCCTGTCCAGAAACATAGAGCCTGTCTTCCCTTCTCTGCCGTATTTGCCCTGGGGGATAATATGCTTGCCAGACAGCAGCTCCTGTCCATCTATAAGTACACCCCTGCCTACATGCCCACTCCTTCCTCTATCTCCTCAGCTGTCATTTTGCCACCCAAGTTCCAAGCCCCAGCAAACCAAAAGAGTTGAATCATGCCTGTGAAATAATCTCCTGTCTCTCATGTTCCCACTGAGTTTTATCCCCTGAGTATGGTCAGATTCTCATATTTCATTTCTCCAACTTTATGTCCCTGATTCCACTGAAGTAGTGAGAGCTAAGCATCTCTGCCCTCTGTCTTCCTTCTTCCCCTGTAGCCTCTGCGGTACCACCCACCAGGCACATCTTCCTCTAGCACCTTAAGCACCTGTGATACTTATCTTCTCTCCTCAGGTTGAGTAACATATTCCTTCACTTAGCTTTTAAGGCCATGTTAGGTTTCTCAACATAATTCTTGAACTTGATCCAGGTCTATCTGTTCACTCTTCTGAGATCAAGCCTTACTCTGTACCCATTGCTCACTTCACTGCATGCATCATAATGCACCCCCAACTCTGGCCAGCCCTTTACAATGAAAGGCCTTCCTCAGGCATCCAATATATTTCCATTATTTGAATGGTGAGTGTATTTTTAGGACTTACTCATTTTTCAAAGCTGATGGGAACTCTTCCATATTTAGTCACAGCATTTCCAACTGCCATAGTTGGAATTACCAAAAAGTTGGAGCCCAGGCTTTGGCTGTGTGAAGCTCATTTCTTCATCTCTGCCTTGGCCATTTGTAGTATCATGCATCTGATTCTGGTCTTCAAAATACCTCACAATCTCATGGTCCTTTTTTTTTTTTTTTTTTAAGACTTATTTATTTATTTGCTGCTGGGAAAGAGAATCAGAAGGGGAGAGAGAGAGAGAGAGAGAGAGAGAGAGAGAATCTCAAACAGACTTCATGCTGAGCACAGAGTCCCACGTGGGGCTTCATCCTGTGACCTTTAGATCATGACCTGAGCCAAAATCAGGAGTCTAACAGCCGACTGAGACACCCAGATACCCCAATTTCACAATCCTTTATCATCAGTTCTGAAATCTCCAAAATAAAAACAAAACTATAAAAACGAAGTTATTTTTTATTTTGTTAGCTTTTTGGGTGACTGTGATTTTGTGATTTATAGCACATATGTATTTGGTCTTCATCCATAGTTCCTGGCCCACAGCTCTGAAAACCCTTGGAATTTTTTGTGACAAGAGTGATAAATGTGTCTTTGTTATGTTAATAAACTGACTTTTGGAAAGCCCTAGGTAACCTAAGGACAAGGGCTGGCTGCTAGGGGAGCAAAGGGTTGAAACTCTCAGAGGTGCTGGAAGTCCAATCATTGCCATGGCCAATGATTTAATCGTCCATGCCTATGTAATGAAGCCTACATTAAAAACCCAAGAGGATGGGGTTCAGAGAGCTTTCTGGTTGATGAACACATGGAGATCTGGGGAGAGAGGTTCACCAGAAGAGAGAATGGAAGCTCCATGCCCTTTCTTATGCCTTACCCTGTGCATCTCTTATATCTGGCTATTATATCCTTTTATAATAAATCAGTGATCTAGCAAGTGTAAGGTTTCTGTGAGTTCTGGGAGCCACTATAGGAAATTAATCAAACCCAAGGAGGAGGGTCATTGGAACCTCCAGTCTGCCCCCAGTAGGTCAGAAGCACAGGTCATAAACTTGGTTTGTAATTCATGTCCTCAAGTGGCAGGGAGAGGCAATCTTGTAGGGCTGAGCCCTTTTTTGGGGGGGGGGGGGGGGTTGGTGGCTGAGCCCTTAACTTATGAAATCTGGTGCTATCTCTGGGTAGATAGTGTCAAAATTGAGTTGACATTTAGAACACTTGGTGTCTGAGAATTCTTTTTATTGGGATGGGTGAATTCCCCTGCCCACTCCTCACCTCCGTTGGAACTGGTGATCAGACTCGAACCTTTTTAATGACAAACCTGATATTCCCTGAATTAATTCAGTGTATTAATGTGAAGCTACTTATATTCTTATTTATTCTTCTTGCTGTGAATATCTATATATTTAAATGTAGAAATGTGAATATGTTTCATTGTGGGGCATGGGACATCTGACCCCATTGGAGTGTCCTGTAATGAGAAGTATATGCATCACTTTACCTTTCTAAAATCTGAAAGTATTCTGAATTCTGGAATATTTCATAACTCAGTAGTTCACATAAAGGATTTCATTGACACTTTTCACATTCGACCAATGATGAAACTAAGGCTCAGAGACAGTAGGTCACTCACTAATGTCATATCCCCAATCTACTGGAAGGTTAGGCCTAGAAGTTGGGTGCTCTGAGTCCACTCGAGGCATGATCCTCTCACTATGGCCACCAAGGGCAGAAGCTTCCTGTAAGGTAAAGATAGGAAAGAAAGGAGATTCTTTTACCACAGCCATTAATTTTTCAGAAAACCAATAGAATTCTGGAAAATACCTTCTTAGACATAATTTCTGAAATATAAAAGTCTACAACACACTTCAAATAGCTCAAGTAACACCTAGAGTAAGAAAGTCACAGATTATTTATGGAATAATTGTGGAATTTGCTGTAAGTTTTGTATATATATTTTTGTTTTAGTTAGATGTTTCAGTATAATATGACACAAGCCTAGTTTCAAAAGTAGTAAGTTCATCCATTCATTCATGCAGGGCTTCCTATATTCCAAACTCTTCTTATGTTCTCAGCCCCTGTGCTGCCGTGCAAGTTGGCAGCCATGTCAAACATGGAGTTTGGGTACCTAGGTCAGCCTTCAGAAGCCAGTTTAATTCATTAACGTGCTTACCATAGAGTACGAAAAGTGCTGCAGGACTACCCTGGAGACAAGGTTTCCATGAGGAAACAGGTAAAACATTCAATTCTTGGTGCATATGTGAACATCATTATCCCTCCAGGTGGGAATTGAGATTTCCTCACTAGAAACTTTTCTGTCAGCTGTTGAGGCTTGGGACTACTTATGCCTTGCTCTTCACTCACCTTACTTTCCATGCCCACCAATCTCCACTCAGTTCAAACTCATCCACTCAAATGTGTGCGCGCGCGCACACACACACACACACATCTAATTAACCAATGAGTTTTACCAATTCAGCTTCCTAAATATTTATCTAATCTGTTCATAATTGCAGTTCAGGACATGATGATCCAACACCTGGAACCACTTCAGCCAAAGTGACACTTTAAAACTCGAATCTGCTCCTGTCGTTTCTTCCTGTCCCCATCGTGGCTCTCCATTTTTCTTTTGCTAAAAATCCAAACTCCCTCACTTGACCCACAAATCCTTTGGTAACCTGGCCCCTGTTAACCTCTTTATCTTAATTTTCTGCCACTCCCCTCTGGGCAGGTACCTCCCAGGGCTCACCCCCAGCCCCACCCACAGAGCTTTCTGTCTGACACTTGGAGTTATTTTCTTTTTTTTTTTTTTAATTTTTATTTATTTATTTATGATAGTCACACAGAGAGAGAGGGAGAGGCAGAGACATAGGCAGAGGGAGAAGCAGGCTCCATGCACCGGGAGCCCGACGTGGGATTCGATCCCAAGTCTCCAGGATCGCGCCCTGGGCCAAAGGCAGGCACTAAACCGCTGTGCTACCCAGGGATCCCTTGGAGTTATTTCCAATTCCTCCACTGTCTCCATCGTATGAGCTCTCACCTCTGTTGAAAGATCTCCTTGAGCCCTGCCCGTCCCCCACAGACTGAGGCAGAGACCTCTCTATTCATACAGCCTTGGGGTAGTCAGAGCATGGACTTCATAGTTAAGCTGCTTGAGTTTGGATCCCTGCTTCATCACGAGTAGGTCTAAGTCCATGGGTGAGTTACTTAACTTTTCTGTGTCTTACTTGCCCCTCCTGTTAAGTACCAACACCATGGGATTATTTGGGCTACATAATTGATACATGTACAGCACTTGGCACAGTCTTTGATGCACAGTAGACATTTCAGTAAATTTTAACTTTCATTATGATTAACTAATTACTGAGAGTGACTCATGCTGGCCACTGAGGTGACAAAGAAGAAAAGCTATTTCTTTCCCTCATAAGCTAGCAAAAGAGAAAAAAATATATATTGTTTCAATAACAAAAGAATGATGTATTTTTCCAGTGCTTATCATGAAACCAAATGCTGGGTAGCAAAATGAGATCACTCTCCCCAAACAACTGGGACCGAGGCTGAGAATGTGATTTGAGATGCAGGGCAGGCACCCAGGATCGAGGGATCTTTTGACATCTGACAACTTGGTTGCCCCCAACCCAGAATGTCTGGTGGTGAGGGGTAGAAGCTGGAGGGTGTGGGAGAAGAGTGGCTGGACATGGGGGCTCATGCTCATGCTTTCCGCTTTCCTTCTGTGTCTTGAGGGGTAGTGAGGTGAAAGCTGAAAATCCGGGTAGGGTACAGTGGGGGTGAATCTAGGCAGCTCTAAGTTAAATAAAAATTGAGGGAGCAGGGGAGGGAAATCTTTAACCTTGAGAGAGGGGAACAAAAGGTACCTCCTGAGACCCCTGGGTGACCAACCACGAAATCTCCCCTGCGATTTAGCCACAGATAAGCGTTAAGCATGAGGTCAGCGATAGCCTAGTAGCACATGGTTCAATCCTGACATATATCTTGAAATGTCAAGCTGTGGTTAATATTTATGATGTTTATTGAAATTAGCACAAAATTGATAAAGTACTTTGCTGCTGGCTGCAAACCTATATATATAATGTCAATTCACATATGGCCACGGTGACTACTATGAGACTCTGTGTATGTGTGCATGCCTTGTAGCACACATTTCTTTTCCTCGTTGTGATAGAACATTTATCTTTTTAAGTTATGAGTCTTTTCCTGTTATTTATAATTTAACACAGTCTCTCAAGATGTGAATCCAGTTCTTAATATTTAAAATGTTTCTGATTCTATATGTTATATGGAGATATAAAGTGCACATCATACAGAGATCATGTCTGTGAATAATCACATACTCATTAATTATAGTTTCTTCCCTTAACTGAAGAAAGTCTGAGAGAAAATGTAAATCCTAAGATTTATTTACAAAAGCAGTTTGGTGGATTAGGCAGGGATATTTGAGATATGCTTTCCACCATTTTACCATTGATTTCTCGTCCCTGACATTGAACTTGCATATTTTAATAGCTATTTGGGTTGTATTTTCTTCATTTGCCTTTAAGTTAAACTTAGATCCCTAAATTCATCTAGCTGTCAAATGCGCATTTGTGTAGTATTTAAATCCAGATCCATCTTTTACATATTAATTTGAGTTCCTTACTTGCTAGTCGGCAAACTTAAAATCTTAGAAATGACATAATTCTTAAAATTATAGGAATCAAATATCTTTTGCCTGCATGTAACTCCTCCCCCCATATAGAGCTTCCTTTTCCTTGTATTAAAATCAGAAACAAGACAGCAGCCTATCTTTATCTAAATATTCTCTTACTTTTTAAATGGTGTTTGGCAAACAAATGTTAAATGGTTAATATGTGTGGTTCTTGATTTTATAGATGACATAAGAAATATCAAGTAGGGCTGTTTTGTTTTTTTCTAGCTGATAGATGAAGCACCATGCATACAATCTATTTATCAGGAGGTCATACTGGAGAGAAATGGTCTCCATGTTAAATCAGCCACGGCTGCTCTTCAGGGATAAGGTAAATGTGCCAGTGATGAAGGAGCTGTTATTTACAACCAAACCATCAATTGGCCTTTGTGCTGGGGGCAGCTGAGTCACTGAGCATACTCGGATCTTAACTGCACGTACCAGCTGGTCCTGAACACTGAGGGTGTTGTTACTCACATCACATTTGTGACTCCCTACTGTTGCCCATTCGAGGACATCAACTACATGATAAATTTGGTGTTCATGATTATGTAATCTTTTGTTAGGTACCCACTAAGTATATTGTAAGGAAATGGATGACTACTCTTCATTTTTCAACTACAATATGTTTAAGGACCTTTATCCCCATGCCCATTTGCTAGGCAAATTGATTTTATTATTTCTCCCAGTAAATATATAGTTTTAATCTAAATAATGTCTTTTGAATCCTTTAGGTGGATTCCAGTCACAAAATAAACAAAAATCTTCATGGTGCCAAAACTTGCATTCCTTTTGCAATTTCTGTGCTAAATCCCACAAACTATTATTGTCATTTTCATTTTGCAAATAATATAAAAGTATGACCTAGAGAAGTTAATTTATCTAAAGTCACAGAATTATCCGAAGCTAGATTGATGTTTTAACCCAGAATATTAAATTCATAATGTTGAGTTTTACCTCCTGGTTTACGCTAACTAAATATGGAATCTCTCAAGTTCCTAAAGGGTATCAGTAAAATACAAAACAGATGATTAACTTTGATGAAGTCAAATATTTAAAAGTGGATGTTATGATAATTAAAATCTGAAAAAATAGGATAACTGTGACTCTGAAAATTCAAACAATATCCGAATATCACTAAATCACATTATGTGTTATTTAAACTGTAATATATGAATAGATATAAAAGATAAATATAGGTAAAAAGATATAGATAACTATAGTCTGATAAAGCACAGGTGCCCTAAAAAATGGTTTTAGGCTCAGTGTCCAACTCCAACCAATAAAATAATTAAATAACAAAATAGCAATAAATGATGAAATGCATATAATCTTTTTTTTATAATTAACTGATATAATGTTCATTCCCCTTGAATCATGTTGATCTTATTTAGGTCAGCATTCTCCAATAGATTATTTAGATTATCCAGTAGGAACATAAAATGAACCATATATATGATATTTAATTTTTTTAGTAATCACATTAGGAGTTTTTTTTTAAAGTGAGATTAATTTTAAAATATACTTTAAACTGAGTACATCTGAAATATTACTATTTTGACATGCATCAACATAAAAATCATTAATGAGATATTTTGCATTCCTTTTTTGGCAAAGTTTTTGAAATCCAGTGTATATTTATTTGACACTTGCAGTACACTTCAACTCAGATACTAAATTTTCATTTGAAATACTTTATCTGTATGTAGATTTCATAAAATTTACAGTGTAAAAGCTAGATCCATATACCCAATTTTTCTAAACATATTTAAAATATTTCTAATAATGAAATCACATTCTAATTTTGAAATTTAAATTAGCTCAATTTAACTAAAATTTAAAATTGTCCTTTGATTCCATTAGCTACATTTCAAATGCTCTCTTGCTATACTAGCTAGTGGCTACCATATTAGACAACATAGCTCTAGGATTTCTCATCTTTTATTCAGTGCCTTAGAGAAGAATGGGCCATAAGAGAAAGGCTGACATCTCCTCATCCCTCTTCCCTCAATTTCTGGCAACCACCACTCTATTCTTTGCTCCTATGAGTTTGACTATTTTAGGTTCCATGTAGAGAGGTCATGCAGTATTTGTGTATCCGCACCCAGATATTTCACTTAGCATAATGTCTTTCAGGCTTATCCCCCAAATGGTAGCATTTTCTTTTCTTTTTTTTTAAGGCAGAGTATATTCCATTGTATATGTAGTATATGTACCACACGGAGATTTAATGTTCAGCAATGTGATTATAGTTAATACTGTATTGTATACTTAAAATTTGTTAAGAGGGCAGGTAGGTCCTAAATGCTCTCACTACATACATGCACACAAAATGGTAACTCTGTAGGATAATGGATACATTAATTAGTTTTATTGTGGTTATTTGATAATGTATATATATATCAAAAATCAAGTTATATACATTAAGTATATATATTTTTTGTTTGCAAGTTATACCTCAGTAAATCTGGGGGATATAGGAAAGAGATGAGCCAATATCAATCAAAATGGAAGATATTATTTAGTTTTAATAATCAAATCTTTGGACGCCTAGGTGGCTCAGCAATTCAGCGGCTGCCTTTGGCTCAGGGCGTGATCCCAGAGTCCCAGGATCAAGTCCCACGTCAGGCTCCCTGCATGGAGCCTACTTTTCCTTCTGCCTGTGTCTCTGCCTCTGTGTGTGTGTGTTTCTCATGAATAAATAAATTTTTTAAAAATCTTAAAAATAATCAAATCTTTGTCAAAAGAGAACAGGAATTTCTAAATTCCCAAACTACCTTTACATACCAAAAGCAAAATTTGAAGTTCTGAGTATCATGAGCCAGTAATAGAGAGAACACTGGATATCATATGAAAGGAGGTACCATCAACCTAGGGGAAGAGAAGGTGCATTTCTGGGCCTAGAAAGTGACAAGATTGGAAGAGAGCAAAGGGCAGGATGGCAGATGTGGTGATCATTTTGAGGGAGTGCCCTTGGGTTAGAAACTCTGAGAAAGAAATTGGTCACCAGATAACAGAAAATCTAGAAAAGTTGAAAACAGAAAATAGATGGGCTTATTCCTTGTTTCTGGCTTGAAACGGGAAGAACTCAACTTAATTGCACCCCTAGAACAGGTAGGGCAGGCAGCAGAAAGATGTATGACGCACACCAGAGCTAGGGATGAGAGCAGCCCACCTGGGGCTGAAAGGAAGATGTGCTGGAGATTCAGAGGATTTTTATAGCATGTGAGCCTAGATGGAACAAGTCAGCATGGGTTCACAAGGACTTTAGCAGTGATTGTCAGTAGAGCACTCAGTGGAGACCAAGAAAGAGAAGCACGGGGCAGTGGAAACCAGCAGAGATGAAGAGGCCATTCTGTAGGACAGCCCTGTGGCTGCTCTTAAGTTGCCGCCCCACTTGGGCCACGTAGTCTTGCAGACCTCCAGCTGGACCCCAGTACCATTTTTGCCAGAAAGCAAAGAATGGAAAACTGAGAACAACTGAGGGTTTATTAAACATTCCTCCCTCCCCTGTTCCATCCCTATTCAGTCTTGGATGGATGCTCATGAAGAAGTTTAGATCATTATGGAAAATAAAGTAGCTGCATGCTTTATATGACCTAGATTGCGGTATATAAAATTTATGGCTTCAATATAGTACTGTTTATTGCATTCCCCCATCAGAGCCCTGAAAGGTCTGAATTATGTGAACACAAATCTGTCTGGCACAAAGTCTATGATCTTCCCTCTACTACATTACCTCCCATCACCATTCTGTTACATACCCTATCAGATATCTTATTGTTGTTTGGTGAATTTATGAATGTGGATAAGTATGGATACAACAGTAAGACTTTCAGGACATAGCATGTCTAGCTTAATAAATGAACCTAAAAGATGGTGCTCAGTGTCTCCATACCAACTTGCAAATAAATCTCTAGTGGAGTGCCATAAGGTTCTGTCTTTGATGCTGTCTTGTTAGTGGTGATCTATATAGAGCTAACGAGAAGCTCAGAGAAAGAACTAATATGATAAATGTCATCACAAAAGTTCAGAATGAGGGGATCCCTGGGTGGCTCGGCGGTTTGGCGCCTGCCTTTGCCCCAGGGTGCGATCCTGGAGTCCCAGGATCGAGTCCCACGTCGGGCTCCCTGCATGGAGCCTACTTCTCCCTCCTGCTGTGTCTCTGCCTTTCTCTCTCTCTATCATAAATAAATAAATAAATATTTTTTAAAAAGTTCAGAATGGTCCTGATAGGGTGAAATATTTTGAGAACAAGAAATTGGATTTTTTTTAATAATCCCAGGAATCCAAAATAGGGGAACCTGCTAGAGCATCAGCCCATGAAAGAAATCACAAACACCCTGACCAGTAGTGCTATGTAGGTACTAAAAAATAAAACCCCCAAACAGATTCCGTTTTTAGATTGTATTATTCAAAATAGTCAAAAGATGGAAATCAGTTTAAAGATGATCCAATCCTAACCTAATTACAAAAGACAGATTCATGAGTAGGAAGACTCATGCATGGTCTTTTGGACTGGGTGCAATCCAAAAAAAGTTATAATTGTACTCTGGGCTGGTCAGAGGATGTGTGCACTGGCGGGCTTAATATTGGACTCCACATTCTGGGAGGAGGACTAGAGTATGTCAGAAGCACTAGAGTGTCATGTTGCTGAGGGATCTGGCCACTGAGTTGCTTCTATCCTGATGGGTGGAATTTAGGTCAGTTCATCTATAGGAGGGAGGGGGCAAAGGATAAGAGTAGGTGGTAACCACCTACAAATAAACAATTAGTGGCTGTCTTTAGAAAGATAACTTGGAAGAAAGAAAAAAACCTGCAAAATAGCATAAGGAAAAGGTGAAAGAAGCATAAAAACAAGAGAAGGAACCAATTTATCCACATGCTGTGCCACGATGCCACCATTAACTTAATGATCCCAACTCACCAGGCACCACCTTCACAATCAGGCAGCACAGTAGGTCCTGGGCTTGCTGTGTTCTTCAGCCTGGCCCTGACTTAACCCCTGCAGGTACTAGGCATTCACCATGGGCCATGCTTATAACTTGTCTACATGAGTGGCAGAGCTAGGAATTAAACTAGATCTTATTGGCTGCAAAGTGGATGAGCTAATCACTAGGCTACAGTTATCTCTTCCTTCGGACCAGTTTTACAAATCCCAGTACATTTCATTATTCACACACTGAGCAGATATTGATTGACTGTAGTAGTTCTCTTTTGACACCATGACAGATTATCACAAACTTAGTGACTTAAAATAACCCAAATTTATTATCTTGCAGTTCTGCTATTCTGAAATTCAGCATGGGTTTCACAGGGATAAAATCAAGGGTTGAGGGGCACCTGGGTGGCTCAGTCGGTTAAGCAGCTGCCTTCAGCTTGGGTCGTGATCCCGGGGTCCTGAGATCGAGCCCCGCATGGGCTCCCTGCTCCATGGGGAGCCTGCTGCTTTCCCTCTGCCTGCCCTACCACCGCCTGCTTATGCATGCATGCACGCGGGCTCTCTCTCTGTCAAATAAATAAACAAAATCTTAAAAATAAAAAAAAAGTCAAAGGTTGAGCCCAATTGCACACCTTCTGGAGGCTCTAGGGGAGAATTCATTCTTTGATTTTTCTCAACTTCTAGGGTCTGTCTGAATTCCTTGGCTTGTGGCTCCCTTCCTCTGTTTCATAGGATGAATATGTGGGCATCTTTAGGGTGTTGTATTCTTCCTATCATAGGTGCCTGGCCTGTACTGGGTCTTGCTCCAGGCAATATGAGATAGACAAGGAGGAGAAAGACAATTTGTAAGTAAACAAATACATATGCCAGAAAATTTGTGTGGCAAAAGCAAAAACCAATATAATCATCTCCGTAGCTGCAGGAAAAGCATTTGACAAAATTCAGTAGTCATTCCTCCACCCCTTCCTCTTCGCTGGGAACTCGCATACTCATCTTTCTGGATCTCACCTTAGATGTCTCCTCTTGAAGAAACAGTTTCAGGTGTATAGTAAGTGCTTAACAAACACAAATGTTTGTCTGTTTTTATTTTTATTTACTTATATAATAGTACTTTAAAATCATATGGTGCTTTCTCAAGTTACCCAACATATGGATGTTTATTATCACAAGTGAGTCAATTCACATTTCTGGATAACATGGGCATTGTGATTACATTTTAGTAAAATCAAACAAGTAAGCAAAACCTCTTTATATATGTGTCAGTTGTTGTATATATTTGTATAAGTGAGGAGGAAAGTGTAGAAGAATATATGCCAGACTGTTAGCGGACAACAAATGATCAGCTTTGGATTCTGCATCTTTATGCTGATAAATACTCATGGAATGGATGAACAAAGACTGCTAATAATAAGACGTTAAATAATGGGAGGGTCTGTAAGGTAGTGAGCATCCAGTGACCCTTGAGGACTGAGTGGGTATCATTTTGCTCAAACCATACCCTCTTCTGTTTGTTTTATTTTAGCTACATTTTGACATCTGGTTAACCTAGATGGTTTTATAAGTGAATTAAAAACCAAGAGAGCATAAATAATCAATTTCTGTACTGCATCCAACTTGCTTAATAGATTCTTATGCCATAATTTCCTCTTCTGCAAATTAGGAATAATAGACTTTCTGCAAGGATGACACAATTAGATTGGTTAAAAGGCACTTATATTCATAAAGTACCAAAGAGTTGTCGAATATAAGTGAAAACTCTCTAATTTTTCTTTTGTGACATCCATGCCAACTGATCATGCTCCAGAAAAATCCGTGTATTATAAAGCACTGCTATGATCCACCTTAAAGTTAAATGTATTTGTACAAATGTCACCCTTTTTCCATAACCCTTAAAATTCAATCTTCTTTTCTGGGTCTGGCTAGTAAGTGGGGATCTGGTGGAGGAAAAGCCAAATTTCAGGCTATTTTTCATGAGTTGTCTTTGTGGACAGACTATATCTTTAGACTCCTTACAACCAATGCTTGAGTCATTAGAGCAAGTAGAGCAAACATTCAAAAAGAAACTTCACAGTCATCACCAAAGCTAATAGATCACTCTAAGCCTACATAACTTGGACAGGTATCTGAGATGGTCTTTGAGGATGAGGGGGAAGACAGTACTTTCCAAAACCAGATAGATTCTGTAGTAGGTTTTCCACATAGGCCATACTCACATTACTTCTTATTTCTCTCTAACAGCAGAGTTGAGATATAGCCTCACTCTAGGATACTACAATAACCTTCTTTATCCTCTCTTTGATTTCAACTCTCTTATATGTCCATTGGCCATTTCCTCCATGCAAGAAATCAGTAAAGAAAGAAGAAAGAGTAAGAGGTGCTTTACTTCTCATTTGCACCTCTTCATTCTCAGCAGTGCCACCCCCAATAGCCAAATTGTATTTTCTTCATAAGCTTTATCTTGATTCAATTTTTTCATCAATAAAATGAAAGTATGATGAGATCTGACTTCTATGGGTATTTTGAGAATTTAATAAGATAATCTAAGATACTTAGAACATTGCCTTGAACAGCGATCACTCATTAAATCATAGCTATAATGAATATTAGCAATATTAATACTATTCAATTATCATTCCACATTTATTTTTGTCTTAATAAGGACAGCATATGTTTAGAGTCCTGGACAGATGTGAAGAAATACAAAAGTAAAAAAAAATTAATTGACGTTATAGCTGTGTTAAAGGAAATCTCACCAGCAGCCCAAATTTCACTCCCTATTCGTGTGCACTAGTCAAATAAAGAATTACTCCATTAGATGCATCACTGGCAACCTGAAGTGGTGTGATATCCCAGCCTTGTTATTCGTGTGGGCAGAGCTCTTTAACACATTCTCTCAGAAAGGCAGAAACATCATTTTCTCTCTCTCATCTCTTCTTGTTTCCCCCTCATGTATACTTATCCTTCATCACTGAAATTATTCAGCTCTTCCATGCACGGGCTTAGAATACACAGACTCAGCTCCGAAGGTCACAAGCCCAAGATGAAACAATTCAGCTTTTTTTTTTTTTTTTTCCTCTAGAATATTGGGACCTGAGAGAGATGGCAAAGGGCTAGAACTTGGATAGATAGAAGCCTTGTATCACATGGGCTGTTTAAATATTCATGCAGCCTCTTCTGGCAGCTAACAGGGCTACAAACTTTGCCCAGGAAAAAAAAAAAGGGGGGGAAGATAATTACTGAATTTCATCACATTCTGAAATGGCTGCTGTGAAGGAAAACCTTAAGTGCTGATTTTTGGTTTAATCTCTTAGGGAAATATATTTTTTTAATTATTCAATGCAGGACAATAGGCAAGTGATTAAATGTATGTCTAAGTTTTTTTCTGAGTATGTCATCAGTGTTAGGTACCCACTGACATTAATACCATAAAAACGTATTGTACTGTCAAAGCCATTTCCTTTATAATTACTTTACTAATGACTTGAAATATTAACTGACACACTCCCCTTGCAGTCAACAGCTTTGCTTATGTAGTAACACAAGGTTTAAATCATCGGCTACTGAGCGATAGAATAAATCAGAGTGGAAGAAAGACCAAATAAATTATTCTTGAGTGTGATGCCTCTAAACATGAGGACATTTCATTTAGTACAATCAATTGGCACTATATGTTCTTCATTAGCATATGTGAAAACACTAGCAATGTAGGTATCTATTCATTGTCTTGTTTGTTTTAAGGAGACATTTACCCTGAATGTAGTTAAGTTTTTTTTTTGTTGTCCTAATTCTGGCTGATAGATAAAATTTAATAAAAACAAAGTAATTTTCACAATATCTGATAACAACATGAAAGCAAACCTTGTCACTGCAGTGAACCTCAAATTCCTTTTTCAAAGTACTTTCTATTTAGTGAAAATCAACTATATCTTATTTTTTATAGCTACAGTCATACATTCTAACCTATCAATTATACGTCCTTCCAATGTGGTATACAAAAATGTAAGCATTAAAAACATTCCTTCATCAGTTTGTCCCTTCTAACAGTAGTGATCTAAGATGTCAATTCAGAAAAAACAATAGGTACATTAATAGTTAAATGTTAATAGTTTCACTAGTTAAAAAAAAATCACTTGGAATGTCAGTATTCAGTGTTTCTAGGTAATTCATATTACAGAAGAATTGGCCATTAGTAAATATCAGGTAAGTAAAATTAAATAATTACCATTCTTAAATTCCACTTATAAGAAAGTTACTTCAAAACATTCATAACTAGGACTAATTATTTGAACTCTGTATACATAGCTATGTCTATAAATATATATGTGTACATATATGCAAATATATTGTATATATATTAAGAAAATACCTTCATGAAATGTTATGTTTTTCATTTAATGTTTCAGATGTACATTACCAACACAATCAAAGCCAAAGGAACAAGACTTGCTAAACCCGTTTTATGTTTGGGCTTAATGTGCTTGGCCTTTCTTACTGGACTCAACAGAGTAGCAGAATACCGAAATCATTGGTCAGATGTGATAGCAGGCTTTCTGGTTGGAATATCTATAGCAGTATTTCTGGTAAGTACAAACTTACTTGGATTTCACTGTATTTTTAATTAACACCCATAATCACCTACAAGAAAAAAAAAGAGGGTGACTTACATGCAGGTGTCTCTGCATGTGGTGTATCAAATGATAAGATGTATATTTTAAGTCATTCATTTCTTCCTCCTTCCTCATTTGTTCTGCCTAAAGTCAAATTTGGGGAGGAAAATATATAAACTCTACACTTAAAGGCGAACCAAATATTTTCGTATTAAATGGAACAGAGCTAAAAACACTCAGTCCTTCTTGGATAGTTTTTAAGAATGGGTTGCTTGATATTTTAAGAATTTCCTCAGGTCACTTTCCATCCCAGAGTATCTAGAGCATCCCAGAGTACCCCCAAGGCCTCAGCATCGTACTCTCCATGAACTGCCAGGTTACAGCGCCTGCTAATAGGTAAACCTCATTTGAGAGATCGGTTGGTTCCCTTCAGCAACTAAAAACGCATGGATGATTTCCAAGATAATACCATCTCACATCAGAATTTGCCAAGTCGTGAAGAGCATCCGTAGTGATTTCTAGTGAAGTAAGCATGCCATCTCTCTTCTTTTTATAAAACCTCCTTGGAGTATTACTACAGGTTTTGGTTGTTGGAAAATTTATTTTAGTCTGGCTTTAAAAAAAAAAAATCAATCCATTATGAGTGTATAACATTTAACCCAGATGGAAAATGTGTAGGCTATAAATCAAAACATAGTTTTTGCATTGACACATTATAAAGGGAAAAAACACTTTATTTCCATTTTGATTACATTTAAATTGCTTCTCACGCTTAACTTCCCTTCTTCAGCTCCTTTCCCTAGTTCATAACCAGTAAGCAAAAACTCATATGAACCTTTCCAGCTAATGATTTGTGTGCCAGGCATTTTAAATAGGCTATTTTCTGTAGACCGTCCTGTGTTAGAGTGGTGAGTAGGACCTGTCCCTGCCCCAAGTTCTGTGCTGCTTCTCTTCCTGATATCCCCCCTCTGATTCTCCAGGTGCCTGGGAAACGTAGGCCCATTCTAATCTCTCTCCCAGAGACATTTTATGACCCCAGAAAGCCTGGGGCCCTGACCTGGGCCAGAGCCTTTTCCTTCCTTTCACTCACCACAAATGAAGCAGATTGAAACATTTAAAATAAAACAAAACAAGACAAATATCCTACATAAACCCTAAGAAAAGAACTACCAAAAGTTAAAATGTCAAAGCACTAGTGTCAGATGTAGCTGTCTTTCATCTCCATGGGTCTAGAGCATCTTCACTGGCATCTCATCAGTCTACCTGCTTATCTTCCCATGGCTGTCTCCAACTTTCCTTCACTTCCAGTGAACATCTTGAGACCTTGAAAGACCAAATCCAAAACCCTAGTATCTTCCTTGTCACTTCCTTATCTGAAAACCATGTGGTGAATGGGTTGGACTCTGGATCCCTCTTGGGCTCAAGCCTCTCTGACTGTACGTATTCAAAACATTCCACAGCAGCCCTTCAGACATTCCCACACACCTGGTAAATGACCTTAATCAAAGGTCACACGAAAATAATGCTTTAACTGTAATAACTAAAACAGACATTTGTGCATTCATGCACAGTCGTTTCTGAGCATGAGTGCCTACAGGTGCCAGGCACTGTGCCAAGAGCTGGGGATGCAAGGAGGCTCAGATGAACATGATGTCTCTCCTGTGAGAGTTACAGTCTGGTTCACAGGTCAGACACTAATAGGGGTTATTCCCTCAAATATTCCCTTACTCCCTTCCTTTAAAACATAAACATTTAGTGAAGCCCTGTTATGATCCAGGCACTGTGCTTAGTGCTGGGGATAAATACATGAAAAAGATAGAGTCCATCTACTTGAATAGATCACAAAATAGACACAAAGAGTTTTACAAACTCTAAAATGTAATGATATTAGTTCCTAAACTAAAGAGATTTCTGTTGGGATTAGGGACAGTCCAAAAGGGGTTGGGATACATAAACTTGAAATGTTTGCAAAGCAGGGAGGTCAAAGCTGGGGCATAAGGAATGAGGGGCAAGGAGCACAGTGCTCAGAAGCAACATAAAATACTTCGTAAGAGGGACACCTGGGTGGCTCAGTGGTTGAGCGTCTGCCTTTGGCTGAGGTTGTGATCCCAGGGTACTGGGATCGAGTCCTGCATCAGGCTCCCTGCAGGGAGCCTGCTTCTCCCTCTGCCTATGTCTCTGCCTCTTTCTGTGTCTCTCCTGAATACATAAATAAAGTCTTAAAAAAATGCTTCATAAGATAGGCCTTTATGGTGCCCTCAGTATATTATAGGCCTGGGCACAGCATTCACACGAGGGGAAGTGACATCCTGGAAGTGGTACCAGTCATCCAACGTGAGTGACAAGAGTGGGAAATAAAAAAAATACAGGGGTATTTATTCTGTATGGCCTTGTAGGTTAGAATAATCTGGGCTTTTTTCTTTTGAATGTGGATGATCTGAGAGCCACTGTCAGAGTTCAAGTGAGTTAAAGCTGGTTGAATCTCAGCTTCTTTATTCACTCAGTTTGTGCCATTGCCAATTTACCTTTCCGAGCCTCAGGTTCTTCCTCTTTAAATGAGGCTAATGACAGCCTCCTTAAAGCTTATAAGGACATAAAAGTTGAAACGGGATGGTGTATGTTCAACAAATGGCCACATGAATGACTGAAATAAGTTCCATAATTGATAGTTTGCTTCCTTTCAGCCCCTTCTCTCCGATACAGTTTGCATTTTGAAACTAGTTTTGCTGGAAAAGTAAAACTCCAGGTGAGGGTAGGGGAGGCAAGTTGTGCAGAAGCAGGGAAATAAGATGGCGTCAATCAGGCCTCCATGGGCACAGAGAGAAGGGAGGCTCTCTGGGAGGTTTGTGATACAGAAGGTTTGGAGCTTGATGGCACACTGGGGATAATGGAGGCGAATGAGAGGGAGCAATCCGTGATGATTCCCGGGCTTCTCATTTGGGCAAATAGAATATTTATTCTGAGCAGCGACTACAGCTCTGGCTCGCAACATCCTGGGGTGTCTCCAGTTATCTTGCAGTGTGTGCAGAACTCTGAAATGGTTCCAGAATAAAATGAGCACTAACCTACTCCAAGACTCTATGTCTTGGTTAAAGGCATCCACATCCCCCAGTCACCCGGGCCCAATGTCTAGTGTCTGCCTTTGACTCATTCTTCTTGACTCACCCAGTGAGTCATCTGGTCCCAGTTTATTTCCATTACAAAATGTCTCCTCCACATTTTATGTCTTGGCCATTCTGACCAAATTGTATACTGTGAGACTATACTCGATTTTTGAGATTAGTGCTTCTTCCCTGTCTTCTATCTTTAGGTTCCTAACTGGCTCCTCATCTCAGACTCTCCAGATACCTCCAGTTCTGCCTCTCTTCTTTAGAACATAAGCTGTTGCTAATAACAAGACAAAACAAAACAAAACAAACCTCATTCTTGCTGCATTAAACTCAGATATGTCCCACTGGGCTTCTGGGATCATCAGTAATCTGGCTGCATTCTTCACAGCCCAGTTTTTTTTTTGTTTTTTGTTTTTTGTTTTTCCCTCCTTGCAGTGAAATCCTGTATTATGTATCCACTCAGCTTCCTTTGCCTTGCAGACAGGTTCTGTGTTGCCTTTATGTTTGACCCAGTGAGAATGCCAGTTCCTCCGTATATTTTTTTACAGAACAAAACAGGGGTCTGGGAGTCATGTGAACCTAGGTTTGAATCCTGCTTTTGCCATATGGTGCATATGTGACCTTGAACAGGTCACTTGGCTCCTCATTTTTTCTAACATAGAATTGTATTTAAAATGGATTTCCCCCCAAAAAAAATAAATAAAAAAATAAATAAAATGGCTTTCCCTCTCCAAGGAATCCTTTCCTCCTTTCCTGTTCACTTTTATCCATAGCATATTTCAATTTTTAATATGCCACATATAATAGTTTTATTTTTGTTTTTGTTTTGTTTTTGCTGTCAAACCCACTATAATGTAAGCTGCGTGTGGAGAAGGCGCTTATTTGTTTTCCTCACTGTGTATTCCCAGTACATAGTACAGGGTCTGGTAGATAGGGGGTTCTCAGGAAATATTTGATGCATGAATGAATGAATGGAGGAACTATGTTATTCCCAAAGCTCTTCTGAGGGTTAAATGAAATCTCATACTCTCTAGGTACAGTTGAGTGTGTGGTGGAGAGAAGGCTCTGGAGATCATGGCCCTCACCTTTGATGACTATTCAGATCCTTTTTGCACTTGAGATTGTTCTCAGACAAGTCCTAACTTGCCCAGGAAGTGTCCCTGATTACCTGGTTCTCCCATTTTTCCGGAGTTTCCACTGCACTCAAAGTCTGGCCTATCACATTCTACCTGAGGAATGATATCCTGTCTTGTTGATCACTCCCATCCCCTGTGCATTTTCTTTAGTTAGAGAACCAAATCCCCATGCTTAAGAAAATGCAAAACAAATACTAGGTGAACAATAGTTGTAGATTGGTTAATATTATGTAACAAATACATGCTGAACAAATGTCTGCTTCAAAGTGCTTCCAAAAAAGATGCCCAGGGTCAAGTTGAGTAGTTCAAGTTTACTGAGCACATCAAGAACTTGTCATATTATCCTATGTAATGTAATAATAATGGTAAGAGTTATTTGAGTAATCTTTACTAGATTAACTCAATTAATCCTCACAACAGCACAGTGAGATACAGTTATTGTCCTCATTTTTCAGGTAAAAGAAGCAGGTTTAGTTATATTGAGTTGCTTGCCCAGGCTCACAGAGTGAGTAAATCAAAGAGGCTGGTGTTAAGGCCCAGCCTCTTTACCAGAGCCCATGCACTTAACTCCATGCAAAACACATGTATTACTTGCTGCAGGGGAAGAGGTAAAATGACCACAAATAGATCTGATTAATAAATCATCACCAAAGGCGAAAGAACACAAAAAAAATACATGTGTAGTGGTAACTTATTAGTGTCAGTTTTGTAGGACAGGATAAGATTATACACATGGAAGCTACTAATGTAAAAACAGAGTGTTTCAGAGGAATGTCACTTTAAATTATATAGGAACATTGGGAAACTTGAGAATTCTTGGCTGGACACATGCTCATTAGTTAGTCTATTCATTCTCTGTGGTACTGCGAATACAATGATGAGCAAAAGGAAAAAGAAGAAGGAGAAAGAAGAGAAGAAGGAGGAGGAGAAGAAGAGGAGGAGGAAGAGGAGGAAGAGGAGGAAGCGGAAGAAGAGCATTTCTGCTTTCATAGAGCTTATAAGGAAGCCCTCTAAGGAAGAGGTTCACATCAACCAAAGTAGTATGTTTTAGGAAGGAAAATTGAGCAAATTGAATGTCTGGTTGAATATAGGAGAATCCTATACTCATCCTTTAGGATAAATCCAAGTTTTCAGCCTTGTGTAATCAGGGGAGAGGGAGTGTGGGGGTTGTTTTCCCGAGAGAATCCAGAAAAAAATCACGTTTTATAGGGGGGTCCAGAGATAGGCAGATCTTGGGTTTCACTTTGAACATTTGTTGAATTTTTCATACCTTTGACAACCAAAGGAATGGTTGTCACTTACCACTTAACTTGGTAAGATATTGCAACCTCTTCTCTTACAAATTGAGAAAACTCAGACCCAGAGGACTGTCTAAGAACATACAGACTCAGGATCAAACACCAAGCCTCTTGCTTTCCCCTATGAGGATTTTTCCTTTTTATTTTTTTAAGATTTTATTTATTTATCTGAGAGAGAGAGAGCCATAGGAGGAACAGGGAGAAGGGACAAGCAAGACCCCATGTTGGGTGCAGAGCCTGACTCAGGGCTCCATCCCACAACCCTGAGTTTGTGACCTGAGCCAAAATCAAGAACTTGGATGCTTAATGGGCTGAGCCCTCCAGGAGCCCCCCAACCATGACCATTTTTCTAATAGGACATCAGTTCCATACTTGTGAATGTTAGCAGGCAAAACTTGCTAAATATTTGAAAATGGTTCTAAGGAAGATTTGGCAATTTCCTCCCTTATAATTTAAATAATAACAGTAATGAAGAATAATCATTATGCTAATAGATACTATTTAATGAATATCTACTATCTATTAGGTGTTTAAATAGTGGCATTTGAATTCTCAGCTGCTTCAGTGGTATTGTCCTAACCCTCAATTAAGGCAAAGAGATAACTGATACAAGCTTTCAAAGAGTTTACGAAACCTAAATAATATAAAAAAGCAATTATACTAATTTCAAAAGCCCATATTAACTCTAGATGAACTTTTCTTCATCTCATGACTTCCATACATCTATGTACATAGTTATTTCATTTCAATAAATATTACTTCACAAGAATTTGTAGCAATATTTTTCATCTGCCTAATCTTTCATTAATTTATAATATTAATGAGAAGGGAAATATGTGTGTATGTTTCATGAAGTGAATGTGAAACTGCTTGCTTGTTATGCTGTTATTGGCTAAATTCTTGATTGTATTCTTTGTACTCTAAGCAGTGGTCAGTTAGCAAACTGCAACCAATTCAACCCGCTGTGTTGTTTTTTTTTTTTTAAGTTACAGTGGAACACTGACATGCCCATTCATATATGAATTGCCTATGACTTTTTTCACATCAAAAACATAGTTGAATAGCTGCTGCAGAGATTGTATGCCAGCAGAGCCAAAAATATGTACTATTGTGCCCCTCCCTTATAGCCAAAATTTACTGACCTTTTCTATAGGGCAGTCTTTTGCCCTATAGTCTTTTGTAGGGTTATCATTTGATACTAGGTTTATCAAGTTCCCATCTCCAAGCCTGTACCATCCCTTACTTTAAAGATCTTAATGGCACTGATAAAGTTGATGTATCAAATTAGGAGGCTTTGATCTGTGCTTCTGATCTGTAATTATTCATGGAAATGGAAGTATAATAAGTATTCCACAACTAGGGAGATGATTTTTTTCTGAAATAAAGTCTCATAGTATGTGTTATTATTTTGTAGATTTATTAATTTTATTTAAAAACTGGAGAATAATCAAGATCTAATTGGCTTTTGAAAATACTCAGTAATGAGGCCTACTAAAGAAAACGCTTTCCAGTGGAGCATTTGTGAAAACATACAATGTAAATGTGTAATTATATGTTAAGCATTTATCCTTTTTAAAAATGAATGTTAGGTTATAACTGCAAGTAAGTTCTGGGTTTTGGCTTGGTAATAGACTATAAACCCAGCAAAAGAAGGCTCAAGAATATCTTATCCAGAGCAGCCCAGGTGACTCAGCGGTTTACCGCCACCTTCAGCCCAGAGCCTGATCCTGGAGACCCAGGATCGAGTCCCACGTCGGGCTCCCTGCATGAAGCCTGCTTCTCCCTCTGCCTGTGTCTCTGTCTCTCTCTCTCTCTCTCAATCTGTGTCTCTCATGAATAAATAAATTAAAAATCTTTAAAAAAAAAGAATATCTCATCCACTGCTTAATATAAGTAAATATAGCAAGTAATTTTCCTGTGTTAATTTACTATTCCTTACAGTATGATTCACCTGCATCAGAAGCTTCTAGAATGTATTTCAAAAAGTGGCAACTCCTAGCCCCCATCTATCATCTACAAAATCAGAATCTTTAGGGAAGGGTTTAGGAATGTGCATTTTTAACAGTGCTGGGCCTTTATTATTATGTAACCCGAAGTATGAGAACCTCTGGCTTAGTTCAAATACTGTCGCCTATGGGAATATAATCAATTGAAACAAGGGTCAATTTCCTTTATGTAAAAGGTCTTCTATTTCACTGGTAGCCCCAGTAAGCTATTGTTGAAATGCCAAGTATACATGGGATACAATAATAGACAATAAACTAGGTTAATTAAAGGGATGCTACTAAATTAGAGAGTGCCAATTGTAGAAGGTTTATTATGAATGTAATGATCTTGAAGCAATGGGAAATAATTAGCATTTAAATTAAGTTGTAGGTTAGCCACATTAGGGAAAGGTTAGCTTGCTATGAATTTTTATAAGGCTATGATGTTATTTATAGATTGATTTGAGCATTGACTATAATCTAATTTAATGAAAAATTTGGAATAATGAAATTGTCATTATTAACTGAGCTACACATTATTCGATAAATTTTCTTGAACACATTTGCATTGGAATAACTATTAAAATTTATACAAGATAAATATGGATGTAAAGTTACATATGTAATACTTAAGTAATTTTAATACTTTAGTACTATGATTCAATTTATTAAGCTACTTAAAAGATTAAAAGGGTCATAGTCACAGGGAGTGTGGCTTTGCTTCAACTGCATTTTTTTCCTGAAATTTTAGGTTGTGTGTGTGGTAAATAATTTCAAAGGAAGACAACCAGAAAATGAACATATACACATGGATAATCTGGCACAGATGCCAATGATCAGCATTCCTCGAGTAGAAAGTCCTTTGGAAAAGGTAACATCTGTACAGGTGATTCATGATTTAAATTCTTAAATGTGATTGTTATCTAGAGCAAATGAATAATCATTTCTGAGAGTTCCTGCACAGTCATTTTTGATTTACTGAAGCAAATTTAGACTCTAATGTGGTATTTAGCAAGAATTTAGTTACTGAAGACATCATCTTAGAAAAATGCATATCGCATCGAAAATAATTCTTTGAATACCTAATGCTAAAGGCTGAGTATCTATACATGGAATATGCTCTGTACTTTGCCATAACTTTGAGATAAGGAACATTGTGCAATGATGGTCTCATGCATGGGTGAAATAATAAGGTTCTATTTGAGAATACATGCATTTTTTTCATTAAATATATTCCATTTTTCCCATGCTCTATTTATGTGAGAAACTGCTTAGTATAATGCCTAGGACATAACAGGGCTCAATAAATGTTGTCGAATCTCATTATATAAAGGTCTGGCAGCAAGAAAACACCAGTCATGCCCTCCTAATCAGGGAGGTCCTGAGGGTCAGGTTGGGCAGAATGGAGCTGGACCAGGTAGCACTTTGAATGGCAAGTCAAGGCTTCATTGGGCATAGCAATGAATAAGAAGCCAAGTATTTAACAAAAACTTTTCTCAAAACTTTGTCTTGAGACATCTGAGAGCTACAGAGGATAATATTCCTTAAATGATGATGCAGTTATGTAATTGGTTCAATGATTTGTATTTGTAATTGGTACAATGATTGCTCAGAGGGTTACTAAATGCTTCTCAGCAGCCCTATCCATATCCACATTTTGATCAATATGTTAGATGAAGAGATCAATTACATGCTAATCAGGAGCTTTGATGGATGAATCAGTGAGGGATAATTAATACATTGGTTGAAAGAATAAAAGTTTTTGAGAGATTGGATACAATTAACAACTAGGAATAAAGCAAATGTTTTATATTTGGATTTAAAAAGAATTTCATGTAGGGTAGGGTACATCTAGGGTAACTGCACAAACAAAAAATGGCTCAGAGGGTATAGTAGGTTACCATTTGGTGTGTGTCAGCAGTGTGTTACGGCTGCCAAGAGTTATATGATCTTAAGTTCCACTTAGGGAACATAATATCCTTAATGAGGGGATTAATGATTTGCTGTGCTCAGAGTAGCGTGAACACCATATACTGCCCTTGGTGACATAGTTTTAAGGTGAGCATTGATAAAATAGAGTAGTCAGTACTCAAATATTTGTTAAACGAGTGAATGAATGTGTCCAGGACAGTGAGTGGCCTCAGAGTCACAGATTATGAAAGACTATTGAAGGAATAAAAAATGACTAGAGAAAAAGAAGACTCATAAAAGAAACAATAACTTTCTATGTATATCTGAAGGACTATTGTATGGCAGAGGAATGCTATTTGTTCTGCTAGTGCGTCAGAGGTCACAATTAGGATGAAAGAAAAGTAAATATAAAAAGATAAATAATATCTAGAAAGAAGGAAAAACTCTAAAACTGGGATGGCTTCCTTAAGAGCAGTGAAATTTCCTTTTTTTAAAAAAAATTCTTTTATTATAAGGATTCAAGAATAATTAAACTATCACTTATCCTTGATTCTGTGGAGAGAATTCAAGCATTACATTGAGGATAGAGGTACTAGATCATCATCATCATCATAATAAGAAAATACTAATAACTACCATTTAATGAGTATTCAATATGTGTCAAGTGCTATGCAGATTGCTTATGTAAATTCTGCAAATACACTTCTATACTCTGAAAGTATAACTTCATTCCTTACAACAATTTTTATAGTAGCAAATGCTGCTAACAGTCCATTGGTATCCCTTTTCCCCTTCTTCTTTTTAATAATTGAATTCCCCAATGCAATTTTAGCCACATCCACCACTGCCCAGTCATAGCCTGTATCTCCCAGCTACCATTGCAAGTAGGCAGTGCAGCTAAGTCTAGACCAATGGGGTATAAGCAGAAGTGGTAAGTGCAACCTCAGATTCATTGCTTGAAGACTCTTGTCTCTGTCTCTCCTCACCCTTCTCATCAAGTAGAAAAAGTATGACTGGAAATAATCTTTAGCTTTTTGAGATAGCCGATCCACTTTGACAGCCTAGTTCCTGGATGAGCTCAGGGAGCAGTCCACAGAAACACTCTAGATGGTTCTGAAAAATAAACTTCTTTCTTCTCTTAACCATTGGACTGTTTTCATCTCTTTTTCCACAGTGGCTTAACTAATGCCTGATTACAATAAATGTCCCCATTGTACAATTAAGAAAACTAAACTCCCAAATAGTTAAGTAATTTGTGAAAGTCCACATTATTGATAAGGAACAAAGTTCTATAATGTGATATTTCTAGATACAGATTTTTTAAAAAACTGAATAATATGTACAAAATTAGATCTTTTTTAACTCCAGAATTAAACATAGCAATAGAATTTAGGAAGAGCTGTTAGACATTTTGAAGACAATGGTCAGGGTAACAATCAGTCTTCATTTCATATACCTCTGAAGTTAATTTGAACAATAATCACTGTCTTCTGTTTTAGAACATATTTGTTTATTTAAGAGTTCTTCAGTAGCCCCCTAGCATTGCCAAATATCCTGATATATACCATTATGCCCTTTTACATGTAACATGATTATAAATTCCTGTTGTTGAATTTATGCAAATTTATTTAGTGAGTTTTAAAATATGAAAGCAAAAATATTCTATTAGAATCTATAGATTTCAAGATACCAATGTTCATTAACTTCTTTCATTAATTTTTTTTTTATTTACAACAAATTCATGTGCCCTATTTTTTTTACTTCCCACCAAAGTGTGTTGGCACAGACCTTCCTGAGCTCCGACCTTGTTCCCGTTCTTTTCATCCTGTTTCCAGGCAGAACACTGTCTGCAGAGTGCAGGGTCTGTTCCTGCATCACACAGACCACGGGAAGATCACAAATCCAGCTCCTGGGGACATATCTCAGACTTCCCTGCAGAGCTCTGTTGCTGAGAGGACATGTATTTGGCTCATCAGCCAGAAAGGGAGGAAGGCCATCACTTAAGGGAAGCCCACAATGGCTTTCTCTTTCTTATGTGATAAGGAGTATTTGGAGTAAATATGTTGCTTTTCATCATACTTCACAATGGGAAACAAGTGAATGCAAAACTCTTCCCAGTATTTGATCTTAGTAATTGATAGTTGGAGAGTGACATTAGGTTCATGAAACTGGCTCTCATAGGAGAGGAAGGGAGTCCAGTATTAAAGTTTGGTCTGCAGACATGCAGTAGTTTGAGCACTATTATGTATTATGCCAAGCTATCATTTTCTGCTTGCCAGTTTTGTGTGGAAAAGGCAAAGGGTTTCTTTTAGAAGTTATGTACTTATATAACCTCCTATGTTCAGAGTACATGTTTGATAAACTGTAAGCTACAGAGTAATTACAGCATGCCAGCGTTCTTTATTTTTATGCCAGCAATTTATCCCTTAATTATAGGGAGTTTGTCATATACTTAATTACCGTAGTTTATGAGGAAAAGTCATGATTTTTCTGAAAGCTAAGTAAATCTGAACATTCATTACATTTGGTTTTATGAAAAGAATTAATCATCTATGGAAACTGGCCCATCATATCTCATAGTCCACTAAATATTTAAGTTGCCAGTAACTTCATTACAGCTGTTTGTAATATCAAATCATAAAAGTCTGTTTATCAGTAGTGAATGATTACATTCACTATATGTTACATTCCTATAATGGAACCCAGTACATTATAATGTGGTGTTTCAGCTCACAGGTTCTGGAGGTAGACTGGCTGGGAATTTGGGACAATTTTGACCTTGGGCAGCTTATTCGAATACTCTGATTCAGTTTTCTCAATCATAGAATGGCCATCGTGAGAGTTCAGTAAGCTGATAGTAAAGCACTTAGAACAGTGTCTAGAATCTGTAAAGCCCTTAATCATTGCCAGTTATTATTACCATTTAACAGTTGAAATAGATGGGGTAAATCAGGGTGTGGAAAGTTTTTCAGATATATATTGTAAAGGGGTTTTTATTTTTTGTTTTTAAAAAATTTTATTTATTTATTTATTTATTTATTTATTATTTATTTATTTATTTATTTGAAAGAGAGAGTGTGTATGTGCCCCTGAACTAGGGAGTGGGGGGAGCAAAGCAGGGGAGGGAGAGGGACAAGCCACAAGCTGGCTGCTCGCTAAGTGTGGATCCTGGGATCCTGAGATCCTGACCTAAGCCAGAACCAAGAATCAGGGGCTTAACTGCCTGAGCCACCCAGGTGCCCTGTAAAGATTTGTGTGTGTGTGTGTGTGTGTGTGTGTGTGTGTGTGTATGATTTATGTGTATGATGAAGCCAGCTATGCAAATTACCACACAAGATCATTTCTTTCTAGTAGGATACAAAAGAGCATGTAGGTGAGAGAGAGAAAGAGAGAGAGAGAGAGAGAGAGAGAAAAGAAAAAGAGAGAAACTGGATACTAATTTGAAAGCAATGCTTAAACCTAAAGAAGCAATTGAATAGTGGGCCAGATTGGTTTCTTTCCCTTCTTCATTCCTTTCGTCCTCCTTGCCTCCCTTTCCTCTATCTTTTGTTTTCCCTTTCTTTTTCTTTCTATAAAGAATAATTCATGAATAATTGTGTAACAAAAATAGTTACAATTTTTAAAAATTATCCAGTTTTCTTAAGCTAATCTAAGGAAGCTCTGGTTATGATTCCTTGTATTGACCACCAATATGTTCAGATTTACCAAAGTCGCTTGAAAAAACTCCCTCAGAGTAATTTAAATCCCTGTGCTCCTTCCTTATGAGTCATAAGGATTTAAAAGGATCCTTTTAAAACTGTTTGTTTGGTTTATTCTTCTCTGCTGAATTGAGCATGGTGGTGGCTCCCAGGCCTTTATGCTCTCATGGCTAGGGTCCAACCTGTAGCCATCCCCATTCCAGGTCCCATCTGTCCTGAGAACCTGCACACAAGCTTTGTGCAGGTTCCCACCCCACAAAGGCCCCAGGGAACCAGTCTTCTTCATAGGTCATGCCACTGCCTTTCAGACTCATCTTTTTCTGGCTCCTGCCTTCAAGGGCCCATGCATCCTAGACAAAACCTTCAGTGGTGCTGGCCTCAAGATGTCTCCAAATACATGAAGATACTATTAATTACACCTGGGAGTCCAAGAAACAAAAATCTGACTCTCCTTCTGGGAAGTGGAGATGGAAACATTTACATATTCATTATCTTTAGTTCCTCATATTAGCAAGAGTGAAGTAAGAATTAATATATTAATAGCTGTGTCATGAAGAGTAAAAACTAGATAGGATAAAATTTTAGTCATTTCTATTAAATAGCGTATAAGTTGATCCAGTTTGAAGGATGTCATGAAAGGATGATTAAAATGTTTCTTTGCCAATAAAAAGTTCAATATTGCAGACTTGGCTAAAATCCTATAGAATCCCAGTAATATACCAAAACTTCAAAGAGTAAAGATAGAGCAATCTTTGAGAGAAGAAGTCTATTCTATTTACAGTACATTTCAGCTCCTTGAACCAACACCATTTTGAAACTGGGTTAGCAAATAGGCAAATACATGACAAAAGAAAGCCTTCAGGCAACAAGTTTTCCCTCTGATCAAGCTTCTTATTAATAAGGGTTCATGGCAAATGAAGGAATTCTTTTCCTCAATTAAACGTGTGCTATAAGATGGAATGGAGAGTTAACCTTCATTCAAAAACAAAAAACAAAACAAAACAAACTAGCTCCAATGACTACATCTATCTGGAGTAGCAGTTAGGCTGAAGAGATTAGCAATCTCTCTGATATACTAATAACCTTGGGAATGAAACGATATAGGAACAAAGTAATTTTCCTATAGTCTCAGCTTCTTCTCCCACTTCACTCATCAAATAATCAAAATAATGTTATAAATCTATATTCATCATCTTTCAGCTCAAGATCTAAGGTAAGGATTCCTTGACTATTTATGGAACAATTTGGGGATCTTTGATGAATCTTCTCCCATTCGTTTTAGGAAGACAAACTGAGCTAAATCTATTATGATTCAATAAAAAAATCAGGATAATTATTTAAATACTTTAAAATGAGAAAGACACATCTCAAGAGTTAGAATATTCTTTTGAAACAGAATATTAACTACAGGAAATTTAATTAAATTTATTATAGGTATTTATTATAGGTAGCATCTTCTTTTCACTGTCAATGAAATTAAAGAAAATACATAAAATGAGAGATGAAAGATAGCTGGCACAGTGGTACAATTAGGAAGCTAATTAAGAAAACAGGTAACTAAAAAAAAAAAAAAAAAAAAAAAAGAATAGAAAATAGGTAACTGGGCAGCTTGGGTGGCTCAGCGGTTTAGTGCCTGACTTCAGCCCAGGGCGTGATCCTGGAGACCTGGGATCGGGTCCCATGTTGGGCTCCCTGCATGGAGCCTGCTTCTCCCTCTGCCTGTGTCTCTGCTTCTCTCTCTCTCTCTCTCATATGAATAAATAAATAAAATCTTTAAAAAAAAGAAAACAGGTAACATTATGGCAGGATGGAAACCAATAGTATAAACCCTAAAGAACAAAATCCACACTGGAGAATGTCATATCTGTTCTATTAAGGACAGGTTTCAGCATATGTAGTAAAAGAACAAGAAAATAAAATTGACCTGAGAGAAGATAACAGATACAGAAGACATACTGTCTAACATGAATCATTGTAGATCCAGAAGAAATGGACAAATAGAACTATAGCAATATTGAGAGATAAATATTAAGGAGACTTTTCTTTCAAATAAATACTTTTAGTCTAGAAAAGTTAACTAGATACAAAGTAAAATGAAAATATATACTAAAACATAGATGATATTTCTCAGTGAACTTTTTGAATTTCAACACTGAAGAAGGAGTCCTATAAATTCTGTAAGAGATGTTGTTGTTGTTCCCACTTATTAACTACCCCCCTTCTGTAGGCAGAATATCCTTCCTGCTCCGGTTATTTTGGATTTGGTCAATAACATGTTAATGAACCTGATTATGCATCACCAATCAGAAATTTGTAGAGACATCAAGAGCTTTTGCCAACTTTATTACTCCTGGACATTTTCCCAGGAAAAGTCCATGTTCCAGATAGGGCTGCTCCCTCCAGAATGGGAATACACGAGAAGCAGAAGAGTACCTAACCAGATGGCTGGAGCAGATCTATAGAACCTGACCACCAACCTGTGGTATGAGAGAGAAATACTTATTTATTGTTTGAAGCCACTGCACTTTTGAGGTTATAATATAGTATACCTAGTGAAAACTAACACACATACCAGGGCAGAAAAAGTAGGTTATCTACTCTAGACTGACAGGATACTGGCCTCAGACTTCTCTCTCCATAAAGAGAGTAGATGCCAGAATAGAAAGGAGTAATGTCTTTAGAGTTTTCAAAGAAAAAGTTTGTGACATAAGAATTCTATTCCCACCAAAAAAGGATATTTAAGTATTAAGATAACCATAAAATATCAGATATGCAAGAATTCAGGAATTATATTATCCTGAAATATTACCAGAAGATGTTTACCACCTAACTGAACAACACACCAATATCTGGAGCTCTCAAATTGGCAAAGTCATGATATGAATGAATTGGTAGAAAGAATGGAAACCATTTACATAAGGAATTAGTTAGAATTGGCTATGGTAAATATAGTAACAACAAACCAGAAAAAAATATAAAATTTATTTAAGGAGAATATATATAAAAAAGAAAATAATATGGGACACCTGGGTGGCTCAGTGGTTGAGCATCTGCCTTTGGCTCAGGTTGTGATCCCAGGGCCGTGGGATCAAATCCTATATCAGGCTCCCTGCAGGGAAGCCTGCCTTTCTCTCTGCCTATGGCTGTGCCTCTCTCTCTGTGTCTCTCATGAATAAATAAATAAAATATCTTTAAAAAAATAAAATAATATAATAATGACAAAATGAGACAGACATCCTAGATAATACCAACAAAAGTAAAATTATGATGATTTCCAGACTTTATAAAGAAAGGACTCAATACCACTGTTTTGTTCTTGACATTGCTAACTAGAAAAATATAGGTTGAAGCATTTTTAAAAGTAAAAGTTATCAAACATAATTAAAAACAACCTAAAAAGTCTAATAACAAAGTGTAAAATATCAGCAACACATGTGTCAAAGGTTGATGTCTGTAATGAAACATCCTAATTGAAAAATGGGCAAAGTTCATAAATATGCAAATTATTAGAGATCAATGCAAATGAGAAATAAATATATGGAAAGTATTCTCTGCCACCTTTTCCCCCTTTTTTCTTTCATGGAGGCATAATTGACATATAACACTATAGTAAATACAAGTGTATAATACAATGATGTGATATATATATATATATATACATATATATATATATATCCCAAAATGATCACCACAATGAGTTAACATCCATCATCATATAGTTACAATTTTTTTCTTATACTGAAGACATTATTTATAGTCACCATACTGTATATTATGTCCCCGTGACTTATTTTATAACTAGAAGTTTGCATCCTTTGACTCCCTTCACCCATTTTGCCCATCCACACCACCTCTTGCCTTTCACAATTACTGATATGTTCTGTGTCTATGAGTTTTGATTTTTCAGATTCCATGTATAAGTGAGATAATATGGTATTTGTCTTTCTTTGTATAACTTATATTACTTAACATAATGTCCTCAAGGTCCATCCATATTGTTGCAAATGGCAAGATTTCTTTTTTGATAGTTAAATAATAGTCTTTTGTGTATATATTTACCACATCTCTTTTATCCATTCATCCATCAATGGACATTTAGATTATTTCCATATCTTTGTAAATAATGCTGCAGTGAACATGAGAGTGCATATATCTTTTCAAGCTAGTGTTTTCATTTCCCTTCAGATAAATGCCCAGAAGTGGAATTGCTAGATCATATGGTAGTTCAATTTTTAATTTTTTTAGGAAACCTCATATGTTTTCCATAGTGGCTGCACCAATTTACATTCCTACCAACAGTGCACAAGTCCCCTCTTTTCTCCACATCTTTGCCAGCACTTGTCATTTCTTGTCTTTTGATAATAGCTATTTTAACGGGTGTGAAGTGATAGCTCGTTGTGATTTTTACTAGAATTTCCCAGATGCTTAGTGATGTTGAGCATCTTTTCATGTATCTGTTGGCCATATCTATGTCTTCTTTAAAAAAATAAAATTCAGATTTTTGCTCATTTTTTCATAAAAGTAATCTTTTTGCTGTTGAGTTTGATGATTTTTTTACATATTTTGAATATTAACCTCTTATCTGATATATGATTTGCAAATATTTTCTCCCGTTCACTAGGTTGCCTTTTTTTTTTTTTTCTGATGGTTTCTTTTGCTGTGCAGAACCTTTTTAGCTTGATGTAGTTCTACTTATTTATTTTTGCTTTTGTTGGTTTTGCCTTTGGAGTCAGAGCCAAAAAAATCATCACCAAGATCTGTGTCAAGGAGCTTACTGCCTACGTTTTCTTCTAGGAGTTTTATGGTTTCGGGTGTTACATTCAACTGTCACATACATTTCGAGTTAATTTTTGTGTATGGTGTAAGATAACGATCCAGTTTCATTCTTTTACATGTGGCTGTCCAGTTTTTCCAACACTATTTCCTGAAGAGACTGTCCTGTCCTTATTGTATATTCTTGCCTCTGTTGTCATGAATCAATTGATCATATGTTCATGAATTTATTTCTGGGCTCTCCATACTGTACTATTGACATATGTTTCCATTTTTATACCAGTACCATTCTGTTTTGATTACTATAGTTTTTTAATATAGTATGAAATCAGGGAGTCTGATACTTCTAGTTTTGTTCTTCTTTCTCAAGATTGCTTTGGATATTCAGAATCTTGTGTTTTCATAGAAATTTCAGGATTGTTCATTCTGTTTCAAAATGCCAATGGAATTCTGATAAAGGGATGCCTGGGTGGCTCAGTCAGTCATTGTTCTGCCTTCTTCTCAGGCCATAATCTCTGATCCTGGGATGGAGCCCCACATCAGGCTCCCTGCTCAGTGGGGGAGTCTGCTTCTCTCCCTGCTTCTTCCTTTCCCCCACTGCTAATGCTTTCTCTCTCTCTTTCTCTTAAATAAATAAATAAATAAATAAATAATAAATAAAATCTGTAAAAAAAGAAAAAAATTTTTGATAAGAATCGCATTGGATCTAGAAATTGCTTTGGGTAGCATGGGCATTTTAACAGTATTAATCTTCCAATCCATGAAGATGGAATATCCTTCCATTTATTCGCTTTCTTCAATTTCTTTCATTATTGTCCTGTAGTTTTCAGTGTACAGGTCTTTCCCTCCTTGATTAATTTTAATCCTACACTTTGTATCCTTTTTTATTCAACTGTGTTTCTTCATATTTCTTTCTAATAGTTTGTTATTAGTATATAGAAATGCAGTGGATTTTTGTATATTGACTTTTTTGTATATTGATTTTGTATCCTGCAATCTTATTGAATTTGTTCATTAGTCCTAAGAGTTTTTTGGGCGTAGTCCTTAGTTTTTTCTACATACAGCATTATGTCTTTTGCAAGTAGTGAAAGTTTACTTCTTCCTTTTCAGTTTGGATTTACTTCTTTTTCTTGCCTAATTGCTCTAGCTAGGAATTCCAATACTATATTGAAGGGAAGTGGTCATGGTGGCATCCTTGTCTTGTTACTGATCTTAGAGGAAAAGCTTTCAGCTTTTTCATTGGGTATGAAGTTAGTTTTGGGCTTGTCATATATGGTCTTTATTATATTGAGATATGTTCCCTCTATACCCACTTTGTTGAGAATTTTTATCATAAATGGATGTTGAATTTTGCCAAATGCTTTTTTATATATCTATTGAGATGATCATGTGATTTTTATCTTTCATTTTGTTAATGTGGTATATAACACTAATTGATTTGTGGGTGTTGAACAATCCTCGCATCCCTGGAATAAATCCAACTTGATCGTGCTGAATTATCCTTGTAATGTGTTGCTAAATTTGTTTTGCTGAAATTCTGTTGAGGATTTTTACATCTATGTTCATAAGGTATATTGGCCTATGATATTTCCAGTGGTATTCTTTTTAGTTTCAGCATCAGTGTAACGCTGGCTTTGTAAAATATGTTTGGAAGTGTTCTTCCCTCTTCTGTTTTTTTTTTTTTTTTTTTTTTTGAGTTGAGAAGAATTGATATTAATTCTTTTTAAAATATTTGGTAGAATTCACCAGTGAAGCTTTCTGGTCCTAGACTTTTGTTTGGCGGGAGGAAAGGAGATTACTGGTTTAATCTTCTTACTAGTAAGATTTTCTAGTTCTTTATGATTCCATCTTGGAAGGGTGTATGTTTCTAAGAATTTATCCATTTTTTCTAGGTTGTTCAATTTATTGGTGTCTAATTGTTCACTTATGATCCATTGTATTTTTGTGGTACAAGTTATAATACATCTTTCACTTCTGATTTTATTTATTTGAGTCCTTTCCCTTTTTTCCTGATGAGTCTAGCCAGAGGCTTGTCACTCTTGTTTATCTTTTCAAAGATTCTGCCACTTTTGATGAAAATTCATGGAGAGTCTTTTATGGGATACTTACAAAGAAAGAAAATGTCATGTCATTTTGATTGACCAGTCATCTTCTGGCAAAGTTTGTTTTTAGTTAGATGCCAATTCTGGTCAAAAGAGTTGACTTAGTGTGTTCAGGCTGCTATATCTAAGTGCCGAATAAACAATAGATATTTATTCCTCAAGATCTGGCAGCTGGGAAGTCCAAGATCAAGATGTCAGCAAACCTAGTGCTTGGCGAGAGCCCATTTCCTGTGTCCTCACATGGCAGAAGGAGTTAGGGGGCTCTCTGGAGTCTCTTTTATATGGACACTAATCCCATTCATGAGGGCCCCACCCTCATGACCTTATCACTTCCCCAAAGACCTTCCTTCCAAATACCATCACACTGGGGGTTAGGTTTCCACACTGAATTTGGGGAGAACACAAACATTCAATCTATAGCAGGAGTTATCTAACTATCCCAATGATTTACAGTGGAAAAGGCTAACTGCTAGGCAGGCTGTCACTAAGAAAATTGTCCCTGTACTCTCACTCCCGGGTACAGGCTGACTTTGCATCTGTGGCATTTGCCTGTTTTCTCTTCAGAGATTTCTCTTGTCTATAATTAATGAATAAGGAGTACATTGACATTCCTTCCAGGGATTCTCCTGGGTCAAGCTGCATTCATCACAGCAACAAAGCACTGAGCAATTTTGTCCTTTTCCTTCTTTCTTTTTCTTTCTTTCTTTCTTTCTTTCTTTCTTTCTTTCTTTCTTTCTTTCTTTCTTTCTTTTTTTCCTTCCTTCCTTCCTTCCTTCCTTCCTTCCTTCCTTCCTTCCTTCCTTCTTTCTTTCTTTCTTTCTTTCTTTCTTTCTTTCTTTCTTTCTTTTTCTTTTTCTTTCTTCCTTCCTTCCTTCCTTTCTTTCTTTCTTTCTTTCTTTCTTTCTTTCTTTCTTTCTTTTTTTCTTCTTTCTTTCTTCTTTCTTTCTCTCTGCTTTTTCTCACTCTAAGGCAAACCACTGGCATTCAGATTTGAATAGGTAAGCATAGGTAAGCATATGCAAATAATAATGTGTGCATCTGCATTATTGATTTTAACTGATGCTATAAGAAAATCTAAGGAAAGGAATACTTTAGCAAAAGACCAAAAATTCTTAAATATATATGAAGATGAATGGGATTTGATAGAAAAGGGTGTATTTGTAATAAATCTAAGAGTTAATATCTACATACGTGTGTTAAGGCAGTTAGGCCACGATAATCACTTAGAGCTAATTTGAAATAATCTTGAGAGTTAACTTAGTGAATATAAGCAGGTATAATAGATGCTTTTTTGAGAAAATAATTTTGTTTCTATCTAAACCTAGGCATTATTTTTTCTTAGGTTTAAGTGATCTTATCAAGTGAGTCAAAAGGAATTCCCTTTTTCCAATAACACAAAAGGGAAGATAATGATAGGGATAATTTCCAAGATTACAGTTTTGTATTTTAGGTAAGGGACTTTTCACCAACCTACACTACCCAAGAAGCTCATAGTGTAAAAGCACACCCTGATTAACAGAACTATCACCTAAATGAAAGTGGTAAGCCATGATGACATTTCCAAAAATCTAAAAATGTCATGTGTGTATTATTACAGATGGAAATTACCATGTTTAATTCCCATGGCTATTGCAAGGGAAAATAATATGCATAGGAACATTCTAAGAGAATTCACAATGAGAAGCATATGCATTGACCTTTACATTTACTGTTTTGCAGATTATAAAATCACAAGGGTCAAGGAGAAGCCTGAGCTGAAATTAAGGCAGAATGGAGGTGGGGGGCAAATGGAGAGCCAGGCTTTTACAGCTGGAAATCCTGAATTTAAAGCCTTTTTTGATTACCTAATAACTAGGTGGGATTAAAGAAATTATTCCTCCTTAACTGAAAAATTGGTACAATAATGACTCCCTTGTAGGGTAACTGTTGGAATTAACAGATCACAAATAAACTTCTTGGTACATTGTAGGTGGTTAGCACAAGTTAGTTCCCACCTTCAATAATATGATTCCCTTAATAGGATTTTCATCTTATCTCAGACTAGGAAACTCCAATAGATGTATTTCATAGACTTAAAAGTTTATACAGATTTTCTATGTCATACATAGCACAAGTGGCAGAAAATATTATAGTATAAAATTTTGCATACATTAGTGTCATAGCAATAGCAAAACAATCCTGTGGTTTCTTGCCAAGACAAATATGATTATGCATTACGTGCTCTCTGTGATAAATTCCTTTGAGGTTTCAGAATGTTGTGCATGAATAACTACGGCAATCTATTTAAGATTTAGTTGCTTTCCTATAATGCAAATCTTTGTTTTACAGAACTGCTGAACTGTATATAAATGTTATATAGGACCTTGTCAAAACAATTTTATTAGTGATCAGATATTGGAATAGTTAGTGAAACTAAATATATTCATATTTTAGGCATTTTTCCTCGATCTAAGCTTTGAACACTAATGAAAAATATTTGAAGTAAATGAGTGTTTACATGCTGTACTCTGTTCTCATTTGTTAAATTTAATTTTGCTTAAAAAAAGTCAATTGAGAAGGGAAGCTTAAAAATTCCAACAGACATCAACATTTTAGGTTAGAAAAACTAACACATTCTGTTATTACTTTGCCATATGTCATTTTTCCTATTTATGTTCCCATATATTTAGTATTTTTCCACACTATTTATAAATCATAATATACTACATAAAGAATAAAAGCCAGATTTTTTTCAGTTATCTAAATTTGCCTTTTATAAAAGCAACTTTTCAATAAATTACTTTTGAATATAAACATGCTTCCTCATCTTATTTATGTGAATAAATATACAGTTGATGACTGCATCTTTAAATTATGTGATTCTTGCAGTCAGCAGTTAAGGAGAGAATAAAACAATGATAGATTAAAAAATAATCCTTGATACACACACAATTAATTATACATAGGAAACAGCTCCTACCCATTCATTCCCCTCTTCTCTCAGATTTGTTCCCAAATGGTGGACTGTCCTAGAGACATGTATGGAGGCCTTCAAAACCGATCAAGAGGGATCCCTGGGTGGCGCAGCAGTTTGGCGCCTGCCTTTGGCCCAGGGCGCGATCCTGGAGACCCGGGATCGAATCCCACATCGGGCTCCCGGTGCATGGAGCCTGCTTCTCCCTCTGCCTGTGTCTCTGCCTCTCTCTCTCTCACTGTGTGCCTATCATAAATAAAAAAAAACAAAAAACAAAAAAAACGATCAAGAGCACCGTGACACTATGAACGCTTTTTGTAGAGAAAATGTAAACTTTTATATTAATAAAACTAGGAAAATAAACAATGAACTCATTCACAGTTTTATGAAACAACCATAATTTTTTGTTGTTTCTATCAAAGAAGCAAGTAATTTGTGTATATTGTTTAAAATGTCAACGTCTGGCAAGCAAAACAAAGGTAGATAGAAACTATCCATATCCCACCACAGTGATCACTGGAAACTTTTTCTTCTTTTTTAAAAAAGATTTATTTATTTGAGAGAAAATGTGCACATGCACGTGTGTGCATGCATTGGGAGGGGGATATAGAATCTCAAGCAGACTCCCCACTAAGCATGGTGCCCACTGCCCCAGCTCTATCCTCTCTCCATCTTAGGATCCTGAGAGCATGACCTGACCTGAAATCAAGAGTCAACTGACTGAGTTGGCCCTGGAAACACTTTCTTAAGTAGCCTTAATGATCCCGTGAGTCTATATGTGGATTTGTATATAGTACGGGATTTCCCTGGATGTTCTTTTCTGTAGTCTGCTTTTGTTTGGACAACAGTATATCAAAGATATGAATACAGATCAATAAATATAATACTCATATCAAGCATATGAGTAAAAGCTAATCTTTAGACGAGCTTAATATGTGTCTGCAAAGAACTTCACACATTAAACATCATCTTATTTATTTATTAAAATTTTATTTATTTGAGACAAAGAGTGAGAGAGAGCATGAGACAGAGGGAGAGGCAGAGGGAGGGAGTAGCAAACTCTCTGCTTAGCAGGGGCCCTGATGTGGTTTTGATCCCAGGACCCTGAGAACAGGCCTGAGCCGAAGGCAGACTCTTAACCAATTGAGCCACCCAGGCCTTGTTTTATTTTTTATAGAAACTATTTAAGTATATCTTATTATTTCTGTTTTACAGAGAATGAGATATAGAAAGGTTAAGTAACCTGCCCAAGGTTACACACCTGGTATGTGTTCTGAAACAAGAATACAGAATTGTATTTTCCGTTTTCCATTTCCAAATATGTTTCATATTTATCACTTCAAGAGCTCAAGCTCATAATCACTCTGCTATACAATATTACACAATTATACTGAAAAAGTTCTAATTCATATAAATTAACCACTACCTTTGTTAGGCATAGGAAATTCTTTCCACTTCCAATTTCCCATAATTATAAACAATAATAGGGTTAACATCTCTAAAACAGATATCTTTGTAAGTTCCATAATAATTTATTTAAGATATATTCATAGAAGTGGAAATGCTCAGAAAACAAGGATGGGTACTCTTCAGGCTTTTGGTGTGATTCATATTTTTATGTCTCCAACAATGGAGAATATTACTTTTAATAATCCTCACCAATCTCATAGGTCAAAAATAAATGTTGTACCTCATTTAATTTGTACCTTTTAAATATCCTCCCATACATATATTTTATATTTTTCTTTTGAAACAATGAAATATTGAAGCAATAATTCAATAATTGACAAACCAAATCCTAGATACCATTTGGCTTTTAGACTTAGTTCATATTGTAGCTAATGGTTTCAATATTTGAGGGGAGGGTATTAAAGGCATACTTTACATTCTATAAAATTCTTTCTTTTTTTGGCATATAGTTTTATGAGTTTTTGTCAAGTACATACCATCATATAATCATCACCATAATCAAGTTATAGAACATTTCCATCACCCTAAAAAGTTCCTTCCTTTCCCTTGTTGGTCAAACCCCTCCTTCAACCCCCAACTCCTGCAACCACTAATCTGTTTTCTGTTCCCATAGTTTTGCCTTTCCCAGAATACTGTGTAAATGGATGCGCGCCGTCTGTAGCTATTTGAATCTGACTTCTTCCACTTGGCATAATGCATTTGAAATTCATTTATGTTATAATTTACACCGGTAGATTATTTTTTCCTTTTTATTGCTATTATTCTGTCATATGTATGTACCACCAATTGAAGGATATTTGCGTTTTTTTAAGTTTTTCACAATTACGAATAAAGCTGATATAAAAATCCATGTACAAGTTTTTGTGTACATACATATTTTTCTAAATCTTGGATAAACACCTAGGAATAGGGATTGTGGTTTTATAGTAAATGTATATTTACCTTTACAAAAATATTCCAAAGTATCTGTGTCATGGCTCATGATACTTAAGGTTTTGAAAGGTTCTGAAATGAATCTTGATGTGACTCATCTAGATTTTTATCAACTGGTACCTTCTGGTGAAAATAGGCAAGTTTTATTTACTTTCTTGTTTTAATTTTTTTTTCAAATTTTTATTTAAATTTGAGTTAGTTAACATATAGTGTAATGTTGGTTTCAGGAGTGGAATTTAATGATTCATCACTTGTATATAATACCCAGTGCTCAACAACAACATGTCCTCAAAAAAGGGAAGTTTTTTTGTTTTTGTTTTTTATGATAGTCACACAGAGAGAGAGAGAGAGGGGCAGAGGGAGAAGCAGGCTCCATGTACCGGGAGCCCGACGCGGGATTCGATCCCGGGTCTCCAGGATCGCGCCCTGGGCCAAAGGCAGGCGCCAAACTGCTGCGCCACCCAGGGATCCCAAAAGGGAAGTTTTAAAATGAGTTTTAATCAGCTCCTGGTTGTACAAGAATTTGTCATGCACTTGACCCGTTACCATGTCCTCTGATTCTTCTGTCAAGTAGCACTGAGGTGCTTATATAGCAAATCTAAAGCATTTTAAAAAGTTAAAGAGAAATGAAATAGTAATCCAATTAGGTAGATTAAAATGCCAGTGTAAAACAAGGCCTGGGTACAATTTATGGAAGAGTTACCTTTCTTATTATCATTTGTTATATGTAGTAAAATTTTACTTGTAATTAGATTTATAATATATGAGATATGTAACAAATACCAAATAAGAAGCACTATGGTACATTTCCCAGGATCCATGAGCTTACAGTCTAGTGGGAAGATCAATAATCTTATGAGCAAATATGGGACAGGGTGATGAGAGCTGTGCTAGAGGAGGGCATAGAGGGTGACCTACCTAAACGTAGCAATGCTTGCAGCATCCTCTCAAGGAACAGCCGAAGGACTGTTAGCCAAGTGAGGAGGAGAGAGAAGATAGAGGAAGCAGCTTTTTCAAAGATTTTGTTTGGCAGGTGAGATAAGAGCATGGAGGCAAGAGACTTGAGGGTTCCATTAAAGAGTGTTCAGGTGGGATCCAGAATGAGTGTAAAAGAAATTGAATTGAGAAGGGACAAGATGGGCTGGAGCATAGTAACAGATTAGTGGTTGGGAAATTTCAAAAATGGCCAAAGAAACTTTGTAGTATAAAGGAGGTAGGACAGGAGGTAAACTGGGGTTTTACATTTCTAAAATTTTATTTGTTTATTTGAAAGAAAATATGAGTAAGAGAGAGCACACAAGCCAGAGGTGTGGCAGAGGGAGAGGGGGAAGCAGGCTTCTGAGGAGGGAGCCCGACGTGGAACTCAATCCCAGGATGCTGGGATCATGACCTGGGCACAAGGCAGGTGCCTAATGACCTGAGTAACTCAGGTGCCCTGGGGCTTTACATTTTCAACGTGGTTGATGGTTGGGAATATAGCTGTGAACATGTGCCACAGGTCATTAGAGTTAGGGAGGTTAAGAAACTAAAGATAAAGAACATGGATACCCGCATCTACTAAGTACTCAAGTCCATTAATATTAATAGACTCACATAGAGCTTCATGTCATTGTGCCGGGAGACACTGAGTTACAGTGAAACCCAGTCTCTGCTGCAGATCCCAACACCTTTCTGCACTTGCTCTAAGCAAGGAATATAAGGTGCAGTTATTCTCAGAAATTTTTGAACACAACAATTTTATTTTCAGTGGGAATCATTCAGGATTATTGCTTTTTAAAGCAGTGCTCTTTTTACCAGAGAAATGGTAGGGTTTTTTTTTTTAAGATTTTATTTATTTATTCATAAGAGAGAAAGAGAGAGGCAGAGACACAGGCATAGGGAGAAGCAGGCTCCTTGCAGGGAGCCTGATGTGGGACTCAATATCAGGACCCCAGGATCACGCCCTGGGCCAAAAGCAGGCACTCAACCGCTGAGCCACCCAGGGATCCCCCAAATGGTAGCAGTTTTAAAGAGAACTTCTTTCATACACCTGACAGTGTGTACATTGCTAACTAATCACTTTACAACACCTTTAGACAGTGATTCTCAGACTGGTGTAAAAGGGAATCCTTCCCTTATAGCATTTGTGCAAAGGGCACATTTCTGGGATGCATGCCCAGAGATTCTGATCCAGTAGGCCTGGGTGTGGTTGGGCCTGGGGATCTGTAGTGTATCAGCCACCTCAGGTGATGTGGATATGGAATCAGCTGTGGCCTGGATTCAGCTGGGCCTGCAGATCTTCTGAAACAGTAGTGTTCAATATTGGCTAAGCATTAGAGTCATCTGGAGGGCCTTTAAAACTACCATTGACCAGACCATGCCTCAAACCAATTAAATCCAAGTCTCTGGTGTCATGTCAGTATTTTTTTAAAGCCCCCACATGATTTCCAGCATGCAGCCAAGATTGAGAACCCGTGCTCCTAAACATTCAAGCCTTAAATCCTTGGCTCCTCGGGACTTGGAAATACTTCATAAGATCTATAGCTAATGCTCCAGTAAAAGCCCGGGCTGTCTGTGGTTTAATTAGCTCATCAGTGAAAGCCACCTAGAGACTTCTTCTTCCTCTGGAGAGTAACGATTCTCTCAGAAAGTAGCTTTTAGCCCCTGTCTCCAAATAGTACCAAAAAGAAATTCCAGAATAGAAACAAAGCTCTGAGTGAATGTGAAACTCTGAGCTGAAAAGCGAACCTCGGTAGAGGAAGAAATGGTTCAAAACAATCTTCTTTCCCATGAGAACCCTGGTTTTATCACATTTCAGCGTTTATGTCTTTATATCCCCAACTTCTTAAAACATGAAACTGTTGAGCATCTTTCAATCTGCTTCACAGCCTAAGTTTGAGGTTCTCTAGTAATTTCTTCTCAAGCAGACCTAACATTGTTTCTCTTTTACTGAAAATACCAGCTTCACAACCTACCAGGAGGAAAACTGAATGTGACGAAGGTCCTAGAGCACATGCTCCAAGCATTACTCCTTTCCCTCCTTCTCTGTTGTGCCTACTTTGTCTCCCTCCAGGGACACAATGAACAAACAAAGGAAGCAAATAGTAAAATACAGAGGGCCAGTATTTAAGAGTATGGCATTCCTTTTTCCTCCCATGATGAAATAAATGTAGGCTGCATCTATACAACATCAGAATTGTTAATTATTATAGGACCATGATTCACTATCCTAAACCTTAGTGCTAGATTTTTTTCAGTATTCAAAATATTTTATATTTTAGGGGAAAATACTGTGTATTTTGTTATACAAGCAGGGTCTTGGGCAGCACTTTGTAATCAAAGATGAATATTTCTGCAGCACAACATAAAATATAAATTACCTCACAGCATAAATTACCTCACACCATAGAGTATAAATTGTCTCAAAGCAATTCACCACCAAATGAATTTGCACCAATCTTATAAGAAACATTTGGTTTTAAAGCTTGTGTGAGGGATCCCTGGGTGGCGCAGCGGTTTGGCGCCTGCCTTTGGCCCAGGGCGCGATCCTGGAGACCCGGGATCAAATCCCACATCGGGCTCCCAGTGCATGGAGCCTGCTTCTCCCTCTGCCTGTGTCTCTGTCTCTCTCTCTCTCTCTCTCTCTCTCTCTCTGTGACTATCATAAATAAATAAAAATTAAAAAAAAATAAAGTTTGTGTGGATATTGGAATTGTAGACTGCAACATTGTGAAATTCCAGCCAGCTATAATATATATGTATTTCTTTCTCTTTGTGCTTTTTGTTTCTTTTTTCTTTTATTTTTTCATCTTGTTACCCTGTCTTTATAGAAAATTATATATGTTCGAGTAGAGACAAGGAACTTGGTTCATATAATCTCATTTAATCTTAGCAAGAATCCATTCAAATGGGTATTATTATTTCCATTTCACAGATGAGAAAGTTGGGTCTCTCTGAAGGGTTAACTTGCTTGTGAAAATTTCAGTTGTTGTGAAGCCCACCTTCGACACTTGACATTCCTACCACTTGACCACAGAGTCCACTGTACCACACAGCTTCCTTACCAATAGAGGTGAAGACATAAATCATTGAATTAAAGACATTCTATGCACAGATCTCATTTTATGTTCAGGTTAAAAACCTGAGCTGATTGCTGACAACCTCCTATTAGAACAGAAAAGCTCTTAATGATCATCTTGAAAGAAAGAAACTGGAATAGTATTTAGCCTCAGCATTTGGTCTAATAATAGAACAACATAGAACTTGAAGTAAACTAGTACTTTGTCCAAGTCAATCAGTCCACATTAAATAAGCATTTAAATAATGAATAAAACACATTTTGTAGGTGTCCCGAATCCAACCCATTGAGAATGGTCAAGAAGAAACTTCACAGGGAAGGTCCTTTAAAGACTGTTTTGCAAGGCTCTTCAGCTGGATACTGGGACTAAGCCACTGCGAACATCTTCAATTAAGGCAATAAACGTATGTGCGCTAGAGCGCACTGGCCTTGAAGTTGGGTTGCAAAGCTAAGGCAAATACAGAAAATGTCCTTCTGTGCAGGTTTCTATTATATCCAAAACTCGAGGTACTTGACTATTGTTGTTATTATTTTACCTTCCAAATGTATTTTTTAAAATTTTTTACTTAATGGGAATTTGGCATTCCTCAACTAAATAGCCCGTAATAATAATGGCTTTTTTGTTTTTCCTATCTGAAGTGCTCTTTTTACATTTCCCTCATATTTTCTTAAAGGGAAATGGTGAGTGGCATGTCTTGTCAAGTGACATGTCATCTCCACATTGTCGTAAGTTGATGATAGTTTTGTTTTAAATAACATCTTTTTAAATAAGTGTAATTTCTACAAAGGGAAGTATAGAAGAAATAGTAAAATAGAGATTTTTATGTAGAACTTAGAGCTTCAAAAACTGGCATACTATATAGACTTTAGAATTTACCGAATTTAAGAATCTAAAACTACTTTTCAAAAACAAGTGCTTGTTTTTCCAAGGGACCTCTGCACTCAAGGACTGGATTCGGTATTTTGCACTCTGATTTGCTGTGGACTTGAATGAACACTTTCTAATGGATGCAGCACCTTTTAATCTTCAACTTCTTGAGCTCAAACTCTGCCATCTGTACTAGAAACCTCTGTGTGTATAGTGCAAAAAGCAGTAATTGCACTGATCAAAAACCTGACCACTTTCTTCATGTGACTCTGAATTAAACTATTATGCATGAATTTTTAGTTTGCCTACTACATGCTTTCAGTATTATCTACTAATAGGATTTAATATTGCAGATTAAGAATTCAGCCAGATTAAAAGGGGAAACCTCTCGTTACCTGGTTTTGCCTCATAAGAAATGCATTTCTCAAGACAGGTGACCTGAAAATAATAAATGCAATTCTGGCTTTTTCTATCACTGAGAAAAACGCTGACCGGAAGTGAGCACTACCATAACTTCCTTCATAGGAATTATGCCATGTGTATATTTCAAATTATGCATTTACATACGTTGCTAATGTAATTTTTATAAGATAGAATCAGAGTGTTTTAGGGATGGTAGAGACCTTAAATAATTACCCTTGTACTTTCTCTAGATTCCTTCAGGGAAAAATCACCCCTATGTTAAAGAGATTTAATCTTAGTTTTTAAATCTTACTCAGCTAAGTAATCCATCTCCTTCATTCTGTGGTGTGAGTCCATTTGCTCTTAGTGAAATTGATGAACAGATGACCCCCATGCTCTCTGTATACTCCTTTCATGTACTTAAAACCTATTATTAAATTTCCCTTTAATTTTCTCTTCCCTATGTACAGTCACTTTAATGTTTTATTTTCATCTGTTTAATCTCTCTGCTAATGCCAACCTTTAAATGTTAAGCCGCAAGCAGCATCCTTCTAATTCCAGTAAGACAGGAAAAAAATCATCTCAGAAGTTAAAACTTAAATGTGATGTGAAACTAAAAGGGTGCTAATTGGAAAAAGCGGGAGTTGAGATCTAAAAATGTAGTAGGTCTGGAAACTGTAGTCTAACTTGATAATGACTTAGCTTAATGCAAAGGGTAATATTGTTTGGACTCAATGGGCAGTGAAAGGAAAATCCAGTGACCACTGAAACATGATTTTAAAGGCCCAGACTGAACCCAGTATTTCCTAGTTCTCCATAGTACACTTCGAGATACACATCTGATACCATATATCTTAAGTGTCCTTACACCCCTGTTTGGGACCATCTCAATTCCAGCCTATTGTCCTCTGTGTATTATTAGCAACCCTCTTTAGGGTTTAGATCATAATGTACAGATAGCCCTACATCCACCACAATATTCTTTGTCACTCTCTTCAGCTTGCACTTGTCACTTGGCTTTCCTCTGCTTCTGTCCTGCTTTGCACTGATTATTAGTGATTTGTTTCTGATACTTTCTCTGTTTTATTAAGGTCTTTTAATATTTCAGTTCTACCTTCCAAGGTGATGGTCGTCTCCTTCACTTAAGATCATCTTCAGCAAAATTAATGGGCCGTGTAGACACTTGATTACTTGGGCCAGTGACCTTCAGAACACCAACCATTTTCTCTCTTTTGTCTCCTTTCCTTTATTTCTGTTGTCACCTTTTCACTCCTTTCCTACCCACCGTTGCCACTGACCGGTTAATCTTCAATTTATATCTTAACATCTCTCCAGCAATTACTATGTGCTAGGTCCTGTCCAGAGGTACGACACCCCCGCCAGTTTTGTAGTGAAACACTGTGTATCAGATTGTATTTTCTCAGTTCACAGGTTTCAAGTTCCCACAGGGCCACTGGAAATAAAATTATGATGTCCTGTTTGCACAGGTCTGATGGCTTTTATCCAATCACAGTGCATCATAAAGCTCTGACAATCCTTTTTGTCCTAAAGTCATGCTTGTGCTTTTGTAAGAGAAAATCAAGAAGACTTAGAGATGAGTTACTGAGTTCCCCAATGTTTTCATCTTGCATTTTTAAAACGAGAAATTACAGTTTCTTAGGTGTTCTTGGGAGTTAGTCCTACTGTTTTTCTTTAGGCTTAAGTGAGTCAGACCTGGAAAATAATGCTGTAAGCACTAGTCAGTGATATTCTTCTAATTATGGTTTAATATGCCTAAATTTGGTGCAAATGAGTTTTAATTTCTTCACACACATTTTGTGAGTGTTTTAACTAGTTAAGATGCTTTAACTTGAAACGTTCTACATATACATGGAAGAAATTTCATGGCATGCATTCATTACATGAAATTCTGTTTATGATGTCCTTGACTTAAGAAGAGTCAATACGGAAAACTACTACAAAAAACACTTCAAGCAGGTAATATGATGGTAAAATCCTTTTGTAATGCTGCTCTTATTGGTTGGGGCTGTCAAGTTTATTACATCTTGATGTAACCCTATATGTAACATGATTATGTCATATCAATTTTCCACTGCAATATTTCAGAAGCCATGATCTGGCCCTCTGCATATCTGAATCCATTTAAATAGTAGCCCTTCCACAGGGTGTTTTTGGTGCATAGCTCTGTTGCTTTAAAGGAGAGGGAGGAAGAAGAGGAGAAGAAAGCCCTGCAAGGAATTCTATAATTGAAGGAAACAACAGAAATTGCAGTCTACAGTCTTTGATTCATTAATTCAAGACTGAAATGTTTGGAGTGACACTGCCACAATGACAACAGGTTGCTCCTGACTTTGCTCCCCACTGCCCACAAGAAGAATCACCAAGAGCTGTTTAAGAACAAGACATCACTGAGAGAATCCTAGACCACAGGAGCCTTCAGCTCCTCCAGTGAGCAAAGAGAATCCCAAAGGGGAACCAGCTCCTCCCAACCCCAGAACTGTGGGTTGCTTTGTAGGAATCCCTATTCTGATCTCACACCATGGGAATTGCTGGGAAATCTGCGGGCTCAGCTATGGGGAATCTGCATTTGATAGAGAAGCAGCGAGGGGCTTGCAACAACCAGCCCACGGATCTGGGCAAACCAAATTCATACCTGCAATGCCCAAGTAGTAATCCCAACCAGCAGTTTGAGTAATCTCCAGGACCAAACTGAGGGTGCACTCTGACTAGGGGGATCAGTGGGGTGTGGATCTGCCCAATCCAGATCCTTAAATGAGGACTTCTGCCGGCCTGCAAGCCTGGTTTCCCCACACCCAGGTGAGGAGCAAAGTGTCTTCCAGCCCCTTTGGTCCAGAAGGGCTGGCGACAACTTCTGTAAGCAGTGTGGCCCAGCGATACCTGAGAGACAGGGAGGCAGAGCAGAGAGAAAGCCAGGACTGGGCATGGAGCATTCCTGTGCTTCTGCCCAGGCAAGGACGCAGCAACATAACCTCACCTGCTGTGGAGAGCGTCCTTTGTTCCCATCTAACCAGAAGGACTAGAGACAACAGAAGCTATCCAGCCCAGTAGCATTAGACAGACAAGAGGCAGACAGGCAGAGCTGACAGTATGTAGAACAAAGCCTTTGGCATGTTAGGTCAGGGAACTTGGGGTATAGGTCAGCTGGAGTTAAGGTAAGAAATAGAGCTTTACCAACTTTAGAGCTACTTCTCCTGCTGTGTCCAGGCAGGGAACCGAATTCATACCACACTCATCACTGAATACAGCCTTCAGCCTGTCCAACAAGGGAATGAGAGCAAGCTCCACCTGCCCAAGGACTTTACTAGCAGACACAACCAGAAGCCCAAACTGAACTGACTGGTGAGGAACTATTCTCTGCCAAAACAAACCTGTAAAATCTGGAAGAGGAGTCTAATTATTGAAATGCACAGATACCAATCTACGGAATCAAGGATCACAAAAAAATCAGGTAAATATGGTACCACCAAAGGAAACTAATAAAGTTCCCAAAATATCTCTAAATAAATAGAGATCTATGAACTGTCAAAGAATTCAGAATAACCCTCTTTAGGATGTTTAGTGAACTACACATTAAAATTAAATAAATAAATAAATAAATAAATAAATAAATAAATAAATAAATAAAATTAAATATAGTCATAGATTCTGCCATATGGTAACAATGGTACCTAATTCACTTAAAACTCTAGTTTAAAAGTTAAAAAAAGAACATAGTAAAAATAACCTTAACTACAATAATCTGTTATTTCACAACATAAAACATATAACTTGTAATAGCACTAACCTAAAACGTGAAGGAGAGGAAAAATAAAAGTATAAAGTTTATAAATTCTCCACAAGTTAACTTATTATCAGTTTAAAATAAGTTATAAGTTTAAGATATTTTGTATGTGCCTCAAGGTACCCACAAGGGAAAATTCTGTGGAAATTAACACAAAGGAACACAATAAAGAAGTTAAAGCATTCTGGTACCAAAAAAACATCAAAACACAAAAATGACAGCACGATAAAAACAAGGAACAATGGATTTATTTTTTTAAAATGGCAATAGTACATTTTTACCTATCAACAATTACTTTAAATATAAATGAGCTATGTTTTACAATTTAAAGACATAGAATGGCTGAGTGGATTTTTTTAAAAAAAGATCGAACTATATGCTGCCTGTAAGAGATTCACTGTAGCCTTGAAGACACTCAGAGATTGAGAATGACAGGATGGGAAAAGACATTTCAAATAAATGGCAATTAAAAAAGAGCAGAGATGGCTCTGCTTATATCAGACAAAATAGACTTTAAGCTAAAAATGGTAAATAAAAAAGTCATTATATAATAATAAAGGGGTCAATATATCAATAAAATATACCAGTTGTAAGCATTATACACCCAACATTGGAGCACCCAAATATATAAAGCAAAAACTAATAGAGCTAAAAGTAGAAATAAACAGTAATACAGTAATAGTTGGGGACTTTAATACCTCACTCTCAACAATGGTCTTCCAGACAGAGACTCAGTAAGGAAATAGCAGATTTGAATACTATAGACCAAGTGGATCTAACAGATATATACAGATATCCAACAATAGTAGAATATACATTCTTATCAAGCACACATGGGACATTTTTCTAAGACAGACCATATGTTTGGCTATAAAACAAGTCTTAGCAAATTCAAGATTGAAGTCATGCCAAGGACCTTCTCTGTCCACAATGGGATGTAACCAGAACTCAATAACAGGAAAAAAAACTGGAATTAATGAATACGTGGAAATTAAACAGCACTTTCCAGAACAACCAATAGATCAAAGAAAAAGTTAAAGGAGAAGTAAAGTTTCTTGGGATGAAAGAAAGTGGAAATGCAACATACCAGATCTTGTGGAATGCAGCAAAAGTAGTTCTAAGAGGGAAGTTTACAGCAATAAATGCCTATATTAAGAGAAAGAAAAATCCCAAGTAATCTAACTCACTTTAACGAATGAGAAAAAGAAGAATGAATTGAGCCCAAAGCTATAGAAGCTAGGAGACAATAAAGATTAGAATAGAAATAAATTAAACAAAGAACAGAAAAAAAAAAACAATAGAAAATATTAGCCAAATTAAGGATTGGTTCTTTGAAAAGGTAAACAAAATTGACAACCCTTATCTAAACTAACCAAGAAAAAAAGACAAAGGACTCAAATCAAAATTATAAATGAAGAAGAAGATACAGTAGATACTATGGAAACTTAAAGGATCATAAGAACTACTGTGAACAACTATACACCAACTTACTAAGACAGAATCAGGGAGAAATAGAAAATCCGAAAAAACTAATATTAGTAAGGAGATTGAATCCGTAATCAAAAATCTCCCAATGGTGAAAAGCCCAGGACCAGATGGTTTCACTGGTGAATTTTACCAAACATTTAAAGAATTAATAGCAATCCTCAAATTCTTCCAAAACATCAAAGGAAACATTCTAAAACTCATCTTAATAGGTGAACATATCCTAATACTAAAATCAGAAAAAGATTTACTAGAAACGAAAACCAAAGGCCAATATCCCTGATGTCTATACATGTTAAAATTCCCAATACGACACAGGCCTACCTCATTTTATTGTGCTTCTCTTTATTGCAGTGCACAGATACTGTGATTTTTTTTACAAATTAAAGGTTTATGGCAACTTTGTTTCGGGCAAGTCCATCAGTGTTGTTTTTCCAATGAAATTTGCTCACTTAATGTCGCTGTCTCACATTTTGATAATCCTCACAATATTCCAAACGTTTTCATTATGATTATATTTGTTACGGTGATCTGCGGTCAGTGATTATGACTTACTGAAAACTCAGCTAATGGCTAGCATTTTTTGGCAATAAAGTATTTCTTAATTAAGGTATGTTCATTGTTTTTTTAGACATAATGCTATTGCACACTGAATACACTACGGTATAGAATAAATACAACTTTTATATATATTGGGAAACCAAAAACATCATTTGACTCACTTTATTGTGATACTTATTTTGTTGTGGTTGTCTAAAACCAAACCTTCAATATCTTCAAGGTATACTTGTACTAACAAACTGAATTCAGCAGTGCATTAAAAGAATCATTCATTATAAACAAGTGCCATTTATCCCTGGGATGCAAGAATGGTTCAACATATGTGAATCAATCAGTATGATACCACATGTTAATAGAATGAAAGAAAAGAATCACATGATCATTTTAATAGAGAAAAACATTTGACAAAATTCAACATCCATTCACAATAAAACTCTTAACACATGAGGCATAAAAGGAATGTTTCTCAACATAATAAAGGCCACATATACCTAGCCTACAGCTAACATCATACTCAGTGATGAAAAGTTGAACACTTTTTCTCTAAGATTAGGAGCAAGACAAGGATGCCCACTCTCACCACTCCCATTACATAGTCCTGGAAGTCCTAGCTAGAGGAGTTAGGCCAAAAAAAAAAAAAAAGTATCAGAATTAGAAAGGAAGAAGTAGTAAAATTAAAATTTACTCTATTTACAGATGACATGATTTTATAAGAGAAGAACCCTAAAGACTCAACCAAAAGCAGATCTAAATAATGAGTTTAGTAAAGTTGCAGAATACAAAATTAACATACAAAAATCAGTAGCAGGGATCCCTGGGTGGCGCAGCGGTTTGGCGCCTGCCTTTGGCCCAGGGCGCGATCCTGGAGACCCGGGATCGAATCCCACATCGGGCTCCTGGTGCATGGAGCCTGCTTCTCCCTCTGCCTGTGTCTCTGCCTCTCTCTCTCTCACTGTGTGCCTATCATAAATAAATTTAAAAAAATTAAAAAAAAATAATTTAAAAAAAAAAAAAAATCAGTAGCATTTCTATTCACTGACAATTTTTTAAAAAATAAATCAATCCCATTTACAATAGCATCAAAAACAATAAAATACTTAGGAATAAATTTAAGGAGGTGAAAGATCTGTACTCTGAAAACTCTGAGACACTGATGAAAGAAATCAAAGAAGACACAAATAAGTGGGTATCTCATGTTCATGGATTGGAAGAATTAATATTGTTGAAATGTGAATACTACCTTACCAAAAGCCATCGGTGGTTTCAATGCAACCCCTATCAAGATTCCAATGGCACTTTATACAGATTTAGAAAAAAAAAAACACTCCTAAAGTTATATGGAATCACAAAGACCCCAAATAGCTAAAGAAGTTCTGAGAAAGAAGAAAAAAGGCATCACAGTTCTTGATACTATACTATAACACAATAGTTATTAATATAATCAAAACAGTATAGTACTGGCATAAAAGAGACAAATAGGCCAATGGTATAGAATCGAGAGCTAAGAAATAAACACAACCATATATATAGTCAACTAATATTTGATAAGGGAACCAAGAACACTCAGTGGAGAAAAGGTAGGTTGTTTTTTTTTTTTTTTTTTTTTTTTTTTTAGTAAATGATGCTGTTATAATCGAATATTTGCACGTAGAAGAATGAAACTGGACCTAGGGATCCCTGGGTGGCTCAGCGGTTTAGCACCTGCCTTTGACCCAGGGCATGATCCTGGAGTCCCAGGATCGGGTCCTGCATTGGGCTCCCTGCATGGAGCCTGCTTCTGTCTCTGCCTCTCTCTCTCTCTCTCTCTGTGTCTCTCATGAATAAATAAATAAAATCTTTTAAAAAAATAAATAAATACACATCTAAGAGAAAATAAAAAACATTTTTAAAAAACTGGACTTATATTTATACCACTTAGAAAAATTAACTCAAGAGGGATTAAATACTTGAATGTAAGGCCTGAAGCCATGAAAATCCTAGAAGACATAGGAATAAAGTTCCTTGAGGAGTCTTGGCAATTATCTTTCGGATAGGACACCTAAAGTATAAGCAGCAAAATCAAAAATAAATAAGTGGGACTACATCAAACTAAAAAGTTTCTGCACAGCAAAAGAAACCATTAACAAAGTTAAAAAGCCTATGGAATGGGAAAAATATTTTCAAACCATATATATGAGAAGAGGTTAATATATATAATATATATATATATATATATATTATATGCAAAGGACATGAATAGACATTTCTCCAAAGAAGATATATGAAAAGCCAACAAGCATATGAAAAGATGCTCAACATCCCTAGCCATTAGGGAGATGCAAATCAAAACCACAATGAGATATCACCTCATGTCTTTTGGAATGACCATCATCAAGAAGACAAGAGATAGCAGATGCTGGCTTGCATGTGGAGAAAAGGGACCCCTTGTGCACCACCAGTAGAATTGTAAATTGTTGCAGCCATGGCACATGACCCACCAATTCAACTTTTGGGAATATAGCCAAAAGAAAAACATTAACTCAAAAAGACGTCTGTACTTCATGTTGATAACAACACTATTTACAATAGCCAAGACCTGGAAACAACCTAAGTGCCCATTGATGGAGAGATGTATAGAGAAGCTGTGGTGTGTTACACACACACACACACACACACACACACACACATACACAGAGGAATATTATTTAGCCATAAAAATGAAGAAATCCTACCATTTGTGACAACAGGGATGGACCTTGAAGGCATATGCTAAATGAAATCAGTCAGATAGAGAAAGACAAATACTGTATGATCTCACTTATATGTAGATCCTAAAAAAACAAAAACAAAAAACTTAAATTCATACACAGAAAAAAAGAAGAAAAAAGAAGAGATTTGTCTGTCTGAGGTGAAGAGTATGGGAAGTGGGAATTGGAGGAAGATGGTAAAAAAATAAAAACTTCCAGTACTAGGGATGTAATGTACAACATGATGACTATACCTAATACCACTGTATGACATCTAGGAAAGTTCATGAGAGAGTAAACCCCAAGAGTTCTTAGCATAAGGGAATTTTTTTCCTTTTTTTTTTTTTCTTTCTTTTAGTTGTATCTATATGAGAAGATAGATGTTAACTAAACCTATTGGGGCAATCATTTCACATCATGTAAATCAAACCATCACGCTGTATGCCTTAAACTTACACAGTGATTTATGTCCATTATTTCTAAATAAAACTGGAAAACAAATGAAGTGTTTAAGCAGATCTTTGTCAACCAGCAAATGCCTTTCAGTCTGAGCATTTCACCAACTCATTGTATGCCAACTGCCTCACTGGGAGCAATTAATGTGAACCTCCAACCCTCAGCATTAAAATTCCATTACCAGTAAGCAGAATATTAGTGTCTGGAATTACCATTTTCTCATCTCCACATTTCAGTGTTAATTGTGACCACGATTCCTTAATCTATTGGGTGAATTAAGAATATTGAATAAAATCTAGAATTAGCCATTAAATGTATGTAATAATACATAGAACTTAAATGCATGTTTCTGCAACTTAAACGTAGATGGGCTACGGATTATATGAAGCTAATGGTCATTTGTAAAGCACTAAATATCTTTCAAAGCCAATTTTCCCAGGACTCTGACATTGTAATTCCTTTCTCTTTTCCAGAACCATATCACCGCCTTTGCAGAAGTCACATGATATTGAAGAAGATGGTCTGTCACTACATTGGACATCATCCCTTTTCACCATCCACTCATAACACCCAAAGTTTGTTTGATTACAAAAGAAATTTATAAAGTTGTCTAATAATTTTTATAATTTTAAAACCAGTGTCCACTTATCTGTTTCCCCCACTAGACTGTGAGCTCCTCAAGGGCAGGACTGTGTCTTTCTTCTCTGTATCCCCAGCACCTACAACAAAACTTGCACAAAGTAGGTGTTAAATAAAATGTGATGACCCAATGAAAAAATTAGTTCTTAAATAAAACACATTAGTTTCTCGCAGAATCACTGATACTGTGTGAAAAGAAACCTTAACACAAGTCATCTTGTATAAGAAATTCCCTCCATTTCAGTCTAGTTAAGCTTTTTAGTTGCTCATATATCTATTTAGCAGTATACCACATTTCATTTGAAGTGGACTTTGAAAGTCATGGGGGTTTTATGTTATTTTTCAGCATGACATTATTTCCATTCTAACAGATTTCAGTGTGTGAAATTACTTTACTTTTAGAAAGTATGGTCTATACTAAAATAATGTTTGCACATAATAATATGCTATATTTCACTTAAAATACCATTCATACTATACATTCTAAGACTGGTGCTTCTGCTTTTGAAGGGGAAAATGCCAATTTTTACTGTAATAAGTAATGTATCATAATTAAAAATTATTTATTTGGACTTTTGTTCCTGACAACTGTGGTTTAATTGTTGACTTGTAGCTTTTGAATGTAGGCTGTGTGTAGGATATTTTAAGTGACAAAATCTAGCAGTGGTTCCTATGTATTGAGCAATTTTCCACTGAATAAGTGTCTTAAGAAGGGTGAAAGTCTCCATTCTTAGGGTTTTTGCTAGTCAGAATTCCACATAATTTAAACAGGAAAGAACCACACTCTGACACATAAATTAAAATCTGTAAATGCCAGAAATGTGGTTAACACATTTTACTTCGCATTTGTATAGTACTTTATGGTTTACAAAGGACATTTTTATTTATAATTTTACTTAATCCATATAGTAACCCTGTGTAATAATTGAAAATGACTTTAGTTTATAAATGCTAAAAATAAAGCCAAGGCAAGGTGGATAATATGCCTAATTCCAAACAACTAGCGGGAGACACTTAAAATTTAAATTCAGGTTTTCTGACCCCGAACTTGTATTCTTTTCGAATACACCACAGCTGTTGTATCATTTTGGAAACATCAAAACCTTTCAGAGGTCAGTAGAGTCCTGGACAACTGCCTATGTTTTTTAAAAATGAAGAAATATCAAAATAATGTTATAAGACCTATGCTGTATTCTAAATATTTATGTTTTTAAGAATGAACGCTATACAAATATGCAATTATATGGTAACTTATTTTTAATTTTCTTTAAAAATAATGTCAAGAGTCTAGATGTGAGATCTTTTGTAAAGTTGAAACCCAAATCAGGTATCTGTCCTGCAACCCTCACCCCTGTGCTCTACACCCCACCTCTCAGTAGAGGCCCCAAAAGACGTACCTCACTGAGCAAATGAAATTAAGGATGAAATCATGTGAACATAAGGAAGATGAACCAGGCTACGATTACACCATTAAATGTACTCCTCTACCATAACCTCTCAATCTTTAAAGCCACCCTGAATAGCTTTGTCTTATATGAGCAGTAGTTAATTGATTGAAATGATTCTTCCTCACCTTGACAGTATTAAAAAAAAAACTACATTTTCTCTGTAATTTCAACAGAAATCAGCAAATAAATATAACCAAAGACTTGTCTATTATTTCCCCAAATAGATTTTACTTGCTCTTTTCCACCAATATGGGACTTAAAACACTTTTTATAGGGTCAAAATCAGAAAATCCATATTTCTACCAAATTCAGACTTCTATATAGCAATTCAGCATGGTTGGAAATTTAAAATATAAAAAAAAGTTAGAATGCCTTGATCCACTTTAATGACTTTTTAAAGGCAATAACAGTAATGGGGAATTCACTTACAGGGAATGGAAGTGAAAAAGGATGATTGTAATGTCTTCAGAGGCAGGATTACCAGTAAGACTTCTGGAGTCAAATTAGTTCTATAGGTTCCAGAATCAGTTTTCAAGGAGCCAGTTTGGATTGTTTTTCCTGTGGGAAGCCTTAGCTATATATTCATGTGTAAATGTTGTGTCTTTGCACCTTGCTAAACCAGGTCCAAATACAGGAGTTATAAATTCCTCAGAAACCCAGATTTTATCCAGGATCTGAATAAGATCATCTCACATATTAAATGTTATGGGCTTAAGATTGTGCATTGAATGATCCTGCCATGAGGAAAATTTAGAAGAATAAAAAGATACACATGCATAAAGGCAAAAAGCCAGCACAGAGCCCTGAACTATGATACAATAACTGCAGATAATGAAAAACACCTTTAAGAAAATATTAATTTGTAAATATGTACATATATAGTCTAGTAAAAGCAGGCAAACACATACTTTTCTGATAAAGACATCTTTTTATTCTACTCACTTGGGGCCCAGCAGTATAAATTGGTCAGCCTGAAAATTTTAGTAGTCTCTGTTTGCATGGCAGAAATTCTGCACATGTTCTATCTGATTCCTAAGATTATTTAAAAGGCTCTTTTATGTTAAAAGAGAGGTGAACCTTCTTTGACAGACTTTGTCTTTTCCACTTCTAACTGGGCCTCTCTTTTCTCAGGATCTATCCTAGCCAAATATCACAGTTACATTTACCATACAGTTTCCTTTGTGAAAAAGCAGTAGGGGAGGACATAATTCTCTGCTGTGTATTGTATTTTTCAAATAAAATTTTAAAAATTAAAATAAGTTTTATTCATTTATTCATTCATTCTAAATCCTTTCTTGGGGTAGACAAAGAATACTTGTGTGATAGAAGTCAGATTGTCAGAATGACTGGGGAATGTTTGCAGAGGGATCACAGTGGTTGACATCAGATCAGTTCTCTGGGCAGCTATATGCCGTGGGCCACCTTGGGATCTTTGCCACCTTCTTGTTTGCAAAGAAGCCCCTGAAAGTATCTGAGACACCAAGCAGGAATATGAACTACTACGTAATTTGCTTCCTATGTAGAAGCAAGGTGTTAAAGAATGAATGTAAATGATCTTGTTCTTGCCTCTCAGACACCATTTATAAATTTTGATTGCATGTTTTAAAAAGTTTCCCTGGACATAGACCAAATGGTTCTGTTTTTGCCTTAGAAACATTAATCTCTTAACAATTTGCCAGACATGGGCTTTGAAATGCAGGTTGTGACTTTGGGTTCTTTTAAAACATCAATTAAGGACATTTCTTCCAGATTTTAAGTGAGAGATTTTTTTTCTAAGAAGAAAATAATAAGAGTATTTATATTCATCTTCACTGTTCCCTTTACTTTTTGATTATAGCTGGTTCTTAGTCTGGTAAACCTTGGGACATGATCAAGGTTAATAAGAAAAAGATGTCTTTTCCCCCCACTCCAAGCTTTGTGAACCGTGGATGGATTACAGGATCTAATTTCCAAACTCAGACTGACATTTTCAAATCTGTGGCCTTGCTCATAAGGGCCCTCCAGATAAGAAAATACACAGGAGTGGACAGGCAGCCTCCTTTAGCATTCAGATGAAAACGTGAAGTTCCCATTTCAAAGATGCCATCCTTACCAAGAGTCATCCTCACAAACACCGTCCTGTTTCTTGTTTACCTTATATTATTGCATTTATAAATGTGTGTCCATTTTTTGCTTTGCACTGAAACACTATCATTGTACAAAAGAGGAAAAATTGTTCTCTTCACAGGAGGAAAAAGAGAGAGATTTTTAAATTGATACTAGAAAAAGAAAGATCTTTCCAAACTAGTGAGACACTTTGGGTATTAATCAGGCTTCTCTAGAGGTATTATTGCTCCTACTCAAGAAGGCCCTTCCACCTTCTTCCATTCAGCACATATTTACTGACTGGTTCACACTGGAAATTTGGCAATGCCCATCGAGCTCTTAATTGGATGTGACAGGGAACTTGCTGACGCTCTTCTAGGTTTTCCCAGAAAACTTCCCTAGGTCTTCTCCTATAGTAATAAAGGAAGTAGTCATAATTTTATAAGAAAATGAAGAGACAGAATGAGAAAAGCATCTGAGCAGAAAGAATAAGAAAAAAGTTGAAGCCAAAGAATAAGACCTGAAGAAGGAAGAAGAATAATTGAAATAGAAAGCCAGGTTATGATTCACTGATTGATTATGTGCATGTATTTATGTATGTCCTGTATGTACCTACTTTGTGCAATTTTTATTTTCACAAATTTCAGTTACCATGGTTTTTGAACTGAATATTTGTGTCCCTCAAAATTCATATGTTGAAGCTTAGATCCCCAATGTGATGGTATTTTGAGATGGGGGAATTTGGGTCATGAGGTCATAGTTATGAGGGTGGCCCTTCTTGATGTCAGTGCCCTTATAATAAGAGACATAAGAAGACTGTCTTCTTCTCTTTCTGCTCTCTGACATGTGATATATCAGAAGACAGGTGTCTACAAACCAGGAAGATGGCTTTCCTCAAGTACTAAATCTCCAGGACCTTAACCTTGACTTCACAGCTTCTAGAACAATAAATGATTATTTTTCAAGCCACTCAGTCTGTTTTCTTCTGTTATAGCAGCCCAAACTAAGACATGGTTTAGTTAAATAACACCACTCTCCCAGCAACAGGATTCACATTTTAGTTACCATGGTATGATAACTATGAGTTATTGCATAAAGTGAAAATGTTGCTGCTAATTCTTCTGTTCTCAAGTCTCTATGTAAATAACACATGTGGGTTATGATCAGTGACCTATTATGTCACAGTTTTAGAGTCTGCCAGTGATCGCTGCACATTTGTTTTCTGTTCATGCACAGACAACAAAGCATGCAATTGTGTTAACTCCTTGTCTCCCTGTGATAATTTAATGTGACATTTTTTAATTTTATCTTTTAAAGATTTATTTATTCATGAGAGATACAAAGAGAGAGAGGCAGAGACATAGGCAGAGAGAGAAGCAGGTTCCTTGGAGGGATCCCGATATGGGACTTGATCCCAGATTCTGGGATTGCGCCCTGAGCCTAAGGCAGAAGCTCAACCACTGAGCCACCCAGGCGTCCCCATGTGACATTTTTTTAAATGCATAATTAAAAGGAGGAACTAGCCAACAAAGATAGAAGTGCAGCAAAGAAGAAAAGGTGATAATGCTGAACATGAAATCCAAATCAAACATACAAATGGTTGTAGAAGACTTAGCTGACTATGAAAATGTTGACACCTCCACCATTGTTGGAGATCATATCCATACCATTTCAGAAGCCTTGATATTTATTCTGAATCCCTGATTTTGATCTTGAAATACTAAAGACACACAGACACACCTGCTGGGCCACCAGCAACTGAGACTGAACACTGTTCGCCTGAACAGCTAGAAGAGTTAAGGGAAAGTGACTTTATTAATGAAAATGAAAAGAATTTGTGATGAAAAAGATGAAGATGTCTCAGAGAAAGTGATTTAGACCCCCCCCCCAAAAAAACCCCAACTTTACACTAAAGGTACTCTTAGAGATATTCTACAACATTAAAAGGCAAAAACGATAAAATATTGATAGCTGATCCAAATGAAGAAAGGAATATGACAATTAACCAAGACATAGAAAATAATACTCTGTGTCATAAGTTAATATGATAGGAAGAAGGCAAGAACTGTTCAAACTGCTCTGAATAAAATTTTTATAAAGAAATAAAGCATTTCTTTTCAGTGTTCCTAATGCTTTAAACTATGGTGTATTGAATCCATATTAGTTTTGCTATTTTTTATTTCTTATACATTTAAAACTGGCAGTAAGAAAGTTTCTAATATTTTGACAAAAAAATGTAAAGATAAAAGATAAATTGTAACTTTTCCCTTTGCTTATTATGATCTCTGCACAGATTCAGGTTGCAAGGTTATTGTTCATGGTCCCACCCTACTGTACAAAGTAAAGACTGCTTGTCTACATGTATATAAGCATATGTGTATATGTATATATGCTGGATATTATATATAGAAGCATGTAGAGACATATATATATCCCTAATATATATAAAAGCTTTCTTTTTAAAATAAATATTTTATGATTTTTGTTAATACACAACATAATTGTAGTCCCATATTTGTTCATTATTATATAGATCTCTTTGTATTGCAATTATTTGGTCACATAGTTTCTATGGCCAAATTAAGAAATATTGATCTTATGAATGGATAGAAGCGTATTTGTATTAGAGTGTCATCTCAACTCTAGACTATTCACTAAGAAGAGTGGAAGGGAGATCAGGAAAAGTGATTTTTTTTTCCAAATAACTCAAGCTTAATACGTAGGTAATCTTTCTAAATTATATTGCACATATTCTGGCTTAGTACATAAATACACATAATTTAACCCACACCACCTTTTGAGCAGGAATCATTTTTTTGTGTTCTAATAAAGTAAAGCTCTTGGGAGGTATGCTGAGTTATGATGTTATATGGCGGCGGGGGGGGGGCGGTGTTTCCTTGCTCTAAGGATTATTTATTTGATTTTTCTTCCTATTTACCTTCTTAGAGCTTTCTCTGCCCTCTGCTGTTAATTTTCATTATTTCTCATCTTGAAATCTCTCTCAGCAATCTTCTGACCTGCTTCTAGTATGTTACTGTATTAGTCAACTCAGGCTTGCCACAACAGAGTACCACAGGCTCAGTGGTTTACACCATAGAAATTTATTTTCTCACAATTTTGAGGCCTGAAAGCCCAAGATCAAGGCCGTGTGTGGTGAGGATTCTCTCCTTGGGTTGGAGACAGCTGCCTTCCCTCTGTGTCCTCACATGGCCTTTCCTTCATACACATGCAGAGAAAAACAGCCCTGGTGTCTCTTCCTCTTCTCACAAAGACACCAGTTCTATCAGAATAGGGCCCATTCTTGTCACCTCATTTAACCTTAGTTAGAATAGGGCCCATTCTTATGACCTCATTTAACCTTAGTTAAATCTCCACAAAGGCTCCATCTCCAATACAGTCACACTGGGGGTCAGGGCTTCAACATATGAATTGGGGCGGGGGATGCAATTCAGTCTACAACAGCTATTTACTCACTCTCTTAAAATTTCATCCTCTATAGTTATAATGTCGCACCAAGAAATGGAAGGGTGCCAGTGGAACACAGATAACAAGGGTGTTATTATATGTAAAACTAAGTCAATTAAGATAAAGTGGACTCTACTCTCTCAAATAAAATATGTGGGCTTTGTGATAAATGTTTTCACTGCTGCTACTCTGACTTATTTGCTGTGCTACTGATTTCAGATGTCTTTCAGTGGTTCAAATTCAAGCCATCTGATCATTAAAAGTGGGGCAATGATTATATATTTGTTGTGGGTAAGTATATTTAAGGCAGGCTATTTTTTTTTCCCACTACTGAAAATAAGAATGTGTAACATGAGATTTCCAGATGTTATCTTAAGGCATGATCTGCAAGAACTCAAATAGATGTCAGATTATGTTTGCTCTCTTAGAAAATGCTTTTAGCATATAACCATATGTAACGTTAATACAATTTGTTATAAATGAAGTTTAAACTTTTGAGATCCTAAATTGCAATGATTGAATGTAATGAAACTTCAGCGCCATGAAGATTTCAGCTGTTTTAACTAGATTGCTTTCATTGTTCTTTGGTGCTTTGTGCTAAGGAAGATCAACTTGTATATTAGACTAGATAAGCCAGATAATATAGACCTGGTATTTTTTAAGTGAGAAATTCATAAGACATATGGTGACAGCATCTGGGATCATATCCATACCATTTTAGATGCTTTTATATTTATTCTGAATACTTGGTCTTTATCTCAAAATACTAAAGACATATGGATGTACCAGCTGGGCCACCATCAATTGAGACTCTAACATTGTTCACTTTAACAATATATATTTTAAAAAGACAGCATTGCTATTTTTCAACTCCATATTCCCCTCCTTTATTGCTGCCTCTTTCTAATTCAACAGATTTCTAGGAACATTGAAAGGATAGCAGAAGCAATAGTAAGCTAAATTCTCTTCTATCCAGGTTAATCTAGATGTAGCTACAGAAATGTTATGTATTGTTTATACCCTGATATATAAATGGGGGAGGGGGATAAGGAGTGTACCTATTGTGATGAGCACTAGGTGTTGTATGTAAGTAATGAATCACTCAATTCTACACCTGAAACTAATATTATACTGTATGTTAACCAACTGGAGTGTAAATAAAAATTTGGAGAAAGAAAAAATAATAAAATTTATGCATTCCTAAATAAATAATTCATATGTATATCTTATATATATAGTTATATATATAAATTATATAAATATATAAAATAATAACTTCCATAATATTAAATACTATATATCATATATTATACATTTATATTACATACAAATTATATAAGTATATAAAACATTAGCCTTAATAATATTAAATAAATATTAAATATTATAATAAATATTAATGTTTACAAATAAATACAGAAGGATTATATATATAAGTATATATATATATACACCTATATATACGTGTATATATATATATATATATATATATTTCATTTGGGTAATATTCCAAGCAAGCACTTCTATTCCTATTGTTATGGATTGAATTGTGTCCCTCTAAACTCAATATGCTGAAGTCCTAACCCCAAGTATCTCAGAATGTAACCTTCTTTGGGAAAAGAGTAGTTGCAGGTACAATTCTTTAAAATAAGATCATCCTGGAGTAGAATGGGCCTCCAATCCGATATAATTGGTGTCCTTCTAGAAAGGGGAAATCCGGACACAAACACACACAAGAAGAACACCATGAGAAGATGAAGGCGGACACTGGGTGATGCTTCTATGTGCCAGGGAACTCCAGAGGTGCCACCAAACTGGCAGAAGCTAGGGGGAGGCAAGGACGAAACTTCCTCGCAGCCTTTAGAAAGAATCAAGTCTGTTGACAAACTTGATTCGAATTTCTGGCCCCTAGAATTGTGAGATAATAAGTTTCTTTTATTTATACCAACCCATTTGTAGCACACAGCCCTAACAAGCTACTACACCTACTCTTGCCCATGGAAGTCAACAATAGCAGGCAAGGTACAGACTGAACAGCTTGAATTTCCCCTTTTCCATTGTAGTTCTGTGATTTAGACCATGTTATCTAAACCCACCAATCTCTGTGTCAGTCAGGTTACACTAAATTTTGCTACAGAAAGAGTCAACCCCCAAATCTCAGCTCAAAGTAATTATTGTTTATTTCTGGTGCACACACGTGCACCAAGGATCAGTTGGACATTCTGATCTATTTAATACTCATCCTAAAATGAGACCCAGGCTGGTAGAAGAGATGCTATTTAGAACATAAGTATTAACTCTGGGGGAGGGAAAAGAGACCACTAGTGAGTGTGCCTGGCTTTTAAATAGTCCACCCCCAAAAGACACACATCACTTCTATTCACTTTTCATTGGCCCAAGCAAATCGACCATTGCTTGAATGCAGGAGAACAAAGAGGTAACTACTCAGAAAAGAGAAACAGCACCAAATATCTATAAACAGTCCTAATGGCCATCTGTCAGAATTGATATGATCATAAATCGAAGCTCATTAAATCCTTCATATTGTCATTCAACAATATTTATCCAGGCCCTACTGTATGCTGGGTACTATCCCAGAGAGCAAACACAAGACAAAATCCTGGCCCTCAACAAGTTTTCATTTTATTTTCCTTTATAGTTTTTAAAGATTTTATTTATTCAAGAGAGACAGAGAGAGAGAGGCAGAGACATAGGCAGAGGGAAAAATAGGCTCCCTATGGGGAGCCTGATGCAGGACTCCATCCTAAGACCCCAGGATCACCACCTGAACCAAAGGCAGACGCTCAAACCCTGAGCCACCCAGGCACCCCATGTTTTTATTTTATTAGAGGAGTTTTATAGTAAAATAAAGAAGAATGTAATGTGTAATACAATTTCTGATATTTCTAAGTGGTATGAAGAAAAATGAAGCAAGGCAAGGTTATTGAGAGACACTGGAGTGGGAAGGTGAGGTCGATGTTTTAGACAATGTGTACAAATTCCCTAGCATGGTCCATAGCAAGTTGCAGGCACCCAAGAAATGTTTTTTTTCTTTCCCACAACACCCTAGGTCACTGGCATCAACAACAGAAGACTCAAAGCAAATTTTGTGACTATGAAATTATAAAACATAGAAAAAATATTAAAATGCCCAATTCTGGCAAGAATGTAATGCAACTGAGACAAGCATACATCTCTGCTGGCAGTATAAATCCCTTTGGAAAGCAATTTGGCAATACATTTCATGATCCACTAAAATGCTCATAACCCTGAGTCAGTAATTTCATTCCTCTGAATCTGTCTCCAAAAGTAATATAATTTAATAATCACAAAGATGATTATTGTAGTGTTATTTGTGATATCAAAAACAACATGAATATGCAGCAATAGGGAAATGGTTAAATGGATTATGGCTTTCCAACTATATAGAATATTATGTAGTAATTAAAATGATAATTATGCACATTACGTAGCAACAGGAAAAATGTTTATGACATAATTTTAATTTTAAAAAGGATGCAAATTATACCCTATAATTATGTGATGTAAAAATCATATATGTAAATGCATAAAATTAAAAGAACATGGAAAAGTGAAATCTGGAATGTACAAATTTATCGTAATTAAAAATATATTTTATTCATTTTGTTACCTTTATCAAATGTTTAACAAGTACTCCACAGTATTGTTTATAAAATGGATTCAAAATTATATTAAGAGAGCCACGGAGAACAATGATTCCCCACTCGGTGGATTTGATCTTGACTGAAATCTTACCATCTATGTGCTCTAACCTAACCAAACCTTATCCTGTCTTAAATTTATAATCCTCAAATTACCACTTTTGTGATTTCAATATTAAATTGATATTTTAAATGATGTCCTATATCTTAAACAAATAAATCCTGAAATTTAGTAAATGTCCTAATCAGCCAGAACTTATTTCTAAAATGTTGCATTAAACGTGGATTTTCAATTTTAAGACATTTGATGTCTTAACTGCTGAAACGTGAGGGGGCTGGTATCTGTGCCTTTATTGCTTAAAAGCAGATTATGGGCTAAATCCAGTAGTTCTCTAACAGGGCTCAATTTTGTCCCCCAGGGAACATTTGTCAATAATTAGAAACATAGTCACAACTTGGGGCAAGGAATGGTGTTGCTGGCATCCAGTGAGTAGAGGCCTCATGTAGTTAAAAATCTTACAACATACAGGGATAGCTACAGGACAGCTCCCACAACAAAGACTGATCTGGCCTAAAATGCTATTAGTATCCAGGTTGAGAAATCCTAAAATAGGTTGTGGGAAGAATACAAGCTTGACAATAAATAAAATCATCTTTTAAATTTTGCTTTCATTGCTAAAATGGTGACTTTGAGGTAGCTACTTACATTCTATCCCTCAACTTAATTATTAGCAAAATGAAGGTAAATAATATTTTTCCTACTTCATGGGATGATTCTGAGGGTAAAATGGAGATAATGCAATAACTTTAAGAAGTTAAGGCATACCATATAAGTACTGTCATTGTATATATTTAAAAAATCTCTTTAAGCTGATAACCATAAAAATGAAGATAGAAATAACTATCCAATAGCTTATGAGTAACTGCTTCTGATATTTTTAATTTGTCATCTTTTCCCAAAAAATATTAATGAAAACCATTACAAAATATGCCACTTTACTGATATTTTCCAAATAAAATCTAGTTGCATTAATCAATTGTCTGCCCCCATCTCATGTCTTGAATTTCTCCACTGTCGCTGGGTTCTTACCTTTAGCTACAGATATGCCCAGGATCCTTTGGGGGACCACCCAGGCTCCTGTTTAGGTTACCACTTCCACTCTACCATTTATTACTTGGTACTACCGATTTCTCACCTCCATTTCACTCCAATACCAAATGATATATAGCCCATACATTTCTTCTTTGCAACCGCTTAGATGAACTTCAACCTCCCTTATGGATTCCCACTAGCTAAAGAGAATGCCTAGAAGCAATGACACTCCACTAGTAAAAGCACACTAAATGCCTATATCTCGGTTTTTTAATATCATTCTCTAATAAGAGGAACCAGGGCCTCTCAGAGAAATAGCTGATTCTCTGACTGGGACAAGAAAATATGCAAGATATGCAACCTGGGGCATCTTGTAGTTCCAGAAAGAAATGAAGTGATAAGACACACACACACACACACACACACACACACACACGATGATGGGAATATGTTGAAGGAACATGAGGGCCAATTAAAAAAAAGCTCCCAATGGCCAAAGCCAATACAACTCAAGTAACAAAATGAATAAAGTAGTATTGGATTATAATCAAAGCACAAGATGAATACCAAAGATCTCATGCTGATATAAATAAATGATTGAATAAATAAGTGGAAAATAGATAATTCTATGCAGCATAATTAGATACTTCACCTCAGGGAGATAGAGAATGACTTCCCACTCAGACCCCTCAGTAAGTGGGGACCAACTTGAGTGACTTTGATCCAAAGAGGACAGTATGGAAAGTGATGAAAAAGAGTGACTTACCAGTGAAGGAAATCTCAATCAGATGATCAAAATTTTGATCAACAGTCACAAATCATGTCTATGGTATGTACCTTTGATTTGATATGATGAAAATGGCACTTTATCTTTGTGGTCTTCCCAAAACCCATTAACTCAATCTAACCATGAGAACAATATCAACAGATCTTCATTGAGAGATATTCCACAAAATACTAATCAGCACTCCTCAAAGCTGTCAAGAGTGTCAAAAACAAAATAGGTCTGGAAAACAGTCACAGCCAAGAGAGTCTAAGGAGGCACAACAAATAAAGGCAATATGGTATTCTGGATGGGATCTGGAACAGAACAAGAACATTAGGTAAGTTCTAAAAAAAATCAGAATGAAGAATGGGCTTTTAACAATGCCTTACTATTGATTCATTAACCGTGAAAATATGCCATACTAATGAAAGATGTTAATAATAGGGGAAATTGAGTGTGGGTATATGGAAAGAGTTTTTGTACCGTCTTCACAGCTTTTCTGTAAGCCTAAATATTCTGAAATACAGTTTAAACTTAAAAATAATGTTTTTTTAAAAAAGCTCTTCTCAAGGATTAGTCAGTGCCATCTTCTTTGCTGAACTACCTAAAAGTCATAGACAGAAGATGAAGTTCACATTTGTTACTATTTGGACTTTAACTTCATCTGTTGCCTATTACTAGTTATTCATAGTATGACTAATGTTTACTTGGCAGACTCTCTATGTATAATAGTCTACGTATCAATTAAGAACTAGAGATATTTGGGGGCAACTAGGTAGCTCATTCATTTCAGTGTCCAACTTTTGGTTTTGGCTCAGGTCATGATCTCATGGCTGGTGGGTTCAAGCCCCATGTTCGGGTCCATGTTCAGCAGGGAGTCTGCTGAGATTCTCGCTCCCTCTCTCCCTCTACCCCTTCCCCTGCTCTCCCTCTCTCTCTCTGTCAAATAAATAAATAAATCTTAAAAAAAAAGAACTAGCGATATTTGATCAAAAAAAAATAAAAGAGGAGTATTGAAGGGAAATAAACCTCATTCTTCTTTGAAGGAACAGGGCTTATACTGGGTGGACTGCAGTGAGGTAGATCAGAGTGAGGTATGGGGGTTAGGGGAGCAGCCATGACAGCTAGTGCTTGTCTAAGATAAAAGGCCTTTCTTGTAGGTAATAATACAATAATCTCCCCGCCAAAGCAGAGCAATAGAAAACCAGAGGTAATCTAATAGGTTAGTCTGTCTCAGAAGAGCCTAACGTGGAGCAACATGGTTTGAAGAGGCATTGAACAGGATCCAAGAGTAGTTGCTACTACAAATACGAATGGGCAGTTGTCATGTAATGATCCTACCATCAGGGCAGTGGTTCAAAAACCACTGAACTAGGTTGGGATACTGGGGCTATGCCTCTGAATCCTTCTCCTTCCCCCTCCCTGCCTCCAAAGGAAAATGTAAGGCAAACCTTAGTCCTGAAATGTGTTTAGTAGGCTTGTTATCACAACAGGCATGAAAACATGAGTATCAAGATAAGACTTTGATTACCAGTGGAAACATAAGATTAGGATCAGATACTGAAAATGAAGCAGAAACCTAGGTTTATTTAACAAACAATTATAGAGCCCTTATGTGTCAGATCATTCTAAAGTACTTTGAAAGTATTGATTAATTATATCCTTATAAGAGAAGATGACTTTTCATTACCACTTTATTCTCAAAGCCTATGACAGAACATGGTTAATAATAGGCCCTTAGTACATGTTTTTTGTAAAGAAGAAAAGAGAGAAGGAGGGAGGGAGAGGAACAAAAGGAAGGGAAGGGGGGAAGAAAAGGAGGTAAGAGAGAGGGAAGGGAGAAGAAGGAGGAAAGAAGGAAAGGGAGGTGAAGGGAGAGAAGTGCAACAGGGAGGGAGGAGGGAATAGATTAGTTCTCCTAAAAGTCTGGGTTGAATATACTGAAATCTCTGTTGTCTGGATCAGGACTGGTTTTAGGAAATGAAAGGGAGCAGAGAATGGAGCTGGTGGGGGGGATTAAGAAGGTTATGGTATCTTTGAGGAGGGATGAAGACAATAACAACAAAATGGCTAACATTTATTCATCACTCGCTATGTGCCAGCATCACACATGTATGATCCCTATAATCACTTTTATTATTAATATTGTTATCACCCATTTTATATATAAGGAAAGTAACACATATTTAATAACTTACTCTAGGGAAACAGATACTAACGCACAATGCTGAAACTGAAACTCTAATTAGGTTCTCTGCTCTTAGCCACTGCGTAAAATCTAGGCTAGGAGCACACAGATCCAGACAAAATAGATCAAACGGTGGGCCCAGTTTTGAAGCAATTTGGTACCTGTTTTAAGCAATCAGGTCCACTTGTAAATGTAAGAAACACATTCTACAAAGTCAATATAGGCAGCCTTTGTGAAAATGAGTCAGAAGGGTATACAGGGACATGGTACTCAGAAGGGAGGTGTCGGGGGTGGAGAGGAAATGATTAAAGACCTTGGCATTTACATCACATGTATCAGTATCTGCTTTAAAATCCTTCTGATGACTGAAAGATAGAGGATATTAAATAAATTCTGTGATGTCAGTCAAATATATGCAAAAGCAAGTAAAATAGTCTTATTTAAAAAGTCAATTTATATGGCAAGGATTTTGAAAACCGTTCAAACACAATTCACACTTGTACACAAATTACTCTTTGGTCAAAAAATTTTTTTTCATCCTCAAGTAATACGTTCACCTGAAAGGGGGAAACATTTAGCAGTAAAATAGTAAGAGGAGCTTGAAATATCAGATAGTATGAAGTCCCCTTTAGCCCAGAACCAAAAGTGTCCTCGTTTTTCAGAACATTATTCAGAGCATTCCATCTTTAAGAGCTTCGAGGTGCGCTAATAAGACCAGCACCATGAAGCTCAGGAGATGGCCTGTGCTCCGACTTCTTGTAACGTCGTTCTTGAACTTCAGCTCTTTTCCGATCCCTGTTGCAGTCCCAGAGCTGGGGCATCAGCCTCACTCTTTTGAACCTGGTGTGAAAATTGTGCTATCTCAGAATCTGACCTCAGACCAGATATGTCAAGTTCATTTCCAATCACTTCCAGCCCAATATATTAGTAGTTGCTGCCTTCCTGGTTGGGTGAAGAGTGTGAAGCAGTATCCAGGCTCAGCGGGATGCAATCCTGTGATTAATGAGCAACGTCAGCCAGGACACTGAGGGGAAAATTGTGGGACTCTTCGTCCCTTTGGGGCTTCTATTTCTAGCACCAGCTAGCTAGGACTTATTTGTGTGATTCTCTTCCACCTACACTGGAAACAAAGGATGAGTTAACCAACCCTCTGGCAGTCCTAAACTCTTGTTCTTCCATGCAAAGACTGGGAGTTCCTCTCATAGCTATTGGGTGAGCCCCAGGCCCTCTGCCCAGGGCTGTCAACTAAGTCCCATTTGCTTTGCTGCATGAGATAAGTTTACTTCTAGTGTCCTGGGACATTGGCCTGAAAACTCACCTGACTTTTGCTATTCTTGCCCTAAACATATAGGTCAAGATACCTTTAAAGGTAACACTATGATAAATCACTCCGTGGTCCATTTTACCAAATTTTATCTCCAACTGTCCATTCCCCCTCCCCCCACAACCAATTTTTCATGGCAGATATTGCTAATCCATCACCAAATCCATTTTTTCGCTGAGCCTAGATGCAGCTTCAGAACCGAGCTTAACTTGGCAAACCAGAGTGGAGAGGGAGGACACCAACTACTCAGGGCTAGGAATCCGATGGATCTGTTCTCCTCACCACCAGAAGCAAGGATCTGCGAGAAGTGGGATTTACTCCGATGACATTACATCTGCTATGGGAGGGGAAAATTTAATTCTAGAGATGGACATATCAAAGCCAGTATATCCTGAGCCATAGGCAGGACTGAACTCAGACAAAATTCCCAAGGAAACTAAACTTCAGGTTTCTTTTCCCATGTCCCCCTTTCAGTTTCTTTACAGTCCAGCCTGCCTAGTGTCCCTCCCCAGTTCCTCCTCAGTAATTTTTTTTCTTCCAACGACTGCCTCCACCTCAAAACTTAGTAATTCATTGTCTCATTCCTTTAAAACTAAGCTCTTAGCCTGTGCACATTTTAAGTATTTAAGAAATGCTGGCTGGCTGGCTGATTGGAGGGGAGAGGGAAGTGTCAAGAAAAAAAATGCCCATTAGATACAAGAGGTTCTTCCCAATAGGTACTGAATTATACTGCATCTTGTAAAGCTTTGTACAGCAATGCAGGGCAGATTGTGACTGCTTGGATGCATCTACATCTTATATGTAAAATGGGTATGAAATAGTTAAATAGCAAATCCCAGCTAGGTGGCACTGTGTTTTAAGTAAATAATTTTCAACCCAACTGCAATAAGCCTGCTGGGAAGTTTGCTACACAGATAATGGCTTCCAAATAGTGAGGGGCAATTATTCAAGCTATAGTGCCTCATGAAAACAAACAGAGCTTCATGGGCGTGAGGTTGCCAGATTTGGCAAACTAAAATACAGCGTCCAGCTAGCTTTGAATGTCAGACAGACAATGAATACATTTTATGCCCTATGTCATAGTTGGGACATATTTGGAGAAAAAAAATTATTTATTGTTTATCTGAAATTTAAAGTTAACTGTGCATCTTGTATTTTATGTGGCAACTCTATAGGGATATCTCTTGTGTATCTTGCCTAGCATTGGGCATTATACACACATTTTCCTGTCCCTTCTGCCCCTATTCAGATCCTCAGCTCTTTACTATCCAACTCCCAAGTTTCTCTGGAACTCTTTAGCATGCATTTCATATGTGCTAATAGTGACTCTGTCACACTGTTTTCTCTCTTTCTTTCTGTCTCTTTCTCCTTTTCTCCCTCCCCCTTTCCCTCTCTCTCTTTCAATGCTTTTCTCTTTTGCCAGAATAGTCTGGCCACAACATCAAGGCAGTAATACCAATACTCCACTCCTGTCAGGTGCCTTAGCATCTCCCGGGTACCACACTGGTCCTTAAGTTGGCTCTGGCATCAACAGGTGTCAGCTGACGCATGCCACATCTACCAGGAACTATCTCATCCACCTGACTTTGCTAATTCTCTGGGGAGTGCCATCTCCTGCCAAGTGTTGCTGCCTAAGTCAAAGCATTGATGCCGGCTGTGTTCTCTGCATAACTACACGGAAGGACTCTCCAGACCTGTTAGATCTTTATTTTCTCACAGGGACCCCAAAACCTGTTGCATGTGTTCCAATATCTTAAAGAGTTGTAAGTTGAAAGTACATAACATTTTAAACTTTTTGCTCCCAGTTCACCCTGTTCTATTGCCCACCACCAACATAATTCCACAGACTCACAGTAATCAGATATGAATTAGATATGGGACCAAATTTGGCTTACTCCCACTCTGTGCTCAGAAATTTTTCTCTTCTCATACACAGGAGGCATTTGTTACTGGGTGAAGCACGTGTACTTATTCCTTCTCCCAGAATGAATTCTCTCCCAGGATATTCCACAGTCATGAAGAAATGGCCCCTAGAGGTGAACATTTAGTCCTTGATTGCATTTAATCCTAATACAACCCAGTGAGAGAGCTGTTGTGTCCCTCATTTTATAATAGGAAATCTGAGATCAGAAGTAACTTATAGATAGATGTGAGAAGTACACCTCAGTCATCATCACCTGCTGCTCTCCTCTGCTTTCATTCTGCTTTTAGAACATATCAAGGTCCTTCTTGCCTTTATATTTGCTGTTTTCATTGTGCAGAGAGTGACGAACCCCAGGCTGACTGACTCCTCAACATTCCATTTTAGTCAAATGTCACCCGCCCAGGAGGCCTTCCCTGACCTGCCTTTCTACAGCAACTTTTCAGCCATAACTCACTTCCTTCCCCATCACCCTGTGATGCATCATAGTTCTTGCCAATGTGTAATATCATCTATTTTGTTTATTTTTATAATTTATCTGTTGTCTTCTCCACTAGAATCTAAGCTCTGAGAAAGAATGAACCTCAAACCTGCTTTATCTCCAGATTAATTTATCTAAACCCCAGGCCTTAGATGGTACTCCATAATTAAAGCCAGTAATAGGGGCACCTGGGTGGCTCAGTGGTTGATTGTCTGCTTTGGCTCAGGTCATGATCCCAGACTCCTGGCATGGAGTCCCACATCAGGCTCCCTGCAGGAAACCTGCTTCTCCCTCTGCCTATGTCTCTGCCTCTTTCTCTGTGTCCTTCATGAATAAATAAATAAAATCTTTTTTTAAAAAGCCAATCATAATGATAAAATCCTGTTCTTCTTAGTTACCCAGAAGATATTTTATAAATATAAACATGTAAATACATACATATGCAAATTTTACAGAAGACATAAATATCAAATGACTGGTGATATAGTCCAGTATTGAAGAGAAAGAAAAGGACAAGGGAAAAGATGGCTTTTTGGCCCAAAATAAAATTTGGTCACTTGATAATTTAGCCTTAAATAGGTCCTCATCAGAAAATCTACTTAATCTAATGCAATTGAGAGCCTCTTTTCTACATGAAAGCCTTCATGCTGAAGACATTTCTAGGACCATTTCACTGCACTTTTCAAAATAAATAATCCCAACTCCTTTAGACTTCCCTTAGGGGTCCTATTGCTTTTCCTTTATTAGATCCAGATATGAAATACTCTGGCACTTGTGACTTTACTTGCAACTTAAATCAAGTACTGCAAACTCAAATGCCTACAAGGCCAGGAAGATAATAAAAATGAATGATCCTTTGGTCTTTATGTCAACATGTTTACATTGTATAAATAAGGGCTGCATGCCTAGATAAAGTGTTGGTGGCTGCAATGTGCAGTTCCTGTCAGTTATTGCCACTGACCTTAAGCCACTGGATCTTCTAATATTTCAAGAGAAGCCAGAAATCTGGGTTTTTTTGAGAAAACTTCTAATTTTTGGTTTATAAACCACTTTAGGCTATATATGTATGTCCGTGTCTCCAATGCTAGTAGTTGGTCTGTGACACTAAGATAATGATTCTCTAGTTGTTTTTCTCAGACACATGCAGCCTTTGGCTCTCCAAGACCTTTGACTCTCTGTGTTAGGACACATTATTCTATCAGACTGGGGGGGAAGCAACATGTCATATGGCACCCTCGATTAATAATGATTAGCGTCCTTTCTCCAATCTCATGTACATGCCTAAGGCAGTCCTGGTGTCGACAGTACTGAATAATATTAGAATAACCTTACCTTTTTCTGGGTTATACATTCCCTTTTTTAATGTTGTGTGTGTGTGTGTGTGTGTGTGTGTGTGTTTATTCTTTATTACAAACCTGCTTTCTTTTTAGCGTATTGGCATTTGAGCCACCAATATAACTCAGTTGTTTCCTCAAATAATGATTCTCAATAACTTAATGTATGGAGTGTATTTTTTGTCCTTCAGGGTTCTCCCTTGACTAGTAATCCAGTGTATATTATTTAATTTGGCTCATTCAGTGTACTTGAACAGCATGCTATATATTCAATAACTGAACTATGGATTATATATTAAAATCATCTCATTAATCCAGCTCTTCCTTTTCACTAAATCAGCTCCTGTTAGTTTAAGTCTTCTTTTTCCATTACAGTAGGCTTCCGATTACTTCCCAACTTCAAGTTCTGTGCTCATTTTGCCAACCATTCACATCATTCACACTGCTGTGCAAATACTCTAAGACAGTGGTTTTATCATAATCAGATAAATATTCATATCTAATTATCTATCTCTTGGTAGTCTCCCAAACAGTCGAATATCTAGTCTCAATTCTGCAAAGATTACTTATTTTCAACCCTCTCTGACTTTACTAAACCACTCGTACCTTTCAGACTTCCATCAAACATCTACGGATTCCATGCAAAATAAATTGAATATAATACATTATGAGGGTCAGAATGTGGTCAGGCAAACACGGAAAGGAAATTAGCATGTAGAGGAACTAAGGGTAGCTCTGTGTTATTACCAATTTTGCTACTTAGCCCTCTGGCTATATAGTCTGCTGGAAAAATCCACATTAGCAAGCCTGTGAAACATGCCCTTAGCCACACACTCCAGTGAGAAAGAGAGAAAGGAAAAGGAAGAGAGAAAATAAAATTCAACTACACTGTAGAAAAAAACAAAAGATGGAAAAAACACAAGTCTACCATTTCATTCAAAGAGTATATCTTCAAGGAGAGTGTAAGACATCAGATAAGAATCTGACGTTTCTTCAGTCAGCATTCATCTCCCCTCCCAGTGTGAGCACGAAGTGTGATCCAGTGCTTAAAGAAGTAAGTTTTCTTAAAACAACCAACTTCCTCATCTGGTGCTCAAAGACGTTGACTATCTGTTGAGTTTTCTGAAAGGTGGTATGTAAATCTCCATTCTAAGGAGGCTTCAATGATAATTTGGAAGATAGGCGGTTAATGTCTCACATGCTAACTTTAGAATTTACCCTCTATACACACATACACACCCGGCACTATCAGAACCATCAATACTTTAAATGTGGTTTCACTATTAATTATTCATAATTTCTGCAGCATATTTTTCTAAGACTGAGAAAAGTATGCCATTCAATTTTTTTTCCCCTGGGGCACCTGGGTGGCTCAGTGGTTGAGCATCTGCCTTCGGCTCAGATTGTGATCCTGGGGTTCTGGGATTGAATCCCCCATCAGGCTCCCTGCAGGAAGCCTGCTGCTCCGTCTACCTATGTCTTTGCCCCTCTCTCTGTGTCTCTCATGAATAAATAAATAAAATCTTTAAAAACAAATGAACAAACAAAAAACAAACCTTTTTTCCTGGGCACCTGGGTGGCTCAGTGAGTTAAGCGTCTGCCTTTGGCTCAGGTCATGATCCCAGGGTCCTGGAATTGAGCCCCACATCAGGCTCCCCACTGAGCAGGGAGCCTGCTTCTCTCTCTCCCTCTGCTGCTCTCCCTGCTTGTGCTTTTTCTCCCTCTCTGTCAAATAAATAGATAAAATCTTAAACAAACAAACAAAAAAACCAACAACAAAAAATTTCTTCCTTAGGGAAAAAATTAAAACTCTATTAAAAAATGTTAAAAATAACAATATCATGATTCAGTTCATGATTGAAGAGCTAGTATTAGATTCATCTCCATGTACTATGAAAACTGAAACTGGAGAAAAATGATTTTTAAAAACTGATTTCCGACATTGAAACATGGACAGTACAAGGCTGTGATCCTTGAAAGAAGGAAAGCTCATGAGGCCAGTTTCCCATTCATGCTGGCTTTCTGTCTGGGAGAGATTTCCAAGCCATTTCTCAGAAAATTGAAGAACTAAAGAAGAGCTATATGACTGGATGGAGGAAAAAGTTAAGTGGGTAAAAGAAATGGATATTAAGCTTCCGGGGATTCTAAGGCATCTGTAATTGTTAGGGCAGGGCCCTGGAGAGAGGACACCACTGAGAGGAAGCCTGAGAAATTAGCATAGAGATTCCCCTCAAGTTGTTGGCCAGATTTTAATTTGTGCCTGTGCAGGGCATGAGTCTGTGAGGATAAGCAAAGAACAGCTGCTGGGGGACTGAGAGGTGAACAGAGATTTCAGAGCCTCGGAGTGCGGGGGAAACATTGGCATGCCCATCCAGCCAGATGGAGAGATGCTGATGAACAACTTGAGCATTCGATTGAGAACTTAGGAAGCCTATGCCTTAGGATTTAGGACCTCAGCCTAAGATCCTTACCCTTGTAAATGTGCTAGGACCAACAGCAAACAAGAGCAAAGTAACCTGACACTAATTTAACTGTGTGTCAGGACACAACCCCTCTTTATAGAAAAATGACATCATCCAGAAGCTCTATGAGACATCATTTATAATGTTCAGTGTACAATTAAATTACCAGATATGCAAAAAACTAAGATGACCCATGACACCCCTGTCCACAGAAAGTTGGCCAATAAAAGATTTCATAAATGACTCAAATGTTGAGTCATTCATTAGGTGAAGGATTTAGACAAACTATTAGAAATGTTTTAAAGAATTTAGTATAAAATACAGGCAAAAGGTATGAACAGAAAGAATTTTAGCAAAAAGTTGAAACTCCAAAAGAGGACTGAGTGGAAATTTTAGAACTGAAAAGAAAGTATCTCCAAAACAAAGACTTTATTGGAATATTTAATGGAGTTGAGAAAGCAGAAGTTTTAGTAATCCCAAAGTCAGTGATCTCAATCTATAGAAATCATCTAATTTAACCTACAGTGAAGAAATAGAAAATAATGAAAAATGCAGGCCAAAGTTTCCATACATGTGCGCTAATGTCAAATGTAACTAGAGTCCAGATGGAGTAGACACAGAAAATAGAGCAGAACAGAAAACATGTGAAAAGATAGTGGCCAAAAATTTTCTAACTCTGATAAAAAATATTGATCCACAGATGCAAGAAGGACAGCAAATTCCAGGAAAATGAATAAATATAAAGACCATGCTGGGGCACATCAAAGTGAAACTGAAGATGAGGTACCTAGGTGGCTCAGTAGGTTAAGCATCCAACTCTTGATTTCTGCTCAGGTCATGATCTCAGGGTGGTGAGGATCAGCCCCATGTTGGCATCCATGCTGGATGTTGAGCCTGCCCAGGATTTTCTCTCTCTCTCTCTCTCTCTCTCTCTCTCCTCCCCCACCCCTTCCACCCTGTGCTCTCCCCCCAATAAAACAAAACAAAGAAGCAAACAAAACAAAGTGAAACTACAGCATACCAAAGATAAAGAGAAAAATCTTAAAACCAGTAAGGGGCAAAAACACATTATATTCATGAGTAAAACAACAAAAATGATGCTGTCTTCTCATCAGGAAGGAATGGAAACCAAAAGAGAATGTAATGACATCTTTGCTGACATATCTAAGGACCTAGAATTATATCCAGCAAAAATAAGTATCCAAAAACAGAAGCAAAGTAAAGACATTTCAGATAAACAAGTTCTTAATGTGTTCAACATCAGTGAACCCATGCCACACAAATACAAAGGAAGTTCTCAGGTTAAAGAGAAATGTTTCTAGATGAAAATCTGGACCTATAGGATATAATGAAGATCACAGAAAATGTTAAATACAAGGGCAAATATAAAAGGTTATTTTAAAACTTGTTTTCAAAAGAACACATAACAGATGGGATACATATACAAAGCAAAGAGTAAAATAGTAAGCTTGAACCCAACCATGTCAGTAACTACAATAAATCTGAGTAGATTCAGCCACTCTATTTAAAAGACTTGCCAGATTGGAAACAAGAAAGACTCAACAAGACACTGTTTGTAAGGAATCTATTTTGAGCATAAGGACACAGATATGATTCAACAAAGAAAGCATGCCGTATGATTCCAAGTCAATGAGCATTAACGCAGGGAGAAGTCCTAATGATAAGTGTCAGTGCATTAGGAAGACATAATGAACTTAAATATATTTTACTGAATAACAGTTTTGAAGTACCTGAAAAAATGAGGGAAAAAAAAAGTCCACAATCCTACTTGGAGATTTTCACATGTTTCTCCCAGTGATTAATACATGAAGCAGACAAGACATTCAGGAAGGATATAGAAGACTGGAAGAACACCACTAACTAGCTTGACCTAAGTGACATTTACAGCACACTATGCCCAACAGCTGCAGAAAATATACTACTTTCAAGTGTACATGGCCCCATTCATCAAAAGAGATCATAAATTTAAAAGATTGAGATCACACATAGTATGGTCCTTGAAAACAATGGGATTTAAACTAGAAATAAATTTGGAAAAGTAGAAAATCTCCTGATAAATGAAAACTGAAGAACACACCTACAAATAACCTATAGATCAAAGAATTATTTGTATTGGGAATTATAAAATATTTTGAATTTATATGACTTCTGTGTAAGATTAGACAAGGGAGAGAGAAAAAGACCAGAAACAAGGAGAGCACTTAGGTGGTTATCACATGTATCCATGTGATAGATGACGGCATCATGTGGGTGGTAACAGAATGTGAGAATTGGTCAGGTTCTGAATATATTTGAAGATATAAACAACATAATTTGTGGATAAATGAATACAAAGTATGTATGTATTTATATTTATTTAGTATTAATGTGTTAGTATTTTAGTATTATTAGTATTTATTTAGTATTAAGTAAATAAAGATGAAGGGAAAGAAAGAAGTCAAAGATTAATGTGAGATTTTAACCTGAGTATGCAAAAAGATGGAGGTGCCATTAACTGAAAGGAGGAAGATTGAAAGAGAAATGAGTTTTGAGAGGGAATAGCATGAGCTAAGTTTTGATCACAGATATTAGATTTAGATGCTTATTTTCAATTTTAGAGATGTCCAGTAGACAGTTGGACACATGAGTCTGTTATTCAAGGGAAAGGTTGAAAGTAGAATATACAATTTAGAAACATATAAAATAATATATATCTGAAATACTGTATGCTTACATACTAAGATCACTAGGAGAGTTCAGACTTATCCCTGAAGCACCCTAGCATTAAGTGTCCAGACAGATGAGAAAGAATCATCAAAGGAAACCAAGGGGTGGCTGACAAGGTGGCAGGAAAACCAAGAGTATGATGTTTTGGAAGCCAGGTGAGAGTGTTTCAAGAAGGAGAGAATGATCAAATTTGTTAACTTCTACTTGCAGGTCAAGTAAAATGAGAACTGTGAATTGATCTTTGATTCAGAACATGCAAGTCAGCTGGTGACCTGGAAAAGACTAGCTGAGGGGGAATGGTGCGGGTAAAAACGACTGACTAATGAATTCAAGAGGAAATGGACCCAAAATAAAATGTGGACATAGAGTAATACAGAGTATACAGAAATGGCAAGAACTGGGAAATTCACTTTTGATTGCTTTGTCAGGAAGATGAGGAAAGTGTTGGCGATCAGAAGTGTGAGAAGAGAAGAGGAGATACAAATTAGTTATTTGGGAGAATGGGAAAATGAATGGAACAGGAAATGTGGTATTATTGTTGAGCAGCACTAACAGACAATTAAAGTAATTGACTATGAACTTAAGTGAAATCAATCATCATGATGCTTGTTTTTCTCCAGACATTTTCACCTGAGCCGGTACAGGGATAAGGTAGACAGAGATTTAGATTTAAGGAGAATTGAGACTTAGCCAACGAAATACAAGATACGCAAAGGTGTATTCAAGGAAATGATTATAATGACTGAAAAGGGAATCTAAAAAGGGGAGGGAGAACACAAGAATAAGTAAAAAACTGGTGGAATCAATGTATTTTAACTATGAAGGGATTGAAAGAGTATGGGAACAATAGCAGGAGTGAGCAGAACGGCTAAGAGGTGCTGTTCAGGGACCACAGTGCTTGGATTTAAGATTGTGAGGGATTTCTTGATTGGTGCTGTTAATGGGAATGAGGGTCTGCAGTGGTTCAGAGGGAAAAAGTCATTGAATGACAGCAATTAAAGAAACTGAAATTTGGGCAGCACCGGTGGCTCAGCAGTTTAGCGCCACCTGCAGCCCAGGGCGGGATCCCGGAGACCCGGGATCGGGTCCCACGTCGGGTTCCCTGCATGGGGCCTGCTTCTCCCTCTGCCTGTGTCTCTGCCTCTTTCTTTCTCTCTCTCTCTCTCAAACAAATAAGTAAATAAATCTTTTTTTAAAAAACTGAAATTTTAGGAGTATGGGAAAATAACCCATGTGAGTATTGAAATTACTCACTGTTATGACAAGGGTAGTGTTGGACAGCATGACAGCAAGCCAGGAGCTAACATCTTCAAGGAATAAGGGGATGCTGGTTGGCAGACAGGTTGGTACATGGGCTGCATATGGGCACAATCTGTTGGCTTAGAAAGGAAAGAGAACAGTCTAGAAGGTACAATAGGAGCAAGAAGGATCCCCGCCTCACCCTAGCGCCTGAGGTACTACAAGCGCAGGAGGGAAGACAGATATCCTAAAATATATCCACCACCACCACCCCCCCCCCAAAAAAAAAAGATTGTCCTCAGTGGAGAATCTAGTTTTAAACTTCTTTTTAATGACGGAACAATCCTGGTTTCTAGAAATAGCCCAGGAGAAAATGGCTGTCACTAAATCTGCTTTTCTGGCTGCTGAAGTGTCTGCTCCATCTTGACACTTCCTTTGGTGCCATAAGGAAGTGTTACTGCTGCATCTCTGGCAGTCTCAACCAACCCTCAAACCACTCACAACTTTGAAGATCTCACACCTTTTGACAAAATTAGTTCCCATGTGATGAGACAGAGGTTCTCTCTCTCTCTCTCTCTCTCTCTCTCTCTCTCTCTCTCTCGTCTTTTGCAGGGGGAGGATAAGCGGAGAGATGGTGGGAGAGTTTAAAGCACATTTGGCTACTGTTAGAAGCAGAAGGTAGGAAAACTATACTGTCAGAAAACACTAAATATAAAACTGAAGCATGCAATTTGTCAATACCCTGTGACACACTAAGTGGGGTGTGGTGGATCCTGAAAGCACCCGAGGGAGTTCTGAAAGGTGAACCCTCCAAGCTGGGAAAATATCCGACAGAAAACTGTATTAAAGAAGAAAAACAATCAATGGCCAAATGCTCATCTTTCTCAAAATTCTGCCTACATTCATTCCTTCTTGTTAATTTGTTTTTTCAGCAGTTCTTAAGGGTTAACTTACTAGATAATTAGTCTACAGTCAGGAATCAATGCCTAACATCTGATGACTCACAAGAGTGCTTGTGAGGGGGAGGAGAGTCAAAGGAGATGTGGGAGATGATGTGACCACGGTGCTGAGATTGGAGTGCTGCCAAGGAAAGACCCAAGGAATGAAGACAGACTCTAGAAGCTGCAAGAAAAAAAAACAAGGAGACTGATTCCCCAGGGAAACCTTCAGAAGCAAAGCTATTCTGGTGACACCTGGCTTTTATTCTGACCTGTTTTGTAGGAGGATACATTTGTGTTGTAACAACTTTGTGGCAATTTGTTCCAGCAGCAATAGGAATCTGAAATAGTAAACTGATATTATGGCACAAGGAAAGAAAAACAAGAAGTCAAAACAGTGGTTGACTTCAAGACTTTATGTTACTAAAGCCTCCCTGAGCCTAGTGGGTAACACATCAAGCTTCTATTCTGAACAAATGCACTCCTGCAAAATAAAGAGACTCAAATGACTTTAATCATTTAATTAGGAAAGGCATTTGAAAGGCATTTGACAATGCCAGACCTTTAGCACTTTCATCCAAAATGCAAATGAGAGAAATTCTGTTTCCAGCATGGAATTCCATAAGTATTTGTTGGCCATGATATAGAGCAAAATTTATGAAGAGCATTTTTGGCAACAAAGTAAATTTGGGGATCTTTGGGTACTTGTTCTTTCCATAAGTGAATTTTATGCAATCTGACTAAATGGAACTGATCTTTTCAAAAATTTTTTTTTTCTTGGAGTACTTTTATAGCCTTTCACAAGATGTTTTTACATACATATCTCACGTGATCATCACCGCACTCCTAGGAAGTGATTGAGACATTTTATTGTTTTTATTTTATTTTATTCATAAAGAGCCTAAGTGTCAGCGAGGTTGACTTCTCGAATGTCATCTGACTACAAATGACAGAGTAACAGCAAAAAATCCCCCCATTTAATTATAAACACTCTATATCTAGGCCTCTTCATTTTATACTAAGCTTTTCTAGTGTAAATTTAAAAAAATCTGTTCTTAGCAAAATAACTGGATAAAAGGTTTATCATTTTTTTCTCTTTTGACAAATATATGTTACAGGTACTAGATCTACCACAGTGAAAAAGATGAAATCCCTATCCTCAAGAAGTTCATTGTGTAGTAGAAGAGACCAGCTGGTATTTTTCTTTGGGCTGGTGGGGGCTAAATGAGGGTAAGTACTGTGTCAGAGGAGTAGAGAGCAAGGGATACTAATATGGGATTGGGGATATCAGGGAGGATTTCTCAAAAAAGAGAACTTAAATTTGTCAAGATGAGAAAACTAGCCCAGCAAATGGGAGATAGGGGTGAAGGAAGATACCCAGAAAGAATAAATAAAAGTGGGGTTGAGAATAGGTTTCCAAGAATATCCCAATACAGCAGAACTGCCTCCTCCCCCAACATTGGGTAACACACTTACTATTCAACAGCTGCTACTAGTACCCAGTCGCCAGCAAGATGGTGCTGAGTCCTGCTGGTCTATCCAGGAGGCCACCTGAGTAGAGAGATGGTTTTTTCTTTTCTTTAGAAATTAGTAGAACTTTCTGATATCAAAATGTTAGTATGTGCACTGCATAGTTTAAATGGCCGTTTCCTGATTCCTTCTAGGAGAACTCCTAAAAGACACTCATCTTTTCAGACTGTGCATCAATTCTTGTTAGCTCTTTCTTGTTAAATAACAGTTAATTGGCTTACCGTGTTGTATGCTATATCATTTAACAAACAGCCCAAATTAATTCACCAAAGGTCATGCTGGGGACCTAAGAAAAGAAAAAAAATCAATAGCTTTTCTAACATCCCAAATTTACCTCTAGGTGGTATAAATTAATTTGTTAAATATAGCTGAAGAATTTATTTATTGTACAGGCTTTGGAACACAAAATATGCATACTCTTTTAGCCATTTAAAAAAATGGGATTAAAATGTTAAAAAAAATACTGAGAAAATTCATATGGAGTCCAGTGGGGTGCAGCACACAGCACTTTGGAGTGGGCAAGTACAGGTGAGAAAGCACGCCATTCGAGCAGGACCTTATCTGTTACCCCCACCCCATCTCAAACAGTGCCTGGCACTCAGTAGATGCATAGCAGTAATATATTTTAAGTGAACACATGGATAATCTGTTATAATCTGAATTATGTCCCTCACACCCAAATCCATGTGTTGAAGTCCTAACCCCAAGTACCCCAGAATGTGACCTTATTTGATGACAGGCTTTTTAGAAAGGTAATCAAGTTACAATGAAGTCATTAGGGTAGGCTCTAATCCAATATGACAGGAATCCTGATTTAAAAAGGTAAATTAAGAGAACGATACACACACAAGGTGTTGATGAAGGTGGAGATCAAGGTGAGGTTTCTACAAGCCGAGGAAGAGCAAAAATTGCCAGCCAACCACCAGAGACTGGGCAAGAGGCACAGAACAGATTTTCTCTCTGAGCCCTCAGAGGAAAGTGACCCTGATGACATCTTAATCACAGATTTATAGCCTCCAGAACTGTGCGACAATAGATTCCTGTTGCTTAAGCCACCCAGTTGTCTAAACCCTAACAAACTAATACAGTCTCTTTCTAGTTAAGTTTTGAATATCCAAGTTACAGGTTATCTTGATTTTAATGTTCCACTCTGACTTGTGTGTGTTCTTCAGTTGTGTTTATGTCAGCATTTGACCACCTAACTACTCTGTAAAATAGTCAATAATCCTATGAGCTTTGTATTTCACATATCATAAAACTGTTGACAGTGCAAGTGCTCAAAAAAATGCTTAAGTGGACACAACCTATAAAAGTCTTGTCTCTTAAGTAGCTTCCGCATATGCTTGAAGATTAAAAGAGATGATTTCTGCAACGTACATAGATGGCCCAGAGAAAGTCTCCAGTAGATGAAATTTGCAAAGATAATAGCTTAATTTAGTGTAAAAGAAATGTGTTAAACTTAGATATTATGGTTTTAAACTTGTACTAACTGTATGACCCTGAGCAAGCTATACAATCTGTGTTCTTGGAGAGGTTACAATTCTTCATGCTCTCTTGTAACGATTTTGTAATAGGATATAAAGATGATCGTATAGATATATGAAAATCTCTTAGCATAGTGATGAACACATAACAAGAACTCCGTAAGAGATAGTTTTATTGTTACACATTGAATATGAAAACACTGCTAGGACACTGAGTAGGAGTTGGGCATATAAGAAGTTTCAAAAGTGAACAAGTCAGTTTGATTTTTTTAATTAATATTTTTTTATTTACTCATTCATGAGAGACACAAAGAACGAGAGAGAGAGAGAGAGAGAGAGAGAGAGAGAGAAAGGCAGAGGGAGAAGCAGGCTCCATGCAGGGAGCCCGACGTGGGACTCAATCCCAGGACTCCAGGATCACACACTGGGCTGAAGGCGACGCTAAACCACTGAGCCACCTGGGCATCCCCGATTCCTTAGTAAAATCAAAAAAGCATATGAAACTCTTACATTTAGAAAATGCCAGCTGCTGTAACAAAGAAACCACCAAATTTCCATGGCTTGCCCCCATACAAGGTTCTTTCCTACTCATGCAAAAGTCCAAGGTGCCTGTTCCTGTTTGACAAATGTGTCTTTCAGGCAACTAGACTCCTTCTGCCTGGGGCTCTGGATTCCCTCAGGACCTCAGTGTCATCTGCCTCCCGCCAGCAGAAAGGAAAAGGAAGAGAGTGTGAGGGAGACTGGAGAAGCATAACTACTTTTCAAAAACCCAGATCCAAAAGGCACCATTCCACTTCAGTTCATGTCTCATTGATGAAATCATTTGACCTGGATGCAAAAAGTCTAGAAAATAGTTTCTGGCCCAGAAGAACTCCCAACTCATACTCTGAAAGTGGAAGATGTAGCTTTGCTTTATCTGTCACAGAGATACATCTATATACAGTGACAAAATGGAGTGAGCCCAGGATGAGGAGGAATTATGGGGTATAGTTGGATGTGAAACCAGCCATTCTCAAGGCTCCAAAAAGAACTCTGGAGTTCTGAGCACTTTTAAACCTATTATCTGCCATATAATAAAGGGTAGAAACTCCTACTTGGTGGTAGAGGCAGGAAAGAAATAGGAGTGAAGGGAAATACTATTAAGCCCTATTTCAGGAACCTGATTAATGTTACAGGATTCCAGAGTTATAATTTAAAGCAAGAATTTAAGTTTATGGTTGAAGAATTTTGACATAGTTTTATTTCCACTCATCCTTGGTAGACTGAGGCTACGAACAAGATAGAATATAATTACTTGGTGCAACCATTCTTCAGTAACACATATAAATCCCTGGAGTGCATTGGGTCTGATCTTAGGAGGTATGATGGCATTTTCCTATTTTTGTGGTTTTGCTTAGTAAAGGATCAGTAAAACAAAGGTAGCATACAGTAGCAGCACTTCGCTTTTCAGAAGATCTTTCCCCAAACTAGCTAGGTCAGCAGCACTTCTGTACAATTTGCTGCTACACAACGAGAGTTTCCAAATTCCATTGCTGAGAACGCCATACATTGAAATGCAATACACATCGTACAGTGTATGTAAGAAACCTTCCAGGTTGTGAAAGCATTTTCGAAGAACTAATAAACCCAACCAAATGGTTGATGGCTGGTCTCAGGCTGGGGGGAAAAAATCTATCCAAAGGGAAATGTGCACCGACTAGCATTAATTTATCTGTGAGCCAACTGTTCCATATTAAAGGCAGTCAACAGAAAATGCTTTCCTAGAGGACTTAAACAGGCTTGAATTCAATTTGAAAATAATTCACTGTGTTAATTTCTTATTAAAATTATGTCCTCATAACAGAAGGGCAGAGATTACTCTGATTTCACTAGTAAATTCTTGAAGTTGTGTAATTTAACAATGTAGTTGTTTCTTTTTAAATATCCCTAATTAGTGATGAAATCACAGTGTGGCATAAACTTGCTGTGGCTGAAGGGTTTCCTCACTGTATCCTTTCAAATGTTATTTTCTATTAATAATGATTTAAAAAAAAGATGTCTGTGATTTTATCCACAAATGCTAGGGCTGTGGGTCAAATGATATTGAAGGAACACATGAAAGTTCTATGTGCTGCTTTTGCTTTATAGAATATTTTCACATTTAATGGTAGGGTCTCCTTAAAATATTCAGTATTGATTCAAGTTCTAAAGCTATTTAAATATTCCATTAAAGTTCATCAAAGAAAAATATGAGCACTATAATTTAGTACAAAAAGGTAACTACTAATACATGAAAATTGGCATATCAAAAATAATGACAGTGATGCAGTTGCTCATAGGAGATAATGTTTTAGAAGTTGCATCAAATGGCTAGCTGCTCTATTTGCTAGGTCAAATGAGACAAGTCTAATTTATCTAATGCTGTTTGTCTCTTACAGCTAAAGGTTTATGTATTAAGGAAGGTACAGGTTTGGGCAATAAACCAGGGGCCTACCTAAATGGGCTCAGACACTTAGTGAAAGGTTACCATTTCCATGGCAGGAAAAAAGAAGACTTCTTACCAATAGGGAAGATCTACAGGACAGTTTATAAATTGCAAGGAAGAAAATTTAAGGTTTAAGAATGAATCCTCTGTCCAGTCGTAAAAGGCAAAACAAAACAAATGAAAGAGATTATCACAGTCAGGAGAGCTTTAACCAGTAATTTAACCAGTAATTTATCCCAAGAGCTCCAAATATTCAAAATATCTGGTTTCTAGGGACTAGAAACTAACAGGAATAGAAAGAGTAGTATTATACTTTCATGGTCATCACACTTTTTAGTGCTGGCTTTCCAAATTGCTTTAATTTTTTTTTTTTATAACAGATGAGCTCAATGGGAGGGGGATTGGTTGCTGAGTCTGGAGATGGAAGGTGTGACTTTGGAAAAATCACTTATGAACTCTTGGCCTCTATTACCTGAGAGGCAAATCAGAGGATTTTAATGTTCAATGACTCAAATCTTTCTTTTGCTCCAGTATTCTGAGCCTCTTTATCATTCTAGTGCTGGGGCTCCCAGTTCAATGACATAAAGAGGAAGGAGGCATCCCTTGCAAGCAAGGATTGGTCCAGCAGTCTGAGGTTCCCCAGAGACTCCACATTTTTGATCCAGAAATGTAGAGATGAAACACCAGCTAGTGGCAAAGTAATCACTGAAGCAGGAACTTTTAAAAGCATATAGTAACCCCAAACCCAACTTCAAAGGCAGGTAGAGCTGCAAGGTGACATCATTGTAAATGACCCCTAGTTCCCTATATCACTCTGTAGTTTAGATTCAAGAAAGACTTTTTAGATCACAGCAAGAAAAATTAACCAAATGTTGAGAGAAACTATTCATTACTGAGAACAGATGATGCTTTACAGAGCTGATTGATTGGCTTACCTGACACCTCATTTACTTTCGCACACAATCATAAAGTAACAGTTTTCCAACACATTGCCGGTGTGTAAGTCATTCGTTTCCAACTAAACCAGGAGATCTGTTTGAAAAATGAGTCTGAGAAGAACCATTTCAGATTCTATCATTTTTTTCTTGTGCAGTAGAGTAATATGGCTTCATATTTACCAAAGACATTATCACGTCAGAGCCAAGAAAACTAACAAATAAATTGCTAGTCTACCATAAAATTCCTCTTGAAAGAAGAAATCCAGGTGGTCATAAGTAAGCATTTTCCCAGGATTTATTCCAAAATCAATAGTGAAGTTGAGATAAAGACCAAACTTCTAGATACCCTACCACCTACCTCAATTCAACATGTTTCCAGAGGCTGACATAAATAATTGTATGAAAACTACATATCTGTAGTACTCATTGCCTCCATGGGCAGTCAGTCCACATCCCGTTACGGGATGAGAGGGTTTGGCACAGTTGAAAGAAAACCTGCAAACATGTCACGGAGCTGAGCTTTTCCTCTCAAGCGTGACTATTTGGCATTAAATTATTGGGTTCTTTGTCCCATCACAGGCATCCTTCATGACCACCACTCAGGCATCAGAGCTGGCTTCCTTCCTGCAAAAGGGTCTTGATACCCCTTTCCAGGAATCTCTCACAACAGGGAGTTGAAATCATAGAATTAAAGACTGGCCATCCCAGTTAGGCAACTTCCTCTTGCTTTCTAGAAAAAGAAGTGAAAATTTCCCAATAAATGCATGAATTCTTCATGAGTGTATATATAAATGGGTAGAAAACAATCATCCTGTGCTCACTTCAGCAGCATGTATGTTAAAATTGGAACAACACAAAGATTTGCATGGCCCCCACAAGGGTGACACACAGATTCATGAAGCATTTCATATTTTGAGGTGGTACAGCCTTCCGTTGTGGGATGAATAAGTCACGGGGATAAAGGGAATATAGTCGATGACATTGTAATAGCGTTGTATGCTGAGAGACGGGAGCCACGTTTGTGGTGAGGACAGCATTACAGGGAGAGAAGCTGAATCATTATATTGTACACCTGAAACTAACGTAATGTGTGTCAACTCTACTCAAAAAGTTTTTTTAAAAAAGAGAATCTTAAGTCCCCTGAATTTAGAATCTTCAACAGCTCTATGTTCTTACCTAATCCTGCTCCTATGTAAATGAACAAGTAACTTAAAGCTCCATCCCTGAGAAGCTGCTGAATCATAAAAATATATATTTATACTTAATTGTTCCAAATCTTTACCACCCCACCCCAACTACTCCATTGATAGCAATACTGATTAGGTGAAAGTACTAAGAGAGATCGTATGAATATAATAACATTGATCTCAACTTATAGATGAAATCTTAATCTCTCAAAAGTATTTTCCAGGGACGCCTGGGTGGCTCACGGTTGAGCATCTGCCTTTGGCTGGGGCATTATCCCAGGGTTCCAGGATCGAGTCCCACATCGGGCTCCCTGCATGGAGCCTGCTTCTCCCTCTGTCTGTGTCTCTGCCTTCTGTGTCTTTCATGAATAAATAAATGAAATATTAAAAAAAAATTTCCACTCAGGCTAGAATATGCTGGATCTCAATGGATCTCTGCTCTTCAAGTCAAAGCAAAAAAAAAAAAAAAACATGTTTAATTCATTTATTTTCTTTTCCTCAGTGGCAATTAAAAAAAAAAAGAATGGAAATTCTTTGATAGTGCTCCCATGGAGAAGTCTACTCTGTGTCCTCTCTCCTTGAATCTGGGTACACTTGTGACTTACTTGTAGCTAAGAGAATGCAGAAGTGACTCTGCATGACATCCAAGGCTGGATCAGAAAAGATGACATAGCTTCTGTCTTGTTCGCTGGTACACTTGTACTTGGGGCTTTGAACTGCTGCCTAAGAAGTCCTATTACCCTCAGACCATTATGCTGGAGAGACCACGTGTGGTCACATTAGTCAACAGGCCAGTGAGGGCTCAATGAACAGCTAGCAACTCACATTCACTTGAGTGAGCCATATTGGACGTTATGCCCCGTTGGTCCTTCATCTGACCGCAGTCCCAGCAACATCTGACTGCAACCACGTGAGACTCCTTGAGCATAAGTTGCCTGTGTGAGGACTTCTTAAATTCCTGACCTGCAACAAAAGTGTGAACAAAAAGAAAAGGGTTATTTTAATGTGGAAAGTTTTGAGGTACTTTGCCATGTGGCATTTGTAACTAGAAGACATCTTTTCCTGAGAAGATTTAAGGCAACTTACCAAGGTAGAAAAACAATGGGGTGGCAGTTATTAAAATTTATTTTCGTCATCCCGTGCTTCATTTTTTAATTCAATGTTCATATAACTTTTAGAAATGCAAATGAAAATATTTTTGTCACCAGATATCAATAAAGTAATATATAGAATAGAGGGTGTAACTTTCCAAGATGTACTTATTGCCTAATTTGTTTGTGTATTTTGGATGACAAATATAAGGACATATTCTTTTAAATTAAACTATGATCTTCATAGCATTTTTTATTTTAGCAGTGTAAAATTTATATATAGTGATTTGATATACAAAATTTGATGAGATATGACAAGTGGGACATCCCCATAATGACAGGCCAATAAAGATATGGAATATTTCAACCATTCTGGAAAGTTGCTTGTGCCCCCTTTTGGGTCAAACCCTACACACCATAGGTAACCACTGTTTTATCTATTATCATACAGATTGATTTTGTCTGTTCTAGAACATCTAAAGGAGGCTCATACTGTCCACATCACTATAGCTCATTAAAATGTGTTCTCAACGAAGGTATTACCCCTGGTGAAAATTGGTTCTTGGTTATGGAGTGAAAAAATCTTGGATTTACATTGGTGAATAACACCAAATTTCAAACTTACCTGGCAAAATCTTATTACTTAAGATGTAATTTCTCTCTTTCCGGAGAATTGTAATTTAATTTCCTTCTGAGAGGGGAGAACAATAATGGAAAGAATGTCAAAAAACACTTATCTCTGAAGTCATATAGCAAGTCTTCCAAATTTGTTCTTTTACAAGATTCTTTCGGTTATGCTAAGCCTTACTCATTTTCATATAAAATTTATGATCTCATATTCTATGAAAAATAATTCTGAGATTTTGTTTGGCATTACAGTGACTCTGTGAATCAGTTGGGAGAATTGATATCTAAATGATACTGAGTCTTCTATTCCATGAACACAATCTTTCCAAGTCTGTCTTGCAGTTTTCAGCATATAAGACTTGCATTTCTTTTGTTAAAGTTATCCCTATGTATTCTACATTGTTAGACAGTATTGGAAAAGGTGTTCTTACAGTTCATTTTCTCATTGATTACTGCTAGCATACAGGAATAAAATGTATTTTTGTAAATCGACCACACTTACTGGTTTGTGTGTGTGTGCATATGTGTGAAATGCAGTTTAAGATAACCAATCATATTGCCTGTGAATAAAGGTAGCATTACTTGTTTGTTGCCAATCTTTATAGTTGTGTTTCTTTTTGGTGCCATACTGCATTGGCTAGGAACCTCCAGTACAATGTTGAGTGAAAGTTCAGTGTTCCTAACTTTGGGGTGAAAGCATTTTTTAGTTCTTCATTAAATATGATGTTAATTATAGAGTTTTCATAGATGATCTTTATCAGATTGAGAAAATTCCCTTTCATTCCTGGCTAGCTGAGACTTTTTAAAAAATCATGACTAGGTAATAAATTTTTCAAAATTGTTTTCCTGCATCTATTGAAATGATCATAAGATTTTTCTCATTTATTATGTCAACATGAAGAATTACACTGATTGGCTTTTGAACATAATCTAATCTTATATTCCTGGAATAAACTTCACTTTTTCATGACATATCACCTCTTGTAAGTGTTGATGAATTTAATTTGCTAATTAAGAAGTTTTGTATGTATTTCTATGGGTAATGTTAAAATAATTAGCTCATAAATTATTTAGAAATTAGTGTTTAAATATCTAAATATTTAGGGGTTCTCTAGATGTCTTACCATTATTGATTTTAATTTAATTCTACTGAAGTCAGCAAACATCTATTAAGATTTAAATCATTTGAACTTTATCTAGACCAATACTCCAGCAGATGATCTATTCCACGTGCATTAGACAAGTTGGTTTTCTGCAGCTTGCTGTAATGTTCTACAAATATTAATTGGGTCAAGTTGCTAAAACCTTCTATGTCCTTATTGATTTTTTGGTCTACTTGCTCTATCAATTATTGTTAGAAGAATGTTAACTCTCCTATCTGTAATTGTGGATTTGTCTACTTTTGGTTTAATCAGCTTTGTTTCATGTATTCTGAGGTTTTACTATTGAGTGCTCTGAAATCCCAGTCCCTCAGGCCCCAAATTGGGCATCATCCTGGGCTAGTATCACTACTTTAAGCCACACATCTGCCAACCTAAAGCGGTAAACTGAGGCTACCTCAAAAAGGTTAGCTTGTTTGGGAATAGAAGAGGGATTGCATTTGGGGACAAACTGTAGCAAGGTACAGGTGAGCCTGCTAAAGTTTAGGGCTAGACTGTATTTATGGGCAGGGAACGTAAAGAGGGGAGGACATCAGTAAAGTGTGTTAAAATCAAAACAAATGGAGACCAGCTTTAAACATTTCCCAAGCAGACAACACCAGTCCAGTCATACAAACAAAAGTTCAGTTCAGTTGGTTTTGTGAAACCAACTCAACCTGGGTCATCTCTTGCTCTTGCCTCTGTAAACCATAACCAAAACCTTCCAAGGCTAATATGAGGCAACCCCTGATCAGTTCCCTATCATTTTTAGAAAATTCTAAGTATGATAAATTTTTTGTAAATTGGGCATTTACAGGATATCAGTTTCTCAGTCATTAAGTCCTGTTTTTCTGAGAGCACTTGTGTGAGGTTTTCCATTCTACATCCCCTGGTTTCATTTTAGATTGAAATTCTTTATACATCCCCAAGTTGTCAATTCTGTTGTTCTAACTTCAAAATATATTCAGAATCCAGTTGTTTCTCACCCCCTTCACTGTCATCTCTGTGGTTTCAATCATGATATCCCTCACTTGGATCATTGCAGAGCCTCCTAATGGGCCTTCAGTTTCTGTGCATATGTACAGATCTGTCCTGGTCACCTTACATTTTTTGTTCTATACATCGTGATCTTTTTAAAGTGAAAATCAGATCTTATTACTCCCCAGCCCAAAATATTCCATTGGCTTTCCATCTTTGTTATATAAAATCCAAATTTCTTACAATGATACACAAAGTCCTACATTATCTATTCCCCATTCCTACTTCATTTCCTATTACTTTTCCCCTCACTAAATTGGCTCCTACCAATGCCTCCTTGCTGTTCCTACAGTACACTGGGCATGATCCAGCTTCAAAGCTTTTGCACTTGGTTTTCATTCTGTCCAGAAGACTTTATTCAAAAATATCAGCATGATGTTTTTCTCTCTCCCATCTCCTTCAGGTCTTTGTTCAAATGCTACCCTATTCAAAATGGCAATATTTATCTCCTTTTCTATTCCCCTTCCTTGGTTTTGGTTTCATTTTTCCAGTTTTACTTATCTCCAAATTCAATATTATATTGGTTTTATTATTTGTGTCTCCCACCAGCATGTAAATTCAAAGAGGACAGATATTTTTGTGGTATTTACTGTGGCATGTTCAGCACTTAGAACAATTCTTGACACATAATAACCATACAATAAATAGTTGTTGAATGCACAGGCACACTTTTTTTCTTTTAGTACAGTGGTTCTCAATATGGTTTCACATAGAATCCTCTGGGAATTTTTCTAAAAATACTGCTTTTCAAACTAAATATCACTCCCTAGGGGGTTGGTTAAGGTATGGATGTGCTTTAAAAACTACTCACATGATTCTGATATGTAGCAGGGAGTGAAACTACGTATCTAATGTAATGCCTTGTCCATGTTAATTGCTCAATAGACAAATTAAATATTGATCTGAGTCTATGCAGTGGATCTCCCAGTACCTTTGTTTATAAAGAATCTGAGCCTCACTTTGTCTATAAAATAAAAACAACACCATTCTCCTACCCCAAAGGATTACATAAGATGAAATGTAAAATATTGTGTAAACTATAAGGCATCTCCAAAAGGCAAGTTATTTGATTTACTGTTATTATTATTATTATTTAATGAATTCAAGCTGGGTGTCAAGTGAGATCAAGGTTCTATTCCCGTTTTTTTGGGTATAAGACATTGGCCAAATCATTAACTTCTCTGGTTCTCTGTTTCCTCATTGGAAAAAATAAGAAGACTGAAGATCTAGAAGATACTTCTAGATTCTATAGTATATCAGTTGAGTATTATATTATTCTATTCTGACATCTCTCAGTTCAGTCGATAAGGACTTCATTTAGAATTTTCTAACACACATCTGTAAAGTCCATGCTGACTCAGAGAGTATGAGCAATCTGAGGATGGATAAAGCAGGGAGAAGCAAGGCATCCATGACTCTTACTCCCCAAATAATCTGCATGTATTTTTTAAAAGAAAAAGAATCTGTCATTTGTTTTCTTATAAAAGTCATATGCTACATTATTAAATTATTAGTGATTTCATCATTCCACTCTCCTTATAGGCATACCACATTGGACAAAACAAAACCAAAAACAACACACACACACACACACACACACACACACACACACAAACAAAAAAAAAGAAAAAGCATGGCTAAAAGGGGGAACAAAGTCCTCAGTTACAAACCTTCAAGTTGGTATGCATAATATTATTAAAATACTCTGTATTACTAAAAATGTTTATGGTTATTTCAGTATAATGTTGCAATGGTGTGCTTTTCTTCTTAATTTATGTAAAAATATACTGCTCTTATACATAAATTACACCAAATATTTGTTTTGGCAGATCATAATCTCATACAAGTACAGTGAAGAAGGAGATCCAGTTAGAAGCTGAGAAATATTTGCTCTCATTGATTTCCAAGTCCACGAATTCTAGGTAGAATTCAATTTTGATTAGTAAAGGTCAACATTTTTGAATACTGGTTGTTGTCAACAGAACACATCCCTTGCCATGACCTCATTCTCTGAGTAAAAGTGCCAGATAGTGTCTGGCTAATATACTTGTCATCTAGAATGAGGATTTATATTCTTTTATAAACTACCATGATTCATGATTCTCAGTTAAAAAATAACACTGCATTTTTATCCAGATTTTTACTTTGCAACACTCTCTCATCTGACCTAAGAGGATATTTTAATGATAGTTTTTAATAGCTATAGATTGTAATCTCCACCTTGACTAACTCAAAATTCCAATTTATTATATATGTACCTTCTAAATGTATTCATGCCCACTTGCATTTTTGATCCTATTTATTTATTCTTTTTTCAAGTCTTAACTGTTTCATACTCATAAGCATCAGTATTCATGATATTCCAATCAAGCTTTCCCACAAGAAAAACAATTTTTTAAATAATTTGTCTTTTTAAATATTTAATGATTTTTTGGGGCTGATAATAAACATAGATTATTTTAGAAAAGTTTGAGAACACAGAGGCATAGAAAAAAGTAAATGAAAAGTAATCAGCTTATGGAGGTTCACTTTACACATTATTAGGAAGGAACTATTTTAGTTTTGCCCTTAATCTTATAATGTATCCCTTAGTTCTGGTCATGTTCTTTTTTTCTAATCTGTGACCTCCCTGTAGTTTAGTGGAAACCTCAAGGTATTTAATAAGCCTGTCAAGAGTCCAGGCAAAGCTTAGCAGGTTACATTAGGCTCATAGTCTTTAATTAGGTGGCTAGTTGGTCAGAGCTGTGGTCTCATCTGAAGTTCCAACTGAGGAGGTGCAGGAATGTCATCCATTTCCAAACTCACTTCTATGGTTATTGTTGACCTTGGCCCGGAGCTGTGGGTCCTTTTCCCAGAGCTACCTCTTTACATGGCAGCTCACTTCCTCCAGTGTCATGAATCCAAGGAAGAGTGGGGGTGAGAACTGGCCCCAATAAAGAAGATCCAGTTGTTTTATCACTTAACTTTGGAAATGATATATCATAATGTCCATCATAGTCTATCTTTACAATGGAGTCAATAAATCCAGGCCATACTTAAGGAGAAGAGGATTACACAAGAGAGTAAATACCAGAAGGCAGGAATCTTCAGAAGCCATCTTAAAGATTGCCTACCACACCATGTAAGCTTCTATAATTAATAAAAAGTATAGCAACATTTTATCATTTTGTACCCATTTTAATCAGTTGATTTGACACGTTCTTATCCTCACTAGATTGGCAAAACTAGCCTCAGAAAAGAGACAATCAAGATGCCAATATCCTCGGGATCCCTGGGTGGCGCAGCGGTTTAGCGCCTGCCTTTGGCCCAGGGTGTGATCCTGGGGACCCGGGATCGAGTCCCACGTCCGGCCCCCGTGCATGGAGCCTGCTTCTCCCTCTGCCTGTGTCTCTGCCTCTCTCCCTCTCTCTCTCTGTGACTATCATAAATTAAAAAATTTTAAAAAAGATGCCAACATCCTAAGTGACTTTCCAGCTAAAATCTCAGCTTTGATCTTCCAAATTCTTTCTTGTGTAATCAAAGGGTAGAACATTCAGAGGGCAATCTCTCACCTTTTTCAGGTCTCAGCTGAATCATCGTTTCCTCCAGAAACATTCTCCAATTCTCCAAGACTAAATTTGGTATACACTTCAGATGCTATTTTAAGTCTCTGTTGCTGCCTTATTACAGTGGTTAATATCCTATACCGTAACCTCAACATACTTGTCTGAATAGCAACTATAATATAGCTCTTTGAGGGCAGATATGGTGCCTTACTTACTGTTACATGTCTTTTTTTTTTTTTTTTTTTTCCTACCAATCTTCTAGAAAGACCTTACTTCAGGGTCGGTCAGAAATGTTGATTTCTATAGGCTTCAGAGGGTATCTTATCTATTTACTTAATGTGAAAATAGAAATTATACTGATGTTTGAAGAGAAAAGAAGAGGACAATAGCCAATGAGTAATATAAAAAGATGGGAGAAAAGAGTAGAATTTCGGTTTTTTTAAAGACAGCTTTCTTCTTGGCAACACTCTTGTTACCAGATTTGCTCACTCACTAGCCTAAGGATTATTTAGTCTTAAAATATATTTCCAAAATGAAATAGAAATAAGAATGTTAAGAACAGGTTGCACATTAGTGGGGCAGTGAATCAGTGCACTGTGGCCTCTCCTCAGTGACTGGGCCTTCCTGCTGGGGTAATTTGAGAAGTCATGACAGGCATTGTTTGACACTCCAGGAAGGTCATTTTTACAGTCAGTAGTTAATTTTCTGACGTATAGCACTGGCTTTTTTTTTTTATCTTTCTAAATCTGGAGATGATGATTCTTTTGTATACTTTGGCTTTTCACTCATTAAATTCTCTAGGTTTGCCAGAGAGGATTGTAGAGAGTCTTTTGAATGACAACATTTCAGCACTTTTTCTGAACATTGAGGAATATTGTTGCTGGGGCTTTTGGAGGATGGATTATTTTCTTGGCAGGTAGAATGGCCTCCACAGGGCTCATTAGACTTTCTGTTGGGAAGATCTAAAGTGCACAGTTGAATACTGTCATAAAAAAAAAAAAAAAGAAGTAGTTTGGGTCTAATTCCTAATGGAGCTGCAAAGACTACAGCTCCTTTTTGATCTCTGAATTCCAAAGTAAGCCTTTTATAGTTGTCATATTATTGACTGCTCATTCCAGAGCCATGGTTCTTTTTCTTTCTAAATCTTTTATGCTCAGAATGTTATTTTGATGCTTAGTATACATGAGCAGATTTGGCACCCTTGTGTATTTAATAATAACATTTCCTTCTAACTGGTTGTGTGTGTGTTTCTTACAAAAGGGCTCCTTCTTTGCAGGACCTAGTTTCTCCGGGTTAGGCAGTCATACGTCAAACTCAGTTTCCTTTCTCTCTATTCCTTGTGTAAGCACTAAATTATAATACCCCTCACTTGATCACTGACATAGAAATTTTCATGTATGATGTTTTTTTGGTGGTGTGGATGGAAGGAATGATTTCTCATTTTTTGGTATAAAGATTATTTGCAAATTTTCTTGAGAATGAAAGTTCAGGGCAATTGCATGTTCCAGATGATGACAGGGCCGCAGAGGAAATGACAAGGTGACTTATACATGTAAAGCCTTCATTTCTTTCCCATTTACAGCTCTTTCACATTATTTTAGAAAAGATATAATTTCAGGAAAAATAGTTTTATTCTACTCATGAAATAAATCATGTATCCATTATTAGTTTTTTTTCTCTGTTGCAAATAACTAATAGGTATGCATTGAACCACACAGCATGAGTTCAACGTTTATAATCATAGAATATTATTATTTATATCCATGTCACAAATTAATAAATATAGAATGAGTGATAACACTTTAAAATGTTGGATTTTAAAATAAAAATATGGTGTAAGGAAGATTTTAAAAAATAATATCAAAATATCATACAGTATTTATTTGGATTAATAGATCTGATTATGACTACTTCTTTCTCCTTTTTGTTAATAATTATTTCTCTTTTAGTCCATTCCAGTCTTATAGTATATCTGAATATCTACAACCTATAGGTCATTTTTGTTTATAATTATTAAAAATTAGACTTGCTTGGATTTAACAGTTTGTCAGAACATGACTGAATGAGGATTTTTTTTTTTTAAAGATAAGGGTAGTATGAACTGAATGCCTATACAAGGAATGCAGACTACTGTAGCAATTCCAAAGTCATCATCTCCACTCTTATAAAGTAATCCTAAACTGTGTGTTCACATTTCCAGGATAATCTTTTTGTCTTATAATGGCCCCAAACTGTATTATCTCACCATTTAAAAGAGGGAAACAATAACGCAACAGCAGTTTAGAATGTCATTTTGTAAAAGGAAAAATAGTCACTTATAACCCTGAACCCTAACTAGCTATTCTAAATTTTGCCTGTTAGTATCTAATCTTTATCTATTTGCACCCATATTTTCCACATAACATATATTCCATTTAACATCAAATCCTGTACACTTCTTCGTGCTTTTGAATAATCTCCATGCTTATTTTCATGTGAGTATAGCTTTTCAAAGGATAGTAGTTATGTTGCTAACTAAGAAGTTTGTGTTTCCTTTTCTTACACTTAAAACAAGGAAAGGTACAAAGTTAATACCAATTAGCTATGAAATCACTGATGCAGTGCTGCTGGCATGATGAAGACTTAGGCAGACAGAATTTAAAATGCTGAGCTGGCTGTGCTGAATTGGGACTATTCTTTAATCAGTACCTGTAACTATAAATGCCACATTCCTGTCCTAGCAGGTTCCTAAAAGTATATATTTCAATGCAAGCTCAGACTCTGAAGATCAAAGGAGATCCATTCCCTGAAGTGTCTTTATTATCTTTAAAAGTCTTTGGATATGTTTAGAATTATGGTGATGATTATTAGGATTATTATTTTGTCACCAGCCAAAGTATGAATCAGTAACAACAACAATGACAAAAACTAATAACATTTTCCTGGAACATATTTTCTCAAAGTGTGAAGAGTCACTTTGAATGATTTAACATTATTAAAAATGTATCTATGCACTTGTTGCGATGAGCACCAGTGTTGTAACGGAAGTGCTGAATCACTGCATTCTACACTTGAAACCAGTATAACATTTTATGTTAACTTACTGGAATTTAAGTAAAAACTTTAAAAACTAAATAAAAACGAGGAGCACAGCATAAAGTATAGAGAGGAAGAATCACTATATTCTCCTGAAATTAATGTAACATTGTGTGTCAGCTATACTCAAAGAATTACAAAAGAAAAAAAATCTATGCAAAAATGTATGTTTTTCAAGTGACTTTATTGTGATTTCATAAGTAAAATAATTTATTTTACTCTTTTGGCAATGAGATATGATGCTTACTTTAAAAGCTGGTCCTAATTAGAATAAAAACCTCATAAAATTAGCTATAGAGCTGTCTAGGAGACCAAAACCCAAATGGAATCAATGTAAATCATTCATTCATGTATTCATTCCATGAATATGTACTGAACATCTTTTCCGTGTGTGGTAAGAATATAACAAAGACCAAATCTATGTAGGTCCTTGCCCTCATAAGCTTAAATATTCAAAGTGAAACACTTTGGAAATTGAAGCCTGTTAGGAATCACATCATTCTGTTATTTATCATATGATTTAAGAGGAAGAAAGAAAAGAATGGGAATAAATATTTAATTTCCTTGTTTTCTTGTGCAGAGTATAGTCCTTCTTCTTAAGGCCTGTCTAGAAAATTAAGAGCTTGGGGTGTAAATATGTAAATGGATTATCTTCCTCAGTGGGGTTGGATAATCTTAATTTAACAAGAATTTCAACTCTGTGGTGGTGCTCAGCTCCCACTGAGATGTTCGTTTCTTTGCCAGAGTGATCCGCTCTAACTATGCCAGCACAATGTGGCTCCATTTTGAGCAGATGGTAAATATACCTCAATTGCAGGTATGTGTGTAAAGAGGCTACTTTGCTAACATGCCACATCTATTTGCAATTTTAACAAATACCCTACTACATATATATCAACACTGATACTCCAACTCTGAGAAAGAAAGCTCCCTAATTATTATAAAGGTGAGGTCAACAATATCTTCCCTTTAGACGTTGGCACCTTACACCATGAGGTCTAAGGATCAGGATAAAGCTTTGTTCTCTTTCTGCATTCATGTCAAAAAGACACTGTACTATCTGCAGTGTTTCCTGTGATAAATATGCTTCACTAACTTTCAAATCCATCTTCAAAGGATGAAGCTAATTATTTTGAATATTTTTCCTGCCAGAATAATAGTTTAAAGAGAAAATCACATGGAAATCCTCCTCCAATCAAAATCACTGTCGGGGGCCCCTTAATCCATGTAATCCATATTTTTGTTATTTTTCTTCCCCCTGGTAAGTAAAGACATACAACTGTAAATATATCCAAAGCAGCTTTGTGGGATCAGGGAATTACTAAAAAGATAATCTGAGAGATAATAGATGTGCTTGTTATAATAATTATTTCAATATTTGTTTTATTTTATTTTACTGTATCTAGTTTTTTTTTAACTGAAATATTTATTGTGTACCTAGAACTCCAGACTGAAATAAAATGGAGTACCAAAATGTGATTCCCCAAATAAGTTCAAATCTTAGCTGAAAGAGAGATAAATACACATCTCTCCAGGTGTCTTCTTTAAACCCAAACTGGAAGTTTGGCAATTTGTAACACTGGTGGGTTGGAAACACCTGGTTAGATGTGGTTCCTTTGTTGAGTCAGGAACTCCAGTGAAGATAAGTTCTAGATGGAGTAGGGCAGAAAAGTCTTGAAAATCCGTCATTTACGTTTTCTAATACTTCTGATACCACCTTCTGACAGAGTACTATACATTCCTACTGAGTTCAGCATGAGAGTCACCTGACTGATTCCTGCCTCTGAATTCATCCCATTCCATCTGAATCCGATCTTTGACACTGAAGCCATTTCTAAAATGTGCCTGATTCTTAAAACTCCCTGCTTAAAAACTGATGAATCCCATTGCTCTTATAATAAAGTCAAGACCATGAGCTTATTTTATAGCCTCTGAATGATGTGGGCAATGCCTGTATCTCAGCACATCCCCACCCACTGCCCCCTCACATTGCAGCCTCTGGTAGAAATGGATTCTTGAGAACTCCTTTTTTTTTTTAAGATTTTATTTATTTATTCATGAGAGACACAGAGAAAGAGGCAGAGACATAGGCAGAGGGAGAAGCAGGATCCCCTTGGGGATCCTGGGATCAAACTCTGAGCTGAAGGCAGATGCTCAACCACTGAACCACCCAGCCATCCCCTGAGAGCTCTTTGAATACATCATGCTCACTGTTGTACTGGGGCCTTTGGCTTCTTACATGCCCTGACACATCCACCCTCAGCTCTTCTCCAACCTGGTTGACTCTGATTAATTTCTCAGACCTTAGATTTGATGCCTTCTCATGCAGAAAGGATTTGGGTTGGCTATCCCTTCCCTGTGTGGCTATAAGGTCTCGACTGGCATGAGCAATACATTCCTTTTTTTTTTTTAAATTTTATTCATTTATTTGAGAGAGAGCAAGAGGGAGCATGAACAGGGGCAGAGGTAGAGGGAGAAGCAGACTTCCCGCTGAGCAGGGAGTAGGATGGAGGGCTCAGTCCCCCAGACCCTGGGATCATGACAGGAGCCATAGGCAGACACTTAATTGACCGAGCCACCCAGGCACCCAATTAGTATGTTTCTAATGTTCTATTTTAATTTCTGATTTACCTGTCCACTAGTCTCTAAGCTCTGTAGGGGAAGTTGCCTTCATGCAATGGTGAACTGTAACCAGAGGAAATTACTGTACAGGAAGTGTAGCGCAGTTAATGAACTATATGGCTGGAATTAAAGGTTTTGGGCGATGAGGGCACCTTGAATTCTTTCCTTAAAGAGATAATTGAAAGAACAGAAAAACAAAGCAAAGAATCAAGGGCTCTGGGAAATTCAACCAGTTGAAAAAATAAGAAACTATGGAAGTAGCACGTAGCAGACAACACATTTAGCATTGACCAAGTATCCACGTGCTCTCTTCAGTTTCCCAGAGTCCCTTTGCAGTTAGGTTACAGTCACATGACTAATTCTGGCAAGTGGATCCAGCCGTGTGTGTCACTTCAAGGACAGGACAATTAACAGTTGATTTACCCTTTCCATCTCTTTTTTCCTCTGTCAAAGTGATCCTGAGGGCCACATGTTCCAGACAGCATAGTTTACAAGATTCAGAAAAGCATCCTGACCCACATGAGGAAGAAGTAAGCCTTCATTGTGATAAGCCACTGAGATTTCAGGGTTTCTCTGATGTGGTCACTAGAGTTAATTACACCGACGAATACAGGGAATAATGAGTGTCTTCAAGTACTTTGAGAAGCTAGTCATGTGAAAAAGTAACAAATCCCCAAGGAATAGAATTAAAACTGAAGATAAAACATATGGAAACAAATACTTTTTAAAAGACAAACCATTGTGTGACCATCAGAACTCTACAAAGATGAATTTGACTCTGTTAAGAAATAAGCCCTGCTGCTGTTTGGACACAGTGGAAACATTGCGTAAGGGATTGAAGCATTTCACGGATGACTGGGCCAGCACTCCAACAGAGAGCCACATCACTCTGGAAGAAGCAATAGGCTTTAAGAAGAGGAATGATCCCTAGCAAGACTGCCTGGGAAGGCCTGTGTTATTACTTTCTAATAGCAGCAAGAATATATGTACTAACCACCTCTCTGGAACCTGCTGCCACTCAGAAATTTACTTCTCGCCTTACCACTTCCCTTGATGAGCTTGGAAGCTACCTCAGTGCCCAGAATATCCTTCTAATCATCCCTTTGTTAGTGCTCCCAGCCTCTGACCCTGGCCTCTCTAATCAGCATCTTTTCTTTTCTGCTTTTCTGTTCATACCTGCACCACTACTTTCCAGTGTCCCTTATCCATTACCTTGGAATTTCCAGTCATGAACATGAGACCTGAAAGCAATGTGACCTTGTACCTCCCAGCCTAAAACTCGGATTACCTTGGGTGCTACCTGCTGGAAGCAGGAAATGAGAGAGTTCAGTGCTCTGATTTGTTCAACTCACTATATGCTACAGTGACAAGGGAAGAACTGCTCAGCAGCAAATTGGCAACTGCCCTTCCAGCTAACATCCTCTTAGGAAGGTAAGTTCAGTTCTCACCCATTTAATGGATTCTTAACTCAATACACTTTAAAATGGATGGCCTCAGTAGATAGCAAGATGGCAATCAATCAAGTATTCAAAATATTTATTGAGCATCTACTATGTACCATGTATGCCAGAAATATACTTGCACAGATGTATTACAGAGCTCCTGCCTTCTTAGAGCTTGCATTCTAATGGGACTGTGGAAAATTAATAAGGGTGGGAATGAAAAGTATTGCTGAGCAATATGAAGGACATGTGCACGATGCTATCATAGAATCTGATGGAAGTACCTAATTTATTCTGGGTAAGTTGCTAATATCCCAGCAATGCTAATTTGATTTAGCCAGGGATCTTAAAAATTAAACTTTTCATATTGTTCGCCATCTATCTCACAAGCTGCCATATTTTATCAGACAATTACCACCAAAACCCCAAACAGAGTGACGCATGTTCTTGGATCACAATCAATGAGGATAGCAGTCTGGAAAGGAAGAGAAGATGCAGCGTCTCTCTTGAAAGAGGAAAGCAGAACTTTTGCCAATGCAACAGCCAAGATTCAAAATTCAAGAAATTTTCAGAAAAGGGACAAAACAGAGCTGTTCAACCGTAACAGCTTATCCTAGGCAGAGAAAGGACACAGATGGACAAGGGATTACTGCCATGTGCAGGCCGATGCCACCACCAGGTCAGGGCTCAGCAGTGCTCAGCCGGCGTGCAGGAGAACACCCAAACGCCATACGCCATGGGCAGCCATATGCAAACTCCACTGAAAGGCCGGCTGGTTGTCTCTCTGCTTTTTAAAACTGGCATTTAAAATCACTCTGGCAGATGGAAGAAAAGTATGTAATAAAAGTTGACATTTCATTTTACTCTGTATGTTTGTTAAGTTAATTCTGTTATCATTCACTGGGAGATCAGTACCGAATGGTAATCAGACTGTGACAGCTCATGGCTAATGTAAAGACTATACAGTTTGTAAGGGCCAAGCAGATATTAAATGACAGGCAACAATTAATCACAAGCACGTCATTATCTTAAGAAGTTCCAGGGTGACGTAAAAGGTAAAGACAAAGGTATTATAGAAGAAATCTATGTATACTTTACAACAGCATTGTCTTTGAGTTGTACGTTTTAAGAAAGGAAGGAAAGAGAGAGGAAGGGAGTGGAAGAGGGACAGTGAGTTTCCATTTTTTTCATTTGGCCAAAGCTCTCCTATCTCTCTTTCTGAAGTAGAACAGGATTCTCTTTTCTAGTACCTTGTCTCTCTCATTCAAAACGCAGCTTTGAAGCAGAGAACCCTTAGCCAAAGTCTGTTACTTCTATCTCAGAAATGTACCACTTCACATATTCGACTTCGATGATTAAATATGAAATGATTTGAAGTTCTAAATTATAATATTTGATCCCAAAAGTTATGGTAAATGTAGTTGGTTTTACATCATTCTTAGGAGTTGTAAGAGAATTAATTTTCCCTCCATAAATGGATTTCCTTTTTTTTTTTTCCCTTGCTTCATTTATGTTCTTTCATTGTTCTAGTTTTTCTTTTCTTTTTTCCCTTTATCCAATATGTTACTATAGTAGATGCTGCCAGGGCCCTATACCTGCACCCACCAAACAGGTATGCACTTCCTATACTTCCAAGCGCCCACAATCAAGGAAGGCCGGAAGTGTCAGTGTTAATGGTCTCAGCAACAACACTCCACCCTGAAGGGTTTGAGTTGATGGCCGGATACCCTAGCCTCCTTGTCTCTTGGTGCGATTGCTCAGAGATGCGTTCTTTATAGCCTTTTAAAGAAACACAGATAAATTGAGTTTTGCTTGTCCACACTGATAACGTAACTGTAGCTCCATCTTCTCTTTCCTGTCTCACTTTCAAATTACCTCACCCTGCTTGTTGGAATCCCTCCCCAAATAAACTACTTATGCCCACATCCTCTCAGGGAATGCTTCTGGGAGAACCCAAACTTAAACTGTCACTGATGAAAACTAGTTCAGTAAGCATCTAAATAAGCATTTACTATGTGCCAGTCATTGCCCAATGTTTACATATAAGAAATATATTTTAATTACTTACTCTCGGAAGTTCTTCCCTTTAAAGGCCTCACCAGAATAAGGTTGTTCCTGACATCCTGGGGGCAAATATAATGCCCTTTTTTTTTTTTTGCTTGATAAATTCTTTACTCCTTTTTATTGCTTATTTTCAAATGTCTAACAAATGAGAGCCCAGAGGACTTGAGTCTGCCCATGCACCTTAGCCACAGCACACTGCCAGCACATGTGCTGGGGATGGCTACCCTAGTGTGGCCCACTGAAAATCCACCCAAAAAGGAATGTTCTAGTGAAAACAAAACAATGGCAATGGATATGATAGATAATAGGTTAATATTCCCAATATACAAAGCACATCAACAAGTGAAGAAAAAGTCAAATATGAAGTTTTTTTTAAAGGCAATAACTAACTTGCAGGTGGTCCCTAAGTAGGAAGACTTTTTCAACACTACTTGTAGCAGGTGTTTTTTTTTTTTCTCCCCCAAGAATAGCTGTAACAATATCTCCCATTTGACATGTTCTTCCAACAATATGGACTCGACGTTCCTCAAACAATAGATTTCCACTGAAGTGATGTTAGTGACTTCTGAAGCTATGTCATAAAAATGTCATGCACTTCCACCATGCCTTCTTGAAATGCTCAGCCCTGGAAGCCAGCCACCATGCTGTAAGGAAGTCCCAGAAACCCATGGAGAGACCCACAGGAAGAGAAATTAAGTCCCCTGACTGACAACTCTGAGTCAACAGTCTTGATTGATTGAACCATCCTGGAAATGGATCCTTCAGGCCGCAATCAAGTTGGCCCATGCCATGCTGCCTGGAGCAAAGATAAATTATTCCCAGAGTCCCACCCAAATAGCAGAATTGTGAATAAAATAAATGATTGTTGTGTCTTTAAGCTACTATATTTGGAGTAATTTGTTATGTAACGGTGAGTAGTAGTCAATACTTAATTTGATATCTGGAAATGGATGCGGCCATAACAAAACCTTAAAAGTATGTCATATTGGCTTACGGCTGTGGCAGGGCATAAAAGCTAGAAGAATCCTGAGAAGATATAGTTAGATCTTAAAGGGATTAGTGGAGTCTTAGCAGGAACATAAAGGTTCTCAAAGCCCAAACACTGTTTATGAGGGTTTAAAGGAAAATAAGAATGCTATGAATGAATAGGAGTGAAATATTGCTGGAAGCTACAGAAATGGGTTCCTTGTTATGTAGAGGCAGAAAGCTTGGCAACTCTATTGCCCACTGTAATTGAAAAAATAGAAAATGTACCTCATGAACATCATGCTCTAGCTAAGGGGATTTCCAGGCAAAACATTAAAATTACCACCTGGCTGCTTCTCCTTGCCTTCGGTAAAATATAAAAAGAACAAGTTGAGCTAAAGGAAAAAAAAAAAACTGTTAAATATCTAAGATTCAGGACTTGCCGGGCTCGAAAATAAAACTATTTCTCTTTCCCAGTCTCCCCGGATGGCAAATGATTCTCAAATTAAGTATCACAGGAAAGATCAAATCCTGGATCGAAGTAAAAGCTCTTTTGTTGACTTCAGAAAGTTCTAATATAGTGTCTTATAAAAAATAAAGTTCAGACAAACAAAAGGCACTTTAAAGACCTTAAGAGATTATCTTGAGATTCCACCAAAAAATAGGGCTTATAAGAATAGAAATTAAGTCTTTCATCATTTGGCTTCTTTTCAGGGACCTCAAGGTAGAAGAGAGCCAGTCTTAAGGATACTTGTACTTGTGGCTTTCGTGTACTGGAATGGAAGTAACCTCAACAAGAGTTATAGAAAAGTCACCAGGGTTTTTAAAAAGAATTGTTTTGGCATAAGCATTGCCATCATCGATTGAAGGAGACAGAGACAATACAAAACGAAGAGAAACCTTTGTGCCAGCACCATTTTATAGGCAAGAACAAGCTAAGAAGATTTCTCAAATGAAACCACAGGCTTTCTCTTGAGAAAAAGGAAGAACTCAGGAAATAGGACCAAGAGATTGAGAACTCTTATAGAGTGAGATTGAGCCCCAATCAAAGAACTGACTAAATGTTTCCTGCTGGATTTCAGAAGTGCTGTGAGCCAGCGAATACCGTGTGCTTTTCATCTCCCCACTTTTGAACAATTATCTTATCCCTGTACCAGAATTGTATGTTTTGGGGAGAGGGAGCTGAAGGACATAATTCGTCCCTTTTAATTCATGAGTCTTTAGATTGAACTGTACCAAGTTGCTGCACATGAGTCTAAAGCTAATTTAAATGGTGAATTACTGGACGGTGAGCAGATGCTGTAATGGGATAAAACTGGAAATCTTGAGGCAATGATGGATGTAATTTGCATGTAAAAATTATATGAATTGTTATGGCCAGATAGTAGACTGTGGCAGACTGGATTTTGCAAAGATGGCTATCTTGGGTATCTCTTATCTCACGTGGTCTTCTTACAGTATCATCCTGATGCTCCTCCCATTGAGTAATGAGATCTATGCCTCTTCCCAGGGAACAAGGACAGACCTTTGTGATTGTGTCAATCTATCCAGTACTGTGGAAGTGATGCTATGTGACTTCTAAGTCTGGGTGATAAAAATCTTCTGAAAAAAAATGTATTAAGAGAGGTGGAAATATCATGGGTCATAAGAAAATGGACAGCAGAATATGATTTTGGTAATATTTCTCTAGCACTTTTAAAAAAACAGACAAGAAATATGATACATACATTTCTTACTCACTGGAGAAGTAGAACATGTTGTGAAGAAGAGAAGGTTTGTAGGGCCTCACCATGGTTCAGTAGAACCATCCACAAAATATTTTACTTTTATTTCTCTGCTTCTGTGTCTACTGAGAAACATGCCAATTGCCAATTCAACAACCCCAGACTCCATCACCGGGGAGGGATTGAGTTGGATGGAAGGATATCCTGGTTGCTGGAAATGAAAATCCCTCAGACTCAATTAGTGAAATAGTCATCTAGTTTACTTAAATTTGGTTACTATGAGTTAATATTTATTATCACCAATGAACTGTGGTTATGTCATTGAGTTATTGGATCTCTAAAGGTGAGAAAAACACTAGAATGTAAAAAAAATGCACTTGGGAAACCCATTTGACAAGGCTTTCTGTCTTCCATTTCCATCTTTTCATCTGAACATTATTCAGTTTTTAGACTTCATGAAATGGATTTAGAAAATGTAGTGTTTATACAACAGGCTGAGTTGAAATGACAGGCAGGGGTAGATATAGGCCAATTAGTAGGCATTTATGATGTTAGAGACCTTAAATAGTGGTTTAAATATTTTCTCCAAAGGCTTTCGCAATAAAAATAAGCATCTAAGTATGTAAATTGTATTTGTTATTTTAATACATTCATTACCAAAAACCTGTCAGATTTATCACTCCAGTCTCCTTTTGGTTGGACATTTCCTACAGTCTTTGGCAAGTGAAAATTGTCTTTGAACATCTGCTAGAAAAAGAAAATAATTAAATCCATATGGTCTGAAACCCCATGAGAAATTTTAGGATTGAGAAAATAGCACCTAGATCTAGTAAATATGCACCCGATTTTTTTTTCTTTATTATTTTGTGATCCTACTCTTTCCTCTTTGCCTTGTCTACCCTCACTCATCTTTTATACAAACATACCTTAGAAAATGACCATTAAATGCCTTCAAAAACTTTCCAAATTCAAATTCAGAACCAGATATGCAGTAAGGATATTTGACAGAAGAAAACCATAAATTTACATATCAGCAGATGAGAGCTCTATCTCTAGCATCATCTCCGCCCCCCCCCACCCCGCCCGCCCCCCGCCCCCGGGCTCCAGAGTGGTCCACTAGTCACCGAGCACACCGCACTGATTGCCTTCTCTGGGCCTGAGAATGCCCTGATGCCTCATAGTCCGCTTGATAAACTACTGCAGCAGAACGGCTTAGTATGACATGTACTATTCTTTCAAAAGGAGATAGCCTAAAAAAAAAAAAAAACAAAAAAAAAAAAACAAAAGGAGATAGCCTTAAAAATGTTTTGTGGGGAGTTCCTAACTACAGGTTAATTAATCCCTGATGGTCTTTTCCTCATCTTCCAGAGTGAAACAATATAAACTTTAAGAAGAATACAAAGAATTGCCATTCGTACTTAAATGCTACAAAAATATCCTGATTCCAATCTCCAAATCTCCAGATGACAATGGCTCCCTTTTTATAACCATAATACCCACTATATGCTCTTAGCACATCTGTAATGTTTCATTACTGTTTATTAAGTCTGTCTTTTTCAGACTGAAAGTCTCTTGAAGGTAGAAACCATGTCTTAATCGCTTCAGTTTCCCATGGTCCAGAGACAGAGTGGAAACTATTTTACCCTATACTCTAAACCCTATATTCTGGCCAATGTAAGTAGTGTTGGCTTAGAATTATTTCAGCTTTGAAGGAATATAGAAGACTTTATCCGTTTCCAGAATATCTCAGAGGAATGGCTGTGGTAAGTAGCAAATGATTTCGGGGTCACTCAGGATTGGTTTCACTCTGGGTTAGTTTACAGTTTAGCTCACCATTTATTTTCAGTCTGGACTACTCACTGTCCCTGATCTGAAAACCTTCCAGTGATGGGGATTTCTAATTTAATGTCTGATTTTAGATGAAATCCTAAGGTGAAAACATCAATTCATTAATTTAATAAATACTAATTAAGCACCTACTCTTGGACTGGCAGTGAGACATAATAGAGGCCGAGAGTCCCAGTCCCTTCTCACTCTTAGGCGTGGCCCAGGATTGTCTGCTTCATGCCCAGATTGGGAAATAAGAAAGAGCCAGCATCATCTGCTCCCTGTCCACTTAGCCTCAAGAGTTCCACTTTTGAAAACTGATAAATCAGCTGGATGAGTTGTTGTCGGAAGGCTTGGGGTCATCACACAAGGACAAGACTCACCTATGTGTCATCCAAGCTGTCCAACTGCAGGTTATTTACAGAAACCTGTTTTCTATTATCTAAGCAACAAAAATTACCCTTCAACTTTCAAACAGTGCAAAAACCAAATCTGCGTTTGAATGCCTTTAGCATGGATTACGAAGCATGCTATCTTTTCTGTTCAAATATGCTTTTCTGGGTATTACATCTAAGAAAGCAGAAAGCCTCACTTTATCACAAATCACCAGAAAAGAATCTCTCCTAATTCACAAAAGCCCTTCGAAGACCAAGTTTACGTTCAGGAAACTGGAAAGGACGTAAAGGTCAGTCCTTGCATTTTCCAACTTTCAGTCTGGCGTGGTATTTTCTTCTGAGTGGTAAAGAACTTGTCCATGTCCTAGTTTATGTGTTTAGAGATTAAGAAAACAGATGTACAGAAATGAGAAAAACACCTCTTGAAAAAATTTAATATTTTAGAAAATATCAGAGGAGTCCTCAGCACATTGATGAACTTTGCCACGTGTCTTTTAATGATGACTATTGCTGTTATTTCAATTTACCACACTGAAGGCTTTAAATTTCAGTCAGATGCTGGGTAGTGAAGAAAACAGAGCCTCGTGTCCTCATCTGTAAAGGAAGTGTATTTTGATATGCTAGGGGGTTGGGTGTCCTGCCCCCTAAACCACCTCCCTCCTCCAGGAGTTACCCTTAGAGAACTATTTAACTCATGGCCCCACCTCTTGTTCCATTTCATCCATACAGGGCATTTCAGTTTCTCTGCTAAATTGGGGTACAAGAGCTTCTAGTAATTTGCTAGAACTGCCAGAAGTAGAATTCAAGAGAGAGAGAGAGAGCGTAGTGTTGGAGGGGGTAGTAGGGGGAGATAGAAAAGCCACACAAAGCAGTGGAGAGAGGCTTGGGCAGAAGAAAGGGCTTTCCTCTTTCATTTCAGCACGTTATAAAACCTAGGCATACATCCTGCTTTTCGGTTTTGTTAGAGTTCCTGTCTCCTTGTAATAAATCTCCCTTTACTTAATCTACTTGAGTAAGTCAGGTCTCTTGCTCCCAAACAATCTGTGAGGAGGGCAGGATAAAAAGTACCTGGTGAACACAGTTGTAAGACTCGAAGGGAAATAAGGCTGGTTAAAAGATAAAGCACTACTAAAATTGTTATTAAATATTTGGGTCATTGATACTATTAAAGTTTCATGTTCCTCCATCACCTCGTTTTTTTTTTTTTTTTAAACTGGAGTGTTGGGTTTCTATTGCTATCGTTATTGTTTCTATTATAATTAGCTGGTCCTATCAGGAAGGGAAGGGTGCCTATTGCTTTCAATGGTACTCTCTCTAAAAAATGTATGTGAATATCTGTAAATACAAACACGCTTATATATACAAGCATATGATTTATTTTAATCCAGATCATAGCCAAAGTACCCAGGAAGGGACCTCTTAAGTGACATAATACTATAAAACTAGAATTCTGAAACCACATTTAATTGATCCTTCCTATGCTCCTCTCTCCTATTAAGAAGAGCTTCACTCAGCCTGCAAAGGGAGTTTTATACTCTAAAGAATATAGGAAGCCCATAATTTCTTTCTTAAAGATCTCCAAAAATGAGGCCTTTATATTCCAATATAGCTTTAAGGCTTCTTATATCTAATTAACATTTTTCATCCATATTTAAAACACTTTTATTTTATTGTAATCGATGCCTACATTTTTAGTCATTTCTAGGATAGATTGAGTATTATCAGAGTAACCATCAAAGAGTTTAAATCCAAGTGGTAATGTAGGAATGTCCCTCTTTTCCCTTTCTCCCTTTTCCTTTTTTTTCTTGCTCTTTTTTTCTTTTCCCTTTGTGTGTGTGTGCACACATGTATGTGTAGTAGAGCCCTTCACCTTTCATTAAACTCTCCAAATAATTCAAACACTTTGTAATTCTCACTCACAAATTCTGCATTTATTTAATGCGCTGTGCCATCACACTGATCATTATTTCTCAAATCTGTCCATGTGTCAGGCCCAGGGCCAGTGCATTCTTTCATTGTAGATCACAAGCAGAGTAGAAAACAGTTGTGACCATGAAAGATGGGGTGCAACACACTCCGCAGCATGGGACCAAAGGAGAGTACATACATTTCGAAAAATAACCTTAAATGCAACCCAGCAGAAATATCTCGGAAAGGGAGGGATACAGAAGCACAGGTGTTTCAGAGCTACAGCTACACAGTTGGGACAATGAATGAACATGAATAGAGACCTCCTAAGATGTTAGGAAATTGAAGATGTGCGCTTAGGACCCTACCTGACACATAAAAGGTGTTCAATACCTGCCTGTTGGTAAAGAGAAACATTAAGTGCTCTCTCTCATTTTTCTAAACATATTAAATATGCTCATTTTAAATTCTGATTCTGCTCAGCCTAGCACTTGCTGTCTTGGGCTTTTGATTCTGTAGTTTCTGCTGTCTCCCAGTGATGGTGGCTTGTTTCCTTTTGTGTTTAGGGAAACTTTACTGTGACAGTGCTTTGAGGCCTCACTGCACAGGGAAAATTTATGTTTGCTTCTGCTAAGTGCCTGGGGCCTGCCAACCATGACCACGTTAAAATGATTCTCTGGTGTAGTATTTGGGGAGGCACACAAGAGCATTCCATACTCTGAATCCAGGCTTGTGGGTAAGAATTCCCAGTGAAAACATCTTTTTCTCTTTCAATGCACCCAGAAGGCAAGTTTACTCCCACCTTCAAGACTTTGCATCAGCTACTTATTCCGCTAGATCTTCACATGTTTGGTCTTTCTTATCTTTCACATCATAGCTCAAATATCACCTCCTTACAGGGACAGTTCTTTTCACCTGACTGAATTTCGTTCGTCACACCACTCACTCTGTGAATCCATAGAAGTACACGGTGTAGGTACTCAGAACACATTTGTGTAATTGATTAATTAAACCAAAAAAATAAAATCTCTGTCTGTGATTACATCCTTCAAAAAAAAAAGGACACAGGATTTTCACCACATGTAGAAACTATGTTAGAGATGATGAATCCACATTTATGGAAAGTGACATATGGAAAATAAACTTTGTGGAGTGCCATGTTGCTAACATTTTCACTTCATTTCCCCCTTCCTTTTTATTCAGGATGGATTATCAGCATCTCTGTTATTAAATACCTAAAATAGTTTATTTATCAAACTTAAGAATAATAGCAGAGATAATTTCTCTAACTACATAACAGGAAATCATGAACTCCCTGGCAGGGCTACACCTAGACATATGGGTAAGCTGAACTAACTAGCTAGTAATTTCATGCACATTTAAACCAATATTTCAAAAATGTCTATCCAATAATTATTTGCTGAAAGAGAAAAAGTGCCTTTTATGCCTCTGTCATTATATTTAAGATAATTCAGTCACACACACTGAGTGCAATGTAATATTCTAACTTCATTGGAATCCTCTGTAGATTTTCCCCATTCACTACTTACAGGCACAAATAGAGAAGTAACTAATAAGGATATATTAACAAGTTCTGTTCAGAATATCACTGAAAGTTCTCTCTCTTTTTTTGTCCTTTACGTCAGCAAAAAATATTTTCACCTCATTAGTTCTTTCTCAGTTTGTAGTTTCTTTTGGAATTTTCTAAGTCAGAAAACACTAAACGGTTTAAAGTTTAGGGGAAAATGACTAGTTCTCACTAAGCACGGTATCTCATGCATTTTTCAATTTCATCTCTAAGTGCTGACGTTAGGCAGCTGTCAATTGGCTGTTCTCAGAGTGGTTGTCACCTATTGAAAAAATTCTCAACAGAAATCCATCAGTTGTGCAAGGAGGGGCTTTGGTTTGTTGCAATTTTGCTCCAAGATGCAGTTTAATATGGCAGACGCTGAACTATGAAAGAAGCAACTACAAACAGAGTCGTGTGCAGAAATCTGAATTAAATGATGCCTCGTCTTTGATGCACTCTAGCTGTATGGTTTTAAAAAATATTTTATTTAAATTCAATTTGCCAGCATATAGTATAACACTCAGTGCTCATCTCATCAAGTGGCCCCCTAAGTGCCCGTCACCCAGTTACCCCATCTTCCCACTCACCTCCCCTACTGCAACCCTTTGTTTCCCAGAGTCAGAAGTCTCTCATGGTTGTCTTCCTCTCTAATTTTTCCCCACTCAGTTTCCCTCCTTTCCCTTTTGGTCCCTTTCACTATTTCTTATATTCCACATATGAGTGAAACCGTACGATGATTGTCTTTCTCCAACTGACTTATTTCATTCAGCTCAATACCCTTAATTCCATCCATGTTGATGTAAATGGTAGGTATTCATCCTCTCTGTTGGCTGAGAAGTATTCCATGTGTGTATATATATACACATATACATGTATGTATGTATACATACATATACATACATGTGTATCTATATATGTATACATATATACGTATACTTATACATATTTTGTATATACGTACATATACGTATATGTATATATGTATACATACATACATGTGGGCCAGCCTGGGTGGCTCAGCAGTTTGGTGCCGCCTTCAGTCCAGGGTATGATCCTGGAGACCCGGGATCGAGTCCCACGTCGGGCTCCCTGCATGGAGCCTGCTTCTTCTCTGCCTCTCTCTCTCTCTCTCTCTGTGTGTCTCTCATGAATAAATAAATTTTTAAAAATCTAAAAAAAAACCATACATACATGTGTATGTATATGTGTATACATGCAATATATTCATATACATGTGTATTCATATACATATATATATATATATACATGTGTATATATATACCTTCTTTATCTAGTCATCGGTCAAAAGACATTGTGGCTCCTTCCACAGCTTGGCTGTTGTGGACATTCTTTCTGTGAACATTGGAATATAGGTGTTCCATCGCTTCACTACATCTGTATCTTTGGGGTAAATACACAGTTGCACTCTAGTTGTTTTAGAGTCACTTACATGTTGAGGCCCCAGGCATCTTTTCATTTGGTCCTGCCCATCACCCTTTGCCCTTCCAGCCATAAAGGATCCACAGATGACCTGTCTAGCCTGGCAATATCCTCCTGTCTTTGTCCAGAATCTAAGCAATGCGTTTAGTCATTATTGTCTCATCTCCATCAGTAGTGAAAATACCAAAGCATTGGTTATAGATGCAAGGGCACCAACTTTCATTCGCATATTTTGATTTGGAGTTGGGTCTAATGGCATGGAAAAGGAGAAATAAGAATGTGCAAGGGGTCTCTGCGAAAGGAAAGGAGAAAGGGAATTAGATTTATGTGAAAGTTTACAATGAATCCTTTGATGAGTTAAGCTCTAGATCCTGGAGCCAAGCTACATTGGATTAGCTGACCCCCTCTATCCTCCCCAACCCTCCTACCTTCCTTCCTCCAGCAGTCCGGCTCATTTATTGAGGCCTGACCATGTGCCAAGCACTGTGCTTTATCTGTAAGCTTATTTTTAAAATACAATACCATGAGTTAGATATTTTTATTCCCATTTTAAGGATAAGAAAATTCATGCTAAAAGAAGCTCTTTCTCAAAATATCACGTCTAGCTGGTTCAAATCCATGTATACTTAGCGAAAAGAATGAGACATCTAAGATTAAGAGAATGATGACCATACATTTTGAACCAGAAGTCCATAATCTTAAAATGACTGAGGTATATTTATCATCAGAATCAAAGTTGTAAGTAGGTGGAGTATGAGTTCAGGGGAAATAGGAAGATCTTCTTGTCCAAAAAAAAAAAAGAAATCTCTGGGGTGCCTGGGTGGCTAAGTCAGTTGAGCATCTGACTCTTGATTTTAGTTCAGGTCATGATCTCAAGCTGTGAGACTGAGCCGTGCATTGGGGCCTGAGCTGAGTGTGGAGCCTGCTCTAGATTTTCTCCCTCTTTCTTGCTCTGCCCCTCCCTTCTCTCTGTCTCTCCTTCAAAAAAAAAAGAGAGAAAAAGAAAAAGTCTCCTATGACCAGTGATGCCTGCAATTTGTTTAGTGAATAACACTGAAAATAAAACAGTATAAAAGCATAGAAATTTTACAAAAAAATAAGCATTGTGACTAAAAAATAATACTAGCAAATATGTATTTAGTCCTTACCATGCACCAGAGACTATGCTAAGTACCATTATATGAATTATCTACCTGTAAGCCTACTAATGACTACGTGATTAAATTATTATTGTTTTACTCATTTAACGATCATGAGAATGATATCAACAAGATGGCCACTACGATGTCCTTCATGATATCCTTCCTCAATAACACTAATCTGGCATTCATCCATGGACAAAAGTCCCTTTGTGGATCTGTGGGATCCAGCACCATGTACCAAGGGACCCGGTAGCATCTTTCCCACCCCTCCTTCTGGTAATAGCCATACAAACCTCAGTCCAAGCTGTGGACCTTGAAATGGACTGAGAACCACCTCCAGGTCTTTTTGGCCATAGTCTGGGAGCCCCTGGAAAACACTGTCTTAGACAGTGACCCATAGACAAAAGAGCCATTGCAGAAATCCAGCACACCCTTGGGGCAACATAACCTGAGGCTGGACACACTGGAGTCCAAAGGAATTGTTGGACTTTCCCAAATCACCCCTCCCCCAAGGTCATACAGTTTAAGGCCAAGAGAATGTTTCTTGGACCTCTGATTTCTCCTTTGAGGCAAAGTGGGAGCTTGTGAGGAAACACCTGCTTCCTCAGCTTTGCAGGATGCTGTCAAGGAGGCCCATTTGTCTCTTGCCTCATTACGAGTACTAAGTCATAAGCTGCGTGATGCGGGTATGGAGCAGGGAGGGGCTGCGAGAATGCAGCCAGGGCTTGAAATGAAAGAATCAAAGGGACACAGATCCTACTAACCACATTACCTACTCCATCGAGAGTTCGACCAACAGGCCACTGAATCGCCTTCAGATCCCCCCGGCTGGCCTACCAGGCACCTCTAGAACCCCAAATGCCTCACCCACACACATCCACACCCACCCCATGGCAGGCTCCCTGTGCACGTTCCCAACCAGGGCAAGAGTAAGCTGCTGCAGATAGCTAATAAGCATCCTCAGAAAGCCACTCTGATTCTGCAGGCCTGGGAAACAACACAAACCTGAGCATTTAGCACCACCCTTGGGAAAGCAAGAGAGAGGCTGTCAGCATTCAGCCAGGTGCTTTGCAGGATCCAGAGAAATCATTCAAGAGGGAGCAAGAAGTGTGGAGCAGGTGTATCCATAAAAAGTTTGAGAAAGCTTCAGAATCCCTAGCAGGACTTTTAGAAGATATTTTTCTCCTGAAGTTAATCAGCGAAGACTGTAGGAGGTGACTGCTACTTCAAATGCAAAGACAGCAGTGCAAGACTTCAAGGAATGTGAAAAATCAAAGAAGCATAACACTACTATAGATCACAATAATCTTCCAGTAACCAACCCCAAAGACATGGGGATTTGCAATTTACCTGATAAAGAGTTCAAAATAGTTGTTTTAAGGAAGTTTAATGAGCTGTAAAAAATACAGAGAGACAAGTCAATGAAATTTGGGAAACAAAAACAAAGTAAGTTTAACAGAGATAAAAATCAGAATTGTGGTTATTGCACCACTGTTCACAATAGCCAAGGTATGGAAACCACATAAGTGTCCATCTCTGAATGAATGGATAGCAAAAGATGCCATTATATATTATATATAATATTCCTTTATATTTATTATATATAATATCTCATCATATTATATTTAATATTCCATTACACATATGTATGAATAATATTCCATGAAATATTGGAATATTATTCAGCCATGAGAAAGAAAAAATCCTGCCATTTGTGTGAACATGAATGGACCTTGAGAGTATTATGCTAAGTGAGAGAAGTCAGACAGAGAAACATAAATACTGCACAATCACTTATATGTGGAATCTGAAAAAGCCTAACTCATAGAAACAGAGTAGAATGGTGTTTCTCAGGAGATGGGATGGGGGATGAGGAAATGGGGGAGATGGTCGAAGGGTACAAACTTTTAGGTATAAGATGAATTAGTTTTGGGGATGTAGATATAGGTACAGCATGGTGACTTTAGCCAACAACACTATTACATATTTGAAAGTTGCTGAGAGTAGATCTTAAATGTTCTCATCACTAAAAAGTGATTGAAAGGTTGACTAACCTTATTGTGATCATTTTACAATGTCATATGTCAATTATATCTCAAAACCACTGAAAAAAAAAAGATCATTAAAAGGGAGGTTTAACAAGGTTAAGTAAACTTCCCAAGGTCACAGAGTCAGTAGGTGTCATAACCCAGGTCTGTATGGCCCTTGACCCAGTGTTTCAAGCAACTGACCTAAACTACTCCAAGGAGAACTGATGACTATAGCATAGGTGATCTAAGTTACTATCTACCTAAGCCGGAGGCCAAGCTCCACAGAAGAGGATTCCTGAGATTAAGAGAACACTCAAGGGATCGCATAATAGTAGCAAAAAGAAATACCATTTATGGAGCAGCGTTCACACTATACCAGACACAAGCTAAATGCTTTATCTGGATTATCTTGTGTTTGGCCTACAACAAATCTAAGGGATATTATGCTTACAGTGAAGTTGAGGAAACAGAGTAAATCAGTGTCTTGCCATCTCTTCAATCCTAGTTGCTAGGAATCATGTATTCTTAGTCACTTTATACAATCTCAAGTACGTCTATAGAGTGAGAGCTCTAATTCCGCCTTTAGCAATACTAACTCCTAGGTACCCTAGAACTTGGAGTGTTTTGCTCTTACATCTGAACCAGTCTTGGGTGAAGTTGAGCAGAACGGATGGAGTAGCCTCCAGCTCCTCCTAGTGGCTAGAGTGGGCACCAACATTTTCTGAAGGGATTAAGTAGTGTGAATCAAGGCAAACCAGGAAACACCAGTTTGTGGGTTTGTCTGAAGGCCTGATAGGCACTAAACACCTGCAATCAAACCCATCCCGAGCCTCTGAGGCCTCATTAAATGTCTGACATCTGGTAAACACCAGGGTACTTTAGCAACTGGGGAAGAGCATCACGTAGATTAAAATGATAAAATTACCCCCAAATTAGTTCGGCAGATGTGGAGTAGAGACACCAGGAGTTTTGTTTTTCAGTTTCTTCTTTGCATTCCACAACAATAAATATCAATGCTTGTTATCCCAGCTAATTACACAGTTCTCCAGCACCAAGGAAACTCCATTTTCCTCTCAGTTCTGACACACAGCATTTAGATGCGTCTCCTCTAATGACCCGCTTCTTCTTTTAAGATGAGTGCTACAGCCATCCAGCTAGTAATTCAAAACTAAAAGCTACTCCATCCTCCAACCTGTGTTCTTTTTAGGGTTAATTTCTAAGGCATACCCTAATTACAGGAATTTACAGTCTTTAAAAAGTGGCTATTTTCAGACCTGTTTACAAGACCACAATCTGAAGCATCAGTCAAAAACAGCTTGAACTGATTGCATCCTTCCCTGGAACAGAACATCTCGCAGCAGAACATCCATTTGTAGCTGGTCCATCTGCCCTGTAATTAAGGTTGCATTGCAGCCCTGCTCCAAACTTATTTCTGCAGGAGAACAGCTGAGATCCCCTAGATAAGATGTCAGAATATGTGCCACTGGAATTGCATCCAATTTGTTGGTTAACATTATCAGAGCCAATTTAGTGCTGAATTTAAATCACCAGAAATGTTGGTGATATGGCAACATATATCCACAGTAGCTTTTGTAAAGTCAGTAATCACTGCCTTGCTCTCCCAGGAGCCACTTGAAAATCCTCTTCATAAGACCCATTCAAAACTCAGTGAAGGAAACATATTGCTGTTGAATGGGAAAAAAATGACTCATTATGTACATCAACTCTGTATTGTGGACTCAAAAGCTATAAAAGCCAACCTTTCCAAATCACAAGTCATTTGTAACCATGAGTTCATTCTCGTGCCATTATTCACACAGACAGATGATGTAATAATGCATTTTAAAAACAAGAACTCAAGTTTAGGGCTCAAGTAGTTCAAGGATGAGAACAGTGTGGCCCAAAGGACTCAGTGTCTCTCCTCAGATTGAAGTGAGAAATTCTTAAAACGAGAACATTAATATCAGGGGCAAATCTTGGAAACAATTTCTTTTTTTTTTTCATTAAAGGAAGTTCTATGAAAACAAGCAGCAGGTGTTTTCAGAGGCTGGCATATTTATATTACATAAACCATATATGGTTAATATATCTTTATGTGTTCCTTTCTCCAAAAATATAATTATTAAAACAGTCCCAAAGTAGTCCTCAATGTAAAAATAGAGAATATAATAATATCAGACTGACAAAATTTGCTGACAACCTACTATGTGCAAAGCACTGTTTTGCTCTGAGGTACACAGTGATATAAAAAATTTGGAACCGACTATCTGCCCCCTCCCTGTCCTTCTACTTTTAGAAAACTCTCCTCCTTAAAATTTGATGCCTCTTCTTTCTCCTGGCTGACAGCCTTACATTATCCCTTACAGCTTTGAGATTTAGAGTCAATTGTTGGAGCAACACAATGCTACCAAGAGAGAGAGGTAGGAAAAAAGATGGAGTCTGTCTTCACACTAAGGAGCATGTTGTGCACTTGCACATGTGTGAGCACATACACACACACACACCAGATTGTATGAAATCACTCCAAAAACCCTCTCCTAGAATATTCAGATAAATTAGCTTTTCCATTTAGCAACCTCCCTTAAAAAATATTTTAAGAATTTAACCCTATGCAAATGTTCTTTGTTTTCTCCCAAATGCAGAACCTGTGAATGAGCATGATTTCAAGTCAATAGAGACATACATAATTTATAAGGGGATTTTTAAAAAATCATGCATTTCCAAACACAGTTGTTAAGGTTACAGAAAGTAATAAAAATGCAGAGAGCATCTTGCAGTAGAGACAGGCATTGGGAACACCCTACTGGCTTAGCCAGAGGAAAATGACCCCACTGGTTCACTTAGCAACAGCTGTGGGATCCAGATTACAAATTCCTCCCAAGGCAGTAGGCATATGAGCTTTGAAATATTCATCTCTCCTCCCAATACAAATTTGCTGATGCATTGCTGTCTCAATATTTCTATAAACTAAAACACCCCACCCTCAGAGCAGAGCAAGTTGAATCCTAAATTCTTAGGAAATAAAATGCACGATGCTCAAGAAGGCACATATGAAAAATTTTTCCTTTGGAATCTCAAAATCAGTTGGCAGTTAGTAGCAAGGCTGAGCACGGAGATAAAATCAAAGCTTCTATCACTGTTTTAGGTTTTGAATCCAAAACGTAAACATATTTGTGGTTGGATTAATAGTTTCCTTTTGGGAACCATCTCCAGTGAAATGCAGGCACATTATTACATAATTTAGAAGAATATCTTGTGTGTTGGTTTATAAACATCACTACAGAATTGGACAAAAACCATCCAGACGAAATTGTATGAAATCCAAGTTCACAGTGCCTGGGAAATGCCTAACGTAGACGGAAGGTAAAATTCTGAACCACTAGACTTAATTGAAATTGTGATAAACAGAAAAGGAGACAGAACATGAGAGACTCCTAACTCTGGAAAACGAACAAGGGGTGGTGGAAAGGGAGGTGGGAAGGGGGTTGGGGTGACGGGTGACAGGCCCTGAGGGGGGCACTTGATGGGATGAGCACTGGGTGTTATGCTATATGTTGGCAGAGTGAACTCCAATAAAAAAAAAAATTAAAAAATAAATAAAATTAAGAAAAAAGAAATTGTGAAAAAAAGTTGAAGAAATAGTGAGCTATCCAGATTTTTATTCTAATTTCAGTTCAAGTATTGGATATATTCTGTGCTCCTGACAGTGCAACACATGCCAGAAATACAAGGATGAAAGACACACGTCCTCTCCTCAGGAAGCACACAGTCTCAAGGGAGACGTACATAGAGTCTATTGTGACTCTAACAAAAAAAATCTGCATACAGTAAGGACTCATAGGCCGTAGGCAAAGCAATCTCACCTGTTATTGCATTAGCCACATTTTTAGAAATATAGGCTAATAATCAACTTAGTCGTCACTTTTGCATTTAATAATTCCCACCATTTTATGGACAGTGTACTTTAACAGGAACTATTTTATGTACTGTTCACAACAGTTCTATCAAATAAGCAGGTAATGCAAAAACCGAAGCATCTGTAGATCTCAGATTTGGAAGTCATGTTTAAGAGCTTTAAAGTCCATCTGTTATAGTAAGAAGGACTCGTGTTGAGGCCTAATGGCAAAGAAAGCCACAATTGATTGAAAATGTCTGTCAGGGCACTCAGGACAGGAAGTGGCAGCACGTGTCTTACATTTGGTGCTCTTTTCTGTGCTTTTCCCAGCTCTTTTAAAAAACTACAATGAGATATCATCTCACACTGGTCAGAGCAGCTAGAATCAAAAAAGACGAGAAATAACAAGTGTCAGTGAGGATGTGGAGGAGGGACCCTCCAGCACTGTTGGTGGGAATGCAGACTGGTACAGCCACTGTGGAAAACAGTGGAGAGTTTCCTTAAAAGATTAAAACTAGAAATATCATACACTCCATTAATTCCACTATTGGGTATTTACCCAAAGAAAATGAAAACACTAATTTGAAAAGATATATGCACCCCCATGTGTATTTACAAGAGCCAAGATATGGAGGCAACCCAAGTGTCCACTGACAGGTGAGTGGATAAAAAAGATGTGATGTATATACACACAATAGGGTATGACTCAGCCATAAAAAAAAAAAAAAAGAATGAGATCTTTGCCACTTGAGACAGCATAGAGAGACCTAGAGGATATTATGCTAAGTTAAATGAGTCAGAGAAAACACAAATGCCACACGATTTCCCTTATATGTGAAATCTGAAAAACAAAACGAATCAACCAACAAAAAGCAAAATCAGATGCATAAATACAGAGAACAAACTATTGGTTGCCAGAGGGAAGAGGGGTAGAGGATGCATAAAATGGGTGAAGGGGGGGTGGGAGATACAGGCTTCCAATTATAAAATGAAAAAGTCACAAGGGTGAAAGGTACAGCATGGGGAATGCAGTCAACTGTACTGATACAGCGTTGCACGGGGACAGATGGGAGCTACACTTGGAGGAGAGCATAGGTAACATGTAGACCTGTTCAATTACTGTGCTGTATCCCTGAAACTAAAATATCCTTGTGTGTCAATCTACTCAAATTAAAAAAAAAAAAAAAAAAAAAGACTAATAGTGTTAAGGGCCCCTCAGCAAGTGGCTTCCGGCTGCATTCTGAGCACTAAATACTAGGTGGTCTCATGTCTCTCCCACCCAGATTATTTCATCTTTACTCCAGTAGGAAGTAAGTTCCAGGATTTTATTCCTTAGCTCCATCCTGTCCACAATGTTAGCCATTCAAAGTGAATGATCCATCTTTTAAAACATTTTAAGACATTTCACAGTAGTGAACCAAAGCGTGCTCAATTTAAGTTTTATTTGTCTTTTCATTGATATCAATATAACTTTATTACCCATAATGTGTTTGTTCAGCCAGGGTTTTAATTTGCCTCTGGCTACTCTTTTGCTCTCACTTTGATCTTCTGCTAAGTGGTTCCTACTTCCCTACCCATCAACGCTAATGACTTCTCAAATATTTCCACCAGCACCTTTTCCCATTATATTTTTTTTAAATAAAAGCTGAACTTTGTGGAAGAAAATTCCGAACACATTCTCAAGATAAAAAATACTGACACCATTTTTATTTTATGACATTCTCATAGAGAGAGTGACTGAGGTGGGGGAGGCAGATTGGGGAAGGAGGCTTTCTTGGCGTGCTAACAGTAACAAACTCAAATTTTCAATTTGATTTCATCTCAGAAACCATCATTGGAGTCAGAGAGGTAGACCTTTAGACATTTCTACTCAAGCCTAAGAGGATGCCTAGGAGGTGGTTATTACTTAGCACATGAATGTCTGGTTCAAGCTGAACTGACTTCTAAGGAAGTCCTGGGGGAGAACACACACAACACACACAAGTTTCAGGGGAGTCAAAAGGTATATGTGGGTTTTTGACTGTGAAGGGTTGGCACCCCTCACCCCTGTGTGGTTCAAGGCTCAAGTGTAATTCCAGTCCAGAGACACCTCCCCAAGAAAGCAGTTTTACATGAAAGGGGAATGCGGTCATATTATGTATAACAGCAAGCCATTTAAAACTATGTAAGTGTCTAACAACAGATGGGTGATAAACTGTGGTATGTCTAAATGATTGAATTTATGATAGCCATTGAAATCAATGTTTAGGACAAAAATGCCCTTTTTAAAATCAAGTGGGGAAAAAAACAAGATACATGATTTTATATAGTATTATAACATGTAAACAGGATTTTTCATTGAACAATGCAGGTAAATTATGCCAAATATTAATAGTAGTTGTAACTACATAGCACACATAAATGTTCATTTTTTGCTATTTTCTAAATTTTTCTTTTTTTTTTTTTAAAGATTGTATTTATTTGAGAGAGAGTGAGAGAGCTCATGAGCAGGGGGCAGAGGGAGAGGGAGAAGCAGACTCCCTGCTGAGACATGGGACTCGATCCCAGGACCTGGGATCATGACTTAAGCTGAAGGCAGACAACCGACTGAGCCACCCAGATGACCCTAGATTTTTCTGTAAGAAATATGGATTGTTTCTTTTTTATATATAAATTTATTTTTTATTGGTGTTCAATTTGCCAACATATAGAGTAACACCCAGTGCTCATCCCGTCAAGTGCCCACCTCAGTGCCCATCACTCAGTCACACCCCCCACCCTGCCCTGGATTGTTTCTTTAATGAGAAAAATATTTTTCCACAAAAGGCTTCTTTTTTAATATAAAGATTTTATTTATTTAATTTAGGGGAGGGAGCACACATGAGTGGGGGAGGGGCAGAAGGAGAGGTGGAGAAGCTGAGGCAGAGCTGGAGGAGGGGCTCCATCTCACCACCTTGACGTCTCAACCTGAGTGGAAACCAAGAGTCAGGCACTTAACTGGGTGGTGCAGCCAGGCACTCCTCCACAAAATGTTTTAAACTTCCCAAATTTAAGAATAATTTCTTTGGTAAGGGCATGGATTAAATGATTTCTGTGCTGAAGAGTTGATTGCACAATGAAACGCTTAATTGGGGAGTCATCACAAAGTGGGCTTTTCTTGCATTGGTTTCCAGGGCTGAGGTAAGGAGGGATAATATATCTAGTTAGGGGCAAAACAGCCCCAAAAGAAAGATCCCATTAAAGAGGGATTCCAAGATGATGAAAATATTTATATGCAAAGACACTTAGTCAATAATTTGTATCCTAGAATAAGATCATAGTAATGTCAAAGGAACATACACATATTTTTTAAATTTTGAAAATAAAATTTTTAAAAATTTAAAATGTTACTACTGTGACACTGTGGTGCACTCCGAGTTAGAGTGTTAACAGGGGGTGGCGAGGGCCAGGGAAGGGTATGCTTTCCTAAACGTACTTATTTTTTAGACTGCTTTGTTGATGTAAAATTAACACACAACAAACACCACATATTTAACATGTATAAATTGATGAGTTTTGACATATGTATACACCCACGCAAAATTAAGACAATCAAGGTAATGAACATTTCCATCACTCACAAAGGTTTCCTTGTACCTTTATAGAAATCCTCTCTCTGGCCTCTCCTGATTCCGCCCACACACTACTCTGCACCTGAATTCGTTTGTGACTACAGAATACAGATTAGTCTGTCGCGAGGGATTGGTTTACATATCCTAGAATTTGATAGAATTATACTGAATACTCTATTTTTATGTGCTTCATTCATTCAGCAAAATTATTAGGAGATTAATTCATACTGTAGAATGTATCAAGAGTTCATTTTTATTGGTAAACAGTATTCCATTATATAAATTTTGCATAGACTAATTATACTATATACATGTATGAAACATAACTGTTTGCTGATCCATCCACCTGTTTATGGGCATTCGATTTGTTCGGAGATTTTGGCAATGAACTTTAAAGCTTCTTTGAACAGTCTTGTATAGATATTTTTATGGACATAGTTCTCGTGAGTTACTATCTAGTTGTAGAATGGCTGGATCACAGAGGTATGTGCAACTTTGTAAGAAACTGCCAAACTTTTTTTCAAAGTATTATATTCTTTTGTTTTATAAATTCTCATTGGCAACAAATGAGAGATGCAGTTCCTTCACATCCCTGTCAACACTTGGGATGCTCACACCTTTTAATTTTACCCATTCTAGCAGAAGTGTGGTGGTATTTCATTATAGTTTTAATTTGCATTTCTTTAATGATGGGTAGTGTAGTGTATTGTTTCATTTGTTTATTTGCCACAGTAGTATGTCTTTTCTTGGTCTCTTCATATTCTCATTTTTAAAAAAATGAGTTGTTTTAATGAGTTAGGGGAGGTTTTTTAATATATTCTGGATAGAAGTTCATCATATAAATGATTTTAAGAATTTTCTCTTTCCTACTAGCTTTTAACAATTGGATCAAGAATGTGACTTTCAGTTGACTTCTTATTTTTTGGGCTTGGGATTTGTTGAGATTCTTGGATCTGTGGATTCATAGATTTCATTAAATTTAAAAATCTTTCAGCCTTTCTTTCATCAAACATTTTTTTCTGTCCCTGTCCCCCTCCTTCAGCCACTTTGACTATAAGTATATTCACTACTTTTCAAGTTTCAGATTTTGTTGTTCCGTATCTCATAGATTCTCTGTTCATTTTTTTTAAAAATTGTCCTTCATCTGTTTCAACTTCATAGTTTTTATTCCTAATTTTCATGTTTACTAATTTTATATATACAATGTTGCATTTGTCATTAATCTCATCCAGTGTATTATTTATTTCAAACATTTTAATTTGCATTTATAGAAATGCAATTTTTATCTTTTTTATATCTTCCATCTCTATACTTAATGTTGAACATATAAAATTGAATTATGATAACTACTTTAATATGTTTATTTGTTAATTCTAACATCTGTTTCAGCTCTGGCTTTCAACTGATTGATTTTTTTCCCCTTCATTATGAGTCATATTTTTCTACTATTTTGCCAGTTGGCAAAATCATTGATGACTTTTTATTGAATATCAGGCTTTATAAATTTTATTTTGGTAGATGCTGGATACTTTTGTATTATCATATATATTCTTGAGCTTTGTTTCGAGTCAGAGTTAATTTATACGGACACTGTTTGAACTTGCTTTTAAGATTTGTTAGGCAAGATTGGAGAAGTGTTTAAAACTAATTATCTCCCACTATCGATAAGGACACTTCTGTGAGCTCCACCTGATGCCCCATGAATCATGGGGGAAAGGACTATTTTCAGCTCTTTGTCACTGCCAGGCATTGTCACCTTTACTCCATGCAGGCGGTTCTTTCCCTGGCCTTGGAGTAGTTTCCTCCCACCGTGCACTCACCTACACCATGCTAAAGACATGAGTCCTTCTCAGATCTCTGGATTTCCTGTTCTGTGCAACTCTCTCCTCTCCAGAACCTTGAAGAGGCAAACTCCAGCATTTTTCTGTCCTCAGATCCTCAGCTCTGCTCTTCAACTCAGGGAGTTGGTTGGACTCTGGCTTGGTTCTGCCTTCATATTCTATGACCTGGAAACTCTGTCAAGACAATAAGCTAGGGAAATCATAGGGTACACCTCATTTTCTCTGAACTTTCAGGATCAGTCTTATGTTACCTGAGGCTAGTGTCCCAGTAACTCTTTTTTTTTTTTTTAATTTTTATTTATTTATGATAGTCACACAGAGAGAGAGAGAGAGAGAGAGGCAGAGACACAGGCAGAGGGAGAAGCAGGCTCCATGCACCTGGAGCCCGACGTGGGACTCCATCCCGGGTGTCCAGGATCGCGCCCTGGGCCAAAGGCAGGTGCCAAACCGATACGCCACCCAGGGATCCCTAACTCTTACTTCATATGTTTTGTCCATTTGTTTCCTTTTTCAGCTTCAGTGGAAATTCCATTCTCAGTTACTCCACCTCAGGTGGAAGTGGATATACCTAAGTGTATACATTCTGATCTTAAATGACAGCCTGCAAGGTTCAGCATTCTGACAGTGCATAAGAAATTATAATGTCCATACAGTCATGGAAACAAATATTTTTCAAAAATATTTGAAACAAAAGTCAAATATTTCTCTGTGAAATAATTCATACAAAAAGAAAAAGGAGACAGCTTTCACCAAAATTGTTGTTGTCATTGAATGTGTATAGCTTTCAGTAAATATTTTTAAAAATTGCACTTTTTAAAAATTGCTTTTTAAAGTTAATATTTTCATACTATTCTTGATTAGCTACAGTTGTTAAAGTGCCATGTGTTAACTTTATTTTTCACTGCCAACTTAAAGCTCTTCTCAATAGACTATAGAGATAAATGTAGAAATTATTCATTTTCCATTTCTTTTTAAAATTCAGGATGTTTCCATGTAAACTTAATTTTAGAAGAATATACAGGTAAAAACATAATAAATCAATAGGAATATTTTATAATAAGGAAAACATAATTTTTATGTGGATAAAATACACCAACCTATGTAACTTCATATCAATCACTTAGACTATACCTACAGGTAAAATTACTACTTTAATTTCTTTGCTTGAGTTGATTGCTTGGTTGTTTCAAACTCCCTGGGAATTCAGTTAAATTGGTTGGACTGGTACATGAGATGAAATTTACAGGTTGTTTCACTGAACTGACTCACCACATCAGTCAAAAATGGTTGAACTGGTTGTGTGTGGAACCATAAGACAATCTAGGAATAGTAGTTTTATCTTGGGTGCTATGGATTCTGAAGAGTACCAAGAAAACATATTTGAATTATTTCTTTTTTTTGTAGTATTTTTATCAAAGGACTTCGAAGCGACAATGGTATGAAAGTTCCTTAGATGTAAGGTGTTTTTGTTATTTGAGGAAAAAATAGAAGTGATTACAAATAGTCTGTAACACGCATTGCTTGTACAATAGGACAAAGTGAGAAATCACAAGTAGAATTTAGAACAACCCCCTGTTCAGATGATGGAACACTCATAATAACTAGGTTAAATATACACTACTAAGAAACTGGCCTAATATTTACCCAATGACCACTGCAAAACTGATGTAAAAATAGTGATATTCAATAAATAGATTAGTACATTCATGTTGGATTTACAAAGTATATCATGGCACTTCTTGCCATTAAAATGTCAGTAAGCATTACATAAGCATTACAGTAACAATAGGTCTTGCTTAAAACTTCTTCTTAATAGCAAGGTTTTTGAGGTTTCTGCTTAGAATGTTATTTTGCAGATTAAGAGACTTCAACAAAGATTAACTTGGAAGAATAGCACAGTCTCTTTAAAGTCTTGTATTTGAAAGTGACATTGACACTTGCATATTCACTATTCTAGTTCTCTCCTGAGTGTACATGTTTTCATAAAGAAAGAAACAATACAGGCTGAACTGAGCATTAGAAGGGAAATAATAGATCTAAGATGGAAATTGGGGTAAAGGGAAGGTGACCTACATTCTGAATGCAGTATTTCATAGACTTATATCATTTTAGAGGTGGAAAATACTTTAATAGTCAGCTAATACATTCCTTAATTTTGCAGATATCCTAGGAAGTGAAGTGACCTTACACAGATACAGGATAAAGGCCCATCCACACAGGTCTACTGTTAGTTCTCAAAGTCTTAACTGGTAGATCATCAAATGTGTTGACACTGATATTTCCTCCTTTCTACCACTCAGTAGGGTTTCTAAAGGTAAGACACGGTTGCTGTGGCCGGCAGCAATGGCTCTTTCTTCCTCTAAGTAGTGGGGTTGCCATTCCCTCCCCTTTTCAAGGGACTTTCTGGGAGAACTCTACTGCTCCCACCACCATGGATCTAATGATTCAAGGAAATGCAAAGTGGTTTATGCTTATTAAAAATAAGCGGGCACCAGGGTGGTTCAGTTGGTTGGATATCAGACCCTTGATTTTGGCTCAGGTCATGATCTTAGGGTCCTGGGATCAAGTCCCACCTGAGTTCCGCACCCAGTATGGAGTCTGCTTGTCCCTCTCCCTCTGCTCCTCCTCTTCTTCCTCCTCCTCCTTCTCCTCCTCCTCCTTTCTCTCTCTCTCTCTCTCTCTCTTTCAATCTCTCTCAAATTAAAAAGTAAATAAAAAATCTTAAAAAAAATAAGCAAAAGCCTGGAGTTCTTAAATAGGGAAGACAGTTTAGGGTAGTGGTTAAGGGCACAGATCTTTGGTGTGGATCACACTAATTGTCATGTGAGATTATATAAGCTATTTGACTTCTGCAAGTCTTACTTTCTTATCTGTAAAAATGTAATAATTATTTTGGTCTCATAATATCAAGTAAAGACTAATCACATGTAAGTTGCTGGACAAAGAATTTATCCAAAAATATTCATTGTTACTGTGTAATCAAATAGGATTATTCATCCCCTATATTTCTTTTCCTGGAAGAGCACTATGGTCTGGTAGCCCTTTGTTTTTCCTAAGATTCACAATGGGAAAAAAATGATATTTCTATAGCTTACAAATTTGTTGAAGCAACCATGGTTTCCTGTATCAAATATAGAATATTATACGCACATTATCTCAGAATCAATACCAAATTGTTACCCAAGTTCTATTTCAGATTCATTTGTGGCCACAGGTTTCTCAAAGGACTATGAGCTTGGAAATACAGCAGCAATGGAGCTTCAAAGCCAGTGAGCTGATGAGGGCAGTCACCCATGAGCCCACGAGTATTCGGAATTGGTGAGATAACGCTCTCCACCTCTTCAACCTCCTTTTTCCTTTTAGGCAAGCTGAATTCAAAGGACTGGGATCCATGTGCCCAGTTGATGACAGCTCCTGAGAGCTCCCTGTAGCAGTTAAGTCAGGGAAACTGAGGGAGTAAGAGGAAAGTTTGAGAATCACTGAATCAATTCAATGTCAAGTGACCCTTTGTTCTTTGAACTAGAACCAGAGAAATGGGGATCCCTGGGTGGCGCAGCGGTTTGGCGCCTGCCTTTGGCCCAGGGCGCGATCCTGGAGACCCGGGATCGAATCCCACATCAGGCTCCTGGTGCATGGAGCCTGCTTCTCCCTCTGCCTGTGTCTCTGCCTCTCTCTCTCTCTCTGTAACTATCATAAATAAATAAAAAAATTAAAAAAAAAAAAAAAAGAACCAGAGAAATGTATGCTGAAATAGTATATAAATAAATAATTTTCCTCTTGTTTATTTTAAAAGATCTTTTGATGAATGAATTATTAAGTTAATGAATGAAGGTAAGAAAAGTGGAACAAATTTATTCTTCTCTATAAGTTTTGTTTGGACATACTGCAAAATGAATGGCTCTCAGCCTTCAGAAAGAGTGTTCTTCCCACACACAGTGTGCCTCTCTGTTACTGCTGTGCCACATGTGGCACAAAACACAATTAGCCTTTCAGTTGGGCTTTGCATTTTTCTGATCTTCTAACAACTGGGTGTCAGATATCTCAATGTATAACCACCCACTCACAACAAGATTATACATTAGATTCTTTGTTATCTACTTTTATGAAAGCTTTCTGAAAGCTAAAAGGAATAAATTAACTTTGCCAAATCTGAGATACAGTTTCTTTTTCTGGTTGTTAATAGTATTTCCATGACTGTACAGTTAATCCCCATCAAGGGCAAGATGTTTACATTATCCTAAAGGAAGACCCTGAAAGTTACATGACATATATTCTTTTGGGGGGAGGCTAAGTAGTCATATTTGCTCTAAACTAAATATTAACGATAGTATCTAATAGGGGCATCAGTGTGGTCAGTTGGTCAAGAGTCTGCCTTCAGCTCAGGTCATGATCCCAGAGGCCTACGATCAAGTCCTGCATCAGACTCCCTGCTCAGCGGGGAGCTGACTTCTTCCTCTCCTCCCCTACTCATGCTCTCTCTCACTATCTCTGTCTCTGTCTCTCTCAAATAAATAAAATCTTTAAGAAAAAACAATAGTTATCTAATAGCACACTGTTAAATAGCTATTAGAACAAATCTTTCCTAATGTAATGTAAACATAAATTCAGAATGCAAAATCAAATATAAAACTTTTATTTAAATTTTTCAGATTTTAATGATCTTAACACCCAAGTTTTCCTCCAAGTGGGTAGTTTAGTATTAACATTCCTGTGTTCATCCTTTGTGGGGTCTGGTGAATGCTTGTGAGCAGAGATGTTTATCTTTTTCACCATTAACTTCATAAATAGATATTTGAAAGATACTTATAGCTGAACGAAACAGTACATAAATCAGAAACCGTGGAACATGGAGATTAATATATATTTTAAACAAAATAATAACTATAATTTTTGAAGTGGTCTTGATGTGCTAGGCTGCTTCATGTACCTTACTTATATGTTTGCAAAGTCATAACCAAATGATATGTGGTTTCATGAGTATGAAGGTAAGAATCTTGATTTCAGGCTTCTCACTTCATTATTGTAAGTAAATAAATTTCTATTGTTTAAACTACCCAGTCTGTGATATTTTTTTATTATAGCCCTAGCAAACTAATACACTGTTCTTACAGGAAAAACAAAACAAAACAAAACAAAACAGTGACACTCAGAAAAGTTAGTAGATATGCCAAAGATCACACAGATAATAAATGATTGTCCAAATCCATGTCTTAGCTTCCGATTCCTCACTCTTAACTTAATTAAAAGAGCATTTGGTTCTCTTATCTGCATAATTAAGTGGTGAAGAATCCTGAGGTTTTGATAATATTCAGCCCACTAGGTGATCAATACCTAATAATTGGTGATAAATGTGTTGATCAGTCTTTTTAGGATTGTCCAGCAAATTAATATCTAGGTTGTACCAGGCCTTAGAGAGAAATAATTTCTGTAAGTTCAAGGAGAAAAAGAACAGTATTGGCATTTATTTCTTGAGTGATGTAAATATGTGAGAACATTTTTGAGAATTTCTTTATTATAAGGAAAATATTGAAAACTTCCAAGGCATTAGTAGCTCAAGCTAGCCTGTGTGCTGAGACTAAGTTTCCCTACCCCACAACAATGTAAAGTGGGCACAGACAGACAGATAGATATGCAATGGAATATTATTCAGCCTTAAAAAAAGGAAAAAAAAAAAAAAAAAAAAGAAGGAAATCCTGCCATTTTGACAACATTGATGAACCTGACAGAGAAAGAAAACTACTGCATGGTGTCATTTACATGTGGAATCTTACAAAAAAAAAAAAAAAAAAAAAAAGGCCAAACTTATAAAAATAGAAAAGCTGCCAGGGGTGGGAGGTGCAGTAAATAGGGAGAGGGTGGTAAGAGGGTACAAATTTTCAGTTCTAAGATAAAAAAGGCCTGAGAATATAATGTATACATGCTGGCTAGTTGATAACATTTCATTGCATCCTTGAAATTTGCTAAGACAAGACTTATACTTTCTCAACAAAAAAAAAAAAAAAAAAAGGAAGGGAACTATATGTAAGGTGATGGGTGTGTTAATTAACTCAATGAAGGAAATCTTTCACAATGTATACATATATCAAGTCATTTCAAATATCTTATATCTTTTTGTCAAATCTTTATTGAGATAAAGATCTTTTTTAGAAGTAATTAAACAAATAAGTCTATCTATAAGCTGTCATAGAAGGATGGAAGGAAAAGTGATTTGGAGAGAGTAGATAAATCAAAGATTGGGTAATATTAAAGTCAATCTTTTTTTTAAGACTTTATTTATTTATTTATACGAGACACTGAGAGAGGCAGAGACATAAGCAGAGGGAGAAGCAGGCTCCCTGTGGGGAGCCCAAAGCAGGACTCGATCCCAGGACCCCAGGTCACAATCTGAACTAAAGGCAGATGTTCAACCACTGAACCACCCAGGTGCCCCTTAAGGTCAGTCTTAAAGGATGCGTAGAAGTTTGAAAGCCAGGAGTGAAGAACTTATCAGTACAAAAAAAAAAAAAAAAAAAGAACCAATTTTCAGAGTCACGAACATATACTAAGTGCTTAGAGAATGCCAGGCAGATCCAAGCAATTGGAATTTATTGGGTAGAGAGAAAAGCGTGGAAGATCATACAGGCCAGCAGTCTTCACAGCCTGAGACTGCAGAAGAAAAAAAAAATAAGATTTTATTTATTCATGAAGGACACAGAGAGAGAGAGGCAGAGACACAGGCAGAGGGAGAAGCAGGCTCCACATGGGGACTCCAGAATCACGCCCTGGGCTAAAGGCAGACACTCAACCGCTGAGCCACCCAGGGGTCCCCAGAAGAAAAAAATTTAAGAGCTATTTTGTCATGGGTAATCTTTTTGGTAACCAATTTCTAGATACTTAACTCCTAAATATAGTCCTTTCTAAAACTCCACGAGAATGTTTCTGTTTTCTAGAAGTCATGCTTTATTTTCTTTCTCATCCTTCCTTTTATAGCAGACTTTCTTCCATTTTACAAAAAAGAGGTCCTTCTCTTACACAACTTGAATTTTACTATGTCTAGTTGTCCAGAGGTAAAAGACACTGGTCACTAAACAATTTATATGTGTGTGTGTGTGTGTGTGTGTGTGTATGCAATTTAAAATGGTGTATTCTTGTCAATGCTGGGAATTTTGGCTACAGTAGATTATTTAGTTTTTATTTAATGACTTCATCTTATCCATTTCAGAAGATCAGAAAAGAATGCATTGCTCCAGTGAGCAATGAATGCGTTTCATGACCAAAGCTAAGAGTCCATATGAGAAATGCTGAAGACTGTGATGGTTTATTTTATCCAAATGAAAAGCTAGCAGCAGCCTATCTATTTATTTATGTGTGCACCCATCTTCTCTTGTATCACTTATCTCTCCAGGCAACTATCTCAAAATTCAGAAAGGAAATGATGGTCATGGAAATATGAATTTATACATTTCTTTGGATTGAAAAATAAAGACATACTTTAGTTTATATGGTAGGCATTTTCTACAAATTGAATAATCTAAGACTATAAATCCAAAGTTTTGACAAAATATATATTTAAAATACCTAAGATTAGGGGCACCTGGGTGGCTCAGTCAGTTAAGCATCTGCTTCTCAATTTCGGCTCAGGTCATGATCTCAGGATTGTGAGACTGAGTCCCATGTAGGGCTCCACACTCAGCGGGGAGCCTGCTACAGATTCTCTCTCCCTTACCCTGTGCCCCTCTTCCCCACTCTCCCTCTCTCTTTCTAAAATAAATAAGTAAATCTTTTAAAAAATACCTAAGATTAAAGCACTTTATCAAAAATTATTATGATGGCAAAGATTTACTAAAATTAGCAATATTAATATTTTCCCAAGCCCTTATTCTGTAGAACAGGGTAGGGTGCCTCAATGCAAAAGAATCAAAGTAGTAGTAATTGTCATCAAATAAGTTTTGGTAAAATCTTTCTATATTTCCCAGAAGCGGAAAAGCAAAGAAAGACTGTATGACAACCACACAGACAGCAGCTGAGTATGTCACCACGAGAGGTGCAGGCAGCAGGCAGCCTCCAGCTGCCACACGCTGGGATCCACGGTGATGTTCAGGTCATGCTTGCCGCAGGCTGCTCACAGCCAGGGACTGAGCCTGGTAGCCGGGTTAGAGCCAGGCCATTTCTGCCAACGCAGGACTCTTAGTAGTCATCTTGGCTCTGGGGCTGCCTCCTGAGCCCAGGACTTTCTCGGGGCTATGCTACATCCTGGGCCCTTCGAATTGAGACCCAGTCTCCTTTCTTTCCACCTCTCCTTTCTCAGGTTCAGATCTGCATTGCAGGTCGAAGCCTTTCCTTTCTCTACTCCTCTCCCCTTTATCTCTAATAGGTATATCCTGCCTGAATCTTTGACAGTTCCAATTTTGTCTTAGAGCCTGCCTCCTTATCTGATACTCTCTAATAGTAGGGTATGAAATCCTATCTGATTCTCTGCTTTCAAAGAAATTGAGAAAAAGCTAATCAAATGGTCCAGTGTTAACTAATAAAGAAAACCAAATTTTGATAATAAACCAAGGAGTGGGCTAGATAGAATGAGTAATCTCATTCCCTTGGGGGCGTTAAGCAACTGCCTTCAGCTCAGGTAATGATCTCAGGATCCTGGGATCTGGCCCACATCGGGCTCTCTGTTTAGTGGGGAGTCTGCTTCTCCCTCTTCTGTGTACTCTTTCTCTTGCTCTCTCACTCTCACTCTCCAGCAAAATAAATAAAACCTTAAAAAAAAAAAAAGAGTAGGGATGCCTGGGTGGCTCAGTGGTTTAGCACCTGTCTTTGGCCTGCCTTTGTCCCAGAGCGTCGATCCTAGAGTCACTGGATCAAGTCCCATATTGGGCTCCCCGCATGGAGCCTGCTTCCCTCTGCCTGTGTCTCTGCTTCTCTCTTTCTGTGTCTTTCATGAATAAATAAATAAAATATTTTTTAAAAAAAGAGCAATCTCATTCCCCTTTTATGAAATTGGTTCAGGAATTCAGGTCTAGGTAAAATGTTGTACAACAAAATCATCACAGGAGTTGGTTCAAGTGGGGATAAATTCCAATTTGGAGATGAGCCACAAAGAAAAGTTTATTGGTTATTTTGGAAAAGAGTTCTCTTACTCTTCTTTTTAAATATTTATTTATTTATTTGAGAGAGGAAAAGAGAGAGAGAGAGAGAGAAAGAGAAAGTGGGAGGAGGGGCAGAGAGAGAGAGAGAATCTCAAGCAGACTCCTCACCGAGCATGGAGCCTGACTTGGTGCTCAATCCCAGGACTCTGAGATCATGACCTGAGCCAAAATCAAGAGTTGCACACTCAACCAACTGAGCAATCCAGGTGCCCCAAGAGTTCTATTCTTAAAATCAGAACCATGGGAAGAACAGTTTCTAGATACTGTGTATGTGAATGTGAACCACAAGCCATCATCATCACGCTGTGAGGGAAGCAGAAAGAGGACAGGCCAACAAGACAAGTACTCAGGGACAAGGATCTGCAGAGGCAGAAGTGGGGAGACGTGATTAAGCTGATCCTAAGCCACCCTTTCCTGTAGCTCCTCACTAAGTGGTACATTTCTGCCTCGTTTAAACTTAATAGAGTCAGTTTCCTACTTATTCTAGCCAAATGGATCCTACTTCTTGTCAGTATTAGCTTTCCATCTTGGGCCAGTTCTCTCCAGCAGAGTGGATCTTGTCCTTCATACCTCGGTTGCTTTCCTGGAACTGGTGTGCAGTTATTCCTCTGCTTGAAGCCTCCAGCTTCTAATATTTCCTCTGTGAAATGGGACCAATTTGGATGTGGATACCAGCCTGGATCAAGTCCAAATTGCTGGATTTTCTGCTACAGAGTTCATTTCCCCAGCTACATCTCTGTTTCCAGCCTCTGTAACTTCCCTATCAGCTAATGCTAAGACTCATGCATACATTATTGAGATTTATTCATTATTTATGTATGGTACCTGTCTCCTCATTAGACTATTAGCTTACTGAGGGGAGGTTATGTTTATCTTACCATTATTGTTTACAACAGCACAGATGAAGGTGTCCGGCACCTATTAGCTGTGGAATATTTATGGAATTAGTGAATTACTGCATGAATGGATGCATATATGATAATATTTGAATACAAAATGTTTCAAAAGATTTTAGAATCTCAGGTTGTTCAAATAAACCACTTATAAGCAATAATAATTTAATTTTAACATCAGTAATCATAATACTTCAAGTAGAAAGAGAAAATCTTTTATGCATAATTATCAAATGACTCATTTAACCAGCTCTGATTAGCTATTTAAATTGCATGTTCTGGGATGATTCCTCTTAAAATGAGAAAGCATTGTTCTTCTGATCTTACCAAAAGATCACCCTAACTGTCATGTTTTAGAAAAAAAATACAATCTCTTCAATCCCCATGACTCATACTAAGAGAAACATAAACAGGAACTGGGGAAGTTCAATTTTTCCCTCTCTAACATGTGTAATTATAGCCTTAAAGAATTACACATGCTAAAGTGGCAGCAGGCACACACAAATAGTTGTCTCATTTTAAAGGATCTCATTGTTCGATAACCTTCCGAACACCAACATAGTTTCACACGTGGGAGAATAGTAATACATGAAGAAGGGAGGAAGATAAGCAGTAGTATGCATGCAGTTGGCCTCCAGGTCCAATTATTTTTAATTCATATGTGTTTCCACTAATTACTATACACATATGCATACCACACAAGAATACACACACACATTCATGTATGTAAATATGAACTTAAATATGTACCTATATCTATTTTTATTCACACATATGCATCACATTCTGAATCTTTTCTACTGTAATATACTTTAGCCATTATGACCATTAATTTACCTTATCTCAGGAAGTTCTAAATTCATAGATGGACTCTAAGTTTTAAGTATTTGGGGGTAAATAGGAGGAAGCGATGTAAAATTTAATACTTTTTTTTTTTTTAAAGAAAGTAGTCAAAGTCAGCTGTGTATAATTTATTCTTGTACTCCCAGCAATGTAGATCTTGGCAGATTAATTTCCCCCTTCCACAGATGGGAAATTGGGGCCTAGAATACTTAACTAACAAGCTCAGAATTTTAAATGCTGAAATGTCTTTTTTTTCTTTTTTACAGTATGCTCAGAATTTAATTCTACCTCTAACAATCTAAGAGTTTATCTAAAGCCATTATTAAACACACAAGAACATTATTTCTACGTTTATAAGCTAGATGTCAGAATTGGGTTGCCAGGAAGAATGTTTCCAGATAACTCTTATTTCTTTCTGAATTTAGGTTGCTCATAGATCACCTTGTTATAACCCTACATCTGGTTAAAAAACACAGAGCTAGAAATTGGGAATGTTTTCTTGATTAGTATAATACCTGTGGGTTTGTCACTGCCTAATAGTTGCATGTTTCTATTTTAGATTATGTAACAGTGAAATTGATTTTCCCATTTAGGAAGAAGCCTATGCTGTAAGATTGATCTCTCTGGGAAAACAATTATATCCTCCTAAGATCCTTTTATTTTTTATGCCTAACCTGTGGCCTGAATATATATCGACCTTTCTTTACATACATTATTTTACACAATGCCATATTAATTAGTTATTATTATTAGTCTTTCTATAAAACAGGTAAAGGAAATTAAGTAATTTTTTTAAGGTTACAGAACTATAAGTGATAGAGCCAGACCAAAGTGTGACTCTAATGCTCAAGTAAACAGAGGATTTTATATGTATCATGTAACAGATTCTCACAGTGTGCACATTCCCAATAATGATATTAACCTTGGCAATTCAAAATGTAGTCTTTGGGCTGGAAGTATCAACATCCCCTCCAAGCTTGTTAAAAATGTTGAACCTACTCAGATCCACTGAATCAGAATCTGCATGTTGACAAGATCCCCAGGTGATTCTGATGTACATTAAAGTTTGAGCAGTGGTATAGGACACAAAGATTTTGAGAGGAGACTTGGGTTATCCTTGCTCCATTATTTCATAGCTTGATCATAATGGATGAATTAATTTTCCTAAGATCCAGTCTGCTCCTGAGCAATAGAGATCATAGTATCTATGAATCTGAATTGACAGAAATGGGAAAGTGCTAGGAAATCATAAGCAAGCTTGCCTGACACATAAAAAGGACTTGTGAACTGGTAAATATTATTAAATATCTCAAAATTGCACTTAAGTTTGGAATACTCAAAAGATTATACCTTTTTTAAAATAATTAATCATAGTGGGACAATATATTGGAATACCAATCAAAATATCTTCTTCTACCTTGTACTAATTAGCATCTTCTCAACTTCATTTAGACTATAAAGGCAACTGATAGCCACAAGAATGAGACTATACAGTCCGCAAGCAGATAAATCTGAGTGCACAAGTTTAGGCCCTGATAGGCTTAAGACAGAGACAATAGACTTAAAGGAATAGAATGAGATAAAGGAATAGAATCAGATAGAGCAAGTAGAGGGGACAGAGCACAGATTCTGGGCTTTTGGATTTCACCAACTAGTGCAATTTAAAAAATGAAAGACAAAATGATGGTGCATTAGTCAGGATTCTCCAGAGAAACAGAACCAATAGGATATGTGTGTGTGTGTGTGTGTGTGTGTGTGTGTGTGTGTGTAGAGAAAGACAAAGACAGAAAAAGACACAGAGTGTGTGTTACAAAAAACTGGCTCATACATTATGGAAGCTGACAAATCCCAATCTGCAGTTGGCAAGCTGGATACCAGGAAGACCCAAAATTTTAGTTTGAATACAAAGGCATGATAAAAGCCAATATCCCAGTTTGAAGACAGTCAGGCAGCTGGAGTTCTTCTCTTAGTTTTGTTGTTCTATCTAGGAGTTCAACTGATTGGATGAGGACCAATTTACCTTAAGGAAGGCAATCTGCTTAACTCAGTCCATGAATTTAAATAATCATCTCAACAGAAATACTTTTTATAGAAACACCTAGAATAATGTTTAACCAACTATCTGGGCACCCTGTGGTCCAGTCCAGTTGATGAAGAAATAAATGATTACAGATAGTTAAACTTTTATTTTACCAGTTAAGGACATTGCATTAAAATACCTCATAAAAGAAGAGGCACATTAATGACTTTAACAAACACACTGTTTCTAAACAATTTATAAACTGAATTTTTAGTTTGGCTGTATGAAAACTACAGTGCATTGTCCTTAATTTTCTGATTTTAATGCGAACCAAAGAAAACTCTGCCAGAATGAAATGAGTCAGAAAATTGTGGTTTGGAGACTACAGGGAGAAAGCCTGCAAGGGAGTAAAATATTGAGGGGGGAAATGCTGCTAAAATCCAGGGATGATGTGGCAAAGACTTGATTTTCCATTAGTGAGAGTATAGAAGGAGTGATGAAATTGTTAACCTTAAAAATAAAACTGCCAGGGGTGCCTGGGTGGCTCAGTAAAGCATCTGCCTTTGGCTCAGGTCATGATCTCAGGGTCCTGGGATAGAGCCCTGTGTTGGGCTCCTTGCTCCATGGGGGGTCAGCTTCTCCCTCTATCCCTCCTCCTCCCCGCTGTCTCTCTCTCTCACACACACACACACAAACACATACATTTTTAAAAAATCTTTAAAAAATAAATAAATAAATAAACTTCCAGGATTTTACCAAGGGGGGAAAAAGATGTATTCAGGAATAGCAGAGAATTACACTCTGGGACAAGCAAGCTACAGCAAAACCATAGGGCAATCTGGAGAACAGAGGAGAGGAATACTCTTTTATAGGAGAAAAGGGGGGAGTTAGGAAAGTAGCTATAAACAGAAAGGCCATTGAAGTAAACTGAGAGTTCAAAGGATAGCAGCTTTTCACTGGCTGAGTCATGAGAGCCTCTCATTGGCTAGGCTGTTGCCTGATAGAGAAGAGAAACTTTTCTTCCTCCTGCTGGAACAGTATCATAGTAGCTAAAGCACTATCTACCTGCAAGATAAGTCTCTTCCTGCTGGGTCTGCAATTGATGACACATTGTAGGGCAGGACAGCTACCCCTTCCGCCTCCAGACTTCTTCTTAAATGAGGTTTCCTTTTATTAATTTTTACAAAATACAGAGAGCAAGCAACTAAGAGTCATTTTACTCCTTGGAGCTTTTCTTTTATAAGAAAGGTTGATTGAGATATTATTAAGATCTGGTTGTCAAATGTCATGATTCTAGATTTCCAAAGTGCATCTGCCAGGTGACAGAAATAAAACAGTATGACGAAAGCTTAAGCTTCCGGGACCTGATGAATGATGGTGTTAAGGACAGAAAATTGTGAAGTCATACTATATCTACCAGGTGGCTCTAGTCATTCTGCAGTTGTAAGAAATCCATGATTTGTTCCTTTGATTTACAGAAGAGAAAGAAAATAGGGCTTGATCTTATGTAACAGCAAACTATGTCCTTTGCAAAATATCTATAGAGAAGGAAATAAAAGGGCACGATACTACTGCGTTAACTGTGAAACTATTTTTTAGATACTGTATATTCGTGCAAGTCCCATGTGAGACATAATGAAAAAAAATTAGTTGCTTTTCAAATGGACAATCATCCCTTCTCTGTCACAGGTTGCCAGAATAAAGCAATAACACTGCTAATGGGGGTAAAAATATAACACGGTGGAGGAGTCTAGGAACAGACTGATTATAAGATCAGTAATAGATGTCATCTGTTACATTTAAATTAAAGGTGCTTAGCTGCCATTTCTTAGGTGATAACCTGGTTTAAAAGATCTGGTTATCTCCATACAGTAGCTTAATTTCATTATTCTTGAATTTCAAATCTTTATGAAAGAGTGAGAATATTGAATTGATCTTTAGTGAAATTGAGTGTAGCAGTCCCTAAATCCGCCATTCATGTAAGATGATCATGTATTTGAACATATTTGTAAAAGAATCACAGCTTTGTCATTCAATATATTCTTCACATCAGTGTACTTTGATCGAATCTCAATGCCTTATTTCAGCGTAGGAATATACTTTATACACTGGGCTCAATCAGACCTAATCTAAAGGTTGTATTTTCAATAAAGATGAGTATTCTAATGACTCTAATTTCATAGTCTTGTGCTATTTCTTAGCCAATAGAATTATGATTGACTTCCTATGTAATTATATGTGCTGGACTAATGGTTTATTTACACTTGTAATCTCTATTCATGTTCTTTGAAGAGCTATTTTTAGTCTTTTCTCATTGAAGAATTCTAGGCATAAGAATAGAATATTGTTAATTATATAAATGTATAGAACTTGAAAAATTCTAAATGAATAAAATGAAATCTTCATTTTATTTTATTTTTTTTAAGATTTATTTATTTTTATTTATGATAGACACTGAGAGAGAGAGAAAGAGGCAGAGACACAGGAGAAGGGAGAAGCAGGCTCCATGCCGGGAGCCCGACGTGGGACTCGAACCCGGGACTCCAGGATCGCACCCCGGTCCAAAGGCAGGCGCCAAACCGCTGAGCCACCCAGGGATCCCTGAAATCTTCATTTTAAAATGAGAACATAGGTTCATTCCTACCATTATGAGGTGGACATAATGTATTATTTTATTTTCCCCAATATTCTTCTTACTTCTGCATAAAGTAGCTCTTTTCTTTTGGCATGTGAACATCTAATATGTTCTGAGTGAAATGTGGTCTGAGTGAAAGCTGCCATCCTCGTTTGGTCATAACCTCCCTGCCTGTTGTAATTTGTATAGAAGTGAGAACTTGACCAAGGCTGTGTTGATAAAAGTATTTTGGCTTCTAGCCACCAAGATTGGCCGGAGGCAGGGCTTAGCGGGGTAGGAAGGCTTTGGTTGTATCCCAAGCCAGATCTTCCCTAGGAATTTTCAACTAAATTAAAACTGGTAGGGAAGAGCTCTTTCCTTCCTCATAGATAGCTGGGAACTCAAATCCAGGAGCTACTAGTGGACACTAATCTAGCCAAAATTTCTCAACTTCAGCAGTCTTGACATTTGGGTCAAATACCTTCTTGTAGCAGGGGCTATCTTGTGCATCATAGGATGTTTAGTAGCATCCGACTTCTACCAACTAGATGCCAGTAGTACCCTTCTCCCACAGTGTGGCATCCAAAAACATCTCTAGATCTACTATACTATACTATACTATACTATACTATACTATACTATACTTTTAGATTCTGCTAAATATACCCCCGTTGAAAACCACAGAACGAGTCTCAGGTAAAGGTAACAATAGGAGGAAAAGAAGTCAATTCTTTCAAGAGAAGTAGATAATAAAGACAGAAAGAGAAATATACCTGTTCAGGACCAGTATATACCCTTTTCCTTTTGGTTATGTAAGTGCATCAATTCCATGTGATCTAAAGTAGTTTGATATGTTCTTTTGTCAAGTGGGATGATCATAATTCTGAAATAATAACAGGAAAAGACAAATGGAAGAACAGAGCCAAAGCACAATAAAAAAGGAAATCAATCCATTATAGGGCTTGATCAAGGCATAGATTCTACTGTGAGTTTTGAAAAATAATAACTTATAAACCTGCTTAAAGCAAGGAGAAGATAAAGAAATTATTATATAGATGGTCAGTAGCATAAGCAGACTTATCTTCACTTCATAGCCTCCTATCTTAAGGCAGTCTTGGCATGAGGAAAAGAAAGGAAAGGGAAAGGGAAAGGGAAAGGGAAGGAAATGAAAGGAAAAAAACAAACCTACACTTTTATTCGTATCTTCTTGGGAGTATACACATGTCCAGTAATTATTTCCTATTTAAAGTATGTGTCTGTGTGTGTCTTTGTAGTTCTCTAAACATGGGCCATATATGTTTCCTACCCAATCAATTGCCAATAATACAAAAAGAGAAGGGGGACGCCCAGGTGGCTCAGCAGTTAAGTGTCTGCCTTTAGCTCAGGTCATGATCCCGGGGTCCTGGGATTGAGTCCCACATTGGTCTCCCCACGGGGAGCCTGTTTCTCCCTCTGCCTGTGTCTCTGCCTCTCTCTCTATGTCTCTCATGAATAAATAATTAAAATCTTGAGAGAGAGGGAGAGAGAGCGCGCGCGAGAGAGAGAAAGGAAAGTACAAACTGTGGACCAGACAAGTAATATCCCCAAATCAGATCTTATACCTGAGTCCACTGACTCCAAAGCTTACATGAATATCCTCTATGATGATGACTTTCATCCAAGTACAACCTCATTTTCCATGAACACAGGAAATAAATTTCTTTCTCCCTAGGATTTCAGGTCAAAATGACAGAGAAATTCAGCATTAATGTTTCTGCTTTGAATAGCCAGTTTAGGTGAAGACTTAATTTCCTTCTAGGTAAATGGAGTGAGGGGAGTGGAATCCACAGGGAGCGTGTGGCAAAGAAAAGTAACACCTGGCTACAAGTAATAGTACAAGATGGACTTAAACTGTTTTCAAACCATACTGTCTATTACCAATTCTATATAATAGCTATGGAACATCCATTTAACATCCTTCTTTGTCTTTTTTGAAAGGCTGTACGACTTCAAGAAAACTAACTGAAAGTATGAAATCTGTGTTTGGAAAGCAGGTATTGAAAAAAGGCATGTGTTGAATGAAAAGTACATGTAAACTTCAGGGCAGATCTTTCTTTTAAGTAAAAAGCAAATGAGTTATTTTGTTCTTGTTAAGCAGCTTTTTATGATGAGGTATACAGTAGTCATATTTCCAAATTAATAACAACAACCATCATAACACACATCTCAACAACTAATTCAAAAGCTATACCAGGTGTTCCATCTCTAAGATGACAACATAAGGAGTTCCAGGGACTTGTTCCCTAGTGTTGGAAATTATAGTGCTGGGACAACTGGATAGCCTCATATAAAATAATGAAATTAGGCCTTTTCTTCACATTATATGCAAAAATTAACTCAAAATGGATCAAAGATCTAAATCCAAAAGTTAAAACTCTTAGAAGAAAACATAGGGGTGAATCCGCATAACCTTAGATTTGAGAATGGATTCTTAAAAATGACACTAAAAGCATAAGCAGCAAGAGAAAAAAAACATAAATAATGAACTTCATCAAAATTAGAAACTTCTTTGCTTCAAAGTGCACTATCAAGAAGTGAAAAGCAGTATCTGCAAATCAATATAAGGGATTTTTATATAGAATATATAAGTAACTCTTAAATTCAATAATAAAAAGACCACACTTTAAAAATTGGCAAAAGATCTGAATAGACAGTTCTGCAAAGAATCTATACAAATAGCCAAAAGCATGTGAAAAGATGCAACAGGCAATACAAATCAAAAGTACAATGAAATATCATTTCATCCAATAGGATGGCTATAATACAACAAAAACAAACAAAAACAGAAAACAAGCATTCATCAGGATGTGAAGAAAATCAGAACCCTCATACACTGCTGGGTGGAATGTAAAATGGTATAGCCACTTTGGAAAACAATCTGGCAATTCCTTATATGATTATAGTTGCGATTACGACCAAGCAATTCCACTCCTATGAAAAAAGGCCCAAGAGAAATGAAAATATATAGTCTCATAAAAATGTATATACATTACAAATTATAGCATCATTATTCATAATAGTCAAAACTGAAAATCACCTAAATGTCTATCAATGAAAGAACAAATAATAATGGATAAAGAAAATGTGGCATATCCATAAAATTGAATCTTTTGGTCTTTTTTTTTTTTTTTTTTTTTTGGTCTTTTTTTTAATTTTTTTTTAATCTTTTGGTCTTTTAAAAAAAAGAATAAAGTGCTGACAAATGCTACAGTATTTGTTAAGATGCGTTAAGTGAAATAAACCAGTCATTAAATATCACATATTATAGGACTCCACTGATATGAAAGAATAGGCAAATTTATAGGGACAGAATGAGTGGTTTCTTAGGCCTGGGGAATATGGGAGGGGGTGTTGATTAGAAACTGATAGCCAAATGGTATATGGTTTCTTTTTGAGGTGATGAAAAATTTGAAACAAAATAAATAACTATAAACAAAATATCTGCATAAACTACTGCATATTCACACCTTGGTATATTGTAGAGCTATTTAAGAAATGTATTAGAGCTATTCTTGACTTTGAACATTTCCACAAGATATTGTTGAGTGATGAAATGAGAGGCAAAATAGCATGTATAATAGGACTTCATTTTTATAAAACAAATTTTAAAACTGTGTGTGTATGTGTACTGAATACTATGAGGATGGAAAAATGTAAGGAGGGATCATACTACTTAACAAGAGTTAGCTGTGTGGGTATGCATGGGGTGTATGTGGGGCGGCAGTCATGTGGTTAGGAAGAGAAGGAGGAGGAAGGACATGCAAAACTAAAGACGAAAAAGAAAGGTAGGTACTGCATCTAAATATAAAGCATTTTTATGTGACTCCCACTTAAATAATTAATGATCTTATTGGTTACCATTTCTCTGGCAGGTATTCTTTCTTTCCCCAGTTTTATTGAGATATAATTGACATCTAACATAAGTTTAAGGTGTATAACATAATGATTTGATATATGATTTATTGCAGAATGATTACCACAATAAGATTAGTTCCCTTTCATCACATTAGCATAGTTAGACAACCTTTTTCCTTTGTGATGAGAAGTTTTAAGATCTATTCTCTTAGTAACTTACAAGTATACAATACAGTATTGTTAACATAGGCATCATGTACACTATACCCCCAGGACTTAATTTATAACTGGAAATTTATACCTTTTGACAACCCCAACTAATTCTTTCACCTCCTACTTTCCTCTGGTAGGTGTTCTAAGTTTACTATATCATTTTAACAACCTGTGAGATAGAGATTATTATCTCCATTATATCTAGATGGGGAAACACATTTTTGAGTAGTAAAATAGCTTGCAAAGCAACATGGTTGCAGCCATCCTGATAAACAGGAAGGATTCTCACCCAAAATTTGCATCAGATGTCAAGGCTAGTGATGCCAAAAACACACTAAGAGGTTTTGAAAGGTTTACTATTTGTACAATGAGGCTTTCTAGGGAGAGCTGGGCAGGCCTCTCAGGTTATTCTGTAAACAGTTTGAGAGATCTGGAGAAGGAGAATGACTTGGAGTTTTTATGGTGGGTCAGGGAGTGGGTTTCTGCACACAGAGAAGGAGTTACATGGTTTGAACTTTCTATCAATGCCAAAGGAGGGAGCATTTGGGCTTTCTTAACAGCTTGACCAGAAGCGACAAGAGGGGAAGAGGGAAAGTGCTTAAAAGCTCCCAGTGGTCTAACATCAAAAAATGAAGCCAGGGCACCCCGGTTGGCCCAGTGGTTTAGGCCACCTTCAGCCCAGGGTGTGATCCTGGAGACCCAGGATTGAGTCCCATGTCTGGTTCCCTGCATGGAGCCTGCTTCTCCCTCTGCCTGTGTCTCTGCCTCTCTCTCTCTCGCTCTCTGTGTGTCTGTCATGAATACATAAATAAAATCTTTTAAAAAAATGGAGCCAGATTCTTCATTATAAATGGGTTAAAAAATTATACATGCCGGTATTTATGAAAAACATTTAGCTTTATATCTGCATTTGTGTATCAACTGTTTTGATTAAAATAACTGTCCAGGTTATTTTTTGTGACACTTATTTAAGGCTAATACCCAAATGATAATGTCATGCATGTAATACAACATGCATGGCTAAATACCTCAAACTTTAAAGTCTTGAGAAATAATCTATTTTCAAGAAATCAGCAAATATTAAATAATCAACATATTCAGTTTCTGAATATAGACACAAAATAAACATGAAATCACTTTGTATCGTCAGTATTACTAGCTTGCATAGGATTACTAACTAATAATTCAAAGGATAATTTAAATCTATCTCAGTAATGTTTTTTAATTGTGAAAAACAATTACTTTATTCCTACCAAACCGACTTGTGAACAGTTATCATTAAATTTAATAATACTAAATAATTCTTATATATTTACTTCAAGTTCCTAATGTCAAAGTGAATAGTATTTTAGAGAAAATCATGATAAAATAAAGGTGAATGCATAGGCTGCTTGGTAACATGCTGAATTCTTAATAGAATCTGCTTCAGAGGCTTGAACTACTAGTACAAAAGGAACACACCACACCCAATCATTTCATATTAAACTTTTTATTAAAATTGAGTCTTCATAATATATTTAAAATGACATGTTCCACAAACAAATATCTGGGCAAAAAATTTCTATATGTAATTATTGGCACATAAATTTAAAATAAAAACTAAGCTAAATATATATATATTTATATATATATATATATATTTCCAAATTCATATCAATTATCTGGAATACCTGAGTTTCTAGCTGCTGGTTTTCCAGATAGTGTGAAATGTTTTTCATCCACCTCGTCAAGGACACAGCCCATCCAGAAAGAATAACTTTGGTTAATAGATGCTGTCTCCCAAAGATCACACAGATGTCCTCAATGGGATTCAGGTTTATCTTCTGAGGATTCTTCCATATGGAGGTCAGTCTGTGATGCAAGGAAGGATTCCCATGTAGCAAGGCACTGAATAATGGAAATACACCACGAGGAGATCAACAGTAGTTAACTTTCAGTAGGAAAGGATAATAAATCCTTATATATTTGTTACTAGAGCAATCTACCCTGCTCCTGTCTCCCACCAGCATGCCAGAAACCTTGTTGTTTCCTACATATTTTAATTTCTAATGAGGGATACCATTGCTAAATAAGAGGAAAACATAAAAAGTTAAAAAAAGAGCATGGATTAGTTTTCTGACATGATCCAGTATTACCCCACTGTCAAGAAAGAAAATCACTACATTTTGGAGAAAAAGATGGACCATTTGGATCTGAGGAGTTGGGCGTTAAGCATCTAGACAGAGAAGTGGGGATATAAGCATACCTCTATCAGATTTGAATCCCACTACAAGTCTGAGTTTGGCCAAGCTGATGAATCTTCATTATAGTTTCTCCAGCTATAAATTAGATTAATGACAGTACTTACCATTAGGGCAACTATAAAAATTAAAGTTCCATAATCAGTATAAATCTCTATGAAGAATGCTTAGCCCAAATAAGTGCTCAAAAATTAGTAATTATTATATTATGATGGTCTCTTGGGACTAAGTGGTGAAACTTGGTCATTAATATGCAACAGGAAATGAAAAAGGTTCAGAACGAGACTGAAGGTGGTGGGGACACACAAACAGGAATGTGGCCACCTTTGTGATGTTGCTTAGGACTGACCTGCCTACTTGCCTAGTCTCAGTAAGCTGTATGAAGTTTATCCACAGCATAATTTTAGTAGTTTGCATATATTCAGGATTCTTCTAAAACAGACTTACTCGAACATGTATTTGGCATAAGATTAAATTAATTAAGTCATATCTTTTCCAAATGTGGATAGACTGCTACATACAAATACATATATATTTATTTTTTTTGATATAATACACTCTGAAGTTGGACTGATTAACACCAGTTTATTTGCCAAACTACTTTCATGTCACTTCTTTAGCCTCTAAACCTTTTATAGCTTTAATATATCTACTTCTGACAATAGGAACTAAGTGACAGACCAGCAATTTCTGAAACACAATACAAAATTTAAACCTCCCAAATTATAAATGTGCTGTGTTTCAAAAAGTATGTATGTATGGACTTATGTATGTGTATATACATGTGTATACAATATTGTTTCAAACTGAAGATTTAGAATATGGGAAGCATTTTACCAAATAAGGTTTTTATAAAGGTCATACACAGTGATTTGACTCTGAAATAGTTTCCAGAGCTTAGGATATGAATAATATGGTTAGAAAATTGTTTATTTGCATGAGAGCAGTAGAAGTACTGTTGAAACCTTAACTGCCAAATTAAAAAAAAAATTACTGAGTAAAATGTTAAGTATTTATTTTCTGATATACCTATTTTGAAAGTCAGGTGTGGAATAATACAAGTCTCATAAGAATAATCAAATCTATCAAGACTTTAAGGGGTATTTTTTATTTAAAAACTTTAGAGAGTAGTGGTAGCTGAGTATAAGCCATAAGGCCTAAGTTTTTAGTCACTGTGATGAATCAGTTCTGGGATTTACCTTTACTCTTTAGTAAGTTACTGACTCTCTGATTTTCTCCCTCTTTGGATGTGCAATAATAATAATACCTATCTCATTGGTATGAAGAAATAACAAAGCAAGATAAGGGTAAAGAAGGTGAGGGTAGGGAAAAGAGAGAAGACCAGGTAACTGTAGGGACCATGAGGCAAGAGTGGCCTCTTCTGATGTGGTACAGGAGAAGAAGCAAATGTATTTACATTAGATCCTTATAGCCATAAAAGGGCATTAAAGAGAAATACCTCACATTTGACATATGTTTCAACTTTTAGACCTTATGTCTTTTATAACTGTCCAAAATATACATAATTTGGGAGGTAGGGGTTGACATAAAACATCCATACATTCAGAAAATATTTTTGAGTTCTTATTATGTCAGGTGCACAATCCTTGACCTTACGGAACTTAGGATTTAGCAAGAAACACAAGTAAGCAAATATAATCAATTATGGGGTCTATGAAGTTTACAGGGTATGATGGAAATAAATAGTAGTGGGATCTAAATCACACTAGAATGAGTTAATGAATGTTTCCTAGTAGGAGTAAGCCAATAAATCTCTGGCATGTTTGTGAAAGGGTAATGTGAGGAATAGTTTATGGTAAAGTGGTTAGGAACTGGGGCTTAGGACTTCTGTTGCTGACTAAGATGGTATATAATAGGGACTGAATTTACTCCTCTGATGAGAGAAGACAGAAAGACAGAAAGAAAAGAAGGAAGGGAAGGGATGGGAAGGGAAAGGAGAGAGAGAGACAGAGAGAGAGAGAGAGAAAAGAAAAGAAAAAATATATGAAATATATTTTTCAAGACCCTGAACATCAGGCAAAAAAGGACAAGTAATTCCTGAGAGACGTGATAAAAACAATCTGAGCCCTATGATTACCCTACTGTTACGGGCAGAATTGTGTCCCCAAAACTCATTTGTTGAAGTGCATTCTGAGATACTTCAAAATTCATTTGTTGAAGTACCACAGAATGTGTAAGTATTTGGATATAAGGCCTTTAAAGAGGTGATTCATTTGAAATAGGGCTGTTAAGACAGGCCCTAATCCAATCTGACTAGTAGCCTTATAAGAGGAAATTGGTTATATAAGGAGACTATAGGAATGACAGCAGAGAGAAAAGATGATATGAGGACATAGGGAGAAGGCTGCCATCTGCAAAGTCAAGAAGAAAGGTCTCAGAAGAAACCAAGAAGCTAAGCCTGCCAACCCCTTGATTTTGGGCATCTAAACTCCAGAACTGTAAGAAAATAATTTTTTTGTTGCTTAAGTCACTCAGTTTGTAGTATTTTGTTATGGCAGCCCTATCAGACTAATACACCAATTTATTGCCTCAAGAGATTTTCCAAGCCATGGTTGAAGAAGGTGAATTTTGATGTATCCAAGCAGACTCCCTGGGTTGAAGAGATGCAGCTAAGAGTCTACAGAAAAGTAACGCAGGAGAGTTCGTAGAGCATAGCACCAGAGAAGAAAGAGTGGAGACAGAGCACTCTGGAGATCTGTGGAGGTCTGCGTAGGGAATTCAATGGAGTCCTGATTAGTACAAGCATGTAGAAAATTACTTGAGGCCTGGAAAAAGAAGCCATAAGTTAGGATTAGAGTGAACAGTGCCCATGTTCTCCCCAGGGCCAGGAATAGTACAGGGTTCCACCAAAGAGATTGGAAAAATCTCATAATTCATGAGTTATTGGGTAGAATACAAAAAAGGGTCTTTCCTCAATCCTGGGAAATAATTTGCCCTATACTAAAAGCTGCTCAAGTACCACCCAAAAAATCTTAAAAGTAAGACCTTAAAGGATCAAATTGTGTCCAAGCAACTTAATTAAGTGCTATAGGAATACAGAAATATTCACCACGCAACAAAATTCAGAATACATGGCATCTAATTAAGGTTACCAGGAAAAAAAGCAAAAAAATATGACGCATAATGAGAAAAAAAATCAACCAAGTGAAATTTATATACAATGGAATATTACTCAGCCATAAAAAAGAGTGAAATCTTGCCATTTGTAATGATGTGGATATAGCTAGAGAGTATGATGCTAAGTGAAATAAGTCAGTAAGAGAAAGACAAATACTGTATGATTTCACTCATATGTGAGATTTAAAGAACAAAACAAATGAATGTTGGGCAGGGAAAAAAGAGACAAACCAAAAACCAGACTCTTAACTATAAAGAACAAACTGATTGTTACTGGAGAGAGGAGGTGGGCAGGGGATGGGCTAAATGGGTGATGGGGATTAAGAAGGGCACTTGTGATGAGCACTGGGTATTGTATGTAAGTGATGAATTACTACATTCTATACCAGACACCAATACTACACTGCATGTTAACTACTTGGGATTTAAATAAAAATTTGGAGAAAAAAAAAAGAAACTGACCCAGAATTAACAAAGATGCTAGATTTAGAGACATGGACATTACAAGTTATTATAAAACTGTCCTAGATGTTCCAAGAGCTAAGTAGAGGCATGAAATAAATGAAGAATACACACAAATTGGACTTCCAGAGATGAAAATTACTGTGTGAGATGAAAAAAATAGAATGAATGGAATTAATAATGTATAAGAACAATGCAGAAGAAAAAGATTCGTGAACATAAAGGAATACGAATGGAAAATATCTGAAAGAAGACACACAAAGAAAAAAGATCAATGAGAAAGAAGAGAAAAAAGCATCAGTGAGTCAGAGGACACAGTTTGCAGTAGTATAATATACTTGTAATTAGCATCGCTGAAAAGGTGGGGTGCACAAAATCCTTTGAAAATATTAAGGCCAAAATTTTCCCAAATTTGATAAATTATAGACCCACAAATCCAAGAAACCTAACAAACCCTAAATATAAGAAACATGAGAAAGAAGGCATCAAGCCACTTTTTATAACCAAATCACTCAAAATCAATGATAAGGATCATCTTTAAAGACAGAGAAAAATGATAATCTTAGAGACAAAAGAAGGAAACATAGGCTGAGTATTTCTCATCCAAAATACTGTAAGTGAGAAGATAGCAGAGGAACATTTTTACGGTAGCGAAAGAAAAAATACTGTCAAGATACAGGATGCTATGTCTTGCAAAAATACCCTTCAAAAACAAAGGTGGAATAAAGATATTTTCTGACATACAAAAGCTATAGAGTTTATCACCAACAGACCACACCACGAGAAATGTTTTTAAAAAAGAAAAATTCCATCAAACAAAAAGAAAATGAGACCAGATAGAAAAATATGAATCCACTCAAAGGAATGAAGAACACAGGGCATGGCAGTGATATGGAAACATGTATTTTGTATTACTTAAATGTATTTAAAATATAATTATTGAATTAATTATTAATAATAGTAACAAGATTTTTTGAGACTTATAATACATGTACAAATCAAATACATGACAAAAGAGCAGAGAGACCAGGAAAAGAGAACAGAAGAATACAATTGTAGGTTCTTTTTTTTTTTTTAAGATTTTATTTATTTATTCTTGAGAGACACACAGAGAGAGGCAGAGACACAGGCAGAGGGAAAAGCAGGCTCCATGCAGGGAGCCCGACGTGGGACTCGATTCCGGGTCTCCAGGATCAGGCCCTGGGCTGAAGGCAGGCGCTAAACCGCTGAGCCACCGGGCTGCCCTGATTGTAGGTTCTTACATAACAGATGAAGTGGTGTGATATTACTTGAAGGTAGACTATGGGAAGATTAAACAGCCCACAATAAACCCAAAAATAACCACTAGAAAAATAAAAGGTATGTCTAATACACCAACAAAAGATGTAAAACGAAATCATACAACATGGTCTATTATCCAAAAGAAGGTATAAAGAAGAAAATGGGAGCAAAGAGCAGATAGAATAAAAAACAAATAGCAAAATAACAGACTCAAAACAAGCCATATCAATAATCAATTTCAATGTCAATAAGCTTAATACTCCAACAATACACAATATTTCTATTCAATAGAAAAAACGAGACCTATCTATATTCCACTTATAAGAAATACACTATAAATATAAAGACACAAATACATTTAAATTAAAAGGGTTAAAAAAATACATACTATGTAACGTATGTCAAAAGAAAGCTAGCTATACTAATATCTAATAATATAATATATATATTATAATTATATTATAATATGATAATAATATAAGCTATAATAGATAAAACAGATTTTAGAACACAGATTATCATCAAAAATAAAGGTTATTTCATAACGATTAAGGCATCAACTCATATAAAGGGCATAATTTAAAATATTTATATATATAATGGAAGAGGTTTAAAATACATGAAACAAAAACTGATAGAAATGTACGGAGAAAACCAAATTCACCATTACGATTGATTTTGGTATGCCTCTTTTACAAGAATTGATAGAATATGTGGACAGAAAACCAGCAGTGATATAGAAAACTGGAACACTATTATCAATCAAGTTGACCTAATTGATATCTATAGAAAGGAAAATACACATTTATTCTTGTATATACATACAACACTGACCAAAATAGACCATATCCCAGGCTACAAAAGAAGTCTCAGTAAATTTTAAAAGAGACAAGTCACATAAGTTTGTTCCCTGAACACAATGGAATTAAATTAGAAATCAGTAAGAGAGAGATATCTAAAAAATCTCCAAATATTTGAAATCTTAACAGGAAACTTACATATATAATACCTCCCGTGTCAAAGAAGAAATCAGAAGGAAATTTAGAAAGTATTTTGAACTGAATGAAAATAAAAACATGGCATATAAAAAATTTTGGGATCACTAAAGCAGTACATAGAAAGAAGTTTAAAGCACTAAATGTCTATTAGAAAAGAAAGGTTCGCGATGAGTACTTGGTGATGTATGGAAGTGTTGAATCACTATATTGCACATCTGAAAATAATATAATACTCTCTGCTAAAAAAATACTGTCTGCTAACCAATTGAAACTAAAACAAAAACTAAAAAACGAAGAAGAAAGAAGAAAGAAGAAGAAGAAGAAGAAAAAGAAGAAGAAGAAAGAAGAAGAAAAATCTTAAATAAATGATTAGTTTCCATCCTAAAAACAAACAAATAAATAAAACACTAGGGAGAGCTAAAAGAAAGAAGAAAGAAAGAAAGAAGAAAGAAAGAAAGAAAGAAAGAAAGAAAGAAAGAAAGAAAGAAAGAAAGAAAGAAAGAAGAAAAGAAAAAAGAAAAGAAAGAAAAGAAAGAAAAGAAAAAAAGAAAAGAAAGAAGAAAGAAAAAGAAAGAAAGAAAGAAAAGAAAGAAGAAAGAAAGAAAGAAAGAAAGAAAGAAAGAAAAGAAAGAAAAGAATAAAACTGAAAAGATCAGAATCAATGAAAGATTAATAAAAGCGATAATCATTAACCAGACCTAAAAGAAGAGAGATGACACAAATTTACAGCTGTGAGGAATGAGAAATACGACATCAGTATCCAGATCCTACTGAAGGAAATAAAGGAACGTTAAGAAAGAAAAACTTTATACCTATACACTGACAACTTAAATAAAATTTCCCTGAAAGACACAAACTATGTAAATTCAATAGATATAGACAGAAGTAATAGATAACCCAATGAATTTGAATTTGTTGTTAAATATCTTCCCACAAAGAAAACTCTAGGCCCAATGGCCATCACTGGTGAATTTTATCAAACATTTAAGGAAGAAATCGTATTAATTCTACACAAACTCTACCAGAAAGTTGAAGACATAGAAATGCTTTCCAATGTGCCAAAACCAAAGACAGTGTAAGAGAAGAAAATTACAAACCAGTATCTCTCATAAACACTGATACAAAAATTCTAAATAAAATTGTGGCAAATCCAGCAATCTGTAGAAAGAATTATACATCATGGCCAAAAGGGGTTTATCCCAGGAATGTAGGATTGGATTAACATTCAAATTTTGGTCAATATTAACTGTATTAAATGCAGTATCTACTCAATAGACACAGATAGGGCATTTATCAAATTATAATGTCCATTTCTGATTTTTAAAAACTGTCAGCAAATTAGGAATTGAAGAGAGTTCCTACAACCTGAGGAAGAACACCTACAAAAGACCTAAAGTGAACAGCACAGGCAGACATGCATTAAATATTAGCTGTCATTAGCATTTTATCTCTTTTCAATGCCAGGGAAATAAAGAAAGGAAAACTGAACTTTACATATACTCAAAAATCTCCTTCACCAAATTTTGAGTATCTAACAAATCAGGAAATAGAAAAATACCAAAATACAAATCTCTTTAAGTCTCTAGCTACAGTATCTACAAAACAAGGAAAGTTATTAACCGGGACTGGTGGCCCAATAGAGAGCAGACTTTGCATTTGGGAAGAGCCCTGTTTCCCTAGTGAACCTCATTTCTACTGGAGCCGTCTGGCCTCCTCTGCAAATCCACACACAATTCTGCTATCTGGTAACCCTGCAGGGCAGCCCAAAGCTATTACTGCTTTCATTAGATATCACATCTTTTTGATAACTCTGCCAAACTATCATTTGAATAAACTTCTGAAGTCCTCAAGGTAAAATTCAAACTGTAATTCTGAGCAGTCTATTCTATTTAGAATTCCTGTCAAATAAGTGATCCAAATTACACCAAAGACGGCATTAATTCTCCCGCGAAGAAACTTCTATTGTCATATTCTGCTTCAACTATGGTAGCTTAATAAACATGTAAGGAAGATATTCAGTAGACATCCATGCTGATTAGTGTTGTGAATTAACATTTTCATTTTGCAACTAAGTCCTAAATGGGACGGTGAAATTCAGTAAAAAAGACAAATTAGCCACAGAACTCTTTACCAGCTATCATACTATTGGAAGAAAAACAATTTATGTATTTTTGAAATAGGAGTTCTAGAACGTTACCATAGAAAAACAGAAATAACATGACACCTGCAATATGTATCAATATGAATACTTGCTCAGGCATTGAAATGGTTGCTTTAGTACATATTACCTTCATGTTACCACCTTACAATGACTGCTACGTATCTTATTTCACAGATGAGAAGGTTGAAGCACAAATGGTTAAGTATGTCTGTGATATTACAAATCTGGTAAGTAGTACAGCCAGTGTTTATTCATCAGCAAATGGAAAGTAACTCATCTCCTGAAAGACCACCAGGATACACTTAATAAGTACCTGGGCCATCAAGATGAGATACCTTCCTTTTACATACTGGAAAAAGGACAATTTTGGAAAGAGACATGGGTAAGAAAATGCATGACTGCAGGAGGCATTAAGCTGAAAAAGTTTTAGGAAGTGTACATACACAGGCTGAACGTTAGAAATTGATTCCCTACATACCTCTTGGAAATTCTTTATATATTTCCAGGAGCACACACACTCTTTGAAGAGGACCTAAGTACTCAGCAAATGCAGGCGATTATACAGTAGGATTGTATTGACGACACATACAAACATGCTGGTCGTCACAAAAACTGCAGTCTTCAATCTGAATATTAATTAATTGACACCCTGGTTTCTATTGCTCTCTAGGTTCTGAACCAGGTTCAGCACCTGATGCTACTAGACCTCTTTTGGAATTTTGATAGATTTTCTTCTGAGTAAATACATCAGCTGTCCCCTCCTGCCAATATTTAATAATAACCTGTTACCTATTTGCACAATTATCTAATTAATGCAAAAAAATCTATTTTAAAATAATAAGAGATAATACCTAAAACTTTTAAAAACCTCTTTTCTCTTTTGCTTGTTTTTAAAGTATGAAAAACCAAGTAAAGATTCAAGAAATGGATTGTTTATATCACATATTTAAGCAATTTAGTTCAGTATCTGCTGTGTACGGGACTGTGATAATTGGAGGAGATAAAGAGTCATCAAAACAGTAGCAACACAATCTCAAAATCTAGTATGAGACTTGCTCATAACTGTAAATCATGTTTTTTTAAAAGACATTTGTTATTTGGCTTCTCATTGCTTTCCATCAAGGAATTGATTTTTTTCCACTTTTAAATCATTACAATTATGAAGCAAGCTAATATCTATTAAAATTATATATACCCAGTACTGTCAGCCTGACCGTTACCAGTACCCAGCCTCTCATTCTAGTTTTAGGTTATCATATCACCAGAGGATCAACAACAGCTGTTAGTTGAATAGTGTGTCATAATCTTCCACACTATCATTTTCTTTGATACAACAATACTTTGACAAAATCAAGGAATTGCATCTTATAGTTAAGAAAACTGTGTCTATAGATATCAGTACTCTTTTTTTTTTTTCTACTGCCTTCTGTGCCTCACTGCAGTAAAGTGAGCCAATAAATATGCTGTACATGCTACTAGGCAGGATGCTGGGTGACCAAAAAGTAAATTGATCACAAATCCTCATTAATTGAGACTCCAGTGCACGCTTTCCCTAGGTGGCTCCTGTTTGTAGCCCAAGGCCAAAAACTGTAGCTTCTCTTTGAAGGGCAGGAGTGAAAAACAAAGCTGTACTGTTAGGAAGGTGAGCCAGAGCTGGGGGAGACAGATCCAAAGGTAAACAAAGGCCTTTTTGTTCCTATGCACATGCTTAACGACTTCTCAAATGCACAGAATGTTTAGAAAATATGTTTTAATTCCAAAGCCAGTTTTAAAAGTAAATCTGTTGCTACTTCAACAAAGGTGGTAATGAGAATTCGCCCTCAGAAAAGATTAAATATCTCTTCAGGTCTTGTAAGTGTGTAGTAATCCTACAAGCAGATGTGACTAAGTTTTCCAGAGAATGATTGATACAACACAGCTTCCAATGAAAGCTTGCACGTTTAAGATAATCAGTATTTTTTAACCTAGTAGGATATGAAGGAGTTCTGTCCTAGAGTGACTTCAGACAAATATCTTCACTGCTCTGGGCTTGTTTAATCAATCATAAAGTTAGGGGCTTGGATTGTGTATGTCCAGTAACTGTGATCCTAGAACTAGGAAGTGAATGCTTCCAGGGGCTAACGGTAGCTAACAAGAGGTTGGGAAATGAGATCACACACAATTTATAGATCTACTCTCCTTGGCTTGACACAGTGTGGAAATGCATCAAACATAAAATTTTACCTCTTTCTTCAGTATTTGATATTTACAAGATAATTATCACTATAAATAAATTCCAAAGAGATGATTCATAAATTAATGAAAAATATTTTCAATTACTACTATTGCTGCTCCATTGATAATCTACATTTATTGAAACCTTATTATGTGCTAGGCACCAAGCTAAGGATATCACATATATTTTTATCTATCTATCTATCTATCTATCTATCTATCTATCTATCTATCTATCTATCAGCTTTGAAACTTATTTCCTACATTGGCAATTCCAGGCTCAAGTAGAGTAAACTGGCTTGAGGAATAACCTGCAGGAGACTCCTAGGAGGATGTTTATGAGTATAAAAGTTTCAAAATCATTTAATTTTAGTGACTTATAGTGAATATTAAATTTTACTTCTAGGAATTTTCTTTCATCTTTCCTTATTCCATTCCATATATGCATACACATACAGACACATTTTAATACCCAAACAAGGGGTGCCTGGTGGCTTGGCTCAGTTGGTTAAGCATCTGCTTTTGGCTCAGGTCATGATCCCAGGGTCCTGGGATTGAGTCCCACATCATCGGGCTCCCTGCTCCGTGGGGAGCCTGCTTCTCCCTCTCCCTCTGCCTGCCACTTCCCCTGCTTGGGCTCACTCTCTCTGTCAAAGAAATAAACAAAATCTTTTTAAAAAATACCCAAACAAATCTGTGATGTACTATTATTTTCAGCACTTTACAAAGGATACTGAGGCTCACTAAAAGAAAGTCTTCAAAGTCTTTCAGCTCTAAGTTGTGCCTGTTCAAAGCCATGCTCTTAGCCAACATGGGATGTCAATATAAAGTTTGGTGTTTCCATCAGTCATCCTACTATCCTGTTTGTGGAACAGCTAGTAGAAAATTTAGTTTCCTCCATATTATCACATAAATCAAATTAATAAAATATTATTTATATATTCCTATAATAGCATAAAATAACTATAAACTTGCCTAAAACAATAACAATGAAACCTATCATTATGAAATGTGATAAAAGCCAAACTTTACCATATACTAATAATTGTATGTCTTTTAACAAATTAGAAATGAAAAATATGATTGAGTGTCCTCTAATTATTTTAATGCTCTCTCAAGTGATCTTGGGCATAAATGACATCATCTCATTTGAGGAAATACTGAAGCTCACAGATGTAAACATCTCTGTACTAGGCCCATTTCACTGCAAAATAAATTACATTATAAAAATTATAGATCATACCTAAAATGAAGGTAACGGGATGCGTAACATTACAGTAATAGATTTTTACCACCTAAACCTAAGATTCCAAACAGTATTGAAAACTTGCAGGAACTGCATATTTTAAATTGTGAATGTAATCAATCCAGAAAGAAATTAGAGACTATGTTGCTAGAGGAAAGCAACTTCCATTATCTTGTAATAGCTCAAAGTTGCTCATTATATTTCATTTTTGGAAAAGTCTAAATTCAGCCTCTAAGAATCATCTGCCAATTTATAATTTTAGAACTATCAACAACTTTAAAATAACAGAATTTGCATATTTTTCTAAAAATTACTTTAACATATCTCTCAAGAAGATAAGTAATAAGCTTGATTTATAAATCCTGCAAATACTTAAAAGACTAACAGTTAATGCAAAAGGACTCATTAGCTACAAACGCCATCTTGTGGTCCATGCTTTTATTATTTTGTCGTATTAGTCTGTATCTCTAACTCAATATCTGCTAAAGATAGAACCCTAGATATAATGTATTCCCTTTCTTTTATTTTTACACATGGAAAAAGTCTAATGCACCGGAAATCTTTGGGGGAAGAATTAATACAGGAACTAAAATCTGAATTCAAATCTTTCTAACTCCTACTTTTTCTATACCTTACCATCATTGTTTTTGACTGATAATACGCATAATGTCCAGTTTAGTACTAGACACTTCAAACACCAAGCTTTTCTGTGTTTGTTTAACCACATCTTGAAAGTACAGCAAACTATAAAGAATAGCACCTTTGAATTACTGAAAAATTATCAAGATAGAGCTATGAAGTTTTACTGCATTATTTTAAAGCACTTCATACATGTCTTCTAATTTTATTCTCCTAAAGATTTATGAGGGGGATGTCTCCGGTGGCTCAGCAGAGCACCGGCTCTGTCTTTGGCTCCGGTCATGATCCTGGGGTCCGGGATTGAGTCCCACATGGGGCTCCCTGTGAGGAGCCTGCTTCTCCCTCTGCCTGTGTCTCTGCCTCTCTCTGTGTGTCTCATGAATAAATAAATAAAATCTTAAAAAAAGAAAGATTTATGAGGGCAGTGTGTGGATAAGGGGGGGAGGGGGATTATCAATACCTCTACTGACAGATTAGAAAACTGGGTTAGAGAAGACATGACTAAGATTTTACAAGTAGCTAGTGGCAAGCATCCTGATATTCAAGTTTAATTTTTTCATTAGTAAATCCACCTTTTTTCTTCAAGATGTTATATCAGGCAGTGTGTACATGTGCCTGTGACTTAAATCCCTTTCTCCTTTTCTTTATAGGAATTACCATATTTATTGGCCTGTAGAATGCAATCATCATTTATGAAGCACAATAAGATGAATGTTCTTGATTCGGAAACTAGATACTTTTGAAATTATAAATATGTAATCTATTCAAATCCGTGATTAGCTTAACAGAAAAATTTATCTGATCCAAAGGAAGGGAAAGAGGCACATACAGTCTATGATCTAGTGTAACTGTCCTTTTCACACCTAAATTTAACTTCATTTGTATAGATAATTGAGAAATAATATCACAGAATATAAGAGATTAATGAGAATATTTTTAAGAGAGGTTTTTAAAGAAAGCAGAAACCTGAAAGATACAAAAACCTTCAAGACTTATATGAAACCTAATAAAAGACATACATGGTTATGTGAAAACATGAGCTGTAGCTATGGCTTTTGAATGTACAATTCAGAACCGAAATGAACACTTAATAAAACAACAGGACACAGATGACCCTTGAATGACACAGGTTTGAACTACATGAGTCTACTTATCTGCAGATTTTTTACAGGATAGCACTGTAAATATATTTTCTCTTCCTTCTGATTTTCTTAATAACATTTTCTTTTCTTTAGCTTCCTTTAGTGTAAGAATACAGAATATAATACATATAACATGCACAACATGTGTTGACTATTTTACTGATAAGGCTTCTGGGGAACAGAAGGTTATTAGCAATTAAGTTTTTGGGGAATCAAAATTTGTACACAGATTTTCAGTTGCACAAGGGGTTGGCTCCTCTACCCCCCACAGTGGTTACATAATTACTTTGGAATTCTAAAAATGACAATTGATTTCAAGGTTTCCTTAGAAGTAAATAAAAATCACATTCTGTTGCATTTAAGCTTAATTTTCTAATTGACTGTATTTTATATATTTACATGATACTTAAATTTTAAGTAGATTATAAATTTTTAAATGGAAAGTACACTATGTTAAGTGTAAGAGATAAACAGACTCTTAGAAAATAGATGGAACATTATTAGAGCAGTGTTTCTCAAACTACTGAGGTGAAGAACACAACTTTTTCTTTCAATCTCCAAGGATCATTAAGTGGTCCTACTGAGCGTGACTACTCTGCAGCTGCATGCCACATGAGTCACCACAAAACCTGAACAATACTGGCCAATATTTAATTAGCCAATACTTAATCAGGAAAACAAGTCTAATCATCCACTTGTATGTCATGGTGATGGTTAATTGCTGTAGAAGATGTTAATTGATTACTTTCAACTTTTGACTTATCTTGTTATGAATCTGTAATAAACAACTTATGGACTGGGCATCAGTCCACACTTTAGAATTACTTTAGAGATCGACATAATTACCCAAGGTTTCTCAAATTGTGTTCCATGACATGCTAATCCTGCAAGAAGAAATGCTGATCTAGTCAAGGAAATTGTACCTTCAGATTCACAAACCATATAAGCACGTAAAATACACTAAGAACTCTTTTAACTTTATTTAATCCAAATTTCTTTGACCACAGAACTTTTTCTTTCAAAAGCGTCACTCATTAACATTACAAAACACTGATTTTCTATAAAATGCATTGAGAGGCTCTAGTACAGACAGAATTACTGATTTATATTATTCAACAATTGCTTAAAAATATCCAGTGGCAAGGAATTTATGTCTTTACAATGCAATTTAATATAATTTAGAAAATTATAACACATAGGAAATAATTTTGTTGCATGTGAGTTCAAATTATATAATTTCCAAGAGCTGGTTTTAGATCTATTAACTGAAGCAAAAATAAAACATGTAATCCTTCTTCCATGACTGCCCTCCAAATATCTTTCTTCTTTTCCAATTTTTTGAATGAAGATGCATTTCTAAGACCATTAGCATCATAACCTTATCCTGATTACATCTTAGTTTGTCAATGTTACTTTCAAAATGCATCATTAGGACTGAATTCAGTATTTTGAATAGCTAGTAAAGGATGTAGATAATTACTTTGCTCTATTTTTTTTAGTCAGAAGTGTCTTCTAGCATAACAAGACTGTAACTGTAACTCTCATAAAACTTAAATTTTGAATAGAGCAAATTTCAATGTGGTCACCAAGATAAAAACCTAGTGAATTAAATGAGTTGACCTCTAAAAAGTATACTATCATTTCACATGCTGAAGATCATTTCATTGCAAAATAATTTTGGTTTGAGTACAAAGACTCCTTTGGAAAAAAACTAGTTAGAGGTAGATTTACAACTTGGAATATGAAAGCAGGGCCCTGTCATCACTGTGGTGGATAATATTTACCTTCTTATTTGTAATAGTAGGGGAACATTCACCTGTATCACTAAAACCGTGTATCAAATTATTGAGGTATAAGTTCAAAAGAGAGTTGGCTAGAATAGAGCAGTCTTTTCAGCCAAGTAGAACTGCAATTTACTCTAAGAGCTCATAGTTACCAAAACTTCAGATGGTTTTACAATAAAGGTCTAAGTGAATATTAAAAGTCTCACATTTCTATTAGTTCCCTGTCTTTCCTAAAGAATATTTGTTTATTCCATAAGCAGCTTCTGTGAGCAAATAAATCTAAGACATCCAACAAAGGTGAACAGGTTTTCTTCCTAAAGAGTTTCTTGGGAATGTAAATGTGCTAAGGTGCATTGTCGACCTTCTCCAATAAAATGAAGCAGTATAACCTAGATGGAAAGCACTTGGCTATTAAACTGTCATAACCAATGATAGCCAAAGTAAAATCAATGCAAATAAATGACTGTTGATCAACTATGCCCCCAAATATACAACAGTTACAGATCCAGAGAACTATACACAGGGACTTCCTCTGATACTTGCAATAGTTGATTTTAAAAAGTTACTTATAAACTGTCTTTAACTTAGTTTTCCCTCAGGTCAGATTCTTACATCTTCACTTATCCAAGAATCCTGGTATAATCTATCAAGCTGAGAAGGGAGCTTCCTGGCCTCTGTGGTAGCTAATCTCCAAGGATGCCCCTCCCACAACTGACAATAGAGAACTATAACAGCCTCCCATGAACATTCTAAGCAGGTTTTCACTGATGATTTTATTTCCATATTCAATGGGGAAGCCGCTAATCAAACAGTAAGAATATGAAGTTTTTAAATTTTAGGATAACACAAAGCTATTCATCTCTGTTTTCCTTGCTGTGATCATTATTACTGTGTACCTTTAGATTCTGTTTAAAATAGGAACTGATTGCTCACCAAAAAGTGATTTCCATGGCATAAATAGTAAAAAGAAAGACAAGGTGAATCATCAAATAATCAGCTGTATTGGTTTCTATACTAAAAATATAAAAGGAAAGCTCCTAGGTGTTCAATGGAATGCCATTTAATAGTAGGAAGATGAAAACTCAGTGTTTTCTTTTTGAGGATAACCATCCCTAAATGAATTGGATGGTCCACAGAAAAGTGGTATGATGTGGCCTGCATTTGCTAATCCAGACATTCAGGTCCCCCAGTGAGTGACTTCCACAAAGTAAGAAAGTAGATAATGTAGGCACAAGAATGTAATGGGTTGAAAATTTTAACTGGTATAAAAATGTTTAGGCTGATTAAAAATCTCAGCATCTTAGACTCTCAAGATGGGTATGTTTGCTTTCCAGGAAATCTAGTCTATACACAATGGGAATCTATCCAAGCCTGGGGTCTACATAATGTAGTTCTGAAACATTCTTCAAAGAGTTTCAAAGATAAATAGACTCTTCTGACGGGCTGTTTTAGCACCATCAAGAAATCTGTCTTCTTGGGTCCTAGGGATCAGGTCAGGTACCAGCTTTAGTAAATGGTATGAGGCATGAATATAAAAAGAAAAGTCCCCTGACATGAATTCAAAAATCCTTGTCTGAAGTAACTGAATTACTCCCAGCTATAGCCAACTTCTTTGTTCTTATGATCAGGTAATTGAGACATTAACTTTTAAGAAAGTATCTGTTTACTTGGTTTCATCCTAAGAGACTGTCAATATAAAAAATAAATGGTTCAATATACACCATTTATTATGCCTCTGTCCCAACATGTCAAAAACTACGTGTCATTCCTTGGGATCAAAATAATTAAATAAACTCTCTCTGGGTAGATCCTCTGGCACTCCCACTCTCCTCTCTATAAGGAAGGCTGTTCACAAAGACTTAAGGAGTTATTATGTGACTGTATATGGGATATATAAGAAATTACAGAGGTTAACTATTTTGGAAATAGGTGTCACTGTTCCCGTATTCCCCCAAAATTTCTCTGAAGCGAATTTTAGTATTTACTTAGGAAAGAAAAGCAGTCTGCATTTCTCCTGGGTGAGCAGAAGTCTGCTGATCTTCCTGACATAAGCCAGTTTAGAATTAAGGGCTATAAGTTACAGGCTTTGTAAGCACTGCTTTTGAGTTGGCAAAGGAAGGGCTTTTGCATTGCTCACTGGAAAAAAGAATATAGTCAGACTTCTCTTTTTGTGGCAATGGATAGCTGCACTTTTATTATCCCTTCAAATATACTGGATTTTAGTTACCTTTTTATTTAGACTTGCCTAAATCTTTCAACTTATATTTTCATTCTCCTTGATAGAGACAACAGGACTTCCCCAAACCTCACTTCTTCCTGAAATGTGCCTCCTGACACTGTTTTCTCTGTCTTCATCTTTGACTGTATCCCTCTTTTTGGATCTTTGCCTTTCATAATCCATGCAGCACAGTATAATCATATCTGATTCTTTAGCTGCTTCACTTTTAGTTTTTAGAATTGTTCATTCTTCTTATCTCATATTCTCTTTTTGAGTCTGTGACTTTGAAATTAAAACTAAATTTTCTGTGACTTTTTAAAACTCACATTACTATAGTCTAGGGAATATGACTGAAAATTTCAACCCTGAATTTGAAAAGGATACTTTCTCTCCAGGTTTCTATCATATTATATAACATTTCCCCTTTTGGGATGGAATTAAGACCAGGGAAGCTATTCCCCCTCAGTGCTTCTTTTAATTCATGCAGATGAGCACAGAGTCCATAACTTATCTGATTTCCAGTTTTCAAAAGAAGAAAGAAATTTTGGACAGAAATCTAAACGCCACCCAGAATCCTGCTTATCTGGCAGTTTTATAATCATTATAAAAAATCATTATCAATATCGATTAACCTCTTAATGTCACAATGCTTGAGAGCTATATTTATCTGGATCAAGGTGTTTTAAGTTTACAAAATTTACAACACATTCCAAACTGTTGTGCCTCACTGATTTTAAAACAATCAACTCTTTGGATCCCTGGGTGGCGCAGCGGTTTAGCGCCTGCCTTTGGCCCAGGGCGCGATCCTGGAGACCCGGGATCGAGTCCCACGTCGGGCTCCCGGTGCATGGAGCCTGCTTCTCCCTCTGCCTGTGTCTCTGTCTCTCTCTCTCTCTCTGTGACTATCATAAATAAATAAATAAATGAATGAATGAATGAATAAATAAAATACTAAAACAATCAACTCTTTCACCAGAATTGATTTTACCATTTCCCCAACATAACAAAGGAATACATTTTTAAATAAATACAAGTGTACCTGAAGAACTTCTAGGGTGTTCAATGCTCATCCATTACTTTGTAGAACGATTATCTATTTATCGTCTTTTTAAAAATTCTCTAATTGTTAAGGGGTCCATAAATAGCTACACTTGTATTTAAGAAAACAGTAGCTATATTATTCATCTGACTATATGATATCCTTTTGCAATGATTTTTTTCTTTCTTCATTCATTTTCCAGCAAAAGGCCTATGCTATAATCATTTTTTTTGTTTCCTACACTTCCATGTTGACACATGTATTTCTATTATTCAGTAGTGATACAACCCTTCAATTAAATCTGTTCACTACAATTCAAGTAAATACAACTAAAGTAAATACTCTTTCAATAAAACAAAGCTGTAGTAATCAAGTGAAAAATACATATACGTGTTACTCTTCTCCAGTAAACTATTAAGGTCCTAATGGCAAGACTTAAAGTTTGAATTTGGATGCTCCAGAGTACTTAGCACAGGATTTTGATGTTAACAGAATCTTAAATGATTTCACATGAGACAACTGACATTCTTAAAAATAAGATTGATATAATTTGAAATGAAATGACCTCTGACCTGGTCATTTCTTTTTTTTTTATTTTTATTTTTTTTTTAAATTTTTATTTATTTATGATAGTCACAGAGAGAGAGAGAGAGAGAGAGAGAGAGAGGCAGAGACACAGGCAGAGGGAGAAGCAGGCTCCATGCACCGGGAGCCCGATGTGGGATTCGATCCCGGGTCTCCAGGATCGCGCCCTGGGCCAAAGGCAGGCGCTAAACCGCTGCGCCACCCAGGGATCCCCTATTTCTTGAATTCTTATCCAGAAAGTTTTTACAGTCTAATGTTCATAATTACTTGTAATAGTATTATCTGTGAGAGCAAAAAAATGTAATGTGTTATGTTAAGATACATCATTATTGAAGCAAATAAGAAATATGGAGCTCAAAATAACATATCTACTATAATCATCATGATGCAAAATAAATAAGGAATCATGTTTTTATGCTGACACATTCAGAAAGGGTCATGTAGAAATCTTAAAATATTTTGATCTGAACAAAGCAAATGATTTTTCTATATTGGATTTAAATATGCCACTCTCTCTAGGAGAAAAGGTTACAGGCATTCTTTGTTTTTAATTTATATATTAGTGTACCTAGTTTTTGTTGTTGTTTTTGTTTGTTTTTAGTGTGCGTGTATGTTAATTTTATAACCACAAAAATAGGACTATTAAACAAGGACTTCCATACATTAATACTGTAAAGTAAACTGTGCAAAGGAACAAATTACATTACTTTAAGTATTACATTCACTTAAGTATTTTATTCACTTAACTATAAACTGCATTATTTGGCAAAAATTAACATTATGTGATCTTTTCATTGATATTAAAAGTGAATTTTCTAAGAGTATATTCTTTCAGTTTGTAACACTGACCAAGGATCACTTAGCCTTTCAAATCTCTCCACCACCATCATCATCACCATCAGCATCAACAACACATAAACAGAAACTGTTCTCGTGTTTTAGCATTCCTTCACATTTTATCAGGAAGTAATTTTCTTTGGTTATTTGAGTAGCAATATACTTTGAAATTACTCAACCCATGTTCAATTGGATTTTTTTTTTGTTGTAGTGTTTTGTTAATTCTTGTTTTTAAAAAGAAGTGAAATTTCTTTTTTTTTAAAGATTTTTATTTATTTATTCATGAGAGACGAGAGACAGAAGGCAGAGACACAGGAAGAGAGAGAAGCAGCCTCCCTACAGGGAGCCTGATGCAGGATTCGATCCCAGACCCCAGGATCATGCCCTGAGCCAAAGGCAGATGCTCAACCACTGAGCCACCTAGGTGCCCTGAAATTTATTTGTAATTATTCATTATATAGGACAAAATGAAAATAATTTCATTTTATCCATATAGAGTTCACCTAGAGATATCTGTTTTTTATTTGGTGTCAACCATCTCCAAGTAAATTCACATATCTAAGTACTACATTTCAATATGACAATAGCTAGCTTCCGATAAAGACCCACGCCTCATACTTAAAATCTGATTTTCCTCTGTCACTTTGATATTTAACTTTTAAGTTATAAACAAGCTGTGACCATTTCATTTCATAAAACAAGTCCAAAGGCAAATGTTTATATCCCAATTCATCTATCATACTAGGAACAAACCCCTTTGGGGATTTATATTTGCAAATGTTGATTAAAAAAAAGTATTTCCATAAGAATGTGATTAAATTAAAAAAGAAAATGGAAAGATTCTGGAACATTTTACTTCTCTGTATATCTAAGATATTCTGAAGTTAACAGATAACAGCAGACTGTTACTGTTTCAGGCCACACAATCTGTGTGCTAATTAGGAAGCTTTGATTATTTAAGGGCTCCAACTTCCTGATTATGCTTGGACTGATATGGCAAATCAGTTAAAAGTTATTCACTCGGGAAAAAAACAACAAATAATTGAAACTGTAGGGTTCTTTTGAATTTAAAGAAAACTAATGATTACTTCAAAGTTATACATCTAAGATGTATTACACTCGATACATTTTTATGAACACTTAGAAATGTAATTCATTTGGAGGAAAGAGTTAAAAATATACTGACATAAACTGCCGTGAAGAACAAAACTGGCAATATGGCACAGTGATACTAATTTAACTGTTTCTAAGAAAACAGTATTTTATATAGACTGAATTCAGTCTATAAGAATGACAAAAATACAAATTTATATGACAGGTATAGTCAAAACCCAAACACTTCAGTTATAACTCAGTGGAACTGCTATGAACACTTTCCCTTAAAAAATAAAGTCCAAACTTAGAAAAAAAATTTCACAGATCCTATCATTTAAAGGAAAATACAGCCCATGCCTTTGTCATGTGATTTTATACCCTAATATACTTCTGTTTTATAATCACAGTCACTTATAGTATATTGCATATTTCAATTTTTGAGGCATTTTCTTTTTTCTTTTTTTAAGTTTTTATTTATTTATTCATGAGAGACACACAGAGAGAGGGAGAGACACAGGCAGAGGGAGCATCAGGCTCTATGCAGGAAGCCGAATGTGGGACTCAATCCCAGGACCCTGGGATCATGCCCGAGCCAAAGGCAGATGTTCAACCACTGAGCCAGCCAGGTGCCCCTTAAGGTATGTTCTTATAAATTATTTTGGCTGATTGTCATAACACTTCTGTAACATCAGAATGGACAGTTCTAATGTAAAGGAGAGAGGAAGTTATTTTTGTGGATTTAAATAGTTAAGTGGTAATAAACCCTATGTTGGTCAATATGCTTTATTCAATAAAATATTTTAAATCATTTCAAAATCTGAGACTTATGGGAAATTTCTTTGAGATATTTGAACTTAAGGTGGTTAACGCAGAATAAAAAAATTAAGGAGACGGGTGCCTGGGTTGGCTCAGTCGGTTAAGTGTCTGCCTTCGGCTCAGGTCATGATCCCGGGGTCGTCGTGGGATGGAGCCTCATGTTTGGCTCTCTGCTCAGTGGGGAGTCTGCTTCTTCCTCTCCCTCAACCCCTCCCCATCTCTTGTGCTCCCCCTCTTTTTGCTCTCTCTTAAATAAATAAATAAAAATCTTCAAAAAAAAAAAAAAAACGTTAAGGTGAGAGAGAGAATGATCTTTTCAATCACTTGCATTTCCAGGCCACTGCCACTAAATCCCTGTGTCAGTTCACATCTCTGTCTGGTGCTGCAACAGTTCCCTAACTATCAGGTCTCATCATATCCAGTTTTGTTGCACTCTGACACATAAAAGCCCAAGTGACCTTTCTAAAGGTAAGTCTAATAGATAATGTCATTTCCCTGCTGTAAACTCTTCAATGGTCTCTACTATTTCCCTTAGGATGAAAAATAAAAGACTTCTATGATAAAGCACTCTTTAGCCCAGTGGGGTTTAGGACACATGGCAGCAAATTATGGCAGCTGGCCATATTGAATATTTTAAACTGAAGGAGTTTGAGATTATGGCAGAGGCAGGAAGATCACTTCAACTTTACATAACCCTCATTTTCCATAACCTGATAAAACCCTCATATGGGACAACCTGGGTGGCTTGGTGGCAGATGCCTTTGGCTCTGGTCATGATCTGGGGTCCTGGGAGGGAGTCCTGAATCAGGTTCCCCATGGGGAGCCTGCTTCTCCTTCTGCCTATGTCTCAGCCTCTCTCTGTGTGTCTCTCATGAATAAATAAAATCTTAAAAAAAAAAAAAAAAAAAAAACCCACTCATATGAAAGGTCCTTATATCCAGGGGAATGGAATGTCCTTATCAAAGGAAAGGAACAAGCAGGCCTTGTTAAGTTTCCCCAGTTTATTATACTGACCTCATACTTCTTAATCTACCATAATGCTCTATGACTGCCCACCCTTCATCAAACCTAGCATAAAATACTTGGGTCTGTTGCTTCTAGACACTATGTCCTTAGGAAAGCTGTTAAGTTCTCAGGGAACTTACATTAAATCAATTTCTGTGCATTTCTCCTGTCAATTTATCTTTCTCATTTCAATTTTCAGACCTAGCCAGGGACCCTAAGAGAGTCCAGGAAAACTTTTTCCTCTCATACAAAAACCTCGTTTTTCAGTTCAATACTACCTCTGTTTCTCCAACCTCCAAAAAAGAACCTCAACTATTTGAACATGTTCTCTCACTTCTGGGATTTTCTGCATGTATTTTCTCTGACTGGAACTCTTTCCCACATCTTTATCCGCCTACCTTTATTCATCATTCAGGCCTCAGCTTAAACAACATCCTCTGCAGAACATTTCTCATTCCTTCCAGATTAGGTTAGATGCCTTTGTAATATCTTTCTATGCTAGAACGTATTATACTTTATTATAATCTTTTGTATTAATTGTCTGTTCTCCTTGGTGACTGTGACTGCATGAGAAAGGCACTGTATTTGTCTTTCATGCTGTGGTCCCTCCAGGGCCCAGCACAGCATCTGCTGGAAGTAAGGGCTTAAGAAACTCGTTAAATGAAAATATCATTATCAATTAATCTTTGAAAATATACAATATTTTGTAATATTAAACTGACATGCACTACTAGACCACAAAGCATAGAATAATATTCTTAATGTACCGGTTCCATATAGTCATTAATTCAGCCAGAGATAAGGTTTAAGATATGTTTAAAATGTACCTCTTAGGAACAGTATGTTTAGGATATGGTAGATTTAAAAAAAAAGAAGTGGTAGTATAAAATTCATTTAAAATAATAACTACCTCAGGGAACTGTCAGTTGCAAAAAATAAAAAATAAAAAAACAATCATTTGAAAAGCAAAATGATGACTAGGTTCTATCTTGAACTTCAGAAAAAAAAAGCTGAACTAAACTAAAATGAACTAAAAAAAAAAAAAAAAAGAATAGCATGCTTTTTTGTTGAGGTTTTGAATGGCAAGGTAGAAATGGCAGGGACACAGGACCCAGAACCCGATTTGATTTTCTGCTCATTCAAACCTCTGGTCCTGTTCTCATGCTGGAAACCCTTTATAACATAAGAAAGGGGGAGGAGGAGGAAATAAGACAGGAGGATCAGTAGGAGGCATTACCAGGTGCTTTTGAAAAATTCAAATCCTTCCAAAACAAGAAACTGTAGGGAAAACAAACAAAACAAAATGGTGTCATATTTCTTTCTCACATCAAGGCTCAAATTAGGCACTTGGGGCATGCTGCGTAAGAAGGAAGACTTTCATCCTTCCTCCACATAAACACATTTGTTTCGGTGGGTGGGTTCAGCATTACTCTATTAACTGGCAACTCTACTGGCACTGAGCCACCAAGGAGGCTTTTGAATGTGACACTTGCTTCCTTAATAGACTCTTTCATCAAGGGACAGATAGAAAGTAAAAGAGAGGATAACTTTCATAACATGAAGCAATATCACATATCACTAATTACCTGTTCATAATAGTGGATATTCTCCTCAGCCATATCTGTAAATGCTGACTTGATATCATTTTGCATATTGTGTTTCCATCTTTCCCAATCTGCTTTCAGGGCATTATTAGCACATTCCACTTTATCTTCAAGTTTTCCAATCTCTTCTGTAAGCTGAATTAGATCACAAAGAGAGATGCATTGATCAATGTATTCTTGCCACTAAATGAATTCATCAAATCTAAGCCAAACATTATATCAAAACAGCTTAAGTATAATTCGTTGTTTGGAAAGTCACCGGCATTTACTCTTTGTACTAACCAGTTATAGTAGAAAGAAGACCGGATTCAGCCAGAGATGCTGAGTAGAGTTCTAAGGGCTGCCACGAATTAGCATTTGACCTTGGCTAAGTCCCTCAAACCTTGGGCTTGGGTTTCACTATTTATAAAACAGAGGAAATTGAACTACAAGTTATCTCAAAATTCTTTTGCATTAACCCTCACTACCACTATTGTTTATGGTGATAATATTTATGTTAAGAGGTATGGTTTAATTCAACAGCTTCCTCTTGCTGGTCCTCATTTTTCAGTTGTTTTTAGTAGAAGGATCAATTTAACTGACAATGTTATAACATCCATTCAGATTATGCAGTCCAACCTGGAGGCTCAGGGGATTAACCTGCCAAATTTAACTGAGCTGGTAACAGAGGCAGGTTGATATCTCAAGACACCTGACACCTAGTCCATGAGCCATCAGACAGGCTTAGTGTGATGGTTACACCTCCTCCCACCCCACCCACCAACCTTTGAACATGTATTCCATCAATTCATTGTTTTATATTTGGTGTATTTACATATTAACACATATAGTTAGACATACATTATTTATATACACTATTTATTCATATATTCAGAACATGTTTATTAAGTGCCTTCTCTGTAAGGCATTCTTCTAGGACTTGGAGATTCAGTAGTGAAGACAATGGACAAAAATCCCTGCTTGTACCAGACCTTATACTCAACCGGGGAAAGACAGACCACAAGCAAGATAAATGAAATAGGAACAATCAATTGAAAATTAATGCTAGAAAGAAGAATGAAGCAGAAAGGCAGACAGGGAATGTAGGATGATGCAGTTTCACATAAGATGACAGGGGAAAGCCTAAATGAGAAGGTGTCATTTGATTAAATACTAGAGGAAACGTGAGAATGAACCATGCGGCACTTAGAAGAAAAATCATTCCTAGCAAAGGAAACAACACAGGGAACAGACAGACTGGAAGTGGAAGCATGCCTAGATGTCGAAGAACGTGGAGGCTAGCATGGCTGTAGCATGAATTAGAGTGAACAAAAAGGGGGAAATTCTAGGAGGTGAAATAACAGAAGGAACAGGTGACTAGCTCTCATTGAGCTGTGCAGTTCGTGGTAAAGTGCTTGGATTTTATTGGGTGAGATCCAAGGCCAGGAAACTTCAAGCAGAAATGACACCAGCTCTCTCGTGTTTTCAAAGGGGTATCATACACTACCAATGTGGTGCAACTGGAAGTATTGGAAAGAGGCTATTATTTAAGATCCCCATTTCAGAGGCATTAAAATGTGAGAATGTCTTAGAATCAAAATACATTATTTTGTTTTGAATGCTTATATGAATTATTACTCTCATTATTCTTATTTTCATCATCATTATTATTTTCTCTATGGAATTCCACTTTTCTGTCCTTATTTCATCACAGCTATATTTGTCTTTATTTTCTAAGAATAGACATTTGGTATTATATATATCTTCCATTATCAATGGGAGATGTATTTCAATAGCAGGTTGACTTTCATGTTTTTGGGGGGGAGGAAGGGGATTTTTTTTTTTACTTGTTTTGTTTGTAAACTATCTCAGTGAGGCCATTTATTACTTTATGAGTATGTGTACTCTTTGGGGTGATTATTTTGTTAAATCTTAGAGAATCTGGGCAGCCCAGGTGGCTCAGCGGTTTAGCACCGCCTTCGGCCCAGGGCGTGATCCTGGAGACCCGGGATCGAGTCCCACGTTGGGTTCCCTGCATGGAGCCTGCTTCTCCCTCTGCCTGTGTCTCTGCCTCTCTCTCTCTCTCTGTCTCTCTCATGAATAAATAAAATCTTTAAAAAAAATCGATAAGAAATCTTAGAGAATCTGTCTAATGAGTTGTTAATGGGACGTTCACGGGATATCTGATGGTGGGCTGTGGATGCTATGGGATAAGCTGAGAGTAAAATTGCTGAAGGCCAAATGTTCCAAAGAGGATCTGGGTCTTCTGGAAGAAAGCTCACTCTTCTAGGTTGTTGGACGAAACTGTGCCATTTTCATAGCCAGATGGAAACTATTAACAAAAAGTCTCTCTTATGTAGGATCAGGAAGGTACCTACACAAACTGTAAGTGCATTATTATTCTCCCCCGCTTAGCTTCTGCAGTCTAAAATTGCTATGCACTGGAGTGGGATTCTTGGCAGACTCCTCTACTAAAATTGGCTTTAGGAAACAGAGTATCTAAGTCATATATTTTATCTTTCTCCCCTTCCTGAGAGTTTAACATGATATCCCTGTCATAAGGGGTTTATAAGAGTTTTCCCTTTATCAGTCTGCAACTCCCCCTCATAAAAGCCCTTGGAAGTGGTGGTCTGGCTGGATCGTGCTTCTGCTCTGGTTGAGAGCTACTAGAGAAGTCCTGTCCTGTTCTCTGATCTCACTCCTGCCTACAGAAAGGAGGTTTGTAGCCTTCTCAGCACAGCATTGGGATTAAGAAGACTGATGACTGGTTAGACTGAGTTGTTTAAGCCCCACTTCTGTCTTTATAAACTATGTGGCATTGGGTAAGACTAGCTGTTGAAGCCCTAGTTTGTTCAACAGTAAAATGGATATAAAAATGACCATACCTATCACACAGGGATTTTAAATGCATGAAATAACTATTGACTTTCATAGTACCTGACAATTTGCCTACTAGATGTTATGTATTACCATCACCAACCACCACCACCACCACCATCACTATGACTACCACCATCACCACCAACATCATCATTAAGAGTTGGTGAAACTGAAGTTGATTCCTTCTCTTCTTCCAGTATTTTGATATCTGGAAGTATTTCATTCCTCTGCCAGGGTCTCAGTCTTAAGTCAATTTCTAGTGCTATTTCTTAATCTATTCTCACCAGTGTGGAAGATGATGCATATGCTTTAAATATACATGATCAATTCTTGTCATTTTTTTTGTAGCTAGAGATGAGTAATTTTCCTTTCTTTGATGATTTCATCATTGTTTTAATGGGAAAGGAGTAAAGAGATATTAGGTAATTCCCCACACGGACTCATCTTCCCATAATTTCAATTCTAGGAAACTCTTAATTTATAATAAGCACAAAATGCCTAATTCAAATGAAGAATGAGCTGGACTCTATCTTTCCTAATAATTTACAAAAGCATCATATGTCCTTTCCCTTAGTTATCTTCAATTTTAGCAAGTTCTTTGGTATAAGGTACATTTGCATGGTGCCATCCAGGCTTAGAACATAAACACTTAAAAAAGTTAACCAAAGTGGGAAAGTAAGATGTGTTAGAACCTGGCAGGCCAAAGAAGTCTTTCTAGCACGCTGTTGCCCCTCTCGCCACACAGGAGGTTTCAGTAACTCTAAAACTAGAAAATTCAATTCATAAAATAGCACAGAAAAGACTGAATTAAAAAGGATTAAAACTTGAATAATTGTTTTCACAAATCCTGGAAACAACTTGGCCCTCCATTAGTGGAAAAACAGAAGAAGCAAGCAACCCTTTTTGCCAGGAAAATGTTGTAATACCAGAATAAGTAATATGAGATTTTAAGATAGTAAAAAAAAAGTGGGGGGGAGATTTATATTTAACAGCAAGGCTAACGGGTAATTTCTAGCTTCAGTTATACACAGCTAGAAATTAGCCACACAATTAAATGAAAACCATTAATACTAAGAGCTCAGGCAAACAAAACAGTCTTTCTCCAAGACTCCCTACTATAGTACCAGTAACAGCAAAGAGAATAATAACCATTTATTGCATTTCTGCTGTGGGCCATTGCATTAAGCTATATACTTTACATATATTATTTCATTTAATCTGAATAATGTTACAAATTTGGTGTTATTATCTTCCTTTTACAAGTTAGGAAACTGGGAGAAAAAAATGAAAGAGATCACACAGTGGCATAATAGAGATTCAAACCAAGGTCTTGCCTAAGTCAAAGCCCATGTTTTTTTCCACACTGACTAAACAGCACCAAGCTACAAGGTTGAACTGATTCAGCTTTAACTCAAGGAGTTTGTAATCTATTAGGATACACATGTGCAAAAATGAAATAAAAACCAAAGACTATATATAAACTATGAAGTACAATGTGATATAAACCACAATGGAGGAAAAAATTAAAGAGATATAGGAAGACACAGGATGGAGGATTAATTCTAATTAGATCAGGGGATATTTTAACTGTCAATTCAGTAGGCAGGGACGGGGGAAGAAACACCTGGATGAAGGTAAGGCATAAACAAAACCACAGAGATGGCATGTGACAGACTGCGACAAGAGACTGGATAAGAGGTAGGAGTGGAGTTTGGAAGTGGACAAGCGGAGACAAGAGATGCTGCCAGATAGGCTGATTGAAGATTCATTTATACCTGCTTGAGGGTATAAATGATATCGAGCACGAAATGGATTCTGCAGGAAATGGTAAATCCCTAAAAGTTTCTGACCAAGATAGAGCTGTATTTCCTAAATCAGAGATATACAGGGATGGTTAAAGACAAAAGAAAGAGGAGAGGAAAAAAGGAAACCCCTCCCTCCTGCTTGTGATCTCTCTCTCTCTCTCTCTCTCTCATGCTCTCTCTCTCTCTCTCTTTCTCATAACTCTATCTCTCAAATAAATAAAAATTTTAAAAACCCAACAAAATACCAATGGCATTTTTCAAAGAACTGGAACAAATAATCCTAAAATGTGTACAGGAACACAAAAGTTCCCAAATAGTCAAAACAATCTTGAAGGAAAACAATCAAACAAAAACAAAAAACAAACAAGCAAAAACAGAGCTGAAGGTGTCAAGCCTCCTGTTTTCAAAACTATACTACAAAGCTATAACAACCAAATCACTATGGTACTGGCACAAAAAGAGACACAGATCAATGGAAATAAACTTACATATCTGATGGCCAATTAATATACAACAAAGGAGGCAAAAATATACAATGGGGAAAAGACAGTCTCTTCTACAAATGACATTGAAGAAACTAGACAGCCACATGCAAAAGAATGACACTGGACCAGTATCTTACACCACATACAAATATCAATTCAAAATAGATGAAAGACTTGAATGTAAACTTAAAACTAGCCAACTCCTAGAATAAAGTAATAGGCAGTAAACTCCTTACCACTGGTCTTAGCAATATTTTTTTGGACAAGCTTCCTCAGGCAAAAGCAAAAAAACCCAAAATAAACAAATGGGACTATATCATATAAAAAGCTTTTGCACAGTGAAGGAAACTATCAACAGAACAAAAAGACAACCTACTGAAAGGGAGAAGATATCTGCAAATCATATACCTAAAAAGGGATTTTTAGCTGGATATTTTAATGATGCTTAAATTACCTTAGAATTCTTCTAGACCAAAAAATGGTGATGTGGTTCAATTTGAAAACTAAAAAATTTATTCCAATAAAATGAATGCTTAATCCTACTCACTAATAAATATATAAATCTGGTTCTATTTTGGGGCCATATTCTCTTCTGATTCAATCAATTATTTTGCAGCACTATGCTTTCAAGGTTCTCAGAAAACTGTAGAACATTTTACTGGTCTGAAGGAAGTAATTCAAATGTCGTTTGCAATGAATATCCTCATTTCTGGAACATTTCTGTATGTCCAGTGCTCTGCTGCATACGGGGAGCAAGACATGCACCTGTTACAAGGGAGAGTAACCTGCCTCAGTGACAAGATGCTTTTTGTCTAGATTGATACATGTACTGTCCACTGAGGCAGCTCCACTCTATTTTATCCTTCTTGGTTGCCTAAAGGTATTAATACATTTGGTTTGGTCTTCTCTTTTATTTTCCTGAATTTTAAAAATTTCATAATCACAGACATGTATAATAAGCTTCTCAAGTTTCCTCATCTGTAATATGAGGAGATATAAAGTCCCTACTTTATAGGATTCTTTAGAATAACATGTTGGTAAAGAACCTGGGACTTAAGCATTTAGCACACAAGTGGCTAAGCATTTAGAGTGGCATTCTGAAGTGACCATGAAAGGATTAGTGTCTCAGAAATTTCCTGAATGAATCTGCCCACTCACTCAATTTGTAATATATTAGAGAATACGTATTGAGGATCTACATAAAACAAAAAATGCAAATAGACCTTTTGCTCCAACTCTGAAGGCATTTTAGAGCATACTTTCTAGTAACTAAAAATACCTGTTCAGCAACTTAAGAAGATCCACCATATTTCCAAACGTTTTCTTAGGCTTTTAGTTTTTCTTATTTATCAGAAATTAGTTATTAGTTTTTAGAAAATATATTAGTTCCGTCGACAGCTACTTGTTAAACCCAACTATGAACTGAGTACCATGCTAGGGCTGGTGCCTCTGTGTGAAATATTTTCCTTCTTTTCTCACTCATTTTTTGGCATACTGATTTCATAGAAACAGATCGTTACCTAATGTCAGAAAAGTCTCCCGATTCTAATACAACTTCATGATGAGACCAATATGGAATGCCTTAACCTATGTTTCTCAAATTGGGATTCCTATGTCCACATTAATACTCAGGGATCGCCTAGAGAATTGCTAAGGTCACGAATAAGTATGGCATAATCTTTTATGATATTTTCTGTGGATAGATATTTTATAGAAGGCATATACAAACATTTTTAAATTAACACAAATACAAATATACTATGGGGTAATGATACTCAAATGAGACTTTAAAATAGAAGAGCTTAAAAAATGCTGAGCTTACATGGAGTGGGTCTCTCTCAGATGACTGGAGTATCTGTTCCAACTTTTCCATATAGAAGAAAGTAAACTCTTTTTGTAAAAATGTTTGAATTACATACTATTATTGAAACATGTGTTAGAAGCAAATCTGCTTGACTGCTGAACTATATATTTAATAAATAATTAATATACTTCAGCATGATAATTCTAGGGGAGTTAATTGCCATGATTACCAACAATTTTGTCAAAGTATCATTTATAAAAATTACAGATTGAGAAAGCAGCTTCTGCACAGTCTATCTCTACAGGAGTAGCTGCCAGGATGATGGAAGAAAACACCAGTCAAACTTTTTTCAATCACTGTGACCTATCACTGATAAAGAACGGTCTAGAGGGGATTTCACTTACCTCTCTAAGAATCACCCTAGCTAACTATTCGATCACCCATCTTTCATCCCTTATCCCTTACATTACAATCTAGAACTAGTGACAAGTAAACATTCCTTTTCCTCACCCTATCAGTGTCTCCATTTGCAAGTACAGTAGTAAGAACATACAGACAATACAATTAAAACTGGAGAGTCTCTCCAGTATCATGACTTAGCCCCTAACATCAAAATAGCTTATGAGAGTCCACTCCAAAAGCATTATTGGAAGAATTTTTTTCTTCATTAACAAATAATGGCAATCTCACAAAACTTAGCTCAATGTGGAATCATTTATGAGGTTAGTAACATCTTGATATAAAAACTGATATTCCTGGCATAAGCAATAGTAATTACAACTCATTTTTTTTCTTTTCCCAGTTTTATAGAGATAGAATTGACAAAATTGCATACGTTTGAAGTGTACATATAATGATGAATCATTCTTATTTGGAAATATAGATACAAAAATCCTAAAACACTGAGCAATGGGACGCCTGGGTGGCTCAGCGGTTAAGCAAAGGCGTTCTGCTCAAGCCATGATCCGGATGGAGTCCCACATCAGGCTCCTTACAGGGAGCCTGCTTCTCCCTCTGCCTGTATCTCTGCCTCTCCCTCTGTCTCTCATGAATAAATAAATAAAATCTTTAAAAAAGAAAAAACAATGCTGAGCAAGCCAAATCTACTAATAGTCAAATTGAATTTACCCAGGGATCCAATGACGGTTAAAATGAGAAAATCTCTTAGTGTAAATCACCACATTAAGTGTATAATGGAGAAAAATCATACAATTCTATGAGTAGATGCAGACAACTACTTAATAAAATTCACCAATGAACCAACTTCCTATCACAGAGAATAAGAACTATCTGAACCTGATTAAAGATGGGGGAGGGGACTTCAGCCAAGATCACTACTAATGAAAAAAATCTTGAGAGCATTTATGTTAGCATCAGGAATAATACAAGAATGTCCCATCATTAATAACATTATAACATATTTTTAGCCAGCTCAGTAAGAAATGAAAATATATATTTATAAAATATAACAGCTGAATAAATACCAAATATCAAGTAAATAACAAAATTATCAATATGCACCCACGATAGTATTTTCTACATAATAAATCCCAAAGGGCCTACAAATTATTAAAATTAAAACTAATTTAGAAGATTGCTGGATAGAAGATAAATATGCTCAAATGAATTACATTTCTACACTCAAGCTGAAAACAAAGTTGTAAAATAATCTTTTTTAGATTTATAATTTGAGATAAATACAAGTAAAAAAAAGATAAATAAGGTTTTTAGGAACACATTTATCACAAAAAGTAGAACTTTTTGGAAAAGGCATTTTTGAACTTTACTGAGAGATATCTAAGAAGACTTAAATAAATGGTGAGTATCTGAAAAATCATTCTATTTTATATCTTCTAGCTAGTTCTCTTTCCTCTAATTTCAGCTTAAATATGTTTCTCATATAATCCTTTTCAGAAAAGCATTTATGTACAAAGTAGCCTCTTATGTTGTTGTCTATTTCAGTCTGTTGTTCATTTCCTAAACACTGATTAGAAATAGCTATTATTTTTATTTGCCTATGTTGAAATGTAAGCTGTTCCAAGAGGGCCATGTGTCTATCTTTTGACCACACTACATCCCTAGTGCTCACACTATGTGGAAATTTGATAATTATTTGTAGTATTGATGAATGAATTTAGAAAAGTGAAATATTAGTAATGAACCTTGGCTTGTTTCCCTACTGCCTTTCCAATGATTATTTCTTTACACTTTGAAATACCCACACAAAATTAAAATGTGCCCGGATCTAACCCTAAAGTCATATTATCACTAAAATTTTGAACAAAACAATTTGAGAATAACAGCTATTCTTTCTTAAAAATATCTTCATTGTTTTCTTTTTAAAATGGCTTCTCTATCATTTCCTTTTATGGGAAAAAAGTCAACCATTCAATCTATTTATTCAAATGCTAAAAATTTCTCTTCATCATCAGAAAAGCTGGGAAATTATCATTTCGAAAAGTTCTTGAAAATAATATACCTAAATAAAAAGATTTAGATTGCCACTCCATCAGAAGACAATAGAAAATTCAAAAATCCAATTCTAATCTGACAGCTACGTCTTCTTAACAAGTATTAATTAAATTGCAGGGGAGAGATAAGAGGGCTCTTAACAATAAAATTATATTATTTTCTGATTCGTGAGAGAGGTAAGATGTGTCTGGAGAAATCAGATGCTTGATTATACAATGCTGCTCAGGCATACATATGATTATTAAGTAGTATCTTTGTCATATACTTTACAATACATACATTTCTTAAACACTAGAAAACTTTCTCCCTGAAACCCATAGGCAATTTTGTTATCCAAATGTAATATGTTCAGGAAAACACAATGCATTTTCTAAAATGACAATTTGAGTCATAAACACCCACAAATGTAGTTGACACATCACCTTTCAAGTCAGCATCTCTAGCACCACTAACATCCCTCAAGTAAAGAATATGATTTCTCATAACATTGGAGGCAACAAAGCCAATTATTTAAATGATCCTATTTTTAAAAATATAGTGATCTCCTTTGAATCTTCTGCACAACAGAGATCTAGTAAATACATACTGGACTCAAGAGCATTCACTGCTTTCTAGGTGTTTCCATGAGTCTTGTTCAAACAAACCTTTTAAAAAAGGAATGAGGGCAGCCCCAGTGGCTCAGCGGTTTAGCACCGCCTTCAGCCAGGGCCTGATCCAGGAGACCAAGGATCGAGTCCCACATCGAGCTCCCTGTATGGAGCCTGCTTCTCCCTCTGCCTGTGTCTCTGCCTCTCTCTCTCTCTCTCTCGCCCCCCTGTGTCTCTGCCTCTCTCTCTCTCATGAATAAATAAAATTTAAAAAAAAATTAAAAAAAAAAAGGAATGATGTGTCTCCTTAAAAAGAAAGTCAAGGTCTTTGACTCTTTAGACGCAATAATTTCCTGTGTTTGTTTCTGAAAAGCATATTCTAAATTTAGAAAAGCAATATGCTATATTATATTAATATTATGCTATTTTATATTATATATTTATATTTATATATTATTTATTTATATTATATAATATATATTATAAATGATTTATATATTTATATATTTTAAATATTATATATTTTATATATTTATAGCAATATGCTATATTTATTTTATATTTTAACTAATCTCATATTGCTTTTCTAATATGCTATATTACCATTAGGTTTTACTGAGGTTAAAAGTTATTTCAGAGCAAAATCTAAACTTACGTCTTTCACAGACTTTTAGAGGCTCTAAAATTTTCTGACCAGTAATGCTTTCTATTCACTGTTTAACCAAACAATATCTCACATATAATCCAATTTAATTCTCACTTGTAAGGCAAACATTATTTTTCCCATTTTATTAACAAGAAAAAAGTAAAGTTTTTGAAGTTTCAGTGACTTTTTCTATAATTTCTTCCTGGAACCTGAATCCTCTAATTTGTAATCCAACCCTCAACAACATTACTAAACTCCAAAATGCGCCAGTGAACTTCATTCAGAGCATGAAAAAACAGTTCACAGGCTACATATAGGAACTTCCATTTGTATGTAACTTTTTTTTTTTAAATTGACATTATAGTTTCAAGTGTACAACATAATGATTCAGTATTGTACATACAGGCAAAGTGATTACCACAATAAGTCTGGTTAACATCCATCACCACTCAGTTACACATTTTCTTGTAAGGAGAACTTTTAAGATCTACTCCCTTAGCAATTTTCAAATTTATAATACAGTATGAGGGATCCCTGGGTGGCGCAGCGGTTTAGCGCCTGCCTTTGGCCCAGGGCGCGATCCTGGAGACCCGGGATCGAATCCCACGTCAGGCTCCCGGTGCATGGAGCCTGCTTCTCCCTCTGCCTATGTCTCTGCCTCTCTCTCTCTCTCTCTCGGTGTGTGACTATCATAAATAAATGAAAAATAAAAAATAAAAAAAAAGACTTTAAAAAAAAAACAATTATATAATACAGTATGATTAACTATAGTTACTATGCTAAACATTACATTCCCATGACTTAGTTATTTTATGACTGGAAGTTTGTACCTTTTGACAACCTTATATTTAACTCTCATTCAATGTTTTTAATGTATTTGCACAGTTTATAATACAGATAAAATATATGAATTTAGTAGAATAAATTGATAATTTATGAATTTAAAATGTATATATAGTAGGTGATATGCTCAGAAATATTATATTTAAGTGATGAAGCATGTGGTCAAAGAGTCTAGTGACTACATGTTATCTTTGCCGAAATACAGTAAACGTTACACTTTTATTCAAGTGAATTCTCTTGACGTTACTTTCAGACATTCATCTCTTTTCCATCCGAATTCCTACTAAACCTAAAACCTTAATTAGATATGACCCTTCGGGACGCCTGGGTGGCTCAGTGGTTGAGTCCCTGCCTTCGGCCCAGGGCATGATTCTGGAATCCCAGGGTTGAGTCCCGCGTCAGGCTCCCTGCATGGAGCCTGCCTCTCTCTCTGCCTGTGTCTCTGCCCCTCTCTCTCCCGCTCTGTGTTTCTCATGAATAAATAAATAAAATCTTTAAAAAACAAAAAAAAGATACGAGATACGACCCTTCCTCTTTGACCCAATCAACCAAACTACCATACGTTAAAAAGCAGCTCTTGCAACATATTCTAAAACAGAGCTAGCCAACAGAACTTTCTGTGATGACAGAAATGTTTTATTTTGGAGTGTTCAGAATAGTAGCAATAGCCATACGTGACTACTGAAATATAGTTAGTTCGCCCAAGGAACTGAATTTTAAATTGTATTTAATTTTAACCAATCCAAATGTAAATGTGAACAGCCACATGTGACTACTGGGTACTATCTTGTACAGCATAGCTCTGGAGAGCTATGATTAATATAACTGGAATAGCATATATGCTCAAGTCTATGAGTTACAAGGTTCTCTACCACAAAGTTATTCTTTAATAAAGCTCTTACTTGTTTTCCTAAAAAGCCTCTCATATTATTGAATATTTTCTGAATTACTTCATTCTAAAAAAACATGATAGTAACCTTAGAAGAAATATTAGCATGCAACAAACTCAGTTAATGGTACTTTTGGATATGTATATATCCACTAATAGTCCACTAGTGCAATTAGGGGTTTTGTTGTTGTTGTTGTTGTTGTTGTTGTTGTTGTTGTTGTTTTGAAGATGATAACGCAATAATTATTTTTAGGAAATGACTCATAATTTAAGTGTTTGATTGTCATTACAAATAAGTATTTTAAAGTCTACTTTTAAAAACACTGCAAATAGACAAACAAAAAGAGCAACAAGTCAAGACAGCCTAGTTCTATCATACATAAAATATATTCTAAAACCTCCATTATTGAAATAGTATGGTTGTGATGTTTAACAGGTAGATCAAAGGAACATACAAAAAGTTTTAAAATAGGTGCATATGAGAAGAAAAATTTTTGAATGTCTGAAAGTATATTTCACAGGTAGCATCACAATTACTGGTACAATTATTCAAAAACAGGATTATTCAATAGACAGTTTGGACACAACTGGATAGTTATCTAGAAAAGAATGTAGTTGAATCTGCACCTCACATTCATAACTAGAATCAATTCCAATGGCTCAAAGATTCAAATATAAAAAAAGAAAACCACAAAAGTTAACAGAAGAAATATGACAAATAACAGAAGAAATAAGACAATTCTTTTATTATCCTGAAGTGAGGGAGGATTTTGTCACATGTACTTAAAACTAAAATCCTTTAGAAAAAGATAAATCTAACTTTATAAAAACTAAACATATTTGTATAACAAAAATCACTATAAAGAAAATCACAATACAAATGACCCCCCCAAAAAAACCCTAAGATTCCCTAATAAGAATCCTGTAAAAAGCAGGGAAAGACCAAGAATAGAAAAAAATCCAATGACCAAAAAATCAGCAATCACAAAAAATGAAATAAAATTTTACATAAATTAAATAAGATTTAATAAACTTAATACTATTAAACATATAAAAATGCCTAATCCCACTCATCATAACAGAAATGCAAATTAAAACTACTACTCTTCACATATCAGATGGGAGCATTCTAGTTTAACATTGAAAAGCCTAGGGTGGAGGGTACAGGAGTAAACAAGCAGTCAAAAACATCCTGGTGAGAATGTAAATACATCTCCCAGTGGAAAACAATTTGGTGGTAACAATAATAACAACATCAATAACAACAACTAATTCTTTTAACCCTTCCTTTGTACCAGGCACTATTCCAAGCACCTTATATGTGTTAACACATTTGGCTCTATGAGCTAGGTACTCTTACTTCTACTCTACAAACTAATAAATCAAGAACAAGAAGTTAACTAAGTTGTCCAAGATTCCACAATTAGTAATGAAATATCAAAACTGAATAGCCTCTGATTCAGCAATGTAACCTCCAGGTATTTATTCAATGGATCTACTGGTACATTTATAAAATAATATTTATATTAAGTTATTCTTAGAAACATTGTTTATAGCAGCAAGAGATCAGAAGTAAATAGGCACCCGTAGGAGTCAAATTAAATCAATTCTGATACATGCATACAATGAAATACCATGTAGCTGTATAAGGCCAGTGACTGTAATGCTGACCAGGATATTATATTAATAAGGCAAAGTGTTGAAAACTTTATAGCATATTACTAGATTCATTAAGAAAAGGGAAATCAGGATGTATATTGTATTTGTAGTACATCCATGAAGAAACATGGAAGGCCAGAAAAGTGACTGACCAACAGGATGTACTTGTAATGTGGGTGGCAGGAGTTGGAGGACATAGGCTATGGGGATGGGACGATGACTTTTCATTAAATGTGAGTTTTAAAATTCATAAATTTTGAATCATGCGAAGGTATTACCTATTCAAATAAATCATTTTAGTTGTTTTTTTTTTTTTAAAAACAACATGCTAAGTTCTTACTTTAGAATTCAAAAACATACATGTTTTGGAAGAAATGAAACACTGAAGTTCCTTATGTTCATAAATGCCTACTTATGGTTGGAGATAATATCTGTAGGGACATATCTGTAAGGATCCAAAAGTAAGGCACAGAAATAGAGACTCTGGGCTCCTTTTTCCTTATTGTTGAACTGTGTGAACATATAACCTTTTCTAATGAAGAGGGAATGTTAGATGACTCAAAAGAGATGTTAAAGATGTATGTGAATAGAAAAAGGTGGTATTTCTACATTAATATATTATTTACTTAGTTATTATTAATTCTCATTATTCAATATTAGAAAACCATACATTTATACATTGGTGTGATCTTAAATGTGTATAACTAAGTTAACCTAAATGTTATAACTAAAAATTTTACATTGAACAAAAACCTCGACTTGTAGGGAGTGATCTTCATTGGAAAGCTTGTGTTTGCCGTTCTCCATGTGACAGTGATGACCATATCTGGTGCGTGGGCATGCCCTTTCTGTATCCTTATTTCTGGACTACCCATGACGTGTCCAGGATTTTCCTGGTGGAAAGGTCTGTGCCAGCTCTTTTAATACATGAAAGATCTGTTTTGAACACATTTCTCTGTCCACTTTCCTACTCATTTGAGATTAAAAGCTTCAGGATCAGAGGGTCTCCTGGCAGGCAGAACCAGTGGAGGTTTGTATATTTTTGAAAATGCCCCAGTGATCTTGAACTCCTACCCTTTCCCAGGCCACACTGCTGTTGAGAACCACTGACACACACTAGGGAAGAAATCGTGCTCCTTTAATTCATTTCACACCCTCTTTTTACTGAGAGATAAGCAAAGCAGGTCAATTTACTCTAAAATTAATACCATGAAAACTGCCAGTTCACTGTGACAGAGTATTTCAAATCACCACTAATGTTCTGCTGCAGGAACGGCAAATGGAATTTATCACACATGCAAACTCTGACTGATTGATAGGAGTTAGCTGAAGCATGTTGATAAGCATCTTTTCAAATGTTGCCCTGGAAACAGTTTTATATCGAATCGAATCTAATTGGAATACAGTTTAACAGCACCCTTTCTGGAGTCCTGCTTCGACAACTCTGACGTTTGCAATATTGAACCTGTACCTTTCTCGCTCTATGCCTCAGTTTTCACATTTGTAAAATGAGGAAGTAATAGTTCCTACACCTCACTGTATGTGAGATGTAAATGAGGTAAAACGTCTATAGCACTTAGAAGCACAGACAGTGATTAAGAAATGTTAGCTATTACCACCAACACCACCACCACCACCACCACCATCATCACCACCACCACCACCACCACCACGATGTTAGTTTTAGCATGACATACTGACCTGGTAAAATAAGTCTATATAATAATTTCTTAAGAGAAGAAAAAGAAGAATTTCAGCTTTCTGAGATCACCACAACTCTCTATGTTCCAAAGTGTTTTCAAGTTGCAATTTCCAATGCATTATGATCTCTAAGTATGATTTTTTGGAGGCGATAAAAGGGGAAAGCATAAACAGTTAAAATTCCATTCTGTTTGGATTCTAGTAGAAAATAATTGTCATTTGTCTTAAAATATTCTGGGCTTCTGACCCACCCTATCAGAAAAAAAAAAAAAACCTATTTACAAAATATGGGGTGTGCAGTGCCAGGTCATAGGTCTGGCTCTGCTGTTTGACTAGCTAATGGTGGACAAATCACTTAACCTATCTTATCAAAGTCATCACCACTACCACCTTGGTTTATGCCGTCATCTTTTCCTACTGTCTTGGGACTCTGCAGGTCTTTTTGTTTCCCTTGCAGAAACAGAGTGAGCATTTGAAAGCGACTACAAATTCTTCCATTTCCCTTTCTCTTCCTGAACAATTCAGTCCTGAAACTTACTTGATGGGGCTGAGCAAAGCTGATGTCTATGTTCGTGGAGGAAGGGAGGCAAAGTCACGGTGGCCCAGAGCAGGACATCAAAGCATTCACAAGACGATGAAGTAGACCCTTCAAAAAGTAGTCTGGAAAGGGAAGTCACAGCCCAAGCAGAGTGAGGTGGGTGCCTTAATGTGTGTGTGTGGCCGGGCAGGGGGCATGGGGAAACAGAATCCTAGAGTGTAAAAATGCCTTGCACGGGTGTGGCATTTTTTGGTGCAAAAATCCAAGTTGGGTGAGGTACTTAGGAAAGAAGATGACAAGATCTATGCAACATTGGTTACAAACGGGATTGATCAAATAGGAAGCTATATGAAGGATACTTGGAACCTGTTTCTCATGGTCAGAAAGGGAACTACAAAAAAGGAAAGAAAGAAAACTAGGGTGAACCCTTATGATGCTGTGTTTGAACTGGAGGCACTGGTATGAATTATGTTTTTCATATATGTAATTAGACAAATAAAAACAGATACAAAGATGTGTGTGTGTGATTCTACATAGATATATTCCCTATCTCTATCCATTCAGGTCTTAGAATCAGTGATACCTCAATAGCAGCAAACACATCTAATGCCAAGATATTGTATTCTACATACAATTTTTCCCACTAGAAGTAAGCAGGGTTTGTTGGAAAAAGTGCTGATTCCAGGGCTGGTGCAAGAGAAGGACAAGAAAAGCCTGGAATGTCTTGTTGTATGAGAAAGAATGATGGGAGCATGTCAAAAAGGAAAAAAAAAAAAAAACCCACCTTGAAGACTGCCCTATTATTAGCCAATTTGGGGCAATTTGCATATAAAAATACACAGTGATAGTAATGGACCTACTGACTAACACAGAAAACCACACACACACACCCCAATTGGAAGTTAAACGTACCATAAGGAATGGTATAATTACACAGTCTCAAAGTAGCTCTGCACAAAGTTTTTATTACCTGCAAAGGTACAGGAGTGATTTTACAGTGGAGAAGCTTAGCAGGCATCACCTTGGTCAACTGTTTAGAAGAGGACATTATCATTAATGGGACAAATAAAAATCCTGTGCTTCTTAACAGAGATCAATGAAAAGATCACAGTATCACTTGAACACTATTCCTGCCAAAGACTGATAATTTAAATCTAATCACAGGGGAAAGTCAAACAAGTTGGTATGGGAGGTATTCTGCATAATAACTGGTCTCTACAGTGTCATGGTCATGAAAGTCAGGAAAGATGAAAGACTTGTTGAAGACTGAAGAAAAAATGTAACTAAATGCTGTCAATAACATTATAGAACAGGGGCAAAATCTGAGTGAGGTCTGAGCATTAGATGAAAGTCATGTTTCAATGTTGCTAGTTGTCTCATGGTTATGTAGGAGAGTGTCCTTGTTTGCAAGAAACATGCACCATCAGGAGTCATAAGTACAACTTACTTTCCAATGGTTCAAGGGAAAAAAAATTTTTTTGAGTTGTCCTTACAACTTTTCTGTAAATCAATTTAAGATTTAAAAAATACTGGGACACCTGGGTGGCTCAGCGGTTTGAGCATCTGCCTTTGGCTCAGGACGTGATCCCGGATTCCCGGGATCAAGTCCCGCATTGGGAACCTGCTTCTCCTCCCTCTGCCTATGTCTCTGTCTCTCTTTCTATGTCTCTCGTGTATAAATAAGTAAAATCTTTAAAATAAAAAAAGGTTTAAAAAATACCAAACTTAAAAGCCACAGCACACCACATCATATGTCTTCCCTGGTTGGAACTTACCAGTGGCTCCCATGGCAACTCGAATAAAATGCAAGACCTCTGTGTTCTTATCCTGCTTGCTAGGTCCGGTCTTCACTGCCAGCCTCTACCCCTTAGTCTTCTGTACTGTAGCTACACTAGCTGTAACTAAGCTCCCGGAACATGCAGAACTCATTCCCATTTCAGAGCTTTGTAAGGGTTCTTCTTAGAACACTCATGTCCAGATCTTGGAATGATTGCCTCTTGTCAGCATTCAGCTGTCCTCTCAACACTCCCTTTTCAGAAAGGCCTTCTCATCCCTTCTTGGCAGTCTCTATCAGTGATTTAATTTAAATTTATTCTTATCAAATTAATTTGTTTATTACATTAGCATAGTCATTTATTGATTTTATTTTCCTTTATTTTCAATACCCCCCACCTAGACTGTAATCACCTTTCAGGATAGGGGCTTTGTCGTTCTCCATCCCTGCAATTTCCTCACAGCCAAGTGCTTAGATAGAGAATGAGCTAATAACTTGGCTGATTGACAGTCTAGGCCTTAATTTCCTCATCTACAAAATGGGAATAAATTACTCTCTATCTTACAGTATTATACATGGAATAATAAATGCAAATGATTAGCACAGTGCCTGATACACAACGGTTACTAAATAAATCCAAAATATGCATATACAGGGGAAAGAACTAGTTTGGGTCTAGAATCTCTTTGAAAGTTGAATGGTGCTTTATAGGGTATCTCCCCCTAAATTTACAGCCTATTGACTATGATTTAATAGAAAGAAGAATGCTTACTTTCCAAAGCCTAGATATATAACTAATCAAATTGTACTTTATTTAGTGATATTGCACTGTGCTAGAAGAAAAATCACTGGTTCTATTCTTTGTAGAAATATATATATATATACATATACATATATATATATATATTTAAAAGTGCTAGTTAAATGATTCATACTTTAAATAATATGTTTTATGATACCATTATATATTCTCTAACATATTATTCTTTTATACTTTCTTCCTCCTACTTACCAAAATTTTTACTGACACAAGCTCTAGATTTATAAACATTAATTCATCTTCAAAAAATTTTTCTTCAAAGTAAGCATTATTTCTGCATGTTCATGGATAAAGAATAATTAATGTCTGATTAAGGTCACAAGTTAAGTAAAAGTGAATCAAAGCCCTCTCCAGGCTGCAGACTCCCAGTGTGTTATTGCTCTAAGCATAATCAAATATTTATTGAGTGCCCAGGCAGGGCCAGGAGTGAAAGAGATATGTAAGACAGACCCTTAGGACACATTTCTTATTAACAAAAAGTCTAAATTAAAAGGAAATTGAATCTATTTTGAGTTTCTATATGGGACAGCTATTTAAACCATTATATCTATGGTGGGTATAACTCCACAGACAAAACCACAAATCCACAAGGACACCATAAGTAGAATTTCTTAAATCCTGAGAAGAAATGACTAGAATTTTAAATCACTTCTTTCACTTATCCATTTGTTACTTTTTCTATTGCAGTTAAGACAGTGGGGGGAAAAATGTTCCTAGGGAAAGACACAGAGCTAACAATCTTCCTTTAGAAAATCATCTACAACAATGTTACACTGCCTCTGTTTTTCTACAGTCTTCCATTGTCTTCTCCCTCCTTCCAGCCTCACCCACCACAAGCATACACAAGCCTTATTCATCAAGACTCTAGGTTTATGTGTTCTTTTTTCAAATCAGTAAATGTTAAGGTACAACGCATTCCCTAAGCAAATTTCATGGGTAAAAATTTTGGAAGTAATACAAGTTTTTCACTTCACCTTCAAATATTGCCTGATTAATTTTCCTGGTAACAGTTAAGATGAGCTAGTCAGTGTTCAGGTTTGTGTTTATGATAGACGTGTTAGTGTTTGTGGATTCCTCCCCCCGCCAAAAAAAAAAGTGACTAAAACATGCGTTTTTTGGTCACAATATAAAGATGTGTTGATCTTTGAGTTGATTTGAAATACTTTACCTCTAGCTCTTTTTGTTAGTATGTTTCTTACTGTTTCATATTAGATTTGATATAGCTTCAAAAGCTATTATACAACTAGCTTAAACACAGTAGTAGATAAAGGAATGACTACAAAGGGAAAATAAGAGTAGGGAAAAATCATGGTCAAAGCCAGGTGTGAGGCTGACACAAAGGACACACATACTTGCCCGGCAGGTCTGGATCTGAATTGAAGCTCTTAATAGCCTAGGAACTAATGTAAAAAGTGGGATGGGATCAGGTATAAAAGCTGATGTGTATATGCTGAAAAAAAGCTAATGGCTCAGGAGAAATAAGATCCTATTGCTGGTGCTGAGACATAAATGAAACTTTTCTCAAGAGTCCTCATAAATGAAAAATAAAATGTAGTCAGTGCTGTTGATGCTTATCATAAAGGGATTTATGGTTCTCCTCCTTAAAATGTCCTTCATTATAAATCAATAGCATAATACCAAGTACAGTTTAGTTTAAATAATCCTATAAAGTCCAAAACACAACTTTTTGATAGTCTGTACAAATTCAGATACATTTTAAAGTATCTATTCAATTTCCTAGAGTGACAAGCTGGGGTTGGTCGGAGTGTCCACTTTTCAGTCCAAGTTAATTGCTGCTTCTTCTTTTTTTAATATATTTTTTTGACAACGTGAAGGTCTGAGAAATTACAGCCACCACTTACACTTTGCTCCAGAAGAATGAAACATCCGATACATACTTCCAAAAAAAGTTTTTTTTAATATTGTTTATAGAAATATTTACAATCTAACACTAGAGTTAGACGCTGGGTTAAGAGTTTTCAGATGCAAAAGAAAAACCCTTTCAGATGCCGATTTAACAACACTCTAGGGAAGATACTCCCCATGACTGTTATAGTTGAGGAAATTAAAGCAAGGAAAATGTAAGTAACTTGCCTAAAACTACAAAGGCACACAACCCTGTGGTTGAAATCACATGCAACTCTGCAACTGCGTTTGAAACCTTGTATGAAATACTTAGCAGGGAGTGCTCTACTTAAAATGCCAGGAGCATAAAAATAAATGTTAGAGGGGAAAATTAATATGGTAAAATTTCAAATGGAGATCCCAAGCTCAAAAGATTCTTAGTCATAGGGTAGACATGACTTTTTAGCCTTGAATCAAATACCCATTAGCCTCCTTTAAAGTTTATATAAACAGAAGTACATGTTTTGTTTTTTGCCCCCACCACTCAAGCCAATGCCCTGAATGAGAGGCCTGCCAGTAAAGGTACAGAGGGAGAGGAATTCTAAGCACTGCCAGGGACTTTGTTCTGGAAGGAGAAGCTGCTGAAGGCCATTTTGATTACAGCTTCCCCCATTCTCTCATCCCTAAATCCTACCCAGCTGTGGTATACTATTCTAATATGTGCTACACTGTGTATTTGTGGCACATATGTATTAGTTGTTTATCCAGAATCCATTCCCCACTTCCCTTCTTACTACCTGAAAGAGCCCTAGTTTTTTTCTGGTGTTTGCAGCAGGGAGCATATTGTTAGCTTCTCTAAGTCCATTCTGATGGCCACATTCCCACTCCAAGTAACTGACTTGATCATGGACTTTTCACAACTCTGGCTAGTGAGAAACAAGGAACAGTCTGCTTGGATGCCTTCTAGAATAAATGGATAAAAGAAAATATACAAGAAAAAAGTCCCCTTTCCTTCCACCAGATAGTGTCACATCCTTTACCACTGGATGAGAGTGGTATATGTAAATGTGTGTACCTGTGTGTATGTGAGAGATACACACACAAAGATGTAAACAGACAAAAAAGAAGCAGAGAGAGGAAACCAGATACTAAGAAATGAGGCATACAGAAAGGAATAAATGTGTAAAATGTCAGGGGAGAGAGATAAGACAATAAATATCCAAGAAAAGGTAGAGGTGACCTCTGTTCCCCCACCACACACACAAAAAAGTTATGTCAATACTTTCATTTCCTAGAAGCTTAGAGGAAAGCCAATCCTGCTTTGTGAAGCATTTAGTACACTATCAAGAACATCTGAAGATTAATAGCCACTATTTGAGGCCAAGAGTAAAATACTAGTTCAAAAATAGCAAGTCATACAGAGCGAAGACCAGCTTGAATAAATTTGGTATCTGTTTGCATCTACTGAATGTGGCTATATGCAAATCCAGATCATAATGATCTTATGAAAATGTATTTTTTTTTTTTTTTGCTCACATAAATATACTGCTAAACAGCTATGGCATTCTATCTAGATCCAACTCTCAGATTCTATGCACATATTGCTAAATGTCAAATGTATTCATATTCATTTATATTTGAATGCTGCTTTGAGTGGAAAACTATAAATCATCCATTCAAAAATAAAAACAAAAATAAAATGGATATGCAGCATTATTTAGCACCACAGATGAACCTTATTTATCTTGCAGTTAAGCAGAGAAGTGAATAAGCATTTTCAAACAGAAGCTCTGACTCTGAAAACTTAATAACTGCAAAAACCACAAGTTTCTTCAAATATCTGAGTTTTCCTCATAATCTCAGTTATTGTTATACTTTTAGGTCCAAAGTCAGAAATTCTCTTACTTTGACTGAACAGCATCTATTTCATTATCTTTCCTGGAACACATAAGACTACTCTCAATTTCTCTTGAAATACTTTATTATCTACACTTATCTTAATTATTCTGTATCAAGCTGTTTTTATAAATGCCTCATAAGTGGAGAAGTGGTTAAAAAAGTTGTATGACTCTAAATAAATCTGTTGAGTTCATTTTGTTGGTTCCATCACTTACCACCAGCCAAAGCTATATAAATTCCCTTTCTTCCTCTTCACCTGCTATTCCCTCTCTGGTTTTTAATATTGGAATATGCTATGGCTCAGTCCTAGGACCTCTTTTTTCTCATCCGTTGGTGACCTCAACAAATCTCATGGCTTTAAATACTACCTGCTAACAACTCCGAAATATGTATCTTCAGCTGGATCCCTGATCTGACCTCTAGATATTTATATGTAACTCTATACTCAAAATCTCCATTTGGGTATCTGATAGGCACATCAACTTTAAATGTTCAAATACGATTTCTTCATCTTCCCCATTAAGCCTGTCCCTTCTAAAGTTTTCCCCATTTCAATTTATACCAACTCTTACCTTCCAGTTGCTCAGTCCAAAAACCTTGGTATCATCCTTGCCCACTCATAATCCACAGATGTCCAGATAGCAAACAGCTCTGCCTTTGAAATCTACTTGGAATCTGACCACTTCACACCACTTCCACCTTGCTCCAAGCTGTTGTGTCTCAGGGGGACTATAAGAGCTAGTCTTCAGTGCTGGTGTTCTTCTATTCCATGCCACATACACATCAACCCTCGTCTTACCCAAGCACAGTGATTACTTCATAACTTACTTCTAATCATGTTACTTCTCCGGTCAACTATCCTCTTCCTATTTCACTGAGACCAGGGGTCTCACAATCTGACCCCTCTGACCCCATCTTGTACAACTTCTTTCACTTGCTCATTCCATTCCAGCAACACTAGTCTCCAGGCTTCTGCTGAAAAGCGCAGGCCTATTTACTCTTTGCACTTCTTCACTCTACCTGAAATGCTCTTCTCCAGAATATTCATATAGTTCAAGACATCGCCTCTTTCAGGTTTTAGTTGATCACCTTCTTGATAAGACCTTCCCTGACCCCCAGTTTTAAATTTCACTGCTCCCAAACACTCCCTCTTCTCCACACTTATCATTATATGACAATCAATTTAAATTTTAATAGATTGTTTCCTATTGTCTCCATCCACTAGAATGAGGTCGGCTTTCTTGACTGCTATCTCTCCAATGCTTGCAATAGTGTCTCTCTTATAGTAGGTACTCAACAAGATTTGTTGACAGGTTTCGCTGAATACCTCTACCTGTCCCCTTAACAAGCTAGATGTTTAGAGTCACTAACAACTTGAAGCACTGGCTTCCCTTCATTTTTTAACTGTTATTCTATCTTCCATCTACCTCTCTCTCAAATTTACTTCCTTGTTACTCCCCTACTACCTCTTCAGTTCAAGCTCTCACTGGATCTACACCCAAAGGATAAAACCCATATTCCTCATCCTGACAAATGACAAGGCTCTCTTCCTATCTGACTGTAACCTACCTTTACAGCCACATCACCTCATCTCCCCTATACCTACTCTCTGTACATGTACATCAGCCTAGTTTTCTCAGTTTAGCATGCTTTTTGAACCTTTCATAATACTAACTGTACCTGAAATATGCTCCCTGCTCTTCATGGAACAAGTCTCAAGTCATTTTACAGGAGCCACCTCAAATATTACTTCTACAAAATCATCAAAATAACAGCAGCTAACGGCCACTGAGTGCTTCCTAGGATTCAAATAATTTATTCACATTGTATCATTTAATCCTTAAGCAAATCTATTAGAAAGGTACTAATAACTTCCCCCAAATCATACATGATAAAACAAGGCTCAAAAAAGTTAGGAAACATATCCTAGGTCACAGACTTAAGCAGATGAACTAGGATTGGATCGTAGGTCTATCTAATCCTAAAGCCTAAATGTCAAAACTCTACATAAACAGCTGAACTGACCTTCAAATGGGTATTCTGAAAGTCTTTACTGAGTTTAGATCATTTTAAAATGATTGATTTTATTGTTGTGAGATAAGAACTACAAACGACAAATTCCAAGAAACTGACACTTTGCAACTATTTAGATAATAAAGAATTCACTCTAGAAACACTGTTTTAATCTGCAGGAAAACACATAATTTTTGTAGGCATATTTGTGTGATGAGAAAAAGTAACAGAAACACCATTACTGACAATTTACAGCATTTGCAAAATTACAGGCAAGGTAACAGACCAGAACCTTGTTTTTGTATACCACAGAGCCCACATAAAGGTTGCCTGATCTGTCTGAAAGGACCTCTGGAATGTTACATCTCTGCTAATCTCCACCCAATAATTATAACTCTCCTAGTTTTTGCCTGTCTTGGTAAAGCTTCATCTCACAGACCTTTTCATTATGAGTTGCTTTGCTGGGTTTGCATATAGCAACCCACCCAAAGGTGACTTTGATGGAGCCTCTAAAGGCAGCCCCGGCAGGTCTCCATAGAAATGGCCCCAGGGCTGTCTCCAAAGTGGCCCTGCTTGAGTTGCCATGGTAAACAACCAGGCTAGATTGCTATATTCAGTTCTCTGCCAGGGTCGTCATGGTGACTGCAAAGGATGGCTCCTTAGAAGGACCTCACAAGGGCGCGTTTCCATGGTGACCCTATCCTGCATATTTCTAAGCAACTTCCCTCCGGTTGTTCTGTGACCAATCATGGCAGGTTCAGTTTGAGAGTAACCCTGGAAGGTTTCTCCCAAAGACATCATCATAACACAGGGATTTGAAAGTGAGGTCTATAAACACATAAACTGCCTGAAAATGTAAATGGTACCATTCATAAATCATTAAATTAGTCCCTATATGTTTTAGGAAGGATCTGTTTTGATGGGTAACAAAAAAAAAAAAAAAAAAAAACAACAAAAAAAAAACCCCCACATACACAAAAAACCCACATTTGCAACGTCTGTTAAATGTGTCTGTTTCAAATCTTAATTTAAAATATCTTACAGAGTATAATGCAGATAATTAAAGTTTCAAATTTCTCCAATCTTACAACATAGCAGATAACTAGGTAAAAAATACTTTATAGTGGATATGACACATACACATAAAATGAAATCATAAATACAGATGGATCATTAGGTTATAATGAGATATCAAGGAAATTTTTATAGAGCAAAAGACAAAATATTTGCAAGTCAAATGAAAAAAAAAATGTGTTTTTTTAGTTGAGTTGGGAAAGCCTAGCCATATTTGGGCCCAAGCTATTTTTTCCTGTATTTTTGTGGTTGGAACAATCTCAATTACTCTTCCTTTCAATTTAAAATATGAATATAAACCATTCTGAACAGATGCTTGGTTTTTAAGCCATTTAACTATTCTCTTGAAACTTTAAAATACTGTACTTTATCTAGTATTTAGTTAAGGGCAAATTTCATCTAATTGCTAATTTCAATATCTTTAAAAATTACTTAACAAATAAAAAGAACCACAGTTTAAAAAATACAATTATAATTTCTGTACATGCATTAACTCTCTTTTGTTCTTTCCAAGTGACTCTTCAAATTTACACACACACACACACACACACACACACACATTCCTTATAGTGAAGAAAAGGTTAACCCTGGGTTTCCTCTTTTTACTCTTCATCTTGAGGTAAGATGAAGATAAATCAAACATGATTTCCCCCCTGAGCATTAGTTCCTCTGGTTTTATATTTTCCATTATTTTCTCTCTCAGATGCCATTCTCCTATTCTATCTACTGCAGTCCACCACTGCCCATGCACCTTCCATGCACCTTGATTTTGTGAATCAGAGCAATCACTGCAATTTTCATACACTCATTTATTCACTAAATACTTATTGAGTGGCTACCATATATCAGGCACTGTTTTAGGGGCTAAAAACACTTCAGGAATCAAATAAAAAAAAAATCCCTGCCCTTCAGGTGCTTAGATTATGGACCAGGAGAGAGAGAAAGATAGTACAAAAAAAAAGCAGTAAGTACAAAATCATATCTCTAGTTAGAAAATGATTAAAGCCTGGGAGAAAATTAAAGCAGGGAAGACGGAGGCTGTTCCCAAGCCAGGATGGGATTGTAATAGTAGGATTAATGGGGGGTTTCAAGAACTCCCCAGGCACCTGCCATAAGCATACTCAATATCGTACTCAGTACTAAACCAAATCCTTACATTATAAAAAGATCACAGAGAAATCAACAGAAGTTAACCAAAGTAATACTCAATTTTTCCCATTTTGATACTTGCGGCACAGTCTGTGGAAGGCAACTGATACCATGACCCCTTATCCTACTTCTGCTTCAAGAACTATATGAACTTGAGCAAGTTACTCCACCTTCAAAACCTCTTTCTCAATATTAAACTGAGAATAATAACTCCAAGCTGAAAACAGTACTCTGAAGATATGCAAAGATAATAAAATGCTAAAATACTGTGGGTTATACCATAATGTCCGGAATTAACACAAGAACTCTACAGGAAAAAGAGGTGAAGAGAGAGACAGATGAAGAAAGGTGGTCAAAATGCTGGAAATTAATGAAGCCCAGCGATGGCTATATGAGTGAATTCATCATATCACTTTTTATGTTTGAAATTTCCCATAAAAATCTACTGCAAGGAAAGATGAAACCTGAAAGCAAAGATACTTCCTTTATAAGTGTTTACAAGAATTAGAAAAAAGTGTACAGAAACATGGACTTATTTTGTATAAACACCTTATAAAATGAGCAAAAGGTGGATTTATCTACTAACCTTCTGGAACAATGCTAGGTACTTTCCATACCTTCTTCTAACACTCTAATTAAAAAAAAAAAAAAAAAAAAAATTACGGGGATTCCTGGGTGGCTCAGCAGTTTAGTGCCTGCCTTTGGTCCAGGGTGTGATCCTGGAGTCCCGGGATCAAGTTCCGCGTCAGGCTCCCTGCATGGAGCCTGCTTCTCCCTCTGCCTGTGTCTCTGCCTTTCTCTCTCTCTCATGAATAAATAAATAAAATCTTTAAAATAAATAAATAATTAATTTATTAAAAAAATACTTCCTACTTTACGTATCAAAAGAAACAATATAAGAAGGAAAGCAGAAAAGTATCACTGGTAAGCTTGCAGACTCACTGGGTACTCAATGTCTAATAGATTTTTAGAAGACAGTTTAGTATCATTTGCTGAATCCTTAAAAATAAGCATGCTAATAAAAATTTCAGACTGAATTCTCTATTATTATATCAAGAAACTTAAAAACTTACCAGATCAGTATCTGCCTTTTTATATGTCAAAGCTTCCACTTTGGAATCCAGTTCTGCTTGTATTTGGTCTCTCCTTTTCATAACACCCTTCATATCAAAACACAAGGATGGAATGGGTTGTACTTAGGTTTAATAATATTTGTATGACAAAAATATACATTTTAGAATATAAATAGCCTATCTTCCCCAAGTCATCAGTCCTTTGGGAGATACAATGACTTAAAGAAATTTTTTAATCTCTAAAAGCTAAACTGAAAGCAAGTATTTAAGAGAGTTTTTTTTTTCATAAATCTTTTATTCATTTTCCCGATGCACATCTTACTAGTTTAGGTATTTTATGTACAACTCTTGATGGAGCACTCTAGACATACATTGTTCTTCAAAAAGAGCAAAACCAAAACAAATAAACAAAAAAAAATCAGTGAGAGCACTGAAAATATATGGTAGGGTGTAAAGTGGTTGCAGTTGGGAGGTCATACAGGCCACTCACTCACCTAAAAATATCTATAATAACTGGCAGTTACCCAATTCTAAAGGCATGGTTAATTGAGTTAATTATAGCAGGGAATCAGAAAAGTGAAGTGTGTACTCATATTTTAGACTTTGTTTTAGCTTAAAATATATCAATATTAATCAATTAGCCATGCTTTTGAGGAGAAATCATAGCCTCTTCTCTGAGAGGAGTTCCATCTTGTTTTCTTGAATAACCATGATTTCATGTTTCAGTGTCCTTAAACTTTAAAACACCCCTGTGAAGGAATCTGAATGCAGAATTCACCTTTATCTTTTATAATGTTTGCCAGTCTTTTACAATGTTTTTCCCTTACTGACTCACTTTTCTTCCAAGACCTGCTACCAAGGCTTCATAGACACAAGGACTCTTTTTATATGTACACATCTTCTACTGGTTTTCACAATACTAATTTAAACAATAAAATCATGATAATGAACACAAGTGGCCTCAACAGGTTAAGGAAAAAATAAGGTAAGTTCTAGGTAAGTAAACAATTCAACCAGAAAGAGTAGAAGTGAAGAACATAAAAGAGCTTTAATGAGCCACAGGTCTTTGAGGGGTTTTCAGAGGAAAGGAAGAACCTACCTATAAATCAGCTGAATGGTGACCAGATAACATGGCTATAGTATTCGGGAACTGAGAGGCATTAAGATAAAAAAAAGCATCCTAAAAATTAGTCTAGTTTTGTGCCTGGTGGAATCACTCTTAAAATACTCAAAAGAGATGAACATTTCTCCTATTTTCAAAGAACTCAATAGAAAATTCAACTAATTATCACAGATCTTTTACATTTACTTCAATGTTTCATTGCCATTAATATCATGGACCCCTTCTTTCTCTAACGCAAATGACAAATACTACAATTGTGTCTCATTGATTTAAGGTGTATTTCCATAAATATGAAGTATTATGCTTCACGTGAGTAGAATAGTTTAAGTAAGAGCTGGCTTCAGAAGACAACTAGTAAAATTACACAAATTTAATCATCTTGTCAAGGCATACATTTCACTATTTTAGCTCACATATAAAGAAAATCTTCCAACATAAAGCAGAACCAGAAGTGCAATATAAATACTACTATTTATGCCCTAAGAGTCTACAACATAATATAATCAAATGAGAACCTACAAAATAATTCTTTCTGGTGGCAATTATAATTTTTCCATATGTATAATGACACATGACTTAAATTACATAATTTTCATCTTGACGTAATAAAGAGAAAAACACACCTTAAGAGAGAAGAATATACTATTTTTAATTATACAAATCAGATCTCTTTGAAGAGCCACACGGTGAGGGGGGAGGATATCAATAATGAAGTAAAACAATGAAATGTAGCCAAGGAAATTGATGGAGACAAGGAGACTCCTCCACCGTGAAACACTAGAAGCCTCTGTGAAGCAAGAAGGCTCTGTTTATAGAAGACCCCAATAAAGGTAAGTAACAGCAGCAACCTGAAATATCTACAAAATATTGAATAACTGGGAAAGAAAAGGCTATATGTGATAAATACAAAAGGGACAGACCTCATGCTGAAAGGCTAAGAGAGTTTTCCTTACCAAGACAGAAGCAAAATTAAAAAAAAAGAAATCCGTCTAAACCAAGAGTACAGGAAAACAGACACGGCTCCAATTACAATCGGCAGAAGAAATGGACTCTCTCTGAATGTAAGCAGACTCCTTCCCCCACTGCCATGCTACAACACCAGAACCCTGAGGGCATCAGTTTGTGCTAGCTGCTCTGAGAAGAGGATAATACTGGATGAAAAACATTAGCTCTGCAGTTAGCATTGCTAAATCCCAAATATCTGGAAACCTTAACTTGAACTGAGGAGGTTAAATGCAAAACTTTGATATAAGAGGAATAAAAGCCTTTGTAAATAGTGAAAGAAAAACATTTTAACTTGAAGGATTTCTTTTTAGAAGCGCCCAGAAAACAGAACAAACGTCAAGATCCTTCTCAAGTACTTTGTACATCATGGTACTAAATAAATTGCTAAATCAAATGTGCCTAGAAGTAGGTAACCAACTCTTTCATGAAAGGAAATTTCTAAAGCACTAAAAATTTTTAAAATACAATTTTAAAAGCTTAGAAAAACGAATCATGTTGTCTTCGTAAATCTTGACTGAGGATGTTTCAAATGTCTGTGTTATACGTCACTGTTGCTTTGTCTTTTACTCACATATTCTTCTACTCATTAATTCATTTATATAGTGAACAAATATTTATGGAGCATCTGTATGCAAAGCATTCTGCTAGGACAGGAGAATAGTGGTGAAAAAAAAACAGAAATAGAAACTGCCTTTGTAAAACTTATAAACAGGTCAGGGACTAAGGTAAAAGTATAATGAGGCATTCTTACCATTAACATTTCACTATAAAGTACATACTCATGTACTACAGGAAGCAGGGCCTCTGAGAGTCCAGACATCCGCTTCTCAGTGGCCTTACAACATTGGTCAATGCAGCTGGCAACCCCCTTTAGAGTATCAACCAGATCTTCTTCTGATGCTGACCACAGAACGTGAATTGGGCCATATTCTTTCATTTCATCAGAATATTCTAAAAACAAAAATTAAGTTCTTCAATTTATAGAAGTTTTACAAATCCTTATATTAAAGACCTTATTTTTCTCACTGTGCTTATGTTCTTCTAAATGAACATAAGTAGATGGATATCATCTTTGATTAAATTGAACAGTCATTCTAATCTACTAAGGTCAGTTCTCGAATGACTACTGTCCAAGAGTAATCAGTAAAAGCATCCCTTTTCATTTCTGAAAGTATCCTGGATTGAAATATAAATTATACAGGACCACCATATCTATCATGGGCCTCTGCCTACCAAATAAACTACACCTCAGTGTCTCATAGACAGTATTACCTAAACAAACTCATCTTCTTTTGAATACATATCCTAACAGTAAGTTTAACAGTAAGTTTTTCCAGTGATCTAAGCAAAAAATCTGGTTATCATCCTATACACAAACTTTGCAGAGCCATTCGATCACCAAATCTAATATTTCTTAATGTCTATCTATCCAACCACCCATCCATTTATCCATCCATCCATCCATCCATCCATCCATCCATCCACCTATCTGTTCTTGCTTCTACGGTTGTCAGCTCATGAGCATCTGTAACTTTAGAAATTAGAAATTAGAAAGTTCTCTATGATCAGTTTCTACATTGTCTCTCCAGGTCCAACTCTTGAGATTCTCTCCCAAAGATATTTTAATTCAGCCAAAATAATTACTCATTCATGAATATCTCATGATTTCTCCTCAAATATTACACATATCCCTTTGCCTTGCCCACTGCCATTTCTACCATCTGACAAACTACTTCTAAACTTTTAAATCCTGCCACAAATAAATTCCTTCAGATTCTGTTTCAGAAAATTCGTAGATGCTTGGTCCTCAATGAGCCGATCATAATTTTATACTTCTATTAAAGCCTATCATAATTTTATGCTTGTAATATCCCATTCTATCATAATTGCTTGTATAAATCTTATGTTCCTAGGCCATATGCTCCTTAAAACAGGGGCTGAGTCTCATTATTTTCTTTCATCTCAAAGTCTGATACATACTGTGTTCAATAAATATTTTCAATTAGTGAAAGAATGAATGAACAACAAAAGATTATTCAGTGCTTGATAAGCCATTAATTCAAAAATTTGGAGTCCATTTTAAAATCTGAGTATTTTTACATTTTTCCTTTTATATTATCATCTTTCAATGATAGCTTTTTATGGTAGAGAATGTATAAGCAGTGAGTGATTTTTTTTGTCTAGTATCCATTAAATACAATGAAATTTCCTATATTTTATCATTTTACTGCTCATTAGGATTAGATGAAATATGTCATATTACTCTGAATTAAATCATTAAAATATCAAAAGTTTGATCAAGTGAACTGAAAAATATTTTTAAGAATTTAAAAATAATGAAAATATTAGCTTGTCACTGAATAAAGTTATTAGGCCTCACGACCACTAGAGCCTTTGCAATTGCACCCTCCTGATCTAGGCCTATCCTTTGTTTTAAATAATGGCCATACTACACTAATATTTCTGGCAAAGAAAAATGTTCTCCTTTATCTCTTTTTCTCAAATTTTGTGTACATCAGTGTGTATCAGTATACCTCTGCAACATTTATGTTTATAGAGAGAGCTTCCCTAAAATTCTCCACTGTGCTTATACAGCACTCAGATCACATTTGTAAGCAAACACTTAATGAGTTGCACTGTGATCTATTAATATACCTGTTTCCCCAACTAGACTCACTGAGCTCAAGGACAGGTACCATTCTATTCCTCCTTTAACCTCCAGCACAGAGAAGCAGCGCAGCATGTTTTCAATACAAATATGGCAAATAAACGGAACACAAAATAAAACAAGATCAAAGAAAAAACTTGAATAATTTTTTTTTTTTTAAGATTTTATTTATTTATTTGAGAGAGAGAGTGACTTCGAGAAGGGGGAGGGGCAGAGAGGGAGGGTGAGGCAGACTGCCTGCTGAGCAGAAAGCTAGACCCAGCTGGATCATTTGGCCCTGAGACCATGACCTGAGCTGAAGGCAGACACTTAACCAACTGAGCCAGCCAGGCATCCCAAAACTTGAATAAAAAATTTTTAAGAAGAGAAACCCTAGCTATGATCACCAAAGTTTCATGATTTGAGTATGAATAAAATGCCCTATATAGCTTAGGCTCTGAAGGCTACAAAAGACAACACTCATCATTTTGAATAGAATTTGACAAGTGGGCTTCACATTGGAAAGACTAAGAAATCCCTCAAGTTTGGGTCAGTGGCAATCACTCCCTGAAAATTAGAACTCAAATTTATAAAGTCTACCATAAAATCCAGTTTTCCCTCTGAACAATTCAGAAACTTTAGAGTATACCAATGATTTAAAAACTGTTCCCTAAAAAAAATAAATAAAAATTGTTCCCTCGCACCAGCAAATATGAAGCAGCATATTGATATTCTACAAAACTCCTCTCAAGAGTTTCCAGGGGCTTCTCTGACTTGCTATCCCACTTAACTAGGCATCAAGAATATACTTAACAGAATTGGAATCATGGAACCCAGTTAAAACAATTAGCCTCTTGAGATTAAGAAAAAGACAAATGGTAAATAACAAGGACAGACCACGAAGTCTTAAAAAAATTATTAAACTACATTTAGTTACCACAATGACATCATCAAGTATCAATGCACGGGAAAAAAGAGATAAATGGAAATGTACACTCAGCTATAACAATTTCTTCTGTTTTTTAAATAACCAATTGATTCTTGATAAAGCAAATTTTCCTACCACCAAATGATATGTTAACTCATTGATTTTTTCAACATTGAACAGGTTTTAGTTGAGTACCTACTATGTGTGAACTACATGAAGATACTAGAAATAAAACAAATCTTTTCCCTTTTGGTCCTGATGGAATTTACTGTTTAATGGGGGATCAAAAAAACTAAAAAATAAGCCATCAATGTAGATACTTAAAGTAGTTCATCTCTCAAACCAATTTATAATAGAAGGTAATAAATAAATTGACTTGACTTAGCCACTTATTTTTAAGTAGTTAAATGCAATTAGAAAATTACCAAAAAGTCATTATGGAATCAGAAAAAAATCATCATGGAATAAAATGTAACTTATAAACCAAAAAAAAAAAAAAAAAAAAAGGAAACTGAAAAAGGAAATGGTGACTAAAAATAAAAATAGGAAGAGGGACCTAATTTCCAGTATATAAATCTCTCTGCCATGCTAGGACAGGCCTAATGCAGAGTACTGGGTCCAAAAATATTACCAGAAAATGTGGAAACCCTATTTTCTAAAACATCACTTGATTTTTTTTTTTTTTTTTAGATTTTTATTTATTTGAGAGAGAGAGAACACCAGAGAGCAAGACAGCACAAGTGGGGAGGGAGGAAGAAGGGAGAGGAGGTGGAGGGAGAGAGAGAAGCAGACTCCCCGCTGAGCAGGGAGCCCAAATCAGGGAGCCCGAATCAGGGAGCCCAAAGTGGGGCTTGATCCCAGGACCCTGGGATCACGACCTGAGCCAAAGGCAGATGCTTAACCCACTAAGCCACCCAGACACCCCCACTTCTTTGATTTTAGGCTATGATCCATGTTATACATTTGAGACCAACTTTATACAACTCTTCTCAAAATCTGAAGCTCAGGGCTTGAGTTGCCACTAATAGTTATTTAAGTGAGAACAAGAAGAGCTAGTGATTAACTAAAGCAAATGGGACTGACCATAAAACTACCTTCAAAATCATATAGAAAAAAAAAAAAGAAAAAATCATATAGAAATAAAAAATTAAAAAAAAAAAAAAAAAAGAAAGAAAAAATTTTCTCAATAGGTCTGGTCAAAAGCCATACTTGAAGGTGAAATTCTAACTTGATGTTATGTGGTTCCTCATGTAATGAGCTCAGAAGTCACTGCTCAATGTTAACAAGGAAAATGCTGAATAGACTGAAAAATAAATAACTTCTCTTGCTTCTCTAAGACAGAAAAGGCCACAAGACAAACCACTGCTCTCAAGATTGGAAAGACAGATGAAAACAAGGAGTCGTGGGTTACCGGGTATATGCTAAAGACCAAAAGAAACCACCTCTAGCCACCCACTGCTGGGGTAGGGAGACTGGAACTGTAATTGAGGAACTGCTGGAGGCTCAGTGTGGACATCTTTAAGAGTTATAAACTTCAGGAGGACCCAGTCATGGGGAGGCCCCCTCCACAATATTGTTGAGATTTACTCCGAGGAGCTCAACTAGGTCCCACAGTAAATACTGAATAAAAATTACTCCTGCTTCTTGCAGAGGGAAATGAACCATCTTTAAATAGCCAGAGCACTCTGTTCTTCTTTTTTTTTTCTTGTATTTATTTTTTCTTTTATTTTTATTATTTATTTATTTATATTTGCACTTTATTCATTTATCTATCTATTAATTTATTTATTTTTGGACTCCATTCTTCTTAACAAAGGCCTGCCCTCAGAGAAAACTAGTTAACCAGAGCATAACCTGCTCAGGGATCATCAGAGCCTACCTGACCTGGAGCAAGGGCAATACTCAACTCTAGTCCACTCTGGCCATTCTGTCCCAACTAAGTAGGGAGGGAAAAACTGAGAAACTCTTGTGCAGTTCACATTCCAGAGGCACTGGCTCACTAAAAGATTAAGACTTAATCACAAAATTATAGAACCGTTCAGGTGTAACAATTTTTTCTGTATTTAAAACTATAGAGTCTTTCTCCTCTGCAGTATCTTACCACGTTACTAAAGGCAGGTTAATAGCAGTTCCTTTTACCCGGGATCATGTCTGACTATTAGGAAAAAATCACAAGGCATAATATAAAGCAAAAAAGATAATTTAAAGAGACAGAGCAAGCATCATAATCAGACATGGCAGGGACCTTGAAATGATCAGACCCAGAATCTAAAGCAACAATGATTAATATGCTAAGGGCTCTAATAGATAAAGTAAATGGGATGCAAGAACAGATGTGGGTAGTAAGCAGAGACACAGAAATCTCTGAGAAAGAACCAAATCAGAGAAAGAACCAAAAAGAAATACTAACTTAACATTGCTTTACTACACTAGCAAATGTGAAGAACCATCAGAAATTGAACAACTTTGTAATCACATTCCAGTAATTCTACATACCCCTTTCTTCCTTGTAAATTCTCTGAGATATTTTATCTATCAAATTTATTTTCTGGCTAAATATTTCAATAAAGTTATTCATTTCCATGAACTCCTCTGGGCGGCTTTTCACCCCTCTCATTGACATTGCAACAGCTCTGACTGTCTGCCCCATCCTGCTGAGTAATCCAGGCCCTTGCTTCTTGTGCGAAGAGAGTTCCTAGAAACAAACAGACAGACAAACAAATGAAATATTTGTGGCAAAGCAAATATTCCAATATTCCCAACAAAAGGAAATCCAATTGGAAGGATAAAGATTATAAAAATGTTTCATATACTTTATGTAGTTTGAAGCAGGTGAGTTATATTAGGGTACAGTTCTTTCTCTAAGTGCGTCTTCTTGATAATATTCTTTTTCAAAGTACTCGTGTCAAACATGTATACATGTTTCCTCTCAACATGGATCTTTTAAAGAACAAGGTTTAACAGAGGAGATCATGCTTAAGGAGATATTGGAGAAGATAAGAGGATAATATGAGATGCAATCTATATTTTATAACAGGGATTTAATGGGAAAATGATTGAGAGAAGATTTCTCAGGGTCTAAACTACACCCTAAAAAAAAAAAAAAAACAAAGGAAAATTTCATTAATTCTTCAGTTATAATAATAGCTAACATATACTGAGAGCTTAGTATCTTCCAGGTACTATACTCCAACTTTCTAATATGTAACTCACAATAAACACTATCATGTAGGTTCTATTATTATCCTCATTTTACAGAAGAAAACACAAGCATAGGAAGGTTAAGGAGCTTGCTCAAAGTCCAAGAGCAATTAAGTGGTAGATAAGATTCAGTCTGACTCCAGAGGCTTCACTGCTAAGCACTAACTAGCTTTGTCTTCATAATGTTTCTACAGTAGTTTGTAAGTATATACTCCCTGAGCACAGCTCTTTAATCAACTGAAGTGGGTAAACTGTGACACTACCTCTACTGGCTGGCTGCCTGTAGAGAAAGATTTTTAAGAATATATGTAGTGAGTGCTGTTTCATAGTTAACCTGAGAGGGAGGGCTACCAACTTGCTAAATAGAAGAACTGAAATAAAAGGATACATCACACAAAAGTAATCCTTTAGAAGTATGGCATATTAAAAAAGAACACCAAGAAGGCCAAGGGATTCTGGTGATGGTTATAACACTTGTTGAAACATAGGTTTAGGATCAAATAACCGTTGACCAAATAAAAGGTTACCCACAAGAAAAAAAAAATCTATAAATAATAATGCTGACTACCAAATCTACAGATAAAAATAGTATTATGTATTATTTTCCCAAATATTAAATACTATCTTTATCCAGATTTTCTTTCTGAAGGCCTTACACAAAATAATAAAGTAAACTTGTTTATCTCCAGTATGATTTTTTGTGCATATAACAACAGATGTCACCTTTGACCAGGTAACACATACATCTATCCAGGAATGCTAAAGGATCACTTGATAGAGTAAACATTATCAAAAAGCACAAGTCACAAATGGCAAGCTATTACCGCAGATGTGACTACAGAGAATGTTTCTGACAACTTCTAAGGTTCTGGAGTCAGGCCACAAATTCATTTCACGTAAGTCTCAAAGGGCTTCCAAATGGCAGTGCTATCTGTCAAGACTGAGATGAACTACATTCTAGCATATATCACTTTGGCAAGAACTGAGAGATAGAAAACCCAATATTGGTCAGCAATTACTTAATATTGACCATTTGCCCTATTTTCCTATTCAGTATTAGCTATATATGCAAGGGGTATCCTGACCATAAAAAAAAATTTGGCTACCAAGAGAAATATGAATATGTGTATGCGAGGAAGATAGAAGATGTGTGTGATGTTTACATGTCGACTTGACACAGGGTTAAATCTGAAGGATATCTCTCCAGTGTCTGATATTCCATTGTAATTCAGGGATGCTGCTGCCTGATTTATAAAGGTAAATAAGAGGAAGCATACAACCTACTATACATAAAGACACTAAAGGATTACATGAGTGTAAATCAAAATTCTTTACCCAAGCTTGTGCAGTAAGAAACACTTTGAAGTCTTCATTAAATGTTAAAGTTGGATGATCAGCAATTCGGTTCAGGAATTTATGCAATGCCTTCCTGCGTGTCTCAATGAAGTCATCATTAAAGTGTTCCACCATTCCTTTCACAATAAACTTCTCAGGCAATGGCTGAAGCAAAAAAATTTTAAAAGGTTAACTGAGCATCATGTGGCATGCGATTATAAGGAATTCTATACTCTTCTTTTTTGGAAGGCTATTCGAACATGTGATCGTTTCTTATAAAAGTAATTCTTCAAGATTCACAATGCCAGAACCAAAACCTGCAAAATCTTAACATATTAGAATAGTTTAGAAAAACAAATCTGTACATAGATTGAATGTTTAAGAGCAAATGTTTCTAAGATCAATGAGTTACACTGATTTTAAAGGTCTGACATTAGGTGTTAGGCATTCTAATGATTCACAAGACAAAATGGCAGCCACTTTACGAAAAAAAAAAGTACACTTACTGGAATAATCAGAGTAGGGTGTGCTTCTTCAAGTTTTCCTTTCAACCAAAGGAAATCTTGATAACGTCTCCTAACTTCAAATTCACTGGAGTCAAATTCCCCACGAGATGTCTGAAGAAAGTAGGAGAAAATAACAGCACACGCAATATAAGACAGAAGACATTTGCCTCATGTTATTTTAGACATTCTGAAATAAATGGGTCTCTAAGAAAAATTAACAAATTCTAATTATTCAGTGTTTGTCAGCCTGTACTTTTTTTGCAGTCATCAATTCATGTAGCAGATGAAACAAAGCAAACTTTCCAGTATTTCCAGAAAGAAAGCAAACATCATGCTCAAATTTAAAATCCAAACTGAAAAATCTGTCTTAGAGCAGCCATCTGCCTTCCACAAGATTTTAACTACGATTATATTTGGCATGACTTTCTTGCTAACAAGAAAGTGTGTTCTGAATTTAGGTTTCAAATATATTTTTCTCAAGATGATTAGAATTCAGAATTTGAGGAAAGTCCTATTTTTGTAATTTGGAAAATAACCTGAACATAACTGAGAAAAAATGTTTTCCTGGAATTTGCTCAAATGAATTGCTTTGGTAAAATTTGCTTTCAGTATGTGAAAATTCTAACATTTTACAGAGTGATTTTACCACTGTTTAAAAAATGTTATTAATGAAGATTTGATGTGAAAAGAAAATCTTCCTGTCATTTCTCAAGGGATTTTGAGTTATATGCCTAAACTCCTAAAAATTAAGCAAATAAATTAAAATATCTATTCTCAACAAACCAAAAATCTATGCCAACACATATGACAAGAAGAACATGGGTACAATATCAACTTCACTTCCATTGCCCGAATTCCAAGACAAATAAAAGAACATTATTTAATGCACACACACTCACTCTCACCAATATCTCATTAAGTAAATTTTTGCATATTAAAAATTATACACACTAATATTAAGGTTGAAAGTTTCCTGGAGGAATAATGCTGGAATAACACATTGCATGCATATTTTACACTCACCAGAAATATCAATCACCCACACAAATGAATGCAATTGTAAAATGAAGAAGTTCAAGTCATAGATGCAGTCTTAATTGTCACAAAAGGTTCACAAAAGTTATACTTTCTAAGGTTTATTTTTTTTAAAACAAATGTGTAGAATATCATACAATATATTTTATCAAAACATTTCATTTTTAGTGGGAAAAAGTAGAGGTAAATGAGATGCAAAAGTCTAAGGAACACAAAACACTATGAAATCTTAACTATGGGTACAAGTTACGGAAATGGTAAAAATAGGAAAACTAAATCTAGTAGAAACACAGTTTAACAACATATATACGAGTTGGTATGTGTACATATATATGCAAATACACACATATGCATACATATATATGCACACAAAACATGGTTTATAGTCACTCATTAAAAAATACTTATTGAACACCTTCTTGTACCAGGCACATATGCATAGGTTTACTACCAATTTCCAAAAATATAAGTTGGCATAACCAATACTAAAATACCCCAAAATTGGGCAGTGAAGAGCTTTGTGTGTCCTCAAGAATTTTCAACACTTTAAGTAAACATAGAACAATCTGATATAAATTCTGGCAAGAGGAAGATGTAAAATCAAGTCAAATAATTGGTTGATTCTGTACCCATCACTCAGTCATTGACTTAGAAGAGTTTTCTAACATACTGCAATACCAGAGGAAGAAAACAGAAGATGAGTACTAGTTTCAAAAACAGTGTGTTCGTTCATGCTACTTTAAGAATTAATTCTATTGCCAAAGAGTTATAAGACTAAGATATGGCAAGGAAAACAAATATTATTAACTAGGTTCAGATCATGATTAATTTCCCAACAGCAGGGACAAAATCATTGTCCCACCTAAAGTGGTCAATTTTGATCATTAGAAGATAGACAGAAGCTTCCAACTACAGGAATAACAGGGTTTGATGACAGATCTCCAACTTAGAACTGGTGTTCCAAAAAGTTATTTTGAAGCACGAATAATGCTTCTAATATAGAATACAGTTTTCCATGGAAGCCATATTGTAAATGGTGTTTAATCTTTCATGTCTGACCATAAAAAGTTGGGTACTTGAAGTTGAGGACTAAACTAACTCATGAGATCCATACCTCAAAATATACTCATTCAACAAGCAGTGACCTTTGGTCAAGGGTAGTGACTCTGGGCTTTCAGGATTTAGAAAACTGTTTCTGAGGGGAGAGGAACCTTAGGATCAGGAATATACTTTAACCCCTACTCCACACTGGCAGGCATCTAGGAGTCTATCTTCATAATGAGGATGTGAGAGGGAAGACCCCTGTTACATCTCTTCACTCTTGTTTCTGTATGTGTTAAAGGAAGTCACATCTCTTCATCTCCAAAAGAGAAAGTACTTCTTTAGAGCTATCACTTCAGATATTCTAACCTGGAGATTAAAGGGTAATTTCCCACAAGAACAAGAGATCCTTGGAACATGGGCTTCCTGACACTCATAATTATTTACAGCCACGTCATTCTTAAGTATTCCTAAGTAGGATATTGTCAGTGTACATATGTGCATACGTATATGTGCATTTACCCTTATAATATTTTTTAAAATATTTTACTTACTTATTCATGAGAGACACACAGAGAGAGGCAGAGACACAGACAGAGGGAGAATCAGGCTCCCTGTGGGTTGCCTGATGCAGGACTCAATCCCAGGACTCTGGGATCACGCCCTGAGCCAAAAGCAAACGTTCAACCACTGAGCCATCCAGGTATCCCTACCGTTATAATCTTAATGCCTATAACTATAAATTTTCATACAACTAAAACTCAGGGAAACCACTTCTGAACCTCTAAACGAAATGGGGTGCCCATGCTCATGAAATGCTGTATTTTTCTCTCAAAGCATTTGTGACTATAATTAAAGAGTTAAGCATGTAATTGTATAATATCCATCACCCGTCCTAGGCTGAAAGCTCCATGAAGGCAGAGAGTATGTCTGTCTTGATTGCTGGTGAAGTCTCAAAATACAAGCACAGTACCTGGGATGTAATTGGCACTCAACAAAACTTCACTGAATATAGGAAAAAGTGAATAAATGATAATAAGTGAATAGTAAAGAAAAGACTCTATTTGATAACAAAATATATATCTACCAAATGTTTATACATTTGTATCTGTAATACATATTTTAGTATATATAGTTATAGTCTATATACTAGGATGTAGTAAAAATAATCAGAAGTAGAACAAAGAGACTTGTATAACAGTCTATTTCATAATAGTGAAATGAAAGATAGTTTGCCATAACCATGTAGAGATGCACCAAAGTATAACAGAAAACACATATCATGTGAAAGTAAATAGTCTGGATTTAAAACCCAGCTCAGGTAATCATTATGGTAGGTAACCTCTGGCACGTTACTGAGTTTCGGTGTCCTCATGCACAAAATGGGGGTAACTCCTAACATCTAAGTTAATACGTATAAAGTGGTTAGAACATTGCTTTGCACAAAGTAATCACACAATAAACGTTACTACTGTAATATTATCCCTATTACTAGTACTATAAGAGCAGTATACTTAAAGTATAATGTAAATATGGATAACTCATCAGAATTCTATGTCTGTGATTAGAGTAAAATTCACAGGGTGGCTTATAAATAAAGTGTCTTTCTAAGTGAAACAAATAATGATGGGAAAATAATTCAGTTGCACAAATTCTTTGCTAGGAAGGATGATGACAATGGATGCTTATAATTAAAATAGTAATACCAGGAGAAATCTGGTTCGATTCTTAACAGAATGTCTGTATAAACACATGAAATATTCACAAAGACCCTACAAGGTTAATACTGTTATCTTATTTACAACTGAGGAAACTAAGCATAGAGAGGTGAATTAAATTGCCTAAGACACATACCAAGAAAGAGGAGTAATCAAGATTCAATCCCATGCTATCTTGCTCTACAGTCTCTTGATATGAGTATGATACCATAAATTTCTTCACTCATCCGTTCACCAAAAAGTGAAACTGCTTATTTATTATATCCTCTGTATTTAGAAATATGGATAACTTAAGATACAATTACCTTCCTTGTGAAGCTCACAGACTTGTTAGGAATAAATACCAATAAATACATATTATCTACTCACAGATAGGCAAATACTGAAAATTCATTATGTGCCAGGCATTTTGCTAAGTGTTTTACATTGATTACCAATGCTAAATTGATTCGTACAGCAACTCTACAGAACCAGGTTCGATGATCATTTCCGTGTTATAGATTTAAAAAGAAAAAAAGACTCAAAGACTTAGAAGGATTAAATATAGGCCTTTAATTTCCTTGCTATACTGATTCTGATGCTTTACATTCTTTAAGACTTCAATTAGAACAACATGTGAAAACAGAAGAAAGAAAGAAGACTTTCAGCCTGTAGGTGCAGGGGGCAGGGGCCAGGCAGGCATCATTTTTAGTTGTGGAAAAGTAAACAGTAGTTCTTCTGTCTAGAAGAGGAAGGACAGACATAGCAAACAAGAAAAAGTATATGCAAAGTCATGAGTATTCAGATAACAAAGATCAGTGGAGAGCAGGGTATTGAAATGAGCAGGAGATAAGTCTTATACAGTAAGCTGGCATCAGACTGAAAAGTTCCTTATATGTCATTCCAAGGAATTTGCACTTTGTTCTATAAGAGATGAGGAACCAAGGAAGGATTTTAAGAATCTGAGTGAACAGATCAGATACGTGTTTTTTAATGAAACATAACTAGCAGCAAAGGTGAAATTTGCACTGGAAGAAGTGATTACAGGAAGATGGTCTAAAACCTTTTCATCTACACAGAAGATGTACTACAAAGATTAGGGTGAGGCTTCATAAAGAAAATATTATAACATGAATATAATTCTTAAAAGCTGTTATTACATAAAGGATTTTTTAAAAAAAACAGTTATACTATTTGGTTATTTTACTTTGATAGCCTTGTCCTAGGATTAAGGAGAATTGGGTTCTAGATTTACTCTTCCTTTGAGTTACTGGACAACTAACAATATCTTACAAAGGAGCCACTTGCTTTTACTTGGAAAACAAATGAAATTATATTTTGTAATCTTTAAAGAAGTGCTACAACAAAATATTGTATCATGTTTTTAACTAGTTGTCTTTATTAATAAACTGAGGCTCTTCTTTTCCAAAGATATTTGTTTATAATTTTTGAAACTAAAAACGAAATGTTCCTATTTCAAGATGCACAACTGCTAAAAAGAAAAAAAGAAATGAGTGACTGCTGTAATTTGAATTTCACTGATTTCATACAGAAGAGGTTAAGGGTAGATTAGATGCAATGTCTTACCCAAAATGGTTGGAAAAAAATAAGTCAATTCAGCTAAGATTCTCTACTGTTGAGAGTCATAGCAAACAAAAAGTACTTGCAAAAGTTCAGAAAATAACTTTATCCAAGAAAGTGTTCACTAAAAATTTACCTTAGTAATAATCCTGTAAGTAATGAAAGTTTCAATTGTAGTAACATGGCTTTCAGGTTCATCAACTGTAATGAAGAGATCTTTCAAATCTGGTTCATCTTCAAATTTGACTTGGTTTATCATCGACAGAGGAGATGTTGGCATCATAGGGCTGAAGGAATTCATGTCCATCAATGAGGCATCCTAAGGAATAAACCACATTCAAAACTTAACATCTATAAAAGTAAGTTTAAAATCCTCTTTTTCTTAGTAACTATGAATACTAATGAAATATGTCAAGAACAAAAGGGATGATTGGACTCCTAGTTAAATATGGCATGTTGAACATGTATTTTTATCTGTTTCCTATTAAAATCCCACTTTAAAAATGACAGAAAAGAAACTAACAAAGTAAAGTAAAACAAGACAAAAAAGGCATAAAAAGCCATAAACCCTCAAGGTAATAAAGGAGAGAGAGAGAGGCGCTAAGCAAACAAAAGCAACTACTCTTTGGAAACTGGAAATCTGATTGTTGAGGGATCACTGAAATAGCAGAGCAGAGAAAGCTGAACAGTAAACCTAGGAAATGATGGTAAACTTAGAAAGCATGAAAGAATCTAAGAGAGACTTAAGGGTTACAGGCACCACAAACCTGTGGACACACAGAGTGATGGTAGAGCTAAAACCAGAGGATTGGTTGAAAAGCTAAAAAACAAACAAAAAAAGAAAGAGTACCTCAGATTCCCTCACCTACCCCATTGTCATCAGTCACATTTCTCCCCCAATTTTGCTGAAAACTCGAAGTTTACTTTCTCTATTATCTCTGAACTCAAGGATGCCAGGCAGAGTGGAGAAAGAGATAGCAAGGAAAAGTCCTATAGACTAGATGGGAAGATAGCCAGCCCTCTTCCCTCATCTGGCGCCAAGGATGCTGGCAGCAAGGTGCGAAATTCCACGTAGTGATCTGAGGGTTCCGCTCTTACCTCACCGTTCTGAGAAAAAATTAAGAGTTGCAGTCCCTGAATGAATTAGCCAGGTCTTTGAATAATCACTCTGAGGTGAAGCCCCTATCATACGTGCTGAATATCTACTCCACTTTTTATTGCCTGATGTAGGAGCTACTAAATATCTAAAATAAGTGGAAAGCCTCTGATGTGAAAGACTCACAAACACAAGGCAGGAAGCAGTTACAGAACAGAATGGTTACAAAAAATAGATGAAATCATCAGAGATAAGCATGATATCTAATTCATGAATAAAAACAGGAGTTATATTCTTTAAAAAAAATCAGAGAACAGCAGCAAGACAATAAAAAAGGAGGCTCATGAAAATTGAAATATGTTAATAAGATAACAACTCAACAGGAAGTTTGAAAGCTAGAACTCAAGAACTAAGCTGAATTAAAAGAACAAGAGATAGAAAAGGAGAAGGAAGTGTTTTTAGAAATTAAAAGATCCAGGCAGGCAGTGCCTTAATAAAACGGATTCCATAAAATGAAGGAGGAAAATGTACTTTAAACTGAAATGTTTCCAGGTTGCTAGGGCCTCTCCTGCCTCTTCAAAATGAATGGGGCAGTTGTGGGGTGGATGTGCTCCTGCAACCCTCCATTACTATGACATTTCATAATAGAGGTTAGCTTCCAGAGAGAATAAAAACAGTTAAAATACAACAGGAATCTCAGGAATCAGAATGGCTTCAGATTTCTCAATGGTAACACAGAAAACTAAATGACAGTAAAATATCTTCCAGATTTTGAGAGGAGACTATATCTTCTACTTAGGACTCTATATAGCCAGGCAAACTGTCATTCAAATATACATGTCAATTAAAGCCATTTCAGATATATAAAAGACTTCAAAAACTGTTTTACCCATGCACCCATTCTTTGGAAGCTTCTTTAATTTTCCAAAATAAGGCATATAGCAAGAAGAAACAATCTAGGGGCACCTGGGTGGGTCAGTCAGTTGAGTGTTCGACTCTTGGTTTCGGCTCAGGTCATGATCTCAGGGTTGTGGGATGAAGCCCAGCAGAGGGCTCACACTCAGCAGGGAGTCTGCTTGAGATTCTCTCTCTCCCTCTGCTCCTCCCTGCCCTTCAAAATAAATAAATAAATAAATAAATAAATCTTAAAAAAAAAAAGAAGAGGAAGAAATAGGATCTAAAAACAGTAGATTCAACAGAAAAGAGAACCAGAGGAAATTCTTTGAATGACTGTGAAGAAATGTTCCAGGTTAACAGCTTTGCAGCAGAACCAGAGAACAACCTATACAGACCTGGTCAGGAAGACAGAGTCACCAGGAAGGCAGGGAGGTGAATAGGGAAAAAATAATAAAGGAAGAGAGGGAGGAAGGAAGGACGGATAGAAGGAAAGACAGACACAGGGGAGTATGAACGGAAAAAGGAAGAACAAGAGAAGAAAGGAAGAAAAAGGCAGGACGGAGAAAGACTAACAGGAAGAGAGAGGGAAAGAAAGAGAAAGAAAGAAAGAGAAAGGGAAAGGGAGAGAGGGTTAAAGGGAGGGAGGTAACAGAATACATGATATGTTTAAACATAATGAGAGGAAGCATGCCGTGTAAGATTTTGTAGATGAATTGTGATGGGTGCAGAGAAAGCCACGATGGAGAGAAATCAAGAACAAGGGATAAAGAAGTAGAGGAAATGAATGAATAAAAGAATAAATGATAAAAAAATTAAAAATAAATCTAAAATAAATAAATAAAAGAATAAATGAATGATGAATCTCAAGAAAGCAAAACATATACAAGAATGAAAACATAATCATAGTTCAGTACATGGTTTGACAGTGAACAAAAACAAATAGTTCCTAACCCTGAATTTAACTAAAAATGGTGATATAATTATACTGATCAGAAGAAAAATACTGCAAATGCTTGAAGGGATGAGACAGTGCTTATAAAATAGCTTAAAAAATGCAATTACTGTGATGGAAAAAAGGAAGATGAGCAACTGTTCCAGACTGAAGAAGACCCAAGAGACATAATATCTAAATATAACATGAGATCTTGAATTGGATTCCATATTAAAGGAAGAGAACCTTCATTTATTCTCTCTACACAATGTTATTGGGACAACTAGAGAAATCTGAAAGGGTCTGTGGATTATAATGTAGTATTGTGTCAATATTAGTTTCCTGATTTGGATAGGTATACTGTGATTAGATAGGAGGGTGTCTCTGTTTTTGAAAAACATATGCAGACCTAATTAGGGGTAATACAACATCACGTCTCCAATTTACTCAACTTACAGAGAGTGAAAGCAAAAGTTGTGAAATGGCAGTCATTGGGAAATCAAGGTTCAAAGTATTGCAACTTTTCTCCCAGTTTGAAGTTAGTTCAAAATAAAAAAGTATATTTACAGTTTTTAAAAGTCAAATAATTCTACAAATTCTACAAAGCTTAAAATAAAACAAATTAAAATTAAAAAGCAGCTTTCTCTGTTCCAGAATTGCTATTCCCAGTTCATGCCCCTCAGAAGCAAATGCAGAACTCTATTAGCTCTTTTTGTTCCTTGTTACATTTCTTATTTCAAAACAACATATGCTTTGCTTTTTTTTTTTTTTCCATTTTGACATTATCTGTAGGTTTCTTACTAAGGAGAATAAAGAATATTTATTTACTTAGTCAATTAATTATGTAAGTATAGACTCACAGATTCCTATGTTATTCAGTGGGTTATAATCCATTAATATTATAATTTATTTTGATGTTATAAGTGTCCAAAACCTACCTAGTGGAACCCCCCTTAATCCTGGCACCTGTGTGTTTTTGATACATCTTAATTATTCCTTGAGCACTTTATATAGCAACTTGACATAAGAAGATGTTTCAGGTTTATATTTTCCCTGACCCAGCTATGGAATCAGACATCTCTCCAAAGAGTTCTGGTTCCTTTTGGAGGAAATTGGAATTTGGAAACCAAGATGTGAATGACAAGAAATATATGTATAATACACACACACACACACACACACCCATGCACACACTCATCTGGATCTATCTATCTATATATTAAATACCATGAGTTCAGACGGATACCTCCAATTACACTTTGACACCATCTGACCTTTCCCACCTTACCTCTTCCCATATTTGTAACTCTTTTCTCCAGCAGAAAGAAGCCTGGCTCCCACTATCCTAAAGATATTTACAAATATGGTCAATCCTCCTACACATATCAATCTCCCAACCAGGCCAGCTGTCTCCTCAGTCCCGACCACATAAGCAACGGCAGTCTTATCTCTTTCACAACCACACTGGATCCCTCCCCAGCCCCAATCCCTCTGGCTACTTCCTTGGACACACTGGTTATTTCCTCAGGCATCTTCAATAGTTTGTTTTTTAAAAAGGGAAGAGAAAGGCTGCATGTTATTTTTTTAATAAAAGTTTTTAAATGAAACAAAAGGTTAATATGCAGTAAAATTTTAAATACAAGTAATGTGTTATTCATATGCACAGATAAAACAGTTTCAATATGACATTTATTTTTTCAGTAGTAATAATGACTTATTCCCAATTCTATACTTTCTTTTAGATATCATTTTTCCTTCAAAATTAAGAATACAGGTGTCAGAATCAAAACTTTTGTCTGTTTGAACAGACTAAATTTAACCAACACACTTAGAAATGAATTCTGCAACAAAGTCCATCATAACTTAGCACCCGAGTTAGTCAACACTAAATGAAAAAAAAAAAAAAATCATTACAAAGGAGGCCCAAAACTGGGTCCCAGTCCTTTCTCTCCCACTCACTAAGCAGATAACTTGAACAATTAATTCAGCCTTTGGAGGTTAAAATGAGGATTTGGAGTTGAAAATCTGCAAAATCTCTCCCACGTGAAAGGCTAAAACAGTACAACTTCTAAATGTATTAATATAGAAAAATGTAGCAAAAACCATATATTTTAAGAAAAGGAACACTTTTGTGGTACTAAGAATGAAAAAAGATTGAAATCCTAATATGGACTTATTTTTTCCCCCAAAACAAATCAACTTAAAATCCTTTTGAAGAAGCATCAGTAATATCTGCAGTACTGTTCTCAAGGTTCTTCCCACACAAAAAGTTAGTTATGCGAACTATAATATAGCATTTGGGTAACTCCTCAATGCAGTAATACAGGAGATACTCAACACCAGTTGAAGAGAAGAACAACAATGATTGTTTAAATTAAGAAGGTTCAGGTTATTGTGATTACAAAATGATCTGGGAAAGGAAAAAGACTTAGGCATGATTTAGACCAAGGGACAGAAGACAGTAACAGTTGTATTAATGAAACACAAAAACAGAAACAATAAATGTCTTGCAATAAAAGTTTAGCAAAGTAAATTATGGTATATGCCTGTTGATAGGCTACAATAAACTCTATCCATATGATAGAATATAGTAAAGTGATTAAAAGTAACATTCTAGGAGTAACTTAGAATACAGTATATTGGAAAAATGGTTACAGTATGTTATTAAAAGAAAACAACAGGATATAAAATTTGTGTACGATTAGATTCTTATGTGTATATGTGTGTGAGAGATAAAGTAGGAAAGAAAAAGTGAGAGAAAAAGGACACAAGCTTATAAGCTATACCAAAAAAGTTAATAAAAGCTATTCCAGTTATTGGGATTGCTGAGGAGTTTAATATTTTCTGTGAGTTCCTGCATGTCCAAATATTCTAAAGTAAACATACGTTGAGAAAGATATTAAAATTGTTAGTGTCAACACTGTGTATTATATGTTCAAAGGCAGTAAGAACGACTGTAATAGGGACGCGTGGGTGGCTTAGCGGGTGAGAGTCTACCTTTGGCTCAGGGCATGATTTGGGGACCCAGGGGTAGAATCCAGAGTCCTTCCCCCCAAACAGGCTCCCAGCAGGGAGCTTCTCCCTCTGTCGATGTCTCTGCCTCTCTCTGTGTTTCATGAATAAATAAATAAAATCTTAAAAAAAAAAAAAAAGAACTACTGTAATAAGTTGAAACAGGTGTCTAGAGCCAATTGGACAAAAGACCTTGGATTACATTTTTTTTTCTTAACTCATCAAAGTTGCATAATTAAATGGGAAATCTAAAAATGTCTGGAATCACATGAAAATTGGAGAGTCAAAGTAAATTACAGAAGGCTAACACAATGGAACACTAAGGAATCATTTTAAAACGTAATTTAGAGGTTCCAAATAAATATGCAATCAGAATGTACAAAAATATCTCTCTGTATAGTATATATATTGTGTATAGCATAGCCACTTCACCACATAAAGTATCTATTTTTGCAATCCAAAGAGGATTTTCACTCTTTAGAAAAAAAGGCGAAAAGCAAAAATAGTGTTCAGCAACTGTTCCGCAGCAAGCCCTTAGAAAAGCGGGGTGCACCCCAAGCAGTAAGAGTGGCGCCACCAGGCTCCTTCCCTGGGAACTACACTCAGCCTCGTGGCATCCAACTTTATGACTTAACTGTGCCTGTGAGCATCTGTGCCTCATCTGGATTTATTTTGTGCATCCATTAGCAAAATGTTTCCTAAGGTATCAGAAAAGCCTAAGAGAGATTGTGTTTTGGGTCTGGAAATGCTCAAAAAAATTTTTCCATATAGATTAATGGTAATTGGTTCTTTGTTTTATGCCATTTCAGCTTACAAAAGGTTTCATAGGAATGCTCTATTTTTAGATGGGTGGGGGGAACCTGTAGTAGCCTTTTAAGATGACAAATTTTTATGTGACAGGCAAACGTCCTTTAAATTTCCCTGACACTGCATACCACCGTGTGCTTTGGTATTCTTTGTAGTCACCCTCTTAACTCACCACAACCCACTTCTTATACCTACTACATAATTTAGCATTCTATTTCTTCTGCTTAAAATGCATCCTTTTGTAGAGTGGGAAAGATCTGCATGAATTTACAAAGGCTCACAATTCCAATGAGTAGTGTGGTGTCAAAAATATGCTTCAATATCGAGCAAAGGAAGAAAATTACAGGCTGAAATTTAGCAACATCCAAGATTTCAGTAGAAGGATTTAAATTACTATGAATCACTCAAAAACATTCTTAAAACCTCAATAAAAGTGACTATCCAAAGAGTTTTATATTCACTTCAAAAAAAAAAAGGAAAAGAAAATATAATGACAATGCTTAAAAGATTTACACTTGGACATGAATAAGAGAAGTAAGTGTTTGAGAAGATTCAAAGAAGCAATTAACCAAAAAAGCCCTCCATTTAACCTTTTGTGGTGGATGCTTTTCAGGAGAAATGGATCATTAAAATTTGTTCTTTCCAAACAAAGGTTTCACCTCCACAATAATGTGTGCTTCTTTCTCCTGTTAGTTCTCTCTCTCTTTTCTGTCTCCCACCCCCATCCCCAAACCTTATTTACACATTCATTCATTCTTAGCATTTGGATAGATGTCCATCATCCTATGATCTTTTAGACAATGAAAGTACACCATTTCATTTTCTTTCTTCAAGAGATTAAAGCAGATTAAAGCAGAAGCAGAAGCAGAAATTGTGTGGTAAATCTCTACTTCTTAAATAACACTGAATGCCTTTCTTACAGCCAGCACAGTGAAGACACACAGGCACACACACACCAAAAATCTTGGGATGGTTTCAAGCCCAGATGTGAACATACATGTATAATAGTGAAGCCAAATTATTACAGGAAGCAGTTGCCTTCTACCCTTATTCCAAACCAACAAACCCATCATAAGAAAAAACAGTTAAATGACTTTACAGAAATAAACGGACATTACAATTATATCACCATGATATTGATATTTATTGACACAATCACTTACAAATTAAGTGTAAGTTTTCCTTGTTGTTACATTTGGTTTGGCAGAAGCATTTGTTGGTAAACTGCGTCCTTCCAAAATTCCAATGTTTGAAGAGACCTAATACCCCATACCTCAGAATGTGACCTTATTTGGAGATAGGGTCTTTACAGAGGTTATTAAGTCAAAATGTGACCACTGGGGTGGGTCCTTATGCAATATGACCAATGTCTTTATAAAAAGAACAAATTTGGAAACAGAGACATGTGTAGTGGGAAGATGGTTAGGAAACATAAGAAGACACCAAGGTTGAGAGGCCTGGGAACAGACTCCTTCCTCACTGTTTTCAGAAGAAACCAACCCCACGGACACCTTCACTTCAGACTTCTAGCTTCCAGAACTGTGAAAAAAGTAAAAGTCTCTTGTTTCACAAACCTACTCTATTGGACTTTGTTACGGAAGCCCTGGCAAACTGACAGCATTTCTACATGTAGAGTTGTACACAATAAAAATTTAAGAAGGAAGTAAAGGTACAAAGGAAGTAAGTACTTAATGATTACTGTATTTCATCCTGGCTCCATTCGTTCATTCTCTTACAGGTTAACAATCAACTCCAGTAATTTCTGAGAAATGTTTTCGCCTCCCTCCTTGAATGCTTTTAGATGGTTCAAAAGTTCCACTACTGAAATAAATAAAATACATCCCTGAAATTTAAAACAATGGCCTGCCAGTACTTGAGTACTCAGGAAATAAACTCCAAAAGAAACAGGTTAAAAGGTGAGATATGACCTTTCTAAGAAATGTCCTTCCTGAATATCTCCCACTAAAAGGCTACTCGGAAACATCTCATAAATATAACATGAATTACTCTGATAATACTAAATCGGATCCACCATCTGTGCACAAACAGCTATTTTCTTTTTTTTACAAGTAGAGGGGGAAAAAAATCAATGTGAGAAGTGTGATAAATCAGAATAGTGGCATGAAAAGGCCATGCAAACAAAATTTGCTGATGCGCAAGAAACACGCACACCAAGAGACATCTGGTAAAAAAGCAACTTAAAGTGGAAGGAGTTTGAGAAACTGTGTTATGAGGGACACTCATCCTGATGGGCCTATATTTAGACTTACCAGCTGTGTTTTGGTTTACAGCTCCTTCCAATCTGCCTGCTTATAATAATAATACAAAAATCAGAAAGGCCTTCTGTGGAACACTGCTGAAAATGTGATTGGGGGAAAAGCCAGCCTGTGTCATGTTCTATAAAGGGGCATACAACACTCTAATCTTGTTTGACATAATTTCCAGGGCTATGTAGTATATATCCCCTTGTATGCATATACCATAATTTATTTATCCATTTTTCTGTTTCTAGCATTTCTATTTTCTAACAGTGCCGCCTTGAATGTACTTGGACTTCCTCGGGTTTTGTGCACTACAAAGCTATATACTAACCATAGTAATTTTTCACATCATTCTATTTGACGTAACATTCCCTTCTGTCCACCTCCGCCAAAATGTAGTACGCTAAAAGAAAAAGTCTCTGTAGCCAGGCAGAGAGGTCATATCTCACCTTGGATCGGAGAGGATAAAAAAATGAGGAATAAATGTGATGTACACATCAGCTACTTGAAGGCTCTATATGAATTATTTTATGTAAACCTTACCACAACCCTGTTGAGTATATCCTAATTCTCCCTCCAACCTTTTCTTTAACCAGATAGCAATATTTAAGATTTTTTATTTTACAATGGTGAGAAAGCGATACACATTCAGTAAAAATCAAACTTTGATTTCGAATTTTGATCTTTTCTTGGGCTAGCGATATGCACACGGTACAACACTCTGGTGATGCTGGAGAGCAAGCAGTGTTCAGTTAGCCATGAGACCATGAGGAAAAATCCAATACACTTACCACCATGCTGCACCCACACAATCAATTGGTTTTTCACTTTCAGGGACAGTATTCAGGGAAATTCAGTATCTCAGGTGAATGAAATATTCACCACTTTATTATAAAGCGGGCTTTGTGTTAGATGATCTTGGTCAACTGTAGGCTGATGTAAATATTCTGAGCATGTTTAAGGTAGGCTAGGCCAGCTATGATGTTTGGTAGATTAGGTGTATTAAGTGCATTTCAACTCCCAATATTTTCATTTTACGATGCTTTTGCCAAGATAAAACCTCATCATAAGTGAAGATCTGTATATTTTTTGTATTTATGAAAATATTCTATAAGAATCATTTAAAAAGTTATAGAAGGTGTGTTCAAACAGGATAAGGATACATTCTTGATTATTGAAAACTGTACAGTAATTTTCTTTTAAAGTTTTCTCCTAAAACTTAGAAATAAAAATAAAGTCTGATTGAGGTAGGCAAAATTAAGTAAGTTCCGGATTTTTACCATTCGTATTCTTTTAAGGGCTTTTTAAAAAATATCCAGACACACATACACAAATTAATATTCTTATTCACCTCAGTAAACATACTGCATATATAAGCTAGGACAAGTAAATAATAAGTAAAATGTTAAGGCTGAAAAACAGGCGAGGCTCCCACACGAAGTGTGTCCTCCAAACCACTGGCACGGTTATATGTGTGCGTCCCCAATATGTCATGTTACTGCATGCCAAAGATATTTAAAGCCCTTAATGCTAATTCCACAAATGACAAAGGTCTATTAAACTTGCCTCAAAATAAATTTGGGGTACACCGATTAAACACAATTTCAGCTAACAACCTCTTATAGATTCAGTGATGACTAAGTAGAAGCAGACCAAGCCAGGAAAAAAAAAAAAAAAAAATTGCTCTAACCAGAACTCCTGATAAAGTTGAAAATACATTCTATGGGCAGACAACACTGCAGACCTAACTCAGGAATGTAATAAATAAAACATAAATTTAAAAAACCCGGTTCCTAAGGAGCCCAGCCAATTGACTGTACACTCAATAGGCGTGACTAAAATGCATTCTGGCACATAGTAAACTACTCCCCTAAACGAAAGCTCCATCTTTCCTAGAAACTATCTACAAAGATAGTTGAGTTGCCTCAGAAAAGGTTGAGTTGCCTTGATATCCAACCACGCCAACAACCTTAAAAGCATTCCGAAGAGACTTAATATATGCTTATAATATATCAAGAAAACTAGTAGACAGAACAACTGTACCAAGAGTATTCTTATCGCCTAGTACTTTCAAATAACATGACAAATACTATGTATCATGAATCATTGAACGGGGAAGCTATATACATACACCAGTGTTCTGGTGATGTTGAGGGTTGGATTCCAGACAACCATGATAAAGGGAATATTGCAATAAAGTCAGTCAAATGAATTTTTTGGTTTCCCAGTGCATATAAAAGTTATGTTTACACTAAACTGTAGTCTATTGAGTGTGCAATAGCATTATGTCTAGAAAACTTTATGGTATATACCTTAATTTCAAAACACTTTTGCTAAAAACTGCTAACCATCATCAGAGCTTACAGTGAAATGTAATCTTGTTGCTAGTGGAGGGGCTTGCCTGGATGCTGATGGCTGTTGACTAACCAGGGCGGTGGGTGCTGAAGGCTGGGGTGGCTACAGCAATTTCTTAAAATTAGATGACAATGAAGTACGCTGCATCAATTGAACAATTTCTCTGTAGCATGTGATACTATTTGTTAACTTTTACCCACAGCAGAACTTCTTTCATAATTGGAGTCAGTCCTCTCAAGCCCTGCTGCTGCTTTACCAACTAAACTAAATGTATGTAGTATTCTAAATCCTCAGTTGTCAGTACAACAATTTTCACAGCATCTTCACCAGGAGTAGATTTCATCTCAGGAAACAACTGTCTTTGCTCATCCATAAGAAGCAACTCCTCATCCCTGAAAGTTTGATCATGAGATTGCAGCCATACAGTCACATGTTCAGGCTCGACTTCTGCTTCTAGTTCTCTATCTCCACCACATCTGCAGTTACAGCCTCCAATGAAGTCCTGAACCCCTCCAGGTCATCCATGAGGGCTGGAATAAACTTGTTCCAAATTCCTGTTCCTGTTGATATTTTGACCCTTTCACATGAAAACAAATGTTCTTAATGGCACTCAGAATGGTGAGTCTGAAGGTTTTTAATTTATTTTTTTTTGAAGGTTTTTAATTTAGAAGAAGGTTTTTAATTTACTTTGCCCTCAGATCCATCAGAGATCTTACCATGGCAGCTACTGCCTTATGAAGTGTATTTCCTAACTAATAAGACTTACGGAGTTGAAATCACTCCTTGATTCATGGGCTGCAGAATGGATGTTGTATTAACAGGCATGAGATCAACACCAATCTCACTGTCCATCTTCTTCAGAGCTTTTGGGTGACCAGGTGCATTGTCAACGAGCAGCAATATTTTGAAAATAATCCCTTTTCTGAGCAGGAGGTCTCAATGTTAGGCATAAAATATTTGGTAAGCCATGTTGCAAACAGATGTGCTGTCATCCAGGCTTTGTTGTCCCACTTATACAGGCAGAGTAGATTTGTAATTCTTAGGGGCTCTAGGACTTTCAGAACGGTAGATGAGCTTCAACTTAAAGTCACCAGCTGCATTAGCCCCTAACAACAGAATCAGCCAGTCTTTTGAAGTTCCAAAGCCAGGCATTGACTTCTCTCTAGCTATGAAAGTTGTAAATGGCACCTTCTTCTAATAGAAAGTTGTTTCTTCTACGTTGAAAACATTTGGTTTAGTTTAGCCACCTTCAGTAATTATCTTTCTAGATTTTCTGGACACCTTGCTGTAGCTTCTTCATCAGCACTTGCTGCTTCACCTTGCACTTTTATATTATGGAGATGGTTTCTTTCCTTAAACCTCACTAACCTCTGCTAGGTTCACACTTTTCTCCAGCAGCTTCTTCACCTCTCTCAGCCTTCACGGAATTGAAGAGTTAGGGCTTGGCTCTGGCTTAAGCTTTTAGTTAAGGGAGTATTGTGGCTGATTTGATCTTCTATCCAGACCACTAAAAAATTTTTCCAGATCAGTAATACCACTGCTTCATTTTTCTTTTCTTTTCTTTTTTTTTTTTTTTTTTTTTTTTTTTTTACCATTCATCTGTTCACTGGAGTAGCACTTTTAACTTCCTTTATGACTTTTCCTTTGTATTTACAACTTGGCTGTTCAGTGCAAGAGGCGTAGCTTTTGGAGTATCTTGATTTTCAACATGCTTCCTCCTTAACCTTAATCATTTCTATTTTTCATTTATCTTTAAGATTTTATTCATTTATTCATGAGAGACAAAGAGAGGGAGGCAGAGACATAGGCAGAGAGAGAAGCAGGCTTTCCGCAGGGAGCCCGATAGGGGACTCAATCCCCAGACCCCAGATCATGCCCTGAGCCAAAGGCAGATCTTTAACCATTGAGCCACCCAGACATCCCTTTAGTTTTTCAGTTAAAGTGAGAGATGTGTGCCTCTTCCTTTCACTTGAACACTTAGCGGCTACTGTAGGGTTACTAATTGGCCTAATTTCAATATTATTGTGTCTCAGGAAATAGGAAGGCAAGGGGAGAGGAAGAGCAACAGGGGAATGACCAGTCAATGGTGTAGCCAAAACACACACAATATTTGTGTATTAAGTTCCCTGTCTCATATGGGTGCTGGTTATGGTACCCCAAAACAAATACAATAATAACATCAAAGATCATTGATCACGAGTCAATAAAAAATATAATAGTTTAAAAGTTTGAAATATTGCAAGAATTTCCAAAATGTGACATAGAGATGCAGAGAGGGAAAATGCTGCCAAGAGACTTGCTTGACACAGGTTGCCACAAATCTTCAATGGGTAAAAAATGCAGTATTTGCAAAGCCCGCAATAAAGGAAAGAACAATAAAACGAGTAAGCCTATAATATAGCATTTAAGAGACAATACCAAAATTCTGGTAGCACTCTAAATAGTAACTAAAAAGAATATACAGTAACAAATATATGTTTGTGAGTCTCTGAAGATCTCATTACAAATGCAAAATAGAGGCTTCTACAACTTAAAAACATTAAGCTTCTGTACCATAAGAGCAAACACTGAAATTTTCTAAGGGACAGGGACTGTGTGCCTTAGCACCATATGCTTACATTACTTCATTTAATCCTCTCAACAACATGATGGAAGTAAATGCAGTTATCATCATCTGCAGTTTACAGATAAACTGGTGGACAGGGATAATAATAATTCTTCCCAAATCACTTATCTCAACGGGCAGAGTCAAGATTCAATCACCACTACCATTACCACCAGCCATGTGCACACGCAAAACGCACCCAGTGTAGCAGCTTTACTTCATTTTACAAATGTTCACTGAATGTCAACCACGTGTCAGGCACTGGTTTGGGGTTACAACAAGAGTCAAGACTGGGATGTTTCCTGAGCTCTTATGAAGCTTATACTTTGGTTAAATGGGAGGGTGGGAGATAATAAACAGGTAAAACATAGAGAAAAAACTTAAAAATTCCAGATTTGAGTAAGTATTGATAAAAAAAAAAGGTTACACTTTTTTTTTTTAAAAAAAAAAAAGTGGGGTGTGTTGCTGGGTTAAGGGAGGAAGGCAGGGAGAAAGAGGAATGCTCCTGATAATTATCAGGGAGGGTGTCTTTCAGGAGGTCATACTGAAAAGGAGCCAGTCATTAAAAACACCGAGGGATAAAGATTCCAGTCTAGAGAACCAATGAAGCCTGTGACAGGAAAGGACTCAGAATGGTGGAGGACCAGAAAGGTAGCAAATGGCTGGCACACAAGCTTTCGTGAAGGTATAAACAACAAAACTCATTTTACTATTTACTGTGTCAGAATTGTAAGTATTCACATTTTCTTCTTATAGGTCTTTAAAAAAAAAAAGGGAGGGGATAACACTATGATAAATGGCTGTTCCACCTAGAAATACAAAAGTGAGACATTTGTTGCACACAGGCTTTTAAGGATCTGTATGGCCTCACTCAGACTATCATGAGCATCAGCCAATTGGAGATTATTAATCGTGACTAATGCTTTTTTTTTCTCAATTATGCTTTTTTTCTCAATTTTTCTAATTTTTCTCAATTATGCTCCTTACCTAGCAGAATTTTTTTATATATATACTTAACACCCTATAGAAAAGAAATGCTTTTCCTTATTCAGAAAGGTCCAATATGCCATTTGCCTCTAACTTTGCCACAAGACCACTGTGGGAGACAGTATGATTGTTCCCAGTGGCCTTCTGTCATCCTATGAAAGGGTTTTATCTCCTGGTCAACTGCCAGCTAATTTTTAGTGTCCCGTTATAGAAGGAAAATAGTTTCCCACCACAGGGATTGGATCAGTGACTTACTTTGGATAATGGCATGTGTCTGGGCAGATTTGAGATCCATTGCCTATTTCTACCTGTGCTCATATTCTTTTCCCTCTGCTAGAGGAATGAAATGTCCCAGTTAGGGGTTTCTCCTTCGGTCTTGATCTCAAAATGAAGAAGACCTGTGAAACAGACTCAAAACTTGAAACTGACCCATAGCTCAGTTACAGTTGACAGGTTCATGAAAAAGAAATAAGCCCTATTGTAGGTAAGCCACTGAGATCTTGTTGCTCTTACTACAGCATAATTAGTGAAAGCTGATGAAAATATTACTCAATGTTCAATTAGATTAAATATAAAAATGTATTTATATACATATGTATGTATAAACACACAACTTTTTCAGAGTTAGTACAAAGGAACAAATCAGGGTGGGTTTTTTTTTTTTTTTTTTTTTTTGCCCCTCAATTTTGAAGATTCTCAAACAAAGAGTTTGTCATTTGCTTTTGGTCACACATAATAAGGCTCTCATTTTAATATTAAACAGAATTTCTACTCCTAACATTTCATTTCAAATGATTAAACTCTGTTTTTCATTTTAAAATAAAAACTTTATTTCTTGTACCAAAAAATTAAAGCCATGACTAAAAAATAATAAAATTACAAGAAAAATGAACCTAAAAATATTATGTTAAATGAAATAAACCAGACACAAAAGACCACATATTGTCTGATTCCATTTATATGGGATTTCCTGAAAAGGCCAATCTATAGAGATAGAAAATAGTAGATTAGTGTTTCTCTATGGCTGGGAGTGAAAACAGAGGTTAACTGTAAATCATGTGATGGATTTTGGGGGTGGGGATATAAAAATGTCCTAAAACTGATTTACAGTGATAGCTGTACAACTCAGTAAATTTAATAATAATAAAAAAAAAACACCCCTGGGTGAAGTTTATACTATTTAAGTTATACCTCAGTGAAGTTACTTTAAAAACAATCAAAAAGAGTATGTCATACCAAAGCATTCTCAAAATAAAAAATATATATGTATACATATAATTATTTCAGTTTTTAATTTTAAATCTACTGGTTTATCCCTCTGTTCTGTTTTTTCTTAATTGTATTTTACTAAGTTTTTATGTCAATATTTGCTAATCAATTTGATTTCCTGACTCTATCCTTTTTTATTAATGCTATAGGTAACCACACTGTAATCCAGCATGATTGATATAAAGCAGGGTCAGAGTTAATAAAATATTTCATCTAAAACAGAGAAAATCTTTCAAGCATATAACTTTTCACTTGTTTATTGAAAAAGCTTTAACATAGATTTCTAAAGTGAGTAACTATGAAAGTTTACTTTAACTTTTATATCCTAGTAGGAAAGTATGGGATACAAATAATAAGAATAAAATAAATTTTGAACACTACAACCACATAGTTATTGCATCTGTGTTTCTTTTTTGATCACACTAGCCATTTGTAAAACTGTAGCAGGTTATCAGTTAGAATTATACTAGAGCATCCTACCCGAACCTCAAGAATGCAGAAATAAAATTGCACCTTTAAAACTCAGTAACATACATTTTTGGGGGAATATTATGTTCAAATCTGGAGCCTTTTGACATTTTCCCCAAATACTTTTAATAATATTCCCTACTGTCATGAATCAACAAATAAATACTGTTGCCAGCATAAAAACCTTTCCTAAAGGTTTCCATGGATTTTTTTCTTTTGGCTATACAATATCCAATACTCTTTCCGAATATAAGATTGATTATAGTTTCTGCTAGTGCTTATCCCTTTCTGTACCTGCCATCTCCAGCCTTCAAATCTACTGTGAGTACCTAATATGGACCATTTCCTTACTTTCCTGCCATAATAAGTTTTCATTGCTTGCAACCAAGCCTCTTGAGATAGGTGCTATTAGCTTTAAAAATTTTATTTTTCCTAGTAAAAGAAGGTTTCTAAATGATTCCCTTGGAGTTGTCGGGTTGTTTTGTTTTGTTTTGCTTTGCTTTGTGTTTATTTCCTCTCATACAATTCAAAAAGGAGATTTTGTCCAGGTTCAACATTCAGCATAGCTCTGTGTCATCCAGCAAGAACATTTATTCACTATTTATTAAGACCAATTTGCTTTAATCCTATTTAGTTTAGTATCCTGATAGGAAGGACCAACACAATGCAAACTGAATTTACTGAAAACAGATCATTAACAAATTACTGTAATAACTGGGTCTCTCCACAGGAAAAAAGTAATAGGCCATATCATTCATTAACATATTTATCCCATAAATGTCTGAAGTTCCTACTCCACTACCATCAAGAAGTTTAATCTATTAGAGACAGAAAAGCAATCAAGGTTTTACAGATGAGAAATAAATATCTATTCATAAGGTAATGTAGTAAGTATTACAAGATTTGAAACGGTATTATGGGAAGCGCAGAGTGGAAAAATTAATTCTAGCTGGAGAATGAAGCAGCTCTTCAGTAAGAGATACCTTTACATCAGGCCATAAGAAACAAAAAGGAGTCTGCTGTGTCAACCCAACAATAACTACACAGAGGTAGAAAAATACGAAGCAAGCTCATGTAGTGGCAAGTGAACCAACCTAGATCAGTGCTTCTAGATCAGTACTTCTTCAAATTGTAAGGTGCAAACAAATCAAGGTGGACTCCTGGTATCATACATACTGATTCATTTGGCCTTGAAAGTGGGTTCTGAGACTACATTGCTAATGAGCTTCCGATGCAACAGATTCAGGGACTCTGAGTAAAAGTAGTTAAGGCCGGAGATGACAGGGTGGTGAGGCAGGAGAGCCAGCACGCAGCCCCATCAAGAGTCCTGAATGGCAAAATGTGACAATAGGATCAGAACTGTGTGTACTGCAAACATCAGTGTGCTTGTGAATATATGGGGATGGACTAGAGGCAGAAGAGAAGATGACTAGGGCTTTATGAGGCTATTTTAACGGTTCTCAGAAGTTAACAACTCTGATTTGTAGCAGTGGAAACAGAAAGAAGTCACAGATTCTGGAGATACCAAGAAAATAAAACTGATGGGGGCTTCTTAGATATGTTGGACACATGGAGAGTGTCCATTCATTCAGTGTCCAGTCTCTATTCATCATAGAGAGTAACACTCAGTATTTGATCCTGGCTATGTAAGAAACTGTCACATCATTAGCAGAGAATTAAATAGAAACCGTAACCAATGTGGCAAGAGAAATATAAAAACTAGAGAAATGGCCATGGGTAATTTGATTTGGGAATTGAGTCGAAGAGATGAGTAGGACCATCTAATGAAGACTCTCCACTGCTCTTGTAGTTAAATTCAGTGTAAGCTAAAATTCCACTTGTCCCAGCCTCTTAACTGCGGAAAGGGACAGTCCAACTGTCACACCCTCTTCTCCGCTGGGACAGTTAGTCATCCAGCTTGTGCAGGAACATTTTTAGTGACAGAATTCATGACCATGCTGAGTAATCCTTTTCATTCTGGAACCTTCAATTAGAAAATTCTTCCATAAATTGATCCAAAACTTGTCTCCTCAGATTTCTGGCCTAGCAGTTCTAGCTTCGCTCCTCAAAACTACAAACATCTAATCAACCTAGATTATCATAACTCTTCATAAGGAACTAAACCCAAGTCTTTTCCACTTTTTGTTTTTGCACAGCCTTTCTTATCAGGCCACGGTTGCCCAGACATATCATCAGTGAAACCCCCTTGTTTATTCTCCTTCACTATGGCAAATGTGGGGCAAGACTGTGGCTGGGGCAGCCCTCCGCACTACTCATGCTAGTGGAAAACAGTGTAGATGGATCCAAGCCCTCTTTCTGCTAAGCCCAGACTAGATTGCAGGCTCAGTCTCAATACAGCATTCCAAAGAATCAATAACAGGATACTGGCATCTGCAGTTGAGATAATATCCCTTTAACGTTTTCTGATATAGACATCGATTCCCCCTTTAAAATACAGAGGATGAGGGGCACCTGTGTGGTGCAGTCAGTTGGGCATCTCTCTTGGTTTTGGCTCAGGTCATGGTCTCAAGGGTCATGGGATCGAGCCCTTCATCGGACTCTGTGTTTTCTCTCTCTCTTCCCTTCCCACTCTAGTGGGCATGCACTCGAGCTCTCTCTCTCTCTCTCTAAAATAAATAAATCTTAAAAATAAAATATAGAGGATGGAATGAAACTTTGGAAGTGGCATGAACAATTCAGATCACAGTATAATTAATAGTCCATGTGACCTTGAAAATATGGTGTTTGTTTAGATTCAGTATCATGTCATTTGTGTATATTGACCTTTCAGTCACTGAAAACAACTAGGAATGTTTGTACATAGAATGGTCCCATACAAAGTCTCCCCAAACTTACTTTGAAATTTCCGTATTTACTTAAATTCTATTGTTGACCATATATGCTCACTCATAGGAGAACTTGAGGATTTTTTATTTTCTTCCTACTTCACGCACCAGTCTTCCTCCTCTGGGATGAATATAAGAGTACTTAACATATAAGAAGGCTATGTTGGTAGATGGTGGAACCTCTAGTGGTAGGAACCTCCTAGATCAGCCCTACTTTCCTTTGCTTAATGGGTCCCTCTTTTTTTACCCATCAAAATGGTAAGACCCACTGAGGCAGGATCAGGATACAGACAGGGAAGGAGAGCATGTGACCTAACTGCTGTAATTCCACATTCTAGATTTTAAGTGAGTTGGATGGTTGAGCGTACACATACAAATATTTGCATACATTCCTAGATGCTTGTGCACTATATACACACAAATAATATATCTATACACATCCATGTATACACACTACACACATGTATGCAACTATGTGTGTGCATATATTGTGTACAATGCATGTGTGTATTTTGCATATTTCAGTGCAGATCATCAAGGGAACTACTTATTCATTCAAGGATATTTCTTGAGTAACCATAAGTCAAGCTCGTAATAAAGATCTGGTTAGACTCCTAACTGCTCAAACTGATACAGCCACTAGCCACAGGCGGCTACTTATATTTAAATGTAAATTAATTAAATATAATTAAAAGGTCAGTTCCTCAGGTGTACTAGCCACATTTCACATGCTCAAAAGCCACTTGTTGCTAGGGCTGCCACGTTAGGCAGATACAGAACATGTCCATTATTGCACTTGTTTTTGGACAACAGAATCCTATGGTGCCTGTGTATAGCTGATCAATCAATGGGCAAGAGTTGGGATTGACAGAGATCCAATCTACTTAGGAGCTGGATGTCTCAACAACTATATCCCCATTATTCTTTCAAAAATAACTTTTTTCACAAAAATGAGTGATTCTTTCAAAAGCACTGTTCAAATGAGCATGCTCATTGTTATATTTCTGATTTACCACAAAACTGTTTTCTATCATTGTTATAAAAACTAGATCACTTCTTTCTTTTCAAAGTGTTTACAAACAAAACGCTAAATAGCTGTATAGCTTTGATAGCTTTGCTGGAGATTGAAATGAAGCCTACCTATACCTTCTAGAACTTCCTTTTTACCCATTATATTAAAAAAAAGATTTTTTTTTAATTTTGGTGTACCATTACCTACAATCCCTGTCCCCTCAAATGTGAATAGTAGTGATGAAGATAATTATACCTGTAAATTCCCTGTTTATTCTAGATGATACAGATCTCATTTTATGGTCCTAAATACCCCTTTAAAAGACCAATAATAAGATCTATCATTTACCGAGTACCAGATAAGTACACCTCTGTTCTTCACTGCGACCCAGTTACCTTTACTATGTTTGAATTGCTCCCTCTTCTACACATTACAGTATTTAACAAAAATAGGGGTTATTTATTTTAATGTATTATTTCCAAAAAGCAACTTTTGTAAAAAAAAAAAAAAAAAATAGAGAAACCAGACTCTTCTACATTTTTGGCAAACCACGTCATTTTGGCCCAGTTCTAACACTATTCTTACACCACTGTTATAATTTTTATCCTTTTCTTTTTTCTGTTTTTGAATCATTGGTCATGTTCCCCAACCTTCCAACATCTATATTTACTCTTTAAAGTCAATACCCTCTGTGCTCTCTAGGGTCTCTTGAGATTTAGTATCATTTTCCTCTCACTGGATTACCTGAAAACTCTGAACAATACTTTGTTTCCCATCCCTCTTGATTTATATTGCCATTTAGAGTTTCTGTTACATCTTCCACCTAGACTCCAAGACTGACAGCAACAACTGAATGGTGCCTTTCTTCAAATACTTAGCCCAGCATCTTACACAAAACTATTCAACATGTATTTGCCATGCACTTGGAATGTATTGTGGGAAGAAAGAATTAATAATAAGCCAAAGACTCTACTCTTTACAAAACTTCTGGAGGGGAGTATGATATATACTCACAAATAATCTAAGGGTGTAAGGAACTGCAAATGTAAGCTGAATAGTAAAGTAGTGGAGCTCAAAGGACTGAAGGGTAACAATAGTATCCTTCAGAAGTAATTGTTGAAAGCATCCCAGGGTAAGCTGGTCAGTGGAAGAGGCCCACAGAGGAGCAGGTTGGAAAGGGAGTGGTAAAGAGACCAGGCCAAAAGGAGAAGAGTTTCTTAAATCTGCTTCTCTGTGGTTAACGGCTGTAAAAGTCAACTTATGGAAATATAAGTAAGCAGCTAACTTAAAATTTCTCCAAGTATTCTTTTCAGACTTTAAGGAACATTAGATCTTTACCTTAATCTATGTGGCCAGTCTCTAAAAAAGTGGTTCTTAACTTCTAAGTATCCATCATACGTAGTTACAAAACACCAACAGGTAGCATGTATCCATGTGTGTGGAGCTGAGGCTTACACCCCTTTAAAGAGACTACAAACTTATAAAATTAGGTAGAAAACCAAATGTTGATTTAGAATGAGAAAAGAAATCTCAACAACTCTTTGGAGCCTTGGAGATCTAGATTCCTTTCTTCTGAGACAGCTTGAGGCAATTTACCAGAAATGCTAATTTAGAAATGCTTCTGGTTGCAATCCTTCATTCCCTTCCCACCTGGAACATCTACAATTCCCAACATTTCCAGAGGCCTCAGCACAAATTTCATTAGTTTCATCTCAGATCTGCCTCTGACAACAGGGGCTCATTAAAACAAGGATTCTTAAGAGGCACATTTAGGATCTGGGGAAAGAGAAAGCACAGGGCTAGTTTAAAACAATCCTGGATGATCTGACACACAAGGGCCACTCCCCACACTGTCCCTCCCCCATGCTGGAAGTTTCGCAACACAGAGCCCTACACTAACACGCCAAGGCCAATAGTATCTTAGAAGGCAAGGTAAAGGATGGGCCGGTTGTCCTCGATTGGAACACAGTGTGTGCCATATAAAACGGCCGTGTTAATTCTTTTATAGGCGAACAAAAAATAATAATAATAATTCCATTGTTTTACGATTTAAACACATTGAAAGGCCAAATAACTTTCTCAAGAACACAAAACCCTGTGTGGTGGTCTAGGATCCAAGGACGCCTACCATTTCATTCAGTCCTAAGGGGAGAAAGGAGCTTTACAGAGTCCTCTTTGGGGTCAGGGTACATACTTGATCACTTTGTAACTTCAGTTCACTCCCCCAGAACACAGCGGGGGTTAGGAAGGGGCTTTACCCGACACCTCAAGGTGACACTTATTTACAGGCTTCTTATTAATTGATACATTGTTCTCAAGTCTTGTACCAGCAGCCACGTTAAGAAGCTGGCTTGACCTCTTCAGCCGTGCGGGGAAGGTATCTTTCTTTTCCAAAAAAGAGACGGCCCCCTCCAGGGCGCAGGCACCCCACGTCCACCACTAAGCCAAGCCGGTTTCGCTGCAAGTCCACGACGAGTTAGAGTTAGGAGGGCCCTGGGGTCCTCGATTGCCCCGGGGCCGGGGGGGGGGGGGGGGGGGGGGAAGGGCAGGAAAACCGAAAGCGCCGCGGTGGGTGGGGAGGCGGTAGCTCCCCGGACAGCCCCGGGCTCCGCAGAGCAGCTCCCCGTCGGACACGACCCGCGGCCTCGCGGCGAGGGGACTCCCGCGCCACCTCCCGTCCCGGGCCTCGGGGGAGTCGCCCCGTCCTAAGCCCAGCCCGGAGCGCTAGGTCGGGCGGAGCGAGCCCTCTCGGCGCGGCTGAGCTCCCCCAGAGGTCCGGGCTCGGGCGGGGGCACCCCTGGGCCACCGCCTCCCGGGCTCGGAGAGCGTCAGAGACCCAGACAGGGAAAGGGGGGGCTGGGGTGGGGATCGCAACTTTGCTCGCCGCCCAGAGCCGCGGCCGCGCCGATGCAAGGTCAAAGTGCAGGCGGGGAGGGCGCGGCGGCGGCCCGGGGCCCGCCCGGATTCCAGCGGGCTGCCCGCGGGGCTCGGCGGCCTGGGGTGACCCCCCCCCCCCGCGCACCCCAGCTCGGAGCCCCCGCGGGGCCGGGAGCGCCCGGGGCCGCCGCCGCCGCCGCCGCCGCCGCGCCAACTCCGGGAGTTGCCTGGGAACTTTCCCGGGACGCGCCGCCGCCGCCGCCGCCGCCCTCACCTTGCTGAACACCTCCAGGTCGTCCTCGTCCTCGTCCAGGTCCAGCACCTCGGCCCGCGGCAGCGCGGGGGGGCCGCTGCGGCCCGGGAGGGGGGCGTCGACCCCCGGGCTCGGCGCCGGGGCGCCCCCAGCCGGGAGGCCGCAGGAGCGCGCCCGAGGAGCCCGGCGCTCGCCCTCCATCCCCACAGTGCGCGCCCCGCCGCCGCCGCCGCCGCCAGCCCGGCTCCCCGAGCGCGCCCATTGGCTCCCGCGCAGCCTGCGCCTCCCCGGCCGGCCCCGCTCCAGCCCCTCGCCCGCCGCGCAGACGCGGAACTGCCGGCCGCCGCGGGGCCGCCTCGTCCGCACCTGGCGGGGGGCGCGGGGGCAGCGGGGGGCAGCCGGGGGCGCGGGGGGCAGCAGGGGGCGGGGGGCGCAGCGGGGCAGCCGGGGGCGGGAGGGGCAGCCGGAGGCGCGGGGAGGGCAGCCGGGCGCGGGAGGAGGCGGGAGGGGCGCAGGGGCGCGGGGGGTGGGGGCAGCAGGGGGCCCGGAGGGGCGCGGGGCCGCCTGGTCCGCACCTGGCCGGGGCGCGGGGGGGCGTCCGGGGCCCGCGGGGGGCGTCCTCGCGCTGCCCGGGCTCGCGGGGCCACCTGGGGCCCCTGGGCGGGTCTGCGAGCCCCCCCCCCCCCCCGCGGCCTCCGGGCGGCCCTCGCTCCCTGCTCCGTGGTCGGCCGTCCGGGTGGTTGTGGTTTGCGGGTCCCTCCCGCCGCGGCTGATGCAAAAATAAAAGACCTGAAAAGCGCCTCAGGTTTTGTCATTGATTTTTGACCCAGTGACCGCACTGTGTGGTCATCTCGCTGCCGGGCCAGGGATGTTAGGCTTAAAAACTATTTTCAGCCACTTTCGGATGCGCCTTTACTTCTGGAAGCCTTCGTGAGCTGAATGAGCAGGAATGTTCCTAAGAGCCCAGGCGGGGGAGCGGGACTGGACCTTGCCACCAAAAAATAACCGTCAACCTTGTTGCTGCCAGGCCGAAGCCATCATGAGTTGTTCACTGCTTATGATTTGTCTAAAAAGAAAAAAAATTTAAGTTCCCACCGCCCACCCCCCCTCCGAAATGGAAAACTGAACACAAATTGATATATTTCGGGGCTATCTTTGTGTTTCATTATTTACTCCCCTCAGCCCCAGCCAGCTCTTTTTCTCCATCAGCCCTGGAAAAAATGTCTAATAGGTTTGCACATAGGGAGGAGGCCAAGTCAGACTTGATGCCTGGAAAAATATTTAACCCAGTATTCAGAATTCTTAATATAAGTATTATATTAAGTATATATATATATGTGTGTGTGTGTGTGTATAACTTCTCATATATTTATTTATCATATATATGGGGAAATAGAGCATTTCTCTACTTCTAATTAGAGGACAGGAGACAGGCCTTACTATGTTCCCTCTCAACTCTTCATATGTACCTCCCATTGCTTTCAGGTCACGTATGCACTTCTTCAGACAGGCTGTTCAGCCACCCTGTGATTACAGTCTTCCTACATTTTTTCTTCCTGTACGCAGAATACCATCTCCTGCTCATCCTTCAGGAATTAACTAGAGTCCCATCTCTTTCTGGAAGACTTTCCAAATTAACACTGCCTGTTCCCAATTTAGCAGTTAATTTTATGCCATCTTATACATTGTATTCATTTCATGTAAATGCCTTAAACTCCTTAGTAAACTATAATATTTTAAGGTTGGGGCTCACATTATTTATTAATAAACCACAATGTCAGATATACTTAAAAAGGCTCAGAGCTAATGTCTAAAAGGAATACAAGTTATTAAAAGACTTTTTTTCCCCCTCTCTAAGCTCATTTTGGCTAGTGGGAGATTCAAGGTTTTCTAACTGCAGTCTGAACCAGGAAATTCTTAAGGATACTGTGACTCATACAATTGCCAGAAAGCATAGAGACAGGCCCAGAAAATGGGCAGAACAAACCGAGACTACACGGCTTGGATCACAGCCAAAACCATGCCACAGAACCAATGTGCAGACACTGCTGCCACCATTGCTGAACACCGGATGCTATCGTACCCGCACACACTGCCATTGACACTGATGTCACTGGACTCGGGGTGCTGTCACCAATATCAACATCGCAGCTGCCTCTGAGAAGTACCTCTGCTCTATTACTGCCACAAAAATGCCCCACAGTCCTCTTCCTCAGTGTTAATAGTTCTAGTTTCAGAACCCTGGAGGAAAGATCTTGGCCCACCTGGCCAAGTCCCATAGAAATCTCTAAGGCAAAGAATTTTCTAAACATAGGCCATTTTGATGTTGGTCAGAAAAAAAAAAAAAAATCCCTACCACTATAATTCACTCCTTTGGCTGCCTAACTAACATTAATATCATGTTTCTCCACATACTTTCTCTCCCTCCCCATTCCTGCTGAATATAGTACAGCTATGCCTCAAGCACTTGGGAACATAGTCCTTAGCTCCCCAAAGGAAAAAAACCCAAACCTATTCATTACTGGTGCAGCTCCAAGTCTACTGTGTCTATTCCTCCTGTAGTTCTGCAATCCTGTTGATATTTTGCAGCTTATGAGCTAAATTTTTAAATTTAATTACCAACATGACATACCTGCTTATTCAATGGCATGAAAAATCCTGAACTGCCACATAACAGTCTAAGCTTCCCATTAAATGGGATCATCACTGGGTTCTTTAATGGAAGAATTATTTGGGTACTAAAGCCTCTAAACCGGCACAGTTCAAAATTTTAAGTATAGGTGTAATATTAAAAGGAGGCCTACCCAGTCCTGGCCCTTGGTTCTTGAACTCTTAGTCTGATTATGGGGAAAATAGCATCATATATTAAATTTTGGTTCTGAGAATGTACATCCTGTCAAAAGCCTTCTTCTCTCTCACCCTTCCCAGTTGGGATCTCCTAAGACCATAGGTGAGTCTTTAATAGTACATTCAACCTTCCATAAAGTTAGCTCTTTCTGGTAATGGGATTCATGATAAGATAAGTCACCCTTTTGGGCATTGTCCAATGGCTTTGCTTTTTTGCTGGAAGAAAAAAAATGTTATGCATAAAATCTGATGGGAAAGCAACCAGTCAGTGAGTTCATGGATGATCATATTGGGAGAAGCTGAGCAGGAAAAGCAAACCCAATGTGTCTTTGCCACTAAGGTCAAATCAAGGGATCCTCTAGGTACATAGCAGTGGGTGACCAGAAGTAGTTGCTGTCGTGGCGAGATGAACACTTAGCCATGGAAGTAGCCAGTTCTCCTTTAGAGTGTGGGAAATTCGTGTTGTTAAGCTGGTGCATAGCATACATCATCCCTACCATCATGGCCACTTGACAGGTGAGGCCATGGATAAGCATAGGAGTGCCTGGGAAAGCAATAGTATTAGCATCCACAGAACAAGAATTCTTATCAGACATACCATTTGATCATATAAATCCATCAAATGGAGTGTTTGGAAAAATTGCCATGGGCTACAAATAAGCTTTTATTCTGGGACCATTCTAAAAGGCCCATCCACATACATTTTCTCCAACCTTCTTGATTTCTAGATCCTACCTTGTTCTGTCTAACTTCCACCCAACAACCCTTTAGCCCATATCCTGGGAGCAGTATAGAATCTTCATCCCAGGCTCTCTCCTTTAAGCCTAGTGGGCATTGTTAAGTACCATGGGGAGGATTTCTCTATTCCATTGCCCTTTTTCACAGCAGCACACTGATTCCAGAATATGATAAAGAACCATCTGTAACCCAGATTTGAAATTTTTACCCATTTCAACAGTTAACTGTTCAAATGGAACTCCCTGTGAGATCCTAACAGTATGCCTGTTGGTAGCAAGAGCCAAATGCTCATGCAGTGTATGCTTTTAGGACTATATCTATATATACCATTTCCACATAAGTCTGGTTTGCCGAAGGCTTATCTAATTTTATGATTTCTTTTGTTAATGCAGCCCCCATTTCATGATGAGCTTCTCAGGTCACATAGTCACATGATGCTCCATGCTTAGGTATTTAGTATTTGTCAGAACCCCAGAGCAAGCCAAGGGCTGGTATCTTAAATGAAAAAAGGAGGCATGTTTTGACTTAAAACTTTAGTGTTTTTGATTCTCTTTCAGAACTTGTCACAGGTTCCAGAGAGCATCCTGTTCCCACAGGCTCATCAGTAATATTATCAATAGTAGCTAATTGGTACCTCCTTTGAGTCAGACAATGTTATTAGTAATTATGTATGTTCACTCATTTAATTCTCAAAAACACTTTATATAGGTGCTATTATTAACACCCTCATTTTATAGATGAGGAAACTGATCAACCGGTTAGTAACTTACTTAAGGTAAGTAGTAAGTGGTAAATAATTTATAGCTCACTGAAAGATAGTGTTATGTATGTTGCCTTAAACCAAGTAGAAAAGAGGAATTTAAGGGTATTTGGGGATTCTTGGTTCTTGAGAGAATGAGACTAAACATTTCAGCTGATGCTCTGCTTGCCTCATGGGGGTGGGGGATGGTAGGATTGGCCCCTATAATTTATTTATTTATTTTTAAGATTTTATTTTATGTGTTTATTCATGAGAGACACACACAGAGAGAGGCTGAGACACAGGCAGAGGGCAAAGCAGGCCGCACGTGGGGAGCCCAATGCGGGACTCAATCCCAGGACCAGGATCACGGGAGGCAGATGCTCAATCACTGAGCCACTTGGCATCCCTGGCCCCTATAATTTAAAAGTTTGAATTATCATTAAAGAATAATGGAAATGACATCTTTTAAAATTTATGCTTAACAAAACTTTTCCCCATCAGCCTGGGCTCCATGTGGGAAAAAGATCTCCCCCTAAAATCCTAACTATGGTTCAAGAAGTAACACTTCAAAAAATTCCAAGTCTCCCTGGGTTAATGATATATACCTGGGACCTCTGGCACAAGCAAACACAAAATCTCTCTTCACACCACTTCTACAGATAAAGCTGTGATGCAGACGAGATAACAATTCAAATTAAAATGTTCAAAGAAACTATCTACCATGTGTCAGAATCACTATATAAAACTATTAAAAGTATTAGAGCCTAAAGGACATTCAGCAGTATACAAAAATATAAACTAATAAATAAAAAGAGTAAAAATAACTACAATATGCTACAAAAATAACTAAAAATCGAGAAGAGAAAAATACAGTTATAGTGCTGATGGTCAATTTTTTACCTCTCCACTCCAGATCAACTCCTGTTGCCTGCTCTGTAGTGATAGCACTGGGCCTTGTCAATACTTCTGCTTTGCCACCTGGCATGACTTTAAGTCTTGTCCATAGAGGGCCTGGAGGGGCCCTGGAGGAGGAAGGATGTTCCTCTTCCTGTTTCTGGTATGCTATATTACCAGTGTCCTGTGGAGAAGCTGTTTTTCCTCCTTCGTTCAGCCCCTACATAGTTCCTCTAGTGTACACTTCCTACAGGGCACAGTTTTATGGTGTTTTACCCACTAGCAAACTCCTTCGGCTGTGGTGGCATAGTAGAGACCCCGACATTGTAACTCTGCCCCCGGCCTAGGTTGCCTCCCCCATACGCTCTCCTCAGTCCCAGGCACGGACATACACCAGAGGCACTGGAGGTCTTCCATCCTCTGACCTTTGTCCTGCACAGCTAGCCCAGAGCTGACCCAGTCTGAACTGAATGTGGAAGTGCAGTAGACTCCTGAGGAGGGGGACCTCTCAAGCACCTGACTCCAACAGTGTCCAGCAGCTTCTCTTGGTCCCTAACCAGTTCCAAGGCTTAGGACCTCCAGAGGGTAGACATTAAGGTTCCACTTAATGAAGCACTTTCCTTACTTCACCATTCAGGACACCAGCATGGTAGCCTTTCCAGTAATATCTGGATCTTAGCCCTAACAGCGGATGACCTTTTCTTCGGTACTTATCTCAACCCTAGGGGCAGTGGTCACGTTTCATATCTGCTATTCTTACTTCTTTAGAATTCTTTGAAACACTCACTCTTTACTCCAATTCCTTTTTAATAAAGCTTTATATTAAACTTTCTCTTGAACAATATAGAATTAGTACTAGGAATGGTCCTAGGAGATAGACCTACAAAAATGGCATTCTGGGAATCTCCTTACAACCAGCTGACTGAGGAAAAAATAACCCTGAAGCAGGTCTACAGATGAGTCTTCATGATATGCTAGTAGCTTATAGTACCTCAAAGTAGCAGCTACAGCACTATAGCCCCACTCAAGGGTGAACCTGAAGAACCGTGGTGAAGGAAAATCCTCCTAGTGGGTCAGAACTCCAGGTATGAAATGTGGTCATCTACAACATCTGGAGTGAGAAATGTCTAGAAATATAAGTCTATACTAATTCATGGGTAGTTGTAAATGGTTTGGTTGGATGGTTAAGGATGTGGAAAGAATAATATTGGAAAACTGATGAAAAGGGAGCTTAAGGGAGAAATATGTCAATGGGCTTTTCAGAAGGGACACGGACTGTGACAATATTAGGGAATGTGAGATGTCCCCCAAAGGACCTCTACTGCAGAGGAGGTTCTTAATGATCAGGTGGAAAAACTATAGACTCTAGGAACGGCAATCATCTTTTCTCCCTAGCCATCATATTCCTTAGTTAATGGGTCTGTGAACTAAGTGGCTATGGTGACAAGAAAAGAATCTATGAATGAGCTTGATAACAGGTACATCTTTACCAAAGCTGACCTGACTAGTGGTACTGTTGCATATATAATTGGCCGAAAGCACAGACCAACACTGAATCCTTATTATGGCACCATTTTGGGAATATGCGAAGGCAAGCCAGTCATGTGACGGCAAGCTGATTGCATTGGATAAATGCCTTCATGGAATAGGTAGAGATTCATTTTCATTGACGTAGAAATTCTGGATGAGTTTTTCCTTTCCCGCCATTATTTTTGCCAACACAACCATTGATGAATTCACAGAGTATCCTATTCACCATCATGGCATTCCATGTAGCATTCCATCTGATCAAAATGAAAAAACTCATTTCACAGCAAAGGAAATCATGCACATGGAATCCACTGTTCTTACCATATACCCCATAACCTGCATACTTTTCATCCCATCTCTTCTGGCCTGAAAGTGACTCATATCTCTTTTGTTTACATCGAGTTGGCCAGAACTGGTCATGCGGCTCCATCTAACCCCAAGGGGTCATGAAGTACAATCATATGTTCAATAGGCAGAAGGTCAAACATACATGATGAATAGCACAAATAGTACAACCTATATGTGGTTAATTCTAGGTAATTAACATGAGGCAAAGGCAAGATGATGGAAAGCAATAACCCAAGTCTGTGATTAATACCCATTTATTCTGCAAATGTACAGTTCTTTAAAAAGATTTCCTTACTGACTTAAAAAACTCAACAAGTATTTTAAATTATTAGCTTCAATTTCCCCATCTACAAAGTGGGGATAATTGTTATATACTTCAAAGGCTATAAGGATCAAAGAAACTAATATTTGTGAAATAAAGACATATACGTATTAATTGTTTCATTACTATTAATATTAATGTAAGCAGTAGCTGATGATTGCCATATTTTCTCCATTATTTCATTTAGACATCCAAGTAGTAATGTCTGTGCTGTTTCCCATAATGTAACATAACGCTTTGCAGTTTGATTAGAATATAAGGGTTCGGTTTTTGTTTTTATGTTTTCCCTTACTATTAAGGAACACTGGCAATTTCAAGTCTTTTGTCATTAATTGTGACATAGAAACAAATAAATGTGTTAGAATAATAAGGCAACATGATATTAAACATCTTTCACTCATCAAAACCCAAAGGACATAGAATATGCATGTAATTCCATGACCAATAATGGCCTGCTTTTCTGTTGAATGTAAAGCAATGATCCTACTATTAGGAAAGCCAGGAATGATTTTCATTGAAAACAAGAAGCAAATTTACTATCTAACATAACTAGACATACAGAGGTAAAAGGCATAAGAAGGCAAGCATAATAAGATAATTGTTCAATAATTATTACCACCTAATTAACTGGATGAATGAATTGATTTGGCCCAGGGCGCGATCCTGGAGACCCCGGATCGAATCCCACATCAGGCTCCCGGTGCATGGAGCCTGCTTCTCCCTCTGCCTATGTCTCTGCCTCTCTCTCTCTCTCTCTGTGACTATCATAAATAAATAAAAATTAAAAAAAAATTAAAAAAAAAAACAGCTTACTAAAAAAATAAAAATAAAAAATAAAAAAAATAAAACAGCTTACTATTGCCAAATTTGTTTCTAAAATGTTGTTGTTTGGGGTGCCTAGGTGGCTCAGTCAGGTAAACGTCTGACTTTGGTTCAGGTCATGATCTCAGGGTCCTAGCATTGAGCCCTGCATGGGGCTCCCTACTCTGTCTCCCTCTGTACCCACTTCTCACCTCTCCCACTCCTGCCCACCCCCTTCTCTCAAATAAATAAAATCTTTAAAAAAAAAAGAGATAAAATGTTGATGTTTTAACAAATGTTCAGTTTCTTAGATATACCATACTCCTTTTCTATGGACAGACCCATTGGACAAATCATTGCTATCATGGTATTTCATTTAAGTGGTATTTAGTATAATGAGAATTTATCTTCAGTTCATTTCAATTCTAGAAGAAAAGTTCATTTGAGAATATTTGCTTTAAGGAATCTTAAAAAATATTTTTCAGATAATGCTTGGTGATGCTTTCTTTTAAAAATATTTATTTATTTTAGAGAGAGAGAAAGAGAGCATGAGCACAAGTGAGGGGAGGAGGGAGAGGGAGAGAATCTCAAGCAGACTCCCTGCTTGCTATTCACAGAGCCTAGGGCAGGGCTCAATCTCAAGACCCTGAGATTGTGACCTGAGCTGAAATCAGGAGTCCGATGCTTAACTGACTGAACCGTCCAGGTGCTTTGAGTTTTTTTTTTTTTTTTTTTTTGATCCTTTGCCTTATAACCTTGCTTAACTTGATTATTCAGTTTAATATTTTTTTAGTGAATTCTTTAAGATTTCCAATATGCACAATCAAATAATCTTCAAATCAAGATAGTTTCACATCTTTGTTTCCAATATAGTTGCCTTTTATTTCATTTGCTTGCCGTATTAGTCAGGGTTCTCCAGAGAAACAGAACCAATCATATAATGAATAATTGGCTCACACAATTACGGAAGCTGACAAGTCTTAAGATCTGCTATCAGCAAGGTGGAGTTCCAGAAGAACCCATTGTATAGTTCCAGTTTGAAGGCCAGCAGGCTCAAGACACAGAAAGAGCCAGTGTTCCAGTTCAAGTCCAAATTGTCTTAACTACTTACTTTCTGTGAATAACACAAAGTCAAAAAAAAAATCGTTCAGAGCAAGAGTAGTTTTCACCCCTTTTCATTATGATGCATACTTTGGAAGACAGGAGTTTTGTAATATGGCATGATCCCAGGGAAAACTTCTATTTCTTTTATTTTTCTTAATTAAAATTGCATTTTTATTTCAAAAAGGAATTTGTCAAGCAATTTCCTTAGTATCAGAACTTAGTATCAACACTATGGCCTGGAGAAATATTTTAAAAGATCTATGTTAGATACAGTTTAAGAAAATTAAAGTGTTCTTGTTTAAAAAATCAACTCTTAAAAAAAAATCAACTCTTAAAACAAAAATCAACTCTTTAAAATTCCTACTGGGTTGTAAAAAATGATGCAAAATAAATAGAAAAGACAAAGAAGTACATTAAAACTGCCACATTTAATCTCTTCAGGAAAAAGAAAATGTACAGAGAATATTTAATATACTTCGAGAACAGAAGCAACAACGTTCAATGTTCTTAAGTATGAAACACCAGTTTTAGCCTCAACCATCTCCTTTCGAAAACACTGTAGTTGTTATTAGGAGATGGAATATTGCTTCAAACATATTATGTAGAAGTTTGATATTACAAAATAAAACTACCTTGTTTTGTTTTAAAAAGATAATGAGACTTTTATATGTAGAAGTCTAGAGTAAAAATGTTTCTCTCTGTTTCAAATGGCTACATCCAAAGAATGATTTAGTTGTGACAAAATGGGTGAACCACCTGACTACACAGCCTTTGAAGGTAGAAACCCTGGCATACCATCTTTCATAAGAATCTAAATATTATTTGTTCGCTAAGAGATCTTACATATCAAACTCCATTGAGGCATTTGCCTTTTGGATATAGCACACTCTTCTCATTCTTGGTAATACCATCAGCTTACTTCTCCATTGCTCCTTTTAATATATAACATTTTTGGCATGGGGGTCCATTGCTTTTCTTTATAGTCAGAATCCTACACTCATCCTGAGTAAATCTATTCTGCATGATGACCTATAAGCTCCTCTTCTTCTTAACTCCAAAGTTTTCCATAGCCCCTTGACTCAGTCATTTCTACTGTCATTAAAATGTATATATGATATATATATATAACATAACTTGATTTTAAGCATATAAAAAGACATACAAATGCAAAGGTAAAAGATAAAATTTACAGTAAGTTCCAGTTTTTTATCTATATGATTATACAAGATCTCAAAGTTTACTTTTTCAAGTTTTATTGCTTGGAGAATTTGATAAATTTGGTAAAACTTCTTTGGAGAGAAATTTGGTTTAGCAGATAAAAACTGTACATAGATGTTATTGCTAAATTGAGTCCCCACCACCACATGACTGTATTTGAAAATAAGGCCTATCAAGATTTTATAAAGGTTAAATGAGGTCACAATTGTGGGACCCTAATCTGTTAAGACTAGTGCCCCTATAATAGGAGGAACAGACCCCAGAACATTCTCTGTCTCCACATGGGCACAGAGGAAAAACTACTTAGGAAATGAGAAAGATGCCATCTATAAGCCAGGATGAGAGGCCTCACAAGAATCCTAAACCCTAACAGCCCCTTGATCTTGGACTTCTGGCCTCCAGGACTGTGCGAAAGTAAATTTCTGTTATGTCACTCAGTCTATGGTATTATTTTGGCAGCCTGAGCTAACTAACACAATAGCTTTGACTCAGAAATTCCAGTCTTTTCTCTAGATAAAGACATGGGGACACAAATGGGAATGCTCATTACAGTGTTTTTGTAATTGCAAAGAATTGGAAAGAATTCCAGTGCCCTTCTTCTGTGTTACATTGTGAATTTGCTAATTCGTATTTCATTTTGTCTACTGTTCTTCTACTTTGGAACATTAAGAACTTTATTTTCCAGACACTATTGTAGTGTCTGGAAAGTGTAGGGCTTTGGGTACAAACTGGGTCAATCACTTAGATTTATTCGTGTGGCATCTGGAAGTGAGGTGGACACCATCTTCTTGCTTTTACTTGGTAATTTCTAAAGGTCAGCAAGATGGTACAAATGTACAGTCTTTTTGCTCTTGCTCTGGCAGGTTGACTGTTCCCAGAGCAGCATCATTCCAGGGTCCATTTGCCAGCTTCCCAGGTGTTGAGAGGAGGTTGTGGTGGAAGCGGTAGAAGCAGTGTCGGCATCTTGATTTAGTTACGGCTTCCGAGGTAGTCTCAGAGGTAATAGCTATATTAGTTGGTGAGTTCTGTATTGTTTTGGAAGATATTCCTGAAGGTCCCACTGAGAACCCCCTCTTTTAAGCCTTCCTGATGATTTTCTAAGCCCCAATTCCCCATGTGTTATCTCTACCTGCTTCATCTACATACAGCTATTTGTTTCCCGAACTAAGCACTGACTGATGTACCTCCAAGAAGGAAATGACAGAATTAAGTATGATCTATTCATATGATTAAATGATCTATGTTAGTTAAAGGGATGAACAGTAGCTCCATGTATCAATAAAGTCAGATGTGATTGTTAAATAAAACATTAAATGAAAAAAAGCAAGCAGCAGAATATGTATATGGATATATTTTATGTGGCTAGGTATGTTTGTACACAAGATAGACATTAAAGTGTTATTGTGGTTTACCTTTGCAGAAAGAGAGAGTGGATGTGGGTAGCCAAAAATGGCTTTAGCTTTTACTCAAATGCATCGAAGAACTCTGGTTTTTCTCTAACATTTAAAGGGGAATGCATCCATGTTTTCATGCTTTATAAAGAATTAATTTTTAAAAAGCTTCTCTGCCACCAAAACACTAATTCAAGCCTTGTGTTTCCTGAGCACAATCTTTTATTATTCTAGCTTTTTCTTTCCACTGTTCTCTCTGTGATCATTCTTGTGTCTCAGTGGGCCCTCGGGTCATTGCTCTTTCTACTTCTAATACATCACTTTCAGCTTAGATTTTCTGCTCCTTCATTTCAGTTATTCTCATAATCTGTCCCTCACCCCTTTTTTTCTTCCTTTGCACATGCCTTTAATACCCTCAATCTAGATTATTACAACTGTTCATTTTCTCAATACCTGAGTAGCTGGAATTACTGAACATGACAAATAGAACATGTTCTCAGTGTAACTTCATAATCACCTACCTCAACTGGGTCCTCACTGATGCCCAGTTATTCTGCTGTCTCTTTGTTCAACTCCTATTCTTATTCCCTGTGATGACTATTTCAAAAGTTGGATAGAACTCAAAAGTTCAGAGAAGACTCTGAACCTTGCTTGCATAACCTCCCTCCTTACTCTCAGTGGGTGACTTTATCTCCTACTTTATAAAGCAAATGGAAGTGTCAAACATACAGACTCACTCTCTTCTGCCTACATGCAATCCTCCTTCCCTCTCCTCTCCTTTGGAATACTTATTCCACTTCTGAAGACCTGTAAGTTATTGACTCTGGATCTGACATCTGGGAATGTTGAGCCCATTCTGGGACCACAGAAGAATTTATCCCTGAACAAAACCAACACTATAAAGTTAACAGACAGAGATGAGAAAATATTCGGATTCAAAATGATAGTTTTACAGTTTTTATCAAGCAAATTTTGGAAGTTTCCTCATTGAAGATTCCATGATGTGCATGGAGATTGAAATTATAGATGTCTTATTGTTTAAGTTATTTGAGTCACTCTTTTCTCTCTACATTCTGAAAAAAATACCAAATTCAAGTTGACTTGAAAATGGCTACATGAGGATTCCACTTCCAGTCTACTCTTACCCATATAATTATTATGGAATGTGAGAGGGGTGAAGATGTGAGATTTCTTATCTACTCCTATGAGACTGGAAAGACTAAAATCATACTTTTGGATTGCCAAATGCCTTCAAAACAAAAGTACATTTCTGAATACTTAATTCAGTATTTTTTTCTGATAGAGAAGTTGATCTGAAATGCCTAATCTACTATTACTGTATATAGATGCTACCATGGCTTTTAAAGTTGGAATCAACTTTACTGAGGTATAATTTATAGACAGAAAATTCCACCAAATTTAAATCTACAACTTGATCAATTTTGTCAATTATATATAATAGTGTGACCACAACCAGAATCATGATACAGAGTATTTCTATCAGTTAAAAGAGTTTGTTGGTAGCCATTTGTCATATATAAAACCTGGATTCACAAAGTTTGACTTAAAGCCATAATAAATTCTTAATATGTACCTATTCTTTAAATCTAACATATTTGTAATAATTTGAAACAAATAGCAGATGACAAAAGATTAGACAGGAAGCTAGGTGACACTGCAATGGTGGTGACTTCACACACCAAAGAAGGAAAGTTTTCAGGAGTTGGGGGGAAAGTGGGAAAAGTGACCTAATTTCCACTTCAGAAATCTTTAGGAACCTTCAAGGCCAAGTACCTTTGACTGAAAATATCTAGGCTAATAAACAGTTACATATGTAGATCCCTTTCCTCTGCCCTGGAATCAAGTGACGGCAAAAGAAGACTGGAAATTAATCAGACCAGCTGTGGTTGTGGGCACAGGTAGAAATTACTCTCCTAAATCCAGTGGATAGATAAAGTATTGTACCACTTTGTGAAAGTAATCTCATGATATATGCTAAAATGTAAAACATATTTTGAAAGACCCATTAAAATTTAAAAATTGGCTTCTAGTCCTTAAAAGCAAGAGAACCAGTCTATAACAATTTTTATTCTTAGCAGTTCATATAGTGGTTGAGACTAGAAAGGATATGAATGCCTATCTATAAATAATTAGGTGAATAAATTGTGAAATTTATCCCGGGATATTATGCAGCCAGTATAAGAAATGAATTCCAGCCATACATGTTGACCTGGCAGGGTTTTCCAAAGTATTATTATACCTACAGGTAAAAATATGACTAGAGACAAAAAATAAAATTCATTTTATAAAACAGTGATTTCAAAAACCTACATTTGTATATGTATATGTATTTATACTTAATAGTAATGTTTGGATACGATCTCATGATCATAAAATGTTTGAAACTGAATTTAGGGGAACAAAGTGATTTGCAGAGAAATGATTGGGAATTGGCAGAAACAGCTTTGCAAACATGAATAGAGATTTTAAGTGTGTCAGATATAGGGCTAGGAGTGTCACTTCAAAAATTCAGTCAAGATAGAATATTAAGGAAAGAAAAAGCAAGATCTAGCTCAAGAAATGAAACAGATAGCTGGAGGCTGAGGAAGCTCCAACAGTCCTGAGAGAGATGGCAAAATGAGACACCTCAGGGACCTGGAAAAAAGAATCCAGTAAGACAGTCCAGCTGTCCTCCAGGAGTTTTTGTGGGAAACTGCCTGACTCAGTTGCTTAAGCTTGTAGACTCTAGATCAGAAACAGTGATGACAATTTTGAAACTTTGCTATTATTAAGCTGAATAGTTGCACTGTCACTACCCTTAGAAGAAGAAAAGGTAGCTGAAAGTCACTTGATTTGGTTTGATTTAAAGGTCAACATACTGGACAAAGTGAACTAATTTTATTCTCATGCCCTTTATTTTTATTTTTTTTATTTTTTTTTATTTTTTATTTTATTTATGATAGGCACACAGTGAGAGAGAGAGAGAGGCAGAGACACAGGCAGAGGGAGAAGCAGGCTCCATGCACTGGGAGCCCAACGTGGGACTCGATCCCGGGTCTCCAGGATCGCGCCCTGGGCCAAAGGCAGGCGCTAAACCGCTGCGCCACCCAGGGATCCCTCTCATGCCCTTTAAAACCAATTTTTAAAGTTTTTCACATCAACATATTCCAAATATGACAGTTTACATTGTGACTATTAAAAAACCATTATCAAAAACATTTCGTGACTTACATTGTTATTTAACACAATTATTAGGCATTTGTTTATATTTCAAAAAGAAATTTTCTATAAATGTTTTATAGTTTTTTTTAATCAACTTAGACTCCAAAAGCAGTGACATATTTTATCTTGATTTTATTTGCCAGTTCAGTTGACAACTGCATAGTTTTTAGTAATTAATCTTAGTTCTTTAGGAATTGAAATATTGTGGAAGATGACGTGAGAGAAAGTGAAGTAGTATCAATACTACTTTCAACAGTATCCATAAAAAGCAGAATATGAGGATGATACAAACTATAGTATATAATTATATAATAATATCAATATTATAAAATAATATCAAAGTGAAAAATAATAGCGGTCTTTTCAACAAATTTACTTTTGACATTGGTATATTTTAAATTCACAAAGAAAGTTATCCAGAAAATTGTGAAACTTAATGTATCTACATCAGTAATTAATACATAGGCAATTTTCAATTTTCCAGTGTTAGTACATTTGATAATACTTCAGTAAAAATAGTTTCAGTTTAGTGTTAGAATCCAATTGTTTTTTCCAACTTGACAATGTTTTAACAAATTCATTTTGTTTCAAACTTACAGTGACATACAAATGACTACATTCATTCCATTTTAACTCATAATGTAAAAATATTATTTATTCATTCAGACATTTAGGATGAAAATATCCTTTCCCATAAGATTGTTTAAGAATACCTTTTTATTTTCTTTTTTTAATGTTTCAAGTTTTTATTTAAATTCTAGTTAGTTAACATATAGTGTTATATTAGTTTCAGGAGTAGAATTTAATGATTCATCACTAACACCCAGTTCTCAGCACAAGCACCCTCCTTTATACCTATCACCCATTTAGCCCATCCCCCTACCCATCACCCCTCCAACAACCCTCAGTTTGTTCTCTATTGTTTAGAGTTTGTTTTATGGTTTGCCTCTCTCTCTCTCTCTTTTTTTTTCTTTTCTTTCCCGTATGTTCACTCGTATGTGGAATTTAAGAAACAAGAACACCTTTGTATAGGAGACACCATTTATACTGATAAAGCATGTGGGCTCTGGATTCAGAATGCCTGCTATAAAATTATGACTTTGTTCCTTACCAACTATGGGATAATTATTTAATGCCTTCAGTCCTAATTTTCTCATCTCTAAAGTGGAGTAATAGTTGTGACAACTGAATGACATAACCCCTAAGAAACATTTTGTAAAATGCCTTGCAAATGAATATCAGTTCTTACTGTGAAAAAGGATGTCATGCCTATGTTTAGAGGCATGCCATCCCTCTATGGGAGCATGATCCAACAGGGCTATGAACACTTTCTGCCTCCAAACAGCTTTTGTCTGCAATTAAAGGCCACTTGGTGTATGAAGAATACATTGGGTTTTACATTAGAATACAGATGCTAATAGAATTTGTCTCTTACAAGCTATATGACTTTGGGAAACCTATTTAAAAAATCTACACTTGTTAATTTACAATGTTATTAAAAAGATCAAAGTGGATCATATAAGAGAACCCAAAGGATTTTACTATTAATAGGATGGAATATAATGGTCACAGATATATTCCTAGTCAGGTTCATTCATATTTTTGGATTAGAGCATTACTTCTCAAACTTTATTTTCTTAGAAGAATTCCTGGTTCAAATGAAATCTTAGAAAACTGCAGTTAGAAGTAGATCCATGTATGTCATTAGCCACTTGATTAAAATGGGCTGGTTTAGCTCATTTTTGCGTTTGGATCCATAAAGTTTCCTCCAGCTTTCCTATGTATCCTTAAAATAGCTCGAATACCACTTTTTCCATAAGGTCTTTCCATACCATCTCCAGGCAGTACATTAGTCATGGGGGCCAGTTAACAAAAATAAATCCTTTTGAAAATGCCCAACTAAAATATTTCATAAAGAAGATTTAGCAAAAAGAACTAGTTACATAGATGTTAGGGGGCCGGCAAATCAAAACACAGGCCATGGGTAACGAAGAAATAATAACGACAGGAAGCAGCTACCACACAAAGGCTGGGTAACAAAGGGAGGAGGTTGGGGTTATCAGAACTAGATGCTCAGAGGTAGTCCTATGGAACTGAGCTTGAGTCCTTTTATGGAGGGAGTCATGGCTGCTACTGATGGCTCCAATGAAGGACCAAGATAAGGATGATTCTGGGAGTCTTGAAAGAAGCTGATATCTGAAACCAACTACTCCTGGCTGTGGCATCACTCCATGGGTAAGGGACACTCTCAGGATCTGCAAGCAGAACACGAAAAGGGAGCCCCTTATCTATTTTCTCTTGCCTTCCAATCTTTTCTTTCTATTGGCAAAGCACGGTCCCAATCCCAGGGTAAGAAAAAATATAAAAGAGTGATTCTGGATCTGAGAGATAATAGCTAAAATACTTGCACACAGAATTAGTTCTTTTTTCTTTCTTTATGTTCTAGTTCTGCAACACCTTGTTCCTGTCCTGTTAATATCTCTATTTCACCATATTATATCTCTGGATATGTTACTAACCTACTACACACAGTTCATTATAGTTTACACGAGTTCAATGAACACTTATAGACTGGCTATTATGTTATAACCAGAAAAATGAGGGTGATATATAAATGAATATGATGCAATTTTGTTCTTATAATCTTGGCTTAGAACTTGTTATTTTCAATACAATCAAGCAAACACGATGATTACATAGACTCCAAGAAACCCAGAAGAGGAGCAATTAGGGAAGCCTCCTTGAGTTTAATCTTGAAACATAAGGAGAGATGCAAATATGAATAGTCTGAGCAATGTGATTTCAAAAGAGCATGAGACATGACCTAAGAAATGAAGTGAGATAAGACTGGAGAGATAGGCAAAGGATTGTGCCTCATTTTCACATGTAACCCCAATAATTAGTGTGACATCAGGCACACAGTGAACACTCAATAAATACTTGATGAACAATGGAATAAATGAGGGACCATTTATAGGATTATAGCTTGCCATTAGATATCTAAGGAAGCATACAGCTAAAAACGTATAGTGGAACCTGAAATATAAACTTCAAACAGGTATTTTTCTCATAAAGAAATTGCTTAAGAGAGAGCTGTGACTAATTTCCAGACAGTCAACTATTATCTGGATGGTGATTTAATATTAAACCTATGTGCTCAGGAGAGAAGTCAACTATTATCTGGATGGTGATTTAATATTACACCTATGTGTTCAGGAGAGAAAGAATAAATGAGAGAACAAACTGTAAGAGAATGTGAAGAGATGTTCTTTTGACATTGGCTCCAAGTTTGGTTGGGTCTGCAGGTGAAGCCTGGGAACAATACCTTACACTGATGACCACTCAAGAAGAGAGAACAGAGAAGTTAAATCGACCTGCTGCCTCATGAAATCCTGAAAGATAGATCTGCATGTATTGGGCTATTTCAAGTGTAATTCCAATGAAAATGAGAAAGAAAATTACTTTAGGAATGTCTCTTTGAAAATGATGTACATTTTAATTCTCTGGCCAATCAGTTGTAACAGTTAAACAAAAGACATGGACAAAGAAACCCCTGGATGGCAAGATCGGTTAAGTGTCCATCTCTGGATTTCAGCTCAGGTCATGATCTCAGGGTCCTGATATTCAGCCCTGCATATGACTTTGCACTTAATGCGAAGTCTGCTAAAGTTTCACCCTCTCTCTCCTCCCTTCCCCACACTTTCTCTAAAATAAATAAATAATTCTTAAAAAAAAATAAAGATGTCGACAAAGACTGGGAAAAAATGAGAATGTAGTAAATACTTCACATCTCATAAAGGCTCAGCTAATATTTTTTTTTATCATGAATGGATAAAAATGGTAATATTTTGTTTTCAACTTGTTTTAGTATCTTTATTTAGTTCCAATGTTTTTCCTTGTTAATTAAAATTGTATCTCCCAATGAAGATATTTAACCTGGTTAGCTGATCAAAGGGAATTAAATTTCTCCAATGACTAAAGACAGAAATTTCCTGAAATATATAGTTAGGACATATTCAGGCTAAGAATAAAATCAATATATGAAAGTGAGAAAATTTAATTACTTGTTTTGAGGAGTCAAAAAAAAAATATGATGGTATCTTACTATGAAGCCCAGGAATATTTTTAAAGTCATAGTGGATGGAATCATCAAAGATAGTGTATTTTAATAGAAGTTAAATACAGCGTAATTTTTATGGAGAATTTCTCTAATGCTTATTCTTTTTCCATTTCCAGAAGAGACAATAAGCTTGGGTAAGAAATAGAGAAATCTATAAGTGTTATCAGAAAGAAAATAGTTATAACATCTAAAGCATAAAGGAGATTTGAGTTGATAGCTCTTCTAAAAAATATATTAAATTTTAAAAAAACACATTTTCTGATTTTATATTAATGGTATTACCCATTTTCTATCAGATGAATTGAAGTATTTTTCCCAGAATGCAGGAGACTTTTTACTTTTGCTTTTGGTGGCCTCTGTTGTGAGATAGACTAGTTCCTCCATTTGCCTTCTGTATAAAGTAAATTTCTTTAAAAACAGAAAAATAACCTACTTTCTAATGTTGAAATTATTAATTGAAATAAAAGCCTGGTAAGTGGAAGAAACTATTAGGACACCTGAGTGGCTGAGTGGTTGAGCATCTGCCTTCAGTTCAGAGCATGATCTCGGGTGCAGGGATCAAATCCCATATCAGGCTCCCTTTGAGGAGTCTGTTTCTCCCTCTGTCTGCATCTCTGCCTCTCATGAATAAATAAATAAAATCATTTTTAAAAAATGGAAGAAACTATTAAAATTACTTTTAGATGTGATTTACCATTGGGGTAAGAGTTTCCTTTTATTAAGGATTATTCTTTAATACATTCTTCTAAAAAGCATTTTACTTTTTTAAAGATTTATTTATTTTGGAAAGAGAGAGCAGGAAAGGGGCAGAGAGAGAGAGAGAGAATACCAAGCAGACTTTCTGCTGAGCGTGGAGCATGACACAGGGCTAGATCCCATGATCCTGAAATCATCACTTGAGCCAAAATCAAGAGTTGGATGCTTAACCAACTGACCACCCAGACACCCCTCAAAATCATTTTAAAAATAAGCAATGGCTGCTGACTGGTATGAATACTTGTTTAAGCACAATCTATTGATTATAGAAACTTTTAAAAACAAACTGCTGAATATATTTTTAAAATAATTTATCTAAGATGTATAAGTGTTTATATAAATAAAATTCTGTATACTATTCTTTTCTGCATTATTTATTGATTTGGGTTTAGAATTATCTTAGATCTAATTGGGCAGCTCTTTATCATTTTCCTTAGCCTGGAATAAATTATGCTAAAATCAGAAAAATCTATTCTTCAATATATTAAAAATTCATGTCCACAAAACCACATGACCCAAAATCTTTTGGACACTGATAATTATAATTATTTAATACTTTTCCTTAACAAGTCTATTTAATTAGTAGTGATCTTTCTTTGTCAATTATGATAATTTGTAAATTTCTACAAAAATATCTATTTCATTAAGATGCACTAGCTTGGATTTTGTATAACACTCCTTTAAATTAAAACAACAACCAGCTATTGTTAACTTACTTGCTTTTTTATATTACTTTCAAATTTCTCATGTTTTACAGTTAAGCTTATCTTTTTGAGTTTTCCCAATATTCTTGTTTCACAGAGTTAGCAGTTCAATCTTTTCATGATTTCTAGTTTTTATATACATTTTCCAATCTTATTTATTTTTTAAAATTATTTTCCCTAGAGCCTTTTTACATTTTAAGAATAAATATATCTTCCTCAATATTTATGAATAAATTTTTTCTTTGCTAGAAAACGATTGAAACTTATATATCTCTACTTTGTATGTATTTTATGTGGCTTCTGTCTTTGATCTCTGTAGAATTTGTTTTGTTATATGGTATGAATTAAGGACACAACTTTTTTCTACTAAGTGTACCAAGGGATTGCAATGCTATTTATTTAATCAATAATTTTCTTCACTGACTCGAAACACAATCTTTATACAAATAATGACATTTATAGTTGTGTAGATTTTTATGTGTACTCATGGATTTTTTATTTTATTCAATTGATGTATCTGACATCTTAACCACACTTGTAATATTTGTGCCTTAATATCAATATTTAGAATCAACATCGATATCCTTACCCATTTCCCTTTTTCTTATCTTACTCAACCTCCCAGGATTAGTCAACAAATTATTTTCTTAGTCTTGAATAATCTTCTTCTTTGACTTTCATCATTTCACATTCTCTTGCTTTTACTTCTGTCCTATGTATTTATTTTTAGTCATCTGCAAATGAATTTCTCCTATGTCTAACAATTACATATTTTCCATAATAGACATATATGAAAAAAACTTTTTTGTGATGGCAATAAAAAATAAAAAGTTATTCAAAATGCCCACACCTCAGAAGTACCTAATTCAGACTTCCTCTTTTGGCTGTTAAGAATTAACTTGTATTTGACCAATATTTGAACAATGGACAACTGTAAATGCTTTCTAGATAAAAAAACAAGAGCTGTTCATAATCATTAGGGAACAACCACGGATGGCATTCAGAACCTGAGAGACCAGGATCCTTGAAAGAAAGAAAATGCATTGAGCTTAGCCTAACATTTGGTGTCACTATTCCCCTTGTGTTTTTGTTTGTAAGTTGTAGCTAAAAGTGAGAAGTCAAGCAGAAAGCATCAACTAAAAAGCTGAGAAACCTAGCAGAATTTTCAGCATTAATGCAATAAGGAAGACAAATTTTGATTTAGAACCTACCAAGGATGAAGCCCCTAGAAATTACCCTAGATACTCAGTTGGGATTCCTGAATGGATACATCCTACAAATCCATAGGATAAACAGAAAATCCTACAAAGCATAAACAGAAAATAGATTATCCCTCACAAAGATCTAAACCTAGTTTTTCAACAGCTCAGTTCACACTGGATTAAGGTGATCCACTCCTATATCAGGCTGATAGGCAGAAACAAACGTAAATCTATGAATAAAGAGGACATCATCTAGAGCCTCAATGTGCATACACATTGCCTGGCATTGAAAGCAAAATAAAATAAATTCCTGTGAGATAGGATACAGTATTAAATAATTGAAAGCAACAGAGAAATAGGCAATATAAACAGACCCACAGGCGATACATACATTGGAGTTACTAGGCTTAGACTTTAAAATAACTTTATTTTTAAAAATATATCACAAAACATATACTTTGAGTAAGATAACTGAAATCCATTAATGAGCAAATGGATATCCTAGAATGCACAAATAAGATAATTAAAATTAAGAAATTACCACATTGATTTAATACAGATTAAAGACAGCTGAGGAGAACATTAGTGAGCTGGGAGAAAAGTCGATATAAAATATCTGGACTGAAGCACGAGAGGGCAAATAAGATGACACATTCAGAAAAGAGCCTAAAAGATATATGGAAGTGATTTAAAAAATAATGATAATAACAATAGGGATGCCTGAGTGGCTCAGCAGTTGAATGTCTGCCTTTGACTCAGGGCGTGATCCTGGGGTCCTAGGGTCAGGTCTCACATCAGGCTTCCTGCATGAAGCCTGCTTCTCCGTCTCCCTTTGCCTATGTCTCTGCCTCTCTCTTTCTGTGTCTCTCATGAATAAATAAATAAAATCTTTTTTAGAAACCCACAAAAATATTTGTACTAAAGTCTCTACGTAGAGGAAAAAATGAGAAAGAGTCAATATTTGAAAGACACAATAGCTAAGAATTTTTTACAAATTGAAAATTGGAGTCATCACTGATAGATTTGAGAACTGTTACAAACACCAAGCAAGAAAATACAAAGGAAATGGCATTGAGGCATATTAGACAAAGAGAATATTGTAAATTGTCAAAATGAAATGGACTTATTACTTTAAAATAGAAAAATAAGAGCTTCAAGACAAGTAAACCAAAACCAGAAGCAGAGTATGAAAATGCTGCAATAAACCTACTGCTAGACAATGAAATTATTTTTCACAAATGAAGGTGAATTTAAGATCTTTGAACAAACAGAAACAGAGAATTCTTTCCTAAAAGATTCACATATAACTGATATTAAAGTAAATTCTGTAAGCCAAGGAAAATGCTACATAAAAATATTGAAAAATCTTTTCAGTACTACAAACTGTCATTACATGGGTGAACCATAATTTATTTCATCATCGCTATGAAATGAATTTTTATGCTTCCCACCGCCCACCCCATTCATATGTTGAAGTCTTCTCCTTCAATGTAATGCTGTTTGGAGGTGGAGTGTTTGGGAAGTCATTATGTTTGGATGAGATCATGGAGGTGGAGGTAGAGCCACTATGATGGGTTTGCTGCCTTCATAAGGGGATGAAGAGACCCAAACTCTTGCTCTTTAACATATTCAACACATGTGTAAACCCAGAAGGCAGTCCTTACCAGAACCTAATCACATGGGCCTCCTGATCTCAGACTCTTTGGCCTCCAGAAGAGTGAAAAATAAATGTTTGTTATGTAAGCCGCCTTCGTGTATGGTATTCCACTTATAGCAGCTTGAATTGACTAAGAAACTATCAAGGAACATTTATCCATAATCTAATTTTTTGCTATTAAAAACAATATTTCAATAAACTTGTACACATGTCATTTGGCAGTTTTGCCAGTATACCTGTAGATATTACTCAAAATTAAACTACTAGATAAAAGAGTAATTACATTTCTAATTTTGATAGACATCACAAAATTGATCTCCAAAAAGTTTATGCAATTTATAGTCCTACTCCAATTTATACTCCAACTCTGAGGAAGCCTTTTCTCCTACCTGTGCTTCAACAGTGTGGGTTTTCAAGTATCTTTTCATTTCTTATCTTAAGAAGTGATATCATCACTTTTATCTTGCATATCTTTATAAAATAAAGCAACCTTTAAAAAATATTTAAACACCTAATATTTTTCATTTTCTGAGAACTATCCTCTGCCCACATTTCTTTTTTCTTTATTTAAATTCAATTTGCCAACATGCCCATATTTCTTTATTGCTGTTTTTTTTTCTTATTGATTTGAAATATCTCTACAAAGATGAAACTAGCCATTTGTCAAATGCATTGTACTTTTTCTTACTTTTTGTCTTTTTGTTGCACTTTTACTTACTTTTCTTACTTTGTATGTTTTTTGTGCAGATATTTTGATTTTCATATGGTCAAATTAATCATTCTTCCCTTATGGTATATGGGGTTTATGCCCTATAAAGCATTCTTGATTCTGAGATTATTGTGGAAAAATACTCTCATATTTCATTTTAGATCCCTTATGGTTTTACTAAATCATTGATATTTCAAACCTAATTTGATAAAAGGAACATGGTAGTGCTTATTTTAATCCATCCATCTTTTTTACACCTTGATTGCATATATTTTCATATCAGCAGAGTTTTTTGTTTTTTTTTTTTTTAGCAGAGTTTTAATTGCTGTGACATTATAATGTCTGGTAGGATTAGTCTTTATTTCCTTTTTCAAAGTTGCTGGCTATTCTCAGTAACTTGTTTTTGTCTGTATAAACTTCAGAATTAGCTTGCCTGGTTTCAAAATTTAAAGAACTGCCACAGTTACAATATTGTCTCCTCTTATCCAAGAATATAATAAATCTTGGCATTTATTCAGATTTAATGTCTTTTAGTAGAATTTAAATTTTTGTTATATTGGGTAGCCCAGGTGGCTCAGCCGTTTAGCGCCACCTTCAGCCCAGGGCATGATCCTGGAGACCAGGGATCGAGTCCCACGTTGGGCTCCCTGCATGGAGCCTGCTTCTCCCTCTGCCTGTGTCTCTGCCTCTGTCTGTGTCTCTCATGAATAAATAAAAAAAACCTTTTTTAAAACAATAAATAAATAAATTTTTGTTATATAAATATAATACCTTTCTCATTAATTTTTTTTCTTTAGTGTCTCACATGGAATGTCTTTTTAAATTCAACTTTTATTTCCATTATTTTTTCCAACAGGTTGCTGTTTATATAGAAATGTAATATATTTTCATATAGCTAGCATACTTACTGGTTTCTTTTTGTCTAATAACTTGATAGATGATTCCTTTGGGGGTTTTTTTAGAATAGAATAATACTTACCTGCATTAATGAAAATATTGCATTCTCCTTCTAAGTGCTATCCTTCACATTTCTTTCTGTTGTTATTTACCTTGGTTAGATCTGCCAGAATAATTAATGGTAGTAGCAATAAGGAGCATTTTTCTTCTTTGGTTTTAAAATGAATGTTTCTGTTGTTGAAACATTCAGTCCGATTTTAGCTTTTGAACTGATATACACACAAACACACACATCCATGTTAGTGCTTTACATTTATATATATAACATGTATTTACATATATGTCCATGTATATTTATTCATCATAATAAGTAGTTATTTCTGTGTTCCTATTTTAATGGGAATCTTTTAAATGGGTGTTTTAAATCTTAATACTTTTTATTCTATGAAGACAATAATTTTCCTCCCCCTCAGACATACTAAATGGTGGATCCTAATAGCTTGCTTTATATTAAATCATTTTGACACTCCCAGCAAGAGCCTATTTAATCATGGCAAATATATACTTTCAATTTTACTTGCTAATATTTTACTAAGATTTTTTTTTTTTTGCATTGATATACCATGGTACTGTTAGTCCATATACTTACTGTGTCAAGTTGGTTTGGACAATAACAAAAATAAGCATTTTCCCTCCTGATTTGCTCTGAATGGAGCAACACCATTCTGGTCAATTTGGTATAATTGTTTTCGTGTGAGGCAATATGGTCTTCAACCTCTCTTTCAAAAAGAGGAGGGTAGGCAGGGAAGGCCATCGTGCCACACTTGATTTCACCTCCACGCTCCCACTCTGCCAGCTTGTTTTTGATGGAGATGGTGCTTCCTTGCATTTTCTCAATTATGTCAGTGTCTCTTACCTCCCCTGATATCAGTTATTTATTTCTAAAACGTGTCCATGATTTTACTTTTTTAAGTGCAGGACTAGTTCTGTTAACCCATTCTCGTTCCCTTACATTATTTCTCTTTCAGCTATACGCCTTTTCATTTCTGCCTTTTAACTGTTCCTTGATTACAGTACATTGGGAAGATGCCTACTTGAGTTTCAGAAGATATGAAGTATATTTATAAAATCCTCCTCTGTTTCCCACGTTAAGACATTTTCAAAGTTAGTGTTTTCTCTTCGTGACTCTTTTCCCTCGACAGCAAAATGTTTTTCCAAAAGCTACATATTGTCATTCCTGATTCTGTTTCTTTATTACTCATTTTCAAATAGAAGAGATCCATGCAGGTCTTACATTTGTTGTCAGATAAGGTTAAGATGCAATTTTCTTATAGCCCCTTACATTCTGCTTGTTTGTTACATACTTCATCTACTTAGATCTAGACCTAGAAAGTAGGTGGAGTTCATATACAGTCTTTAGCTAAACTTCTAAATGTCAGAAATGTAGGGGGCAGGGATTATTTGAGCAGCCAACTTGGAGACCAGTAACACTTTCCATAGGAATGTCTTTAAAGACACACACACACACACACACACACACACACACACACTGCATGTGTGCTTGAAAAGAAAGAGTAAAAATAGACCTCAGAAATTTTCTACTGGGAATTTTTTTTGTAAGAATAAACTAGTAGTATGTATGCCCTTCATTCTGAAGCAGAAAAGAATTAGTAGCCAAAAGAAGATGTATAAAACTTTGAATGACCTCTGGAAATAGCATCTAACATTTGGTTGCCAAAGTCATTCTATCAGGACATGAGGTGAAGCTTCATGCATAAACATCAGTGTGCTTCCTCACCTTTATTCCTTCGTCACACCAACATCTAGTCCCCTCCCTTGCCTTTCTTTCTGTACTATACCAGCATCTACTCTCTTTGTACATCCATTAAGAGATTACAATTTCCAGGAAGCAAATGTTGGAAATAGTAAATGATGGGTTGTGTATTATGTTCTAGAAAGTGAAGCCATATGAGGAAAAGTACTTCTGATGGGACATTAAGAGGAATAGTCCTTATATCCTTGAGAGATGGGTAGCTAATGTATACATACACAAACACACATAAATATAAGTTTAGAGGCATAATTTGTCCTTCATTTATTAATGTCCTTACAAAAGTGAGTATTTTTTTCCTGAGAACATGTTGTGCCAATGTTAGAAATGCCCAGAGTTGAATAGAAAGAGTACATTATACTTCATTAAAATATAATTCAGAGAAAGAAGTTGTTAGCTTAATCTATGAAATCTAAAAATAATAAACTTGTCACATCCTAATTTTGTGTGAGAAGCTAAACTACTTCATTCAATCTCTAACTTCACATTTTCTTCCAATTAAATGGGGATGAGACTATTGAGCTAGATCACTGGCAAGTGATGATCCAAAATTGAGAAATAACTGCATAGCACCTTAAATATATAACTTTATATAAATTCTATGAGAAGCTGAAAACAATGAATAATCCATAAACAGTATTGGGTTTATACTTCCATTAAAGACTATGTTCCCTCAAGCCTTGAATATTCCATGAACAATTCAATTAATCTTTAATATATAGCAGACACAATGAAAGTCACTGATACATTGTATACAAAGCACTTCATAAGATTTTTAAAAATTACCTAAATTATATTTTAGCTCACCTTTGCATTTTCAAAAATTGATGATAGATGCAAAAAATGAATTCTTTTTTCACATATTGAAATCTAGTTTTAGTTTTATGTATTTTTAAGACTTAGTGACAGATGAACTCACTCTAATCTATTATATATCATACTTTTCTATCTTTTATATTGTCATTCAAAAGTAAAATAGATAAGTATAAACTTTTAGTTAGTGGGTTTTATAAATTGCACTGGTCACGTCAACAATTTCAGTCACTATCTTTCCATCTCCTCCTCTTCATTCCACATTCTTAATGATATTCAGTCATAGCTTATGGTTGCATTTACTCATTGGTGCCTCTTGTTGGGGTTCTTTTAGCCACAGGGAAAGAAAAATTTTGTAGTCTGGTTTTATGATGAATTTGAGAATGGAGATTACTGGGGAGCTTTCAGGCAATAAAAATGAGTTTTCTGTATCAAGGATGGACATGTTTCTGTTTCTATATTATAAATATTATTATCCATTTGTTTGCATATTGATACGTATTGAGGCAGTGGTGCCTAGAGAATCAGTAGACAGCTGCCAATGTGCTTTTATTTAAATTATAAATGATGGCACTAAAATGAAGAAACACTAAAAAAAAAAAAAAATTAAATTCCAAAGAGATGCATTTGATTGCTTTCCATAGAAAAAATAAGTACCAAATACTCAAGGGCATTTTAATCAGCATTTCATGCTAAAAGGAATATCTATATCACACAATTTTTTCTTAGATGGCTGAAAGATTGAAAATTGAAATATAAAACTTTTAGAATTTTTAGGATTAAATTTAGAATGATCTTCTGGTAACATTTTGGAAAAGAAAAGCATTGTTAAAATAAATGTCATTGGTCAAAAAAACAGTATCTAAAGTAAAGTATATTTAAATCTCATCTAGTGCTGTAAACTTGATTAAGTTCTTTTTGCTTCAGCATTATCATCTGTAAAATAGAGACAATAACCTTACCTTCTTCAAAGGCTGTTGTGAGGATAGAATTTGCTCAGTTTATATAAAGCAATAAGGACAATATCTGCAACACAGCAATGTGTGAGTCAACTGAGACCCAGATTCAGGGGTGGCACTTTTCAAAGATATGGTCTTTTATGGTCAAGAATGGAAGCACTCAGCAGGACAAGTGGGAACGTGGGGATGCCTCTAAAGGCCTAGATACACCACATATTCCACTGCATAAAACAAGTGACATGGCCAAGCACAACTTCAACATGTCAGGGAAATAGACAATTCCCATGTAATTGTTGGAGTAAAGAGCAATTATTTTGGAAATATCAAGCATACTATACTTGGTAAAACCACCATTTGCAAGATTGGTTCTTTGGGGTTTGGTGTGGCTGTTTGAGTAAAAAAGTCAAGATATTTGTTCACAAGCTTTTTTGGGATAGTTTAAATGAAAGAATCATGAAATCATTTGCATTTGTGGAAGTAAAGCATAAGAGATTTCAAGAACCGTGACTTTGATCTATGTGTGCCCTTCAGTTTTCAAGAAAAGAAAATAAAAAAGAGTTATTGTGAAAGCATTTTTTGCTCACTGTTTCTTTGATTATGTCATCAACCTGGGCCTGGAATGTATGAACAGTAGCAACCAAGTCACTATAATGCCATAAGCTTTTTAAGAAAATTTATGAAGTAATAATATTAATATCATATTCACTTTGCCATACACATTCGTCATGCATATGTAACTGCTGGTGATGATTTGGCTTATAAGCTTGTCAAGTTCTCTCTAATATATACAGATATAGCTAAATACATATGATTTTATGTGAGAAATGTGTACACATTTTTATATAAGAATATTCTGTTTATATATAAATATATATTGGTCTATATATATATAGGAATAAAGTATTCATTTAACTAAATATGTCATATTTGTCTTAATAGGTCATTATATGTAGATCTACTTAACTCTTTATAATAGTTGACTACTATTCTGTGGAATGAATGTTATATAATATATGCATGAACTTTCCCTTAGTGGGATAGCTTACATTTTTTGATATCATGCATAATGTTGCAATAAACAGTCATGCATCTTTACATACTATTTCTATAATTTTTGAAGGGAGAATTCCTAAGACTGGAATAGTTAGATTAAATAAATAATTTAATAAATAATTTAATTAGATTTTTTATAAGTATTTGTTGCCACAATATTCTACAAAATAATTTTTACAAGTCTTATTAATTGTGTTTTAGGTAAAAAATGTGCCACTAAACAATGAATGGATCAATCAGGAAATGAAAGAAGAAATTTAAAAATAAAAATACATGGAAACAAATAAACATGAAAACACACAGTCCCAAACCTTTAGGATGTAGCAAAAAGAGTCAAAGAGGTAAGTATATAGCACCTACAGGCTACCTCAAGAAGCAAGAAAAAACTCACATACACAACCTAACCTTTCACCTAAAGGAATTAGAAAAAGAACAAATGAAGCCTAAAGCCAGCAGAAGAAGGGAAATAATGAAGATTAGGGTGAATAAACAATACAGAAATTTAAAAAAAAGCAAACAAACAGTAAAACAAATTGATGAAACCAGGCGGTGGTCCTTTGAAAAAAATTAATAAAATTGATAAACCCCTAGCCAGATTTATCAAAAAGAAAAGAGAAAGGACCCAAAATAAATAAAATCACAAATGAGAGAGGAGAAATCACAAGCAATACCACAGAAATACAAACAATTATAAGAGAATCTTGTGAAAAATTATATGCCAAAAAATTGGGCAATTTGGAAGAAATGGATAAATTCCTAGAAACATAAATTACCAACACTAAAACAGGAAGAAATAGAAAATTTGAACAGACTGATGAGCAGCAAAGAAATTGAATTAGCAATAAAAAATCCTCCCAACCAACAAAAGTACAGGGACAGATGGCTTCCCAGGGGAATTCTGAGAAACATTTAAAGAAGAGTTATTACCTATTTTCAAACTATTCCAAAAGACAGAAATGGAAGGAAAACTTTCAAACTCATTCTATGAGGCCAGCATTTCCCTGATTTCCAAAACCAGACAAAGACCCCACTAAAGAGAACTACAGGCCACATCTGTGATGAACATGTTTGCAAACATTCTCAACAAAATACTAACAAATCGAATCCAAAAGTACATTAAAAGAATCATTCATTATGGTCAACTGGGATTTATTCCTGGGTTGCCAGGGTTGTTCAATATTCACAAATCAAAAGCAATGTGATACAACACATTAATAAAAGAAAGGATAAGTATCATCTGATTCTCTCAATAGATGCAGAAAAAGAATTTGAAAAAGTACAGCATCCATTCTTTTTTTTTTAAAAATTATTCTCACTTTTTAAAAAAGATTTTATTTATTTATTCATGAGAGATACAGAGAGAGAGGCAGAGACACAGGCAGAGGGAGAAGCAGGCTCCATGCAGGGAGCCCAACATGGGATTTGATCCCGGGTCTCCAGGGTCACGTCCTGGGCTGAAGGCAGTGCTAAACTGCTGAGCCACCAGGGCTGCCCTGGTGTAGCATCCATTCTTGATAGAAACTCGCAACAAAGAAAGGATAGAGGGAACATCCTCAACATTGTAAAGGCCACATATGAAAGATCCACAGTTAATATCATCCACAATGGGGAAAAACAGAGAGCTTTTCCTCTGTGGTCAGGAACAAGATAGGGATGTCCACTTTGACCATTGTTATTTAACATAGTACTAGAAATCAGACGACAAAAAGAAATAAAAGGCATCCAAATTGGCAAGGTAGAAGTCAGACTCTCACTATTTGCAGATGACATGATACTCTATATAGAAAATCCAAAAGACTCCACCAAAAAATTGCAAGAACTGATATACAAATTCAGTAAAGTTGCAGGATACAAAATTAATGTACAGAAATCTGTTGTGTTTCTATAACCAATAAGGAAGCAGCAAAAAGAGAAACCAAAGAAACAATCCCATTTACAACTGCACCAAAAGCCAGAAGATACCTGGGAATAAGCCTAACCAAAGAGTTAAAAGATCTATACTCCAAAAACTATAAAGCACTTATTAAAGAAATTGAAGATGATACAAAGAAATGCAGAAACATTCCATGATCATGGATTGGAAGAACAAGTATTGTTAAAATGTCTATACTACCCAAAGCAATCTATACATTTAATGCAATCCCTATCAAAATATCATCAGCATTTTTCACAGAGCTAGGATAAACAATCCTAATTTTTTAAAGGATTTTATTTATTTACATATTCATGAGAGACATAAAGAGGCAGAGACATAGGTAGAGGGAGAAGCAAACTCCTCACAGGGAGCCTGATGCGGGACTTGATCCCCAGACCCAGGATTATGCTCTGAGCCAAAGGCACTCAACTACTCAGCCCCAACAATCCTAAAATTTGTATGGAACCACAAAAGGTCCTGAATACCCAAAGCAATCTTGAAAAATAAATCTGGAGACGTCACAGTTCCAGACTTCAAATTATATTACAAAGCTGTAGTCATCAAGACAGTATGGTACTGGCACAAAAACAGACATGGAGATCAATGAAACAGACTAGAACACCCAGAAATGGGCCCACAACCAGATGCTCAACTAATCTTCAACAAAGCAGGAAATGGAAAAAATGACAATAGAAAAAAGGCAATCTCTTCAACAAATGGCGCTGGGAAAACTGGACAGCAACATGCAGAAGAATGAAACTGGATCACTACTTTACACCATAGACAAAGATAAATTCAAAATGAATGGAAGACCTAACTGTGAGACAGGAAACCATAAAACATACTCTAAGCTACAGAGAGCAAACTGAGAGTTGCTGGAGGGGAGGTGGGCAGGAGGACGGGTTAAATGGTTGACTCATATTAAGGAGGGCACTTGTTTTGATGAGCACTAGGTATTGTTTGTAAATAATGACTCACTCAGTTCTATACCTGAAACTAATATTACACTGTAGGTTAATTAACTGGAATTTAAATAAAAATGTGAAATATAAATAAATAAATAATTCTTAAAAACCCAACTCCTCCCCCCAACCCCCTCCCCCCGAGACACACAAGAAAGTGGGGTTTTACAGCAACTTCTGCAAATCTCTGACATCTGCCTGTGGGAGCTGGGACAACTGAGAGAGATTACCACAGTTCTTGGCCTTGGCAAGAGTAGCAACTTCCTGGTTCCCCGAAGCCCAGCGGTGAGGCTCAGAGCCTCAGTGACCTTTCCTGACTTTTTTCTCAGCTATTTCAATGAGAATGTAAGCACTTGATTTCCTGTAATAGATTTCTTCCTGTTAGAAACGCTTGTTGTGATTTCTGTTTTCACTACCTGATAGATTATTTTCCATGGTGATAGGCCATTTATATTTCCTTGTTCATCAAATCCCTATTCATAATCACTTTTACCCTATTGTTCTTTAAAATTAATTTTAGGATGATTAATTCTTCTTCCCTTTTGCTAACTTCTTTTTCCTTTTTTGTTTTTGACTTTAGTAATATTCTCTTGTCATACAGAAATTTTCATTTTCATTTTTATATATTCAAATCAACTATTGTTTTTCTTTACAGCTCTCGGTTTCCTTTAATGCTTAGGAAGATCTTCCTCACTTCAAGTTATAAATATACATGGCCGTGAATTTTTTGTTGTTGTTGTACTTTGTTACTTTATTTTTTTATCTTTTCTAAATTTGGAATTTATTTTTAAGTGTAGTCTAAAATAGGGCCATATATTTATTTTCTTCTGAATTAAGAGCCACTTGTCCTAAAATATTATTTTAATAACACTTTCTCTCATTTGTGAATTGTTTTACATATTCTTGAATCCATTATTAGGACTTCTTTTCTCTTTCACTGATTATTTTGGTGTATTTTTCTGTTCACTACTATATTTTTTCATCACCGTTGCTTTTTTAATTTTATTTATTTTTTATTGGAGTTCAATTTGCCAACATATAGCATATCACCCAGTGCTCATCCCGCCAAGTGCCCCCCTCAGTGCCTGTCACTCAGTTACCCCATCCCCCTGCTCACCTCCCTTTCTACTACCCCTTGTTTGTTTCCCAGAGTTAGGAGTGTCTCATGTTCCATCACCCTCACTGATATTTTCACTCATTTTCTCTCCTTTCCCCTTTATTCCCTTTCACTATTTTTTATATTCCCCGAATGAATGAGATCATATGATGTTTGTCCTTCTCTGACTGACTTACTTCACTCAACATAATACTCTCCAGTTCCATCCACGTCAAAGCAAATGGTGGGTATTTGTCTCTTCTGATGGCTGAGGAATATTCCATTGTATACATAGACCACATCTTCTTTATCCATTCATCTGTGGATGGACACCGAGGCTCCTTCCACAGATTGGCTACTGTAGACATTGCTACTATAAATATTGGGGTGTAGGTGTCTTGGCTTTTCACTGCATCTGTATCTTTGTGGTATATCCCCAGTAGTGCAATTGCTGGGTCATAGGGTAGCTCTATTTTTAACTCTTTGAGGAACTTCTACACAGTTCTCCAGAGTGGCTGCACCAGTTCACATTCCCAAGAACAGTGCAAGAGGGTTTCCCTTTCTCCACATCCTCTCCAACATTTGTTATTTCCTGTCTTGTTAGTTTTCCCCATTCTCACTGGTGTGAGGTGGTATCTCATTGTGATTTTGATTTCTATTTCCCTGATGGCAAGTGATGCGGAGCATTTTCTCATGTGCTTGTTGGCCATGTGTATGTCTTTCTCTGTGAAATTTCTGTTCATGTCTTTCACCCATTTCATGATTGGATTGTTTGTTTCTTTGCTGTTGAGTTTAATAAGTTCTTTATAGATCTTGGATACTAGCACTTTATCTGATATGTCATTTGCAAATATCTTCTCTCATTCTGTAGGTTGTCTTTTAGTTTTGTTGACTGTTTCTTTTGCTGTGCAGAAGCTTTTTAGCTTGATTAAGTCCCCCATAATTCATTTTTGCTTTTGTTTCTCTTGCCTTCATAGATGTATCTTGCAAGAAGTTGCTGTGGCCAAGTTCAAAAAGGATGTTGCTTGTGTTCTTCTCTAGGATTTTGATGGATTCTCGTCTCACATTTAGATCTTTCATCCATTTTGAGTTTATCTTTGTGTCTGGTGTAAGAGAATGGTCCAGTTTCTTTCTTCTGCATGTGGCTGTCTGATTTTCCCAGCACTATTTATTGAAGAGAGTGTCTTTTTTTCCAGTGGATAGTCTTTCCTGCTTTGTCGAATATTAGTTGACCATAGAGTTGAGGGCCCATTTCCGGGTTCTCTATTCTGTTCCATTGATCTATGTGTCTGTTTTTGTGTCAGTACCACAGTGTTTTGATGATCACAGCTTTGTAGTACAACCTGAAATCTGGCATCGTGATGCCCCCAGCTCTGGTTTTCTTTTTTAACATTCCCCTGGCTATTCGGGGTCTTTTCTGATTCCATACAAATCTTAAGATGATTTGTTCCAACTCTCTGAAGAAAGTCCATGGTATTTTGATAGGGATTGCATTAAATGTGTAAATTGTCCTGGATAGCATTGACATTTTCACAATATTAATTCTTCCAATCCATGAGCATGGAATATTTTCCCATCTCTTAGTGTCTTCCTCATTTTCTTTCAGAAGTGTTCTGTAGTTTTTAGGGTATAGATCCTTTACCTCTTTGGTTAGGTTTATTCCTAGGTATCTTATGCTTTTGGGTGCAATTGTAAATTGAATTGACTCCTTAATTTCTCTTTCTTCAGTCTCATTGTTAGTGTATACAAATGCCACTGATTTCTGTGCATTGATTTTGTATCCTGCCATGCCGCTGAATTGCTGTATGAGTTCTAGCAATCTTGGGGTGGGGTCTTTTGGGTTTTCTATGTACAGTATCATGTCATCTGCAAAGAGGGAGAGTTTGACTTCTTTGCCGATTTGAATGCCTTTTACTTCGTTTTGTTGCCTGATTCCTGAGGCTAGGACTTCTAGTACTATGTTGAATAGCAGTGGTGAGAGTGAACATCCCTGTCGTGTTCCTGATCTTAGGGGAAAGGCTCCCAGTGTTTCCCCATTGAGAATTATATTTGCTGTGGGCTTTTTGTAGATGGCTTTTAAGATGCTGAGGAATGTTCCCTCTATCCCTACACTCTGAAGAGTTTTGATCAGGAATGGATGCTGTATTTTGTCGAATGCTTTCTCTGCATCTATTGAGAGGATCATATGGTTCTTGTTTTTTCTCTTGTTGATATGATCTATCACATTGATTTTGTTGAACCAGCCTTGCATCCCAGGGATAAATCCCACTTGGTCATGGTGAAAAATCTTAATGTACTGTTGGATCCTATGGGCTAGTATCTTGTTGAGAATTTCTGCATCTGTGTTCATCAGGAATATTGGTCTATAAATCTTCTTTTTGGTGGAGTCTTTGGTCTTGGAATTAAGGTGATGCTGGCCTCATAGAACGAGTTTGAAAGTATTCCATCTCTTTCTATCTTTCGGAACAGCTTTAACCATTGCTTTTTAATAAGATTTATTTTCTGATAAGATGATTTTCTTTAATATTCTCACACATCTATTTTTTTTCTATTAACTTTAGAATGATTTTGTCCTGTTCAAAAATTTTGTTAAGCATTACATCAAATGTAATTTAATTGTATTAAATATGAGATAAAAATATAATATTGTAAGGAATAATATTACTTGGAAGTAGATTGGGATGAGCTAAACATATGCTCCCTAAATGCTGATCCAACCACTAAAATAACAGAAGTCAGTGATAGAACCAATAACTGAACAAAAAAAGATGAAATGAAGTAATAAAAAATACACAATCCAAAAGAAGGCAAATAGAGGAAAAAACGGAGAAAAAGCAGGTGAGACAAATAGAAAACAAATAACAAGAAAGAAAAAAGAACAAATGGAATAAATAGAAAGCTAATAGAAGATAGATGATAGATAGATAGATAGATACATAGATAGATAGATACTGCTATTCAGAAGTAAGCTGAAGTGGCAATATTAATATCAGAAAAGGCAGATTCAGATCAATAAAAATATTGTCATGCATAAAATCATTTCATAAAGGTAAAGGGGTCAATTTATAAACTTATGAGCAGCATTCCTAAACATTTATAAATTTGTGAGCAGAATTTGAAGCAAAAAAATCTGTAAGGAGAACTAAGAAAATTCATAACTGCAGTGGAAGATTTCAGTTTCCCTCTTGCAAAATGGACAAAACAGTATTCTATATTACAGAATACTAAATCAGTAAAGGTATAGAAATTTGAACAACACTCCCAGTAACTTGATCTAGTAGACATTTCTGGAACATTTCCCCCAATGACAGCAGAATACACATTATTTTCAAATGCACACCTAACATTTGCCAAGACTGTCATATTTGGGGCAATAAAACAATTCTCACTAAATTTAAAAGGATTTAAATCACATAAACTATGTTGTCTGACTACAGTGGGACAAATTAGATCTTTCAAAAATAGAAAGATCTCTGGAAAATCCCCAAATATTTGAAAACTGTTTTAGTCAAGATTCTCCAAAGAAACAGAACCAATACACTATATCTCTATCTCTATCTACCTTTTTATCTATCACTTGTGTATCCATATCTATTTATCTATCAACCTATGTATCTTATCTAAATGTTCATTCACTGTCATACCATATATTAACTCTTCATTCTTTTTTATTATACCAATGATCCTGGACCTCTTCTGGATTTAAGGGGTCTTTTGAGAATCTCCTGAAAGTTGAGAATCCTCTTCCTGCAAATAGATAGATATAGATAGATATAGATATAGATATAGATATAGATATAGATATAGATATAGATAGATATAATGGTTTATAAGTGTTCCTGGATCCCTTGGATCCCATCCATGGAACCCATATACATATGAGAGAGAAAGAGAGAAAGATTTTAAAGATTTAGCTCATCGGCTCATGTAATTATGAGACAGGCAAGTCCTGTCCCTGAAATCTGTCAAGCTAGCAGACTAAAAATTCAGATAAGAGATAATGTTGCATTTTTGAGTCTGAAGGCTGCAAAGTCAGGCAGGATTTTTATGTTGCAATCTGGAGGGAGAATTCCTTCTTCTTTGGGATACCTCTCTTTTCTCTTAAGACCTTCAACTAATGGTAAAAAGCCCACCCATGTTATCGAGGATAATCTGCTTTACTTTGAGTCAACTGATTGTAAATATAAATTACACCTAAAAATATCTTTCCAGCAAAATCTAGACTAGTATTTGCCCAACAAACTATAGTCACTGTAGTCTAGCCAAGTTGACATATAAAAATATAACTTTTTATAGAAAAAAGAAAGTAAATTCACAGAAAATTATCCATCTAAATTATCCATTGGTCAAAGAAAAAAATCAAAAGGGGAATTTAAAATATATTTTTATCTGAATGAAAATTACACACAATATGCTAAAATTGAGAGGATGAACCAAAAGCAATGTTTAGGGGGGAAATTATGCCACTAACCCTTTAATGGGAATGAATGAAGAATCTAAATCAACTGCTTCAGCTTCCATCTTAACAAACTAGGAAAAAAGGGAAAAACCAAATGAACCCAAATTAAGCAGAAGAAATAATAGAGGTCATGGTGAATATCAATGAAATATAAATCAGACCTAAATGCTAGGCCTGCTGTCATATCTGAGAAGATTAATAAGATCAAGAAGATTGATAAACCTCTGTTTAGACCAATAAAGAAAAAAAATACATTTTTTACATATATTACCAATATCAGGTAATTAATCCATCCTGTTCCGTCTATTCTTTCACCAATACCATATATTCTTTCTTTTTTTCGTTACTATGACTTACATGTCGTCCTGAAATCAGGTGGTGTGAGTCTGCTATTTTTATCTTTTTCAGAATTGTTTTATGATGTTTCTTTGTCTTTCTGTTTACATTTTAGAAGCTACTTGTAAATATTAAAAAAAAAAAAAAACCCTTGGGGTTTTGATTAGAATTGCATTGAATCTACAGATTAAATTGAAGAGAATTTACATCTTAGCCATATTGTGTTTTCAAAACATAAACACAGTGTATCTCTACTTATTTAGGTTTTCTTGATTTCTTTCATCAATTTTTTTTTTGGTTTTCTGCATATAAATTCTGTATAAATTTTGTTAGCTTTACTCATATTTAGAGTGCTAGTATAAATGGTATTTTTAAAATTTAAAATTCCGATTTTGCTGGTAATTAAGATTGTGATTGACTTTTGTTTATTGATCTTGTATCATGAGACCATTCTAAAACTGGTTTTTAGTTTCAGAAAATGTTTTTGCAGACTTTTGGGGTTTTCCTACATACATCATCATATATTTGGATATTATAACTTTATGTAGTTACAAAGGTAAGAAATAATACTGTCTTCCAAATAATTTGGAAGAGAGAAGGTTATCCTCTTTAAGAAAAAAGTAAAATCAATATAAAATTCTAAACAGGATAAAACTGTAGCCTAACTGATGTTTTTAAACATAGCCAAAGAAAATGTTAATAGATATGGGAATTTAGAAAATATAAGCCAAAGGGCAAAGTGTTGACATTTAGAGACTAGTAATTAAACAACCAGCACATTTCGGGGATGACAGACACTGAATTTTAAGGAAAACGAATAAGGTTTCTGTTGTAGACAGGAATGATTCATCATATCTGAACATGGCCTGGATGAAATTACCTCCATTTGTCTGAATTCATTTCCTCCAAGCATCATATTGATTATCATTTGGCTTCAGGTTCTAAAGTCAGAGGGTTTTGGTTCTATTCAGCCCCAGCATTCAATCGTTAGCTGCAGGCTTTTCAGTATCTTTAAGTTCCACTTCTCTCATTTGCAAAATAAAGTTAAAAATAGTACTTACCCCATAGGATTGCCATGAGCATTAAATAAGATAATATAAGCCAATATGCTAAAGTCTGCATCCCATAAGCGAAATGGACATGACAGATATTAGGTTTCCACTTTTTTTCCTGGCATTCCTCTTAAAAACATGGCCAGATGAGAGAACTCTAGCAACCGGAAGCTATGGAATATACTTCACAAAACCCGGGAGCTTCCCAGGTGTAATAGGAAACATGCTCCATACTGGGAGGAAGAGGCCTGAGAGACACCAAGGAAAGAGACCCCTCCACATTGGTAGGCAGAAGGCTTAATAAGTGAGGGAATTTACTTAGGAGGCTTACCTTGGGCAGCCAAAAGATGAGTAGATTTCCACATTTGCCTCCCAAATCTTAACAGTTCATATAGAGGCCTTAACTGTATTCAGTCATACATACTATCCAGATAGTCTCAGCAATGTGTTGCTCTCCTAAGGCCATGTCCTTGAAAATGGCTCCCATTGTGGGAACAGCATGGGAAGAACTTCTATTTCAAGCTCTGGGGAGGAGTTAGGAGCCTCTAATTGCCTGGGTCCAGTTCTCCAGTTAACTGGCAGCCACATCCTCTCAATGACCTCCTCTAATATGTACCAAAGGCCGTGGGAGCAGAGGGGGGCTGGAGATGACAGTGTGTTTTCCACATGAGGAAAGTGAGCAATGGCAATCAGACTCTGGAATGGCTTGGCAAGAATCAAATGGGCACCTACTTGTGTCAAGGACATCATCAACCAAAAGTGGACTATAACAACTAATAAGATCTTCCTTTACTCCTTCTCTCTAATGCCTCCTTTCTTTTCCCAACCCTGGAGATGCTTGAAGGAGGAGAGACATTGTGGGACAAGAGGAATAAGATATCCAGCATGTGGCACTTCTTTTCCATTTGATATCTCGCAGGCACTTGCAATGAGAGGGAGAGCACCGAATTATCTAGAAGATGCAATCAAATGGACTTTTAATATCTGAAAATGAATGCATGGTTATATATTCTGCCCAAAATATCTTAAGAGACCAAAAAGGAACAGTAAATTATTGAAGAAAAAAAAAAGCACGATCATATTTGTACTCTGCTAAAAACAGACTGGGCAATTAACAGGTTTTTGTAACTAGAAATATTTTGTTTTCCTAATTGGAAACTCTTTTTTTTTTTAAACTTACTTTTTCATGTCAAGAAAAGTGTTTCATTTTGCCTTTTATCATACTAATGAAGTGTTGTAAAATATATGTAGTATAAGGAAGCATCACTTTTTATGCTTTTAATAGTATTAAAATTAACAACACAAACCAGCTGAAATTTAAGAACTAGAAGGTCACAGATACATGCTAAGTGCTCTCCCCTATTGCATACACCTGTTTCTGCTCTAGAAGACATTGCTCTCCTCAACTTATGTTCATATGCCTTCGTGTAGCAGACATTGTCAGTGCCTCACCTGCATCCTCTTGGCATTCACCATTCCTGTAAATGCAGATGGAGTATTAACAGCAAGTGTCTGCGATGATCTACCTAGGGGATTTCTTTGGACTGGACCAGAAGTTCCAGAGGACTCACTTTTTCATTCAACATTATGTTTCCAGAATTCATCTGCGTTTTTTTTCGTATGTCCGCAATTAATTAATCTTACACTATCTTGTGAATAAAGTTGAATCAATATAGTTTTCTTCATGTTCATTCTTTATTTATTGATTGATTGCTACTTGGATTGGTTCCATATTCTTTCCATTATGTACGTAGTGCTGCTATAAGCATAGTTATGTAAGAATCTCAGGGCACCTGTGCAAAAGTTGTATAATAGTGCATGAGAATGTTCATTCCAAATTACCTTCCAAAGTGGTTGTAGTAATTTACACTCCCTCTGGTATAAGAATTCCCATTGAACCAAATCCTCTGCAACATTTAGTCTTGACAGATTTCTTCATTGTTTTGTAGTGCTGCCTTTATTGTACATTAAGTTAATATATATAGATATAGACTCATTGGAATAGTCTGGGGTTCATTTATATGTTACTGTACCAATAGCATTTAACAATTATTGCTATTTTGTAGAATATCTTAATATATCTGGTAGAGTAAGTTTCCTTTTTTTATTTTTCTGTTTTTTTTTCATTTAAAGTACATCTATTTAATTACAACCATTAATGTAATATCTGCCTCAATAATTTCATTCTGATAATAAAAAATGATAGTATAATGATGGTTTAAAGCTAGTTCAATTGGAGTTTTAGAGGCTTATTTATCAAGAGTTAAAATAGACTATTAAAAACAGCTAAAAAGATAACATGTGTCATAGTGCTTAATGTTTCTGTAACTGCTGGTAAGGCTTACATCTAGATTTGATGAAGAATTTTTTAAAAGATTTTATTTATTTGAGAGAAAGAGAGAGAGTGCACAGGTGGAGGGGAGGGGCAGAGGCAGAGGGAGATGCAGGCTGTCCGCCAAGAGGGGAGCTCGATGTGGGGCTCGATCCCAGGACCCTGAGATCATGACCTGAGATGAAGGAAGACGCTTATCCAGCTGAGCCACCCAGGTGCCTCTGATGCAGAATTCTTCAAGGCACTCAAATAGTTCTTTTCCCAGCCGCATGGTATATACTGGTACTATGAATCTGGAAGAGACTGGCTATGGGTATCACTCTTTGTCTTCAGTTGTGATTGTGCAATATCAGCAAGTACATTTTGTTTGTTTTCCAGAAGCATGTCCCCTGATAAACAATATCTTCCAGACATGAAGCAGCTTCGTGGTTTTCTTCTTCCAGTTTATACAAGCTAGCGGCCTGTAGAGCAGCTGCAGATTCTTCGCTGGGTAATGAAGCCATCAAAACATCAATGTCTTTGCGGCTCATGCCATCCATGCTGCAAAAACTGGACATATTCTTCGGTAGGATTAGCTGACTGATCTTGGTTAATTGCTGTCTGAATGTTAGTAAAGAAGCAGGAGGGCTACAGTGCTAAGACACTCCAATAGTATTAGAAAACTGATCTGCAAGTGAATTCATCACGTCCTGCACTGTACGAGCCCATCCACCACGTTCTTCCACAAGCCAAGGGAGGCTAAAGCCCCTCTTTTGTTTTTAAAGGTTGAATTAACTATTTGTAGGTCATTTCTTTCTTTAAAGTACACTATAGAGTATTCCTAAGAAAATACATCAAATTTTGTTTGTGGTTCCCTTGAATATATAGGTTGATTTAGACAGCAGAGACTTTTTATAATATTGAGACATTATCCAAGAGCATGGAACACCAATGATTTAAATCTTCATCTATGTTATTTAGAGCTTTGAGGCTTTGTCCACAGAGATCTTATGTATTCTTTTAAGGCTATTCCCAGGCAATTTATTGTTATTGTTGCCATTGAGTTATCCTCTGAATTTCTATTTGGCTCTTGGCGTAGAGAACCAAATCTCTCTTAAGTAGATGTTCATATTATCTGAAAATTATGTCAATTTTATGTATTACTTTCTAATGCTTATTTCTTTCTCATCCTTTATAGTCTTTGCCAGAACCTCCAATAGCATGTTAAATAGTAGCAGTGTTACCACTGTTCCTCATCTTAAAGCAAATGCATTAGAAGTATTTCTATTAGGTACAAAGTTTGTTGTAGGCTTTGGTATATATACCTTACTATGTTAAAGATAGTATTTTTCATTTTTAAAGATTTATTTATTTATTTATTTATTTATTTATTTAGAGAGGGAGGGAGGAGAGAGACAGTGTATGCTCGGGGTGGGGGAGAGGCAGAGGGAGAGAGAGAATCTCAAGTAGACTCCCCACTGAGCAAGGAGCCTGACACGGGGCTCCATCTCACAACCCTGAGTCATGACCTGAGCTGAAATCAAGAGTCAGATGTTCAAAAATTTTTAAAAATAATAAAAAAGTCAGATGTTCAACAGACTGAGCCACATTGGTGCCCCAAGATAGTCTTCTTCTATTCCTAATTTGCTAATGCCTTTTGGAAAACTATAGTTTGCTTTTTATCAAATGCCTCTTTAGCCTCAATTGTAAAAATTACATAATTTTTCTCTTTAAGTCTACTAATATCATGAATTATATTTGATAGATGAAATTCAGTTCATTTTAAATGATAATACTATTCATTGGATATGAAAAGAGACATATGATGTTTAGAGCTAGCTTAGGCTTAGGCATAGACCTTGTCTAACAATGAAACCAGCACACAGAATAAAAGCAAAATAAAACCAAGAAAGGAAGAGAATCAGATCTGGATAATACTGTATGTATTGTGGCATGGCATCAAGCCACACGGGAACTCAGTACTTCCCTAAACATTTGTTAGGTAAGCCAATAAATTATCTGAAACCAGTTTGAGTTTCCTTTTGAGGTACCTGATTTTGAAAAGATTACTCACAAAATTCAGGTCTTATTTTTTTCAACTCTCTAACACTGTTTATGAAATAGCCAATTCTATCTTCATCATTTGGGTGACTACTTTGATATCAATTTGCAAAAATTCATGAGTCTGTTGCTTAACAATACTCCACTTCTTTGTCTATTTTGTTTATTCATATACCAATGGCATTTTATTTTTTTTGAAAGATTGTTTTATTATTAGGTAATATCTACCCCCAACATGGGTTTCTTTTTTTAGTTTTATGGTTTTATTAACACAAATATGACACGCACATAAGCTGTGTATTCATTTTCTTCGCTATGCAGCCTGGCATTGGGATTTGTGACTCTGATGGCCAGCTGGGCTGCTCTTTCCACAATGGCTTTGTGGTTCTTGGAGAATACTTGTGAGCAATCTCTGCACAATAAGATTTGTTACACATTGGCAGCCCTTCCAGCTCCTTGAGCTGTGGACTAGGAACTTCCTGAAGCCACTGGGCAGCATGTGCTTTGTTTCCTTGTTGCTCCCATAACTAGTGTTGGGCACCAAGATCTGGCCCTTGAATCTTCTGTCAATGCCTCTGGGTTTCTGCCAGTTGCACTTAATTTTGCTCAAACTCAGAACCCTGAGATCAAGAGTTGCATGCTCTACTGACTGAGCCAGACAGGTGCCCCATATTGTCTTTTAATTCTATTTATTTTTTAAATGGTTAAAAGTCAGAAAGTTTAGAACTGTATTCATTAAAAATTCTCCTCCAACTTCTGACTCCCAGTGTTTTCCATTTAGAAGATCCCCCTGAGAACTTTAAGCACGCACAAGCAAATACATTATAAGCCCAACACAGTGTACTATAAAAATTGATCTGCACCTTGCTTTTTAAAAATAGTGTGTCTTACAGATTATTCCACTTCAAAAATAAAGGACATTGTCATCTTTTTTTTTTACATATATAGCTGGATAGTATTCCATTAAATGAATATATCCTCATTTGTTTTACTAACCAATCTTCTATTGACAGACATTTGGGTTCTTTCTTTTTTTTACTATTACAAACAGTTATGGAATGAAAACCTTATACATATGTCACATCGAACATGGAAGTGTGTATCTCTAGTATACATTTTTTATTCTGGAAGTACTGAGTCAGAAAATGTGTGTATATATATATATATATTTAATTTTTGAAAAATATTGTGAAAAAATATTATGAAATTGCCTCAGCTTAAAGTTACACATTTCATATATCAGGCAATATGTTTGAAACATCTATTTTCTGAAGCCTATTATCAATATTTTTTATTGAAGCATAGTTGACATACAATGTTACATTAATTTCAGGTGTACAACTGAACTGTACCAATAGCATTACATAGTAATTTGACAAATCTATGCCTATTTTCAAAAATTTTATCTACTCTAATATTTTTAAATCAACTTTATTGAGATATAATTTACATAACAAAATGTACCCATTTTAAGTGTAGACATCACTATGCTTTAATAAATTTGTACATCTGTAAATCACCTCCACATTAGAGATAAAAAATATTTTTACCTCTCCAAGCATTCCCTTAAGCCTTACCAAATGATTCTCATACCCATCTTTTAGCACCTGGAAGCCATTTATCTGGTTTCTGTTACTATGTAATAGATATGGTGCTTGTTAGGTTTCACATAAATGAAATTGGACAGTATGTATTCATTTGTACCCTGATTCAATCATGGTTTTGTATTTATTGATAGTTCATCCTTTTTTATTGCTGAGTAGTATTCAATTGTAAAAATACAATTCATTTATCAACACACCTATTCATGGATATGAGTTATTTTTACTTTTTGATATTTGAGTAAAGTTTTCATAAACATTTGTGTACAAAATTTAATGTGCACGTATTTTTCATATTGGGGGGTGCAGCAACTTAACAGTAGAATCTCTAGGTCAAACTTTATTGTCAGATGGATTGCCAAATGGAGCAAACAGGTTATACAATTTTATATTTCCTACACTAATATAGAAATTTCCAGTTGCTCAACATTCTTGCAAACACTTGGTATCATCAGTCATTTACATTTTGCCATTCTAGTGAATGTGTAAGTTATTTTATTACAGTTTTAATTTGCACTTCTCTGATGATGGATGTTGGGCATCTTTACCTGTTTTCATTGACCATTTTTATATCTTCTTTTCTGAGCTTCCATTCAAACTTATGCTACTTAAACAAATTTAGTTTGTTTCTTATACAGTTGTAGGAGTTTATAACTACATCTATATCTAGTGTCTATATCATTTATCTACCTCTACCTACCTACTTACCTACCTACTTACCTATCTTCTATCATCATCTTATCTATCTATCTAGTTTGGATACAAGTCTTTCATCAGATAAATGTATCGTAAATACTTTTTCCCAGTTTGTGGCTTGCTTTCTCATTTTCGTAACCATGTCTTTTGAAGAACAGAAGGTTTTCATTTTGATTAAGACCAATTTATCATTTTTAGGGGTGCCTAGGTGGTCAGTCTGTTAAGCATCTAACTCTTGATTCTGGCTCAGGTCATAATCTCAGGGTCATGAGATCAAGTCCCTCATTGGCTCTATGCTGGGTATGGAGCCTGCTTAAGATTCTTTCTCTGTCTCCGCCCCCCCCCCCCGCCCCAATCTTCTCTCTCTCTCTCTTAAAAAAAGAAAAAAGAACTTACTAGTTTTTAAAAGTGCTATTTGTTTTAGCTGAGAAATCTTAGTATGTCCCCAAATAATGAAGATTTTCTCCTATATTTTCTTCTATGTGTTTTATAATTTGGCTTTTATGAACTTTATTAAATTATTATTTTTTTGCATGTGGAGGGAGATAAAGTTCATCAAGATCAGATTCATTTTCTTACATATGGATATGTATTTTTTCCAGGCCCATTTGTTGAAAATATTATCCATTATCCACAAAATCACCTTGTCAACTTAAAAAAATAATTTGCTATACATTGTGGATCTTCTTCTAAATTCTCAATTTAATTGCATTGATTTATATACCTAACCTCATACCAATATTGTACTGTCTTCATGGTTGTAGCTATGACGTGAATCTGAAATAATATGGTATAACTCCTCCAAATTTTTTCTGCTTTTTTCAAAATTGTTTTGTCTATCTGGCTTCTTGCAATTTCAATATTAATTTTAGAATCAACTTGTCAATTTCTATAAAAAGTCTTGCTGGGCTTTTGATCAAGACTGTCTTAAATCACTTGATCAATTTGGTAGACGATATTTTAAAAATACTGGCTTTTACAGGATGCTTGGGTGGCTCAGTCAGTTAAGTGTCTGGCTCTTGATCTCAGCTCAGGTCTTACTCAAGTTCAAGCCCTGTGTTGGAATCCACCCTAGACATGGACCTTACTTAAAAAAAAAAAAAAATGAAAATACTGATTCTTTCAATCCACGAATATATCTCTTCATTTATTTCAGTCTTTTCTCAGCCATGATTTACAGTTGTCATTGTGCAGATTTTGTACATATTGCTACCCAGAAAATATTCGTGTTTTGTAATGATATTATAAATCGTATTTTTAAAATTTCAATTTCTAATTTTTCATTACTAATACAGAAATGCAATTGCGTTTTCTATATGAGGCCTCTAATCTTGTGACCATACAAGCTTACTTTTTACTTCTCCTGGATTTTTCACAGATTTCTTAGGAGTGTTCATGTACTTTCTATCATCTGGATAAAGAATAAGAGATTTCTACACTTTTATTTCCAAGCTGTATGCCTCTTTTTAGATTTATATTTTTTATATTTATAAACCATTTATAAAAATATACCTATTGTATATTTGCAGAAATATTTATGAAAATATACATATATGTTTCATACAGAAAACAAGTTGATAAGGATGTGGTAAAATAACAAACCTCACATGTTGCTGGTGGATTTGTAAAAGGTGCAGCTACTTTAGAAAATAATTTGTGTGCTTCTTTTTCTGTATTCTTATATATTGTACTAAATAAGACTTACTTGTTCCTAATATTAACAGGAAAGCATCCAGTGTTTCACTATTAATTATGAGGTTAAAAAAAGATTTAAATAAAACTCTATATCCAATTAAAGAGACTCCCTCCTGTTACTTTTTTTTTAAAGATTTATTTATTTTAGAGAGAAAGCATGGGATGGGAGGGGCAGGGAGAGAGGGATAGGGAGAATTTCAAGCAGTCTCCCCAGTGAGCAGGGAGCCCAACATGAGGCTCCATCTCACCATCCTGAGATCATGACCTGAACCAAAACCAAGATTCCCAGGCTTAACTGAGCCACCTAGGTGTCCCTCCTGTTTCATTTTTTTGTTTGTTTGTTTTGTTTTTCCAATGGCTCATCATCAATGGATGTCAAATTCTGTTAAATGAATTTCTACATCTATTGAGATTATTCTGTAAATTTTCTTCTTATTTTGTTAAAATGGTAAATTATTATTGATGTTTATCTTTTTAAAGAGATTTTATGTATTCATATGAGAGTGCATGTGTCAGAGAAAGAGAGAGAGAGATGGAACACACAAGCAGGAAGGAGAGAGGGAGAAGCAGCTACCTGCTAAGCAGAGAGCCTTATTGAGGGCTCGATCCCAGAACTCTGAGATCATGACCTGAGCCCAAGGCAAATGCCTACCTGACTGACCCACTCAAGCACCCCTACAATTGATGTTTAAATGTTAAATAAAACTTGAGATAAAGTTTTATTTTAAAGATAAAAACGACTTGATATTAATCACCAATGAAAGTTTCTGGGCTGAGAGTTTTTTGTAGGAAGCTTATGTATCACAATTCCAATTTCTTTAACAGATATGTGCGTATTCAGATTTTTAAGTTTTTTGAAGCAGTTTTGATAATTTTGTTTTTAAATGAAAGTTTTATTGATCTAGGTTATTGAATTTATTAAGTTTATAGCTTTCTATTATTGTCCTTCTAATGTCTATACAATCTGTATCAAGAACCCCTTTTATGTTCCTTAATTAATAAGTTGTGTTCTCCCTCTTTTTCTTCTTCAGTCTAACAGTTTATTAATTTTGTTTACATTTTCAAAGAAATAACATGTGGTTTTGCTTTTAAAAAATTCTTTATCTCTTTGAATTAGTATTTTTGTATTCTTTAGGCAAATAGCTAGTATTTTTTAACTTTTTTGAAGAACTTCCATACTGTTTTTCAGAGTAGCTGCACCAGGTTACATTCCCAACAGTGCAAGAGGGTTCCTCTTTCTCCACACCTTTGCCAATACTTGCTGTTTCCTGTGCTCTTGATTTTTCTCATATGTGGAACTTATTTTTTTTAAGATTTTATTTATTTATTCATGAGTGATGCAGAGAGAGAGAGAGGCAGAGACATAAGCAGAGGGAAAAGCAGGCTCCCACTGGGGAGCCTGATGCGGGACTCAATCCCAGGACCCTCGGATCATGACCTGAGTCGAAGGCAGATGCTCAACACTGAGCCATCCAGGTGCCCCTCATTTGTGGAATTTAAAAAACAAATAATCATAGGGAAATAGAGAGAGAGGCTAACCAAGAAACAGATTCTTAACTATTAAGAACAAACTGATGGTTACAAGAGGGGAGGTGGGTGGGTTAAACAGGTGATGGAGATTGAGGAGTGTCCTTGTGATGAGTACCTGGTATTGTATGGAGTGTTGAATCACTAAATTCTATACCCGCAACTAATATTATACTGTATGTTAACTAACTGGAATTTCAATAAAAACTTTAAAATTTTAAAAAAATGTTTTATTTTTTTTATTTTTATTTTTAGCTTTTTTTCCCCCAGCTTCTTAAGGTGAAAGCTTAGATAATTCATTTTAGGTATTTCTTTTTATAATGTCAACATTTATAGTTATATATTGCTCTCTAGTTACTGCTTTAGCTGCATTTCATGGATATTCATGTTGTATTTTCATTTAGTTAATTCATTTCAAAATATATTCTTTCTTTTAATTTCTTCTTTGATAAAAAAATATTTAGAAATATATTGTTTAATCTCCAAATATTAAGGTTTTCTAGGAAGATTTCTATTATGATTTTTAACTTAAATTCATAGTAGTCAAGTTTTATGATTTAATTTTTTTTAATTGCTGAGATTTATCTTATGAATGAGCATGAATATGGTCTATCTTGGTAAATGTCCCACGTAAAATATGAAAATAGCATATTCAGCTGTTGTTGGTAGATTATTCAGATGTATAGTAATTATAAATTATAATTCTTTTATTATTATATCACTTATTCATTATTATTATATTATATATTTTTATATATATGGTCCAGTAGGTTGATGGTTTTATTAGAATATTCTGTAACTTTATTGCTTTTCTGTTTTATGAATTGCTGAGACAATATGGTTGAACTCAAACTATAATTGATTTGTCTATTTCTCCCTTGAGTTGTCAATTTTAGCTTCATTTGTTTTCAGACTCTATAATTATGTATATAAGCATTTACGATTGTATATTTTTGGTAAATTGATCCTTTGTCATAACTGAACGAATATCATTTTCTCTGGTAATGTTTCTTGTTTTGAAATTTACTTTGGCATTAGTAAAGCCACTCCAGATTTTTATGCTTAGCATTAGCATGGTGTATCTTTTTCTTTTTACTTTTACCTATGTATGTCTTTATTTTCAAAAAGCTTTTATTTATTTATTTGAGAGAGAGAGAGAGCGGCGGGGGGCGGGGGGACAAAAGGAGAGGGAGAGAGAGAATCTCAAGCAGACCCTGTGCTGAGCATGGAGTCCCACGTAGGGCTTGATCTCGTGCTGGGGTCATGGCTGAGGTAACAAGGTCTCGATGCTGACAGACCTTATGACCCCAGCCAAAATCAGTAGTCAGAGGCTTAACCCACTGAGCTACCTGGGCACCCCTGTGTCTTTATATTTGAATAGGTTACTTAAATCAGTATGGAGTTTGGTCTTTTTTTTTAATCCACTCTAAAAATCTTTGTCTTTTACCTTCAGAGTATAGGCCATTTTCATTTACTATAATTATTGTTTTCTTTGGTTTACATCTACAATATTGCTATGAATTGTTTTACTTTTCTTTTCTAAAATAAAGATCTGGGGGTGCCTGGGTGGCCCAGTTGCTTAAGCATCTGCCTTCGGCTCAGGTCATGATCCGAGGATCCTGGGATCCTGTCCCGCATCAGGCTTTCTGCTCAGCAGGGAGCCTGCTTCTCCCTCTTCCTCTGCTGTTTCCCCTGCTTGTGCTCTCTCTGTCAAATAAATAAATAAAGTCTTTTTAAAAAAATAAATAAAATAAAGATCCATCATCTTTGCCAATTATTTTCTTTTTTTTTTTTTAATAAATTTTTATTTATTTATGATAGTCTCACAGAGAGAGAGAGAGGCAGAGACACAGGCAGAGGGAGAAGCAGGCTCCAAGCACCGGGAGCCCGATGGGGGATTCGATCCCGGGTCTCCAGGATCACGCCCTGGGCTAAAGGCAGGCGCCAAACCGCTGCGCCACCCAGGGATCCCTGCTAATTATTTTCTAACGAAAAATTAAACTTATTATTTCTATTTGATAAATTCTACTAAATATGCAGAAAAATTTAACTCTTCTGGGAAATTTTTTATTTTATTTATTTTTTTAAGATTTTATTTATTTATTCATGAGAGACAGTGAGGGGGCGGGGCAAAGACACAGGCAGAGGGAGAAGCAAGCTCCATGCAGGAAGTCTGACGTGGGACTTGATCCTGAGTCTCCAGGATCAGGCCCTGGGGTGAAGGCGGCACTAAACCACTGAGCCACCCGGGCTGCCCTGGGAAAATTTTTATTGCTATAAGTATTTGATATATCATTACAATTTTTATTTTATCTTACTATTAGTTGTAAAAAGTTAAAAATAGTATAATCATTCTTTGTGTGTAGAGAGACCTATGCTCTACAAAAGCAGTAATAATGATATTGATTGTTATTAGATAAAGGCTAAATCAATGGGAATTCCAGCTAAAACAATAACATGGAATTATTTAATAAATGTAAAGCAACTTGAGCTATATTATCAAGGACTGAAATTATATTAGCATATAATCTCTGTTTTTAAAGATCTTATTTACTTTTGTCATATTTTATCAATGTCTAAACAAATAACTTCAGTATGTTTGAAGGCAACTGAATTTTTCTCTACTACAGCACTTAAACGAACACTTATTAATTTTGACATGACTCTTGAAGGTTTCTATTTAATAATGTTTCTTTATATTTCATCTAAGATGTGAGGTGCGTTCTGGGGGCGACTGAATCATATTTCTAAAGGGTTGCGTTTGTCATTCATTCTTGCTATTCACTTTCAATGTTAAGCAAAACCAACAGTCTAGCTTTAAGACACATTTTATAATAGAGAAGTAATAAGGCTCTTTGAATGTTTTTCAGCATTTGCCTGACAAAAGTGACAAGAAGAACAGATCATTAAGATCCAAGCATATACTATAATCTAATGTACTCTTCTGTATTTTATCACAAAGGATTGTCCAGAATGAGCTAGTCTACATCTTTACATTTTATTTTGAACTTATTTTAGAACATTGTTGTTTAAAATAATGCTTATTAAAACAAACACCTCATCTTATTTCAGCTCCCTCTTCATTTTCAATAGAAGGCTTTACAGCATAGTCATTGTGAGGCTTTGAGTGAGATTGTCCGGCTTTGTTACATCCTACTTCTGGGACCTTAGTCAAATTAGTTGAGGTCTTGGGCCCCTGGCTTCTTATATATATTAAAAAGGAACAATAACATGATTTATTTCTTAAGGCTATGCTTCATGAAATAATATATGTTAGGGGCTATAAAGCTGACAGATAGGTAAAACCTAAATGAAATTAGGAACTTGTTATTACTCTGAATTCATACAAAATGTTTAGTCATACATTGTTGCTGTATTTGACAAAGGAAAAAAGACACTGTTAGGAAAATATTTCTTTTATTTACTCAACAAGGATATATTGAGAGCTTACTATCTGAGAACACACGGGCAGTGTGCAAAGCATTAAAGGAAGGAAAAAACACGGTTTCTGACCTCAAGGAGGTCATCGGTGTGGAGAGACAAGTGAACAGACAATACAGGATGGCCACTGCTAGGATAGGTAGAGCAGGGATCGGCAAACTGTTTTCTGAAAAGAGTCAGAGAGCTAATATTTTTGACTTTGTGGGGCACACATTTTCTGTTGCAACTACTCCGTTCTGCTGTTCCGTTAAAGCGTCCATGGACAATTTGTAAACAAACAGGCATTGCTGTGTTCCCCTAAAACTTTATTTATGGGCACTGAGGATTGAATTTTATATGATTTCCATGTATCTTCCTTTGATTTCTTTCTAAACCATTTAAAAATATAAAAAACATCCTTTACTTACATCCTATACAAAATAGGTAATAGGTCAGATTTGGTCTGTAGGCCATAGTTGGTGACCCCTGACATAGAAGAAAGATTAGGGTTCCTGTGAAAAGTGGTTGTAAGGGAAGACTTCCTGGAGGAAAATATGACTAGCTAAGGCTTAAATATCAAGTGGAGGATAATTCAGGTGAAAAAGAGTGAAGGAATACATTCTAAGCAGAAAAGAACGCGTGTAAATAATAGCCACCAGTAATAGTCACCCAAACTGGGTATTTATTTTGTGTCATGAACTTTAGATAAATTATTTAATTTACTCATCTCAATATCCATATAAAGTAGTCATTATTATATCCATTTTGCAGAGAAGAAAATTGAGAGATTTAGAAAATTAAGTATCTTGCTGTGGACAAGTAGATAGTAAGTACCAAGGTGGTATATTGAAACCAGATCTAAATGATTCCATGCATAAGCTCTTCAATATTATATTAGATGATCTCATTAGATTTTTAGCTATTTAGAAAACAGCAAATACCTTGGCTGGGTATTGAATGGATTTGAGTTAGTAAAAAAAATGGGGCAAGATCATGCTCTGTTAATGAGTTTGGAGTTTATTCTGAGGGTGTAAAAAAGAACCATTACAAGGATTTTAAACAACAGAACATCATGATAAGACTTGCATTAAAAAAAAAAAATGATTCTAGCAGCATGGTGGAGAAAAACTCCTTACTGAGCAAGGCCTCCAATCAATATTCATTTTAATTAATTAATTGATTGATTGATTTAAAAAAATGGACAGTGTATTTAAAAGGGTTGAAACAGGATTCACGAAGGCAGTTGGAATCTGCAGCAATGATCTAGGCAAGAGGCAATGAGGTCTAAATGGAACCAGTGTGACTGAAGAAATGAGAGACATATCCTAGTTCTCAAATTAATTCCCCAGCATAATTACTGTGGTGCTTTTAAAAATTACACCTAGTTAACCTCATCCCTGGAAATTCTGATTTAATAGGCCTCGGTGGGTATTAAGCATCTGCATTCTGTAAGGCTTTCGTGGATGATTGTGTCAGCCAGCACAGAGAAGCAGGTACATAGGAAACAGAATGAAGAGCACATAAAGAATGACACATTTACTAAGATTAGGAATAAATGAAAGGGGAGAAGAAATAAGTTACTGACTTACAGCTGAGTCACTGATGTTGCCTTCAAATGGTGACATATGACAAACACTAGATAGAGTGGCCCAGAGCTCTGGAAGAGAGCCAGAGGACTGACAGAGAGAGGCAAGCCAGTAATCATTCATAGAAAGAGTATGAAACACATGTTCTTTGAGTTAAGTAATGTTACATGCTGAATTCAAGATCAGAATAGCTCAGAGGGTAATCAGACATTTGAACTTAGGCCTACTGGCTTCCTGGTGTCTTTAAAACACATCACATTTCAACTTTAGGGCTGTCCTTAATTAGGGTCAGCAAGGTTCTGCATGCCAGCATGGCACCATAAAATTTCCAGAAAAGAGAAAATTTTCTAAGACTGTAGTCAGACACGAAGTATAAGCTGAGTTGGCCAAGAGGAGACAACCAGCAGCAGCAATAACACTCGGTGCACACCCACTGATCAGCAGCACCCCGGGGAAGGCGGTTGCCACAATTAGTGAAATTTCTTGCAAAGCCGAAGCAGAAGCTGGTACAAAAGGGAATGGGCTGCACACTTAGTCAACACCTACAGCAATTTCTAAAATGTTTCACTTAATAGAAATAGTTCATGACACCAGGATGAAGGATAATGTCTGTCTTTTGTTTGAGAGAAAACATATGCCCAACTCTTATAAAGTTAAGTAAAGCCATTTTGATTAATAAAGGGAAGACAAAGCAGAGACGGGCTTGGCCACTTGCAAGTTTGGACAGCACCTGTCTTGAAATGCTTGATACTGAGTCACATTAACAATAAGCTTTTGATAACTACTCTGAGGAAGCATTATCGAATTGTATTTCCATGCATTCTGGCTCAAGGATAATTATCTAGTAAATCAATGAGTGATGGTGAATAAATAATGCACAAAGAGCCTCTATCTATCATCTATCTATCATCTATCTATCTATCTATCTATCTATCTATCTATCTATCTATCATCTTTTCCACTTATTTGATACCCAAAAGAATTTGAGATGATTTACAATAAAAATGCTTAAATGAATATTTTAATATAAATTTTTAATTTGATCAAGGTAAAAATGAAACAGTTAGTGTTAAAAGGTCCTCTTTGCTTTATCTTTCAGTCCTTCTCCTCAGGAACAATCATTTTTCAACTCTTTCCCATGTTTTTCCCAGTATTTATATATAATATACTTTTGTTGCTATTACTTGGCTTGATTTTTAATATATAATTACCTTCATTTTATATTCATTCCCCTTCCCCCATTGATTCTCTTCTGCAATCCTTATAAAAATAGTTATATCACATTTGATTAAGTCAATAGGCAGTGCCGACCTCATGTCGATAGGAGCATTACTCATTGTGGAGCCGAGCAGCATGTTATGATTGTTTCCTTTCTAGCACAATCTTCTCTATCTTCCACATCCCTTGAAAAACAATTCTCTTGTTTTTTCATTTCATTTACCCTAAGTGTGTGTTGCTAATTCTTCCCAAAAGTACCAACAAGTTCATATGGCTTTCCAAATATTTAACAATGAAACTGTGTGTGAGTGTGTGTGTGTGTGTGTGTGTGTGTGTGTGTATACTTTCTTTCTGGAGAGTATCCTCCAGACCCTTCCATTTATCCTCTATTCTGGACAGGTTTTATCTATTGCACAGATGTCCCTTTGGTGACTTCTTTTTCTACTATCCTGCCTTCGATCCTTGTTTCTTGGATCCCATAGTTTCCAATTTGTGGATTATTGCTTTGTTTTTCTGTATAACGTCCTTCACTAGCTTTCAGGGAAATGGTGCCTGACAAAGTATACCTATTAGTCTTACTGTTTTCAAGGTATCTTTTGCCATTCTGTGGAATTAAACATTTTTTGTTATCATATTTTTAATTTCCAAGTGCTTTGTGTGTGTGTGTGTGTGTGTGTCTTTATCATAGAAATTAGATAAATCGTGTATTTTTTGGTGATATTAGTTGTAGTGATTTGCTAAAGTTTTCTTATTTGTTTCTTATCCCTGTGGAAGTGCTGCTGTCAGCACATGAAGAGAGTAAACCCAGGAGGTAACCGGTAGTGGCTAGAGAGTAGGAAGGTTAAAACTGGTGTTATGGAAGGAGTACAGTTATTGGTAGACAAGAGAAGAACACTTAGCTGAGACTGGGTTGGGGGGCAAGGCAGTGTGAGAACTGGGCATTGCTCCCTTTCTTCCTTCAGATGATTCTATCCCCAACCTTGGGTAGTTTCCTCACATGCGCACAGTGACCTACAGAATTCTCTGTGGGACCTTCTGTAGATATCCTGTGCCCCAGCTGCCTTAGTGTTTCCAGGCTTCAGCTCTGCCTCCTTAGCTCAGGAAGTCACCTGGATTCTGCTTCAGTCTCCCCTTTCAAGCACTGCCTCCCAGAAATTCAAAGCAGTAAGCTGTAGCAATTGCAGAGCTCATCTCTTTTTGTTTCCCACCCCTTGGAGATCACTAGCCTTTGCTGTATGGTGTAAACATACATATCATCTGTTATTTGTTTCAAGTGGGGGGAAATCTGGTCCCTGTTACTCCATCTTGACTAAAAGTAGAGGTCTCTTGAGAATATTGAACTGCACAATATTTTGAAAATTGAAAACAGAACAATATTATTTAGGTGCCTGCTTAAGAAGCAGAGGGGATTCTGCTGAGAGTGCCCAAAGGAGTCTTGAAACATGACCTGATTTTTATCTACGAGGTATCAAAAAGCAAGTCCTATTTGTTCAATGTAAAAGTTAGCACAAGTAATTTAACAGTGAGCATCTGTATTAATTTTCTTGAGCCTGTGTGCACAATTTGAGAAGCAGTTTGTTTCGGATGCTTTATGTAATCTAAGTCTACTAGATGTAGAAAAGATGTAGAGAAGGTGGTTAACTGAATTATAGTCAGAATTTGTAAAGAAATATCACCTATATATCTATCATCATCACCACCATCTATTTATCTGATCTGTCTATGTATCAGCTATCTGGCTTATATTCTTGGTAAATGAGTTGGGATATTTCCCCCTTCTGTTCCTTATAAAATATTATAGTGCCTAGGTTTCACACACAGAAAAATAATTCGTATGTCAAGTTTGACCAATACTTCTTTTATAATCTAGTCTTGCTGCTTTAGTTAAGGAAGGCTTCTTATTTTAGGTGTATACAATTAATCTCATATTTTTTTCAATTATTTAAAAATTTCTTACATTTAGGTTTTTAATTCAACTGGAAATTGTTTCTCTGCATAGTTTGAGTTAATGCTATGATTTCACCATTTTTTTCCCACAGAAAAAGCCAATTGGGTCAATGCTTTTAATGGAATATAGTCTATCCTTAATTAATTTGAAGTGTCCCATTTATCTTATGGCAGGTTTTGCAAGAATTATGACTCTTTCCAAGTTCTTTATTCTCTTCTATTGATCTAACTACTGACTCCTGTGCCAAAAATACACTGTTTTAGTACCTGTAATTTTGTAACATATCTTGGTATATGGTAAGTCCCTTTTCCACATTCCTTTCAGAACTTTCTTATTTTGTGTGAGTTTTAGAATGATTTTGTCAAGTGCCCTCAGAATGATTCTTTGAATTTCTAATGGAACAGCACTGAATTTATTACTTAATTTGAGTGAACTGACATCTTTACAGTATTGAATCTTAACATTCATGAAAAATGTTTCTTTCAACTTACTTAGATCTTTTTATATCACTTAGTAAAATTTTGTAACTTTCCCTATAATGTTATATAGTTTTTATTGCTAGTGAGTACATGATCTTTGTTTCTATTACATTTTCTATGTGGTTATTGCTGGTATACAGGAGATATATGTTTTCATATACTGATCTATGCTTAGAAATCATGCTAAACTCTCTCAATATTATTCCACAGTTTGTCTATGACATTACTAGCATTTACTATGTAGAAATATATATATATCACCTGCAAATAATGGTGATCTCATCTTTTCCTTCCCAGTCCTTATGTCACTTATCTCTTTATCCAGTTTTTATTGCATCAGTGAGGTCTGCCAATATAATACTGACTTGCATCAGTGATAGTAGATATTTTTGTCTTATTTCTAATTTTAAGGTAACTGCTTCTAAATTTTCACCAATAGGAATGATATCGTCTACATGTTTTTCACGTTGTAGAAATGCTCTCTTCTAGTTTGTTAAGTGTAGTAGTCCTGTCCTGTCTATACCCTTCGGTTGTAAAATATCTAGTCACATCAGCAATGTGTCCAGCTTCCAGCATATACAGACTTTTGTTCAAGGACTTTCTCTTTTTTCCAGTGTTTATGGCAAATCAGGAGCACCAGACAATGATAACATCTGGAGGCACCTTCCAGCAATGACTGATAGGAATTGATAGGAAACTATTCAGATCTCTTGCCCTTTAAGTGGGCTGACTTTGAAATGGGTGTTCTGTTATGCCTCCCTGAATTTCGTGGTGAAATTCAGTTCAACCACCCATAGCAGTAACTTTTTTTAATTTTACATAATTTATTGGCTTGCTTCCTTTTCTGCCACATTTTGTCTCTCCTCTATTAGTTTTTTTCTGAGATCCCTTACTAATCAAAAGATTTCTACTTAAATACTTGTCTCAGTGTTCTTCGGAGGGAATCTAAACTAAAATGCAATAAATATCTATATATGTCTTTCTATGAAATAAAAGGGATTTGAGTTCAATGAATATTGAAAAATACAGTAATGGTACTATGATTGTCATAACCAAGAATTAGAACATTACATTGCCCCCCAAAAGTTCACGTGTGACCCTTTCTTGTCAATCCCTTCCCTGCTTTTTAGTCCTTGACAATGACTGATTTGTTTTCTGCCCCAACAGACATTTCTTTTCCAGGATGTAATATAAATGACATAATAAAATATACAGAACATTCAAGTATAGTTCTTTTACAGATCATAATGCTTTTGAGATTTATTCATATTGTTGCATGTATGAATAGTTTATTTCTTTTTATTACTCAGTCGGGTTCCATTGTATGAATTTACATATGTTTAATCCCCAGTTGATGGACAGTTTAGGTTATTTCAAGTTTTTGATGACCATGAATAAAGCCACCATAATTATGATCACACAGGTTTTCATGTGAAAGTATGTTTTCATTTGGCTTGGGTTGGTTAACACATATTTTGCTGAGTCATACGGCTTTTAACTTCCACAAATCTACAAAATTGTTTTTAATTGTGAATCAAATTTCATATTTATTTAACCATTCAACTTGTCTAGTTCACCTTGAGTGAATGTCTCTCAGTGAACTTGTCCATTTCATTATTGTGAAATTTATACAAAAAAAGTCATTCATAATATTTCCTTATATTTTAATGTCTGCGGGATCTGTAGTGATGCTGTTCTTTTATTCCTCATATTTTTAACTTGTGTCTCCTCCTTTTAAGGAAAAATATGGCTATAAGTCTGCCAATTTTATCAATCTCAAATAAACAGGTCTGGTTACATTAATTTTTCTCTACTATATTTCAATTCCATTGATTACTGCTCCTGTCTTTGTTATTTCCCTCTTCTTGCTTGATTTTAGTTTTTCTCATCCTAGTTTCCTAAGGCGGAATTTTAGATTATTGATTTGGATATCTTTTCCTTTCCTAATCATTTAATGCTATAAATTTTCCTCTAAGTATTTCTGACGCATCCATTTTTAAATGTGATATGTTTTAATTTGCATTCAATTAAAAATACTTATTGATATCTTTTGATTTTCTTGATGATCAAGCAATTATTTGGAAGTACATTGTTTAATTACAATCTTTGGGTGTTTTCCAAGTATCTTTTGACTATTCATTTCTAGTTAAATTCTACTGTGATTAAATAATATGCATAGTATGCTTTTAATTCTTTTAAATTTTTGTTGAAGTTTGTTTTATGGTCTAATATGCTATTTTGGCAAATGCCTCTATATACCTGAAAAGCACATGTAACCGATTAGCTTTTGTTCAAAAAAGTGTTCTATACATGTCAATTAGTTCAAGCTGGTTGATGGTGTTGTTCAATTCTTCTATATCCTTATTGATTTCCAGCATATATATTCTATCAATTACTGAGAGAGATGTGTGAAGTCTCCAACCAAAATTATAGATTTATTGATTTCTACTTTTAGCTCTATCAGTTTTGACACATGCATTTTCAGAAGCTCTATTATTAGATGCACATGCATTTAGCATTATAGTACCTTCTTAATAAATTAACCCTATTATTAGTGATGATAATAGTTGACATTATGTAATTTCTCTTTATTTCTTGTTTTGAAACAAGAGAGATTTTTTCTTCAAAATCAAGAGATTTTGTCTTCAAAATCTTATTTTGAAGTCCACTTTGTCTGATATTAGTATAACATATCAACTTTTCTTTTGACTCTATTTTACTTGTCATATATTCTTTTTCCATTCTTTTATTCTTAACATATCACTATTTTTATATTTATTTATTTTAAATATTTTATTGATTATTATTTGTTTAGAGAGTGCACAGGGGGAGGAAAAGATAGAATCTCAAGCAGACTCCACACTGAGTGTGGAGCTCGATGTGGGGCTTGATCTCACAACCCTGAGATCATGACCTGAGCTGAAAGCAAGACTTGGGCACTTAACCAACTAAGCCACCCAGGTGCCCCACTATTTTCATATTTCAAGTTGGGTTCTTGCCACCTCTGCTTTTTAATTGGAGTGCTTAGGTCATTTTTATTCAATGTAATTATTATTATTGTTAGATTTAAATCAATACCCTTTTTTTCTATTTTTGTATCTGTTATTTGTTTCTTTCCCTTTATTTTTTGTGTATTTACTGTAGGTCTTTACTTTGTGGCTACCACGAGACTTACATACAATAACTTATATTTATAACAGTTAATTTTAGGTTGGTAACAAGTTTGAACACATTCTAAAGCTCTACATTTTTACCCCCCAACATACTTTATGCTTTTGATGTCAAAATATATACCTTTTTATCTTGTGTATCCATGAACAAATTACTGAAGATATAGTTATTTTTACTACTTTTGACTTTTAAGTAACTAACTTTCTAAGTAACTAACCCACAAACTCTGGAACATTAGGTTATTCTGAATTTTACTATATATCTACCTTTATCTGTGAAATTATTACTTCCATATGATTTCCTGTTACCAATTAGTGCACTTTTATTTCTGCTTAAAGGAGTTCTTCTTTCATTTCTTGAGAGACCTATTTTTTCTTTTGTTTTCTTTTTCTGTTTTTTGACTAGTTGAATATTTTCTATGATTATACTTTATTTCCACAATTGTGTTATTAAACTACCTCCTCCATTTTTTTAATGGTTGCCCAAGTTTACAGTATATATCCCTAATGTATCGCAATCTAACTTCAAATTTTGAATATCACTTTGTTTATCCTGTAAGAAACTTTTAACAGTAACTTTTAATTCCTCTTTCCCTTCTATTGTGTTATTATTATCATACCTTTATTTTACCTATGTTATAAATTAAAATACATTGTTACTGCTTTTTTTTGTGTTAGATAATTTTAAGTTACATTAAAAAATATTATTTTATATTGACTTTAATTTTCACTATTCTCAGGGCAATTAATTTTTTTATACATTTCTAAGTTTCTGTCTGAAGGACTCCATCTACTAATATTCCTTAAAGTGTATGAGTGCTGGTAATTAATTTATTATCTCTCGTTTATAATACAAAGATCTTTATTTTTACTTGGTCTATAATTCTGGGTTGACAGGTTTCTTTTCTTCCTTTCTGTCTTTTAATACTTTAAAGATGACATGGTCTTGTGGCTTGTATAATTTCTAACAAGGTCCGTTGTTCCTCTATGCAATTTGTCTTTTCTCCCTATTAGTCTTCAAATTTTGTCATTATTTTTATTGTCTTTCTCCATTTTAGCAATTTGAATATGTATTGTCTTTGGGATTTTAAAAAATTATTTACACTGCTTCAGTTTCTCTGAGAATCTTGGATACGCTGTTTGTGATGTTTTGCTATTTTAGGAAAATCTGTGGCTTTTACCTCTTTGCATATTTTTTTCTGACTATGTCCTTCTGTTGGGACTGAACAAGTTACAAGTTTGTTAGATATTGCCCCACAAATGTGGAATGCTTTTTTCTGGGTGTTTTTTTTTCCACACATCAAATAATTTCTACTGACTTTTCTTCAAGTTCTCTAATTCTTTCCTCAATCTTTCGAAGGATCTGTCTTCGAAAGGATCTGTCAGAGAAGTTCTTCATCTCTAATGCTCCTGTGTGTAATTTTCTAGTATTTCCATTTATCTGTTTTTTGTTCCTGTTTTTGTGCTGAAATTCCATATCTGTTTATACATATTGTCCATATTTCCACAAAATCTTTAATACACTAGTTACACTAACTTGAAGTCCCTGTTTCATAGTGCTAGCATTTGGCTTTCCTCTGAGTCTGGGTCTCGATTGCTTTGTATCTTGATAATGATTTATTTAAATCTTCCTTTTTAGTGTGTCTCATAAGGTTTTTAAAGATTTAATGATATATATCATAAGTAGAATAATAGTAGCTTTTATGCTTCTAATGGATACTCTTCTTCTGTTAGGGTGGGGGAATGAGTAAATGTAATTATGAAATGAGTTTGATTTTGTTACTGCTATGGTCATCTACAATGCACTACAAACTTCACATTGGTCTAGAAATATCTTGCACATAGGGTGCAGGCTGGAGTGCTGCTGAATTTTTCTCAATATTTGTGCTCTCTCTACCCTCAATATTTACGCATCCCTATATATCTGATCATGGGAAGGGGGTGGTGGGAGGTTTCTCCACTGTCTTACCTCTACCCAGTAGTAGACTATTATCTTTTGTTACTTTGCATTTGATAGCCTAGTTGTAGTCACAGGGGAGGTTTTCTGCTTTCCTGGTTTAACCTGAGTCTTAGTTTTGTTCTGTGCCTGGCCCTTAGAGGCTCTATTGTCTGTGTTACTAACCATTTCATTTTACTAATCTACTGTTTATTTGTACTTAAAAAAAAAATCTGTCCTTTATTTTAACAAGATATGTCTGAGAGACACTTTGTTTCATAATTAAGTCTATTTTACAAAATAAAAAAAGTTTTCTATTGTTTCTATTTTGTTATTTTGAGATTTTTGGACTATGTTATCATTTCTTTGTCTTTAGTTTTACTCTTTTTGTAACCCTAGTTTACTGAATGGAATGCTCCACTCATTTTTAAAAAATTTCCTTTTTGGAAACTGCTTAGCAATAGCCCATAAGTTTTGATACACAATGCTTTCCATCTTTGTTCAGTTTTTAACTATCATTTCATTTCCATTATCATTTCTTTTTTAAAGATTCTTTTCATTGTTATTTCTTCTTTAAATTGTAATCTTATAATCTTCAAATGTTTTTGGGGGGCCATTTTTTTAAATTGTTGAGAGTTTAAAAAGAGGAGCCCTGTTAGCAATGGGAATCAGATTTATACAGCATACTTGTTGAAAACTATAGACAGTTATATATATTTCATTTGTAGCAAACCTTGGCCTTGTAATTCTAGTCTTCTACCATAAGTGCACCAAATGTTCATATTCAAGTTAGTGAGAAGTTATAAAACAAAACATAGGAGAGGCCAGGAAATACAAAAATAGAATAAAAAATAAGGTTAAGAAAAAATTTAGTCTGTTAATGTTTTAGCTGTGGTCCTAAAGCTGAACTTCATGGTAGTCAAAACACAAATAGTGAACACTAATCTAAATTTTCTATGAGGAAAATGCAAACATATTCTTTAGAAAAGAAGTTTTTTAGGGCACGTGGGTGGCTCAGTTGGTTAAGTATCTGACTCCTAATTTCAGCTCAGGTCATGATCTCAGAGTAGTGAGGGCAGTGCGATTGAGCCTCATGTTGGGGTCTATGCTGGGCGTGGAGCCTGCTTAAGAATCTCTCTTTCCTTCTCTCTCTGCCCCTTCCTTCCATCTCAAAAACAAAAATAAGGTTTTTTCCCCAGTATTCATGAAATTACTTGTCTCAAAAAATTTTCATAAAAGAGACACTTCATTGTATAAATGAGTTATTCAAAAACACCCCCATAATAAATGCAGTAGTGTTATCATATGGTAGTTTCTATTTCCATGTGTTTCCATAGGAGGCATCACTGCAATGTCTTCTATGCCACGGCTCTCACTGACCTAGACTGCCCAACTGTACACATATGCCCTGCAATATGTAAGCCAAGGCCATACCACTGATGCAACTTAGCTAAAGGCATCATTCTTCAGTAGACAAAATTATTGTGATTCCTGAACAATGGTCCCAAAACTAAAGGCCATAGAAAAACTCTATTATGCAGAACAACCTAATTTCTTGCTCTTCTAAGTGGCTCCACAATTTTACTAGCTGTGGGGTCCTAGGGAAGTCAGTTACCTTTTTATGCCTCAATTTGTGTATATATAATGTAGAGATACCGTTTATACTTTCCTCATAGAGTATTTTGAGGTTTAAACAAGAACGATTACATAAAACACTGAGCATATTATTATTTTACAATTGAGGTAGTCCTTAGACTTCAATACATAGGGTTTCCAGATGCAAGTGGAAATACAAATATATAATTCTCTATACTCTCCTATATTGGTTTTACTTTTAACAAAGGTAGAATTATTTAACTAAAAGCAAATGAGTGATTAAACCCTATAAAGGAGGCATACTAGATTACTAACACATGCCCATATTTAGTGTAGGGAAAGTCATCTGTAGTATTGCACCCTGGAGAGGAAATCATAAAGCCCGATTTCTTGTGTGCTCGTCACTACTTAGTAAGTATGTATCCTTACATGCATAACTTAATATTTTTTGGTTCACTTCTTCATCTGTAGAACTGGTGGATATGAGTGGATGATTTCTGAGGTCCCATCTGTGCATTTACCCTAGAAGACTCTTTACCTCTTGCTCCCTTGTTACTTTTTAAATAGTTCAAGACAACAAGATCATCAAATTTGGAATCCATCATAGCCCAGAAGTCTGAGATTAGTGGGATGTGTGGTAGTAAAGTTCCAGTGTATCAACAAATCAATATCTAACTGCCATTTTGCTGTCTTCAAAATGCAGCCCTTTATATCAACAGAAGGATACACAGCTCTGTTTATTGGAAAGCAATCTATAAAAGAGTGATTTAGAGAGAAAAGCTCAAGGAAAGATAAGCAAAGTCAAGGAGAAATACAAAGGTGACTTATAAAATTGACCCAAATCAAGAATCAAATTGATGTTAGGATTTGAGCTAATATTTACTAGTTGCTTACAAAAAAATTTCCTTGCAAGAAGAAAACAAGGTTTGAAAGGAAATAAATTTGTTAGATGTCTATAAGTATTTATAAAAGGATGTAGAAAAATAAAAAAGGAAAAAAAAAAGAATTGAAAGCCCTGAATCTCTCAGGTTATTTTAGAGTAGAAATTAAGTGCACAGATTGAATGAGGCTTTTACAAGCAGCTGAAACAGCCACGCCTACCCAGCATTTTCCTTTGTTCCTCTTAGCCAGCTTAATTGTTTCATATAATAAAAACATCAGTTACTTTCAGTTTTTTTTAAGTTACAAGCAAAAGATATCATTAGTGTTGCTAATAATCCCTTTCATATTTCATGAACAAATAAATTGTGCAGGTGTCCAATCAGAATGAAATAATCCTGCGCCCTAGGGGAAATTCCATGTAATTCCCTCAAACCACCTTGCCTCTGTGACTCACCTTTCTAAGCAGAATTGACATATGTGTTCTATTTGGTTTTTATTTCCTATAACTCATAAAATGGTAAGATGGGAGAATGTGGCAAGTTCCCTTCTATTTTATTGTGAGGGGTAGATCTGTTGATATATGGTGAGCTGAAGGGGAAAAAAACAAACACATTTAACTGATTCCAAATACGTTATTTTCATTGATGATTCCTTGGTTTTAAAGCAGGGATATTTTGATTGAGCCTTAGAAGAATTGGACTTTTCATTCTTTAGCTTACCATGGAATTATCCCAGCTGGGGATCCAAAATAAAATTTGCTGCTTGTTCTTGGCTCAGCTTTCTGTAGATTTCAAATAGAAACATTGAAGCCCTGTGGGGAATGATGAACTGTCATTGATTTTGAACTGAATTATCAAATATGCCACTGGAATGATAGATAAACCTCTAGCATTGAATATTACCCTCAAAAATGGCAAGACTTTATTTTTTTTAAATGGCAAGACTTTAAAATTTTTCCAAATTCTCTCAAAAACCCCGAAAACAAAGAATCAGTGCCACCTTTAAGAACTCATTCAACTTGTATTATTGGGGAAACTAAGCTCATGTTTTCTCATTTAGTCTTTAGTATAAGAAGAAAAGATTATGGGACGCCTGGGTGGCTCCACAGTTTGGCACCTGCCTTCAGCCCAGAGCATGGTCCTGAGGTCTCTGTATTGAGTCCCACATCAGGCTCCCTGCTTGGAGCCTGCTTCTCCCTCTGCCTATGTCTCTGCCTCTCTCTCTTTCTTTGTCTCTCATGAATAAATAAATAAATAATAAATTAAATCTTAAAAAAAATAAGAAGAAATTACATTAGTAAATAATATGCATCCTCCCTTCTGACTTAGATAATTCTATTATAGGTATGATTATACAGCTTGTTTCTATAGATACTACTTTTATGATATTTTGATTCTGCACAGTCTTTGTCCATCTTAAGTTTAAAAGTCTGACAAATTTTAAGCTTAAAATGTTTGCCAGGTGAAATGCTCTCAAGTTCTTAATTTTTTTTTGGCAGGATCTGAAAACATTTGCTCTGACCCCCTAGAGCTAGAAGTATTGATTTTTTAATGGGTACACTTTTCTCAAATGGAGTCCATCGCTTAAATCCAACATCCGCTCCTTTGTTGAAGGAGCAGTTTCTTGTTTCCAAGTAATTACTGTTCCCTTTTTTTGCCACTGATATTGCTGTGTTTAAAAATCTATATATTCTCTCAAGGAAATTTAAAGTTAGTCTCTCATGCCAGAAAGCAAAGAGGCAATTGGATGTTAATAATTGATGTTATTATAAAAGTTATAACAGAGTTCTAAAATACAGAATTTTGTAACATAAAATTTTGAATTTTATTCTATAATAAACATATCTTATATCTTTTGAGATCAGGTGGGTATATCTCTCCAGATTGGTGTACATAGGCCACTTCTCTCTCTCTTTTTTTTCATTTTATACAGATTCTTTCAAGAAGTTAGGGTTTGCAGAAACTGCCAGAAATTAAGATTTCTTATTCTACCTTTATAAAAAATAAGAGTATTATCTTGAGAGTAAAAAAGTCATGGTACCCATTTAACCAGAAGTTCTAATCATTTACATTGTTGTTCACATAATATTAGGTATCTGCCAATAATCTAAGATGTATGATGGTAGATGGTGATAGAAGAAAGTAATCTTTTATGAATTAGCAATATATTGCCTTAGGCAAGATTGAGTTGAAACTTGCCTGTTCTCTTAGTTGTTCTGCAATCCTGGACAAGGTGTAGCTCATCCATCCATTTTGTCATCTACCTCTTAAGATGGCCTTGGTCATAGACCTAGGCTACTGGCCAATACTCATTAATTAAAAAATAGCTACCTGATAGTTTATTAATTCAAGGACAGTCTATTCCAGCTCTCCACAGTTTTGAAAAAGTATTTCAACCATAGAAAGGTGAGAGTACATGGTATGTTAGAAAATCAACAAATAGCTCAGTGGATCTAAAACACAGCATTCAAGAGTTTCATTCATTATGACAGATGAGGCTTGAGAAGTTGGAAGGAGAGGTCAGCAAAAGATGGAAGGCATATTGTTAGGTGTCTTATACTCCTTGGGGAAGACTTTGGACTTGATTCTGAAAGTTGGAGAGGCACTGAGTGACACTGAGCAGGACAGTAACATATTAATGAATTATTGCTTTTGTATGTTTTGTTATTTTGTGAAAGTTCACTCTGGAAACTCTATGAAGTCAAACTTAGAGCAGGAGAAACCAGAGGCCATCTGACCAGTTAGATAGCTCTGTATCAACTTATTTAAGAAATCTGAATGCATAATGGAAGCAGGAACTGTGGACTGATGTAAAAAGACTGGAAAGATGTTGAGAATAGAATAGGTAACACTAATTGCTTAATTAGGGGGATATAGAAAAAAGTTGATATCAAAACTGACTACAGACTGATTTCGGTAACTGAGTGGAACTCGAAGTCTGTTTCTTTACCTTATATATCAACACACAATTTTTCAAATATATTTAAGGGGGCTTACAAAGAATTGTAATTAAGATTACTAAATATCAGTGGCAAAATATTTTTAAAAGATCAAAGGAAAAAGAAAAGAAAAAGGGGCAAATAGAAAAGTATGGTCTTATAACAAAGTAAAATAAAACCCGAAGTGGCATGAGTACATGAACAAATTTAATGAATGCCCGAAAACTTGTTAGAGATGGGTCACAAATCAGTGTAGCACAAGGTTATTCAGTAAGAAGAACATGATCAGTTACAACATCCACTACAACTGTTTGTAAGGTAGCAACAAATCTACTGCCACAGAAACTCACAAGCACTTGGAGTCCTGCAAACAGAGAAATTCACATCCAGGAAGTAGTGCTGTTCCCCAAAAGAGGAATGAGGGAAGGAACCCACTTTAGAGGGAAATGCTAATTCAGTCTAATAAATGTTAATTTACACCCTCTTTATTAAATGGATTTCTTACTTCTTCCAAATACTCTTTCCTTATTGTCCATCACTTGCACTCTTTTTGACTCCTGACTTAGTAGACCAGGAAACAAACATTTTTTGAGCATCCACAATATATTTTGCCAAAGCAATTTCCCTTGTATGGACTGCTTCCCTCTTTGTCTTAACAGCCTTGCTTCTCTTTTAAGCCCTGACTCATTTCCTAACTTTTTTTATAGTGTAAGTAATCTGTACTACATTTTAACAATTGTGTGGGCTGGGCCTCTCAGGCCTTAAATATTTTAAGTCTTTCCTATCTATTTGTTATCATCTCCACCACCAAAATTCTGTAAATCAGCTTTTCTAAAATGTGAGATGTGTCCCCAGGTAGTACTTGAAACGATTTTGGGAAATATACGAACATGGTCTTAAATAAGATGGAACCACATAGCAAGAAAATATTACTCTTCCAATTCTCGTTCATATATTCAGACTATTTCAAGAGCAAAGGCTCATTTTTGTTTGTTTTTAACACTAAGTTCCTTTAAATCGAAAGCTAATAGAGCTCCTTTTACTGACTTTTAATAGTCAATAATGTATAGAGTTAAATAATTTATTTTAGTTTTATTATTACTTTTTATTTTAAAAAGATGATATTTAAAAAATTTAGGAAAGTGTAATAGAACTTTGTTTTAAAATAAAATTATTTTATAAAAAAAATTATTTTATTTAAGAAGTGAATTGACTTGTTTAATGAAAATACTAAGGAACAAATATAAATGATGTGCAAATATGGGAAAAAATCTTGAAAGTATTATTCTTGTTCTATAGATATGACAAAAATCAGAACCTAAGACACAAATCACTAAGTTTGGAAAACATAATTCTGATTCCCACCAAACCAGACTTACCTGCCATTCTGCAAATATACTTTGCTGTTTCAGACTTTTATCCTTTACTGCACTGGTACCTTAGCTTGGATATCTCCCCCAGCCTTTTCCACTTAACTTAGCTTCTGCATCTGCTCCCATATGAAGGCTTTACTTACCTTCTTCTATTTACCTTGTATAAACTGTCCTTTATTAAACTATAGTGCAAAAAATAAAAAATGAACTATAGTTCAAGTATTTGTCCAAATATCAAACCCCCTGATTGCAAATTCTTTGTAGGCAGGGACAAGATGTTGTTCATCTTCAAATCTCTAATTTCTAGCAGAGTGACAGATACAAAATAAACAAATGTTTGAAGAATGAATTAATAAAATTTTGCTTATCTCTTTCAGATTAATAAGTTTCTAAATTGTTAGTTTTTAAGTATTCAGTGAAAATAGTAATAATAATTCCAATCTGTGTGCAAGTGCTGTATGTGGTGTGATTTTTAACAGAACAGTGTGGATATACTTCATGAACCAAACTGTATACTTAAGAATGTTACAATGGTAAATTTTATGTTTATGGATACTTAACTACAATTTTAAAAACTTTACAGAAGATAAAAACAAAACAAAACAAAACGAAGATAAAAACAATATTTAAGGTTTTAATGTTATTAATTGGGTCATAATTTTCCATGTGCACACATGCCCTTTAAGGATGGACTAACTATAGATCAATTTAGGAATTCACCAGAAATTATTACATTAAATGTTAGAATCCAGCTGGGCTTGTTTTGGGGGATACAAATAAAATCAAATAATGAAAGGTTAATCACATGCAGTAGAGTCATTTTGTAAGTAGTATGAATAATTCTTTAGGCTTAAGTGGTGAGTGTGTTAAATGTTACTCATTTATGACTTTCATGTGCATGTTAAATTATTTTTTCAATATTAAGATGAAATATGCATTGTCATTAATATATTTTTTCAGCATAGGCTATTTGATAATAGAAACCAGTGGAAACTAGACTTAGTTTTTAAAAATACTCTTTTCTGATAAGAATTGGGGGTTAGAATGTGGCTACAATGCCTAACTAGGCTTGAATTTGAACACCTGAAGGCAGTTGAGACCAGTAACTCACTGAGAACTCTGTCCTCTGTTGATGCTTCTCTCAGCATATCTGCTTCATCTTTCTTCTTCAATTGGCTTCCACACGGTAAATCAAAGTTGGCGGCTCATAACTCCTATTCCATTTCCAACCATATTGAGGAATAAGTCAATAACTTGGTCTTGACCTAGTCCAATCAACTACGCCCAGGGCAGGAGGGTCTTATTTTATAAATATGACTATAAGACTCAAATCCTAGGGGTTGGGAAGGAACAATACAAGGGTCATTGTGAGTGAGCATAAAACCCAAAAGTTATCTACTATTTGTGTTCAGGTTTCTATCAAGTGCTAACCACCCTGACCATGTCTAATGTGCTAGGTCTGTCTAGCCACTATGTCTCAATAATATTAAGATTATTATTTCAATAATTTCAGAAAAAGATTCAGTATTCCAACATTCCAACAACAAAAGATTCCAAGATTCCAACATTCTCCTCCCAAAACTTGAAGAGATGGAGAAATATCACCTATCTGAAAAGTAATGTTTCCCACTCCATAAGCCAGATATTCTCTATCATACCCTTTTCCTTGTATTTCCTTCCTATGTATTTCCTGTATGTGTTTTTATAACAACTATCCTGTCTATATATGTTAGTTTACTGTTATCTCCACTTTCCACTCCAAGAATGTAAGCTTTGTGAAATACCTTACCTGCTTTCTTCACTATTAAATCCTTGGTGCCTAGAAGAGTTTCTGGCATATAATTACTATTTAGCAAACACAGTCCCCAACTTAAAATGATTCAATGTAGTTTTCAACCTTACAATGGTGTAAAAGTAATACATGTTCAGTAGAAGCCAGTAGGATTCAGAATGTTGATCTTTTCCCTAGCTAGCAATATGTAGTGAGATCCTCTCTCATGATGCTGGGCAGCAGCAGCCATAGCTCCTAGTCTCCTGGTCACAAGGGTAAACAACTCATACAATTACAACCATTCTGTAACATGCAACAATTCCGATTCTTACTTTCAGTACAGTGTCCAATAAATTACATGAAATTTTCAGCACTTTATCATAAAATAGGCTTTGTGTTAGATGATTTTGCCCAACTGTAGGTTAATATAAGTGCTCTGAAGACATTTAAGGCATTCTAGGTTAAGCTATGATGTCTGGTAGGTTTGGTGTATTAAATGCATTTTGACTTACAATATTGTCAATTTTAAGATAGATTTATTGAGACATTACCTCATCATAAGTTGAGGAAGATCTATATTTGTTAAATCAAGTAATTTAAAAATATCATATTCAAAATGCAACTTAAGAAATAGTGAATGTTAAAATAGGATTTACAAATAATAGAGCTATTAAAGTTTCACCAACATCAGAAAGGCCTACATGGCATCTCACTGAGCACTTTATAAAATTTATTAAATCACAAATTCTTTTCAGAGTAAAATTTATTATGTGATGTTTTAAAAACTTTTATATAAAAACTCTGCATAGCATATGATGAAATTATTTAAAAGCAAATGTTTTAGACCAATTTATTATTAAAGATTTTTATATGATTAGTTTTAATGTATTCATAATTTCTAGTATTCATAATACATAATACACAAAGAAAATTTTGAATTTGGTCTATTAAAAATTTTCCCATTCTCCTTACTTTAAAATAATTGTAACAGAAAGTATATGATATAAATATGCATTTCAAAATAAAATAAACTTATTCAATTTTTATCATTGTAAATATATTTATAATTTAACTATTTGCTATAGTATCAAGGTAAACAGAAACAGCTTTCATGACTTAATACTTGGAATTCTTATATTTTTTACTCTTGCAAAAACGAGGGTTTTTTTTAGTGTTTGCATCTTGTTCCTAAATAATAAAAAAAAGGAGAAGTTTTTTCAGGTACCCATGTGTAAGTACTTCTCAAAAAAAAGATATCGGGGATTCCTGGCCAAATAAGGTAAATTGATTATGTGCATTTTCCTCCTCTCCTCTTCCTTTCCCACTAAAAGATGAATAAAGGAACAAAAACATGTAGTCATGAAGACAAAGAATAAGAGAAGATGCTTTAATGGACCAGTGATTTCAACAAAAGTTTGTATGCCTTAAAGCAGGTGGATGGCAACTGAAAGAGCTGGACAGAAGGTTTTTCAATCTTGTGTTCCTGCAGATTGGATAAGGACTTAACCACAAGCAGCTCTTGACTTGCCACCAAGAACCGCCGAGGGGATTGAGGCTTGGAGTGAGTTGGTATAGCAGATATGTGACGGAGGTGCCTAGCTGAACATAAACAGATTAAGACTCTGTAGATGGAATGGGACCTACAATGCCCTCTTCTCCTACAGACAAATTCCAAATCTCTTGGGGATAGTCTGGAGGTGTGTTCTTGGTATAAAAAATTGAAATAGATACCTTTATTGTCTTATACAACCTGAATTTATTATAAGAACAATTAATGTTTGAGAATCACAATTTAGGGTACATTGTTCTAAGGCAACACCTTTATTTTATAGGATAAAATTTGGGTCCAGTGAAGTAAACTGATGTACAAAAGACATGTATTATAAATTAGTGGTAGAGCTGAATTGCAGTGGAAATCTTTATTCTGTGTTCTTTCTTGTAAAACATTATTGAACTATGTTAAATTTTAAGGGAAGAATTTCATTGTAACCAGAACCTTTGGATTAAAGTAATTTTCTGTGACAATTTTCTCCTCTTATTTAAGAATTGCCAAAAATTGCATGGAACATATTTACATTCATTTTTTAGGATTTTACTTCAAGTTTAAAAAGTAATAGAATTAGGACAGATATCTCAACAAAAATAGTGAAAATTAAAATGATTTTATAAAGATCAGTGATATTTCAATTTCAAAATTTATAAAAATAATTTTCAACTTTACAAATTAATTAGGCTTGCAAGTTTCAGCTTTCAGTAGATTTTAAAAGTTCAGGTATTTATTTGATCTTTGGCACTATAAAAAACTCAGGCAATATCCTATTTTCTCCTACTGTAGGGAACTTGTACTTGATTTTAATTTCCTTATCAATATCAAAATTCATTCTAAATTCTTAATGTCATCAAAGGCACTTTGTCAACTGAATTTCTATCAATTTCAAAATGGTATGCATTCAATACTAAGATTTTTAAAATCACAAATGAAAGTTTCAATGATTAATTTTTTAAAAACCCTGAACTTGTTGCAACTTGTTGAACTTTTTGAATATATATTATTCAAAAATCCTTGAATAATATATATGACAAGGCATGACTGCCTTTGGAACACATTTCAATATATACAACATATCTGTGTGTTTAAAATCATGCATCTGTAGTATTTAGGGAGAAATGCATCTTTACAATCCTGCTGTACATTTCCTATGTTTTACATGAAGAAACTAAGCATAACAGACATTATATGGCTCATAAAAGGTCACAGCATGATGGGATCATTTTAAAGGACTGCTATACTTGAAAGTTTGTAAAAATTCTAAAATTGATTTGACACTATTCTGTTCTTTCTTTCTTTTTATCCATGAGAAAAGAACAAAGTCACTTAGGGCATCAAGTGACTTCTTTTTTCTAAATTTTAAAAATGTTTTAAATATGACCGAATTTGCTTTTAACGGGGCCATTTGATTCCTGAAATGTCAAAAGTGGCAATCATAATAGTAATAACAAATACTTATTGAACACTTGCTGTTGAGATCTTTGGTCCTGGGGACAGTGGGTTTTATTTTGAACTTAACACTTCTTTGTCTCCCTGTCTTTTTAATACTAAGTAGACAAAACCAGTTCAATCATCCAAAGCTCAATTTAGCTTATTTTGCAAGGCTAACTTGACCTAGATCACTTCTTGCTTGTGCCTCTGGAAATAATAAGCAAAACTTGAATGCTTTCCCAAGGTTGATATGAAGCAATCATTGAAAATTGAAAATTCTAATATTGTAACCAATATTAGAATAAACAGTGACTGCTTTCTCACAATATAAGCTTTTATTTATTTATTTATTTATTTATTTATTTATTTATTTACTGGAATGAGAGAGAGAGAAACAGAGAGAGAGCACAAGCAGGGGGTAGGAGCAGAGGAAGAAGCACAAGCAGACTGCACTGAGCGCAGAGCCTGACATGGGGTTGGATCCGATGACCCTTAAGACTTGAGTTGAAATCAAGAGTTGGATGCCCAAGCAATTGAGCCACCCAGGCGCCCCTAAGTGGCTTTATAACAATATACCCCTGAGCCTTACTGCATGTTCTGGTTTGAGGACTCTGAGTCTGCAAACTTTTTGGTGTGTGTACAATTTTTACTAATTATTTCTTCAGAGATCCATTGGTTTTACTCTGGCTGTTTTGAACTTTTGCTCTTACCACTTTTCTTAGAAACAAGGACAAATTCAGGTAGTTAAGCTGGAAGGGAGAGCTGGAGGGAAAGTAGACCTTTACTGTAAAACAAGCAACCAACCTACCACTTTCTGGGATTTCTATCCATACGTATGCTATTCATTCCTTCATCCACTTTAAGTTCCCAGTACTATTTCGTTTTAAATACATGTAAGCAGGGATACCTGCGTGGCTCAGTGGTTGAGCATCTGCCTTCGGCTCAGGGTGTGATCCTGGGCTTCCTGAGAGCTTTCTTCTCCCTCTGCCTATATCTCTGCCTCTCTCTGGTGTCTCTCATAAATAAATAAATTAAATATTTAAAATAAATAAATAAATAAATAAATGCAGTCAAGGGAAAATACAATGTAGAAACAAACTCTGTTCCAAACATCCTGCTGGCTCACTCCTTTGGACCCCTGAGCCAACAAGATTGAGAACAGGTGGTGGAAATCTAAAACCAAAGGTATTAGGGAAAACTAGAAGTGATGGAGATGTTAAGGAAGGACAGCAAGAGTTTACCAGTGGCAAGTGGATGGACCCTCGGTATTAGAGCCAGGCGTGGTTTAGGAATTGAGGCAGACAAGACAAAAAACTGAAAGAACAAACACTGACCAGAGGTCAAGTCTGGCAGGCAGGCATGTCCAGAAGTAGGAGGACCTTTGAGATAATGTTGAAAAGAATGCAGGTAAGGCCCTGTTCTGTACCAAACAGGTAGTACATATATGTTCACTACTCACATAGAAATTTAAATAAATGTCAGCAAATCAGACAATTCCAGGTGTTGGATAGGCTAGAGCCCACTGGTGAGGGCAAGTAAGAGAACCAACCTGTATGCAAGAGGGCTAATAAGGGATCCCATTATACGCTTATAGTCCCTGCTTCATGTAGGATGGGGTAGTTGGCTCCGCTTTATGTAAGGTGTGTTGCTCTGTTATTAACAGTCAATATTTGTGCAGCAGCCTCTGAAAATTCTTCTACCAGATGACAACTTTCTCAGACACAGTTTATGTGGCCAAGTCTCATGGCCTTGATATTTCTATTTGTAAGTATAAAAAGTTGGTGTTGCAGAATTCAAAGAGCTCTACCTTTTAGTAGATGTTCAGCAAAAGATGTTGGGATTGTCAGAGGGCCACGATAACTCTCTGTTAAATGTTGTAACATAACAGGCACTTGGTTTGTCATTTGCTGGCCTAATTTTTGTTCCTCTGAAAAGATTTTTTTAACATATGAAAAATCATTGCTACTATTTTCCAACCAATACTTTACAATGGTGATCAGAGAAAAAGTACAGTAATTTCTGTTCTTCCAAAAATTAAATTCAGGAGCTGTATGCAAGTTTAGTAAAGGAGTGAAGTTAGATGTGTGATTAATTCAGCCTCTTAGTAATACATCCTTTTATCCTTTCATGCTAAGGTTTCTCTTTTGAGTGTGTAAAAATGTACCCTACATTGTGTTCGTAAAGCCAAATGTGTATTTGCAGTCCAGAGACACTAACCAGCTCACCTGATACTTTTTTAGAAGACTAATTTTTCTCAAGCAATATTTTGTTGCTACTGCTAAGGGACCAGGGTCTTGGACATTTTTAAAGTTGGTGGTAAATGTGATATCATAATTTCTAATTAATGCCTTGTAGCATCCATAAACTAATAGGTGAATTGGAAGCAGGTACTTATGTCAAAAATGGATTTTTATAATCTATGTAAAGGGTTTAATGTTAACCTGCTCTACTTTGAATTATACAAAGTTAGTTGTTTGGGGGAGACTTTTTTGCCAGGAAAAATTAAATGTGAAAAGCATATTTTATTTTCCACAAAGAGGTTACTACTGTTTAAAGAATATCATTTATTGGCAGAACAGTGATTCAAATTTTCCTGATTGAGAAGAGTGAAAGTATAATCCAAGGATAACTAAGTAATGTCATTATTTGCCTTATAAAATTTTTCCTGAGTTAGCATGTGATTTAATATTATACAAGTGATCTGGCTCTGTGGAGATTAAGGATGGGGAGGTGACCCAATATTACTTAAGTTAATCAATATCCAGCTGTAGCAGTTACATATACTCAACAACAATATTTTAAAAAGTGGGGGGATCCTGAAGTCAGAGAAGCAGTTTTTACAAAGTCATTGAACAGAATAATCAAAAGGAAGACTTTATTTTAGGCCCTCATAGCATTTTGCCACGCAAGATTGTTAGCTCTGCTTCCCTTCAAAGGATTAACTCAGATCACTCCTAAACCACAGAGCTTTGTAATAAAGAATATGACTTTACGGAGAAGGCCAAGAAAGGCCAAAAGCCAGGAGTACATGAAGGTACCAGCACTTAGAACCTTGCCCTAAGGCACATAGTAGACACTCAATAAATACTTGAGTATGAGTGAATAGATACATGAATGGAAGATTAAATGGTGGAGAGAAAAGGAAAAAAGAAAGGGTTGTGGACAGAGAGTAGCTCTGAGAACGGATGGAAAACGTGTTCTGAGAAGTAGCAATAAAGGAACTTTGACCACCATCCTGGCTGCAGGGACTCTACTGGCATTGAGCAGAGTTCTTTAAAGCTAGCGAGAAGGAGCCTTTACAGCATTGGGGGGGGAACCCCAAAAATGAAAGAGTCTTGAAGGTTTACATAGGAGTAACCACTTGTGAACAAACAGCCTCTCCTTATTCTAAGGAGATTTGTTGCAATGTCAGGGAGCTTCCAGGGGCACGTGGGTGGCTCAGTCAATTAAGTGTCTGACTTCTGCACAGGTCATGATCTCATGGTCCTGGGACTTTGGCTCTGCACTCAACTGGGAAGTTGGCTTCTCTCATTCCTTCTCCCTTTGCTTCTTCTCTTGCTCAGGGGCATTCTCTCTTTCTTTCTCTCTCTCAAATAAATGAATAAAATCTGGAGAAAAAAGAAGCCTCCAAATTTCCCAGGGGGGGAAAAATGCACATAGGATATTAAGTCAAACAGATCTGGTTAAAAAATAGTCTTTGTTACTTTATAGCCGTATGATTTATCTCTTAACAAATGACTTCACCATTGAGAGCTCAAGGGAGGAGACTATATATCATACGCAATGGCCCAAGATATTTACTGGTAACATGGCAGGCATTCAATAAATATGTACTTAAGCAATGTTTACATATAAATTTCCACTGAAAAATAGTATTTTTACATTCTATAGGTAGAATTTTACCTTACATATGCTGATGTAGTTTTATTTTACTTCAGGTATTTCTGGTTTTCTCTATTGATGAAAAAATTTCTAATTTCTGCTGACCAAATGTGCAATTAACAATGCATTCTTTGCTAGTTTTGTAATCAGGTAAATCTATAGATATAGGGGATATTAGTTATGATTACCTGCTGAAATTTTTAAAAATAAGTGTAAAAGAAAATCTGTTCCTATTACTGATCTAAGAAAATTTTGATCTTAGAATTGTATTTACTTGTGAATAGTTCACAAAGAGGGGTTATTTACTCAAATTAAAATGCTACTGCTCATTCCTCTAAGCATCCAGACCCAACAAAGGCATTGAACATATTTATTTTCATGTTTATCAAAACCATTGTTATTAGAGGCTACAAATTATTTAAACTTTTTTAAGCTGAAGTTTTATTCTCAGTTTTAAAAATGGAAGTCTTTTCATGCTACTCTTTCGTGCTTACCTAGCAACTTGAGAGCTTGAATTATTTACAAGTTACTGAGATTTCAGTGTCTTTTCAGGGGCGCCTGGGTGGCTCAGTCGGTTATGAATCTGACTCTGGCTCAGGTCATGATCCCACTGTCCTGGGATAGAGCCCTGCAGTGGGCTCCCTGCTCAGTGGGGGCCTGCTTCTCCTTCCCTCCACCCCATGCTCTATCTCTCTCTCTTTCAAATAAATAAATAAAATCTTAAAAAAAAAACTAATGAAACAAAGTGTCCGTTCAAATAAACAGAAATAAACATCTCATTTCACAATTTAAAAGCTTAATATTATAATGATACAAACTCCAGCCAAATTAATTTTAATTATGTAATACTGATCAATTCTCAATATTCTTAGAACTTGGTAAATGATACGAAACACTAAACAAATTTTACCAGCCAGTATATTTTGAAAATCAAGATTAATGAAGGAGGCTGTGTCCTACCAGATATTAAAAATGTATCTTATTGTTATAATTATTAAGACAACTTGGGATTGTTACATGGGAAAGAATGGCAAATACAGAATCACAATCCAATACACAGCTTGCACAAACATGCAGCCTTAACCTTGTACTAGGCATGTTTTTAAGACTCTGACAACATTAATTCCTTTCCTCCTCACTGCGACTCTGTGGCGTAGGCACTTGCGTTAGCTCCTTTTTTTGCAGATATCGCTTGGTAGGGTGTAAATAACCTTGGTGAAGCCATCCAAGTCGGTTGTGTAGGCTCTGCTCTGTATGTATGTAGGCAGTCTGGCTCTTGGAGTCTGCAGTTCTAAACACTGCATTAAACCACTTTTACTGTAGGCTAAAGCAGTGGTTTTTAAAGTGTGCGTTGAGGACCTCTCGGGTCCCTGAGACTTTTACAAATATAAGACCAAAGGTATTGTTATAATAATACTGAAATGTTATTCTCTATCATTCTCTTACAAGCATGTAGTAGAGTTTTCCAGAGGCTACATAGCATTTGTTCAATGCTATGTAGATTCAATACAGATGCAGATTAGAGAATCCCGGCTGCCTTCTACTAAGCCGGGCAGGAAAGATATTTGCAAAAATACAAGACAAGCCACTCATCTCATTAAAAGCTTTTCTTTCGGAAATACTATTTTTTATAAAGTGTCATTTATATTAGCATGTAATGCATCTATTATTGTTTCTAATAAATAAATATTATACAAATTTCTGGGTTTTCATCTCTAACACAGTAAATACTGAGAGATGTAACCTATATTTTTGTTATTTATATTCCACACACAGGTCTGTGAAATCATCAAAAATACTTAAGAGTGTAATGGGGTTCTAACACTAAAATGAGAATGTTAGCTAATTTAAGCATTTCAAAACACACAGCAGAGAACGTTTTACTGGTCAGTTTATTGAACACAAGGTTCAACCATTTTGAAAATTAAAAGTTATATTCTTCTCAAAAGTCTACAAACTTCTAATAGGAGTAGAAATTGGTACCAATCTTTTTCTGGAGCATGCTGGCAGTAAAGAACAAAAGCCTAAAATTATGACCCTATTTATCAGTTTCAAGATTAGCAATATATCTTAAAGAAATAATGATTAATGTGCTAAAATAATTTAATTTAAAAATACTAATTATTGCTTTCTTAAAATACTGAAATTTTAATTATACAAAAATAGGAGATTGATTAAATAATTATGAAATAATAAAGAAGTTCTAAGCAGCCATTAGAATGATATAATCAAGGACTATTTTTGATGCAGAAATACTTCCCTATATCCTGCTAAAAATATATATATACACGCATACATACATGTGCATAATATAAATATGTAAAATATACATTTGCTATGACTATGTTTTTGTAAACACATTTATATAAATCTCTACTATGCACAAAGCATAGCAGAAAATATACATCAGCATGTAAGCAGAGCTATTCTTTAGCTTTTGTCTATATTTTCTGATTTCTGTGTTATGAAATATACTAATTATAGGTAAAATATTTGAATTTAAAATTTTACTTATGACAGGACAATTATTCAACAATGAGGAAATGTTAAATTGAGCCACTACATGATCTATTACACAGCAACCAAAATGTTCAGGAAAAAGCATGAAACTAAATGCAATGAATGATGTTTGATTGCATTTTGCAACAGTAGAATAAAAAAAATAACAAAAATAGCTATAAAGGACATAATTTGCATAGTTGTGGATATAAACTATTCACATTAGATACCATTATCACCTTCATATTATATTTCTTAGGCATGAAAATGGTTTGTAATTATGTAGGAAAATGGCGTTTTGTGACGATGTACTTAAGGGCAAAGTATCAAGAAGTTTCAAACTTGCTTTCAAATGGTTCAGAAAAAAAGTATATATAGATTTTTTTTAAAAAGAGCAAATGCGGCAGAAGGTAACAATGAGTGCAAATAGGTGAAGGGTAGATGGGTGTTATTACTCAAAATAATAGGTTTAAAATCTGTTCAAAATAAACTTTTGGTGGGGGAGGGAAGAGGGTAAATAATGCTAAAGGCTGCAATGAGGAGTGGCAATTAAAAAGGAAGAGATATAGCAGATAATTAGCAGTTAACAAAGGTCTAGGTAGTAGATCTTTTTAACATTCATTGAGCATCCACTACATGCTCAATAAATGTGTAAGTGCTATGGAAAGATGATCAAGAGAAAGTTTTAGCGACAGGAAGAAATGTTTAGGCAACACATAGAACAATTTACAGTACCATCACAGTTATTATAAAAATCAACAACCATATATGCATAGAAAAAAACTGTTAAGAAATGTACCCAGCTGTTAGGAGAGATTATCTTTGGGAGTTAGATGCATGGGTGATTTTTATTTATTTCTATATAGTTCTCTATATTCTAAAATCCTGGCAATGATAAAATATTACTTTTCTAATGAGAAAAACATAGCTCAGAAATTAAATGCACCATGCCATCTGGAATCTTTGCACTCCTGATTCATACCTATTACATTTTATTGAAACAAGATGGTGATAAGCCATTTTCCACTCTCTAGCCTGTGAGAGCCTAATGGCCATAGCGGAGAAGGCACATTTCCATGAACTTATCCATCAGTTTGTGAAAGTTTTATGCATAATAAAAAGCCAGCAAATGCTGTGAGTAGACTGTATGGAGAGATGTCCAGTGCCTGGATATTAGGCTAAATAATATTTTACTTTGACAATTAATCAATTAGATAATAATCTATTGGAAATAAGCAACTCTCCCACTTGACCATAACTAACAATAGCCATTAATGTAACCAAAGAAAGAATATCAATATGTGACAGTGGCCAGTTTACAAAGGCAGTTGTAAGAAGTAGATTAGCAGATTGTCCTCCATAATCCAGTGAAAGCTCTGTGGTCATCAAGTTTTCCTTCTTAACTGGAGCAATGAGTCTGAAATCAATTACAGTGATCATTTTTATCTTGATATCCTTGCTGATAGAATAAGTTCAACTTTGCATGTGCGGTCAAAGATAAAGGATTGATTGTAGTGCACAAATAAAAGATTGTCATTATTGGGATCCCTGGGTGGCACAGCGGTTTAGCGCCTGCCTTTGGCCCAGGGCGCGATCCTGGAGACCCGGGATCAAATCCCACGTCGGGCTCCCGGTGCATGGAGCCTGCTTCTCCCTCTGCCTGTGTTTCTGCCTCTCTCTCTCTTTCTGTGTGACTATCACAAATAAATAAAAAAATTAAAGAAAAAAAAAGATTGTCATTATTGAAATGGGAGCATAGTGTTCAGGTACTTAGTTGAAAAATTCTGCATATTTATGGGCCAGAGATTCTGATTCAAGATGAAAATTTTTGTTTAAATAAAAAAAAAAAGTGAATTTCCATTTTTAGGTTCAGACTTTAAAATTGGTGTTTATACGTGTCTTAGTCTGTTTCTTCGGGCTGCTATAACAAAATACCAAAGACCTGGTAGTCATAAACAACAAAAACTGATTTCTCGGAGTTCTGGATCCTGGAAGTCCAAGATCAAGGTACCAACATAGTTGTGTTCTCTGGTGAGAGACCTATTATTTCAAAGCTGGTACCTTTTCACTGTGTCTTGTTTGATGGAAGGGGCTGGGGCTCTCTCTGGAGCCTCTTTTATAAGGCACTAATCTCATTCATGAAAGATCAGCCCTTATGATTTAAGTACCTCCCAAAGCCCTACCTTTTAACATCAACTTTTGGGGTTAGGATTTCAACATATTAATTTTGAGGCGACACATTTAGACCATGACTACATGATAAAGAAAATCAAATTACATTCCTTTTTATAAATAACCACCACCATTATCCACAAACATCCCATCAATTAGAAGTTTTAAATGGAGCTCAACATTGGGTAGTAATAAAGGTTTGAGTCACCTGATGATATTTCTCCAAATTGCAAGATACTCGCTTTTAAAACTTATTGTGCATACCTTATTTTTAATATGGTAGATCAGCCCAGATCCAGATGAATCTTAGTAAATTTATATTTTAGTACATCAAATTTCATCAAAATTTGTCATATAATTAAAAATTAACTGAAAGAATTAAATTACCAGAGACACCAAACTGAATGAAGAAGAAGCAAATCTTAGAATTGAAAAAGTAATTCCACATTTTATTTTTTGGTTAGTTATTATCACTCAAAAAGATCTCATATTTAGTGTCATTATTTTCCTGTACAATTTTCCGGTGAAATAAATGAATATAGATTAATTACACTTAGGCATTTTTGTTTCATTTTGACTAACTGATCTCATATTTATCTGTCTTAATGAGGTGATATTCCGAATAAATGTGGAGTACAACTAAAGGGCATTAAGATGTATTTCAATACATTTCTTGGTAAATGGGTGACAATCTACTATCTTAAAAGTGAAGATACTGACTGCAGCATTTATCTTATTTATAAACTGCCTTCTCTAAACATCAGGTTTTAAATTTCACCTAGAAATTTCAACTCTTATAATCTATTCTAGAAGCAATCAGGAGAATTAATAAAGTGCATACACAAAATATTTATTCCAGCATTTTCAGTAATATTTTAAGAAATAGAAGCAATGCTGACATAGAAATTGACTTAATTAATTTTGATACTCCATAAATATAAAGTGCTTTTATATTTATACTTTTTGGTATAAATAAAAGCCCATTACAAATTTTCGGGTACATGTAGAACATTTTGCAGTATGAATTTATCTGAGATGGTTATGTGTGTTCATAGTTTGATAGAAAAAAATTCTGTCAGATACCCTAAACTGTTAGCAGTCATGGAGATTGTAGAGATATTATACTTTATATTTTATATCTCTTGTACTGTTTGCATTTTAAATCAAAACAAAATCATTTTATAATTTTAAAAAGTAAAATTCCAGAGTACCTAGGTGGCTCAGCTGGTTAAGCATCTGCCTTTGGCTTAAGTCATGATCCCGGAGTCCCTGAATAGAGCCCTGTCAGGCTCCTTCCTAAGTGAGGAGTCTGCTTCTTGCTCTCACTCTGCCCCTCCCTTCCCCTAACCCTACCCCCAGCTCATGTTCTCTCTCTCTCTCTCAAATAAATAAAATCTTCTTTTTTAAAAAAGTAAAATTCCAACAACACTAACAACACTAACAACACAACCAGCCCTCTAGCCTATATTAATTGATATGTGACCTATGTACATTAGTGACCTAAACAGTCTCCTACTCCATCTCCAATCCCATCTTCATTTAATTTGTTCCTACTCACCTTCTTTGGACTCAACCTAAATGTCACTTTCCTCAGAAAACATATCTAAGCAGATAAGTCTTCCCCATTACAAACATGCTGCACTTACATTTTGTAATAAAATGTACAATTGAAGTGTCTTGTTCCTGTCCATTTTCTTTGCTGGATTATAAAATTCATTATGCAGTGACTGTGCCTTTGTTGATTATTGCTATATCCCTAGTACCTAGCCCAGTGCCAGGCTCATGCAAAAGTTCAGTAATTATCTATTATATGCATCAGTGAATGAATTTAAAAATGTGATGCATTATCTGAGAAAAGATAATTTTCCTGACCTCCAAGTTTTATATAAAATATTATAAGAACATATGTATTAAATTCACATTTAATAATTTGACTTAATTTTAAGAATATGTTCCATAGAATTGTCTTGAAATATTGAGTATATATATATATACAGTATCTATATAATGAGTATATATAATATATATATACAGTATTATATATATAGTATATATAATGTCTCTAAACATGTACTGAATTTTGTTTGACTGAAGAATATTATTAGACCACCAAACCCATAGAATAAAGCTTAAGAATATTTATAGAAAAATAAAAATATCTAGTACCTTACGATGTAAAACATATAATGCTTAATATTGAACCAAAAATAATTAGATATTCAAAGAGACAAAAATAAAGATCATAATGGGAAGGATAAAAAAATCTATTAATAGAAACTAACCTTGAAATGAAACAGATGATAGAATTAGTAGATAAAGATTTTGTTTATTTATTTATTATTTATTTATTTATTTATGTATTTATGTATTTATTTATTTAAAGATTTTATTTATTTATTGTTGAGAGACACAGAGAAGGAGAGAGGTAGAGACACAGGCAGAGAGAGAAGCATGCTCCATGCAGGGAGCCCAGTGTGGGACTTGATCCCAGGACTCCAGGATCATGCCGTGAGCCAAAGGCAGATGCCCAACCACTGAGCCACCCAGGCATCCCGGATAAAGATTTTAAAACAATTTTTAAAACTGAATCGTATACGTCAAAAAAAGATAATAGAAATGATATATGGAAGATGCATTAAGCAACACACAAGATATAAAAAAAAAGACTCAAATCAATCTCCTAAAGACGAAAAATACAATTTCTTTAGTGAAAAAATAAAAAATGGAGGGGATTAGCAGAAGATTAGAAACTGTGGAATAAAAGATTAGTTAAGTTGAATACACAGCAATAGAACCTATCCACAATAAAACACAGAGAAAAAAAAGACTTAAAAATTAACAGAACATGAGCGAGGTGTATGATAACTTCAAGCAGGCTAATACACATATATTTGGAGCTACTTATGGCAAAAAAGAAAAAGAGAAGATAGAAAAATATTTTTTAAGGTTACGGCTGAAAAGTTCCAAATTGATGAAAACTAGAAAAAGAAGAAACAAAAATACCAAGCACAGACAAACCTAAGATGACTACTGCAGGGTACCTCATGATCAAATTATAGAAAGCAAAACAGCCAAAGAACAACATATATAATAAATTTAAATCAATGGTTCAGTTAAACTGGAGACAATTTCACCTTCCCTGGAGGAAACTGGGCAATGGCCAGATACATTTTTGGCTGTCAAAACAGAGAGAACAAATGCACTACTGGTGTCTAGTGAGAAGCCAGAGATGCTGAATGACAACAGACTCCTTGTCAAAAACAATGCAAGCCAGAGGATAGTGGAGCAACAACTTTAAAGAGCAGATAGGAAAATACTGTCAACCTAGAATTCTACACCAAGCAAAAATTCATTTCAAAACAATGCTAAAATACAGACCTCCTCAGACATAAAAATGTTGGAAGAATTCATTATCATGAATAAGCACTACAAGAAATGTTAAAGGAAGTCCATCAGGCAGAAAAAATAATACCAGTGAGAAAACTGGATCTATAAAAAGAAAAGAAAAGCCCTGGAAATGCAAAGCATGTGGAAAAATGTAAAATACATATTTTAATATTTTCTAATATAGCTGCTTAAAGCAAAAAAAATGATGTATTATGGGGTTCATGATGTAAATTTAGGTAAAATATATGACAACAATAGCACAAAGTCTGAGTTGGGAAGAGAAAAGAAAAATCCTGTTGTAAAATTCCTATATGTAAAATGATAGAATACTACTTGAATGGAGGATACAATGAGTTAAACAAGTATACCATATGCCTTTAACAACTACTGAAGAAAGAATTATAGCTAATAACAAACAAATGAGATAAAATGAAATCATAAAAAAATACAGAATTGTCTAAAGGAGGCATAAAAAGAGATAAAATGGAATAAAGCACAGATTATATACAAGAGGCAAGAACTAGCTCTTGGTTTGAATCTTTGACCAATGAGAATTGGGAACTGATAAATATATTCTCTCTTTCTCTGTGAAATGCAGGGATGCCCCAAAGAATGGAATAATCAGTCAAACTTGAAAGTAGTCAGGTCCATGATGGATCCTTGTTTTGATTCCCCTTAATGCCTTGCTTCACTTTCCTATGTCTCATTCTTTATCCTTAAAATAGCATTCCATAACAAAGTAATGGAAAATAAGCTCCCTGCCTCAGGCTAAGACAACACCCAAGTAGAAGTGTCTAATAAGCAACTAGTTAAGCATATCTTGCATTTTAGAGAGAGGTCTAGAAATAGAAATTTTGGAGTTGTTAGCATATTAATGGAATTTAAGATCCCAAGACTAGATAAGAACCTAGAGAATGAGAGTAGATAAAGATGTATGAGGACTGGGAGTTGGGACACTACATTATTCAACATTTACAAGATGAGGAAATATAGCAAAGGAGGCAAAGAGGGAGTAGTTAGTAATCAATACAAAAACCAAAAGAAGATGTGGTATCTTGAGACCCAAGGGAAGAAAGTATTTCAAGGAGAGCATGATGAAGTGTGTTAAATGCTGCTGAGAGGTTGAGTATGAAGACTGAGTTTCAATCATTTTGTCATCGTGAAAATCATTGTGTTCATAGTAAGAGTTCATTTGCTGGGGTTCTGGATAAAATTCAGATTGGAGTATGGTTTTAGGAGAGAATGAGAAGACTGGAAGTAGATTCAGTGAGTCCAGATAACTCTTCCAAAGCACTTTTCTCTCTAACCTCTCTGCATTCATTCCCTTGGTGACTACAACCAGTCTAAATGCATTAAATACCATCTACATATTGAAAATGCCCAAATGCATATATCCAGCCCAGGCTTCTCATCTTATGTATAAATTATATTTTTAAAAACAACCTTGACATATCTACTGGGATTTCTAATAAAGAATGTAAATCTAATATATCTAACACAGATTCCTGAACTCATTATCATCTCTCGAAAAGCTTTATTCTCTTTTAGTCTTCTACATACAGGCATATAACAGGCATTTTATTCTTTGAGACTTTATGTCCTAAAATCTTAAAGTAATCTCTACATTTTGTCAGTAAACTCTGTGGATTCACTTTTTAAATATATCTAAAACCCCATCAGTTTTTCACTTCTTTCATGGTCACTATCCTGGTCTAGACCCATCATCATCAACTTTTAGTGAGATTATTGCAAAAGCTTTCTTTCTGACCTCCTTTCTTTTTTTCCATTTATATGCAATAGAGCAGCTAGGAGTAGTCTTCTGGACAAGGAATCACACTCGATTCTCTCCTCTGCTTAAAACCTACTAATAACTAATAACTTTTTGCCCCATCAGTGTAATAAGTCAAGGTCAGTTCAATGGCCTACAAGGCCATATTCCTTCAGGCTCTTCTTACTTCTCTAATTTTATCTCCTGCTGCTTTCTTCCTGACTATACATAATGTATGATACTAAGTATCCTGGCTGCTTCTCCAAAAATCTGGGCACATTCTAGCCTGAGGGCCTTTGCCTTGACTCTTCCTTCTGTCTGGAAGACTCTTCCACCAGATAACTGACAGAATCATTTCCTTACTTCTACAAAGTCTTTGTCCAAATGTGACTTTCTCACATTTGTAAATCTTAATACTATAACTCCAACCCTGGCTCTCTATCCATCTTCTACTGGTTTATTTTTTTCTATATTACTTAACATTTTCGAACACATTTATAATTTAGTTATTATGTTAATTGGTTATCTTCTTCAAGTAGAATGTAAGTTCTTTTTTTTTTTTTTAATTTTTATTTATTTATGATAGTCACACAACAGAGAGAGAGAGAGAGAGAGAGAGAGAGAGAGACAGAGACACAGGCAGAGGGAGAGGGAGAAGCAGGCTCCATGCACCGGGAGCCCGACGTGGGATTCGATCCCGGGTCTCCAGGATCGCACCCTGGGCCAAAGGCAGGCACCAAACCTCTGTGCCACCCAGGGATCCCCAGAATGTAAGTTCTTTTGACAGAAATTTTTATCTGATTTATCCATGATTATATTCCGAAAACCTAGAATACTGCCTGGCATAGAGTAGGTACTCAAAACATATTTGTTGAATTAATAAAAATTATTACTGATACAGCTACATATATACGTATATGTATATATATTTCTTCAGGCAGACACGTTGATAAAAATTTTTAAATAAGCTTGATATCATCCACATTTGAATCCAACTTCCTTGATTCACTAGCTTGCTTTAAAACTACCGTAATCTTTGGATTGATGACAGAATTTTTTATATAAATGTTCAAAGGTGTGCATAAGTTCTGCTCCAGCATGTTAGAATGTTCTTATTGATGTAGAGAGCCAAAGATAAGGCAACACCAAGAACAAGATGAAAGGAAAGGTTTAAGATGGGGATATTTTGGAACATTTGCTGATAGAGCACAGGATATGGGTATGTGGATATGAATTACTTATTCAGAGCCAGGTTGAGCAACATGACCCTTTGCCAAAGCTTCTTAGACTTTCCTTAGATTATTGATGCGAAGCTTCTGTTTTATTGAAGCTTATGGTGATAAGAATGTTGGGCCCAGATTAATCTAACATCTTCTTTTTCCTTGAAATTCAATGAAAGCATTTTATCACTTAGAGAAACATCATACTTTTGCATTCAGATGAAAAAAAGAGAGAGAAAAAAAAGCTTTTTTACTCTGGGCATTCTGAATTACATATCAACCTATCATTGTCAAAGAACATTTTCTTCCATTTTTTTAAACAAAATATGTTATTTCCAAAGACATGCTTTATTTCTCCTTAGAGATGTTCTGAAACTGAGCAGAGAAAAACAGATTGTGAGCACATGACTTAAAAATAAAACAACAAAAAAGTCTCTAACACAATGTCAAAAGAAAACCTAAGAAAATGTGCTGCCTTGGATTTTTAGCTTGCTTAGATGAACAAACACTGACTTTGAAACCTAAGAAATCTTCCTTTTAAAAAAAATCATTGCTTGCACATTTAGAGAAAATTTTAAAATGTTACATAAAAAATAATATAAAACTGTAGGTGGATGATTGGCAAAAACAACCTAACATTTGAGATCAATGACCTCTATTGTTATTCTAGAATAAACATCAAAGGAAAATAACCATTCATTAGACACAACAATAGGCAGAAACCACAGCTGGCATCAAGGTTGTATTTCCCTTATGCAGAATCTTTAAGCAGTGCTTTAGATTTGCTTAACAAGACAGACTGATTTACATTTCCTTATATTTCTTTTTCTTTCTTAGCTTTCACTAGAGTGTACTGTTGGGGCCATTTTTCCTTAAATTTTAATTTGTTTTCTGATATATGAGCTCGTTTTCTGAGTTGAAGGAATGGAACAATGCCCACAACACAGTGAAAAATGAAGCTTTCAATCAAGAATCCCAGTTATTGAGGAAAACAAATGGCAATATGCTTAATAGACTGCCATATCCAAATATGTTGAATGGTCAAATTATTGAACATTTTACTCCCTATCACCATTTTACTACTTTTTCCCTGTGATTCTTTTTTCTTATTTTTTATTATTCTTTTTCTCTGTAATTTTCTCAAATATTTTTATTTGTCTTTTGGGAAATATAAATTTGACATGTAACAAATATAAACGCCTATAACATTTATAAACTAGAAATCCACCACAGGAAAATGGTTGGTTTAATTAAAAATATTACTTAAATATATAAAGATCTTATTATACAAAATGACTACATTATTACACAATGCTTTTATGAATGATTATTATATCAGATACATTAAAATATTTTATATATTCATTTAATAGTAAGAATTATGTTTAGACTTGGCTATAGCATATAAAAAGTTATTTCTATATTATGTAAATATCTGCTCAAGTAATTTGAATAGTGAATCCAGTTCTGGATAAGATGAAGTAAGCACACTCTACTCTGTCTCTCCAACTGAATACAAATATAAACTTTGAACAGAAGGCATAGATAGATAGCTCTGAGGACTTAAATGGTAGCAAGATTTGGGAAGGAGTCCAGAATTTGATGTACCACCAAACTAGAGGTGAATATCCCTTTCTCTTCCCTTTGTTATCACCTGCCATAGACTCAAAGGCAACCTGAAACCCAGAAAATGTGCTCTGGATTGAACAAAGAAGGCCTTATTCTCTATACTGAGAAGCCAGAAAGAAGCTTTCAAAGTCCAGAAAGAATAAAGGTAAATCCCCTCTTCCTTTTCCTTTCCACCTCTCCCCTTCTTTCCTTTCCTTTCCTCTCCCTTCCTCTCCTCTCTTCTATTTTCTTTCTTTTCTTCTTTTCTTTCCTGCCCCAGCCTCCAGGCAATACCTCAGTGGCACAGAGACTGGGCAGGCCCTTAAAATACTGAAGGAATAAATACTGACAAAAGGAATTATGATTTAAAACACAAGGGATGAATTTACTTTGCTTTTTATTCCCCTCTGTCCTCCCACTACTTGGCTCCAGATAGAGAATCAATTGCAGAAAGTGGAAAAATAAAGAAACTAAAGGCCTGGCTTTCTGATTAGAGAACTATAAAATGAGGACCCAGAGAACCAGAAGGTATTGAGGAGATTACAAAAGAGAAGGGAACTCTGGAGAGCTATTGCATAAACTGGTATATAAACTGCTGGGCTCACCTCTCCATGCTGCACATGCAAAGATCTGGCCCACAAAAGCACAGCAAATGCTTTGGGAACTATGGTCCTAGACTGGTCACTAAGTTAGTTGTGCAAAGTATTTTCCTTGGAACCAAAGCCCACAGGAGGTGGATACAAATTGTAGCCTGAAACTAAGTAGGTTGACTGCCTACTAAAACAAAACCAAACAAGCATATAAAAAAAACTATCACATAGGATTTAAACAAGATGCAGAGTTTCATAATCTAATATTCAAAATGTCCAGGGATATAATCCAATGAAGAACCAGGCATATAAAGAACCAGGAAAATATCAGCTCATCAGGGAAAAGACAGTCAACAGATGTCAATGCTGAAAAAAATATGTATACTGGAATTTCAGACAAAATCTTCAAAGAAGCTATTACAACTATGTCCCAAGAGATAAGCCTGAACACTTGAAACAAACGGAAAGGACAGAAGGACTCAGCAAAAACATGATCAAATAAGGTTTTCTCTATATGTAGATTTAACATATATGAAAACTGCAACATAAAGGGAAGGTTAAAGGGTCTTACATGGTGGTAAGTTTTCTATATTCCACTTGAAGTAACAAATATTAACTATAGAGTGTAAAAGGCTAAGCATATATATTATAATCCTATGGAAATCACTGAAAAAAAAAACCCTACAAAGAAATATAGTAAAAAATCCAATCAGTAAGTTAAAAATTGAAACTAAAAATATTAAATAATCACCCCAAAAGCAAGGAAAGAGCAACAGAGGAAGGAAAAGAGAATAAAGAAGCAGAAAACAAATACTAACATAGTATACCTAAAATCTAACATATCAAAGTACATATCATTAAATATATGTAAATGGTTTAAACATACCAATGAAAAAGATTGATGGGTGAATGGATCCATTTTCAAAAGGTTATATGCTGTATAATTCCATTTATGTGACATTTTAGGAAAAGCGAAACTACATGCTAAAAAATACTTGGTGGTTGCAAGGGATAGGCATGGGGGGAGGACGTGACTATAAAGTGATAGCACTAAGGAGTTCTAGGGAGTGCTGGATCTGTTCTGTATCTCAATTGTGGTGGAGATTATGCCAATCTATACATGTGTTAGCATTCATAAAATTATTCACCAAAAAAAGCTAATTTTTAACATTATGCCTGATGGTGAAAAACAGTGCTTTTCCTGTAAGGTTTGGAACAAGACAAGTATGTCCACTATCACCACTTTTATTCAACATACTTGCAGAAGTCCTCACCACAGTAATCAGACAAGAAAAGGAAACAAAAGCACTCTATTGCTAGGGAAGGAGTTAAACTGACACTATTTGAAGATAACATCATACTATACATAGAAAACCCTAAAGACTGCCAAAAACCTATTAGAAGTCATAAATGAATTCAGTAAACTTGCAAGATACAAAACTAATACCCAGAAATTGGTTGTGTTTCTACACACTAATAATGAAGGACAGGAAATTAAGAAAACAATTCCATTTATAATTTTTTATGACAAAAAGAATAGAATACCTAGGAAGAAACTTAACCAAAATGATGAAAGACCTCTATTCTGAAAACCATAAAATGCTGATGAAAAAAATTTGAAAATGACACAAATAAATGAAAAATGTTCCATGCTCATGAATTAGAAAAATTAATATTGCTAAAATGTTCATATTACCCAAAGAAATCTACAGATTCAATGCAATTCCTACATAAATCCCAACAACATATTTCACAGAAATAGAACAAATAATCCTAAAATTTGCATGGAAACCCAAAGTCCCTAGATAGTCAAAGCAATCTAAAGATAGAAGAGGAAAGCTAGAGACATCACAATTATGGATTTCAAGATATACTACAAATCTGTAGTAATCAAAACAGCATGGTACTGGCACAAATAGACACATAGGTCAATAGAACAAATAGAAAACACAGAAATAAGTCCAGGCCTACATGATCAACAAGCAATCTATAACAAAGGAAACAAAAATATACAATTGGGAAAAGACAGTCTCTTCAATAAATTATGCTGAGAAAATCAGATAGCTTCACACAAAAGAATGAAACTGGACCACTTTCTTACACTCAAAATGGATTAAAGACCTAAATGTGAAACCTGAAACCAAAAAATCCTAGAAGAGCACATATTTGGTAATTTGTTTGACATCAGCCACAGCAACATCTTTCTAGATATGTCTCCTAAAGCAAGGGAAATAAAAGCAAAAATAAAATAGTGGGACTACTTTAAATAAAAAGAGCTATTACACAGTCAAGGATCAACAAAACAAAAGGCAATCAACTGAATGATAGAAGATATTTGCAAATATATCCAATGAGGGGTTAATATCCAAAATATATTTTTAAAACTCATATAAGTCAACACCAAAAAAATCTCATTAAAAAAATTAGGGCAAACAATCTGAATAGACATTTTTTTTTCAAAATAAGACATACAAATGGCCAAAAGACACTTGAAAAGATTCTTACCATCACTGATCATCAGGAAAGGACAAATCAAAACCACAATGAGACTAATACCTGTCTAATATCTATACCTATACATCTAATACCTGTCAGAAAGGCTACAATCAAAAAGATAAGAAATAACAAGTATTGGCAAGAATGTAGGGAAAAAGGAACCCTCATGCACTATTGATGGGAATGTAAATTGGTATAGCCACTGTGGAAAATAGTATAGAGGTTCCTCAAAAAATTAAAAATAGAAATATCATAGGATTCAATAATTCCACCACTGGATTTTACCCAAAGAAAACAAAAACACTAATTCAAAAAAAGTATATGTACCCCCATGTTTATTTCAGAATTATTTACAATAGCCAAGATATGGAAGAAACACAAATAACCATTGACAGATGAATGAATAAAGAAGATGCGGTATATATACACAATGGAATATTACTCAGCCATAAAATTATGAAATCTTGCCATTTGAGACAACACAGACAGACCTTGAGGGTATTATGCTAAGAGAAGTAAGTCAAAGAAAGACAAATACCTTATTATCTCACTTATATGTGGGATCTAGAAAACAAAACAAATGAAGAAACAACAACAAAGTAGAATCAGACCTACAAATACGGAGAACAAACTAATGGTTGCCAGAGGGAGGATGATGGGAGGATGGGCAAAATGGGTGAAGGGGCATGGGAGATACAGGCTTCCAGTTATAGAATGAATAAGTCAGGGGAATAAGAGGTATAGTATCAGGAATATAGTCAATGGTATTGTAATAGTGTTGTATGGTAAGAGATGAGAGCTACGCTTGGGATGAGCACAGCGTAATACACACAGTTGTGGAATCACTATGCTGTAACACCTAAAACTAATGTAACACTGTGCATGAACTATACCAAAAATTCAAAAGCCAATTTACTAAATGCAATTTAAAAGACAAAATTAAAAATAATAATCATGTATTTAATGCTTGCTATATGCCAAGCACTGTCTTTTGAGACAGTTTTATATAATCTTTAGAGCAACATAATGAATTAGATAAATTCTTTTCTATTTCACAGGTGATAAAGATTCTATAGATGAATGCCTTACTAAATGCTTTACTAAAGTTCACAACAGAATATTACCAAAATCTGATTTCAAAATCTTACTTTCTATGTGATGATATTTATTTACTCAGAAGCAGTAGTCCACATCTAAAAGGGGGGGGGGGGAATTTAGCTTACACAAATTAGAGAACACAGTGAAGCAAAGACATTTTAACATAACAAGTATGTTTTCTACTAAATTATTTTAATCTATTTTGCTGTGCTTTGTTTAAATATTAATTTTCTGTGGGATACCAGCCAGCCATGTAGGAAGTATCTATGTATTCACTTAATAAATATTTACTGAATTCATATGCAAAACATACTGTGCACTATGATAGATTAAAAATGAATCAGATACAGATCATGTTCTCAAGGTATTTATGATCTACAATGGGAATTAGAACATGTCTATAGAAAATGTTAAAGTGTCTGTTCTGATTATATCCCCATGTGTAACATACCACACCAAATGTAGAAATTTTTAGTGAATTAAAACAAAAATGTATTATTCTGACAGTGATGTTTATGAACTATGATCAGCTGGGTGGTTCTGACTTGGGATCTGTGATGTCATTTGCCATCTGTCATCAGCTGGGTTGAAGATATCTAAAGGTTACAGTCAAGTGGGTTTTCAAGGTACATCACTCAAATGGTTACCAATAATAAAAAAGATCTCCCCATTGCCTCCAATAACAATTTTCTCACTGTCTTGCAAGAGTTCACTGTCTCCTGAAGGCCTTTATAATTTCCATCTACCACTTAGATTTTGGGTTGTTTGTTGCTACAGCACAGTCTAAACTCTCCTTGATTTTCACAAGAAGCCTATCAACAAAGGCGTCTCTCTCTCTCCTTTTGTTTTTTAAAATTTACTTGACAGAGAAAGCAAGAACAGGGGAAAGGGCAGAAGGAGAAGGAGAAAGAGAAGCAGATTTTTCCCTGAGCAGGGAGCCCAACGCGGGTCTTGATCCCAAGACCCCAAGATCATTACCTGAGCTGAATGCAGACACTTAACCTACTGAGCCACCCAGATGCCCCCAAAGATGTGTCTGTTATTGTACCATGTTTCTAATCAAGAGTTGTCTGGAGGCTCTGCCAACACCACTGTGGTCCTCAATATCTGGAAGAGCCAGTATCTGGAATATTGCTAGCATATGGCAGAAGGAAAAGAGAATTCTACAGGGCTGTACAGAGGCAGTTAAAGTTCAGCACAGAAGAGACACGTGTCACAGAAGACACTCGCTAAAGAAAGTGAGATGGGCATATTGAGTTCAACAAGGTAGGAAAGTACAATCCTATCTCATACTCAGAGGGAGAAAGAGAAATATTTGTGACCAATCCAAATGACCACCACCTCATGGAAAAGCTCCCAATATAGTTCTTATCATAAAGTGGATAATCAATAAATAATAACTATTGTAGCCATTATCATTATGGTTATTGCATCTGCTATTGCCTACTCTTAGGCATGCATACTGCTGGCCATCTGTCCACCTGTAGCCTTGTAATATGATACAAAATAAATGGAAATTTTGTCTGAGTCTGAAGTTGTCATTTACCAGCTACACAAAAGTAGACAAACGTTTGATTTCTATGTACTTCATTTAAAATTTATTTTGCTGATTTGAAAGCATGATTACAAAGGTAGGCCAATCCATAACAGACTGAGTCATGCATCAGCCTGGAAGCTCTGTCTAATTTTTTTATCTTATTCACCCCACTGTAACTATTGCCTCCATTGGAATTCTGTGGTAAATTAATTCTTAACCCTTTCAAAAAACAAGAACTGCTCCCTGGAACACCTCTTTCCAGTAAATCTCTGAACAATTTCCCAAATACCACCCAGTGCAAATTACCTATTTCCATGCTGTCTTCCACTGTGCTCTCAATGGTGATCCTCTCTACTGTTCCTGAAATGATTCCTTAAATTGCGTCCTTTTGTTGTAAGTAAATTTCTCAATAATCTTGACTTGGTACAATGTTCCTAACTGATGCACTTTAGGCCATTCTTGACTTTGGCACCTGATAGAGTTTTCTTGTCCAAATCACCTCAGGCATTATCCTTTTTCACATCAATGCTCTTATCATTTCTACCAGTACCATGACTCTACAGTTCCTTGCAAAACTCCATCTTCTTCAATTTAACTTATTTATGTTCATTTTCATTCAATTCGGGACCATGTCATCAACCTTCCTGTCAAAGTACCAACCAAGCCACTTTAAATTACAACTCTGTAATGAAAGGCAAATGTAATTGTGCTGCTCTAATTGTGTATATAAACGAATTGACCTAGTTAGAAAGGTGAAAGGAGGGCTTCCTGGTGAAAGCATGATTAAGCAAAAATCAAGGAAAAAACTGGGATAAAAAGTATGCTTTGTTATTATTTAGTGTTGCTAGCATCAGTCTTTTTTGAGCCATTCTCTTTAAATAAGTCAAAAAGTGGACACCAATGTGATACAATGACCTTGACTTTCACTCTTTCATTTATTAGCTCATTGATCAAAAATGTTTTGATGTTCCTTTGCATGAAACAGGGATTATCGCTTCCATGAAGAGGCTCATGGCAGATCACGTTCTGTGATAACCTAATCCTAACTCTAAACCCTAACCCTAACCCTAATCATGTCCAAGGCCCCTAATGAGGATCTGTCTGGGGTCTTTTTCTCTATATGCTCAGCTCCAGTCTTTGTCCTACAGCCTAGTCCATATAGTACATCCATGCACTGTCCAACAGAACTTTCTAAGAGGATGAAAATATTTTCTTTTAGCACTATCCAATACAATAGCCACTACCTTTACCTGGCCATGGAGTATCTGGAGCATGGCTAGTGACACTGAGAACTGAACTTTGAATCTTATTTAATATTGATTTAAGTTTAGATTTCAATCTAAATACACATGTGAAGCACTACTCTCTGTTAGACAGCATGTCTCTAGCCAGTTTCGTCAGTTCTGTCAGCAAGTATTTTCCTTCTCAGGATCTTTGCACACACCATTTTCTCTGCCTAGAGGGCTTCCTGTTTGCCCCAGCACTCTCTTAGGAAACCATTCACAAGATGTCCATTTCTCTTCTGTTACAGCTTGGTTTAAGGATGTTCTCCTCTTCTTCCTGACCTTCCCATCTAAAGCAGAAATCTTTTCACTCCCTGACCCCTTATGTTGAAGAGGCCTTCTGCTTGCTGTTTCCTTCAGGTCACTGATTAAAACTGAAAATATTTCACTTATTTGTCTGCTTTCTTGTTTCTAACATGTCTCTCCTATCAGAATGTAAGCTTAATAAAGGCAGAGATTACGTCAATCCTATAAATCCTTGGGATTCCACGGACTAAAACAGTGTCTGTCTGTTTTATAGTAGACATTCATAAATAATTTTAGACTATTGAGTGAGCCAATGATGGCTATAATTTTAGCATGTATAAAGTATGTAGGAGTATTGAAGTAGTGAAAAAAAAAACTCCTTAGACGGAAGTAGATATGGAGTTCAGTGGAGATTTTTATGAGCTAAGTGGAAAAGACGGCGAAGAAAATTCTAAGCAAGAGAAACATTCTGTGTAAGTGCACAGAAGCATGGAAAGCATGACCTGTGTGGGAACAGTGAGAAATTATATGTGACTCAAGTGTTTCACTGTTTCTTCACTTGAGACAATCCTCTCCTTCTCAGGAAAAAGAATTATTCCTTTCCAAGAGAAATTCTTCCACTAAAGTTCTTGGTCTGATACTTTTCCATTGCCTTGTGGAGCACGTCTCATCAATTATCCTTTTATATTTGCTCCATTTCTTTATTTTCACTGACTTTCTGGGCTGTCTAACATATATGCTTGGGTAACATTCATGGTAGGGGATAAAAGGTCCTTTCCATTAAATCTATATAATGCCTTAAAACTTCTATATTCCTTTCCACTACGCCTACTGCCTCGACTTGCTCACCCCCTGGTCATGTCTTTTGTTCCACCACTTGATTAAAATGCTTTCCTGAAGGCAGTACATTTCTGATCATTTTTCTTCCTTGACAAAAACTTTGAATAGCCTTTTAGAGTCAGATGGATAAAGGGTGAACTTTTAAGCTGTGAATGTAAATCACACTCCACTCTTGAACGGTCCTGGCTTCGTCTTTCAAAATGTTTTTGAAACTATTATGCCATAATGCAGCTGAAATGGATTATTTTGTAATATCCTTTTATAACTGGTGAGCTTGGCTGTCGCCACATATGAGAAGTCATTCTTGACCCTCCTAGACCAAGCCTTTTGATGACAGGAACTATCTCTCTGCTGGTCATTCTATCTCTATCACCTAGTACGAGGTCAGCCCTATGATGGGTCTTGACATGGTGAATAAGTAGTTGATGCACTAGAGCTTGGTTTTTGGTTCTCAGGGAAATTTCCCTTGTGCATGCTAAATCTCAGAGTTCGGATGCCCTCAGGAATAATATATAGGGGAAAAATGTATCATTTATTATATTCTCTAAATGAGAATAGGCACAAGGTTTTGAATAAATGAGTGAATAAATGAGAAATGAGTGAGAAAACAAAGGCATAACCATCCTCAAATATGCTTTGTTTGGGACACCTGGGTGGCTCAGCTGTTGAGTGCCTCCCTTCAGCCTAGGGCATGATCCTGGATTCCTGGGATCAAGTCCCACATTGGGCTCCCTGCATGGAGCTTGCTTCACCCTCTGCCTATGTCTCTGCCTCTCTCTCTCTCTCTCTCTCTCTGTCTCTCATGAATAAATAAATAAAATTTTTAAAAAGGAAATATGGTTTGTTCATATAAATAGGCAGTTTGTATTTAATTATAGTGAACATCAATAGAGAAGATAAAAATACAGAAAAACAGGGCAGCCTCCATGTTTATAATTTAAAATTTATTTCAGATTCTCTTCTACTTTAATTAAAGAAATATGCATGGCTTAAGGACTCAACTTAGGCTGACTCCTGTGTTAGGCACCATGGACAACAACAAAAAAAGGGAATATTAATTCAATGACAGTTGTAGATTTTGATTTGAACTTGAATGAAGCTGAATACATGTAAAGGGTCATTTCATGGACATTTGAGTCTTGACAACACTCCCCACTGCACTTTGTCATAATATCATTTTATACTTTTAATTAATAATTTATCTCAATTGCTTTTTCCTCCCAATTAAAGATACTTTCGACTTCATTGGCATAAAAATCTATTTTACAGGTTACTTCTACTCTCCCTGTACTTTTTAAAAAATGAATGGCTCAATTTATTACAGTTTTCTTGTATGAAAATAACTGTCCTAGGCTGCAGGTTTGCCTTCTCCATCTTTCTTTAATAAAAATTTGTGTAGATGTCCCTCCTTTCCCTATTGCTTATTTCAAATATTTCTTCTGAAACACACTATCATTTGTTTATAATTATTGTCCATCCATATTCCTCAGTGTACTGAAAGGATGCTCCAGAGAATTCTGAGTAGAGCAGACATTCTCTTTTTTGGCCTTTTCATATGGGAAAGTCATAAATGGAATCAGAAAATTTATGAGAATTTGTTCTAATCAACTGAAGAATGCCCTTTGAAAAGAGTTTTGCAAAATAAATAATAATAATAATAATAATAAGTATATAAAGATTTTGTATAAAACTCCATAGCAAATTTTTATAATAGTAACTCTACAGTTAAAGATCAGTACCATGTATAGCATCATGAAACTTTTATATCATGAGTAATTGCTGACCTTACTAACTTGTTCACTCTTTCTCTGGGCAGTTAAACATCATGACTGCTATGGTTTTGGAGCTGATACTGTCATTAATGGTCAAATATTCTGTAAATGGCCACTGGGTCTCAAAAGCAGTCACATTTTATCAGCAGTCTGTTCATAAGTGTTTCTATAATTTTGGAAGCAATGCACAAGTTCTGATGCCAATCCAGGCCAGGATCTTGTGCCTTTCATTTCCTCAAGCCTAGGAGAGAGATGGACAAGAATTTAAGACTAGGATTAGATGATTAATACCTCATCTTCAATACACCTATTTTTTCCCAAAAGACTCATGTGTCCAAAGTGAAGACGGAGGCAAGGGCAGGGGGTTTGTAGGGAGTAGGGAGATTAAAAATGCCACTTAAGGAATGCAAAGAGAAGGAAGGAATTAGTCCTTTAGGATTCCAAATAGATCCATTTTCTTACAAGCCAGCTAGCACCCTGAGGAAATATTTTCTAAATTTCTTTAATCTTTTTTAAGTAATCACAGTTTAAGCCTCAAGGGTTTCTCTCAAGTGTGTTGGGAAGACCTAATACCACCTGGGGCAGCAAGGCCATGGGGCATTCTGCTGTTTGGCAAAAGTATGTGGTAATAGGAGGAGGGAGTGTCAGAACTGTGACTGCTAATTCCTCCCAAGGACTTCAGCTCAGAGTAACTGTGTGTGTGTGTGTGTGGAGTTGGGAGGAGAGCAAAGGAGGAGAAAAAGGAGATAAGTCAGTGGGAGAGGAGAATGGAGAGCTCTTGTCCTGACTCCCCAGCTGGTTACTCTAGGAAATGTCTAGTATGTAGGTGATCTAATAACGAAGATGGTCTTTAGCTTTCACAGGGTGTCTGTATTTCCTCTGTGTATAAAAGGAACCCAATATGAGACAGTCTACCTGGAATGCTCCCCGGGCGGAGGCTGAATCATGTACTGAGTCCCTGAGGTGAGCTAAAATTAGGCCAAACCAGCCAGTGAGGGCCAGCTTCAACCAAGCTGAGAGAGGTCATTGCCTTAGATTACTTCAGGCAACAATTACAGATGCACGCACTGGTTGGTGAGCAGTGCACAGATGGAGAGGGAAGCCTGTGTGGGACTAAAGGAGTGTTCCAAACGTTCCATCCAAGAACCTTTCACCTTTACCATAAGCTTGTGCGTAAACACCATCTTGGAGAATTCTGGGGTTGGGGTTAGTGTTTTTGAGGTAAGAAATACCAAGTAGTACACAATCAAAGGAACCTTTTACATGAGAAGACTAGGCTAAGGTTAAGGTGCTACATATGTTCTGTACTGAAGAATCACTCACATTTGTTATCCCATTACACACATGTGTGTGACTAATATACACAAATACATGTTATTACACGTGTTTTAAGACTTTTCTCTTAAAAGATTATATGAAAACTTTGCCAAGTGGGTGGGTGAAACACAATCATCAAAACTTGAGGACTTCTGAAAGAAAAGGGTTCTATTAAAAATTACCCCAGCACAACAGGCAAAACCCAAGCCATCCCATGCTATCCGGGGTACATCCTACAGAAGAAGCTGAATTCTATTTAAGTTGAGAATTTTTCTTTGGGCTGGGGAGAGAAGATAGAGAAAACTTTTACTTAATATATACATTTGTTTATAAAATAAACATTTCCTTGGGCTTACTTAGCTAAGAGAGTTTACACACATAAGAATTAAGTTTTTTTTTTTTACACACATAAGAATTAAGAAATAGACATAAATTCATTGGATGTAAGTTGGTTAAAAAGGAGAGAAAGAGGAATTCTTTGATGAAAAGAGATACTTGAGAAAATAGCAGTAATTTAGGTTTGAGTGCGATGGGACACAGTTGGCCAGAGATTAACTAACACTGAGGGATAGTTATAGCTGATATGAATTTTACACTTCACCTGAACTTTGCTATGCTACTGTATTTACCCATATCCAGCACTCCCAACCTCTGTAAAATCTTAGGTTATTGTTTTGGTGAATGTAAGAGAAGGGGTGAAGACACAGGAGCTGTCTGCTATTAGGGATGAAGCCAATGCAACATGAAAATCATTCATGAGACCTAAGAACTAAGACTTCAGTGGAAACTGAAAACCCACCAAAGGTGACACATTCGAGAAAGAGGCAACCTGAAGAATATAAACTCCTTATGAATTTAGGCACTATCTATGGTTATAGTGGGTGCATATGTGTTTCTACTAGTAAAATTAGGGTTCCAGCAAATCTACCAAACTATTCAAGAAAAAGTTTTTCTCCTAAGCCTGGAAACCTAGAAATAACTAGGCTGTAGAAGGCTAAGTTAAACACATTTTATATGACTTTATATAATTAAATTAAAATCTTAGGGATCAGCCAATACCATTTGTTATGTAAGTCATTCCAAACAGACTGTTGTACTTTGCAATGAATGTCTTGAACTCACAAACTTAGTTAATCCCATGGTATAAAATAAAATAAGGAAAGAAATTCACAAGTGCATTTTCCTATGACTCTTGAAATGGTCTTTCCTTCTCATGTGTTAACTATAAATAAATAATACCAATTCTCCACTCTCAAATTGTTTTTATGATTATGAAAGTAACTATAACTTACAGACAGTGGCATAGATTTATACCCACTCGTTATTTAAAGTTCACGAAATGCCTTTAGCTCCCTGGAGAACATGCACCAAATATGTATAAAATAATAATAAAATAATAATATGCCCAAGGATAAACTGTGTTCCTATGTTTTCATACTGTGAGCATCATGGGCATTTTACCGCACAGGTTGTTTATAAATGAGGCCCCCAGCTGTTCCTGAGAGACTCAGGCAGAAAATGGGAGTAAACGGAGGATAATAATCCTGATTATAATAGGAAGCTGTTTCTATAGTGACCCAGGGTGAGCTGCATTCTCCCTCGGAGTAAACTGCTCAGTCAGTAGCTCCTGCAAAGTACCATGTGGTAAATTACCTCCTTCCAGGTACTAAATGATACCTTGATGCCTTGGAAAAATTAATGGGTGAGTGGTTTACTTTGAGAGCATTTTATTCCCTCCGAGTCAACATAGAATTTGCCCAATTAAGTTTTGGAGGGCAGAATTTGCCCTAGAAAGAGCAGTTTAAAGGTTTAGAGCTATCGAAGCAATATAAAAACTAGTCCCTGACGTATAGTAAAGATAGGACTTCGCACCATGGGTAAGACTTTCATTATCAGCAGAGTTATTGCATTTCCCTCAGTGGCCAAATGAAGGGGAAAGAAGGGCTGGGAGTTACTATTAAAATATGAAATACAGTAACTTTCTTTTTACATTTATTTACAGTCAACTATCTCGTGGTCACTTCTGAAACATGCCAAGTCATTGGGCGGATTACAGAGTCTCATACGAGCCAGACTGTTGCCACATCAGGTAAATACAAGTTACGTTTTTCTTTAGAAATATATTTTTCTACATTTAATGGATTAAATAGTCACTGAGACAACATAAAATTCAAATAGGCTGGAGGCATTATTGGATTTTGAACTAAAATTTTTTTTTAAATAGAGAAGGCCAAAATGCCATTTTGTTCAGCTTTATCTAATTATTTCTCAAGCTCTGTTCTACAGTCAGTTAAATTAAATTAACAAAATTAAATTAATGAATTTTTGAGAAGGGTTTTCTTTAAAGAATCAGATATTATTGTGGTTATTTAAACAAAATATCTTTTTTATGTAGTAAAAATGCTTTAAGTGTCTTTGAATCTAGTATAAGTATAAACTATCAAGTAACTATTCCAGCGGTAATTATTTTTGGTTGACTTACTAGGTGATACGAACATTATCACATTTATAAAGCACTTACATTTTCTGAGAAATTACGAATATTTTACTGCACTGTTTTAACTGTTATGAACTATGGAGAAGTGATGGACATTCACTTGTTTACAAAGTGAGGTTCTAGGGGTGGAAGCCTAGACAAAACTTTCTCCAACTTTCACCTACTGCTCTAATGAAGCCTTCCTTCACAACTGTCAAAGTGCACTTCAAAGATGAAAATCTCATCAGGAAACTTGTAGATATGGAACCGGATGGAAATAAATATAAGTGCACACATTTGTTTTTATTAAAATAAGGACTAAGAAATAAAATACACAAAGTGTGATTTTAATATTCAGAGTCCGATTGCTTGGATCCAGCTCCTGTCCCAGCCACTTAATAGCCAAGGAGGAACCCCTGTGAACTTCAGATTTCTCATCTGTAAGATCAGAATAATCATCTCACTTACCTGGTGCAGTTGTCCCAATGACTAGAATATTTTAACTAATTTAGAGCACTTTGCTTTTTACCTAGTGATGACAACCCTCAAAAAATGTTAGATATTATTATCATATTATTGTTGTCATTATTATTACTATTTTAGTTTTGTGCCCAGGTCTGGTCAATGTTGTGCAGGGTGTAAATGATACAGAATACACTGTCTTCACTATTTTAGGAAATTACCTGGAAATGTGGAAAAACATGTTAACAGAATAAGCAGGAAATGATGATATGTTGTCAAATATAAGGCAGTGTAGACAATACATTTGATATTTATCAGAGTCAGAATCCAGTTTTCATTTTTGTCACTGAGCACATCTTCTCTAAACATATTAATCTGTTCAATAAGCACACCCTTAGGGACCAGATATTTCTGTTCAGAGGTAGACAAAACTGATTAAGAATTCTTCCCCTCAAAAAAAAAAAAAAAAAAAAAAAAAAAAAAAGAGTTCTTCCCCTCCTAGAAGAGGAACACCAAATAGTGTTAGAGATGGACATCTAGCAAATATTATAAATTTATAAATAATAAATAGACCTTGATAACTGCATTGTGGGAGATGGACAGTGGGGGCTCGTTTAGAATAGAGGACCAGGCCAGGCACCATAAAATAAGTGACATATAAAGTGATACCTGAAGAGTAAGCTGAACTTGCCCAAGGGAAGTGTCTAGGGAGTGGAGGCTCCAAGGTAAGAATGGGCCTGGTGGGTTTAAAGAATGAAGAGAAGGATATTGAACCTATGTCAAATGGCTTACTGTGGTATAGCGGGAAAGAAAGTACTTATAATAAACAGAGGTAGTGTGTGATGGAGTTGGGGTTGGAAAGATAGTACATCAATAGCACTCTACTGGTTAAAGCAATGCACTGCTGAGTGTTGGGAAATGGTGTGAATGTATTTTGTGCTCAGGAAGGGGTGGAACAGGAGCATTCTGGGTAGAGGGAGCAGCCACAGCAAAGTCAAGGATATATGACACAGACTGATGTTTCAGGAGCCTAGGTGGAGAGTAGACGAGATGGAGGATGCCAAGATAATACAACTGAGAACATAGGCAGGACACAATTTTGAAACCACACTGTGGAGTCGGTAGCTTTTCCAGAGGCAAAGAAGAACCAATACATTGTTTTAAGCAGTGAAGCACCATCATCAGATTCTGATTTCTGAAGGTTTATAACATAGCAAATTTCTGGGATCTGCAGGGATGGATAAGGAAGCCAGAAGTAGAAACACTGAATACTTATTTGAGGAGTAAGGTGATAATGAGAAGGGAAGAGACCGGAATGGGAAGGCAGGACAGTAAATAGCTTGATAGGGTAGGATGACTGAAGACAAATTCTCCAAACCACGTAAGTAGAGAATGTGAAACCAGCAGAGAAGGGGAGAATTAAGATGTAAGGAAAAGAAGTAATCACTAGGGCAGTTACAGGGAGTGGGATGAAGAGAAAAACTGGCAGAATTAGATTAATCATTGAGAAGGGGCATTTTTTTCTTCAATAATTGAAACAAAGAAACAATAATGTGACCTGCTCCTAAGATATTCCAAAGTGCTACTTTTCTCAATAATGTCAGAAGCCAAGTTTACAGTTGCCCTGCGGTCATGTGGACTAGCTCTACTTTGCCTCTAATGCTATGACACGAGTAAGTCTCTCCACTTGTTTCTGCAAAAAATCCACTTTCCATAAGCTCATGGGAGTTATAGAGTTTACTGAATGCTTGTCTTTGACATGGTGACCATAAGCAAGGTTCAGATCTATTCATGATGGAATTCCCCAGATAGCACTGCGTTGCTTTCTCCAATCTGGGAAAACTGGGGCTATGCTATCTTGCAGGATACAGACCTGGATTTGAATCCAGACTCCACTTCTTATCAGTTATAGGCCTTTTTGAACTTTCATTTGTGGGATTTTAGTTAATCAATTTATTTTTTAAAAGATTTATTTATTTTAGAGAGGGGGGGGGCGGCACATGAGCTGGGGGAGGGACAGAGGGAAAGAGAGAGGAGACTCTCCACAGAGTAGGGAGCCTGACATGGGGCTTGATCTCATGACCCTTAGATCATGACTTGAGACTAAATCAAGAGTTTGAGGCTCAACCAGTTGAGCCACCCAGCCGCCCCTGTTTGTGGGATTTTAAACAGAGAGCGTAGGTGGACTACATGCTCAGATAAACACATTCAATAAACAATACCTGTAATGACAACAACGGAGAAGCAGCAGCAGCAGCAGCAGCAGCAGCAGCAGCAGCAGCCTCTACCTAGCCCAGTAGCTGACAGGTTGTATAACCACACTCTAGCACATTAATTATCAGCTTTAGTCTAGCATTAGTCTAGCATAGTTTTACTTAAATATAAGGCAAAGGTTTTTATGCTGAAATATGTTCACACAAAGAAAATGATGAAAAGTAAGTATGTACAGGAAAGTTAAGAGAGTAAATCCTATGAGTTCACATCATAAGAAATTTTTTTTTCCTTTTTAAAAAAATATTTACTTGAGAGAGAGAGAGAGAGAGAGAGAGTATGCACGTACTTATAGAGCCCCATGCAGGGATTGATCTCAAGACCCAGAGACCATGATCTGAGCAGAACTCAAGAGTCAGACGTTTAACCCACTGAGCCACACAGGTGCCCCTCCTTTTGTCTTTTTATTGTATCTATATGAAAATATGGATTTTAGCAAACTTATTGTGCTAATAATTTCACAATGTATCTAGATCAGAGCAGCATGCTGTAAGCTTATCCAGTGATTTATGTCAATTCCTTCCCAATAAAACTGTAAAAAAAAAAAAAAGTATGAGTATTAGAGAACAAAGATGTTCCATCTCTTTTTCCATCTCTTTAAATTAGCAAACTTAATGGCACTAATGATAAAACTCCCATTAGAAATAGGGCCGGGGGATCCCTGGGTGGCTCAGCAGTTTAGCGCCTGCCTTTGGCCCAGGGCATGATCCTGGAGACCCGGGATCGAGTCCCACGTTGGGCTCCCTGCGTGGGGCCTGCTTCTCCCTCTGCCTGTGTCTCTGCTTCTCTCTCTCTCTCTCTCTCTCTCTATCTCATGAATAAGTAAATAAATCTTAAAAAAAAAAAAGAAACAGGTGCCATAATCACCGTACTTGTCCATTTCCAGAAGGATATGCTGGAATCATTAGGAAACTGAGGTCAGAAGATAATGTGCCATGCTAATCCCATGACTGGGACACTAAAGATAAGCCTTCCACAAAGACTCTCAACCTTGTGGAAAAGTATAAATGTGGACTGTTCCCTGGACTGGCACAAATATAAAATGCCAGGATTCTCTGGGGGTGGTGTATTTTTATAAAATAACAACAGAGGGGGAAATTTTCAGTATTTAAAGACTCCTTCATAACACACTCCACACTTTAAGGAATCTATAGCTAACAGAGTGAACGATAAAAGCAAACGATGCTGTTTAACACGTCGTATTTCCCTATAAATACCACTGATGACAGAGGCCAGGGTATTTTTGCAAGAAGTATGTTTTGTCAAAATCTCAATTAGTCACTGCAGTCGTTCAAAGAATTAAATGTCTCAAATCTGTCCCTAGTCAGGTGTATGTGCAATGCTATTATTTCTAACGCTAAGCAATGGCCATGTAAGGGCAGGTGAGCATCATCTAGCATAGAGCAGCGTGCATATATAGTTGTTTCCACCCTCTTTTGTGTTTCTTCTTGGTTGAAACCATCTCTTAGCTGTTTATTAAGGCACTAATTGATTCAAAGATGTTATGCAGTATTCCCTAAATCATTACTGATATAACATTATATTTTAAATTTTTTTCCTTCCATTTTAAATGCATGCTTCAGAAATATAAATTTATCACATTTTAGGTGTACATAATTAGGTTTAACTGTGAAATAAAGTTGCAAATTCTTATTTTCTTGACAAATGAGATTTCTAGTATATTCAGATTTCTACTGTATCTTTTTTTGTTTTTTGTTTTTTTTATATATTCCAGCTTTCCCCTCTATTTTTGTTTAAAAATTCTAACACCGAATTTCATGCCAGAAAAATTTTTTTTCTCCTGAAGCTGGAGGAAATCATTTCAAGTTTCAAGACTGTGAAAATTGACTATGCCTGACTTTTTCCAAATTGTCTCGTAATGCTTTTTGCCAGGCAGATTCTAGGACCAGTTAGTTTATGATCAAAACTTACAGATGGTACTTACAGAAGACTAGCCAGTAGGGCATTTTTCAAGAATGTCAAGATCAAAAACTATAATTAAAGGTTATTTTGGGAAAAGCCAGCGTCCCCATCACTAACTCCGCAGGGGAAAAAAAGAAGAAGAAACGATTTTGTGACAAAGTAATTGCTGACAAAAATATTGTAACCCAATATGTCATTTGAAAACAATTGAATTTCTGGTCTTTTCATTGGGGAACTTTAGCTTTCAAAGTGATAGTTAGGGTTATAGTGTATAATGCTGACTTTTCCTTAAGATCATAGGTTATTTCACAGCTGTCATGGTTTTGGAGCCATCTTCCCTGTCACCAGTTACTGCAGCTCGCCCTTGCTGGTGGATATCTTTATGCCAGACCCTCATAACATTTAATCACCACAAGGTCGAGGTCACATGATGGTAAGCCTGTGATAAAATTTTTACCTCTTAACAACGTACAAGGGAAAATTTTATGCACTGAGGCAAAAGCAGGAAAATAATGAATATCTATAGTTTAATTTCCATGCATCACTGCTTGTGGCAGTGAAATAAATACCACGGTGAAGTAATAGAGTAGTTAGAGGGGTGGGCTAGAGGTTTAAAGAAGAAAATTAATATCCATGATTAAAATTGCATGTATCATTGCCAAGGGCTGTGAAAATATGTCAATTGCACGGCTATGTCTGTTTCAGTGCCAGAGAAGGAACATTTAAAATTTAATAATAATTGCTCTGTTTCCTTGCATAAAACAATGCAAAATCTTTACTCCAAAGTCTTGCTATTACTAAATGAATGTCATGGATTGTTTTTGAAAATGATCAACTTTAATTGTGCATATATTTTTATGTGCTGATAAGTAGTTTTTCAATCTCTTTTTTTATTTAAAAGACAAACCTAATGTTGCATATCTACAGGTTCATTTTTTAAACTAATCCTGTTAATTCTAGGTAACAATTCTATAATTCAATTAGTCCTTAAATTAATATTTGTAGCTCAAGTTTATATTCCTTGATGATGACTTTATAATATTATTTTGCTAAAATAGTAAAGCATATTTTCAATATTATTTATTATAAGTTTTCATTTTTTCAACTAATAACCATATATATCCTTAAATTGCAACATGTAAAATTTTCACTTGACTGATAACTTATTGAGATAAATTAAGAATATGTGATTCATTTGTATTTAGAATATGTCTGATTTTTATAATACCTACTACAATGGACACTGAAAAAGTATTGCTAACAGTCGTATTCCCTACATTTCAGAGGTCCTGCTTTTCATTGGGCTTTTGAAGTGAAAAATTAGGCTTCCCAAAAGACTACCTTGCAACCCTCAAAGAACATTTTTAAAAACCACTTAATGTATACAGTTACTTTTCTGAGAATTCTTACTTTGTTTGTTGTTGTTTTTAAATCTGTGAATTCACTACAAAGCAGAACTCTCAAATGCAAAGGTTTTAAAATATAATGCTTTATTGGCTAGAGGAGACCTAAGATACATTAGTTTTCTAGCTATTAAATAACCAAATCTCTCTCATTCTTTCTCTGTTTTACACACACACACACACACACACACAGAGCCTTTGCACAGATTCTTACTTAGTGTTAGGCTTCTGTATTTTGTCCCCTTCAAGGGGATGAGTACTGTACCCTTTGCTTTGCTCAGAATTGAGGAACTAAGTACTTGGGCAGCACTCAACAAATAAGTCAAAATGACAAATATTGAATCCAATTTGAAACTGTGGGGGTAAATTTAAGTGGCCCCAAATGTCTGTGTTCTATGAGTTACTTCCATTCGTGAAGGAACTACAATTCCAGATTTTTATGTTCATGAAATAATTCACATTATTCTCTTTTATTTTTAACTTCTGGATGGGCCAAAGAGAGTTTCACACTGAAGATTACAGCCATGGCTTTCACCAAGCTGAAAAACAAGCTTTAACGTGATGATCCACACAAGACCAAACCTGATGAGAAATGTAGGGTGTTGCTATGGCAATTCCATTCGTTGGAACTTTTCTCTGTTGGCTTCACTCTGACATTACATTCTAAAAAGAATCGTATGAAAAGGTGTGGTGGCTGTGAAGACAAACGCAAAGCCAAGAAGATGGAACTTTCTTATCTGTCTCCAAAGAGAGAATGTCGTCATATCGTAATGCCACCCTAATGTAGTCGGAGGGCTGGCTTAGGAGGTGTCATTCTGAGATTTCATTGAAACCCTGGGGTGTATTTCTTTTTCACTTAAGTGGAAAATTGGCGATGCCAGAGTTATTAGCAAAATGACAAGGTGAAAGAAGGATGCTTGGATGAAACTGAAAGATGACAAGGCCTTGGCTCCTAAAAGAATGAAGACCTGTTTTGTTGTTGGAGGTGATGGATTCATTTTTTTAAAGCAGAGGTTTGATATATTAAAATATCACTTAAATCTAAGCATCGACAGTGAATATCTCTCATAGAGAAGGAAATTTATTCATTTACCTAATGTCATTTCTTTCCAGGTAGACCTTCCTTTTCAAGGGTTATAATAAATGCAGCTGTTTATAACAACAACCTCAGAATATCATTTCAGGCATTGTGTCAAAGCACTTTTTTTCTTCAAAACAACCCTCAGAGGTAGATATTATTAGAAACTCCATTTTGCATATGAAGAAAGGGAGATTCAGAGAGAAAATATGACTGGGCTTATGTCAATCACTTATAAAAAAGGAAATAAAAAATTTGAATACAGAACCAAGATCTTAATCAATATGTTATTAAACAGAACTGTGCCAAAATTTGATGGAAGAGGGGATTCCTAAACAATTTACTTATCAGTAGGAAAACTGTATCTTTGACATCACTATGAATATCCTCCTTTTCTAAGTTAGAAATAAAACCAATCAAGTAAAGTTAAGGAGGTGATGTGTCAGGTGATGTATTTTGTGCCTTAAAAGGAATCCACTTTGCAATTTAAATTTTTTTTTTAAATTTATGATAGTCACACAGAGAGAGAGAGAGAGAGAGAGAGAGAGAGGCAGAGACATAGGCAGAGGGAGAAGCAGGCTCCATGCACCGGGAGCCCGATGTGGGATTCGATCCCGGGTCTCCAGGATCGTGCCCTGGGCCAAAGGCAGGCGCTAAACCGCTGAGCCACCCAGGGATCCCCACTTTGCAATTTTAATTTAACAATCGTAATTGATGGAGATTTTACCATATGCTGTAAACACAAAAGGACTTCTAGTCAGTACTTTCTGCTTCAGAAGAATTTATTAGTTACTGGGAGAACACAGTCAACAAGTAAAGTAGGGATTCACCGATTTAGGTGTGAACATATGTACAATTACCAATAAGGCAGAGGTTAGGAATTATAGGCCTGATGGCTGATAAGGCCCTCAGACATGTTTAATTTGAGTCGTCCAATGTGATTTTCAACATTTTTATTCAATGACCACATTTAAAAACTGAGAGATTTTTTTTACAGAAAAAAATCCAAATATCTGTAAACACAGAATTCATATTCCTATTTGTCAATGTTTGGCTGGGCTAATAGAAAGGGTCCACCTTAGTAGTGGTGTGCACTCTATTTTTCGAGATTTCCCATCCCTCCTCTTCCACACACTGAAGTTCAGTGACAGTTGTCATTCATCAAAAAGCTTGTGTCCTTGTCTTTCATACATTTGTTTATATATGCTAGTTTCCTGGCCCATTTGGCTTTTGAGGTTGTCACTTTTGCTGTAACAAAAGTGTATTTGAAATACATGTTAGTAATAGGTAAGAACAAAAAGACAATCATTCAGATAGTAGCATAGTATCTACTCTTTCTATGTGTCTCGGCGCTATTCTGCAAATATAAACTCAAATGGCTAAAGACAAGATCTGGGATATGAATTGAAGTTGCCACAACTACTGAGTTTTTCAGAGGTATGATTTAGTGCAAAACTATTTTGGTTTACCTAAAGGATGTAGGTCATTAAGATGTCTGGTATGGGTGTGATACGTAAAGATTTCAGATAAGCAGGCACAATTTATGTGCAAAGAAGATTCCAGCTGGAGAATCAGATTAAATAGAGGAAATAAAATGGAGTAGAAAGCTAGAATGAGGAAATGAGGCAGAGAGAGAAAGGTAGTGATGCGGGGAGAGACTTTGAGTTGTGAGGTTATAGCTCCTCAATTCCTTAAGCATTGCCCAAATTCTTGGCCCTTTCTAGCATTCATCCAGTAGCCTCTGATAAAATGGACTACAAGATTTTTTCTTAGCTTTTGCTTTTATCTCTGCCTGGGATGATTTCTTTCTCTGCAAATCTTCAATTCATCTGATATTCTCTTACATTTCAACACTTGGTTCAGGACGCTCATTTTCTACTAAAATTTTCTGTTGCCCTTTAGAGAAAGGAAATAATGTCTTCCTTTATACTACAAACACCTTGTATAGGCTTCATTTATTAGGCTTAATTATATCTCATTGAAATTATGTATTTACATTCTTGTCTTCCCTAGGAGACTTTGAATTCTTGGGAAGGCGCCCGTGTTTCACTTATCTTTGTGTCTCTATCTCCCAGCATGGTATAATAAATATTTGTTGAATAAGTGAATGAATACATTCTCAAAAGGGAGTCAGATTAAAGTATTTATTAAAATTCTCTTGACTTACTAACTAATCACATAATCCTAAGGAGCCAACATTTTCCTCAAAATAGCTAGTTTAGGGACGCCTGCGTGGCTCAGCGGTTGAGTGTCTGCCTTCAGCTCAGGGCGTGATCCTGAAGTCCAGGGATCAAGTTCTGCATCGGGCTCCCTGTATGGAGCCTGCCTCTCCCTCTGCCTGTGTCTCTGCCTCTCTCTCTCTCTCTCTCTGTCTCTCAGGAATAAATAAATATAATCTTTAAAATAAATAGCTAGTTTATATACGTTATTAATCCAATTGATAAAAATTATGCTAATATGTTGAAGTTGTATGTGTGTATATACCTATCCATAATATCTATCTACATGCAGATAGATATGTACATAGATACATATGTAGATAGATATTACAGATAGGTAGATATATACACACACATATCTATATATCTGCATCTATAATTAGTTGAACATGTTCTTCATCTGGGGTACTAAATTAAGATACTCTGGAGAGCATCTGAGTTAAATTTAATTACATAACTAAATAAGTATTTAATTTCATTATATAATTTACCAAACATACCCCCTTTATCCAGTCACCCACCAAAGTTACCATGTTCTTTTGAAAAAAAATCATCATTAAAATATTAACTAGAGGAAGGAAAAACAATTTTAAGTCTTATCTATAGTACTTGGCATATTTTTTTCATTTTATTGAAATATAATGAAAAAGTGCACATATGTGTATAGTTCAACAGAGTACACCTGTAAAACTAGTTCCCAAGTAAAAATAACATTACTATCAGCTCCCTAAAGCACCTTATTTCCTCTCCTGTCCATAGCCCTCTTGTTAAGCACATTCTAGACTTTTAAAAGCATAGATGAGTTTTTGCCTGTTTTTAATAATTGGGATGTTTGCTACACTTAAAACTTACTACTTACATAATGCATACATTATAACTATATTTTTTAAAAAGCATCTATTCTTAAATCTGCAGTTACAAAGGCAGAGGAGACATAATCCTGACATTCCAGAAGCTTATCTGGTAGAGGAGGTAACATATAATCAAATACCTATGGACACATAGTACATAGTAAATGAGTTCTGAGTGATAGCTGAGTATTAGGAATCTCTCATCTGGTTTCACACAAAGTGTGGAATCACTACTGAGGTTCTGAAAAGGCAAGATTTTAATAATAGGTTTCTTTCAGGTTGGCAGAAACACAGCTACTTACACTTCCAATGTCGTGATAAATTTATTTCATGGATGGAGGCAAATCTTCATAATCTTTCCTTTTTTTAAAGATTTTATTTATTTATTCATGAGAGACACAGAGAGAAAGAGAGAGGCAGAGAAACAGGCAGAGGGAGAAGCAGACTCTTTGCAGGAAGCCCGATGTGGGACTCGATCCCGGGACTCCAGGATCACGCCCTGAGCCAAAGGCAGGCACTAAACCTCTGAGCCACCCAGGGATCCCCCCCCAACCTATTTATTTATTTATTTATTTATAATCTTTCTGATGGAAGCCTCTGAGAGCATATTAAAGACGGGTTGAAGGAGCAAAGCTGGGCAGTGTCCAGGTTGGCAAAGTACCTTTGGGTTACTCTTTGGCATAAGAGCTATTTATTGTAATAGTAACTGGTGGCCAGAAAAGTGTATTGGAGGGCTGAATTTCAAAGCTACTCTTACATATGGATTAAAAGTTACACAGTGCTAGAAGAATGTTGCTAGGGAGCAATTTTCTGTGGGTTGCTGATTGAGTGGTGTTGAGCTTCCAAGTAAAAAGGCTTCTAGGTTACAGAGATAATAAGCAAGGTGGGTCAGTTGTCTCTGAGAGGCTAAACAGTCATTGGAGACTGGTAGTGTTAACTGATGAGTATGATACACTATTTTTCAGGAATGCTTCTTTATGCTTCCATGAAAAAGTAATGCCCTTTGTCAAATCCTCTTTCTTTGAAACAGGGTGCTCCCCACTCTATTAAACTGTTGTCTGCCCTAGAATCAGCTTAATCTTCTAAAGTACTGCGTCTCATCACCCAGGCCTAGCACAGTCTTGGTCTCATTAGGCAATGTAGGCTAGTTGCTTCCGTAGTTTGCCATTCCTGTCTTTACTCTGGTATCAGCTCAGGAAACCTCTTGCTGTCACCAAAACAATTCCCTAACAAACATTCTCTTCTCAAGAAACTCCAACTAGTATTGGAGAAAAACAGCTCCCTCACATACAGTGGAATGCTTAGAGGGTATGGTGTTACTGCATCATGTTCTGAGAACAGTCAAATTTGGCTGTACTGTGCATTTATTTTTATTTCAAAAATCAACGCACCGCATCAGAACTCCAAAGGACTCATGTTCCCAGAGTCATGGTAAGAGAAGAGGTCTAGTTGGGATGGGGATTGTATGCCTTAGGATGAGTCTCCCTAGGGCATAATACGGAAAGAGCCATATGCAGTTGAGCTCAAGCACTCAAGAAACATAATATGATGACATTAACATAATGGCACAAAGTGAACAAACCTCCTTTCCCTTGAGTCTAGGAAATGGATGTTCCCTCAGCATATAAGAGAAAGTGCTTCCTCTGTGCCTTTTTGGATAGATAGTCTGTCCCAGGATTGCCTTAGGGAGGGTTGCTTTCTCTAAGCCCCAAATCATGTAAACACGTTCTTAGATTCATTTGAAGGATGTGTTCAAAATAAACTTACTTCACAGTGCAGTCTCAATTATGAAAAAAACAAACCTAAAACTACATGTTTATGTAGTTTTAGAGAAAGGAACACACACGTAGTAGAGAAAAGGAATAAAATAAAATATAACCAGTGATTCTTCTTTCTGGATTGTTAGTGTATGAACATGAATTTTGTCTTAAATTTGTCTATAGTTTTCTAATTTTATTCATCAATATTACGTCTCCAAACAGAAGTGAAACCAAAAGTGCTATTTAAAAATATGAACCACTGAATTATTAGATTCCGATTTGAACTGTGGGGAATGGTCATTAGTGTGGACCCTTCTGTCAAGAGTGAGGTGTTCCAGAGGGCAGGGAGAGGTGAGAATCCTTGTTCTGTACCCTACTTCTGCTGTATGAAGTGTAGCACACTGAGTTTACATAAGTCTAAATATTGACATATATGTGTTTCCTCTTAGTCTTTCATCCCCTTGAGATAAATTTGTAGCCCTAGTACAGAGTTAGTACTAATCAATACGTACTCATGGAATACATGATTGAAGGAATGAATGAATTGAAAGTATAAATGAATGACTGAATGTTCAAACAACCTCTTGTGATGTTTTCTAAATGTTCTACAGTCTGTCTTCTAACAATTTCAGTTACCACCACTCTAAATTCAAAATCTGATTTGGAATTGGGCAGAGTCAAAATGAGGATGTTTTTTGGTTTCTTTATTCCTTCCCAGATATACACATTATCTATTTTTAATTTCTATTACATCTACCTAAAACATAAGTATCTGGTAAAGTCTGTAGTAAATTTACTGTATGAAAATGTGGACTATTTGAAAGAATAGATTCAATGACAGAAATTACTCTTGGGAAAATTGATTTATAAAATCAAATCAGTCTGTCTTATGAATCAAAAGAGTCATGGTCAGTGTAGATGGAAAAAGAAATGATATCACGAATCTTTAACTAAGAACCAATGATGTAATGTTATAAAACTTGGCCAACTTTTTTTTTTTTTTTTTTTTTTTTTAAGTAGTTTCCATGCCCAGCATGGAACCCAACATGGGGCTTGGACTCACAACCCTAAGATCAAGGCCTGAGTTGAAATCAAGAGTAGGACGTTCAACTGACTGAACCACCCAGGCACCCCTGGCCAACTTCTTAATAAAATATTATTTTGTGTTTTACTTATATAATTTAATTATTAGATCTTCAAGGAATAGAAAGGAACAGATGAATTACTAAAAATAATATGAAAATCTACATGATATTAGGTAATTGGCATAGAATTATACACAGTGTTGTTTGCTTTTTAAATTTTATTTATTCATCATCTACTTGTAGTAGAAGAAAGTATTACCAGGTATATATTAGTATTTCAGGAATAAAACAACACAGGGAAGAAGTAATTTGAGCAGCATAACAATATTTTATGACTATGTCACTTTTTATCAGAAAGTGTTCATAGTACTAATTTGATTTTCCAAGGAGTCTATGACTCAAAAATGGATCAGGATGAGTGCTTTTAAGTCCATTAGATTTCTGGTTCATTAGTAGCCAATGTCCTGGTAAGGGGTCAGGAATGTAGTTTGCCTCTTTTGAATGCAAACCAACAGACTGTGCTCCTTATCTGCTGAGTAGTGTTTACCAGAGGGTAAATTGATATTGATATTGAGACTGATTTTTCTGAGAAAGTTGATATTTTCATAGAAGTTGAGTAAATTCCGTTCACCTGCAGTGAAAAGTTGGCTTCCACAGTGCTGGTTTCTACTCATTACTAAAGTTCCTGTGGAAAACAAAAGGAGGAACGGACAGTGAAGTCATAGGTGCCGTTTACTTTCTCTTAATTGTACATCTGCCCTCCAGAGACCTTTACTGGTAATCTGTTCTTCAGGATTTATCACAAAATCTCCTTCTTCTGTAGGTAGGAGATTCTCTCAATTCCCGGACTATTTGTATGATAAATGAGCATGAACCTCCCTGTGACATGTCTATTATTGAATTGAACTGTTATTTAAATCTTGCATTGCCATTTAATTTCTCACTTATGTATGTTTTATCTTTTCAACTGGATTGTAAGGTTTGGGAAGGTCATAGAAGATATACCCGATTTTCTATCCTACCCACTTGCCTTTCATAGTCTTTGGTAGGTACTCAATAAATATTGATGGATAGGATAAGATTCAGCTGAAAATAACAAACCTAGGCCTTGCCTGTCAGTTCCCAGTTCAGTTCTATGACTTGCAAATTTAATTTTGAGTGAGTACAAAGTACTCACTTATTCTGCAAAATGAAAAACTGTGCATATTTAGAAAGAATCTATCTTCTGCTGGTGACATCAAAATTCTAGATTTTCTTTCTCTCTGAAAGGCCCCAATAATCTGTACATTTCTACCATATTAATTTACAAGTACTGTAATTTTATTTTTTATTTTTTACAAGTCCTGTAATTTTAAAACATTTCAAATAAACACACCCTGCATATATATTTTAAAATAGGACATCTCTCCTTAGTTAGGATAGGTTTTATACTATAGAGAATTAGTGAATTTCACATGTGAATTATGAACCCATCAATGAAAATATTATATCTTGAAATACCAACTATTTAATTTGAATTAGTATTCAATAAAAATTACATCCACAAGGCAGACTGAATTTCTAATTACTTTGTATTATATGGGTAAAAGCTAGAGGCAGAATCACATAGTATTAGGGCAGGGTTGTCTTTTCTATTTACTGAAGAAAAAATAGTCTATTTCAAATAAACAGTCAAATTTGCTAATCCTTACATTTCTTCCAACTGGCAAATTACCTTAACAAGTAAATATTTTCTTATTAATGCAGAGGAGCATTCAGGCAAAAACTTTCAAGTATAACATAACAAAATAGCCCTGTGTCATAGTTCTCTAAGTCAAATGCCATGCCATATCAGGTGAGACATTTAATCCCTGCAGATAGGAAAAAAATACATTGTGTCCAATCAAAGGGTGATAAATCTAGTAGCATCTGTTTTTACAGCATCACTTTAACGTTTTCAGACGAAATAATACTATGCTATCGAAGACATCAAAGTGGCATAAAACATTCATTTAGAGGAACTGAAACAGGAAACTAGAACTAGAGACCTGAAAAATAGAAACTTTATACTTATCAATATCCTTAATATGCCTTTTTCATCTCTTTCTCTGAAACAAAAAGCTTTATAAAACAGCATCCTACCTTTGAGTAGTTTTAAAACACAGGGCAAGGCAATGGGCATGAGGGTGCTAATAGCTGTGTAACTAATAAAAAAAAAATTCACATGATATTGTATTGTGGTTTTAAAAAAATGACTGTCCCTATTTATGTTGATGAAAGACTGAAAAGCCTAAATTTGGGATCTCTTTTAGAAAATGCAGTTTTTCCATATTTTTCAATCAAAAATGTAGAGAATCAGCAAAATTATGGAGTGTGTTGCAGTGCCCATTATGTACTTCCGGGATTTGATTTAGAGAAAAATTAAAGCTAAGTGGCTTTGATAAAACAGAAATTTAACTCAAAATGAATGGCATTTTTTTTTTTTAAATAATGGGCTTTTGAAAAACTCTGTTTTAAAAAAGATATATTTTCTATACAAATGTATAAAAAAGATCCTAGGAAAATCGCAAAGCTTTGGGTATAAGACAACAGAACCCTCATATATTGGCTTTGTTTTGTCGTTTTGTTGATATAGCCACTACTCATTTACATTTAAAGCCTGAAATCCTGCTCCATAATCTTTCAGCTTCAGCTTCCTCCTCCTAACTGCTATACATACTGACATCTACCTTTTATTCTAATTAGGTTATTTTCTTTTGTTCTTTGCTATCTTAAGAAAAGAAAAATTATCTTAAAATTATTTTTCTTTCTGTAGGCATAAAAACTTCTCAGTTCCTTTACTATTGTAGAAAAAAACATGAATCGAAATGATAGCCTGGATTAGAAATAATTATTTAAATTGCTTTAGTTTCAGGAAATTGAAAAAGACAAAGCATATTTTCATTTAATACTATCTCATTTTAAATAAGCTCCTTCAGGAATCTTGGCTACAACTTGCCTGACCAGTGTCCACTAGATGACACTGTTGTATAAGCACAATAATGAGAGGCCATAGCTTTGACAATAACTAATTTATCATATATATATATTTAGATATTGTCAGTGTCTCTTTCTCAAGATGAAACTGGCTTAGCATTTTTAATTGGATATGGCTGATAACTACAACTTCATATAATTTAGAGTAAAGCCACCCTCAAAGGTTAAAATGTAGGGAAAAAAAGAAACAACCACTTCACAGTGTTCACATTTTTGCAATAGAAAAATCTTTGAAAATCTGTATATTTCACAGTTAAGATAGACTTCATTATGAATTTTAAATTGTGCCATTTTAAATCGAGTGACAATGATTGTACTGATAATGTTGGTTTTCAAGTAGTGTCTTGTCAGTAATCTATTTTTTTTCTCTCTCTCTCCCTTCCTTCGTGTCTTTTCAATTCTCTCTTTCTTCCCTTCTTGATTCTGGGTTGGGAGTCATTCGAGTGCAGTGCCAAAATCAGGGGAAGAATCAATAGTCTTAAGCTAACAGCCTCTATGCCACATTGTTGCCAAGCCAGGAAACTTTAGTCTTGGAAAAAACACAGGTTTTAAGAGACGATCTTGATGGCACTTGTGTAGATAGAGCCATTGAAGGAAACGGACTACCTGGAATTGTACACGTATTTCCAGGCATAGAGATTTTCCTGTAAAATCCACTATCTGAAGATAAAATATAGATTATTGAGATTTCCCTGGTATTAGGATTCCTTTGTAATAACTCATTCTTATAACGATGTTCAAGATTACTGTGACATTAAGCTTATTTTCTGTGGCTTTAATTTAATAAGAATGTTGAAGTAAAAGCATTCATGCTCTCTACCATACATCACATATACTAATCTCATGTTGTTTACCTGAAAATCTCGGAGGAGGGGCCAGGCCTAAAAGGAAATTACACAAAGTGTGAGTGGTGATCAAAGTGTTTTATGGCACGTGGCATGTCTCAGAGGGAAGCGACAGACATGTCACCTTGTTGGTTTTTTTTTTTTTTTTTCTTATTTTAAGCCTGGCATGCTGGAGCTAGGAAAGCAGAGCGAGAGATGCCCTGCACTTCTGTGAGAAGTGCACGACCTGCTGCAGTTTCTGCACTCAGAAAAACAGGCTACATACCTCAAGTGCTGGAGTTTTCACCTGCCTGTTTTATCAACATGATTGGTGAACAAAACTATCAGATTATGCCATTACACCTATGACTAGGTGTAGAAAAGAGACCCACATAATAAATTTGTTTGCAAAGACACGGCCATCATGCTTAAACACCAGACCATCCTCTTAATGGGTGGAATATGGGTCAGGTGAACCTGTGTATAAGTCACTTCTTTTTCTTTCTCTTCTTTCACTTCTCGGAGTCTGGGATTTCTTTTCTTTTTCTTTCTTTCTTTTTTTTTTTTTTCCTCTTTGCTTACTCCAGAAGGAAAACTGTTCTCTCTAGCCTTAACTGAAAACTATAATATTACTGATAGGACCTTTATATGCCAGCTCTTCCACCATGAGCACATTTATATAATCTCATCAAGCCTTAGATTTTCCAGTACATAATTCTGCATAGGTTATTATGAAGATTAAATGAGATTATAATATTATAATATTTGCAAATTACATGGCAAATTTTGACATACAGTAAGTGTGCTGATCTATAGAAATCTTCCTTTAAAAAAAAAAAGTGCTTTCAGGGGAAGTGGATGTTAGGAAAGAATCCAAATCAGTAGTAGACCGTAAAGTAACATTGCTTCAGGGCTAGATAGAAAGCAACGGTATAGAGACAGGTGTGGAAGAAACTAGAAAGTATCATCAAGCTGGAGAGAGAGAAGAGAATCTGAAAATGGCATTACAGGAAAACTGAGAATGAAAAAGGAGTGATGTCTATGACAAGAAGCATTACCATATCTTGAGTATATGTGGGATGCTCAGGCACTTTCTATACATTTTCACATTTAATTCTCACAAAATTCCTATGAAGAGTTTTTATTAGCATCTACTTATTCTAGTGGAGAAAACTGAGGCTCATAGCCTTCAAGTATCAAGTCCAAGGTACTTCTTAGCTCCTAAATGGAAAAGCCTGTGAAATTGCCAAAGTACTTTCCACTGCCATTAGGCCACCCCTATCTCCCACCACTTTATAGATAGAGTAAACCCGATTTCCACATTCCTGTAATTCCACATTGATAAATGTGGTGCTTGGAAATTTTATATGAATACTCATAATATATTTTCCTTGAGAAATAAGGCTTATAACGATGGGTATTCAACCTTTTTTTATTTTTTTATTTTTTTATTCAACCTTTTTAATCAAAAGCTTGTTTATTTCTAAATGTAGCTGATCTATAGAATATGTATTCTGTAGTACCATGAGACAGTCTACAGAAAACTATCCTTTCTTAATTCCAAATGTGAAATTTAAGAGCACAACACTTTCACCACAGTAGAGAGAAGCCATCTCGTGAATTCTCACCCCATGATAGATTTAATGTGTGTGTAGATGAAGATTTAGGAAATGTTGCAGCACCCATCACCATACATACCTAATTGTGAGCTATTTGATAGGTGGGTGACCTTATGTGATGGGAAATGAATGCACATTTTGGCAGATGTAAATATCTATAAGATTCAGAAGTTCAACTAAATGTGTAGATACAATAAATTTAGTCCCTATAATGGTGCAATGTCCCCTTTGAGATCAGAGATGTACCAGCTTGGCATTTTCCTCTTTCCTAGCATGCATGAACATGTCTGAAATATGAAATCTGAATCTCTTACCATTGAATTACTGTAACACATTTAGCAAAAGGCAACATGAATTCAGTAGTTGTTTATAAAACTGAACATATTGTCCTCCTCTTCCCCACACATATATTTTGGTGCCAAATTTTAGATCTTAAATGTGTCCACCAGCTCAGTGTACAGGCTGGAGAGGGGACAAGTATTTTCATTAAGATTTCCTCCATTTCTGTGGCTCTTAGAGTGATGCCCTGCCATATTCTCCCTCTTATGAGAGATCTGTATGATGGTGATGACTGCACCAGTGATGTGGACTCATCATTTATTCTCAATCCACTGTTCACTAACATTGCACAAGAGAGGGAAGCTAATTGATATTTGCTACATACATTTTTTTTTCTGTCTCCAGCTAAATATCTTTGGTAATCCATCTCCCTGCCTCCAGTCTCTAGCTTCTGCTAACATTTTCCCATTGATTCTGCAGTATCCTTTCCTTCTGATGTTACCTACAGTCTATGATCATTTATTTTTCTGATTAAAATTTTCACTTATCTCTCTATCTAGAAGGCCATGAAGCACAGAAAAATGTAGGGTACTTAAGTGATAAGGCTAGCTATGAAATCCTAAAAGATGTGGATCTGATATGATTTTCTGATTAGATTCCCTTAAGACTTAAAAATTATAATTTACTACAGGCAACAGGATTTCAGGGCTGCTAAACCTAGAGATGAGATGTTGAGCATCTAGAGGTCTTTGTCTCCTACAAAACATATGTGTGACACACTTTTTTTACAAGTTAAAACATTTTAGATTAAAGCATTTTCTTTCTCTTTCATACACATATTGATAATTTCTTGGTGATAGTTTACTTTGAACAGAAAGGGAATAATTAGGAAGTTTTTTCTCAATTATCAGAAGATGTATAAGACAATAAATTGCTCTAATTAAACTAGCACCATAGAAAGACAAGGTCAAATGCTGATCAGAAGGGCCAAATAATCAGGAAAATAAACACAGCCAACTATTCTCTACTCGGCCTGGAGAGCCTGATTTTTTTAAGCAAACACATTGGTATATATCCAGATTTTTCATATACCCTCACCTTCTAATTCAAACATCTGGAGCCAAACTACTCACTCAACATCTGGAGCTTGGTCAACTTATTTGGAGAGTGGAGATGCTATTATTTTGAAGTTACTACAAGGATTAAAAGGCAATATGAAGTATGTGAACATATTTTTTAAAGGATAAAGCAGTAACAAGTGTAGGATATTATTGTCTTTTTTCATAGATTCACATACTTTCAGGTTGACTATGTTTGAAAGACCAAGCCAAAAACTAATCTTTGTGATACCCTTGGAAATCATAACTAGTGAAACTCAACAATTTATTTTCTAATTTATAGGGCTGCCACTAAGTTGACATTTTCTTGTTTGACATGGACAATTAAGATTTGATTTCCATGTATGAAAAGATCTGGCAATTAGAGGAATTCACTCAAGCAAGTAGCTAGCTTCTAAGGTAAAGCATTTCTTTAGAAGCTTAAAACACTAGGATTTTCTAATATCATCAACAGAATGGCAGACCCAGCCTCATTCTGTTAAGGGTATGATGGTAGAACTTCTGATTCAAAAGAAGTAATCCCTTGATGTCTCCTAGTCCTTCTCCTAATAATTATTTCTAATTAACTTATTTGTCTGGTTTCTTGTTTGTTTTTTCTCAGTAACACATAAACCCCATGAGTGCAGATATTTTATTTTCGTTTATGTTGTTCATCAGTATTATTTCCTATAAAAATGTGCCAGGTACATAACAGGTGTACAATCAATATTTTTAACATAAGAAAGACTGGATGAGATGCTAAGATTCCTTTCTATTTCCAAGTTCTCAGAAACCATGAAAAACAGTGAAGTAGTCCTATACATTAATGAAAAGGTAGCTGATTTTATTAAAAATATGCAAATCATACACTGAAAAGGAATCTTTAATTTGAATATTTTTAATCTAACTTTTGAGCATTTGGGAATCAATAGAACCATTACACTCGAGTCTCCAGATTGAAGGTATAAAGAAAAATATCAATTTCTAAAAATAAGAAAACAAAAAGCATATCATATGTACTTTGTTTCTTTCCCTACTATTTGGATTCCAAAAATAGAGACCCATTCCCTATTCGTCTGTTCGACAAACATTTACTGAGCACTTACTCTCTGTCAAGCACTTATAGGCACTGGGGGGAAAATCTACCCTGTCAGAATTCAGTTATGAATGAGAGATACAGAACTATTAAGCCTCTTTATATGTTCTTTTCTCAGAGCTCAGAATGGAAATGACAGAGCATTTAGAAATAGTTCTGTTAGGAAGCTCTGCTCCTTCAAAGCTTTGCTAGCATGTTAGTAGGCTGATGAAATAAGCAGTGGCTGAAATATCTTCACATACTTTAACTGAATATCTATAATATGCCAAACTTTGCAGGGATTTAAGGGTATCTTCGAACTCTGGGAAGGGAAACAGATTTATAAAAAGATCATTGTAAGAGAGTAAGTGGCACCTATCCACAAGTAGTCCTGGGGGTGGGATGGAAACAGAGGTCCACTCTGATTCAGAGTGTGGGGTCAGGGAAAGTGTTCCAGTTAGGATCCTAACAAGAAACCACTGGCACCCTTTAATTGAGAAATTATAGAAAAGGCTTTTAAAGTGACTATTTATCATAAGGTGAACAAGTGTGGGGAAACAAGATAGGACAATATGTTGGAGGTCATTATACTCCCAGCCTTCATGGAGTAAAGGGAGACAGAAATTCCCAGATCCTGGAATAGAAGGAGTTGATTGGAAAAGGTCTGCTTAACAGGAGCTGTGGGCTTCAGTGCAGGGATGAAGCTAACTCTTGTAAGCCCAAGCGAGGAGACCGATGAGAAAAAGCCCTCACCTCACTCTCCTCCTTTCCACTGCCAGTACTCACACTGGCTGAACCCAGGCAGAAGGCAAAGGTCAGGTAAGTTCATTGATGATGTCAATACAGGTTAGTTTTTCAGGGCACAGATCAAAGAGAGGAACCATGAGTCAGTACGGTGGGGTAACAAAAAATAACCAATGGAGAAGGATTGGGTGGTAGGATACACTTGAGCTGGGCCTTGAAGGCTGAGGAGGAGTACCCCAGCTAGATGAACTGGGTCACTCCAGAGAAGGAATGATGTTTGAAGAACGTCTGCCTAGAGGGGGAGGGGATCCTAGGAAGATTGGAAAATGCAGACTTTGTGTAATTTTTTGAGAGATTCTCTGCACATACTTCTTACTGCCATGAGCTAATAGTAAAGAGACTTAACAGAGTCAAAACGGGGTCTCAAAATCTGGGAACTAACTAAAGCCTCCTGTAAATACCAGCAGAAGCACTTCTGCAATCTTGAGATTTTAGGAGACTACTGGAATACCTTTAGTCAGATCCAGGATGAGACTGATAGCTGGAAATAATGTTATTTTTATGGTATGATATGAAATCAGAAGGTGATGGACACTTAGACAAAATACTCATGTGGTATGGATTGAAACTCTTTCTGTGCCAGGTTGGTCAACAGAAATCAAGAATAAGGAGTCAAAAAAAAAAAGGCTTCAATATCAAATTATTTCAGAAGATAGTGGATGATACTTCTCTTGAGTGAGAAACTGTTTCTTTGGGCAGCCCTGGTGGCTCAGCGGTTTAGAGCCGCCTGCAGCTCAGGGTGTGATCCTGGAGACCCAGGATCGAGTCCCACACTGGGCTCACTGCATGGAACCTGCTTCTCCCTTTGCCTGTGTCTCTCCCTCTGTCTCTATCACTCATGAATAAATAAATTAATTTAAAACAAACAAAAACAAAAAGAAACTGTTTCTTTGTTATAGAATTACCTTGGATCTTTTAGTGATTCTGATTCTTATGCCTATAACATTACTAAAGAGGTCATGTATAAGTCCTGTATGTACCCTAGCCTATTTTGGGCAACAGTATGACCTAGTGTAGTGGTTTTTCAACTTTTAAAAAATCACTTCTTCCCAGAACTTCAATTTATAAATGAAGTAAAAGAGTTTTCTAGCAGTTTAAATCTTCATTGCTCAGCAGAAAATATTTTATTACTTACTTGCCCCAAACCCTGTAGCACCCTTGTGGACCATTGAGTTTCCTAGAGCAATAGTTGTCAAATCACTGGATAGGGAATTATATACAGAGAACAAACTGATGGTTGCCAGAGGGGTAGGGATGGAAGGATGGGAAAAATGGGTGAAAGGGAGTGGAAGGTACAGGTTTCCAATTACGGAATGAAGAAACCAAGGAGATGAAAGTTATAGCACAGGGTAGCCAATGGTACCGTAAAAATATTATTGTATGGTGACAGATGGGAGCTACAGTTGTGGTGAACATGGCACAACATATTGTTGAATCAGTATTTTGTACACTCAAAGCTCATGTAACATTGTGCGTCAACTGTAGTTCAACAACACATTTAAAAAAAAAATAATAGGGAATTATAAGAAGTGACATGACACCCAGGGTTCAAATCTCAGTTTCAAAGTAAATTTTCCTAGGGGAAAGCAAGGACCCTTCTTGAGGATAACAGAAATGTTTGTAGTGACCCCTCCCTACTCCCCACCCTACCCCGAGCCCCAGAGGACTGATTCACAGTGTGACTCTGGGCAAGTCACTGAACCTCTTCTTGCTTTAGAATTCTTTTCTGTAAAATAGAAGTTGTTAATGGTGACCATGTGCCTCCTTCATCACAGAGATGCTGGAAGGATTAATGAGTGGTTGTTACCAAAGGTTTTAAAAGATCCTTTGAAGAAAGGCTGTAGATAAGACAAAAAAAAAACCCATGCACACAATATATTTTATTCGATCCTACCCAGTAAATGCTCTGAGAGAGTCCAGAAACAAATACCTAAAACTCTAAGTGGATAGTGTCAGTTCCAATTTACTTCTTTGCTTGGATGGAGGTGGTGCTATTAGCACCAACCAGGGACAGATACTGTTGCTTCCCTGTGTCTGGATGTGCTGAAAGAAGCTTCAGGGACAAGAGCAATGAAGTTACGAGGCGTGTCTAGGCATCAGGAACTAGTGAGATAAGGGTAAACAGGTGGAGTGGGGAGGGTAGAAGCAGAAAAAAAACAAAAAACAAAAAAACACTAGCAGGAGCTATCTGAGCACGCTGGGAAGCAGAGCTATTGAGGTGTGTGTAAACCAAGAAGGAGGGACGCCTGGGTGGCTCAGCGGTTGAGCACCTGCCCCTGGCTCAGGGCATGATCCGCGGTCTCAGGATCGAGTCCCACATCGGGGTCCCTGCATGGAGCCTGCTTCTCCCTCTGCCTACGTCTCTGCCTCTCTCTCTCTGTGTCTTTCATGAATAAATAAATAAAATCTTAAAAAAACAAACCAAGAAGGAGCTGGCCACAATACACAACCAGGCTCCACGAGAATGGCAGCCCTTCCTCCCAGCATGTGGTGTGGGGACGGAGGCATCCCTGCTCTCCCCCGGAGACTGGCCAGGACACCTGTCTAACCTATGTGCTGCCTACCCTGCACTTTGACTCTCTTGCCCACCCTGACCTTCATCATCATGCACAGATAGGACTATTTTTAAAGACCTCCGTGTGGCATGTCCCTGGTGGGCACCTTCTTCTTTCCACATCCCAGCCTCGAGGTTGGATTTTCTTTACTTCCAGCCTGAAATATTTCGGTGGTGTTCTAAGCACAGCAGTCTTTGCCTCCTACGTCTTCCTTTCTCCAGCTTCAAATTGGTGCTGGAAAATCATCCTCCAGCAAATCCGACCTCACCTGCTTATGCTCAGAAGCATTGCATCATGCCGTGTGCAGATACCAGGCATGTCAAGCTTTTGCGTGTGGTTTTCAAGGACCTTCATTATCTGAACCCAACTCGCACAGCCGGGCCCCCATCCTACCACACGGCCCTTGCTCTGAACATGTCCTTCTCGGTGCTCTCGGAACTCAGGCCACATGCTTCTGTTTCAGTGCCTTCTCACCCAACCGTGTAAACTGCCCTCTCATTTCGGATGTATAAGGACCCATTGATTATCTTTCAAACTCTCTTTCAGCTGGCTATGTACAGATTCTTCTCGGACTTCCTGAAGGGAAGGGCCTTCTTACCCCTTTCCACCTCTCCCACCACTCTGCTTCCAGGGCTGTCCGTCACTACGTGTATTTTCATTTGGGGCACTCGCAGTGGGCTTGGGGTCCAAAGCCCTGGGTTCATGATTAGCCCTCATTTATTAGTTGTGATTTGGGACAAGTAAGTTGATTACTTTGAGTCTCCGTTTCTTAGCCTGTATATGGAAATGGAATACTTTTAAGGGAAATAAAATATGCGAAATCCCTCGGCACTGTACTTGGCACAGATGAGCTACTGGACAAACATTTATGGAGCGGGCGAATGAATGAAGGAAAAAAAAACCCCAAACTGATGAGTCCTGTAATGATACATCATTCTGTCTTCTGGGAACAGTGGAATCCCTCATTCTTGCTTTTCAACAATTTGAACAAGGCGTCGCCCTGGGAATGACAGGGTCAGTCTGCCCGGGGAATGACAGGCCTACGAAGCTTACAAGTTGCGTGGAGGGGGAGCCACATGGGAGGAGCGTCCCTGTAGGCTTTCTCCTGTGATGATGCAACTTTCTATTTCTGCAGAAAGTCTTTCAGGTTTGTTTACCTCAAGCTCCAGTTTCCGGCATTATGTCTGCTTCATTGTCGTCCTTCTTTAAATTCCCTTTCCCCAGACAAAGCTGCGAGTGTGGCTTTGAAGTCGCGGGAAGCCGCGTTGTCAGTTAGGGCCAGAGCCCACGAAGTACACGTGGAAGCTGCATTAGAGGCGGTGGAGATCAGAGGGCATTTCAAAAGCTGCAGGAGCTATTCAGATTCTCTTCTTTAAAGGGGCTCTGATGCCAGAAGATGGTGTGTTGGACTCTTCTGTGCTAGCAGTTTGAAATGTATTTGTAGTTTAATCATAGAGAAGCCTGATTTAAAATTCCCAGTTCCGCGGGGTGGGGGGGGGGGTGTTTTCTGTGCTGGGGCTCTGCTACAGCAGCCCCTCCTGAGGAGCCATATGCTCTGCTGTTGTACCAGGTCTGCAATTCCTGGGGAGGATTTAGGAGGCAGGAGATTAAAGGAAAACGAGAAGACGTTTGCTTTCTGTATTGTTCTTGCTCCCAGGATCCAGTCATTGCCTCACTGTTGAACTCTGACACCAAAGTGGGCCCAAGGTCTAGCCGATATTAAGCAAATATTTGCAGGTTGATCTGCTGATTTGAGGAATTGCTTCTTCGCCCTGGGAGGCAGTGATATTCTTTTCTCCAAGTTACGAATTTAAAGAAAGAAAGGAGGTTAGCTATGGGCAAACCAGAGTTTCTCTGACAACTGAGTTTGACAACTGAGAAAGAAAGGAAGAGGGGAAGTGAATCTCCTGGTTTAGGTTTCACTCTGTGCAAACTGATAAAGTTGAGGCTGAGCCGACTTATTGAACTAAAACATTAAGTTGCATGCACAGGAAAACTGAAGAAAGCAAAATGTACAGTTGCCTTTCCCTAAAAGCCTTTTATGGGCAGGAAAAAAAAATATGTCCCTGTTGGTCAATTTCCCTTCCCTCTTAGAAGCAGAATTCCCTCCTGCGGCACCCCATGTGACTTTTTGTGTCGTTATTTCAATCATCATAAGCACTTTGCTAGATGACACTGATTACTGGGTTAAAAAAAAAAGAAAATTGGTATAAATTTTATTACTTTTGGATGGAATACATCGAGGAAATAATTCCATAGATCTTTCACACTTGAACCAAGTGTCTCAGCTGGAGAAACAACAACAAAAACAACATTTTGTCCTTTATTTGCATCACTGTGCTATATTCTATTTTAGGAATCAGGGGGAACATGTCTTGCAGAACAGAAATCAAAACACACTGGGTTGAAGGGAAACAACGAAATGATTCGACTCCAACTTCTTATGTAAACTTATATCATATGATAATGTAGTTGTACTGCATATTCAATTTTGATATGTAACCTTTGAAATAAATTGGAATATTCTTTCCTGATACTCTTGGCACACACCGAGTGATCATAAACAATAATCTTATAAAGGTCACTTGCTCAATAAGTAGTGCTCACGGCAAGAAGTGTTCAGGACTACTCAGAGACATTTTTTCCTTTCCCTGAGACTCTTAATTTATTCTTTTTCCTTCTTTGAAGCTCCAAACAACACAAGTTTTCTTGTACCATGTAGAAATTTACAGAATTTCTGGAATGAGCCCTGTTTTTCTCTTTTTCTTACACTTTACTCTTTTTTTAAACTTAAATTGGCTGATAGAAAGTAGGCAAAGCAGTTTGGGGGTGGGGGTAGGGGAGGAAGTTAAGTTATTCAGCCAAAAACTAATTGGCTATTTTAAAGGAAATTATTTGATTTCAAGTTCTCTCTACTCAAATTAATTTATCTGAATAGGCATGGCTAAGATAAGTAGGCATAGATATACTTGTGATGTTTGCTTTTACACAACTTGTTCATTTACAAAATATATTTCAGAAACCCTACAACAAATCCCAAACAAACTTAATATTTCTTTATCAAGTAACTTCAGCTTCTCATACAGAAGCTAAAAACCATGTTTTGTTAGATCTGAGCTTCAATCATGTTAGTTGTGTCTTTCACCAGCAAAACAACCCCAATCAATATTATTCTACTTGTAGAAAATAACTTCTTAGTATATGCCAATTTCATCTGCTGCCAAATAATACAGGTCACTATTCCCCTTATCAAGATAATGACACAGGAGAGGATTTTCTTGCTACAAACCTATCTGAAGACATTTACGTGGGTCATACACATGATATTTGGTTACCAGTAAAGGAATCTGGAAAGAGTAATCAAGATAAGTCACACAAAACCTTCTGTAGGGAGGATTTACCTGCATCCTATTAAAACCCATTCATTTCAAGTATCTTTACAAATTTTAGTCAAATAACAAGGATAGGACATTTTCAGGATGAAATTAGTAAAATAAAACTTTTTGTTATTTTTGTTTACCTTGTTCTAAGAAGAAGATTTGAAGCTTGAATAAGCTTAATTGTAATTCCAATTTATTGTATACCATGTCTTCTTCTTTCTTAAAAATCCATGCATTAAAAAAAAAAATCTGTGCATTTGAAGACTCTCTCTTGGATGCTATAGAGTCATTTTAGTAATGATTCTTATTCTCTCTCAATCTCTTAATCTCTCTCCTCTCTCTCTCAGAATATGAATTTAATACCATAGTTTTCAAATAAGGATGAACTGATTTGATTCCTAGACAGAGTTATGATGAGAAGAATGATGGAGTTAGTGTCATTTGATGTGGGCCTTGAAGTAGAAGCAGATGTCAAGGGACACTGGTGCAGAAATGCCATGCAGGAATGGGGTTGTTGGGATAGGTAGTGATGAGAAGCTTCTTTTTATCTTATGTTAAGTTTTGCATCATTATAATATCTAAAATTTATTACTACTGCCGCTATTACGGTGGCCTTTTGGAAATCTGTAAAGTCTTAGGAGGTGTTTCCTTAAGATCTCATGTTCTTTTTTGATAATTAAAACTGGAAGCTTATTATAGAGGAAACACTGACTTTAGCTAGAGCACACAATGTTTAGAGTTCTTAAAAAAATCAGTGTTGAATTTGGATAAATCCAACAAATGTTGTTGAAATGTAGACTTTACTGTCCACTGAATCTTTTTCTCAGCCTTTGAAGTGATAGAAGAACACAAATCTAAGAGAAGCCCATTTGAAGTTGGCTTTGGGAAGGGGGTAAGCAAGGCCCCTGGTAAGGGAAGAACAGCTGTGTTTGTGGCTGTTTCCTACAGACCTTCCTCCTTGGTTAGTGAATGAAAGTCAGAGAATTTAATATATTGTCAAAATTTATAGTTTATTTTTATGAACTAAAGGATGCAGTTATTCCTTTCTCTGGATAATTCTTTTTTTTTTTTTTTTTTTTTTAAAGATTTATTTATTTATTCATGATAGACATAGAGAGAGAGAAAGAGGCAGAGACACAGGAGGAGGGAGAAGCAGGCTCCATGCACCGGGAGCCTGATATGGGATTCGATCCCGGGTCTCCAGGATCGCGCCCTGGGCCAAAGGCAGGCGCCAAACCGCTGCGCCACCCAGGGATCCCTCTCTGGATAATTCTAATTTGAAACTTAAACAGGCACAAATACCCACTCAAAACATAATAATCAAAGGTAATTCACTTTGATGTTAAATATTTAGGTATAGGAATGCATATCTTTGAGACAAGTTATGGTGTTAGTATATGGTAGGGCAGATGGACCAAATATAAATTCAGAACTGAACAAATTATAGGAGCTGTGAATACATTTTACAGCATGTCTTCTATTTGTTCATTTTTTAAAGCTGTTTCCCTCTTTATTATGCTGCTTTAGTTGTCTAGCACCTATAGGAATGTATCTAGGAAATGTGACTTGAGTTTATAAATCCTGTAAGAATTTGCATTTATCTTTGTCAAGAGGATAACTGAAGGCAGTGAGGTCTCTGTGAAATATTCTAATTAATCCAACTCACCATATTTTTGTATTCTGAAAATCCCATCAACTAAAATTCAGTTCTCGTCTTAAGAAGGAGGAAAAGAGCAGAGGTGTCCCAGAGGAGGAAAAAGGGAGGAATTAAATTTTTTTTTAAAAGTGAATAGAACTAAATGAAGGAACGAAAATAGGAAAATTTTGCATAAACATTATTCATCTCTGTGCTTTTCTTCCAACAACCTTTGACCTCTGCCTTCCTAGAAATCCAATCCTGTTGTCAGAGAACACTTTACTCTTCCAGAAAACCTAGAAACTTTTACCAACTCAGCCAGCTTGTTAGTCCTTGTCTGCATTCTGGCTGCCTCGTCTGCCATACATAGAAGCAGTCCCTAATGGCTGGAGAATGTGAGTTTTTCTTAATGCAAAATATGCCTCACAGTACTAAGTAAAGCAAAAGAGGCCTGTTTTCTAAGACTCTGCACTTGAGAATGTGTTCGGACAATCTCTGCCCAGATGCCAGTGTGCAGATGCATATTTCAGACGCTTCTCTTCCTGATTAGCATGCAGCCAGAACACCTGTTTTGCTGCCTGGAGGAATCATATTTGAAATGAAGACACACCTGCACACTCAAATATTTTCAGTGCATTTATAAACAGAGCTCTTAGTGTTGGAGTGAATATGTTCCCATCAGTCCAAAGGTGTGAGCTCTACCTCTGAAATGACCTCAGACCCATTTTGTTGTTTCTCATGGTCATTTTTTAAAAACTTCATTTGCAAGCAGACTTAAAGTGTTAGACTTCCCACAGGGATTACTCAGCACGTGTGTGTGTGTGTGTGTGTGTGTGTGTGTGTGTGTTGAAAGGGGGACTATCCAAATCCGGGGGCAAATACCCTGCTTTGGCAGGCAATAGAATGAGACAGTCAATAAGACAGTCACCATTCATGATATTTTTGAATGTTGAAAAGGACACACAGGTCATGGTCCAAATACACACTTCTTTTTGAACATTTGAAAGTATTTAAAACATGTATCTCTGAAAGTTTAAACTTATAACTACGAGTATGAAATAATCATCTCTAAGAGCAAAATAAAAAAAAGAATTGTTCAAAATTACAACTGACTATTCAAAATACAACAGTGTCAACTATGCTTTACTTTTTAGAATTATTATTCACACTGACTTTATTTTAAAGCATTCTGTATACATTTATAAGTGCACATATGATGTATTTTATGTACATGGATTAGGTGGCTGTTTAAGGACAACAGTGCCTACTAGAAAATTATTTTCCACAAGAGTAAAGTGTGGAAGATTTAAGGTCCTATTAAAATCAACTTGGAGAAAGTACCAAACCTATGTAACTGTATAGTTAAAAAAAAAAAATGAAAGCATGGCTACATGGCAGCTTGATTTAAATGATAGAATTTGGGTAGCATAATTCAGAATTGGTGATTGATATGCTTCTAGGAACTGAGCTTTTGAACCTTTTCAAGTTCATCAAACACTGCTTTCATAGGCAATGCATGGATAAATTATATTCTTTTAAATTCTTTAAAAGTGAGAACAGTGGAATTAAACTCTATCAGTTTAGTAATAATTCTACATGAGCCCGATCCCAGTCATTCATAACTAAAATAGTGAATCTATCAGCCAAGAATAAGAATGGAAACACTCAAATAAGACATTTGGGCTGCTGCAAAGAACAAAAATATAGATTGGCCCTATATTTTTTACTTAATCTGTCTAAATCAATTAGACATTTGAATTGTGGTATTGTATTTCCAGGAAGCTTCATTGCTTTCTATTATCCTCATGACAAAAATAAACAATTCCTTTTGAAATCGTAGAGAAAAAATGCCTCCCACTGAGTTGATGTTGTGTGCTGTTATATGCAAGAACATATGTGTAATAAAAAATGAGAAATTATGGATCAAATAATGATGTTGGAGCCACTTACACAAACAATAGAGAGCATTTTGGATGAGTTCCAAATATCATCACTATTGTTTAATTTCAGCTCCAGTTATGCATCTGCCTAGACTAGTGTCAAAGATAATAATCTCACCAGATAGATATAAAATGCACAACTAAAATTACATAGCTCCATTATTCTGTTTACACATAGTACTAAAGCACTCTTTTCCAGCTGACTGACCCAATAGAGCATTTTGTCCATTGAGTTCCCTTGCAAATTTGGTGGGCTCATGCCCATTTCTTTGTATATATTAGGTTATTTTGTACCCATGTAAGAATAAAGTAACCAAGAAGAGGCATGAATATGTTTGCTCTCTAATGAATCTGTTCTTTACATCTTGCTCTCTGCCTTTCACACACAATTATGGGCTTTTAAAGCAAGGGAGAGCCTTAGTGGAAGTCACAAAATGCCAATTAAAAGAAATGGACAGAAGCTGAGTGCCAAATCACTCATTCTGGGAACCAGAGGAAGACAAAGAGAGCTGCACATTTTAGCCCTCTTCACTGAAATGTTTTTTGCCAGTCTACACACGAGAGGAGCCTCAACTAGAAGGAGATTTAGAAAGTTACTCAGTCCAGCACTCAGTCTTTAATTCAAAACCACTTATCAGAAGAAGTCTCATGTACAATTCTAGTCCCAAACGAAACAAAACAGAAAGATAAAAGAAAGCAAGACATTTTAAGACAATAGAAAAGGCTAGCCAGAAATTTTCATTGTCCAATTTATACCCTAAAGTCAAGGTAATTTTGAAAACCATGATTTACTGGTGGAGAGAAATATCATATTCTTTTGTTAAGTCATGGACTGAAAGACAAAACTTTTGTCATTTATTTTCTTTGAATGCAAAGCATTGCACTCTAAGTAGGGCTGAACAGGATCTGCCTCTCCATCACTGACAGTTAATAATTAAATCAAACATTATATTCAGCAATAGAACATATGCATCAGCTTCTTTCAAATTGCATTTCCTTCCTGTTAGGTCCATTAGTGTAAACCAGACTGCCTTTAGAAAACCCCTTATTGCTGCTGTCTTTCAGCACAGTTCCTGAAATGGATAATGTGGTACATATTATGGGCAATTACACAGAACTCCCCAGCGATAGGGTTTTAGAGTTACAGAATGAAACAGCTGGAACTACAGAGCTATAAGCTAATCATAAAAAAGGAAATAGTTAAAAAAATAAATAATCTGGACAAAGGAAAAAAAAAGGAAAGCACGAGAGGTTCTATGAAATCATTGTTCTTAGAGAAGCTGTCTGTACCTAGAAGAATCTCCAGAGTTCACAGTATAAAACTATCTAAAGCTAAACGTGTTATTTTTTAAAATATATTTTACTGTGTCTTTTACTCTCCTGGTGTAAAAAGCATATAACAAACAGCTAGCAAATGTGAGGTACTGGAAACAATGACATTCTTCTCTCCAGCTTTATCAATCCTGTATTTCCATATTAGTAACATTGTGAGAAATCTAGTCTTCTTTTTCAATTTTATTTCCATGAAAACATATATGGTACTAGGAGATGGGTTTTCTATTCACTAAATGAGCTACACAGATAATATTTTCATCTTGTTATTTTATGCTTGGTTTGGGTGTATAGTGCTCATGCCATAGAGATAAGAAATTACATAATCTATCTCTCCACTTGGTTTGGGGACTGCAATTGGAGTGTTCTGCTTGAAAAATCAGACACAAACATTAGATATATACCTAAGGGAAAAGTTTCCTATTCCAAAAGGAAAATATATATTCTGGTTTCTTTCACAGTTTTAGGAAAGAAAGTAATAATGGGTTTTGATGGCAAAAAGGTTGCTTCATTTGGTTGTAAGCAAAATGCAGTTTTAGCTTGCGCCAATGAAATGTTTTTGAAAATTTTCGGTAAAATTACTTTTATAACCTGAGAAATAATGGAACAGTCTGCGCGGTAACTACTGTGAAATGAAACAAAAGTGGGTGCAATTTCGAACTTTAAATATAGCCACAAAACGATTTTCAAATTTGTTGCTAAAGTATTCTACAAAAATCTGAAGATATTAAAGCCAGAATATTTGTACAACTCTTGGAGAACTCTTCTTTTTCTCTATGAAGAGATGGATTACATAGTCATCGCCAGATTTATGTGGCTACTTATACACTTTCATAAGGCTTCAGTAGCCAATATTTATTTCAGCAACAGTAAAATGCAGCCGGAAGAAGCTGGACATAAAACATGCTACCCGGTTTGATATCCTTAACAGTCATTGTCTCTTACTTCCCTTAAGAGCAGTGATTCTTTGTTGTTGTTAGTTTTTTCCCCCCTTTCCAGTAAAAGCTTTATTATGATGGAGTGGAAGGAGAGGAAACAGAGATGTTAACAAGACAAAATGTTAAAGTCAAAGGAAGACTATGTCTCCTCATTATAAAAAGTAATGTTCACTTTAACAGTAAAGCCCTCATTTGTTTTTATTATTGAAGCTATATTGGTGACTGTACAATATAATAAGTGAATATGTTCTGAATACCCAAACCTATTTGTTATGTAACAAACAAAGTTCAGGAGATTTAATTGGAGGTTATGTTTTTGAATGTCCCTGTTTTTCATAAGGAGGGACACTGAACAGAGGAAGAAAAGACCTCATACAAATGGCATGTGTATTGGGGAGAGGAATAAAGAAACCAGTAACTGATACTTCAAGAGATTCCTCACATCTTTTTATTTCTATAGGAATTTACCCCAAAAGAATTAGTTATCTACTAATTTCTAATACAGGACATTTCTAGAATGATACCCTTTTTCTCCCTATTAAATAACTATTTTTTCTTCGTGTGGTTTGCATTTCTACTCAGACAAAAGAATAGCCCTTAGCGTATGTTCATGCCAGTTATTGAACCAAGGACTTCATAAATATTAACTGATTTAAACATCCCAACCACACTCTGTTGTAGGTATTATTGTCTTCAATTGCAAATGAAGAAAACAAACCAGAAGACTGACATAACCGGCCAGTCACAAAGTTTTATTAAATGGTGAAGCTGAGATTTGAATCCAGGTAGTTGGAAGTCCAGAATCTGAGCTCTTCGATGTTATAATATACTGCCTTTGAAGATAGACATATTGTACACCTTTATGGTACATTAAGTATCAGGTCTCAGAACACTCTTCTCTATTTGTTTAAGAAGGACTCGATAGCAGTGAATCATTCAGCCATGTCTGAAACATGCAAATCATAATTCTATAATATTATTTTGGTTACTATTGGAAAACCTATAAAATTCTCACGTTTACCTTGGACTTAATTCCAAAAAAAAAAAAAAAAAAGACAGAGCCCATCCTCCTAATATTATGCTACATTTAGCTCATTGATCTATATTGATTTAAAATATTTTGCTTCATTCCAACAGCTCTTTTCCAGAAGTCTTCAGATTCTTGGCTAGAATGGCCTTCAAAGTATATGGGAAAATGCCTTCCAATAATCCAGTGAACATGAGGTATAAAAAAATTGCCTCATTATAAAACAACCTATAATATAAATTAAATCCATATTCGGATCTCTTAAAAGTCCTTATGTTTGCTTCTTTTTTTTTTTAAGATTTTCTTTCTTTCTTTTCTTTCTTTCTTTCTTTCTTTCTTTCTTTCTTTCTTTCTTTCTTCTTTCTTTCTTTCTTCTTTCTTTCCTTTCTTTCTTTCTTTCTTTCTTTCTTTCTTTCTTTCTTTCTTTCTTTCTTTCTTTCTTTCTTTCTTTCTTTCTTTCTTTCTTTCTTTCTTCTTTCTTTCTCTTTCTTTCTTTCTTTCTTTCTTTCTTTCTTTCTTTCTTTCTTTCTTTCTTTCTTCTTTCTTTCTTCATGAGAGACGCAGAGAGAGATTGAGAGGCAGAGACACAGGCAGAGGGAGAAGCAGGCTCCATGCAGGGAGCCTGACATGGGACTCGATCCTGGGTCTCCAGGATCACACCCTGAGCTGCAGGCGGCGCTAAACCACTGCACCACTGGGGCTGCCCTTATGTTTGCTTCTTATAAAAAAGTTAATCACATGTAGAAGTAGTGTTTTTTTTTTTTTTATTATAACAGCAAAAGAAAATACAGCAAAATATTTATATGATTTTGAGTTTAACCAACTTAACCAGCGTCTTCCAAGGGAGCCAAAACTCAGAATTCGTAAAGAATAGGTATTCTTGAATACCTAATCGTTTTTAAATGTATAACAAAGATACTATGACCTTTAAGAATACACCCAGATTATAGATTAGGAAAACATTTGCCACCCATATGTCACAGAAAGGGCTAATATATATTAGCAGATATAAGGTACATTATTACATTGAGATTTTATCTTGATGCATTATCTATATTAGTATTTCTCAACTTACAAATAAGTCAGCTGAAATCTTGTTAAAATGAAGATTGTATTTCAACAGGGATTGGACCCAAGATTGTTCATTTCCAATAAGCACAATGTTGCTGGTTTACATATCACAATTCAAGGAGTGCTGATCTAGACTATTCCAGTTCATGTAACAATATAAATAACCTAAATAACTTCAAACAAAAATATAAGGACAATTGTCATATCTATATTCATGGAAATTGTTTGGAATGATGGTCATCTAAAAGGAATACATTTATTTAACCTTGGATTAGGGAAAGGATTTCATATCCATATGACCTAAGCATGAGGTGAGAACTATTTTTCTTCATACCCTCTAATTCTAATGTTGAAAGGAAGAAAAAGTAGAAGACACAATCCAATAGAAAATTAAGTAAGTGACAGTAAAAGATAATTGACATGAAAGGAAGTTAAAAGGGCAATAAATTTAAGAAAGCATTCTTCATCTTACCATTAGTCACAAAATACAAATTACAGGAGTAAGAAAATACTTATTTCTACTGATTAGTTTGGCAAAAATTTAAAAAGAATAAAAAAAATGTTTGCTTTTATGTAAGATGTACTAGATCACGGCAGGTCAATGTGATTAAAAAAAAAAAAAAAAAAAAAAGCTTATACAAATCACATGTAACAGATGAGCAAATAGAAGCCCAGAGAAGGTAAGTAAGCTATCTATCATCAAGTGATTGAGCTGGGCTTTGAACTCCATTATTCCCACACCTAGATCTTAATATTACTACTGCAGTCTACTGACTCTCAACAAGGTACTCATTATTTAAGGGATCTAAGTAATTTAATTTATTACTATAGCGAGTGCTGCTTATCCAATTTTTACAATAAGATTTAAGCAGAATGCTTAAGGTCTAGGATTACAATGCAAACATTAAAATAAATTCAAAGAGCATTGACTTTCCTGCACCTGCTCTAAATTTATATACTGTCTATTTGATATCCAAGCACACTGATAATTTCATTGTAAATAAAAAAAAGCTCCAGCCATATAATTTATAAAATCCCACATATTAATTTATATGCTGGAAAAATTAATTCCATTCAGATTAAAGGGTTTGTGAAAACATTAAAGCATAAAATATTAGGATCAAATGTAGATATAATATACAATTTTAGGATGGTGAAGCCTGAAAGTAAAAGAAGAAAACATGATAAGAATTAAGGATGCATAGATATGTGAGAAAGAATGAAAGAAAAATTTCTGTCTCAAAATTATTTCCCTGTTAAACATTTTAAGTATGTTCATCTGCAAATTGTATCTATTCTTCTGAAAATAGACTTGATGATTTTTTTCCATTAATTTGTTCATCATATTATTATTAACTGATAGGAATATTTTATATTAGTGATATTAACCCTCTGTTGAGTATATTGTAAATACTGTTTTTTGGTTCATCCTGGGCCTTTTAATTTTGTTCTTAATATTTAGGCATTATTTTAATAAATATGATAAAAAATCTATCAAAGAAGAAATATAAATGTATAAGAAACACAAGGAAAAAAGTTCAACATGATTGCTAGGAAATTTTTTAAATGACATATTAAAGAGCAGAAATGATTTCCAAATATTAAAACCTAGTGCTAAAGCAAATTCAGTTACAGGTTAACTTTATAGACTTCTAGTTGAAATATAAATTTATACAGTATTTATGGAAGATAATTAAATAATTTGTAACAAGAATATTATAGAATTCAGGGCTGTCAACTTCTTCATTCAGTGTATTCAGGACACTGTGTTAGCTCTAAGGTTTACAAATAAATATGACACAGTGTCTGCCTTTATTGAGTTTAGGATTCCGTAATAGAACAGAGTCAAGTGCTCAAACAGATGTGGCAGCTGTTAATGGCAGAATTTGAGTAATTCTCCTACAAAGACCCAACTACAAATTCTGGATGACTATAATTTAAGTGTATATAATATTATACATGCGATACAATAATATAAATATATACATATAAAGATTTTAAAATTTATTACTATATACTTCCACATAGTACTTTTAAAATACATATATATTTTGTGTATATTTCTATAATACATATATTTAATATTGAGAAATAATTTCTGAAAATTCTAGATCTAAAGAAAAGTTGAACCTAGATAGATAAACGAACATTATGAGCCATGCTTTTCCTAAATGTATTTGCCATCTGGACTAAATTCTGTGAAACCGAGCTGGTAGTCTGTGTCTTTCAGCGAATTGGTTCATTTCATCTAAGTTGTTGAATTAATGTGTGCAGAGTTGTTCATTGTACTCCCTGATTATTCTTCTAATATCTGTGGGGTCTATAATGACACCTCCTCTTTCATTCCTGATATTGATGATTTGTATCTGGTCTCATTTTTTTTTTGTCAGTCACTCTACAAGTTTATTATTTCAGTGATTTTTTTTTCAGTGATCTTTTTTAAAAGCCAAGTGGTTTCATTGATTTTTCTGCTTCCAATTTCAATGATTTCTGATCTTATTTTAATGTTGTCCTTCTGCTTGCTTTAGGTTTATTTTGTTTATTGAGGAGGAAGCTTAGATGATTGATTTAAAACTTTCTTCTTTAATATAAACACTTAATACAATAAATTTCCTTCTAAGCACTGCTTTAACTACCTCTCACACATTTTTATATGTCATGTTTTCATTTTCCTTTGCTTTAACCCTTTTGGACTTTTTTTTTTTTTTTTAAATGACATGTTCCCATCATGATGATGTCATTCAGAATAGTTTACTGCCCTAAAAATCCTCTGTGCTCTACCTACTTATTGTTCCTGTCCTTTATATTTAAAAAAAAAAAATCAGTGGTTGCTAAAAGTTAATTTTCTCTTTTTATTCAGGTTTTATCAAGTATTTGGTAGTTTCATAAAATGAAATTAGGAGCTTTCATTCTTTTTTGCAGGTTTTTGGATAGTATTATAATTCTTTAATCCTTTTTTTTAAGGACTTTATTTGAGAGAGAAAGAGAGGGCATGAGCAGGGGCAGGAGTTGAGCAAGAGGGAGAAGCAGACTCCCTGCTGAGCAGGGAATCCAGTGTGAGCTGATCCCAGGACCCTGGAGTCATGACCTGAGCTGAGGGCAGACACTTAACCAACTGAGCCACCCAGATATCCTAGAATTCTTTATTCTTTAAAGGTGATGTAGAATTTGGCTGTGAACCTATGGGATCCTACTATCTTATATAATGACTATCAATTACCTTTCCAATCTCTTCAATAGTAAATAATTGATTCAGATTTTTAAAAATATTTTTCCTTTGTTAAATTTTAATAATTTACATTTTACTAATTTTAATTTACATTTTACTAATAATTTACATTTACATTTCATCTATTTCATCTAGATTTTTGAATTTATTGCTATAAAGGCATATAGGACTTTTTGTAGTTCTTCTACTTCTTGTAATTTGTGATTACATTTCTTCTCCCCTTCCTGATTGTGCATATTTTTCACTTTTCAAAAAATCAAATGCCTAAGGAATTTACTTAAATGTTTTTTAATTAAAGTATAATTGACATACAATATTATATTTGTTTCAGGTGTACAACAAAATTATTTTATATCTGCATATATTGCAAGATGATCACAAAATGAGTTAACATCCACCTTCCATAGTAACAGGATTTTTTTCTTTTGATGAGAACTTTTAAGATCCATTCTCTTAGCAACTTTCAAATATACAATACAGTATTATCATCCATAGTCACCATGCTGTACATTATATCTTCATGACTTACTTTATAACTAAAATTTTGTGCCTTTTTTCCTTCACCTATTTTTCCCATCCCCCCATCCCCAACTCTGACAACCACCAACCTGTTCTATCTATGAACTTGGTGTTTTATTTTTGTTTGCTGTTTTATTTTGTTTTGTTTTGTTTTTTTAGATTCCACATATAAGGGAAATTATATGGTATTTGTCTTTCTCTGTCTGACATATTTCACTTAGCATAATGCCCTAAAGATCCATCCATTTTGTTACAAATGGCAAGATGTCAGTCTTTTTAATTGGTAAATAATACTCCTCTGGGGATCCCTGGGTGGCGCAGTGGTTTGGCGCCTGCCTTTGGCCCAGGGCGCGATCCTGGAGACCCAGGATAGAGTCCCACGACGGGCTCCTGGTGCCTGGAGCCTGCTTCTCCCTCTGCCTGTGTCTCTGCCTCTCTCTCTCACTGTGTGCCTATCATAAATAAATAAAATAAAATAAATTTAAAAAAATACTCCTCTGTATTGGTGTGTGTGTGTGTGTGTGTGTGTGTGTGCATGCAGGACACATTTTCTTTATCTATTTATGCATTGGTGGACGCTTAGATTATTTCCATGTCTTGGCTATTGTAAATAATGCTGCAGTGAACATGGAGGTGCATTTATCTTTTCAAGATAAGTGTTTTTGTTTTCTGATAAATATCCAGAAGTAAAACTGCTGGATTATATTATAGTTCTATTTTTAATTATTTGAGAAAACTTCAGTTAAAATCTTATTGCTATTTTTAGGGGACTGGTTAGAGGATTTATTTATTCTTTCTGATTTTTTTCTTTTAGTAATTTCAGCCTTTATTTTTATTACTTGTATGTTCCACCTTTGGATTGATTCTTTTTTTTATTTTTTTTTACAGAGAGAAGTGGGGGGAGGGGCAAAGGGAGAGGGTGAGAGAATAGGCATGGGCAGGTTCATGCCCAGCGCAAAGCCCAACGCAGGGCTCCATCTCAGCCCTCAAGATCACGACCTGAGTGGAAATCAAGCCACTGACATTAGCTGACTGAGCCACCCAGGCACCCCTGATTCTTTTTCAAGTTTCTTAGGAAATTACCTTTATATACCAAGTTATTTTCTTTATTTATTTAAAATATATTTTTTAGAGTAGTTTTAAGTTCACAGCAAAATTGAACAGAAGTACAGAGATTTTGTCTATGGTCATAGAACCCTGAGCACACCTGATCTCGTCTGATCTCAGAAGCTAAGCAGGGTCGGGCCTGGTTAGTACTTGGATGGGAGAAGTAAAGAGATTTCCCATATATCCCCCACATATGCACACTCTCCCCCACTATTAACATTCTGTGCCAGAGTGGTATATTTATTACAATCAATAATCCCATTGATAAATCACTATCTCCTAAAGTCTACAGTTTACATTAGGGTTCATTCTATGGGTTTTGAAAAATGGATAATGATGTATAATCACTGTTAATAGTATCGTACACACAGAGAGGTTTTAGAGATCTCAAAATCCTCTGTGCTCAGCCTATTCATCCTTCCCTCCCTCCACAGTTTATCCACTCACCTGTTGAAGGACATCTTGGTTACTTCCAAGTTTTGGCAATTATGAATAAAACTGCTATAAACACCTGTGTGTAGGTGTAGACATAAGTTTTCAATTCCTCTGGGTAAATATTAAGAAGTGTGATTGCTGGATTGTATGGTAGGAATATGTTTATTTTTTTAAGAAACTGCCAAACTTACCTTCAAAGTGGAAATTATTTGTATTCATTTGTATTCCCACAAACAATGAATTAATGTTCCCTGTTGTCCTACATCCTCACAAGCATTTAGTTTCATGTTTTGGATTTTTGCCATTCCGATAGGTGTGTAGCAGTAGCTCATTATTGTTTTAATTTACAATTCCCTAATGACATATGATGTTGAGCATCTTTTCATATGCTTATTTCAACATATTTTAAAATTTCACTTGAAACTGCCTTTTTGACTCATGGATTATTTTGGAGTGTCTAGTTTCCAAATATAGAGAAACTGCCCTTGTATTTTTGTTTTGTTTTGGGTTTGATACCTACTTCAATTCCACTGTAGTCAGAGATCATATTTTATATGATCTTAATTTTATAAAATTATCATTGATTATACTCTTATACCTTACTCAGATTCTAGTGCTCAATTCCTGAATAAAATTAAGACATGTATTAAATGTCTTATAATAAGAGACTTGACAAAGTGCTCTGTGGTAGAAAAATAAAATGTAACCCCTTTGTTCAAGAAGATGATAATTTAAAAACAAGGAAACAGATATGTAAACAAGAACTATAAACATAGGAGCTTGTAAAGAGTTTGAGGAAACAGCAAAAGACAATCAATTGTACAGGAATTGTAGGGAGCTGAGAATCTGAGAAGATTTTATGGTGGAGAGAATAGGATTGCAGAATGTTGAGGTAACAGAGGAAGGAAAGGCATGTCACTACTTGACTTAAAACTCTCATTATTTTTTACCTCCTGGAAGTGTTAGGGAGATAGAAAAAAGGGTTTTGGTATGGGATATGTCAAAGATACAAAAGCAATACAAGTTCATATTAATATATGAGCAAGAAAGTATCAAAGAGATTTCTTAGGTATGCATTATCTATCCTTCCCTGATAATACTGTTCCCCAAGATAAACAATTATGTAGGCAAAGCAGGCTGATAAGGAAAGAAGACGGAGTCCATTTCAAATAAGCTGTTCTGAGATGCCCATTGTGTACCCTTGTAGATTTATCCAGTGTCCCTTGTGCATGTATATAAAAAGCTCGAGAGGAGGCAAGTCTTAAGATATAAATTTGGGACTCACTAGGGTGAAATAACCCAGGGGAAGTACATAGAATGAAAAGAGAAAAAGTTAAGGCCATCATCTTGGGAAACCCATGGTTTAGTGGAGATGAGAGTAAAAGGAACAAGAAGGAAACAGAAAAGAGGGATCAAAGAGGTGGAAGGAGAACCATTTATAAGCAGTGTCACTGAAACCAAGGGAGTGAAATGTTAAAGAAAACAAGAACTGTCAGAGGATCAAATACAATAGGTTTAATCAGGTAGGATGAGTATTGCCAAAGTCCACTGGCTTTGTCAACAGACTATGTAAACAAATTCAGATTGGCGCTGCTTGAAGTGTGAAGGGGAGGTGAGAAAGTGGATACTTTTATCAAGAATCTTGAATGGAAAAAAAAAAGAATCTTGAATGGGGTGCCTGGGTGGCTCAGTCAGTTAAGCATCTGCCTTAGGCTCAGGTCATGATCTCAGACAGGTCATGATCCCAGTGTTCTGCAATTGAGCCTCCAATAGAACTGGGTTCTCTGCTTCTCTGCTTCTCCCTCTCCCTCTGCCCCTTGCCTCCACTTGTGTTCTTTTGCTTGCTCACTCTGCTCTTTCTCAAATAAATACTCTTTTTTTTTTTTTTTTTAAGAAAAAGGAATCTTGGCTAAGACAAAGAAAAAAAAAAGAAAAAGAAAGGGAGATAGAGTGAGAGTGAGTCCATGGGTATGCAGCCAGCTAAACATTCAGGGGAAAGAATTACTGAAGAAGCAAAATCCTAGCAGAGATAAAAACCACATTAGGAGTGACCAGCTTTGAAAAGGATCACATGAGCCCTTGAAACCAGAAAAAAGAAAAAAAATCAGAATTTGTAAATAAAATTAAGTTTTGTCTTTTTTCAAAAATTTCTCTTCAAATTGTTACAAAATTATTATGATTTTGGCCTTAGGTGCTTAAAATATTTTAGGAATGTCCCTCACTTAAGTTCATCCTCAGAGACAGGTGGATTTTCCACACACACATAAGGTTTCTTGTTTAAATGTAGATATGATGTTTAGAAATTGAGAATAGTTATTTTTAATTGTATGATGAAAAAGGCAAGCTAGTAGATATCCTTTGGCATAAATAATGCTCTCTAGAGTAGATTTATTAACTAGAAGGAAAATAAATTCCAAAAGGGAGTCCCCAAATGTTTGTTGATTAAAAAATATTGGAATAGGTACATGACCTTTATGATTCAGTACTTGTATGTATTCATTTGACAAGAGTGTATAGAAATTCCACTGTATGTAAGGCATTAATCTAGAGAGTATTTTGATGAATAGGACTCAAGTGTACATGTTCTGATAAATTTATAAATAAACTTGTGTTTTATAACAATATACCAACTTGATATGACCACATATACTCTCATTAAAATCAGTTAAAGGGAATATTTAGCTCAAATATTTAATTCTTCCAGCAACTGTATTTATATCAATTCTGAAGCATTTGGGCATGACTCTCACTGACTTAATTTGCAATTATATATACTAACAAAGAGTTTAGTTGAATAGAAGAAGCTCTAAAATCTGATAATGTACTGCTAAAGAAAGAATTCTAGGTTCGCTGAACTCAACACAGCTTGTATATCTCATTAGATGTTTGGAAACATTGACTAGCCACATAGAAAAGGGGCTGCCATTAATATTCACAGCAGACTTTCTCATTACTTCTTTATGTCTATGATGATGCTTCACTCTATTATATCTTCAACTTCTATACTGACTTTTTTTTCCCCAAGTGTGGTCAGGTGATGGAATCTGCATTTTTCATGAATTTCTCAGGTGATAGTTATGCAGCATATAATTTGAGAACCATTGCTATTGTTTGAAATCCCTGAGCAAGTATTGTAAAATAAAATAAAAATAAAAGTGCAACTATTGTATCCCTCAAAGACCATAGGCTTTGATTTTGATGTGCTATATCCAGGTGGTCAAGTATGAGAGGGAGGCAGGCAGCACAAAGTATTACCAAGAGTATTGATTTTAGATGAAGTAGACTCGTGTTAGACTTCAGTCCACTTCTTTCTAGCCTATGTGCTCATAAACAACTTTATTTCTGATAGATGATAGAGATAGATATATGATAGATAGATAGATAGATAGATAGATAGATAGATAGATGATAGATTTATAAGAGAGAGAGAGACAGCACATGCATATACGTAAGGGGTAGAGGGTGGAGGGGCAGAGAGAGAGAGAGACAATCTTACCCTGGCTCTGAGTTCAGCATGGAACCTGACTCAGGGCTTGATCTCACAACCCTGAGATCAGGACCTGAGCCAAAATCAAGAGTCTCACATTAACCAACTGAACCACCCAGGCGCCAACCCCTTTTTAAAAATTTTAAAGATTTTGAAATTTATTTTTAAAATCTTTTAACAATTTTATTTCTTTGATCCTCAGTTTTCTTCTATGTAAAATGGTGGTAGTCACATCCTTATAAATTTACTTGAAAGGATTAAATGGGTCTAGAAGAACAAGTGAGCGTCCTTATTCTCTCCATCTCTATTAATCCTATAATCATTTTCCTACTGAGTCTCCATTCCAGAAGTGCAATCTCAAATGCCTTTAAGATCAGGCCCATGGGTAATATAAATGAACTAAGTAGTCAGGGCAAGGCAACAGAAAATTACAGAAATTATGGTGAGTCAGAGAATGTATATCCTATCTAAAGACATTTTAATAAAAAATAAAATAAGTCACCGTGGGCCAAACAAAACCATCTGCTGGTTAAATCAGACAGATGACAATGTGCATCCCTTACCTTAAACTGATATATTCAGATTCTTTTTCATAAACTGATGACTTCGATGGTAATGACTGTTCTCAATCATTTTGACACACACCCTCAACTCCCTAAACTATGTTAACTAAACTTTATTTAACTTAATAACAATAGATTTTATTCCCCTTCTCCTTGTTTCCTCTTTAGGTATACTATAGAATAGGACTCAGTTAGCATGAGAGCACTATTTCCTTTCTATACAGTTTTTCCCACCCAGGCTTTATCAAAATATAATTGACAAAAAAAATGTGTATGTATTTCAGATTTACAATGTAATGACTTATGTATACACTGTTAAGTTATTACCACAATCAAGCTAATTAACACATCCATCATCTTCTATAGTAACCTTTTGTGTGTGTGTTGAGAACACTTAAGATCTATACTCTTAGCCACCTTCTTATTTACAATTATTAAATATAACCACCATGCTGTACATCAGATCTCCAGAACTTAGTCATCTTATAATTGAACCTTTCAACTCTTTGGCTAACATCTCACCATTTCCCCAACACCCCAGTCTCTGGGAATCATAATTCTACTCTCTGCCTCTATAGTTTGACTTTTTAAGATTCCACATGTAAGTAACATTATTTGCTTTCTGTGTCTGGCTTATTTCCTTAGCATAATATCCTCCGGTTTCATATATGTTATTACAAACATGGCTTCTTTTATGGCTGAATACTATTTCATTGTGTTTATGTATATGTGTGTAGATATATATATATATACATATGTACACACATATAAATGTATATATTTCATATCTTATTTATTCATTCATCCATTGAAGGATACTTAGGTTGCTTCCATGTCTTGGCTATTGTGAGTAATGCTGAAGTGAACATAGTAAGTATAGTTCTTATTTTTCAGATACTGATTTTATTTCCTTTAGATATATATCCAAAATGGGAATGCTGGTTTTAAGACCTCTTAGTTCTTCATTCTGCTTAAACTTTCCACCTGCTTGGAGTCAGAGAATAGAGGAGACATGTTAAAGATTAGAGCATGTCAGATCATCCCTTTGTCCAACTCTAGGCAAATATATGTAATTGTTTACCAGATCCAAAGCAAAGGGTCTAATTGGAGAAAACTCTTCTCTACAGTAAAGTAGAAAGAAACTGATTGTTGATTATATCAAATAACCATGGATTTTATACCCAGCTTCACAATTTACAACCTACATTTAACTACTTACTTATTCTAAGCTTAAATCTTCACACTAGCAAAACAGACACAGTAAGTCCCATGGTATTGTTTAAGGATCAAATTAAATAATGCATATAAAGCTCTTCATACTACAAAAATTTTCATCCTTTCCTTTTGAAGTTTTTCTTGGTATTTAGTTGATGTAATATTTACACTTTCAGTTCAAGCTTAAGTAGGTCAGTTCTAACCAAGTTAGCAAATCCATCAATTTATTTTCTTAAATAAAAATCTAGGCTGATTATTTACAATAGTCAAGATGTGGAAGCCACCTAAATACCTATCGATAGAAGAATGGATAAGGAAGATGTGGTATGTATATGCAATGGAATATGACTCAGCCATAAAAAAGAGTGAGATCTTGCCATTTGTGACAACATGGATAGACCTAGAGGATATTATGCTAAGTGAAATAAGTGAGGCAAGGAAAGACAGACACCATATTATTTTACTTATATGTAGAATCTAAAAAACAAAACAAATAAAAATTTTTTAAAAATCAGAAACAGACTCATAAACACAAAAAAGTAAAATGATGGTTACCAGAGGGAAGGGAAACAAAAGTATAGGCAAAATGGGTGAAAGACACTGGGAGGCACAGGCTTCCAGTTATGGAATGTATAAGTCACAGGGATGAAAGGCACAGCATAGGGAATATAGTCAAAGGTATTATAATAGTGTTGTGTGGTGACAGATGGAAGCTGCACTTGCGGTGAGCACAGCATAACATATAGAGTTGTCAAATCATCATGTTGTACACCTGAAAGTAATATAACATTGTGTTTCAGCTAGACTTCAACAACAACAACAAAAATCCTGCATGGACCGGTGGTAATCAGTGCTAGATCTGAGCGCAGATGTATAATACTTTGGTTGCAGTTTCTTGGCATAGAATTAGGGACAAAAGAAAGCACCCTCTAGGAATTCTGAGTCAGTCATGAAATAGACAGGCTGGAGCTGAGTAACCAAATCTAAATTAAAGCAAAGCAAAGGAGCAAATTCAAAGGACAAAGCCAAGTTCTGTTAGCATAGAGTGGGAGTACAGAAAGTTAAGGCAGAGATAAATGCCAAAGCTAGAGAAATACTCTTGGATAACCAGGAGCAGCTTTTTACAGGAATCTTGAGGTGAAAGCAGGGTTCACACGTTTAGGAAACTAGCCTAGAAGTAGTGTCAAACATAGCTGACTTGTAGCCAGCCTAGTTGGTATAATTTAGGTCCAGTATCTTTTGTGGCTTTATCCTAGAGACTGACCAGCCAGCCTGCATGGCATCCATCTGTTGCCTGCCTCTGGTCCCAGGCTCCACTCATGCAAAGGTAAGTACTGACTGGAATAGCTTAAGCATCCTGACATCCATTGTTTTTTATCTATATTTGCTTCTGTGATGAATTCCTGTTGACAGCTCTGGTGAGTATCTGTCCCCAATGGATCTGTCTTTTAAGAAACTTTGACTTAATTCTCTTTCTTCTAACCACAAGCTATTGTCCCAGGCCCTTTGCATTGCTTCTAGCCTTATCACTTTCAGTCTATATACACATCTGTTAATTAAGATTCAAGTGTTAATTATTCCTTTTGTAGATTTCTATTTGTCAGTTGGGTGAGCATCTTCAAGTAGACAGACTGATCTGGCCTAAGCCATCTCCAGGATATTTTGATTTCTTAATTGTAATATCTTTCCCATCTCCCCAGCCTGTCCCATAAGTTATCTCCTTCTCCTTTCTCTTGAGTTACTGAGAATATTCCTTTTAAAGGGGATTCAGTGAAAATCATAGAGGCCTCCTTTTGCTTCTTATTCCTAATTTTCTAATTCTGGGCTACACTTGGAAGTTGAGGATGCAATCTGACTACAATTTTCAAATTGTATTTCGTATATATTATGAAACATATCAACAAGATTAAGCATGGCTTAAACAGTTACAACTTTCCTCCAAACCTATGCTAATTATACTACTCTGGGCCTTCCTCCCTGAATACAAGAAACAAATCCGACTTTTGAGGAACAGGAAGGAATGTATATAGCAGCTAATGGATATTACTTATTACTAGGGTAACATAGAAGATTACACAGTGTTGTATATGACAATAATACAAATCATAGCTTATTGGGCAGTATGGAGCGGGGAAGATCTAGAGTTATCACTTACTTTATAATTTTGTAAGAACTGGTTTCTAAACTTGATAAATTGGGAAGCAATAATTTGGATTATAAAAGATTGACATGATTTATGATGGAATTCACTATAATTTTTAAAACAGTAAACCATCCGATGAATGTAAAATATGGATTTGATTCCCAAATGTTAATATGCATCTTTTTGAGCAATACAGCTATTGCATGAAGAACACAAGCCACCTAAAGCATTATGTAAACCATGAACAGAACTCCTTGAATATCAGATACACAATGAAAATTCAAACTTATCATTACATTACATCAATTTCTTAGTCATAATGTATTTACTTTCAGAACAGAGACAATTACTTGATTTTTTTTCTCTCCAATTGTCTTTTAGTTCTTTATAATAGATGAACACACACACACACACACACACACAATTTTGTTTTATTTGCAGTTAGACTTATGGTTAAGTTTATGTTACTCTTATGTTAAGTTTTGTTACTCTTAGAGTAGAAAAAAATAAGATCAGAAATATCTAGAGGCATATCTTAAAGGAACAGAACTTATGATAGGGGTGCTGGGTGGCACAATTGGGTAAGCATCTGACTCGGTTTCAGCTCAGGTCCTGAAATCGAGCCCCATGTAGCCCCCACTTCTTACCCCTCCCACCAATGCTCTCTTTCTAATAAAGAAAGAAATCTTTTTAAAAAAGGAAATAGAAATTATGATAGAGTAATTTTTAACTTTACACACAGATGTGTGCATATTATATAAATTCTAATATATTAAATCACTTTTGCTATGCTCTTTGTTATTTATAGACACAAAAAATCTGAAAAAAAAATTTTAACCTCTCCCACTCACACAAAAGAAATATATAATTCAGAACTGCATCTTAGTGCATTTATTAAAAGAAGAAACCTTCATAATTTATAGATGAAACATTGGTGACAATACCAAAATAATCAAAATGTTAAATCAAGATTGTGATTGATATATATCTTGATATATATTTGCCTTCAGTATCATAAGCATTTTGTCTTGTCGGTATTTTATTCTTAGTTTGTCATATAAGTAGAGGAGTAATCTTTAGACAAGAATTATGAAGAAGAGGCTTTAAGATCGATGCTGAAATGTGGATCTATGCTTGGCAACAATATGCTTTGTGGAAATTAATTAGGATTAACATCTTTTTCCAACCTGTAATGCAAGTTTGTGTCACTCTCAAAAAAGATTTTTTTTTTGCTTTTAAACGTTGATTTAAGAGGGTGTGGTACTATTCATATAACAACAAGACCTGAATCAGTGATTATAATTACAGTAGGTATATTTTTGTATTATTTATGTTTGAATGGGCTTCATTATATGTGAGGTTTGTGTGCTAACTACTACATATTTTCTATAGGCTTTGTTAGTTTTAGAAATGTTTGCTTTAATTAAATAACCCTGTTTCATTCACCTTGTTCAAAACCCTGTACCTGAAGACCTAATATAATCTTTGGAAGTAAATTGGAAGTAAATAATCTTCACAGTCTGTTTTTAAAAAATATGACATCATTGGAGGCACCTTAGGTCATTTTGGAATCCCTCAGTCTTTTAGCTGTCCAGGAACCTGTAGTCAGATGAACAATGACATTTTTTATATACTTTGTGTCTCAGGACAACCTTTCTCCTAAGCAAGCAGAGCTCCTAGCAAATTGCAGAGCTTGGGCTTGGATTTAGATCTTTTCATCATAGTGAAATTCATTCTCTTTCTCTTCTACTCTGGGTTGAATATTCTGCATTGACTCCTCCATTGCCCCACCTCAGGGTTTTACTATGAGTTATAAATATGGATTTCTTTGTGACATAGGTTACTTGGACCAATCAAGATACTGAGTAAACCCATTTTGACAGGGCATGAATGGCAGAGAGCATACTTACTGCTAACCTCACTTTTAAATATGTCTCAGTTTATATATTGATAAATATTTAATCAAATAAATTTCAAAATCATTTTGTGTTTTAAAAATACTAGAAGAGTTTTCTATTTAATTCAGTGAACATTTATTGAGTGCCTCCTGTGTGCTATCGTTACTACAATGATTTCTTATAGAAGTCTTTTAAAAAATAATTCTACAGTAGAAAGGATATATATGAATGGCCAATAAACACATAAAAGCATATTCAACATCATTACTTGTCAGAAAAATGTATTTTAAAACCATAATGAGATACACTTCATACTTGCTGGAATTGCTAGAACTGACACTGGAAATATTGGTGAGATTATGGATGAACATGAACTCTGATATATCCAACCACTATGAAAACTATTTGGCAGTTTCTTTGAAAGTTAAACACACAACTACACTCTAAGGCAGAAATTCCATTCTTGGTTTTTATCTGAGAGGAATAAAAACATATGTTCACAAGAAGATTTGTACAAGAATGTTTTAAAAAGTTCTCATTATAACAAAAAAAAAAACTGTGTGGTGATGGATGTTAACTAAATTTAGCTGGTGATCATTTCACAATAGAGACAAATATCAAATTATGTTGTACACCTGAAACTAATACAATATTATCTGCCAATTATATCTTAATAAAAATAAATAATGTTTTAACAACTTTATTTATAAGAAACCAAATCAGGGAACAAATCAAGTGTCCATCAATGGAAGCTATATTCATACAGTGGAATTCTATACAACAATAAATTACTGATAAGTCAATGACATAAATGTATCTCACAAAATTGAAGAGCTAAAGAATCTAGATAGGAAGGAGTACATGTCCTATGATTCTAATACATGAAGCTCAGAACAGACAAACCTAATGGGACAGAAAACCAAATGGCAAGTGCCTATGGTAAGAGGGGGTGAAGCGATTGTAAAGGGGCATGAGGAGACTTTCTGGGGTGATGGAATGACTATACAGTAGCCCTAACTCATCCGTGGTTTTGCTTCGTGCAGTTTCAGTTACCTATGACCTGGAAAGAGATGATCCTCCTTCTGATTTATCATCAGAACATCAATAGAAGCCCTAATGCTATATCACAGTGCCCATATCATTCACCTCACTTCCTCTCCTCACTTAGGCATTTTATCATTTCACATCATTACAATAAGGAAAGTACATTAAGATATTTTGAGAAGAGAGGGAGACCACATTCAAGTAACTTTTATTATAGCATATGGTTATAAATGTTCTATTTTATTAAGAGTTAATGTTCTTAATCTCTCACTGTGCCTAATTTATAAATTAAACTTTATTTTAATTTCTACATACTTTATAAGTATGTATGCATAGAAAAGAACAGTATGTATAGGATTTGGCACTATCTGGGGTTTCAGGGCATCCACTTGGGGTCTAGGAACATTTCCCCTAGGGATAAGGGGTAACTACTGTATCTTGATTTGTGCATTGACTGCATACATATATATACACTTGTCAAAACTCATTGAATTGGTCACTTAAGATCTGTATGTTTGCTCTACATAAATTGTCCCTCAAGTTTTATGAAGTAATTCTGTGGTAAATCTTTCATAAAGAAAACAATCTATTTGCAAGCAACTTCCTTTTTCTGGTATGTTCATAATTAATTTTAAAGATTTATTTACTTATTTGAGAGACAGAGAGAGAGCGGGGGAAGGAGCACAGGGAAAGAATCCTCAAACAGACTCTGCTCTGAGCAAGAAGTTCCACATAGGGCTCAGTCCCAAACCCCTGGGATCATGATTTGAGCCAAAATCAAGAGTTGGAACCAACTGAGCCACTCAAGTGCCCCAATAATTAATTTTAAAACTTAATGTTTGCTTAAAGTAAGGAGTACCAATCAGACAAGTCTGGTTGAGCTCTAGTAGACACAGATTTTCAGTCTATCCCTCTTTACTCCAAAGTTCAGGTTCAGAATAGGTTTTAATCATTCATTTACATATGCATTTGGACATTTATTTTGACAAATGAGAAATAACCAGCCTATGAGTACAGACTGCCATTTTCCAGCAAATTGAATATAACATGTGTTAAAGACTAGCATTGGCTATAAGCTATGATTTCTAACCACTACTTCAAGATATGAAATAGGTATTTGCTAGCTCTTTACAGGCGTAAGTATGAAAAGAACCTTAGGCCTTTGTGTTTATGTAAGTGCTGGACTGTGACAAGTACACAGCTCGCAAGCACTACACAACAGATATCTCAATCATCCAGAGGGGCAAAGCAAGTTTCTCTGTGTGGACCCCCAGCATAGCCCGGCAGGTGACTTAAGAGAGCCTCACCCACACAGTTTGTGGAGAGCGCTGTGCTAGTTTCCAGGAATATTCAATCTGTGGCCTCTGTGAGGAGCCTGCCAAAAGCACTGCAATTGGTTGTGCCAATTGTGTTGGTGTTTTATGGCTCTGTTCATCTTTAATGATCTGTAGCTTCTCTCACCATGAAAGCTTCTGAATCTTGGCTCCGTCCCAACTGCTCTATTGATCTGAAATTTGGCCAGCAAGCAAAATCTTTTGTTTGTTTTTGGGATTATTTTTATTATCTGGCTCCAGACAGGGAGCACAGAATGGGGTGGAGACTTCACAGAAATGAGGACATCTACTCCTTTGGTAGCGCTCCTGAGGGCCTAAGACCAGTCCTCTGGTGCTATAAAAGAACACTGTTCAAAGCTGTAAAGAGAATTCACATTTGCATTGTACTGATGGCAACAACAGCTTGTTAGGCCCCCATCTGTCAGAGCAGAAGGTATTCTGCAGTTCAGAGAGTCAGGGCTCTGGGGCACTTCTTTCCAGAGTGATCTACTGGAAAACAACAGACACAAGTTTAAGAGAGGACTAGTTTACACATGGGTAGAGAAATAACTCCCTATATGTTATGATTTTAGGGCTGGGAACCAACCCAGATCCTGATTTATTCAAGTTCACCAGAGTTTTAAATTCTGGTAAACCCATGTTTCCGAAACGAGGTGACCCCTAGGTATGCTAGTAACTCCAAATGACGAAGGTAAGTTCAAAAAGTTTCATGGTCAATTATTTTGGGAAAAATCTACATATGTGTGTGTGTGTGTGTGTGTGTGTGTGTGTGTGTATATATATTCATTTCTTAAAGATCATATAAACTCATATTAACCCATTTAAAAGCTATGAAAAAAATCCCCTGAGGAAAAAAACCCTGTTTTTCTTTCTTTAAACCAGTACTTTCCAAATTTCTTGGCCATTGGGCACCATTTAAAAGAGGTTTTACAAAATAGAACTAAGATGGGAATATAAGAATTTTCCATGGAAAATCTGATGGAAGAAGCATTGAGTGAAATGTTCATTAAGGTATAAATGATTCCTATCAGGCCTTCCCTGGAGGTAGATGTTCAGGGGACAGAATGTATGGGCATATACGTGTGTATATACATGCATGTATTTTTGTGTATGTGTGAGTGTAGAGTTAGCTGTGTAAAAAAATCCATGATCCTCTCCTAGTCTTAGCTGCACAGCTAAAAACTACATTTTCTAGCTTCTCCTACAGCTGGCTATGGCCACATGATTATTATTTGCCAACAAAATATGAGCAGAATTGAGGTATAGAACTCCTGGCTGAGGGTTGTACCACAGAATACAGATGACACCAAGTCCTCCAGGGCCACACGGGACTCCTAAATCAAATCTAGAGGACAGCCATTTTGCTAAACAGGAACAAAGACCTGCACTTTTACGTGAATGAGAAATGAACTATTATATTGAGAAATATTTTAGGATCCATTTGTTACAGTGCTTCATTCTAACCTCATTAATATTATATTGGGAGAGGAGATGGTGAGCAATAACATTTGGGAAGAAATTTGGAAAAGACTAAAGAGAATCACTTAAGAGCATCAAACCCCTGAGGGAGTTAAGCAGTACATATCTCCAGAGAAGAGAGCCAGGGCCTGATGGTCCTACATTTAATTTCACTTTTCTCACTCTATGTAAGTGACTTTGAGCACCTGCACTGGAAACAAACAAAAACTCAATTTCATTATCTGGCTCAGCCACTTACTGGTATGTCTTTCTCCTTGGCCAAGTCTCAGTTTCCACATGGCAAAAAAAGTGGGTAATGATTTTCAACTTATGCAATTATTTTAAGAACTAAACCAGAAGCCATATATATAGTGTTTGGCACACATATATACATGTGTATTTAGAAACATTCATACAAAGTGGTAGTCATTAAGGCTAGTCACCAATATTTTATGTGTCCTCCCTCTGGGTACATATCATGATTTTGTTTCCCTACCTCCTTTGAAAGGCTCTCATGTGGCCTTTTAGGCCAAAGTTTTAAGAGCCAGTACACAATTTTCATGTTCCTCCTTTCCTACCTCAGTAATTAAGAAATGCAGGGATGGACTGATCTCCTTTAGCCTGATACCTGAAAGATGACAGTTGGAGCAGAGTTCCCAACTGACCTGCATGAATATGTAGCATGAGTTAAAAAATAAACCATTGTGGCCTAAGCTGCTGTAACCTCATTTGGCCTTAACAGAATGACTCAGAAATTGGTTACCATTTTTAGAGTTGTGTCATAACGTGAACCTAAACCATATTTAAGTACAAAGCATCTGCTTATTGTTCGGGTGACAGTCAGTAAAGAAACTATTATTGTAGGCTAGAAAGCTGGTGACTATGTTATGAAGTCACAGTTTATTGACCCTGTTGTTGCAATGATTTATAAGGCAAACAAGTACCTAATGAACTTGGGAGTTCTAGAAGAGACTGGAAAACAGAGTGTCAGCGTATAGTTAGAGTTAATCGTGGTTGCATTTGACAAGGCATTACAAAAATGAGATAAGCACAACAAAGCAATGGCTGACTTGCAAGCAGGAACCAAAAGGGTTAGACAGAGAGCCCAGACTTGAGCATTTTTGTAAGGTTAGAAAGATAAGTGCTTCTCAACCCCCATGGTAACAGATAAAACTGAGGGAGCTTTTGGGTAACAAAGGCCTATTAAAATTAAGCCTTGTGAGGAGGATCAAATCAAGGATACGATTCTCACACCCATGAATTAAGTTAATCTCAAAGCAAAGACCCAATTACAATACTGGCAACTGGTAAATCCTTTTAATTGGAGGAAAAAAAAACATTGATTAGAGAAAAGAGATTAAAAATCACTATGTATTTAAAGAGAGTGAGACATATGGTGTGGGGACATGGAGAAAGTAAAAAAAAACAGAAATACTGATAATTATGTTAAAAAACAAAACAATGGACATGATTTGCACATACATCTAGTATAATAAATAAGGTGCGATTTTTTTTTTAAGAATTCATGCTAACAAAAAGATCACATATAATGACCACTGACTTTGCAACCTCCATGCTATTGTCTTCAACACTTATTTCAGAGGTGACCAAGAGGGTTAGCAGAGAAGGCAAAGCATAGAAGGCAGGGTCAGAGGTCACTGAGAATATTGAGCAGCTGGATATCCTGGTCTTTATGCTTGATGTCTTGACTGGATGAAAGAGATATATTGAATTGAGTATCTGTACTCAGTAGTTATCACAAGGATTGCAGTAGTCATTAGTATTCTCCATGATTATTCTATTTCCCTTCCATTTGGACATACGGTAAGTTAAAATATTTCTGACCTCTTCAATCTAAGTGTGTCCACATGATTTGCTTTGGCAAATAAAATGGGATTAGACACGACTGCAGTGCCAACTCCCAGTGGAAACATAGGGAACTGGCTGATGATTTGACCTATTTCTTTTTCCTACTTGGCAATAGTAGTAACAGAGAGCTGTAAACTCCCCCAGGTTAGTTTATGTGAGGATGACTTAGAAGCCTGCCATGCACCTGAAGATTGTTAAATTGTTTGTTCCTGCAGCACAGTATATCCAACTTTGATGGAGAGAAATTGAAGCCAGTTTGGCAGGAAAAGTTAATGTTATATTAGGTCAGAAAAAGATGCAAAAATGATGTTTAGGAGCAGTGTTTATCTAACCATGGATTGTGGCTTGCTTATTAGTGAGCTGTAAAATCAATTTGGTGGGTTTAGGGTATAGCTTTTCATAGAACAGGATAGAAAATATCATATAGTAAGATTTAAGGATGTTCTGTGTGTGCATGTGTACAAAAAAAGAATGAGAGAGCGGTCGATATAAAGTGTATTTCTTAGTGTGACTCACCATCAGAAAGTTTGTCAGTACTGATCTAAAACCTAATTAATTGGAACACTTGAGTGATTGAATTTAGATATGAAAGGCCATCCCCAAAGGGTTTGTGATCTGTTGATGTCAAAGGGCTCTGTTCTCATACTTTACCTGCTCAAATATTTGTTCATAGAATTCAATGAAGAGCTTATCAATTTTTTATCAAGCTCAGATAAAACTGATAAACCAATATTGATGATCTATGAAAAGTTCTATCAAATCACAGTTATAAGGAATAATAAAGATTAGCATATATTATCCTGATTAAAAAAGAGATAAAGTCAGTGATACTTATGAGCCAGTGAGCTTGATATTGTGACAGAGAATATTATAAAATGATAAAAAATGGTATATGTATGAAGATTTAAAGAAGTGACAGCATAAATTTTTTTTATTAAGTTATGCCAGATGAATACATTATTTTTAATAGTATTCTTAGATGTTGGTTCAGAACTATGTTAAAGATTATGTCAGGATTTCAGAAACTCATTTGACAGAATTTCTTATAATATGCTTGAAAAAAAATGAAATTTGGGCTGGGTAATTGTATCATTGGGTAGATTCATCATTTCTATAATGACCATTTACAAAGGATGTTGCTAATATATCCTTTAATCTGGAGGTTGATGCCTAAGGACGTGTTAAAGGCCTCTGTTCTCATCTCTTTCCTACATAAATATATGTTCAATGTCTTCAGTGAAAAGTTTATTTCATTTTGGGGTGACATAAAACTGAGATGGATATTAAATAAGGTAGGTTAGAGGCTCAAAGTTAAGAATGTCCCCAAAAGGGTGGAATTATGAGCCAAATCTAAAAAGTAAAAGTAAAATCTAATAAGGATAATTATAAATTTAAAAACTTAGGACTTAAAGGCACAAACAAACCCAAAATAGACAAAATTATAGATACGAAAGTATGTTTCAAGACAATAGCAAACAGTAAGAGAAAATCCTTATATAGCACTTTGTGAAAATACTTTTTAACTAGTTTACTTATATTTACTCATCAAAGCCATCCTATAATGTGTCATTCTTTTGTTCCCAATTACTGATGGAAAAACTGAAGCATCTAAATTTTTTTTTGCATCTAAATTTTAAATAACTGTCCAGTGTCATTGAGCTGATAAGCCACAGAGCCTGGATAAGGAGATAAGTAGTCTCGTTCCAGAATCTATTCTATCCATCTATTGGATTCAACAGTGTGGTAAAACCGCTTAGACCATTTAATGTGCTTTCGAGTTGAGGCAATAAATGAATGCTACAGATCCAAACCAAGCCAGAGGCTATGCCTTGATTAGTCCTTGTCTGAAATACTGTTCTCAATTCTGGCTCATACTCCTTAAGAGAACAGTGACAAACAAGTATGTTTAGAGGAGGATTGGGATTGGATAGAGCATGTAATCCACAGAAATAATCAGTAGTCAAAAGAACTGCTGATATACCAATGATATTGAATCTGAAAAGGGGAAAACATCGAGACTGAAATAGCTATCTTAAAAGATTGGAATCTATGTCACACAGTAAAAAGATTTGTCTCAGTGTGCATGAATTAAGAGAGCAAAGCCTTGGTAGGTAAATTGTGGTTAAATATAACAATAATTTCCTAATAATTATAGTTATTTATGTAATAACAAATGAAGGGGATCCTGTGTTGGGTAAATATGTTTTTAATAGCAGAGGTGTTTATTAAAGGATACATAATAATATACCAAGGATATTGTAAAATTTTTATACATATAATTGAGTTCAGACTATATGGTCTCAAATATTTATAGGTATAAGTGTCTAAGATTCTATGAATTAAAAAGAAAAAAGAAGCAAAGTGGTGTCATTTCCCTTTAGCCAGTGACCACCAGGAACACAACTTAAACATTTGACCTGATTTGGATTTATTGACTTGTTGCATTACTGACTCAATAAGAAGGTGTTAGAAATTACTTGTTCTAGGATTTGTCTAAAGTTAGGTGATTTGGGGGAGGCTAAGAGGAAGTGGGCCTTTATTCTGCATCAGATGCCAAGAGGAAGCAGAAACAGTTCTATGATTAGGTATCTTAAAACTTCTTATTGAGAAGGTGAGAAGAATGGAGTGAAGCTAAAGTTTTGATTGGTAGTCAAGCTGTAGACACTCATGTTAGCCAAGATAGAAAGATGTTTGGTGTATTTTTGTGGCGGGGATAATATTTTGTTTGTCTGTATATATACAAGATTATGCAGTTGTTCTTGTCTTGATTTATTACAATCACAGAATGGTCTGATTCTGGTAATCTGTAAAATTGTTTATGTCGATCAGATGAACAGAAGCTTAACTGCAAGTACTAGGACATTTCTTCCCCAGCTGCCACACTGCCTGTGGCAACATGTCCTTCAAGACTTCAGCTCCTATGTGACATGCCTGCGTGGGTTCCAACATCCACTGGGTAACTTTTTCTCCAATAACATTCTCAAGAGCAGGGACTATGCCTTATTTACCTGTGTATACCAAGAATAAAGTCTTGTGTCTCAAATAGAGTAGGCACTATTATTATGATAATATTATATAACACATATTATGTAACTCATATCTGTTACATAGAATATATTATATATTACATATTTTATTTTATATATTATTATATTGTTACATTAATATGTGGAAGTAATCTGAAGTCCACCTTTGCCTTTTGTTAGTTTCCTTGACTGAATTAAGTAGACTGCTACTCCGTTTAGGTGGAACTAATGCAAATCTGAGAGGGTAAAATAGCTCTTTTTTGGTCAAATGATTTCCTCAAACTCAAACATTATATGAGCCCGTATGTATATGATTCTTTTTTTTTTTTAAAGATTTTATTTATTTATTCATGAGAGACACACACACAGAGAGGCAGAGACACAGACAGAGGGAGAAGCAGGCTCCATGCAGGGAGCCCGATGTGGGACTCGATCCCGGGTCTCCAGGATCACGTCCTGGGCCAAAGGCAGGCGCCAAACCGCTGAGCCACCCAGGGATCCCCCCGATTCTTGATGTCAAATTCAGATTACTTCACTGACACATATACAAAACATGAATGGGAAAAACAGAGAAGGTATTGGGCAGTTGAATATGTAAACTGCACAATCAAACTTCTAGCAGCCCTGCAGCCATGTGAAAATCTGACCTATTCACTGTGCCCACTCCCTTTAATGAAAAACCTTTAGGTGGACTTTTCATACTGGTTGATTGCTCTTTCATTTTTTAAATACATTAGTGTCCCCATACAAAGTGAGAGCTGTGACTGAGGTTTCTCATGCTATGTTCAAAATTTATTACACATGTATGGAATTTATGTTTGTTTGTTTGTTTTAATACTGTTCACTTACTCTTTGGCAATCTAGGAAAAAATACATCAAAAGGACAGGAATTTTTAATACTCCTACAGAGGTGAGTAGTTGGAAACATCAAGAATGATATTTGAAAGTCTTCATGGATTGGTTAGGTATTTGTCTGGCTTCCCTACAGTTCGTTAGCTCAGTGGGTTAGTACCCGGTGTTAAGGAGACCAAGTTTGTGCCTTTGATCTATTTTGAACTAGAAAGCTTTTGTGAGATTGTTGAGACTAAAATCTCTCCTATTTCCAAAGGCTACAAAAGGCCAGATTCTAAACATGTGGTAGACACCAGAGTGAGAATGAGAGAGTGGGTTCTCAAGGCAAACCAATCACTACCTCTTTGAATACTGCACTCAGAGGTAGTCTGGTTAAAGGGTATTGGGGGTGTTAATAACCCTTGCTAGAGTAGGTAGGATAATAATAATAATTAATAATAATGATAATAATAATGCGACTACATATTTTCTTACATTACAACCTGGAAGTGTAGAGAAAAAAATGCACCTTTGTTTTATGACTAATTAATGTGAACTTCTTCCTGAGTCCCAACATAGTGGATACTGAAGGAGAAAAAATAACATTTGGTTATATATGTTTTAAAACTTAGTCTGATCTGGTAAATTAAGATGCTCCTTTAGATAATATTCAGTTTAACTTAGAAAAAAAGCCTTTGCTTCTCATGTTTCTATGTCTTTTGCCCTTTCCTAGGTCCTCTTCCAGAAGGCATCAAGGTACCAAGTGGGGAATGTAGAGGCTTAGGCTACATGGGGCAGAGGAAGAGTAAGAGACCTCAAAAGCAGTATCACTGGCTCTTCAGTGATCATGCCTCTGGTCTACCTGATGGCTGGTTATTTTACTGATACTAGTGACAGAAATCTGTCATTTCTGAGGCTCTGGTGCCTCTTATCTCTGTTGGAAGTGCTAACTCAGCTCCTCTGTAGCTCTTGGACCACCTGAACCTTTATGTTTCATCTCCCATTCAGTCCCCTCACCAGGCACAAATATTCTAGCTTCTGCTTCAAGGTTACCTGGCCTCTTCCTATGGTGTGCTCACTGGCCTTCAACTCAGAAGAGGCAATGGCGACCTTCTAAGTCTTATCTATACCACGGAGTCCAAGTCAGCTAAAAAAAGCTGAGCTAGCAGCTCTTCCTCAGGCTAAACACTTTGCACCAGATTTGTTCAGGTGTATCTATATACCTGGCTGGCTGGGCCTTCTCAGAGTCCTAACCGGGAGTGAAAGGAAACTACCTTCACCCATAACTCCCACTATTTATTCTTCTCATCATTTTCCAGGTCCCAAATGGGTAGATTATCTCTTTATTGTTTGTTTGTTTGTTTGTTTTAATACCTGGACCTCCTTGGGGCACCTGGGTGGCTCAGCGGTTGAGCATCTGCCTTTGGCCCAGGTCACGATCCTGGGGTCCTGAGATCAAGTCCCGCATTGGGCTCCCCACAGGGAGCCTGCTTGTCCTTCTGCTTATGTCTCTACCTCTCTCTCTGTGTCTCTCAAGAATAAATATGTTAAAAAAATACCTGGACCTCCTTTATGTTAAATTCAATAATCTGGACAACCAAGCATGTTATGTTAAATGGGAGTTGAATATTCAGTAAGAAATCACTTCTATATAACTCCTGACTTCCACATCCATTTTTTTCTCTTGAGAAAAATGGATTGATATTAAAGGTGAGTAGTTTAAGGATAACATAGTTTGCAGAGAAATTATAATTAAATTAAAATTTTGTCTAACATCTGCAAAATAACTATGCTGGTTTCCTAACAACACCAATCATTTATTAATCACTTAATGTGTGCTTAGAACTGTCACCTTGACATAATTTTTAAAACAACCTGGAGAGGTATTATTCTTCCTATTTCTCAGATGAGAAAACTGAGGCTCAGGGAAGTTATGTGATTTGCTCAAAGTCACACAACTAATAAGTAGAAATCTAGGACTGTCAGCAGATCTGTCTGACACCTATGCTGAAACTTGTAACCATAAGGATAGGCTGATGAGCATTACACTCTAGTATTACTATATTTTTCAAAGGGCATCATATTATTCAGAATATGTGAGAGTATACTTTTTATTTGAAATAGACACAACATAACATCTTTACAGATGGTGACCTAAAATTTGTAAATATGTTCAGCCATGCTAAAGCAGTAATGAGTGTATGGAGGGAGCCATCAGTCGTGTGGGAACATTTTCAGGACATCTGGGGCCCATCAGCATCAAATCATTTAACAGAGTGCAAACAATTTAACACCAAGAGCCTCTCAATTATCTACTTGCAAATAAATAAATGATAAAGTATAAATCTTTATCCTGTAAGCAAGAAAGTACACTTCTGGGTTGCCTTCTCCAATTTGGCATAATTAGTTGAAGAATGTTCAAAAAATGCACACAAAATTTAACATTTATCTGTACAAAATATAAATGAGATAAATATGCCACAAATATGGATACCCTAAAAACACTGCATTACCAGTCAGGAGAAATGTGTTGTAGATGATCCACCAGACTAGATTACTCATACTATTGCTCTGTGAACACTGACATCATGCATCTGACTCATATCTGGGGCCCTAATACTTTACATTTTTATGGACTTTCTAGTATCATGAAAAGTACTCAGATTTGGAAGCCAGACAGATCTCAATTGGCTCTGCATTTGCTAACTGTGTGACTTTGGTATTTTCTAAACATAAGTTTTCCCATCAAAAAATGGGAGCAGTGATACCTACCATTCTCAAAAGGAAACTTATGAGAATAAAAGGAATACATGTAACATGCCAGTATTTAACATGTATTTATGTAACAGTCGCTATTCCTGCTAATGGTATAATCTTTACTATTTACTTCAGTGCTTTATTAGAGGTATTTCATCTGCATCACCCATTTGTCCTTTGATATGAAGATTATGCTACAAAGAAATCTCCAGTCCATGAAATTACATTTCTTGTACAAAGTCATAGATGTAATCATTGTTACAACCAGATCACAAATTCCAAACTCCAATCAGTAAAGTTTTCACTATACTAATTCTCATTTCTTTTTTTTTTTTTTTTAAGATTTTTTGTTGATTTCTTAGAGAGGGAGGGAGAGAGAGAGAGAGAGAGAGAGAGAGCATGCACAAGCAGGCAGAACAGCAGACACAGGGAGAGGGAGAAGCATGCTCCCCACTGAGCAGGGAGCCCAATGCAGGGCTTGATCCCAGGACCCTGGGATCATGACCCAAGCTGCAGGCAGACGCTTAATCGACTAAGCCACCCAGGTGCCCCACTATTTATTAAACTTTATATTGATATTCTCTCACTTACTTTTCCTATGTTTCATCACATCCTGCAGCTACCCTTCTCTCCCTTTGTATACCACACCATGAATACCTAGAAAACCTCAGCAACCTACTATAGACCTTTTATTATATGTAAAACACAGTTTTGAAAAAATTTTCCCTTTAATCTCCTGTAAAAAACCCTAAACTATTAATTTTTCCAGCAGTTTTATCATTCTAGATTCCAAAATAATAAATGATTTAAAAATTCTAGAAATATTGGTTAATTCTTAAATAAAACTTTTTTATTTTAAAATAGTTTCAAGGATCCCTGGGTGGCGCAGCAGTTTGGCGCCTGCCTTTGGCCCAGGGCGCGATCCTGGAGACCCGGGATCGAATCCCATATCGGGCTCCCGGTGCATGGAGCCTGCTTCTCCCTCTGCCTGTGTCTCTGCCTCTCTCTCTCTCTCTGTGTGGCTATTATAAATTAAAAAAAAAAAGTTTCAGATTTAAAGAATTATGGCAAGTGTACTCTGGAGAGATCCTCTAGACCCCATACTCAGTTTCCTCTATTATTAATTCTTATATTTGTATGGTTTATTTATCACAATTAATGAGCTAATATTGGTAAATTTTCATTAATTAAGGTCAATATTTTATTCAGTTTTCTTGGTTTTTCTCTAAACACTTTTTTCTGTCCCAGAATCCCATCCAGGAAAACACATTACACTCAGTAGTCATGTCTACTTAATATACCTCTTGGTTGTGACAGTTTCTTAAACATTTCTTATTTTTGATGACTCTGACAGTTTTGAGGATTACCTGTTAAGTATTTTGTAGAATGTCCCTCAACTGTGATTTGTCTGATGTTTTTCTCATGATTAGACTGGGTAATGTGTTTTGGGGAAGATCATCACAGAGGTGAGGTCCCAATCTTAACACATCATATCAAGGGTACATACTATCAACTTGACTTATCACTATTGATATTAACCTTGATCACTCAGCTTAAGGTAGTGTTCATCAGATTTCTCTACTGTCAAGTCACTTGTTTATTTTTCTTTTTCCATACTGGCTTTTTGGGAAGCAAGTGAGTATGAAGCACAAACTTAAGGAGTGAGGAGTTATGATCTATTTTCTGTAGGGCAGAGAATCTATATATATGATTTGGGCGATAATATCCCATGTATGGGAGATTTGTCTGTTTTCCCCTTTTTTATTTATCCAGCTGTTTATTTTCAATGTATGGATTCATACATATTTATTTTATACTTTGGATATAATACAATAGTATTTATTTATTCAATTGCTTATTTTTAGCACATAAACTCATGGGCATTTATTTTATTTTTTGGGATATAATCCAATATATTTATTTATTTACTTAATTAACTTTTCCCTACTTTGGCCATTGAGAATTCTTTCATGGACTCCTTTACCCCTTAGATATACCCTCATTACTGTGGATTTTGTTTGTTCATTTGTTTTCAATACTTTCTGGCACTACCAGATGCATCAGATGGACTTCATATTTCTTACCTTGCCTTAGAATCAACTATTTTTCCAATAATCCCTGATTGCCTTTCCTTTGAAATTAGTATTAAAACTAAGAATTGGGCATTAGGTGTTGTTACTGCTACTGGGATGTCATTATTTCTATGTCCTGTCAGCTGAAAAAACAAGGAGATATATTTGTTTTTACATGTGTATTAACCATGTATATGCACATATCTGTAAATAGTTCTATATATAACTATCTGTATCTACAGTAAGCTAAATGTGAATTCACACTAATGTCTACAGTTCTAATCCATAACCAAATGGAATATCCACCTTCAAATAACAATTTCACTTCATGTGTTGTGAAGGTAATTTTTTAAGAGTATTACCCAATCTGTCCTTCCATCTCTTATAACATTGCTGTCATTCATTTAATTTATCCATATTCTATAGTTATCCAGCATGTTGTAAACTGTTATCTTTTAGATCAGTTAAATATAGGAAGAATACTGTGTCCTCCTACTGATTTCTCAAAACCAGCAAGCACACCTGGCCCTGTAGTCCACCACTGTTCTCACTAAGCTGGCAGGGGTACCCTGGTCCTGTATTCTTCCATTCCCCTTCTAAAATTCTCAATGTGCCCTGACCCTGAATCCTTCCTCTCCCTTGCTAACACTGGCTGTCACGTGCAGTCTCTACAAGGAACTCCCCTTGAGTCCTGGTTCTGGTGGCCAGTGGAGTTTGTGTTTCTAAACTAAAACAATCTGAGAGACATTTCTCAGCAGGCCACCACCCCAGAACATGACACAGACAGCAGACTGAAACACGACTCCAGTCTTCCTGTGAATAAGGCCTATTTACTTGTCCTAGAGGTTTAGCCTGATGAATAGGCTTCAAGTCCGCTACTTTATCCAGAAGCTAAGGAGGTACTCTCAGGGAACAGAGGTGGGGGGTGGGGGTGGGGGAGGCAATGACATATTAACCCTTTAATTTGTCTTCACTACAGTTTGATGAAACTTCCCAGAAAGGAACTTAAACAATTGTCTGGAGCCTCAGACAATTATATTTGCAACTGTCACCAATGGGACATCTCCAGATCACTTGGTCTGAAGCCAGCAGGATTCACAATTGGGATGCCATAGGGCTGTGCAGTTTTATGTATTATTAAAGACTGCTGCCAAGGCTTTCAATCAGCCTGAAACTAGGTGGTGACTGAGATCTCTCCTTTTGGATCATTGACAGGTCTTGGCATACAACAAGTTGGATCTTTAAGAATAAATGAGGCTACTTAAGCAATAACAAAGGTTTGAGGGAAAAGTAAGAGCTAGGGCAAGACTAAGAGTAAATTTCATTTCCTACAAAAGGCCACTCCATCAAGACTGAGAGGTAGCTCTTTCACCTAAAACATGAAAATAAACACCATAAGTTAAGCAAAATGAGGAAACAAAGAAATATGTTCCAAAGGAAAGAACAAGACAAAGCCTCAGAAAAAGACCTTAACAGTATGGAGATAAGTAATCTACCTGACAAAGAGCACAAGGTAATGGTGATAAAGAAGGTCACCAGACTCAGGAGAAGACTGAATGAACTCAATGAGGACTTCAACAAAGAGACAGAAAATATTTTAAAATTTCTAAAGTCACAGAGCTGAAGAATACAACTGAAGTGAAAAATACACTAGAGAGGATTAACAGCAGATTTGATGAAGCAGAAGTGATTCGAAGACAGAGCAGTGGAACTTACCCAAACAGAGTAGCAAAAAGAAAAAAATAATTTTAAAATGAATATAGCTTAAGGGATCTATAAGGTAACATCTAGTAGATTAGCATTTGCATTATAAGGGTCCCAGAAGGAAAAAAAGAGAAAACAGTGCAAAAAATTTACTTGAAAGTATAATGGCTGACAACTTCCCTCACCTGGGGAAGGAAACAAATAGTCAGATCCAGAAAGCTGAGAGAGTTACAAAAAAGATGAACCCAAAGAGAGCTACACTAAACACATTATAGTTAAAATGCCACAAGTTAAAAATAAAGAGAGAATCTTAGAAGCAGCCAGAGATAAGCAAGGGAAACTATAAGCAGATTTCTCAGCAGAAACTTTGCAGGCCAGAAGAAAGTAGCCTGACATTGTCAAAGTGCTGAAAGGAAAAATAAACAAACAAATAAACAAAAACTTCTAACCAAGAATACTCTACCTTGCAAGGTTATCATTCAGAATTGAAGGAGAGATAGAATCTTTCAGAAAAGCATTAGCTCAAATAAATAAATAAATATTAAAACAAAAAAAGACTCATCTGTAAGTTAACTAGAAGAAACCCACTTTAGATGTAAGGATGCACACAGACTATAAGTGAAGGGATGGAGAAAAAAATTCATATAAGTAGAAATAGAGACAAGAAGAAAACTGAAGAAATCACATGTATGTTGAAACAAAGCAACATGCTACAGAAAAACCAATAGGTCATTGAGATATCAAAGAAGAACTCAAAAAAAACACCTTCAAACAAATGAAAATGGAAATACAACATACTAAAATCTATATGTTGGAGTAAAATCTGTTCTAAGGTATAAGTTCATAGAGATACAGAACTGCATTAAGAAATAAAACAAATCTCAAATAAACATTCTAAATTTATACCTAGAGGAACTAGAAAAAGAACAAATGAAGTCCAAAGTTAGTAAAAGGAAGTAAATAATAAAGATAAAATTGGAAATAAATAAAATGAAGACCAAAAAGACAATAGAAAAGATCAATGAAACTAAGCTGTTTCTTTGAAAAGATAAATAAAATTGACAAACCTTTAGTTAGATTCACTAAGAAAAAAAAGAGAAAGAAGGCTCAAATAAAGTCAAAAATGAAAGAGGAGAAGTTACAACTGAAACCATAAAAGTACAAAGGAATATAAGAACTACTATCAACAAATATACACAAATAAATTGGACATTTTACAAGGCTAACTCACTTTACAAGGCCAGCATTATTTTGATACCTAAACCAGACAAGTACACCACAAAAAAAGGAAAATTATGGACCAATATCCTTGAGACACACTGATGCAAAAATCCTCAAAAAAGTAATAGCAAATCAAATTTAACAACACTTTGAAAGGATTATAGATCATATTATGATGTGTGATTTATTCCAGGGATGCAAAGATAATTCAACATATATAAAGCAATCAACATGGTACATCATATTAACAAAATAAAGAATAAAATTGATATAATCATTTCAATAGATGCAGAGAAAGCACTTTATAAAATTTAACATTTTTTTATGATAAAAATTCTCAATTGAGTGGATATAGAAAGAGTTTACCTCAACATAGTAAAGGCTATCTATTACAAGCCCACAGCTAACATCATACTCAATAGCGAAAAGCTGAAAGTCTTTCTTGGAAGATCAGGAATAAGACAAAGATGCCCAATTTCTCCACTTTTATTCAACATAGTAGTGGAAGTCCTAGCCAGAGCAATTAGGGAAGAAAAGGAAATAAAAGGCATATAATTGGAAAGGAAGAAGTAAATAGTCACTATATGTGGATGGCATGAGTTTATATATAGAAAATTCTCAAGACTCCATCAGAAAAACTGTTAAACTAATTAATGAATCAGGGAAATTTCAGGGTACAACATCAAGATGCAAAAAACCTTGTTTTTCTATACCCTAAGGATGAACTCTCAGAAAGAAAACTTAAAAAAAAATCTCATTTACAAGTTCATCAAAAAGAATCAAATGTCTATGAAAAAGTTTAATCAAGGAGGTGAAGGTCCTGTACACTGACAACTATGGATATTAATTTAAAAATTGAAGACCCAAATAAATATAAAGACATTACACATTCTTGGATTTAAAAATTAATACTGTTAAAATGTCCATACTACCTACAGCCATCTCAAGCTTAATAAAATCCTTATCAAAATTCCAATAGAATTTTTCACAATCCTAAAATTTGTATGGAACCACAAAAGCAATCTTGAGAAAGAAAAAAAAAAAAACCTGAAATGCATCATGCTCTCTGATTTCAACCTGTATTAGAGAGCTATAGTATTCAAAACAGTATGGTATTGGCATCATGACAGACGCATAGACCAATGGAACAGAATACAGCCCAGAAATATACTCATGCATATATGATCAATTAATTTATGACAAATGAGGCAGTATATACAATAGTGAAAGAACAGTCTCTTCAAGAAATGGTGTTGGGAAGACTGCACGGCTACATGCAAGAGAATAAAATTAGAATAATACCTTCTACCATACACAAAAATTAACTCCAAACTGATTAAAGATTCAAGGAACTTTAGATTTGAAAACATAAAACCCCTAAAGGAAAACATAGGCAGTAAACCCCTAGACATCACTCTTGCAATGATGTTTTGGATCTGACTCCTAAGGCAAAGCAAGCAAAAACAAAAATAAACAAATGGGACTTCATCAAACTAAAAGCTTTTGCATAGTGAAAGAAAGCATGAACAAAATGAAAAGGTAACCTAGTGAGTGGGAGAAAATATTTATCAATCATATATCTGATAAAGGGTTTTATATCCAAAATATATGAAGAACACACAAAACTCAACAACAACCACCATCACCACTACAAATGGTCCAATTAAAAAATGGGCAGAGAATCTGAATAGACATTTTTCCAAAGAAGATATTCAGATAACCAACAGGCACACAAAAAGATGCTCAACATCACTAATCATCATGGAAACACAAATCAAATATCATAATGACATATCACCTCACACCTGTCAGAAAGGCTATTAGCAAAGAGAGAAGATAACAGATTTTGGTAAGGATGGTGGGAAAAGGAAGCCTCATGTACTGTTGGTAGGAATGTAAATTGGTGCTGCCACTATGCAAAACAGTAGGGAGATTCCTCAAAAAATTAAAAATAGAACCAGCATAGGATTCCATAATTCCACTTCTGGGTATTTATCTAAAGAAAACTAGAGTAGTAATTTGAAAAGATATATGAACCCCTGTTTTAGCTGCAATATTATTTGCAATAGACAATATATGTAAACTATCTAGGTGTCCATAGATGGATAAATGTGGTATATTTACACCATGGAATACTATTCAGTCATAAAAAGACAGAAATCTTGCCCTTTTCAACAACATGGATGAATCTTAATGGTATTACATTAAGTAAAATAAGTCATAGAAAGAAAGATAACTATCCTATTATTTCACTTATATGTGGAATCTAAAAAACAAAACTCATCGATACAGAGAATAGTTTGGTGGTTACCAGAGGGGAGGGGAGTTGCAGGGTGGGTAAGATGGTCAAGGGAGTCAAGAGGTAGAAACTTCTGGATATTAAATAAATAAATCCTGGGATTATAATGTTGAACAAGGTGACAGTAGTAAAATGATTGCATTGCATATTTTACAGTTGCTAAGAGAGTAAATCTTTAAATTTCTCATCACACACACACAAAATTTGTAACGTTGTATAGAGACAGATGATAAATAGACCTATTGTGGTGATCATTTCACAGTACATTATGTCACACACCTGAAACTAACATAATGTTGTATGTCAATTATACCTCAATAAAAAAATAAAAATAAATAAGTAAAACAACCATCCAATGAAAAATAAATAACTTCCTAAAAATTAAAAAAAAATCAAAGCATTTTAGTGAATGAAAATAAACATAACTTTAATTACCCATTATAATTCAAAACGTTGGCTTTTATAATTAAAGTTGATATCAAGAAAATAGGATAAGAAAAATATTGTGGGTGCCTGGCTGGCTCAGTCGGTTAAGTAACCGGCTCTTGGTTTCAGCTCAGGTCATGATCCCAGGGTCCTGGGATCAAGCCCTGTGTCAGGCTCCCCTCTCAGCAGAGTCAGCTTCAGGATTCTCTCTCTGCGCCTCCCCCTGCTCTCTCTCTCTCAAATAAATATATCTTTAAAAAATATATTTATTTACCTTCATTTATTTTGTTCTCTCACACTTTCCCTTTTTTAAAATATAAATCCATGTTTCTGACCTGTATAATTTTCCTTCTACCTAAAGAAAATCTTTTTAAACATTTCTTGTAGAGAAAATCTATTGGCAATGAATTCTCTTAGGTTTTTTGTGTCTGAGAAATTATTTCTATTTCACTTTTGAAGGATAATTTGCTGGATGTTGAATTCTAAGTTGAGTGTTTCTTTCAGTGCTTTAAATGCATTACCCCATTGTCTTCTTTTTTTTTTTTTTTTTTTTGTGGTTTCCGACAGTAAGTCTTCTGTAATTCTTATCAATGTTCATCTTTTTGTGTTTGTGTTATTTCTCTATTTTACAAGATATACTCTCTGTCTTTTGTTTTCTGCAGTTTGAATGTGATATGCCTTGAGGAACTTTTTTTCTTTTTGGTATTTTTTTTTTATGTTTGGTATTCTCTGAGCTTCCTGGATCCTTTTGTTTGGTGTCTGTCCTTAATTTTGAAAACTCTTGATTACATCACATTTTATTTTGCTTTATTTTCTCTTTTTTCTCCTTCTAATATTCCAATTACACATTACACCTTTTGAAATATTCCACAATTTGTGAACATTTTGTTTTGCTTTTCATTCTTTTTTCTACTTTGCATTTCAGTTTGAGAAGTTTCTGTTGACCTATTTTTAAGTTCACTGATTCTTTCCTCAACCACGTTGAGTATACTAATAAGACTATAAAATACTCCCCCCCCCCGTTTCTCTTATGGAAATATATTTTTTAAATTTCTAGCATTTGTTTCCTTTTGATTCTTATATTTTCCACTTCTATGCTTACATTACCCATCAATTCTTATATGTTGTCTACTTTTTCCTTTAAAATCTTTATCATATTACTCACAATTATTTAAAATTCCCTGTTTGATAATTCCAAAATCTGTGTCATATGTGAATTTCGTTGTAATACTTAATTGTCACCTCAGTTGTGTTTTTTCTTTCCTTTAGTCATGATTCGTATTTTTTATCATGGTTGTTGCAAGATTCATATGTTGTATTGCATAACAGGAATCGAGGTAAAATTCTTTGTTTTAATTTGCATTCCTCAGATGACTAGTAAGTTCAATCACTTCTTCATATACTTCTATGTCATATAGACTTTCGCTTCTATGTACTGATGCTCATTTTCTATATCCTTTTTCTTTTGTGTTTCCTTTTTATTGGTTAAAAAATACCTCCACAAATTATTATATACTCCTCCTCTCAAGAAGTGTTGCTTATTTCTTCTCTTCTTGAGTATGAGCTAGACTTCTAAAGAGTAGAATGTAGCAAAAGTAATGGTGTGTCACTTGATGTGGTCCAGTTGCTACTATCTGTATTGGAATGATTATGTTCATAATAACTTGTCTGTCATGCCTTAATGTTATTAGAAGGAGTTTCCAGACCTCTAAAAGTTAACTGAACAAACTAAACTAACTTTTGAAAGTTAACCTGAGTATTTGTCTTAATCTTCCAAAAATTAGAATGAGTTTGTTGACTCTTCCACTAATACCAGCTTAAGAGGGATTTTCAAAAATGGAAATACTGTCATTCTCTTCTAACAATAAAATAAGAAAACTGTGTACAAAGTTCACATTTTTTATTCCCTTATATACACAATATTCAAACATCATTTAGCTATTACTTATAGCACTTTGAGCTCTCTACCCATAGATAGGACCCTTCACTTGCCAAGAGGTTCATAGCCTTTAATTGAATGAGCACAGACATCAAAAAATGGCTGACACCTATAGCTGAGTTTTTCCATAAATGTTCATACAACTGTTTCAGCAAACAAGAAGGAATTTCTGATTTTTTTTCCTACAAACTTTCTTGAAGCAACTGAATGGCAAAATCTATTTACAAATATTCTAAGTCTTAATATCCTTTATTCTATTCTACTGCAATTAAACAATTTTTAAAAGTAGATATTTTAAGTATGAATACTTTTACAACTGGACAGGATTCTGATAAGCACATATTTTTGTTTCGCTTGGGGAACACCTATTAATCTAATACAGGGGAAGGTCCAGTAAAAGACAGTGATTGCGATATTGTAGTAGCTTCTCTTTCAATTAGAAGAGAAAATATTACATAGTAGGATTAGGGAGATTATGGATCCCATTTGGTGATTTTTCTTAGAAATGGTCTATCCAGGTGTTTATTATGGATCATTTGGAGTATTAAGATACATAAAACTTTATCTTTCAGGGTTTTTTTTTTCCAAGCATATATAATAGAACATAGAGTTAAAGTAATTAAGCTACCAGATCAAGCCTCACCCGAAAGGAGTTATTTTGATAATTCCCAGTTATGAGAACTAAAAAATTACCTGTTTTGTTTGAGTCAGTTTAGGATGGATTTTATATCACCTTCAACTTTAAGCTTCTTAATTAATGCATGATACAAAGCTCCAGTTAGACTAAGATTTAAATGGTAGGTCTTCACAAAATTATCTGGATTGTTTGTATGACTAAGAGAAGCTAAATTTCATTTGAAATACTTTGTGCTTCTAAACACATCTCAGGTATCCTAAATAATCTCAAGGAGAAATAAGAAAATGACTCCTAGCCTACGGCTGTCAAATGATAGAATTAACCCAAGGAAAGAGGCTAGCTAATAGATCACTGGAAAATCAGCACACACACAGCTGTATAGGAAAACTTAAGTGAGGAAATTATTTCTCCAGACTTTTCTAAGGTAATGGAGATATTTTGCTCCACTTCATGTAGAAAGGAGTATAGAACACAATAAACATTTTATTGCAATTCTTTTTATGATTATTATTTAAAATGCAGTTCAAGAAATCTTCCAGTAGCTGATAATGGTTTGAGATAAAGTGTTCTTTGTAAAGCAATTTCCATTATTTTCCATCTACACCAATTTAATGTATTCAGTTGTTTAAAACAGCTATTTTTATATTCAGTTAAATGTAATATTACAGTTCATATCATTTTCTTTTCACAGGAAAGTGACTCCATGAATCTAAATCTAAAAATTTAAATCAAGAGAAAACAAATATAGTATTTTTACTTGAAGAAAATGTGGAATAATAAATCAGTTAAATGACTTAACTGGGTCAACTAATTGTTTCTGAAAATCAACCAATGATTTAATTAGATTGGTTGGTTAATTTAGTAAAAATATTAACCCAGTTTGATTTGTAGAAATCTTTCTCTTGCCTGACTTTTACTTACTTAAGACTGAACCAGCTAAAGGTGACATCACTCACGAGGCCATGGACCAATCTTCTTATCATTTTACTGCCAGTTTTCCCAAAGGTTCCAATAGCATCTTGTGTTTATTTCCACTATAGCTCTTATAATAACAAGAGCTAACATTTATTGATTCTTAGCTGTGTGACAGGCACAGCTCTTGATGTACGTTATCTCACTTAAACTTCAAAAAATCTATGAGACAATTTTGTTGGTGGTGGTAGTGTTTGTTTAACAAATGAAGATACTCAGGCTCAGTGAGTTAATTAATTTACCCTTAAAGTTAATTAATAAATAACAAAGAAAGAAGATATGATCAGTGAGACAAGAGGAGAACTATAAATGGTGTTTGGTCTCAGAAATAAAAAAAAGAATTACAAGAAGGAAAGGAAAGTCAAGAAAATCAAGGCAAGAGAAATGAAAGCTAAGAGCCATAATTATTGTATAGTTTTAGTTTCATGTTGGGGGAAGAATCTAAACTGTATTATAAAAAGGCAGTATATAAAGAAGTAAGGATTGGAAATCTAGACCGAATTGATTTGAAAAGTTCATAGTTTTTTTTTTTTTCTCCACACAAGTAGTTCTCAAAACTCAGTAAACATAAGAGGCATCTAAAGAAATTCTTATGAATGCAGGTCCCTGTCCCAAGCAGCAAATCTACGGAGTGAGGTCGTGCATTTTTTTCATTCTTATTATTTTTGAAAATTTAAATTCCAGTATAGTTAATATTCTGAGGCCTTGCATTTTTAAGAAGCACTACCCAGGTGATACTGACAAAGTTGGCAATGGAACACACTTGTAGAAACACGAAGATTCTCATGCCAACTCTAATGGGGAGCTTCTTGAAAGCAAAGACCTCATCAAGTTTCTAGGAGTGAGCATTAACACTTGACTCACAGTGAGAATCTAATGTAGCCTTACAGAGCTAAGCTCCACAGTGGTTTGAAAGGGAAAATTGACTATAATTTGAAAATATTCATGTTACATGGACATGACCATAATTTCTATAAACTCAACTACTCTGTTGTTTGTGTTTGGAATTTGCATACTGATTCTAAACAGTGTCACTTTTCGTTTCCCAATAAAATCCTGAAAAGAGATGCAGTGGTTTGGATCTTTGCCCTATGAATGGTCTCCTTACCTATTTCAACCTATAACAATTTTCATTGTCTGTTATAACAATTCATCTGATAGGGCTTTAATCTTCTGTAAAACAAACTGGCTTATCTTTTTTTTTAACTCTTATGATTTTTTCCTTATTCCAAAAATCATATATGCTTATTATTGAAAATGTCAAAATTTTAAATAAGCAACAAATTTCTCCCACTATTCCATAATAGGTGATATATTCATAAGCCTCCTTTCAGTCTTTTTTTTTAATGATTTTTTAAAATTTTTATTTATTTATGATAGTCACAGAGAGAGAGAGAGAGAGAGGCAGAGACATAGGCAGAGGGAGAAGCAGGCTCCATGCACTGAGAGCCCAACGTGGGATTCGATCCCGGGTCTCCAAGATCGCGCCCTCTGCCAAAGGCAGGCGCCAAACCGCTGCGCCACCCAGGGATCCCTCCTTTCAGTCTTATATTTATAATTATCTACATATATTTACAAAATGTATTACAAAATATATATTAATTTTCAACTTCCTTTTGAACTTAATTTTAAATCATTAATAACTTTTGTACTATTACCATTAATTTAAATAATTTGAAATAGCATTGAAATAAATATATATAATAATTTTTAATCATTTGTAGCATATTTTTGGACTTTTAGGCTATTTTCATGGTTTGATATTATACAATATAACAAATATACTATTGGGGAAAACTCTTTTTTTAAAATATTTTATTTATTTATTCATGAGAGACACACAGAGAGAGAGAGAGGCAGACACATAGGCAGAGGGAGAAGCACGCTCATCACAGGGAGCCCAGTGTGGGACTTAATCCTGGACCCCAGGATCACGCCCTGAGCTGAAGACAGATACTCAACCGCTGAGCCACCCAGGCATCCCTATTGGGGAAAATTCTTATATTTAGATATTTTATATATATTATAATATATATATAATAATATATATATATATTATATAATATAATAATTATATATATTATATATATAATTATAATATATATAAAATATTTTTATATTTGTTCACATTTTTTATTATTCCCTTAACATACATTTTACAAAGTGGAATTCCTAGCTCAAAATATAAATCAAGCATTTTTAAGATTGTCATCAAAAATGTTTTCCAATTAAATGTCCTAAGCAGTACATGAAACTATCTGTTTCTAGGACCCCTATCAACGTTGGATTTTATTACTTTAAAAAATTTGGTCACATGGTGACAAATAATTTTAATTAATGTTTAACTTGATTACCAGGAAGCTGATTTATTTATTTGTTTGTTAATATTCCTCTTTGCTGAATGGAACTATTAATTTCTCATCACTTTATGACCTTTGGTGGAAGATTCAACACTATTTTCTGATTTCATCATTGTTGAAAGTGTTTTATCAGAAAGTGCCTAGGTGGCTGAGACAGTTAAGCATCTGCCTTCATGATTGTAAAGTCCTAGGGTAGAGCCCCACATTGGGCTCCCTGCTCGGTGGGGAGTCTGCTTCTCTCTCTCTCTCTGCTCTCCCTCTCACTCATGCTCTCTCTCAAATAAATAAGTAAAATCTTTAAAAAAAAAAAAGAAAAAATGTTTTAATCAAACACTGCTCATCCTCTTTTATCAGGGCTGGCCCTGAGCTATGGTGAAGATTCAGTGAGGTAACAGGTAAATGAGATAAGGAAAGTAAAAGGCTAGTCTCAGTAACAGGTGGCTTAAAATTAGACTTCTTAGTAATTTATTGCTAACATTTTAATGAAATTAACTATTTATGCACATATATATTTTATTTGCATTTCCCCTCTAAGCCTCTTTGATTTCCTATTTTTTTTTCATTTACCATCATAAAAATCCAATACCAGATAGCTTCACTGATGAAATCTAACAAACATTCAAAGAAGACCTAATATGTATTCGTAAACTCTTCCAAAGTATCAAAGAGAAGAGAAAGCTTCAAACTCATTTTAATAGGCCAGCATTATCCTGATACTAAAACCAGACAAGGACACCACAAAAAAAGAAAATTATTAGCCAATTCCTGATGAATGCATACAAAAATCCTCAACAAAATATTAGCAAATCAATTCAAGAATACATTAAAAAGATTGTACATTTGATCACTGGGATTTATTCCAAGAATGTAAGGATAGTTCAACATCTGCAAATCAATGTGATTAACAAAATGAAAGGTAAAAATCATATAGTCATCTCATTGAGACATAAAAAAAAATTAAAAATCCTTTTATGATAAAAACTGTCAAGAAAGTGGATATAGAGGAAATATACCTCAACATAGTCAATGCCACAGTAATATCATACTGAATGATGACAAGCTGAAAGTGTTTCCTTTAAAATCAGGAACAAGATAAGATGTCCTCCCTTGCCACTTTTATTCATCATTGCACTGTAAGTCCTTGCCACAGCAATTAGACAAGAAAAGGAATAAAAGACATCCAAAGTGGAAAGGAAGAAGTAAAATTTTAAAATTGTCACATTTGAAAAAAATAAATAAATAAAATTGTCACTATTTGCAGATTACATAATACTATATATGGAAAACCCTAAAGATTTCACCAAAAATATGTTAGAACTAATAGTAAATTCAATAAAGTTGCAAATTTAGTATTAGTATAGCATACAAAGTTTGTTGCATTTCTCTACACTCATAATGAAACTTCAGAAAGAGAAATCAAGAAAATAATCCCATTCACACTTGCATCATAAATAATAAAATTAAAGAGATGAAAGGCCTGTACACTGAAAACTATAGATGAAAAAATGATGAAAAAATTAAGAAGACAGAAGTAAAAAGAAGAATATTATGCACTCATGGACTAAAAGAATTAATATTAAAATGTCCATATTACCAAAAGCAATATACAGAATCAATGCAATCCTAAAATTCCAATGACTTTTCTTCACAGAAATAGAATAAATTCTAAAATTGGTATAGAACAAAAGATCCCAAATAGCCAGGAAATTCTGACCAAGAACAAAGCTGAAGTTATCATTTTCCTTTATTTTAAACTATACTATGAAACTATATTAATAAAATAGTATGGCATTGGCATAAAACAGAGACGTAGATCAATGGAAAAGAATAGAGAGCCCAGAGATAAACCCACGTATATATGGTCAATTAACTGACAACAAAGGAGATGAGAATATACAGTAGGGAAATGACAGTCTCTTCAATAGATGATGTTGGGAAAACTGAAGAGTTATATGCAAAAGAATGAAATTGGACCACTATATTACACTATATACAAACATTAACTCAAAATTGATTAAAAGACTTTACAGACCTAAACCCACAAAAATCCTAAAAGAAAACATAGGTGGTAAGCTCTTCGACATCAGTCTTAGTGATGATTTTTTTTTTTTTTTCTGGATCTAACTCAAAGGCAAGGGAAATGAAGCTAAAATAAACAATTGGGACTACAACAGACTAAAAACATCTGCACAGCTTAGAAACCATCAACAAAACAAAAGACAGTCTACTTATTGGGATAAGATATTTGCAATTCATGAATCTGATAAGTTGTTACTATCCAAAATATATAAAGAACTCATACAACTGAATTACAAAAAATCAAAACCAAAACCAAAAGCAATCAGTTATAAAATGGGCAGAGAATCAGAATAGACATTTTTGGGCAGAGAATCTGAATAGACATTTTTCCAAAATGACATAACAGATGGCCAACAGGTACATGAAAAGATGCTCAATGTCACTAATCATCAGGGAAATGCATATCAAAACCATAGTACATTATCACCTTACACCCGTCAGAATGGCTATTATCAAAAAGACAAATAAGTTTTGGCAAGGATGTGGAGAAAAGGGAATTCTCACGCACTCTTGGTGGGAATGTAAATTTGTGTAGCCCCTATGGAAAACAGTATGAAGTTTCCTCAAATAGTTAAAAATAGAGCTATAATATGATCCTGCAATTCCACTACTGGATACCTATCCAAAGAATATGAAAACAATAATTGGAGAAGATATATGTACCCCTATGTTCAAGCATTATTTATAATAGCCAAGATATGGAAACTTAAGTTTCCACAGATAGATGAATGGATAAAGATGTGATACAACACACACACACACATGCATGCACACTGGAATACTACTCAGCTATTAAAAGAAGGAAATGTCGTCATTTGCAACAACATGGATGGACCTTGATGGTCTAAGGGAAATAAGTCAGATAGAGAAAGATAAATACCATATTATTTCACTTATATGTGGCGTCTAAAAAACAAAGCAAACAAACAAAATAAAACAAAAACTAGACTTATATATACAGAGAAGAGATTGGTGACTGTCAGAGGGGAGGGAGATGGGGAGGGCAAAATGGCTAAAGAGGATTAAGAGGTACAAACTTCTGAGGTGCCTGGGTGGCTCAGTAGGTTAAGCATCCAACTCTTGATTTTGGCCCAGGTCATGATCTCAGGGGTGAGATCAAGCCCTGCGTTGGGCATTGCGCTCAACAGGGAATCTGAGATTGTCTCTCTCTCCTTTTCTCTCTGCCCCACCTGTCCCTCTCTTTCATATAAATACATGAATCTAAAAAAAAAAAAATACATGAATCTTTAAAAGAAAAGAAGTACAAACTTCCAAAATTAGTCCTGGGGATGTACTGTACAGCATGAGGAGTATAGTCAATAATATTGTATTGACTTTGTAAGGTGACAGATGGTAGCCAGACTTACTGTGGTGCCCATTTTGCAATGTATACAGATGTCAAATTACTATGCTGCACACCTAAATCTAATATTGTATATCAATTATATCTCAATTTTAAAAATTCACTTACCAATGCAGTGTTCCTTTTTCATGGTTGTGTAAATAGATTTTTTATTTCTTCTTGAGTCAGTTTTAGCAAATTGTATTTTTCGACAAATTCTTATATTTTATCTCATCATCTCTATTATATCTTTGGTTTTTAATCACATCAATGTCTGCTACTTATTAACTTTTCTTCTGATTTATCATCCTTATCTTTCTTATCTTCATGATTTCTTTTTCTAACTTTCTAAGTGCATTCTTGGCTTGCTAATCCGACCATTTTCTAGTAAGAGTTTTTAAGGTTATACTTTTCTTCTAGGAATTGCAACTGTGAAATAAAGTATTTTCTGTTTGCTCTTTTAAATTAATAGTCTTAATTTTTTAGAGCAGTTTTGTTTTGTTCTGTCATACTTCATTATAATATTTTTGAATATGTGTTTTTAATTTTGAAATGTATAGTTTGTTAGTTTTCTCTTTGTTACTAATTTCCAACTTACTTGCATTTTGGTAAAAAAAAAAAAGAAACTGATTTGTAGGATACTAATTCTTTGAAATTTGGAGACTCTTTGCTCAATTTTGGTAAACATTCCCTTTGTTTGAAAATAATGTATATTCAACATTTGTTGAGTTCAGTTTCTAATATCTTTATATAAGTAATTTTCATAAGGACTGCATTTTTTTTTGTTTTATTCCAGGATTCATGCAAGTTAAATTGTGTCTAGTCCTTAGTAGATATCCAATGAATATTGACTAAGTGAACAAATTCTAGATTATTAATTCCTCCTCCTGTCAATTTTTGATTTATAGATTTAAAAATAATGTTAACAGGTACCTTGGGTTAGTATTATATGCATCTGATAAACTGAAACTTTACCATTCATTTATAACTACAAATGCTTTTTACCCTAAAGAAAAATGTATACTATTAAAAATTACTGGATCACCTTTACTATATTGTTTTCCTAGTATCTTTTTTTACTTGAATTGTTCTTTTTTTCTTATGTTTTATTTGTGAATTTGAATCTTACACCCCAACTGGCTGACTTGTTTCTGAAACCATGTTTTTTTAATGGAGCATTTAGTTTACTTATTTTCATCACTAATACAGATTGGTTCATTTCTATAATTTTAAGTTTTCTATCTCATATTTTATGTTTTTCCTCATTTATTGAAGGACATTATTTATAAGTGGCAGTCTACTGGTTAAAATGAGAAAAGCTATCTGTAATTGTCTTTATTTCACCCAGTATACCATTGTAAGTTGAATGTGGTTTTTTTAGAGTACTCTAAAAATACTATTCCACTGTTTTCTACTTCTATTTCTACCAATTATTAATATTATTATTGTTCCTTTTTACACAATTTGCTTATGTTCTATATTTTGAATATTATATACATGAGGTTTTTTTTTATTGTTGTGTGGTATTTCTTTGCTTCCTAAATTTGAAGATTGCTAGAATTATTTCTAGATTTTTTTTTCCTCCAGCTACATGTATCTTCCATTCGCTCCATTATAACTTCTGGAAATTTTGATGCCTCAAAACTTCCCTCAGGTCTCATATGCTTAATTTCATCTTACCTATTACTTTGTCTCTCTAGCCACAATTTTGTATAATTTCTTCATATGTACCTTCTAGCTCACTAATTTACCCTTTCATAATGTCCAACCTGTTCTTTAATCCTTCTGTTGAGTTTTTAATTATGGTATTTTCCATTTTTAGAAGCTGTGCTTGATTTTTTTGGCTTCAAAGTTACCTGGTCATTTTGATAGTCTCCTACAGCCTATTTATACTTTTTACTCATTCCTTATGTTCTTAAATTATTTTTAAAGCTTTTTTAATTTGAGCATAGTTGACACACAATGTTATATCAGTTTTAGGTTTGAATGATTTCTGTTCATTTTTGCCAGATATCTTGCACTACCAACCTCTGTTGATTTTAATAAAATTCTTGACTGTGTTTATTCAAATTGCAAAATTAAAAAGGATTCAAACTTTTAAACCACAAACAGGCCTACTAAAGGCGATGGCTTCTCATAGATATACTTTTTCCACCTTTCCTCTCAGAACCAAAGCTGAAGGCAATAAGCTCTCTTGATGTTTATCCCCGAGAGATGCTCTCCTAACCACCTCAGTTTATTCCTTCGTGAGGTGTAGCCTTTCTGGAATCCTAACTTTATTGGTGGGAAAGGTCTCTGATATGACCCCTGAACACTGTGAAAGCCCAAAGGCTTTGTCTTTTGCTACTGGTCATACACAGTAATTGAAACCGTGGTTTAGGCTTCTCAAACTTTACTTCTCAAATTTAGTATTTACACAGCTTGCTTGGGCATTTTTTTTTCTCAGCTAAAAGAAATCTTTATTAACCAAACAAACAATCATAGGAAAAAACTTTTCACATACATTTTTGTTCATTTGTAATAAAATGAATCCCATATATTCCAGAGTGTCAAGTCATTGAATACACTAGTGTGATATGTAGCTACTTTGTGTGTGTGTGTGTGTGTGTGTGTGTGTGTGTGTAGCTACTTTCTTAAGCAATGTGGACACTTTGGAGCAAAATTATTCCACTGGAAAACACATATTTGGAAAATAAATTTAAGATTTTTATAACATCTTTTTTATTTTTTTATTTTTTTAATAAATTTATTTTTTATTGGTGTTCAATTTGCCAAAATATAGAATAACACCCAATGCTCATTCCATCAAGTGCCCCCCCTCAGTGCTTGGGCATTTTGTTAAAGGACAAACTCTCGTAAACAGGTCTGTGGTGGAACCTAAGACTGCACTTCCAAGGAGCACCCAGGTGATGCCGATACTGCTTTAGAAGCAGCACTGAATAGCAAGACTGACTGTCAGGGACTGTACACTCTGTGAGTATTCAGTCTTCAGCACTGGCTTACCTCCAGGAGTTTGTCCTCCCAGTATGTTGCTGGCCGCAAATGATTTCACCGAATTTCTTACAATTCCATACATTTGTTTAAAAGGATGTTTTATACTTTATCTAGTGTGTTTACATGTTTTTGGGCATGCAGTTTCAGTGTACTCTGTTGTAGGAAACAGAATTCTTCAACTAAGGAAAAGAATCTTAAAATCCATAGTATTCATACTTAAATTCATCCCATTAAGCATTTTTTGTGTCTATTATAAAATAAGTTGTACTGATACAGATTCAGTCAAATATTTTCATATGGAATAGATTTTGGTCATTTTAAGTGACTTTAGGATTCACTTTAATGACACATACAAAAAAGAAAAAAAAATGAAGAAATGAAATAAAGATACAATTAACTTTTAGATAATTTACCCAAATGACAGAGAAATAGATCTCATACAAACATGTTAGAAACCTATAGCTTGAATATTTTCTAAAACAGGGTTACATTAGAGGAGATCTACTATACTTTTGATCACTGCATTTTAAAATATACTTTAAAACTCCGTGTGTGTGTGTGTGTGTTTGTATCTGAATTACAATCATTGATATTTGCCTTGTAAATGTTTAGATCACTTAAAAATATTCATCCAAACTCACTCTGTATTATTTTATAGCTTTGATTAGATATCTAATGATGCAGAATAATTAGTTTCTGGTTGTTTCATGCCCGGAAGGTGGGTTCTACTAAAAACTTGTTCTCTAATTACTAAGGTCCCACTGCAATGACTATTCCTTAAAGTAATAGAAGGTTAGTACAACCTATGATTATTTTGTTTAACTGCCTTATAAAACAACCAACCTCTTAAAGGTTATCCTAATCAAAATCTCAAAAAGCTGCTCAAATCAACAGTGAAAACTTGACATATCTGGTGGCATTTGGATCTTAGAAGAGCTCAAGATCAGACAAATGAATGCTAAAGGTTTGAATATGGATATTACTTATAAAGTCACCCAAGATCATCTTTTTTATTAAAAAAATAAAACAGAATGTTCCTGTATGCAAATTGTACAGCACATTCTAAAGAAGCATAATCCAACAATACATTTTACAAAAGAAAAAGAATAAATAACCATTCTCCTCACAAAGAACAGTGCACCAAAAAAAAATAAAAATAAAAATAAAAATAAAAATAAAAATTAAAAAAAAAAAACAAAAAAAAACAAAGAACAGTGCACCAGAAACGAAAGTCAAGTGAGGATAGGTTCTTTCAACTAAGGTGTACAAATAAAATAAGCAAAGACATAAAGCACAATGAGTTACTTGTAGAAACATAAAGTGAATGAGAACTTTCTCTCCAGATATATCAAGGGAAATGATGAGATTAGCAAAAGGTAAAATATATACTGTTAGTGAATAGAGACATGAAAAAAATAATACCCTTAGTGGTTAATATTCTGAATTAAGAAAGAGACAATTCGGTTCACTGAGAATTATACAGATTCCTCAGAAAGGATCATTGACAAAAGAAATGCAGGGGAAATGTTGAGACAACTTGAATATGCATCAATTTGCAGATCTGGATGCCACCGATTATGAAGACTTCATAAAGAACTTACGATCATTTTCAGAGTCCCTTAAAATTATTCTTAAAATAGTTTTAAGAACAAGACATGCTTTAGAGGAATTAAAAAGCAAAAACAGAACATAAAATATAAAACTGGCTTCAGAATGGAGACAAATAATCCTAGGTATGGCTTAGTGTAAATCGGCTAAGAAAAAGTAAATTTTATGAGGCTATGCCGCATAAGTTAAGTTCTTAAGAATAATAAGGATTGTATCTTCTCAATAGATTTATAAAGTTTTGGGTGATGGTTTCTCCCTGGGAAAATAGTAGTTATCGACAGAACAGATGTCAGATTTTTCAACCCAGTGTTTTATTTTTTTAAATATTTTCTTTTTTTATGTGAGAGAGAGAAAAAGAGAGAGAGAGAGAGGCAGAGATCTAGGCAGAGGGAGAAGCAGGCTCTTTGCCAGGACCCAAATGCAGGACTCAATCCCAGGACCCCAGGATCGCACCCAGAGACAAAGGCAGACGCTCAATGACTGAGACATGCAGCTGTCCCCAATTCTGTGTTTTAATGTAAAAAAGAGGGACTGCTTAGTGAAATATGAATATCATCTATTATTTTGTCCAGCCTCTGCTCATGTTCACATATGAGGCTAAGCTAAAGAAGTGACATCTATACTCCTTTTGAGAGGATGCAGAATCAAATCACATTTCCTTCAGTCATTATCTGATCAAAATGGCTAAAATTGCATTCTGTGTTTTTTGGCATTTTTGCTAAGAAGTAAAGGAGATGGCACTTCATCAAAAAAAATGAAGACGCTAGAAATAATGTTTTAAAAGACTTTTATACAGCTTACATTCTAAATATCTCATATAGTAAAATTCAAAACAATAAGCTATTAATAACCTGTGTTCACATAACCTTATAAATAAGGCAGTGTACTTTGAGAATCTTAAATCACTAATGTTTTTTATGCCTGTGTTTTTTCCTCTTATATGAACAGGTCTGCACTAGTCTGCATTAATTAAATTTAAGTAGGATTTCTGAGCCTGGATCATCATTAAGTCTGTGGCCCTGATTTAAATCTGCAGTAAAACATTTCTCCATTAAGTCTTGTGCTTTTGTGTCATATTTCATACACTAGTTGTCTCTTAATTAAATCCATGATGGTCCACCAACACAGACTATTAAAATAACTATACTTTGCTCTTGACATATTTATGAGACAGAGTCATAAGACTATAGACTGATACTTGAACTACTCACTAGAAATGCTAATAAGATTATGATGAAGGTAAGATTAGAACATTCCTCTTCTTTCTCTTCTCTTCTTCTTCGAGATTTATTTTTATAACTACAGTTCACTTCTATTTCAGGTTCTGACTTCTTCCCCAGACCATCTGAAAGCACTTTCATTGTAGAATAACTGCAAATTAATAGTCAATGGAAACCTTGTAAAGTGTTAATTTATATCACATGATGTTAATATAAACATTGAGATATATTCTCCTCTGAGTTTTGCTCTATTCACGGCTGCAAGTAAATACATTAATCTAGACATGTTTGCCAAGCCTTTAGGTGTTCAGAGTGAAGAAAATTTACAAGGACTGAAAAGAGAAAATAACCCTGAGTGAGAAAGCAGTTAACTTTTAGATGGGGTGAAAAGAAGCCCACATATGTCAACCTCCGATATACTGAATTTTCAATTTGCTCTCCTCAAAGAATGATAGCCTCTTCCTGGGTGAATTTCCAGAGAACTTAGCATATGGTGAAAGAGAGTTTCCAGTTTCTTTTGTTTGCTTTCAGTAGCTTGATGTACACTTTGAGTTTTGTTTCATTTTTCTTTGACACACTTTTGTGCGTTTGTCTGCCATATATGGGTAGGGACTTTCAGCAGGGAGAAGTATTCTTAAAGGGTCAGGAAGTTTCAAATGACTAGAAGCCATGTCAAAGCAGCCAGTATGTGCAGAAACAACAGGGAGACCCCATCAAGCCATCTAACACGAGCAGGCATTATCTAATACAAATATACGGAAGAGTTCACAGTCTTTAAATTCATGTATTTGCTTCTTACTAGTATCAGTAGATGTCCTGCAGCCTTTAAACATAATATTATGCAATTCATCATTCAGCTCTGTTTTTTTTAGCCGAAGTTTTTAAAAGTACTGCAACGTGAGAGATAAGCTTAAAATAAAATATAGCTTTATGATAGCATTGGTCTGCAATGATCAATGCAAGTATAAAACAAATTCTAATGTCTTGTCAAGAATAGCAGCTACAGTCAGGCACAGCTTCACTAAACACATTAAATCTAATAAAATCACCCTCACGTACTCCTGACACTAGTAGTAATTAAAATAACTTGTTTCAAAAAAATTGGTCCTATACATGAATACTTATTGGCAATTATTTCTTAGTTCTTCAAACCAAAGATAACATAATTTGATTCTCACACAATTTTCTTGTAAATGCGGTTCATATTGGGTTTTATATGCAGCTTAAGACTGTTAATTGCCATTTTGAGCCTCACAGTAAAATAGAGTTCAATATGTCGCTTTTCTCAAGCATAGAGAAATGTTTGAGAAATGCTTGTCTTAGTCTAATGAACTGTGAATAATTTACATCCTGAGTCCTATTTTTCAGTATAAGTGGTTCTGACTTTTCTTAAAGCTTGTAAAGCCTAATCAACTTGTTACATTCATCTGATTAAAGAAATCTATGGCAAAGTAGAAAGATGAATCCAGTGATTCTCAAAGGCTGCTTTGCTGTTGTTTTGATTTTCTTAAGGCCACTTTTTCATTTGGATCTATTTTTCCTCCACCTTTCTAGACAACATATTATATAAACTAAGAATTTTATTTTCCATATTTGTGAGAAAATATCATCTGACTTAGAATATTTCCAAAATCCCCTACCTCTTGGCAGGCACACTAGATAACTTCCTGAATTTACAGAGACCTAGCTGTTCTGTCAGAAAGAAAAAGGAGCCGTTTCAGGGTGTGAACATTTTTCATTTCCGAAAGGATCACAATCGTGAGATGTGATTCCAGCTACTTCTAAGCACGTGTGCCTAACAGAACTAGCCAAAGAGATCAAGACAGGGAATCTATATTCAACAACCACTAAAAACAGCAGCTTTGTGTCACCGGCATGAGAGGGTTGATGCAGACATTTTATCTTGTCCAGGAGCTTGGAAAAGAAGTAAGCTAATTTAATATTCACTATATATTTGCTCAAGGATCAGGTTTTTTTTTGGTAAAGACATAATTTTAGAAGGACTTATAAATATATTAGAGAATGTGTGAGTCAAAAGGAATTTGAGACAATTTGATTTTACTCATTTTGTGACAGGAAACTAAGATCCAGAAGAATTAAGTAACACATCTCTTCTTTCATAACCATGCAGAGGAATGATTGATAACAGAACAAAGGGAAATCGTGATATTGATTATTTAAAATTAGGGATGTGAAAAGAAGATGTGGGAAATACCAGTGAAGGAAGCAGCAGTTATTCTTTCTGAGACCATGCTATGCTATGGCTGCCAATAAAAGAGATCTCTGCGCTAGCTCGCCAGCTATGTGATCGTCTTATCCTCAATGTAAACGTTAAAGGGCTTATATGAAGTAGAAAATGAAGGGGGGGGGGTAGAAAATACTTTATTTGCATTTAGAATCTACTCAAATATTGAAAATCCATGAAGTTAAAAGGCAGAATGGAGTCCCACTGTGTTTGCATATCTAATTCAATATACATTGTTCCAGGGAAACCTATTAATTAGAATATGTCAGAAGAATCACCAGACAAAGTTAGAATATGGATATCAACCACCCAAAAAGGTCAAGGTATAGAAACTAAAACAGAGGCACTGACAAGATGAGGGAATACTGAAGTCAAGTTTGACAGTAACTGAGCAACAGGGAGAAGATAGGCCAGGAGGCTAGAACAAGACAAGTGATGACTTATATTTGTGGGAAACTAGAATCTAGGTACAAATGAACAAAATATATAATCAGGGGCTGGCTGGTTATTGTTTTGTTTTGTTTTTCTGCAAATTATGCTAGATGGTAAATATTTGGGGCTTTGAATGTTATATAGTCACTGTTTTAACTACTCCACTTTGCCAGCCAAATAAAGTGTATAAATGAATGGGCATAGCTGTATTCTAATTAAATTTTATTTATAAAAAGAGGTTCCATATACATTTGGCTAGAGGCTATAATTTGTCTATGCATGTTCTAGATGGAAAGGTAGCAATAGATAGATAAAGAGATGAATAGTTATTGATATAAATCTTTTTTCCTCAGATAAGCAACATACCAACCTATTTCTGAGGTTGTCTATAAATACACTCTGAGAATGATGGAGGAGTATAGACTCCTCTTAAAAATAAAGAACACATCTTTGCCCCAAATATACTCCACGCCACATCCAGCAAAACTTAAAAAAAGAAAAATCAGAATCTATGATTAAAACCCTTCTATGATTTCCCATTACAAGTAGAATAAAATTCAAAGTCTGGGACCTGTCTAACTCTGATTTCATACTTTACCATTCTCTCCTTTGTTCACTACCAAACTGGCCTTTTGATTTTTTTTTTTTGAACACTAAAGTTGACACCAAAGTCATTGAACTAGCTGTCCTCTCTGCTGAAACCCACCTTCTCACATACTGATATGATTAGCTTCATTTCAATATTCAGGTCATCAGAGATGCCTTCCATTTCCCCCCTTCTTCATAACATACTCATCAGTGTTAGAATTTACTCATGTACTCGTTTATTTTGTCTCTTAAATGAGAATAAGACTTCTATAAGGAAAAGAAGTATGTCTGTGACAGTCCTCACCATGTTCTAGGATTCACAGGAGTGATTGACACATGGTAGATGATCCTTAGATATTTTTAAATGAATAAATAAATGAATGAAGCCGGTGGAAGTTTTTCATACATTTTCTTTTGTGTTGCTCAGGACAGCCTTGCAATGTATTGTATTACTGCCAGATAATAAAAACAAGCTCTCGTGGAAGTTATAGGATTTGTCCACATTTACTGAGCTATAAAATGTCATAACTATAGCGTTAAGTTCAATGTTTGCCTCTAAACCCAGTTTATTTAACATTTGCTATCTTTTAAAAACTCTACTAAAATTTTACAAATATTCGTTCTTTGTGAAATCTCTGCACCATAAGGACTACTATCATCATCATTTTATAGGTGAGAAAGTGAGGTACAGAGAGGTCATACTGCACAAAGTCTCATGAATAGCAAGTGGCACAGCTTGGATCCAAACCCAGGTATTAGAGCTCTAGAGTCCCTGTTCTTAACCAATATATTATGTTGTATTTAGAAGACATAACCTGTCTGGGAGACTCTTGTATTTGAATAATCATAAATAGTGTACTTGTTTCCTATTGTTGTTATAACAAATTACCTCAAATTAGTGACTTAAAACAGCACCAAGTTATTCTTTTACAGTTCTGGGGACTCAACATTCTAGAATGAATTTTATGGGACTAAAATCAAGGGGTCAGCAAGACTAGTTCTCTTTGGAGTCTCCAGGAAAGAATTCATTCTGTTGTCTTTTCTAGCATATAGAGGCCCAGTGTATTCCTTGGCTTGTGGCTCCTTCATCTTCAAAATCAGTGGATAGTATCTTCTGTCTCTGACTCTGACCCTCCGACATCCCTCTTATAAGGAGCCTCCTGGTTATATTAGGCCCATCTTGATAATCCAGGATAAACTGCTCTTGCCAACATCCTCAACTTACTCAACTTAATAGCATCTGCCAAGTGTCACTTGCCTTCTGAAGTAATATTCATAGGTTCTGGAGATTAGATTGTGAAGATCTCTGGAAGTCTACCACAAATAGTATCTATCCAATTGTTCAATAGTGAATATTTTAACCACGTAATCAAGTGTAAATGTAATGAAGTCAATCAGTGATACTGTTACTGCTAAAGTATCAACTCAGTAAGGTCTACACCTACCCTTGATTCTAAATTGCCACTTCCACACCTATCCCTGCATCTCATTTTCAATCTGCTCTATTTTTCCCCACAGCACTGCCACCATTAACAACTATAAAATTTATTGTCTCTCTTCCACTAGAACATAAACTCTGTGAAGGAAGGGATTTTGATGGGTTTGTTCACAGATATACTCCATTACCCATGCTCTAAAAAAACATCTATTACATAACAGGCACTCAATAATTGTATATTAAATAACAAATCCATGAATAAACATCAGCACACAGATCATTCTCTGAGAAAGCAGGATAAGATGATTGATTAAATAACCACTTTGTTTCAATTAGCTCTTACTTTATTTAAAAAATATCTTATATGGATGATTCCACTACAATTGTATTATCTTATTATTGAATTCTTTGTGATGGCAAAAACATGAAATCTAATGTTATAATATCTCCAAAAGATAGAATAATATATGGCACATAATAGATACTTGATAAAATTTGCTAAAAAAGTGAATGGATCATAGATTCAGGTACACAGAGAGTTAACTCCTTTGCTATACTCATAACTAAAAATGAATCTTTTAGTATGCTAAAAACAAAAAGATTATGCTTATTGATTATAGCAGAGTTCTAACAGTATATTCTAAATACTGTCTTTAAATACATACGTCCTCCCTGGTTTTCAATGCTAATTGTGTGTTATTGTGTGTAAAAGAGAGAAAACAGAAAAAGAAAGAGACAGAGTTGAAATATCACTGTAATGAAATGAAACTGTTTTTATTAAAAAAAATTTCAATTAGATTTTAGTCTTTTTTTTTTTTTTTTTTTTTACCAGAACTTCTCAGAGTTATGTTGACAAAAGCATATGAGAGTCTGGAGCCCATCTACTTAATGATAGGACTTGAAACAACCAGTGACTTTGTTACAAGCAAGTATAAGAAAGCTACACTTATTGCTTTGACCACATCATGATCAAGATAAATCTTTAAACTGATGGATAACTGAGATGAGAATTAAGACTGGATTGTATTGTACACTCAAACTATCTAAAAGTCTTAAATGAAGCAGATTTTATTTACTCCAGATCATCTCAAGATTTTTTTTTGTTCCATAGTTTCTAATTCTGTCAGCCATTTTAATATGAACAGATAGCAGAATCAATTTTGACTTATGTCCCTATATCATCCTTATGACCTGAAGATGCACTATCGCTTCCTTTTCTAAGAGCATTCTAGACTATATAGGATGTAGTAGTTTGAGAGTTAACTGATCCATCCTCCTCTACACTAGTTCCCTTTTTGTTACTTGTGTTGTGTGGGTATCTCTGAGTAACTCATATGATGCACTTCTTGTATTTGAGAGTTCTCCTTAGTTCTAACTGAAATGCTTATTCAAATACATCTTGGTTTATTTTCTCTTGCTTTTAAAATGTTAGCTCGTTCTGTGGACAATAGTTCTTCTTCCATTTGAATTTACTAGATCACTTCATAGTTTAACTGTGGTACATAACTCTTTTGAAATTGTCCTTTAAAAAGCAAAGATCCTAACTTTCCAGAAAGCCTTTTACGATTAATGTGAAATGGCTATTTGCCGGTATAGGAGCTTCAAAAGGCTCCCTGTCAAAGTGCCAAACCATAGTTAGAAGTGCCCTGAATACCCCTGTGAATGCAGAATTGAAATTACCTTGCATTATCATTGCATTGATGTGTCTTCGTTTCAAATCAGATAAACTGTCAATTCTATTTAAATAAACCTCACCCTCACAGAGGCTAGAACCGTCCTTCACTCCCCCATTCCTCCTCTTTTTTTAATTGAAACCACCACAAAGCTAGAATTGTGAATGTTTTACTTGAATGTTTTAAAGTAAAAGTTGAGTTGGCAGTGATGTTAAAATTTATTGGCCCACTTCAGTAAAAAAACAAAATCTACAGATGGACTTATAATATTTCATTTTTATTCTTATTCTACATAGCTGGACTCCTGCTTAAGTAGGAGGTGTGGAAATTAATTATTTTCCTCCCATGTGTACCATCCTCTTGTGGCTTCTGTCACAAATCAGTACACTGTGGGGTTTTATAATCAGAATTCTGCCTCCAAGAATGCCTCGTTAAGTGAATAATACCACCAAACCTAACTTGGTAATTGGCTCGTTGAGTCATGTGACTTGCCATCCCTCTCTTCAGTATTGAGGTAGGGTAAGAGCAGTGTATCATTAATTATATTTATAAAGTAGTAGAGTTCAAAACGAAGAAAGTGAACGCAGAAATTTCAAACCTAAGAGACCTGAAAGATGAATTAGTTAATCTCTTAATTTGCAATGAAGAAAATTACTCTGGAGAGTTTGGGAGCATTATCCAGGGTCCCATGGGTACTTTGAGGCAAGACTTTCCCACTATACCATATCATCACCTTCTTTACCGTATAAAACAAAAAATCCCATCAGCAACAGTAAAGTAGACCTACTACAAAGAGACTTATGTGTATGCACTAGATGTCAATTCTGAAATCTAACCATGTCATTCTGCATCATAAAATCCTTCTATGACCTCTTCTCATTCTCTCCAGCATAAAATTCAAAGCTGGACATTGATTTTTCTTTACAATCTACCTCTTAACTTACTGGTTTCCTGTGTTAGGACCAGCGCACAGGCACTCTTATTAGCATTTCACAAAATATGCCACATTCTAACATATCTTCTTTCTTGTAAACATTGCTTATTCCTTCCACCTGGAGTTCTCTTCAGTCAGAGGCAATCAGATAAGGACGCTGTCCTTCATGAGTAGAGCAAGCTTTATTTTCTTTGGAAGCATTTCCTAAGCCTCTCCAGGCGATTTAGGGCTGTTTCTCCATGCTTTTCCCATAATACCTATTTTATATCTCTCATAACACTCTACCATTACCATATATTTTCTGGAATCTACAATTAATATGAGCACCATGATCAGAGAGACTTTAACTTTTTCATTTCTGTATTCTCAGTGATTAGCATGGTGTCTGACCCTCGTAGGCATGCAACACGTTTGTTGAATGAACAAATGAAAATAAACACATGTTTAAATGATGATCACACACTTCTCCCCATTTTATCTTCCTTTCCACCTCTATGTTTATGGGCATCAAAATTTAGACCTCTACCATGATTTCTCTTTTAGGCAGATGAGTATGCCATTCCTAATAATAAAATAATTCCCAGCAACTCTTTAATTACTTTCATCTTCAATTGGCCATTAATTGAGTTTGTGTAGATAACCAACTCAATTTAATTCCATAGTAGAGGAGGTATGTGACTTTATCTGGCATTATACTTCATATTTATGTGTCTTTAAGAAACATGAAACATGGGATGCCCAGGTGGCTCAGCAGTTGAGCGTCTGCCTTCAGCTCAGGGCATGATCCTGGAGTCCCGGGATCGTGTCTTACATCGGGCTCCCTGCATGGAGCCTGCTTCTCCCTCTGCCTATGTCTCTGCCTCTCTCTTTCTGTGTCCCTCATGAATAAATAAATAAAATCTTTTTTAAAAAAAAAAAAAGGAAGTGTGGAACATATGGAAATCATGTGGATACTTCAGATTGAGTTCTTTTTCTATGATGTTTGCATAGATCAAATTAATGAGATGTATGTTGAACTTCCATTTTGCTTTTTGTATACTCATTGTCTGAATGGGGAGAGTCTTTTTCCTTAGGTATCATCCCTGGGAAGATGATATAAAATATACCTCAGAGGAAAGGAGTCTTACTGAAAAAAAAAAATGATAAAAAACCAATTGGATTTTGTACAGACTAATTCTATCCCAAATTATCATGTTACAAGTCATGAAACCACAGATATTAAAACATTCTGCTTAGCTAACTAGATGAATTATGATAAAAGTTTTATATATGTAATATCATGATTTTAAAAAGGGAACAAAATTTTAGGCCATTTTTGAAGTCAATTAATTTCCAGAATTAGAAAACTTGGCTAATGGGAATATAACAGACCTAAATAGAGTGCCTCGTGTGAGTAGCTTTAAATGCATAGTTCTTTTTTAAATGGTCACATAAAAATTAAGTTTAGAATAATATTTTGAGGTAACTGGTTAATGTTGCTAAACTATTCAAAGGTAGTGCTTTGTAAGGATTCATTCCCAGAATGCCATACTCAAAATGACAAATGCTTAGAAAAATAAATACAAAGAAAATTAAAATGTAAACAGATTGATAAAGAAAACTAGAAATTCCTTTCTGCTCAGATGAATCGGATTAAAAAAATGCTTCTGGGACAATGAGAACAGACACAGGGATGTATGTGTTTTGTGACTCTGCAGAACCAAGAAAAACTAAAACAAATATATCATGCAAAGTACTTGCATTATTAAGATATACACTCTGTGTGGCTTCTAAGATATACATTTCTTTTTTCTTGATAGCTATTGTGACATATCTTGCAAACTGAAAAGATGGTAGTTTGAGAATACATGATGATGACTTCCTTCCATGTAGGAAATACGGAGACCAACTTACAAAGGGTCTTCTGTGGATTGGGGCATCTAGACAGGAACGCTCTTCTTCATCCTTGAAGTAGTCCTAATGAACCACAAAACTCAAGAACTTGGGTGTCTTAATGCTCTTTTCAGGAGACCCTGGATGATAATCTTGAACTCTCCAGACTAATTTTCTTTATAAGTTTTAGTAGAATGTTTCCCACCTAAAGGTCAATAATTGTTGAAGAATGAATGATATCTGATATTCAAGGTCAAAGGTGTTTACAAACTGTCACCAAATTCAAGCACATTCTTCTACAGCACTTTTTAAATTTGCTCTGCAGCTCACCAACAGAAAACTATGAAAAGAAGAGTACCCCAAGGGGGGCGGGAGTGGAAGGATTTGTGGGGGGAAGTGGAAGGAGTCGGGGTAGGAGAAGACATCACAGTCCAGCATCACAGTTCACTATAAGAATGACATATTATTTTGACTATCAAATGAGATGAAATATAATATTCTTTGTAAATAAAATTTTTTAAAGATTTTACTCATTTATGTGACACAGAGAGAGTGTACAAGAAGGCAGAGAGGCAGGCAGAGGGAGAGGGAGAAGCAGGCTGCTCTGTGAGTGGGACTTCATGAGGAGCTCCATCCCGGGACCCTGGGATCTTGACCTGTGGCAAAGGCAGATACTTAACTGACTGAGCCACCCAGGTGCCTCTATTCTCTGTAGGCTATTAAGGTGCTAGCTTCGTGTATTAAAATTATTAGTATTTGGGATTACTCCCATAATTTTATTTCTTGCATATTTCCTGCCACTAATCTTAAAATATATTTAGTTTCTCCAAGAATATCTTGTGAGTATAAAAACTTTACTTTTTCTTCCTTTAACTTTCTCCATAGTGCCTAGAGAGAATTTTTGTTCACTCAGCATTTCTTGGCAAATGAAAAGCAGTTCTGGGGATCCCTGGGTGGCTCAGTGGTTTAGCACCTGCCTTCAGCCCAGGGTGTGATCCTGGGGCCCCAGGATCGAGTCCCACATCAGGCTCCCTGCATGGAGCCTGCTTCTCCCTCCGTCTGTGTCTCTGCCTCTCTCTCTCTTTCTCTCTCTCTTCTGTGTCTCATGAATAAATAAATAAAATCTTTAAAAAAAGAAAAGCAGTTCAACAAGTATTATGAAAATTCACTGACATTTGGAAGCTATCAGACGCATGCTAATTACATGCTTCCTAGCCTTTTATCAGATGCTGATAGCAAACCTGGCCTGACTGCTCAATGACAATATTTCATTCGATGGATCAATCAGTGACACAATTTTCTCTATGAAAAGAACACATATTTACCGTTATAACAAATATTACAGCTATGAAGTCTTTTAACATCACAGAAATTTCCACAAAATTTATTATTTTTGTATTGTCATTGTTATTTCCAGTATCATCCCAAGACATCAGACTATAATGAGCTATGGGGTTTGTGCTGGATGAAATCATTGCTTTATATTCTGATGGCTGAAGTAGCCCAAGTGTTCCCAATTCTGTGTCTGTACTCGTTCAGCTTTTAGAGAGGTGTCTTTTTCAGCTAGCGATAGCATAAGGCTTTGCCTCTAGAGTAACGACAATAGCATGTCAAGGAGGGAAATAGGCTTCGTTGTACCTGTGGTTTGATGTAATGGTTGTTAGGCACGGATCCATAGAGAGAAATTTCACATAGCTCAGAGATATTCAACATCTGCCATAAGCCTTGACCCTATTCTACAACAGTGTCTATAAGCTATGGGGGGACATGTTATTGAAGGATGTCTGATTCCAAGAACCATCACAGCTGTCACTGGGGTTTATTCTATCCACTGGCTGATATGCTTATCATAAAACCACAAACCTTGTATTGACTCGTGTTCAGATCTTGACTGTTCCCATTATACAAGAAAGAGTTAGAAAATAAACACTTGTAGCAGTTTCAGCTTAATGCTTTTTAGAATTGTGTTGGCTAGACAGCAAATCAAATATTCCCCCTCCCTTCTTCCCTCCTTTTCTACTCTTCCATTAAAACAAACACATAAAAATCAAATAAAGGATCAGATCAGGGATCTTTGTGGTCACACTGCTAATGCCTGGAACTTGAAAATTGGACCTAAGAAACAGATGTGATTCAGCTAGTAGAGATATGTAAATCAGGACAAGTTCTAGGCTAAGAACTAAAGAAAAAAAAAAAAGAAAAAGAAAAAGAAAAAAAATCAGGTCAGGTCTGGAAGAAATTATGCTCTTTGAAAGTAAGAGTTTAAGCAACACTGTGCCTCAAAGCATCAGTGCTGTACTACTGGTATTTATGGCTGGCTGGCTATTAGATAAGTTATCATAGAGATGCAGAATGAGAAAGTCTAGAGAGAGAATGGAAGTATTTTTCAACTTATCTACTAGCTAATACCTGAGAAATGGTTTTTGGTAGCTGGTACCTCCATGTCTGAATGGTCATTAGTAGTTCTCATATAATCACTATGATCATTTCACTGCCACAAAGGGCAAAATTGTGATTTTTATGAACACCACCTCTATTTATGTTTAACTAGTAAGAGCAATACCCAGAACCATGTAGAGGTCTTTTTTCACCCTTTTTGAAGTACACTTAGCATGGTGTTATGTAATGGAATTAAATGCAGAGAAAATCTATTTCATAACAGTAAGTTAGGTGAAAGTTGTTAAGCAAGGCAGTCTCTTGTCCTATTGCCTGCACCTGACTGCCAGTAGTTAGGATGTCCCTCACCTCACTCACCATATCTATGCATGAGAGAAATGATCTGTCTTTGAGACGTTTCCCCGAGATTCTTCAACATAGTGCTCTTTGATATTCATACTCCTTATTGTAGGAGTGCTCTAAGTCATCCTAGGCATATATTCCAGTTTTCTCGGCTTTCTGGGGACTTGAAGCTGCCTTAGAATAGCCTTAGCTGTGTCTGCTCTCTTTACTACATGGATCCTGCACATAGTATAGACTTCACAGAGCAAAAGAATGCCTGAACTCTTGCAGTTCATTCTCTTCTTTATGCCAACAGCTTACCTTCTATTGTTTTTTGTTTGTTTGTTTGTTTTGTTTTTTTAGTTGGTTGTTTTTTGCTCTTGGCCAAGCAAGAGATCATTTTTGGCCTCTAACTAGTCTCTCTCTCACACAAAACACCAAACTACACCCCAAAACAAAAAACTAAAACACACCAAATTCCCATTTCTCTGGTATTATTGTATCTTACTGTAGAATCTACACTAATTACTAGTCACCACTGAGCTATCACTTTCCTCTTTTATATCTATTGCTACATCTCAATTTTCTTTGGAAGTACTGTTTGTCATATCTCCTCTGCTTTGATACTGAAGGTTTTCTAACATGTTAACGTAATCAGGCTTAAAAACATTCACTGACATCCCCTGCCACTGGGCAGGTATTCCTGCTTCTCCTAACGCTCCTCTGTGACATCCCTCTGTGTCCTGGGCTGCTAAGTTGCTCCGCAACAGAAATATTGTGATGGTAAGGGCTCCCATATAAAAAGCTTTTTTCACAAACTCCAAGTTGGTCTATAAAAACAATTCTTTATTAATATGGCTATAATAGCCATAGTTTCTTCCCTCCAACCTTTATATACAACATACAAAAATAATGTCTCTTATGGGCCATATCCTAGCACATACCTAGCATTGTTGTTGCAATGGGAGGGGGAACAATTCTCAGACGAGAAAATTGTTAACAATTAAAACATGTTTTAGACAAATTTCCTCTCTACACAGCACAGCTCCTGTCTGCCAATTTGCATGTGAGAACTGCTGTTTAAACTACACTTATTCTGTTTGAAAGAAAAGGAAATTGTGCCGGACAAAATGTCAATCCTTTGGTAAAGTCAAGGTAGCTTATCGCTGAGTTTCCTGTTCATTTTGTAGGACTTCACTCTGTCATGAAAGGATATTTGATATGTTTGGTATGGGTATGGCAGATGGTAATTATACTCATAAATTCATTTTGTGATGATTTTCCTATTATTTTTCTGGTCACAGAAATTAGCAATCTATTTTGGTTTATAAGTATCAGAGGATCATTTATTCAGTATTAAGTGATTATTTGCCAGGAGCTTACTCTATACCAGGCACCCTAAAGGTGTTCTGCTTCTCTGGCTGAACACTGAATGACCCACTCATGTGGATCTTACATCTTACATCTCATGTAAGATTGAGAATTAGTGATACAAGTAAATCCCAAAGCAAAAATAACTGGAATATTTTAATGAAACACACAGAAGTTCTTGATATTATTATCAAACTAGCAAAGTACAAATTTTTAAAATAAAAGATAAAAATAACTTCATACAATAAATACTTCATTGTAACAGTCTATTGCAATTATATGACCCCAGATAAACAGGGTGTGGCCCCCTAGAAAATTCTATAAAGGTTAAGAGCTCACTTCAACAGGGAGAGACACTAATTTTACACAAAAGGAATCAATCACTGACTATACAGAAATTACCTCAGCAGGAAAAGAAAATGACTACTTTTATACAGATACTAAGAACTCACCTATCTATACTTAGGCTAGTGAGCAGAACAAACACTTGCCAGACTGAAGGAGAAATTCCTAAGCCTCCATGCAAAATACTACCTGGTGCCTTGGATGCGATACAACACCTAGGAGGAGTAATACAGCATGGAAGCCTCACTAAAGCTTGGAGGCGAAAGTATTAAAAATGTACTCAGTAAAAATATACTGGAGCATAAAATTATTCACCAGAAAAGAGCAAATGACACCCTCAGAGCCAGAGTTCTACTAGAAAGCATCTCAACAACAGGAGACGGGGTAGTGGACCTGCTGGAATGGCAACACCATCCAGGTAAGAAGGATTATATGGTCCATGCTTGTGCTTTCCAACCTTGCCCAAGTACTCTGTCTTTGAAGCATATTCATAAAATAGTCTGAGATGACTTTAAGCCATAGTTGTCACTTTTTATGTAATCTTTGCAGCTATTTCCCCCTATTCCTTTTCTAAATTTCAGCTTGATAGATTGTTTCTAATATGCTTAAGATTAATAATGGAAGTCAATCTCCTGACTGGTAGAAGGAATGCCTGAACAGGTTTGTATTTAGAGGAGAGATACTGCTAAAAGGTAGCCTCACCTTTAATTTCACCTCTCCAGTACAGTGACTAAAGAAGGCATGGGCTCTATCATGTCATTAGCGTGTCTCTTGGACTCTACAGTTCTATCCTTGATGGCATGCCTGTGTCTCCAGCTCCCATCGGGCCCCTAGAAGAATGCTGAGCACACAGGAGCATAGTATTTTATTCAAACATTCATTTGTAGAATGAACCAATGAAGAAGCTTGGCAGCCTAGAAAGAATACTGAAAATTTTAGATGCTTCAGCCAATGAGAACTATATGTAATTGTCTTAGCCAAATATATTTATCAAGCACTTGGAAGTCTGATTTAATACCTGAGATTCTATTGAGCTCCTGAGGTGCAACAAATTACAAATCAAGAGACTTGGCCTATTGTTTTGGCTGGGTGGTCAAATATTTACCCAAAAAAGCCAGGAAATCACCGTCTTAGTGTTTGGATCCATGAAATGGGAATAATGTTAGCCTCACGTGTTTGTTGTTATGCTTGGCCAAGACACTCTATGTGAAAATGCTATTAAAAGAACTAAGAACTGTATAAATATTAGGGTTGTTGTCTTATTTTACAAATGCCAGATACTGAATTGATTATTTGCTTGTCTGTGTCTCTTAACATTTTTACATGTGTAAATATATGGACAAATAAAAAATGAGGAGAAAAACTACTTAAACAGTAGCCAGACCAAATATTTTTAGTATTCTTTACTATGCTTCTAAATATTTAATAGATTATTAGTAGATGCAAACATAGAAGACACTATTTCACATTTGCATGTTAATGAAAAATCATGAATTATACATTATTTGCTGTGTAGAGTAGTGGAAACAGTATTCATTTTTTATGGCCATAAAAACTTAGATTGTCTCCTGAAACACACATCAAATCCCCTTCTGTAATAGTGCCAGAAAGATCTGCAAGCTTTATAAAACCATCTCCAGCGAAATTAGATAGATTTGTTTGTGCCGCTTTGCAACACGTTACTGTGAAAGTTCATTTTAAACAAAATAGTTTTAATAATGTCATTACTAATGTATATTTGGTCATCACTAAAAAATGGGGTTTTAATATGAATACTTCATTTTAATAAACGACAGAGGAAGCAAGTTGCCCTGAGTCAGCAGGAAGTGGTTATACACCAGAGAACAGCCTGATTGTGTTAGATTCATCCAGAACACTGAACAGCCCAGAGACGGTCCAAGAAAAAACAACTGGCTTTATTCAAATGATTAGGCTTACTGCAGCTCAATAGTGAGAGTCACACATTCTCCTATTATTTCTTGACCTTATGCCAAAAACTCCTACTTACAGTAATAATTAGAATTAGTGTTTCCAGTGCATGCCTCCAACCATCTTCTTAACAAACAGTAAAAAAAAAAAAAAAAAAAAAAAAGATGCTTACGAACTATGCAGTTAATGAAATTTTTCTTTACTTTGTTTCATTAATACAGCTTAATTTTCCTAACTCTTTACCTTTGTAACAAGTATATATATCTTATGTTGCTAAGTCACTACAAGTGCCATCACCAGTATTGCCAATCCTACAGTTTCGAAGGAACCAGTGTTTTCTTTCTGCTTCTCATTAAATTCTAAAGAAATTCCTTTTATTTTCCTGGTCAGAGCAAGCACATATGTAAAGCTATCTTTGACTGCTGTCATTCTGGGTTGTGTGCATTTTTTGTCAGTAATATGGAAAACTGTAAATACTTCAAATATTGAATCACAAATGCTGGAATTAGCATATAGTATAAATTATTGTGCCTACTATTTTAATGAAAGGCACAGTTTGTGAGAGCAGTTTGCGGTCTGAGTGGGCCAATGAAACCTTCATGGATGTCGATGAAATGGTTCTGTCTACAGACCCATCTGAACTCTTCACAAGGCTTCCTGTTATGCCCAGTCTGTGCTGCCACGAAGGAAATGGTGAAAAGAAAGTCATGTCATATTTATGCATTTAGTGATTCTTGCAGCACTGTGGTTATTACCACTCACAGAAGCCTAACACATACATCCAAGGAGTTTACCCTTAGTTGGCAGGACCTAATGGGAAATCAAATAGAAATCACAAGGTGTGAAAAACAAACAGGATGAAAATAATCAAAACCTAAAAAAAATATTTAATAGAATAAATCTGATTGCTAAGCCAAGCGGGATCTGAATTCCTTATAGGAGATTCAGCTCAAGATTGGAATCCCCAAACCTAAACTGGACCACACAGCTCTGCCAATGATTTTACTCTGCCTTGATGAGGCATCTAGCTGGAGGCAGTGGGGCATTTGGAACCTTCGTTTTCTTATTTCTAAACCGGGAGAATAAAATCTCTACTTCAGTCTCCTCAACTCATTTGTTGTCATGAACAAATGATCAGAGATGAGTCTTGTAAATTCTTTTTTTTTTTAATTAATTTATTTATTTATGATAGTCACAGAGAGAGAGAGAGAGGCAGAGACATAGGCAGAGGGAGAAGCAGGCTCCATGCACTGGGAGCCCGATGTGGGATTCGATCCCGGGTCTCCAGGATCGTGCCCTGGGCCAAAGGCAGGCGCCAAACCGCTGCGCCACCCAGGGATCCCGAGTCTTGTAAATTCTACATGGCTACATGCTGATGGCATCTTTGAGCTCGAGGCAAGAGCCTGTATGGTAAATCCATCATCTCGTTCCTCTGCTTCCCATAGGGGCCTCCCATGGCTTCACACAGACACTTGGTAAGCCAGGCTCTTTGCATGGCCAGCAAGTCTTTCCACAGCCTGGGCTCTGCTGCTCTCTCCAGTATGACTCAGTATGTGCAATAGGTATACTAGGGTGGGAATGGTCCAAGATCATTTCCACTTCAAGGCCTTTTATGTGCAAGACCCTTTGACTAGCATGCTTTTTGCCCAGGTCTTGACATGGCTGGCTCCTCTTCCTTCCAGCCCTGTTAAATTTTACTTCAGCTGGTCTTTTTTAGCCTCCAGCTACGGTGTCCTTGCCCATAGCATTCTCTGCCTATTGTCTTTTCATGATCTGAAATTATCTGCCTCAATTGTTTACCTGTTTGCTGTAAGTGTGCACAGAACAAGAGCTCCCTAAGAGCTTACTGCTTATTCAGTTGCCTGTCATGTTCACTACTTTAAAGTCAGCACCTAGAAAAATGCCCAGTGCACAGAGCTTTCACCAGTACTTGTTTGAATGATGGTGGGACAGTTCACTGGGAGGGACGTAGAATGAGGAGGTCAAAGATCTTGACTGCTTTCCTTTTTGTAAACTGTCCCAAATCTGTCCCCTGTCCTCATCCAATGGCTCCTACCCTCTCCCTATCCCAGCTGTCTTGGATCCCTACTCTATCTATCTTCTCTCCTAAATTAAAAATAATAACAGTAATGATAAGTGAGCACTAACATGTAGCTAAGTATTTCACATACATGATCACATTTAAATCTTTAGACCTTTTTACTTTAAAGACTTAGAGATATTAAACAACTTTTGAAGATCACAGCCCAAGAATCAGAGCTTATTCTCAAATGCATGTTGGTGGAAAACCCATGCTCTCACCTGCACCATACTGCTTTCTATATAGCAAAGCCCTGCAGACAGTGACTCAAACTCTTGCTTCAACACATCTTGGCTCACTTTTTCTCTACCCTGATACCCCCTATCCTGGGTGATGAATTGATTGAATTATCAGAGAAATGAATCAGGTAGATCATGCTCATGTTTTCCCACGAAGGTATATATCTTATCAGAAGCCTTCTGAATACAAAATAACTGACAAAGGAACACACCAGATTGATGATCATAATAACAGCTTACATTTATGGAACACACACCTAGTGTTAGTCGCTTGAAGCCTCACGACAACTCTGTGAAATGGGGACTGTTTTTATTCTTATTTTTACAAATGAGGAAACTGAGGCATGATGGAGTTTGATTATTTGCCCCAGTCACACAGCTAGCAAGTGGTGGAGCTGCAATCTGTACTCGTGTGACTAGAAAGACAGGATGCTTAATCATTATGTTAAACTAAACCACTATGAGAGAGAGGCAAGGGCTGGTTTATTCAGCCTATATATAAAACTCACCTTTAACAGCAACTCATTTTTCCATGGAACATCTGGTATAAGATGAGCTCTTAAATAAATCACTTTCCATTTCTGGCAATGTTAGTTAGTGTTTTCATCTTGTGATTATATTTAATATTAGAATGATTTTTTTAAAAAAGGAGCAGAGTCTTAGATAAATAATCTATTTTTCATTTGATACAGATGAGCCATCAAGCTAACAATGTCATTAATCACCTTAATATATCTATCACCATCACGTTCTCTAGAATTGTTTCTTTCTCTGTCGAGAAGAAACATAGGAAATAAAACAATTGTGTCATAAGAAATCATGCAAAGAATCCACTATTTCCATTTCAAGGTTTTTTTTTTTTCTTGGTTGCTATTTTTAAGATCTCACTTAAACATACAATTTCATTAAGCCACACTAGCTTAAATAAGGAGGATTCTAATAGGAAGTGGAAGTAGTTGTATAAGAACCCCCAAATACTGGTAGTTTCAATGAGAAGTATTTCATTCAAAATGAGACATTCTTGGGGCACCTGGGTGGCTCAATGGTTAAGCGTCTGCCTTCAGCTCAGGTCGTCATGATCCCACAGTCCTGGGATCGAGTCCCACCTCAGGCTCCTTGTGGGTAACCTGCTTCTCCCTCTGTCTATGTCTCTGCCCCTCTCTCTGCATCTCTCTTGAATAAATAAATAAAATCTTTAAAAAATAAAAATAAAATGAGACATTCTTTTAAGAAAGTCAACCAAAAAGAAGAAAAAATATGACAGAGGTTTGTGGATCAGACATTTTAGTAATTAACCACCAAATTTCCAGATGCTAAAGCAGAAAGCAAGTTATGTCTTACAGAAACTGCCCTCTGGAGAAAAGGAAAAAAGAAAAGAAGGATTTTGAGTTTGACAGTACAACCTTGCACCGGCACCGGTTTCTTCTCCTGCTGGTTCAAGGAGTTCTAAGCACCCTTCTGTAAATCATCATCTCACATCTATTTATTATCTTCCAGCTCAGTGCACAATACTATCTGTTACACATGGATACCAGCAATAATACACAAGGGGCTCCGGCATAAGAGGCAGCAAGCTCTGTGCTCATCTGCGCTCTGAGTCTCATCCTGCAGTGGAGTTTCTGCTCATCCTGTAGCCACCATCAGCAGCAATTAAAACAAAGGTATTATGCTTCCAGTGTTTATTCCTCTGTATTTTACCCATGCAATGTGATGTTTTTCATCCAGGGCCATATGAATTGAGAAAGTGTTTGACTGCCTTAAAGTAGCATAGGTTGAAGACTTTTTTTTTCTTTTTCTTTTTCTTTTTTTTTTTTTTTAATTCCATAGGACTTTGGTAACCTATGTTACAAGATGCTTGCACACACAGTAGCACTGTTTCTGTTCAGTGGAGAGCTAAAATACAATGAATCTCACATTCCCTCCAGAACAGTTACCAAAATGTTAGCTATTGCTGCAGAAGAGGAAATCAGGCTGTGTGGAACAAAAGATAACTTTAAATGTATATGTTGCAGTGATTCTCAACCTAGGCCTAAGAATCACTTGGAAAGCTTTAAAAAAAAATACAGACACCCAGGGCTCATCCACCAGGGATGCTGATTCAATTAGTCTGGGGCAGGGCCCAGACGCTTGTATTTTTTTTAAAGCTCTCTGGATAATTCCAATTTGCAGGCAGGAATGAGAACAACTGGTATATGGGAGAAAGAAACTTCAGAGCCCAATTGTTGCTTTGCTGCCAGCACACAGCTAACTAACTTATGAGACTGAACAAGTCTTTCAATTTCTTTGTGGTTTCATCCATCATACGGGGTTGTCATAATGACTAATTAGACTGTGTAAGTGAAACTATTTTGATGAGCATAAAATGTTATAAAAATATATATTTCTAAAATCTCTGAAATCAAAGAATCCTGAGGTCTGTTGAGTTCTAGACCCAGGAAATTTGTCTGCAATCAAGCATATCCTTTTATGTCTCTTAACCTTATTTCCTTACTTGCAAAATGGAAATAATGTTACTAATTTATAGCAGGAGGAAGAGGGAGATAAATGCTGCCATCTTATAAAAGTGAGAGGATTAAAAAATAATGTTTAAGGTGCAATTTCAATCCATTCTGTTTTGGTTTTGTTTTGTTCCCTTTCTTTCAAAGACTCTCTGAGGATCAAATGAGTTCATTTATGTGAGAGCACATTATAACTATAATTTATTATCGTTATGCTGTTATTATTATGTTTTTATTATGCCTCAATTTCTTCAACTGTAAAATGAGAGTATTGAACTAAATCATTCTAAAAATGTCCTCCAAGCACTAAAAATCTGTGATTCTTAAAAAGAGAGAATTGTACAACCTCTCTCTTCATTTGCTTCTTCGTGTGTGTGTGTGTGTGTGTGTGTGTGTGTGTTTCAGGTGGCATTCATGGAAAGAAGGTTCCTGAACTGTCCTAGCCTAGAATTCATCACACTTGGTGGCTGTGTTCCTCTCAGAATAACCTACAGGAGAATTCTGAAGGGTTTACAAATAAGAATTCCTTTCCATTCTAGAAGTATAGGTATACCCTGACTTCTGTGGGTTTCAAGTCATTACACTGGGTGCAGAGATTAAATTTTGTTTCAAGTCAGAAGGCTAAAGGAGCAAGTCCGCTGACTATACTGCTCTCCAGAACAGCCCACAGAGGCCCATGCTGGTCTCCTGTGACTCACTGAGAAACAGAACTTCCAGCCTCCTCAAACAAACACAGTGTCCAAATTTCTGATGCTAGTTTGGAGGAGGGAAACACATTCTGCATTTGGGTCAGAATTCGAGAGAAGTAACAGAAAAATGCTTCATTCTTTTAGTAGATGTAGATCTGTGTGGTTTCCCTGTTTATTGTGGGAATCTTTAAACAGTCCTCTCTGCTGGCTCATTTCCTTCAGGATATAAACATGTTCAGGTTTCTCCAATCTTAAAACAAAAACAAAAGGAAATAGAAATTTAAAATCTTTCCTTCCACCCAATATAATTTTCAAGCGATACCACTTCTTCTTTCTTTCATAACCATCATTCTTAAGAAACTGTCTACACCAGCTGCTTATATTTCATCTCTTCCAATTCCTTCCTCAATCCCCAGTAACCTGGCTTTGTCTCTACTTTTGGCCAAAGTCAGCAATGACCTCCCAGGGGTTAATTTTAAAATGTCATTTCTTTCCTTATTTGAGCACACTGGCAGCCACCATATCTCTAATTTCATTGATGGCTCCTCTTATCTCAGATTTTCTCTTCCCCTGGGTTTAAAACACTGATGGCTCCTACTTCTCTCTCTTTCTCTCTGCCCTGTCCGTAGCTTCCTTCAGGCTCCTTGCATCCTTCTTCTGATCACTCTGCACACACTTTCTAGCTGGCCTCACCTAAATGCCTGGGAGCAGTCACTAGAAAGCAGCCTGGGTTTGGCAAATCCTTACGTACTACTACTTTCTTAGGAAGTGCAACCTCAGAGAAGCATGAATGATCACAAAGGGAAGTGAGTGAGGAGTAAGAATATAAGAATATAGCTGCTTCAGTTTTGTGTAAAACACAGCTGACTTCCCCCTCTCACTGTGGGCTTCAAAAAAAAAAAAACATATAAAATCCTATATGTTTCAGAACAGACTGTGGAGAGCAGGAAAAAGAATGTGTCCACTAGTTCCTTTCCCAGTTGGCCAAAGTTCCTCATGGGCATCAACACCTGCATGTGGAGTTGTGCCATCCAGTCTTTTTGTGTGCTGTCAAACAGCAAAAAGCTACTATAGCTACTGTAGCTGTCTACAGCTACTGTAACAAATTACTATAAACAAGACTTAAAACATACAAATCAGAGGATGCAAAAGAAAACCACAATCCCCACAGGTACATAGAATATGACTGGCTTTCTACCCAAATCCCAAAAACTTCCAAATTTATGCTTACCATTCAGCCCTTCTTCTGGGTCCAAAGTATCTATAGGACATTTTAAACAGATGTCTCATAGGCTTTTTATACTAAACATATGCAACATTAAATTCAGTCTCTTTTCTATCCTTCTACTCCCAAGATCTGCTCCTCCTACAGGATTTCTTTCTTTCTTTTTTTTTAAGATTTATTTATTCATTATAGAGACAGAGAGTGAGAGTGAGAGAGCGAGAGAGAGAATGAGCAGGAAGCGCAGAGCGAGAGGAAGAGAGAATCTCAAGCAGAGTGCAGAGCCCAATGTTGGGGCTCAATCTCATAACCCTGAGATTAGGACCTGAGCTGAAAGCAAGAGTGAGACACCTAACCAACTGCCACACTCAGGTGCTTCTCCTACAGGATTTCTTTCTTTCTTTATGGGATCCCTGGGTGGCGCAGCGGTTTGGCGCCTGCCTTTGGCCCAGGGCGCGATCCTGGAGACCCGGGATCGAATCCCACATCGGGCTCCCGGTGCATGGAGCCTGCTTCTCCCTCTGCCTGTGTCTCTGTGCCTCTCTCTCTCTCTGTGACTATCATAAATAAATAAAAATTAAAAAAAAAAAAAGGATTTCTTTCTTTTTCTCTTTCTTTCTTTCTTTCTTTCTTTCTTTCTTTCTTTCTTTCTTTCGTGAGTGGCACCTTCATAAATCTAAGAACCCCAAATCAGAAAGCAGTCATTCTTGACTCCTCTCTACCTCACCAGTAACCTTTTCTTAACATGTTGGAGTCACTAGACTCCACCTTTTCTCTTCCATTCTCACCATTCCTTCCTCATATGGTTTTATTTTCTCTAACTTTTCTCCATTCTTCCAATTCATCACTTTTTCCAATTGATGCTTCATTTGACATCTAGAATTACCTTTCTTATGTAAATATCTGATCAAATAAGGTCCATGTCCTTTTGCATACAAATTCCTCAATGACTTATCAATGCCTTCAGGAAAAGATTGGTAGTCCCTAGTATAACATTCAAGACACTCTATGATCTGGACTTGACTTCCATTTGTCATACCTTATTCCATTTCTCCTTTTAAGCTTCAAATTTTAGCCATGTTGAAATACCTGTACTTCTCCCAACATGTGATGTTACGTTATACCATTCTTCCTCTGTACATGTTATCCTCACTACTCAGAATGCCCCCGTCCCCTCACTTCTTCTCCTTGGTTATGCCTACTCATGTTGCAAGGTCTGGATTGTCTTTCCCAAGAAACCTAATCTCACTTTGTCCCCTTCCTGCAATATGGACTCAGTACTTGTACTGCTTGCTCTCATTGTATCCTAACATAGCTCTTGCCACACATTCTGATTGTTTTTCCTTTGGGACTTTATTTCTCTGCAGAATTGTGAATAATTTTGAGAACAGAGATACCACGTTTTATGTACCTTTGATTCTTTGGTAGGTGTTTAATAAATGTTTGCTGAGTGAATAAATGCTCTGGGTGGTAACAATACACACTTCAACTTAATAAAATAAATTTTAATGTTAGAGAGATTAAGTGACTTAATATTTTGTTGTTGTTATTATTATGATCATATTATGACAGACTTCTAGGAAAAATTCTTGTATAGGTAGATGACTCTTGACTAGAGATTTCCTTTCCAGCATTCTCCGCTACTGGTCCAGGACTTCTTCTTCCTAAGAGCTAACAGTTATTGTGCTCCTATGTCAAGCCAGCCACTGAACTAAAACCGTTAATCCTCATATAACCTAATGTGATAGAACTATTTTATTTCTACAATACAATGAAGGCACTATAGCACAGAGAAAGTAAGTAACTTCACCAGGATACTACTTACAAGAATCAGAGCTGGGATTTCATCAGAGAATCCCAGATGCCAGAGCCTGAATACCATTCAACATACCATTCCTGTCACCAGATAATTGGTTTAAAGCACAGGGAAATATAGACACTGGGAAACCTGGATTCTCATTCCTGCTTATTTTAATCAAGCAAGAGAGCTTTGTCTTGGTCACTGCGACTATTTCCCCACCTACAAAATGAAGGATGGTGTTTAATTCTGATGTTCACTATGGTCTCTTCTGATTTTGGTCCTCTCTTCTGACTATGGTCTCTTCAAATTTTGTTGAAGAGACCATAGTCAGAAGGTGTCCAAACGAGCTTTATAAACTCAATGGGAAAAGGAATCATTGTATTTCTGATGCCTAAAAATCCATTTGCAAAAGGTGAACAACAACAACAACAACGAAAAGCCCCATACCACGGAAGTGACCAGGGAAGTGCAAGGCTGCCTTCCACCTACCAGAAATGCAAATGACCCTGTTTATCAGTGTATTTTAAATGAATCCACCATCACTTTCTAAATCAGTTCATTACGGGAGCAATTTATAAAATCACTTTTCATCCTTTGTTTGGCCCTCTTGGGTTTTTATCCTTTACTTCTTTTGCCAGTTAGATAAATAAAGTTACTTTCCAGAGCTGCTCAGCTACATCCTTCAGGTGTCCAAGCAGGCAGAGGGAAGCCACTTTGTAGCTCATTTCTCTGAAGGGGAGCCCCCCCTTCCACCTCAGCTAAGGAAGATACTAAACACATTGTGTCTCAAGGGATGCATTCAGGGACAAATATGACTCCAAGAGAAAGCAGCCTTTGTTACATGGAATGTTTCTTACCAGCCACCATAGGTATAAGATCCTGGTTGTAAATATTACCCAAGCAACCCCCAGAAGTAGGAATGAGGAAGTGTGTGTGCTTGTGTGTGTAAGGGACAGTTAAGTGTATGCAGAAAAGGGTAACTTTCCTCTCTTAAATTTGCAATTAATTAAAGGTCAGGAGCCCTGGCTTCAAACCATGTCTTTAAGTTCAGGTTCTGCTCTTTACTAGCTACACAGCTTCCCATAAGCTCATCTCTCTGAGTCTCTGTTTCATTATCTACAAAAGGAGTAGCTGGAAAAAATAATCTCTTAAATTCCTGTAGTTCTAATATCCTATAACTCTGATTTTTGCTAGAGTTCAGAATTTGCATTTATTCTGCTATCCCAGATATTGCCACAAAGTCTCTTTTGTTAAAGTCAATTTCATATAGCTCAGAATCTCATGCTCAATGAAAACATATGGAAAAAAACCCCAACGTTTATTCCTCTCAATCGAGTTTAAGGATAAGAAACTAGAGTGCAGATGGTTCTCCTGGGTAAACTGCACTGAGCCCACGTTGCCCTGGTTTGGAATCCTCTTCTCTTGGGTCAGAACCAGACCAGTTTTGAGAGGAAGTCAATTGCCTTCCTACATTTCATCTGAGTTATATTTGAATGGAAAAAAAAGTCACAAATAAAACCCAGGAAGAATTTTTTTGTTAGAAGTCAACACATTATTATAAATAAAAGATTGTTTGGGCTCTGAATCAACTTTATTTCTTGTCTTTTTGCTCTTTTGAAAATAAAAAATCTTATTTCCGGCTCATAAAGTAGCATTAGTTCTTATTATTCCATACATTAGAAGTCAACTGGTAATTCATACAAATTAAATTAGTGATTTTGCATTTAATTTACTGATGACAAACTATAGGATTCAGCAGTTTTGCTCTGATAACCTTTAAAATGTATTAATTCCATCAGTGATTTACATAAGGCTTTATTTCCCACTGCTACAGCTTCATTCTCCAAAGCAGAAATGCCCCATGGTTTTTCAATTTGTTACCTAATCAGCACAACATATTCCTCCTTTTCTTCCTTTTATATTGTCTCCTAAATTTGAGACTTCAATATTTGAAGAAATTGCACCAAGAAATCTCACATGGTTTTTCTATTTCTGTGAACCTTTAAGGGAATAAACAGAGAAAAATTATTCCATTGAACTAGGGGTGCTGCTTGCAAACACAGTGGTCTTAAGATGATTGCATTCAAATGATTTTTTTTCAAATCATGGTACTTGGACATTACAAAAACATTTCCACAAATCCACCTAAAGCTCCTAATATCAATATATCAAAATCTTTGGGAACTATACTAATGGCAAATATTGGAGTTCTGAAAAGAAGTTGCCTAAGGTGATTCTAAGGTGGCATACTGTGTGACAAAAGCTGCTCTCTCTACTCTCTAAATGCCCCCATTCTGGCTCAGGAATGAGGACATATATTCTCATCAGGCTTATCTTTCTTTATTGTTATCTCCAGGCCAGAGGACCCCAGATATAATGGGGGTGATTCATGAGTTTGGAAAGCTGAGCTTTGATTGTTAGAACTCCAGTTTCTTTAAACTAATAAAACCATATATGCTTTTTAATCTAGTTAAAGCTATGGCAAACCAAACAAACAAACCCTCCTGCAAAATTTAAGATGGTTTTGGAAATTTTTGTCTTAACTTAAAGGCAGTGGAATCAAATCATAAATCAAAAGTGCAAACATGCCATTCTTCCACACTCAATTCAATAAAAGTGCTTATCTCACAGAAAGAAAAGATGGCAATGAGGATCTAAAGCACTACCAAAGTACCACCAGGGATTCCTGGTGTTCCCTGTAGGGGGTGTGGGATATTTGGCTGAACTAAGACCGGTGACATGGGACATGGGAGTTTGGTAAGAAATGATTGTGTACAGAAAGCTTTATACTGAGAAAGTAGAAAGAAGTTTGGCCATTTAAGTAGAAATATATATGTATTAATATTCCTTGAAAGTTCAACAAAAAGAATCTTGCAGGGAAACTCTTCTTTGAGGGCTGCACTGGGAAACTCTGTTTTAAATACAAAATGCAAAGATAAATACGGTAACTGTGTTAAGGAGATCTAGTGGTCTATGGGAATGGAACAATATTCATACAAAATCATGCCACTTGAAGTCACCTTATTCTTTTGATTGCATTGTATTCATTATGTCTATACTTTGCCATGTTTGATTTCTTCTGACACTGAATCTGAGTTAAAAATATATGATGTTCTACAGATTTTTCATAATGAAATAAGACATAAAATAATATAACCTATACAATATGACCTATATATTACTAAGTTTATTTTCCTTTAATATGTTTCTTATCAACTATACCTTCTTACGTAAATGTTTACATTTTCTTTGTAAACTGCTTTATAAATAACTCTCTATGAACTATATTTTATATAATTTATATATAATATATATTATATAAATATATATATTTATTTAAAATCTAAAATATATTTGTTTATATAAAATATATATATTTATAAACAATCCTCTGTAAACTGTTTTAGAAACAATTTCCTTAATGTTTATTTTATTTTGAAACAGGTTCAGGTTCTATTTATTTGCTGAAATTGTATGCTATTTAAGACAAACTTAGTTTACTAAACTTTCCCATTTATAGTTCATGTTTTCTGGTTTTGTTGCTATTCTGAATGTATTTAGAAATCATGCCTTTTTAATATCCACATTCCAAATAAACTGTGATTACTACCCTTTTCTCATTTCTTCACTTTGTATCTTGCACTCCCGCAGTTCCATTATGATCAAATGGACAAAGACTGCAGTTAAGAATTCAGTCAACTAGAATCTCTATTTCGTGAGGACAGTGACTTTGTCCCACAGTTCCTCAGTGTCCTCGTTTCTCCAGTTTCTAGGATAGTGCCAGTCACAGAGTAGGCAGTCAAAAAATATTTTTGAACGAATCAATTATTGAAAGCATTCCTAAGATCAGTTGACCACTAGTCTTCCCAAGGTGGACACAGCCCACATGGCCTGTACCAAGGTGAGTCTGTTGGGGTTTTGCCTAGTGGAGATGAAAGCAGTCTAATGAATCCTATCCCAAGTGGGAAGCTGAAGATCAGAGTCAGCATAAACTATAATTTTCCCCAGAGTGTGGATCAAGTGCCAGTTCTCAGCCTCCTCCTATATGTTCCATCCTGCTGTTATTAAATGGGCTTGCCCCATTAATTTGTAAGGAATGGCCATGTAAGAGCTGTATCATATGATTTCACTGATCATAATGTGGATAAAGAGAAAAATCTAAATTGCAAGATCACATCTTATTTTTAAACTGTACAAGTGATTTTTAAAGTATTACTGAGAAAGCAAAAATTACCAGTGCAGTATGGTATTTATTAAAGGAATTAGAGGTAAGCCACTAACACAGGTCATTATTTAAAGATTGCACAGTAAGTTCTCAGCCCAGGTGATCTGGATATTTCACTGAAAAAAAAAAACCATGTGTGTATGAATTGAACCATATAACATCATCTTAAAAATATATATAAGCCTCATGATGAACATTTGAAACATCTCCTTTTTAAAGACATATATTCTAATACAATATCCAGCTACTCAGTGCATGAGGATATACGACACTGAAGTATTTGTATTTTATTGAAACTCTTTTTTTAATGCAGTATGTGTATGTTTTTACTGGAGACTCTTTAGCCCCTGGGGTGTCTAACTTGGTACATTCTGGATATATTTCCATGCAGCTGTATTACTTTATTATGACAATTGAAGCCAAACTTTACATTTAAATTTAATATATGGTAAAGAAACCCACTTCTTCATTAGAGAGATTCAGATAATGGTCTCGTCCTTAAGGAAACTGATTCACAAATGAGAATCCTGTATATTGTTTCAGGCTCTATCTTTGCTATCATGTAGTCTTGGGCAACTATCTCTGCAGTTTGTCTCTAGTGCCTATATTTGGAGAATCTTTTTGCTAAGTAAATTCCACAGGTTGAATCAGGAGAGTTCTATGATAAGATCCTCACTGACACTAGCACAACTAATTCTTGTCAAAATGAAAAAGGTTTTCTAAGACTTAAAAGACTAAATATACTCTGCCAGCTGTTCTAGACATGTCAGGTTATTACTAGCATGTTTATGACTGGGAGCAATGGGAAAAAAAGACCTTCAATATTGGCAATGTGCAATACTCAAATCTCTAAATACTACTGGTTTTTCTTTGATTGTAGTATACAGCTCTGAGTTTAAATAATATATGTTGGAGAAAGACCATAGGCAAAAGAATAGTATAAGCCTACTCGGTACCATGTTTCAGGGTATCCAAAATAACACAAAATATATTTCAAAAGTGTGAGATTAAGTGTTAATGTAGAAAAAAATCAATGATGGAGTCATATTACAGAAATAGAGCAAGTGTAGTTTTTCTGTGTTAAGTACTCCTACTCATTCTTTAAGGCCCAATTGTTGCCCTGGTCCATTTTCTAAAGCAGAGAATTACTTCCTCTTTTGCGATGTCCCTATTCTTTGTATTTTTTCTTAATCATGGCCATTATGCAGCTATTTATCTAATGTCTTTTTCCCCTTTTACATTGGCAATACCTAAAGTTTGGGATTAAGTCATTCATTCATATTCATGGTGACAGTTGCCTAGCACATGGGAGACACACAGTGAATCTGACTGACTTATTGAACACACTAATTTATTATCAAAGCAATTTTTAAAAAATAGGGGCTGATGCTGTATTGTAGGGGTTAGAAATTTTTTTTGATAAAAGGCTAGATAAGAAATATTTCAGCACTTGTGGACCATATGGTCTCTGTTGCAACCAGTCAGCCCTTCCTTTTTCATCACTAAATACTTTAATGACTCTTAAGACTCAGTTTGATTAGCCTATTTCTTTATGAAATATTTCTTCACCCCCTCAAAATGCACTGCCTTTCTGTCCTTTGAGCTCCCACCCAGCTAATGGTTCTGTTATACGATGATGGATCACAATCAATGACACTCATGTAAATTTCTGCCCCTGGTTTTTTTTTTTTTTTTTTTTTTTTGCCCCTGGTTTTAAACTGAATTCCTAGTGATTAGAAACAAATCCTACTCATTTGTGTGTCTTCATTACATAGCACATCCCTGATATGTAATAGAATTGTCAGAAATCATTGATTCTTACCTGGGATACAAAACACAGACTGTAGATACAGGTTATAAAACATGGATCTGTAACTTCAAATAATATAATTTCACTTTTTTTTTTCACATTGCTATACCCTCAAAATCAACAACTGGCTCATAATCTAACCAGTTATGTCACGAAGCATCAGCATTTCAGTCTCTTCCATATAAATCTCATTCTTTCATTAAAAAACATGCAACTGGGATATAAGTGAATTCCAAGTATGAGGGGTGGCAATTAGTGAAATCAGCGTCTGGGGCACTGCCTGTATATAATTGGACTCATGGACTATTGCCTGTAACAACCACAATAACGATACCTAACATTTACTGGGTTCAAGCTGCTTTGTGCAAAGTAACCCATTAGAGCAGGCTTAGAGATCCAACAGCAACATACCACACCTCTAAGTCAACTGTGAGTTGTTGACCATGCTGAATTTTATTGCTCCCGATGGGCTGCACTATTCAATATCCTGCATCCCACATCTGTGGCTTCATCTCTAAGAACAGAAAGGATATGCAGTGCTTACTTTCTTATTCAGAAATGTTATTTTCAGTCTAGTCAGACCTAAAAATTTTAGAACCTTTGAGATTGTGAGAAAGTATTGAGCTTTTCTTTTCTATTAGTTTTTTTTTTTTTCTTATGTACTGATGAGAAATTATGGTGTTATTCTGGCTGGGCCTCTGCTATGGAAATGAAATGGATTTTGAAAGCTCTGCTAAGTACTAGCAGCTTGGCACTGTTAAAAGACCTGGAAGAATCTTTCAAGTGTGATTTAAGCCAACACCCACCTCTGAACTCCTTACATAAGTCATTTATTTCTACTACCTCTTGCATTCAGGTGACTCAAGCTATGTGTCTAGTCCTAATTACTCTCTAAGCACTAGACTAAATTTGGGCAATACCATAAAGAAACTAATGTAGAACTGATTTAATCTCTTCCCAAAGTCAAACTGCACATCTTTAAGATGTTCCTGGGAAGAAAACCAATTCTGCCTTTCAAATTACAGATTAACTCTGTCACTCACTAGCTAGAAAACACCTCCTATGTCCTTTGAGACTCCCCATTAATGTTAAAACAAGCCCACCATCTTTCTAAGAGGGAGACAGTATAATATTTGTTAAGGGTGGACTCTAGAGCCATTTGGATTGGGTTGGGGTTGCCAGATAAAACACAGGAAAAATGATAAGTAATTTTTAGTATAAGTATGTCCAAAATATTGCAAAGGACATATTTACACAAGGAAATTATTCATGTTTTATCTGACATTAAAATTAAAGTAGATGCCCTGTATTTTAATTTGCTAGATTTGGCAATCCTCATTCTACCACCAATATCTAACCGTGGCAAGTTACTCAGTTCTTCTGTTAAAGGGGTATAAAACAGTATTTTCCTAATAGGGCTGTTCACGGACTGAAACCATGTAACATTAGAACAGTGACTGGCATATGGTAATTGTTAGCGAATTATATTTTTTCTGATCATCTAGATCAGGGATCAGCAAACTTTTCTGTAATGGGCAAGATAGTAAATATCTTGGACCCTGCACGCCATATGGTCTCTGCTGCAACTGCTTGACTCTTCCATTGTAGTGCAAAAGCAGTCACAGACAATCCCTAAACAAATGGGTACAATCATGTTCCAGTAAATATTTAGGCAATGGGTAGATTTGACTCGTGGACCTGTGTTTGCTCTAATCTAGATTAAAACCATGTAGTAAATCTTCTACTCTCCCTTATTGCATCCACCACCTTTTATTAAAATATTTATTACTATACTCATCCCCTTTCATTATAACATTTACTTATTTTAAAGAAACTTCTGATGGACCACTATTGCTTACTTCTTAATAATTCTAATACTAGCTAATATTAATACAGCGTGACTCATTTTTAAAGCATTTCATATGAATATATATAGTGATTCTCTCTCTCTCTCTCTCTCTATATATATGTTATATGAATCTTCACAACAGCATCATAAAGCAGGTTAATAAAAATTTCCCCATGGTATTTTTTGATTCTTTCATAGATTCTACTTTTCTTCTTTGCATTACCTTTCACTTCTTTCAATGGTCCCCTGCAAGTACCCTAGGTTGCAGTTTTCCTGGACAATTTGCTATATCCTGAATATTCCCCCTGCCTTTCCTTTATGGATTTCTGCATGTTCTTTCCTTATCACAATATGCTTTCTATCCCCTATCTTCTTGTCAAGGGATTGTATATGCACAGAATTAGTAGAAACTAAAAGTTCAGGTTGTTAAAAATAAAACCCTCTGTTGTCTCTGCTCATTTTAGAATTGTGTGTGTGTGAATGTATGTGTGTATATGCGTACGTGCATGTGTGCGTGCATACTCCAACTGGTTTGTACCTTTCTCTTTATCTACTTTGAAGTCATATCACTTCTTTGTCCAATACTTGGGAAATAACCACCAATGTGACTAAGACCCAATTTGGCCTCGTGTTTCTTGATTCCACTCTGATTGCTGTTGTCAATGAACGACTTGTGGCTCAGCACACTAATAGCTCTTCAACAAAGCAGACTTAAAACCAAAAGAGAGGGAGGTTCTTTAATGAAAAAAAAATTATAACAGTTGAGAAATTAGAAGCCCTCTCTTATTATTGTATTGCTCTCCTTTCATCTTCGCCTTCTGATGTTTTCTTTTCATTTCTTCCTTGATGCCCTGAATGTATTACAAAACATTTTAATGAGATGTGGCTAGGTCCAGCCCTGGCCAATAATTAACTCCTTCCCCTGCGTCAGACTGCTAGAATTTTATGGTATTTCCAGCCTCTGGGAGTTTAAGCATAAGGTCCTAGTAGGAAAGTGTATATCACCCACACAATTTCTAGGATAAGCTGCTTCTAAATCATCAGTGAAGAATTCTACTTAAGAAGTCAACTTCAGATAGATTCTGGGGATGGGGAAACAAAAAGAGCAAGGAGATAGAGGCTCGAATACAAAGGCAATTTGTAGTCAGCTTGGAAGAAGTACGATGTGACTTAAAGAGAAGATGAGGCCGGGAGAAGATTGCCACAACAATCACCACAAAGAGCGAGAGACATATAGTTCCAAAGTCTCAAGTGAGACAAGGATTGAAAACATTATCTGTAATCCTCCTCATCAGAAAGTAAATTTCACAAAGTGGGATGTGGAGTAGATAAAGTTCAAACTTCCAATATAGAAATCTATTTTTCCTCCAGAAATATAGGTTACACTTTGACAAGTTTTGCCAAATGTGTGCATGTGTTCTGTCTGTATCTCTACACCACTCAGAAAGCATTGATTACATGACATTTTGAAATGGTTCAATTAGGTAGCTCAAAATGTCTGCCACATAAATTATACAACAAATATTGCTCAGAGAGTCTCCATTTTGGTTTTAAAACCTTGCCTGTTATATATTCCTTTCCTATCTTCAAATGGCTGCACTTTCGCATGAACAGCACATTACTCTTCATCCTAAACACACCTTAATGAACTCTTCACAGCATTTTGCCATTACCTACAATTTTTAATAATGGAGTCTGACTACTTTAGCAAAGAGGAGCCCAACTGTCTTCATCCACTCAAGATAAGGATTGGAAGGAGACAAGCCATCATATGATCAGGTATTACTCTTCGTCCACACCCTAGAGCCTTTCTCTGTAAGATGATAGCTGAGGAAGACACCATAGAACACACAGGCTGCTGAGCCAAAAGGCTCAGAGCAATGAGAGGAGAAGGAAGACCAACAGTTCCTAAAGTTCCCAAATCAAAACTGCTCCCACAGGTCACAAGCACTTCCCTGGGACAGCCACTCACCTCAGCAGCAAGAATGGCAGCATTGGAGCATGGTGTCCCTGACGGTTATACAGGCTGGTCTCCTCTCGCCTGCTCTCCCTCTTCAATCCAGTGTGTTAGAACTTTATCAATTGAGTCTCCTGGCTTCCCTCTTTCCTTTTTTATCAGCACTTTCACTGACTTGGTAGGGAGCAGCCTCTTTCCAAGGGATGTATTCCAGTGTGGATGAAATCAGTCACGTCCTAACCTGGAGGCAGCCACTTGACACAAGCTAGGTCTCTCAAATTGCTCTGGTTTAGAAGAAGAACAGGAGGGCAGCCCCGGTGGCACAGTGGTTTAGCGCTGCCTTCAGCCCAGGGTGTGATCCTGGAGACCCAGGATCGAGTCCCACATCGGGCTCCCTGCATGGAGCCTGCTTCTCCCTCTGCCTGTGTCTCTGCATCTGTCTCTCTCTCTTTCTCTCTCTCTCTGTGTGTTTCATGAATAAATAAATAAAAAATCTAAAAAAAAAAAATAGAAGGAGAACAGGAGTCCATGCCACATGAGAGAAATGATGGTAGAGTCATTTGTTATATGGTCCCAGCAGCAGGCCTTGGGCCGACAGTTTTGCTGTGAGACCTTTCCCATATTTGCAGCTTCATAGCCCCTGGAAACACTGCAGCACAGATCCATTCCCAAGCCTGGTATCTGGCCTTTTTAAAGATTCTGTGAGCTTCTACTATCCTTCAAGAATATCCCCTTTTCCTGGAAGTTGAACACTGCAGCACAGATCCACTCCCAAGCCTGGTATCTGGCCTTTCTAAAGATTCTGTGAGCTTCTACTATCCCTCAAGAATATCCCCTTTTCCTGGAAGTTGGCCAGAATCAGTTTTCCCTGCTACCAGACGAAAATTGACTGGCAGATGCAAGCGTGATTAAACTGCTGAGGAGAATTTACCATACTCAGGGAAATCATGTGTGTATGTATGTGTCTCTACGTGTATGTGTAGGTGATGAGGAAAAAACAGGTACAGTAACACTTTCATCTGATGATTGGGGAGACTGTCATATGGAGGTGAGACCTTGTTTTCATGCTCTTTCTATTCAGGCTAGCAACCCTTATACATTTCTATGCTTCCTCATCAAGTTATAAGGAAAAATTCACAGGACTGTGCTCCAGTGTATAAATGTCTCTTCTCTCTTCAAATGCCACCAGGAACTGTTAACAGCATATTCTTGGTACTTAATATGGCATAGAGTAGTAGTAACTTGCAACCAAGTGCTAGCTTTTTGCCTGCCACTAAAGCCAGAGAAGGTGAAATCTTATTAGTGGTTATTGCTGGCCAATATATACCCTCCTTCCTTATGTCTGTCCTCCAAATATCTCCCCAGTGTTGGAGAGTCAGAGTTCCTTCCACTGAGAGTGTTCTCACCAAACCTCCACCTTAGCAGGCCAAACTTACTCTTCAAAGCCCAAGCCCAAAACACAAAAGAAAATGAAATTCCAAACTTAAGCACACTCTATCTCTTCCTGCCTAAGTTTGACTCAAGCAGTCATATTTTATTTTATTTTTTTAAGATTTTATTTATTTATTCATGAGAGACACAGAGAGAGAGAGGCAAAGATACAGGCAGAGGGAGAAGCAGGCTCTATGCAGGGAGCCTGACATGGGACTCGACCCCGGGTCTCCAGGATCAGGCCCTGGGCTGAAGGCCACGCTAAACTGCTGAGCCACCTGGGCTGCCCAAGCAGTCATATTTTAAATGATAAATCAGTATAAATAAATTATTTTTCTTAAAAAGGAATTTTGAGAAGTTTTTTTTCTATCATGTTTCTACTAATTTTTTAAAACATGTTTGGAGGTGTTGAGTACGTAGACTCCAGGGAGTCCTAAACTTTAATCTGCATGAGTTGTGGTAGAAGATGTAATGAATGAGGAAGAAAAAAAGTCACAGAAAATGAAAAGAGGTGACCACAGCCTAGGTCACCTTTCCCTGACCCCAGTTAGTAGCAGGAAACAGGTCCTTATGTTATTGTGAGACTTGTTGCCCCATAAGACAAAAGTACATTGTCTTAGAAGAGCCTCAGTTAGCAACAGTGATTACTATATCAAAGGGAAAAGAAGAAAAATTACACAAGCAAAACATTTTCTATGATGTTCTTATAACAGTGATCAGGGATGAATTTTGAGCATTATTTACTCTCCCACTCAACCATTTTCATTTGAAAGTTCTTAAAAATGAATCTTGCTCCATGTTTACAAATGGTAGAAGCAAATAAGGAACAGCACTTCAGTCTTATTTTGGAAATGTTAGCTTATACACACACACACATGCACACACACACGCACAATGCAGTGCACCAAGGTTCTGACAAATGATAAATGGCAATCAATAGTCCTCTCTCTTAGGGGACAGCCCCAGTGGCTCAGCAATTTAGCGCCGCCTTCAGCCCAGGGCCTGGTCCTGGAGACCCAGGATCGAGTCCCACATCGGGCTCCCTGCATGGAGCCTGCTGCTTCTCCCTCTGCCTGTGTCTCTGCCTCTCTCTCTCTCTCTCTCTCTCTCTCTCTCTCCGTCTCTAATTAATAAATAGTCCTCTCTCTTGCAGTCCTCCTTCTCTCCACTTCCATCTTGTCCTCCCTCTATGCTAACTAGACTTTAGTTGAGCACTTTTCTCAAATTCCTTTTAAATTAGCATAGCCATGACCACTCCTTCTTCTCTTCCTTCTTTTATTTTCTCCTTCTTTCTCTTACTCTTTGATTCTGCCTCCACACATGAGTGGGGCATAATTAAGAAATAAGTATAGGGCAGCCCGGGTGGCTCAGCGGTTTAGCACTGACTTCAGCCCAGGGCCTGATCCTGGAGACCCTGGGATCTAGTCCCACATCGGGCTCCCTGCATGGAGCCTGCTTCTCCCTCTGCCTGTGTCTCTGCCTCCCTCCCTCCCTCTCTCTCTCTCTCTCTCTCTCTGTGTTTCTCATGAATAAATAAATAAAATCTTTAAAAAAATAAATAAGTATAAAATCAGGAGTATGAATAAAGAAGGAAGGCAACTAATAAAAAATAAAATTGGAGTTCTTGGGGAAAAACAGCAGCGTTCTCACTTATGCCTTGTGAGGAATATCCTGTATACAGTGAGTTCAACACCTTTCATACACAGCATGGTTCTTACATAATCTGTGCAGGGTAGTCTCGGTTGCCAAGTTAAACTGTAAATTAATTATACTAGTAAAACACTACAGAGGCATACTCCGTATTTTTTTAAACATCTAGGAAATTGATTCTAAAAAGCACATGCTGACCATATACTTGTTGGTTGATTGATTGTTGATTGGTCCTATCAATGAAATAGGAGAAAGGCTAATAGATTTATGGATGAACAAAGAAACTATATTATAGAAGGTCAGAGTTCTGGAAGATTGTATTTTAGAAGAATAAGCTTTTTATTCAATCATTCATTCATTTAACAAAGAGCTATTGAATTTATTATATTCCATTTAAAATATTTGATCCTAGAGTAAGATAAGGATGAAGAAGCATTCCTTATCTGTATTAAGGTAAACCCTGGAGATTGACCCTCAGTGGTTATATTAAAAGGGCGCTGGCTTTAGTCACTTCCAAAGACTCTAGGAGCAAGAAGCTGTCATTTTTATTATCAGAGGGTAATCACTAAAGGTGGACCAGGACAGTCAGCTATAGGAGAACCACTGGCCATCTTGAGAATCACAACTGGGGAGGGCACTAAAGATGCCTCCAGTGAAATCACAAAAGCTTCTATAAAAGAGTTAATATTAAATGTCAGCCAAGTCCAGAGTGCATGAGGTCATCTTAGAATAGCACTTCTCAAAAATGAAGTGGTTTCCTGGTCAGCACGGCAGAACCATGTTGTAGGAGAGAGCAGCTAGTGTGAAGGGCTGAGGAGAGGGAAGAAGTGAGGAGGCCAACCACGCCCTCCTCCTAGAAGGCCTGCAGCTTGGCCAGTCCCCCGGGCAGGGTCAGGGAAAGAACCTAGAGGTTAAATGTTGATTAATATACTGGAGTAGACATTTAAAATTACTGAATTGAGACTATACTTAAACAACAGGGCTTTTTGTTACCAGGATATTAATGGAAAACTTAAGAAATTGTCTGTGTTTCTTTTTTTTTTTTTTAAGATTTTATCTATTTATTCATGAGAGACACACACACACACAGAGAGAGAGAAAGGCAGAGACACAGGCAGAAAGAGAAGAAGGCTGCTCCACAGGGAGCCTGATGTGGGACTTGATCCAGGACCCCAGGATCACAATCTGAGCCAAAGGCAAATGCTCAACCACTGAGCCACCCAGGTGTCCCGAGACTGTCCATGTTTCTATGGCAAGGAGAGGACAGCTCACACTGAGGATGCTGAAAGGGTTACTGATAGAAAAATTAAAGATGTTTTTCTAATAACTCCCTAGGAATTAGCTTTTCAATATTTAGTACACAAGCATACTGCTTCTTCCTAAGGCATGAGATTTTCTTCTTTCTTGATTTGCTCTGTATACCCTCTCAATTGTACCCATAGCATAGAAAACATGATCATATTTTTCCCCACAATGAAAATTTCATTTTCATGGTATTTTGACTTATTGCAGGTGTTAATTATGAATCTGCACAAAATTACAATCACAAGTTTATACAGTCTCAGAATTGCATAGGACATGGTCCATGTGCTCCATCCTCTACCTGCAGCATGTAAAACTGGCTTAGAACTGTTTCACGAACAAGAACTTTGAGCAATTTTTTGTATGTCTCCTGAGAAAGAACTTTGCTTGACCTTCTCCTAAATGCTCCCATTCAGCTCCATGGGTTAGAATTCTTAAAAGAAAAAGAAAGAGAGGGAAAGGGAAGGGGAAGAGGAGGAACAGCAGCAGAGTTTGTAACTCTAATTACTTTGCTTTAAAAAGCAATTAAAATATTTAACATATACATCTAGGATTGGCTACAGGTTAGGTTGCTCTACTGTGACCAAAATAACTGTGATTTAAGCAAAATGAGTTTGTTTTTCTCATTTAGCAGTCAGAGCTTTAATAGTCCAGGTCTGATTGATGGATGGCTCAATGGAGTTGGAACTAGATTCCTTTTACTCTGCCCTATGCCATCTTTAACACAGGGCTTCCCATCTTATGATATAAGAGAAGTGATCCAGTTCAGTCATCATATTCAAATTCCAGCTAATGAGAAGAGGAAAAAGGAATGAGAAGACAGATTCTTCTTTTTAAGGATGAGAATCAACAGTTATAAGTATCACTTCTGTTCACACTCCATTGGCCAGAACCTTGCCACAAGGCTACTGCCAATTTAAAAGGAGTTTGGGAAATCTGTTCAGCTCAGGTCCTATTAGGATAGAGTGAGTATGGGGAGAACAGACTGATAATGGAGGAACAACTAGCCATCTCCCATTTATATACAAGGACTTTTAAAAAGTCTATTGTAAAATTTCATTTTAAATAACATACCTGTTTTTAGAATACGTCATCCAGAAAGTAAAGCCCAGGGTAAGGATTAAAGTGCCAATGCTTGGATTGGAATGTCCTGACTGAGAGTGTTGAGGGCGAAACAAGAATGGGGAATGAGGCAAGGAAAACGTCAAAGCAATGTTGATTTTATGCATTACTATGGCTCAACATGTATTATTTTTTCATTATGCAGGACTGACAAGGAGAAATTGCATCTCAAAGCAGCGCACAATGGGGAAAGCAAAGAAATATTATCCACCTGTTTCCTGCCCTTTTCTCACTTTCCAATAGTCAAAGTTTAACCCACTGGGAGCTAATGCTCCTGAACTTGGAAATTTTGTCATCTGGCCTCTTGAAAGGGGAGATCCCACTTGGTATGGTTATAGCAATTTTTTAAAAGTTAGGGAAAGAGAGGCAATTGAGGGATTCTAAGAAGGTGCATCTATATAATACATTAAGGCAAGAAATCAAATTCTTAGTCTCCATATCCTGATTCTCCTTTCAGTAGAAGGATTTCCATTAGAATCACAGTTTTTGCCTTTCTCCCAATTTTCTCACTTACTGATACCCATGGAAAGAGGATGACTTATCTGATAGGTAAATGTGGATGAAGGGACTGGGCAATATGAGGCTCAGCTACATCTCCACATTTTTTGATGACCTGCCTGTTTGCAGAAAGTTCTCTGGGCAGCTTGGTGCTACACTGGAAAGTTGATGTAGAGGTCCCACCCCTGAAGATGCTGGAAGGCCTGCGGTTGTCTGGTGTGGACTCTGACCAGGGAGAGTGTCAGCCTCATTCTGAAGTTGAGTGCCGCAAAGTCTATTATTGCCTTGAAATTAAACTACACTCTCCACTACCTGCTTTATCAGTAGGGAAGATGATAATTTTAGTTCCACCTGCCTTCCTCTCTGTTACCTCAGAACCTTTCCTGAATAAAAGAGAGTTGAGCCATTAGTTCACTAAAAATTCAAGAGAAAGAAGAAGAAGAAAGAAAGAAAGAAAGAAAGAAAGAAAGAAAGAAAGAAAGAAAGAAGACAAAACAACAATCATTTTCTCTATAGGCTCTTTGCTGCTATTTAAAAGCGGAAAAATTATCTACAGTCGTTGTGCTTTTGTTATCACCATAGCTATAATTTATTGAGATCACAGGGTATTCCATGTGGTAAAGCACTTTATGAACCACATTTCATTTCATCTCTATAACAGACTTGAGGGGTTTACAAAGAAGTAAGCTGAGGCTTATTTCTAAGGACTCATCAACTTATTCAACATATATTTATTGCCTACCTACTATGTGCCAGTACTAAATGAAAAAGCAGGCAGGTTTTACCCTCATGTAGTATGGGCTTTCATTGGGAGACATATATTAATTATTCACACGAAGAAATGCAGAATGGCAATAGTGATTAATGACATCCAAGAGAGGCAAGGTATGCACTACGTGCAATGAAAAAGCCGTAGCAAAACCAGGTTTTGAGGCAAAAGAGTGAGAGCGAATGAAAGGAAGTGTGTGCATGGTGTGGTGGGCTGGGAGATGGATGTGATAGACAGTACAGAACAGGGATAGTGTGTCCTAAGGCCCTGTGGTGGAAGAAAGCATGCAGAACACAGAAGACTCTTGAGAATGGCCATTCTGGCTGGGGTAAAGAGAATGAGAGGAAGACTGAGTAGAGACATGGTCAGAATGTGCAGGGGCCACCTTGTGTCTGTAAGTTCATTAAAGCACTTTTACTTTATTCTAAAAGAAATAAAAAGCCACCGGGTGGTTTACATCTGTGTTGTGACACAGTGATACTCCTCGTGACTCCAATTTGGAGAGTATTATCAGAGTGAAAGTCATAATGAATGCTTTTTATTAAAGAACTTTTGTCAGCATCCAGGTGAGACAAGCTCATGACTATAACAGGAAGACGTGTATAAATTAGAAAACTTATGTGGAGGATAGAAGAGATGACATATGAGGCATGAAGGAAACCAAGGTGTCAAGGATGACACTCAGATGTGAGGATAAGGTAACTAGCCAAGAGTCAAGGACTTGGTGCATCTATTTACAAATGCAAACTCTTTCCATTATAACATAACCATAAACGTTTCTGCTTCAAAATAGAGTTTCACTTAGAGCTAATCCAGCAACCTGCTCAACTAGGCTTACAAGGAAAGATTCTTTCTCTCCTTCTTGTTTGCAATATCTACCTTTTAAAATCAGAACCATTTCCCTTCAAGAATTTTCTAAAACATGGGTTACTGAGACAGAAATCAATACAAAATTGCCCTGAGATACAGTTAAAACCTTGTCAAAATCACGTAATTGTCCTGTATTTGAGATATACTCCTTCCTATGATAATTAAATATTTTTGATAACCAGATATACTTCATGGACTTGAGAGACAGCGCTACTTAATGTGACCACACTTTTCAGTATTTGGTGAGATTTTTCATATTAACCAAAGTTCTAGTAGCTTATTTGTGCCTGTGAAAAGTAAGAAAGAAAGGAAAGGTGTAGTTAGCCAAAGGTTGGTTTGTATTTAGTGGATCCTATTTTTGTATCTTCTTTTCTCACACTGCAGATTCCTAAGACAGATATAACTTTACCAAAATACCTATTGTGCTTTGCAGCTGTGTGATACATGCTTTCCTAGTTATGGATTCACAAATACCATGTCTTAGCTTAGCTAACAAGGCTTTTTTTTTTTTTCTTAAATGAGGCAGAATAGTTAAGTGAAAGCCCCTTAATTTGAGCAAGAGCGCTTCATTCCAATTAAGCTTGAAGAATCAAAGAAAAGAGAGTTGATTTCATTTTTTTCTGAAGTGAAAAAGTAGGCAGCACACTCAAAGATGAAAACGATACAGTAGCATCTGCAAATCACACATTTTTATTTAGAACTTAGGTCAAATGTGAAAAACTCTGTAAGTATGGTATGAAAAAATGAAACTAATACAAAATATAGTAGTGCATTAACAAGTAAATGGGAAAAAAACACCAGTCAATATATGTGTTATTGGCCTTAAAATTACAAGTGTTCAAAAGCCATCAATGGCACCATTTCACAATTGGCAATAATGTGCTATGCACTGCTATGTAATACTGGAAAGTTGCATACAATTATCATCACTTTTATTAATGTTTCTTCTGACTCTGTTGCTAAAGTCACCATTTCTAGAAACAATTTTACTGCTTGAGAAATGTAGGCCTATAGCCAGTTAATCCGTGCTACCACCTGTATTGTTGGCTTAGTCCTATTGAGTTAATTACTACTGTGTCTAATTAGCCAAGGACATTAGTTAGGGTAGGCTAGGACATGCTGGAGAAATATATTTACTCAGAGATCTTAATCCTTTACACAAAGAGCATATACTTCTCACTCATGCTCCATGTACAGGCCTGGTTGGGGATGGGTGGGCAGTGGACTGCTCAGGGACTCAGGCTGACACTCTTGCCAATATCTGGTGATGCTTCCATCACAACAAGTAGCTCCCAGGGCCTGCCACTAAGTACCTCAGACCCATGTCATTTCTACTGCCAGCCAGAACTCATCATCCAACGTCAAGCTAATTTCAAGGGGTGCTGGGAAAAGCAGGGAGCGCATGGAATATTTAGTAAGCAGTACTGTATTTGTTACACTACATTAGCCAGGTATGTACAATATAAGATTGACCAGATGGCAAACTTTGATTGAAATTTTTTTTAAAAGAATTTGAGCATGATTTCACATGAGGAATGTCATGAAGTTTCAGCATTAAAAAGAGACTCTGTCTAGGCTGACGAGGTAACACAATGGCCATGGTTATTACAGAAGATTGGTGTAAAGTACTGAAGTGGTAGAGGATGAAAGAATAACAACAATCTGGGACACCTGCGTGGCTCAGCAGTGGAGTGTCTGCCTTTGGCTCAGGGCATGATCCCTGGGTTCTGGGATCGAGTTCCGCATCAGGCTCTCCACATGGAGCCTGCTTCTTCTCCCTCTTCCTATGTCTCTCTCTGTGTGTCTCTCATGAATAAATAAATAAAATCTTAAAGGAAAAAAATGAATAACAACAATCTAAGATTCCACACCCACAGAAGAAGCTAAGTAAACTAATTAACAAAGATGGTGTTGAAAAAAAGAAAAAGAAAAATTGAAAACTGAATAGAAATAACATCTTAGAGCCTTAGCTTCCTCATGAGAAGATCTGACATCACATGATGAATCACTGGGTAATTCTGAATAAAGGAATGATAGATCCGCAGGGAACTGAAGGCAATTCCAACTATGGCATTTTAAACCAAGTAAAATCCAGATAATATCAAGGGGATACAATAATCTGGGAATTTCTTAAGGATTTGAAAATAGAGAAGAAAGTGTATATTAAAAAGATAAAACATAATTTTGGCAATTTAGTGGATGTATACATAATTCAAAGAGCAGAAATGAACAGCGACAGACCTTAAAGCTGTGTTATCACGGCCTTTGGGGGCTTGAGGGAAAAAAGGAGGTAGAATGTTGAATGTAGAGAACATAGGAGAAAAAAGAGTATGAAGGAAAGTGCATTCGCTTCTTATATTTTTAAATTTGGCAGCATGCATCTATGTATGAACGGTGCAATACATTTTTCTCTATTCTACTTTTCATCACAGTAATAGCGAAATAGCAATAATTTAAATTAATTGTAAAACTATAGCAATTACTTAACATACGTTATATAATTTTACATTCACAGTGTATTATGATCCAACTTATTATGACAAATTCTGGCTTATAAATGACAAGTAACTTACCAAGAGCAAACAGCTCATAAACTGGGTTGAGCCTGGGTTTATTGAAACCAGAGATTGTCAATAAAACCTTTCCTCTAGACCTCTCTATTTTCTATTTTTTCTTTTACTCCCATTTCCTTTTTTTTCCCCCAACTTTTCTCCATCCACATATGCCACACTCTACAGGTCTGAAAGTACTTTCCCCCATAAAACATAAAAAATCAGGGTATATTGTACAAATTAAACTTGAGGGAGAAAACCTAGGGATTAAAAGTGCAAGTTCTAATTTTTTCCAACTCAAATCCTATTGCGAAGCTTATTGGGTTTACGAGGGAAATGAAACAAAGAACGATGGAGAACACAAAGACCTCCATATTCGAATAACAGACATCAGACTGTGACTTCACAATTAACTAAACAACTAGTTGGAAAGCAAAATGGCAGCTTATCAATTAAGTAGAAGTGGCTAGGGCTGCACAATCCCTATACTCATTATCAATTCCGGGAAATAGAAAGTAATAGATCATCTGGGGATTGTAATTGCAGAGAAATTACAAGGTACTTTTCTCTTTTCTTCCTAGTCTTGTCCAGGATTTCATATTTTCAGGCATTTGTCTTGTATTTTAAGTTTTCATCTCATAACTTAAGCTCTATGGAATAATATTTCATTTCATTCTGTTGTTTATTATTGCAAAATATAATATTACCCAGAGTATTTCAACTGCCTGATTAATTTCCGCCTCAAGTCTCCTGGATATTACTTTAAAATTACTAAAAATGACTTACAGACTTCAATGAAATCCTACCTCCCTCTCCCCAAACCAATCCCTGCTTTTCTCTTCCTTCATTTATTGAACCTCAAAGTCAATAATAACCTTGACAAATATTATGGCATATGCAGTGGACACAATCTGATAAAGATGGCAGAAACATTGTTGTCAGTGCACTTCATAATACCTGGAAGTACAGCAAATGTTTGGAAACCCCAAAGAGGAAAAGCGATTTTTACAAGTAGGTTACAATTTTTATTGACCTCCATCCTGAGTCCAATATCTTTGTTCTAAAGAGTGGAACTAGCCCTTATGAAAGAAAATCTCTTCATGTTAGAAATCCCAGCTGCCTTGTTTTCCCCAACTAAGTTATGTGTAAAACATAAAGAGAATTCTTAGATCTGCTGGGATATAGGGTTGCTAGGGTGACTGTTAAAGAAAGTGAGCCTGAGACTATCAGAGATCAATAAGAAAGGGAAGGCACTAGGGGCTAAAGTTAGAAATATTAAATCTTTGGACAAGACCTTTTCTCTAAAGCTTAGAGATCTAATTGGTTTTCTTGGTTTTATCTCTCAGCAATGGTTACCTAACACGTGGACACCTCTTTTCAGATCATACACTTGTTATCTCCTTTTTTTTTTTTTTTTGTATTTCTTCAAGACAGACACGAGATAAGTAAAAATTCATAACCAGAAAAGAGGTGCTGTTTTTGGCAGTCATATTCCAAACCTCTCATTACCTCCTCATTGGGTCCTAAAATTTATCTCCTTTGCTTATTTTTTCTCATTGTTCCTTCAAGAAAAGAAAAAGGTCCCTACGCCTCAAACTAAAACCTCCTTGCACTATATTTAGACACCCCCAAGTACATAGCTAATAATGAACTGAAAGTGAAAATATCCTGCTATTGTAAAACTGTATTTGTCACTCTATGCAAGTGGTTCCACGTGGGAAGGAAGAAAAAGAGAAAAAGGAATGAAGAAAAGGCATTGCCTGCCTCTTAAAATCCCTGACTAGAAGTGACACATATAAATTCCATTGATAAGAACTCATCACTTGGCCATACCTGGATACAAGAGGGGCTGGGACTTATAGTCCCTGGTTGGGCAGCCGCACTGTAGTAACAACTTTATAGCATACAGTCTATAGTGTAGATTCTATAGCATGAACAGGAAACCACAGATTTGGCTATCTACAATATTTTTTAAACTTTAACATAAATAAGTAAATAAACAAATATAATAAATAAACATAAATATAAATAAGTAAATAAATATGTAATTAAATCTATGATGTTATGCTACAGTTTGATTTCTTTTTCTTGGCTGATTAAACCAAAGGTTAGTTATTGTATGCTTATAATGTGACTAGACACTCTTCTAGGTATTGGGGATATAGCAATGAATAAAAGAGACAAAAACTGCATCCTTGGGCAGCTGGGTAGCTCAGCGGTTTAGCGCCGCCTTCAGGGCATGATCCTGGAGACCCGGGATCCAGTCCCATGTCAGGCTCCCTGCATGGAGCCTGCTTCTCCCTCTACCTGTGTCTCTGCCTCTCTCTCTCTCTCTCTCATGAATAAATAAATAAAATCTTTTTTAAAAAAAGAAAAGTAAATGAATGTATGCATTATTTTGGCAAACCTGTAAATGTTAGAATACATACAATTAATCATAGTTACATAATTTCTTGGACTTCATTTTACTTAAGGAATTCAGAGTTCTGACAAATTATGACTTTCAGTGAACTTACTATTGATCCTCTTTTTTTTTTCTTTTTTTTTTTTTTTTACTAACAGGGAGTTTGCCAGTACTAGCTTACCACCACAAAAATTGCAAATTTCCACAAAATGGATGCTCTACTACACTGATTTTCTATGATACCATAATCTGGATGAAGAGAGCAGAAAGAGAACAGATTTGCCAGGCAGAGATGCAAACATAACATCACTATCTATAAAATTTAGAGGATTCCAGTCTTAAAACTCCAATCTTGGAGTGCCTGGTTGGCTCAGTAGGATTAACGTCTGCCTTTGGCTCAGGTTGTGATCCTGGGGTCCTAGGATTGAGTCCCACATCAGGCTCCCCACAGGGAGGCTGCTTCTCCCTCTGCCTATGTCTCTGCATCTCTGTCTGTGTCTCTTATGAATAAATAAAATCTTTTTTAAAAAGCTTCCATCTTAAAGAATTCTATTAACTATTCATTTTATGAAATTCTATTTTCCCTTCCTAAATATTACATATTTTTCTATTTTCCTCTATATTTCCAATCCTCAATATCTTCCTTAATGGAATTTTAAGATAATAATACATGGAAAATGCTATAAGCATTAAATCACAAACAAGGATACTCATGATCACTAAATACAAATTTTAAAAGATACTAGGAAAAGTATGTAAATAATAATATCGTAGCTATTACTACTTACATAATGCTTTCTATGTGTTAGGTACTTTTGGGAAGAGTATTTATTATTATTATTATCATCATCATCATACCTAGTACTTACATAATGTTTTCCATATTTGGCCTCTTTCTTAATGTTTTATATATATTTAATACAATCTTATAATAATTCCACAGGCAGGTTTGATCTGTATTTTGCAGATGAAGAAACTAGGCAAAGGGGTTTAGCAATCTGCCTAAGATTTCACTAACAGTGAGATTTGGACCCAGATAGTCTTGCCCCCAAATACCAGCTTTTATCTACCATGCTATGCTGTCTCGAGACACCATTATTCTCAGGTTTTTCATTATTTCATTTGCTTCCTATTTTTTATTATTATTCTTGACCTAATTCTTTCTACCTGCTAATTAAAACAAAGATTTCCTTGAAAGAGTTCTTGTATTTTTGTCACTGATTGTCATAACAGATGGGTCCCATTGACCATGATTCATTAACTCCATTCACTCATCCAATTTAACAAAAATACCGACTATCCAAAAAAACAAAACACAACACAACCAATTACTGACTATCCAATTTGTGACAGAAATTAAATTAGGTAATAGGCTTCATCAGTCAAAAAAGTGTAAAGGGGTGTTAGGTGTAAATGTGATTGAAATCTAGTTTGACAAGTGATAAACATCTATCTACACTGGATCCTTTGGGATCAAAAAGAGGAGGGACACGAATGAAATTTTCCAATCCTACTTCTAGAGGAGTCAGCCATTTGATGGATGGCGGAAGAGGAAACATAAAATACTGGCAAAGACAATGGAGTCAGCAAAGATAGGGAAGCATAAACAATTACAATGAATTAGAAAAATCCCAGGTAGTTCAGCTTTATTCATATTCATATTCACAATCGAAATTATCAAGTACCACCTAGGTGCCATACACTGTGCTATATATTGAGGATTCAAAGAAGAATAAGACAGAGTCCCTATCCTCAAATTTATAATCAAGTTCTGGGTAGGTAATTCTTTAGAAGGGCATGGTGTCTTTTAGCATAAATTGCTTAAGACCTTTTCAATTGTCCTTGTTTAACTCTAGTTTCTCATGAATAACAAAAGTCAGTATATTACAATGTTTGGGGATGCAGTCCTTGTTTGGAGAATATTCACATTTCCACTTAGAGGTCTTCCCAAGACAAAAAGGAGACAAGGACTTAACTTGAGGGATTCTGTGACCATGACTATGGGGCTTTGATCTCGTCCTAATGGGAAACTTTGAAGGACCTACATCTGGGACTCACATGAGCTAGAAATGCCCCATGCTTTGTGTGTTTTAATGTGCTGCTTCTTTAGCTCTAATGCCCCCTTAAAAAGAATTTAAATTCTGCAAAATGGATATCAGAATCATAAAACAGTAAACTTCATATAGCTATTTACTATAAAACTGAAGCTTAGATGTAAAATGATGAGAGAGAGATAAAGGAGGTAAGTAAGTTACCCTTAACATCTGTGCTGAGTAAAGTTAAAATACTGGAATTTCAGATGCTGAGAATAACGATTGTGTTTGCTAGTCAAGAGCCTGCTTTGGTCCGTTTGAGAAAAGTGTGTCAGTCATTCTTAACGGGCTCTGCAAAACCCTAACCCTGTCTTTGCCAAGACTCTCATATAATAGTTACATGGTAAGCCCCACTGTGCTTCACAGTAAATCAGGGAGTTCTACAGCTAAGTTACACGATAAGCCTTGCTATATTGAACAGTAAATCATGGAATTCCTCAATAAAGTTACACACTAAAACTCCCTAGCTTATTTATTTATTTTTTTCTTTATGGTATTATCTCCCAGTGGTGGATAAAGGTCAGTAATATGGCTTCTGCTCACCTCCTTCCCATTATCCCTTTGGTGTACACATTTCTGAAAAATGCTTCAAGTCCCTCCTATCGCATCTAGAGAAGAGTGAATATTAAACTTGACAGAAACCCAAAAGATTTCAGAACAGGAGTCCACATTGATGGGGTTTGGTGAGGATAGGAATGGGGGGTGCAGAAAAAGTGTGTGAAGGGAGAACTTCACAGAAGAAGCAGAAACTAGGAGGCCTTAATATACGTTTTGCTCATGGGGAATCTGTGAAATATGAGGAAACAGTAACATCAGTAAACATTCTATAATGATAATGTAATGTTTAGAAATTATTACATTACCAAGATGAAGTTGTGTTTCCCTAAAGATATCACAGATATCACTTAATGCACACCTGAAGACACCCAGCACTTTATCCACGTGTGACAGGTACTAATGGAGCCTGGGAAAAGGAGTAACGATAGTCTGTCCACTTCCCCCACTTCCTCCCCAAGATACAGAATGATCATAGAAATAACAAACTACACTACGAGGTAACAGGAAACATACAGACCAGTGTGAATTTGTGGGCCAGTAAGGCCTTTTATCACAAGAGTATCTACACTTTGAGGCAGATTTCATTCTGTTTAGTTATGCATAACTCACATCCACCAATATGATAGCATGAAATAAATACAGTATACTGAGATATGAGTATGGAAAACTAGTGTGCACTCAAACCTTACTAAGTCTCAAATATAATTATCAAATATAAAAATTAGGTATTACATCTAGCTTCTCAGAAAAGATTTGCAAGCAGAGTAATGCATTGCCTGCTCATATTACTAAAACTTCATTACTCTACAAAATAGCCTACAGTACATTTGTAAGTATACTATTATCATAAATAATTAAACCCAAACAATGCTGGTCAAAATAAATAACCAAAGTACATTTTGTACTTTAATAATCTTGTTTTGACTGTGGGTTTTTTGGGAAAAATTTTTTTTTTGGTTTGTTTTGTTTGATTCTTATTTGCTTAAGTGTTAATTCCCTCAAATTGGTAACCCACATTTTTTTCTCAGTTGTCAATTAAATTTAATAAGGACATATTGTGTAGACAAATGATCTTATGTAAAATACTGTTAGTGCAGCAGTACAAGAAAGAAACTTAATAGGAATTTCAATTTTGACAAATTCAATGGTAAGCACATTTTTGCCTCGAATGTATGTGTGTTTTTTTTTTCTATTATTTATAAGCATGCCTCGAAAACAGTCCATTTAAGTGAAGGTCTTAAGGCTTATATGCAAGCTTTATAAAGCTTATGCTGTATTTTTATTCCAGAAGGAAAAAAATTATGTGCTTAATTTCACTGATCCATAAATAGGAAACATAGTAATTAGGAGACATGCAACAAGACAAAGATGCAGCTTTAGTATTACATGTCTTCTGATTTTCTGGATAGATGGAAGGATAGATGGGTGGATAAACAGATGTTCTTAGTCGACAAAAACAAAAATAATCCACAAAAAGAAATAAGTACCATTTGTTGGGCATCTAATAAGTCAAGATCTGACCTATGTGTAATATATATAATTTTTAACCTTCACAACTACACATTAGTCACATTTTGTAGATGGTCAAACAGATTCAGGGAAATTAATTTCTCTAGGCTCACATAGCTCATGACAATCAGAGCCAGGATTTAAATTTGTAAATATCTGGGTACAAAGCCTGTGTCTTTCTCCTATACTACACTTTCTATTAGGCGTGAGAAAGTGGTGCCATGGTCTTCCTCTGAGTAGATCGGATCTCTTAAAGATGGACCAGGGCCTCCCATTAATGGTCAGGCTCCAGAGGCCAGTGGGAAGCCAAGTTCATTCACTCTCCTTTATTTGATGGGCTGGCTGCTATAAATTATGTCAAAAAGGGAAGTTGAGTTGTTATTTGGTGCTCTTATTTAATAGTTTTCCTCTAGCCGGGGTGCTTATGGTACATGGTGAAAACAAACAAAAATAAACAGACAGAAAAGCAAAATAGGGGGAAAAAAGCAACATGTCTTACAAAATTTCCTAATTTGGAGACTTTCTAGCCAGAGAATCTTTTTCTTACATTTCTTCTTTCTTTTTGGTATGTGTTTAGAGCAGTTAGCTTATCTGTACTCAGATGCAGATTGTTTTCTTAACCATGTGGCTTCAGATGAGAATATGGGAGGAAAGGTGAAATATGTAGAAACTGTTTCTTTAGTAATTCAAATTTCTATGTACGGAGTTGTTTACTCATCTACATTCAAAGCAGATTTTTCCTTGCATGCACCACTAGTTCAAAAATAGCCATCATCAGGACACTCCTGGGACTGGCCTAGAATGCAATGGGGTGTTTTTGCAAGGCTCTTAGCCATCTCTGGAATTTGTAAAAGAAGGCTAGTAGATGTCTTTTTTATTTTAAATCTAATTATTTTCCTCATTGCAACCTCATAAGCTTAGTGAAAGTTTCACAGCCTCTGATGATGTCTGGCTACCAGGGAGTCATCACACTGCTTCCAACTCTCAGCAATGAAACAAAAGTCTCTTCTACCTGGAGAGGTAACATGAGGTGAAGAGAGGACTTGATTCTCGTCATCCTTACTTCAGGAATTAGATCCCAGGAGCAGTATTTGGAGGCGTGTGCTTCAAAATGAGCAGTATCTCAAAGAGTAGATTGTTTTATTAAGTTAACTGAAGACTTTTCTCTGACATTCCAAGTTGTATGTCCCTTGTCCCTTGTATTGAAGAATGTGCACCTGCTGCTATCAGAGGAATCTGGGAATGTCACCGCACTTACAGAAAGACCCTTAGCTTCGGTGCAAAAGGCAGAAAGGGAAACCAGTCGGTCCCCGCCCATGTGTCAGGAGAGGGGAGCTGACCTAGAAAAGACCCCCTGGGAATGACAAGAGTAGAGCAGACAAGCACCTTCCTGGCAGTGTGTGTGAATAGTGCAGAATGGCCAGGGATAGCAGGACTTCCCGGTGGAGATGCATTCCCCAGAAGGCTTCCGAAGGACGCTTGCCAGGAAGGACAGAGAGGAGAGACGGCAGGGCCAGATGACAGATCCCACATCTCTGCAAGCCAGTGGCTTCCATCAATTCCACCAGATGTAATTGGCCAAAGGAAGTCAGGTGGGCAAGCCTGATGTCAGTGGGTGGAGAATATAAAGCTCTTTCGAGAGGGATAGCAAATCACTGGAAGCCATAATACAATCCAGTACAATTTATTTATACAGGTTTTATAATGGGATGGATGGGTGCCCCCTTAGGTCCCCTCTCCTGATTCGGTAAGAACCTTTGGTCTCTGAATCCTGATTAGCCTCTTTCCAAGAGGCCCCTCGCTCTGGCTCATCTAACCCTGACCGCTTTAGAACAGCTTTTAGCTTCATAGGTAGAGAGCCTCAGCGCATTGATTTCTTTGTTCTTGCGGCTCGGTGTCCTGTGAGTAGGGGAGCTGCACTGGCTCTTAGCTCAGGCCACCTGGGAAACGTGACTGCCAACTTCTTCCAACAGATTGTCACTCCCAGGAGCCAAGCCCTTTCTTACCCTCTGGTTGCGGACTGCTGCTCGGCCCCAGCAGGCTCCCGGGACACATGCCGTGGTGTCAGCTGGGTTCCAAAAGATATTTTCTCCATCCTGGACTTACTGATTCGTGACTAAAACACCCAGTCATGCCATTTGCACGAACTCCCGGGTTCATTCCTCTCCGACTCTGTGTCCAGATCTACGGTGTTTAGCACACACCCTAACGCAGAGGTTCTGCTGCTGGCCTGTGCATAAGAATCACACTGGAGGCTTTTTTAAAAAGCAGACTCCCCAGATACTCTTATTTAGATGGTTTGGGACTGGGCCCAGGATTCTGCATTTAACAATCTCTGGAGGCATCTGCCACGCTGAGGGAGTTTGTGATGGTTTAAGGTGTAGATGGAGATCCACCACAAGGGCAGGGGCCCAGCGCAGAAGGTGCTTGGTGAGGCCGTGTCCCGACCCCAAACGAGCCGAGCTCAGGGGCTGGCTGTATGGTCAAGAGGCATGTTAGGCAACAGAGTCACTACACTCTCTCCTGATCCTACATGAAGTCTCTACTTCCTTTGCCACTTCCTTTTCTGCTTCCCACACTCCACACAGTCTAGAAATCCACAGGGTCTTTTCTAGGTCAGCTTTTATAAAATCATAATAGATTTTGTCCTTACTGTGAAAGTAATATGACTTACTGTGGAGAATTCAGAAAACGTAGATACGCAAAACTAAGAAATAAAGACCAACCATAACACTACCACCCAAAGTAAGCTATGTGGTATTACCTCTTTTTCTCTGATTATATCGTCATATATTATTAAAAATGAGATCACACTGTATATTGTGGTCTTGTAACTTGCTTTCAGTAGAGTGAACATTTTTCTCTTATATTCTTCTAAAACGTCATTTTTTTTTGTGGCTGTGCTATATTTCATTACATATTCCATTTATTCAACCAATTGTCCATCATGGGACATTGAGTTTCTACCCATTTATTTAACCAATTGCCCATTGTGGGACATTGAGTTTCTACTTGTTTTTAATTATAAACCACATTTCAATAGGCCAAAAAAAAAAAAAAAAAAAAGAAAAGAAAAGAAAAAAGAAATAGTATATTAGCCAGAAAGTTTTAAATGTTAAAATTTCCCTTCCAATCCGAAATCCTTGCACACAACTGCCATATTACTTGACCAGAAAAATTAGCCTTGTTACGCCACTTTCCTGCCTTAGAAATCTCTAATTCCTCCATGCACATGCTTCAATCTGGTACTCAAAGCATTTCATTCTCAGGACAATCTACACACTCAGCTTTATACGCTACCTGTGCTGGCCAAATGCATCCACTTACTATCACATTCATCTATTCACTGTTCCTTGAAACCAGATTGTTCTCATCTCCATGGCTTTGTTTCTGCCATTTTCCTCTCCTAATTCATTCTTCACCCTCCTCTTTGCTTCCTTCAAGTGTGCAGAGACTCCATAAAGCCTTGTGTGAACTCACCTTCCTTATACTGGTTTCCCCCACTTCTGAGCCTCTGTAGTATTTAATGTAGGGCCCCTCATTTAGTCTTTGCCACTTGCTGCCTTTTATTGTTTATCTTTATGTTAATAGTTCTATTCTTTACTAAGATTTTTATAAGCATTTTTCTACTCAAGACAATAACTTTTCTTTTTTGTTGTTAATTCCCCTGATTCCAGCATCTAGAATAGTTTCCTGCATTCAACAGATACTCAATAATGCTCAGAAGAAATTAATTTTAACATTTTTAGTAATTATTAAGCTTGGTTTGACAACTGCCCTTTCATGTAATTTCCAAAACAGCTCTGAGAGGTATGTAATATTATTGCAATTTTACATGAGGAGTGAAGCTCAGAGATGAAAGGACATGCTAGTATTTACAATCCAAAGGACATTGTATCTGTCTTGTTCACCTTCAGATTTCAAATGCCCAACACATTCCCTTGCACATAAATAATTTCTTTGCAATAAGTTTGTGATAATGTTGGAGTTATGTTCACCTCTAAATCTCAGGATCTGTATTTACGGTATCAAAGAGTTTATGGATTTGGTAGATTCTAACATATTTGTCATGCAGAAGTAACTGAAAGCTGGTTTGCTTCTCATGAAATTTGAAAGAAATGTTAACTGTAAACAACAGGGACGTACTAGAAGAATTTTCTGTCCTAACAGAGGATATAAGACAAATATATGTGGTTTCAATATTGAGTTAGGCACTATTTTCCAAAATTCCATCCAAGGAACTTTCCCATGATACCATTAAGTGTCTGTTTCTTCTCTTTCTTTCATTCTTTCCTTCTTGTGTTCGTGGTTGGGGTGTTCTGCAATCAAGTTTGGGAAATGCTGGTTTAAGCAAAGTCTCTTTACTATACCTTTAAATGTGCTAAGATAGATTAGGAGGTCTGTTCCTCCCCAGGGATGGACATAATAAGGATTATTTCTTAACAGAAATTAGCCATAGAACCTTTCTCTCACAACTCCAAGACTAGAAGTCCATTAAACAGGTGTTGGGAAACAGTCTTATGAATAAAATTATATACAAGGTATTTCTTATGGGACCCTGAAGGAAGTACAGGTATGTTGTGATCAATTCTTAAAATTAAGAATATGTCAAAAATAGATTATCTGTATGCTCTTTAGTTAATTGGAGGGATTGGGCAGTATGACCTGGGTTATAGTCCATGATCATGTTTATACTCTCATATCTAAAGGCTTAATATTTTCTGCTTCATTATCAAGTTCTCTTCCATTCATTTGGGAATCCGATTCAAGTGAGACAGCTCAGATGTGTGTTTACTGTGTGCAGTGAATATTGATTGTGCTTTTCTCACCATGGCCCCTCCCCCATTCCTCACGCATCAGCATCCGTTCCTTAATCCTGTGTGATTCTACAGGGTCTACTAAGTACAGCTATGGGCTGAACAAGTGACACAGTCCTGGCAAATCAGAATTTACATTCACCTTGCCAATAATTAGTCTAGTGGAGGGCAGGTGGTCCAAGCCAAGGCAATCAGTGTCCTTCCCAGAGCTCTTTGGATTTGGACCTGGAGAAGAGACCTTTCACCTTATGTTCTAGAAGCTAGAAAATTATGTCTCTGGAGCTAACATTAACCACATACCCCATATGTCAACAAATGAAAAAAAAAAAAAAGATAGCTAACCATAAGAAAAACTAAAGCTGTTCAGAGACAAATAGGGAAGAGAGGAAGGAGAGAACAGGAGGAAGTAAGCATGAGAGAAAGAGTGAGCACATGCGAGAGAGCAAGAGAATGAGGAACATTTTCTGGATTTCTGCTTTTGGTCATGTCTGAAGCTTGTGTTGCCTTGGATTCCCAGTTACATGACTCAATCGTTTTTGTTGTTGTCTTATTTTGTTTTGCTTACTTAGCTTAAGTTAAGCTACTGGTGCTAACAATAAAAACAAAGCTGATCACTACAATATCAGGGCAGTTTTACATAGTGCACCAGGAAAAAATGCATTCTCCTAATTAATTTGGTAGGTGTCTGAATCCTGAGGGTCAGTGTGAATGACAAGACGCCGTTAAGTTTTTAAATTTATAAAATAGTACTATTAAGACAAGACCTTGAGGAAAAAATATAATCCAACCCCCTGATTTTGCCAGTGAAAAAAACCTGAGACACAGAAAGCCAAAGTGACCCGTCTGAAAGTGTAACACAACTGAAGTACCACAACCAGGCCTACACTCAGGTCCATGTTCTTTTCCATTGTAACGTATTTTCCAATTTGGTCCTCATTTTGTTCCTTCCCACAAGAGTGAGTAGGACATGGCATTGTGCTTATGTTTGTAGAAAGAATATTGGACTTAGAGCAGAAAGACTGAGTTTGAATCCCAGGTCTGTCATTTCCTTAGGCAAGTTACTTAACCTCATGGAACCCGAGTTCTCTTACACAGAAAATGAGGTTAATAATATATACCCTGCATACCTCAAATGATGATTTTTGTAAAAGCACTTTTCAAACTCTACAACACTATTCAAGACATATTCTAAAAATTATTCTCTTTCATCATAAATATGCTTTATTTTCCTATTTTGTAAAATGAGGTTTTCATAACTCATTTCAGGGGCAGTTACCCCTTTATCTATATAGGGTAATGACCTTATATTTTGCAGTAACTATTTCATCTTACTCTCACACTGAGAAGTACAACCAACCTAGTAGCCATAGGGTATGCTTAATTCTAGATGTGCCATTTCAAGGTGGTAGTATAAACACATGCTACAATTGATAGGACCTATCCAATTTTTCTGATCCATATTCCCGAGGGCAGGGTCAATTGATAGAATTTTGTTTTCCCAACAACCCTAGCACACTGATTAAGGCTTGATTTTTCTAAATAAAAAATCATTTTTATTGAATTATTTTCTACTATAAAAATCAGCGTGATAATATTCCATTTAAGATTATCAGGGGAAGGATGAGGTGCAAAACCCTCAACCTAAATCGCCCCAAAAAAGTTTCATTCATACATCTCAAATTATATAACCATAGGCAAACTTCAGGATATGTGTAACGTGGAGAGTAGGCAAATTTCATTACTGTTTCTGAAAGTGATTGCCTTTCCTGCCTTCCCAATAACATCAGAATTGACTCTGTGGGGATCCCTGGGTGGCGCAGCGGTTTAGCGCCTGCCTTTGGCCCAGGGCGCGATCCTGGAGACCCGGGATCGAATCCCACATCAGGCTCCCGGTGCATGGAGCCTGCTTCTCCCTCTGCCTGTGTCTCTGTCTCTCTCTCTCTCTCTCTCTGTGACTATCATAAATAAATAAAAATTAAAAAAAAAAAAGAATTGACTCTGTGACTTCCTTTGACCAAAAAAAATTAAGCTTAAGTGATATATGGCAATTTTAAGCAGAAGCTTTAAGAACCATTAAACCTCTCAGTGATTCTGCCCTCTGTCTTTTTCCCAAAATCATGACACTTATAATATCTCAGATTGAAGATGGTCCTTAAGCCCGAGTCCCAGAGTGAAGAGCCAACTTTCAATGAAGATGTAACATGACTAAGAAATATACCTTCATTAATGTGAGCCTTTACATTTTGAGGTTTTTTGTTACTGAAGTATAACTTAGCCTAAGCTCACAGACACCGTGTGTGACGATATGTTAAATAGACTGAGAGCCACCACACATCAGAAATATTTCCCTCGCAGCCCAGATAGAATAACTATAGTATAAGAAAGAAATCCAAACAAGAGGAAAGTAAAGAAACATATTCTAAGGAAAGTACATGTTTGTCAGTAACTTCTTGTTGGTCCTTTTCATACTTCAGTTTATTTTCAAATAGATAAAATTCAAAGACTCTTAATGATGATCCTAAATATTTTACAACTTCCAGTCATGGAATAAAGGTATCCAAGCCCTGCTAAATTGAACACTCTAATACCCATCCGAAGACATTCTTTAAAGTGAAAAAGAAGTCATAATCACTCAGTGGCACTATTGACTTTTATTGTATTTTACCAAAAAGAGTAACTGAAATTGCCCTTGTGAATTCCCCCACCATAAATTCCTTCACTAGGCTGCTTTCCTCTCTCTTGCAAGTACATTTGTACACTGTCATTTAGCCACCAAGAACTTCCTCCAAAGTTTTACTCACCAAACAGCATGCATATTTTAATGGATGGTAGATTTAAAACCCAACTTGAATAGTTATCAATTTCACATAGAAACCCTGGCAATGCATATTTGATCACACTATTATCTGTTCTTTGTCTCTCATTAAAAAGCAAAGGATGAACATGCTTTCCCTGCCCCCAGAAGAAAATTGATTTAAGACATAAAGTACAAAGTTTGCCTCAAATGCCCTTTAAATTGTGTATCTCCAAGAAAATCCTCAAATAGAAATAACGAGAAATATGTGAAACAATTTCCAGTATAACCTAACTTGCTGCTTAATCTCTTTGTCCAGTGTCATAATATCAGCTCACCACAAATTTATGCCTGGTTTATACAGTTTAGGCATATTCCATCCTAATTTGTTTATAGATTAAATCAAGAAAAAAACATGGAATCATTACCGATAAAGAAGCACCAACCCTCTGAGCTCCTTTGTTGTATTTATATCTTAAGAAATTGTGTCTTTAGTTGCGAATTAAAAATGAGTTGTCAGGTTCCTTTAATAATTAATGTTGAAATGAACAACTGTTTCAAGTACAACACATTCTATTTAATGTTAAACAGCGTTATATTTACTGTAATTCCACCTTTCATCCTAATGTCAACTTCTAAATCTTTAATGCTTTAATCACACTTCTTTTTCTGATATCCCTTGTGAGTTCCTCAAACCAATGCCCACTCCTTCGTGATAAGGTGGGCATTTTATGCTGCAAGGGTTAGTCAGCAGCAATTGTTAATTATTAAGGAAAACAAAATGCAGCTGCTGGAAAATTGTGTTTGTTCCCAGCAGGGCATGTTACCTTTAATCTCTACTGACACCAAGGCAAGCAAAGTCATAAAAGGGAGATAATGCATTTCAAGAACATGGCCCCACAGAAAATTAAAGAATTTCCTATAAAATTAATGAGCCTAATTACCAGATAATGTCTGCAGATGCCTTTCAGTAAGTTATCCGCCTTTGTGATAGAGAGCTGGAAAGAAGGGAAGCCATGGGGGTGAGGCCCCAAGGACTGGCTCACGGTTGGGTGGGGTCAGGAGAAACAAAAAGAAAGTCACTCTTTGTACCACAAGGGTTCTATTTCTCCTGAACTGATGAGAGGATGAAGGCCAAGTATGTGGTAAGCATGTGCAGTCCGCGAGGTAACGCACTAGGCGATCCGACTACTGCTCTGTCACTGACCATATGGGGGCCTAGAGCCATTACATCACATACAGGAGCCTTAACTACCTCACCTTTAACATGGGTTATTCTGAGGATCAGCCTGAGATATTTTACATAAAGCACTTAGTACAATGCTTGCAACCAAACTATCATGCACTCAGTCTTATTTGTTTAACTGTCACTTTAATTCTGAGACTGAGCTACTATTCTCTCCACTATCATTACCTCTCAATTCAAACTAGTAGGTAAAGAACACAAAATGTGAACTTGGGTCTGTCAGGCTACAAACCCTAAAATTGTGTCTTAGATATGTAAATTGAACCATTCCCCCCCCAAAACAGATGAATAATTGAAGAAAGATTTACTCCCCTCTTCAATAGGTAAATTTTGTTTCTAACTTAGTGTTTATAGAAATTCAAGTGGGAAAGATGGCTATATGGCAATTTCAAGAAGGAAGAGCCTCAATGAACAGACCCTCAAAGCAGCTTGAATTTCCATAAGCTTACATGTCTGCTTTGCACTGCCCAAAACCTGCAGCCTCATTCAGGAGTCAAAAGCCACAATTATCATGCAAAAATGAATCCAGAGTAGTAAAACTACAAAGCCTAAAAATGCTTTGTACAAAAATACTCGAAAAGGTTTTTAGACGTAAGTGTCCTTCGTAGTGCTTCTGGGGAGGAGGGAATCATTGGGTCAGACTCTTTAGGACCCAGGAAGTGGTAAGAATCCTCAGAAGAGTCCTAAAATAAAATATTCCTAAACTATTTTGGTTCATAAACCACTCTGAAAATGTATTGAATCCTATGGATATTCTACTGAGAAAAAAAATGTACCTATGTACTCAGGGTAAGAATCTGATACAGATTTTGCTTTTGACCCAGTGAATTTTAAGAGTTTAAAGTCTAAGTTAGATTCTTTGAGACCTGGCTTATAGTTAAGCCAGAGCTTATAGTCTTTTTATACTATCTTCATCTCATGAGACTTCCCAGGGGATTGGGGTTGACCCTGATGTGCTCAGTGGTCCACAGCTAGCTGCTAAGTGATCACTGGGTGGCTGGGGATGCCAAGAGCACAGTATCTGCTCAGAAGTGAATTGGCATTGCCTGCCCTGGGACATCTGGCCCAGCTTAATGGAGAGGACCCCTCAGAAGCTGTATCTCTTCAGCCCTCCAGATATGCTGGTCAGATGAATTACTACTAATAGTAGTTCTTACATGAAAGATGTCTTAATATGAATTTTTTATTCTAATGAGATTAAGGAGATATGTAGGCCTTTTTATAAATTATAAGGTACTATATGCAAGCCATAACTAAAATTCCTCAATCTTTTTATTTTAAGAGAAAGATGGAGAAAAGCAAGGAAATTAACATTTTCAATTATTTCATGTAATACTTATAGCAACCCTCAATAATAATTCTGTTTTACATTTAAGGAAATATGTATCATAAATGTTTAAAAATTCCTCCATGATATCCTAAAAGCGTTTACCTCACTTCTCCATGATGCAAAGATTAAATAAATTGTTGAGGTATGAAACTTGGGCAGAATATTCCTTAATGAAGATATTCCTTACCGACTTTAGATTGATGTTGTGCCAATAAGGGAAAGACTGCATTCAGTAGCTGCACTTTCTCAGTTGTAGAAGAATATTCCATAATGGTCAGAACCTGTGTAACACAATAGGACAACCAATCTTAGTTGTTAAAATCATAATCGTCAGATTCAAACACACCTGGGTTCAAATCCCATTTCCATTTACTAAGTGTGTGACCTTGGAAAATTTACTTAATGTCTCAGAGCCCTATTAGCTTCATTAATAAGAGGGAAACATATTTCTCATTAGGCTGTCATGTAGATTAAGTGAGAGATGCAGGCTAAGTGCTCAGCATAGGTCTGATACATAGTAAGCCATCTGTGCATGTTATCATTTGTTCTGCCATTTATCATGTATTTATTAAATACCCCTTGTGAAGCCCTTTACTGTTAGTGGAAAACTGACATTCCAGGAGGGTTGAAGTAACCCATTATGATAGCCTACTCTGTCTGTCTTTAGTTTTATCTCCTTTTTCTTGAGCTTTATCCCTTGGCTCTACTTCCACCCATATTGCGCCTTTCCTCCTTCCATTTCTCCAAACAGAGCAGTCATTCCCTGTTTTCTTAAGGGGAACAGAGATAAATAAGGCCAAGAACCTGCCCTGCTGACCTCAATATTTAGTGAGACAGAGGAGAATACGCCAGTGATTACCTTCTATGGGGTGCTATTGGGGCCCAGAGGAGGAGAGAGATCATGCCCTTAGCTGGCATGGGTGAGGAACTACAGGCAGTCTGACAAGAGAAGCAAAGTATCATGTCCAGATGTGGTTGCAGGTGAAGCCAGTGAGGTAGCCACAGGGCGAACCATGAAGGCATAATAAACCTCAAGCAACTGGATTTCACTCTAAAGGAGGTGAAGAATTAACAATGTGGAGAGGGAATGTGAGGGAGAGGGAAGTGTAGACTGGTGACTTTCAAAGGTGAGGCTGGATTCACAGAGATGGGGAGCTGCAGGCTCTGAGCTACAGATGCACACCGAAGAACAGAGTTAGGGAAAGAGAATGACTTCGGTTTGGAACACGGATGAAGAGGTTTGTAAGGATATTCAGAAGCTCTTGCTTCCTTTTCTCTATCTAAAACAGGAGTCTGAGGTAGGGAGTGCATTAGTTTCCCAGGCCTACCGGAACAAAGTATAACAAACTGGGGGCTTAAAAATAATAGAAATTTGTTCTCTCACAGTTTTTGAGACTAGAAGTATGAAATCAATGTGTGGGCAGGCCATGCTCCTCTCTGAAGGCTCTAGGGGAGAAATGTTCCTTGCCTTTTCCTAGCTTCTGGTTGTTGTTAGAAGTCCTCAGTGGTCTTAGCCTTGTAGATGCATCACTCCAATCTCTGCCTCCATCTTCAGATGGCTTCTCCCCTCCTATGTCTCTGTGTCCAAATTTCCCTTGTCTTAAAAGGTTACCAGTCATTGGGTAAGGATCCACCTTAATCCAGTATGACTTCATTTAACTTGGTTATATCTACAAAGACCCTATTTCCAAATAAGGTCACATTCATAGGTTCAAATCCACACAAATTTCAGGGGGACACTATTTCATGCAGTAAAACCCTTGCATCCCATTTATGAGGGTTTCATCAGTGGCTGATGAGCACTGAAGACCCAAGGACACCATGCACATCACCTATGCAAGACTAACAGTTGGTAGTAGAGGTCACCAGTAGATACACCAGAATGAGGAAGAGCCTGCCTAGTAGCTTAGGAAAATTTCGGCCTGTCCTATCCATCCTCCTGCCTAAACTGAGTAGACCTTAGGGACAGAGATGTCCCAGAGGTCTTACATAAACCCTTGGAGTAAGAGAGGGAAAGTAAGAGGGCTGACTAAAGCCATCCTCCTCACTTAGATGGTAGAGGAAAGTGCTTTGACTGAAATATGGGATTAAGGTTAGAAATAGATTAAATTTAATAACTGACAGTGACTGAAAAGTTGTGGAATCTTCTCAGATGCCACAAAGGGGCAAAAATTGAGACTTAACATAGTAAAGTGGAAGTTAATTACTGGAAAATAAAGTTCACATGTACACCCTAAGATACTGACAGAAGGCTCCTCTGATTACAGGCATTTGGGAAATATCTAATTAGGCTAAGATGTCACCGTGAAATCATGGTCAAAGACCTTCACTGAACTCATGGGAATAGAAGACACCTGTACAAGGCGATCTAGTGTACCATGTCTGCAAAGCAGGACCTAAACGTAGCCACAGAGAAAATTTCACTCAGAATGAAAATAAGAAAAGTTGTAGTGTTCGGGAAGCCAAAGCAAGCCCCAGAGGACTTGTATTACACTGACCTCCTTTTCTATGTGTGCCTTTTTCTTGTCCTTTTACCATCTGCAAAGGAATTTAAGTTTTACACAATAACATTCACTTTTCCTCCTCAAAGTGTTCTCTTTCTCCAATCTAGTCATGATAGTTCCAGGCAGACACCATTCGTCCTTTTTAAAATACTCAGTGTCATTTTTCAAATAGCTCCCTTATCGCTACCCTTCCTGCCCCCGCCAGTCAACCACATTCTCTGAAGACACTGTATGCAGAACAGGGTACTGAGCCAAACAGGCAAACTGAAAGTGAAAAAGAATACTGGAGTTGATCAAAATGAGGAAACTTTGCTTAGCCATGGTTTCAATCCCCTCTGGTCATCTGAGTAGGTATTTCAAGCATATTGTTTGAACTGGGGTTCACCATGAGCTACATTTTTAAAAGTCTGCTTTTCCAGTATAATCATGCCCAGCTAGAGTTACTTATTTCATTCCAGCTCAGTAGGAATCCACAGGCTGCATAAAAATACATTAAGGAATATTTATAAGATGGCAAACAGGACCAAATGTATGGGAAAGAATAATATTGTGCATTGCTCATTACAAACATGATTATTTTGTGTATGTAACGGATGTGTTGTTAAGGCACAGTGGGTTGTTTGAAGTTTACAAGTTTGTTATGGATTGATTTATTCATGAAATGCTTTGTTTCTATGACAACTTTATTGGTTTGCCTGTGGTCTAAATACATATAGGCATGGCAGGAATTCCACGGTACAAAACAAATTACACACTCCTCCCTGAATCACTTGCTGCCTTTAGGGAGTGTAGCAAAAGGATTTCCAACCAGGGCAGACATCACCATACACAAGGCCAGCATTAGAGAGATCACATAATAAAGGGGAAAAAGGCTTTTTAAAAAGAACAACTTAAAAGTCTCCAACGGCCTCCAACTCTGTAATATAAGGAAAGATGGAAATGAGCAACGAAATGCCCAACATAAGAGAAATACAATCTACCCACAATGCATGAGGTTTCTATTTAAGAAAAACCACTGATCAAAGACCCATATTTCCTGCTATAAATAATACCCCTTGAAGGATACCATTAATATTCACAACAGTTGTGTAACTACAAAAGAAACTGAGAATTGTTGTTTAGAGAAAATAATAATGGGTTTTTGGAAGATAAAAGGAAAAGGTAGAAGAGAAGAAAGGGAGACAAAAAGAAAGATATTTACTGTGGACCAAGGATAATCAAGGAAGGAATGATTCTTAGTTATCCAGTGAAACTTAAGTCAGGGAAATCATGCCTGAGGAGACACAGACATTCTGAAAACTGGAAAAGAGAGTAGAATTGAAATGACATTCCTCATATTACCCCAGACATGCATACCTCTGTATATATCAGAGGAAAAATTAAAACTAGGAAGATCATTTAGAATAAAACTGTTGCTCTTCATAAATTCAAAGAATGCGGTGTTACATAAGGAAATATACTTAGTCTTATATACAGTGAGATAGTGTGAATTTTGATAAAAAGTTACATGAAGCAAGATGCATTTTCCTAATGCATTATTTTATGTTTTTGTAAAAGATACTTCAAGTTTTCTGCTCCTATTTTCATTTCACAGATATTTTTGTGTGTGTGCTGGAGAAGACTGATTTTGAGGTATTTGACTGCCCACACAACCTTCTCTTGGAATCAGTTCCTCTCCCCATTTGCCTGCTAAGGGGCTGGATTAGACAACTTTACATTCATCACTTGACTCTGCCATCATGGCCAGTACAGTGAAGTCAGAGTTGATTATTAGTCAGTGGTAAAAATTCAACCAGTGTGAATGTCATTAATTTTTGTCACAGCAAAACAATACAGTACACATTTTATATATTACACAGGGCATAATAATTTTTATTTATTGCATCTGAGAATGTCTAGGTCAATGAAATTTGGTAGAGGAGACAGCCTAGAAACTATCTCGTTCTAAAAAATTAGAACATACAGGCATTTATATTGTCCTTTACACAAACTGTGTGATTGAATCAGCAATACATTCACATACAATAATTAAATGTTCCATATTTTGATCTTAGGCTTCAGGGTGTTTGCTGTGATACCACAAGGAGCTTGCACAACAGAGCCTTATGAGGCTACTACCCCCACAAAGTATTAAGAATTTGCTACTTACATGCCAACACATTTCTCTTAAATTCAAGCCTTTCTCAAATTTGAAAAGAAATCAGTAAACACACTGACTGCATCCCATCAAAACTGGTTTCACAATTTGATTCAAAACCACAGGAAAAAAAAATGAGTAGACTTCCAGGTGAACTGAATGCTGAATTTTTCTTGGGAAAATAAAATGATGTGATCAATCAGTTATTCATGTATTCTTTTAATAAAGATTGTCTGAGGTCCTACAATATTTACACACTTCCCCCACCTCGTAGATTACCCATCCTTGGATGAGCCAGACAATAAATAAGTAAATAAATCAATAAGATCCTGACAAGTGGTGATAAGTGCTATGTGGGAAACCAATGTGGGGCTGAGACAGGTACAAAGAGAGAGGAGAGAAATTACTTTAGGTAGAATAGTTAGGCGGTGATTTTTAAGGTGGGGTCTGGAGAGTAAAAAGAATTTAGCTACAGAGGGTAAGGGTGTGGAAAGGGGGAGAAACATGCTAAAACAGAGGGAAACTGTAGCTTTAAAAAAAAGTCTTGGAGTAAGAAGGAGCTTCATATGTTCTAGAATAATAATAGTAATATTCAGAGCTAACACTGTTCCAAGTGCTTTACTTCCATGATTTCATTTAACTTAAAGAAGGCCAGTGTGTCTGGCACATGAAAAGTTCTTACTATATATTAATTGAATAAATGGATTTTAAAAATAACTCTCTACATCCTATTGAAGTCTAATTACTTATCCATGTGATGCAAAAGATAGGATTGGAAAGGACCTGGCATGTGAATATTGAAAAAGATATTCAGGATGCTAACTAGACTTACTGCGGTGTTCCTTTTTCAACTTATACAAATAATGAATCATTATATCATACACTGGAAACTAATAGAATATCACATGTCAATCATACCTCAATAGAAAAAAAAAGAGGAAAAAAGGTACTCAGATGACACTGATGTGCACCCTTATTACTTGAACAAATACCACTACTCTAAGTAATGAGTGTATTTTCAAGGTGCTCCTTCTGGAATATGTATCTTTCACTGCGTTTTACAACAAGGAAATTTATCTGGATAAAAGGCCACAGCACCGCACAACTCCAGGGGGCACCATTCACGTCAGCTTCTTTGTGAATGGTGCCCCCTGGAATTTTGTAATGCAGTGGTCTTGCTGATGAAGCTGTATTTCCACAGAGGTCACTGGGATACAAAGTAGATGTGTCGGGCTTACATAATTGCACTTACCTCTGAAGATAAAAAAGAAAAGAGAAGAAAAGTTGAATCTCCTTAGAAGAGGCTCACAGAGAATCCTTCTGGGGAACACATACCATATGAACATTTTATCTCAACACTTTAGTGCCTGAACCATTTTGCTAATTTGACATGGGAAGCGCTAATAAGATAAAAAGCTCAGGCGTCCTTATCCCATTAGCACTTCCTCTATAGTTTTTCTGACCCACATTCTGACCTGATCTCTCCCATATTCCCCATGGCTTGTATTGTACTGATTAAAACCTTCATCCTTTTGAAAAGATGTTGGGGAATTGACTGGATTTAACTAAAATTTCCAGCTTAAATTACTGTGTGATTTTTAGCTGATCAGAATCCATTTAGCATAGGCGGCAGTGGCCAAGTCAGGGGATAGACGACAGAGTAGAGAAAGGATATAAACAGAAGGAGCCAGTTAATAGGCAATTAAAGCTTCACTGCCTTCCCACCACCACAAAGCTTCTTATCTAGACTCACAAACGCAAGGAAGAAAGCCAGCCAGTTGAAATCGCTGTTTATTTTGCTCAGCCCTTTCAGAGTTTTCTTTCTGTTTTGTTTTTGTTTTTGTTTTTCAGATTCATCTGCATTCACTCAGAACTCATTTCAACTCGCTAGCCTCATCTCTCACTAAACTATTTTAGAATTTCCCTTTATTAGAAACATTTAGATTTCTCTGTATTAGAAACATACCAGTGTATTTTACAGAAAAAAAAATAATTAAGGAATATGACTGTATTCATCCTTATCAACTCTAAGTGAGACATCATCTCTTTTTGCTCTTCTCCTGCCAGGATCCATATCCAGGCTTCAATTATTTCCGGTTTTAATTACCATAACCACCTACTTCTTGGCCTTTGTTTCCCATCTTTTCTCCTTCTCCTTCAGTTTAAATCATTCCTGCCAAGTCAATTTTCCTTTCATGCAAGGGACCACGTCCATGTATTCCTTGGATCTTGACCCAAGCTTCTTTGGTATTTATGCCTCAACTTTGGACTCTGCCAGCTTCAAGATGCCATTCTTCTACTAGCACCTTGTTTTCTGCCTCCCCATTCAACTTGGGCAGGATTAGCTCCTTAGCACCCAGTCTTGTCTTTCTTTCTGTTTCCCAATTTGATGGTATATTATGCAGGTAGGAGGCCGGCCCATCCTTATTCTGTTTGTCAAGTAGAGTCCAGTACTATCAAATAGGAGACCTAGAGACCATGTTGCCTGAGTGTTCATTTCACGGAGGACCAAACGCACACAGGAAGCTCAGATAGCTGGCTCACAGTCATCCTGTAGCAGATGTAGCACCCACGTAGCAAAAACCAAGGTAGATCCAGATTTCCTGATTCTTCCTTGTAGTTCTTCCTCTTCATCAGTGGTTCCTAATGTTTCCAAGCAAGAGAACCCTTTCTTGACGTTAAAAATTTTTTAAAGAGACCTCTGGTTAGATATGGTAGCTTGAGAACATTTGTTTATCTCCTTTTCCTGACAAAAGTCCATCTAAAACTATTATAAGACAGAGATGTAAATCCATAATACCTAGTGAAGAAAAAGAAGGTATCAATGAAAGACAGAATTTTACTAAATTCTAGAAAATGGAGAGTGGTTTGAGGAATAATTACTGATAAGGGGCAGAAACAGGACAGTTAGAACAGTTAGCTTTCTAAGCAACTACATAACATACATTGTTTTTTTTTTTAAAAAACTATATTAAAAGAAAAAGGCACTATTTTTAAATTGAGCAATTCTGTATAATAAAAATCACATTTTAAATTTTGAGTGATTAAATGCTCAAAAGATTAGTTAAAATTCAGGAATATTTTAAAATAAATCTCTAATTTCTTGATCAGATAAGATCTGCATACATGGGAAGCACAGTATACATATACTGGGAAATGTCATTTTGTCAATATATAGATACTGTTTGATATCTGAATGGTTGAATGAACCGCTTGCAATAACTTGTTAGCTATTGCACTTTGTGAACCACAACTCCAACTCTGTGAATCTGTTAGAGAGCTTAATGGCTACTTGAATCCAGTCAGGATTAGAAAACACCAGAAGAGTCCAATTCTTCTTGGCAAACCGTGATACTTCAGTAGAAGAAGACAGTATTTCTTTGTAGGACCCAGTACCAGTAGAAGATTTGGATTATAGGAGATTTGAACATTTGAGGGAGAATATAGAAGCAAAGGATCCAGGGAGTAGAGAGGTATTTACCTATGCAAAGAGTAGAGTTCAATAACAAAACAATGTATTTGAACAATGCAGAAGGCTCATCAAGGTCATATTTAGGAGGTTGGGCTTAATTGGGACCAAGTCAGGCTCTACTTCCTGTTTTTAAATAATTCAAATAACTCAATTTTTGACTTCTATTCATGTATATAATAGTAATTTTATTTAGGTAATTTTAGAAAAAAATTTTTTCCTGAATTGATTAGATAATTGTCTTCATTCTATAATCAGTTATGAGATACAAGCCTATATCAACAGTGAATAGTGCTGTAGGCAGTATCTCCATCTTCTCCTACACTTTCAGCCCGGACCAGCCTTTTTCTATACCTAGTGTATAAAGGACATTTGTCCAGCCAACCAGCTCCGGTTCTATCTTCTTGAATGCATGCTTTAGGAATCTTTGTATATTCACAATCTTTGTCAAATTAGGTCTATCTTGATAGCTTCCAGATCTTGAAAGTTTCTTAGTTTTAAGAGTATTGACCAAAAAGACTTAATTCTGTATTTTTCAAAAAAAATAAAACATTTTTGAAAAGAGAAAATCTCTCTAATATGGAAAATCTTTATATACCTGATGCAACTCTGAATTACTACTTTATAGTAGTATAGTAGTATAGTATAGTAGTAACTTTATATCTCTGATGCAACTCTGAATTACTACTGTTACTCTCAACTTCCTTGACAGCACATTATTCTCTTTTCCCCATTTTCCTCTCCCTGTCTCATCCTTATTTTTCAACTGTCTTAATTTTTTTGGCTCTCAAATTTCAACAAGAGGTACGAGGACTATGATAATGTTGGAATTTCGAATTTTTTTCCGTAGTGGTGACTATGTCCAACTTAGTCAGTAGCCTTCTAATGAGCAAACAGAGTTCTGTTAAGTATAAACTAACAAGTAAGAAAGTAAGTAACACCCAAACTCCACTTGTTAGATTTTACGAAATAAGTTTTTTGTTTTGTTTTTTTAAGTAGGCTCCATAGAGCACAATGTGGAGCTCAACATGGAGCTTGAACTCATGACCCTGAGGTCAAGATCTGAGCTAAGAATTGGTAAAATAGCCACCTGAGCTATCCAGGTGCACCCAAAATGAGTTGTTTACAGTCAGAGCAATAGATAAATAGAGACCACCTGAAGGACTAGCTCAGTGGGCTGAACTTAAAAAAATAGAACTTTTAGGAAAAGTTACTGTGTTAGCAAATACCTTCTCCTTATACATGACAATTGCCAATGAAAGAATGAAGGTGAGTAGTATGGAGCAGAAGCTCAATTATAGAAACAGCAGTAAGTATTACGCTATTGTAATGGTACAACTTTCTGCGGAAAAAATATTTTGGAAGTACTTTACTATTGTTTTTTTTTTATCAGTCAAGACCAGCTATGGGGTACACCTGGGTGGCTCAGCGGTTGAGCGTTCTGCCTTCAGCTCAGGGCGTGATCCCGCGGACCTGGGATCGAGTCCCACATCAGGCTTCCTGCATGGAGCCTGCATCTCCCTCTGCCTATGTCTCTGCCTCTCTTCTGTGTCTCTCATGAATAAATAAATAAAATCTTTTTTTTTAAAGGCCAGCTATGGTAACAAAAGGGAAAAAAAAAGAAATTAATTCTTTTTCATGTCATAAGTCCAGGGTGGGTCTGGGGATTGGGTTTGGACGGCACACGTTCTCCTCTTTATAGTGACTCGGTGATCCAGGCTGATGAAAGCTCTAACTCAACACATACTTCCATGTTCCCTCAGCAGGGAGGAGGATGCATACTGGCCAGGAAGGTTCTTCCTAGAAATGACACATTACACTCCCACTCAGGAGTATTCTAGAAAATGTTCATCAGCCAGATTTTGAGGAAAGGAAAAACACTAATATGCAGTGTTTGCAAATAACTGACTATAAATACTCCCACAGTGACTGATTTCAAGTTACCAACGTGATCACCATGGAGTAAGGAAGAAACAGACCATCATATAGCATTTTTGCCACATAGACAATAGACAGGAATACTCTCAAAAACATACATGACAGTAAAATGTAATGAAATAATTAGGAAGTGATGCTTTTGGATATTTATCTTTGTTATAAATTATTTCTTGGTTTATATAATTTAATTGTTAATAATATTTTCATCTATAGGTTCACCAAATTTGTGCTGGCAAGAGTCAGTATAAGCTCCAGGACACCACTGGGTCCACTTTATCAGGGAAAGCAAGTACGACCAATCCTATCTTTAAAGGGAGCAGGGAATGCAATCCTGCCTTGCACGTAGAATGAATACTTCAGTTTCCATGGAAGCCTTGACAAGCAATTTTAAATCATATTTATTTTTCAAAATTCTAGTGAGAAATTGAAGACAGGTTAATTAGACTTAGGCAGAAGAGCAGATATTTTAGGATTACTCAGTGAATGGCTCGGTTAGCTAACACTAATCTATCAGCTACTTGAGGACCAGGAGTAGATTTGTTCATCTTTGAACTCTTAGTCTCTAGTGCAATACCTGGCATACACAGGTTCTCAATAAGTATTTGTATGAATGAACTAAAGTTAGCAGGATGTATTATTTTCTGTTTCTGTTTAATCTATTCTATATGCAATAAAGGTGCTAAGATAGCATTATGCAAATGCATTATTAAGTTGCTGAAATATTAGATGCTATGAGTGCTTTACAATGAAGGAATAATTTCTTTGGCTCTTTAGACAATGAGAAGACTAATTTTTATTATTATCAATCTCAGATATTGCAATTAATACGGGCGGGAACGTGTTTTGTCCTCCTGTGACTGTAAATATGAAGGCTCTACCATCCAGTCTAAGCACAGATGTGGTGCGTGCATTTGCTAAAGTAACAATGGAAGTGAGTATAACTGGTTTGCTTCTAACTCATGCTGCATTCATTTTCCCAACATATTGTGTAAAGTTGTCATAGTTTGGTGACAGAAAGATCATTTGACTAAAATCTTGGGGCCTTTTTCATCAGTGATGCCTTTTAAAGCCTTTGAAATTTGACACCGATTCACTGAAATGATATTTTAGTGAAATGGTGTGTTTTTCTTTAATGGTCTGTTTCTCTTCTAAGTTGCAACAATTTCTGCCTGTGGAGTCAACAGGGCTCAAATTGTAATAGTTAGTTAATTGAAAGTGTTTTCTTTTTTTGGAATCTCTAAGATACCTTCTTCCCTAAATAATAATAATAATAATAATAATATAGAAAAAACTTTCCCTCCAAAATATTTTTTAATATTTTACAACTAGTTATTTGTATATTTTAAAATTAGTTATTTATTAAATATGATGCTCTTTTTCAAAATAATCTTTTCCTCCTCTCCTCACTCCTCCCTTCCTCTCTCCTCCCTTTCTTCCTTCTCCTTCCCGTTTCTTTTACTTTTATTCCTATCATTTTGCACAGATTTTGCTAGCATACTAGTACTGCAAAGTTTTCTTAACTTCCAGGAATACAACAGGCCCATGAACCTGGCTTTACTCTGCCCATACCTCTAGTAAGAGCCCAGTTTTCTCTTAAAATCTTTAAAGCATTATTATCATATTTTTTCTACAAATAAAGTGCATTTGTTCCCCTCAACACCCACTAATTTTTTAGTAGGAAAGCAATGTGCTATAAATGAAAACAATTATTTTGTTATATGTGGCAAGCAGTATTCAGTAAGAGAAGCAGAATCATTAGGGGCTATATATACAGATATCTCACATATCTTTACATATAAGGGGGACTGTAATAGAGATTTAACCTCATACATTTGTTAGAGCTGGACAAGTATTCTCTATAAGGCTGCTGTCTTTGTGTCTGATGCTAGGGCTATAAGTCCACAGGGTAGGCAGTCATGAAGGGAAGGTGGGTGTGACATCCAATATCAGGCATAAGCTGGAAACGCTCAGACCATTTCTTGTTACCTTTGATTTTGATGGTATAGGTGACCTGCAGAAGCCAGGGCCCTGTATCGTATTGCTACAGACTTGGCTAAAGAGTTGTAGAAGCTGGAGAAGGATCTATAGGCAAGTTGAGAAGATGCAGGCCCAGCCCCTGCCTCATGCCAAGGAGTTGACTCAGCAGATTAATGATAATGTGTGTGAGTGAGTACAAAATGACTGCTACTTCCTTTCTGCCTTCCGTATCTCACAAGAATTTCTCTGTGGCCTACCCTCGCTAGAGACACCCACAAAGAGGAATCTGGAAACTGAATTTGGCAGAGCCAAGTTGACACATTACAAAGTCATGACAGTTTGTAAAGGAGTCTTTCTTCTCATGGTCCTTTACTCAACCCCATATCTAATCTAACACAGTTATTTTTTTCTTTTTTTTAATCTAACACAGTTGTATCAGTTCTACCTTCAAAGCATATTTTGAATTCATCTTTCCCTTTCCATATCTAGTTCCACTTTCTAGAACAAGCCATCATTTTCTCCCACTGGTGACTCCTACAATTGGTTTTACTGTTCTGCCTTCACTCTTACAGGTCTCCAACTACTCTCTAAAAGGCAGCCAAAGTTGGGCAAGACTCTGCCCTCTTTAAAACCTATCAAATCTTCTTGTTACCCCTAAAATAAAATCCACAATCCATGACAACACAATGTATAACATGTGTTGTCACATGATCCCAAACCAGCTTCATCTCTGATCATTCTCTCTTTGTTCACTAAACTCCACTCACACCGATGTCCTCTTGCTTCATTCATTCCTTAAACTCTTCCTGCTTCAGGCCTTAGCACATACAATTCACTTTGCCTGTAATCGTATTCTCTCAGATTTTCATTACTCTGTCTTCTTTTAGTCCTTCAGAAATGACACATTCCGAGAAAAGTGTTCCCTTAACCCAATTATAAATAAGTACTACCCTCCAATTTTTCAAATGTTTCTTCTCATAGCACTATTTTTTTCACTCAAACATTATTACAATCTGAAATTCTATAGTAATTGGTATTCACTTTTTAAATATATGTCCCTGTCTTCTCCCATAAGACTATATACATTTTTTGTAAAGACAAAAGTCACAATTTTTCTGTTCACTATATACCTACAGTGTAACTCAGTACCTGACAGTAAGTAGTCAATAAATGTGTGCAGCATCCATGAATGAATGTGGCATTCCATAACCAAGTGAATTTGTCCCAAGTAACCAGCTTAATTTCACATGGAAAAAAAAATAGAGAGGAGATATATTTACAATTATAAGAAGAACAGAGAGATTTTAGAGATTTGTGGCATATCTGCTAAATGATTGTTATACAATCATTACAATTATGATTTGTATTTAAAAAATCACATGGAAATAGAGAAACTACTTATGAAATGGTGTTAAAAATAAGGGCAAAAAATAAATAAAATAAAATAATAAAATAAAAATAAAAACAAGGGCAAAATATATTTAATATGATTTTAGCCAGGTTGTAAAAGATACATGAGAAAGCAAGGGAAAAAAACTGAATCAACATGCTAATATCGCTTTATTGGAATCATAAGATTATGATCCTTTCTCTTGTTTTCTATATATTTTATAAAAATAAAAGGCAAAAATAGAAATGTCTAATATTTTTATGTCATCAGTTTATGGAATAGTTTCACAAATATTATTTTAAATGATATTCAACAATCCTATAGGGTGTCTAGAACTGTATGTGAAATCTCCATTTTATAATCAAGAAACTGAAGAGGAGAGATTGTTAGTTGCCAAAGTCAAGCAATAGCAATGGGAGAGCCCACACCTTAACCAAGCTAGACTCCTAAATCTACAATTCCAAAGACCTTTTTATTTTGTCCCACTGCCTTCTAGACAATGCCATACAATAAGGCAGTGGAACACTGAGGATCGAGGGCTAGGATAGGAAGGCAGTTACGGGGGATCCCTGGGTGGCGCAGCGGTTTAGCGCCTGCCTTTGGCCCGGGGCGCGATCCTGGAGTCCCGGGATCGAGTCCCACGTCGGGCTCCCAGTGCATGGAGCCTGCTTCTCCCTCTGCCTGTGTCTCTGCCTCTCTCTCTCTGTGACTATTATAAATAAATTAAAAAAAATTAAAAAAAAAAAAGGAAGGCAGTTACAGTGCCACTTTCCACATCTACAAAAGAGAAAAAACGTTGATCCACTGTGGTTCTCTTTCCTGCTGAGCCCGAAGGTAACTTCAGAATCCTTCCTAACAAAGCTCCAGTAATCACTACTGATGTGATACATGATCACTACTGAGAATTCAAACCCATCTAAAAAAGAAGAAAACAAAAGCAGTGCAACTAGATAGAAGAGTATGACCAAGGCCAACACAATGTGGTCAAATTTGTTGGAAATGAAGACAAGTAAACTTAGTGACCAAGAGACTTAAGAAACATCATTTGGGCTCTACCAAGATAATGGGAATAATAATAAAACAGTATTGAAATACTGAAATGTAATGGTTGATATGTACTAAGGTGTGGCCAAGATATTAACAACTATAAATTATGTAAAATGGGAAACATATTGAATATTATATATTATATGTATTAAAGTTGAGACAGGTATTGAAAATCAATGATAAGAAAAATAAGTACTAGGGACGACTGGGTGGCTCAGTAGTGGAGCTCAGTGGTGCCTTTGGCTCAGGTCATGATCCCCAGAGTCCTGGGATTGAGTTCTGCATCGGGCTTCCCACAGGGAGCCTGCTTCTCCCTCTGCCTATGTCTCTGACCCTGTCTGGCTCTCATGAACAAATAAGTAAATTAGTTTAAAAAAGAAAAGAAAGTGCTATAGAATATGGTGAAGTTCAGAAAATGGAGAATTCATTGTGATAACCTGAAATGCTTTCGTATGGGTACACTGGAATGTGAGGCAGACCATGAAAGGGAAACATTATTCAAGTAGGAAATAAGAAAAAAGAAAGACTTTCCAAGTGAAAGAGATGGCATATACTATGTGTAGTGTGAATCTCACTCTGTAAAAGTAGAATAAATAAGATATTCTTAGAATAATGAGAACTCTAGGTCTTGCAACCATCGAATTTAAGACCGTGGAGGAATTCCATGTACTATGACCATTATCCTCAGCATCCCATCGCCCAATATTATGAATAAGTCTGAAAAATCAGAGAGATTGCAGGATTTGACAGTGATTGTATGCCAGTCAGAAACCAAGTAAATACTATCATCCAGTTCCCTTAATTCCCACTCCAGTGCTTCTTCCACTTCCCTATAGGACTTCCAGCTGAGCTGGACATAAAGAATTCCAGAAGGGGCAGTAATTCCTGAAGTAGGTAAAGAGTTTGGTTTTTGCTAACTAATGGAGAACCATTGAATATTTTAGAGCACCACAGTGAACGATGAAATTTTTATTTTAGACAGATTATTCTGAAAGTGGTATTCTGGGCATTTAAGGATTGGAGAGAAATACTTTGAAGATTTTGTAGCTATCCAGGCCTGAAATGGTACCTGCCTTAACTGGGGTGGTAGTTGCAAATGTCAAAAAATAGAGCATTTAAAATACAAGAAATATATCTATGAGCTCTATCTGACTTGGGAATTAGTTGGATATTAGAAATCAACAGAAGGAGGAACTCAAAATAAAGTAAAAAATATGTGTGGTGTGTATGTGTATATATATGTATATATATGTGTATATATACATGTATTATGTATATGTATATATATTTACAGAGTTATGCATATGTAAATATATGTGTATTAGTATGCTATGGGATCAAAAGTAGCAAGGATCAGTTTGGTTACGAAGGATGAAGAGGGTGGTGAATTTGTTTCTGACATATTTTGATTGGTATAAATTTGCCACACTCAGTAAGAAATGTGGGATCTATTAAAAGAATAACAAGGTTGAAGACAGATCTGAGATGAAATCAGATCTTAGCTAAAGTAGAATCTAGAAGACATTATTAGTAGACCACTGGAAAGTGCCTTAGGACAAAAGGACACTGAAAGAGTATGGGGGCTTCTAAAGTAAAAAAGCACAAGTGCTATAAGCATTTGGGAACTCAATAAAAAATTGATTTATTTTTCAGCACCTTAGTGGGGTAGAGAAAACTATATTAGTTTGAGGTAAAATGACAACATTAGAAGGCTCTGCTCTTCATACAGACATTTTACAACTCCAAATGTCTCTTCCATCTGTCACAAAAGTGGGTGGAACATACTGTACCATCTTAGAAATTTGAGGGCATTTATATAAAAAGTACTTGGGCAAATGGCAATTTCTATCACAGCAGAAACATATGTAAAATTGTATAGTATTCTGGGAGGCTCACAAAATTTTTCTTTAGAATATTTTCGCTGGAGCAGAGGTCAAAAATCTGAATGCAGCATAGGAGTTTCTAAGTCATATTTATTTAAAAGATATAAACGCTTTATTGCATTTTGATCCAGAGGAATGGAGAAGGAGTTGGCAGCAAGAAGGAGGGAAAGACCGAGAAAAGCTGTTTCCAGGGTAAAAGTTTTGGAACAGAGGTGGAAAAATTAATTTAGTTTTGCCTCTCTTAGAGGGTGTGTGAGGTAGAGGAAGCTGCAGTTTTAGGCTTAGGGCTCATGGGACCCCACTACTGGGAAACCTGTCTAGTCTCTCTTTACTTTCCGAAGGGACAGAGTGGTTGATAGACTCCTATTCTTTCCTTAGACCTAGAGTTTCCATTCAGTCTTTCACTAATGTTGAATTTACCCTATATTTCCAGTGAAAGGTAGATCAGTATACATGAGGAGAAAATAGAAAAAAGGGAAACATTTGGCTCCTGGTATATATTTCTTTTTGATTCACATTTGGTAAATGGTAATTTACAATTTTAGATATACCTCTGCCCTCTTTGTTTTAATTTCTCCTAAGTTTTAAACGCATTTCTTGTGAGCCATTTTTTAAAATTAATTTAGAAAGTTTGACCCACTTTTAAGTCAACTTCTCCTTTTATTTTTCTCTGGAAACTAAAATGAGATGTTTGGATTTCTGTTTAATAAACACAAATATTCAGGAGTGTGGTTTGTACATGAGCAACAACTTCTGTTTGGTAATTGGCATTCTTCCTCTTTCTGGTGAATCACATTTGTACAGCTGAATTTAGAAACACTTTACTAGAAACATTGCCAACCTTAATATTATACTTTTTAATATTTTAAAAAGCCACTGATTTAAAATAGTAGAAAGAAAAAGTCATAGCAACTAAAAATGACACTGAGGTGAAATAACTGGAATCACTTTTTCTCTTAAACAGATAGTAAAACGACATTTGGATCAGAGAGGCCTCATTCACATTTGATAAGCTCTAGATCTTAAAGGATGTTCTAAATGCATTTCCACTTATTTCTGATGGAATGGTGACTATATCCTAGGAGCTCAATAAATATTTTTAGAACAAAAAAAGAGAGAAGAGAATCGATATATATACATATATATTACAATTTTTAAAGTGGAAATATACAGATTGAGTTTTCTTTTTAAAGACAAGAAACTCAAAAAATTAAATGAAAGCTTTGTCAGGTGTAAACCTCATAATGAAATGTGTAGCTTGATGCCAAGTCCAATGTACTGCCAACTCACTTATCTGTGTTAGCAACTCTGTTTTTTTTTGTTGTTGTTGTTGTTGTTTAAAAAAAATATACCTTTTTTAATATTTCCTTTTATTTATCCACTTGTCCTGAAAATGAAACCTAGGGGATTGCTGCATGACCGGCAGCTCTGGGGTAAGCTAGAAGGCTAAGACTTCCACTGTGTCCTATTACGTGCCCAAAGCACACAACCTGCCATGTAACCACACAGCCACAGTTGGCCACAGCACAGGATCATTGCTCAGCTCTAGTAGCAGGTGGCTGTTAGCTGAAACCAAAGGTTGACATTATCCTTACAACTGTGCCTTGGTCCTGTGCCTACAAATATAAGACATGGTGATTGTGTCATGGGTTGTGGAAAGGTATTTCTGGGGTTGATATTCACATTTATAGTTCGTGTAGTTTATGTATTTATCAGCACAAGTATGTACAAACTTTGTTATGTGTGTGTATCTATATATAGAGAGATCTAGATATATGTTTTTTTAATTTTTTAACTAAGAAAAAAGGTTTTACACATTTTTTCTCTTTAGGTTACAGCTGTCAATTTGGTTTCGAATGCCAGGTTGGTGTCTATGTCTGTCTGGTGTTTTGCCATTTCACAGCAACAGCCATAAAATGAGCTTTCAGATTCTCACATAGGGAGGGTTGCAGATCTCTGGGGACGTTACGTCCAGGAACCTTTTGTGCTGCCTATAAAATACAGACCTAGTAATTCAGCAACTGTGGAGCTGTCATCAAAAAGAGAGGGAGACCTAGAAGGAAAGGGAATGAATATTCATATAACAAATGCCGCTTAGAGAAGCCGGGAAAATAACTGATAAACCAATATATTTGGCTGAGGTATTTCACAAGATTGAAAGAAAAGATATTAAAATATGGATGGGTGGAAGGCATTTCAGGAGGAACTAGTCACCAGATGGTAAGTAATTCTAAAACTCTTTTCTTTGTATCTATGACTTAGAAAAACGGTCATAGTAAAATGACCTCTGAGAAGGATACTTTTTTAGAGGATTCTCAAATAAAGAGTAAGTTCATGTTGATGCCACTCAAAAGATTAAGCAACACATTTGATTCCTTTTTATCCAAGGTACCAAGTTCTTTGAAAATCAGGACATAGAAAGAGCTATTTCTGTGAAAAAGTCAGCCACATTTATCGTTTATGGAGGGAAATAGCATGATACAAAAAAGACGTAAACTAAGAATTTACCTCGTGATTCTAGAAGCTTGTTTCCCACAGAGAGTTTTGGCCCAGGGCATTTTAAAATTAACTGACTGGGTCAAGGGAAAGAGGTACCTTTATAGCCTGCACTGGCTAAACCTGGTCATAAACATGTCTGTGATGGCATAATAAACTTTCATTCAAAGCCACTAGGCCAAGTAAGTAGATTGTGAAAGTTACATTATACCCAGGTCTAGAGTTCAGAAGCAAACAACACACTGTGGACTTTATTCCCTGAAGAGATTATGAACTTTGGGTTCATATTAATTTGTGGAAAGTATGCATCACAGGATTCAGGTTCATATTATGTCAGTTTGATGGAATCAAACCCTGTTCAGTAATAGGCTGGGAGCCCCTTCTAATAACTGTTAAAGGATTGGGAAATTGCCCCATTGCCCTGATGCCTTTTATACCAAGGGTTGCACAAAGCTTTGATGGCTGCGAATTTTTTGTCTGTGGCCATCAAACTAACATCCATCACATCTTTTTAATCCATCAAACATCTTCTGCTAGGCCTCTAGCTCCTAGAAATCAAATGAAACCATACTAGAAGAGAAGACTGGCTCTTGTTCCTTTTCTCAATCTGGTATTTGCTTTTGGTGTTTTTGCAACCATTCAGGCACCAATGTGAGGCTGAAATCTGCCATCCAACAGAAGCCCAAACGTTGTGCCTGCCCTCCCTCCTCAGGTTGGCCTCCATTGGAGACCATCTCTAGCCTAGAATTTTGTCAAGTTTGCTACTGGCCTTGGGACTGCTGACTTGGACTGTTGGTCCCTACAAAGATTTATGCATCTGTTAAGAGTATTTTCTTAAGTTCCTACTGAGACAAGTACCAACTTCCTTCATCCTCTCACTGGGAACTTCCAAAACATTTTGGAGTCAGAGTCAGCCTAGCTATAACAAATTGAAAATCAGTAGAACTGAGTTTTGATCCTGACCCTTGTACCAACTGTTCAATCCAAGACAAGTTCCATCAAATTCTTGGGCTTCAATTTCCTCATCCATGTAAACACTAACTCCCCACTGAGGTTCCTTCCCATTTCCAAAGTTCTTTGATTTTGTGCTTACATACCAATGGTTAAGATTAGTCACAAGAACTGAACTTTTAGAAAAGGGCCTATTTAAGTAGATCTTCCTTACAGGTTAACAGCAACATCAAAGGAGTTTTCCTTTGAGTATGTGCAGTCAAATAAATCCAAGCATGACCTGAAGTTTTCAGAAACATGATTATAGACATCACTGTCCTTTGTATTTGAAGAGAGAGCTACTGACAGTGATTGCTATGTCTCTGGATGGGAAACTGAGCACATCTAAATGTGCTCAATAACCCTTTTCAAACACAGAGGAAGGTTAACCATATTTGCTAAGTTTATCACGGAAGGTAACTTCTGCCAACAGTATGAATCACCTTACCCTTCTATTACTAACCACCAAGTAAATCTGTCTAAAGCTATTGTTTGCAAGCCCAAAGCTACTACGTGATTGGAAATAGTTTTTCAGTATGTCCCAAAGTGATTTAAAACCATTTTTATTAGAGATGTTACATTAATCTTATTATTAGTGGCATTATCACTATTAGTATTCAGTTGTCTTGTTTTGGGTCATTGATAATTTTCAGCCTAACTAAACCAAAAGTTTAGGCCTAAGTAAGAGAATTACCTCAAATAACCAGCTTCAAAGATACTACTGAAGAAAGCTCTCTATGAAGTCTTTGGACTAATATAGAAAGTTGTCGAAATTTAGGTATTGAGCTTCCAGCGCTTGTAGAATCAGCAACAGTTCTTCCATTTTCAGAGACCCCAAAACATTGAAATAATTTTAACTTTCTCTGTCTTTTAGTCACATCAGTGGGAAATCATATCCATCAATTAAGCCTTACTAACTCACTCATCATATCAACTGTTTTTGGCAATGAGGAAACCGAGTATCTGAAAGAATGAGGAATTTCAACTCACACAGCTAAAAATGCTACTTTATTTTATTTTTTAAAAAGATTTATTTATTTATACATGAGACATAGACTGAGAGAGAGAGAGGCAGAGACACAGGCAGAGGGAGAAGCAGGCTCCTCGCAGGGACCCCGATGCAGGACTCGATCCTGAATCCCAGGATCATGACCTGAGCCAATGGCAGATGCTCAACCACTGAGCCACCCAGCTGTCCCAAAATGCTATTTATTCTAATAGAAACCTAATTAATTCGAAGTTTTAATTTTCAACCTGACTGTAATTTTGTCCTTCATTGTTGTGCTTACTCAGTTAGAGTACTATTCAATTACAGAAACTATCCTAAGTTATGAGACTGTGAAGATAAGCAGGACAGAACCCCTGCCTAGAGGGGAAGATATTCAGTGAGGCCATTTCCATCACAGTCTGGTGGGGGCTATGAAGGAGGGAGCACCATGTGAGGAGGATGTAACTCAGGAGGGATGAAGAATGTACCAACTGTCTTCAAAGATTGAGGAAATAGTAGCATGGAGGAAGAAAAGGTGGAGAAAAAAGAGAGAATGAAGTCAAAGGGGACTTGTGGATCATGGAAAGAGTTCTGTATAAGAGAAGCATTGGGTACAAGTTGGGAAAATGACTTGGAAATCCTGAAGAGTATCTTATACAATGATGATAAATTTTAATGTTATTTGGAGAATGATGAGATACTGATGGATTTTAATCAGTCATGACAGTATGGAAAATAGTTTTCAAGGGAAAGGGCTAAAAACAATATAAGCTAAGAGCCTACAGAAGTCAGACGATTAAATGATTAGATCCTGAAATGAAGGCAAAAGGTCATAGGATTAGGACACATTTCACAGATGTTAAAAAGTTATGACACATTGGATTTGGATACTGAGTGGATATTTATAGAAGAAAAGAAATACCTGGACAGACATTTATGAACATTTAAGGCTTCTGGTTAGGTTAGCTATTGTAGAACAGAGGAAGCAAGTTACTTTTGAGGTACCCCAAAGAGATCTAAATCTTGGTTAGCCTGAGAAACAATTTTACTCAACATATCTGTATGTTAGAATCTGGTAAAGATACAGCTCTTGGAATTGTTAGGAACAAATAAGAAAAGAAAATCCAGAGAGAACTTATTAGTGAGAAAAGAGCTATATGCATAGTCCTGAGGAACAGGAAGATATGCATTTGTTGGAGAAAAGGGGGCTGCTAATGGCAAGTCATGACAAGACTGCCTGCCTCTAACATTTGCAGGACAAGAGTACAGAATAAGTTGCTATAAGACCTTACGCCCTTCTCTTTCAATCCTTGGCTCCACCTGCTATGTTGCATGAGTGTGGATAGCAGATACCTCAACCTGCAAATCCAAATTCCATCCAAACCTCCTCCCCCATATATGCCACTTTTTGCATATATGGGCATAGAGGGAGTGTATTCTGGTAGGACATCCCTTGGGGAGGACAGACACAGAGAAGAGGCCCAATTTGGTCACAGAAGCAGGCCCAGAGCCATGTGGGAAAAGAAATATGGTAGCCCAAGTAGCCAGAGTATAATAAGTGGATGGGAAAGAAGATATGATAAGAGGATGTGTCCCTTTGGTCCTGACACCCCTCACCCCTGTAGAGAGGAACACATTAAAAGGAAGACACAAAAAGTGGTCTCTAATGTACAAAAACAAAGGCAAGATGTCCCACCTAGCCTGATCTAGGTGTACTGGACAGAACAAGCAGAATGAAAACTTGGAATTTTTAAATAGAGTAACACAAAGAGATTTTAAAATATTAATGTAAATTGCTACAGAGATGTCAAGTGAAAGATAAGGGTTAAAAGATAAGAATGTCATGTGAAAGATGAAGTGTTCATCTGTTATTAGGTTATTTGATAATATTAAGTCTTTATTAAATTTTTTAGATGTGGGCAGCCCCAGTGGTGCAGCTGTTTAGCACTGCCTGCAGCCCAGGGTGTGATCCTGGAGACCCGGGATCAAGTCCCATGTCGGGCTCCCTGCATGGAGCCTGCTTCTCCTTCTGCCTGTGTCTCTGCCTCTCTCTCTCTCTCTTCTTTCTCTCTCTGTGTCTCTATGAATAAATAAAGTCTTTAAAAAAATAAATAAATATTTTAGATGTGATAATGGTATTATGATTATTCAAAAGTATTTATCTTTTAGGGATTCACACAAAAGTATTAATTATGTACACAGTATGGTGTATTTTGTGATTCTGCTTTACAATAGTCTGATGGGGTAGTACATGAGGTCATAGATGAAGCAGGATTGTCTGTATGTTGATAAAAGTAGTGCATTATATTATTCACTTCACCTCTGAATGTTTTTAAGGTTCTCCATAGTAAAAAATAAAATAAATGTTTGTGGAATTTGACAGCTATTAAGGCATTGATAACATCAACAAGGGAAAATGTTCTGAATGGTACTGAAGGTAAATATGAAGAGTAAAATCAGTTTCAGAAAGATTGAGCGAGGCGAAGTAGAGATGGCAAGGGTAAAACTAAATCTCTTCTGGTAAAAAGAAGGTAGGGTGGTGGATAAATAGGAGCACAGTGTCAAAAGTTGGATGGGCTAACTCTGAATAGATTGATAATGCTGAGGGCAGCCCCTGTGGCTCAGCGGTTTAGTGCCGCCTGCAGCCCGGGGTGTGATCCTGGAGACCCGGGATCCAGTCCCACGTCAGGCTCCCTGCATGGAGCCTGTTTCTTCCTCTGCCTCTCTCTCTCTCTCTCTCTCTCTCTCTCTCTGTCTCTATGAATAAATAAATTAAAAAAAAATTCTCTTTAAAAAAAAAAAGATTGATATGCTGAAGCAAGAGACTAAAATGAGAGAGGAGTCAAACAACAGGTGACATCTCATGGCCTACCTCTTTTCCTGTGGGCAGAATGCCTATTTTTAGCCATGCTGGCCTCTGCCTTTCCCAAGACCATTCAGCTACCTTTCATTTCCTTATGGGGCAGAGCCAGTCTTCCCTGGGCAAAATCCCTGTTCTCTCACTTGCTTTCACCAATGTCAATCATCTCATTTGAAAAACAGCATTAATAGTAGCTAGCTACCTCATAGAGTTTTCATGAGATTAAATTAGTTAATATATATGAAGCACTAAAAACAGTGTCTAGAACCTGGTAATATGTAAGTACATTATTGTTATTATTGACCACACTGCTCAAGACACTAATAGTTTATCTCAGTCAGGATCATGGGATTAAGAATTAGCCATACTTCACTAATCTTATGGTCCTTTGAAACCTCCACACCAAATTGCTCAGTAAATCATGTTAGCTCAGTACCTATAGTTGTTTTTCTGCCAGATTTTCCCATTTATCAGTCTTTTATCCCCAAAGAACTGGAGCTTGTTCTATACTCCTACCCCTTTTCTGAGGCCCTAACAAGCTCTTAAACTGTAACCCCAGAGGTTTCAATCCTGTTTCTGACACCTGTGGTGCCTGATTCGTTTCTCCACAGAATATAGTTACCCCCCACCCCAAACTGTGACACTGACAGTCTGCCTGTATTAGACAATGTCTGCTGGTTACAGTTTAGTGTCCTGACCTCTCAGGATGTGACAGCAAAATCCAGAATTTGTGACAATCTAAGGTAAAGATTAGTAGAATTTAATTATAAAAAGAAAAAAAATGGATCACTTTAGGATATCTATATCTACATCGGGTAAGAGAGACAGAGAGAGAGATGAAAACTCTCAAGACAAAATCTTATAGTGGGACAGATGGAGAGATCCTTTTCTAGAATGTGTGCCTTTACCCAACTGATATGTATATAACATATGTATATATGTCATATAAAAATATATTAAAAAATCAGAACAGTTCATAGGGTTGACATTTGATATGTTTCTTCTGAAGTGCCTGGAGTAGTGTGTTATACGTATTAATACCCAACATATATCAGTGGTGATATGTAAATCCATGGGGAATACTTTAATAACAGAAGTGCTAGAAGGAATGGGTACCGGGGCACCCAGGTATTGCAGTAGGTTAAGCTCTTGTTTTCAGCTCAGGTCATGAACTCAGGGTTGTGAGATAAGGCCCTACATTGGGCTCCATGCTGAGGGAAGAGTCTGCTTGGGTTTCTCTCTCCCTCTCTCTCTGCCCTTCCCCTGCATGCTCTTTCTCTCTCAAATAAATAAAAAAATATTTGTTTAAAAATAAAAGAAGGATGGAGTGCAGTATTTCTAAGTACGCCATACATGAAGCTATTTCTAGAGTAATCAACAGTTCTGGTTTACCTTTAACTTTACCAGTTTTAGCACTGAAAGTCCTGCATCTGAGGAAACCTCTTAGTCCTGAGCAAACCAAGACAGCTGGTCACCCTATATCTGACCTACATATTACACATATATGTCCAAAAGTATTTTTCTAGTGTCAAGAATCTTTTAGAAAAATGCCAGAATATCCAGATAAATTTATCTTTTCTCTCTCCCAAGACCCAAAATGTGAGGAAGGAAATTTTTAAAAAAAATATTTTAAAAGGCAACATTTCACAGGAATAAAGAAAATCACCAAAGGCAGGAAAAAATATTTTTAAAAGGTTTTAGAAGATAGAAAGTAGATTGAGAAATAATTCCTTCTTTAACAGAGCTGAGGATGCTATAAGGAAATGCCTTGAAAGGATCAGAACTTTGAGGTACCAGGTAAAGCAAGGTGGAATTGGGGTGCTGGGCTTAGAATGGAGAAAGTACTGAAGGTTTATATATTGACAGTAAGCAGTCTTTACCATGCCACCTAGTTAAGTAATAGCATCCCTCCCCACCTTCCAACACATCCCCAGAAAAAAAAATAAGGTATAGTCTTTATATAATTTAAACTGAAGACATTCAGGACTTAGGTACACTAGAGGTGGTGGGCATAAACGAGAAATTTCAGGCTGACAAAAGAATCAAATGAAAGAAAAAAAAAAGAATCAAATGAAGGTCTGCATACCAATGGAAAAGTCCTTAGTATCATTTTCTCGACTACTTCCAGAAAAAAACAACAATCTATCCATTGAATATGAAATGAGTATAAAGATATTTTCTAACATGCAAGGGCTCAGTATGTATACCCCTACATACCTCTCCTTAGAAAACTACTGGAGTGTGTGCCCCAGCAAAATTTCTCTTTCGCCAAGAAAATGGAAAACATGGGGTCCAGGAAGCAGCTGATTCAACATAGGATTAAGGTGAAAGGAAGTTACGATATCAGTTGTTGTAGCAGGCCTAAAAATTAACCAGTACAGATTTTAGTAAAAATATATTTTTTTAAAAAAAGGGAAAAATCGGACTGATAGATTTATGACATGTTTCAACACTTGGAAAAAATAACTCAGTGATAAATGCATGATAGGTCTGATAAAGAAATTTAAAATATTCTAATATATATTTATAGCATAGTACACATGTGGAAAAATAAGTCTTTTAATAATCTTAGGGAACAATTGTAAGGTGTGAAACCTAGTCTTAATACATTACTCTTCTATGCAGTAAACAATATTTACATAGACAAAATAATGTAAACACTATTGGTTTAACTAAAAATTGTTAGAGTACAAACTCTAGAGAAGTGAGTAGGTTGGTGTGTGTAGGAGAATATGAAGTCATCATCTACCATGACAAGAAAAGCACAGATGGTATCTGAAAATAATAAATAAGGTATAATCGTGAGCACAAAGTTCCTTTTGGACCTTATAGTTATGAATCAAAAAAGCCCAAAGAGCCAAAGAAAGCCACACCGTGAGGACTTGATGGAAGGTGGGGCAATGTAGGCACGTGGAACGTTGTGTCAAGCAGAGTGAGCCCTGGCGTCAGGCCCTGGGCCAGAGAGAATGTGGGGTGGAATCTGTGCAGCCTGGTATGAGGTGAAGGTAGAACCGTACAGAGAAGTAAAATCTTGGAGGGTTTTTTCCAAGCGTGTAAAGAATATGATTTTAATCTTGGGAGTAGATCTATTAAATAAGTAATGCACAGCGTGCTGTGAGGACCTCTAAAAGTCCTTGGGGCTCTTTCAGGTGGTTCCAGGGGCCAGAACACTTTTCCTAATAATTCTAAAACACCGCTCACCTGTCACTCAACCTTTCTTTAACAGTGTATATAGTACATATTTCCATAGGCTACTGACTATGAAGTTGTCATTTTTTGGATAGCCATGTGTATTTTTGTGTTTTCTTAAGTTGTAAATATGTATATTCTCAGAGACTAATTCAATTCATTCATTATCAGTATTTCTACTGTGATTTTACATCTATTTTTGGCTACACTGGCTGTGATTCTGTAACCTCATTATCTTTCAACAAATTATTTATTTTGAAATCCTAAAGTTTTATTTATGTGCAGAAACACATAAAGAACTAAGCATATTTTCATGTCTTATTTTACATATGTTTTAAAATTTTCAAACCTTTTCTAATTTGTTGATTTTTCTACCTTTCTATTTTATAAATATTTTATTCTAAAATAAAATAAGTTTTTTTATATTTTTATTATATTTTAGAATGGATCGCTGACTTCAAAAGAGTGTTTAGAAGACTTGCTTGTATAAACTGCAGCTACACCACCTAGGTCTAAAGATGCCAAAAAATGATGAAACTGACATATCAGAGTTCTCTGATTCACAGAAGAGAAAAGTCTGCTCCAAAGAAACTGAACAAAATTGTAAATAAATGAAAATTTGACAAAAGTTACCTTTCTCTTAGCCTTATAGATGTTAAAATTTTACTCTACAGTGTTTTCTGCAACAGAATTTCTGGAATAGTATTATGATGCCAGTAAAATTGTGGCATTATTTTGAGATCAATCATTTAGAGTTTAAAGGAATTAAATATTTATATATAGGATAAATGAACTTTGAGAGACAAAAATGGCTCACCACTCTACATAACAGAAATGAGCAAGTCACTAAAGCATTTTAAGGTCAAGTTATATTTTGCATTGGATTAAGACATACACAATAGTTAAAAGAACTACAAAGCCTTGTAAAGTTGGCAATGCTGAATACCTGTTGGATGAACAAGGCAATAAAAGAAGTCATGGCACTGACAATATCCAACTACACAGTACTATGTTGAATTAAAGACTTCACTGCAAACATAAAGACTGAGTTTGTATCTGTTCTGTAGAATTGTATTTTTCCCTTATAAGTCAACCAATACACAGGTGTGTTTGGACTGTTGTTTTTTGGGGTGTGTGTGTGGTATCAACACCAGCTAATCATTGAAGAAAATTTATTTTATGTGAATTCTCAACCACAAACACAAGTGGTACTGCTTTATTCCAGACTTGAATACATCTTATGAATTTTATGGTTTATCTGAAACAAGCTGTACTGACATTTATACTGACTGTGAAAAAGCAATGGCAGAAAAAACACTAGTTCTTAGCAGGAATCAAGGCTGTGGCACCAAACTATACTAATATTGTATTTTCCAATGTATTCCCAGGAGAGGAGGGAAGGAAAGCCAGTTTCACTTAATAATATCCTGGTAAAGTAATAAAAAGTATTGGTTCTATTAAATATCAATCTTTAAGTATCCATCTTTCAAATATTCTGTATATGAACTGAGAAGTAAAGAACTTCAGATGCATACCCAAGCATGTTAGTTGTCTCAAGAAAAGGCATTTGCGCAATTATTTGAGTTACAAGCTGAACTAGCTGCTCTTTTCACAGAACACCATTTTTCTTTTCTTTTCTTTTCTTTTCTTTTCTTTTCTTTTCTTTTCTTTTCTTTTCTTTTTTTTCTTTTCTTTTCTTTCTTTTCTTTTCTTCTTTTCTTTTCTTTTTTTTTTACTTGAAAGAAAGACTTGTGGACAAACCAGGTTTATTCAGATTTGGTATATGGCAATCTTTTTATCAGAAATGAACTAAGTGAACCTATCATTTCAAGCAAAATGCTGATTGTTATAAATGACAGTTAGAGGTCTGAAGTGAATTCTGGAAAATTTATATCTACTACCATGAGCTTCACAGGTTCCTAACACATAAACACATTTGATACATACTGTAGTGATAGTAACAAATGTGATATTTTGATATTGTGTAATGAAATGTGTCAACATTGGGAAGATCTATATAACTCAGTGAACTAATATTTTCCAAATGAATGCATGATGTTTAAAATCATTCATGTGTAAAAGATCCATTCATAATACTAGAAAGACCAATGAATTTTAATGTATCAGAGTACAAAAAGTTCATGGGTGTGTTTTCAGATTCTGCAATGCAACTAACCTTTAAGAACATTTTGGTGTAATAAAAATTCAAAAAGCACATTTTTTCCTTAAAAAAGTAAAATTTTGTTGAACAAAAGTTTGAGTATAGTATCGAAAAGACTATCTGAAAAGACTATTAAGATATTCCTCCCTTTTCAAATTACTTATCTCTCAGATGCAGGATTTTCTTTATGCTTCAATGAAAATGATATATTGTAATAGATTGAATGCAGAAGCAGAATATAAGAACCCACCTACTCTCAATTACTCTAGACCTTAAAACATGAACAAAATGTAAAACAATGCTGCTCTTGCCATTCCTTGTTTTGGAAAATGCAAGAGTATCATAATTGGATTTATCCATTAAGAATAGTTTGTGCAAGATAGAGTAGGGTAAAGGGATACTCAGTTAAGAGCTCCTTGCAGTATCCAGTCTATGCTGGTAAATTAAGCTGGTGTCAGTGGAGACTGAGAGCAGTAAACAGATTTGAGAACTATTACCTGAAAAATCTAAGACTTGGAGAAGGATTGGTTAAGACTTGGAGAAGGATTGGTTATGAGTTGATTAGGGAAGCACAAGGGAGGAAGACACAATATCAAGAAATACTCCCAGGCTTCTGATTCTAGTCAAAGAAGAGATCATCTCCCAATCTATAAAACACAGGAAGATAAGAAAGGGGATTTGAGAGAGATGATGATGTTTTTGTCATGTTGGCTTGCATTTCCCATTATAGTCAGCTAAATTGTATGCAGTTTTCCCCCATAATTTATCTCAAACTACAATTGAATTATCTTGAGTTAACAGGTAGCAATTTGTAATTCTGAAGATCTGTTTAGAAGGCATAAAAATGTTTGAGTAGCAAGGCTAGCAAATGGCAAAATTTGATGGTTGGACTTGCTAACCACAAAACATTCTCTCCTTATTGATGAGGTGATTGCATTTTTCAATGAACCAGTCCCCATCACTGCTGAGACTGTGCCCTTTTAAAATTGCTAAATCGTATTCCAGGTGTACTACCCTGGACTCTGATGCTGAGATACGATGTGGGTGGGATAATCACGATGTTATCTTTAGTAATACATTCTGTTATTTTTTTTAACTTGACAAATTAAAAAGTAGTTGACAAACGCATACTGCTAGCTTTTCTTAAATATTTTTCATAATATATGAACTATTTTAAAATATAAATATATTAATGATATATTATGGTCAATAGCATCCCTTTGCATCAGAAGGATAGCAGAGGAATTGTCACAAAACACCAATGATATTTTAATCTGTAGTGTACATTTTCTAACAACAAATTTAAAATTTATATCAGATAATCCTTTGTTTATTCTGAGAACAACCCCAACTTGGTATTTATCTTATGTGCCTGTATTAGCTCACTGACATTCTGAAAATTATATGCTAATCATTAAAGCATTCCACCTTAGTGAGAGACAAAAAAGAAACTATGCGGGAACTAACAAATAGCCTGCTTAGTACATTCCAGACATTCATGGTGGGCAATTGTATGTGAGAAGAATGAAAAAATAAATAACAAATGCACTCCCCCTTAATTTCCAAGGACTGCTATCCCCATTGAAACCCCCTGTGTGGATGTGTTTGTACACACACATGAGTTATAAGCAAGAACCTTTTTCATTAAGGGTGCGGTGTTTTTCATGCTAGTGCAGCACCTATCTATCTTCTTTCTGGCAGGGCTGTCTGCTTTTCGGTCAGCATCTGACTAAAGATCAATGAGAGAAAGCTTTTTGAAGGTGCTTTCAGGTCCTGCGGCAAGGGAGATGATCAGAAAGCTGCCATAAGCTTCAGACCCACTTGACAAATTAGGAACTATTTTGGTGCTCTATAAACTGCTGTCACATCAGTTACAAACACTAATTAGAGATGCAATACTTTGATAGTGAAAGTGTCCAGTGCATTAAATACCACTTTTGCTTGCTGCAATTAGCTTATACACTGACTTACACTTTGTACTGTAAGACAGTCAGAGATTAAAATGCACCAAACATTATTAGAAAATTTATAAGGTAAATATGAGCTAACTGTCAAATGGCTTTTTTCCTGTTGCCCTTTGACCCTTCCAGTTCTTATTTTTCAATGCTTTTGCACACAATTTTTTTCAACCAGTTTTCATTTGTCTGAACTAAATGTCATGTCTTATGATAGTCAACCATCCAGCATCAATTAATCAAATTCTGCATTCTGAGAATGAGGTGTGTAAGAAATACTACCTCTGGGTTTTATGGGGCAATTAGCCATTGGGCCATTATAGCATCCAGCAGTCCCAAACAAATAGAATTTTATGCTTTTTCAGTGCAGTCTCAGTGATGGGATATTATTGATGAACAAACATTTAAAAATCCATCATGCTGATTTTTGAAAAACTACTTTAAAGTTTTTTTTTAATGGCATTTCCATTTTGGTAGAAGGATAAGTCTGCATTTAAAAAAATATCTAGCAATAACTGACAGAAGTGGTATGTTTTTAACACAAGGAAAGAGTGGGAAAAAATGTCAGGATTTTGGTGCTGATTATCTCTAGAGTTCCAAGAATGCTTTTTTTTTTTTTCTTTAACTTTGTGTGTGTGTGCATGTGTATTTATGTTGGGAAGATATATTTGAAATCTTTTCAAAGATGAAAAAGTGTGTGAAATATAAACCTCAACTTATTTATGATGCATTTTTGAGATGGCATATAAAGCATTATTTTAAAGTATACATTGGCTTCAGCTTCCAAAATAAATAAATTAATCATTTTTGCCTTCCCTTACTCACCCAGTGCGGTCCCTAGGGCAGTGTGTGTTGCATGCTGTTGTTCCAACAGTGTTTGTTGAGAAATAGAGGGCTATGAAATAATAATTCAATAACAATCTAAGTATGAAGTAAAGGTAACATAACAAATTGGCTTAAAAGAAAAAATAAGAGAATCATAATAACAGATTTTTCTTAAAAGCAAGAAACCTGACAGTGATAAGTGAAATGGATAGAGTTTAAACAATTGCTTTCAAACTATTTTGTGTAGTACCTTACATACATACACCTTACAAAGAAGAAACTAAGTCATCCATTTTAGATGCCTAAACATCAAATGTTACTTAATTTTATGGAAACAGGCTCTGGGATCCAAATCTCTCTGTTCTCTTCCCACTTCAGTTTATATCAGGGAGACAGCATATGGTAGAGGACAGCCGAAGGCCTGCAAGTCACCCCTGCAGAAATGGTTTCAATGGCAACACTTTGAAATCCAGTCTAGAAAATGGATGCAATAATTCTCATCACTTCTCTACTTCAAAGAGGGCTGAAAGGATTAAAGAGATAGTGCTCCAAATTCAAATTCACATTTTCCTCCAAACCTCAGCAGACTTCCCTGTCATCCCAACAGAGATGATCTGAGTGAGAAGTGCCATTAAGGAAATAGTAGCACACTCAGTAGAGCTCCAGAGGGATTCAGAAGAGCTCCGGCAGAGGTTCCGGGCTAGATAAAAACTCAGCCCAGTGCTCATAAAGCACGTTGAAATTCTCAAGTGATAGGCACTACATGGGAACAAATCATTCTTAATTTAAGAGATAAACATGCCATATCCAGAACTAATAATGAAGGGGCTGGAATAAATATAAGACTATGATTATGATCGTTTATCCCTAAATCTGGCTTAGTCTCTCAGTGACAGCTGGAAATATTATGACAATTGCCTGCCCTGTGCTATACAATGCTGACAATGTTCAAGGTCTCCGGTGTTGCTCTCTCTGCCTGTCGCTAAAACAAAACAGACTAAGCAAGATTCATCAGTCTGCAACAGCCCAACCCTCTTTCAGCCCCTATAGAAACATGCCATTCACCAGCTTTAGCAATTAGGAAAAGCTCATATGATTTCCAACCTGTACACCTACTCTATATGTTTCCTTAGCAAGACATTCAAGAGGCAAAATGTATACATGGTATCAGGTCGCCAGTGTTCAATGTCAGCAATCATGCTACCTACACCTTTAAGAATAGTGGAATTTATAAGGAGGAAAGAATTCTAATCTACTTTTTATAATTTGCCATCAAATTTTTTAGGAAAATATTATTTTCTCTTAATACAAGTTGCTGTTTCAGAAGACATGTGCTATAAAAGATTATTTATTCATCATGCTAAAGTTAAAAATATAAAATGTTTTCAGAACAAAATCATCTCTAACCATAAGTTGGACTCACATTATGAATCTTGTAACATCACTCGTGTAAGATAATTTTTTATTTTCTGTACTAATTAGAACAGTGTGGAAGTGTATATGGAATGTGACTACAAAGCAATGGTATTGGTTCTGATTTATATTAATCTGCTAATCAATAGTTTAGATATAGCTCACTTATATGTGTGACCTCACCCATTCTATACTACTATTTCATTGCTACTTACTCTTTTCCATTAGCTTGCCCAGTGACTGGGTGAAATCCAAATACTCTAGGTCTACAGAATTTTTCAATCTACAAGTTTAGTCATCCTAGCTTCAGTGAAATTTGTTGAATGTAATATTGGTTGTTTTCAGTTCTTTAGTTAGGCCATAGTCGTTTTCACTAAATTACTTGCTAAAAAGTTATTCATTCATTCTGGAATCTAGTGGCCATTGATACAACAAATCAAGGTTTGATAATGTGAATGGCCTTTCACCTTTATATGAAATGCTTTATCATTAAACTAATATATCTCATATGTTGTCAATGCAACATATTGAACTAAAATCATATAATCTTTATATCCCAAAGATAATATTAGCTATAGTCCAATCTGAGTATGTTATGTTTCCAAAGTAAAAATAGGGGTTGGAGGGGCTAGATGTCTTCCCATACATCCATACATGTAAAGATGTATGAAAGAAATATATAAAATATATGTAAATATTGGAAATATATGGAAAATATAAAATTGACAAGTTTCATCAGGTGTAATCAAACTCATTTCTGACCAAAGGAAGAGCATGGATGTGGAACTGTCTCGTGGCTCAAATTCTTTCTCTGCCTGTGTCTCTGTTTTTCTCTCTCTGTCTCTTATGAATAAATAAAATCTTAAAAAAAACACAAAATTTAAAATGATAATAAATGCATTTCTATCAATAATGGACTTGAATGTAAATGGACTAAATGCTCTAATCAAAAGATATAGAATGATAGAAAGGATTTAAAAAAATAAGATCCATCTATATATGGCCTGCAAGAGACTCATTTTAGATCTAAAAACATCTACAGATTCAGTGAAAGAATGTAGAAACATCCATCATGTAAATGCACGTCAAAAATAACCAAAGTAGCAATACTGATATCAGACAGAAGATTTTTAAACAAAGACTGGAACAAGAGACAAAGAAGGGCACTATATACTAATAAAGGGGACAACCCAAAAAGAAGATATAACAATTTTAAATATTTATGCACCCAACATTAGGAACATCCAAATATATACAACAATCCATAACAAAAATAAAGGAATTAATTGATGATAATGTAATAATGGTAAGGGATTTAAATATCCCACTTATATCAATGGACAGATCATCTAGGCAAAAAATCAACAAGGAAACAATGGCTTTGAATGGCACACTGGAACAAATGGATTTAACAGATGTATTCAGAACATCCCATCCTAACATAGCAGAATACCCATTCTTTACGAGCACATATAGAACATTCTCCAGAAGAGATCACATATTAGGTCACAAAGCAAGCCTCAACAAATTCAAAACGATTGAAGTCATACCATACAATTTTTCTGACCACAAGACAATGAACCTAGAAGTCAAACACATGAAAAAATCTGGAAAAAACACAAATACAGAGAAATTAAATAACCTGTTACTAAACAGTGAATGGATCAACCAGGAAATCAAAGAAGAACTTAGAATGGAAACATGGAAAGTGAAACAAATGAAAGTGAAAACTCAATGGTCTAAAGTCTTTAGGATGAAGCAAAAGCAGTTCTAAGAGGAAAGTTTATAGCAATATAGGCCTACCTCAAGAAGCAAGAAAAATCTCAAATTAGGTTAGTCCTGAAGAATAACTACTATCAATGAAACAGAATATAAAACCCAGAACTAAACCCACAAATATATGGTTAATTGAGCTTTGACAAAGTAGAAAGAATATCCAAGGGGCAAAAATAATCCCTTCAACAAATGGTGTGGGGGGAAAACTGGAGAGCTACATGCAAACTGAACCACTTTCTTACACCATACACAAAAATAAATTAAAAATGGATTAAAGACCTAAATGTGAGACCTGAAATCATAAAAATTCTATAAGAGAACACAGGCAATAATTTCTCTGACATCAGCTGTAGCAAGTTTTTTCTAGATATATCTCCTGACACAAGGGAAACAAAAGAAAAAAAATAAACTAATGGTACTACATCAAAATAAAAAGCTTCTGCACAGCAAAGGAAGCAATTAACAAACTAAAAGACAACCTACAGAATGGGGATATATTTGCAAATGACAATGATCAAGGGTTAATATACAAAGAACTTATAAAACTCAACACCCAAAAAGACAAATAATCCAATTAAAAACTGGGCAGAAAACATGAATGGACATTCCTCCAAAGAAGACATACAGATGGTCAACAGACATATGACACATGAAAAGATGTTCATCATCACTTACCATCAGAGAAATGCAAATCAAAACTACAATGAGCTATCACCTCACACCTGTCAGAATGGGTAAAATCAACAATACAAGAAAGAATAGGTGTTAGTAAGGATGTGGAGAGACAGGAATACTTGTACACTATTGGTGGGAATGCAAACTAGTGCAGCCACTCTGGAAAACAACATAGAGGTTTCTCAAAAATTAAAAATTAAAAATAGAACTACCTATGATCCAGCAACCACACTACTGGGTATGTACTCAAAGAATACAAAAACACTAAATTAAAAGGATACATGCACTCCTGGGTTTACAGCAGCAAAATTTATAATAGCCAAATTATGGAAGCAGCCCAAGTGCCCATCAATTGATGAATGGATAATGAAGATGTGGTGTGTGTGTGTGTGTGTGTGTGTGTATAAATTTATATAAATATATATAATGGAATATCATTCAGCCATAAAAAATAATGAAATCTTGCCATTTTCAATGACATGAGAGTATAATGGCTAGAGAGTATAATGCTAAATGAAATAAGTCAGTCAAAGACAAATACTATATGATATAACTCATGTGGAACTTAATAAACAAAACAAGCAAAGGGAAAAAGAGAGAGGGAGAAAGAGAGAGGGGGTGGGTTAAATAGGTGATGAAAACTAAGGAGTTCACTTGTCATGTTGAACACTGGATAAATACGGACTTGTCGAATCACTACATTGTACCTTAAAACCAATAAAACATTGAATGTTAAGAAAAAGAAAGTCAGAAAGACTTTGAAGGCCATGGAGAGCTATTCTGTGGCTCTGAGATTCAGGCTTCTCCCAACTTTTCACTCTCATGCCCAAATGTCCACGGCTTAGCATGAACTTCAGCTTCTCACTTATGCTTCAAGCTTTTGCATGGAGAACGGAGCTGAGAAGGGACAAATATATATGCAAATGCTCTTTTTCATTAATTTAACAAGTATTTCTTAAGCTCCTACTATGTGATATACCTCATTCCAGATTGTGGAATAGGTAAAAGTATCTGCTTTTATTAAACTTCCTTTACAGGTTTATCCTACATAAGGGAAAACCCAAAAGTTTCCATCTGACACTTTTCCAGCTAAGATTCTACAGAAAGTAAAAGAGAGAAAATATATTTTACCTTTAAAGCTGTTAATCAAAAAAATAAAATAAAATAAAATAAAATAAAATAAAATAAAATAAAATTAAATAAAGCTGCTAATCTATACTCAACCACTCAAGATCCATTTACATAAATAAATGCCGGCAGATTTCATAAAAAATCCAGAATATTTTAAGGGCACCCAGGTGGCTCAGTCAGCTGAACGTCTGACTCTTAATTTCAGCTCAGGTCCTGACCTCATGTCTTTGTGGGATCGAGCCCCACCAAGGGCTCCATGCTCTGTGAGAGTCTGCTTGGATATTCTCTCTCTCTGCTTTCCCCACTTGTGCTCTCCCTCTCTCTCTCTCAAGTAAATGAATAAATTTTTTGAAAAAATGCAGAATATTTTTTTATATTTTTCCCACCTTTATTGAAGTACAATTGACAAGAAAATTGTCCATATCTAAAGTATACAACATGATGATTTGACATGTCCAGAAATGACTACCACAATCAGGTTAATTAACACATTCATCACCTCACATAGTTATTTATGTGTGTGTAAAAAGCCCAGAATATTTTAATAACATGCTTATATTTTTAAATAATTCGTCAAGATCAAGACAAAAAATTTATTTGAAGTAAAAAAATTATTAACAGGAAAATAATAGGAATTTAAAGCAAGAAAGTATATAGATGAATATCAGGAGAATGAAGACAGATTGGCAATGTCCTAACAAAAGAGAACACACTAAATTAGAAATAAAATTTTAAAAATCCAAAATTATTAAAATATGAATTTTAAAGTAAATATGGCTTGACAGGGCCCTATTGGATGTTTTAGAGGAACCGCTAATGATTTCTGAGGTAAAATATTATACTAAATGTCCATTCCCTAATAATGCTAGGTTTCCTCTTCTTTTCTCCCTTCCTTCCTCCTCCCTCCCCTCTTTCCTTTCTTCCTTCTGTCTCTCATATCTTCACTCTCTCTCCAAATTTTTAATATAAATTTAAAGCATCTGTCAAATTCAATAGATTCAGGTCTGAGATAAATTCTCACTTCACAAAGTTTAAGTGGCTTGGGTACTCTCTAGTAATTTACCTAACCTTATTTTATACAGGTTTCACCAGAATGGAATGTTATGTACAGAGACACAGAAAACTAAAAAACAATGTTAATAATAATGAAATAATAATTTAAGTTAAAAGTTGACAGCCTGCCTCTAAATTCTGCAGTGTGCTGTGATGGAAAAAGTACTGGACAGGCAGTGAGGGAGATGTTTCAATTTCAGGGAAACTTCTTTCTATCCCTATCACCCTAGGGATATTATTTCACCTCCTTGAACCTCAGTTTCCACATCTCAAAATGAAGGAGTTGAAGATGATGACCATTACTATGGCTTATAATTCTACAATTCTATTATGCTAATTCAATATCTTACTTGGAAATATATTCTTTAATAAGGAACAATTTTTACGTGTTTGAGAGAAAGTGGAGAGATCCTCCTCACATTACTGGATGACATTACATTGAGAGTGACCAGACTCTCCAGACTGTTTATCATAACTCAGTCCTCTTGGAGTATTTTAACAATGAATTAACCAATCAAGCACAGAAAAGCCAGGCGTGCCTTACTATACAGAAAAGCAGCAATGACATTTATAAATCAGGAAACTGACATGATAGCAGGAGATAGATAATTCACTGTATAAAATTTTCATGTATTATTCTTTTTGTTCTAGAAAATAGTAGACACTCAATGCTATATTTGGAATTATCATCTCTGCTGTTTTTCTCTGCATAAGGAACAAGACCTTCATAATCCAAGTGCAGTATATAAAGAAAACACATTTTAAAGGAAAGCTAGGAGGATTTTTAGTCCAATTCAGTGCAAGTGATGTGGTTTTTGTTTTCTTCTATCTGCTTTTTGATTATTATGCCAAACAAAGTAAGCCTGAGAATTTTCACTATCATTTCACAATTTAGTGTTTTATGTATGTGCTCCTCATAGTGCCTAGCATAGCCTAGCATAGTATGTAACACATAATAAATATTTTGAAACACTTGCTAAAATAATGATTTCCCCAAACCATTACTTGTCCCTTTAAACACATACTATGTTTTGTAACCAACAATCAAAAACAAAAACAAAAACAAAAACAAAGGAGTCAGTAACTGAGAATGTTCATCAATAACTAACCAAATTTTTCTCTTTAAGTTGATGGACTTAAATTGTTTTAGCATTGAGAGGACACACCAGATATAGTATCTCCTTTGTTAAAGAACAGAGAAAAGAAGACATTTCTATGTTATGCTAGGATCTGGGAAGAGGGACAGAGCAGCAGGTTGATTGGCCATATCTTCAAAATCAAAATTAGAAAATGTGAGCAAACATCAGAAACTTTAATTAACTTATTCCTGTTTTATCAAAAATATTTTGTAGGCTATGAATTGAACATTAATTTCCCAGTATAATGATAAATATTTCAGACCAATAGCTGACATCAATGTAAAAAGAAGTTAGTTATTCAAGAAGGATGCCCGTTATACTACCAATGCTTATGAGTGTTCTAAAATTTCCCAACACTGTGTCATTAAAGGGAAATGTAGATAAAATATAACAGTAGGGAAGAATAAAGTAGAATCATTCTATTTCCAAATGATATTACAGCCTAACTAGAAAAACCATCAGTGTTACCTGAAAAGTAATTGGAAATTAGTCACCAGACACAGAGTAAATATATGAATCAATAGCTTTCTCTTGTTACAATCAATCATAAGAAACAATAAAAAATTAACAGAACAAAAAAAGTAAAAGAATTAAGAAAAATATTAAGATTCAGGGAAATTTTTAGAAATAGTGAGAAAAAAGAGACACAAATAAAACTCGAATAAATACTGAAATATGTTACTTAATGGAAAATTCAATTAATCATGGAAAAATATCAATTCTTCCCCCAAATTAGTTTCAGGTTATGTAATTCCAGTCATAATCTCAATATTTAATATGGAACCTAACAAAATAATCTTACAGTTTGTCAGGAGAATATGTCTGAGACTAGTCAAGACAAAAAATAATAAACATATGCATGGTTGGAAACCGAAGGGTGCTACCAGATATTGCTTTCAATGCTTGATTTGCTTTCCTCTTTTTTTTTCTTCCTTCCTTCTTTCATAACTAACAAGCTTAATCTAATGGACATATATGAGCGTCCTTGAAAAAACATTTAGGGAATATCTATGCTCTATATTTGAGGCTATATATATTGCGGCCAAGCCTATAGGCTTAGTACTGTTGCATCTTTCTGATGAATTAATTTATATTTCAGTGACCCACTTCTTTATTCCTATTAAAGAGTTGGATTCTCATTCTTTCTGTTTTGTTTATATGGCCACACCTGCTTTGTTCTAATTAACATTTCCCCTATCAATCTTTTTCCATGCTTTTACAGTCTTTCCAGTCACTATATTTTAATTGTATCCCTTGTTAATAACAAATAATTGTATATATGCATGTACAAATACAACCTGCCAGTCTTATTATTTTAACTAGTAGGTTTCGTATTTATCAGGGTGATTGCGATATTTAGATATAAGTTTATATTATGCTGTGATTTTATTTACAATAGTTTCTCTATGCTTTTTTGTTTCCTTTCCTGAAATTTTTTGGATTAATGACATTTCCTTAATCCTTTCTCCCATTTTACTTTTCATTCTACTTCTAATATTTTTCAGCCATTTATCTTAAATTTTTAACATTATATATTTGATATTGTTGGATATAATATTAATCCTTCACATACTTCCCTAGAATAAAAATCTTCTTCATTGCCATCTTTTATGTAATTGTTGCCTATTATTTAGATCTTTCGCATTTGTAACTACCTAAATGAGGTATTATCATTATTATTTATACAGTAGATATCAACTTAGATTTGTCTACATGTTTATCAGTACTTTGCTCATCATTGCCCCTTGATTCTTACTCTCTTCCTTGAGGGTTCAAGCTCTTTCTTAGTCAGAACTGTACTTTATAATTTATCTACTAAGTCCTGTGCATGGCGCTTTGTCTTTGTTTCCCTAAAATGTCATTTTGAATTTATTCTTGAAGGGCAGATTATTTAATTTTAGGCTCTATGTTGATAGTTTTTCTCACTTTAGTACTTTGAAGTTGTAACTTTACTATTTTCCAGCCTCTGTGGTTGAGGTTGAAGGCCTATTTTTAGTCTAATTTTTGCACCTTTCTAATTAATTAACATTCTTCTGATATCAAAATTTCTCTTTGTCTTTGATGTTATTCACTTAATTATGACATCTAAGCATGATATACCATTTTATCATCATTGTTATTATTTCTGGAAATTGTGCATTTTAGGCTTGGGGATATATGATGTTTATCATTCTGGAAAATTCTTAGTCATCCTTTTTACTTCTTCTTGGAGTATTATTAACAGATATTGAAAGTATTCTTCCATATTCCCTATCTCTTTGTCCCTCTGTGCTACATTGTGGTATTCCATAACACCCCCTCCCAAAACACACACACACACACACATTTCCCTTCCAGTTCACTTATTCTCTCATACTGGAGACATCTGATCTCCTTTTAAGGCCATTCATTAAGTTTTAAACTACAATGACTATGTTTTTCTATTTTTAGAATATGTATTTCAAAACTGCATCTATTTGTTTTAATTCCATTTTCTATCATCTTGTTTTCTATATTTCATCACATAAGTGTTAAATACAGTTATTCTATAATCTCTTTAATAGTCCTGTTTTATGTTCTCAAGATTTGCAGGTGTTTGTTAATTCTCTTTTTTGTCTAAATCTTATGCTGAAGAATTGTTTCATCTTGTGTGTTGTATTTTTTTTTATATTACCTTATCTTATATAAAGCATGTTGCTATTATGGGAATTCCATGCATCTCAGCTTCTGGAATCTCTCTCCAGAGAGCTCTGTGTTTGCTTCCAACAGACACCAGAGATGTGTCAATGACCAGAGACTAATTTCTATGTTTATTTCTCAGCATGGGGTTTCTTGAAGTACCTGAATAGTGTAAAATTGGGCACCAAGTAATTGGAGACACAGGTTGTAGATTTTGAATTCTCAGAGATTTTTATGTCACCCAAAGTTAAAACAAAGGCTAGCTCAATTATAGTCATTCACAACCAGCCTTGCCACGGGAAGCAGAAGTCAAGGTAGGTGACAATACAGTACCCTGTACACCATCTCCATTACATCTGGCCTGCTATATCATTAGCTGACATGACCACTGCTTGGTCTCTCACCTACTTCTGTGCTCCTAGTGAATGGGGTTTCCCTTTCTTGCATGCTTGATAGGTTCAGCCATTTTATTTGTTTGTTTAATTCTGAATATCAAATGGCAAGTTTATAAAGCTAATATAGTCAATCATTTTGTGAAATATAATTCTGAGACCTTACAAATTAAATAAGGACATAGGAAAAGGGCATTAATGAGTACAAATGACTAACAGTACAAATAATAAATAAAAATAGAAAATTCTATCTTATTATTAACCAAATAAAATGTTATTTGTTCACACTCATCAAAAATAGTAAACACTAAAAAGGATAGTGAAGTATAAAAAACATAGGCACCTTGTATAATGCATAATTTCTGAAGAGCATTTGAGATATTGCTCTTTCTAAAATAAAAACATACTTATAACCAACATTTTCAGTATTCCCACTTCCAGTATTTCTTCTTTTTTTAAATTTTTTTTAAATTTTTATTTATTTATGATAGTCACACAGAGAGAGAGAGAGGCAAGACACAGGCAGAGGGAGAAGCAGGCTCCATGCCGGGAGCCCAACGTGGGACTCGATCCTGGGTCTCCAGGATCGTGCCCTGGGCCAAAGGCAGGCGCTAAACCGCTGCGCCACCCGGGGATCCCTCCAGTATTTCTTCTTAAGAAAGTATTCAGATTTATTATAAAATTTTCATCGAAATATTCATATTTATATTAAAAATTCTTAAATAATCAATTGTGAAGAATGGGCAAAAAAGATAAATTATATAGATAAATTATATAGATAATATATATGTAATGGAGGAGTGAAACGTTATTAAAAATAAAATTATAGCATAATAAATACTGAAATGAAAAAATATTTACAGTAGAGTGTTAAGTGAAAAAAATCAATCAGTAAGATGTACCCAAATATGTAAAAACAGTTACAGATTATAACTTTATGTGAATAAGATAAAGCTTATACACAAAAATACTATGTGAATTTCCTAAATAGATATGTAAGTCTATAATCAGAAAACAAAAATGAAGATTGCCTTTTTAAAAATCACATATCCAGTCAGTCCAATAAACTAGTAGCTTGAAGCTACACAAACTATTTAGCAGTCTTTGGTACTGTTCTCTATTACAGTGACCTTCTCTTCACCACACCTACTATGAGTTATCAGAAGCAATCATTGTTTTATTCATTTTTATGGTCTTAATCAAAGCTCAAAATAAATAACCAATAAAAGTCAATAACCAAATAAAATTAATGAGTAAACAAATTTTTAAGTGATGAAGTTATATAGTCAAATTTCTAGAGGACCGTGATAATTTTAAGAACAATGTAATGAATCACTGTTTTAAAATGCATTACTATTGTGACATTCTAAAAAGTGGATCAAATATTTCAGAAATTATGTATTTATAAGACTTAGATTGTACAGGCTATAAATAAAATCAAATAGAAATAAAATTTTTGTCTAAGTTTAAGAAGAATTTCAATTTATCAGTAATATCCCCATAAACCATCCCCCTATAATCCATTTCAACCAAGGAATTTAACTGCATTGCCTCTGCTAATGGCTCTTCAGTTTATGCTTTTTGAAACAACTCATAGGAGAGGAAAGAATGGGAACATTTTCAGTGCATTCAATACTATACTTCCTTTCCCAGACTTACTAAGCTCCATCATAAGTGGGTATCAAAAGAGGCTCTAAATGATCTCTGCTAAAGTGCTGGCTCCATATATAAATACAGTCACAAAAACAACCCAGAAAAAAATCTAAAACAAGACAGAAAAATCCTCAAGAAGCAAATTATATAGTATATATGTGACAGGGAAAGCTTATATACATGTAAAGGAAGTGCCTTCTGCTCTGCTATTTTAGAACATCATCCCACTCTAGAAGTCAGGCAAGTTATGTTGATTAATGCTTGGTACAATATTGCCTTCATATTTTAAAAATTTAAATCAATATTCAACAATGAAACAGATCATTATAAAGGGTTAGCTTTAGGATTTAAAAGATATAAGTGACCTTGAAGAAAACACTTTATTAGGATTTTATGTTGTTATCCCAAAGCTCTTTTTAGTATCCTAGAGAACAAATCCATACTTCAGCCCAAAATGTTACAATATTATAAAGATAATTATACTATCAGAATCTGGTGTGAAATTCTGTTGCTTGAATGGTGTGTATTTTTAATCAATCCAAAATCTCTGATTTGGGGATTTAATGCCAGTGATAGCCGTTAATTTCTTCAGATTAGTACTCATCATAAAAATCATATTTCCATATGAGTTTTTCTTCCCTTCATAAAATCTTATCCCAAGACAGCTAAAATCCTTCTGAGAACACAAACAGTCAAACCTGGGCTCATAACGCAGAGATAAAACACTCTTTTATGGCAGCATTCATTAAGGTTCTAGACAGAGTACAAAAAGCAGCAACAGGGAGCTTTCCCCTAAAAGCTTTTAATACAACTCTTTCCAAGACCCATTAAATTGGCCCAGGCACTAACGCCTCTGGCCACCCCCATCTATTGATCCCCATTACTATGGAGGCCCCTACTAAAGTCTAAGGTAATTTATCTCTGATGAATAGTCTACAGAAAAGTCACTAGTACAAAAGCAGCAAGTCAGAATTCAAACTCTAAGTGAGGCAATTGTCCAATGTTGTCTATATGTTCCTGAAAAGTCCTTGCTAATATAAATGCTTTGTAAATTTCTTTCCTTTGGTTTCTATTGGACTTACCCAGACAGGTCCTACTATAGGTAACATTTATTGAACACATACTATGTGGCTGCACTAGGGATACATGTTTTGAACATTATTTTCATTTAATCCTACAAGAGCTTGATGGGCCATTTATCTCCATTTTTCAGATGAATAAAATTAGACTGAGGAAGTTTAAGAAATTTCACAAGATCGCAAAGCCAATAGGTGACAGAATTACTGTTTGTAAAAGCCTTATAGTGACTCTTTCTATTCACTTGCCTTATATTTTTATCTGGGGTTATGCTGCTATATACCAGGACCTGTGGTAGATAGAGCTGGCGGTGATAAATGACATGGACATGCTCCCTGTGTTCATGGGGCTTCCTGACCCATGAAAACAAACACGGTGCACAAGCAAATTCATATGAATTACAAATTGTAACAATTACTATGAAGAACAAATTAAATATATTACTCTTTTTGCAACATTAATAACTCCACAAAGTCTCCTTTTTCCATATTTGGCACATTATATTTTCAATAAGGTATACCCATAAAAGATTTTTCAGTTTTTTTCTAATCAATAGGATGACTCATAGTATCCTTAATTTAGATAAGAAGAAGTTCTTTTGAATTGATTATCCTTTATCTGTAGGATAGCCATATATTCTAGACCACACCATCACAGTTATGCTTTGGGTTCCAATGTCCTTTCCAGTTTAGGAGTTTGTGTTCTCCAAAGTATCATAGTTGGGCAAAAAAAAAAAAAAAAAAAAAAAAACCCATATCTAGAACAGTTCTAAATGTACTTTGGAGAGAACAGTGGTGAGCTAAAGCTAATAATTATGTCCTACAAACAATCTGCTAAGAATCTTTCTATATGCAATTGCATTTCATCTTCTTCAAGAACACCCCACTGAAGTGATGGTTATTATCTTACTTTACTGGTAAGGAATCTGAGAAGCCAAGGGACATGCTTAAGGTCACAAAACTTCAAGACGGTCTTTCAGTCTTTGACCATCACATTGAGCATCACACACACACACACACACACACACACACACACACACACACATTACATAGAAATCTTCTCAAGCAGGACACAGAAATAGAAAATGGCCTGTTTTTTTACCTTATGATTGATGGCCTTGACTGGGCGAGAAGGAACAGAAATGTCTTAAAGACCTCAAATACAATCTACAAGTTTACATTTCCTAAATGTTTCTCAAACATCCTCCCTTCTCCATCTTATCCACTTATTCTCCAAATACTGATTGAGTCCCTTCATGGGGACTCAATGGTGCCAGAATCTATGATCTATACTAGGATACAACTAAAGACAAAATGAATGTAGTTTGTCCCTAACTATATAAAGTTTGCAGTCTAGTGGAGAAAGCAAACAAAAACAAGTCAATGAAAATAGAATAAAAATACTCTGAATATTAGGAAATTTAAGAATAACAGTTTAATAGCTTTCTCATGGGTTACCTTATACCAATATGCCAATGGGCCACTTCACATGCCATCAGAAACTTCTGAACACAAACTTCAAAATGTTTCTCTATTATTTAAATCTCTTTGATTGCTCCTTAAAAATATTCAGCATAAGTCTATATGATGCAAGTTGCTTTACAATTTATTTCTGCCTACAGGCTTTTGTGTCCATTTGGCTTTACAGACTAGTGGCCTATGATATTTTTTCATGACTAAAAAACTGTGACCTAAAATATAGGCTCCAAAGTATAAAGTAAATGCTACAAAATAAAAACAATCACATATGATTAGTACTAGGTCTAAAAACGTACCATTATATCATATATATACATATGTATGTTATATATTATGTTATATATAGCATACACTACTATACCTTATAGTACATTTAGAAATATATATTTTACTTACATAGAAAACCCTAAAAATGCTATTCCACTCTCATCTTTTTGGAACTTTTGTTCAAAGATCTCCTTCTCTGATCTTTCCCAAAATTCAGAGCAGAGTCTAATTGGTCTGCACTGAGGCTTCAATTAAGTCTTCTTTGTTTATTCCTCTTGCCTATTGTAGCACTTATCATCTTGTTCTAGGTATTGATATCAACCATTTCTAAAGTTTTTTTATTATTACATATCCCTATCAGCAAAAAAATGTTTCACACATATTTAATATATATGTTGACTTGTATAATTATAAATGACATACATTTATTACTATAGTAGTATTTATGCACATTGTGTACACATTCAAAATAAAACTAAAATCATGTGATAAAGATGAAAGTAAACATTATTATCAAGTAATTATTTTGTTTTACAAAAACCTGAATTTCAATTTCATAAATGTCACAAAAATAGTATTTTTGTGATCATACTGTGATAATACATACTTCATTTTTAAAAAAAATTTTGCTTTAAATCCTTGTGATACAGGAATTCAAGAATACAGTTCTGAATTCAATTTTTTTGATAACAGTTTTTAATGGTTGTCATAGCTGGATAGATAGTTGAAAGTAAAAAATCCTGATATTTATTTATATTTTTGGTTTCTTTTTGTCCTTTTCTTTTTGTTGTTTTTTTTTATTTTAAGATTTTTATTTATTTATTCATGAGAGACACAGAGAGAAAGAGAGGCAGAGACACAGGCAGAGGGAGAAGCAGTCTCCATGCAGGGAGCCCGACCTGGGACTCAATCCCTGGTCTCCAGGATCAGGCCCTGGGCTGAAGGCGGCGCTAAACCGCTGAGCCACCTGGGCTGCCCTCTCATTGCTCTTAATGTCAGAAATGGCTTTGCATTCCCAGTTGTGTTTGCTCCTATACCCCGCTGGAGATGGGCTTCATTTCTCAGAATCATTGTGTCAGTCCCAAATAGTGAAGGACTGAGAAGAAGCTTCACAAAAGGCACAAGGTGAACAAAAAACTTCACGGTCACTTTGTGTTTTATTAAAAAGCATTGTAAAAAAATCTTTCTTTAAGAGATTATAACCCACAAATCCACTAATCCCAACACACATAAACTCCAAACAATGGAAATAAACTAAATAGGAATAAACAAGTGAGAATGCAACCCTCAGCCCTTCCATCTCATAGAAGTCCCATTCTTCCTTAAGGAAAACTTGAACTTTAGTGACATGTGACCATCTTCCCCAAAAAACAAGTTATGGCATTAATGACAATTCATATGTTGACTATTGGGAAATAAGTATTTATCTGAATTTTTTAAAAAGTAGGACAAAGATATATATTTTAAAGCACAGTTATGCAGCAAAAGGATTAGCAAGTTTTGCTGTACTCAGTAGGTAAAAAAATTTTTTTTGGTCTGAAAAATAACTGTTACCTTAAGAAAAAAGACACATCTATTTGCATTACACAAACTCTTAAAAAATAAATAATGAGAAAAGGAGATTGCACTCTGCCAACCTGGGAGGCTAAGAAAGAAACTAAGCTGAGGGAATGAGTGTTATGTTAGCTGACAAAATGTGCATTTAGTGTTTACCCACTCCAGGCAAGCCAATGAACCACAGATGCCCTCTTACAATAATCCTTCACCTGCAATGATTATGGTGGGGGTGGCGTGGGCATCTAAGAAATATACAGTGAGCTGTTGATTATGCATGTTGTCCATGTGAATCATGTCACAGATTTATTTAAAAAAATCAATGAAGATCCAACTTTATTGTCTTTGTACGTAAATCTGAATAAATGGGGCCTGAATATTCCATCGGCTTAAAAAAAAATAAAACTATATCATCATATCTTAACAGGGAAAGCTGAAATATTGCTGTGCTTTCCCTGCTCAGAACTCTTCCCCCTTTATGCAGATAACAAAGTATCTTCCCTGTAGGTAGTACTCAAACATTTTAGGTTAAAATGTCCAGTCTTCTAGTTTTCCAGTGCCCTCGTCTGCTCTTCTGGGATATGAGTGACATGCACAGCACACAGTGGTGGAAGAGAAGTGATCTGGAGCTCTGTGCCCCACAGTATGCTTTGTAACCTCACTCATGTCAGCCAGGGCAGCCCAGTCTGTGTTTCCACATGGGCTAGATGCCTGCTGTGGCAAACTAGCACTATCACTATCTCAGGACTTCTCCAACTTCTGATGCTACAGCTTGCTGGGGTTGTGTCTGTGATCCATTTTTTCTTTTTGCAGTTAGCTAGGGTCCATCTGTATTCCCTCTTGATATGGTACCTTGGTTCTCGAAGGCTCTGTAGACCACTTGGAATATCTGTCATGGCTTCCATCTATCTCCTTACTGAAACATCTCAACTCAGATCCTTGTAGCTGAATTATGTGCCATATGCCTTACTTTGCACAATGCAAGACCACAAGCCCTTACACTTACATTTTCCTGTAGAAACATCTGAGTTTGGTTCATTCTGTACAAAAACTGAAGACTAAATCTGGCCCTCCTTATGCCTAATCATGAAGCCTGCAAAGTCTACTTTGTTTTCACTGTTCAAGTTAGTCCCAGAAACCTGCAAGGCCATCCGTCCCCAGGACAGGCAGTGAGAACACACATGTCTCACTGCCAGCTCCCTCGATATACATTATCACACTAGCCAGTAGAATGAATCAAGTGGCATGATGATTATCCCTTCCTTATTTTCACCTTCTCAATAGCATGCAAGTGTATCTAATTGGCAAAATCTGATTCACATCCAGAACTTTAGCAGTTAGAAAGTCTGGAAATGATATATTTTAATTTCCTAGCTTCTGCAACGCAGGAAGACAAAATAGAAGGAGAGTGACACTATCACATCCATTTCAAGTAAGCCCTTAATTACTCTGATTCTTAAAACTTTACATAGATTTATGCCTAGCTAAGAAGCCTGCTTACCCTGGGGAATTTTGTGGCCATCCTAATGGAAACTTAAGTTTCATACTACTCCTATCTCTATAAAGAAATTTTCATTTTATAGGAATAAAGGACAATAATAGATATCATTCTTTCCCTAGGAGAGGAGGCCAAAATGCCGACAAGTCTTCTCCATTAAAGTTACCTACAAGCTTATAAGAAAGAAGAATGAACAGCCTAATAGACAAATTCTAGAACTTCTACTCTGGGTTCCCCCTATTGCTTCTCTATCTATTTAGGGAGTAGTTTATCCTTTTATTTAAAAGCCCAATAAGAAAGGCTGGATTTGGACTTTTGCCCAGCAAGTCCTAATGTAATGAAACCCCAGGGGATTTTGAGCCTTCTGACATTTCAATGCACTAGAAACTGAAATGCTACTCTATTTCCTGGATGGAATGGCCCCCGATATTTTTCCAAAAGCTCAACTACGGGAAGCAGGTCTACACTCTCTTTTTTTGTATGTACAATACTGACCTGCAAGCAGGGATCACTTAGAGTCAAAGTTTTCCACATTCAGACAGAGGGCTCAGTGCAATGTGCTTAATAATTTTATCAAAAGATTTAACATAGTATTTAAGAGCACAGGTTCTGGAGTCAGACTGCCTGAGTTTGAATCCTGATTCCTGCACTTATTAGGTTTGTAATCAGGGGTGAATTTCTTAACCTCTTTGTACTGCATTTTCCTCATCTGTATAATAAAGGAAAAGATAACATAGAGGAGTTCTGTGAAGATTAAATTAGTCAATATATGTGAGGTTCTTTGAATGGTGCCCGGCTTTTATCACACTTAGCAAGATAATAAAACTCTTTCTACTACTTTGATTAAAGAGTAACCTGAAGTATCTCTTAGTGTCCCAAACTTTGCATTGCGATATAAATTTCAAGGGACAGAGAAAGGAAGTCTTTTCATTGGCACACATCACTGCCATTTGCTAATTTTTCTCTCAAACCAACATTTATTGAGGAAGATGTATCAAGCTCTGTACAAAGAGCTTTCCCAATGACCTTCTGAGATACCAAGCATTTCCATTTTAGAGGTGACACACAGAGTTAGGTTATTTTCCTGTGAATAAAGTCTAATAAGTAGACGAGGGATTCAAATCTCAATCTGTCTGAGTCCAAATCCAGGGCTTTTCCCACTGTTCTTTTTTTTTTTTTAAGATTTTATTTATTTATTTATTCATGAGAGACACAGAAAGACAGAGAGAGAGGCAGAGACACAGGCAGAGGGAGAAGCAGGCTCCATGCAGGGAGCCCGATGTGGGACTCGATCCCGGGTCTCCAGGATCACGCCTTGGGCCAAAGGCAGGCGCTAAACCGCTAAGCCACCCAGGCTGCCCCCCACTCTTCTTTATTACCTCTCTAAATAACAACGGATCTGTAGAGTCATTTACAGTATATAAAGCAACTGCACATACATTATTTTACTTAATTTAATTCTCACAACAACTCTATGATATTAGCTGTTAGGATCATTCAGTTCCAGGTAACATAGAGCCTAGATGGCAGCTGTTTAATCAAGTAGGGGTTTATTCCTTTCTAGGAGTAAGTCCAGAGGTAGTCAGTTGCTGGCATTGCATCCATGGCTCAGTGATGCCATCAAGAGCTTAACTCCTTCCATCTTTTCCCTCCACCATTCCAGGCATGTTCTTACACTTTCATTTTGTATTTGCAAAATGTTTCTCATAGCTCCAGGCAAAACAAAGCAGGAACAGATAGTTGGTATAGATGCTGGGAAGGGAAGGTAGCAAGCAGAGTTCACTTCTTTTAGTAAAGTACTCCTTAAAGGAGAAAAAAATCCTTCCAAGAGACATTCCAGTCACATGGCTACACCCAGCCACAAAGGAGACTGGAAGGTGAGCAGTTAACTTTTTATAGCATCTGAGGGGGAGGTAAGATAAGGGCAAAGGTTAGAAATAGCTCTTAGGGGTGAGACAACAGCAGCTTCCACTCCTACGTATTATTATAGAAATTTCTCAGGTAAAGTCACAGATCCAGAGAAACCGCAATTTGTCTGGTGTCCTAGAGATAACATCCAGTGTCCCAGTCGTTTTAAATAAGTTTAAATTTCTTTAATTTCTTTCCTCTAAAATTTCCACTGTATCACAATAGCCACATAACTAGGCATTGTTTCTCAATTTTTTGTTTGGATAGTAAAAAGAATGGTCCTTTAATTCACTTTGGGATGTATTATTTATTTCATAATTCATACCACCTTTTTCAAAAATAATATGAAGGATTAAAATTAAAGGTATATATCTAATAATGCTACACAAATTGAAATTAAAAAAAAAAGATGAAGAGAAACAAAGTATGTTAACCACAAGATCAATTATAGGTACTGAGATCTATTTTTAGATGTTGTGTACATCTTCTTGGCACACCTGGAAAGGAAAAAAGAATTAAAATGGGTTTCTACAACTTCCCTTTATATTCTGGAACCTAGATGGAAACAGTCCAAACTTAAAAGACAAATTCTTTTCCACAATTAAATTAAATTTTTTTAATAACTTATGTGCTCCAATTTAACAGAAGGTTTGAACTATGAATTAAAGAAATGGCTAGACAGCATGTTTCTAAGAACATCTTCTGTGGCTAAGAACATCACTTCTCTTAGCCTTCTTTTTGTATAGACATATGAACCTTAATTATAGATGTAACACATGCCCAGTGGGAACACACACACACACACACACACACACACACACAGAAACAAATAAATAAAAAGGTAAATAAACCACCTCTAACCCTACCACCTGGAGATAACTGTTTACACCTTGTTGCATATTTGTAGCTAATACTTTTTATGCATAAAATGCACATTTTTATTTACAAAAATACTATCATATCATATATGCTATTTTTATGTCTGATTTTTCATTTACAAATATATGAAGCACTATCTCTAATCAATTAATAGCATCATACAAAATCTTTAGTTCTCATATTCCACCACATGGGTATATATCACAGTGTTTTAATCGGTTTCTTAATTTTAGATTTTTAGGTTTAAATTTCCCTCTGTTATAGTTAGGTACTTATCATCATTGTACATATATCTTTGCACACACTTATGATAAATTACTAGAAGTGGAATTGCTATGTCAAAGTGTTGGAGCATTTTTAAACCTTTTGTCACATTCTGCCAAATTGATCTCCAGAAATCCATTCTCCTACTATCTCAGCCAGGCTTTTGACAGGAGCTGGATAGCAGACAATTTGAATTATACTGTCTGATGAGTACAACCATGAAGCACTACCATGACATTTGAAACAACCTTCCCCATTCTCTGACTTCAAGTTTGGAGGTGAGATGGAAAGTCCTACCCTGGGAATCAGGAGACATGGGTTCTGGTTGAGGTATTATTATCTACTCTTCCTATTTAATTGTTGTGAAGATCAAATGAGATAACATGTATGAACATTCTTTATAAATATTATAGAACTTTGCAAATGTAAGGAACTCGATATTCAACAAGGGAACTCTTTCCTAGGGATATTGCAGAAGGAAAAGACATTTGTTTTGTCCATAAATAAAAGAGAAGATAATCTCCCAGAGAATGCTCTTAGGGATAGAACTGTGTGTTCTTAGATCTCTTGTGTCACCTTTGCTTTATCTTTCAGGAAATATTTAAAGATATGTGAACACCTACTCAATTGTATAGGCTTCTTGCTGGGTGTTGGTCTGTTAGTGATTTTCTCATAGAGCCCAAAGGCAACTGGATATTAAAAGACAATACAAGAGAGGCGTGGAGTAGCTCTTTACCCTTTTCTGACATACAGGAGGAAATTGAGCCTGGTATTTATGAACTGCTGCAAGATTCCTGGCAATAGATACTGTGCTTTGTGTTATTTTTAAATGACTTTCTACATTAAGTGAATTAAAAAGTCACTGAATCTGTTTGAATAGGATTATTATTCTCCCCGATTCTACAACTATTCTCAAGTGAAATTACCATTATCATCATTGTCCTCTCTGGATGCTTAGGGTTTTTTTTTTTCTATTTGTAATACCAAATAGGATACCATGTTAGAATGATTTGTTCCAATATAAATGATGATGAATAGTCAAAATAGCAAAGTACATGCCTGTAACAATGAAGTTTGCTGAACTTTAAACAGGAAAGTCCCATGCCAACAATGATTCTGAATAGCCTTTAGTAAGTTGGTTAGAACATGAATATCACTTAATGTCATTTTTTGGTGTCTCTCCGTTTGGCAGAGAGTGTCAGAGCATATTCTATTTCTGACAAAACTTGACTCTTGGCATCAAAGAATTAATAGCCTGGAGTTCAGGGCAGGAACAATTTATGCACTAATGCTTTTCCAAGGAATTTTCTCTTCCTGTTAAATCAGCTGTTCATATATATACATATATATATATATACATATACATATATATATGTATATGTGTATATATATTGCCTGCACTTGTCACATCACATGATTCTATGCTCAGACAACACCTGAAATTCATAGCATTTTTCCAGTGTCACATACTGTATGTCATGCTGGCTGCAACTTGGTACTTTTTTCCTCCAATATTTTAATGGGCAAACTTGAGTAATATATTTCCCAATTTCAAACCCTTCAGCACTGACAGTCCAAAACTCCTGAGGATATGAACTAATGCAAAAGGTTTCGGCAGTGCTGAGCATCTTCAGCTCTGGTCTATCAGTGTCAAGTCCTCAAGCTCTTGAGAAATAATTTTACTTATTAAAACACATTTTCCCTCAAAAATACTGTGGGAAAGACAAAGCTCTCAGTGACCTCTTAGAAAATTGTTGAATTAAGAAAAGAAGTCTACATAACTCCTCCATTTTAAAGACTAGTGAAAGTATAATTAATGTACTAAGAAAGAGCTCTGCTTTTCGTTCATAGATTTGAATTATTGAACTGAACCTGTACCTTGGGACTATGTTGCAAACACATTGCTTCCCAGCACTTTTCTCTCAAAAATAAAGATAGACAATGCCAACAAGTTGCATTAAAGGATGTGGCATACGGTTGCAAGTTTTGAGCCAATGTCTTAGATTCCTTTAAGATTCTCAATTCCCCTAGGAATTTCATACACCTTAAATTGAGACTGACCCATCAGGGCAGCTGTGATGAGCTCTTCAACAGTGTTTAAAAACCTATTGTGCACAGAGTGTTATATTAATTTGATTTCAAAGAATTGGTCAGCACCATGGCTTGAGATTTCTAACAAGTTATTGTTAATGCACAAGAAAGAGCTATTTGCATTCACTAATTTGGGTCTCTTGGTGATTTATATCATTTTGCAGAAATATTATATATCCTGATGACAGCTCGTCACAAAAATATTTGTTGAAGCAAAAGCCCTTTTTAAAAATGTAAGTCATGTTACTTATTTTTGCATGTGTTTTTCCATCACAGAACATTAGTCTTCCTTTTAAGGTAATAATGATTATTAGAAATTAGCACCATGCCAAATGAAGGGTCAATAGCAGACAAAAATCATTCAATTTCCTGATATATAGCAGCCTCAGATTTTAAAAAGCTTCTGATTGTGAGTACTAGTAAAGATAACATTCTAACTTAAAAGATCTGATGTTGTTTCCTTTTTGGAAATATTGTCTTTATTTGGTAATAACCTTTGGCCATAAGTTGATTACAGTCCAATGGGAGGGTATGGACTAATGACTGTGGAATAGTCAAAAGAACACTAAAAAGAAAGCACTGTCCAGCAGAGTTAGCAAATTTCAACTCTGTACACTACTCTATAAAGGACAAGAAATTCTTTGATAAAACCATCAAAAAGGCAGTTTATCATTCATATCATTTCATATATCTCTGCCAGTGACTCTATTCATTCTAAAGTCCCACCAGGTCTGCCACTCTTCGTAAATTACTATGCCTAACACGAACATTTTGGAGGGTAGCAGAATGGTAGATAATCAATTCTAGTTTATTCTAAAGAAATTGTCATAATATTCAGAGTTAATTATAAGGAACTTAATGCAATGTAGTTTATCATAGCAAAAATAAGGAACAACCTAAATTTCAAAAAGAGGACCTGATTATACATGGAATAGTCAAGAAACAAAATAATATAACATAATACTAAGTGTCACTGCAAGATGTTCAAAATACATTGTTAGGTGAAAAAAATATCAATAATATACAGATAAATGCATATATAAGTTTAGAAAGGTTTACATCAAATATTGAAAATTACTAAGGGCAACAAGATTATTATCTGTTTGTTTAGAAGTAGTTTAGCTATCTAAAATAAATTTGTTTAGATTAGAAAATATAATTTTTAAAAGAACTTGCAGTTTCCTTAAGGGCTTACATTCATCGGCCAACACAAATATCAAGGTCTTCCTAGTCAAATATTAGTATTATCTGAATGATTGTATAGTTACTTGCATCACTTTTACTTTGACAGAGAATTTTGGAAAACATAATTGCATAAAGTGGAGAAATAAATCTGTAACAGAGATATTTCTGATTCCTTGACCATCATTTGAGGAGAATCTTTGGAAGGAGCTTCCAGGCACTTCTCCAAAGAGCTCTTCTAGCTCAATCTGAGTCACTAGTCTTATCCAATGTTTAAGCTTCATGGAGAAGAAAACTTGAAGCAAAGCTCTGGAAGTGTAATAGGAACATGAGTTGGCCAATGAATGCCGATGGTACAGTTGGGGGCCATTTTCAGATAAGACATATTGCAGACTCAAAATCAGACTCGGTTCTTCTAGCCAGAAAAGATCATTCTGCTTTTTAGTAAGCCCGACAATCTAAATTTTAACAACTCTTTTTTTCCTTTAATTTACTCACTACATAGTGACAATTACAGCAAGAAAAGGAAAGAAATAATTATTTTATTACTAGTGGACATTAGCTCTGTACTTAGGGAAAGACTTGCCATAATTAGGAACACTTTGGTAAAAATGTGGAAGAAAACAATAAAGAAGGAGGAATAGGGATCTGAGGGAATTTAATATTTCATGTGGTGGGATGGTAGCTGGGTTAAGAAGAAATAATTCAATGTACTGCCAGATTTTAAAAGGAAGTCATGTACTCAACTCAGTCTGCAAGCTTTCTGTGAGGTGTGGGGTACAAAGCTTTATAAGCCAGTCTCCCTACCCTCAAAGGGTATCCAGTCATCACAATCTATAATTCAATTTATAAGTTGTTCATCAAATTGCAATGTTACTGGAAATATTAAAAACCTAAGGATGAATGTTTTTCTTGTAGAAAATTAGAAAGCTGTATCATCCGAGAAAGTTTTTTTTACTTTTCTTACATTTAGTAAAACATGCATCTCCTCTGTGGTTGCCATTATGTTGAAGAATAACAGAGCATGAAGCCCAGTGACAAGAATATGCTAAATTCCAGCACCGCAAAGTATAGAAAATCATAGATTCTTCCATGTAGTGTGTAGTGTGTACTGCTCCTAATCAAACAGATTCTCTCTGGGTCCCTGTACGTCAGTAGATTTGGGTCATATTACACAATTTTCAGTCATTTGTTTTGCCACAGATTTTTTTAAATCTATGTGCTACTTGCACTATAAAAATATTTATATTAAAATCAATATAAACAGATTCACATTTTAAAATGTAACTCTATTCTGAGCAATAAAGATCCATGAAATTGTGACTTTGATGTACAAATTGCATTTTTCTAATATAATTAAACATGAATATAAGAGAAAAAATGTTCATCAGCATGTCATGTAAAAAGCTATATCTCACCCCATCAAGTAACAACATAGCAGAGACACTAAGATGGAGAACCCTTGAGTCACATTGCCTGTGTCCAGATTCCAGCTCCTCCATGATTCACAGCTGTGTGAATGTGAATGATCTGTCTGTGACTCAGTTTCCTCAGTTATACTTACTTTTAAAGTTTTTTGTGAGAAACAAATGATTTCACATATTAAAAGTACTATGATCAAACAAGCCTCTTATGAATGCTAGTTGGTATTAGCTATTATTATACCACAAACTGGGAGTGTTCCAGGGTCTGAGAACAACTAATATCTTCCCTCAGGGGTAATAACTATTTACAACCAAGAAGGTAATGCCCTGAAAATATCAGGGATCTTTGACATATTCAATGAATGTGTTGAGAGTCTGTAATCTGCAGGACCTCGTTCCAGAAAAAAAATGTACTTCAGCACTGCTCCAGGAGGCACAAGACTCGATAGCGAGGTCACTGAGAGTACACATACCTTTGTCTGACTGGATCTAATGAAATGAGAGATGCTTCAAGATGTCCAGGGGTTTGCTTCTTTGCAAGAGGTCACCAAACAGAAAGCTTCCTATTCTCTGACTGATTTAAGAAGGAAAAACACAAAGTTCACAGCTTAACAAAATGACCTATGAGAACTTGCTCATAAGCTGACTTGTACAAAGAAGAAAACCTAAAATGCCAATCCTTTTGTTTATATCACCTTTCTTTGTTTATTTCTCCATTCACAGTTGCAGCTGATGGTGTAAACACAGCATATTTCCTGCCTAAGGCCAAACTCCAATGCGTTTGTGTTTGTAAACATCATTGATTCACTGAGTCACTTAGACTCCAAAGTATAATTTTCTGAGTTTGAACATCAGGGTCTAGACACAATAAAATGTAATCTCAAATATCATCTGTATTTGAAAGTAATTGTATAGCTATGCATGTAACTATACATTCAAGCCCTCTGAAAAAGAGGCTAACTGGTTAGGTGAAGACTTAGGTGGGAAATTCTATTTCCAGTTTATCATTACTATTTGTTAACAGTATTCCTGATTTGGGATAATCATGAGGGAAAACACACACGCAAAAAACCACAAAGCCACACTTCTCTAGCAAACTAGGGGAAGGGTAGGAGCCGCTGGCCTCTCATTATACAGCTATTTCCCACCAGGCTTTTCAGGCACACGGACGATCTTACTGAATTTGAATGCACTGTGTACCATGTTTTTTTCTTTACTAAATCATTTTGCCTACTCTATAGTCCCTGGTAGCAATCTGCTTTTTAAAACACTATTCCAAATTATTGAATTAAAAGTACTCATTTGACTTTTGGGGATATAGAAGAATGAAGTTTTCCTTCTCTGTGGGAGGCTATGATATAGTTTAATAATAATAAAGTATCATATATATGCATATACATATAATTATACATTGCATATATAATATATATACTATAAACACCATGCCAGGGCTTAAAAGGCCTTGGAAGATGAGGTATGTTCTGACTCCCCCTATCTCATTTTTGTCTCCTCTCCTCTTTACCCCTGTCTTCCAATCTTTAGGAATTGCTTCAAAAATCATCAATTCTCTTTCTTGCAATTCAAGGACTTCTGTATCTGGAAGAGTCTTGCCCCATTCTCTACCTGGCTACTTCCAACACATTTTTGTTCAGAACCTATCTTATATAGCAGTTCATTCATTCATTCATAAATTCAGTCATTTATTTATTTATTCCTTCATGCAATAGGTATGTGTTTACTGAGCACATGCCTAGCACAGGCACTGTGTTAAACACAGAGTATGTGAACATAAGAGATAAGGCTTGCACTTTCATGGAGCTTATAATCCAGTGAGTAATAAAAACAATGAATAATTACATATGATCACATATAACACAAATATGACAACTAGTGTGAAGGTATACAGAATTCTACGTGAGAGAAAAATTTAAAAAAAAATCTGATTTATATGAGCCTGAGGTGATTTTGGGGAGAAACTTTAAGAAGTCTTCTGAAAAGTGGCAGTTAGGCCAAGACCTGAAAGTTAAACCGGACAAATGACAGTGGGAAGAACCCTCCCAGTACAGGAAATAGCATAAAGACCTTGACCTCCTTTATAAGACCAGTTCTATATTTTATGTTCTCAGGGTATTCTATTCTCTCTTGTAATATTAATTACAATAGTAATTAAATAATTATTTGTAAAACACTTGCTTCTTCCACTAGACTGCAACATGTCCAAGATCAGCAATAGTACCTGCCTTGTTTTCTGCTCTATCTCAAGCACTAAGCACAGTGATGGCCTGATCCGTGGTAGGTGAGGAACAACTCACTGTCTGCCAATCAATTGTTGGATAAAATAAACGGTGTCCATGGGCTGAGGAGGTCAGGGTGGGAGGTGCTACATTGTTACTTTTATTTTTTTTATTTTTTGATATTTATTTATTTATTTATTTATTTATTTATTTAATATGAAAGACAACAGAGAGAGGAAAAGACATAGGTAGAGGGAGAAGGTGGCTCTCTGCAGGGAGCTTGATGCAGGACTCAATTCTAGGACCCCGGGATCATGACCTGAGCCAAAGGCAGACATTCAACCACTGAGCTGCCCAGGCACCCTGCACCATTACTTTCAATTAACATTGAAGCCCTAGTCAAATATGTGCAATGTAATTCGTTCCACTTTGTCAAAAAAAATTAAAATATACATCTTGAGGGTGAGAGTGGGAGTTATACCGAAGGGGTAAGCTCAGAAGTGGAAATACTGACTCATTCTAAATTCATATATCACTCCAGATAACAAAAAACACCATTTGTGTTGTTATTTCCATATAGCACGATATTCTTCTGCACATAGTAGGCACTCAAATATTTGTACAAAAAATGATAATGAATGAATTCATGGAAACACTGTTAAAGTCATGTTCAGTTATTCCACATCATTTATTCAGTGATATTCATTGAAATCTACCATGTACATGGAGTTCTTCTGCGGGGTGCTTGGAATACAAGTAGATCACAAAGAGCTCATAGTACTTAGGAGAAGGAAAATCAAGATTAACAAAAGCAGTGAGGCAAGTGCTAAAAATGCTGTAACTATACCCTACTATGGGAGTTGGGAATGGAAAGAAAAACAGGACAGTTAGCTAAGTCCACAGTGGGTAGCTGACAGTTTTTTCAAGAAGTGGTGACAGTTGCTATGGCTCAATGGACCAGTAGGAGTTACCCAGATATGCAAACAAGAGAAATGGATGCAAACATCCATTTCAGCTATTTAGAAATTTAGCCGTCAATAATAAAGACTAAATCACTTGGCTCTTCAGACTTTCCAACCACATGGGGATTATTTCTCCAAAATGATATGTGCTGTTGAATTTTTCAGGCAAAGTTATTTCATACTGACTTAGATTAATGAACTCCTACATTATAACTAAAGATGAGAGGCTTAAGTCATTTGATACACAATGAAAGGATACGAATTGATAGAAATGTATTCCTTAAAAAGAAGGTAATTTTTTGTTTTTTGTTTACATCTTCAGTGATCTGTGCTTTCTTTTAGACCTGAATGGATTCAGGGAGGAGTTTTTTTTTCATGGAAGAACATTTCCAAGACAACAACAGTAGCTTGAGATTTACTCATGATGTTAAAATTGTGGTGAATGTGGCAGAAATGATTCAATGTGACTGAGACCTGTTTGTTGTGAATTGCTAATTAGTATAATTATTAACATTCAGAGAATTGCAAAGCAGGAAATTTTCAGCCTGGACTGCTTATCATTCACATGATAGAACTAAATTAAAATAAAATAACATGGCCACAGAATAAGTAACAAAATGTTCTATAAAATTTCTCAGAAAAAAATGTATTAGAGAACTATAGAAATTATTCAGCAATGCAAATTGCCATTTTATTCCATTTCTATAAAATATTTTTTTAGAAATTTCAGAGATAGTGCTTTGCAAAAGGGAACATCTACAGAGGCTGTATATTCAATTCCCTCCAAATCCCAGTGCAAGAACATATCTTCAATATATGGCCTTTCTACCAGCCCCCAAATATCCTTTATTAAATGTAATGTTGAATCTCCTTTATTGCTCACACAAAAGCTGAGAATTGTATTCCAAAGGAATCAATACAGATTCTAAGCAGAAGAAAATTCATGGAAATACCCAGCCATGTTGGAGACTATAAAGAATTTTTACGTATGCCTATTGGAAAAGAAAGAAGAAAGCAAAAAGCACAGTCATACAAAAAAAATCCTCACACAAGTACTTTGAAATTGCTTTCTATCTGAGATTCAATTCAAAATTACTAAAATTAATACATATTCTTGAGCTGGGAGTTGAACCAAACCCAGAACAGAAGTCTGATTTGGAATAGTTTTAATTTAAATCAAAAAGTAAATTCAAATCAGTATTTTTCTATTTTGTTGAAATTCTTTTTGAACTAAATCCAAGAAAAGAATTACTTAGGTTCAAAAAGCAGCAGTTAATGAGGTTGACACCATCCACATCATATCTGTATGGTTATGAGAATAGATACGAGATTTTTGAAAATTATAGCCTTCACAGTATAAGAGATAGTGAGACATATCATAATGAGTCGGTGTGACTCTCTAAAATGCCTTTGACCCAGCAATGTACTATGTATATATTATGAATTTAAATATCTCAGCATTCATTTAGGGCATATTAATAAAAACACAGCTTTTGGAAATTCTGCCTAAAGCTTCATCTTTTGACTATATAGCTTAAAAAACAGCGTATGTAATTATATCAATTATACATTTTAAAGTTGATAAGGCACTACATTTATTTACTCATTTATTCAACATTAATTGAGTAGCTTCTCTATGTGCCACACTGGGCTTAATACCAGAAATACAAAAGAATGAGCTAGAGCAGATCCTTGCCTTTTAGGAGTTTTGATCTAGGAAACACTCAGCATCCATTCTTATGGTAATCAAATGATTTAATGTTCTAGTTAAAACGCTCAGACAATAATAATTTCATGAACTATCTCTATTTTTTCATTCTTGGGTTTCACAACTGTACACCAGCATAAAGGGCATGAAGACTCTTCAGATGATAACTACAATCCAAAAATAGAACTTTCATAAATCATAAAGGATCAAGAAATATCTAGGTTTCAGTAAATAAGTATTATTAATAATAGTCCCAATATAATGAAACAACCATCAGAGAAAATGTCTTTGAGGGATGCTTGGAAGAATTTAGGTACAACCATGAACAAAGAAGACAAATTTAGTTAGAACCAGAATAGAAACAATTCCCTTAGTTACATCTGCCTTAAGGTGTTACCATTTTCAATTCAGAAATGAAAGTTAAAAGCAAATCATTTTGAATTTATTATAAATTGTCATATAGTAATATGTATAGTTCTCTATAGTGTGGCTTCATCCATTCTCAAACATTTCTACTCTTCTTTATAAAATCCCAAATTAAAGAAACATTTCACGGGCTCCTCCAAATGCCTGGCTCCTATTTAATCACTGTTTTCAAGCTTCCTGTGCCTAGAGCAAGCCTTTCTTAGTACAGACTGATGCTATCATGTGGTATTTTTGTCTGGGCACAACAAATTATTTCTAAATGCTTGTGTTACAATTTTGGTAGTATCTTATCCAGTTTTGCTCATGGCTTTCCTTGAAAGACATCTTCTCTGGTCAAAAATTCCATAAATTCCATAACCTACCCACACATGCAGCCCAGACAAAAGAGGCAAACTATGAACACTCCCAAGGATTGCAACAAGTTCACAGATATATTTTAGGCTTTTTTGTGCATTCTTTCTCAATAGCATTGGTATTCAGTTTTGTTCAACCTCTATTCATTTCACTAGTTTTCATATCCATCTTTGTTGAATTTACCAGTCTCTTGGTTGTTATCATGCATAGGTTAATTTAATCTTTCCTTTATTGTGAACCCCATACAACATGGAGACAGCTGCCATCAACTTTCACTTCTTGCACCTAAGAAATGAGATGCTGCAGGGAAATATTGAGATCTGTGAGGGTTGGTTCCTCCTGGATAGTATAGTTAACTGAAAAAAAGAATTGTATATGCACCCTGTGGTGAATTCCTTAATATGTGATTTGGTTTTTTTCCTTATTCTTTTTCATTCTTAGAGTTTTAAAACTTCACTTTTCTGGTGGGAAAAAAACAATCTCTTATACTCTTCACTATTTTTTATATTTTTTGTCTTTCTACCTACATTCTTCATAATTTCTTAACCACTGTCCTGTTCAGTAACACTGTCTTTGGCTATACTATGCTACTGCTGAAACTATCCACTGATTTCTTCATTTTGGTTATTGTATTTTTATTTCTGGAATTTCTATTTGATTCTTCTTCAAATTCGATTTTTTAGTCTAAACAGTTTCCATTTCCTACCAAAATTTTCTTTTTTTCTTCCTACCATAATTTTCAAACATGGATTTCTTTTCACTCTCAAATGTTATCATTGATGCTTAATAATTTCAATCTGAGTTTGAAATTCTAATATGTTAAAAATTTATTTTTACATATAGGTGTGTTTTTGGTTTTTTATAGTTTTTGTTTTGTTTTTTGTTTTTTGTTTTGTTTTGTTTTTTGTCTATTTTCTTTTCTGATTTCCATACATGATTCTTCTTAATATGCCTACTCTAATTTGACAAGTGCTAATGCCCATGGTAAATGCAATCTGAGCAGGAAAGACAGCAGATTTCTTTTTGGAAACAATGCAAACCAGAAGGTATGGATCAACATCTTCTAAGTAACAAAAGAAAAAAAAACTATCAAATTAGCAAAAATAGGGACACCTGGGTGGCTCAGCAGTTGAGCATCTGCCTTTGGCTCAGAGCATGATGCTGGAGTTCCAGGATCGAGTCCCACATCCAGCTCCTTGCATGGAGCCTGCTTCTCCCACTGCCTATGTCTCTGCCTCTCTCTTTCTGTGTCTCATGAATAAATAAATAAAATATTTTTAAAATATTAGCAAAAATACCTTCTAAACATTAAATCAAAATAAAAATGCTTTCAGATATACAAAAGCCAAAATAATTAATCATCAATAAACATAAAATATTAAAGTCCTACAGGCAGAATAAAATAAGTATCAGATGGAAATATGAATCTCTACAAAGAAGTGAAGAGCATTAGAAATGGAAATAAGTAACAATAAACTGTGGGGTTTAGAATATCTATAAAAGAAAAATGGATAACATCAACAGAATAAAAATTGGGAGCAGAGACAAAAATTATTATAAAGCCCTTATTTAGAATGTAGTTTTATATGATATTGTGTAAAGGCTGATTATGTACTTAAAGATGTATACTATATACCTTTAAAGAAACTAAAAAATATATTTCTAGCAAATAAGTATAAGAGATCAAATGGATCATAAAAACATTTTAAAAAGTACTCAATCTGGGATCCCTGGGTGGCGCAGCGGTTTAGCGCCTGCCTTTGGCCCAGGGCGCGATCCTGGAGACCCGGGATCGAATCCCACATCGGGCGCCCGGTGCTTGGAGCCTGCTTCTCCCTCTGCCTATGTCTCTGCCTCTCTCTCTCTGTGTGTGACTAACATAAATAAATAAAAATTAAAAAAAAAAAAGTACTCAATCCAAAAGAAAGAAGAGAAGACAAATGTGACAAACAGAAAACAATTAGACGTCAGACTTAAATCTGACCATATTTATAAAAAATATTAAATATAAATGGTCAAAACAATCCAATTAAAATAAAAATTTGCCAGATTGGATTAAAAGAAAGACTTACTTTTATGCTGCCTACAAGAATTCTACATTAGGAGTAAAGAAACAGATAAGGTAAAATGATGGGAAAGATGTATTCTGACAACCATAATCCAAAGAAAGATGGAGTGACAATATTACTATAAAAAAAATTGGTTCCAAAGCAAATGTCTTACTAGGGATAAAAAAAATGATCATTTCATAACCAAGAGGGGACAAATTCTCCAAGAGTGCATAGCAATTCTAAGAATTTATACACCTAATAACAAAGCTTCATAATTCCTAAAGCAAAAACTGATATAACTACCCAAGGAGTAGATGAATCCAATGGAAGCCAAAGATTTCAATATTCTTCTATCAACATCTGATAGATAAAAGTAGACCAAAAATTTGTAAGGATATACAAAATTTGAATAAGTCTATCAACTCATTTGGCCTAACTGGTGTTTACAGAACACAGTGCTAATAATGGCAGAACACCTATTTTTTTCAAAAACACATGGAGCGTTTATCAATAAATAATTTGAGAGTTTAGAAAGTTTTGTGGATATATATGATCAATAGATGAAAATACATCTATATACACCTAGCATACATTTTTTAAAAGAAAATATTTACAAATAAATAGGAATAAATGTAAATGAATAACAAAAGTTTTATAAAAGCTATCCAGAAAAAAAAAATAGGAAATTTGTGAAAAATCACTACAGAATGCATAATAGAGATACCAGCTACATGAATAGGATAATTCAATATTTTAAAATGTCAGTTTTTCTCAAATAGTATAGCTTTAAATCAATTTTATTCACAAGCCAAATATATTTTTTTCAAGGAACTGGACAAACATACTAAAATTTATATTGAGGAGAAATATAAAAAGTTAATGAGGAGAGTCTTGAAGAATAAGGTGAAGATGACTTGCTTTTTCATTTATATAAACTTATTATACAGCCAAAACAATTAAAACTATCTGGTATTGCTAATGCTATAGTAAAAAATTTCACTATTGCTAGAATTTGTAGAGTTCTGAAACAGATCCACACATATAAGCAAACAATATATAAGAAATAAATAAACCTAGACAATAAGATAACCATAAGAAATGACTGAAACAGAATTGCTACTTTGCATCACACATAAAGATCAATTCACAAGGAGTTAAAAACTTGAAAATGAAAGACAAAATTTTTATCAAGATGCAAAAGCATTAAATGAAGAGATATTAATGAATCTGAGAAGTGAAAAATAAATTGATTAGCAAAAACCTTCATAAACAAAGGATGTGAGTAAAGGAAACTTCTTATAATGAAATTCTAAGTTAATGCAACCACCATAAAACAATTTAGGACTGTCACAAAGCTCAACATTCACATAACCTACAATCCAGAAATTCCACTACTAGGAATTTTTGTACATGTGCACTTGGATACATGTACAAAAAATTTCATACTTATGAAACTAGAAACAAGTTAAATGTTCATCCACACAAAGCAGGGAAAAACTTTGCTATATTCCTACCTTACAATATCATACAATCACAAATAGTCATAAACTACAGCTACATGTAATAACATGGATAAATCAAAGAAAACATTGACCATTTGGTAAATCTCCTAAGATTACATACAGTATGACATGATTTTTGTAAGCTCAAAAGAAAGCAAAGCTGCCTGGGTGGCTCCATTAGTTAAGTGTTGGACTCTTGATTTCAGCTCAGGTCATGATCTCAGGGTGGTGAGATCCAGTCCCACATAGGGCTCTGGGCTCAGTACAGAATCTGCTTGATATTCTCTCTCTCTCCCTCTGTCCCTCCCCCTGCTCTCAGTCTCTTTCTCCCTAAAATAAGCTAATTTTTAAAAATGTACCATTCTAATTTTTAAGCAGTGTTCACATATTTTCATGTTATTATCTGCATCATAACCTACATCTGTTTTATATGCATTCTTTTGTATACTTCAAATATTTAAAAAAAATGAAACACGTTAAAACCGACTGTCCTGATTTTAAAAAGATACTCAGCTTCTAAAGAGCTGATTAAGTTTTCCCCTAGCATCATTTTCTGCAGTCAAAATTGTTCAATGTCATCTACCTTCAGTAACCGTTCCATTTTTTCTGCTCTTCACTGAACCAACCTCATCCTATTATCATTCCTATTATAGTATAGGCCATGAAAAATAGAAGGTGTGTTCAAGTAGGTGTTGCACACTTGGGGAGGATTACTTTCTAAATATTTCTTGTTATTTTTCTGTTGATATATCCCCAAACCAAGTGACTTGTTTGAATAGGAGTACTCTTGCTGACTCATTTTAAGCACACAGTCAAAGCAATAATGCCTAGCAATTTATTTCCCACATGTATAACTTACTTTTATCACATTATTTAGTACAGAGCACTTATTTCTCTCTTTTGGGGATCAGATAGCTAATTTGTGAAAATCACCTTGAATCACATGCCTATTTCCAAAGTGACTATCAACTTTATTCAAATTAAAGTAAATCTACCTGAACTAAACTATCTGATCAATATAGAGCAAAGAAAGTGTCTGAAATTATAGGTTCTAGTCCTGGCTCTGCCACTAACAAGCAAAAGATTTTTATTCAAATTAATCTCATATTCCAAATCCCAGTGATGTCATCTGTCGATAGATGTGTTAGTATACTTCTCCTTAGGGAAACTACTTAATTCTTTTTCTAAAATAATATAAATTCCTTATTGAATTTTTTTTTTTTGCAAAAATGAAATCACCTTTACAAGATACAAAGGGATAGTGTTTGATATTTAGAAATTATTAGCAGGATTGATACTAAATATTTGGGATATTACCTAAAGTCTCCCTGTACTGCTATGTATCCATTATTATCCCTCCTCTCCTAATTTTGAATTCCAGAAATTTCTCTTTCACACACCACACACACACACACACACATGCATGCAGTAAAATAAGAATACATGAAAATGTAAGCTTCTTTCTTTTTTTTTAATTCTGATCAAAGCCAACTTTAATTTTTTATCTTCATACTTAAAAGGTTATTCTATGGCAACCAGTTTTCCAAGCCTATCATTAGTTACTAGCTTACAAATCTTAACATAAACTCTTCCCATTTACCTGATGTTCAATTTCCATCAGTTTTAATACAGACCAGTGTAAATACCATTATTGACTGCATTGTATGAAATTCAGTATTCTACAGATCCCATGTAGTCATGGGATAAAACCAGAAGCCTCCACCTTTTATGTGAACTTCAGTGGTACTGTGGAGACCAAGGCAATTTTGCTTAGATTAAACAAGATCTATTTTCCTTTGTAAGAGAACCTTCTTGCAAGAGGTTTAATCAATTCTCCTAAAAATGGTGGCTTTCTTTGAAACTATTCTTTCAGAACCAATGGTTACATAAGTAGAATATTGGATTCAACCTAAAAATGAGGGCCCTAGTTAACAATATTCTGCATATGATCATGATAAAAGAATAGGATATTCTTCACATTTCCAAACAAAATCCAATTTAAAAAGCTTGTTCTTACCAAATCCCTAAAAACACCCATTTGAGAGTAAACCAGCAGAGCATATTGCCCCAATGAAGCTGTAGGTTTCATTACATGCACCAACAAACCGACATGGCTAGCTCTGCATTCCAGTTTCATAGAATTTATGTTTCACCTATTACACTAAACAGCATTTTAAACACTGACATATGAACTCCCTAGTAAGATAAAGCAAAGACAAAAACATCTCATTAGAAACAAGATACATCCTCACTTATAGTCTTCAAACATTATTATTTAACTTTCATAATTTGACTCATTTTAACAGGCAAAGAACACTTTTAAGCAGACATGACTGTCCTAAATTATTTATTAGGTAAGAATTTTACAAACATTACTTACACCAGCAGAAATGGTGGAGCTAGAGAGTATTGTTGCACAGTTAGAACCCATGCTGCACAGTTAGAACCACCAATAGTGTGGTGGAACTTGTGACCCTTTCCAAGACCACAGCTCCTATGGCCTGCAGATGTCAGCTGTCACAGCTCCCTGTCTTTGTGGACTGGTTTGGTGATCCACTGGGTGTCAGGATTTCTTCTGATAGCCTTATGGAATGGATCCATGAGGATAACTTCAAAGAATCTGTATATTGGAATCTTTGCCAACCCAGTAAGAATTTAAGATTCTCAGAGTGCCACGGGGCACCTACCTTACTCCTCTGCAACAGACTGAAGGCTTTGGGTAAAGTTTGACTGGTTAACACCATGATGGACAGGACTGCATGAGTAGCACCCTTAGGAACTGGGCATTTGCCGCCACCACATTGCATAGGAATCCAATATACGACATAACTTTGCTTGGTCTTGTACCGCAGTCTGCAGGCTTTATCAAGCCAGCATGGGTCAGGGGTACTGGGGAGAACTGAGAGCTGGTGGTACTGCCAGCAGCACATCCTTTGAGCTGATGGCTGCCACCAGACAGAATGGAAAGGGCTAAAAGCTAGTTTTCTTTTCAAAAGAAAGCACATAATCAACAGGATGTGTTGGCAAATGAGACAACTGATAGAGAACAATTATACAAAACATCGATATGCTTTGAGGATCTCAAACTCTGGCCTTCTTATACTTGGTTAAGATGAGATAGAGAGAGGGAAATAGGAATCTCAGTTTAGTTTTATGATCTGGAGCAGAAAAAAACATGTGCTTTTCATCCTACAGAATAGCCAGAGGAGCACAGCAAATATTTTAGCAAAGCCCCACTGCTCCTATGATGCCAGGACAACATACTAGCAATGTTGAATAAGAGGTGTTGGCTAATGGTCTGAGCCTCACCTCAGTCTCTTATAGGTAAAATCTTAAGTAGGCAAATATGATAATGCTAAGGTGGGGGCTGGCAGATATGCAAAGGCCTAGGGAAGCGGAAAGAGTCAGAGTACTTATACCTGAGAGTTCAAGGCTATGGCAGGACTGTGAACAAGAGCACATGCCTGCAAAAGATGATATGGACCAGTTGAAGAAAAATGTTTCGCAATCAATTACAGAAAACACCAGAGGGTGGCAGTGAGCCAGACATACCTTCCTTCATCAAGCCATGTACATATACATAGATATTGCTCTAGGGGAAGTGAGGTCAAAGAATTTGATTTCACTGAGTCATCATTTCCTTAAAAAGAAGTTTTAAACTAACAGAGCCTGGATTATATTTATCATAAAGATTAAGATTCCCTGTATAAAGTGGAAACAAGAAGAGACTTGCTAAGTAAATGTCTACTTATCAATGAAGAATAAAGCATTTTTAAAAGATATGTTTACAGAAATTATTATTATTATTATTATCGTTACTATTATTGTCATTACTTTTGCGATCAGATCCCTTTTAATTCTCATGTGTCTTCAACAGTTTCAACTAAAAATTCAGCTATTTAAATCATACGGAATTTGACCTCTATTTAGGATACGAAAATCTGCAAACAACATCATTCTTACACTAACAACAATAAAAAAAAAGCCAGAAAACTATAATATCATAACTGTTTTTGAGTCCATCAGACAGTTGAGGTTTTATAGTGAATGCATTAACTTAGAATCCCACTATAAGAAGTCCCATTTATCTACATACAGGAAACCTGAATTCCAAAGAAAGACCAGACTCATCAAAGGCAGAAAAGGTAAAAGAACTGCCTTACCCAGGGCAGAGAATAGGAGGAAATCACCATATAAATGGATACAAATAAATCATCTAAACTTAAACAAATTGTTAAAAACCAAGTTTGGGCTAACATCTCATTCTGGAACAACCAGAAGCCAGAATAAAAATGTTCTCATTCTGGAGTAAATTCAAAAAACAATCTTGGTCCTAAACTTCTATAATGATACTAGCAAAAGTCTTCTAATTCTAAGGGAGAGTGTGAACTTCTATCCAAGACCACTCACAGACAAAAGGCAGAATGTGGCTACCAAGGGGTAGGTTAAGGGTCAAGAATGCTCAGAGAATGCTACCCCCAATGTCTGAGTCTAAAATGCCTATCTAAGCTTGGAGGGTGGATTAGGGCATTTAGTAACAAACTACAGCAATCTAATGGTAGAAGAAAAACAGGAGTATATATATTTATATCTGATAAATATCTGAAAACTGCAGGTAGAGCACAAATATTGAGAAATACCACCACCATTAATTACAGTACGCTCTGTGTACAAGGCAGTAAGTAGCAGTATGCTGCTAAATAATTTAGAGACTATGGTGAACAGAATGTAATGGTAGCACAAACAACTCAAACCTAATCCAACTCCTGACTAGATTGATTCAACCCACTATCCCCCAAACTAAAGGCCTGACCAAAAAAAAAGTGTACCTATAGCTATTACCTAACATAAATATTATTTCCCTCTGTATCTTCTGTTATACATGCGATGTCTGAAATTCAATAAAAATTGTGAGGCACAGAAAAGCAAAATCATTGTCAAGAGATAAAGCAGTCATGATAACCAGACTCACATGTTGAATGGTCACTTTTTCCCAGTCAAATAAAACTGAAGATAATTCATTTAAAACTGGAGATAATTCATTTTTGCACTGCAAATTTGTTAAGGAAAGTTTAGGCAGAATAAGTATTATACCACATTGGAAATGGATCTACACAAAGAAATGAACATACTTGTAATTATATAAATAAAGATAAATATAAAAGGCGTCTTTATTTTTAATCAATTTCAAAAATGTTTGTTTAGTGCAAAAATTATAACAATGTATTAAAGGGTTTAAACCACATATAATATTAACATATGTGACAACAATATTATACAGGACAGGAAAAACATTGAAAGTATACTGATGTACAGATTTGATGCTATTTATGAAATAATATATTATTACTTGAAAGCAATCTGCACTAAGATAAAAATGTATAAGCCCTTGGGACAAACCCTAGAAAAGAAAAAAAGCGGTATAACTTATTAGCTATTAGTAGTGATAAGCACTACTTATCACTTAAGTGATAGCTTATAGTAGTGATAAGTGATTTTTTTTAAAGATACGCAACTTAAAAGAAGATGGGAAACAGAAAACAACCAGCAAGATGGTGAGCTTATTCAATGGCATATAAATAATTATGAAAATGTAAACTGATTAGACAACCAACTGTTGAACTACCTAATTAAAAAGCAGAGATTTTAAAAATTAGATAGTAAAGAAAAACCTAAGTAGATGTTGTGTTTAAGGAACTCACTGTGTAAAGATAAGTTAAAAGTAAAAGTCTTAAAAAATACGGCAAACATTAATTTAAAAAAAGCTGGGCTGGTTATATTAATACCAGAAAAAATAAACTTCAGAACAAGATGTGAATTAGTAGAGATAAAACGGGACACTAAATAATGATAAGTGAGTAACGTTTAAAGACAAATCATTCCTAAACATCACTAGATAAAAATCAATATATAAGAGGAAGAAAAATATGTATAATGTATATTATTATATTTATATGGCTTATGTTATATAATAAATATAAATATGGCATTATATAAAATAATACACTTTAGGTATAGTGTTTGTATATAAATAAATACAATAAACATACTAGCATCAAAAATATTAAATACCCAGGTACTTACTGGGATAGTCTGAGAATAAATCTGACAGAGATATAAGATTTATACACTTAAAACTATAAAATATTGACTAGAGAAATCAAAAGCCTAAATAAACGGAGAGGCATAGCACATTATTAAACCTGAAAACTCAGTATTCTTCAGATTTCATTTTCCCATGATTTTTGTCTGGAGATTCAATGCAATTCAAATCAAAGTCCCAAAAAACTTTCTTGGAGGGTGGAAAAGAAAGAAATCAACAAACCTATTCTAAAACAGATGAAAAAATGAAAAATATAGAATAACAGAAGAAATCTGAAAAAGAAAAAAAAAGCCTATACATATATGTCACTGATTTTTGAACAAGTTACCAAGGTAATTCAAAAGATAAAGAATAATTTTTTCAAAGATGGTGCTGAAACTGGATATACATTTGAACAACAACAACAAAAAAGAACCTAGATCATCATAGGTTCTTTGAAGTTAATTTACAAATTAAGTTAAAATGGATCATAGACCTTGATGTAAAACCCAAAACTTTTCAAAGGAGACACGGAAGAAAATCTCTGTGATCTTGGATTAAACAAAGATATTTTAGATAACAGAAAAATCACAATCCATAGAAATTTGATACATTCGACATCTTTAAGATTTGTCTTAAAAAAAAGATTTCTGTCTTCAAAAGGCACTATTAAAACAAAAAGGGAAACTATAGACTCAAAGGAAATATTTACAAAACACATATTTAAAAAATAATTTGTATATATGGTACATCAAGAATTCTCATAAACTAATAATAAGAAAACAACCCTATTTTTTAAAAATTGGTAAAACATTTGGATAGTTAATTAAAGAGATTCCAGTGGCACATAACAACATGAAAGATGCTCAGCATCATTAGTCACATGGAAATGCAAATTAAAATCCATAGTGAGGGGGATGCCTGGGTGGCTCAGAGGTTGAGTATCTGCCTTCAGCTCAGGGCGTGGTCTTGGGGGTTCTGGGATTGAGTCCCACATCAGGCTCCAAGCACGGAGCCTGCTTCTCCCTCTACCTATATCTCTGCCTCTCTCTGTCTCTCATGAATGAATAAATAAAATCTTTAAAAAATGAAATAAAATCCATAGTGAGGTATCAGAATATATTTATTAACTAAAATAAAAAGTTGATACCCTCAAGTACTGCCATGGGTGCAGAACAACTGGAACTCTCATACATTGATCATGGGAATGAAAAATAATATAGCCATTTTGGAAAACAGTTGGTAGTCTTATAAATTTAAACATATACTGACCAAATGACTCAGCAATTCTACCCCTAAATATTTATCCAAAAAAAAAAAAAAAAGACAACTTCTGAACATACAAAGATCTATATGGACATATTTACAGAAGCATGAAGTCATGAACTCCACATAGCAGAAACAGTCAAAAATAAACCCAACTTACTGTTAACACTTAATCAATACCTTGTAAGTTCTATTTTTCTACCTCAAAATAAGTATACTAAGAACCTCGAGTCTGAGATTATCTCTTATGGAAAAAGACTAATTCTCCAATGCAACAATTGCATCAGTTTTCATAGGTTTTTTTCCATAAAACTTTAGGTTGGATGAAAAGTCTTTCATAATTCATGCATACTACTACACCTACTGCAATCCCTTAATAAATAAAAAACTTAAAGAACTTGCTATTTTAAGAAACGTGTAGATGGTATCAGCATTGGGAACATGCTGATCAAGAAAGAACTGGGCCAGAAAAAGGAAACAAAAATCTAACTTAACTTATTAGAAAGTAAGTAGAAGATACTCATCAATGATAAAAAAAAAAAATGAACACTTCTTAAGAGTAATAATCACAATCATTTTAATGTCTACTATATAACAATTTTTCAATAAATACTTGAACGAATGCAATCTAGAAGAATGGCACAGTGGGCAATTTTTTTCAAATATATTAAAATATTAGTAGGTGCATGAAAAAAATCATGATGAACTCCTGAGTTGAATATATTTTAAAATACTACTTGAGGAGAATCTTATTTCTCTGATGTGCCATGTTTCAGTCTCTGATGGGTTTGATACAAAGACATTGTGGACAAGGTGAGTGTTTGCTTTTACTTCATTCGGTGACCATTCAAGAAGACAACTAAAGAACTCTTTACCCAGCTGCCCTTATTCAAAGATCTAAACTAGGGCTATCCGGGGATCTCTGGGTGGCTCAGCGGTTTAGCGCCTGCCTTTGGCCCAGGGTGCGATCCTGGAGACACAGGATCGAGTCCCACGTTGGGCTCCTGGCATGGAGCCTGCTTCTCCCTCTGCCTGTGTCTCTGTCTCTCTCTCTCTATTTCTATCATAAATAAATAAATCTTTAAAAAAAAATAAAATAAACTAGAGCTATCCCTGAAAATAAAGTTCTTGCTTCTTCCTCTTTGGTTTCCAAGAGCTGCCTTAGAACTCTAGAAGTGTGCTGATATGGTAGCCAATAACCATATGTGGTTACTTAAATTTGATTAAAGTTAAATAAAATTTAAGAATTACTTTTTCAGTTGCACTAGCCCATATTAGTGCTTGGAAGCCACAAGTAGTAGTGCCTACACTATTGGACAGTGAGATTGTAGACAATTTCCATTATCACGAAAAGTTCTATTGGTCAGCAATGATCTAGAATCAATAACTTCCCATCGAAAAGTACCTACTTAAGGGGCACCTGGATGGCTCAGTTGGTTAAGTGTTGACTCTTGATCTCAGTTCAAGCCCTGCTCAAGCCTCAAGTACCTACTTAAAATAATGATACTCTTCCTCAGCTGTTAACCCTCTCTCTGCTCCTACCTCTAAAATGTCTTTATTTTCACATGAAATTGTTCATCGTGATATTTGGCCTGAAAAGTCAGTGTCTGTGTAAGATGTCTCTACTCTTTCAAAGTTTCTCCTATCCATAACACGTTTAGTTAACATTTAACTATAATAGGCTTTCTAAAATGGATCTTTTTCCTCTCCTACTACACCACTACTTTCTGGAGCATTACTCAAAAAAAAAACAAAACAAAAAAACAAAAGACCCAAAAATTATACTAAATGTGATGGGAGCTTAAAACATCATGAAATCTGCAACTAACAAAATTAATTCCAATTATCCTACGTAAAGTATTGTCAAATGGATTACATACTGGATTCTGTGATTAGGGAAATGATAAATAGTTCTGTTTTCAGCTCAGGTTTGGTGTTTCATAGGCTGCCAAAAGTTCTTTTTTCAGCTTCATTTTATTTAATAACTTTATTAATGATTTGAAAGGAGGATTAAACAACTTCCTAATGAAACACATTGATGAGGCTGACTGGGGAGTGTTACAAATGCACCTGATAACAAATAACTTGCCTAATGAAATGCAGGGTATAGTGAACTATTGACAAAAGCACCCCAAATGATATTCCACTTGGTAAAATTAATGTTTAGTACTAAGGATGCTAATTCAAAACACAAGTGCTCTGTGCAGAAACAAGGAAAATAGTTTCTGGCCTTTGCAATATTAAATTACACAATATACTGACAAAGGAATGGTGGTTTCTGTTCCCTATAACTGAAGCTCTACTATCTGATATAAATATTGACAAAAATAATTATTTTTAGCCAAGGCACTATCATCTTAGGTATGCAATTTGACATTCTTTTACTGAATTGATCTTCAGGTTATGTTTTTGAGTTTGGTTATATGTATCAAGAAACAAATGCATGCAAAATGCAAATATAACAAGAAGTATTATTGTCTATTCTATTCATAGTTCCTTATAAGGAACTCTATCCTGTATTGATAATATATGTATACTTGGTTTACTTTTTGACAAATTGTACTCTCAAATTCAATTGCACTCAAACAATGGTGAATAATAACAAATAAAAACTACTACCTAGTTTTTATTTATGGTTATAAATTAGATATTTAACGTTTTGTAACTCATCATATTCTTCATTGTGGCAAAATATGCATAACAAAATTTACCATTTTGGCCATGTTTAAGTGTAGAATTCAGTGACATTAAGTACATTTACATGGTTGTGATACCATCATCACCAACAACCTCCAGAACTTTTTTATCTTCCCAAACTGAAATTCTGTACTCATTAAACAATAATTCCTCACTTCCCCTCTACTTAGCACCTGGCATGGCACCCACCATTCTATCCTCTGTCTCCATAAATTTTGCTATTCCAATTATCTCATATATAACTAATCACGAAATATTTGTCCTTTTTATGTCTGGTGTAATTCTCTTGCATAATGTCTTCAAGGTTCATCCATGCTGTAGCATGTCAGAATTTCCTTTTTTACAAATTTCTTTTTTTAAGGCTGAATACTATTCCATTGTACATGTATACCATATTTGCGTATCCCTTCATCCATGGATAAATGTTTTGTTTGTTTCCATATTTTGGCTTCTGTGAATGATTCTGCTATGAACATGTGTTTGAATCCCTGCTCTCACTTTTTTAGGGTATACACAATAGTGGATTTGCTGAAGCACACATTACTTGTTTTTGCATTTGTTTTTGAGATGTAAGTGACATACATTATATTAGTTCAGCTGTACAACATATTGATTTCATATTGGTATTGTGAAATTATAACCACAATAAGTCGAGTTAACATCCATCATCATACATAGTTACATGATTTTTTTTTCTTATAATGAGAACTTTTAAGATTTACTCTTAGCAACTTCAAATATGCAATACAGTGGGCTAACTATACTGGCTATGCAGTACACTACTTCCCCATGATTTATTTATTTCATAACAGGAAGTTTGTACTTTCTGACTTCCTTTACCCATTTCACTGACCCTTGTCTCCCACCTCTGGCAACCACCAATCTGAACTCTGAGTCAGTGAGCTTGTTGTTGTTGTTTTGTTTTTAAGACTCCACATATAACTGAGATTATACAGTATTTATCTTTTTCAGGCATATTTCTTAGCAAAATACCGAAAACATCCATTTATGTTGTTGAAAATGTTTTAAATAGCTGAATAATATTCTATTATACACACACATACACACACACACACACACACATACAATACCACGAGAAATGAATTCTCCTCTAAATTCTTTAGAAAGGAAAACAGTCTTGTCTGCACCTTGATTTTAGCTGAGTAAGACACATTTCAGACTTTTTTTTTTTTAAACAATACTTTTTTTAAATTTTTTTCTTTTATTTATTATTTATGATAGTCACAGAGAGAGAGAGAGAGGCAGAGACACAGGCAGAGGGAGAAGCAGGCTCCAAGCACCGGGAGCCCGATGTGGGATTCGATCCCGGGTCTCCAGGATCGCGCCCTGGGCCAAAGGCAGGCGCCAAACCACTGCGCCACCCAGGGATCCCACATTTCAGACTTCTGACCTCCTTCAAGATAATATACTGCTATCATCTTAAGCCACTATTTCTGTGGTAATGTTACAGAAATAATAGGAAACTAATTCATGTAAGTTTATTATTTTCCTCAAATTTAGAAAATGTTTTCACATATCTTTTTCTCTCTCATTCTTACCTCTTCTTTGGGACTCTAGACATGTGAGATCACTTGATATTATTCCAGGGGTCACTGATGCTATCTATGTTCATCTCTTTTTTCATTCTTTACTCTTCCTGTACTTCATCTTAGTTTCTATTAGTATGCCTTCATGTTTATTAACCTTTACTTCTTCTAATATACTCTGATTCCATCCAGGGTATTTTTATTTTAGATGTTCGAGCCTTTTTAAAATCTTCTAATTCTGCTGATACCATGCTTATATTTTCTTCTACCTCCTGAACAATGAAGAATATTTATAATATCTGTATTAATTTCCTCTTCTGGTAGTTTCATTGTCTCTGCAATCTCTAAACCTGTTTCTATTGGTTGTTTCTTCTCTTGATGGGTTTTATCTTCTGGCTTCTTTCCATTCCTGGTCATTTTTATTGAGTCACAAATATTATCAATTTTACCTTTTCAATTTCTAGATTTTGTTGTATGTCTTAAATGATATCATAGTTCTTCCTGGTGTCCATTAGTTACTTAGACTTAGTTGGATTATTTCAAGATCTGAGAAACTAGTTATTTAGGATTACACTAGCCCCATCACTAAGTCAATATCCTTCAATATTTAATCAGGTCTCTATGTAGTTGTGTTTATAACTTTTTCCACTTTGGTCAGTGAGAACAAAAACCATACTCAATCCAAAATGAGCTCAAGAAATTATTCTCCCTCTTCCTCTGACAGAACCTTGCCAGCCTCAGATAGTTTTTTCTCATATATGTGCCAATTAGTACTTAGGCAAAGACTCAAGACAACCCATATGCAACTCTCTTGATATCACAATCTCTGCAGATTTCTACTCACTATATTCAATCTCAAATTTTAGCTACCTTGACTTCTCTAAATTAAATTTCTGCCATCTCAATTCACTGACAACTTTGAATTCCCTCTCTTTAAGCTACAACCTGGAACTTGCTTAAAAGAAGTAATCTGCGGGGCACCTGGGTGGCTCAGTGGTTGATTATCTGCTTTCGGCTCAAGTCATGATCCTGGGGTCCTAGGATCAAGTACCACATCAGGGGGTTGCTTCTCCCTCTATGTCTCTACCTCTCTCTCTCATTAATAAATAAATAAAATCTTAAAGTAGTCTGTTTCCTGTACAGAGATCAGTTTATATGTTTCCTTTCTCTCAGGTATCATAGTCTGACATTATTTTCCAATGCCTGCAAACTGTTGTTTTATTGATTTTTCTGGTTTCCTAGTTATTTAATTTGAGAAGATAAATTGTGGCCATTTAACCAGAAGTAGCTGTCTGTTCACTTTACATATAATATTTTACATTTACTGCTATAAAATTGTTTATAATACCCTGTTATCTTTTCAGTGTCTGTGTGATATGTAATGTCCCTCTGTCATTCTTGATAATAACTTTTGTGACCTCCATCATTTTTTTCCTCATTAATCTTTTTTTAAAAGATTTTATTTATTTATTCATGAGAGACAAAGAGAGAGAGGCAGAGACGCAGGCAGAGGGAGAAGCAGACTCCATGCAGGGAGCCCAACTTGGGACCCGATCCCGGGTCTCCAGGATTACTCCCTGGACTGAAGGTGGCGCTAAACCACTGAGCGACCAGGGCTGCCCTCTTCATTAATCTTGAAGGGATTTATCAATTTTGGTTATCTGTTAAAAAAAAACAACTAACTTTTCAGTTCACTGACACTCTACTATAAATTTATTTCTATTTTTGTAGTCTCTTCAAATTCTTTTTTTTTTCTTCAAATTCTTTATGTTAAATTTATGGTTCTATTGCCAACTTCTTGAATTTTGTGCTCATATTTTACTCTTCTTTTCTATTTTATAAATTTAAGGCTATATATATTTATTTAACCATAATTTCAGGTGAATTCCCTAAAATTTAATATTTAGCATATGCATTATCATTCAGTTCAAGCTATTTTTATTTTATCATTTTCTTAATCTCTTGAAGGGGATTTTTCCAATAATTTCCTACTATCTATTTCTAGCTTAATTCCATTATACTGTTATATATTCTGTATGTGATTTCAATTTTTTAAAACTACAATTATGGCCCAGTATGTTGTTAGTTTTTGTAAATATTCTATGTATGCTTACAAAGGTTATATTTTGCAACTATTGAGTATAATTATATGCATACATATAATTTATAGAAAATTAAAACATAAAATTTAGCTATTTTATTTGATTTTTTATTACCTTATTGATGAGATATATAGAAAGTTTCCATTTTTAATCATGTTATTAAAATCATATTATACATACCACTAAAAAAAACTTCTGCAATCAACATTTGATTTTTTTGCCTACCTTTTGTTAATTACTGAAAGAGGAGTAAAATTTTTTTCATTACAATTGTGGACTAATCAATTTTCCTTATAATTATGCTATTTTAATTTTTCCTTCATATATTTTGAGGCAACATAATTATGCAATATATGTTCAGAATTACTCTAATTCCCTGCAGTTTAAATTTGTTTATGTTCCTCCTTATAGCTGTTCTCAGTATGAAGGTTGATCCAAATCATATATGCTGCCAGTACACATATAAAAACCACTGAAATTTAGTGAATGCCCATAGATCAAAAGATACTTGAGGAAAGCTTCTTGCATGAGAGTTAGAGGTAAAAGTTACCAAAAGTGGGGAGGAGGACACAAGAACATAGACAGTTCTTCAATTAAATCTTCATAATCTATTTTCTCTGTGACATAAAGAGGTAAGAAGATATTGTGTCCAAATGAAATAGCAAAATACATAAATTGAAGAAAATAGGAGAAGAAGATCTTTGAAATCAAGAACATGGTAATCAAATTAATACAAGGAATATAATGTGAAAAAAATATCAGGAACTCTCATAGAAAGAACAAAAAATAAAAAAACATAGGAGTGGTTCAAAATAGCAGCATAGGATGTTCCTAAACTCATCTCCTCCAACTCTGGACACACCAACTCTGCACCTATATATACAGATCAATTCTCCCTGAAAAAGACCTGGAAACTAACTGAAAAGCTCCTCCACAATAAATAAATGGACCACATCCAAATAGGTAAGAGAGGCTAAAAAGGGTCTTGCCAGAAAAAACAAATAAACAAATAAACAAGCAAACACCACATTCCCAGCATGGTGATCCACAATTAAGAGGGATCTCACAAATACAGTTTTTCCCTGAGGAATGAAGGGTTCATGCCCCTATCAGATACCACAACACTTGGGACCTGCACTGTAGAGATGAGCCTCCAAAATGTCTGGTTCTGAAAAACAGCAGAGATTGCATCCAGGAGATCCAAAAGACTATAGGTAATGAAAAGTCTGCTCTTAAAGGTCTCACATGCAATTTCACTCACCCCAGGACACAGCACAAAAGAAGCAATTTGAAAAGCACCTTGGCTATATGTGAAGGAGACTCATTAGCTAATCTTCCATGATCTGCCTGAGATGCACGTGTGTATTAGGAATTTCTCTAGGGAAGGAGGTGCTGGCAGACACCACTTTGCATTCCTTCTACCTTGCTAGCATTGGCAGGCTTGCCCTGCCCACTCATTCTTCCTCAACTTTTACCAATCCCACACTTTCCATGGTCCTACCAAAGCCCCAAGGCTTGCCCTGTCCCTATGTGCCCCTGCTGAACCTAGCAAGCCTGCCCTGGCCTTGAGTTCCCATATGGCCCTGTTGCAGCAAGCAGGCCTGCCCCAAATCTAGGCTCTCCCGAAGCATCGCTGAAGGCGGCAGGTGCAAGCAGTAGGAGAAGCCTTTTGAATGCCTGGCTCTTGTGTCCAGGAGGGCCTGTAACAATTGGAAATACAGTTCCTGGCAGGCTACCAACTCCATGGCACAGCACAGACAGCAGACAAAACAAACTCCCAGTCTTCCTGTGAAAACAGTCTATTTATTCAAACTGGAGCTTAAGCCTAGGAGGTACATTTCAAGATTACTAGAGGCTATGGAAGTGAGCACTCAAGAGAATGTAGACCAGGAAACACCAGCTTTGTGCTCTCCTTTGGTCTCAATACAGATTGCCTGCTCCTTCCTAAAAGAAGCTTACATACTCATATGGAGGTCCAATTTTTATAATTGTTGCAAGGGGACACCTCCAAATCACCAGATCTGGAGCCCAGCAGATTCCAGTACTGGAGTTCCACAAGACTGTAAGCATTTTCTTAATTTGAAAGCTGCTGCCTAATGGTCTGGCTTCAAATCAGTCTGAAACTATATTCTGAGTAAGATTCCTCCCTTTCAAATACTGAGATTGGCACAAACTCAACAACTGGAAACTATCAAGAATAAATCAGACTACTTAGACTACCACAACAATTCAAGAGACAACCAAAAACTAGGGTAAGGATGAATATTAAGATTCATTGCCAAAAAAAAAAAAAAAAAACAACAAAAAGATTCATTGCCTATACAAGGCCACTCCTTCAAAATTGGAGAGGTAGCTGGTTCACCTAATACTTGGAAACTGAGAGAAGAGCAAAATAAAGAAACAGAGGAATAGGTTCCAGATGAAAAAATAAAATAAAACCCCAGAGGGAAAAACAACAACAAAAAGAATAATCATAAAAGTATCTTAATGAAATAGAGTTAAGTAATTTACCTGATAGAGAATTCAAAATAATGGCCATAAAGATGCTCACCAAACCCAGGAGAAGAGTGGATGAACAAGTAAGAAATTCAATAAAAAGAAAATTTAAGAGCACCAAACAAAAGTCACAGAAATGAAGAATACCATAACTAAACTGAAAAATAATTAGAGTAGTTCAACAGCACACTACATGAAGTAAAAGAATAGATCAGCAGTTGGGAAGAAAAGGCAGTAGAACTCAAACATACTAGGAAAACAAAAAAAAAAAAAAAAAGAATTTTAAAAAATGAAGAAAGCTTTAGGGACCTATTCAACAACATGAAATAAATAACATTTACATTATAGAGGTCCCAGAAGGAAAAGAAAAAAAAAGGCAAAAAATTGATTTGAAGAATAGCTGAAAACCTCTCCAACTTGAGGATAAAAACAGACATCCAAGTCCAAAAAGCCCAGAGAATTCTAAACAAGTTGAACCCAAAGAGAACTACACCAAGACATACCACAATTAAAATGTCAAAAATTAAAGAATCTTAAAAGCAGCAAGAGAAAAATAACTTGTTACATACAAAGGAGTCCCCATCACACCACAGGATGATTTTTCCAGCAGAAACTTTGTGGAACAGAAGAGTGATGTAACATACTCAATGGTCTAAAAGGAAAGAAAAATCCAACCAAGAATACTCTACCTGACAAAACTATCATTCAGAACTGAAGGAGAGATAAAGAATTCCCCTGAAAAGCAAAAAACTACAGGAGTTCATCACCACTAAACCAGCCTTACAAGAAATATTGAAGGGACTTCAAGCTGAAAAGAAAACACACTAACTAGTAACAAAGAAATATGAAATTAAAAATGTCACTGGAAAAGGTAAAAACATAATAAAGGTCATGGGTTAGGCACGTATAAGTTAGCATGAAGGTGAAAAGATAAAAGAAGCAAAACTAAGTATAAGTACAATAATTAAAGGATAATTATACAAAATTTAAAAATAAAAAATGAAAAAATATGTAAAAAAGGTTATTAAAACCATAGGGGGAGAATGAACATGTAGTTTTTAGAATGTGTTCAAACTTAACTTAAAATAGACTACTATATGTATATATAAGCTGTGATATGTGAGCCTCATGGTAACTTCAAAGCAAAACTCCATAGAAAACATACTAAAGATAAAGAGAAAGAAATTTAAACATGACATTAAAGAAAGTCACCACACCACAATAGAAGATATGAAGGAAAGAAGAAAGGAACAGAGAGGAACTACAAAAGCAACCAGAAAACAATTAACAAAATGGCAGTAAGTACATATCAATAATTACTTTAAATACAAATAGACTAAATTCTTCAGTCAAAAGACATAGAGTGGCTGAAGCAAAAGTCTTTTGTTGATTACAAAAACTCACTTCAGATCTGAAGGTACACAAAGACTGAAAGTGAAGAGATGGAAAAAAATAATTCAAGGAAATGGAAAGAAAAAGAAAGCTGGTATAGCCAGACAAAATAGATTTAAGACAAAGACTCTAATAAAAGGTAAGACTCTAATAAAAGACAAAGATAGGCAATAATGATAAAGGGGTCAATCCAAGAAGAGAATATAACATTTATAAATATTTATGCACCTAACATAGGAGCTCCTAAATGTATAAAGCAAATATTCACAGACCTAAAGAGAGAAATTAACATCAATGGAATAATAATGGATACCTAAATACCTCACTTACACCAATGGATAAATTATCCAGGCAGAAACTGATTAGGAAACATCAGCCTTAAATGACACCTCAGGCTAGATTGATACAGTAGGTACAAAACACTGAATTCAAAAGCAATAGAATACACATTCTTCTCGATTCTACATAGAACATTCTCCAAGACAGATACATGTTAGGCCACCTACAAATCTTTTTTTTTTTAATATTTTATTTATTTATTCATGAGAGACACAGAGAGAGAGGCAGAGACACAGGCAGAGGGAGAAGCAGGCTCCATGCAAGGAGCCTGATGTGGGACTCGATCCCAGGACTCCAGGACCACACCCTGGGCTGAAGGTAGCGCTAAAGTGCTGAGCCACCCAGGGATCCCCTGCCACATACAAATCTTAATAAATTTAAGGACACTGAAATTACGCCAAAGATAGTTCTGACTGCAATGGTGTGAAACTATAAATCAATTATAAGAAAAAAACTGGAAAAATCACAAGTAAAACTGAAAAATCCAAGAGGAAATCAAAAAGTACTTTGAGACAAAAGAAATGAAAGTATATTATAATATCTATAGGAAGCAGCAAAAGCAGTTCTGAGTGGAATTCATAGAGATACATGCCTACCTCAAGGAATAAGAAAAATCTCACATAAACAAACTTTAAACTTAAAGAAGCTAAAAAAAATAATAATAATAACAACAAATGAAGCCCAAAGTTAGAAGGAAGAAAATAATAAAGATCAGAACAAGAATAAATAAAAGAGACAAAACTTTTAAAAATAAAAGAGATCAATAAAACTAAGAGCTGGCCCTTTAAAAAGATTTAAGGGCAGCCTGGGTGGCTCAACGGTTTAGCGCCGCCTTCAGTCCAGGGCCTGATCTGGAGACCCAGGATCGAATCCCACATCGGGCTCCATGCATGCGGCCTGCTTCTCCCTCTGCCTGTGTCTCTGCCTCTCTCTCTCTGTGTCTCTCATGAATAAATAAATAAAATATTTTTATAAAAAATTAAAAATTGACAAACTTCTAGCTAAACTCAGATTTTTTTTAAAAAAATGGAGTTTAAATAAATAAAATTGAAAATAAAAAGAACTTATAACTGATACCACAGAAATATAAAGGATTATAAGAGACTACTGTGAACAAATATACACCAACAAATTGGACAAATTATCCAAAAGAAATGGATAAGATTCTAGAAACAATCTCCTAATACAATCAAAAAGATAAAGAGAATCTGAACAGACAAATTACCAGTAATGAGATTAAGTGGGCAATCAAAAATATCTCAACAGGGGCACCTGGGTGGCTCAGTCAGTGAAGAGTCCAACTCTTGATTTTGGCTCAAGAGTCATGATCTCAGGGTCATGAGATCGAACCCCATGTGCATGTCTATGCTCAATGGAATATCTGCTTAAGATTCTCTTTCTCCCTCTCCCTCTGCCCCTCCCCAACTTTGTGCATGCAAGTGCTCTCTCTCTCTCTCTCTTACTCTCTAAAAGAAATTTTTAAAATGTTTAAAAAACCCCTAAACTCCCAACAAACAAGACAGGTGGCATCACAGGTGAATTTTACTAAGCATTCAAATAAGATTTAATATCTATCTTTCTAAAACTCTTCCAAAAAATTAAAGAGCAGGAAAAGCTTCCAATCTCATTTGACAAAGAGAGCATTACCCTGATACCAAAACCAGACAGAAATACACACATACAAACACACACACACTACGACCAATACTCTAGTGAAGATTGGTGCAAAACTTCTATACAAAATGTCAGCAAACTGAATATAACAACACATTAAGTAGAATGTACAATATGATCAAGACTATGAATTTAGTCCATGGATGCAAGGATGGTTCAACATCTGCAAATGAATCAATACCACATTTACGAAATGAAGAATGAAGATCATAAGGTGATCCCAATAGATGTAGAAAAAGTATCTGACAAAATCCCACATGTGTTAACAACAAAAATTCTCAACAAAGTGGGTACAGAAGGAAAGTATCCTAACAATAAAAGCCATATATAACAAACCCAGTGTCAATATCATACTCAATGGTGAAAAGCTGAAAGCTTTTCCCTTGTAAGATCATGAACAGGAAAATGATATCCACTCTTGCTACTTTTATTCAACACAGTATTGAGGGTTCTACCCACAGCAATTAAGCAAGAAAAAGAAATGAAAGCCATCCAAATTGAAAAAGAAGTAAAATGGTGCACAACTTGTACTAGAGAAAACCCTAAAGAGTACCAAAGAAAACTATTAGAACTAATAAATTCAATAAAATAGGATACAAAATCTGTTGTGATTCTACATACTAATAACTATCAGAAAGATTTTTAAAAGTCCCATTTACAACTTCATCAAAAAGAAAGGAAAAAAAATTAAAAACTAAGAATAAGTTTAACCTAGAAGGCAAAAGACCTCCACACCAAAAAGTATGACACTGATTAAAGAAGTTGAAGACAAAAAAAAAAAAAAAAAAAAAAAAAGGAAATACATTCCATCCCCATGGACTGTAAGAAGATCATCAAATGTCTATAATAACTAAAGCAATCTACAGATTTAATATAAGCCCTAGTAAAATTCCAATGGCATTTTTCACAGAACTAGAACAAATAATTCTAAGAGTTGTATAAACCACAGAAGACCTCAGATAGTCAATGCAATCTTGAAAAAGAAAAACAAACTTGCAGGTATGACTCCCCGATGTGAAACTAATATGGTAATCAAAACCGTACAGTATTGGAATAAAAACAGACACATAGATCAGTAGAACAGAACAGTGAGCCCAGAAATAAGCAAAGACACAAATGGTCAATTAATTTACAATTAAAGAGCCAAGAATATACAATGGGGCTAGGATAGATTCTTCAATAATGGTGTTGGGAAAACCAGACAGCTACATGCAAAACAATGAAACTTTATCACTGATTTACATTGGATGTAAAGATAAACTCAAAATGGATTAATGACTTAAATATAAGACATAAAACCATAAAAGTCCACAAAAGAAAACAGGCTGTAAGCTCCTTGACATCAGCCTTGGTGTTGAATTTTTGGATATGATGGAAAAAAAAAAAAAAAAAAAGCTTTTGCACAGAAAAGGAAACCCTTAACAAAATGTAAAGGATACTTACTGAATGGGAGAAAATATCTACCAATCATCCAATCACATATTTAACAAGGGGCTAATATTCAAAATATGTAAAGAACTCAAACAACTCAATAGCCAAAAAAAAACCAATCTGATTTAAAAATGACCTGAGGATCTAAATAAATATTTTCCTAAGAAGAAATACAGATGGCCAATAGGCACATGAAAAGATGTTCAACATCATTAATTATCAGAGAAATGTACATCAAAACCACAAAGAGGGGGTGCCTGGGTGGCTCAGTCAGTTGGGCATCTGCCTTTGGCTCAGGTCATGATCCTGGAATCCTGGGATTGAGCCCCATGTTGGGCTCCCCACTAAGTAAGGAGCCTGCTTCTCCTTCTCCTCTCAACTTGTGCTCTCTTGTTATCTCTCTCTCTCAAGTAAGTAAATAAAATCTCTAAAACAAAACAAAACAAAAAAAACAAAGAGGTATCACCTTCCCCCTGTCAGAATGGCTGTTATAAAAAAAGACAAGAAATAGTAAGTGCTCGCAAACAGGTGGAAAAAAGGGAACCCTCATGTGCTGTTGGTGGAAATGAAAACTGGTATAGCCACTATGGAAAACAGTATAGATTTCCTCAAAATATTAAAAATAGAACTACCATATCATCCAGCAATCCCACTAATAGGCATCCAAAAAAAAAAAAGAGAGGAGAAAACACTCATTTGAAAAGATATATGCACCCCAATGTTCACTTTAACATTAATTACAATAGCCCAGATATGGAAAAAATCTAAGTGTCTGTCGATGGATTAATGAATAAAGAAGATGCAGTACAGAAATACAGTGGAATAAAAAGCCATTAGGAAAAGATAGAAATCTTTCTATTTGAGACAATGGACCTTGGGAGTGTTATGCTATATGAAATAAATCAGAAAGAAAAAGACACACATATGATCTTTCCTACAAGTAGAATTCAAAACAAAATAAATGAACAAACAAAAACAATCTCAGATATGAAGAGCATACAGCTGGTTATCAGAAAGGTAGGCACGGACAAAAACGGGTAAAGGGGTTTAGTTGTAAGGTGCTAGATTGTAACTAGATATTGTGGTGATCATTTGGTAGTATATACAAAAATTGAATTATTATGCTGAAACGAATACAGCTTTATATTCCAATTTTACCTCAGTGAAAAAAAATACAGAAAATAGAAGTGAAAATACAAGAAAATGAGAGACTTATAAGAAAAATTTAGGCTTACTGTTGAGGCCAGGAAGACCAACGTTCAACTAATAAAAGTCTAAAAGTAGAGATCAGAGACAACAGATATTAAAAATATATTAATATTAAAAATATTAGAAAAATACTGTAGAAAATTGAACCTACATATTCAAAACATCCATAATTTATTCAAAACAACATATAGTAATACTTTTAATATACCCAGCTGCACAGAGTCTCAAAGTACCAAACATCAGGCAAACTCCAAAGAGAAGGAAAAAAATTAGTCAAAGCAGCATGGGATTTCCCAGAGAGAGCAAAGAAAGTAAATCTATGACAAAAGTAAAGAAAGACTGCAGGTCAACAGCTAAAGAGCTGGCAGAGAGAACAATAAGCACAGGTGGGAAAAAGTAATGGAGGTATATCAACGGAAGGTGTGTGGGAGAAAAATGGAACTAATGAATCATTTAATGTACTTGTGAATTTGGAAAAAAATAAAGATATGCATTTAAACACTTGCAAACTATAAAAGAACATCTACAGAAATCTAAGCAAGTGACAAATGATAAATATTGATCCCAGGAAAACAAAAAGTTGCATGAAACAAAAATTATAATCATAATTCATTACGTGAATGATCAGGGAATAATGTTTACATGGTCATAATAATGTAATAATGCAAGCACTGACTTACCTAACATTATATTATTATTAAAATGGAGAAATAGTGGCTAAAATGGCAATGTCGGAAGACTCGGAACTCACCTCCATGGAACAGGCCCAACTATACCTATACATAGAACAATTTCTCCTTAAGAACTGAGGGCAGACTGCACTGAGGGCACAACAAAGGACAGAGCAGCAAAAGAGGACAGCAAATGAAATGGAGATATGGTAACAAAGGGAAAACCCACCTCTGACCCTGAAAACTGCAGAGAAAAGGAATAGTACTGAGGTACCATAATGGATTCCTCTGTTTTTGGGCACAGGAAAAAAAAAAAAAAAAAAGCCATGTTTAAAAGAGGAACTAGCACATTAAACTGACAGCACTAGAATTGTGCCAAACAGTGGAGGAGCTGCAGCAATGGTCTCCAGGTCAGAAGACCTGGAGAATGACACTGTTTATATACTCCTCTATCTTAAAAGTGCAGATGGCAACAAGATTTGGTCCCAAGGCATCTGGGTACCTCAGTCAGTCAAGTATCTGACTCTTGGTTTCAGCTAAGGTGATGATCTCAGGTCCGGAGAGTAAGCTCCATGTGGGGCTATGCACTTAGCATGGAGTCTGCCTGAGATTCTCTCCCCCCTCTGCCCGTCCCCCACTTTCATGTGCACAACCTCACGCCCTCTCTCCCTCTCTCAAATAAATAAATCTTAAATTTGTCCCCATAATGAGCCCAAGATCCCCAAGCCCATACTAGCCCTGGGGCACAGGAAACAAGCCCCAGGTTCCCTTTCCCTTCTTCCCATTTACCTTTTTATTTTATTTTCCTTTCCCTTCCCTCCCCTCCCCCGCAATCCTCCCCTCCACTCTCCTCTCATTTCCTCTCCTTTCCTTTCTCTTCTCTCCTCTCCTTTCCTTTGCCCTTTCTTTTACTTTCTTTTTCTCCATTTCTTTCTTTTTCTTTGTCTTTTAAATTTTTTTCTTCAAAAAGCAGCAGTTTAAAACAGCAACTAGAAAATAAAAGCGTGAATCCTAGAACTCCACCAAACACTGAAGGGAGCTTCTGGAAAACTCTCTCAGGAGGAGGGACTGACACACATGGTCTTGCACCCCCAGCCCCCACCTTGAAAGCACAGACACATGCACAGTCTGGAAGTGCTAACCAGCTTACTACAATGAGCCCCAGGCCACTAACCCACATCAGCCCCAGCCATCCCATTAAGATGGCCACAAGAGGATGTACAACAGGACATCTCTAGTTAGCATATACTACAGCACCTGCCTTTACACCAAAGTGACACAGGTGCAAAACACTCTAGAACACTCCAAGCTCACATCATTTTGGCTTCAGCTTGCTAGGGCACGCCACATGCAGAGTTCCAGAACCTCTTAGCTAATGTCTACTTCAGACCTAGCCACCTGCCAGAATGCCCCTACCATTCTGGGAACACCCCAGAACATTCCTGCCAGTATCAGCCTCAGCTCCAATCTCCTGGCCAAAGCAGCCTCTGTGATGAGCACCTTGAAATACCCTGGCTTATACCCAATTCAGTATCTTCTGTCTTGCCAGGTCACCTTCAGCATACAGAGACCCAGGAAAACCTGGCATGCAACCACTTTAGCTTCAGCTGTCTTGTCAGGGCATATTTTTGGAAAGCCCAGGGACAACATTGGTCCATGCCCATGTTAGCTTTAGCTGTGTTGTCAGGCCATCCTCTGCATAGAGCACCCCATGACCACATAGCCTATATCCTGCCTCAGCTCCAGCTGGCCCTTCAGAGCACCTTCTGTGCAGAGAATCCTGGAACACCTCAGTTTATACACCTCAACTTCAGCTATCTTGTCAAAATGCTGTCTCTCAAAACTAAAGTGCCCACTTTAGTTTTGGCTCTATTGGCAGGGCACCCTTTGTGCAGGGAGTTAGCTCAGGGACCTCCAGGGCTGCACATCATATGTGCTCAAGCCACCATGCCAAGCCACCCTCTTCAGGGAGTGCTACAGGACACCCCAGCCTGCTCCAATTTCAGCTTCAGATGTCTTGCAGGGTGTCCTCAGTGTATGGAACCTCAAGATCCTGCATCTATCTGAGTTTTAGCTTTCCTGACAGGGCACACACTATGTGGAAAGTCCATGCCAGACACAGCTCCAATCAGCCAGCAAAAATCATCAAGAGCACAATCTGTGTAGGGGAAGATGATACACAAGACCCTTCCTTCAAGCTTAGTAGAAGTAGCTATTCTCCCTAATCCATAGAAACAAACACAGAAAGTCAAGCAAAATGGAAAGACAGAGAAATACGGTCCAAAAGAAAGAACAAGAAAAAAACAAACCTCAGAAAAAGAACTAAATGAAAATGAGATAACTAATAGGCTTGATAATGATTTTAAAGTAAAATAATATGCTTGATAATGATTTAAAAGTAATGTTCTGTAAAAATACACATTGGACTGGAGAGAAGAGTGGAGCTCAATATGACTTTCAATAAAGAAAAAAAATTAAAAAGAACCAATCAGAGTTGGAGAACACAATAATTGAAATAGCAAAACACAGGAAAGGGAATCAACAGTAGATTAGCAGATGGAGAAGAACATATCAGTGATCTAGAAGACAAGGTAATAGAAAGTATGCAAGCTAAAAAGCAAAAAGAGAAAAAATTTTAAAAATGAAGACTGATTAAGGGATCTCTTGGATAACATCAAGTTAACAAATATTTGCATTTATAGGGTTCCCAAAAGAGGAGAGAAGATGCAGAAAACATATTTGAAGAAATAATAGCTCAAACTTCCCCGACCTAGGGAAGGAAATAAACTTGCAGGCCCAAGAAAGTTCCAAACAAGATGAACTCAAGGAGGTCCACATTATGGCACATAATAATTAAAATGCCAAACGTTATGGATAAACAAAGAATTTTAAAAGCATCAAAAAAAAGCAAAAAGTCATCTATAAAAACAAAAAAGTCTATGAGACTATAAGCTAGCTGGTTGTCAGCAAAATGTCACAGGCCTGAAGAGAGTAGCATAATATATTCAAAGTGCTGAAGAAAAATAAGTAAATAAATAAATAACTATAAGCAAGAATACTGGCAATATTATCATTCAGATTTGGAGGACAGAGAAAGAGTTTTCCAGACAAACAAAAAACAAAGGAATTTATCACCACTAAACCAGCCTTACAAGGAATGTTGCAGGGACTTCTTTAAGTGGAAAAGAAATGGCCATAATTAAACCTAAGACAATTATGAATAAAAAGATGTAAAATATGTCCATATATACATAAAATGTGGAGGAGGGAGTAAAAAAGAAAAAGAGAGAAAGTGAAAATGAAAAAGAAAGTTCTTCTTTCTTTTTTCTTTATTTTTTGGAATGTGTTTGAACTTAAATGACCATCAGATTAATATAGACTGCTATTTATGTAGGATGATATATATAAAACTCATGGTAACTACAAACCCAAAATCTATACTAGATACACAAAAAAATTAAAAATGCCAGACATAACACTATAGAAACACATCAGACACACACACTCACACACACACAAAAATCAGAGAGGAAAAAAGTAGACAAGAACTAAAAAGACAACCAGAAAGTAAATAACAAAATGGCAATAAGTACATACCTATCAATAATTACTTTAAATGCAAATGGTCTAAATGCTCCAATCAAAAGACCTAGGGTGGTGGAATGGATAAAAAAAACAAAATCCATCTATATGCTGGCTATGAGAGACTCACCTCAGACCTAAAGACACATAAACTGATGGGGTGTTTGGCTGGCTCAGTCAGTGAAACATGCAACTCTTGATCTCAGGGTCATGAGTTTGAGCCCCACATTGGGTAGAGAGATTAATTAAAAAGAAAAAAAAAAGAAAAGAAAAGACACATACAAACTAAAAATGAAGGGATAAAAAAGCATTTGCTATACAAATGGAAGAAAATAAAAAGCAAGGATAGCACTGTTTATATAAGACAAAATAGACTTTTAAATAATGCAGTATCCATGAATGACACATTAGGCCAGAAGGACTTAACAGATATACACAGAACATTCCATACAGAACACACATTCTTTTTTTTTTTTTTTTTTTTCAGAACACACATTCTTAAGTGTACATGGAACATTCTCTGGGAGAGAATGTTAAGCCACAAAACTTACCTCAATAAATTTAAGAATATTGACATCAGGGCATGCATCTTTTCTGATCACAAAAGTAGAGAAATAGAAATAAAACAAAAGGAAAAAGAAACTGGAAGAACACAAACAGGTGGAGGTTAAACAACATGATACTAAACAACCAATGGGTCAAGAAAGTAATCAAGGAAGAAATTTAAAAAAAAATATGTAGAAGAATGAAAATGAAACATAATGGTCCAAAACACTGGGACAAAGTGAAAATAGTACTAAGATTTAAATACATAGTGCTATAGGCCTATCTTGAGAAACAAGAAAAAGCTCAAATAAAAATCATTTCTTATAATTAAAGGTACAAAAAAAGAGCAAACAAAGCCCAAAGTGAGTATAAGGAAGATAATAAAGATTAGAGCAGAAATAAAGGACACGGAGGCTAAAAAAACAGTAGAAAAAACTCAGTGAAACCAAGAGTTAGTTCTTTGAAAATATAAACAAAAGTAAATCCTTAGACTCATCAAGAAAAAAAAGAGAAAGGACCCAATTAAATAAAATCAGAAATAATAGAGGAAAAATAACAAGTGACACCACTTAAATACAAAAGATTTTAAGAGAATATGACAAAAAATTATATGCCACCAAATTGGACAACCTAAAAAAAAAATGGATTCATTTCTAGAAACATACAATCTTCCACAACTGAATTGGGAAAAAATGGAAAACCTGAACACACCAATTACTGGTAAAAAAAAATACCAAATCAGTAATCAGAAAACTACCAAAAAATAAAAGCCTAGGACCAGATGGATTCACAGGTGAATTCTACCAAACATTTAAAGAAGGGTTAGTACCTATCCTTCTCAAACTACTTCAAAAAAACAGAAGAGGAAGAAAAGCTCCCAAATACATTACCCTGATACCAAACCAAACAACCCCCCCCCCACCGTCACACACACACACACACAAAAGGAAAACTATAAGCCAATGTCCTTGATGAACACAGATGCAAAAATCCTCAACAAAATGTTAGCAAACTTCATACAACAATACACTGAAATGATCATTTACCACAATCAAGTGGGATTTATTCCATGGATGCAAGGATGGTTTGATATTCACAAATCAATCAACATAATATACCATATCAATAAAACAAAGGATAGAATTCATATAATGATCTCAATAGATGCAGAAAAAGCATTTGACAAAACTCAACATCCACATATGATGAAACTCTCAAAAGAGTGGATTTAGAGGGAATATATTTAAACATAATAAAGGTCACATATGAAAAACAAACAGCTAACATTATATTCAATGGTGGAAAAACTGAGATTAGGTACAAGACAAAGATGTCCATTCTCACTACTTTTATTCAACACAGTAATGGAAGCCCTAACCACAATAATCAGACAAGAAAAGAAGTAAGAAGTATTCATACTGGTAAAGGAGAAGTTAAACTGTCAGTATTTGCAAATGGCATGATACTATGCATAGAAAATCCTAAAGATTCCACCAAAAAACTATTAGAAGTTATAAATAAATCCAGTAGTTATAGGATACAAAATTAACATCCAGAAATAGGTAGTGTTTCTATATACTAACAATGAAGTAACAAAAAGAAATTAAGAAAATACCACCACTTAGAACTGCACCACAAAGAATAAAATGCCTACGAATAAACATAACCAAAGATGTGAAAGCTGTAAAACACTGATGAAAGACACTGAAGATATCACAAACAGAATGAAATTCCATGCTCATGGACTGAAAGAATTAATATTATTAAAATATCCATATTACAAAGCAGTCTACAAATTCAATGCAATCCCTACCAAAATATTAACATTTTTCATAAAATTTGAACAAATAATACTACAATTTGTATGGAACCACAAAATATCCCAAATAGCCAAAAGAAGCTTGAAAGGGGGATAAAAAAAAAAACAAAAATAAAAACAAACCAAAAAAGCTGGGGAGATATTACAATCCCAGATTTTAAGATATATCACAAAAGTACAAAACTCTAGTAATTAAAACAGTATGATACTGGCATGAAAATAGACACATAGATCAGTGGAACAGAATAGAGAGCACAGGAAAAAGAATATATGGCCAATTAACTTATGACAAAGGAGGCAAGAATTATAATGGGAAAGAGTAAAATAAATGGTGTTGAGAAAAATGGACAACTTCATGCAAAGTAATGAAACTGGACCACTTAATGCTGTACACAAAAATAAATTCAAAATGGATTAAAGACCTAAATGTCTTTAAAGACCCGAAACCATAAAAATCCTAGAAGAGAGTACAGACAGTAATTTCCTTGACATAAGCTATAGCAACATTTTTCTAGATATTTCTCCTACAGCAAGGGAAAGAAAAGTCCAATAGGACGACATCAAGCAAAATGCTTTTTCTTGCAGCAAAGGAAACCATCATAACACAAAGGAAACCTACGGAATGGGAGAAATATTTGCAAATGATAAATTTGATAAGGGGTTAATATACAAAATACATAAAGAACTTACATAATCAACACACACACACACACAATTTGATTAAAAAATAGGCAGAGGATCTAAATAAACATTTTTCCAAAGAAGACATACAGATGGCTAACAGGCATGAAACATTGCTCAGCATCACTCATCACCAGGGAAATGTAAATCAAAATCACAATGAGATATCACCTTACAATGGTCAGAATGGCTAAAATAAAAAATAACAAATGTTGGTGATGATATGGAGAAAAAGGAATCTTCATACACTGTTGGTGGGCTACTATGAAAAACAGTATGCAGGTTCCTTAAAAAATTCAAAATAGAATTACCATATGATACAATAATTCCATACACATAGCCATAAAAAGATGAGATCATGCCATTTGAGACAACATGGATAAACCTAGAGGGTATTATGATAAGTGAAATAAGTCAGATTGAGAAAGACAAATACCATATTATTTCACTTATATGTGGAACCTAAACAAAAACTGAAACCAATGAATGAACAAAACAAACATCAAAAGCAGACATTTTGGTAGTTGCATGAGGGAGGAAAGTGGGAGGAGGGGTAAGATGGGTTAAGAGGAATGGGAGATACAGGATTCCAGTTATGGAATGAGTAAGTCATGGGAATAAAAGGTACAGCATAAAGAATAGAGTCAGGCAGCCGGGGGGGCTCCGCGGTTTAGCACCACCTTAGGCCCAAGGCATGAAACTGGAGACCCAGGATTGAGTCCCACATCGGGCTCCCTGCCTGGAGCCTGCTTCTCCCTCTGCCTGTGTGTCTGTCTGTCTGTCTCTCTCTCTCTCTCTCTGTGTCTCTCATGAATAAATAAATAAAATCATTAAAAAAAAAAAGAATAGAGTCAATGAAGACATAGTGTTATATAGTGACAGATGGTAGCTACACTTGCGGTGAGCATAGCACAATATATAAACTTGTCAAATCACTATGTTGTACACCTGAAACTAATAAAATATTGAGTGTCAACTAAACTCACTAATAATAATAATAGTAATCTGTAAAAATATAAATGTGGAAATCTTAAGAAATAAAACGGGAAGTATAAGATGTTCACAAATCATAGCAGGAAGTTAATACCTAAAACTGATATATCAATTTGTATTGATTTGTATATTTTGATTGTACTGATATGAATATTGTTTGTGATTATAGGAGTAAATTAAAAGAAAAACAAATAAAAAGAGTTGTGGGCATCTAGAGGTCATAATCCAGCTCTGTCTCAAATCTTTACTTTACTTTACTGTCTACTTCCCTTTTAATCCTCTCACCAAATGTCAGCTCTGGTCAGTTTTCAAAATGCACATCTTGCTATTTTCACCCAACTCCTAAAACACATATAGAGTTCTCCAGGGGCTTCCATGACCTTAGACTCAATTCTTTCACAGGGTGTTAAAAGGCCATGCATAGTCAAGTCCTTGCCCCTTACACTTACCACTCCATGTTTTCCCTTGTCATCTATGCTTCAGCCACACTGACTATACATTAATTTGGAAATAGCAAACTTCCTGCTACATTGTGACTTTGACATATGCTGCCCCTATTGTTTCAAAATATTACCCCACCCCAGTGACCACATTCCTTTTACACACATACCTTCTGTCTCATGAAAGTATCTCCTTGTTCTTCTTTCAAACCCCAGCTCAAGACTTAGTTTAGGGGTGGATATTGATGACTCTTAGTACATGGAGATTCTCTGCCCTGAACTCTCCTTTAGAGCATTTACTCAGTTTTCCCTGCTTAATCGACTGTCTGCCCCTGCTTATCATCTTCCTTCCCTGCCATTAGACTATAAGCTTCAAGAAACGACAGATATTGTTTCTCTTTACTTGTTATTGTATGCCAGTATGTACTACAATACTGGGAACATAATAGGTGTTCCATAAATATTTTATGAATGCATGAACAAATTAAAAATAGTCTAAACATCTAACATCTAGTTAAGTCTTCCCTCGCTCTGGCACTTACTAGCTCTGTGACCTTGAGCAAATCATTTAATCACATTGACTTCCTCATCTATATATAAATCATAAAACACAGTTTAAAAGTAAAGATTAAAAAAAAAAAAAAAAAAAAAAAAAAAAAAAAAAAAAAATAAAAGTAAAGATTATATAGAGGATAATACATATAGAGGTAAGTTTTGCTGTGTATATGCAATATAAATGTAAGTTTTCTTTTCTTTTCATTCTTTAAATCATTAATGAAAATCTTGGCATATATCTGATCACAACGTGTATTCTCTAAACTTAAAAGTAAAACGGAAAAGAGATGGCACATCATCAAGAGCAGTGTGCTTCAAGGGGCAGTAGAATATATCTGTTCCCAGAGTAAAAAAAAGACAAGACTTCCCTAAGCCTTAAAGTTTTCAACCCAGTTCATCCTTATTCACACACTATCACCAAAACAAGTTTAACTGCGGCACAGTTCATAAGGACAAAATATTTCTTTTGTGGCTGGAATATCTGAGACACATAATCTCATCAAATGTATATTCAGTAGGAATTTCACTCTGCCATCTGTGGGTTTCACATACTTCAGTGTTAACTCTGAATTTCTAACAGAAATTCCAGCTCTCAAGGACATTATATGAATTTGTGACATGACAGTAGGACACTTGCTGGGAAGGTAAAATAATGAACAGTGAAATTTTTTTCATCTATCTAGGAGATTCATCTGTGACAGATGTAATAGTGATAATAATTTAATCATAATTACACTATTATGCCATATTATTATGACAGTTAAGGTTATAATTTAATGTTACACCCTTTTAATTCAATAAAAGTTATTAATACTTTAGAAATCTTTTACTAGTAAAGGTTTACATCTAGCCAAGATTTTCTTTCTCTTGATGATATGAAAATTATATGCTCAGATAAAAAATAACCCCATGGCTTGAGTGACAAACTAGGTATTAAATTTAGATTCCAAACATATTAATTCTGAGAGGTCTTAAGGAACTCCTTTAAATTTCCATCCATGCATTTTCCTTCTCTCTTCCTCTTTGAAATACTTGTTCACTGCTTCACCAAGGGTGCTTATTTTAAAAATTTCCCCTCACCAGTTATTTATCTTTCCACATTTACTCTTTTGACATCATCCAACTGTGTTTCCTTCATGCCCAGACTGGAGCTGAAGTGAAAACATACATGGACATAAGACAAGAAAAAGAAGCTAGTGTTATAATGCTGGCAGCTTGCCAACTCTCTACTATTTTGATATGATTTCCCCTGAGTCTGGCTAGAAAGATTGCTGGTGGCTTAGCCATTCTAAATCCCATGGTAACCCCTCCTGAGCAATCTCCCTCTTCATTAGAGTACTGAACCCAGGTTTACAGACAGCACTGCAGGTCAATACAAGCTCTCCAAAGTGAGTGAAAATACCAACTCAGTTTCTATTGGGTCAGATCAGTGACCTAGACCAGTGCTGCTGAAAATTTAATGTGATGAATCTTCTGGCGATCTGATTCAAATGCAGATTCTCATTGGGTGGGCCTGGGGTGAGGACTGGGATTCTGCATTTCTAATAAGCTAAAGGTTCTGGACCTACTTTGGGAAACAATGACCAAGAATATCGCCTATACTCCTAAATGTAATTTCACTTATGCCATTCACTGACCTGCTTCTCTACTTCTCTCTTCCACATCTCCTTGAGTCCCACATTTTTACTACTCTGCTCACATTAAAAATTAAAACAAAACAAAACAACACATAATTCAACCCGGGATGAATCACACTTACATATGATACCTCAAGGAGTATTCTTTGACTGTATATTTTTTTCTACTCTAAGAAAGGATGGCACAGTTGAACATATATTGGCTGTGTAATTATGCAGAACTGGGTGTGAATTCCAATGATAGCACGTAATAGCCAGGCAGATGTTAGGACAAGTTATTCAAGGGGATATCAGTCTTCTCATCCACAGAATGGAGATAATAGCATCCCACTTCATAGGATTTTGTGAAACCTGAATAAAATAACATAAAGTAGTCTCTGAGATACTATAAATTCTTGATAAATGTGATAAATGTTGGGAAATAATGACTAGATATATTCAGTTCAATGGAATTACTCAATATTATACAAAATTATTTTCAAGTTGGAATTTAGTGTGTTAAATACGTCAAAGTTTAAGCAAATGCTTTTTAAAAAAGAAAAAAAGAAAATCAAAGCATTATTAACTGTTATATGCTTGGCAAAGAGAGTCTATTTTTAAATTTTGAATTTCATTTGAGATAAATTATTTTGTATTATAAAGTGGCTGTGTGGCAGGTTTTTTAATCAGCTTTCACCGCCTTTGAAATACATTTGTTAATTGGAAACAAAATAAGTGGCTTAAAATTTCTGTGGATGCAGCAACTCTAGTTAATATTTCCTAAATGGTGCTTGAAAATAAATATGTATGTATCAAAAAGTACTTGATAAGCAGCTAAATATGAAGAAAAACACCACCCTGCCCAAATCACTAGTGCATCAAGATATATTGATAGAACATTGATAGAATGGTCTCTAGTAATTTGCTGCTAATCACTTTTAAGAAATGGATGACAGCAAGGTATTTTTAAAGAGTTCTTTGCAGCAGACAAGAATTTGGATTATGTGAACTGACTCACCATTTAAATTCAATGATATAGAATGGTGTGCTATTGATTCAGACAGTCCTTGACCACAGGGATAACACTTGCCTTAGCTGAGGAAGCCAACTTTTAGTTTGGAATGTGCTGTCTTTCAGTATCTCAGCCTTTTGACAACAATAAAACAGAAAGATTAAGAAAGTATACAATGAGTTAATGCAAGAAAAGGCACCCAGCCTTACCTAAACAGCTCATGCTAATGGAGAATGACAATCATCCATCCTAAAGAAAATCAAGCCAGGCTTGGGGAATATTTTTAACCACCACCCCTCTGCAGTTTGATTCACATTTTGAGGTAAGCAGCTCTGGTTTCTTTTCAATGTCACTATTGTCTTTAGAATGAAAATACAGTCTGAATTTCACACAATGTCTTAGATTTGGGGTATGAAGTATGCTGCTGGCATGTGACTCACGCTGTATAAGGACGAACCTGATTCAAAATTGGAAAACTGTTAAATAAGTTTGGAGAACATCTTTTTTAGTGGTGCCTTCTCTTCACTCTCACTAGAGCAACTGTGATGAGGAGAGCATGTTTTCTAAAAGGGTCTTCTCTAGTTGGAGAGATGCCAATCTCATGGTTGAGAGCAGAGCTTTTCAGCCTAATATTTATTATTTCCTCCAAGTATTAAGAGTTTCTTATTCTCCTCTGTCCCTTCCATTGGTTTTGTTATTATTATTTCTTCCTCCATCTCTAGAGAGATGATAGATATATACACACCACATTTTCATCCTCTCTTTCTCTCACCACCTCTTCCCACCTCCCCAAACATGTGATGGGTGAAAATAAATAAGTACATTATATATCCATCAAAATTAATCTATAGGGCTTCCAAATTTGAAAGGGACTATTAAGCTCGATGGTTTCCTTTTTAATGGTATCTTCTTTTGGTTAATGCCCTAAGAAGAAAATGGCATTTTCTGGACAGTTTCCATAATCTGCAATACCACACATAGACACACACACAGGAATCTGCTTTAAAATGTAGCCAACTCTTGGGGTGCCTGGATAGCTCAGTGAGTTAAGTGTCTGACTCTTGATTTTGGCTCAGGTCATGGTCTCAGGGTCATCAGATCAAGCCCCACACTGAGGTCCATGCTAAGTGGGGAGTTTGCTTGAAATGCTCTCTCCCCCTCTTCCTCTGTCCCTCCCCACTTTTTCCTCTGTCTAAAATAAGTAAATAAAGCTTGAAAAGATAAAAAGTTGTAGGACCCAGGAAATCTAACAAAAATCCCCTACCCCTGGACAAGCAGAGCAGGACTAACTCCATTCTGTGCTACACCAGCCGTCTCATGTAAAATCTCCCACACAACCTGCCTATTGCTTAAGGCACTCCCTCCCCTAGTCTAACTACTAAGCACACTCTTATCAGAAACCAGCCCACATAGGAATGTGGAACCTCAAACCGCCAAAAAATGTAAACCCCGTCTTTTGCCAGCCAAACCTGCACACCAATTCTAACCAGAATGATAGGCTGGTTCAAATGGTTGCTATAGGGTATGATTCAGTTGGCCACCTGCGCGTGGACCGACATGACTGTGCAACTTTCTATGTGTGTTACAATCTCATTGGCCACTGGCCCCTATAACACTGCTGTGCTTCTTAGTCTCGGGGTCCAAGTCTCTACTCCTCTGTATTGGGTATACTTGGACCCAAGCTCAAGCTTGTGATTAAACCCTCGTGTGATTACATCGGTGTCGGCTCCTTGGTGGTTTCTCGGATTTGCAATCTTGGGCACAACAAAGTAGCTAACTCTTGATTATTCTGCAAATGGGAAATCATGGAATATACACATTATATATTTCAGTACATTTACTGAAATCCATAGATAATTTTTAAGTGAGTTAAGTGTCCACCGTCAGCTCAGGTCATGATCCCAGGGCTCTGGAATTGAGCCCCACATCGAGCTCCCTGCTCAGTGACAAGTCTGCTTCTCTCCCACCCTCTACCCCTCCCCTGGCTTGTGCAGGCACTCTGTCTCTCTCTCTGTCTCTGTCTCTCTCTGTCTCTGTCTCTCTCTCTCTCTAATAAATAAATAGAATCTAAATAAATAAATCTTATCTAATTCAATCACTAACTTTCCTCTCATATTTTCATCAAATTGCTCACAAATAGCAAATGAATTCATTTGAAGTCTAAAAGCTTTGATCACTTTCTGACCCTTTTGGCAAATGCTAAAATGCCCCCTTTCCCAAAATAATCGGTAAAGGATTAAGGGAAAGTGCTCAATTTAGACCCAGATAATGTAGACATAAAATATTTTGATCCCAAATTTAAAATAAGATGTGCTTTTCCAACCAGGGCCTGGTAAAATGGCTCCTACAAAGAAGGGGGCCAGAATAAGGGTTATTCTTCCATTAACGAACTAGTGACCGGAGAATACAATGTCAACACTCACCAGTGCATCCATGAACTGGGTTGCAAGAAGTGTGCCCTTTGGACATTCAAAGAAATACAGAAATTTACCATGAAAGAGATGGGAACTCTGGATGTGCACACTGACAGCAAGCTCAACAAAGCTCTCTGGGCCAAAGGAATAAGGGATGTTCTATGCCATATTCAGAAAACTTAATGAGGAAGAAGCACTATATGTTGGTTATCTATGTACCTGTCACCACTTTTAAAAATCTACAGTTAATGTGGATGAGAACTAACTGCTGATAATCATGTAAAAGTATAAAACTGCCAAAAAATAATAAAGATGTATTTTTATGGCTGTGTATAAAATTATAACATGGTTACATGATTATATATTATATATTATATATACATATTCACAAATACACATCATTTATACATACACCTATTGTGATAGAATTCTTATTATGTATCAATCTCATTTCTTCTCCTAATGGCATTCCATATACTCTTTACCTAGAAAGCCCTACACTTACATTAAGACAGCTCAAATGACAGCTGTCCTTTGCAAAGTCTTTCAAGACTTCAGGATGGAAAACTTAAAAAAAAAAAAAAAGTACCTCTTGGAATCATAATCTACCTGTATACTTATTTCTGCCCCCTACACAATGTCAGGTTTTTGAAGGTAGGAACATGCATGCACACAATACATATTCCTAAAATTTTATTTAAGAGTCTCCTGCTCTACTGAATGAACTAACTGGGAGCCTTATTTTCCTAATACTTTATAAATTTCTTCTCATTCTAAGAATTTTTTTTCATTCTAAGAATTTTATGTGCCAAAGACCTGATAGGCAAGCTGCTAAAAACAATTAAACAAATTCCTAATATTTTTTAAGTTCACAAATCCTATCATCTCCAATGATGAGAACCTATAGCAAAGGATGCTACCATTTGTGTGTGCGTGTGCATTTTGAGTGGCAAAAGTACGCACTCAAGTACTTTTAGAAGTACTCAACATCTGCCAAAGCAAATTGGGGCAAAATTTATGCTTAAAGAGTCATTTAAAAAGTGAGTGAGCCTTGCTAAACCACACTGTACATATGGGAAAAGAAAATATAAATGGTGTGAAAGCATAATGCAATCCATACTTATTTTATTACACAAGGACGTAAGTGTTATTTACCTAAGATTAGTGATATGCCATGATTACTCTCTGCCTGGGAAATCACTACACGAAACAGTTCAATATCACAACAGGGACATTGCTGCTTTTGATGGGCATAATTTTAGGTAAGGTAATTGCTTCCAGTGACCTTTCTACTTTTTTGAGTGTTTCCCAGTGTATTTTCAACACAGCATTGTCTACAGCTGAAGTTCTCTTCATTATTTCCACTTATAAATAAGTATTTTCCCTGTTATGTGCACCAGCCATTTGAAGTCTAAAAATTCAAAACAGTAAGTCATTTTATGTTCTTAACCGCAAAACAAAAGTAACTGCTTATTATTTTATTTATTTGTGATTCTACATATTTTTTTCTACTGCTGGCTATAAAGAGAAATCATAATGCAATATCCCAGCTTTAATTTTAAGAAATGCAGGCAGCAATTTTGGGTAGTTAGTCTTTCTTACAGACTACTGTCTTTTGATATATTGAAAAGACTACAGAAGCTGTTACAATGATAATGGAAGAACCTTATACATTTTCATTGACATCAAGTTGCCATTGACATCACAGAATTGACAAGATAATGGTTTTCACACATACTTACATTGACACCATAACATCAGAAGTGTCAGACACAATGGAAGTGTCTCCTACAAGATCTATTGGTATTAAAAAAAAAGGAGAAAAATAAATGCAAAAGGTTATGATAATATAATATTATGTCTCTTAACATTTTTAATTGTCCATAAATTCATCTGCTTTATAATAAACTCCTATTGCAGACATCACCTTTTTCATACACACAAATTTAGGGTAAGGGAAAGGTGAGAAAATTGGAGGTGATGAGCGTTAAGGCTATTATGATAGATGTAAAAATAAACTTTATCTGGAGCTAACATTTACAAAGTACAATGTACAATTGTTCAAAACCAGGAACAGACTGTGGTAATGAGAAAATAGTCAAGGAACTCACACCAATTTGGTATTTTAGGTTAATTGCTTTATTATTAATACAGAGAGGTTGCACATTAGTTCTGTATAATTAGACAGAAATTATGCAGTGTTTGGTAATTGTAGCAGAATTCTGTAGTTTGCTATAACTTCATGCTGAACCGATATCAAAAATAAAGTATTACAATCTTTAAAAAGAGACACATAGTTGGCATCAGAGTATAACTTGAAGCAGAAGTTGATATATGACAGATTTTCATTATTTCTATGAGGTAGGTTAACTCAATCATATCTGCATGACAGAGTATTAGTAAGATATTTGGTGATATTTTTAGCATAACTGGAAGTACCTCCAGCAGGCAGAGCTTTGACTTGTTTTTTTCCCCCAATTTTAGGCACTGTATTTCTGTATTACCTGATTCGGTTTACATTCATTCATTCATTCATTTATTTATTTATTTATTTATTTATTTATTTATTTATGATAGTCACAAAGAGAGAGAGAGAGAGAGAGAGGCAGAGACACAGGCAGAGGGAGAAGCAGGCTCCATGCAGGGAGCCCGACGTGGGATTTGATTCCGGGTCTCCAGGATCGCGCCCTGGGCCAAAGGCAGGCACCAAACCGCTGCGCCACCCAGGGATCCCTCAGGATCCCTCAGTTTACATTCTGAAATTAAAACTCCTTAGAAAGGCAGCTGGGACTGGATCTTTTCTATGATCTTAGTTAAAATTTTGCTTATCGGAACAGTAATTGTTTACCTCTTAAGTGTCATACATTCTATGTTTCAAAGACGTGCCAAGCTTTGGAGACTGGGAGATGACCAAGAGACACAGCCCTTGTCCTGCAGACCTGACATATTTGTATGGGGAAGACAAAGCTGAACAGGTAATTTCCTAGTGGTTATTTAATTACAGGACAGTTGAAAGGTATCCTGGAGAAATCACGGTGCTAAGAGAGTATATAAAAAGGCAGATCCGAATTAGTCTTGGAGACAGGCAAGGCTTCTCAGAGGAAATGGCATTTGTCCTGAAACGTGAAATCTGAGGAAGCGACAAAGAGAACCTTCAAAGTACATGGAACAATTCTACTTGAAAGCCTGAGGCACCAACTATGAATATGGAAGAAGATTGGGCTGGCACTCTGTGTTCCTTTAAAAAGGTGTTTATTTTCATTCTATGTATTTGAGTAAAACACACCAGAGTGAAGGAAGCTATGAAGAAAGAGCATCGTCCACTTTCCTGTAAATTGGCCACTGTTGCCAGCTCAGTGAATCTGATCTGGACAGCCTCCATCATGCTGCCATTTTGCCAGTTTTGTCCCTGCCCCCTCCACAATTTACCTCAGAATATTTCTGCTTAGAAAAGCAATGATTGGGCTAATTTTTTAATTGAATTAAATTCTAGCTACTTACCTCATTTATACCTTAAACTTACTTGTCCCTGAAATTCCCACTGGAATGGTGGCAAGTTATTTTTTTAAAAGCATGCCAGGCTAAACTACACCATTGAATAAAATACACACAATCCTGCCCTCAGAAAACTTATCATCCAACAGGAAGTGAAATAAAGCACAGCAAGCAGCAATACATAAAACTGTGAAATTATATTTCTAAAATATAAATTAGCATCTTAAAGAATGCAAGGATAAGAGGATTAATTAATTCTGCAAGATCTACTCTCTGCCAGACATTATACTAGGACTTAGAACTATATATAATATATAGGCTGTGGATCTCACAAATTTGAAACTAGTTTTCCTGCAATTCAGCTAATGTTTATTGAGCATCTGCTTATAAAACACTGTAATTCTATTTTTCTTCTCACCCGGCTTTCTCACTCCAGCCTCCTTGCTGTTTCTTGAACATGCCAGGCACACTCTCATCTCAAAGCTTTGCATTTGTTTTCTCTCTGGAAATGTTCTTCTAATTCTAAATTATCTCTACAATCACCCCCTCACTTCCCTCACCTCTTTCTCCAAAATCAACCTCACAGACATCCTTAGCCACCTTGTCTTAAATTGTACCCACATTTCCCTTCTCTACTCCATACTTCATTTACCTCCATGGAAAAGGTTTATTATTTAACATGCTAAATATTTCATGTGTTTTATATATTTGTTTACATTTGTTTCCTCTCTTATCCATCTCTTGTAAGCTCATATGTTCAGTGACATATCCTATGACAATGGGTTCATTAGCATTATTTTTGTATATACAGATTATAAGGAATTATTAATTAATTTGTCAGCTTGATCAGTTGCTGGAGCTGAAAATCCTTTTTTATCTTATTTACCAAAATAAATTTGGATAAATTAGGCCAAATCTGAGTAAATAACCAACCACTGGAAAAAATAAGAATTCGTTACATATGGAGAATAAAAGAATCCCATTTGAAAAATAAATTGTTAATTTTTTATTATAAAAGCATTATAAATTTCATTATAAAAGCAATCATAATCAACACAAGAAAAAAAATAGAAAAACAGATAAAATAAATACCAACCATGTTTCCCAAACCCGACTATAATCACTGTTAATACTGCAAGCATTTCTATACCAAAAATAGAATCATAGTATGCTATGATTCTGTAACCTATTCACAGTCAATGTTCTACATACACAGGATGCTCAGGTCTATCCTGGGTGGGCTCTGACCTGCTTCACACAGGAGCACCTGACATGCCTTGGGGATGCTCACAGGTGAACCCACTCAGTGTCCACCCTCACTAATGAGTAACCAGGAAGTATGGAGGTGTGAACTTCCTACCGAGGAAAATTGACCAACCTGCACCAATAGATACATTCTTTCCTTTCTCTTCCCAACCCCCACCTTACAGAGTACAGATACATAGTTTATATGGCTCCTTGAGAAGGACTCAGTCTCACTGGTCTCATCATTGGTTTCACTTAGTAGCGAGCGTATCAATAATGCCTTCTCTAACTGTTGACCCTTCCTTCTTCCCTGCCTCCCTCTCCCTGTCCCTCACTTCTGCTTCCTAGGATTACACTCCCTAATAAGATAACAGCACACAAGTCATCTGCTGTTGGATGTGCTTCCAGGGAACCCAAGTTAAGACATTTTCCTCTGAAAATGTATGTTAAACATGCTTTTCTATCATTGAAAATCCTTCTACATATAATGTAAGTTCAATAAGATCACAACCCTGTTCATCTTTTTTATTAGTCTATACTCAGTACCTACAGTTGTGTCTGACATTGCAATGAAGTATGAGTCTACCTAACTTTAATCTTTGCTAGATTATATATACCTCATATGTTGTTTTTTGGTTTTTTGTTTTTGTTTATGTTTTTTTTTTTTAATTTTTTTTTTTTTTTTTTTTTTTATGATAGTTACAGAGAGAGAGAGAGAGAGGCAGAGACACAGGCAGAGGGAGAAGCAGGCTCCATGCACCGGGAGCCCGATGTGGGATTCGATCCCGGGTCTCCAGGATCACGCCCTGGGCCAAAGGCAGGCGCCAAACCGCTGCGCCACCAGGGATCCCTTGTTTATGTTTTTTAAGTAGCTTCCACACTGGGCTTAAACTCATGACCCTGAAATCAAGACTCTGAGATCAAGACCTGAGCTAAAATCAAGAGCCAGATGCTGGGATCCCTGGTGGCGCAGCGGTTTGGCGCCTGCCTTTGGCCTAGGGCGCGATCCTGGAGATCCGGGATCAAATCCCACGTAGGGCTCCCGGTGCATGAAGCCTGCTTCTCCCTCTGCCTATGTCTCTGTCTCTCTCTCTCTCCGTGTGACTATCATAAATAAATAAAAATTAAAAAAAAAAAGAGTCAGATGCTTAACACACTGAGCTACCCTAAGCGCCCCTATATATCTTAATGTGTTTATTCAGAACATAACTAGACAGATAGTAAAGTTGTTTTACTTAATTTTACCTATTTTACTCTGCTATAGTCATGTAGCAAAATCTTGGCTCAGACACATGATTATTTTCTCCATTCTTTTTTTTTTTTCCTCCATTCTTAACTTCTCTGGGTCAAAGGATATACACAATCTCATATGTATTTGCTATTCAATTTGAATAAAAATTATAACATTCTATTTATTTTAATTTGTTGGCAATTCTTCCTGCACACCAGGATATTTTCATAACATTGACAGCAGAAAAAGGCACAACCTGCGTTCACTTGTTCCATCATTTAAAAACCACATGCTTTTATGGGATGGCAATGAGGCTGACCAGTAAATTTAAGCCAAGAAATTTGAAAAGAAAATTCTGAACCTTAAAAATCCTCATTACTAATATATATACATATATTATATATATAAAATATGTATATGTAAATATATTTATCTCTTTTATTTTAATTATAGGATCTTCCCTTCCATATCCTTCCCAACAGTAATTTGCTTTTCATGTCACAGAACTCAGCACCAAACAAATTACACACCTTATCCATGGCTATAAGCTCAAAATGTTCAGACTCATGTTTTTCACTATAAACCATGGGCAAAGTGATTCGAGGGTGTTTTTTCTGATAGTAAAAGAAATCCTGGAAACTCTTTACAATTATTCCTGCATGGATCAACGTGGCATATAGCTATAGTCCAGAGATCAGTATGAGTCATATTTGAACCTGAATCCATGCTGACAGAGAAATACTTTCTATTCGTCGAATACTTGAAGTATCTCATTTCCTATGAACTGGATTATCTCTTCATAAATTGTGGGCAACAACTAAGATGAGTTTAGCTCTTACTTTTGTTACTGAATATAGCCAGCTGATCCATGAGTAATAGAGACAACAGAGTAATCAGTTTTATAAACCAAAAATGTTTATTGTTTGGGAAAATAATCAGTCCATCCTCTGCATTAAAGGCAAAGCCACACTCAGAAACCTATTTGCTATGAGTTTGATTGAGTGCCCCCATACCAGGCTTGATGTTACAAGTTTATGTTGGAATTTGGAGGATTGCTCTAGCTTAGTATCAAGTTAATTATTCCACATATAAATTCAAATTGATAGATCCCAGCTAGTCAGCTAACAGCCTTTATCACACTATTCTATGTCTATCAAAACAATGCCATTGAACATTGCTACAAACAGAAAAAAAATAAAGGCTTTTTTCTTTCACTTGAAACCTTTTCTGACTACCTCAAAAGTTCTTTGTAATGTGTGATAAACATATTTAAATATATGTTTTCGGGGCCTCTTCAAATGTTTGAATTAGACGTGTGTCTTTCAGTGGAAGCAACAGAGCCATAACGCTGACGAAAAATAAAATCACCAGGTATCCAACAGGAGGGTTAGTGGGTAAATTAGGCTTCATGGGCTAGACATAGATCCTGCTTTGTCCATTGCAGAGCTTGAGGGACTGAAATAAAACCAATGGATATCATTCATTTCTGCTTTAACATTGTTCAAATTTCTCCTGACATTTAAAAAAGTACATATTGAAAAGGAGAATATACACCAATGCAGGCTAAGGACAAATCCTGAGCCCTCTCAAGTATAAATGTGTTTAATTTGATATTTTTAGCTCTGTGTCTATGGAGAGAAAGAAATTTGTGCTCAACCCCAGTCTACAAATTTCTGTGTGCCTATTGACATAATATGTAGATGTCCTTGGCCAGATAAAAAAATACAAAAAGAAAACTGCCTGCCTGCCTGCACAAGCCATGAAGCACTGCAAACCCTCTCAAAGACCTCTCTCTAATCAAAACAATTCTCCAAGGCTGAACAATGGTCTGAAATAAAACTAAGATAAAATAACAAAGAGGAAAAAACCCAAAGTTGCACATTTTTGACCTACATCTGTTGAAATATAATGTCTTATAAATAAACAAAAAATATGAAATTCTGATAAAATGTTTTCAATGATGTTATTTAAAAGAAAAAGACCCTATTATGGGATAAACATTTCCAGAGAAACAAAAATGATAACATTCATGATAAATTGCTCTTTATTTCATTTTAAAACATAAATATGATCTTACCTTTATATATTAAACTCTGACAGATTCTATTCTTTTTACAGCAGTTCTTTTCTTATGACTATACACCTTTGGAGTCCAGTAAATGCTCAACTGATGGATTTCAAGCATATTCTGCAGCAAATAAAATACCCAAGTACTCCATGTAAGTTCTTCATCTCACATCTAAGGTCAACTATCTGCACTAATTTTAACTCTGATTTTTTAAATATGAAGGAAATTTAATATGAAAGTTGGACTTGACATCTTTAATGATTGAGTCCTATTAGGCTAATTCTCTAAAAGGGGTACTGCCTTCAAGATTATCCTTCTCTTTGAAAAACTGAGTCCATCTAGGTAGAATTTTGGCAACATAAAAGAGATTACTGTCATATTCTCAAAAGCTACCCTTCTTCCAGAATCCCACATGATCATTTCCTAAATCAATACATTCCTTATGTACATTCCCTTGAAAATGTCAATTCTGTATATTTAGATTTAACAAATACTTTATTCTAGCTCTTTTCATTTCTTTTGATTACTGGAGATTGTTCTGAGATCATGAGGAGATGTGTAAAGGCAAATAGTACATCCCACACTTTACCAGTCATGTCAGTCCCACTACTGAATGAGCTTTTCAACGCTAGGCCACATGGCAACTATGCAGTTTCTGCCAGACATAAAGTGGACTTGTATTCAGTTGGCATTTCAGCACTTATGTGGAACACAACCACTTTTTAGAATTACAAGGTTACTTAATTGAAAGTAGATTTTAAAATTATAGTAGTTGTTAAATACTAGGAGCTAAATTTTCACTTGTGTACTTAAAGCTGTTATTTGGAGCTGAATCGGGCAGGCAGTTTAACAAGCAACAGGAAATGTTTAAAATCACCAAGATCATTATCCAGTGAAATTAAAATCCCAAACCAGAGGGCTCAGCATTACATGGGAATTTGCAAGTGAAACCAGCACCATCATCAGGAACACATCTGGATAGGTAAGACTATAAGATAACACTTCATCTAGGGAGGAGAAGAGACGCCAGGAAGTCCCCAGCCTGAGGGAAGTATGTTTTCTGGGCTGCAAACACAGACCCAGGTATACAGTATAGACAAACTGTTAGTTCAGGTGAAAGGAGCTATGTTAGTGATTCTGTAGTGTGTGCTCATGTGCACGTGTGTATGTAGATCCTTTTTCCCAGGCCTTTTTCCTAGGCCTACTGATAGGGTAGAAACAGATGCAGACTGTTAGATCAATGGACCTGAATTGACAGCAGCAAGCAGGGAGCATGGTACAAAGTAGTGGGAGGCAGAATAATGGCACCCTAAAGTTATCCATATCCTAATCCCCAAAACCTGTGAATATATTCCCTTATATGGCAAAAGGACTTTGCAAATATAATTAAGATGGAGATATTATCCTGGATTGTCTTCGTGGGCCCAATAAATAGGTCCCTAAAAAGGAGGTAGGGGGGTCGGAGTCAGAGAAGATGTGACCATGGAAATAGATCAGAGAGAAGACACTATATCGCTAGCTTCAAAAATGGAAGAAGGACTCAAAAAGTCAAGAAATATATGTTGCCTCTAGAATCTGGAAAAGGCAAAGAAATGATTCTCTACCAGAGCCTTCAGTAAGAATCAGTCCTGCTAACATCTCACTAGGGAGTGACCTGATCTTCAGAACTATAAGATAAATTTGTATAGATAGTTTATGGCAATTTAAAATAAGCAGCTTACATTCTGTCAAGAAACTCTTACCCAGTGCCCACTTTCTATACATAGTGGTGACCAACATGCCCTTAATGTTTCAACTCCGCTGCTTTAGACAGGTTTCTTCCTGACCTACCAGTTTTTAAGAGCATTTACTTTAGAGAATTTGCCACTGTAAACTTTCTCTGCCCATTTGACATGTAAATCTTCTCCCAACTTCTTACCAGTTTTAAGACAAAGATGTCTTTCTCAAAGATTGGTTAGCTACCCTTTTTAAATGTAATCACCAAAGGAAATAGTGCTTCTATCTCCCAGTCTCTATGCAAGGATAAAAACCTAACTTCCATAAGCACCAATTAGCAAACACAGATGCCCTAATCACATTGACCAACCTTCTCCCCAAAGCCCTCCAATACTTTTCCACTAGCTTCTACAGAACCCTTTTTTTTTTTTAAGATTTTTTATTTATTTATTCATGAGAGACACAGAGAGAGAGAGGCAGAGACATAGGCAGAGGGAGAAGCAGGCTCCATGCAGGGAGCCCGACGTGGGACTCAATCCCGGGTCTCCAGAATCATGCCCCGGGCTGAAGGCGGCGCTAAACCGCTGAGCCACCCGGGCTGCCCTACAGAACCCTTTTTTGTGTCTTCAAAGACCTGTTTCCTTGGGTGTCAGGTATTCCATTTTTTATTGCTGTCTTCTCTTTCCTAATATTGATTTTATTCCATACTGAAAATGCTAGATTAGTGGATGGTTATGGGTTGATTAGTGTAGCTGTTAATCTTATTTTATTTTATTTCGTTTTCCTCTGTAGTTGCTTCAGGTCTTTTATCCTAACAGGATTCTTTCTTAATGGAAAGGCAGATGGAAAGCTCTGTGTAGACTGTCAGGTATGTGAGTACAAAGTTGATATGAAAGCTCAGGGTGCTCTGGCAATGAAGAATTTTAGTATATTTCAATGCTAGGGAGAAACTTTTCCTTCATATTTCATTCCACGTTTACTTGGGATGCAGCATTACTTCCATCTTGACTTGACTTCTTTCTTTCCTACACTACACAGAATCCTCTCCACCTGGTTAAACAATCTGCAGAAAAAAATTAATCATGATTGTGAATGTTCAGAATGGAGATGATGGTACCATCTGGGCCCAACATTTCTGATTGTCACCTGCCCCTCACCTACTCAGACTCTTTCTAATTTGACTCTAAGATCGTCTGGAGGTCCTGCTCATAAGACTGATCTTATTCTGCTGTTTTGGGTCAATGGATCATTCTTCTCACTTTTCTTCAGCATTCTCCTTTCAGTCTTCAAAATTTCCTTGAAATCCTCAGGTACTGCTAGCTTTCTCTTTTTTTCAGCAGTATTATGGAATCAATCACATATGTAATGCATATTTTCTTTCATTCTATTGGGACTTGGGGGAGAGAGACAGTAGTACACCCATATGTTCAAGTTGTCATTTCATACCTAATCTTCTGTTCTTAAAATGTTCTCTTAGATATTTCCACCAGATTGGCCTTAAGCCTCCCTTACCTAGACATTTACCTAGCTTCTTCTTCTCTTCACTGATTATCACCAAAAAAGAATATAAGAGAAGGGGGGGGGGGAGAAGAGAAAAGAAAAAAGAAAGAGGAAGCAAGAGAGGGAGAAGGAGAGACGGAAAGAATGGGAAAAGGAGAGAAAGCGGGAGGGGAGGAGAGGGGAGGGAGGGGAGGGGAGGGGAGGGGAGGGGAGAGGAGGGGAGGGGAGGGGAGAAAGCAAGTCTTTTTTTCCCTTCTGTGCCAAAAAATTCTGCTTTCTTTAGCCCCTATCCTGAACCCTGCCTGGGCCTTTGTTCGCATTTCTGAAGACTGAATTCTCTGGTAAACTTTAATGAGTCTTGTACTAGGGATCTCACACCACCTAAGGAGAGAAACTGCTCCATCTCTCTGTTGGTACAAGTTATACCATCTCTATTAGAGGGAAGACACAGCCACAGGTGGTTTGAGTTTTAATTATTACTTTTTCTTCCTCTTACATTTTATCTTAAACAGAAAAATCTTGTAGACAATCTTACTATACATGATGTGGGAAGAAGTTTCTCAAAATATATTAAAATAAAAATGTCATTTGGTCCTTCCTTCATCTTTTCTCAACACATGGAATTGGCTCTTTTATTCATAACAATAACCAAGTTCTATTCTGACTAAAGAGCCCCAAAAGGCCAAGGTGAGTGAATGATTACTATGCATTATCTCTTTCTTCTAATAATTATCCACTGGACTGTTTCCGCCTAAAAATACATTTTTCCTAGGCATTTTCTTAGTGTATAGAAAACAGCAGGAGTGAAAAATCATTTGGTCAACAGCTATCCAAACTTATGGAATGGGGGTGGGACTGAGGATAACAACAGTTTGGAGACATATATCTTAATTATCCACTATGGTAATAAAGTATTTTCCTCTTTTGATTTAGAAAGAAACAATGCCTGGAGTTTCCTAGGAGAGAAAGGAAAAGTCTACTAGCAGAGCTTATTGACTTGAGCTGCCAACTCCAAATCCTTTCTTTCTCTTTTCCTTCTTTTGCTCCTTCCTCCTTTTCTTCCTTCCTTCCTTCCTTCCTTCTTTCCATCTAGCCACCTATAAATATTTATTGAGTACCTAATATGTACCAGGAATTTTCCTGGGGATTACAGACATGAAGATGAGTAAGAAAGGACACTTGGCTTTTTAGTTCTTGTCCAGCGGAGCAAACAGTTATGACCACAGACAGTGACAATGCAGCCCCAGTAGTCTAATGACTGCTACAATTGAAGTATAAAGAAAACACTGTGGGAACACAATGATCACATATTATATTTCATTAAGATGGTGAAATCTTATCTTTAAAGAGTTTTGTTTAGCTAAGACACTGGGAAAGGCAGAGCTACCAGTACAGTAAGTGCAAACACTTGAGTAGTAACTAGACAAGTGTTATTTGAGGAGTGGTGAAAAGTTCGTTGTGAATGGAGCACTGAACAAATAGACACAATTCCAGGGTTGATACCCATCAGGGACAATTAGATTGAATTGTTATGAGCTTTGTATTCAATGTCCAGGAATATCAACCATACCCCAACAAAGCAAAAGTTTATAAGCAAGTAAGCAACATAATAAAATTTATTTTTTAGTAAAATAACTGCTAGTCTGCTCAGGCTGCCAAAACAAAATGCCATCAACTGAGTAGCTTAAACATCAGAAATTTATTTCCTTCCAGGTCTGGAGTCTAGAAGTCTGAGATCATAGTGTCAGCCTGGTTGGGTTCTGATGAGAGCTCTCTTCCTGGCTTGCAGGGGGTGGGTCACCCCGCAGTGTCCTCATATGTAAGACAGAACCACAGAGAGATATGTGCTCTCTAGTGTTCTAAGAGTGATAATCCCATCATAAAAATTCCTACTCTGATGACTTCATATAAATTTAAACACCTACCAAAGGCCCCATCTCCAAATACCATCACATGAGGAATCAAGGCTTCTATAGATGAATTGGGTGGGTAGGGGAAAATAACACAATGGAGTCTATAACAGAAACTCCAGTAGGGATGTGGAACATAGACTTAAATGATATTATGAACACTAGTAAAGTCCGTTTGAATTAGTATGTATTAAGTGAACAGCAAAGTAAACCAAATCAGCATGGTTGAAAAAGATATTAATTTTATAGTTATTTCTGAGATAAAAGTAACAGGTTTTGCTATTCAAATCTGATATAGAGAGAAAGAGCAATAATTTATATATAAGAGGATTTAACTGATTAGCACAAATGGATATTGAAAATAGTCAATTGTGTAGCTTGTCCTTGAACTTTGGCTTCTCATCCCTTGGTGGAATCTGTAAGGTAGCTTCATCAGAGTGTCTCATTCTCTACTTCTTAACAGTAACTATTGAGATTCTATCACCAATTCTGTGGTTTTTGATTAGCCTTCTTGATTTCATGTCTAAACAAATACAGAAGCATTTTATATGGTAAAGAAATAAGTCCTTTGAGTCTCAATGCAGAATTCCCAACAGAATTGATTTTCCTTTGTGTTGGTTTAGAAATCTTCAATGCCTGTGCCAAATCCCATAGATCATGAGCAGGGCCCTAGCATTCTGGGGAAGTCAGGCTAGGTCAGCCTGGAAGACAGATTGGCAATCTTGGCTTGTTGACTCTTGGCTGGATTTTATGTGCCTCTTTATAGGTTGAGAAAATGCAACTGGGCTTTCAGAGGCCAAAAAGAGTCAGGAAGAGCATGCAATCTCAACAATTTAGTGAGGTTATCTGAGTGTTCCTAGAAAGAGAAATGAGGAAACTTGCAGAAGATTAAGTCTTTCCAGAAGAAAGAGAGAAAAGTGAAAGGAGAGCAGGTCTAAAGGGATGATAGGATCAGTGAAATAAGATGAGTAGCCTAGGTAAGCAGTGGATTTATTTTAAGGAAAATTAAGGGGATTAGGAAGCAACTATTGATCCCTCTAGTTATGTGCTAGTAATGCAAGAAAATACAAAAGCAGTTCAAGCTCTGAGCTCAACCACTAAAGACATTTACATTTTATTCTCCTCTTTTCTGCATTTTCAGCCCCACTCATCTTCTCTTTCTACATATCTATTCAAAGTGGCATCAGAACAAAGAATACTAAGGGAACACTTTCAAATGTTGTACTTCTCCTCCCCTATATTCTGTATCTTATCATTTAGACTTCTCATTAATAACATATATGGATATGTATGCTCCTTGCAATGCATTTTATCTTAACTATAAGCTTCATAAGAGCAGAGATTAAGTAAAAATAAGTACCTCCAGTCACCTTCTAAATTCCTAGTACAGTGCTATGTGCACAATGAGATCGTAATATTAATTGATGTTCAGTTCTGGCTGGGATGACTGCTAAATAACAGTTTTATGAATGAACAATGAAGGCATGCCTTATACATTGCTATTTGTATCTCTAGAGCAGTAATATAACTGGATTATTTATTTTAGTACTGAGTTTTTTCATTAAAGATACAAAAAGCAGAAAATGAACCTGATCCAGGTGTATATATGTGTATATATATATATATATATATATATATATATATATATATATATACTCTTAGTTGACCCTGTACAAAGCATCCCTAGTTCCATTATTCTTTCTTGGACTCTTCCACCTCATTAAATCTATGCCTTTAGGAGATCACAGAAATACATTAATTTACAAAGCACTTTTTTAAAAGTAAACATGTATTTAAAAACATTCTTTATTACTGGTATCTTCAACTCAATTAAATAGACATTTATTTTAGAACCTACTATGCACCATTATTTTGTTACTACGATGGAGAAACAAAAGACATGCCAGGTTTTGGTTTTTAAAATTTCAGTGAGGAGAAAACAAGACGTGTAAACACTCAAAGTTAAATATCATTATCAAGTGCTATGCAAAAAATTTTTAAAAAGCACCAGAATGACTCTTCAACCAGGATTATATTATTAAAATCAAAAACAAACAAGGACCAGACCTGAAAATTCCCCGAGACAACAGAACCATTTCTTTTTTTTTTTTTTTTTTTTTTTTTAAACAGAACCATTTCATGTTTTGAATGCTCCTAGTTTGCAAACTGTCTTTTGGCATGTGCACAATGAGCTTGTACTAAATACTACTTGTCATTAATTGGTTTTACTTCTGTTATTTCTGGACTTTTAACATGGCATCAGATGTGGGATTCCCTACATGCTGGTACCATAGCACTCACTAAGCTCACTGCTTTCTCATTAAACCTAGATTTTGAGGATAAGTCTCTCCTGGATCCCAGCTCTGCTCTCTTTACCTTTTGAACTCTCTGACTTTATTATGCATACTTGTACTTGTTTATGAATGCTTCCTGGTAAGTCACTCTATCGGTGCAAAAGAGCAAAAGGAAACATAATTCCCTGTCTTGTGAAACACCTGTTGAAAAACAGGGCTCCTCATAGTTAAGACATCCTAGGGAATCTAAAGGCAAAGATGGATTGCACCTGGTCTAAAATTTTCTCCATTCCTCTCAAAAATTCCTACTTCCTAAAAGTACATCACTATTGACTAGGATCTTTTGCCTTTTTGTACAATGGATGAACTTTAGGAATTGTAGTAGTCACCTGGAGAATCTTTATTCTAAATAAATCCACCATAAGGGGAACCTTTAGAAAAGAGGATTCCAAACCTCTCAGAGACAATGGAATGCATTCTCTGATTGTTAAGCAAAAGGTTCAAAAAGACAAAAGGATTAAAAAAAATAGCTCTAAAAGGATCTTTACTGCAAACATATTAAAAAAAAAAAGTCTTTAGTAAAACTCTTTGGCCATCTAAGGAGGTAATCTTAACTTACTACATCTGCCAGAAATACAATTGAGATGCAACTACTCTTTTCAGTTTTATACCTGAGACATGGCTAAAATTTTTCAAACAACTGCTATTGGATCTCTGTGTCTATCTGTAGGTTTCTGTAAATTTATGTTATGTAAGTATACTATGATATGTAACATTTTTCTACTTCCTGGTGGTACTGCCAAAATTAATTTACAAAGAGCTCTATTTAATTGGCCTAATAATCAAACATTCATATAAATCTAGTTTTGTCTCAGAAATATAGAAACTAACCAAAATATTTTTCAAACTCACATAATCTGGGATCATCTTTGATAAATAATAACTACTTCAAGTTATTTGGTTTAATAAAAGCAGGCATCTCTCCAAAATTTGCCAAGAAAAATAACTAATGATGGGCGCCTGTTTGATGTCTAATCCAAGCATAACTGCTAAAAGCAAGTAATTTAAATATATGTAAGTAAGCTAAATGTTTATATTAAGTTAAACTATATAATGGATATTTACTGAATAGCTAAATCATTTTCAAGCTAATAAATATTAGCTGTTAAATGTAGGAGTAAGTTTATCTATTTTTGGCTTTTTAATTTTTTACAGAGAAACAAAGTATATTTGGGTGCATTAATAAACATATTTGTGCCACAATGAAAAAATTAGCTATGAGGAAAATTATACTTCTAGAAATTATGAAATGTATTTATACAGTTGTTTAATCTACTATAGGATGCTAATATATGACAAACAGTTCACAATTGCCTGCTTCTTAATTTTCACTATCAAGCAGATTATTAACAGTTAAAATTTATAAACAATATGCAAAACTAGAAATAAGGGTAAAAAAACGACTGTATCTTAAATTTATTTATTTATTTTTTTTATTTATGATAGTCACAGAGAGACAGAGAGAGGCAGAGACACAGGCAGAGGGAGAAGCAGGCTCCATGCACCGGGAGCCCGACGTGGGATTCGATCCCGGGTCTCCAGGATCGCGCCCTGGGCCAAAGGCAGGCGCCAAACCGCTGCGCCACCCAGGGATCCCTGTATCTTAAATTTAGTTAAGGAAAATAGAATGTGGTTTTGGGATAAGGGAAGGTATAAAGGATATGGTTTTGTTTTTTGATTTTTCCTAAGGAGGAAATAAAAAAGTAATATTGTCCTAAAGTAAAATGATTTCAAAATAAGGAAGGAAAAAAAAAAAAAAAAAGAGAACATAAACTGAATGGATATAGAAAGCTGCAGAAGGTTTGTGGAAAAGAAATCTTGACAGAGTAATTTTATAAGGCCAAGCTAAGATTGGAATGAATTTATTTAAGTTAAAAAAGAGAGAGAATTTTAATATCAAAGTTTTACTAGTGCAGAATTAGAATTTGGTTTTCTCTACATTAGAAGGACTGATTTCTTAGATTATTGGTCTCCTTTTAATAGGGCATTGTAAACAAAGGCTTTAATCTGTCTAGATAAAAAAGGGTCTATTTTTTGTTTTTATCAGGTTCTGATTACTTAAGAAAATTGAGTCTTCCCTATTTTAGAATTAAAATTTTTACAATTATGTAACTTTTTTGCATATTTTAAATTTCTTGGGCAGCACTGTCAAATAAGAAACCATGCTAAGCTTTCTATAGAGTTTTTTTGTACAAAATTCCTAAAACTCTGGATGTTCTGGTATAACAGTATCAGTTGTAATTTTAAAATGTATATTACAGAAATAATTAAATTTCTTTATTTAGTAGTAAGCTCATCGTAATAAGCTCATATCTTTAATTGTGACCATTTTTAAACCTTTTGTCATTTGCAAACAGTTATTGTTTTATTCTGATGCTTTTACAAAAGTGCTCCTGCAAAGCTTTATCTTCAAACAGATTCCTGGAAAAGACCCATACAAGTACTCTAAAATGAAGGTTTCTGATACATTTAAGATCATAACACTGAAGGTAAGAATTAATAAAACTCTAATGGAAAACTGATTCCTAAAGTTGCTAACTTAAGGTCAAGGTAAATAAGAATTAATTACATAACACTGAGTAAACTAATGAACATGATTATAATTTTAGTACTTGATTTAAAACATTGCTGGTTTTTAAGTTTGTTTTCCAGGGCAGCCCAGATGGCTCAGTGGTTTAGTGCTGCCTTCAGCCCAGGGCCTGATCCTGGAGACCTGGGATAGTGTCCCACATTGGGCTCCCTGCATGGAGCCTGTTTCTCCCTCTGCCTGTGTCTCTGCCTCTCCCTCTGTGTGTCTCTCATTAATAAATAAATAAAATCTTTAAAAATTTGTTTTCCAGATTTAAAGGACCCTTTTTTCTCGCCTCTCTTTAAAGCTACCTATAACTTATAGTAGTTTGGTAAAATGTATCTTTACAACAAAGTCTGAAACATTTGTCTCTTTCTCCCTACTTGATACCTCCAGAATTCAGAAACTCTCATTAGTTTTCTATTTCATGACAATATATATATTTGTATAACTTCAATAAGAATCTGTTCTTGTAAAAAGGCACAATTGACCAAGCCCTTGCTTTGGCTTCCTAGCCAAGAGACTTTTGAAAGTACAATCTGAGATTTTTTTATGAGACGTTCCGGCAAAGCAGTTTTAAAACAACTTGTATGGTCAATGGCTATTCTTTTTCTTTTCCCCCAATGGCTATTCTTGCTGTAATTATGTAAAGAATTGGGTCAAATATATTGAAACTAGACTTAATTTGCAAACAAATTAGTCTTATTAGTTACCTTTGGTAAAATGGGGGTTATTAGAGAGAGAAAAATTATGTTTCAGGATATAACTTTGTGGACATCAGAATTGTCATTTAGGTTCTGTTTTCTACCTGTAAACTGGACTAGATCCTGAATTCTTTTAGTTTCCTCCTACATTTGGCTAGAACTCTCCAAACTAGCATTTCTAATTTTCTCCTACTATTTTGAGTTGGAGTCACCATGAAACTAAAACTGCCCTTTTCCCCAAGCCATGCAAGTTAAAGCTTAGACAACTTGATATAAATTTCTGAAAAATCACAACAGCTCATGTGTGGACATCTTCATGCCTGTTGCTATATGACCACTCAGAAGAACCACCAGAGACATTCAAACTGCAAGCCAGGAACATCTGTCAGATTGCCACTGTCAGTCCTCACCCCGTCTGAAGATGCTTAGAACCTGATACTTAGAAATTCTCTCAACTGGCTGCTCTTCAAAATCGTAAGTTTAATTTAAAACTTGCTGGAACTATTAACCTTTTGTTTTGTTTCCACAGAAATGCCTCTCAGTAAATAACCTCACTGCTCATATTATATGGAGGCCTAATGTAGGTGGAGGATAACGCACATTACTGTCTTCTGAAATAAAACATCCTCATATTCATCCTGTCCTAGGTAATCAGGAGGACGTGTGTCTGCTAATACAGTATGTTGTGCCAGTGTAATAAGTCAGAAAAAATTAAACCCAGTTACACATTATCAAAAAAATTGTAGATTGATTTAGAGTGTGGGATTGTATAAAATCTCTGGACACGCAAGACTCCAGTTGAGAAAAGCGCCATTTTCCTTTCCAAACCAAATGGCTAATGAACTCTTAAACTGGGCAAAAAGATCACCTTGGACTAAGCCAGAAGAGCCAATTATTTTACAAGCCTTTGGTTATAAAATCAACAGGACAACTGGTATCCAGACCATAAGATTATTGATGTGGACTTTCTGAAGACAAACTAATGCATGCCAGGAGAGTTTCCTTTGTCACCATCAATAGAATGGTTGATCAACAAGTAACCAGAAGTAGCTCACCCTGCTAGTACCAATCTATAATTTTTTCCCCTTTTATCCAAATCATGTAATTGTCCCTCTTTTTCTCATAAAAACTCCTTCTTTTCACCCACCAAACAGGACAGTTTTCTGGTTTCTGCCAGAATCTGTACTCTTTGAATTACAATTCTGAAACCCCAAATAAAGGTCTTTGTTCTTTTCAGTTCCGCCTCCTTTTCTTGGTTGAGAAAAGGTAAAACCTGAATCTGATTGTATTATTATTAATTATTTAATTGGTTAAATCTTGGCTCCAGAGAATCTGCTCAGGAGAGTTTTTCAGTCCTTGGCTATTGTTTCCCTTATGGTCCTCATTTTAACCTCTCTACTGCGATATATATACTCTTGAGGGTTTTATTTATTTCTTTTTAAGTTTTTATTTAAAATCCAGTTAGTTAACATATATATTAGTTTCAAGTGCAGAATTTAGTGATTCACCACTTATATACAACACCCAGCGCTCATCACAAGTGCCCTCCTTAAAACACATCACCATTTTACCCATCTCTCCTCCCATGCAGCTACCCTCCCTTTGTTCTCTATAGTTAAGAGTCTGTTTTATGGCTTGCCTCTCTTCTTTTTTTCCCCCTAAGTACATCTGTCCCATGTCTTAAATTCCACATATAAGTGAAATCATATAATATTTATCTTTCTCAGACTTATTTCTTTTTTTTTTTTTTTTTTTTTATAAAAGGGTCCAAGTATACCCGACCAGCGGAGCAGGGACTTGGACCTCTCAGACTTATTTCACTTAGCATAATACACTCTAGGTCCATCCACATCATTGCAAATGGCAAGAGTTCATTCTTTTTTATGGCTGAGTAATATTCCACTATATATATACATATATACCACATCTTCTTTATCCTTTTATCAATCATGGGCACTTAGGCTGTTTCCATAGTTTGGCAATTGTTGATAATGTTGTTATAAACATCAGGGTGCGTGTATCCCTTCAAATCAGTATTTTTGTATCCTTTGGGTAAATACATACTAGTGCAATTACTGTATCGTAGGGTAGATCTATTTTTAACATTTTGAGGAAACTTCATACTGTTTTCCATAGTTCCTATAACAGTTTGCCTTCCCACCAACAAATGTTGAGGTATATTCCCTCTATCTCTACTTTGTTGAGGATTTTTTTTATCACAACTGGATATTATACTTTGGCAAATATTTCTTCTGCATCTATTGAGAAGATCATATGATTCTTAACCTTTCTTTTATAGATGTGGTGCATCATTTTGATTGATTTGCAAATATTGTACCACCTTGCAACCCCAGAATAAATCCCACTTGAATGTGATGTATGACTTGATTTGCTAGTTATTTTGTTGAGAATTTTTGCATTAATGTTCGGCAGGGATATTGGGCTGTAGTTCTCTTTTTTAGTGGAGTTTTTAATCTGATTTCAGAATCAGGGTAATGCTGGCCTCATAAAATGAGTTTGAAAGTTTTCCTTCATTTCTATTTTTGAAATAGTTTGAGAAGAATGGTATTAACTCTTCTTTAAGTGTTTGGTAGAATTTCCCTTTGAAGCCATCTGTCCCTGGACTTTTGTTTGTTGGGAGATTTTTGATTACTGATTCAATTTCTTTGCTGGTTATCAGTCTGTTCAAGATTTCCAATTCTTCCTGTTTCAGTTTTTGTAATTTATGTTTCTAGGAATTTATCCATTTCTTCCAGGTTGTCCAATTTGTTGGCATGCAGTTTTCATAATGTTCTCTTATAATTCCTTGTATTTCTGGTGTTGTTGGGTATTATTTCTCCTTTCTCATTTGTGAATTTATTCATTTGGGTCCTTTCTCTTTTCTTTTTTTGATAAGTCTGGCTAGGGGCTTATCAATTTTATTAATTTACTCAAAGAACCAGGTCCTGTTTCACTGATCTGTTCTACTGCCTGATATCTTCCATGCTTTTTTCAAGTCCAGTGAGTATCCATCCTTATGACTGTTGTTTTAAATTCTGAATCAGGTATGTTACTTATATCTATTTTGATTAGACCTCTGGCCATAAACTTGTCTTGTTCTTTCTTTTGAGATGAATTCCTCCACCTTGGCATTTTGTCTAGGTCTCTATCTTCTACTCCTGGGAGTAATGGCTTTATGAAGAGGTCATACAGTGTCCAGGGCCTGGCACTTCAGGGAGTATTTCAGGTGTATGCTGTGTGCATTCTCCTGCTGTGTTTTGACTGCTCAGTGCCTCAGGTCAGTCCTCTGCAGAGTTTCTCCTTGCCTGCAGTGGGCAGTGTTTGGATGTCGGCCACTGTGTGGCAAATTTTAACTAGGGGTCCTCTGGTGCGCTTGTTAAATGAGACCTAATGCTACTTCCTCTAGAAATGAAGCCTTGCAGAACTCGCTTGTCAAGAGACATGGTGTGGGCAGGGGTTTGTGCTGGTCTTCCCGGGAAGGTGCCTGCTGCACTGTTCCTTAGGCACACTTGTCCAAAAAAGCAGCGCCAGCAGAATGCAGATAAGCAGGCCTTGGTGTAAACAGGTTAGGCAGTCAGTGAAAGCATTGTGCTGTTTATTGAATTTGGTTTATGCTACAGGGTGAGGGAGGGAAATGGCACCAGCCAGCTCCTTTGTACCCAGAGAGGAGTCTCCATTCTTGCTGCTCTGAGGGAAGCACCCCTAGAAGAGTGAATAATTTCCCCTCATGCATCCTAGGCATTTTCAGATCACAGTCTATCTCCAGCTTTCTTGCCTGCCTGGAGCAATACAATGCCCTTTCTTTGGGTTCTTGTCTCTTTAAAGCCAGCCCAGCCAAGCCAGTGACTTTTAAATCTCTAAACTTTAGGGACATGCTGCGATAGAGGGGCCTGCACTGCTCTTCTAGGGGATAGTCTCACTACACTGGGAGACTGGGATGGATGCAGGTTTGACCTACATGAGCAGTTGAGCCAGAGTGCAGGGGCATTGGATTTGGAGCAAACAGACTATAGCACCAGCGTGTGGTTAGCGGACTTCAAGAGGTGTCTCTGTACCTGTGCTGAGGGGCAGGGAGGGAAATGGCACCCGCCTGCTCCTTTGTCCCTGGAGAAGCATCTCTGCAAATGCCACCTCTCACAAATGCTAGAAGAGTGAACAGTTTCTCCCTATGTTCCTTACACAATCCTCAGCTCATGCTATCTGCCCTGGGGTTACTTGCCTACCTTCTCTCCAGGAGTAGAGCAGTGCCCTCAGGGTTCTATCCTATCCAGGGCAACAAACCTCTAAAATTTCAGTGTCTGAGTCCCTCTGATAGCAAAAACTCAGGAAAATCAGTCCCTTTCATTTTCCCAGCCAATGGCTTTGGATAAGTGTTCTTGTGCATACCCCCACATGCTCCACTCTCTCTCACTTTTCTCTATCACCAGGGCTCCTTCCCCTCTGCAGCACCTGTGATCCTATTTCTCCCCAAACCGTGTCTCTACACTTCCTACCTTCCTTGATGTGACCTCTTCTCTCTCTCTACTTGTGCAGTTTGCTCTGTTAGTCCTCAGGTTGATTTCTTGGGTATTCGGAATGATTTCATAGTTAACTAGCTGTGTTCCAGGGACAAGGAAAGCCTAGGGTCCACCTACTACACTGACATGTTAGCTCTCCCTCCTCCTACTCTCGAGGTTTTAAATCCCTGTTGGCATTCACTCACACCCTGAATGGCATCCATCAGAATCAGACAACTGGATGAAATCAACAATAACCACAGAAATAGTGAAGACAGTTGAGTATGACAACTCAACTGGTAGGAACCCTGAATATGTGACTAAATTAACAGTGGTAATAACCAAGAATAATGCTATACTGGTTAGTCATACTCTCAATCTGATGAGAGAATGATGCAAGGGGAGGGGGCTGTTATAATAAAAAACAGTGATCAGCCTTGAATATTCCCTGTATAAACAAAGCTAGTTTAGTCATACAAACAAGCTTAATTTAAGCTTATTTTGCAGGGCTAACTGGACCTGGGTCATTTCTTGCTCATGCTTCTGAAAACCATTAAGCAAAACTTAAACTGTTTCCCAAGGTTGATATAAGGTAACCACTAACCAATTTCCTACATTTAAGGAAATTCTAATATTATAACCAATCACTATGAAGAATAGTTACTGCTTTCTCACTCTATAAGCTGCTGTTTAACAATATAACCCTGAGCTTCATTCATGATTTGGTTTCAGTGCTCTAGCTGGTAAACTGTCTTTTGGTGTGTGCACAATAAACTTTTACGAATTACTACTTCAGTGATTCACTAGTTTTACTTAGGTAATTTCTGAACTTTTGTCAGCATAGAATGTAGATTTCATTGTGAACCAATCAATGAAAGCAAGAAGACTCCATGAGCATGGTGATACCTGAGCAAATCAAGCACTGAATAAGTGGAAAAGGAGGTTAGAGGATTCTGAGGGACTGGAGGGGGTTAGAGGGGTATGAAGAAGTAAAAGCAAAGGAAAGGAAATACATAAAGCCTGCTCAAAAGGTCATGAGTTCTCATCCAGCTGGGGCAGTCTGGGAGGTCAGATGGGAACAATGGCAGATAGGTTGCTCTAGGAGGCCAGAATATAAAAAGGCTTCTAAAATTGACTTATTTTAAATATTATTCAATAAATCAAATAATCCCAACCTTCTAATGTAACTTTCCATCCTTCCACCATAAGACTCATTGGAGGTACTTCGTATAAATACTTCAGAGTAGAATAAAGCAATCACTCTGCTAGGGTTTGGAGTCAGGCAGATTTTGCTCTATTTCTTACTACTTACAATTTATGTGATATCAGGCAAATTACTTAAACTTGCTGAATCTCATTTTCTTTATCTACAAAATGGGGATTGTATTACCTAGTTCAAAGCATGTTATAAAGATCAAATTAAATTATATGATGCTGTGATATTGTGACTTATAATAAGAAATACATATTTGGTCTGTTTCTGGCACAGAGATCCTAAAACCACTGGAATTTTGAAAGTGAGGATAGCAATAAGGGTGTCTTTTTGTTATGTTAATTAAGTGGCTTTTTGAATGCCCCCAGGTAAGGTTGCCTAGGGAACCAATCTTAAATAGATAGAGGGTTGGGACTTTCAGTACCATTCTATGATTTCTGGGGAGAGGAGAGGAGCTGGAGATTGAATCAATCACCAATGGTCAATAATTTAATCAAGCATGCTTACGTGATAAAGCTTCCATAAACACCCAGAGGGGGTTTAGAGAGCTTCCCAAATTGGTGAACATGTGGAGATTTGGGGAGCATGAAAGTTCAGTGCCCTTTCCCCATACTTCACCCAATGTGGCTCTTCCATCTGGTTATTCCTGAGTTATAGCCTTTTGTAATAAACTAGTGATATACTAAGTAAAATGTTTATTCAAGTTCTATGAGCTGTTCTAGCACATTAATCAATTCCAAGGAGAGGGCTGTTGGAACCTTCCATTCATAGCTAATTTGGTCAGAAGCACAGGGGACAACCTGGGTTTTCCACTGTTATCTGAAGAGATGAGGCAGTCTTGTAGGACTAAACCCTTAACCTGTTTGATCTGACATTATCTCTGGGTAGATAGTGTCAGAATTGAGTTGAATTCCAGGACACACAGCTGGTGGATATGTGCGGAAACCAGCCCTGCACACGTGTATGCATATACACAGGCACACTTGCACGGAGGGTGTACACATTGGAATTGGTTACCAGAATTTTTGACACGTATAAAGTTTAAAGCCCAATACCTAACATGTTCAAAAACTGCCAGCTACCATTATTGTTACAACCATTAGTCTCTTTTGATGAACTAGAGTATCTACTTAACTTCCTAGAGCTTCACACTCTCATTTCTTTGAGCTATTATCAAAAGAGGTAACTTTGAATATCACTAGGTACTCAGCAAATTACAGCTGTTGCCATTATTTTATTACAATTTCTTTACTATCTTTGTGTTTCTACAATCTGTTTCATTTGATACATGTGACATAATATCTCATAATTATGACATATTAATGTGACATAATATACATAATTGTTGAATAACTTCATATTATTGAGTGACTTCAATAATAAAAGCCATGGTACTGGAAGCTACAGATAAATTAGAGCAGTTTTTGGCAAACTGTGTTTGGCAGGTCAAATATGTCCTGACACTTCTTTTGTAAATACAATTTTATTGAGAACACAGCCATAATCATTCTTTATGTATTGTCTATGGCTGCTTTTGTGCTACCACACCAGAGTTGAGTAGATGGGACAGACTAAGTGGCCTAAAACCAAAAGTATTTATTATACAGCCTTTTACAGAATATGTCAGCCAACCTCTAAGTTAACAGTATTCTTATCCTAGAGAAGTTTTGATCTGATACACTGTACTAAATGGACATTAATATCTAAGTCAGAATATACATTTCATTAGTAGTATACACAAGTTTCATAGAAGGAAGTAACTAACCAATAACTGATCATAAAATTATTATTATAGTAGTAGTATTTGGAATTGGCTTTTATTAAAGCTAAGATTTATTAATTTCATTTGGTTATTTGTTCATTCAATAAATATCCATTAATAGCCTCTCATATACCAGGCACTATGTTAGGTGCCTTGAATTTGGCAATAAACAGAGCAGACTAAAACCTTATTCTTATGCAGCTTATATAATAATGTGGCGGGCAATATACAAACAAACAACTACATAATATAACATCAATTGTGTTAAAGAAAAAGAAGCAAGGTAAAAGGCTAGAGAACAGTAAAGATGACAGGTACTCTTTTTTTAAAGATTTTATTTATTTATTCATAAGAAACACAGAGAGAGAGGCAGAGACATAGACGGAGGGAGAAGCAGCATCCCCAGAGGGAGCCTGATGCGGGACTCAATCCTGGAACCCCAGGATCATGCCCTGAGCCAAAGGCAGATGCTCAACCACTGAGACACCCAGGTGCCCGATGATGGGTACTCTTAGGATCGCTAGGGAAGATTTCTTTGAAGAAGTGATATTTTGTAGGTGCCTAAGGGAGTAAGTCATGCATATGTCTAGGAGAAGAGTATTCCAGGCAGAGGAACAGCAGGTGTAGAAGTCCTGATGCAGAACTGTGCCTGATGTGTTAGAGAAAACTTACTGGTTTTTACTATGTTGTACTATTGCTTAAGAGGTTTAAACATTAAGAATATGTTATCACATATAATTCCCCCAGTAACATGATATAAACATACTATCATTCCCGCTTTACAAATGTAGACTTAGGTCTAGAGAAGTTAAGCACCTAATCACAAATCATAGAGCCTTTATGTGGCAGCACTTGAACCCAAGACTCCCTGACTCCAAACTCCATGCTCTAGCTTGCCGCACTACACTGCCTTGAAGAGCATCTAGAAATGTAATAGAAGCTGGCATGGTTTCTAGACGCAGAAAGAGAAAGTACAAAAGAATATATTTCTAGTTCAAGGTATTTTTGGAGAAGAGCAAATTTCCTAATTTGGCTTTAATGTGAACTTTGCATGAAACATTAAATAGGATAAAAGCTTTAAAAAAAAAAAAGTAGGTTGGAGACACATTATAGAAGACCAGAAATCTTAGGTAGAAGTATGTCCTTAATTCAATGGTAAAGGGGTTTGGGATAGGGTACTAAGTAGAGTGGTGCTTTGGGAAGATTAATCGGTCAATATGGGATGTTGTAATGGATTTGCGCCAGGAAGGCTGGAGATGGTAGCGCTAACTCAGTGTTTATGGCACTCACTCAAACAAGATGAAATGAGGAACTAAACTGGAATGGTGGTGTTGTTAATGTAACGAAGGGTAGGTGTGTTAGTTGATCTTCAAAGGCAGAATCTATATGATGTGACAACTGACTGGCTTCAGGAAGATGAAGAACTCAAAGCTGACCTCATGTTTTATGTCTGGGAAAAAGATGATTTGGCCATGAACAGAGACAGGGAAGAGGAACCACACACAAGGAGAAGCTTGGGTTAGAGTACATGGCAATGGCCCTCTGCAGAAGAAGAGATTGATCAATGATCTGAGAGATGAGACTAAGGGTGCAAATGTGGGAATCATCTATGAAGAAGTGATAGGTCACACTAATATGGGATGAGAGGACCACTGGGCCAGGGATGTGAAATAAATAAATAAAGAGCCTGAGACCAAAACCTTTATGGAAAGCCTATGTTAGGAGAAAGAAGGAGGAGGGGGCAGCTACAAATAATAATGCTTAACACTTATCAAGCATTTACTATGTTCTAGACACGAGTCTGTTTTACACATATCAATATACAGATAACGAATTAGGTTGGAAGGCAAGGAAAATAGAGTATCAAGAAGGGAGAACTCTCTCTGACTCTTTAGAAATATCTCCTGGTTTGGCAGCCCCTGGGGTGGGTGGCAGGGCGACAAGGAGGGTATGGCTCCGCATTCAGAGCTCTGAGACCTCAACATATTCCAACTCTACTCTATGCTTAAACTAGAGCACTTCTTTTGTGTTCTATGTAAGATTTCATTAGGAAAAAGCCCATGGGGCTCTGTTGCTAAAACCTCTCTGAAATCCATTAGCTTGGTGTTTGAGGTAGGAGTGAATTCATGGGCAACTTTTCCCCATAATGAGGAAGGAGGCATGCCAAGGCTGTAGGAACATTCACAGAGAAGGAGGAGAAATTGTTAGATACTTAAGGAGAAAGGAAAGAGTATAAATGGCTCCTATGAGAGTAGGGGAGTAAATGGGCCAGGATAATGTCTTAGGATTGTCTTCCTGAGGTTAGTGGTCATGAGTGTGAAGTGATAGCAGGCAGCATGTTATTTCTGGAGTGCTACTCTGATATCTTGGGACAGCAAACACGAAAAGGCTCCTGATCTTAAAGTAGGGAAGAGAATTAGATCTATTTTTCATTATCTCATTTCATCTTCATTACAATTATAATTATATATGTAATATCATTATATAAAATCATTATGTAATTATCATATAAATTTATTACATATTATATATTATATAAACACACGTCCTATATACCTATATATAATTATTACATATACTTATATACATAAATTACAATCATGAAATAGCTATCGTCCTCACATATATATGTAGAGTGGTTTGGTGATAACCACTCTGCTCAAATAAAGGACAGGATTGAAATGTCCAGTCCTTTTTATATAATACCCTAAACTGAATTTATATCCAAGTCAAGTCTTCTCCCCTCCCCCAGGTGGGGTCTGTATCAGGACTGAAAGCCTGTGATGGGGAAGGGAATATGGTATTCTCTTGCTTCTTTCATTTCCTGGCTTATCTACTAATAAGAATTTCAGACCCCTCTAGCTCCAACTCAGGGGGGAAGGGATTATACAGTCTTACTTGATGTACGGGTGTCAAGACTCTCTGGATGCAACTCTTTTCTTTCTAAGCAGAGCTCTTGTATGTTCTTTCTGAGAATTTCCTCCTGGAAACCACGGTCCTGAGCTCTTGGATACTATACGCCCTTCCCCTCACTACACACTAACTGTTCTGCAACCCATTCATGCCCCCCAGAGTTGCTGCATCCTCTAATTCACCTGTAGCTTTTTATTTGTTTGTTTGTTTTCTATTCAGGTTATCTTGCAATTGGCCGGAAGACCTCAGGGTTCCATTTTGAAATTATACTGGGTCATTCTTCTCCCAAAGACCACTTGACCTATGGGAAACTCATGCACACTTGTGCTGCTGGGATGGAAGTGTAGCTTGCTCCCCGAGAAGTCTTCTTTTTCTTTGACTTTCCATCCCAGGCCAAAACTCTGGAGGATACATTTCAACCCCCTGAGGAAGGTCCTTGAAGCCTATTTCACTTGAGGGAGGAGGTAAAACTCTATGGCACTACAAAAACTCTTTCTATAACATTCTCATTCCTCTCCAACTTCTTCTATTTATAGGGACTAGAGGTGGGAGATTCAGGTTGTCTGAACTAGCCTCACAACCTTTTATCATATCCTGATTTGGTGGACTAGCTCTTTTATTTAGGACAGATGGTAACCTGGTACCTTTAGTATTGTTCTCAGCCTTTAGGACATCAGCTAAAATAGAGACAGAAAGAGGCCTATTTTACCATCTTGTCTGATATAAAAACATTGTAAACATTGATAATCATTTGGTAGCACACTTTGGAAGGCTTGTGGCATCTTGATTAAAAAAGGACTCTTCTGCTTACTATAGCAAGTCTCTGTAAAAACATCCACTTCTATTTTTATGTCTTTTGCAACACCTTTGCCTCATACTTATTTTACCTCCTTATTCTCAACGACTTCTGTTTTCATGTCACCTCCATCTTTCTTGGATCTTGGCATCACCAATAGTTCCCAACCTACAGATAACACATTTTCTTTATAACCTCAAACCCATTCCACTATTTCAGCACTCAACCAAGGAATCTACTTTCTTTGTACATGGAGAAAAATTAAAGCAACCAGAAAAGGCTTTCAATAAGCTCCCACCACTTTATGTACCTACTTACCTACATCTGTACCCTGGTTCTCTGACTTTCCTTCTGTTAGTACAAATGAATCATTATTGTTCCTATTAAAGCCAATTTCCCCCCTTCCCAACACACACACACACACACACACACACACACACAATCCTATCCCTCATCCACTCGAGGATATCACCAATACTTTCTGATATCAACCATTTTTTTATTTCTTCTAGAATTATAGGCATGGTATTGAATCTACCATCTTATAAGACAAAAACCTTTTCACTGAACCCTTAGGTCTTTTTAGCTGTAACTTAATTTCTTTGTGCCTCTTTGTAGTGAAACTCCTCAAGAGTTGTCCATACTCATTGCTGCCAATTCTCCTCTCATCCAGCCTCAGTTCCAGGTTTTTGTACCCTCCACTCCTCTGAAATAGCTCTTATCAAATCATTCATGACCTCCAAGTTGCTGAGTTCAAGCAATGGTCAATTATTGGCCTTCCTCCATCGGCAGCATTTGATGAAATTAATTACTTTCTCTTTTTAGAAGACAAGAAAGGGAAGGGAATTTTGTGCCCACAGCTTATTAGGCCCCTTTACCTTGGATCTTCTTTTTCTCACTGCCCACTAGTATTCACCTCCCTGTGTGACTTTTTTTTTTTTTTTTTTAATCTTTCTGGTTGTAAATGATGAAAGTTCCTGGGCTTTTTTTTTTTTTTTTTTTTTTTGACCTATTGTCTATCTACACTCACTTATATGATCATCTCCAGTCTCAGGACTGTAAACCTTTATACTGGTAACTCTCAATATAAAGTCTCTAGCCTGGCGCTCTCTCCTGAACAACAGATACATATATTCAACTACCTAAATCACATCTCACCTAGGATATTTAAGAGGCATCTCAAACTCAAAATGTCCAAAACAGAATACATGATTTTCCTCTAAGACCTGCTCCTCCTGCAACCATACACATCATAATAAATGTAACTCTGCTTCAGTTAGCTCAGGCTTAAAGCCTTGGAATCATCCTTGACCTATCCCTTCCTATAGACCTTACCTTCAAAAGATAGGTATTTTCCAATTAATGTTAGTATTTCTGAGCATTAGATGCTCTTCACAAAAAAAAAAAAAAAAAGAAGTCTATTTCATATTATATTGGGGAGGGGGGGATAAAGCTATAATGAATTATTTCATACCAAAAGCCCCCAACTAAATTTCTGAAATGTATCTGTAACACAGGAAAAGTTATTAGGTTGTAAAATGCTTTACAATATTTCTGGTCAGGAAAAAATGCAGGTAAAAATTAATACTAAAAATCAGACAATTCCCTATAATACATTTATTTACAAAGTGAAGTATTCACTTGAAGCTTGGTAAAGGTTGAGAAGGAAGAAGGGAAAAAAGTTAAAGCTATCTTTGCTGTGGAAGGTGATGGTGCTGACACTTTGGGTGATGAACAGGCAATTTCAGACAAGTTATTAGACTCAGAGTAACTGATAGAGCGTCTCTATCATTAGGGTATTTGCAGAGGTCTTGGAAGAGTTAAGAATTTAAAATTTTTTTGACATGTTTGGATAAAAAATGCAAAATGGAGTATTACTTATATTCCCAATGTTTTTTGAACAAAGCTCTAAAGATAGACCATTTCAAAAAAGTAAAGCTTCTTATTCTATTATTTTCATGGTTAAGGATAATGTTTACCATTCCCTCTAAATATGGTTCTATAACGCCTCTTAGCATCAGCAACATGTGAGATGAACATCCTCTTTTTTTGATATTTGGTTGTTATTCTAATACCTACACATGATGCTCTAGCAACTGTTTTTGAGTTTCAAGTTGAGATTTCTCATGCATATTAGATTTCTAAGAAAAATGTTTTATTGAGTTTGGAGGACATAAATATTAATTTTTCCTATGTTAACATAGTCTTAAAAATGTATTAGGAGATATGTGTATAGTATGAAATGAGGGTATTAAAAAATCAGGAGGTGTTCTAGTGGGAAAATATTTATTAGGGAGATTTTGTATAGGAAGTGCCTATATATTCAAAATTGAACCACTTCTTTCTACATAACACCACTACAAACCTCTTCTAAGTACCCTTCCTCTCTGCTTAGACCATCCAAGTAGCCCTCTAGCTATTCTCCTTATTTACACCCCTGTCTTCCTTCGGCGTATTATACAAGTAATCTTTTGATGACATAAGTCAAATCATATTAATTCTCTTTTCTGTAGTGAATTATATTTACTCAGAGTAACAGCCCAAGTCTCTCACAGTTCCACTGACTTCTGTTCTACCTCTGTATCCCCTCTACTCAACCCACACTAGCCTCTTTGCTAGTCTTTGAATGGTCCAAACGTACTTCTGTCTGAAAGCCTTTGCACTTGCTCTTGCATTTGCCTGGATCACTCTTCCTTGGGCTACCTAAAGGTCTTGCTCCCCTCTTTCCTCATTAGAAGGCTTTCCCTGGGTACCTGGGTAGCACAGTCAGTTGAGTATTTGACTCTTGAGTCATGATCTCAGCCCTACATGTGGGATTGAGCCCCCGTTGGACTCCATGATCAGCATAGAATTGGCTTGAGACTCTCTCCCTCTGACTTTCCTATACTCTCTCTAAATACGCAAATAAATAAATCTTTAAGAATAGCTAAATAAATAAAAAGGCTTTCCCTAACATTCTGTATTAACAGTAACAGCCTTCCTTCCACCACACCTTTTCTTTATCCTGTTTATTATTTTCCACAGTACTTATTGCCTGATTTTACCAGAAGAGGACCTTAAAGTTACCACCTCCACTGGGACACTTACTGAAAGGGGTTCTATTCATAACTATGCTGAGATTACAAATTCATTCTCTACTTATTTGAGATTACAAATTCATTCTCTATTTATTTCTGTGAGAATATAAGTTTCAGGAGGGCAAGCACTTAATCTATTTTACTCACAACTGTACCACAAGATTCTTGAACTGTCTGACACATACGAGATATTTAGCCAATAAATATTTATTAAGTGAATAAATCAATGAACACATGTACTGATTTGATGTATACTCTATTTAAAATAGAATCATGAAGAATGATCTGTGAATTTTTATCCCCAGGGAGCATCCTTTCCTCTCCAGATGTCCATGCTTTCTATGGAGAAAATTCAATATGGGAGATTTTTCGTAGGAAACACAAAACTGGCAGTTTTTACACAAAATAAGGCTGTCAATCTTATTCCAATCTAGAGGAATTTAACTGAGACATCTTAATTTAGAATCCCATTTAAAATGCTAACCCAATATATGCCCATCTTTTAAGTAGGTAAATTGTTATGGTTTTATATAAAGAATTTCTTACAAATTGAGTTTTGTGTTGCATGACTTAGTAAAGGAAAGTGTAATTTTCATGAGACTGTTATTTTTCAAACTCTTAGTCCTGTGGCTTAAGCTCTAGTAATATTATATACTACAGAAGTCAAATCCTTTATTCCACATCTCAGTTTCATAACTGAAAATCATTTTATTTTTAGTGATTCTATAGTCTCCATCAAACAGCTACACAAAGCTATTTGCTCTTCTTTATGGCACACAAAATCCTAACCTGTACACTCTGAAAGTGACGATGAATGAAATTTACTAGATGGATAGTAAATGACTATAGTTCAAACAATACAATCTTGTTTTTCTATGAAAGAAAGAAAGAAGAAAGAAAGAAAGAAAGAAAGAAAGAAAGAAAGAAAGAAAGAAAGAAAGAAAGATGAAGGGAGGAAGAATAAAGAAAAAAAGAAAGGGAGAATGAATGAACGAGGACTGAGGTTGAAATGCCTAGATATTATTATAGCAGATTTTAAAAGAATCACTATATTCTTCACCTGGTCTGTGTTTAAATTGAATATTTAATTCCTTCAGTATAAAAAGTTCATTAACCTTTACTGGACTTTGTGCAGTAATAAGCACAAATCATTGCCATTTTCCCCCTCTGATGGCCTGCAATATTTAAAACATAATAGGACATTTTTATAACCAAAGACATTGAGAAAGACAGAATAACAGATGTAAACAAGAAAAATGATCCTAAATACATTATAGTGTTATTCTATAAAATGTTTTAATCTTAATAAAAGAAACATTTTAAGCTGTACTGACTGGGTAACTATGCTTTTATTTCAGTGTAAAACGAGTCTGAAGTATTCCTGTGTATGTGTGCATGTTAGGCTCCTTGAGTTTTTGAGGTGTCATTTCTAGAAAGAGTTTAAAGCACTAAACAGATGGGAGTACAACAAGGTGCATTTGTTTTAAAATGCACACAAATATATGTGAGCATCTGCCCAATTCTGTGGAAGTCTTTCTGAAGTCCTATAAATCTTCTCTTTATATTTGAGTAGAATATATATGAATTCTGAAAATTCCACTTACTACAAAATACCTTCTTAAAAATGTTTATGGAATTTTATGGTCTTTTGATATTATCTAAAAATAGCTAAAAATATTACATCTCAACCATTAATTTTGAGGAAAAGACATGGAGATATCTAATTTCAACACAAAGTAACAATAAATATGTTACTACAATATATAATTCTAATTCATATAAACACAAACCATGACAGTTTGTCTTCTGCAGTTTTCCCACTCTTCAATAGCACAATTGCTCTTTTATTAATCCCTAGTCTTAGTTGTTTTTATTAATATATTTTTCTTTCCAACATCCAATCCACAGTAAATAGTCTAATGTGGAACTATCAGGTAGCAAGGACTAGAGACCATAAAAGTTAACTTGGGAAGATTAGTAAAAAGGTTTCTCATAGTGAATAAAGCTCTAATACTTAATATGTGTTCCCTTCTAACTTTACCTTGCACATGATTTATATATACTTGACACTGGTGCCAATGTTCTATCAACCTTTAGCTAAGGATATAACCAATGACTGACAAAAGTATCTATCTTTTAGTTCCCCATTTCATGAAAGAGAAGAATCCGATTTGTTGCTGATCAAGTGGTTAACCCTTTTTATTATCCAATAGAGTTAACTGACAACAATCACATGGTATATAGAAAGGCTCTGCAAAGGTCAGATTCTCTAGAACACAGTCTTAAAAATAGACAAGATACATTAATATCTCCAGAATACTAATCATGTTGAAAGAACAGTGATGCTCTATACATAACTTATTCCTATACAATATCTGTTTCAGTTTTACAGACAGATTCTTAATGTGGAACAGCAGTTGTCAAATTGTTGTGATCCGGAACAAAAAATAACTGCACGGATCCTCCTACAATTTATAAGTTATATACACAGGTTAGTTGTCATCTTAAAAAGCACCTTTAAATACAAAATAGCAGTTTTAAAAGGATGAAATAAAATTTTGTATAAATTAGAGTTTATTATTTTCTCTACATATTCATGATCAGAGACTTTTACTTAATGTTAGGTGTTATTTGATTAAGAAACTCAAATATCAGACTATGTGTTGATCACCATTCTAATGCTTTTCAAATATTAATTTATGTAATTCTAATGGACTACCCTGGGAGAAAGGTACCATTATTCCCGTTTCACAAATATGGGAAGTAATGTATAGAAGGATTACATAATGTGCTTCATGTCAGAAGGCTAGTAAGTAGAAGTGCCAAAATTTAATCCAGACACAATCATAACTATGACCCTATTCTTATTAAGAATCATCTATCTGAAAAGTCATTCATCATTAAATCAATCCAAAATTCCCAGCTGGGTCGCCCTAGGTGGCTTAGTTGGGTGCCCACCTCGGTTTCAGCTCAGGTCATGATCTCACAGTTGAGCCATGTGTCGGGTTCTGCAATCAGTGCACAGTCTGCTTCAGATTCTCTTTCCTTGTCTCTCCCACTCACTTTCTCTCTCTCTCTCTCTCTCAAATAAATAAATAAAATCTTAAAAAAAAATTCCCAGGTGCCTTTATGGCCTTTGCCAACCATCACCTCCATAATTTGCTCTCCCTTTTTTAAAATTATACTTTATTTTGCACTCTCTCCTACTCGCTGTGCTCATAAGAACATTAACTTCTCCCTGTCTCACTAGAAATAAGGATCTCCCACAGCATTGACAAAACAATTAGTGAGATTTCCAATAGTCAGGTTACTTCAGGGGAAAAGCAGTTGAAGAAAACCCTCAGTATATCACTGTAGGTATAAGCACAGAAACACTTCTTGGTGGGTTGTTCTTAGCATGTGTATTAAGAAGAAACCTAGTGAGCAACATCTGGGTAGCGTCTTTTCATCTTGACTGACTGCTGTTTCTGGAGAAACTTACTATAAGTTACTCAAGATATTTCTTCTTTCTCTCCAGCAAAGATGAATTTGATACCTCACACATAAGGGAAGTCAGGCTACTTAGAATTTTACTTTTTTTTACTCTACTTTCCCAGTAGGAAATATGGCAATGTAGCTCCAAAAGTGGTTAGATGATGCAAAAAAGGCCCCCTGGTTATCACCACAGGAGTGTTGGGAGTATGTCCTTCACAGTTGTTCTTTCCTTTGTCTTTAATGACTATTGCTTTTTGTTCCTGACATTATTTCTTTGTTCTTAAGGTGTCTTGAGAAAATAATATTTGTTGTTCTAAATGTTTCCATGGTCATCTGCAGTAATCCAGGTTTTAGTTTGAAAGGGAGCTGGCAACACCTCCAAAAGTTGAGTAACAAGTGCTTAACCTATTGGACTCACATCCTAGTATTTGGACTGGGGACAAATTGGTGATGTCGCATTGGCCTCCCTACCATAGAGGACACGGGACACAATTCTTTTCCCCATCTCACGATCTCTACTTATTCTCATGCTGTCTAGAGCCTGCATGTGCTTTTAATCTATTACACCTTTTCATCTTTTCCACCTCATTCTGGAAACATTTCTCTTAGCTTCTAATTGAATATAATCCTAATTGTTTTGTAAGGAGAATCAGAATGAGGATTGAATTGAGAATGAGGCATGGCTTCTTAAATAATTTCTATCCCTTTTCACTCAAATCCTTTGGCTCTAAATCCCTCCTTGTGTCACCTTTATGCTGCTCTTCTTGACCTCTAAAAGGGAAAGGAACACCTCAAAGCTGTAGAATTATTTGACTCTCATTTGCAGTAAGGAACTATTAGCAAACTTCTCAAAGTTTATGGATTTTTTGAGTTTTTAGTTAACGCATGTGAATGAAATTGAATTTCTCAGGTAAACAAAGGACATCTGTTAATCTAAAGGGGGAAAAAAGTCGCAAAAGTTTATGCTCCTGCCCAAAGGGAGACTGAGCCTCCTGCTTCCATTTTAGAAAGATATGCAGCATACTTTGGGTAAACAGAAACAAGCCAAGAGGGTTGGGAAACTGACAGCCTTAAGAAATTGCCAATAGGTTTCAATACCTCTACTGTTTTCCCTATAGGAATTCAGCAGCAATGGAAATAGTCTGTGAGCATTGGGCTCAGATCTCTGACTCTGCAAAGAGAGATTCTGCAAAGCATGGTCCCCAGATGCCAGACACAGCTTCAGGGAAAGTTGCCTTTGATATGTGCATAACATGGCATGGTGAAAGAAATAATATGAAGTTCACCCTCCATTCCAAACTAACATAATGCAACAATAAACAATAAATAGAAATGAGTTTTGGAAAGTCCACAGGGAAGGAAGCCTGTCAGGAAGTGATGCTCTGGTTGGTTGTAAAAATTAGAAGAAGGAAAAGAAGGTGACTGCAATGGAATGGAAACAATGGGAATATGTCTGCCTTCCTAGTCAAAGTTGTCAGGTTTTAAAAGAAAAAAAGCCACAAATTTAAAAGCATCCAAAGCCAGTCCCCAGACATCTGGGCTGGCCAAATTCAGTGTTCCTGCTTAAGATGCCACAAGTGTAGACCCTGGGGACTACAAAGAGAGAAACTGAAAAACATTTCTCACAATAAGGATATCTCAATGGTATGACTTCCTACATATGAAGCTGGTTTACACTAACAAACTGTCCTTTCACTTACTCATTCAACAAACACTGACAGTTTCTAATACATGTGAGGCCCTGTGCTGGGTGAAGATACAAAGATGAAAAGACAGAGTATCTGCTCTGTCTTCAAGGATCTTACCCTTCAGCAGGGAAACCATTACACAAAAAAAGTAAGAAAAGGTAATGTTGTAAGGAGCACCAAAGACTAAAGAAATTGAGGGAGTCAAGAGGACACTCAGAGATGATAGAGTACCTCTACTGAGACATTTAAATATTAGCAGAAATTTGCATAGTTGTTGAGAAGTGAGACTGCATGTCAGCCAAAGTGACTAACTTGTACCAAAGTACAGAAGTAAGAGGCTTCTGGGCCAGTCCCAGAACAGGTGATGAAGACTGGAATTCAGAACTATGAGAGATAGAGGCAGGACACCAAACCTTTGACAGTGTGAAGGAAAAGAGTGTCTATCAGTTTTTATTCCAACTATTGAATGCTTGCTGCTTTGTATTCATTAAAAGTTTTAATGTGAATTTGTAGTAAAAACATAAATATAAAAACTAAAATAAATAAATAACAAAAACCCTATTCTGTGGCTTTGATGGTCCCAAGGGGGAAAGAAAACCCAACCCCTCAGCTTTTCCTGAAACCAATTAGTAGTGACAATGCAGAAGAATTCAATGACGTTGTTATGCCAGGGAAACAACAGGAAATACAATTTCTCGAGCACATGCCTTTTTACTTATTTAGAAATTATTTTACCCTGAAATGTTTCAAACAAGCAAAAGAAGAAAGTATAATTTGTAAGCCTCAAAATTTTGCTCCATCGATGCAGCTATTTTTTTTCTTTGCTGAAGTATTCTAAGTCCTAGACCTCCTTTCATATCACTTCTATATTTCAGCGTAAAACTTTTTAAAAATATGACATTTCCTTAACAATTATGATGCCATTATCACACCTAAAAAACTAGTAACTTACTGTCATCATTGAATGTACACTCCATAATGAAATTTCCCTGAATGTTTCCCCAAAAAAAGTCATTGGTTAACTGAATCAGGATTCAAACATGATGTACCCATTACATTTCTTTGCCTGAAAATAAAGCAGTCCTTGGTCTCTTATAACTACCCACCCCCCATTGCTTTACTACAAAAATTTGGTTTTTTACCCTGTAGAATGACTCACATTTTGGATTTATCTACATGTTTTTGTCATATTATTTATGTTTATATTTTTATTTTCTACTTTTCTTGTAAATGGAAGTTAGGTCTGGAGGTTTCATTAAATGCAGAGTCAACTTATTTTGTGGTAATAACAGTCTATCAGTGGTGCTGTTCCTCAAGAGACACACACTGATTGGCCCTTCCATACAAGGAACAGTTAGCTGATCAGTGCTTCAGGTGTGAATGGCTGAACATTTACTGTAAAGTTCCACAATAAACTTTCACCTAATTGTCTATTCCCCTGGAGACCACTGTCCCAAAAAATTATTTAATTGGGAGTTTCAAGTTTATGATATTTTAATTCTTCTCACATTGATTAGTTGTTATTCTTATAGAGAAAAAAATATTATCATCAGCTGGAGCTATCTGCTTACCCAGAAATATAGTTAGTGGATTAAGAATATAGCAATACTTAATTATTTCCTTTAAACCATGAATTACCAGAATAAGAACTTAGTACTACTTACTTTTTTAAAAGAGTCACTTAACATTGTCCATTCAAAACAAAACAAAAATATAAATATTTATATGAATACTATTTGAACAGAAAACTTGAGCTGGACTGTTTTCCCTTTCAGTATTTAATACCCCTAAAGGTAAAACTTAACATCTGTTAAACTTACTTGGGACCAGATTTAGTGGAATTACTTGTGAAAATAAACTCTGAATAAAATTTTAAACCATCTCATAGATACGATATTGTCGCTAACCAGGAGTTACGACTCCTAATCACCAGTTTTATTCTCTCCCACTCTAGAACTTTTACAATGATATGATTTCATGGACAAAGTCTGCCTCTGGTCCCACCTCCTGTTAACAGGCTTAGAGGATACAGAAGCCAGAAAATATGCTGTCCTTTTCTTCCATTGTGGGAATTGTGAGAAAATGTAAATTTTATAATATATGTATAGGAATTCATAGCATGTGCTCCATACTCAAAGAATTGGCATTGTTAATTTGTGACTCTAATCTAGAAAGCATAAAGATTGCCATACTACAGGAAGAAAGCATTTGAGTGGTTTCAGATAATAATTTGGGGACCATGCCTCAATTATATTTCTTCCAAATGGTGTCATTAATAATTGGCATTGCTGAGCTCCATTTCTACCTCCCCACAAAAAAAAAAAAATCCAATTTGAAAAGCAAGATCATAAATTTCTCCTCCAAAAGATAAGCAATTTCATCTAGGTACAAAATAGCTACAACTATTTTTTTTAATCCTGAATATTAATGTGTTGTGAAAAAAGCATGAACTCCACAAGCAGATGGATCATCAACAAGGGGATTAAACAGCCCTCAAAAGGCTCTCCAAAGAGCCATTAAAAATTGTCAAGGAATCAGAAAATTCTATAGTAAATGACCCAAATGACTTTGAGAGATGAAAAATAAGGAAGCTGAAATAGCAAAATAATAATAGTACTTGCTAGTTACATAATAGCTTTCTTGAGAGAATTCTGAAACACTTTCCAAACATTAATCCAATAATTTTTGTCATTAGTCTGCACAGTACTAAGGGGGCCTTTTATGTTATTTCTCACCGAGCACTTGGGGAAACTAAGGCTTAGAAAGACAAAGATGGTATGACTTTAATAGATTTGCCCATCATGTAGCAAAAAGTCAATGCCAGAGAGAAAATGCAATCTCAATTTCTACTATAATATTACTAGATGGCATTGATTCAAAATTAATTTGTTATTTTAGTAAAGAGAGCAGATATAAAAATATTACCAATAGTTATCTAAAACCTGGGGAATTCATTAACTCGGAAATAATCATACTGAAAATGAAGATCTGGAGAAAATACATTTTCCTTGTTTGGAAAAGCAGGTTTTGAAACAGAAAGATAAAGAATTACATCCACACATGTATTTTTGCTAAAGAATTCATTCTATTCTGTTCTAAAATGACACTTATGAAAACAGCTCAATAAAATAATATAATAAAACTCTAAATGAAAAGTAGCTGACTAATAATGGAGGACAAACAAGGTAACTAAGACAAAATTTCAGGACAGAATCATAGCCTTCTGGTAGTGAATTCACAGCTTCTTTGACACAAACTCAGTTTAATATAAACAGCAAAGCATCTGAGACTCACAAACTGCTGTTGATGCAAGTAAACCAGGTAAGGAACTCTGCAGGGGAGAACAATATAAACCAGCAGTAACAGGGGGGAGATTCCGTTTGTAGTAGAAATTGTAGCAATACCAAAGAGCATAATACACAGAAAGAACAACTGCACAGTACGGGAAAAAGGGCATGCCTCCTACTGTTTGTAAAGAACGGCAGCTGGGTGAAAGAAAAACCTATGTGCTTTTAAATCCTATTCTGAAGAGCTAAATTCTGTTATTTCTAAGGAGAAATAGTATTTCTTACAATGTGAGATTAGTGAATATCATGAACCACATGCTGAAAAAGTTGACTAACTTTGGGGTGAAACTGGTGTATGTGGGGGGTGGGTGTGAAGTTTGTTGTGTGGGGGTGCATGGGTGTGTGTGTGTGTGTGTGTGTGTGTGTGCCTGCACATGCATACAAAAGTGTGGGGTGGGGAGAAGAGAAGAAAGAGAGAGTTAGTTATTCAACAGAAATACCAAGAAAGCTGGGGCACTCCACCACTACCACCAAAAAAACGGAGAGAAAAGAAATTTCTGAATGAAATGGATATATATATCAAATAAGAAAAGAAGTAATCATCATGGCTAAATTCCAAGAATTATTAAGCTTCATTATATTTATTTATAGCTTGGTATTATTTTTATTGTGAATTCCACATTGAAAATATGTCATAACTTTGTCAAGGCTCAAGACTTTCATTGATCTATATCTTGGCTCTTCAGAATATAAGATTTTGCCTTAGAAGAGAAAAGCATCCCAAAACACTGGAGATCATCCTCTGACTATGACATCCCCACTGCAGGAGCACTGTGTGTGTTGTCATGGATTATACACATTAGAAAGAATCCAGCTTAATGAGGTCAAGCTTAGGGCTCTCATTCCATTAACTTGAAACTCTTTTTTTTTTTTAATTTGGGGGGTGGGGGTGAGGGAGAGGTGTTATTTGCAGAAATTGAGCCTGGGAATCATGAGTTTATTCCTCCTAATTTTGTAGAACCCACATTAGCTTCTTTTTGAAGGGAAGCACATGCCCCAATGTCAGATTGCCTGACTCGACCACATACTAATATGTATTATATTGGGTTGATGAGATGATTAAATGTGTTAAAAAGAAGTAATATATATTCCAGGCTTAAAACTGTACATAGGCCAGAATAAGCATTCAGTGGTATCAAATAATTTTAGGTCACTTCATCCTACACTGATTAAGTTGATCAGAGTCTAGCAATGCTGTTCTAACCCTGACACCACCAGTTGGAAAGCATGATTCCTTTAGGTTGGAAGGGAAGCTCTGGTCAAGATTCTCATGTGATTCTAGAAAAGGGCTTCAACTTTTCAGACTAAAGGAGCAAGCATATGTCTTTGTACTACACACTCACGGTGCCGTGCCCAGCGCCCCTAGAATCCCTTTTACAAGTTCTCCGTGCCCCTAGCCCAACACCACCTTTACTTCAGGGGACTGCCTTGAGTCACTGAGGAGGAGGTCAGCATTTACTACTTCCAGGCTCTTCCCTTTCCAGGGTATTTCCCAACAGACCAGCTGGTGTGAAAGTATGAAAGTCCTGCTCCTTTGCCTTGTGAGGGACATACTCTCAGACTCTGAAGCATAATTTATATTCCAGGATTGGGCTGAAAAAACTACACCTGGCTTGGCTTCTTCCCTTTTCTACCCTGTTGCCCCCATTTCTTCAATGGTTTCTCTGGAGAAATAAAAGGATTTGCCCCTCAAGCTTTGGCTCAAGACCTACTGCTAGAAGAACCTGATCTCAGACAGGCTTAGAAATGATCTTGACAGAAAAATGACAAGAGGGAGAGGAATAGAGAAGATAATATATATTATAACTTGAGAAAAGCAGAGATTACAGAGTCATCAGTTCATTAATTCTTTTATTCCTATTTCATATAGTTGATTTCTTTTTCTTTGCAAAACTTCCACTAGTGCACAGGTAGTAAGGGGCAGAAGCTAAGAGAGTTAGGATATGTGATGGTAATTTAGAGGCAGAAAAGAGTTATATATAATTCCCTTGTCCCTTCCACAACAGCTGTAGTGGGTAATCTGACCCATGTGATGCAGTGTGAAGGTAGAAAGCACAGGGAAACAGACATTAAATATAAAGTTCTGTTCTAAAAGGAGGGCTGAGAGTAGGTCAGAGAAACATGTCCAAGTAAGATGCTTAATGATAGGATCTGACATAAGAACTAGAAGCCAAAGAGCAGGGCTAAGGTGAGTCACAACCTGAGATTACAGAAAAGAGTAATAATCTGAAAAAGGTGAACTGAGGATGATCTGAAAAAAAACTGAATCAGGAGAGTTAACGGGTTTTTATACACCTCTCATCCTTTGTGGTATGAATATATGAGGTGGATTTGTAGAAACCCCCTTCTCCAGAATGACAAAGAGCCTGTTTTTTTTTTGTTTGTTTGTTTTGTTTTGTTTTTTGGTTTTTGGTTTTTTTTCTGTGGTCACTTAACCAAACACTATTCTATTGTTCCTGATTTAAAATATATATGATTATGCCCAAACTATCCTCAACTGCATGTGAAAGGGCAGATTCACAGGGAACAGGATTAATTAATAGGTTACCTTCAACAGGTGGTTCTGGGTAGGAGGTTCTGGTAGGAGGCATGATCCTTTTTCCCTTAATGTGAGGGCTATCCATAGGCTGAAAAGAAAGCATGCTGTCATCATCTCTCTTCCTCTCAGACATCCTGAGATAGGAACATCTGGAACATCTTTTTTTTTTTTTTATCACCCCCTGATACAATGGAGATGATGCCAAAAAACTCTACTTAAATAGTCATTGATTTTGCACCCTTGCTCAGGGTACTTCTGGTACTGGGAAGCCTGGGAAATAGCAAAGTTCTGGGTGGGAGATTACGTCAGTTGTTACTTGCCAATTCCTAAGTAGCTTGATGGGAGGACTAGCCATGTCAAGTTTATGAATGTAAGAGGTCAATCCAATGTCTTTCAAACTTGTTTGACAACTGCCCATAGCGGTAACTATCTTTGAATCATGACCCAGTAAACACAAACACACAAAAGACACACACACACATGCATGTACATGCACACTATAACCAAATGTTTCACAAAACTAATATTCTTCCTTATTTTGTATATACAAGCTGATGTTTTCTAGTTTATTCTATTTTATTAAAAATACTGGTCAAGATCTGTTAATTTGATATTACGAGCCTCTCATAATTTGGAAAATATTGCTTTACAACCCAGATGATAAATTCCATCTGGGCATCATTGGTTTTAGGGAAGAACTGGTGGTTGACAGATGGATGGGGAAGTCAAGGTTATTGGACAGTATCTTCCCAGACTGAGGTACAAACTGTAAATCAAAGTCCGAGACAAAAGGGTATATCTGAGATTAAGGTACTGGACCCCTCTAGGATGCATCTTTTGTGGAATAGAAAGGGAATAGAAAGGGCTTAAAAACCCTCTCCTATCATGTTTGCCTCTCTCTCTTGCCTTTCTTGAGTCTCTTATCCCCAAAATATTTTTCTATTTCATCATAACACTCACTAGTTCTGAAATACCTTAGGTCTTCTTTAATGTAACCCAGGTATTAGAGGACAGTAGGAAGTGTAAAATGTGAAGTGCAGGTACTGTTTGAATGGATAAGAATGGAATAAAGATAAAAGTACAAAGTGTCAACTCAGATATGGGAACAGAAATTTTTAAAAAATGAAACATTTTTTGAATAACAATTCTTTTTCCACTAAAAATTCTTATTAGGCATTTTAGTGTGTTTTGAAAGTTATCTTGTGATTTAAAAAAGCTAATTTATAATAAGGAATTAATATAATCACTGGCCCCCCAAAAATCAAGTGTCACTTTATTTCTCACCTCCTAGGAATCAATTTGAAAATCTCATATCTAACTTATCTCTAGTTTTGATGACAGACAAATCAATTAATGCACTTTTATCATTAATGACAGGACACAAGTTGTTTTTGAAATTATCTTTGGGGTCTTTATTGTCCATACAATGACATATTATAGCAAGCCACCCTTACGGCCTTTTGCATCAATTATTTAAAATTAAAAAGCCATTAATTCATATATCTGTGCATCTGTAATAGTACTGTTTTAAAAGGTGGAGAGTGAGAGAAAATCTGTCAATAAAATCATTGAACCTTTCCAGACTGATATGATTTATATGGAATCATTGCAATTCTATTTAGAGTACTATGATCTCAGTGGCTGGGTATGAGAAGGTTGAATTATTCATGCTTTCCTGGTCAATACACACACATACATATACATGCACACACACACATATTAGGAAGTTCTTCATTTTAAGGTTGCTTGCATGGATTTCTGAGTCTAGTTCCTTTTGGAGTGATTCAGAGTCCGTCAGTAACAAGCCACATTCTCTGCACATGGATACCAACAGAGGCTTAAAAATAGGAGCCATGTGCACAGAGCTTCTTGTGCCAACCAACAGATTCTATCTGCATCTGCTACATATGGATTGACAGGAGAGGGGCCAAGTATACGTTGGTGTGAAGCAGCTTGCTGCTTCTGTTTTGAGAAAAGCTCATCATTGTACAAGTCTTGAACAAATTAGCCTTCCAATCACAATGCAAGGATATTGAAATAGGGTGAAAAACCTAGATGTATCAGGCAGTTCTTGCCAAATTAGTAGAGGATTAAAGAGGAAAAGAAAATCATTTGAAGACTGATAATTAGTAAGATAGAAAGATGTGAGGGTATGTTCAGATATGGGACTGGACCTTGAATTTAAAAAAATCAAAACAAAACAAAACTTGTTGCCACTGTTGGAAAATAGGTGGGATCAAATGCATACAAAATATCAAAATAGCTTTGAGTTGCTCCTTGGTTAGAAACAAAAGAATTTTGGTCATGTCCTTAGAGTCAAGGTTATAAGGGAAGGTTACATAGAGCTCTGGATCGTGAAGTGATTTATCAAAATTCATTGGGCTAAGGATTTGACAACCCAAGGGAAAATCCATAACAAATAAATATTAATACTTTAGTTATTGTGAAACAATTGATATGAAAGTACTCTGTAAAATATAAAACCATGTACAGATTTTACTTCCAGCTATTTTACCATATGAACAATAAACATTATAATCCTCTTATAACTATAGTACCTTATGCTAAAGGATAGCTTACTCATTTCCAAGTGTGGAACGATGAAGCAAACTAAGTGAAAGAAGGTGTGTGGACAAGACTCATATTTTCTATATCTCCTTGTGTCTCCTGAATAAATGGAAATATTTTTGTCTTTGTGCAAATGAAAGAGGGGCAATAGTGGATAGGGTCTATACCCCATCCAATTTATTTTACTATCACTACCATATATATAACCTTTCACTTCATATCCCTTAAGCCTACATTTCTACCAGAAGAAAACATATGTTCTTCAGAACACAATCACCGAAATATAGCTACTTGCACAGTTAGCCTGCTCACTCAATCATTAGCAACAACCATGTGAAAATTATTGAGTGGCTACTATGTGCCAGCATTGTGCTAGGCCTAGGCAAACCATGTTGTCTATCTTTTCAGACTTACAGATTAGCAGGGGAGGCAAGAGAAGAAAACAGAGCAACCGTCATAGTGTGTGATGCTGAGACAGAAGTAAGTATAAGCTCCTCTGGGAGTACATGAGAGGGACACCATGCTTATAATTTGGTGGCCAGAAAGGCTTTCTTGAGGATAGTGACTGGATTTAAAAGTCCACATTAGGGGCACCTAGATGGCTCAATAGGTGAGCATATGACTTTTGATCTGGGGGTCATGAGTTCAAGCCTCATGTTGAGTATAGAACCCACTTACAAAAAAAGAAAAGGTCCACACTAACCTATCCTGAAAAGAATAAGTGAAGAAGTATAAAGAAATCACCAGCTGAAAGAGCTAGAAAGATGGCCCCCAGCATGGAATTCATGGGCACACAAGCATCTTTGCAGTATAAGCAAGACTTAAGAACATCTGGTTTTCTACTTTGGGGTGGAATTTGTAAGGAGTATCTGTCTCACTGCTTACCCCCCCAAAAAACTCTTAACAATCCCAAAGGGATTGGTTAAGGAAACTATGAAGGGATATGGGGATCATGAATTTCCTGTAAGTTCTCTGATGGATATCAGATGTACAGAGTTTTCCACTTTTTCTGCCATAGAGAATATCTTACAGCTCAGAACCTGAAACGTTCCTTGCACTAGTGCAAAGCATACACTACCACTCTTTCCCTCAGGATGGAGATTATGTAAAACAACAACACTGATAATTAATAGCTAAGATACACTGAGTGTTTAATATATACCAGGCACTAAGTATTTTATATGTATTATCCATTTTAACCCTAACAACGCTGTACATAGATCCTATTATTATCATCCCTGTTTTATAAGAAACATGGGAGAGCTACATAACTTTTTCAAGGTCACTAATTGGCAAAGTTATATTTGACCACAGATGTCTGTTAACTCATGAGTATGAGCTTTTAAATACTCTATTGTCTTCAATGCAGTAATATCATATTGCTACTATTATTATTATCATTACTATTAGGTAAGTCACCATTTTACCTCCCTATAATTAATTCTGGAAAGCTTATGAAGTATCTCTTTTCAAAAATGCAAATTAAAAAGACACGGGCATTTCCCAATATCTTTTATATATTACCTCTTGGGAAAGTTGCTAATCCTGCAGAGCAAAGAAAACAACAACAAAAACTCTCATCTGAGCTAGAAGGGATACATACCGTGGCCTTAGTTATTAATTAAATGTTTTAAAACATTATTTATCAGTGTGCTTTTTCACTGTCAGAATGCCTTAGGGCTCCGCACAGCAGGTCCTCCACAGCTTTCAGGGAAGAGCTGCCAAGAGTCTTTGCCCAGTGTTCACGGCTATATTTGTTCATTCTATTACAATATATACTGTGCTTCTCCTAGTGATTTCACTTTAATCTATGTAGCAAATCATGCAAAAATATAGATATTTTACAGTAGTGGATAACAAAGATATTGAGATTATGCAAATTGGGAACTTTCTGTCATTCCTCAAGAAAACAAAATATTTGCATGCCTATTCACTAAAAAGTGGCCAAAGGAAAACTGAATCAATGCCATTCCCCAACCTCTGCACTTTCTTAATGATTCAAGGTGCAATTACACACAGTTAGTAAAAATATGATGGTATAAGTAAACATTAGCACATGGGCACAATTTCTCAACCCTTCCAGAGTCTGTATACATTCCAATAACTATTTTTGAGATATTGTTTGCTTTTAAATGTGCCGATATATTTATTCAATTTACTCCTTTGTGGTTAGTGCACTAGTAAGCAAAAGAAATGTTGAGCTGGTCAGCTTGCAAAATTTTTAAACTAGTGAATTATCACTGGAGTTTAAGGCATAGAGTGTATATTAACCTCTATCATCCATGTGACCATGTCAGCAAAGAGAAGAGAATCCAGTTGCTGCTCTTCTGTCAATCCAACTAATAAGAAAACAAAGAGTCTGAATTAAACAATTTGCAACCTGTCAAAAATTAGCAAGATCAAGCATAAAGACCAAACTGGAAGTTTTTTGGGGGGGTTATTATTATAACATTTTAATAACTGAAAATGGGGGGGGGGAGGAAAAAGAAGCTTCTTTCTTAATAGGGGATTCTGCATTGGCAGCATTCCATTATTAGGAAGTTCCAAATAAGGTATGCCATAGAAGGATAAGATTCCTGTGAGCATATAATTTATGGACACATTCTTATTTCCTTATAGTCACATGGTTAAAACAAACAAACAACTGTAACCCTATACAAGCATTGGCTAGTATAAACAAAAGCCCCACATGAATGATTAAGTGATTAAATGCTAAGGAACTTTACTGAAAATACAAAGATATTAATTAAAGTTGAGGGAAGTCAAGACTCTTAGCCTTTGCATTTAAAATTGCTTCATATATGAGGCTGAATCTAAGTTGCTAAAGCTGGGCTTGAGGGAAAGGTTAGAGAAACTAAGAAGACTCAGAAGAGATAGAAATCACCTGAGTCTCTTCTTTTGAGTAGTGTGGCTGGTGTCTACATTAGCTTGACCCCCTCTCTGCCTCCTTCCTGAAGTGAAAATACACAACACAGGAATAGGATTAATAGGACCGTTGAGCTGTAGAATATGAGGTGAGGTGAGGTGAGGTGAGGTGAGGTATGCAGGAGATACCAACAGCCCCACCAGTGACTAACTGAAATGTTCCTCTATTTAGGTAATAAGTACCATGGTTAAACATTTTTCTGCGTGCTTTCATATATTTTATGTGATTTCTGCATCTCCAAATAGCTAAAATGGATATCACTAAGTCCTTACTATGTGACCAAGAAGACAGATAACTGTAACTTTACAAAAGGATTCTTCACATACTTACATTAAAAGAATGCCTACTTTTTTCCTCTATGCCTAGCCAATCTAAATTTAAATTTGCTTCTTTCCTCACTAACAATATTTTCTCATTAAAAGAAAATCCAATTTCCAATAGGCCCTTCCAGTGGAAAATATGGGTTCATAATGTGAAAGACCACACTTAACATATATAGTAAACGTACTATTCTTAAAGGAAGTTTCCCACACAACTTGGTCTCTGTCAACAGGCCACAGAAAACAACATAGTGTTAATTAAGTTTAAAAATTCTCCTTCCATTTTAAGACTAATTAGCATATAGCACTTTCATCAGGTTTATTGAAAATGTATACTAGAAAATGTTTCAACGAACATTGCTTCATGGGAAAGAAAAATCCTACCCCCCCTCCATTGCTCCCCAAATGCAATACATGGATTTAATTAGTTGTTATCTTATACGAGAGACTTAGGATGCTTTAATTCCTATCACTTCTCTTCTATATCATGTTATTAATATCTAGAGTTTTAGTTCTATTTTGTTTTTAAATTCCTCCTGAATTAGTCATCATGCCATAGAGTTTACTGGGATTGCTCCCACTACTGCATTGAGAACTAACTGTAAGGCATCTGGGGAGAAGCAGTCAGGATAGAAACAGGAAGCTACTGCAAAATTCCAGATCAGGGATGATGATGGCATGGAATAGGATTAAAGCAATGGAAGTGGTCAGATGTTCCTAAATTTGAGATATATTTACAAGATAGAGCTGATAGGTTTTACTAATTGGAGAGACAGTATGCGAGAAAGAAAAAAGCCGTTCTTGACCCAAGGTTATTGGCCTCAGTAAATGGAAGGATGGTGTTAGTCATTTGGGAAAGACTGAGGAGAATAGTGGTGAGGAACTGGGTGGTAGGGTACAGAGGCTGGGAAAATGATAATTTTAAGATCTGGCCAATATCTAAATGGACATATTGGAAATTTACTTTGGGGAGTTGCCAGCATATAGATGGAATGTAAAGTCATGAGTGCAGATGATATTAAGGGTGAGGCAATAGCTAGTTGTTGTGGAGAAGAATAATTTGAGACAGCAATTATAAAAATTTGTCAAGGAGTTTTGCTACAAAGGGAGCATTAGATGGGGGTAAATTTAGAGTCAAGGAATTTTTTTTTTCAATTAACTGGGAGGTAGAGTATATTTTATGCAGATGAGCATAATTCAATAGTTGGGAAAACCTGATATAGGAGTGAAAGAGAATTGAGTCAATAAGTGAAAAATGGGATAATGCACATGGGGAGCTTAGTTCTGCATAATCATATATTTGTCCTGGGTGAGAGGAAAGAAAGAGTATATTTATATTCTGATAGGTAAATGTAGTCAAGAGAGCTTGTCCCCAATTCTTCTCATTGTTTCCATCTTCTTACTGAAAATCATCAGCTGAGATAGAAGCAAAGGAAGAAGTCTGAGAACATTGAGAAGGTACGGAATTTTCCTCTAGAGAATGGGATAGCAAGTGACAGAATTTGATGGATACAATTAGGGCCCATTTGAAGTCAGTGATCATGAATTTGATGTGATAACAGCATGATAGGATTTTTTTGTGTGTGCAATCAATGAGATATGCAGAAGCTGAGTAGTGAAAAAGATCGATTTAAATATAACTGGGTATTGTCAAGAGTATACAATAAAGCAAAAGGATCATGAAAGATACAGATTATGTACAAATGATTTAGTCTAAACATTATGAAACTTAGAAGATGTAAGAAAAGCATAAGGTCTGCAATACATCAGAGGTAAATTGAGAAGATGAAGAAGTTGAAAGTGCAAATATGTAAGAGCAATTGATTATGGGTTCTGGATTATGAGTTGAAGGACTAATGCAGTTGAGACACCAGAGGGAACACAGGAGATTGTAATCAGAGAGTGAGATAACTAAAATTAAGATTATGGAAGAGTTACACCTGTTTTAATCACAAGTGTAGGCTACAAGGGAAAAAATTCCTGAGGTAAGGTGGAAGACAATTCCACTGAAGAAGACATTATTTAGGAAGAGAGAAGCCAAGATATTAAAATAATATACTCAAGTACATTAAAATCTCTTACATCAAGAATTAAAAGCTTAGCAGTGTTGGAGAGAGAGAGGTAGAAAGACAGTGATCTAGGAACTGAAGTCTACAGAGAATAACAGCTACTGAGCTTACAATGAGCCAGATACTCATCTATAAAAATATTGACTCTTTTAGCCTCACACAACTCTATGAGTTACTATTATTATCATTATTTTTCAAACTAAGAAATTCGGGTACAAACAACTTAAGCAATTCACTGAAAGTCACACAGCTAATAAGTTGAACTCATATTTGATCCCAAGCTGTCTAGATCCCTAATTATATTCTTAACCACTCTGCTATGCTTCACAGAACAAGTGAGGAATGACTCATGTGTTGTGTTAGACTGTAAAAGAGTGGTAGCAGGTGGAATATTTGATGATATGAGATATAAAACTGGGTATATTTAGCACTATGAGAAGAAGACTGGTTTGTGTCAGTGAAGAGCAAACGATCAATTGGTGTTTGACTCCTACCCTGGAAAATTCAGAAGGGAAGAGAAGGGAGTAAAGGAGTGGAGGAGAGGTGGCTAAATTGGTCAGAATATTCTCTTGGAGCTTTTCAAGGACACTATGCCTAAGTGTTTCTTATATATCAAATGAAGTCCACATGATCCAAGAGAGCTGTTGTCAGGTTAACCTGTATCAAACCCCACAGGACCACCCAAAGTGACGCCAGAAGTTGCTGAATGAAGAGGCAGAGAACATCATTCATCAATGAGATTGCAAGTGAATGGTTCATAGAGCTAGGGTAAGGGTGAATTCTCGGATTAATCCACAAAAATACTCAGGAGGGAAGGCATAAGCTCTAAACATTAGACACAGAGAGAATGAAAGTGGCAGGCAAGTCAGAACTTTCCTGTCTCAGATCCTCTTATCTTTTTCCCTCCAAATCTCTTTCCAGGATACAAAAACCAAAGAATGGGAGGTGAGAAGGAAGCCAACCACAACCCCGCCCAGAATGTAGGCTTCCCAACTGCAGTAGGCTTGAGCTTTGAATGAAAACTGCAGCGTTTATTATTCCATAGGAATGCACATTCCAATTTATGAAGCAACTTAAAGTGACTCCAAAACTTGTTATCTAAAAGTACTTTTAAAAGACACTGAATGACTCAAATTTTCAATGAAGGTCAAGGAGGAATTTGCCTAACTGAAATAAATAATAAAGAGACAAGAAAGAAAATAAGAAAAGTGCTATGTGATTACACACCTGGAGTCCTGTTCCTTCCAAATACTAGATACAGTAGTCTCTGCTTCCAGTCTTACCCCCCTACCATCCATCCTCCACCCCGTTACAAGAGTGAGATTTAAAACAGAAAACACACCACAAGAAATTTAATTCTGGCACTGGCATTTCATTGCACTTAGAATAAAGTTCAAATTCTTTTCTGTGGCTTTATAAGGCCATACATTATTTCACCCCTACCTAACTTTCTCCTGCCCTCCTTCCTTAGAATTTGCTATGCTCTTTCTCCAGTTAGGCCTTGTTCTGTGCTGTTTCCATCTGTCTGGAATGCTCCTAAAATCTCCATATAGCTAGTCTTCCATATTATTTGGTCAACTAAAGACTTCTCAGAGAGGCTCCCTTTGACAACTCAGTCTTAAAAAACTGCCATAGTCAATTATTCAATCTCAGATCTTCCTTCATAGTACAACTATTTGATATTATCTTACTCATTTATTTTTGTCTTTTGTATTTCCTCACCTCTGACTAGAATGAAAAAATCTATAAAATCAGAGATATATAAAAAAAAAATCAGAGATATTTTTATCTTTTTTGGGGGGAGGGGCAGAGGGAAAAGGGGAGAGAGAGGGAGAGAAAGAGAGAGAGAGAGAATCTTAAGCATTCCACCCAGCATAGAGCCTGATGTAGGGCTCAATCTCATGACCCTGAGATCAAGACCTGAGCCAAAATCAAGAGTCAGATGCTGGGATCCCTGGGTGGCGCAGAGGTTTAGTGCCTGCCTTTGGCCCAGGGCGCGATCCTGGAGACCCGGGATCGAATCCCACGTCGGGCTCCTGGTGCATGGAGCCTGCTTCTCCCTCTGCCTGTGTCTCTGCCTCTCTCTCTCTCTCTCTCTCTCTCTCTCTCTGTGTGACTATCATAAATAAATAAAAACTAAAAAAAAAAAAAAAAAAAAGAGTCAGATGCTTAACCAACTGAGCCACCTAGCTGCCCCATGGGATATTTTTATCTTGATTACTATTGCATCCCCAGTACTTGAGCTTTGCCTAAAACATATCAAGTACTCAATAGATACTATGTAAAAATATATATATTTTTTTAAAATACGTTATACTGTATTTAATAATATTTGTAATGAAAAGTTCTTAGTTCGAGCAGAAAACTCCCCAAAGGGAAGCATTACAGAAGGCATGGGGACTAGTCTTTTAGGGAGCAATAGTATTGAGGAAATTGGTTAGAAATCACACTTCTGAGGCAATGTTTTGACATAATTTACATCAGGATATCAGTCAGAGTTCAATCATAGAAGCAAAATGACTATAAACTATGGGACAAGAGATTTATTATAAAAATCATACCTTCCATATTGTGGAAGGAGTGGGAAAATTAATGCCTAAAAGGGAGAATTAACAAATCAGACAAGTTGCAAGCCAGTCAATCTTAGAAACCCAAGCATGTCCAGACACATAAGGGAACTTGGTAAGAGAAGCTGATAGAGAAGTTTCTAATAAATATTTGGTGATGGGCCTGAGGTTTCTACTGGTCAGTAAAGTCAGCAGTTGGCAAGAGAGCTGCATCTGGAGCAGAAGACAGTTTAAAGGACAAGCTGGAACTAACCAGCTGTCCTCACTTAGTCTGTCACCACGACTAACCATCACAACCTTCAGACAGAACTGGACGCTGTTATCCTTCTATCACCAAATCTCATGCGAGTAACACTTTTAGCCAGCTGTAATCCACAAGCATAAAGGAAGGAGATTCTGGGAAGCATAGGTCCAACTTAGCTAAGTGAACAATAGAATTTTACCTCATGGTTAGTTAGAACATATTTACTTGTACATAACAGAAAATAAAATATCCCCAAAACAAATACATATATTGTACAGGATATGTTGGTTGTTCTTAAAACTGAACTGTAGGAAAGGTTAGAAATCAGGAACTGGAAAGCCCTCTGACCATCTCTGATCTCTGTTTTCCTCTAAGTATCTTCAGTATTTCTGCAAAAGAACTATTTTTTCCTTTATGTGGTGGCAAACTTGGCCTAAGTTTTGCCTCATACAGGTAAGCCACAAGAAAACCAACACATTTTTCTTTCTCTGTCATCCTCTTTCTCTCTCAATTTCAAATTCTCAGGGAAGCACCTCTTATTTACCTAGGTTACCTAGATACCAAGCACCAATCCAGGCAACTCTGGCTACTGAGGATTCACTGTATAAAATGGTTGCCAGGAGGTTGGGGGGCATCTGAGTGGCCCAATAAGTTTAGTGTCTGGCTCTTGGTTTTGGCTCAGGTCATGATCTCAAGGTCCCAGTATAGAGCCCCATGTTGGGCTCTGTGCTCAGCAGGGAGTCTGCTTGAGGGTTTTCTCTCTCTCTCTCGCTCTCAAAAAATAAATAAATACATCTTAAAAAAAGAAAAAAACAAAGATGCCAGGTACCTACAATTATTTTCATGTAGAAAGAAAAGATAGCACCCTGAAAATGACAAAAAAAAAACATGATAAGTATCTTAAAAGGGTGTGTGAGTACATAATAATATGTAAATATTGGTGTGAATATTGCATCCCTGGAATAGAAGTGATATATCTGATAAACTATTATGGTTATAAGCCTTTTGGTATGTTTGAATGATAAGTTTATACTTCATGCCTCCTCCTCTCATAAATAAATGACAATAATAAATATTTATAATTAAAGAGAAAAAAAAGCTGGGCTCCAAAAAAGGTAAATACACCTGGGATTCTAAAATGGGATAGAGGGATGAACAGAGCTTAAGCTATAAGCCAGATGAATTTTTGGTTCAGAAATAGACCTGGGGCTGGCAGTTCCTGAGGGGTACCAAAATTGTCTGAGAGAGACAAGGCTAACTGCTTAAAACTGGTGGCTGGGATAGTTCCTTTGTTCTAGAAAGGAATCTAAATATATATATAAATATATATAAATATAAGAAAAATGATGACATAAGAATTGATAAATATATGTATTAGCTTTCTATTTCTGAAAAAACAATTCCCACAATTGTATGGCTAAAGACAATACAGGTTTATTTTTTCACAGTTCCTGTGTGCCAGAAGACAACGCACAACTTATCTTGGTCCTCTGCTCAGGGTCTTCCAGGTTATATTTAAGGTGTCATCCGGGGCTATGATCTCATCTGAGATTTGGGAGCCTCTTGGAAGTTTATGAAGTTGTTAAAATTCATTCCCATATCTGTAGATTCTTCAAGGCCATGTGAAAGGGCATTTCTGCTGCTCCCATCTCTGACCTCCAGACCCTCTTTTAAATGTCTCAACTGTTTAGGCAGGCCTACCTGGGATAAACTCCTTTTTTTAAAAAATTGTTTTTATTTATTTATTCATGAGAGACACAGAGAGAGAGAGAGAGGCAGAGACACAGGCAGAGGGAGAAGCAGGCTCCATGCAGGGAGCCCTACTTGGGACTCTATCCCGGGGCTCCAGGATCACGCCCTGGGCAGAAGGTGGCGCTAAACCGCTGAGCCACTGGGGCTGCCCAAGGATAAACTCCTTTTTGATTACCCTACCGTCAATGGACTACAGATTTCAACTACATCTGCAAAATCTCTTCAACTTTGCCATACAAGTAAACATAATAATGGGAATCGTAGTCCATTACCTTTGTCATACTTCATTAGTTAGATCCCACCTATTCTCAAGGGAAGGAGCTTAGGGATATCATAGAATTCTATCACAATATAAAAATAAATATATAATTAGAAATTTTGAATATAAACATATAACAATGGTGAGGAAATAAAAGTCTAAAAAAAAGATGGGATAAAACCTGGCCCAGACACAAGGGTAGACAGATGAAAAGAGAACAGGTAAAAAGGACCATAGTGTTAAAGTCTTCATCCAGAATGCAGAGCAGAGTCACAATTAAATTAAAGCTATGGCACAGTGAAAGAGTAGTTAGGAGACATGGAGAATAGAAGAATTCCAAAATGAGAGTTCTGGGCTTTTTTTAAAAAAGTGATAGAGATACAAAATGTGAAGATTTAAAATAGATGGGCATCCTTCCAAATGGAAAACAGAGATGAAACATTAGTCCTCAAATTCAAAGTGTTCTTGACAAGATAAATGAAAATAAACCCATACCTAAATGCATCAGTGTGAAATATAAATACATCAAAGATAAAGAAATAATCTCAAAAGCCATCCAAGAGGAAAGACAGATCATGGACCAGAGAATGAAGATTAATCTGACATAATAAGTCTCATCAGCAGTAATATATAATAAAGTAATATTATTAAAGTGATAAAGAAAAATAACTGTCTACTTCAAATTTTGAAGCTAGATTATGAAAAACTTTTCAGACATTCAAAGACAACAAGAGTTTCAGCTATAGATGCACACTGAAAGATCTGTTGAAATGGCATTTCCCAAACTTTTTTACATAATGGCACAGTTAGAACAATAATGAAAGTGAATAGCTAAATTCACACAAAATAACCCTATAGTTTATTACTGGGAGAAAATATTTACAGAACATACATCTAACAAATGACTTATACATAGAATAAACAAATAACTTTTAAAACTTAACAATGAGAAAACAAACACCACCACCTCTACCCCGCCAAATAGGCAAATAGTTGAATATACATTTCCCCAAAGAAGATATATGGATGGCAAACAAGCCCATGAAAAAAAGCTCAAAGTTATCAATCATTGAGAAAATGCAAATTAAGACCAGAATGAGATACTACTACAGTCCAATTAGAATAGCTAAAAGAAAGAAAGAAAGAAAAGAAAAAGAAAGGAAAGGAAAGGAAAGGAAAGGAAAGGAAAGGAAAGGAAAGGAAAGGAAAGGAAAGGAAAGGAAAGGAAAGGAGGGAGGAAGAGAAAGACCCTGACAAGGATGCAGAATGACTGGAATTTTCACATGTTGGAGAATGAAAAAAGCCACTCTGGAAACACTGACAAATTCTTATAAAGTAAAACAAACATTTACCCTTGGTATTTGCCCTAGAGAAATGAAAACATATGTTTCACACAAAAACCTGTTCAAGAATGTTTATAGCAGCATATTTATAATCACTCAAAACTGGAAAAAACCTCAATGTCGTTCACTGAGTTAATGGATAAATAAAGTGTGGTATATCCATACAAGGGAATACTATTTGGCAATAAAAAGAACAAATTATTGACACATGCAACAACATGGCTGTATCTCAATACATTATGCTAAGTGAAAGAAATCAGACTCAAAGGTAACATATTGTATGATTCCATATCTATGACTTTCTAGAAAAGGAATATCTGTAGAAATAAAGAACAAATCAGTAATCACCAGGAATGGGTAGAGAATGAGTACACAGGAGTAAAATGGGATTCTTGAGGTGATGGACTGCTCTGTATCCTAATTGTGGTGGTGGTTACACAAGTGTATGGATCTGTCAAAGCTCACAACTGTTCAGAAATATTAATTTTACTTCATGTAAATTTAAAAATACATTTAACAAAAACTGTAGGTGAACCAAAGAACTATATATTCAAATTGATGCTAAACTTTTGGAAGAAAAAAAAATAGGAGAATACCATTATGATATTATGGTTCTGATGATTCAAGAATTCTCAACCTTAAAAAAATTATAAATTTAATTACATAAAATTTTAGAACTTTTGTGCACAAAAGAAAAAGTTAAGAGGCAAGTAACTCACCGAGGAAAGGCATTTGCAATATCTATAAACAAATAAAAGTTTAATATCTAAAATATATAAAAATATCTGCAAGTCAATAAGGAAAAGCCAAAGAACCCAATAGGAAAACAAAAAATGAACAAAAGAAATGAGTAGGCAGTTCAGTGAAAATCAAAACAAAGATTCATTAACATAAAATATAGCTATTTCAATAATTACAAGTTAGATACAATTTAAAGCAAAATACATTTCTTTTTTAAGATTTTATCTATTTATTTGAAAGACAGAGAGAGTGCAAGAGTAGGGGTAAGGGGGTGCCGAGGAAAAGGGAGAAGTAGATTCCCCTCTGGGCAGGGAGCATGACGTGGGGTTCAATGGGGTCCTGGGATCATGACCTGAGCCAAAGGCAGCCATTTAACCAACTAAGTCACCCAGATGTCCTACAAGACACATTTTTTACACCTTAATAACTGACCAAATTTAAGATATCTGAAAATATGAAATGGTTGATCAAATAAATTAACAAACGAGAAATTCCAGTTTTGCATTTAAGGAAAACTTTCTCACATATGCACAATGATACATGATTCATATAATGAAATATTACGTAGTTAAAATAGTGTTAAATGTATCAATATGTATAAATCTTATGACCAAAATATTGAGCTAAGTAAGCAAATGCATAAAGATGAAATCATATATAACAATTTTCTTGGAGAGGGAGTGGCCAGGGCTGGGGCTGGGGGAGGGAGGGCTGTCGGGGGCAAAGAGAATAAATATCTATGCAGATACAGTGTGAAATCATAAATGAGGATCATACACTTAAATTTCAGAATAACAGCTACTCTGCAGTTAAAAGGAAGGGACAAAGAACAGGGATTTTTAAATGCTTCTATAGTTTTTTCATTATTTAAGAAATTCTGAAATATATTTGGCAAATGTTAAGATTCATTAAACTTAGGCAAGAAATGGGTTATATTATGTTTACAAGAGATATTTTTTAAAGAAATAACCCACAGAGCTGGATTTGTCTGTCCTGTCTCTAATGCTTGTTATCCTTCACAAATGAAATTAATCTAACCTTTTGGCCAGAGGTACAAAATACAATTCTTGCATCCCAGCAAGTTTGTAAGGCCAGTATAAAAAAGAAAGAAAATATTTAATTTCTAATTATATTTATATTTTTAACCCTTAGTTTATTTTTCAAGTTTTGAGTATGTTTGACAATGTCCATAATCAATAGTGAATAGAAAATATGCCACTTGTGTGAGGGCAATGTCATAAGTTTACTAAGTGGATGGCTGATCAAGTATTTGGAGACTGTTGTTCCAGGTAGTAATTCTTCAGCTTTTAGGGTACATATGTACCATTTGATGGGCAGGCTTGTAAAACATGCAGTTCCCTCCAGGAGCTACCAACTGAAACACCCTATGTTTCCATCCAGTCAATTTGCAGTTAGGCCCTGAATCTACATTTTTAACAAGTACCCCAGATAATTCTGAGGCAAGTTCAAAGAACCATAGTTGGAAAACAACTGCTCTAAAACAATACTCTCATAAACAAGTATCACAAGTAAGAAACATGGCAGCTTAATTTCCCTAAATTTCTGCAGTAGAGCTAGCGGTTTATTTTCTATATGATTTCAGTGACAAAATGTCACATTAGGCCACCTATTTTCCACTTCCACTGACAGCAAGAGAAAAAGATATAGCTTTTAAAGATAATTTCCAGACAAAGAAATTTCTTTTCTTTTTTCTTTTCTTTTCTTTTCTTTTCTTTTCTTTTCTTTTCTTTTCTTTTCTTTTCTTTTCTTTTTTTCTTTTCTTTTCCTTTTCTTTTTTTTTCTTTTCTTTCTTTTTTTTTCTTTTTTCATTGTGGGGGAAAAATGAGTAGGACTTCCTACTCTATGCACGTTCTTTGCAAATATGCCCCATGGTCAGGAGGTGTAATTGGCATTATCCTTATTCCCTCTCCACTATAGACCATCATGAACTTGTTAGGTTAAAGCTAGACAGAAGCAGTGGAAGGAATGCCCCAAGGCAGAGTCTCAAGTCCTTGAAGGGGAATAATAGAGACATGAGCTGGAGGCAAGGACAGTGATAAATAAACCACACACTAAAAGCCCAGGGACACAACATCCTGACCTAGGGCTTCCAAGGCTGACAGATCAAGAGCCACAGTGCAGGGCAAAAGCTCTCCTCTTCCACCTGTGCCACAGGGTAACCCCTAACCCCATTATGAGGCATTTGCTTTGTAGGTATAACACCCTACCTCCATCACTGCACACCCTCCCACCCCCAGCCCAAGAAGAAAGGCTCCCATGATGGTTCCAGTACAAACCCTATGGAGTCAAAAACTTCTCTGCCAACCTATGGGAGGAGTACCTCCAAATGACTGGAAACAACCTCCATTAGAGACAACCCCACTGTACCTCTCAGCTCCTCCCAGCCCAGAGAGGTGCAGTAAATATCCAATCCCAAAACAACTTGGGGCTGGTTCCACCTCACAGAACCTACCTGTTTTCCCACCTCGAGGGTGTATTTTCTCTCTAATAAACTGCTTTAATCTTGCCACTTTTCTTCTGGTTGTCTTTATTCCAGAGTGAATCTCTGTGTAAATCTTCTCACGGGGAATCCAAGGACCAAGACCTTCACACAGTGTAAACTCTCTTACTGGTAACAAACTTATCTCTGTTGATCCTCACAACAGCTTTGTGAGTCATATATCCTCAGCTCACTTTACAGGTGGGGATACAGAATACCAAGTTATAAGAGACAGAGCAAGAAAGAACACGAACCTCGTTGAACCCACCTTAAAGTCCTTACACTGCTCAGTGTTCCCGCAGCACATACAACAGCTGTGAAAAAGTGGGAGTACTATCCCCAAGGAAGTCCACACAGTGTGACACTTCTACAGAAATCTAAAATTCCTGCAGAAAGGGTTTCAATATGCCAGATTCTATTTTATAACTTGTTACTTTTAAAACTTTTAGGCATGCCTGTGAACAGCACCTTTTCGATCCCGAATCACAATTACATTTATTGGGAATTGAGAATGAAGATTTGGGGGACAAAAATCTTCTCTGCATCCTCAAATCAGCCTGCCTCGAATCATATGGTTTGATGACCTGATATTCTCAGGGTTCAGCATGCTCTGTGCAACCCACTCCTGCACTTTTGAGTTTTCACTGCAGGACCTTTGAAGAAGACTAGATCTATGCTTATGGGCCTCTAATTATCACCACATGGGAATTCAGAGAACAGGAGATGTGTTCATTACCAAGCATTACGAAGCTCTTAATCAGACATGGTTTTAAAGCATTTATAAATGCCTCACTAGACAGATTACTTTGCTAAATGCTGAAGAGATAATGGTAAACAATACATGATTTTAAAGAGTTTCTTTCAAACTACTGGTCATGATGAGTTAGAAAGATATTCAACCAGGATCCAGAATCCCTAAATTCTTGAACTACTACCTATGGCTCTTCCTACCTAACATAGTAGCAATTTGGATGGGAAATGTTGAATAAATGCAGCTCAGATTATTATTACAAATTGTACTGCCTTTTTTAAAAATATAATATTGGTAAACTTCATTGCCTTGTATCTGGTTTCTGATTCAAAGTCTGAGAATAATCACCGGTTAAAATTGATCCTGAGAGGAGTACCTGGGTGGCTCAGCTGGTTAAGCATCTGACTCTTGGTTTCAGCTCAGGTCGTGATATCAGGGTCATGGGATCAAGTCTCATGTCTGAATCACCTTCAGCACAGAGTAGGCTTGAGATTCTCTTCCTCTCCCCTTCTGGTTGCTCCTCTCCCCCATACCCCCGCATGTGCTTCTCTCTCAAATAATAAAATTTTTAAAAAATGATTCTGGAGAGAGAAAATATATATGTATGTAAATATATTTTATTAAAATGTGTATGTATGTGTATATATATGCATATATACATATGTACACACACATACTATTATATATATATAAAACAAAGTCCTCTCTGATAGTGCTTTACCCTAGGACTTATAAAGATCTGGACCAAAAATTAGTTATTCTTGATTGTTTCTTCCTATTCTGACATAGACAAAATGGATCATTTTAGCATCCACGTTAAAAAAGGAATATTTTCTTGTCTTAAATAAGATATAAGTCAAGGAATTTTGCCATAATTATACATTTAAATATATATATAATTATACATTTAAATATATATGTATGTATATGTTTCTTTGCACAAAAGAAGTTGAAGACTCCTATCTAATAAAGCAAATTCTAAGTCATCAAACTAAATTAAAGCACTTTTGGGGAGAAATATGGAAGGCCCAACTTAAATTTATCAGTATATGCTCTTAAAGCTGTGGAATAAAGCTATAGAATGTATGGGTAACATCACCCTTACTCAAACAAGTGAAGAGCTATCTGCAGACAGGATGTGACTACATAATTTCTTGATCTTTGAGGGAAGAGAATCTTGCCTTCACCATCAAGCATACATACATAATGTATATATAATATACATATATATATAAAAGGTTTATGCATGTATATATATACATGTATTATATATATATATATATATATAAAATATGAGGGGGGTTTTTTGGTAAAGATTTTATTTTTAAGTAATCTCTACACTCAACGTGGGGCACAAACTTACAACCCCAAAATCAAAAGGTGCATGATCTACCAGCAGAGACAGCCAGGTACCCCAGACATACACATATTTTTTTTTCAAATGTCATATCCCTAATAAGACAAACAATATTCTCTTTTTAAAACTTAAGTTCCTCTGGGTCCCTTTTACTGAATTTCACGGTATTATCACATGCTGTTTTTTGAATTTGATCATTGGGAGCAAAATTTCTATTGGCAGAGAAATAGAAAGTTGTCATTAGAGTTAGGTCATTATGCTTTGTTAAAGCTTATTTTTTATCTTTATTTTTTTAATTAATTGTTTAAAAAATATTTTATTTATTTATTCATGAGAGACACAGAGATAGAGAGAGAGAGAGAGACACAGGCAGAGGGAGAAGCAGGCTCCATTCAGGGAACCTGACGTGGGACTCGATCCCAGGTCTCCAGGATCAGGCCCTGGGCTGAAGGCGGCACTAAACCGCTGAGCCACCTGGGCTGCCCATAAAGCTTATTTTAAAATATGAGCTCTTTCTGGAGGAAAAAAAATGAATTTATTTTATCTAAAATACGCATTTTAAGTGCCAGAAAAGACAACAAAAAAGTCAAAATGTATTGTACCTGAGAGAAATTACATCCACACACTCAGTTAAGTATATAGATTCTACTACTCACATTTTTTAACAGATTAGTTATTTTGAAATAACACTGAGTGTTCATTAAAACTGGACCATGAGAAAAAAAATTAGGTCAAAGCAGCAAAATGCTTTATATTTTACAAAGATGACTTCAGTAATCCGGGGAGTTATCTGTTGGGTACAGCCTAGGAGATGAAGTCCACTTGCCTCTCTGTCTCATTTTTTATTTCTATGCATTGTTGGGTACATCTATCTTCCGTATTGATTTGCATGCTTCTTCACATGTTGGGACCATGTGATACTCATCTGTATACTTGCATAAGTATAACACTTCTAAGTATAACACTTAAAAGAGTGATTTGTTGAAAAGTTTATGCATAATATCATTAAATATTAAGAAATTTAAATGTATTAAATAGAAAACAAAATGAGACCAAATTTGCTGTGATATTTAAAGCAGAATGGTATAAATGAACCTAGCAAATCTATTATTGGCATTTTCTACATTTATGATATAAAAACTGAAACTCAAATATAATATATAGCTGAAAATTATTCCTGAAGAGATTTACAGTTGAAGGAGAGCAATTTTTACCACCCCAAATTACAACTCTTTGGCATATTTATTTTATTTAAAATTTTGTTTTAAAGATTTTATTTATTTATTTGACAGAGAGAGACAGAGTGACAGAGAGACAGAGAAAGAGTGATTGTGCCCACAAGCAGGGGGGGCTGGAAGCAGAGGGAGAAGCAGGAAGGGAGCCTGATGTGGAGCTGGATCCTGGGACCCTAGGATCATAACCTGAGCCTAAGGCAGCTGCTAACCCACTGAGCCACCAAGGCACCCCAAAGCATTGATTATCTTTTAAACTGGTTATGTTTAAGAAACAGCAAACAAAGTAAACCTCTGAAAACTTACTAAGAATTACTGTTTTGTAAGAGATTTACATTTGTAAGGGAAACAACCATTTGTAAAAGAGTGTATGTAGCCATACTGGAAGAGTGGAAAGACCTAGTCTCTAGAAACTCTTGTCAAAGAAGAAGGCAAGGATTTAAATCTGCATGGTAACAACCTTGTCTTTGTTTACTATTCTTTTCCTGATAACCTCCCATAACCGACTCTCCACCCCCAATATTTTTTGTCTTCATCTGAAGGTGGTATTTAAGGTGAAGGCTTTGGCCACTGCCCCAGAGAGTCACTCAGTTTTTCCGGCTGGGTCTCCCCCAGGTATACAGGAGGTATACATATTATTAAACTTTTGTTTTTCTCTTGTTCATCTGTCTTATAACAATTTAATTATTAGTCCATCCAAACAACCTAGAAGAAAAGAAGGCAAAGCTTTTCCACCCCTACACAGTTATAATTTTGGTAGTTTTTTCTTGCTGGCTTTACAACCATGCAAATCAATGACAGTAAAAAATTCCATTCAGTAGTTACAGTTTGGCTCTTTGGGCTTGTAAAGACCTGGATATTCTGGATGTCTTATTTAAAATAGTGTTATTAAATGCTACCCAGTAAATGCCTATTTTGCTATGTAAATGCATATCTTAAAATGTTAAATTGTTAAATCATAAGTTGAAAATTTAAATCTCGCTTTCACAAACTTGTAAAGATGCCTTATGTGTTGATGACCACATCAGTTTATATTATCTGACAAGTAGATATTTAAATAGAGTGGGGAATTTTAAGAGATGCTTTCCATGTAAATAAAAACTATCTAATTCTCAATGTTATTATGAATGTATAACATGTGGAATGGTGAAGAGGTTCAAGAACCTTTTAGATGTTTATGAGAAAGAAAGTAGCTCCCATTTCTTATAATCTCATTATGTGAGATGTTTTATATAAGTACCCATTATCAATTGCATCTTTACATGATCCCTGGAGATAATAATTATCATTCTCCATTTTGTAGATATGAAAACTCAGATTTAAAGATGTAACATGAATAAACCAAGGCTATGTAGTAAATCAGGGATTTGACTTCAAGAGTTGTGCTCTTAACTTTCTCAGACAAAGTAGATGGCTGTTTTTTCTGCAATAACTAGAAAAAGCAACGGAACAGGAGAAACGGAACACACAGAAGCCCAGAAGACTGAGCATTTTAGATGACACATGTGGAAATACTAGCAAGGGTTTCAGTTATGAATATAGAAACCATATCAAATATAATAAAAAGCACAGCATGCTTCTGTATCCTTAAAATTGCCTGCATTGTTTCTGCTTTAACATGGAGTACTAAATACGAAAAGGCATCAAGTGAAGGATGTACCTTTTAATGTGAAGCTAAAATCAAAGTAAATCTGCTATTACTGATCATAACTGTCAGTCAGATTGTTGTTGTTCTTTTTTAATTTTTGGTTTGAGGCTGATACATGAAGATAAATAGCATTTAAAATTTGTTCAGGGGTGTTGGTTCCTTAGAGTGAAATAAAGAAAACAACAGTAACATTTCCTAATTTGTATTTATTGAAAACGTATTTCTTTGTATCTACTCCTCCAGATATCTAATGAATACTTATATGTTCTTACAAGACTTTTTTACTTTGCAAAAACTAACAGCTAAAAAGAATATCCAGAAGAAAGAAGAAATAAAGGAAGGACTAACGTCTACCCGTTCCTATATTTTTCGACTCTAACGGATGTTCCCCCTGTAAATGTAATGTGTTCCATTATTTAAAAGAAAAGGATAATAAAAAGCATTTTTTCTGTGCTTTTAACCATTTATGACAATATAGCTTACTTGAGTTTTCTTGATTATTTACTGCAATTGATATTTCAATAAAAATGAAAATTTTATGTATAGTTTCCTCATAACATCTTTGGCCCTATTTTTCCTGATGAAAAAATATAAAAGTTGGCAGACTTTGGTTCTACTGAATAAAAATTTCCCCAATCCCTGGATTTGTGATTATTTAAAAGCAAAGGACTTTGAAAGTATATATTTCCTTGTTTACTAGCAAACTGGCTAATTAACACATGAACTACAATAATCAGATGGCATTTACACAGAAAAGCATTAACACTTATCAGTTACAAATGACCCTTGGTTTCCATTAGAAAAAGTATTGTGGTCAGTAACAGATTTCAAAATGGGTTTGAGAGGGAGGAATATCAGGAAGAGAAATTACCAATTTACATACAATCATTAAAAGATAAATGGAGAAGTGGGGGATGCTTAGAAAAAGTAAGCATACACAGTCCCCCCAAAAAGGTGAGACTGAACAGGCCTTTCTATGATGGCTTCAAATCATATCAAGGAGAAGCAAGGGGAAATAGTACCAAGGAGAAATCTGTAATATTTTATAAAACATTAAAATTAGTGAAGACAATTTGAGGTATTATGAAAAAGAAACTAAAAAAAAAATCACTTTATTTAAAAACCACATTGATTTTATTGTTTTTAGAATCCGAAGTTCATCCTTTAATCTCTTACAAATTTCAACTAAGGCTCATGTAACATTATCACCATTACTACTACTGCCACTACTAGTACGATCACCATCGCTACTACCTCTAATAAATTACATCATAGCAAACATCTGCTGATTTCTTATGTAACATTTATAATGAGAAAGCAGGAATCCTGGGGTATAATTACAAATAAAATTTTTGTCTCCCAGTATTTCCATCTCAATCTCATTCTCTGGAAATAGTCCTTTTCCTACCTGGGTAAAACCCACAGAAATCCCTATAGCATTTCTGATCACACTAAGAAAAAAAGCACTTCTAAAAGTTAAGTATTAGTAGCAAAGGAAACAATCAACAAAACCAAAAGACAACCCACAGAATGGGAGAAGATATTTGCAAATGCCATATCAGATAAAGGGCTAGTATACAAGATCCATAAAGAACTTATCAAACTCAACACCCAAAGAACAAATAATCCAATCAAGAAATGGGCAGAAGACATGAACAGACATTTCTCCAAAGACCTAAAAATGGCCAACATCATTTGGTATCAGGCAAATACAAATCAAAATCACAATGAGATAACCACCTCACACCAGTCAAAATGGTTAAAATTAACAAGGCCGGAAACAAAGGATGTTGGTGAGGATGTGGAGAAAAGGGAACCCTCCTACACTGTATGTAGGAATGAAAGCTGGTGCAGCCACTCTGGAAAACAGTTTGGAGGCTCCTCAAAAAGTTGAAAGTAAAGCTACCCTATGGCCCAGCAATTGCATGCACTACTGGGTATTCACCCCAAAGATACAAATGTAGTGATCCCAAGGGGCACCTGCATCCCAAAGTTTAATAGCACCAATGTCCTCAATAACCAAACTATGGAAAGAGCCCAGATGTCCACTGACAGATGAATGGATAAATAAGATGTGATGTTCATATATATATGAATACTACTGAGTCATCAAAAAAATGAAATCTTCGCATTTGCAATGATGTGGATAGAACTAGAGGATATTATGCTAAGCAAAATAAGTCAATCAGAGAAAGACAATTATCATATGATCTCACTCCTATGTGGAATTTAAGAAACAAAACAGAGGATCATAGGGGAAGAGAGGAAAAAAATAAAACAAGACAGAGAAAATCAGAGAAGGAGACAAACCATAAGAGACTCCTAATCACAGGAAACAAACTGAGTGTTGCCGGAGGCGAAGGAGTAGGGGGACGGGATAGCTAGGTAACAGACCTTAAGGAGGGCATGTGATATAATGAGTACTGGGTATTATAAAAGACTGAGGAATCACGGACTTCTACCTCCGAAACCAATAATACATTATATGTTGACTAATTTAATTAAAAAATTAAAAACTAAGAAAAAAATTTTAAATTATTAGTATGTTTCAGTTTTCAATTAACTTTCACTTAGGTAGGAGGAAGGTCATCAGGAGCTGAATTGGATAGTTAGTGTAGAGGCCAAGGGCAGGCCACTCCAAGTTGGGCCACTTTCGCATGAGCATTATTTTGAGTTAAACACAATCCAAACCCAGAAGATTGAGAAAAAGCTCCTTACCTTCCCCTCGACTGCCTGCTTTACCAGGAAGACAGCCTATTAACAGAGATTCTCTTTACCAAGGAAAGTTATCTCAAGAGGGCACCTTTGTTTTCCAAACATTTTGTTTTACCTTCCAGCTAATGGCCTTTCTCCCCTTTGTACCCTCAGACCCCCTACTCTTCTCCTTAGATCCCATAAGCATCATGTTGCTTGACTGTTTCTGGAATTTCCATGTGTGTGTGTGTCGGGGGGGTTCCCCATACATACAATATTAAATTTGATTTTCTCCTATTAATCTTTCTTATGTCAATTTGATTCTAAGTCCAGCTAGAAGGAGGTTGAAGGGCTGAGGAAATTCTTCTTCCACAAAAATAGAGAATTATATGCAAGGATTATTTTCTCTTACGTCTAACTTTTTTACATTTTCTCAGGTCTCTTTTCTGGCATCATTTTAACTTTTTAAAATTTGTCTATTAAGTGTACCTTACCGAACGCATAGGACTTTATCACCTGTGCTGAATTTTATCTACCTGTAATTTATAATCCTATGCCAACACCAAGAGAGGGAAAGTAATTCATCAAACTTAAAACTTAGCCCATTTCACAATGGAAAGATAATCAAACATGACCAATGGTGGCATTTTTATCAAAGATTTGTGTATCACTGGACTTTCATCATTAAGGTATAGTCTTACTTACTCACTTACTTATTTTAGGTATAGTCTCATTAAAATGCACCTTTAAGGTTAGCCCACCCAGTGGGTGGTCAGACCTTCTTCCTGGAAGCACTTTTCAAGTCACAGTGCAAGAAGGTGATGCCCATGTAAAGAGAGTAGTTTTGTTGAACTAAGCAGACAGAACTTCAGGGCTACTGAAATGACTGGAGCTCACAGGACAGGGCATCAGAGAGGCAGGCACTGCACAGAAGACAACCTCAGAAGTTTGACTGAGGGTTGGGCATGTTTTTAGCTGAGACCTAACGCAAGACTTACACGAAGTATAAGAGTGGCTGCTCTGAAACTAAGAGCTAAATGGAGGTATGGGAATTAGGCAGGGAGGGAAAAAATGTGCAGTTTAAGACCATCCAGAAAATGATGAAATCTCACTGGATACCTATGGCATTCAATTGAGACATCACAAGACTATGCCTTATCAAAAGCTGCACCAGAGAGTGAGGGCCATGCTCTAGGACTAAGAAAAAAATAGACCCAACCTAACACAGCATAAAACTAAGCCTGACAAGATCAAGAATACCCTAATGGTATAACTGCCTGCCAGGACAAAATTAAACGGGGTTTAAAGGAAAGTAGCACAATTCAGTCTCCCTCCAACGAATCATTAACAACGACAAACATATATTTAAAACTTGCTAGACATATGAAAAGGTAGGAAAATGGCCCTAAAGTCAGGGGGAAAATAAAATAAATAAAAACAAACCCAGAAGATGACTCAGATGTTGAAATTCATAACCAACTTTAAAACTATTTTTATGAATCTGTCCAAGGTCTTAAAAGCAAAGATAGATATATGAGTAAATAGCTCAGTAATGCAAGCAAAGAAATTTTAGAATTGAAAGTACAGTATCTGAAATGAAAAACAAAATCAGTGGATAGGCTTAAGAGCCTATTTGACATTGCAGAAGTTATTACTGATCTTTAAGCAGATTAAAAGAAATTACTTAATCTAAATATCATGGTGGAGAAAGATGATAAACAAAATAAACAGTTTCAGGAACCTGTGGGATAATACTAATCAATGAACTCAAAGCATATAAATTCAACGAAAATCACAGCTAGATGCATCATTGTCAACTGATAAAAACCAAAGGTGAAGAACAATCATAAAAGTACCTAGAGAAGAAAGACATACTATGTATAAGAATACTGATAAGTCTAATAGGTAACTTCTTATCAGAAACAATGAGGCCCAAAAGATAATAAAGTGTTATCTTTAAATTTCTGCAAGCAAAACCAGATTTCTGTATCCAGTGAAAATATTCTTCAAATATGCAGGAGAAATAAAGACATTTTTTTTTAAGATTTTACTTATTATTCATGAGAGATACAGAGAGAGAGGCAGAGACATAGGCAGAGGGACAAGCAGACTCCTTGAGGAGAGCCTGATGCAGGACTTGATCCCAGTACACCGGGACCACACCCCAAGCTGAAGGCAGCCCCACAACCACTGAGCCACCCAGGTGCCCCAGGACACTTTAGATAAACAAATGCTTACAGTATTTGTTTCTAGGAAAGCTATACTACAAGAAATACTGGAGAAAGAAAAAAAAGATACAATACAGAAATCTATACGTATAAAAAGAATTGGTAACACATGAAATGATAAATATGTAGGTAAATATTTTTTAAAACTTTTTATTTCTTTTTTTTTAGAAGGATAAGTTACCATTTAAACAAAGACAGCAACATTTTATTGTGGGGTTTATAATGTATGCAGAAGTAAAATATATGACTACTCTAATACAACTGACTAGAGTAAATAGAATATATTTTTGTTAAGTATTTATATTTTTAATAACTGGTGTAATATTCATTCTAAACACACCATAGCAAGTTAAGATTATGTATTGTAATGCTTAGAGCAGGCATTGGCTAAAATGTTTTGAATAAAGAAACAATACAAAAAATTTTAATTTACACAAAAGCAGGAAAAAATAAAATAGAGGAGACAGACATCAAAGATTGACTTAAACCCATATATATTAGTAATTACATTAAATGTAAATGAACTAAACAATTCAAGCCAGAGATTTTTCAGAATGAATAAAAAGTTATCAAATGTTTTTTACAAGAGATATACTTTAAACCAACATTAATCACACACCTATTATAAGTGGAGTATTCTGTAAATGCATTTATATCTCAAAAAAAGAGAAAGGTATAATAATCTTATCCAGGGGACATAAAATCTAGCTGGAAGTTGGGTAAAGGAAGATACCATTTAGAAACATATGAAGCAACTAAACCATCAGATCTTTTTTGAATGCAAGACACTGTGTAGTTTTTTAATTCTCTAATGACAAATTATATTGAGTATATTTTCACATGAATTTTTTGCCATCTGTTTGTCTTCTTTGGTAAAGTTTCTGTTTAGATCTTTGCCCATTTCTTAATTGGGTTGTTTTTTATTTTGTTTTGCTTTGCTTTGCTTTTTACTGTCTAGTTTTAAGAGTTCTTTGTAATAATTGCTGTTTTAATTTTAATAATATTTTGGTGCTTACTGGAGAAACTTACATTAATCATAGCCATCCATTCTTTAATTATATGTTGGGTTTTTTTTTTTTTGCATCATTAACTGCTTAATATGATGCACCTACCACCAAGAACCTTTTAGTAATGCTTTCATACATGCTAATAATTTCATTGCTAATCGCCTAATCATGAAGCACCAAACAAACTCCCAGCCTCTTTTAATAATTTTTCACTTTTCCACTGAGGAAAAACTGCTTAGCCTATATAATTTTGGCTGAACTGGTACTTGGACACTGCATACTTCCAGCCAAACTGACCCAAAAGAAAGGCAGAATAGAATTATGGGTTGTGTCTGGCAGTAGGAACCACAGGAGACTTTTTTTTTTTCTTATAAAAAAAAAATCAAGAAAGAAAAAGGTTCACAAATGGAGTAGAAGGTTATTCACCAAGTAGCTCTTTAGGCACACATAATCCATATTTTGATGATTTCATATTTTACAATCCCCCCTAAAATACTTTAAAGTGCTTCGCTTTTTATCCACATCCTCATAAATCACTCTTGCTTCAAACTGATAAAAGTGAAGGGGAAAAACACAGCAGTCATTTTTCTGAAACTTTGCTTCTTTTTTCTCATCTGTGAGAGACTGTGGGAACTTTTCTAGGCCTCTTTACAAGGTGTAAGAGGCAGTGTAGCAAAGTTGTTAGGAGTCTAGGCTTTGAGGCAGATTGCTTGGACTCTTACCAGCTATATGACACTTGAATATTGTAGCCTTGAGAAAATTCCTTAACTTTCTTGTATCTCAGTTCTCTACTCTCTAAGATGGAGACAATAATGGTAACTACTTCATAGAGCTAATATGAAAAGAAAATTAGTTAACACTTTGCCATAGGATGGAACACCATTCAATATCAGAAATGGAAAAGCTTAGTAAGGTATTCTATCCTCAGGTAAGGAAGGTCTATGTTGATCAGGTGTAGACTCACTGAATAAAGCAAACTGCTGAACTGTTTTAGGATACCTGAAAGTGCTTGATTTGAGGATTGCTTAATTAAACAGGCAAAAGTTATTAACATCAGCCTTGGAAATGTGGTTTGTGTTTTAAGAGTGACATTAATGTCCACATTGGCCTTTATTCACTGGAATAAGTCCACCACTGACTAACTTTGAAGGTATGATGGTTTCACTAGTTTGCTGGCTTTCAGTGGCATGTTAAATGAAACAAATTGTCATTTATTGGTTAAATAAAAGTTTAAAACTAGTTGTGCTATACTTGTTACCATGGTTAAAGTAATTTTTTTCCCGATAAACTTGAGAAATTATTTGTTTACTTCCAGGTCATGAATTTCTAATTGCATAGTAGTATGAAGAATTTAGGAACATTATTTACAGCCTCTTCTGTCTTTCTAGGAAGTATAGTAGTCCTATACATGCAGAAGAACATGGCTATACAAATGAATGGGTAGGAAGGAGATGAACCATTGGCCTGGCTAAAAGTTATTACGGATTAAAACATGTCATATTATACATTTTAAAAAAGATTTTATTTATTTATTTGACCGAGAGAGAGAGCGCGCACAAGCAGGGGTAGTGGGAAAGGGAGTGCTTACAGCCTTCCCTCTGAGCAGGAAGACTGATGAGGGGCTCAGTCCTATGATCCTGGGATCATGATCTGAGCCGAAGGCAGATGCCCAAAAACTGAGCCACTCAGACACCCCATCATATCCTTTATATGAACTATGAGGATAAGAATGAAGTGATTTCCTTTGGATAGTCCCTGTACAGAATGTTGTCATTCTAGACTTATCCGAAGGAAAGGTTCTGTGAAGTCAGGACCCAAGCTAAAGCTAAAGAAAATAGTGTGGCAGAGGTAGTGGCTGTACTAATATGTACAATATACTGTATGTACTGAATATTTAATTGTATTGTATGTATTTAGTATTTTAATATTTACTGTAAATTTCATTCTACCAATCGCACACAAATTAAAGCTTTCTTTTTCCTATTTGTTTACAATTTTGCAAGAACACTTGGTATAACTCTTGATTACAAAGGGGAGAAACAGGCAGAGGAGAGTTTACTAAATCTTTATCATATTCCAAATTCCTTACCAACTTTGCACTCAAATATTTAAATGTACTCCATGCATCTCTTTCAATAATATTTATTAATCATCATATAACCAATAAAATGTCTGTTAATATTTCAATTTTTCAAGTAGTAAGAAAGTTGAAGTCATATAGTGATAATCTTCTAATAAACACAGAAATCTGAAGAGTACAAAATGTTTTTCTCAATGCTGTGAGGAAACCTATGCATTTGAATTTTTTTCTTTGAAAGAATAGTCTCAGAAGAATTTCTTGGGATCCCTGGGTGGCGCAGCGGGTTAGTGCCTGCCTTTGGCCCAGGGCGCGATCCTGGAGACCCGGGATCGAATCCCACGTCGGGCTCTGGTGCATGGAGCCTGCTTCTCCCTCTGCCTGTGTCTCTGCCTCTCTCTCTCTCTCTCTCTGTGTGACTATCATAAATAAATAAAAAAATAAAAAAATAAGAATTTCTTTAAAAATTGGGGGCTTCTATATTGCTCTGCACAATAAGATATGTATAAAATTACAATTCAATATCATAGGTTGTTAGTCATCCAAAAATAATTTAACAGGATTAAAAAAGAGAAAGAAATCTCTTGACTCTGCAATACAAGGCAATTCTAAATAATTTTTCCCATTAACATATGTGTATGTGGTGAGTGATAATGAATGTCTAAGGTGATGAAACATAACTATGATGTAGTGAGGTGTTGTCAAGATTTTTTTTTAATTTCCAATTAGTGTTTGGAGAGCTTTCACTACAATGTCATCAGCTACAGGCCCGTGTGAAGGCATTTTCACTGCTGACGAAACCAGGAAAATATCATGTCTTTCCAAGGCTTACAGAAAGTGAGAAATGTAATGTTTCATGTAGACTTTCTCAGGATGGTAAATGACATTTAAAAAATTAACTTTTGTTCCACTGACTTTGCATTAACTCTTATAGACCATCACTGTTGCTCATCAGCAAGGTGGTAATTAGTGAGAGAAAACATATTTTCTCTGTCCTAAATTTAAACTGTTTATTGTGCCTTGTATTTGGATTTTGCTAATGTTGTAGATAGTTTTTAGCTTGCCCCTAATAAGACAATATGAGGAGTTGATATTTCAGAGGTCAAGAACAATTTCTTTCATTTCAGGAGAAGCTAGATTTCATGCATGTCTCTCTATAGTTCAAAAGCTTGCCTTGTTAATTAAATATTGGTGATTCCCCAAGTGCTACAGACCACAAACAAGACTTATAAAAAGAAAAAATAGAAAGTATCTTATTTACTAAAGGAATAATGACATAAATATGCATATACTAATATTTCCCCTTAATACGATAATATTAACCAAATATATAAAAATGATTTTAAAGAAAATCCAATAATTTGGCAAAACATGTCATCTTAATTTTATTTCAAGAATTATCTTTTAATAAGCAGACTGCAGTAAGATATTTGGATTTACTTCTTAACCTAAATATCTGAATTCTACCTTCTAATACTATTCAATCTCCATTCCCTTTGCTTCATTACTTAGCTAAATGTTGAATATCTAAACAGTTTGTTATTCTTTAAGAATAAAATATGATTTAATGTTCAACTGGAACACATTAGGAAAAAAACAGGGACCTCATTAGAATTTCAGATCTAATTTTAAAAAGTACATTCAAGCCTTTCAAGCACCAAGTATTTACAATTGCTTGAATATGCTTAGCACTGAATGGCATGTGATACACAATCCCTTATTTCTCAGAGCTTACAGAATAGAGAGCAAGAACAAATACATACAGATAAAATAGTTCAGCAATAATGCATAGCAATATATCCTTAATCACTAAACAGACAGTATATAAATTTTAAATACCATCACTTTTCCAAGCAAGCTAGAAGGGCAACAAGATAAAATAGGAAGGAAATCAAAGGGGCTCGAATCACAAATTTGCTTAGTAGGACTGCTTCTAACTGGGACTAATTTCTTCTTGTGTACAATATAGGGATGCACTTATATAGTTTCCGAGATTCCTTTTAGCTGGACAAATTGATCAACTGGAGCTGGGAGACTTGGAGAAGCTATATAAAGAAGTTAGGATTTCAGCTGAGTCATGAAAATTGAGGAAAATTTGATGAGGGAGAAGGAGTAACAGGAAATGGGAACAATGAACAAAAATGCAACCAAAGCTAAAAAGCCCATGGTCAGGATATGGTGACAAGATGAGCTAGAATGAAAAGGCATGTGGATTGATAGACAAAAGTTATATTATGGAAGATATTAAAGGTCACGGGAAGGGTCTGAACTTTTTCCTTCACTATACAGAAACATTGAGCAGGGCAGTGATAAAATCTCTTAGTAATATTAATCCTACATATTGGGTTGATTAAAGAGGAAGAAGACTGGAGGATAAATGAAAAGGCAATTGGTCTCTCCTGGATTAGGGTGTTAGAAATGAGAATGATCAGAAAAAAATGATACCAGAAAATATTTACAAGAGTGGGAAGTGCTGAAAGAGAAGGAGGAGCCAAACATGCCTCCAAGTGTTGTTGTTGTTGTTTTTTAATTTTAGGTGCATGAAAGAACAGTAATGGAACTGAAAAAAAAGGGGAAAAATTAGCATAGGGAGACAGGGGTGGGGTGGGGTGTCATCAAAAGACCATGAATCTTCATTGAGTTAACAATCTATGTCCCCATACAATATATCATTCTGAGAAATGGCTTGGAAAAAGTTGAATGCTAGTAGTTAGGGAGTAATTATGGAAATTCTGAGGAGTCTTGGCAGAGGCATAAGGCCAAACAAGGAGTTGTAATCTCTTTAGCAAACTTCTGCTTACACGTCGAAAAGAAGTCCTTATATACTTCCTTGAACCACAAGAAGAGGTATTTTTCCAATCAATAGCCACTTTTGACAACAATTACACTGGTAAAGTTCATTAATTTAAATCATTCTTTCATGAGCATTTTCACTGTAATAAAAAAAGAATATCAAGTTAAAACTTGGCTCATAGCTAACTACTTACTCTATATAGCATATATTTTGTTAAGCTAAAATAAATCTACATAATTAAGTTTACTAGCAACTTGTGCCATTATATTTTGTCAAAACCAAGAGGTGACATGCAATTAAACTTACTTGGCTTTGTAACTTTTCCTGTTAAAATGGGTCTTTTAAACATGTCACTGGCAACCCTTCTCAGAAGGATTTTGATCTTGTAGAAGCAAATGCATACTTGAGAAAATGGTATTTGTTAGCAAAGAATTGTATTACTTTGTCTTAATGAGACTCAGTCCATGTTTATTAGGTAGAATTTATTTAATATATGAATATGAATGCAATTATATTCTTTACTTATGACACTTAAATGATCCCCTTACCCCAGGAGGCTTCTGACTTAGAGATTTTATCATCATAAATGAACTAAATTTTAACATCTGTAATGACGATGTTATTCCAAATTTTCACATGAATACCTCTATAAAAAGGACAGCAAGATTTCACTAAGAAAATGAGTATCTGGGACACCTGGGTGGCTCAGCGGTTGAGTGTCTGTCTGCCTTTGGCTCAGGGCGTGATCCCGGGATCCGGGATCGAGTCCCACATTGGGCTCCTTGCATGGAGCCTGCTTCTCCCTCTGCCTGTGTCTCTGTCTCTCTCTCATGAATACATAAATAAAATTAAAAAAAAAAAAAGAAAATGAGTATCTTCTGTCAGAACCTACTCAACTAAATAGGTCTTGTAACCTCATTTCATGTCTTTTGTTTCTACACAATACATAAATACATAATGGATATTCAATATTTAATTTGTGAATTGAGAACTTCTGGATTTTGTTTTGTTTTGCCTTTTTGACATTGCCCTCTCTTTATATCCAGGGCCAAAACAATGAGTACATAGTAGGTAAGTAGATATCAAAGAAATATTTTTGAATATATGAATGAATGAATGAATGAATGAATGAATGAAGAACTTATCTTCTAAGATAAATCTTTCTATCCTAACTCTGTAAAGAATATCTTAGCTCAAGAGAATAATTCTAATGGTGGACATTTAAGCATTTTTGACCTATTAATAAGACTTCTACTAGTTGCTATTCCCATCTCTATATATGGTAATGTCTGGATGTAGAATTTAGTATCAACGATGGAATCAAAGCACCCCTCCAAAAGTTTGACATGCTATTTCCCAACTCTATCCTCATTACACATATATGACTAAACATTCACAAAATAACTGAAACTAGCACTTGGGACAAAATTTACATACTATCTCCTCCCTATTCCCTACCTGCTACCTGATTTCAACCCTCCAAGGATGAGACTCTAACATTACTAGTTTACCTGGGGTCCCAAAATAAGCTTCAATCTACAAAACTAATGAGAACATCAGGAATGCATGAGTAGGTTGACAGTGTAGGATTAAATGTGTCTAATTACAGGAGGCTCTGTTACCTACAAAGAGGCATAGAGAATATACCCACTGAAACTCACACCTAGACCTGCTCATTTGCTGAGAAATGACTGCCATTCTTTAGCCTCCCAGGCCATGGTCAGGAAGGATATTAGTCTAGAGGGAGGATCACAGTATTCAGGATTCGAGCTAAATGACAGAACAGATGGAGAACTTAAAAGGGAGCACACTAGAGTTCATTCATTTTGGTCTCCTGGCACAAATATTTAGGGATTATTATATCAGGAGAAGAAGGAATGTAATGAACTGAAAAAAAAACACACATCCAGAGGTACAACAAAATAATAATAGCCAAAAATGGCTGCTTTCTCTTGCCCAAAGGACGTACAAGACAATCCACTGGAATGTAAGATAATATAATTTCTAATTTTATTTTTTAGATAAAAATAAGAAAAACTATTTTTTTGAAGATTTATTTATTTTAGACAGACAGAGGAAGCACAAGCACGAGGGGCTAAGGGAGAAAGAGAGAATCTCAAGCAGACTATGTGCAGACTGCAGAGTCCAACATGGGGCTCAATCTCATAATCCTGAGATTACAACCTGAGCCAAAACCAAGACTTGGATGCTTAACTGACTGTGCCACCCAGACACCCCAAGGAAAACCATTTTTAATAATTTTTATTGTACATCTAGATACTGAAACCTGCACCAGGGCCATATGTCATCAGCCTCATATCACAATATGCCAAGTTGTCTAACATTTGTTAACTTCCAGCACACCGTGATTTACTACATTTTAAAGTGATTTATGGATTACATTGTCTTCTATAATGGATGTTCACAATTATTTGAAATAGGATAGAAAGTGTATATAAAAATGTTGTCTACTATATTTATGTACACTAGATATCTTGAGGCAATGTGCTTAAAAGAATTATTAAAATTAAATATCTATGTATCTATCTATGCATCTATCCATTTACCTATGAAGGAGTATTATAAAAAATGTATAAATGAGGTACACACCCGAAATGTTTGAAGATTATTGCTATAGAAAATAAACTGCCCAAATTTATTCTGCCTGTAACCTCATGCTGATCTCTCTTTTCCTTTTTATTTTTTTCTTTTTAAGATTGTATGTATTTATTTTAGAGAGAGAGTGTATGTGTGAGCAGGAGCAGGAACAGAGGGAGAGGGAAAGGGAGAGAATCTCCAGCAGAGGCTACACTGAGCCCAGAGCCCGACCTAGGGCTCGATCCCATAACCTTGAGATCATGACTGGAGCTAAATCCAAGAGTCCAACACTTAACTGACTAAAGCACACAGACACCCCTCATGCTGATTTTCCAAACAAATGGCTGGGGCCTACTTTCCTTACCTCAGGACAATGGCAGCATCCATTGTCAGGAGACATGATTTCAATACAGAGAAAGCAATGCCTTCCTCCAGGAAAAGTAAGACCATTCAATAGGCCTGGAAGCTATGTGCTACATGGGGATGGAGAAAGATAAGACATCTTCAAAGCTGAGATGGGAAAGATGTTTGTGCTGGGTGATTTTGCCACTAGTATCCAAAGTGGCATAATAATGGATGATAGATAACTATCTATCCATTCCATAATCAAATCACCCAAAATGTACTTATTTTTGCTAATCCCTGAAATGTGAAAATGAAGATGATACATCATTACCTCCAAAATGTTCATGGTCAGTAATGTTTATTCATCTAAATAAAAATCATTTTATAATATCAAAATATGTCTATTACTTTAAAACCCAAATAAAAAAGGTAAAGAAAAATGATGATCATTCATTTTGCCTTTTCCTTTATAAGAAAAATTTTACTTATTCATACTGTGCTTTTTTAAAAACTGCTTGCAAATAGAATCCTGAGGCTTTCCCTATTTAGTTAGTCAGGAAACCAACATTAAATAACAAAAAGGAACATTATATAATAATAATAAAAACTTGTTTACCTTAAAACATTTAAATATGTAAGATATACAAAATAATGAAATTGCAAAACACATTTTTAAACACAAAGTGTAAGAACATCAAACATCAGCTCATAAAAGCAATCACCACCTATATTTAATATTATAAATATTTAGTTAAATTCCCATATACCTTTTAATATACTTTTGGTTCTCCACTGATATTTTATAGTGTATTTGTCCATGAGTCATGCTTTCCTAGCAAAAGTTACCTAAAGTAAATGAAACAACCATGTTTGACATTTAATTGAGAAAAAAAATAAAAATGTCTTTAATGTTTTGACTATTATTAGAGTATATTAAAATGGACTTTATAATGGAATCTCTAAAAGACATGATCTGACATAAAATATTTTAAAGTCACTTCTTGTTATACACTGAGAAAATTAGGGATTGAGTGAAATAGTCATAAGGAATGATAAAAGTTACTGCAGATGAAAGAGGAAGAAAGGAAGGAACAGAGAGATGAAGGAAGGAAAAGAGAGATAAAGGGAGGGAAGGAAGGGGAAAAGGGCAAGGAAGGGGAGGGTGGAAAGGAGGAAGAGGGAGGGGGGAGAAACAGACTGAATCACTGCACTGTAAGGTGTTAGGAAGGAATACTTGAATCTAATGTTTATTGAGCAATTGCTAAAAAGCCAAACTCTGCAATAGAGATCTTCACCTAAAGTGGTGGTTTCATCTTTATGCTATGTCAGAAATAGGTAAACTTTTCCCCTAAAGAACTAGATGCTAAATATTTTAGGTTTAGGGTAGCCCAACTACCTTACTCTGCCATTATGGTGTGAAAGCAACCACAATTTGTAAAAGATGGGTATGGCTGTTTTCCAATAAAACTATATTGATGGATATGGAAATTAAATTTTCACATCATAAAATATTCTCCATTTGATTTTTTCCCCAACCATTTAATAACATAAAATACAATTAGCTGGCATGCCATACAAACATAAGCATCAGGACTAATTTGACTCCCAGACCACAACTGTTACCTCTTTTCTATGTTATATCTATTCTACTGTTAGAATTGAGACATTTTTAAACTGTTCTGTCTGACGAAATGAGGCTATCTTTCCAGAAGTTTCCTTGCATAAGGTTTTAAGAAGTCTTATCATGAGGAATTTTTCCCTATGGTTAAAAAAAAAAAAAAAAGAGAGGGAAAGAGGGAGAGACAGAGAGACAGACAGACGAGCTTGGTCTAAGGGTAAAGGGGAAATGGACTTCAACATATTTGCTAATATTTGTTCACATGGCTTTGCTTTACAGGTTAAACTCCATGAACTTGGGTCTGAATTCTCAGGAAGAGTTTAAATGTGTAAAATAGCTTTCCTTTGCATTTCGGAATTCTGTAAGACATCAGAGTGGAAGCAGCATGTTCTGTGCCTAAGAATGGTACACAAAAAGGAGGCATCAGCATTCACCTCCACTTCACATCAAATAGCTCTACACTTCTGCACATCAAGGACTCTCAAATAGTTCTGGCATTGTTGTGGCCTAACAAAAACAGCAGCCCATAGGGGGGAGGGTTCAAAACAAAGAGGTAGTGGCAGAACAGGAAACAAAGAACAAAAAGAAAGATCTCGCTTACAGCCATAAATGAAGAAGAGTCCTAAATGATGGATATGACTGTGCTGGCATAGAAACACATATGAGGACTCCCAAAAGAGTACATTTGCCTTTTAAGGTTAGGAAAGGGGGAAGCCTTGGGTTTTGGCAGTTAGGGCACTAAAAGAAAAAAAAAAGTAGAAAAAAAATGTTTATTACCAAAATAATCCCATTTTTAACTCAAGCTTGCCTAAGGAAATTGAGATTTCTCACTTAATTTAATCTTTATAATACTCATGCGAGGACAGTGTTCTTATTCCTCCTTTTGGCTGTAAGCTAACTCTTATTGAAATCAGGCCTACAGGAAATGTCAGTAGGTTTAAAGTGAATCCATCCTGCCCCCACCTTTTTTGTCTATTTTTGGTATAGTTTTTGCTGGGATTTTTATGTGTGGAACTAAGTGTATCTGCTCCAAGAATATGCTTGGGTTTTTATAATTTTTTAACCCAGTGTAACTGAGGAAGTAACAATCTAATTATCTGAACAAATGTTTGAAGTTGCGATTATTATGGGAAAAACCTACTATAAAGACTGATCTTGACCTTTGTATAAAATTTTTTTACAGTATGGATTGGTTACTGAGTCTTTACAACTCAGTACTTACCTAATCAATAAAAATGTATGTCTAAACCCATTAATAATTGCACTTTACAACTCATTTTTGGAACTGATTCCCACTGGATCATCATCTCCCATTACCTAACAACACAGAATGCAACACTGCCATCTTTAAAGCCATCACTCATGGGTGGCTTTCATGAACACAGCAAGAAGAAAAGTATCAGACAATCATTTAAAAATAATTATTGAAGTGGTGGAAATACTGCAGAAATGTGTCATTGTTTTCCAATGTTATGAGTAAATATATTGTTTTTGGGTCTATAGAACAGGTTTTTTGTTTGTTTTTTTAATATTTTATTTATTTGTTCATGAGAGACACAAAGAGAGAGACAGAGACACAGACAGAGGGAAAAGCAGACTCTTCTCAGGGAGCCTGATGCAGGACTCAATCCCTGGATCTGGGATCATACCTTGAGCCAAAGGCAGATGCTCAACTTCTGAGCCACCCAGGTGTCCCTCTATAGAACAGGTATTAACAGAACCATAGCTACAGGCAGAGTTTTCTCCTAGTGGTGTGGTGAGAAGCTCCTTTGTGCCCAAGTCACTGATCAAAACCCTTATTATTTTCCCATTTATGGCAATCTCCACTGTTGTTGCAGCAATGGCATCTTTGTCCATCCCGCTTGATTCTTAGCTTCCTATATCTGAACTCAAATTTCTAGATCCCAATAATGTAAAACAAAAACAAACAAGGACATTCTTGAGTGATAAAATAATGTGGGCTTATAGCAAGTCTACTCTTTCTATGAAGGATACCATTCATGTTCATAGATTTTAGTTTGGTGGCTATTAAGATCAATCATTGTTTTCTTTCTACCAAGACCCACTGTGATACTCTTAAACTCTCTGAATTTGTGGTTAACACATACAATCAGGGGATTACAAACCACTTCATCCATAACAAATTTTCAATCAAAAAACACCTAACTTATTAAGTTGCATCTCCAGCTGACTTTGTATTCCATTTTCTTCCTTCATTCAGCTGGAAGCATTCACAAATAGCAAAGTATAATACTTCCCATGTTATGTGTTGCCAGGCAATCAGGGCAGAAATAATTAACACGGAAAGTGGACTGCCAGTATCCTGCTGAATGGCTCTGGAAAGAGTTCAAATATGACAAACATTCTTAGCTGTCCCTTCTGGGACACGTGCTCTGAAATAACAGTTTGAAAGGACAACTGCCAACTCTAGTTTCAAACAGTTTGACAGCACTACAGAATTTCATTCTAAAATCTGACTCAGTTTTTATTTAAAGGAGAATTTATCTATGCACACTATGTCTTTCTGTGCCCATTCCTAAAAGAGGTCTCCCTAATCTCCTGCCGTTCTGTTAAAGTCCAACTGCCTAATGAAGCTAATTCTGAGCACTAGATCTTTCTATAAATGTAGAATTCACACTGAATTCAAAAGCATACCTGGGTCTGTGAAAGGCCCTATGTCAGGCAGGCCAAGGGTATCACATATTTCTTTTTATTGCCTGATATTACTTTCTACCTAACTCTGTTTAAATAAAAACCAAGTTGGAAAGCCAATCAATTCAACAAACACCTTCCCACAGAGAAATCTTCAACCAGAAGTACCTACCACACAAAGCAATGTGATAGATATCTAAACACATTCTAAGGATCCTAGTTGGATTTACTGCGATTCAGGTCAATGAAGATTCAGTGACTACCTGTGAGGTACAAGGCCCCATGGAAAGTGACAGAAACTATTGTAAGGACACAGTCAGCCCCACTCGCATATAATTTTCATCTAGCAGGAAAGACAGAGATGTAAACAGTCAGTCTTCTCAGTGTACTGTGCTAAATGCTAAAATAGAAATCTAGATAGGATGCAGCAGACAGAGAGATCAAAAACTCCTAAACTGATTCAGTTTAATAGATACTAGTACTGGAAAAGACTACAGTGACTATCCAGTACAATTCATTTCTAACACAGGACACCACTGATATATTGTCACAAACTCTCTATTTCAGCTGAAACAAATCTGAATTCAGGTTTTGGTTCCATTCATTCATTTGCTCATTCTTTCATTCATTATTTATTAAATCCTGTTATGGATGCTAGGCCTGGGATATGAAAAATGTAAGACCATCAAGGCCCCTGACTTCATGGATAGAATTTATCATTTGGTGTGGAAGACAGATATTTGGTGAAGAGTTAAAAATGTGTTGGTGATTACAAAAAAGGAGGTACAGCTTTATACTGCCCCATTCTTGCTGTGCATTTGGGCATGTCTCCTTACTTCTCTTGGCTTCAGTTGTTCACCCATAGCAAGAAGGAGGAGGAGAATTACATCTCTGAAGATCCTTTCCAATGCTAAAGATACTATCATTTCTAGATACAGAGAGCTAGCTGCGTTGTGAGGAAATCTGATCTATTTTGAAATCGCTCAGTGGACAACTTGGTATAGTGGCAAGAATATGCACCTTTGGAACCCAAAAGATATGGTTTAAAACTGTAACACTACTACTTATTAGCAGTGTAACCTTGGGATAATTTGTAATATCTCTGAGCCTTCCTCAGTAAAGTAGGAATAATAAAAGACTGAGGTTTGCCAAGCTGATTAAAAAAAGAAAAGAAAAGAAAAGAAAAAGATGTGAAACAAGTAAGGTAGTGTAGTGGTGGAATATAGGTACAAAATGAATGCCTATTTATTTGCCAGGCTTTGTACTAGGTGATGGGAATACACTGGGCAACAAGATAGTCAATAAATTTCTACTCTCATTGAAGAAGAAGAAAGAAGAAAGAAGAAAGAAGAAAGAAGAAAGAAGAAGAAGAAGAAGAAGAAGAAGAAGAAGAGGAGGAGGAGGAAGAAGAAGAAGAAGGAGGAAGACGAGGAGGAGGAGAGGAGGAGGGGGGAGAGGAAGAAAGAGGGGGAGGAGGGAAGAGGAAGAGGGGGAGGAGGAGGAAAGAGGGGGAGGAGGTGGAGGAGGAAGGAAGAGGAGGAGAAGCAGCAGCCTAATTTCTCTCTAGCTGTATATCTTTTCTAAGGTAAAGCTCTTGTGGTCCTGACCTTCTCTGGGATGCTCCCAGTCTTTCTTAGACTCTGACCAATATGAGCAACTCTTACCCACTTGATAAGGCTGCGCTCCTATAGCAGCTCTTCCCTAGAAGGGTCAGAAGTCTTAAATCTATTTGGAAAAAAAGATATCAAGCCAATCCCAAACCAATCCCAAATAAAAGCTGGCTAGTTTTTGTAACCTGATAACTTAAAATTAACCTGATTGAACAAAGTTCCCACTCTAGGAAAACTCCCATTATTTGAGTGTATATCCTTTTCATGATTGATAAATAGCAATGTCTCTGAGAAATTGGAAAAAAGAAAAAATTCTGTCCAAGCACTTAGAATTTTCAAGTCCCTATTGGACTCACTTCTCTTTTGTGTCTAACTTTGAAGTTTCTTGGTCCAAAGTTCCATTCCTTCACTTAGTTTTCATTCAGACAAAATTATTGGAGCTACCTTTAACTTTTCCAAATCAGCTGTTTTCAGTCATCATATTTCTAACTTCCTGAAAGATTTCTAGGAAAAAAAAAATATTTGTCCTGATGGGATCTCTCAAGCTACTTTCAATTCTAAGTGGATTTTTTTTCTAAGTGGATTTTTTAAACCTGAGATTTAAAATTGAGTGTCTGCCTCCTAAAATAGCTAAGATTATGGATGTCTTTCTCTATTTTAGAATTTCAGAAGTCCACCTAGGTATCTGAAATTGATTCATCATTTCCCTCTAAGTACTTTTTTGTTTGTTTCATTGTTTGTTTGTTTGTTTGTTTGTTTGAAGAATATATAAGTTGAGTATGTTGGCTACCATTTGAGTCCTTTTCTTCAGGCAATACTACTCTCATTGCTTGTGGATTAATAGGCAGAGTTGCTGCCTCCCGCCCCTGTGGAACAGACAATCCACGAGCTAGGCTGGTCAATGAGCCCTGATGAAGTGTGGTCAGTAAATTCTCTTATCACCATGGTAACTGGTATACTCCTTAGAAGTGCCCTATCTTGATACCTTGGGGAGAGAGCTTGATGACACATCACTATGATCTCCCTCTACATTAACCTTGTTGTTTGATTCACAGTCTTTGGGGACACTGACCAATTACAAGTCTATAAAACTGTACAGATCTATAGTTCTGTATCTTATCTGCAGTGACATCATAAGAAAATTTACCTTATGTTTCACTGAAGTCAATGTAGGTGATATTCAAATTTATTATTTTAATAATCCTCCACAAAAGGAAAGGAAGTGGTTTAGCTGAATTGTACTTTAAAACCTCAAGCTGGGTCTTAGCGTTCTTTCTTTTCCTAAGGGCTCACAGAACATTGGTTTAATTTATATCAGAGTTTTCAGTTTCTGATTTAATCTTGACATAAGGCAGGCTTTCCCTGATTTGATTAAAAGCTTTTCTTTCTCTATTTTCCTTGAAATAATCAATATAGTTAGCCCATTTTCCAATTGTGTATAGAAGCTGGTTTTCCATGTCAGTTTCCATGTCAGTGGATATCTTTGTGTGATATGACCCACTTAGAATTCTCCACTCCAAGCTTTTAGAATCACAATAATCTGCAAAAGAATGTAGTAGTTTAATTGTAAGGCTATTTGCTGATTTACAGGGGGAGGGCACTAATTGGCTTTTAATTAACTAATACAATAGGTTCTATGCCTCCAATCCATTGTTTCTCAAATGATTTGTTGCCTCCCCAAACTGTATTTGTTTCTGAGACAGTGACTTTATCCAGATGCTTTCTTAAAGGCGTATCTCTACTGCATGCTAAACACCCTGCAGGTCTTGGGAGTTCACATTTTGCATGCACGATAATGTATAAAGTGATATACCTAGCCAAGACTAATGGCTTATCTACTATAAACCGTAGATGAGTATTGGCAAGTTTTCAGCTTTCCACTCAACATTTTCACAATTTAAGGCAGACTCTCAGCATCACCTGAATGCACTTTCTGCAGTTTACTTTATCATTATGCAATGCCACGTGATTTCATGTCACAGCCAAACAAAGTGAATAATGGAACTTTTGCATTATTACCGGCCACAAGTACAACTCAAATGTTCTGGGACTTCACCTGCCTATGGTGAGTGCCAAATGGGTTGGTTTAAAATCCCAACCTTAGCCACCGTAACAGTTTTATCTATGGGTTTGCGATAGTTCATGAATGCTAATGGCATCAATCTTCTTGATATTCCTATTTTTTTAAGGTTTTATTTATTTATTTAAAGAAAGAGACTGGAGGGGAGGGACGGTGGGAGAGGGAGGGAGAGATCTCAAACAGACTCTGTGCTAAGTGCAGAGCCCAACACAGGGCTCAATATCATGACACTGAGATCATGATCTGAGCCAAAATCAAGAGTCAGACACTTAACTGACTGAGCCATCCAGGCATCCCTTAATGTTTCTTCTCTATGGACACTCTTGCCCTAAAAAGTCACTTTGCCATTGATGGAGTTCCTGGTATTCTCTGTGAGATACCACTTTTCTGCAATATTTTAATCAAGTATTTCCCAACACTTTAAAAAACAAAAAACAAAACAAAACAAAAAACTCCGCAATACTCTAATGTGGTAAACAACACTGAGTTATCTTCATTCCTCATTCCAATGGTGCCAACCAGTATTTCACATTTAACTGACAGCCAAAAGCTCTACTCCAAATCCTGGATCCAGAATGGGGAGAAAACTACTCCATCTTGTATATCTCTCCACACTCTGGCCCCTCAAAACTTCTACACAAAAACAACTTTTTAAACATTTATCGACCTAAATGTGTGACAGTAGGCCAGAGGATCGTTTAGACACTATTTCCCTTTTTGTTTTGTCAGGCCATACTACTTAAATGAATGAAAGGTACTCTTTAACAAAAAAGGAATGCTGGAGAAGATGGCAAAAGGGACATCACTCTACCCGGTCTTCCTTTTTTTTTTTTTAAATTCCCAGCCAGGAGGAAGCAGCTTCCTTCCAAAAATAGTTAAGGGGCAGAGATGCTTGTGTCTGCTCTGAAGATAAGGGTCACAGCTGGAACCATTACACAGACATCTCCTGTGACTGAATCACTGTGTAGTGCAGGTCTGCTTCTTTATTCCTAACGAATCCTAGCTTTAGAATTACAGAAATTCATCCTACAGAAGAGAGGACTGCACTCATGTGTTATTTCCCCATGAGTGAATCACCTTCGATAGAGTCTAAATTCCATAATTTTGCATGATGGATGCTTGAGTGTTTTGCGAGTGGGCCCTGAAAATCAGGTTCCAATTTGGAAACACTGGTAAGGACCCTACAAATGACTATTGTGTTACTAGCCACACATATGTATACTTTAAAGCAATCTCAATTACAAGGGATGATATATGTGGGATAAAGTGATAACTGGCAAAGTAACAAACACGAAGGCTTAAATCATTCAGGATTATACTAGATACCTGAAATAGTGAGTTTTCTAGAACAGGCTTGTAGAGATTTCTATGAAATATACCTTAGTAAAGGAAGGTAATTTTCTCACCGTCAAAGTATCAGTGGCATTGATGCCCTTGTTTTCAGAACAGAGGATCAATAATATCCTAGAATGCTTTCAGACTAGTTTTCTTCAAGGCAAATTCCTTTGTCTTCTGATCACTTTTTAAATAAAGGACAAGTCAAATGTAACCAGACAGTGCCATAGATGAGTGGAAATAATAAAGAGAATAAGACAATATAGTGAATCTGAGATAGAGTCTCGTCCACTCCAGCTCTCGGGGTGCATTAAGAAGAAAAAGAAGATGATGATGACAACAAGGGCAATGACAAAAAACTATGTAAGCCCAAATAAGTTCTAACTGCAGGTTGAGTCTCAGGGCTGCTACTAGCCTACTAGGTGCTATCCCACATGGCAATCAGTGGCCCTATGTCAAGCTGAACATACCTGTTTGCAACTTCTAAATTAAATTCAATCATATTTACTTTTTCTGAGCCAGAGACACTCCCTAAAAGACAAATTACACTTATTACATTCATTCATTCACACCTGTGAGCCAAAATTCCATTACATTCTATTTTTGTAAGACTGTTTTTGGGAAAAATGGTAAATACAGTAATCACATAAAACTATTTATGGTTAATCTATAACTCAGGGTCATTTATGACTCTTTTAATCTCAAAAATGAACTCCATTATTATGTGTCTAAGCAAAAGTTTTAGACATTGGTAAATTCAGATATCTAGATTTACCTTGTCCAGAAAATGCAAATGCTACAGATAAAGCACTTTGCTAGTAAGTATGGGTTACAGCTGCTAAATTGAAACTTCAGCAACCCTTTACAATAGTAATAGGAATTCAAACATTTTTTTAAAAGCTGAAAAGGGTGAGGACTGTGTTAATGTACTTCCTAATTTGCACATTTTGCAGATTTTAACTAGTTATTATAGCTATTGCATGTTTAAATAAATACAGAGAAGGGATGTACTCCAGGAATATAGTTATTTGATTTCACAAATAACGTAAGACTCCGATACTGTTTTCCTGTCTCAAAGTTAAGCCTCTTAGAAAATAGTTAAGAATAATGAAATGGTTCAGATGGCAGGATGAATTTTCAAGAAATAAGTGAATCTACCATAAATATTCATAATCATGTTAAGTTCACTTTTTAAACAATTTCCAAGATGTTAGCTTGCTACAGTGTAACTGCTGGTCAAATCAGTAGCATAAAGGTTAGGTTATGTTTCCTTCATTAATGATTTGGCTCAATGCACACAGCAGTATAATGTATTTTATGAGTGAGGGAAATGATATTGGTTTGAGAGGTCTCATGTAACAGTCATATCCTGTCCAAATATAATTTTGAAAACAATCAGAGCCATTATGGCTCATACAGAAAGAAAGATAAAGACAGATAGCTGTATATGGGTTTTTAATAAGTAATTCACCCTGGGTCTTGAAACATCAGATTGCCAAGTAATGTTATTAATGTATAAGCATGTTGGTAAAATCGTGTATGCTTTCCATTGGTTGGCTTTAGATATGTTTCCAATGCAAATATTGTGTAAATGTATTGAATCCAAGTTATGCAAATCAAGAAAGCAATTCATCTTTCAAGAATTTTACTTGATTACTTCACATGCCAAGGAGCATTTTTCTGGCAAGAGTCTATGACTATTTATATCTAACATTTTCAACTGGTGAAATTATGCACCTTTTGCTGAATATTGGATATTAATTGTTTAACATATTGATCACCTCTCAGTCTTTGAGGTTAGTATCTTGTGAAACTTTTTATTTGAGTCTCCCATAATGAAAATGTGTGGTAAGAGACTATTGATATTCTTGAATTGGTTTTTTGCAGCGAGGAGTGTGTATGTTCACAGATGAGAACCTAAAGCAAAGACAAAAATAAAATGTCTCATATCCAGAAGGTCTGACCATCAATCATGTTGGAGCAGATTTCAGAGACACTCTTTCCATCTGGCCTGCTCTCCTCTCTTCATGCACCCTAAGACACAGGGGTCTCGTATATACAGCTTTTTCTTAACACCAACATTCCAATTTGGAAACTTAACATGGGCATTCTCACATGTAGCATGTACTCAACATATACTCTGAGAATCCCCTTCAAACACAGAACTGCGTAAGTAGTTAATTAACTACCTACATTATTTGTGTATATGTTTACCTTCCTTGAGAAATTGCAAGCACCTCTGAGGATCTCTATGTGCCAGACTCATCTTTGATACCTTGCTTCTACTCTGACTGAACTTAATAGGTCATTAATAAATAGCTAGTAATCATAATGCAGTGATGTTTATTGAGTACTTAATACATGCCAGATATTGTTCTGAGGATCTTATATTATTATTTCACTGAGTACTTACAACCACTTCCTGAGGTAAGTACTATTATTTTCCCCATTCTACAGAGGAAGATCCTGAGGCACTGAAGTTATAGTCCTACAGTTAGTAAATGACAGAGCCAAGGTTTAAAAGCTTGAATTTAGCTCTTTCACTTTTAGTCAGTAAACCTGACTGTGCTCACTACATTCTAAATATTATTTAAGTATATAATAAATAATAGTAATAACAATAATAATAGTTAAATCTTTTATTTTTTATTATTTTTTATTTTTATTATTATTTTTTCAGTTAAATCTTTTAACATTTTGTATGTGCCCAGGTCTTTTCTTTTTTCTTTTTTTTCCCATTGCTCAGATTATAGCTTTATTCACAACTTTTTCTTGTTTCTCCTAGGTACCAAAAACCCTTAACTAGATAACACTTTGGTTTTTGTTTTGTTTTGTTTCCTTTAGTGACACTGTCTTCACTTTATTTTTTTTTATTTAAATTCAATTTGCCAACATATAACACCCAGTGCCCATCTCATCAAGTGCTCTCCTTAATGCCCATCACCCAGTTACTCCATCTCCCCAGCACCACCCCTTCTGCAACCCTTTGTTTCCCAGAGTTAGGAGTCTTTCTTGGTTCTCCTCTCTAATCTTTCCCCACTCGGTATCTCCCCATTCCTTAACAGTCCCTTTCACTATTTCCTATTTTCCACATATGAGTAAAACCATGTAATTATCTTTCTTCAACTGATTTATTTCACTCTGCATAATAATACCCTCCAGTCATTGAAGTAAATGGTAGGTATTCATCCTTTCTGATATCTGAGTAGTATTCCATTGTGTGTATATATATATATTACATTATTGTACAATATATATATGTACAATATATATACAATATATATGTATACAATTGTTATATATATATATATATATATATATATATATATATATATACACACACACCACATCTTCTTTATCCATTCATCTGTCAATGGACATCTTGGCATCTTCCACAGTTTGGCTATTGTGGATATTGCTGCTATGAACACTGGGATGCAGGTGTACCATTGTTTTACTACATCTGTATCTTTAGGGTAAATACCCAGTAGTGCAGTTGCTGGGTCGTAGGGTAGCCGTATTTTTAACCTCTTGAGGAACCTCCACACTGTTTTCCAGAGTGACTGCACCAACTTGCATTCCCACCAACAGTGCAAGAGGGTTCCCTTTTCTCCACATCCTCTCCAACATTTCATGTTTCCTGCCTTGTTAATTTTAGCCATTCTTGCTGGTGTAAAGTAATATCTCATTGTGGTTTTGATTTGTATTTCCCTGATGACAAGTGATGAGCATTTTCTTATGTGTCTAACACATCTTTCAACTAATTTCTATAGTAGTTAAAAACTCTGCTCAGGTGTGGGATGGCCTTGATTCAAATCCCAGCTCCACTTTTCACTATAACTGTGCTTTGGTTGGTGCTAGTACTACCCTATTTTGTAGATGAGAAATCAAAAAGTTAAGCAATCATGGTCTAATCAAAAATCAAAAGTTGCATTACTTGACATCTTTCAACACTGATTTTTGAACCTAACGCTGTATCTTTCTCCCAATAAGGGACTCCTAAGTTCTGGAAGTAGTGCATGCCATTTTTCGGAAGCAGGAACTTTTGGAAGTTTCCTAATATATTGAGCAGAAATCTCTTACTTATTGCTTCGTCCCATTAGTTCTAGTTCTACTCTATTAGGTAATGACTGAGTTTTATGTTTTGGAAATGAAAACCCCAGAACCCTCAGCCCAGCTTCTGCACTAAATTCCATACCTTTGTTAATGAGTGATGGGCTAAAGAAGGGCATTTGTAGTAATGAGCACTGGGTGTTATATACAACTGATGAATCACTGAATTCTACCTCTTAAACTAACAATACAGTACACATTAATTAAATTGAATTTAAAATATTAAAAAATATATAGCAGAATTAACATAATTTGTTTTCCACTTCATGATTCTTTAGATATGTAATGATGGCCCTAATGGATGCTTATCTTTGCCAGGATAAACATCCTTCTTTCTTCAACCACACTTATTTGGGAGTCTGACTCCCCCAATATATTCTGTATTCTATAATTATTTTCTATTTACTAATCCTCAAATGATTTACTGTGTTTTTCTTTCGCTAAAACTCTACAACTTGAATACAATCTGCCCCTGACTACTGGTCACTATGCCACTATATTTAGTGACATGTATTATCTGATTCTCTCATGTGTTCTGTCCCTGATTAGGGTCTAAACCAAAGAATGATCTTTATATGGGGAGAAAACTAGGGACTCTCTGATATTACTTGTGTAGTTTCATCATTCACCAACCCTGGTGGCAGATAATTAAAAAGTTTTACAGTTTAACCATTTAGTTTATATACATAAATACATATGGTATGCATATGAATTTCTATATACACAAATATAATTTAAAGATATGATGACAGGATGCGTAACTGACCCTCTATCCAACAGTATTTTTCATATATACTTCAACTTCAAGAATCTTTAGGTAGTTATATTAACCACTGGCCACTTCAGTTAACTGAATTTTTTCCTATACTTGAAACCGCCTTTTTTTCTTCTCCTTTTTGCTGGTTTCATCCATCCTGTCTCTTTACCAATAATCATGAAGTCATTTCTATGCTATTTTTCAGCCAGGTTCTCTTTAATTAATCTGCAGATTTCATTCCCTATAGTCTTCTCTACAAATAATTTTCTGCTTATTCCATATACTCACCATGAGTCAGTTGTGCTACCTGAAATCCATCATTATAAAATTTTTTGAAGTCTCCTCGTTTTCAAGAGTACTTTACTAAAGTGAAAGTTTTTGAGAAAGAAGAAACTCCTTAAAAATCATACCAGCTGTGAATGAGGTCATAAGATAAGATATGATTACAGCTTACAAGAAGGGAAAAATAAATATGGCCTGATTCACACCTCTGCCTATGGTTCTATTATCATCACAAAACAAATTTAAAAAACACCAAAAAAATCTAAATGGTAATATATTCCACCTGCTATGCAATGAATTCTGCTAAATTTACAACAGAATGGATTCAACAAAAGATCTATATATCTTGACTCCTTACAAATGGAACATAGTTCCTAAAATTCTAAAAGGAGTCCATGGATCCCAAGGATGGAACCAGAATTATGTCTTAGTGTCTTGGCAAAATGTGGGATTTACTTGGGACTGAGAAGCATAAGCAAGAGGAGAAACATTTTTTTAAAAAAGTCAGTAAAATTTAGTTTTCCATTTAGGAAATGAATGAGTACATAATTTGTATATTTTACATGTGCATATTTAAGACTAGGTTTTAAATTTCCAACCATTCACTGTGCAACAGTGAGATACAGATTATGACAGACATGCTAAAGTCTAAAGAAACCCCAAAGCTGAGGCTGTAAATGCATGCATAGCTTTCATGTGCTAGGTGCTGTTGCTTTTTTGGGTTTTGTCACATTTTGTTTTTTGTTTGTTTTTACAGTGCTCTCAATAGTGGATTATATGGTCCAAGAGAGGAGAAAATACCCACCCCAACATGTTATTTCTACTAGTAAAACACTCTCTTGAAATTTCAAATTTTATCACATCATACAAAGAATTTGTAGCTTTGAAAGCTTAGTAGGGAGGGATGCAGGAAAAAAAGAAAAGTCGTAAAAACATCTTTAAGTTCAATTATTAAAAATAATTAGTACAGGAAATTAGTGTGCCTAAACTTCACTTATGTGCTTGTTTATTCACTCATTCAGTCAACAAGGACTACTGATTGTTGTGCCAACCACTATACATACATATCCATATTACATAAAGCAAGCACTACCAAAGTGGCACAATCTTTTTCTTTCTTTAAAGTGTAGCTCCAAGGTTACCTCCTCTGGAAAGCTTCACTAAGTTTTTTTAAGCACTGACAGTTTCTTCTAGTAGCCATGGATCTCTGTCTATATTATTACTACCAAAAGTACTTCTCACCACATGTTGTGATTTACCATAACTCTATGCACTATGTACTTAATAGGTCTTTAATAAATGGTTACCCACTTTTGAGCTGTGAGGCTTTCCATCATATCATACTTAGAACAACAAGAACAACAAATTATTTTACCCAATAATTGGATGTCTGTTGAGAAATTTCAAAGAAAATATTGACATAAAATATCAAGCAAGGGGTGCTTAGGTGGTTCAGTCAGTTAAGTACTGACTCTCAGTTTCAGCTCAGGTCATGATCTCAGGGTTCTGAGATAGTTTCAGCTCAGGTCATGATCTCAGGGTTCTGGGATAGAGCCTCTATGCTTAGCAGAGAGTCTGCTTCAGGATTCTCTCTCTCCCTCTCCCTCTGCCCCTCTGCCCCCACTCATCACTCGTGCTCTCTTTCTCTCTCAAATATATATATATATATATATATATATATATATATATATATATATATATAATAAACCAAGCATTTGTGCTGATTTTTTCCCCATGATCAACCTCTTAGAGAAAAAATAATTTCTGCTGTGTGCCCCACAGATGTCCTAACTAGTGTCCTAAACTGTACCTCTTTTGATAGGCACATGGATTCCAAAGGAGATGAGTTCTTACAGGAATGAAGGATGAAGAGACATGGTGAGTTTCAATGGCACATAGACTCAAAGAGATGATAAACAGTGTTGGAAAAAAGAGAAATATAAACACCTAAATCTACCTCTCTCCTGGAGGCATTTAATTCATCATGCGAGTGTGAAAAACAGACATATATGATCTTAAAACAGTTGGCAGAACTGCAAAGGTGCCCACGGTAACTTCACCCCACCTACATGTCCAGATTGCCCATAAAATGCAAAGATCAACTATCTACCTATATCCAGTGTGAAGCTGATCCCTATAGAACCAATCAACCATGGCTGACTTTGCAATCATGAATTTACAAAGCTCTTTAGATTCTACTGGCTTAGTTTATTCAAGAAATCTAACTTCTCATTACAGAATATTACAATTTCTCCCATTCTTTAATTTTCTGGATCTGTCCTTGTGTTACAAGTACACTTGTATTACCGTAACAACAATATTACAGAACAAAAATTGACTTAGTTTCTTAACCAACATTATATTCTCTAACAAAAAAAAAATAGTTCCTTTCAAGTTCCATAAGGAATTCTAGAATTTTTAAAAAGCATTATAAATGCCTGCATTACTGATATTAATGTAACAATTATGTTACAAGCACAAGTGTAAAGCCAGAAAGTACAATGAAAATTCTATCACTGTAGCTCCTAAATATCATTTGGAATTATTCATTTTACAGATAATGTGAAACTCTTTTATTCATAATTGTTTACAGAGAAATTCTAACATGGAATCTATAGACTTAGGAAGGAATGGCCTGAATTTGGTACATTATGAAGTGCCATAAAACAGTTCCTGGTATTCAGCTCATGTTTCCTTCTTATATCGTTCCTTTATTGCTTATTTTCCCCTAAACCAATAAGTTCCTTCCCCATATCACTGAACAAGCTCTGCTTCTCTTTGTCTCTGTGTCTCTCCCTTTTACACTTACACACATATTACACATACACAGAGGTTTATGAAAGTTTGACATCTTGTCCTATGAACAAATGGAATGCTACTTCTTGTATGGTTCACCATACAGGATAACAAAAAGCAGTTATTACTTATACCTTTAGATACATAATACTCATGAGAATTCTAGTGTAGTACAAAGAGTGACGTCAAAGTTGGAATAGGGAATGGTATTTATGGTAACTCACCTGCCTAGACTATGAAGTATGGAAACCTGGAATTTAAAGGTACCATTAATACCATCAAATTCCAACCTCTCATTTAAAGACAGGAAAGCTGAAGCCCATAAAGGTCATAGAGTATGACTACAATGATATTTCATTATAGATGGTAGAAATGTGAATTCTGCCAAATTCCTTTAACATAGGATTAATGACATACCCTTGAGCCTCCTCTTATGGATGGCTAGCCCAAGAGGTACTACCTTTTTGGTTTCTCAATATTATTAGAGCTATTCTTTAGACTAGATTAATATATCTTCCAAATTGTTGTTGCTACGGGTGTCACCAGAGTCTCAAACTCAGGAGGAAAAAACAAAAACAAAACACAACAAAAAAAAATCACCCCTAAGGCAAGCAAATGGTTCAGAACCATGGACAGTGACACCTAGGCGCTGCTGCTGCTGCTGCTGCTGCTGCTGCTGCTGCCGCTACTGCTGAGGCACCTTCTCTCTCTGACCCATCCCTACACCCCTGCCAATGTGGTTCTCCAGTTTGAACAAATTCTTAGCAATTTGCAGTCTATTAGTATTGCTATAGACGGCGATTCAGTCGTCCCAGGAGAGAGAAGACCAACTGTCAATGTATTTTAGCTTTAAAGATATTCTGAAAAGCAAGATTTTTAATCACCTGGACATTTGTTACTATCTTACTTCCATCTCCATGATATTTTTTTAATATTTTACATGATATCCTAAAGAAAGAGATTGGTTGCATTTCCAGAAGACTATAAGGGTAGCACCAAAAAATATATATTGTTAATTTACACGTCTACTCTCCACAGACAAATGGAATTCCTAATTGAAGTAATTAAATAATTCCTTTACATTCACTCTACAAGGTCTTTGTAAAGGAGCATTTTGAAACAAACAGCATTGAGTACTTAATTGCAAGGTAAAAATATTTAAACCAATTTGTTGAAGCTACATAATATAGATCAGATTTAGAAAAACCTACCCCATTCTTTCAGGAGCACATAAGAAACTACTTCAGCTTCCTGTTGGTCTTGGTGGTAGTGGTGCAGATTACAATCATGACAGAGTTTGAGCCTTGCAAGAAATAAGGGATTTCAGTAATCTCGTGTGAGATCCACAAATCTTGTGCAAAATTCAGCAACTAGAGACAGGCTAGGAGCAATTATTTTTTCTATTTTAAAAACAATACCTTATATATTTAAGTAACAAATACCAGGTACACATGATTTTCTAAACATACAGCTTCAATCATAGTAGGATTGTTATTTCAGTCAATATGTCCCTATCTCTGCATATCTGGATGTGCCAGGAAAAAATAAAGTCACTGACCATAAGCTTTCTAAACAGAAAAAAATTACTTTCTTACAATTCTATGCTATATGGATATTGTTACAATAAAGGTTCCCTTTGGTTAACTTAACAAGATAAGATATACTATTTTAGTCTTAATAATACTGAGAGTGCATTTATTCCTGCTAACTTTTTTTAAAAAAGTGATTCTCTTCATTTTAGAGTAAAAGATAAGTACAATTTATTTGCATTTTATTACTTAACTATTGGGACATTTGGCAGTCCATTTACTGCAGTTTTAAAAAAGAGGGGGGTAATAAGGAAGTTGAGGACTTATTGCAGGCTTTGGGATATAGCATTAAATGAGGGACCCTCTCTTAACTCCTCTGCCCCACTCTGTTCAGCCTCTTCAGCATTATCCAATCTACTCTAAATTAGAACAAGTTGAAACTGGGGAGTATCCTCCAAACTGCCAATATTTCCAAGAGGACTCCCTGATTCTACATCAGTTTGAGAATTCCAGGAGACCCATAAGAGGATAAGCCAGTTTTTAGGACCAGGTTCAGTTATAACTCACTTTGGAATTTGCCTCCTCTACAGGAAAACCTTGAACTAAAAATTGTTCTCTGGTTAAAGGGGACATTATTTTTTAGAAGCATAGGGATAGAGGATCCCTGGGTGGCGCAGCGGTTTGGCTCCTGCCTTTGGCCCAGGGCGCAATCCTGGAGACTGGGGATTGAATCCCACGTCGGGCTCCCGGTGCATGGAGCCTGCTTCTCCCTCTGCCTGTGTCTCTGCCTCTCTCTCTCTCTCTGTGTGACTATCATAAATAATAAAAAAAAGAAGCATAGGGATATTGTCTAATATTTCTGGAAGTTTGGTCTCAACCTGAAGTCCTCAAGAGTTAAGTCAGGAATAGCACATGCCACATGACACAGAGCAACTATGACAACTTTGTACCACCTTTGCACTTTCATGTTTTGTTCATGAGAACTGGTGGACTATTTTATACCCTATTAGTTTCCTTGTAAGATGAGTGATAGGTTAGAACAGGAGAAAAAGTTCATGTTTCCTGAACAGGACACATAATCTTTTTCCTTGTCTGCTCAATTGGGATGATAATGGTAGCTGTAGTTTGATTTTCCTTGTCTTGTATAAATATTCCTAATTTTTCTACTTCATTTTGCTGATGAGAAAAATGAGCACAATTGAGGGTCCTTGCATAGGTCACGGTTGATCAACTGGTAAAGTTCAGAGTCAGAACTCAAACTCAGTGTAAGAGAGATTTGCATTGTGTACATTCACTCCTATATTATCTGTTATATATTCTGAAACTCATGGAATTGTGCTCAATGATTGAGTCTTATAATTATACAAATTATCTCTAATTATACAAATATTTTTAAAGGGAGAAATACTGAGCAATTATTCATAGTATGCAGTAGTGTAACAATAAAAAAAAATACAGTATAATTTAGTGCTGGGACCTCTCAGACCTGCTAGCATGTGAATTACATAGCAGTAAACACAAGACTTATTTTGGGATAGCTGGAATATGATGTTTGTGAGAACAAATACGTAGGTTTGATTTCTCACTTGGGCCACTTGATGTAATTCAGGCAAAAGGCATATTCTATAGCTACACAACAGTCCCAGTCAGTCAATTTAAAGATCTGTGAACACAAAGCAATTCAGGTAAGAGAATAATTGTTAGCTCCATAGAGAAGAGGACAGAAGTCAGTCATTTCACAGACCAACTTCCAATTGATAATATCCTCTTCTGTTTTCTCTAAAAATGTATTGATTATTTCAGTCTGCAGATATTGGAATGCTACTATCATGTGCATTTACGCACTTGAAGATTTCACTTCTTGAATTCCAAGTTCTGTGACTGATAGTGATACCAAGACATTCACACCAGATCATTTTTCCAATGAATGAGTATCAGAATCCCAAAGATGAAATGAATCATGGTTTATGGCTTTTCTCCATTATCCCATTTTGCATGTCTCTTGAAGATCCACAGTTAAGTTTGACGATATATATAAAAAAATCTCTCTAATCATGCAAAATTAATGCTGGAAAGTGTGGAAAGAAGAAACTGTCACTATTTCTTGACCTAATGTTAATCTTAGTTTCTCAGATAAATTGTGATAATTCATTTATTTCTTCACACCCTTCAGCTATCTCATTCATGTTTTTGCTCTGAGCCTGCTTACTCATACAGCTCTTGCAAACTATTCTGTTGTGGGCTTTCAAAGAATGCAAAAGGTAAAACTGAAGCCACATTTCTGCATTTGATGTATCAACCAGAAAGGTCAGGAGAATACAGTACTGGACATTGGGATTACAGGCCTTCTATAACTTTCCAGATTTGTGATTTATTTCTGGTCCTTCTGCAGGGAACCTCTTCTTAAATCTAGTAATTCTTATACTGTTACTTATGTAATTCTTCCTGCTGTTGGATATCAAGGAATCTCAAATCTTTTCAACACCTACCTCATATGAACATATAGGCTTCCTGCTATCTAGAATTAGAAACCGATTTCTAAGATTCTGAGCATCTTCTGAATATGTCACTGTGCTTTGTGGAAGTCTGTACTCAGCTTAACTGTACCTGCAGGAAAATCTCTCTGTGTAACAGATATCCTTGACACCATAATCAAATGCCTAAATCCTTTATGCTTTGGGAATGACTGAGCTATCCAGAGAAAAATCCCAGATGCTGTCTTTACAAGAGTTACCATGGACTAATCAACTAGTAGAATCAAGTGGAACCAAAGAAAAGAGAATCAAAGTGTTGTTTTGTTTGTTTTGTTTTTAATGCCACCGGCATTGTTCAGTATTCTCAGAGAAATCTGTGTAGTTCTTTATTATCTAAACTTGGCTAATACTAATTTACGACTAGGTAACTTAGCCCCATTTTTAAAATATACGATTTATATAAAAATTCTTTCTGAGTAAAGAACATTTGCCTTCCCAAAAATAAAAAATAGAAACGTTGCTTTTGGTTAGTAAATAAATTTGCTTATTCACGACAGCCATAGCATCTTTTAAAGCATCACAGTAACATTCCCCAGTTTCTGTTTTAGAATAATGTTTGTTTTTTTCCCCTTTGACACCTCGTACCATGGCTTTATGACACAACAGGGTATGCTTGGTTGGTGTGTTAATATCACAGTTTGAATGCAGTAAGCCATGAATTCAAAAGAGAGAAACTACAAAGGACCAGAAAGTGTACTACTGGTTGAATAAAGCACATCCTGAAGTGGTAATTCAAGTTTTATTTTGTCACTTTATTAATGACACTCATTATATTATAGGGTATTATATTACATAAAAGGAATCATATGCCCCCAACTGTATACGGATAATGCTGTAATTCCATCAAGGCATTCCAGCAATGCTGTAAACTACCTAAGCAGAGCTTGAATAGCTTGTTTATTAGCACCAGAATCCAGAACGGAATAACAGCACTGATTTTATATACATTGGGGATACATTATATACTACAGTATATATTTATATCAGCCAGGTATACTAAATGAACACAATTAAAGTGAAAATGTGCAATGAAATAATCAATCATGGCCTTATAAAGAGAATTACCACATATCCCTTTGGAGCTCCAAATCCCTTCCCATTTCTGTCCATCAAAGAGTCAGGAATGTCAGGAAGAAGAAGGGGGAAAAATGTACTCTACCCAAACAAGAGAAGACTTGCTAACTTGCTTCCCCATGTTAGCAATCCAAATGGCTGCTGAAGCTTACAATTTTCTCTCCTGCTTAGAGAGAACACCCAGGAGTGTGCTAGGTCTCTGCGTGCTTACTATGATGCACAGGCAGAAGGGCCTGGCACGGTGTGTCTTCACTCCCTTCTCAGGGCCACAGACACTTTAATACTTTTCCCATGAAATTCTGAGACAGTGTTACTGCTTTGAAAAATAAATCATAGGACACATTAGCAAGGGTTGAGAAACAACAGCAAAGCACTCTTTTAGTGTGGTCACAGCCTGTGTTGATACATGGAAGATGATGAAAATAAAAGCTAACATTTATTGAATACATAGTATGTCCCATACTGGGCCGAGTGCTGTATATGCTTCATCTGGCTTAATCCTACAACTCTATGCATAAGCACTGTTATTAACACCATTTGCCAGAAGAAGAAACTACTGTTTGCAGTGGTCACGTAGCCTGATCAGGATCCCAGTGCTTGTGAGCATCAGGTTGACTCTGAAACTACTGCACATGATTGGGTTCATGCAAACAATCCATGGGGATAGCATTTCTTCCACTTTTCCAAGGTAAGGATTTGTCCCAGGACAAGGCTGCTGAGCACTTTAATATTTCTACTTGAAGCATCCCCCTCATACCTGAATGGAAGAAAAATTCCTATCTTTATGACATTATTTTTTACTTTGTTGTAAGTTCCCCAAATTCTTGGTTTTTTGGAGAAGCTATACCCTGGTCTCATGAAACTGAAAACAAACACTCCCTCATGGCATCTTTCTAGAGGTGTTTTAGGGAAAGGATGGGTACTCTGACCTACTTCACAATGTTTGTAAGCAACTGATGAAATACTGAACTCTACACCTGAACCTAATGATGTACTATATGTTGGCTAATTGAATTAAAATTCAAAAAGAAAAAAATAATATCATATAGGACAAGCTGTGGAAAGTAACTTGTGTATGTCTGACATCTAAACCATGCAATTCCTTTCATCATACAAATCGAGAGATGATTATCACAGGAGTGCCTTTTAGGATTCTTTTTTTTGTTTGTTTTCCAAAAATCAAGAGTTATTTCTGCTGTATTATGATGTGAAAATTTTAGTAAGGATTCCAAGAGTAAAGATGCAGTTTTGTGGACAATTAAAAAAGTGTAACCAAACCTGCAAAGTTTGGTTTTGGTGCTCATCTATGTACAGAGTGGATTCCGACATCCTCTTGGTCTTGACCTTGAGCCAGCCGGCTGTCAAGTAACAGCACTCTGGGCAGTGGGTTTTCTGCTGGTCATCACATGGAAGGAGATGACAAGCTTAGAAGAAAAGAAGGAAAGAATTCACAGAAAAAGAAAGATGCCAGAAAACTTGGAATAGCAAGCTATATTTCTCTAAACCAGGTTATCCATATCAGTACTGTCCAAGAGAAATATGAGTCATAAGTGTGAGTCATATATGTAATTTTAAACTTTTTAGTAGCCACATTAAAAAAGATTAATTTCAGTAATACATTTTATTTAGCCCAAATCCAAAACAGTATCATATCTACATGTAATCGGTATAAAAGTTGTTAATGAGGTATTTTATATTCTTTTTGTATATTGTGTCTTTGAAGTTATATCACATCTTTATTCCAGGCTGGCCACATTGCAAATGCTCAGTAGCCACATGTGGCTAATTGCTACCATACTGGGCAGCACAGAAATAGACAAATGTGCTTGCTTACCTCCTCTTTTGTCAGTAGCCTCTCATACAATCTAATTGTGGTGGCAGCCTCATCTTGGCTTGGGTGGTAAGGTAACAGTACCCTCACCCACCACCCCTCACTGGTTTTGGAATAGTATTAGCAAGGAAGCAGTATTCCCTGAGGTTGGTGAGATGATGCTGATATTCAATCAAGAAGAAACCCTTAAGGGAAGGTGAATCTCAAAGTCACGGACCACACAATTCTTTCCCATCAAGAGATTCTCCTTCTACAACTTTCTCAGATGTTAGGGAGAGAGAAGTCTGTTTTATTGTGTTTAAACGAAGTTCACTTCTACAAGTATCATTCCATTTCGCAAAATAAAAATAATAATTTTCACATAGAGCTACTTACATGCCAAACACTGTTCTACACACACTGTACATATCGACTCACTTAAAGTATTATTTTATCAACATTTTTCAGATGACAAACTACAGTTAGTTCCAGGAATTTGCCCAAGATCCCATAAACAGTTAGTGGTAGATGCAGAAACTAAACCCTGGCAGTCTGGTTCCTTACGATGGCTTTATTGCCCCAGTGCCTTAGTCATGTGCCTGACTCTGTAATTAATAGGAGTGACAGCAACAACAGTCATAATGCATGCAGTTTTGGAATAAAAACCAGATCTCATGATCCTCATCAGCCTGGGGTTCTAACAAGCATCTTAACTTAAATAAAACCCCAGACCCTTCACCACATCAGCACTTTTGTAAGCAACTCATTCAGTTTAAACAGAATCGGCTTCCTAAATTTCTCTGCATATATTCAAGAGAATATATGTGTTCAAGAAGAACACAGCTGTTACATTTGGAAGATACTTGGCAGTTAATGGACAATTCCATAAAGGGAAAAAAAAATTGGCTGGGGTGAAATGCCTTTTGTTCCTTTCCCACTTCAGTTTCTTTCACTGCCTCTCTTGTTCCTTTTCTATACTTCTGCTGTATGACTTTAAATTTTTGGTAGAACAATTTCAAAGGCTCAGAAACTTTAGAAATATCTTAGCTTAAAGTTCTGGGATCCCCCAGATTGGACTGGAGACTAAGTGAAGAATAAATGAGAGACTTCCCTCTCCTCAGCATGCTCAATGAGATCCTGAGAAATTCACATGCACATCAGCAAGGAATTCCCCCTTCCTTTCTGCCCTGCTCCAAATATTCAGCATTACAAAGATTGGGAAGGGAAGTTACAGAGAAAACAGCCCCTTTTCATCCACCTACCTAATCCTCAGGTTCCCTAGTGCCTATTAGTGTTACTTTTCCTCTCCAAAGCTATTCAGGGCGCTCAGTAAGTGAAAAAGGGGTGAACTTTAGAATCAACAAACCTGATTTAAATCACTGTTACTTACTAATATTATGATTTTAGTCACTTCACTGTAACATTCTGCAGGCTCAGTATGAATTAGCTCCATTTGAATAATAAAACTGATTTCTCAGTTATTACCAAAATCACATGCATGTAAAATGCCAAGCACAGTGCCTGGCACATAGTTGCTACTCTTTAAATGATAACTGTTACTAATATTTTAAGGAAAGTAAGGTGACACAGCCAATCTCCTACAGATTCTTTTGGTCACAGACTGATACTCTTAATTTACAGCATCCAGATACTATATAGACACCAAGAAATCAGATCCTGCACGGACCTTGGGGCAGCCCTCTTGAGTGTACCTGCTGAATAGTAACCTTGCCTCTAGAGATGCACTCCTATGGGCCTTCCAAGTTAAGACAGAAGACAAAGCAAGAAAGGAAATAACAAAACCCATGTGTCAGAGTCAGTGAAGAGCTGAGAGAGTTGTCTGCTACTCTCAGTGTTCTTCCACTCCTTTCTAGCAGATGTGCAATTCCTTTTTGTGAGGACCTAAAATAAATACACTAAGGATACAGAAAACATTCTGTCCTATGGTCCCTTTCCATCCCCACAGGGTGTGCTAATTGCCTGACACAGCCACACAGCCAAGCAAGCATCTCTACTCTCCAGGTGTGTGTGCCCATAAATTATGTCCAGTTGTATCCCAGAACCGCTGAGTCACTGTGGACAGCCCACACTGACCTGCCAACCACATATTCCTCTGATAAATGAGAGTAGAAATGATAGAGCAGGGAGCTAGGGGTCATCACCCCTGCTTGAGCAAAAGCAAGAGCAGTGCCCTACTCTCTCTGTTTTGATGACTTACAGGAATAGAGTGGTCATTTAGAGAACTGGGCCCACCTCCACCAAGTTGAAGAGGTGTGGGGATGTTGTGCTTCTTTTATCAGTTCTCTGGGCAGAGTCACATGAGCCTAGTCGCTGACCACTGGAAGAAGAATTAAGCTCTAGGTCTTTTTCACAATAGATTTCATTCATCCTACAGTTACCCACATTACTGGATAAATGCATCAGCATATGTGGTACATGATGTCCACAAGCAAAGCATGAAGCCTTGTTGATGAAATGCTGAGAAGTA